>NC_133734.1:0-2572500 GCF_048934315.1 Petromyzon marinus | reverse complement strand
TCGCACAGGCGCGCACGGGAGACGGCGAATTTCCGCGAACAGACAGACACAGCGACGGATAAACACGCGGCAACACGGCGGCCACACATTCTGGCTTGGTTAAACAAAACGGGGGGTGGGTGGGTGGGGTTGGTGGGGGGCGGGCGGGCGATGGAATGAAACTCAGCTGTGTTTATTTTGCCAGGTAAGGCCATAACCGAGCTGCTTGCCTTGTTTTTTTTTCTCTCAGAAGCTGCGACCAGGACCCGTGGCGAACGACGGCGGCTCAACGGAGTTGGGCCGAGAGGACAAATACTCTCTGAACGCGTGGTGATGTCGGTTCTAAATGTGGAGGGTGAAAACCGGAGAGAGAAAAATAAACCAACGCAGCAAGCACCCACGACCTCCTGCAGACCTGGCGAGGGAGTTAACATCTCATAGCCGACCGTGGTGATGGTGATGAGAGACAGACGCAGACTCCAAATATACAGCAGCTGCAGACATCGTCAAGGTCGGGATCGAACCCACGACCTCCTGCAGACCAGGCGAGGTAGTTAACATCTCCTAGCCACCGTGATGATGATGATGATGATGAGAGACGCAGACTCCACATATACAGCAGGCGTCGTCAGGGTCGGGATCGAACCCACGACCTCCTGTAGGCCTGGCGAGGTAGTTAACATCTCCTAGCCGACCGTGGTGATGGTGATGAGAGACAGACGCAGACTCCAAATATACAGCAGCTGCAGACATCGTCAAGGTCGGGATCGAACCCACGACCTCATGTAGACCTCGCGAGGTAGTTAACATCTCCTAGTTACCGTGATGATGATGGTGAGAGAGAGACGCAGACTCCAAATATACAGCAGCTGCAGACATCGTCAAGGTCGGGATCGAACCCACGACCTCCTGTAGACCTGGCGAGGTAGTTAACATCTCCTAGTGACCGTGATGATGATGGTGAGAGAGAGACGCAGACTCCAAATATACAGCAGCTGCACGCATCGTCAAGGTCGGGATCGAACCCACGCTCTCCTGTAGACCAAGCGAGGTAGTCGACATCTCCTAGCCACCGTGGTGATGATGATGATGAGAGACGCAGACTCCAAATCTACATCAGCAGCAGGCGTCGTCAGGGTCGGGATCGAACCCACGGACTTCTATAGACATGGCGAGGGAGTTAACATCTCCTAGCCACCGTGATGATGATGATAAGAGAGAGAGACGCAGACTCCAAATATACAGCAGCAGGAGCAGGCGTCGTCAAGGTCGGGATCGAACCCATAACCTCCTGAATACCAGGCGAGGTAGTTAACATCTCCTAGCCACCGTGGTGATGGTGAGAGAGACGCAGACTCCAAATATACAGCAGCAGGCGTCGTCAGGGTCGGGATCGAACGCACGAGCTCCTGTATACCAGGCGAGGTAGTTAACATCTCATAGCCACCGTGATGATGATGAGAGAGACGCAGACTCCAAATATACAGCAGCAGGCATCGTCAAGGTCGGGATCGAACCCATAACCTCCTGCATACCAGGCAAGGTAGTTAACATCTCCTAGCCACCGTGGTGATGATGAGAGAGAGATGCAGACTCCAAATATACAGCAGCAGCAGGCATCGTCAAGGTCGGGATCAAACCCACGACCTCCTGTAGACCAAGCGAGGTAGTTAACATCTCCTAGCCACCGTGGTGATGATGATGTTGAGAGACACAGACTCCAAATCTACATCAGCAGCTGGCGTCGTCAGGGTCGGGATCGAACCCACGACCTCCTGCATACCAGGCGAGGGAGTTAACATCTCCTAGCCACCGTGATGATGATGATGATAGAGAGAGAGACGCAGACTCCAAATATACAGCAGCAGCAGGAGCAGGCGTCGTCAAGGTCGGGATCGAACCCATAACCTCCTGCATACCAGGCGAGGTAGTTAACATCTCCTGGCCACCGTGGTGATGGTGAGAGAGACGCAAACTCAAAATATACAGCAGCAGCAGCAGGCGTCGTCAGGATCGGGATCGAACCTACGACCTCCTGTACACCAGGCGAGGTAGTAAACATCTCCTAGCCGACCGTGATGATGATGAGAGAGAGAGAGAGAGACGCAAACTCCAAATCTACATAAGCAGCAGGCATCGTCAGGGTCGGGATGGAACCGACGACCATAAACTAAAAGTAAACTTGGACGAGAATCACATTTTGATTAATATGTTCGTAGGAGGCTTTCGCCACAAACATTATCCACGATAGAGGTTTATTTTGGGTTAGTTCGCGTAGAATATATAAATGTCTCGTCATTGAATGTCCACCACCACCATCAGCACCCGTCACAGCCCAATTTGACACGGGCTTTGTGTCACGTAAACACGCAAACATTCTGAACGCAAATAAATAAAAGGGCGTGACGGAAAAAAACCCTGAAAACTAAGAAGGAGTTGTGTTAAGATGTTCACGCACGCAATATAAACCTTTTGCAAGTAAGCAAGCACTTCATCAACCGCACGCAGGACTTGCGGCGAACATGCAAATACACATTCTCTGATTAATTATATTAATAATAATGTATACATTGTCTCTTAAACCGATTGGCCTACACCACAGACAGACTTCTTTGAAGAAAGAAGCCTCTAAAAGATGGCTGTCTTCGGTTTTAGGCCAATCAGTTTCAAAGACAATTGCGTATACGGGTAGTTCCGCGGCTTACGATGGTCCGACTCACGATATTTCGATCTCACGATGGCGATAGCGATGGCGACAACATTGTACAATTGTTGAAATTTCGCGCGGCAGGCAAAAACGTTCGGGACGCTGCCAGGATGAACGCGTCTCCGAGTGTGGGCGGATTCCTCACACTCACGCGGTTGTTCTAAGTGTAAGCGCGTGTAAAAAAACAATTCCGTGTGTATTGTTTGCGTTTCAAAGCATGTTAAAAGTATTTTTTTTGTTTTTAAATCTTCAATAGCAGATATAGGATTGTTTCCCCGAAACAATAACGTGCTATGAAATTGCAGTTCATATCGGTAGGCTGAGAATTTAGCTTGTTTTTTTTCCTTTTAATTGCTTTACATTTTTGCCGTGCGATACAGTATTGTTATTAATAAATACATACAGTATATAGTTTAAATGTTGATTTGAAGCTTTCGTGACTGCAGTGATTCATATTCTTGGTTCTTTCGGTAAAGTCACCACGTAGAAGGGAAACAATAAAATAATAAAACATATATAAAACAATACAATCATCACTTGATATATACTTTATTATTTATTGTTTCTCTTCAACGTGACTTTACCTAAAGAACCAATGATATAGTATATAGTTTATACAGTACGGTACTGTAATTTCGCTCTGTTTTTGCTCAATTATCGCCATTCTTTAAGACTCGTGGGTAGGCTGAGGCCACCTTCGACTTACGATATGTTTCACTTACGATGGGGGTCGTCGAAACGCATCTCCATCGTAAGTCGAGGACTACCCTGTATGATGAGAGTTTAGTTGCATGTTCACCACCAGTACTGTGTGAGGTTAAGGCAGTACTTGATGGCTTGCAAATGGCATCATCCATTGCTGTTTTATTGGCAGAGAGGTTACACCATCTCCTTATTTATCATACTTTGATACTGGCTAAAAACTAAAACAAAAAAAAAGTCCCATGATATTGCCCATTTAGTCAGGGTTTGTGTCACGTGAACACAAACATTCTAATACTACATTAACAAGAGCAGCGACCGAGTAAACTGTTGTCTTGTGTTTTTTTTTTCGTTTTGTTTGTCCATCCACCCGACCGTAGTTATTTCCAGGTAGCGGAGCCAGGATTTTCACGCCGGGGTGACATTCAACAAATGTTAATATCAAAGAATGATTTAGAGAGTCAGGCTGTTGAAGCAGACGCCATCGGTTGGCGGACACAATGCAGTTGCACGGAATACGCCGGACCGAGCGTCGTACACTTCCACGCAGAATGTTTCAGCTTTCAGGGGGGGGGGTGACAATTGTCCACCCTGTCACCCCCCCACCCCGTCCCCTGGCTCCGCCACTGGTCGTTTTCAAATTCTCAAGCTTTCATTGCTTAGGTATAGAAGACACCTGTGATCCACGCGGCTCTTGAGGCGAGTTGCAACCGCAACAAACAAACAAAAAAACGTGAACGGAGAAGCATCTTAAAGCGACGACGCGCAACAGGAATCATCCTGGGATGAACCAGCAAAATCTTCCAGAAAAATAAAAAAAAACCCAACCCTATTTCAACGCTGTGTGCACAAATCCCAGTTTGATGGCAAGTCAAACAATAACAACCATCAGACAATTTAGATTCAAGTTACCGGGCCAACTCCGCACTTCCGCAAGAATAATGGCAACAAACAATGCGAACAACGTATTATTGGTTCATCTTCTTTGGTTCTTTCGGTAAAGTCGCCACGTAGAATGAGAATAAAATAATACATTGATAAAATAAAATAACACAATAATATTCTCACGACGTTTCGGCCACAACACAAGCGGCCTTCATCACCTGATTTAAAGGCCGCTTGTGTTGTGGCCGAAACGTCATCACCTGATGAAGGCCGCTTGTGTTGTGGCCGAAACGTCGCGAGAATATTATTGTGTTATTTTATTTTATCAATTTATTATTTTATTCTCATTCTACGTGACTTTACCGAAAGAACCAAAGAAGATGAATCATTGCAGTCACGAAAGCTTTAAATCGAAATTTAGTATTATTGGTTCTTTCGGTAAAGTCACCACCACGTAGTAGAAGGGAAACAATAAAATAATAAAAAAAATATAAAACAATAAAATTCTCACGACGTTTCGACTGCGACACCAAGCAGCAGTTATCATCAGGCGTAAAAAGCACAGCAAGAAAAACAAAAACGCCACTTTTTTTCAAATGTTCTTGCTGTGGTTTTCACACGTGATGATGACTGCTTGTGTTGCAGTCGAAACGTCGTGAGAATTTTATTGTTTTATATTTTTTATTTATTGTATTGCTTCCCTTATACTACGTGGTGGTGACTTTAACGAAAGAACCTTGAATTTGAATCCCTGCAGTCACGAAAGCTTTAAATCAAAATTTGACTGAACTTAGTTTTCAAAGCTTTGCATGGACTACCCCCCCCCTTACCCTTACCTGTTTTAATTCTTTATGTGTCCTATCATGTCCGCTCCGGTGATAAGTTGCCAATCTTCTCGATGTCACTCCTCTGCCCTGCACCCAGTCTCGCTTTGGCTCCTTCTCTCTCTCTTGTTTTTGTTTTACGATCAGAGGAATCAAGAAGGTGCTCTGTGTCGTCGGCACTTTGCTCCGTTCGTCATTTCGGTTTTTATTTTCATTGATTTTTTTTCCAGTGTCTCTCTCTCTCTCCGTGTCTCTCTCCCCGTCTCTCTCTCTCTCTCCCGTGTCTCTCTCTCCCGTGTCTCTCTCTCCCCGTCTCTCTCTCCCGTGTCTCTCTCTCCCCGTGTCTCTCTCTCCCCGTGTCTCTCTCCCCGTGTCTCTCTTTCCCTGTGTCTCTCTCTCCTCGTGTCTCTCTCTCCCCGTGTCTCTCTCCCCGTGTCTCTCTCTCCCCGTGTCTCTCTCCCCCCGTGTCTCTCTCCCCGTGTCTCTCTCTCCGTGTCTCTCTCTCCCAGTGTCTCTCTCTCCCCGTCTCTCTCTCCCCGTGTTTCTCTCTCCAGTGTCTCTCTCTCCCTGTGTCTCTCTCTCCTCGTGTCTCTCTCTCCCCGTGTCTCTCTCTCCCTGTGTCTCTCTCTCCTCGTGTATCTCTCTCCCCGTCTCTCTCTCCCCGTGTCTCTCTTTCCCTGTGTCTCTCTCTCCTCGTGTCTCTCTCTCCCCGTGTCTCTCTCCCCGTGTCTCTCTCTCCCCGTGTCTCTCTCCCCCCGTGTCTCTCTCCCCGTGTCTCTCTCTCCGTGTCTCTCTCTCCCAGTGTCTCTCTCTCCCCGTCTCTCTCTCCCCGTGTTTACCTCTCCAGTGTCTCTCTCTCCCTGTGTCTCTCTCTCCTCGTGTCTCTCTCTCCCCGTGTCTCTCTCTCCCTGTGTCTCTCTCTCCTCGTGTATCTCTCTCCCCGTCTCTCTCTCCCCGTGTTTCTCTCTCCAGTGTCTCTCTCTCCCCGTGTTTCTCTCTCCGTGTCTCTCTCCCCGTGTCTCTCTCTCCCCGTGTCTCTCTCCCCGTGTCTCTCTCTCTCACCGTGTCTCTCTCCCCGTGTTTCTCTCTCCCCTTGTCTCTCTCACCGTGTCTCTCTCTCTCCGTGTCTCTCTCTCCCCGTGTCTCTCTCCAGTTCTCTCTCTCTTTTTTTACGATCAGAGGAAACAAGAAGTTTCTCGGTGTAGTCGGCACTTTGCTTCGTTCATCATTTCGTTTTTTTAAATATTAATGCTTTGCTTTAATTGCCCCCCGCCTTACACTGGAACAAACTCCATCTCGACATTCGACTCTCCCGCTCGCTTCCCTCTTTTCCCACTGCCCCCCAGGTCCTGTCTTCTCTCTCGCTCTCTCTCTGCTTCGCCTTTTTCCTTCCTCTACATGCAAGCCCTACATGCACCAACCCAACGCCCTTCATGTCTCCACTGCCGCAGCCTCCACCTCGCTCGCTCCACCTTAGTCACCGTCAGATCCCCAGCCCTTAATCTTGCCATTTGTTAAGACTTTAGTCAGCGAGCATCGTAAAGCGCCTTGGTGAAAGGCGCTCTCATGAACACAAATTATAATAGAATTGTCCACTTCGCCTCCTCCTCCTCCTAAAGCAGTCCGCTAATTCCTGAACTATTCCTCTGATTGTTCCAAGGCCATAGCCATGGAGTCCCCAGAAAAAATTCCTGCCAAAAATATTTTAAAAAAATTCACTAACACGTTGGATGGACTTCTTTTGTTTTTACTATAATGTCTACTATAATGTCTACTATAATGTCTACTATAATGTCTACTATAATGTCTACAATAATGTCTACTATAATGTCTACAATAATGTCTACAATAATGTCTACTATAATGTCTACTATAATGTCTACTATAATGTCTACTATAATGTCTACAATAATGTCTACTATAATGTCTACTGTAATGTCTACTATAATGTCTACTATAATGTCTACTGTAATGTCCACTATAATGTCTACTATAATGTCTACTATAATGTCTACTATAATGTCTACTATAATGTCTAATGTAACGTCTACTATAATGTCTACTATAATGTCTACTATAATGTCTACAGTAATGTCTACTGTAATGCCTACTATAATGTTTACTATAATGTCTACTATAATGTCTACTATAATGTCTACTATAATGTCTACTATAATGTCTACTATAATGTCTTCTATGTCTACAATAATGTCTACTATAATGTCTACTATAATGTCTACAATAATGTCTACTATAATGTCTATTATAATGTCTACTATAATGTCTACAATAATGTCTACTATAATGTCTACAATAATGTCTACTATAATGTCTACTATAATGTCTACAATAATGTCTACTATAATGTCTACTATAATGTCTACTATAATGTCTACTGTAATGTCTACTATAATGTCTACTATAATGTCTACAATAATGTCTACTATAATGTCTACTATAATGTCTACTATAATGTCTACTGTAATGTCTACTATAATGTCTACTATAATGTCTAAAATAATGTCTACTATAATGTCTACTATAATGTTACTATAATGTCTACTATGTCTACAATAATGTCTACTATAATGTCTACTATAATGTCTACTATAATGTCTACTATAATGTCTACAATAATGTCTACTATAATGTCTACTGTAATGTCTACTATAATGTCTACTATAATGTCTACTGTAATGTCTACTATAATGTCTACTGTAATGTCTACTGTAATGTCTACTATAATGTCTACAGTAATGTCTAATGTAACGTTTACTATAATGTCTACTATAATGTCTACTGTAATGTCTACATTAATGTCTACTATAATGTCTAATATAACGTCTACTATAATGTCTACTATAATGTCTACTATAATGTCTACAGTAATGTCTAATATAACGTCTACTATAATTTCTACTATAATGTCTACTGTAATGTCTACTATAATGTCTACTATAATGTCTACTATAATGTCTACTATACTGTCTACTGTAATGTCTACTATAATGTCTACAATAATGTCTACACTAATGTCTACTATAATGTCTACTATAATGTCTACTATAATGTCTACTATAATGTCTACTATAATGTCTACTATAATGTCTACTATAATGGCTACTATAATGTCTACTGTAATGTCTACTACAATGTCTACAGTAATGTCTACTATAATGTCTACTGTAATGTCTACTATAATGTCTACTATAATGGCTACTATAATGTCTACTATAATGTCTACTATAATGTTTACAATAATGTCTACAGTAATGTCTACTGTAATGTCTACAATAATGTTTACTATAATGTCTAGTATAATGTCTACTATAATGTCTACTATAATGTCTACAGTAATGTTTACTATAATGTCTACTGTAATGTCTACTATAATGTCTACTATAATGTCTACTATAGTGGCTACTATAATGTCTACTATAATGTCTACTATAATGTCTACTATAATGTGTACAGTAATGTCTACTGTAATGTCTACTATAATGTTTACTATAATGTCTACTAAAATGTCTAATATAATGTCTACTATAATGTCTACTATAATGTCTACTATAATGTCTACTATAATGTCTACTATAATGTCTACTATAATGTCTACTATAATGTCTACTATAATGTCTACTGTAATGTCTACTATAATGTCTACTATAATGTCTACTATAATGTCTACAATAATGTCTACTATAATGTCTACTATAATGTCTACTATAATGTCTACTATAATGTCTACTATAATGTCTACTGTAATGTCTACTATAATGTCTACTATAATGTCTACTATTATGGCTACTTTAATGTCTACTATAATGTCTACTATAATGTCTACAGTAATGTCTACTGTAATGTCTACTATAATGTCTACTATAATGTCTACTGTAATGTCTACTATAATGTCTACTGTAATGTCTACTGCAATGTTTACTATAATGTCTACTATAATGTCTACTATGTCTACTATAATGTCTACTATAATATCTACAGTAATGTCTACTATAATGTCTACTATAATGTCTACATTAATGTCTACTATAATGTCTACTATAATGTCTACTATAATGTCTACTATAATGTCTACTATGATGTCTACTATGATGTCTACTATAATGTCTACAGTAATGTCTACTGTAATGCCTACAATAATGTTTACTATAATCTCTACTATAATGTTTACTATAATGTCTACTATAATGTCTACTATAATGTCTACTATAATGTCTACTATAATGTCTACAATAATGTCTACAGTAATGTCTACTATAATGTCTACTATAATGTCTACTATAATGTCTACAGTAATTTCTACAATAATGTCTACTATAATGTCTACTGTAATGTCTACTATAATGTCTACTATAATGTCTACTATTATGGCTACTTTAATGTCTACTATAATGTCTACTATAATGTCTACAGTAATGTCTACTGTAATGTCTACTATAATGTCTACTATAATGTCTACTGTAATGTCTACTATAATGTCTACTGTAATGTCTACTGCAATGTTTACTATAATGTCTACTATAATGTCTACTATGTCTACTATAATGTCTACTATAATATCTACAGTAATGTCTACTATAATGTCTACTATAATGTCTACATTAATGTCTACTATAATGTCTACTATAATGTCTACTATAATGTCTACTATGATGTCTACTATGATGTCTACTATAATGTCTACAGTAATGTCTACTGTAATGCCTACAATAATGTTTACTATAATCTCTACTATAATGTTTACTATAATGTCTACTATAATGTCTACTATAATGTCTACTATAATGTCTACTATAATGTCTACAATAATGTCTACAGTAATGTCTACTATAATGTCTAATATAACGTCTACTATAATGTCTACTATAATGTCTACAATAAAGTCTACAATAATGTCTACTATAATGTCTACTATAATGTCTACTATAATGTCTACTGTAATGTCTACAGTAATGTCTACTGTAATGTCTACAGTAATGTCTACTGTAATGTCTACTATAATGTATACTATAATGTCTACTATAATGTCTATATTAATGTCTACTGTAATGTCTTCTATAATGTCTACTGTAATGTTTACTATAATGTCTACTATAATGTCTACTATAATGTCTACTATAATGTCTACTATAATGTCTACTATAATGTCTGCTGTAATGTCTACTGTAATGTCTACTGTAATGTCTACTATAATGTCTACTATAATGTCTACTATAATGTCTACTATAATGTCTACAGTAATGTCTACTATAATGTCTACTATAATGTCTACTATAATGTCTACTATAATGTCTACTGTAATGTCTACTATAATGTCTACAATAATGTCTACTGTAATGTTTACTATAATGTCTAATATAATGTCTACGATAATGTCTACATTAATGTCTACTAAAATGGCTAATATAATGTCTACTATAATATCTACTATAATGTCTACAATAATGTCTACAATAATGTCTACTATAATGTCTACTATAATGTCTACAATCATCTCTACAATAATGTCTACTATAATGTCTACTATAATGTCTACAATCATCTCTACTATAATGTCTACTATGTCTACTATAATGTCTACTATAATGTCTACAATAATGTCTACTGTAATGTCTACTGTAATGTCTACTATAATGTCTACAATAATGTCTACTATAATGTCTACTATAATGGCTACAATAATGTCTACTATAATGTTTACTATAATGTCTACTATAATGTCTACAATAATATCTACTATAATGTCTACTATAATGTCTACTATAATGTCTACAATAATGTCTACAATAATATCTACAATAATGTATACTATAATGTCTACAATAATGTCTACTATAATGTCTACTATGATGTCCACAATCATGTCTACTATAATGTCTACTATAATGTCTACAATAATGTCTACAATAATGTCTACTATAATGTCTACTATAATGTCTACTATAATGTCTACTATAATCTCTAATATAATGTCTACTATAATATCTACTAAATATATCTACTATGTCTATTATAATGTCTACTATAATGTCTACTATAATGTCTACTATAATATCTACTAAATATATCTACTATATCTACTATAATGTCTATTATGTCTACTATAATGTCTACTATAATCTCTACTATAATGTCTACTATAATGTCCACAATCATGTCTACTATAATGTCTACTATAATGTCTACAATAATGTCTAGAATAATGTCTACTATAATGTCTACTATAATGTCTACTATAATGTCTACTATGATGTCCACAATCATGTCTACTATGTATACTATAATGTCTACAATAATGTAAACTATAATGTCTACTATAATGTCTACTATAATGTCTGCTATAATGTCTACTGTAATGTCTACTATAATGTCTACTATGATGTCCACAATCATGTCTACTATGTATACTATAATGTCTACAATAATGTAAACTATAATGTCTACTATAATGTCTACTATAATGTCTACTATAATGTCTACTATAATGTCTACTATAATGTCTACAGTAATGTCTAATATAATGTCTACAGTAATGTCTACTGTAATGTCTACTATAATGTCTACTGTAATGTCTACTATAATGTCTAATATAATGTCTACTATAATATCTACTAAATATATCTACTATGTCTACTATAATGTCTACTATAATGTCTACTATCATGTCTACTATAATGTCTACTATAATGTCTACTATAATGTCTACTATAATGTCTACTATAATGTCCACAATCATGTCTACTATAATGTCTACTATAATGTCTACTATAATGTCTACAATAATGTCTACTATAATGTCTACTATAATCTCTACTATAATATCCACAATCATGTCTACTATGTCTACTATAATGTCTACAATAATGTCAACTATAATGTCTTCTATAATGTCTACTATAATGTCTACTATAATGTCTACTGTAATGTCTACTATAATGTCTACAGTAATGTCTAATATAATGTCTACTAGTGTATTATTGTATTTACATTGCTCTGTTTATTTTTTAACTTTTTCACCTTACCTTGTTTCATTGCATGTCATGCAGAGATTAGAGATCCATAAAGCACAACCAAAACCACAATCATATTAACATAAATCTACACATTGTTTACACGAAGTCCAAATATTGTGGCCAAAGATGAGCAAAATTGTTGTTTTCATTTACGTAGCATAGCAATTCAATGTTTTTTTTAAATATTTTTTTAGCAAATATATTGGGGGGAGGGGGACATTTTGAGCATATTTGATTATTGGGGGGGGGGGGGGGTGGGGATGTGTGTGTCCTCCCCCCCAATATATATATCATAATCACGGCCCTGCATTGTTCCAATGTTCCACGTGGACAACCCTGTCTTCATCCCCAGGAACCTTCCGCTCTTTCCATTGTCTTTCTCCGTGCTTGGTGATGTGCAGACAACGTTCGGCCCAGAGATTCGTCGCCCCCTCTGGCCACCCATGGGCTGTTGGGGGACTGAGGGGCTCTTTGTTGGCAAGGACTTTGCATGGACGGTTAAACCTTGCGGATCGCGAGTAACTTGGTCTGCGAGTGTTTTGCAAGACGAGCAAAACATTTGTAAATAAATATTAATTTAATGAAGAGCGAGGGTCTTAGCAATACGAGCGGTAGTACGTGTGCACGTTTGAACTGCCGAGCGTCACGTGATCACAACTGATGCACGTTGTGCTTTGATGTACGAGTGTCCTATGGTTTACAAACACGTTTTTTCCCGGAACGAATTGTGCTTCGCAAACCAAGGTTTTAATTTTTATTGGATTTGGGGTTTATTTTGGCTTTGGGGTTTTATACTGGCTTTGGGGTTTTATATTGGCTTTGGGGTTTTATACTGGCTTTGGGGTTTTATACTGGCTTTGGGGTTTTATACTGGCTTTGGGGTTTTATATTGGTTTTGGGATTTTATATTGGTTTTGGGGTTTTATTCTGGCTTTGGGGTTTTATACTGGCTTTGGGGTTTTATATTGGCTTTGGGGTTTTATATTGGCTTTGGGGTTTTATACTGGCTTTGGGGTTTTATGCTGGTTATTGGGTTATATACTGGCTTTGGGGTTTTATATTGGCTTTGGGGTTTTATGTTGGCTTTGGGGTTTTATACTGGCTGTGGTGTTTTATACTCGCTTTGGGGTTTTATACTGGCTTTGGGTTTTATGTTGGCTTTGGGGTTTTATGCTGGCTTTGGGGTTTTATCCTGGCTTTGGAGTTTTATACTGGTTTTGGGGTTTTATTTTGGCTTTGGGGTTTTATACTGGCTTTGGGGTTTTATACTCGCTTTGGGGTTTTATACTGGCTTTCGAAGTTTTATACTGGCTTTGAGGTTTAATACTGGCTTCTGGGTTTTATACTGGCTTTGGGGTTTTATATTGGCTTTGGGGTTTTATACTGGCTTTGGGGTTTTATATTGGCTTTGGGGTTTTATATTGGCATTGGGGTTTTATACTGCCTTTGGGGTTTTATACTGGCTTTTGGGTTTTATACTGGCTTTGGGGTTTTATTTTGGCTTTGGGGTTTTATACTGGCTTTGGGGTTTTATACTGGCTTTGGGGTTTTATACTGGCTTTGGGTTGTATACTGTCTTTGGGGTTTTATATTGGCTTTGGGGTTTTATACTGGCTTTGTGGTTTTATACTGGCTATGGGATTTTTTTATTGGCTTTGGGGTTTCATACTGGCTTTGAGGTTTTATACTGGCTTTGGGGTTGTATACTGGCTTTGGGGTTTTATACTGGCTCTGGGGTTTTATACTGGCTTTGGGTTTTTATACTGGCTTTGGGCTTTTATACTGGCTTTGGGGTTTTATACTGGCTTTGAGGTTTCATACTGGTTTTGGGGTTTTATACTAGCTTTGGGTTTTATGTTGGCTTTGGGGTTTTATACTGGCTTTGGGGTTTTATCCTGGCTTTGGGGTTTTATACTGGCTTTGGGGTTTTATTTTGGCTTTGGGGTTTTACACTTGCTTTGGGGTTTTATACTGGCTTTGGGGTTTTATACTGGCTTTGGGATTTTATTTTTGGCTTTGGGGTTTTATACTGGCTTTGGGGTTTTATATTGGCTTTGGGTTTTATGTTGGCTTTGGGGTTTTATACTGCTTTGGGGTTTAATCCTGGCTTTGGGATTTATTACCTGCTTTGGGTTTTTTTAGGCTTTGGGCTTTTATACTGGCTTTGAGGTTTTATACATGTTTTGGGGTTAATACAGGCTTTGGGGTTTCATATTGGCTTTGGGGTTTTATACTGGCTTTGGGGTTTTATTCTCGCTTTGGGATTTTATACTGGCTTTGGAAGTTTTATTTTGCCTTTGGGGTTTTACTGGATTTGGGGTTTTATACTGGCTTTGGGGTTTTATATTGGCCTTGGGGTTTTATAATGGCTTTGGGGTTTCATATTGACTTTGGGGTTTTATACTAGCTTTGGGGATTTATACTGGCTTTGGGGTTTATTTTCGCTTTGCGGATTTATACTGGCTTTGGGGTTTCATACTGCCTTTGGGGTTTTATGTTGGCTTTGGGGTTTTATACTGGATTTGTGGTTTTATACTGGCTTTTGGGTTTTATACTGGCTTTGTGGTTTTAAACTGGCTTTGAGGTATTATACTGGCTTTGGGATTTTTTATTGGCTTTGGGGATTTATACTGGCTTTGAGGTTTTATACTGGCTTTGGGGTTTTATTCTGGCTTTGGGGTTTTATACTGGCTCTGGGGTTTTATGCTGGCTTTGGGTTTTTATACTGGCTTTGGGCTTTTATACTGGCTTTTGGGTTTATTTTGGCTTTGGGGTTTTATACTGGCTTTGAGGTATTATACTGGCTTTGAGGTTTTATACTAGCTTTGGGTTTTATGTTGGCTTTGGGGTTTTATACTGGCTTTGGGGTTTTATCCTGGCTTTAGGGTTTTATACTGGATTTGTGGTTTAATACTGGCTTTTGGGTTTTATACTGGCTTTGTGGTTTTAAACTGGCTTTGAGGTATTATACTGGCTTTGGGGTTTTATACTGGCTTTGAGGTTTTACACTGGCTCTGGGGTTTTATGCTGGCTTTGAGTTTTTATACTGTCTTTGGGCTTTTATACTGGCTTTTGGGTTTATTTTGGCTTTGGGGTTTTATACTGGCTTTGAGGTATTATACTGGCTTTGGGGTTTTATAATAGCTTTGGGTTTTATGTTGGCTTTGGGGTTTCATACTGGCTTTGGGGTTTTATTCTCACTTTGGGATTTTGTACTGGCTTTGGGGTTTTATACTGGCTTTGGGGTTTTATACTGGCTTTGAGGTTTTATACTGGCTTTGGGTTTTATGTTCGCTTTGGGGTTTTATACTGGCTTTGGGGTTTTATCCTGGCTTTGGGGTTTATTATTGGCTTTGGGGTTTTTTTTTGGCTTTGGGGTTTTATACTGGCTTTGAGGTGTTATACATGTTTTGGGGTTAATACAGGCTTTGGGGTTTCATATTGGCTTTGGGTTTTATACTGGCTTTGGGGTTTTATTCTCACTTTGGGATTTTATACTGGCTTTGGAAGTTTTATACTGCCTTTGAGGTTTTACTGGCTTTGGGGTTTTATACTGGCTTTGGGGTTTTATATTGGCGTTGGGGTTTTATAATGGCTTTGGGGTTTCATATTGACTTTGGGTTTTATACTAGCTTTGGGGATTTATACTGGCTTTGGGGTTAATTTTGGCTTTGGGGATTTATACTGGCTTTGGGATTTTATTTTGGCTTTGGGGTTTTATACTGGCTTTGGGGTTTTATACTCGCTTTGGGGTTTTATACTGGCTTTGGGTTTTATGTTGGCTTTGGGGTTTTATGCTGGCTATGGGGTTTTATCCTGGCTTGGGGTTTTATACTGGTTTTGGGGTTTTATTTTGGCTATGGGGTTTTATACTGGCTTTGGGGTTTTATACTCGCTTTAGGGTTTTATATTGGCTTTCGAAGTTTTATACTGGCTTTGAGGTTTAATACTGGCTTCTGGGTTTTATACTGGCTTTGGGGTTTTATATTGGCTTTGGGGTTTTATACTGGCTTTGGGGTTTTATATTGGCTTTGGGGTTTTATATTGGCGTTGGGGTTTTATACTGCCTTTGGGGTTTTATACTGGCTTTTGGGTTTTATACTGGCTTTGGGGTTTTATTTTGGCTTTGGGGTTTTTTACTGGCTTTGGGATTTTATACTGGCTTTGGGGTTTTATACTGGCTTTGGGGTTTTATACTGTCTTTGGGGTTTTATATTGGCTTTGGGGTTTTATACTGGCTTTGTGGTTTTGTACTGGCTTTGGGATTTTTTATTGGCTTTGGGGTTTCATACTGGCTTTGAGGTTTTATACTGGCTTTGGGGTTTTATACTGGCTTTGGGGTTTTATACTGGCTCTGGGGTTTTATACTGGCTTTGGGTTTTTATACTGGCTTTGGGCTTTTATACTGGCTTTTGGGTTTTATACTGGCTTTGGGGTTTTATTTTGGCTTTGGGGTTTAATACTGGCTTTGGGGTTTTATACTGGCTTTGGGGTTTTATACTGGCTTTGGGGTTTTATATTGGGTTTGGGGTTTTATACTGGCTTCGTGGTTTTATACTGGCTATGGGATTTTTTATTGGCTTTGGTGTTTCATACTGGCTTTGAGGTTTTATACTGGCTTTGGGGTTTTATACTGGCTTTGGGGTTTTATACTGGCTCTGGGGTTTTATACTGGCTTTGGGTTTTTATACTGGCTTTGGGCTTTTATACTGGCTTTTGGGTTTATTTTGGCTTTGGGGTTTTATACTGGCTTTGAGGTTTCATACTGGTTTTGGGGTTTTATACTAGCTTTGGGTTTTATGTTGGCTTTGGGGTTTTATATTGGCTTTGGTGTTTTATCCTGGCTTTGGGGTTTTATACTGGCTTTGGGGTTTTATTTTGGCTTTGGGGTTTTACACTTGCTTTGGGGTTTTATACTGGCTTTGGGGTTTTATACTGGCTTTGGGATTTTATTTTGGCTTTGGGGTTTTATACTGGCTTTGGGGTTTTATATTGGCTTTGGGTTTTATGTTGGCTTTGGGGTTTTATACTGCTTTGGGGTTTTATCCTGGCTTTGGGGTTTATTACCTGCTTTGGGGTTTTTTTGGCTTTGGGCTTTTATACTGGCTTTGAGGTTTTATACATGTTTTGGGGTTAATACAGGCTTTGGGGTTTCATATTGGCTTTGGGGTTTTATACTGGCTTTGGGGTTTTATTCTCGCTTTGGGATTTTATACTGGCTTTGGAAGTTTTATTTTGCCTTTGAGGTTTTACTGGATTTGGGGTTTTATACTGGCATTGGGGTTTTATATTGGCCTTGGGGTTTTATAATGGCTTTGGGGTTTCATATTGACTTTGGGGTTTTATACTGGCATTGGGGTTTTATATTGGCTTTAGGGTTTCATATTGGCTTTGGGGTTTTATACTGGCTATGGGGTTTTATAATGGCTTTGCGGTTTTATACTGGCTTTGGGGTTTATACTGGCTTTGGGGTTTCATACTGGCTTTGTAATTTTATTCTGGCTTTGGGGTTTTATACTGGCTTTGGGGTTTTATATTGGCTTTAGGGTTTCATATTGGCTTTGGGGTTTCATACTGGCTATGGGGTTTTAAACTGGCTTTGAGGTTTTATACTGGCTTTGGGGTTTTATACTGGCTTTGGGGTTTCATACTGGCTTTGGGGTTTTATGCTGGCTTTGGGGTTTTATACTGGCTTTGGGGTTTTATACTGGCTTTGGGGTTTTATTTTGGCTTTGGGGTTTTAAACTGGCTTTGGGGTTTTATACTGGCTTTGGGGTTTAATATTGGCTTTGGGCATTTATACTGGCATTGGGGTTTTATATTGGCTTTAGGGTTTCATATTGGCTTTGGGGTTTTATACTGGCTATGGGGTTTTATAATGGCTTTGGGGTTTTATACTGGCTTTGGCGTTTTTACTGGCTTTGGGGTTTCATACTGGCTTTGTGATTTTATTCTGGCTTTGGGGTTTTATACTGGCTTTGGGGTTTTATACTGGCTTTGGGGTTTTATTTTGGCTTTGGGGTGTTTAAACTGGTTTTGGTGTTTTATACTGGCTTTGGGGTTTTATATTGGCTTTGGGCTTTTATACTGGCATTGGGGTTTTATATTGGCTTTGGGGTTTCATATTGGCTTTGGGTTTTTATACTGGCTTTGGGGTTTTATACTGGCTTTGGGGTTTTATACTGGATTTGGGGTTTTATACTGGCTTTGTGGTTTTATACTGGCTTTGGGGTTTTATACTGGCTTTGGAGTCTTATACTGGCTATGGGGTTTTATACTGGCTTTGTCGTTTTATTCTGGCTTTGTGGTTTTATACTCGCTTTGGGGTTTTATATTGGCTTTGGGGTTTAATACTGACTTTGGAGTTTAATTTTGGCTTTGGGGTTTTATGCTGGCTTTGTGGTTTTATATTGGCTTTAGGGTTTCATATTGGCTTTGGGGTTTCATACTGGCTATGGGGTTTTAAACTGGCTTTGAGGTTTTATACTTGCATTGGGGTTTTATACTGGCTTTGGGGTTTCATACTGGCTTTGGGGTTTTATGCTGGCTTTGGGGTTTTATACTGGCTTTGGGGTTTCATATTGGCTTTGGGGTTTTATATTGGCTTTAGGGTTTCATATTGGCTTTGGGGTTTTATACTGGCTATGGAGTTTTATAATGGCTTTGGGGTTTTATACTGGCTTTGGGGTTTTTACTGGCTTTGGGGTTTCATACTGGCTTTGGGATTTTATTCTGGCTTTGGGGTTTTATACTGGCTTTGCGGTTTTATACTGGCTTTGCGGTTTTATTTTGGCTTTGGGGTGTTTAAACTGGCTTTGGGGTTTTATACTGGCTTTGGGGTTTTATATTGGCTTTGGGCTTTTATACTGGCATTGGGGTTTTATATTGGCTTTGGGGTTTCATATTGGCTTTGGGTTTTTATACTGGCTTTGGGGTTTTATACTGGCTTTGGGGTTTTATACTGGATTTGGGGTTTTATACTGGCTTTGTGGTTTTATACTGGCTTTGGGGTTTTATACTGGCTTTGGAGTTTAATTTTGGCTTTGGGGTTTTATGCTGGCTTTGTGGTTTTATATTGGCTTTAGGGTTTCATATTGGCTTTGGGGTTTCATACTGGCTATGGGGTTTTAAACTGGCTTTGAGGTTTTATACTTGCATTGGGGTTTTATACTGGCTTTGGGGTTTCATACTGGCTTTGGGGTTTTATGCTGGCTTTGGGGTTTTATACTGGCTTTGGGGTTTCATATTGGCTTTGGGGTTTTATATTGGCTTTAGGGTTTCATATTGGCTTTGGGGTTTTATACTGGCTATGGAGTTTTATAATGGCTTTGGGGTTTTATACTGGCTTTGGGGTTTTTACTGGCTTTGGGGTTTCATACTGGCTTTGGGATTTTATTCTGGCTTTGGGGTTTTATACTGGCTTTGCGGTTTTATACTGGCTTTGCGGTTTTATTTTGGCTTTGGGGTGTTTAAACTGGCTTTGGGGTTTTATACTGGCTTTGGGGTTTTATATTGGCTTTGGGCTTTTATACTGGCATTGGGGTTTTATATTGGCTTTGGGGTTTCATATTGGCTTTGGGTTTTTATACTGGCTTTGGGGTTTTATACTGGCTTTGGGGTTTTATACTGGATTTGGGGTTTTATACTGGCTTTGTGGTTTTATACTGGCTTTGGGGTTTTATACTGGCTTTGGAGTCTTATACTGGCTATGGGGTTTTATACTGGCTTTGTGGTTTTATTCTGGCTTTGTGGTTTTATACTCGCTTTGGGGTTTTATATTGGCTTTAGGGTTTCATATTGGCTTTGGGGTTTTATACTGGCTATGGGGTTTTAAACTGGCTTTGAGGTTTTATACTTGCATTGGGGTTTTATACTGGCTTTGGGGTTTCATACTGGCTTAGGGGTTTTATGCTGGCTTTGGGGTTTTATACTGGCTTTGGGGTTTTATATTGGCTTTGGGGTTTTATTTTGGCTTTGGGGTTTTAAACTGGCTTTGGGGTTTTATACTGGCTTTGGGGTTTTATATTGGCTTTGGGCTTTTAAACTGGCATTGGGGTTTTATATTTGTTTTAAGGTTTCATATTGGCTTTGGGGTTTTATACTGGCTATGGGGTTTTATAATGGATTTGGGGTTTTATACTGGCTTTGGGGTTTATACTGGCTTTGGGGATTCATACTGGCTTAGTGATTTTATTCTGGCTTTGGGGTTTTATACTGGCTTTGGGGTTTTATACTGGCTTTGGGGTTTTATTTTGGCTTTGGGGTGTTTAAACTGGCTTTGGGGTTTTATACTGGCTTTGGGGTTTTATATTGGCTTTGGGCATTTATACTGGCATTGGGGTTTTATATTCGCTTTGGGGTTTTAAACTGGCTATGGGGTTTTATAATGGCTTTGGGGTTTTATACTGACTTTGAGTTTTTTTACTGGCTTTGGGGTTTTATACTGGCTTTGGGGTTTTATACTGGCTTTGGGGTTTTATACTGGCTTTGGGGTTTGATACTGGCTTTGTGGTTTTATACTGGCTTTGGGGTTTTATACTGGCTATGGGGTCTTATACTGGCTATGGGGTTTGATACTGGCTTTGTGGTTTTATTCTGGCTTTGTGGTTTTATACTCGCTTTGGGGTTTTATATTGGCTTTGGGGTTTAATACTGACTTTGGAGTTTTATTTTGGCTTTCGGTTTTCATACTGAATTTGGGGTTTTATAATGGCTTTGGGGTTTTATACTGGCTTTGGGGTTTTATATTGGCTTTAGGGTTTCATATTGGCTTTGGGGTTTTATACTGGCTATGGGGTTTTATGCTGGCTTTGGGGTTTTATACTGGCTTTGGGGATTTATACTGCCTTTGGGGTTTTATTTTGGCTTTGGGGTTTTAAACTGGCTTTGGGGTTTTATACTGGCTTTGGGGTTTTATATTGGCTTTGGGCTTTTATACTGGCATTGGGGTTTTGTATTGGCTTCATGGTTTCATATTGGCTTTGGGGTTTTATACTGGCTTTGGGGTTTTATGCTGGCTTTGGGGTTTTATACTGGCTTTGGGGTTTTATACTGGCTTTGGGGTTTTATTTTGGCTTTGGGGTTTTAAACTGGCTTTGGGGTTTTATACTGGCTTTGGGGTTTAATATTGGCTTTGGGCATTTATACTGGCATTGGGGTTTTATATTGGCTTTAGTGTTTCATATTGGCTTTGGGGTTTTATACTGGCTATGGGGTTTTATAATGGCTTTGCGGTTTTATACTGGCTTTGGGGTTTATACTGGCTTTGGGGTTTCATACTGGCTTTGTGATTTTATTCTGGCTTTGGGGTTTTATACTGGCTTTGGGGTTTTATATTGGCTTTAGGGTTTCATATTGGCTTTGGGGTTTCATACTGGCTATGGGGTTTTAAACTGGCTTTGAGGTTTTATACTGGCTTTGGGGTTTTATACTGGCTTTGGGGTTTCATACTGGCTTTGGGGTTTTATGCTGGCTTTGGGGTTTTATACTGGCTTTGGGGTTTTATACTGGCTTTGGGGTTTTATATTGGCTTTAGGGTTTCATATTGGCTTTGGGGTTTTATACTGGCTATGGGGTTTTAAACTGGCTTTGAGGTTTTATACTGGCTTTGGGGTTTTATACTGGCTTTGGGGTTTCATACTGGCTTTGGGGTTTTATGCTGGCTTTGGGGTTTTATACTGGCTTTGGGGTTTTATATTGGCTTTGGGGTTTTATATTGGCTTTAGGGTTTCATATTGGCTTTGGGGTTTTATACTGGCTATGGGGTTTTATAATGGCTTTGGGGTTTTATACTGGCTTTGTGATTTTATTCTGGCTTTGGGGTTTTATACTGGCTTTGGGGTTTTATACTGGCTTTGCGGTTTTATTTTGGCTTTGGGGTGTTTAAACTGGCTTTGGGGTTTTATACTGGCTTTGGGGTTTTATATTGGCTTTGGGCTTTTATACTGGCATTGGGGTTTTATATTGGCTTTGGGGTTTCATATTGGCTTTGGGTTTTTATACTGGCTTTGGGGTTTTATACTGGCTTTGGGGTTTTATACTGGATTTGGGGTTTTATACTGGCTTTGTGGTTTTTTACTGGCTTTGGGGTTTTATACTGGCTTTGGAGTCTTATACTGGCTATGGGGTTTTATACTGGCTTTGTGGTTTTATTCTGGCTTTGTGGTTTTATACTCGCTTTGGGGTTTTATATTGGCTTTGGGGTTTAATACTGACTTTGGAGTTTAATTTTGGCTTTGGGGTTTTATGCTGTCTTTGGGGTTTTATATTGGCTTTAGGGTTTCATATTGGCTTTGGGGTTTTATACTGGCTATGTGGTTTTAAACTGGCTTTGAGGTTTTATACTTGCATTGGGGTTTTATACTGGCTTTGGGGTTTCATACTGGCTTTGGGGTTTTATGCTGGCTTTGGGGTTTTATACTGGCTTTGGGGTTTTATATTGGCTTTGGGGTTTTATTTTGGCTTTGGGGTTTTAAACTGGCTTTGGGGTTTTATACTGGCTTTGGGGTTTTATATTGGCTTTGGGCTTTTAAACTGGCATTGGGGTTTTATATTGGCTTTAAGGTTTCATATTGGCTTTGGGGTTTTATACTGGCTATGGGGTTTTATAATAGATTTGGGGTTTTATACTGGCTTTGGGGTTTATACTGGCTTTGGGGATTCATACTGGCTTTGTGATTTTATTCTGGCTTTGGGGTTTTATACTGGCTTTGGGGTTTTATACTGGCTTTGGGGTTTTATTTTGGCTTTGGGGTGTTTAAACTGGCTTTGGGGTTTTATACTGGCTTTGGGGTTTTATATTGGCTTTGGGCTTTTATACTGGCATTGGGGTTTTATATTCGCTTTGGGGTTTTAAACTGGCTATGGGGTTTTATAATGGCTTTGGGGTTTTATACTGACTTTGAGTTTTTTTACTGGCTTTGGGGTTTTATACTGGCTTTGGGGTTTTATACTGGCTTTGGGGTTTTATACTGGCTATGGGGTCTTATACTGGCTATGGGGTTTGATACTGGCTTTGTGGTTTTATTCTGGCTTTGTGGTTTTATACTCGCTTTGGGGTTTTATATTGGCTTTGGGGTTTAATACTGACTTTGGAGTTTTATTTTGGCTTTCGGTTTTCATACTGAATTTGGGGTTTTATAATGGCTTTGGGGTTTTATACTGGCTTTGGGGTTTTATATTGGCTTTAGGGTTTCATATTGGCTTTGGGGTTTTATACTGGCTATGGGGTTTTATGCTGGCTTTGGGGTTTTATACTGGCTTTGGGGTTTTATACTGCCTTTGGGGTTTTATTTTGGCTTTGGGGTTTTAAACTGGCTTTGGGGTTTTATACTGGCTTTGGGGTTTTATATTGGCTTTGGGCTTTTATACTGGCATTGGGGTTTTATATTGGCTTTATGGTTTCATATTGGCTTTGGGGTTTTATACTGGCTATGGGGTTTTATAATGGCTTTGGGGTTTTATACTGGCTTTGGGGTTTATACTGGCTTTGGGGTTTCATACTGGCTTTGTGATTTTATTCTGGCTTTGGGGTTTTATACTGGCTTTGGGGTTTTATACTGGCTTTGGGGTTTTATTTTGGCTTTGGGGTGTTTAAACTGGCTTTGGGGTTTTATATTGGCTTTGGGCTTTTATACTGGCATTGGGGTTTTATATTGGCTTTGGGGTTTCATATTGGCTTTGGGGTTTTATACTGGCTTTGGGGTTTTATACTGGCTTTGGGGTTTTATACTGGCTTTGGGGTTTTATACTGGCTTTGTGGTTTTATACTGGCTTTGGGGTTTTATACTGGCTTTGGGGTCTTATACTGGCTATGGGGTTTTATACTGGCTTTGTGGTTTTATTCTGGCTTTGTGGTTTTATACTCGCTTTGGGGTTTTATATTGGCTTTGGGGTTTAATAGTGACTTTGGAGTTTTATTTTGGCTTTGGGGTTTTATGCTGGCTTTGGGGTTTTATATTGGCTTTAGGGTTTCATATTGGCTTTGGGGTTTTATACTGGCTATTGGGTTTTAAACTGGCTTTGAGGTTTTATACTGGCTTTGGGGTTTGATACTGGCTTTGGGGTTTCATACTGGCTTTGGGGTTTTATGCTGGCTTTGGGGTTTTATACTGGCTTTGGGGTTTTATACTGGCTTTGGGGTTTTATTTTGGCTTTGGGGTTTTAAACTGGCTTTGGGGTTTTATACTGGCATTGGGGTTTTATATTGGCATTAGGGTTTCATATTGGCTTTGGGGTTTTATACTGGCTATGGGGTTTTATAATGGCTTTGGGGTTTTATACTGGCTTTGGGGTTTATACTGGCTTTGGGGTTTCATACTGGCTTTGGGGTTTTATACTGGCTTTGGGATTTTATACTGGCTTTGGGGTTTTATACTGGATTTGGGGTTTTATACTGGCTTTGGGGTTTTATTTTGGCTTTGGGCTTTTATACTGGCATTTGGGTTTTATATTGGCTTTGGGGTTTTAAACTGGCTATGGGGTTTTATAATGGCTTTGGGGTTTTATACTGACTTTGCGGTTTTTTACTGGCTTTGGGGTTTTATACTGGCTTTGGGATTTATACTGGCTTTGGGGTTATATACTGGCCTTGGATGTTTTATACTGGCTTGCGAGTTTTATACTGACTTTGGGGTTTTATGTTGGATTTGGGGTTTTCTACTGGCTTTGTGGTTTTATTCTTGCTTTGGGGTTTTATACTCGCTTTGGGGTTTTATGCTGGCTTTGGGGTTTTATACTGGCTTTGTGGTTTTATTCTGGCTTTGTGGTTTTATACTCGCTTTGGGGTTTTATATTGGCTTTGGGGTTTAATACTGACTTTGGAGTTTTATTTTGGCTTTCGGGTTTCATACTGAATTTGGGGTTATATAATGGCTTTGGGGTTTTATACTGGCTTTGGGCTTTTATATTGGCTTTAGGGTTTCATATTGGCTTTGGGGTTTTATAATGGCTATGGGGTTTTAAACTGGCTTTGAGGTTTTATACTGGCTTTGGGGTTTTATACTGGCTTTGGGGTTTCATACTGGCTTTGGGGTTTTATGCTGGCTTTGGGGTTTATTCATAATAAAGGTTTTTGGGTTAGATCGCGTTTATTTATAAATGTGTCGTAACCCTCCACCACCCGACACGGCCAATCAGCAAAGAAAAGTGTCACGTTGACAAAAGACAAATAATTCACTACTTCAGCCTACCGGTGTGTTGAAGAGTTAATCCACATTTACAGTTTGAGTACGACGTTTCGCTGGTAAATACTTCCAGCATCATCGGGCAATTCCCCAGAATGGTAAAGCCCTCGCTTGCTCCCGGTTTTATATAGAGCAGAAGAGTGACGTCATCACTTAACTCATCAGGTGCAGTGATTAGAGGCGGAGGGGGGGGGGTAATGTAATTATATAATCGATTAGTAATCAGTCATTGGTTATGATTAGTAATGAGTTGTAGATTAGTAATTCTTTAAATCAAAATGTAATGTGTATTATTTAATAATACGCTTCCAGGCCGCACTAAGCCGGTAGCTGTCAGAGCGATTAAAGTTATTCTTGTTCCTCTCAATTTCAATGGATTCTCTAATTAGTCTTTGCCAGTAATAATTAGTTTTACACACCACTGCAACATTGTCAAAATCAATTGAGTGTCCTTGTTGACAAGCATGTTCTGCCACTGCCGACAGTTGTGTTTGAGATAATTTAATATTTCTCTGATGTTCTTTTAGTCTTACGCTGATGTTACGTCCCGTCTGCCCAATGTAGCAGCTGCCACATGAACAATTAATCCGATATACACCTTCTGTTGATAGTTTAGGTAATGCGTCTTTAGTGCAAGATACTAGTTTTTGAATTTTGTGTACTGTACCAAATCTTACTGTAATGTTTTGCTTTTGCAAAACGCGGGCTAATTTGTCAGTTACTCCTGAGATATATGGAATTTTTATTGTTTTAACAATCTGGTCGCTTTCAGTAGTATTGCTTTGCGATCGTGATTTGGCATTCAGTGCTCTGTTAATTTGAGCATTATTGTAGCCATTCTGTCGTAGTGCGTCTTTAACGTGTTTAATCTCTCTCACTAGACTCTCACCATCTGACACTGTTTTCGCCCGATGTACGAGCGTCTTGATAAGAGAGGATTTTTGAGCTGGATGATGATGTGATTCTGCATTCAGATAGGCATCAGTGTGCGTTTGCTTTCTGTAAACGCTGTGTGTTATTTTACCGTTTAGGCCATGTCCAAGCAAAATATCTAGGAATGGGAGTGTGTTATTCACCTCCATTTCCATGTTGAACTGGATGGCCGGGTTTTGTGCATTGAGATGATTTAGAAAATCATTAAGTGTATCTTTACCATGTGGCCAGACAACCAAAGTGTCATCCACATACCTAAACCAAAAGGATGGTTTTAATGTGCTCGAGGCAAGTGCTCTTATTTCAAAGTTTTCCATGTACAAATTTGCTATAGCAGGGGATAAAGGAGAACCCATTGCTGCTCCTTCCTTTTGTTTAAAGAAATCCCCTCTCCATAAGAAGTAAGTGTTATTTAAGCAATGGCCAGCAAGTTTCGGAATATCTTTTTGTAAACTGGTATTCTTTACTAGTGTATCAAGTAATTTAAGCGATTCGTCCACTGGAACCTTAGTGAATAGAGAAATCACATCAAAGCTTACCAGAATATCATCAGGAGTAAGTTTAATATCTTTAATCACATTCACAAGATGTTCTGAATTTTTTAAAGACGCATTAAAGACGCATTACCTAAACTATCAACAGAAGGTGTATATCGGATTAATTGTTCATGTGGCAGCTGCTACATTGGGCAGACGGGACGTAACATCAGCGTAAGACTAAAAGAACATCAGAGAAATATTAAATTATCTCAAACACAACTGTCGGCAGTGGCAGAACATGCTTGTCAACAAGGACACTCAATTGATTTTGACAATGTTGCAGTGGTGTGTAAAACTAATTATTACTGGCAAAGACTAATTAGAGAATCCATTGAAATTGAGAGGAACAAGAATAACTTTAATCGCTCTGACAGCTACCGGCTTAGTGCGGCCTGGAAGCGTATTATTAAATAATACACATTACATTTTGATTTAAAGAATTACTAATCTACAACTCATTACTAATCATAACCAATGACTGATTACTAATCGATTATATAATTACATTACCCCCCCCCTCCGCCTCTAATCACTGCACCTGATGAGTTAAGTGATGACGTCACTCTTCTGCTCTATATAAAACCGGGAGCAAGCGAGGGCTTTACCATTCTGGCGAATTGCCCGATGATGCTGGAAGTATTTACCAGCAAAACGTCGTACTCAAACTGTAAATGTGGATTAACTCTTCAACACACCGGTGGGCTGAAGTAGTGAATTATTTGTCTTTTGTCAACGTGACACTTTTCTTTGCTGATTGGCCGTGTCGGGTGGTGGAGGGTTACGACACATTTATAAATAAACGCGATCTAACCCAAAAACCTTTATTATGAATAATATTGGTCGCGAAAGCCTACGTGTTAAACTTTGGGGTTTATACTGGATTTGGGGTTTTATACTGGCTTTGGGGTTTTATTTTGGCTTTGGGGTTTTAAACTGGCTATGGGGTTTTTTACTGGCTTTGGCGTTTAATATTGGCTTTGGGCATTTATACTGGCATTGGGGTTTTATATTGGCTTTAGGGTTTCATATTGGCTTTGGGGTTTTATACTGGCTATGGGGTTTTATAATGGCTTTGGGGTCTTATACTGGCTATGGGGTTTTATACTGGCTTTGTGGTTTTATTCTGGCTTTGTGGTTTTATACTCGCTTTGGGGTTTTATATTGGCTTTGGGGTTTAATAGTGACTTTGGAGTTTTATTTTGGCTTTGGGGTTTTATGCTGGCTTTGGGGTTTTATATTGGCTTTAGGGTTTCATATTGGCTTTGGGGTTTTATACTGGCTATTGGGTTTTAAACTGGCTTTGAGGTTTTATACTGGCTTTGGGGTTTGATACTGGCTTTGGGGTTTCATACTGGCTTTGGGGTTTTATGCTGGCTTTGGGGTTTTATACTGGCTTTGGGGTTTTATACTGGCTTTGGGGTTTTATTTTGGCTTTGGGGTTTTAAACTGGCTTTGGGGTTTTATACTGGCATTGGGGTTTTATATTGGCATTAGGGTTTCATATTGGCTTTGGGGTTTTATACTGGCTATGGGGTTTTATAATGGCTTTGGGGTTTTATACTGGCTTTGGGGTTTATACTGGCTTTGGGGTTTCATACTGGCTTTGGGGTTTTATACTGGCTTTGGGATTTTATACTGGCTTTGGGGTTTTATACTGGATTTGGGGTTTTATACTGGCTTTGGGGTTTTATTTTGGCTTTGGGCTTTTATACTGGCATTTGGGTTTTATATTGGCTTTGGGGTTTTAAACTGGCTATGGGGTTTTATAATGGCTTTGGGGTTTTATACTGACTTTGCGGTTTTTTACTGGCTTTGGGGTTTTATACTGGCTTTGGGATTTATACTGGCTTTGGGGTTATATACTGGCCTTGGATGTTTTATACTGGCTTGCGAGTTTTATACTGACTTTGGGGTTTTATGTTGGATTTGGGGTTTTCTACTGGCTTTGTGGTTTTATTCTGGCTTTGGGGTTTTATACTCGCTTTGGGGTTTTATGCTGGCTTTGGGGTTTTATACTGGCTTTGTGGTTTTATTCTGGCTTTGTGGTTTTATACTCGCTTTGGGGTTTTATATTGGCTTTGGGGTTTAATACTGACTTTGGAGTTTTATTTTGGCTTTCGGGTTTCATACTGAATTTGGGGTTATATAATGGCTTTGGGGTTTTATACTGGCTTTGGGCTTTTATATTGGCTTTAGGGTTTCATATTGGCTTTGGGGTTTTATAATGGCTATGGGGTTTTAAACTGGCTTTGAGGTTTTATACTGGCTTTGGGGTTTTATACTGGCTTTGGGGTTTCATACTGGCTTTGGGGTTTTATGCTGGCTTTGGGGTTTATTCATAATAAAGGTTTTTGGGTTAGATCGCGTTTATTTATAAATGTGTCGTAACCCTCCACCACCCGACACGGCCAATCAGCAAAGAAAAGTGTCACGTTGACAAAAGACAAATAATTCACTACTTCAGCCTACCGGTGTGTTGAAGAGTTAATCCACATTTACAGTTTGAGTACGACGTTTCGCTGGTAAATACTTCCAGCATCATCGGGCAATTCCCCAGAATGGTAAAGCCCTCGCTTGCTCCCGGTTTTATATAGAGCAGAAGAGTGACGTCATCACTTAACTCATCAGGTGCAGTGATTAGAGGCGGAGGGGGGGGGGGTAATGTAATTATATAATCGATTAGTAATCAGTCATTGGTTATGATTAGTAATGAGTTGTAGATTAGTAATTCTTTAAATCAAAATGTAATGTGTATTATTTAATAATACGCTTCCAGGCCGCACTAAGCCGGTAGCTGTCAGAGCGATTAAAGTTATTCTTGTTCCTCTCAATTTCAATGGATTCTCTAATTAGTCTTTGCCAGTAATAATTAGTTTTACACACCACTGCAACATTGTCAAAATCAATTGAGTGTCCTTGTTGACAAGCATGTTCTGCCACTGCCGACAGTTGTGTTTGAGATAATTTAATATTTCTCTGATGTTCTTTTAGTCTTACGCTGATGTTACGTCCCGTCTGCCCAATGTAGCAGCTGCCACATGAACAATTAATCCGATATACACCTTCTGTTGATAGTTTAGGTAATGCGTCTTTAGTGCAAGATACTAGTTTTTGAATTTTGTGTACTGTACCAAATCTTACTGTAATGTTTTGCTTTTGCAAAACGCGGGCTAATTTGTCAGTTACTCCTGAGATATATGGAATTTTTATTGTTTTAACAATCTGGTCGCTTTCAGTAGTATTGCTTTGCGATCGTGATTTGGCATTCAGTGCTCTGTTAATTTGAGCATTATTGTAGCCATTCTGTCGTAGTGCGTCTTTAACGTGTTTAATCTCTCTCACTAGACTCTCACCATCTGACACTGTTTTCGCCCGATGTACGAGCGTCTTGATAAGAGAGGATTTTTGAGCTGGATGATGATGTGATTCTGCATTCAGATAGGCATCAGTGTGCGTTTGCTTTCTGTAAACGCTGTGTGTTATTTTACCGTTTAGGCCATGTCCAAGCAAAATATCTAGGAATGGGAGTGTGTTATTCACCTCCATTTCCATGTTGAACTGGATGGCCGGGTTTTGTGCATTGAGATGATTTAGAAAATCATTAAGTGTATCTTTACCATGTGGCCAGACAACCAAAGTGTCATCCACATACCTAAACCAAAAGGATGGTTTTAATGTGCTCGAGGCAAGTGCTCTTATTTCAAAGTTTTCCATGTACAAATTTGCTATAGCAGGGGATAAAGGAGAACCCATTGCTGCTCCTTCCTTTTGTTTAAAGAAATCCCCTCTCCATAAGAAGTAAGTGTTATTTAAGCAATGGCCAGCAAGTTTCGGAATATCTTTTTGTAAACTGGTATTCTTTACTAGTGTATCAAGTAATTTAAGCGATTCGTCCACTGGAACCTTAGTGAATAGAGAAATCACATCAAAGCTTACCAGAATATCATCAGGAGTAAGTTTAATATCTTTAATCACATTCACAAGATGTTCTGAATTTTTTAAAGACGCATTAAAGACGCATTACCTAAACTATCAACAGAAGGTGTATATCGGATTAATTGTTCATGTGGCAGCTGCTACATTGGGCAGACGGGACGTAACATCAGCGTAAGACTAAAAGAACATCAGAGAAATATTAAATTATCTCAAACACAACTGTCGGCAGTGGCAGAACATGCTTGTCAACAAGGACACTCAATTGATTTTGACAATGTTGCAGTGGTGTGTAAAACTAATTATTACTGGCAAAGACTAATTAGAGAATCCATTGAAATTGAGAGGAACAAGAATAACTTTAATCGCTCTGACAGCTACCGGCTTAGTGCGGCCTGGAAGCGTATTATTAAATAATACACATTACATTTTGATTTAAAGAATTACTAATCTACAACTCATTACTAATCATAACCAATGACTGATTACTAATCGATTATATAATTACATTACCCCCCCCCTCCGCCTCTAATCACTGCACCTGATGAGTTAAGTGATGACGTCACTCTTCTGCTCTATATAAAACCGGGAGCAAGCGAGGGCTTTACCATTCTGGCGAATTGCCCGATGATGCTGGAAGTATTTACCAGCAAAACGTCGTACTCAAACTGTAAATGTGGATTAACTCTTCAACACACCGGTGGGCTGAAGTAGTGAATTATTTGTCTTTTGTCAACGTGACACTTTTCTTTGCTGATTGGCCGTGTCGGGTGGTGGAGGGTTACGACACATTTATAAATAAACGCGATCTAACCCAAAAACCTTTATTATGAATAATATTGGTCGCGAAAGCCTACGTGTTAAACTTTGGGGTTTATACTGGATTTGGGGTTTTATACTGGCTTTGGGGTTTTATTTTGGCTTTGGGGTTTTAAACTGGCTATGGGGTTTTTTACTGGCTTTGGCGTTTAATATTGGCTTTGGGCATTTATACTGGCATTGGGGTTTTATATTGGCTTTAGGGTTTCATATTGGCTTTGGGGTTTTATACTGGCTATGGGGTTTTATAATGGCTTTGGGGTTTTATACTGGCTTTGGGGTTTATACTGGCTTTGGGGTTTCATACTGGCTTTGTGATTTTATTCTGGCTTTGGGGTTTTATTTTGGCTTTGGGGTGTTTAAACTGGCTTTGGGGTTTTATACTGGCTTTGGGGTTTTATATTGGCTTTGGGCTTTTATACTGGCATTGGGGTTTTATATTGGCTTTGGGGTTTCACATTGGCTTTGGGTTTTTATACTGGCTTTGGGGTTTTATACTGGCTTTGGGGTTTTATACTGGATTTGGGGTTTTATACTGGCTTTGTGGTTTTATACTGGCTTTGGGGTTTTATACTGGCTTTGGAGTCTTATACTGGCTATGGGGTTTTATACTGGCTTTGTGGTTTTATTCTGGCTTTGTGGTTTTATACTCGCTTTGGGGTTTTATATTGGCTTTGGGGTTTAATACTGACTTTGGAGTTTTATTTTGGCTTTGGGGTTTTATGCTGGCTTTGGGGTTTTATATTGGCTTTAGGGTTTCATATTGGCTTTGGGGTTTTATACTGGCTATGGGGTTTTAAACTGGCTTTGAGGTTTTATACTTGCATTGGGGTTTTATACTGGCTTTGGGGTTTCATACTGGCTTTGGGGTTTTATGCTGGCTTTGGGGTTTTATACTGGCTTTGGGGTTTAATACTGGCTTTGGGGTTTTATTTTAGCTTTGGGGTTTTAAACTGGCTTTGGGGTTTTATACTGGCTTTGGGGTTTCATATTGGCTTTGGGCTTTTAAACTGGCATTCGGGTTTTATATTGGCTTTAAGGTTTCATATTGGCTTTGGGGTTTTATACTGGCTATGGGGTTTTATAATGGATTTCGGGTTTTATACTGGCTTTGGGGTTTATACTGGCTTTGGGGTTTCATACTGGCTTTGTGATTTTATTCTGGCTTTGCGGTTTTATACTGGCTTTGGGGTTTTATACTGGCTTTGGGGTTTTATTTTGGCTTTGGGGTGTTTAAACTGGCTTTGGGGTTTTATACTGGCTTTGGGGTTTTATATTGGCTTTGGGCTTTTATACTGGCATTGGGGTTTTATATTGGCTTTGGGGTTTTAAACTGGCTATGGGGTTTTATAATGGCTTTGGGGTTTTATACTGACTTTGGGTTTTTTTACTGGCTTTGGGGTTTTATGCTGGCTTTGGGTTTTATACTGGCTTTGGGGTTTTATACTGGCCTTGGAGATTTTATACTGGCTTGCGAGTTTTATACTGACTTTGGGGTTTTATGTTGGATTTGGGGTTTTATACTGGCTTTTTGGTTTTATTCTGGCTTTGGGGTTTCATACTCGCTTTGGGGTTTTATGCTGGCTTTGGGGTTTTATGCTGGCTTTGGGGTTTTATACTGACTTTGGTGTTTTGTTTTGGCTTTTGGGGTTTTATCCTGACTTCGGGGTTTTATAAAGGCTTTGGGGTTTTATGCTGGCTTTGGGTTTTTATGTTGGCTTTGAGGTTTTTATACTTGCTTTGGGGTTTTATATTGGCTTTGGGGTTTTATACTGGCTTTGGGGTTTTATACTGGCTTTGAGGTTTTATACTGGTTTTGGGGTTTTATACTGGCTTTGTGGTTTTATTCTGGCTTTGGGGTTTTATACTGGCTATGGGGTCTATACTGGCTATGGGGTTTGATACTGGCTTTGTGGTTTTATTCTGGCTTTGTGGTTTTAAACTCGCTTTGGGGTTTTATATTGGCTTTGGGGTTTAATACTGACTTTGGAGTTTTATTTTGGCTTTCGGGTTTCATACTGAATTTGGGGTTTTGTAATGGCTTTGGGGTTTTATACTGGCTTTGGGGTTTTATATTGGCTTTAGGGTTTCATATTGGCTTTGGGGTTTTATACTGGCTATGGGGTTTTAAACTGGCTTTGAAGTTTTATACTGGCTTTAGGGTTTTATGCTGGCTTTGGGGTTTTATACTGACTTTGGGGTTTTATAATGCCTTTGGGGTTTTATTTTGGCTTTGGGGTGTTTAAACTGGCTTTGCGGTTTTATACTGGCTTTGGGGTTTCATATTGGCTTTGGGCTTTTATACTGGCATTGGGGTTTTATATTGGCTTTGGGGTTTCATATTGGCTTTGGGGTTTTATACTGGCTTTGGGTTTTTATACAGGCTTTGGGGTTTTATACTGGCTTTGGGGTTTTATACTCGCTTTGGGGTTTTATATTGGCTTTGGGGTTTAATACTGACTTTGGAGTTTTATTTTGGCTTTGGGGTTTTATGCTGGCTTTGGGGTTTTATATTGGCTTTAGGGTTTCATATTGGCTTTGAGGTTTTATACTGGCTATTGGGTTTTAAACTGGCTTTGAGGTTTTATACTGGCTTTGGGGTTTGATACTGGCTTTGGGGTTTCATACTGGCTTTGGGGTTTTATGCTGGCTTTGGGGTTTTATACTGGCTTTGGGGTTTTATTCTGGCTTTGGGGTTTTATTTTGGCTTTGGGGTTTTAAACTGGCTTTGGGGTTTTATACTGGCTTTGGGGTTTTATATTGGCTTTGGGCTTTTATACTGCCATTGAGGTTTTATATTGGCTTTGGGCATTTATACTGGCATTGGGGTTTTATATTGGCTTTAGGGTTTCATATTGGCTTTGGGGTTTTATACTGGCTATGGGGTTTTAGAATGGCTTTGGGGTTTTATACTGGCTTTGGGGTTTATACTGGCTTTGGGGTTTCATACTGGCTTTGTGATTTTATTCTGGTTTTGGGGTTTTATACTGGCTTTGGGGTTTTATACTGGCTTTGGGGTTTTATTTTGGCTTTGGGGTGTTTAAACTGGCTTTGGGGTTTTATTACGGCTTTGGGCTTTTAAACTGGCATTGGGGTTTTATATTGGCATTGGGGTTTTATATTGGCTTTGGGGTTTTAAACTGGCTATGGGGTTTTATAATGGCTTTGGGGTTTTATACTGACTTTGGGTTTTTTTACTGGCTTTGGGGTTTTATACTGGCTTTGGGGTTTTATACTGGCTTTGGGGTTTTATTTTGGCTTTGGGCTTTTATACTGGCATTTGGGTTTTATATTGGCTTTGGGGTTTTAAACTGGCTATGGGGTTTTATAATGGCTTTGGGGTTTTATACTGACTTTGCGTTTTTTTACTGGCTTTGGGGTTTTATACTGGCTTTGGGATTTATACTGGCTTTGGGGTTATATACTGGCCTTGGATGTTTTATACTGGCTTGCGAGTTTTATACTGACTTTGGGGTTTTATGTTGGATTTGGGGTTTTCTACTGGCTTTGTGGTTTTATTCTGGCTTTGGGGTTTTATACTCGCTTTGGGGTTTTATGCTGGCTTTGGGGTTTTATACTGGCTTTGTGGTTTTATTCTGGCTTTGTGGTTTTATACTCGCTTTGGGGTTTTATATTGGCTTTGGGGTTTAATACTGACTTTGGAGTTTTATTTTGGCTTTCGGGTTTCATACTGAATTTGGGGTTATATAATGGCTTTGGGGTTTTATACTGGCTTTGGGCTTTTATATTGGCTTTAGGGTTTCATATTGGCTTTGGGGTTTTATAATGGCTATGGGGTTTTAAACTGGCTTTGAGGTTTTATACTGGCTTTGGGGTTTTATACTGGCTTTGGGGTTTCATACTGGCTTTGGGGTTTTATGCTGGCTTTGGGGTTTATTCATAATAAAGGTTTTTGGGTTAGATCGCGTTTATTTATAAATGTGTCGTAACCCTCCACCACCCGACACGGCCAATCAGCAAAGAAAAGTGTCACGTTGACAAAAGACAAATAATTCACTACTTCAGCCTACCGGTGTGTTGAAGAGTTAATCCACATTTACAGTTTGAGTACGACGTTTCGCTGGTAAATACTTCCAGCATCATCGGGCAATTCCCCAGAATGGTAAAGCCCTCGCTTGCTCCCGGTTTTATATAGAGCAGAAGAGTGACGTCATCACTTAACTCATCAGGTGCAGTGATTAGAGGCGGAGGGGGGGGGGTAATGTAATTATATAATCGATTAGTAATCAGTCATTGGTTATGATTAGTAATGAGTTGTAGATTAGTAATTCTTTAAATCAAAATGTAATGTGTATTATTTAATAATACGCTTCCAGGCCGCACTAAGCCGGTAGCTGTCAGAGCGATTAAAGTTATTCTTGTTCCTCTCAATTTCAATGGATTCTCTAATTAGTCTTTGCCAGTAATAATTAGTTTTACACACCACTGCAACATTGTCAAAATCAATTGAGTGTCCTTGTTGACAAGCATGTTCTGCCACTGCCGACAGTTGTGTTTGAGATAATTTAATATTTCTCTGATGTTCTTTTAGTCTTACGCTGATGTTACGTCCCGTCTGCCCAATGTAGCAGCTGCCACATGAACAATTAATCCGATATACACCTTCTGTTGATAGTTTAGGTAATGCGTCTTTAGTGCAAGATACTAGTTTTTGAATTTTGTGTACTGTACCAAATCTTACTGTAATGTTTTGCTTTTGCAAAACGCGGGCTAATTTGTCAGTTACTCCTGAGATATATGGAATTTTTATTGTTTTAACAATCTGGTCGCTTTCAGTAGTATTGCTTTGCGATCGTGATTTGGCATTCAGTGCTCTGTTAATTTGAGCATTATTGTAGCCATTCTGTCGTAGTGCGTCTTTAACGTGTTTAATCTCTCTCACTAGACTCTCACCATCTGACACTGTTTTCGCCCGATGTACGAGCGTCTTGATAAGAGAGGATTTTTGAGCTGGATGATGATGTGATTCTGCATTCAGATAGGCATCAGTGTGCGTTTGCTTTCTGTAAACGCTGTGTGTTATTTTACCGTTTAGGCCATGTCCAAGCAAAATATCTAGGAATGGGAGTGTGTTATTCACCTCCATTTCCATGTTGAACTGGATGGCCGGGTTTTGTGCATTGAGATGATTTAGAAAATCATTAAGTGTATCTTTACCATGTGGCCAGACAACCAAAGTGTCATCCACATACCTAAACCAAAAGGATGGTTTTAATGTGCTCGAGGCAAGTGCTCTTATTTCAAAGTTTTCCATGTACAAATTTGCTATAGCAGGGGATAAAGGAGAACCCATTGCTGCTCCTTCCTTTTGTTTAAAGAAATCCCCTCTCCATAAGAAGTAAGTGTTATTTAAGCAATGGCCAGCAAGTTTCGGAATATCTTTTTGTAAACTGGTATTCTTTACTAGTGTATCAAGTAATTTAAGCGATTCGTCCACTGGAACCTTAGTGAATAGAGAAATCACATCAAAGCTTACCAGAATATCATCAGGAGTAAGTTTAATATCTTTAATCACATTCACAAGATGTTCTGAATTTTTTAAAGACGCATTAAAGACGCATTACCTAAACTATCAACAGAAGGTGTATATCGGATTAATTGTTCATGTGGCAGCTGCTACATTGGGCAGACGGGACGTAACATCAGCGTAAGACTAAAAGAACATCAGAGAAATATTAAATTATCTCAAACACAACTGTCGGCAGTGGCAGAACATGCTTGTCAACAAGGACACTCAATTGATTTTGACAATGTTGCAGTGGTGTGTAAAACTAATTATTACTGGCAAAGACTAATTAGAGAATCCATTGAAATTGAGAGGAACAAGAATAACTTTAATCGCTCTGACAGCTACCGGCTTAGTGCGGCCTGGAAGCGTATTATTAAATAATACACATTACATTTTGATTTAAAGAATTACTAATCTACAACTCATTACTAATCATAACCAATGACTGATTACTAATCGATTATATAATTACATTACCCCCCCCCTCCGCCTCTAATCACTGCACCTGATGAGTTAAGTGATGACGTCACTCTTCTGCTCTATATAAAACCGGGAGCAAGCGAGGGCTTTACCATTCTGGCGAATTGCCCGATGATGCTGGAAGTATTTACCAGCAAAACGTCGTACTCAAACTGTAAATGTGGATTAACTCTTCAACACACCGGTGGGCTGAAGTAGTGAATTATTTGTCTTTTGTCAACGTGACACTTTTCTTTGCTGATTGGCCGTGTCGGGTGGTGGAGGGTTACGACACATTTATAAATAAACGCGATCTAACCCAAAAACCTTTATTATGAATAATATTGGTCGCGAAAGCCTACGTGTTAAACTTTGGGGTTTATACTGGATTTGGGGTTTTATACTGGCTTTGGGGTTTTATTTTGGCTTTGGGGTTTTAAACTGGCTATGGGGTTTTTTACTGGCTTTGGCGTTTAATATTGGCTTTGGGCATTTATACTGGCATTGGGGTTTTATATTGGCTTTAGGGTTTCATATTGGCTTTGGGGTTTTATACTGGCTATGGGGTTTTATAATGGCTTTGGGGTTTTATACTGGCTTTGGGGTTTATACTGGCTTTGGGGTTTCATACTGGCTTTGTGATTTTATTCTGGCTTTGGGGTTTTATTTTGGCTTTGGGGTGTTTAAACTGGCTTTGGGGTTTTATACTGGCTTTGGGGTTTTATATTGGCTTTGGGCTTTTATACTGGCATTGGGGTTTTATATTGGCTTTGGGGTTTCACATTGGCTTTGGGTTTTTATACTGGCTTTGGGGTTTTATACTGGCTTTGGGGTTTTATACTGGATTTGGGGTTTTATACTGGCTTTGTGGTTTTATACTGGCTTTGGGGTTTTATACTGGCTTTGGAGTCTTATACTGGCTATGGGGTTTTATACTGGCTTTGTGGTTTTATTCTGGCTTTGTGGTTTTATACTCGCTTTGGGGTTTTATATTGGCTTTGGGGTTTAATACTGACTTTGGAGTTTTATTTTGGCTTTGGGGTTTTATGCTGGCTTTGGGGTTTTATATTGGCTTTAGGGTTTCATATTGGCTTTGGGGTTTTATACTGGCTATGGGGTTTTAAACTGGCTTTGAGGTTTTATACTGGCATTGGGGTTTTATACTGGCTTTGGGGTTTCATACTGGCTTTGGGGTTTTATGCTGGCTTTGGGGTTTTATACTGGCTTTGGGGTTTAATACTGGCTTTGGGGTTTTATTTTAGCTTTGGGGTTTTAAACTGGCTTTGGGGTTTTATACTGGCTTTGGGGTTTCATATTGGCTTTGGGCTTTTAAACTGGCATTCGGGTTTTATATTGGCTTTAAGGTTTCATATTGGCTTTGGGGTTTTATACTGGCTATGGGGTTTTATAATGGATTTCGGGTTTTATACTGGCTTTGGGGTTTATACTGGCTTTGGGGTTTCATACTGGCTTTGTGATTTTATTCTGGCTTTGCGGTTTTATACTGGCTTTGGGGTTTTATACTGGCTTTGGGGTTTTATTTTGGCTTTGGGGTGTTTAAACTGGCTTTGGGGTTTTATACTGGCTTTGGGGTTTTATATTGGCTTTGGGCTTTTATACTGGCATTGGGGTTTTATATTGGCTTTGGGGTTTTAAACTGGCTATGGGGTTTTATAATGGCTTTGGGGTTTTATACTGACTTTGGGTTTTTTTACTGGCTTTGGGGTTTTATGCTGGCTTTGGGTTTTATACTGGCTTTGGGGTTTTATACTGGCCTTGGAGATTTTATACTGGCTTGCGAGTTTTATACTGACTTTGGGGTTTTATGTTGGATTTGGGGTTTTATACTGGCTTTTTGGTTTTATTCTGGCTTTGGGGTTTTATACTCGCTTTGGGGTTTTATGCTGGCTTTGGGGTTTTATGCTGGCTTTGGAGTTTTATACTGACTTTGGTGTTTTGTTTTGGCTTTTGGGGTTTTATCCTGACTTCGGGGTTTTATAAAGGCTTTGGGGTTTTATGCTGGCTTTGGGTTTTTATGTTGGCTTTGAGGTTTTTATACTTGCTTTGGGGTTTTATATTGGCTTTGGGGTTTTATACTGGCTTTGGGGTTTTATACTGGCTTTGAGGTTTTATACTGGTTTTGGGGTTTTATACTGGCTTTGTGGTTTTATTCTGGCTTTGGGGTTTTATACTGGCTATGGGGTCTATACTGGCTATGGGGTTTGATACTGGCTTTGTGGTTTTATTCTGGCTTTGTGGTTTTAAACTCGCTTTGGGGTTTTATATTGGCTTTGGGGTTTAATACTGACTTTGGAGTTTTATTTTGGCTTTCGGGTTTCATACTGAATTTGGGGTTTTGTAATGGCTTTGGGGTTTTATACTGGCTTTGGGGTTTTATATTGGCTTTAGGGTTTCATATTGGCTTTGGGGTTTTATACTGGCTATGGGGTTTTAAACTGGCTTTGAAGTTTTATACTGGCTTTAGGGTTTTATGCTGGCTTTGGGGTTTTATACTGACTTTGGGGTTTTATAATGCCTTTGGGGTTTTATTTTGGCTTTGGGGTGTTTAAACTGGCTTTGCGGTTTTATACTGGCTTTGGGGTTTCATATTGGCTTTGGGCTTTTATACTGGCATTGGGGTTTTATATTGGCTTTGGGGTTTCATATTGGCTTTGGGGTTTTATACTGGCTTTGGGTTTTTATACAGGCTTTGGGGTTTTATACTGGCTTTGGGGTTTTATACTCGCTTTGGGGTTTTATATTGGCTTTGGGGTTTAATACTGACTTTGGAGTTTTATTTTGGCTTTGGGGTTTTATGCTGGCTTTGGGGTTTTATATTGGCTTTAGGGTTTCATATTGGCTTTGAGGTTTTATACTGGCTATTGGGTTTTAAACTGGCTTTGAGGTTTTATACTGGCTTTGGGGTTTGATACTGGCTTTGGGGTTTCATACTGGCTTTGGGGTTTTATGCTGGCTTTGGGGTTTTATACTGGCTTTGGGGTTTTATTCTGGCTTTGGGGTTTTATTTTGGCTTTGGGGTTTTAAACTGGCTTTGGGGTTTTATACTGGCTTTGGGGTTTTATATTGGCTTTGGGCTTTTATACTGCCATTGAGGTTTTATATTGGCTTTGGGCATTTATACTGGCATTGGGGTTTTATATTGGCTTTAGGGTTTCATATTGGCTTTGGGGTTTTATACTGGCTATGGGGTTTTAGAATGGCTTTGGGGTTTTATACTGGCTTTGGGGTTTATACTGGCTTTGGGGTTTCATACTGGCTTTGTGATTTTATTCTGGTTTTGGGGTTTTATACTGGCTTTGGGGTTTTATACTTGCTTTGGGGTTTTATTTTGGCTTTGGGGTGTTTAAACTGGCTTTGGGGTTTTATTACGGCTTTGGGCTTTTAAACTGGCATTGGGGTTTTATATTGGCATTGGGGTTTTATATTGGCTTTGGGGTTTTAAACTGGCTATGGGGTTTTATAATGGCTTTGGGGTTTTATACTGACTTTGGGTTTTTTTACTGGCTTTGGGGTTTTATACTGGCTTTGGGTTTTATACTGGCTTTGGGGTTTTATACTGGCCTTGGAGATTTTATACTGGCTTGCGAGTTTTATACTGACTTTGGGGTTTTATGTTGGATTTGGGGTTTTATACTGGCTTTGTGGATTTATTCTGGCTTTGGGGTTTTATACTCGCTTTGGGGTTTTATGCTGGCTTTGGGGTTTTATGCTGGCTTTGGGGTTTTATACTGACTTTGGTGTTTTATTTTGGCTTTTGGGGTTTTATCCTGACTTCGGGGTTTTATAAAGGCTTTGGGGTTTTATGCTGGCTTTGGGTTTTTATGTTGGCTTTGAGGTTTTTATACTTGCTTTGGGGTTTTATATTGGCTTTGGGGTTTTATACTGGCTTTGGGGTTTTATATTGGCTTTGGGGTTTCATATTGGCTTTGGGGTTTTATACTGGCTTTGGGGTTTTATACTGGCTTTGGGGTTTTATACTGGCTTTGGGGTTTTATATTGGCTTTAGGGTTTCATATTGGCTTTGGGGTTTTATACTGGCTATTGGGTTTTAAACTGGCTTTGAGGTTTTATACTGGCTTTGGGGTTTGATACTGGCTTTGGGGTTTCATACTGGCTTTGGGGTTTTATGCTGGCTTTGGGGTTTTATACTGGCTTTGGGGTTTTATACTGGCTTTGGGTTTTATTTTGGCTTTGGGGTTTTAAACTGGCTTTGGGGTTTTATACTGGCATTGGGGTTTTATATTGGCATTAGGGTTTCATATTGGCTTTGGGGTTTTATACTGGCTATGGGGTTTTATAATGGCTTTGGGGTTTTATACTGGCTTTGGGGTTTATACTGGCTTTGGGGATTTATTTTGGCTTTGGGGTGTTTAAACTGGCTTTGGGGTTTTATACTGGATTTGGGGTTTTATATTGGCTTTGGGCTTTTATACTGGCATTGGGGTTTTATATTGGCTTTGGGGTTTTAAACTGGCTATGGGGTTTTATAATGGCTTTGGGGTGTTTAAACTGGCTTTGGGGTTTTTTACTGGCTTTGGGGTTTTATACTGGCTTTGGGATTTATACTGGATTTGGGGTTATATACTGGCCTTGGATGTTTTATACTGGCTTGCGAGTTTTATACTGACTTTGGGGTTTTATGTTGGATTTGGGGTTTTATACTGGCTTTGTGGTTTTATTCTGGCTTTGGGGTTTTATACTCGCTTTGGGGTTTTATGCTGGCTTTGGGGTTTTATACTGGCTTTGTGGTTTTATTCTGGCTTTGTGGTTTTATACTCGCTTTGGGGTTTTATATTGGCTTTGGGGTTTAATACTGACTTTGGAGTTTTATTTTGGCTTTCGGGTTTCATACTGAATTTGGGGTTATATAATGGCTTTGGGGTTTTATAACGGCTTTGGGGTTTTATATTGGCTTTAGGATTTCATATTGGCTTTGGGGTTTTATACTGGCTATGGGGTTTTAAACTGGCTTTGAGGTTTAATACTGGCTTTGGGGTTTTATACTGGCTTTGGGGTTTCATACTGGCTTTGGGGTTTTATGCTGGCTTTGGGGTTTTATACTGGCTTTGGGGTTTTAAACTGGCTTTGGGGTTTTATACTGGCTTTGGGTTTTAATATTGGCTTTGGGCATTTATACTGGCATTGGGGTTTTATATTGGCTTTAGGGTTTCATATTGGCTTTGGGGTTTTATACTGGCTATGGGGTTTTATAATGGCTTTGGGGTTTTATACTGGCTTTGGGGTTTATACTGGCTTTGGGGTTTCATACTGGCTTTGTGATTTTATTCTGGCTTTGGGGTTTTATACTGGCTTTGGGGTTTTATACTGGCTTTGGGGTTTTATTTTGGCTTTGGGGTGTTTAAACTGGCTTTGGGGTTTTATACTGGCTTTGAGGGTTTTATATTGGCTTTGGGCTTTTATACTGGCATTGGGGTTTTATATTGGCTTTGGGGTTCCATATTGGCTTTGGGTTTTTATACTGGCGTTGGGGTTTTATACTGGCTTTGGGGTTTTATACTGGATTTGGGGTTTTATACTGGCTTTGTGGTTTTATACAGGCTTTGGGGTTTTATACTGGCTTTGGAGTCTTATACTGGCTATGGGGTTTTATACTGGCTTTGTGGTTTTATTCTGGCTTTGTGGTTTTATACTCGCTTTGGGGTTTTATATTGGCTTTGGGGTTTAATACTGACTTTGGAGTTTTATTTTGGCTTTGGGGTTTTAAACTGGCTTTGAGGTTTTATACTTGCATTGGGGTTTTATACTGGCTTTGGGGATTCATACTGGCTTTGGGGTTTTATGCTGGCTTTGGGGTTTTATACTGGCTTTGAGGTTTTATACTTGCATTGGGGTTTTATACTGGCTTTGGGGTTTCATACTGGCTTTGGGGTTTTATGCTGGCTTTGGGGTTTTATACTGGCTTTGGGGTTTAATACTGGCTTTGGGGTTTTATTTTCGCTTTGGGGTTTTAAACTGGCTTTGGGGTTTTATACTGGCTTTGGGGTTTTATATTGGCTTTGGGCTTTTAAACTGGCATTCGGGTTTTATATTGGCTTTAAGGTTTCATATGGGCTTTGGGGTTTTATACTGGCTATGGGGTTTTATAATGGATTTGGGGTTTTATACTGGCTTTGGGGTTTATACTGGCTTTGGGGTTTCATACTGGCTTTGTGATTTTATTCTGGCTTTGGGGTTTTTTACTGGCTTTGGGGTTTTTTACAGGCTTTGGGGTTTTATACTGGCTTTGGGGTTTTATTTTGGCTTTGGGGTGTTTAAACTGGCTTTGGGGTTTTATACTGGCTTTGGGGTTTTATATTGGCTTTGGGCTTTTATACTGGCATTGGGGTTTTATATTGGCTTTGGGGTTTTAAACTGGCTATGGGGTTTTATAATGGCTTTGGAGTTTTATACTGACTTTGGGGTTTTTTACTGGCTTTGGGGTTTTATGCTGGCTTTGGGTTTTATACTGGCTTTGGGGTTTTATACTGGCCTTGGAGATTTTATACTGGCTTGCGAGTTTTATACTGACTTTGGGGTTTTATGTTGGATTTGGGGTTTTATACTGGCTTTTTGGTTTTATTCTGGCTTTGGGGTTTTATACTCGCTTTGGGGTTTTATGCTGGCTTTGGGGTTTTATGCTGGCTTTGGGGTTTTATACTGACTTTGGTGTTTTATTTTGGCTTTTGGGGTTTTATACTGGCTTTGGGGTTTTATATTGGCTTTGGGGTTTCATATTGGCTTTGGGGTTTTATACTGGCTTTGGGGTTTTATACTGGCTTTGGGGTTTTATACTGGTTTTGGGGTTTTATACTGGCTTTGTGGTTTTATTCTGGCTTTGGGGTTTTATACTGGCTATGGGGTCTTATACTGGCTACGGGGTTTGATACTGGCTTTGTGGTTTTATTCTGGCTTTGTGGTGTTAAACTCGCTTTGGGGTTTTATATTGGCTTTGGGGTTTAATACTGACTTTGGAGTTTTTTTATGGCTTTCGGGTTTCATGCTGAATTTGGGGTTTTGTAATGGCTTTGGGGTTTTATACTGGCTTTTGGGTTTTATATTGGCTTTGGGGTTTTTTACTGGCTTTGAGGTTTCATACTGGCTTTGGGGTTTTATGCTGGCTTTGGGGTTTTATACTGACTTTGGGGTTTTATACTGACTTTGGGGTTTTATTTTGGCTTTGCGGTTTTAAACTGGCTTTGGGGTTTTATACTGGCTTTGGGGTTTTATATTGGCTTTGGGCTTTTATACTGGCATTGGGGTTTTATATTGGCTTTAGGGTTTCATATTGGCTTTGGGGTTTTATACTGGCTATGGGGTTTTATAATGGCTTTGGGGTTTTATACTGGCTTTGGGGTTTATACTGGCTTTGGGGTTTCATACTGGCTTTGTGATTTTATTTTGGCTTTGGGGTTTTATACTGGCTTTGGGGTTTTATACTGGCTTTGGGATTTTATTTTGGCTTTGGGGTGTTTAAACTGGCTTTGGGGTTTTATACTGGCTTTGGGGTTTCATATTGGCTTTGGGCTTTTATACTGGCATTGGGGTTTTATTTTGGCTTTGGGGTTTCATATTGGCTTTGGGGTTTTATACTGGCTTTGGGTTTTTATACTGGCTTTGGGGTTTTATACTGGCTTTGGGGTTTTATACTGGCTTTGTGGTTTTATACTGGCTTTGGGGTTTTATACTGGCTTTGGGGTCTTATACTGGCTATGTGGTTTTATACTGGCTTTGTGGTTTTATTCTGGCTTTGTGGTTTTATACTCGCTTTGGGGTTTTATGTTGGCTTTGGGGTTTAATACTGACTTTGGAGTTTTATTTTGGCTTTGGGGTTTTATGCTGGCTTTGGGGTTTTATATTGGCTTTAGGGTTTCATATTGGCTTTGGGGTTTAATACTGGCTATTGGGTTTTAAACTGGCTTTGAGGTTTTATACTGGCTTTGGGGTTTGATACTGGCTTTGGGGTTTCATACTGGCTTTGGGGTTTTATGCTGGCTTTGGGGTTTTATACTGGCTTTGGGGTTTTATTCTGGCTTTGGGGTTTTATTTTGGCTTTGGGGTTTTAAACTGGCTTTGGGGTTTTATACTGGCTTTGGGGTTTTATATTGGCTTTGGGCTTTTATACTGGCATTGGGGTTTTATATTGGCTTTGGGCATTTATACTGGCATTGGGGTTTTATATTGGCTTTAGGGTTTCATATTGGCTTTGGGGTTTTATACTGGCTATGGGGTTTTATAATGGCTTTGGGGTTTTATACTGGCTTTGGGGTTTATACTGGATTTGGGGTTTCATACTGGCTTTGTGATTTTATTCTGGTTTTGGGGTTTTATACTGGCTTTGGGGTTTTATACTGGCTTTGGGGTTTTATTTTGGCTTTGGGGTGTTTAAACTGGCTTTGGGGTTTTATACTGGCTTTGGGCTTTTAAACTGGCATTGGGGTTTTATATTGGCATTGGGGTTTTATATTAGCTTTGGGGTTTTAAACTGGCTATGGGGTTTTATAATGGCTTTGGGGTTTTATACTGACTTGGGGTTTTTTTACTGGCTTTGGGGTTTTATACTGGCTTTGGGTTTTATACTGGCTTTGGGGTTTTATACTTGCCTTGGAGATTTTATACTGGCTTGCGAGTTTTATACTGACTTTGGGGTGTTATGTTGGATTTGGGGTTTTATACTGGCTTTGTGGTTTTATTCTGGCTTTGGGGTTTTATAAAGGCTTTGGGGTTTTATGCTGGTTTTGGGTTTTTATGTTGGCTTTGAGGTTTTTATACTTGCTTTGGGGTTTTATATTGGCTTTGGGGTTTTATACTGGCTTTGGGGTTTTATATTGGCTTTGGGGTTTCATATTGGCTTTGGGGTTTTATACTGGCTTTGGGGTTTTATACTGGCTTTGGGGTTTTATACTGGCTTTGGGGTTTTATACTGGCTTTGTGGTTTTATACTGGCTTTGGGGTTTTATACTGGCTATGGGGTCTTATACTGGCTATGGGGTTTGATACTGGCTTTGTGGTTTTATTCTGGCTTTGTGGTTTTAAACTCGCTTTGGGGTTTTATATTGGCTTTGGGGTTTAATACTGACTTTGGAGTTTAATTTTGGCTTTCGGGTTTCATACTGAATTTGGGGTTTTGTAATGGCTTTGGGGTTTTATACTGGCTTTGGGGTTTTATATTGGCTTTAGGGTTTCATATTGGCTTTGGGGTTTTATACTGGCTATGGGGTTTTAAACTGGCTTTGAGGTTTTATACTGGATTTGGGGTTTTATACTGGCTTTGGGGTTTCATACTGGCTTTGGGGTTTTATGCTGGCTTTGGGGTTTTATACTGGCTTTGGGGTTTTATACTGGCTTTGGGGTTTTATACTTGCCTTGGAGATTTTATACTGGCTTGCGAGTTTTATGCTGACTTTGGGGTGTTATGTTGGATTTGGGGTTTTATACTGGCTTTGTGGTTTTATTCTGGCTTTGGGGTTTTATAAAGGCTTTGGGGTTTTATGCTGGTTTTGGGTTTTTATGTTGGCTTTGAGGTTTTTATACTTGCTTTGGGGTTTTATATTGGCTTTGGGGTTTTATACTGGCTTTGGGGTTTTATATTGGCTTTGGGGTTTCATATTGGCTTTGGGGTTTTATACTGGCTTTGGGGTTTTATACTGGCTTTGGGGTTTTATACTGGCTTTGGGGTTTTATACTGGCTTTGTGGTTTTATACTGGCTTTGGGGTTTTATACTGGCTATGGGGTCTTATACTGGCTATGGGGTTTGATACTGGCTTTGTGGTTTTATTCTGGCTTTGTGGTTTTAAACTCGCTTTGGGGTTTTATATTGGCTTTGGGGTTTAATACTGACTTTGGAGTTTTATTTTGGCTTTCGGGTTTCATACTGAATTTGGGGTTTTGTAATGGCTTTGGGGTTTTATACTGGCTTTGGGGTTTTATATTGGCTTTAGGGTTTCATATTGGCTTTGGGGTTTTATACTGGCTATGGGGTTTTAAACTGGCTTTGAGGTTTTATACTGGCTTTGGGGTTTTATACTGGCTTTGGGGTTTCATACTGGCTTTGGGGTTTTATGCTGGCTTTGGGGTTTTATACTGGCTTTGGGGTTTTATACTGCCTTTGGGGTTTTATTTTGGCTTTGCGGTTTTAAACTGGCTTTGGGGTTTTATACTGGCTTTGGGGTTTTATATTGGCTTTGGGCTTTTATACTGGCATTGGGGTTTTATATTGACTTTAGGGTTTCATATTGGCTGTGGGGTTTTATACTGGCTATGGGGTTTTATAATGGCTTTGGGGTTTTATACTGGCTTTGGGGTTTATACTGGCTATGGGGTTTCATACTGGCTTTGTGATTTTATTCTGGCTTTGGGGTTTTATACTGGCTTTGGGGTTTTATACTGGCTTTGGGGTTTTATATTGGCTTTGGGGTTTCATACTGAATTTGGGGTTTTGTAATGGCTTTGGGGTTTTATACTGGCTTTGGGGTTTTATATTGGCTTTAGGGTTTCATATTGGCTTTGGGGTTTTATACTGGCTATGGGGTTTTAAACTGGCTTTGAGGTTTTATACTGGCTTTGGGGTTTTATACTGGCTTTGGGGTTTCATACTGGCTTTGGGGTTTTATGCTGGCTTTGGGGTTTTATACTGGCTTTGGGGTTTTATACTGCCTTTGGGGTTTTATTTTGGCTTTGCGGTTTTAAACTGGCTTTGGGGTTTTATACTGGCTTTGGGGTTTTATATTGGCTTTGGGCTTTTATACTGGCATTGGGGTTTTATATTGGCTTTAGGGTTTCATATTGGCTGTGGGGTTTTATACTGGCTATGGGGTTTTATAATGGCTTTGGGGTTTTATACTGGCTTTGGGGTTTATACTGGCTTTGGGGTTTCATACTGGCTTTGTGATTTTATTCTGGCTTTGGGGTTTTATACTGGCTTTGGGGTTTTATACTGGCTTTGGGGTTTTATTTTGGCTTTGGGGTGTTTAAACTGGCTTTGGGGTTTTATACTGGCTTTGGGGTTTTATATTGGCTTTGGGCTTTTATACTGGCATTGGGGTTTTATATTGGCTTTGGGGTTTCATATTGGCTTTGGGGTTTTATACTGGCTTTGGGTTTTTATACTGGCTTTGGGGTTTTATACTGGCTTTGGGGTTTTATACTGGCTTTGTGGTTTTATACTGGCTTTGGGGTCTTATACTGGCTATGGGGTTTTATACTGGCTTTGTGGTTTTATTCTGGCCTTGTGGTTTTATACTCGCTTTGGGGTTTTATATTGGCTTTGGGGTTTAATTCTGACTTTGGAGTTTTATATTGGCTTTGGGGTTTTATGCTGGCTTTGGGGTTTTATATTGGCTTTAGGGTTTCATATTGGCTTTGGGGTTTTATACTGGCTATTGGGTTTTAAACTGGCTTTGAGGTTTTATACTGGCTTTGGGGTTTGATACTGGCTTTGGGGTTTCATACTGGCTTTGTGGTTTTATGCTGGCTTTATGGTTTTATACTGGCTTTGGGGTTTTATTCTGGCTTTGGGGTTTTATTTTGGCTTTGGGGTTTTAAACTGGCTTTGGGGTTTTATACTGGCTTTGGGGTTTTATATTGGCTTTGGGCTTTTATACTGGCATTGGGGTTTTATATTGGCTTTGGGCATTTATACTGGCATTGGGGTTTTATATTGGCTTTAGGGTTTCATATTGGCTTTGGGGTTTTATACTGGCTATGGGGTTTTATAATGGCTTGGGGTTTCATACTGGCTTTGGGGTTTATACTGGCTTTGGGGTTTCATACTGGCTTCGTGATTTTATTCTGGCTTTGGGGTTTTATACTGGCTTTGGGGTTTTATACTGGCTTTGGGGTTTTATTTTGGCTTTGGGGTTTCATATTGGCTTTGGGGTTTTATACTGGCTATGGGGTTTTATAATGGATTTGGGGTTTCATACTTGCTTTGGGGTTTATACTGGCTTTGGGGTTTCATACTGGCTTTGTGATTTTATTCTGGCTTTGGGGTTTTATACTGGCTTTGGGGTTTTATACTGGCTTTGGGGTTTTATTTTGGCTTTGGGGTGTTTAAACTGGCTTTGGGGTGTTATACTGGCTTTGGGGTTTTATATTGGCTTTGGGCTTTTATACTGGCATTGGGGTTTTATATTGGCTTTGGGGTTTTAAACTGGCTATGGGGTTTTATAATGGCTTTGGGGTTTTATACTGACTTTGGGGTTTTTTACTGGCTTTGGGGTTTTATACTGGCTTTGGGTTTTATACTGGCTTTGGGGTTTTATACTGGCCTTGGAGATTTTATACTGGCTTGCGAGTTTTATACTGACTTTGGGGTTTTATGTTGGATTTGGGGTTTTATACTGGCTTTGTGGTTTTATTCTGGCTTTGGGGTTTTATACTCGCTTTGGGGTTTTATGCTGGCTTTGGAGTTTTATGCTGGCTTTGGGGTTTTATACTGACTTTGGTGTTTTATTTTGGCTTGTGGGGTTTTATCCTGACTTCGGGGTTTGATAAAGGCTTTGGGGTTTTATGCTGGCTTTGGGTTTTTATGTTGGCTTTGAGGTTTTTATACTTGCTTTGGGGTTTTATATTGGCTTTGGGGTTTTATGCTGGCTTTGGGGTTTTATATTGGCTTTGGGGTTTCATATTGGCTTTGGGGTTTTATACTGGCTTTGGGGTTTTATACTGGCTTTGGGGTTTTATACTGGCTTTGTGGTTTTATACTGGCTTTGGGGTTTTATACTGGCTATGGGGTCTTATACTGGCTATGGGGTTTGATACTGGCTTTGTGGTTTTATTCTGGCTTTGTGGTTTTAAACTCGCTTTGGGGTTTTATATTGGCTTTGGGGTTTAATACTGACTTTGGAGTGTTATTTTGGCTTTCGGGTTTCATACTGAATTTGGGGTTTTGTAATGGCTTTGGGGTTTTATACTGGCTTTGGGGTTTTATATTGGCTTTAGGGTTTCATATTGGCTTTGGGGTTTTATACTGGCTATGGGGTTTTAAACTGGCTTTGAGGTTTTATACTGGCTTTGGGGTTTTATACTGGCTTTGGGGTTTCATACTGGCTTTGGGGTTTTATGCTGGCTTTGGGGTTTTATACTGGCTTTGGGGTTTTATACTGCCTTTGGGGTTTTATTTTGGCTTTGCTGTTTTAAACTGGTTTTGGGGTTTTATATTGGCTTTGGGCTTTTATACTGGCATTGGGGTTTTATATTGGCTTTAGGGTTTCATATTGGCTGTGGGGTTTTATACTGGCTATGGGGTTTTATAATGGCTTTGGGGTTTTATACTGGCTTTGGGGTTGATACTGGCTTTGGGGTTTCAGACTGGCTTTGTGATTTTATTCTGGCTTTGGGGTTTTATACTGGCTTTGGGTTTTTATACTGGCTTTGGGGTTTTATTTTGGCTTTGGGGTGTTTAAACTGGCTTTGGGGTTTTATACTGGCTTTGGGGTTTTATATTGGCTTTGGGCTTTTATACTGGCATTGGGGTTTTATATTGGCTTTGGGGTTTCATATTGGCTTTGGGGTTTTATACTGGCTTTGGGTTTTTATACTGGCTTTGGGGTTTTATACTGGCTTTGGGGTTTTATACTGGCTTTGTGGTTTTATACTGGCTTTGGGGTCTTATACTGGCTATGGGGTTTTATACTGGCTTTGTGGTTTTATTCTGGCCTTGTGGTTTTATACTCGCTTTGGGGTTTTATATTGGCTTTGGGGTTTAATTCTGACTTTGGAATTTTATATTGGCTTTGGGGTTTTATGCTGGCTTTGGGGTTTTATATTGGCTTTAGGGTTTCATATTGGCTTTGGGGTTTTATACTGGCTATTGGGTTTTAAACTGGCTTTGAGGTTTTATACTGGCTTTGGGGTTTGATACTGGCTTTGGGGTTTCATACTGGCTTTGTGGTTTCATGCTGGCTTTATGGTTTTATACTGGCTTTGGGGTTTTATTCTGGCTTTGGGTTTTATTTTGGCTTTGGGGTTTTAAACTGGCTTTGGGGTTTTATACTGGCTTTGGGGTTTTATATTGGCTTTGGGCTTTTATACTGGCATTGGGGTTTTATATTGGCTTTGGGCATTTATACTGGCATTGGGGTTTTATATTGGCTTTAGGGTTTCATATTGGCTTTGGGGTTTTATACTGGCTATGGGGTTTTATAATGGCTTTGGGGTTTCATACTGGCTTTGGGGTTTATACTGGCTTTGGGGTTTCATACTGGCTTCGTGATTTTATTCTGGCTTTGGGGTTTTATACTGGCTTTGGGGCTTTATACTGGCTTTGGGGTTTTATTTTGGCTTTGGGGTGTTTAAACTGGCTTTGGGGTTTTATACTGGCTTTGGGGTTTTATATTGGCTTTGGGCTTTTAAACTGGCATTGGGGTTTTATATTGGCTTTAGGGTTTCATATTGGCTTTGGGGTTTTATACTGGCTATGGGGTTTTAAACTGGCTTTGAGGTTTTATACTGGCTTTGGGGTTTTATACTGGCTTTGGGGTTTCATACTGGCTTTGGGGTTTTATGCTGGCTTTGGAGTTTTATACTGGCTTTGGGGTTTTATACTGCCTTTGGGGTTTTATTTTGGCTTTGCGGTTTTAAACTGGCTTTGGGATTTTATACTGGCTTTGGGGTTTTTTACTGGCTTTGGGGTTTCATACTGGCTTTGGGGTTTTATGCTGGCTTTGGGGTTTTATACTGGCTTTGGGGTTTTATACTGCCTTTGGGGTTTTATTTTGGCTTTGCGGTTTTAAACTGGCTTTGGGATTTTATACTGGCTTTGGGGTTTTATACTGGCTTTGTGGTTTTATTCTGGCTTTGTGGTTTTAAACTGGCTTTGGGGTTTTATATTGGCTTTGGGGTTTAATACTGACTTTGGAGTTTTATTTTGGCTTTCGGGTTTCATACTGAATTTGGGGTTTTGTAATGGCTTTGGGGTTTTATACTGGCTTTGGGGTTTTATATTGGCTTTAGGGTTTCATATTGGCTTTGGGGTTTTATACTGGCTATGGGGTTTTAAACTGGCTTTGAGGTTTTATACTGGCTTTGGGGTTTTATACTGGCTTTGGGGTTTCATACTGGCTTTGGGGTTTTATGCTGGCTTTGGGGTTTTATACTGCCTTTGGGGTTTTATACTGCCTTTGGGGTTTTATTTTGGCTTTGCGGTTTTAAACTGGCTTTGGGATTTTATACTGGCTTTGGGGTTTTATATTGGCTTTGGGCTTTTATACTGGCATTGGGGTTTGATATTGGCTTTAGGGTTTCATATTGGCTTTGGGGTTTTATACTGGCTATGGGGTTTTATAATGGCTTTGGGGTTTTATACTGGCTTTGGGATTTATACTGGCTTTGGGGTTTCATACTGGCTTTGTGATTTTATTCTGGCTTTGGGGTTTTTTACTGGCTTTGGGGTTTTATATTGGCTTTAGGGTTTAATACTGACTTTGGAGTTTTATTTTGGCTTTCGGGTTTCATACTGAATTTGGGTTTTTTTAATGGCTTTGGGGTTTTATACTGGCTTTGGGGTTTTATATTGGCTTTAGGGTTTCATATTGGCTTTGGGGTTTTATACTGGCTATGGGGTTTTAAACTGGCTTTGAGGTTTTATACTGGCTTTGGGGTTTTATACTGGCTTTGGGGTTTCATACTGGCTTTGGGGTTTTATGCTGGCTTTGGGGTTTTATACTGGCTTTGGGGTTTTATACTGCCTTTGGGGTTTTATTTTGGCTTTGCGGTTTTAAACTGGCTTTGGGATTTTATACTGGCTTTGGGGTTTTATATTTTCTTTGGGCTTTTATACTGGCATTGGGGTTTGATATTGGCTTTATGGTTTCATATTGGCTTTGGGGTTTTATACTGGCTATGGGGTTTTATAATGGCTTTGGGGTTTTATACTGGCTTTGGGATTTTATTTTGGCTTTGGGGTTTTAAACTGGCTTTGGGGTTTTATACTGGCATTGGGGTTTTATATTGGCATTAGGGTTTCATATTGGCTTTGGGGTTTTATATTGGCTTTGGGCTTTTATACTGGCATTGGGGTTTTATATTGGCTTTAGGGTTTCATATTGGCTGTGGGGTTTTATACTGGCTATGGGGTTTTATAATGGCTTTGGGGTTTTATACTGGCTTTGGGGTTTATACTGGCTTTGGGGTTTCATACTGGCTTTGTGATTTTATTCTGGCTTTGGGGTTTTATACTGGCTTTGGGGTTTTATACTGGCTTTGGGGTTTTATTTTGGCTTTGGGGTGTTTAAACTGGCTTTGGGGTTTTATACTGGCTTTGGGGTTTTATATTGGCTTTGGGCTTTTATACTGGCATTGGGGTTTTATATTGGCTTTGGGGTTTCATATTGGCTTTGGGGTTTTATACTGGCTTTGGGGTTTTATACTGGCTTTGTGGTTTTATACTGGCTTTCCGGTCTTATACTGGCTATGGGGTTTTATACTGGCTTTGTGGTTTTATTCTGGCCATGTGGTTTTATACTCGCTTTGGGGTTTTATATTGGCTTTGGGGTTTAATTCTGACTTTGGAGTTTTATATTGGCTTTGGGGTTTTATGCTGGCTTTGGGGTTTTATATTGGCTTTAGGGTTTCATATTGGCTTTGGGGTTTTATACTGGCTATTGGGTTTTAAACTGGCTTTGAGGTTTTATACTGGCTTTGGGGTTTGATACTGGCTTTGGGGTTTCATACTGGCTTTGTGGTTTTATGCTGGCTTTATGGTTTTATACTGCCTTTGGGGTTTTATTCTGGCTTTGGGGTTTTCTTTTGGCTTTGGGGTTTTAAACTGGCTTTGGGGTTTTATACTGGCTTTGGGGTTTTATATTGGCTTTGGGCTTTTATACTGGCATTGGGGTTTTATATTGGCTTTGGGCATTTATACTGGCATTGGGGTTTTATATTGGCTTTAGGGTTTCATATTGGCTTTGGGGTTTTATACTGGCTATGGGGTTTTATAATGGCTTTGGGGTTTCATACTGGCTTTGGGGTTTATACTGGCTTTGGGGTTTCATACTGGCACCGTGATTTTATTCTGGCTTTGGGGTTTTATACTGGCTTTGGGGTTTTATACTGGCTTTGGGGTTTTATTTTGGCTTTGGGGTGTTTAAACTGGCTATGGGGTTTTATACTGGCTTTGGGGTTTTATATTGGCTTTGGGCTTTTAAACTGGCATTGGGGTTTTATATTGGCTTTAGGGTTTCATATTGGCTTTGGGGTTTTATACTGGCTATGGGGTTTTATAATGGATTTGGGGTTTCATACTTGCTTTGGGGTTTATACTGGCTTTGGGGTTTCATACTGGCTTTGTGATTTTATTCTGGCTTTGGGGTTTTATACTGGCTTTGGGGTTTTATACTGGCTTTGGGGTTTTATTTTGGCTTTGGGGTGTTTAAACTGGCTTTGGGGTGTTATACTGGCTTTGGGGTTTTATATTGGCTTTGGGCTTTTATACTGGCATTGGGGTTTTATATTGGCTTTGGGGTTTTAAACTGGCTATGGGGTTTTATAATGGCTTTGGAGTTTTATACTGACTTTGGGGTTTTTTACTGGCTTTGGGGTTTTATACTGGCTTTGGGTTTTATACTGGCTTTGGGGTTTTATACTGGCCTTGGAGATTTTATACTGGCTTGCGAGTTTTATACTGACTTTGGGGTTTTATATTGGCTTTGGGGTTTTATACTGGCTTTGGGGTTTTATACTGGCTTTGGGGTTTTATACTGGCTTTGTGGTTTTATACTGGCTTTGGGGTTTTATACTGGCTATGGGGTCTTATACTGGCTATGGGGTTTGATACTGGCTTTGTGGTTTTATTCTGGCTTTGTGGTTTTAAACTCGCTTTGGGGTTTTATATTGGCTTTGGGGTTTAATACTGACTTTGGAGTTTTATTTTGGCTTTCGGGTTTCATACTGAATTTGGGGTTTTGTAATGGCTTTGGGGTTTTATACTGGCTTTGGGGTTTTATATTGGTTTTAGGGTTTCATATTGGCTTTGGGGTTTTATACTGGCTATGGGGTTTTAAACTGGCTTTGAGGTTTTATACTGGCTTTGGGGTTTTATACTGGCTTTGGGGTTTCATACTGGCTTTGGGGTTTTATGCTGGCTTTGGGGTTTTATACTGCCTTTGGGGTTTTATACTGCCTTTGGGGTTTTATTTTGGCTTTGCGATTTTAAACTGGCTTTGGGATTTTATACTGGCTTTGGGGTTTTATATTGGCTTTGGGCATTTATACTGGCATTGGGGTTTGATATTGGCTTTAGGGTTTCATATTGGCTTTGTGGTTTTATACTGGCTATGGGGTTTTATAATGGCTTTGGGGTTTTATACTGGCTTTGGGATTTATACTGGCTTTGGGGTTTCATACTGGCTTTGTGATTTTATTCTGGCTTTGGGGTTTTATACTGGCTTTGGGGTTTTATACTGGCTTTGGGGTTTTATTTTGGCTTTGGGGTGTTTAAACTGGCTTTGGGGTTTTATACTGGCTTTGGGGTTTTATATTGGCTTTGGGCTTTTATATTGGCATTGGGGTTTTATACTGGCTTTGGGGTTTCATATTGGCTTTGGGGTTTTACACTGGCTTTGGGGTTTTATACTGGCTTTGGGGTTTTATACTGGCTTTGGAGTTTTATACTGGCTTTGTGGTTTTATACTGGCTTTGGGGTTTTATACTGGCTTTGGGGTCTTATACTGGCTATGGGGTTTTATACTGGCTTTGTGGTTTTATTCTGGCTTTTTGGTTTTATACTCGCTTTGGGGTTTTATATTGGCTTTGGGGTTTAATACTGACTTTGGAGTTTTATTTTGGCTTTGGTGTTTTATGCTGGCTTTGGGGTTTTATATTGGCTTTAGGGTTTCCTATTGGCTTTGGGGTTTTATACTGGCTATTGGGTTTTAAACTGGCTTTGAGGTTTTATACTGGCTTTGGGGTTTGATACTGGCTTTGGGGTTTCATACTGGCTTTGGGGTTTTATGCTGGCTTTGGGGTTTTATACTGGCTTTGGGGTTTGATACTGGCTTTGGGGTTTCATACTGGCTTTGGGGTTTTATGCTGGCTTTGGGGTTTTATACTGGCTTTGGGGTTTTATACTGGCGTTGGGGTTTTATTTTGGCTTTGGGGTTTTAAACTGGCTTTGGGGTTTTATACTGGCTTTTGGTTTTTATATTGGCTTAGGGCTTTTATACTGGCATTGGGGTTTTATAGTGGCTTCAGGGTTTCATATTGGTTTTGGGGTTTTGTACTGGCTATGGGGTTTTATAATGGCTTTGGGGTTTTATACTGGCTTTGGGGTTTATACTGGCTTTGGGGTTTCATACTGGCTTTGTGATTTTATTCTGGCTTTGGGGTTTTATACTGGCTATGGGTTCTTATACTGGCTATGGGGTTTGATACTGGCTTTGTGGTTTTATTCTGGCTTTGTGGTTTTAAACTCGCTTTGGGGTTTTATATTGGCTTTGGGGTTTAATACTGACTTTGGAGTTTTATTTTGGCTTTCGGGTTTCATACTGAATTTGGGGTTTTGTAATGGCTTTGGGGTTTTATACTGGCTTTGGGGTTTTATATTGGCTTTAGGGTTTCATATTGGCTTTGGGGTTTTATACTGGCTATGGGGTTTTAAACTGGCTTTGAGGTTTTATACTGGCTTTGGGGTTTTATACTGGCTTTGGGGTTTCATACTGGCTTTGGGGTTTTATGCTGGCTTTGGGGTTTTATACTGCCTTTGGTGTTTTATACTGCCTTTGGGGTTTTATTTTGGCTTTGCTATTTTAAACTGGCTTTGGGATTTTATACTGGCTTTGGGGTTTCATATTGGCTTTGGGCTTTTATACTGGCATTGGGGTTTGATATTGGCTTTAGGGTTTCATATTGGCTTTGGGGTTTTATACTGGCTATGGGGTTTTATAATGGCTTTGGGGTTTTATACTGGCTTTGGGATTTATACTGGCTTTGGGGTTTCATACTGGCTTTGTGATTTTATTCTGGCTTTGGGGTTTTATACTGGCTTTGGGGTTTTATACTGGCTTTGGGGTTTTATTTTGGCTTTGGGGTGTTTAAACTGGCTTTGGGGTTTTATACTGGCTTTGGGGTTTTATATTGGCTTTGGGCTTTTATATTGGCATTGGGGTATTATACTGGCTTTGGGGTTTCATATTGGCTTTGGGGTTTTACACTGGCTTTGGGGTTTTATACTGGCTTTGGGGTTTTATACTGGCTTTGGAGTTTTATACTGGCTTTGTGGTTTTATACTGGCTTTGGGCTTTTATACTGGCTTTGGGGTCTTATACTGGCTATGGGGTTTTATACTGGCTTTGTGGTTTTATTCTGGCTTTTTGGTTTTATACTCGCTTTGGGGTTTTATATTGGCTTTGGGGTTTAATACTGACTTTGGAGTTTTATTTTGGCTTTGGTGTTTTATGCTGGCTTTGGGGTTTTATATTGGCTTTAGGGTTTCATATTGCCTTTGGGGTTTTATACTGGCTATTGGGTTTTAAACTGGCTTTGAGGTTTTATACTGGCTTTGGGGTTTGATACTGGCTTTGGGGTTTCATACTGGCTTTGGGGTTTTATGCTGGCTTTGGGGTTTTATACTGGCTTTGGGGTTTGATACTGGCTTTGGGGTTTCATACTGGCTTTGGGGTTTTATGCTGGCTTTGGGGTTTTATACTGGCTTTGGGGTTTTATACTGGCTTTGGGGTTTTATTTTGGCTTTGGGGTTTTAAACTGGCTTTGGGGTTTTATACTGGCTTTTGGGTTTTATATTGGCTTTGGGCTTTTATACTGGCATTGGGGTTTTATATTGGCTTCAGGGTTTCATATTGGTTTTGGGGTTTTGTACTGGCTATGGGGTTTTATAATGGCTTTGGGGTTTTATACTGGCTTTGGGGTTTATACTGGCTTTGGGGTTTCATACTGGCTTTGTGATTTTATTCTGGCTTTGGGGTTTTATACTGGCTTTGGGGTTTTATGCTGGCTTTGGGGTTTTATTTTGGCTTTGGGGTGTTTAAACTGGCTTTGGGGTTTTATACTGGCTTTGGGGTTTTATATTGGCTTTGGGCTTTTATACTGGCATTGGGGTTTTATATTGGCTTTGGGGTTTTAAACTGGCTATGGGGTTTTATAATGGCTTTGGATCTTTATACTGACTTTCGGGTTTTTTACTGGCTTTGGGGTTTTATACTGGCTTTGGGTTTTATACTGGCTTTGGGGTTATATACTGGCCTTGGATGTTTTATACTGGCTTGCGAGTTTTATACTGACTTTGGGGTTTAATGTTGGATTTGGGGTTTTATACTGGCTTTGTGGTTTTATTTTGGCTTTGGGGTTTTATACTCGCTTTGGGGTTTTATGCTGGCTTTGGGGTTTTATACTGGCTTTGGGGTTTTATTTTGGCTTTGGGATGTTTAAACTGGCTTTGGGGTGTTATACTGGCTTTGTGGTTTTATTCTGGCTTTTTGGTTTTATACTGGCTTTGGGGTCTTATACTGGCTATGGGGTTTTATACTGGCTTTGTGGTTTTATTCTGGCTTTTTGGTTTTATACTGGCTTTGGGGTTTTATACTGGCTTTGGGGTTTTATTTTGGCTTTGGGGTGTTTAAACTGGCTTTGGGGTTTTATACTGGCTTTGGGGTTTTATATTGGCTTTGGGCTTTTATACTGGCATTGGGGTTTTATATTGGCTTTGGGGTTTTAAACTGGCTATGGGGTTTTATAATGGCTTTGGGTCTTTATACTGACTTTCGGGTTTTTTACTGGCTTTGGGGTTTTATACTGGCTTTGGGTTTTATACTGGCTTTGGGGTTATATACTGGCCTTGGATGTTTTATACTGGCTTGCGAGTTTTATACTGACTTTGGGGTTTAATGTTGGATTTGGGGTTTTATACTGGCTTTGTGGTTTTATTTTGGCTTTGGGGTTTTATACTCGCTTTGGGGTTTTATGCTGGCTTTGGGGTTTTATACTGGCTTTGGGGTTTTATTTTGGCTTTGGGATGTTTAAACTGGCTTTGGGGTGTTATACTGGCTTTGTGGTTTTATTCTGGCTTTTTGGTTTTATACTGGCTTTGGGGTCTTATACTGGCTATGGGGTTTTATACTGGCTTTGTGGTTTTATTCTGGCTTTTTGGTTTTATACTCGCTTTGGGGTTTTATATTGGCTTTGGGGTTTAATACTGACTTTGGAGTTTTATTTTGGCTTTGGTGTTTTATGCTGGCTTTGGGGTTTTATATTGGCTTTAGGGTTTCATATTTGCTTTGGGGTTTTATACTGGCTATTGGGTTTTAAACTGGCTTTGAGGTTTTATACTGGCTTTTGGGTTTGATACTGGCTTTGGGGTTTCATACTGGCTTTGGGGTTTTATGCTGGCTTTGGGGTTTTATACTGGCTTTGGGGTTTGATACTGGCTTTGGGGTTTCATACTGGCTTTGGGGTTTTATGCTGGCTTTGGGGTTTTATACTGGCTTTGGGGTTTTATACTGGCTTTGGGGTTTTATTTTGGCTTTGGGGTTTTAAACTGGCTTTGGGGTTTTATACTGGCTTTTGGGTTTTATATTGGCTTTGGGCTTTTATACTGGCATTGGGGTTTTATATTGGCTTCAGGGTTTCATATTGGTTTTGGGGTTTTGTACTGGCTATGGGGTTTTATAATGGCTTTGGGGTTTTATACTGGCTTTGGGGTTTATACTGGCTTTGGGGTTTCATACTGGCTTTGTGATTTTATTCTGGCTTTGGGGTTTTATACTGGCTTTGGGGTTTTATACTGGCTTTGGGGTTTTATTTTGGCTTTGGGGTTTTAAACTGGCTTTGGGGTTTTATACTGGCTTTTGGGTTTTATATTGGCTTTGGGCTTTTATACTGGCATTGGGGTTTTATATTGGCTTCAGGGTTTCATATTGGTTTTGGGGTTTTGTACTGGCTATGGGGTTTTATAATGGCTTTGGGGTTTTATACTGGCTTTGGGGTTTATACTGGCTTTGGGGTTTCATACTGGCTTTGTGATTTTATTCTGGCTTTGGGGTTTTATACTGGCTTTGGGGTTTTATGCTGGCTTTGGGGTTTTATTTTGGCTTTGGGGTGTTTAAACTGGCTTTGGGGTTTTATACTGGCTTTGGGGTTTTATATTGGCTTTGGGCTTTTATACTGGCATTGGGGTTTTATATTGGCTTTGGGGTTTTAAACTGGCTATGGGGTTTTATAATGGCTTTGGGTCTTTATACTGACTTTCGGGTTTTTTACTGGCTTTGGGGTTTTATACTGGCTTTGGGTTTTATACTGGCTTTGGGGTTATATACTGGCCTTGGATGTTTTATACTGGCTTGCGAGTTTTATACTGACTTTGGGGTTTAATGTTGGATTTGGGGTTTTATACTGGCTTTGTGGTTTTATTTTGGCTTTGGGGTTTTATACTCGCTTTGGGGTTTTATGCTGGCTTTGGGGTTTTATACTGGCTTTGGGGTTTTATTTTGGCTTTGGGATGTTTAAACTGGCTTTGGGGTGTTATACTGGCTTTGTGGTTTTATTCTGGCTTTTTGGTTTTATACTGGCTTTGGGGTCTTATACTGGCTATGGGGTTTTATACTGGCTTTGTGGTTTTATTCTGGCTTTTTGGTTTTATACTGGCTTTGGGGTTTTATACTGGCTTTGGGGTTTTATTTTGGCTTTGGGGTGTTTAAACTGGCTTTGGGGTTTTATACTGGCTTTGGGGTTTTATATTGGCTTTGGGCTTTTATACTGGCATTGGGGTTTTATATTGGCTTTGGGGTTTTAAACTGGCTATGGGGTTTTATAATGGCTTTGGGTCTTTATACTGACTTTCGGGTTTTTTACTGGCTTTGGGGTTTTATACTGGCTTTGGGTTTTATACTGGCTTTGGGGTTATATACTGGCCTTGGATGTTTTATACTGGCTTGCGAGTTTTATACTGACTTTGGGGTTTAATGTTGGATTTGGGGTTTTATACTGGCTTTGTGGTTTTATTTTGGCTTTGGGGTTTTATACTCGCTTTGGGGTTTTATGCTGGCTTTGGGGTTTTATACTGGCTTTGGGGTTTTATTTTGGCTTTGGGATGTTTAAACTGGCTTTGGGGTGTTATACTGGCTTTGTGGTTTTATTCTGGCTTTTTGGTTTTATACTGGCTTTGGGGTCTTATACTGGCTATGGGGTTTTATACTGGCTTTGTGGTTTTATTCTGGCTTTTTGGTTTTATACTCGCTTTGGGGTTTTATATTGGCTTTGGGGTTTAATACTGACTTTGGAGTTTTATTTTGGCTTTGGTGTTTTATGCTGGCTTTGGGGTTTTATATTGGCTTTAGGGTTTCATATTGGCTTTGGGGTTTTATACTGGCTATTGGGTTTTAAACTGGCTTTGAGGTTTTATACTGGCTTTTGGGTTTGATACTGGCTTTGGGGTTTCATACTGGCTTTGGGGTTTTATGCTGGCTTTGGGGTTTTATACTGGCTTTGGGGTTTGATACTGGCTTTGGGGTTTCATACTGGCTTTGGGGTTTTATGCTGGCTTTGGGGTTTTATACTGGCTTTGGGGTTTTATACTGGCTTTGGGGTTTTATTTTGGCTTTGGGGTTTTAAACTGGCTTTGGGGTTTTATACTGGCTTTTGGGTTTTATATTGGCTTTGGGCTTTTATACTGGCATTGGGGTTTTATATTGGCTTCAGGGTTTCATATTGGTTTTGGGGTTTTGTACTGGCTATGGGGTTTTATAATGGCTTTGGGGTTTTATACTGGCTTTGGGGTTTATACTGGCTTTGGGGTTTCATACTGGCTTTGTGATTTTATTCTGGCTTTGGGGTTTTATACTGGCTTTGGGGTTTTATACTGGCTTTGGGGTTTTATTTTGGCTTTGGGGTGTTTAAACTGGCTTTGGGGTTTTATACTGGCTTTGGGGTTTTATATTGGCTTTGGGCTTTTATACTGGCATTGGGGTTTTATATTGGCTTTGGGGTTTTAAACTGGCTATGGGGTTTTATAATGGCTTTGGGTCTTTATACTGACTTTGGGGTTTTTTACTGGCTTTGGGGTTTTATACTGGCTTTGGGTTTTATACTGGCTTTGGGGTTATATACTGGCCTTGGATGTTTTATACTGGCTTGCGAGTTTTTTACTGACTTTGGGGTTTAATGTTGGATTTGGGGTTTTATACTGGCTTTGTGGTTTTATTCTGGCTTTGGGGTTTTATACTCGCTTTGGGGTTTTATGCTGGCTTTGGGGTTTTATACTGGCTTTGTGGTTTTATTCTGGCTTTGTGGTTTTATACTCTCTTTGGGGTTTTATATTGGCTTTGGGGTTTAATCCTGACTTTGGAGTTTTATTTTGGCTTTCGGTTTTTATACTGAATTTGGGGTTATATAATGGCTTTGGGGTTTTATACTGGCTTTGGGGTTTTATACTGGCTTTGGGGTTTCATACTGGCTTTGGGGTTTTATGCTGGCTTTGGGGTTTTATAATGGCTTTGGGGTTTTATACTGGCTTTGGGGTTTTATTTTCGCTTTGGGGTTTTAAACTGGCTTTGGGGTTTTATACTGGCTTTAGGGTTTTATATTGGCTTTGGGCATTTATACTGGCATTGGGTTTTTATATTGGCTTTAGGGTTTCATATTGGCTTTGGGGTTTTATACTGGCTATGGGGTTTTATAATGGCTTTGGGGTTTTATACTGGCTTTGGGGTTTATACTGGCTTTGGGGTTTTTCATACTGGCTTTGTGATTTAATTCTGGCTTTGGGGTTTTATACTGGCTTTGGGGTTTTATACTGGCTTTGGGGTTTTATTTTGGCTTTGGGGTGTTTAAACTGGCTTTGGGGTTTTATACTGGCTTTGGGGTTTTATATTGGCTTTGGGCTTTTATACTGGCATTGGGGTTTTATATTGGCTTTGGGGTTTCATATTGGCTTTGGGTTTTTATACTGGCTTTGGGGTTTTATACTGGCTTTGGGGTTTTATACTGGCTTTGGGGTTTTATACTGGCTTTGTGGTTTTATACTGGCTTTGGGGTTTTATACTGGCTTTGGGGTTTTATACTGGCTTTGGGGTTTTATTTTGGCTTTGGGGTTTTAAACTGGCTTTGGGGTTTTATACTGGCTTTGGGGTTTTATATTGGCTTTGGGCTTTTATACTGGCTTTGGGGTTTTATATTGGCTTTAGGGTTTCATATTGGCTTTGGGGTTTTATACTGGCTTTGTGATTTTATTCTGGCTTTGGGGTTTTATACTGGCTTTGGGGTTTTATACTGGCTTTGGGGTTTTATTTTGGCTTTGGTGTGTTTAAACTGGCTTTGGGGTGTTATACTGCCTTTGGGGTTTTATATTGGCTTTGGGCTTTTATACTGGCATTGGGGTTTTATATTGGCTTTGGGGTTTTAAACTGGCTATGGGGTTTTATAATGGCTTTGGGGTTTTATACTAACTTTGGGGTTTTTAACTGGCTTTGGGGTTTTATACTGGCTTTGGGTTTTATACTGGCTTTGGGGTTATATACTGGCCTTGGAGATTTTATACTGGCTTGCGAGTTTTATACTGACTTTGGGGTTTTATGTTGGATTTGGGGTTTTATACTGGCTTTATGGTTTTATTCTGGCTTTGGGGTTTTATACTCGCTTTGGGGTTTTATGCTGGCTTTGGGGTTTTATGCTGGCTTTGGGGTTTTATACTGTGATTGGGGTTTTATTTTGGCTTTGGGGTTTTATATTGGCTTTGGGGTTTTATACTGGCTTTGGGGTTTTATACTGGCTTTGGGGTTTTATACTGGCTTTGGGGTCTTATACTAGCTATGGGGTTTTATACTGGCTTTGTGGTTTTATTCTGGCGTTGTGGTTTTATACTCGCTTTGGGGTTTTATATTGGCTTTGGGGTTTAATACTGACTTTGGAGTTTTATTTTGGCTTTGGGGTTTTATGCTGGCTTTGGGGTTTTATATTGGCTTTAGGGTTTCATATTGGCTTTGGGGTTTTATACTGGCTATGGGGTTTTAAACTGGCTTTGAGGTTTTATACTTGCATTGGGGTTTTATACTGGCTTTGGGGTTTCATACTGGCTTTGGGGTTTTATGCTGGCTTTGGGGTTTTATACTGGCTTTGGGGTTTTATACTGGCTTTGGGGTTTTATTTTGGCTTTGGGGTTTTAAACTGGCTTTGGGGTTTTATACTATCTTTGGGGTTTTATTTTGGCTTTGGGCTTTTATACTGGCATTGGGGTTTTATATTGGCTTAAGGTTTCATATTGGCTTTGGGGTTTTATACTGGCTATGGGGTTTTATAATGGCTTTGGGGTTTTATACTGGCTTTGGGGTTTATACTGGCTTTGGGGTTTCATACTGGCTTTGTGATTTTATTCTGGCTTTGGGGTTTTAAACTGGCTTTGGGGTTTTAAACTGGCTATGGGGATTTATAATGGTTTTGGGGTTTTATACTGACTTTGGGGTTTTTTACTGGCTTTGGGGTTTTATACTGGCTTTGGGTTTTATACTGGCTTTGCGGTTATATACTGGCCTTGGATATTTTATACTGGCTTGCGAGTTTTATACTGACTTTGGGGTTTTATTTTGGCTTTGGGGTTTTATACTGGCTTTGGGGTTTTATACTGACTTTAGGGTTTTATATTGGATTTTGGGTTTGATCCTGGCTTTGGGGTTTAATACTGACTTTGGGGTTTGAAACTGGCTATGGGGTTTTATAATGGCTTTGGGGTTTTATACTGGCTTTGGGGTTTTATACTGGCTTTGGTGTTTTATGTTGGCTTTGGGGTTTCATACTGGCTTTGTGATTTTATTCTGGCTTTGGGGTTTTATACTGGTTTGGGGGTTCTATACTGGATTTGGGGTTTTATACTGGCTTTGTAGTTTTATTCTGGCTTTGGGGTTTTATACTGGCTTTGGATTTTTTTTACTGGCTTGTGAGTTTTATACTGACTTTGGGGTTTTATGTTGGCTTTGGGGTTTTATACTGGGTTTGGGGTTTTATACTGGCTTTGGATGTTTTTTACTGGCTTTGTAGTTTTATTTTGGCTTTGGGGTTTTATACTGGCTTTGGGGTTTTATACTGGCTTTGGGGTTTCATGTTGGCTTTGGTGTTTTATACTGGCTTTGTGGTTGTATTCTGGCTTTGGGGTTTTATACTGGCTCTGGGGTTTTATTCTGCCTTTGGGGTTTTATACTGGCTTTGGGGTTTTATACTGCCTTTGGTGTTTTATATTGGATCTGGTGTCTTATACTGGCTTTGGGGTTTTTATATTGGCTTTGGGGTCATATACTGGCTTTTGGGGTTTTTTTCTGGCTTTGGGGTTGTATACTGGCTTTGGGGTTTTATACTTGCTTTGGGGTTTTATATTGGCTTTGGGGTTTTATACTGACTTTGGTGTTTTATTTTGGCTTTGGGGTTTTATGCTGGCTTTGGGGTTTTATATTGGCTTTGGGGTTTTATACTGGATTTGGGTTTTATACTGGCTTTGGGGTTATATACTGGCCTTGGATATTTTATACTGGCTTGCGAGTTTTATACTGACTTTGGGGTTTTATGTTGGATTTGGGGTTTTATACTGGCGTTGTCGTTTTATTCTGGCTTTGGGGTTTTATACTGGCTTTGGATTTTTTTTACTGGCTTGTGAGTTTTATACTGACTTTGGGGTTTTATGTTGGCTTTGGGGTTTTATACTGGGTTTGGGGTTTTATACTGGCTTTGGATGTTTTTTGCTGGCTTTGTAGTTTTATTTTGGCTTTGGGGTTTTATACTGGCTTTGGGGTTTTATACTGGCTTTGGGGTTTCATGTTGGCTTTGGTGTTTTATACTGGCTTTGTGGTTTTATTCTGGCTTTGGGGTTTTATACTGGCTTTGGGGTTTTATACTGCCTTTGGGGTTTTATACTGGCTTTGGGGTTTTATACTGCCTTTGGTGTTTTATATTGGCTCTGGTGTCTTATACTGGCTTTGGGGTTTTTATATTGGCTTTGGGGTCATATACTGGCTTTTGGGGTTTTATTCTGGCTTTGGGGTTGTATACTGGCTTTGGGGTTTTATACTTGCTTTGGGGTTTTATATTGGCTTTGGGGTTTTATACTGACTTTGGTGTTTTATTTTGGCTTTGGGGTTTTATGCTGGCTTTGGGGTTTTATATTGGCTTTGGGGTTTTATACTGGATTTGTGTTTTATACTGGCTTTGGGGTTATATACTGGCCTTGGATATTTTATACTGGCTTGCGAGTTTTATACTGACTTTGGGGTTTTATGTTGGATTTGGGGTTTTATACTGGCGTTGTCGTTTTATTCTGGCTTTGGGGTTTTATACACGCTTTGGGGTTTTATGCTGGCTTTCGGGTTTTATACTGGCTTTGGGGTTTTATACTGTCATTGGGGTTTTTTTTTGGCTTTGGGGTTTGATACTGGCTTTGGGGTTTTTTACTGGCTTTGGGGTTTTATATTGGCTTTTGGGTTTGATCCTGGCTTTGGGGTTTTATACTGACTTTGGGGTTTTATACTGGCTTTGTAGTTTTATTCTGGCTTTGGGGTTTTATACTGGCTTTGGATTTTTTTTACTGGCTTGGGAGTTTTATCCTGACTTTGGGGTTTTATGTTGGCTTTGGGGTTTTATACTGGGTTTGGGGTTTTATACTGGCTTTGGATGTTTTTTACTGGCTTTGTAGTTTTATTCTGGCTTTGGGGTTTTATACTGGCTTTGGGGTTTTATACTGGCTTTGGGGTTTTATGTTGGCTTTGGGGTTTTATACTGGCTTTGTGGTTTTATTCTGGCTTTGGGGTTTTATACTGGCTTTGGGGTTTCATACTGCCTTTGGTGTTTTATATTGGCTCCTGGGTCTTAAACTGGCTTTGGGGTTTTTATATTGGCTTTGGGGTCATATACTGCCTTTTGGGGTTTTATTCTGGCTTTGCGGTTGTATACTGGCTTTGGGGTTTTATACTTGCTTTGGGGTTTTATATTGGCTTTGGGGTTTTATACTGACTTTGGTGTTTTATTTTGGCTTTGGGGTTTTATGCTGGCTTTGGGGTTTTATTTTGGCTTTAGGGTTTCATATTGGCTTTGGGGTTTTATACTGGCTATGGGGTTTTATACTCGCTTTGGGATTTTATGCTGGCTTTGGGGTTTTATACTGGCTTTGGGGTTTTATACTGGCTTTGGGGTTTTATGCTGCCTTTGGGGTTTTAAACTGGCTTAGGGGTTTTATACTGGCTTTGGGGTTTTATTTTGGCTTTGGGGTTTTAAACTGGCTTTGGGGTTTTATATTGGCTTTGGGGTTTTATACTGACTTTGGTGTTTTATTTTGGCTTTGGGGTTTTATGCTGGCTTTGGGGTTTTATATTGGCTTTGGGGTTTTATACTGGCTTTGGGGTTTCATACTGGCTTTGGGGTTTTAAATTGGCTTTGGGGTTTTATACTGGCTTTGGGGTTTTATACTGGCTATGGGGTTTTATACTGGCTTTGGTGTTTTATACTGGCTTTGGGGTTTTATACTGGCTTTGGGGTTTCATACTGGCTTTGGGGTTTCATACTGGCTTTGGGGTTTTAAATTGGCTTTGGGGTTTTATACTGGCTATGGGGTTTTATACTGGCTTTGGGGTTTTATACTGGCTTTGGGGTTTTATACTGGCTTTGGGGTTTCATACTGGCTTTGGGGTTTTAAATTGGCTTTGGGGTTTTATACTGGCTTTGGGGTTTTATATTGGCTTTGGGCTTTTATACTGGCATTGGGGTTTTATATTGGCTTTGGGGTTTTAAACTGGCTATGGGGTTTCATAATGGCTTTGGGGTTTTATCCTGGCGTTGGGGTTTTACACTGGCTTTTGGGGTTTTATACGGGCTTTGGGGTTTTATACTGGCTTTGGTTTTTTATATTGGCTTTTAGGTTTGATCCTGGCTTTGGGGTTTTATACTGACTTTGGGGTTTTAAACTGGCTATGGGGTTTTATAATGGCTTTGGGGTTTTATACTGGCTTTGGGGTTTTATACTGGCTTTGGTCTTTTATGTTGGCTTTGTGGTTTCATACTGGCTTTGTGATTTTATTCTGGCTTTGGGGTTTTATACTGGTTTGGGGGTTCTATACTGGCTTTGGGGTTTTATACTGGCTTTGTAGTTTTATTCTGGCTTTGGGGTTTTATACTGGCTTTGGATTCTTTTTTTACTGGCTTGGGAGTTTTATACTGACTTTGGGGTTTTATGTTGGATTTGGGGTTTTATACTGGGTTTGGGGTTTTATACTGGCTTTGGATGTTTTTTACTGGCTTTGTAGTTTTATTCTGGCTTTGGGGTTTTATACTGGCTTTGGGGTTTTATACTGGCTTTGGGGTTTTATGTTGGCTTTGGGGTTTTATACTGGCTTTGTGGTTTTATTCTGGCTTTGGAGTTTTATACTGGCTTTGGGGTTTTATACTGCCTTTGGGGTTTTATACTGGCTTTGGGGTTTTATACTGCCTTTGGTGTTTTATATTGGCTCTGGGGTCTTATACTGGCTTTGGGGTTTTTATATTGGCTTTGGGGTCATATACTGGCTTTTGGGGTTTTATTCTGGCTTTGGGGTTGTATACTGGCTTTGGGGTTTTATACTTGCTTTGGGGTTTTATATTGGCTTTGGGGTTTTATACTGACTTTGGTGTTTTATTTTGGCTTTGGGGTTTTATGCTGGCTTTGGGGTTTTATATTGGCTTTAGGGTTTCATATTGGCTTTGGGGTTTTATACTGGCTATGGGGTTTTATACTGGCTTTGGGGTTTTATACTGGCTTTGGGGTTTTATACTGGCTTTGGGGTTTTATACTGGCTTTGGGGTTTTATGCTGCCTTTGGGGTTTTAAACTGGCTTAGGGGTTTTATACTGGCTTTGGGGTTTTATTTTGGCTTTGGGGTTTTAAACTGGCTTTGGGGTTTTATATTGGCTTTGGGGTTTTATACTGACTTTGGTGTTTTATTTTGGCTTTGGGGTTTTATGCTGGCTTTGGGGTTTTATATTGGCTTTGGGGTTTTATACTGGCTTTGGGGTTTCATACTGCCTTTGGTGTTTTATATTGGCTCCTGGGTCTTAAACTGGCTTTGGGGTTTTTATATTGGCTTTGGGGTCATATACTGCCTTTTGGGGTTTTATTCTGGCTTTGCGGTTGTATACTGGCTTTGGGGTTTTATACTTGCTTTGGGGTTTTATATTGGCTTTGGGGTTTTATACTGACTTTGGTGTTTTATTTTGGCTTTGGGGTTTTATGCTGGCTTTGGGGTTTTATTTTGGCTTTAGGGTTTCATATTGGCTTTGGGGTTTTATACTGGCTATGGGGTTTTATACTCGCTTTGGGATTTTATGCTGGCTTTGGGGTTTTATACTGGCTTTGGGGTTTTATACTGGCTTTGGGGTTTTATGCTGCCTTTGGGGTTTTAAACTGGCTTAGGGGTTTTATACTGGCTTTGGGGTTTTATTTTGGCTTTGGGGTTTTAAACTGGCTTTGGGGTTTTATATTGGCTTTGGGGTTTTATACTGACTTTGGTGTTTTATTTTGGCTTTGGGGTTTTATGCTGGCTTTGGGGTTTTATATTGGCTTTGGGGTTTTATACTGGCTTTGGGGTTTCATACTGGCTTTGGGGTTTTAAATTGGCTTTGGGGTTTTATACTGGCTTTGGGGTTTTATACTGGCTATGGGGTTTTATACTGGCTTTGGTGTTTTATACTGGCTTTGGGGTTTTATACTGGCTTTGGGGTTTCATACTGGCTTTGGGGTTTCATACTGGCTTTGGGGTTTTAAATTGGCTTTGGGGTTTTATACTGGCTATGGGGTTTTATACTGGCTTTGGGGTTTTATACTGGCTTTGGGGTTTTATACTGGCTTTGGGGTTTCATACTGGCTTTGGGGTTTTAAATTGGCTTTGGGGTTTTATACTGGCTTTGGGGTTTTATATTGGCTTTGGGCTTTTATACTGGCATTGGGGTTTTATATTGGCTTTGGGGTTTTAAACTGGCTATGGGGTTTCATAATGGCTTTGGGGTTTTATCCTGGCGTTGGGGTTTTACACTGGCTTTTGGGGTTTTATACGGGCTTTGGGGTTTTATACTGGCTTTGGTTTTTTATATTGGCTTTTAGGTTTGATCCTGGCTTTGGGGTTTTATACTGACTTTGGGGTTTTAAACTGGCTATGGGGTTTTATAATGGCTTTGGGGTTTTATACTGGCTTTGGGGTTTTATACTGGCTTTGGTCTTTTATGTTGGCTTTGTGGTTTCATACTGGCTTTGTGATTTTATTCTGGCTTTGGGGTTTTATACTGGTTTGGGGGTTCTATACTGGCTTTGGGGTTTTATACTGGCTTTGTAGTTTTATTCTGGCTTTGGGGTTTTATACTGGCTTTGGATTCTTTTTTTACTGGCTTGGGAGTTTTATACTGACTTTGGGGTTTTATGTTGGATTTGGGGTTTTATACTGGGTTTGGGGTTTTATACTGGCTTTGGATGTTTTTTACTGGCTTTGTAGTTTTATTCTGGCTTTGGGGTTTTATACTGGCTTTGGGGTTTTATACTGGCTTTGGGGTTTTATGTTGGCTTTGGGGTTTTATACTGGCTTTGTGGTTTTATTCTGGCTTTGGAGTTTTATACTGGCTTTGGGGTTTTATACTGCCTTTGGGGTTTTATACTGGCTTTGGGGTTTTATACTGCCTTTGGTGTTTTATATTGGCTCTGGGGTCTTATACTGGCTTTGGGGTTTTTATATTGGCTTTGGGGTCATATACTGGCTTTTGGGGTTTTATTCTGGCTTTGGGGTTGTATACTGGCTTTGGGGTTTTATACTTGCTTTGGGGTTTTATATTGGCTTTGGGGTTTTATACTGACTTTGGTGTTTTATTTTGGCTTTGGGGTTTTATGCTGGCTTTGGGGTTTTATATTGGCTTTAGGGTTTCATATTGGCTTTGGGGTTTTATACTGGCTATGGGGTTTTATACTGGCTTTGGGGTTTTATACTGGCTTTGGGGTTTTATACTGGCTTTGGGGTTTTATACTGGCTTTGGGGTTTTATGCTGCCTTTGGGGTTTTAAACTGGCTTAGGGGTTTTATACTGGCTTTGGGGTTTTATTTTGGCTTTGGGGTTTTAAACTGGCTTTGGGGTTTTATATTGGCTTTGGGGTTTTATACTGACTTTGGTGTTTTATTTTGGCTTTGGGGTTTTATGCTGGCTTTGGGGTTTTATATTGGCTTTGGGGTTTTATACTGGCTTTGGGGTTTCATACTGCCTTTGGTGTTTTATATTGGCTCCTGGGTCTTAAACTGGCTTTGGGGTTTTTATATTGGCTTTGGGGTCATATACTGCCTTTTGGGGTTTTATTCTGGCTTTGCGGTTGTATACTGGCTTTGGGGTTTTATACTTGCTTTGGGGTTTTATATTGGCTTTGGGGTTTTATACTGACTTTGGTGTTTTATTTTGGCTTTGGGGTTTTATGCTGGCTTTGGGGTTTTATTTTGGCTTTAGGGTTTCATATTGGCTTTGGGGTTTTATATTGGCTTTGGGGTTTTATACTGGATTTGGGTTTTATACTGGCTTTGGGGTTATATACTGGCCTTGGATATTTTATACTGGCTTGCGAGTTTTATACTGACTTTGGGGTTTTATGTTGGATTTGGGGTTTTATACTGGCGTTGTCGTTTTATTCTGGCTTTGGGGTTTTATACTGGCTTTGGATTTTTTTTACTGGCTTGTGAGTTTTATACTGACTTTGGGGTTTTATGTTGGCTTTGGGGTTTTATACTGGGTTTGGGGTTTTATACTGGCTTTGGATGTTTTTTGCTGGCTTTGTAGTTTTATTTTGGCTTTGGGGTTTTATACTGGCTTTGGGGTTTTATACTGGCTTTGGGGTTTCATGTTGGCTTTGGTGTTTTATACTGGCTTTGTGGTTTTATTCTGGCTTTGGGGTTTTATACTGGCTTTGGGGTTTTATACTGCCTTTGGGGTTTTATACTGGCTTTGGGGTTTTATACTGCCTTTGGTGTTTTATATTGGCTCTGGTGTCTTATACTGGCTTTGGGGTTTTTATATTGGCTTTGGGGTCATATACTGGCTTTTGGGGTTTTATTCTGGCTTTGGGGTTGTATACTGGCTTTGGGGTTTTATACTTGCTTTGGGGTTTTATATTGGCTTTGGGGTTTTATACTGACTTTGGTGTTTTATTTTGGCTTTGGGGTTTTATGCTGGCTTTGGGGTTTTATATTGGCTTTGGGGTTTTATACTGGATTTGTGTTTTATACTGGCTTTGGGGTTATATACTGGCCTTGGATATTTTATACTGGCTTGCGAGTTTTATACTGACTTTGGGGTTTTATGTTGGATTTGGGGTTTTATACTGGCGTTGTCGTTTTATTCTGGCTTTGGGGTTTTATACACGCTTTGGGGTTTTATGCTGGCTTTCGGGTTTTATACTGGCTTTGGGGTTTTATACTGTCATTGGGGTTTTTTTTTGGCTTTGGGGTTTGATACTGGCTTTGGGGTTTTTTACTGGCTTTGGGGTTTTATATTGGCTTTTGGGTTTGATCCTGGCTTTGGGGTTTTATACTGACTTTGGGGTTTTATACTGGCTTTGTAGTTTTATTCTGGCTTTGGGGTTTTATACTGGCTTTGGATTTTTTTTACTGGCTTGGGAGTTTTATCCTGACTTTGGGGTTTTATGTTGGCTTTGGGGTTTTATACTGGGTTTGGGGTTTTATACTGGCTTTGGATGTTTTTTACTGGCTTTGTAGTTTTATTCTGGCTTTGGGGTTTTATACTGGCTTTGGGGTTTTATACTGGCTTTGGGGTTTTATGTTGGCTTTGGGGTTTTATACTGGCTTTGTGGTTTTATTCTGGCTTTGGGGTTTTATACTGGCTTTGGGGTTTCATACTGCCTTTGGTGTTTTATATTGGCTCCTGGGTCTTAAACTGGCTTTGGGGTTTTTATATTGGCTTTGGGGTCATATACTGCCTTTTGGGGTTTTATTCTGGCTTTGCGGTTGTATACTGGCTTTGGGGTTTTATACTTGCTTTGGGGTTTTATATTGGCTTTGGGGTTTTATACTGACTTTGGTGTTTTATTTTGGCTTTGGGGTTTTATGCTGGCTTTGGGGTTTTATTTTGGCTTTAGGGTTTCATATTGGCTTTGGGGTTTTATACTGGCTATGGGGTTTTATACTCGCTTTGGGATTTTATGCTGGCTTTGGGGTTTTATACTGGCTTTGGGGTTTTATACTGGCTTTGGGGTTTTATGCTGCCTTTGGGGTTTTAAACTGGCTTAGGGGTTTTATACTGGCTTTGGGGTTTTATTTTGGCTTTGGGGTTTTAAACTGGCTTTGGGGTTTTATATTGGCTTTGGGGTTTTATACTGACTTTGGTGTTTTATTTTGGCTTTGGGGTTTTATGCTGGCTTTGGGGTTTTATATTGGCTTTGGGGTTTTATACTGGCTTTGGGGTTTCATACTGGCTTTGGGGTTTTAAATTGGCTTTGGGGTTTTATACTGGCTTTGGGGTTTTATACTGGCTATGGGGTTTTATACTGGCTTTGGTGTTTTATACTGGCTTTGGGGTTTTATACTGGCTTTGGGGTTTCATACTGGCTTTGGGGTTTCATACTGGCTTTGGGGTTTTAAATTGGCTTTGGGGTTTTATACTGGCTATGGGGTTTTATACTGGCTTTGGGGTTTTATACTGGCTTTGGGGTTTTATACTGGCTTTGGGGTTTCATACTGGCTTTGGGGTTTTAAATTGGCTTTGGGGTTTTATACTGGCTTTGGGGTTTTATATTGGCTTTGGGCTTTTATACTGGCATTGGGGTTTTATATTGGCTTTGGGGTTTTAAACTGGCTATGGGGTTTCATAATGGCTTTGGGGTTTTATCCTGGCGTTGGGGTTTTACACTGGCTTTTGGGGTTTTATACGGGCTTTGGGGTTTTATACTGGCTTTGGTTTTTTATATTGGCTTTTAGGTTTGATCCTGGCTTTGGGGTTTTATACTGACTTTGGGGTTTTAAACTGGCTATGGGGTTTTATAATGGCTTTGGGGTTTTATACTGGCTTTGGGGTTTTATACTGGCTTTGGTCTTTTATGTTGGCTTTGTGGTTTCATACTGGCTTTGTGATTTTATTCTGGCTTTGGGGTTTTATACTGGTTTGGGGGTTCTATACTGGCTTTGGGGTTTTATACTGGCTTTGTAGTTTTATTCTGGCTTTGGGGTTTTATACTGGCTTTGGATTCTTTTTTTACTGGCTTGGGAGTTTTATACTGACTTTGGGGTTTTATGTTGGATTTGGGGTTTTATACTGGGTTTGGGGTTTTATACTGGCTTTGGATGTTTTTTACTGGCTTTGTAGTTTTATTCTGGCTTTGGGGTTTTATACTGGCTTTGGGGTTTTATACTGGCTTTGGGGTTTTATGTTGGCTTTGGGGTTTTATACTGGCTTTGTGGTTTTATTCTGGCTTTGGAGTTTTATACTGGCTTTGGGGTTTTATACTGCCTTTGGGGTTTTATACTGGCTTTGGGGTTTTATACTGCCTTTGGTGTTTTATATTGGCTCTGGGGTCTTATACTGGCTTTGGGGTTTTTATATTGGCTTTGGGGTCATATACTGGCTTTTGGGGTTTTATTCTGGCTTTGGGGTTGTATACTGGCTTTGGGGTTTTATACTTGCTTTGGGGTTTTATATTGGCTTTGGGGTTTTATACTGACTTTGGTGTTTTATTTTGGCTTTGGGGTTTTATGCTGGCTTTGGGGTTTTATATTGGCTTTAGGGTTTCATATTGGCTTTGGGGTTTTATACTGGCTATGGGGTTTTATACTGGCTTTGGGGTTTTATACTGGCTTTGGGGTTTTATACTGGCTTTGGGGTTTTATACTGGCTTTGGGGTTTTATGCTGCCTTTGGGGTTTTAAACTGGCTTAGGGGTTTTATACTGGCTTTGGGGTTTTATTTTGGCTTTGGGGTTTTAAACTGGCTTTGGGGTTTTATATTGGCTTTGGGGTTTTATACTGACTTTGGTGTTTTATTTTGGCTTTGGGGTTTTATGCTGGCTTTGGGGTTTTATATTGGCTTTGGGGTTTTATACTGGCTTTGGGGTTTCATACTGCCTTTGGTGTTTTATATTGGCTCCTGGGTCTTAAACTGGCTTTGGGGTTTTTATATTGGCTTTGGGGTCATATACTGCCTTTTGGGGTTTTATTCTGGCTTTGCGGTTGTATACTGGCTTTGGGGTTTTATACTTGCTTTGGGGTTTTATATTGGCTTTGGGGTTTTATACTGACTTTGGTGTTTTATTTTGGCTTTGGGGTTTTATGCTGGCTTTGGGGTTTTATTTTGGCTTTAGGGTTTCATATTGGCTTTGGGGTTTTATACTGGCTATGGGGTTTTATACTCGCTTTGGGATTTTATGCTGGCTTTGGGGTTTTATACTGGCTTTGGGGTTTTATACTGGCTTTGGGGTTTTATGCTGCCTTTGGGGTTTTAAACTGGCTTAGGGGTTTTATACTGGCTTTGGGGTTTTATTTTGGCTTTGGGGTTTTAAACTGGCTTTGGGGTTTTATATTGGCTTTGGGGTTTTATACTGACTTTGGTGTTTTATTTTGGCTTTGGGGTTTTATGCTGGCTTTGGGGTTTTATATTGGCTTTGGGGTTTTATACTGGCTTTGGGGTTTCATACTGGCTTTGGGGTTTTAAATTGGCTTTGGGGTTTTATACTGGCTTTGGGGTTTTATACTGGCTATGGGGTTTTATACTGGCTTTGGTGTTTTATACTGGCTTTGGGGTTTTATACTGGCTTTGGGGTTTCATACTGGCTTTGGGGTTTCATACTGGCTTTGGGGTTTTAAATTGGCTTTGGGGTTTTATACTGGCTATGGGGTTTTATACTGGCTTTGGGGTTTTATACTGGCTTTGGGGTTTTATACTGGCTTTGGGGTTTCATACTGGCTTTGGGGTTTTAAATTGGCTTTGGGGTTTTATACTGGCTTTGGGGTTTTATATTGGCTTTGGGCTTTTATACTGGCATTGGGGTTTTATATTGGCTTTGGGGTTTTAAACTGGCTATGGGGTTTCATAATGGCTTTGGGGTTTTATCCTGGCGTTGGGGTTTTACACTGGCTTTTGGGGTTTTATACGGGCTTTGGGGTTTTATACTGGCTTTGGTTTTTTATATTGGCTTTTAGGTTTGATCCTGGCTTTGGGGTTTTATACTGACTTTGGGGTTTTAAACTGGCTATGGGGTTTTATAATGGCTTTGGGGTTTTATACTGGCTTTGGGGTTTTATACTGGCTTTGGTCTTTTATGTTGGCTTTGTGGTTTCATACTGGCTTTGTGATTTTATTCTGGCTTTGGGGTTTTATACTGGTTTGGGGGTTCTATACTGGCTTTGGGGTTTTATACTGGCTTTGTAGTTTTATTCTGGCTTTGGGGTTTTATACTGGCTTTGGATTCTTTTTTTACTGGCTTGGGAGTTTTATACTGACTTTGGGGTTTTATGTTGGATTTGGGGTTTTATACTGGGTTTGGGGTTTTATACTGGCTTTGGATGTTTTTTACTGGCTTTGTAGTTTTATTCTGGCTTTGGGGTTTTATACTGGCTTTGGGGTTTTATACTGGCTTTGGGGTTTTATGTTGGCTTTGGGGTTTTATACTGGCTTTGTGGTTTTATTCTGGCTTTGGAGTTTTATACTGGCTTTGGGGTTTTATACTGCCTTTGGGGTTTTATACTGGCTTTGGGGTTTTATACTGCCTTTGGTGTTTTATATTGGCTCTGGGGTCTTATACTGGCTTTGGGGTTTTTATATTGGCTTTGGGGTCATATACTGGCTTTTGGGGTTTTATTCTGGCTTTGGGGTTGTATACTGGCTTTGGGGTTTTATACTTGCTTTGGGGTTTTATATTGGCTTTGGGGTTTTATACTGACTTTGGTGTTTTATTTTGGCTTTGGGGTTTTATGCTGGCTTTGGGGTTTTATATTGGCTTTAGGGTTTCATATTGGCTTTGGGGTTTTATACTGGCTATGGGGTTTTATACTGGCTTTGGGGTTTTATACTGGCTTTGGGGTTTTATACTGGCTTTGGGTTTTATACTGGCTTTGGGGTTTTATGCTGCCTTTGGGGTTTTAAACTGGCTTAGGGGTTTTATACTGGCTTTGGGGTTTTATTTTGGCTTTGGGGTTTTAAACTGGCTTTGGGGTTTTATATTGGCTTTGGGGTTTTATACTGACTTTGGTGTTTTATTTTGGCTTTGGGGTTTTATGCTGGCTTTGGGGTTTTATATTGGCTTTGGGGTTTTATACTGGCTTTGGGGTTTCATACTGACTTTGGGGTTTTAAATTGGCTTTGGGGTTTTATACTGGCTTTGGGGTTTTATACTGGCTATGGGGTTTTATACTGGCTTTGGTGTTTTATACTGGCTTTGGGGTTTTATACTGGCTTTGGGGTTTCATACTGGCTTTGGGGTTTTAAATTGGCTTTGGGGTTTTATGCTGGCTATGGGGTTTTATACTGGCTTTGGGGTTTTATACTGGCTTTCGGGTTTTATACTGGCTTTGGGGTTTCATACTGGCTTTGGGGTTTTAAATTGGCTTTGGGGTTTTATACTGGCTTTGGGGTTTTATATTGGCTTTGGGCTTTTATACTGGCATTGGGGTTTTATATTGGCTTTGGGGTTTTAAACTGGCTATGGGGTTTTATAATGGCTTTGGGGTTTTATCCTGGCGTTGGTGTTTTACACTGGCTTTTGGTGTTTTATACGGGCTTTGGGGTTTTATACTGGCTTTGGGGTTTTATACTTGCTTTGGGGTCTTATATTGGCTTTGGGGTTTTATACTGACTTTGTTGTTTTATTTTGGCTTTTGGGGTTTCATCCTGACTTTGGGGTTTTAAAATGGCTTTGGGGTTTTATACTGGCTTTTGGTTTTTATGTTGGCTTTGAGGTTTTTATACTTGCTTTGGGGTTTTATATTGGCTTTTGAGTTTTATACTGGCTTTGGGGTTTTATATTGGCTTTGGGGTTTCATACTGGCTTTGGGGTTTTATACTGGCTTTGGGGTTTTATACCTTCTTTGCGGTTTTATACTGACTTTGTGGTTTTATTCTGGCTTTGGGGTTTTATACTGGCTTTGGGGTTTTATACTGCCTTTGGGGTTTTAAACTGGCTTTGGGGTTTTATATTGGCTTTGGGGTTTTATACTGACTTTGGTGTTTTATTTTGGCTTTGGGGTTTTATGCTGGCTTTGGGGTTTTATATTGGCTTTGGGGTTTTATACTGGCTTTGGGGTTTCATACTGGCTTTGGGGTTTTAAATTGGCTTTGGGGTTTTATACTGGCTTTGGGGTTTTATACTGGCTATGGGGTTTTATACTGGCTTTGGTGTTTTATACTGGCTTTGGGGTTTTATACTGGCTTTGGGGTTTCATACTGGCTTTGGGGTTTTAAATTGGCTTTGGGGTTTTATGCTGGCTATGGGGTTTTATACTGGCTTTGGGGTTTTATACTGGCTTTGGGGTTTTATACTGGCTTTGGGGTTTCATACTGGCTTTGGGGTTTTAAATTGGCTTTGGGGTTTTATACTGGCTTTGGGGTTTTATATTGGCTTTGGGCTTTTATACTGGCATTGGGGTTTTATATTGGCTTTGGGGTTTTAAACTGGCTATGGGGTTTTATAATGGCTTTGGGGTTTTATACTTGCTTTGGGGTCTTATATTGGCTTTGGGGTTTTATACTGACTTTGTTGTTTTATTTTGGCTTTTGGGGTTTTATCCTGACTTTGGGGTTTTAAAATGGCTTTGGGGTTTTATACTGGCTTTTGGTTTTTATGTTGGCTTTGAGGTTTTTATACTTGCTTTGGGGTTTTATATTGGCTTTTGGGTTTTATACTGGCTTTGGGGTTTTATATTGGCTTTGGGGTTTCATACTGGCTTTGGGGTTTTATACTGGCTTTGGGGTTTTATACCTTCTTTGCGGTTTTATACTGACTTTGTGGTTTTATTCTGGCTTTGGGGTTTTATACTGGCTTTGGGGTTTTATACTGCCTTTCGGGTTTTATACTGGCTTTGGGGTTTTATACTGCCTTTGGTGTTTTATATTGGCTCCTGGGTCTTATACTGGCTTTGGGGTTTTTATATTGGCTTTGGGGTCATATACTGGCTTTTGGGGTTTTATTCTGGCTTTGGGGTTGTATACTGGCTTTGGGGTTTTATACTTGCTTTGGGGTTTTATATTGGCTTTGGGGTTTTATACTGACTTTGGTGTTTTATTTTGGCTTTGAGGTTTTATGCTGGCTTTGGGGTTTTATATTGGCTTTAGGGTTTCATATTGGCTTTGGGGTTTTATACTGGCTATGGGGTTTTATACTGGCTTTGGGGTTTTATACTGGCTTTGGGGTTTTATACTGGCTTTGGGGTTTTTTACTGGCTTTGGGGTTTTATGCTGCCTTTGGGGTTTTAAACTGGCTTAGGGGTTTTATACTGGCTTTGGGGTTTTATTTTGGCTTTGGGGTTTTAAACTGGCTTTGGGGTTTTATATTGGCTTTGGGGTTTTATACTGACGTTGGGGTTTTACACTGGCTTTTGGGGTTTTATACGGGCTTTGGGGTTTTATACTGGCTTTGGGGTTTTATATTTGCTTTGGGGTCTTATATTGGCTTTGGGGTTTTATACTGACTTTGGTGTTTTATTTTAGCTTTTGGGGTTTTATCCTGACTTCGGGGTTTTAAAATGGCTTTGGGGTTTTATACTGGCTTTGGGTTTTTATGTTGGCTTTGAGGTTTTTATACTTGCTTTGGGGTTTTATATTGGCTTTTGGGTTTTATACTGGCTTTGGGGTTTTATATTGGCTTTGGGGTTTCATATTGGCTTTGGGGTTTTATACTGGCTTTGGGGTTTTATACTGGCTTTGGGGTTTTATACCTTCTTTGCGGTTTTATACTGACTTTGTGGTTTTATTCTGGCTTTGGGGTTGTATACTGGCTTTGGGGTTTTATACTGACTTTGGTGTTTTATTTTGGCTTTGGGGTTTTATGCTGGCTTTGGGGTTTTATATTGGCTTTAGGGTTTCATATTGGCTTTGGGGTTTTATACTGGCTATGGGGTTTTATACTGGCTTTGGGGTTTTATACTGGCTTTGGGGTTTTATACTGGCTTTGGGGTTTTAAACTGGCTTTGGGGTTTTATGCTGCCTTTGGGGTTTTAAACTGGCTTAGGGGTTTTATACTGGCTTTGGGGTTTTATTTTGGCTTTGGGGTTTTAAACTGGGTTTGGGGTTTTATATTGGCTTTGGGGTTTTATACTGACTTTGGTGTTTTATTTTGGCTTTGGGGTTTTATGCTGGCTTTGGGGTTTTATATTGGCTTTGGGGTTTTATACTGGCTTTGGGGTTTCATTCTGGCTTTGGGGTTTTAAATTGGCTTTGGGGTTTTATACTGGCTTTGGGGTTTTATACTGGCTATGGGGTTTTATAGGGGCTTTGGTGTTTTATACTGGCTTTGGGGTTTTATACTGGCTTTGGGGTTTCATTCTGGCTTTGGGGTTTCATACTGGCTTTGGGGTTTTAAATTGGCTTTGGGGTTTTATACTGGCTATGGGGTTTTATACTGGCTTTGGGGTTTTATACTGGCTTTGGGGTTTTATACTGGCTTTGGGGTTTCATACTGGCTTTGGGGTTTTAAATTGGCTTTGGGGTTTTATACTGGCTTTGGGGTTTTATATTGGCTTTGGGCTTTTATACTGGCATTGGGGTTTTGTATTGGCTTTGGGGTTTTAAACTGGCTATGGGATTTTATCATGGCTTTGGGGTTTTATCCTGGCGTTGGAGTTTTACACTGGCTTTTGGGGTTTTATACGGGCTTTGGGGTTTTATAGTGGCTTTGGGGTTTTATACTTGCTTTGGGGTCTTATATTGGCTTTGGGGTTTTATACTGACTTTGGTGTTTTATTTTGGCTTTTGGGGTTTTATCCAGACTTCGGGGTTTTAAAATGGCTTTGGGGTTTTATACTGGCTTTGGGTTTTTATGTTGGCTTTGAGGTTTTTATACTTGCTTTGGGGTTTTATATTGGCTTTTGGGTTTTATACTGGCTTTGGGTTTTTATGTTGGCTTTGAGGTTTTTATACTTGCTTTGGGGCTTTATATTGGCTTTTAGGTTTTATACTGGCTTTGGGGTTTTATATTGGCTTTGGGGTTTCATATTGGCTTTGGGGTTTTATACTGGCTTTGGGGTTTTATACTGGCTTTGGGGTTTTATACATTCTTTGTGGTTTTATACTGACTTTGTGGTTTTATGCTGGCTTTGGGGTTTTATACTGGCTTTGGGGTTTTATACTGGCTATGGGGTTTTATACTGGCTTTGAGGTTTCATACTGGCCTTGTTGTTTTAATCTGGCTTTGAGGTTTTATTCTGGCTTTGGGGTTTAATACTGGCTTTGGGGTTTTATACTGGCTTTGGGGTTTTATACTGGCCTTGGGTTTTTATGTTGGCTTTGGGGTTTTATACTGGCTTTGTGGTTTTATTCTGGCTTCGGGGTTTTACATTGGCTTTGGGGTTTTTTACTGACTTTGGTGTTTTATTTTGGCTTTGGGGTTTTATGCTGGCTTTGGGGTTTTATATTGGCTTTAGGGTTTCATATTGGCTTTGGGGTTTTATACTGGCTATGGGGTTTTATACTGGCTTTGGGGTTTTATACTGGCTTTGGGGTTTTATACTGGCTTTGGGGTTTTAAACTGGCTTTGGGGTTTTATGCTGCCTTTGGGGTTTTAAACTGGCTTAGGGGTTTTATACTGGCTTTGGGGTTTTATTTTGGCTTTGGGGTTTTAAACTGGGTTTGGGGTTTTATATTGGCTTTGGGGTTTTATACTGACTTTGGTGTTTTATTTTGGCTTTGGGGTTTTATGCTGGCTTTGGGGTTTTATATTGCCTTTGGGGTTTTATACTGGCTTTGGGGTTTCATACTGGCTTTGGGGTTTTAAATTGGCTTTGGGGTTTTATACTGGCTTTGGGGTTTTATACTGGCTATGGGGTTTTATACTGGCTTTGGTGTTTTATACTGGCTTTGGGGTTTTATACTGGCTTTGGGGTTTCATTCTGGCTTTGGGGTTTCATACTGGCTTTGGGGTTTTAAATTGGCTTTGGGGTTTTATACTGGCTATGGGGTTTTATACTGGCTTTGGGGTTTTATACTGGCTTTGGGGTTTTATACTGGCTTTGGGGTTTCATACTGGCTTTGGGGTTTTAAATTGGCTTTGGGGTTTTATACTGGCTTTGGGGTTTTATATTGGCTTTGGGCTTTTATACTGGCATTGGGGTTTTGTATTGGCTTTGGGGTTTTAAACTGGCTATGGGGTTTTATAATGGCTTTGGGGTTTTATCCTGGCGTTGGAGTTTTACACTGGCTTTTGGGGTTTTATACGGGCTTTGGGGTTTTATAGTGGCTTTGGGGTTTTATACTTGCTTTGGGGTCTTATATTGGCTTTGGGGTTTTATACTGGCTTTGAGGTTTCATACTGGCCTTGTTGTTTTAATCTGGCTTTGAGGTTTTATTCTGGCTTTGGGGTTTAATACTGGCTTTGGGGTTTTATACTGGCTTTGGGGTTTTATACTGGCTTTGGGTTTTTATGTTGGCTTTGGGGTTTTATACTGGCTTTGTGGTTTTATTCTGGCTTTGGGGTTTTACATTGGCTTTGGGGTTTTATACTGGCTTTTGGGTTTTATATTGGCTTTGGGGTTTTATACTGCCTTTGGTGTTTTATATTGGCTCTGGGGTCTTATAGTGGCTTTGGGGTTTTAATATTGGCTTTGGGGTTATATACTGGCTTTGGGGTTTTATACTGGCTTTGGGGTTGTATACTGGCTTTTGGGTTTTATACTTGCTTTGGGGTTTTATATTGGCTTGGGGTTTTATACTGACTTTGGGGTTTTATACTGGCTTTGGGGTTTTTATATTGGCTTTGGGGTTATATACTGGCTTTGGGGTTTTATGCTGGCTTTGGGGTTGTATACTGGCTTTGGGGTTTCATACTGGCTTTGGGGTTTTAAATTGGCTTTGGGGTTTATACTGGCTATAGCGTTTTATTCTGGGTTTGGGGTTTTATACTGGCTTAGGGGTTTTATACTGGCTTTGGGGTTTTATTTTGGCTTTGGGGTTTTAAACTGGCTTTGGGGTTTTATAATGGCTTTGGGGTTTTATACTGACTTTGGTGTTTTATATTGGCTTTGGGTTTTATTTTGGCTTTGGGGTTTCATACTGGCTTTGGGGTTTTAAATTGGCTTTGGGGTTTTATACTGGCTTTGGGGTTTTATATTGGCTTTGAGCTATTATACTGGCATTGGGGTTTTATATTGGCTTTGGGGTTTTAAACTGGCTATGGGGTTTTATAATGGCTTTGGGGGTTTATCCTGGCTTTGGGGTTTTACACTGGCTTTTGGGGTTTTATACGGGCTTTGGGGTTTTATACTGGCTTTGGGGTTTTACACTGGCTTTTGGGGTTTTATCCTGACTTCGGGGTTTTATACTGACTTTGGGGTTTTAAACTGGCTATGGGGTTTTATAATGGCTTTGGGGTTTTATCCTGGCTTTGGGGTTTTATACTGGCTTTGGTGTTTTATGTTGGCTTTGGGGTTTCATACTGGCTTTGTGATTTTATTCTGGCTTTGGGGTTTTATACTGGTTTGGGGGTTCTATACTGGCTTTGGGGTTTTATACTGGCTTTGTAGTTTTATTCTGGCTTTGGGGTTTTATACTGGCTTTGGATTTTTTTTACTGGCTTGGGAGTTTTATACTGACTTTGGGGTTTTATGTTGGCTTTGGGGTTTTATACTGGGTTTGGGGTTTTATACTGGCTTTTGATGTTTTTTACTGGCTTTGTAGTTTTATTCTGGCTTTGGGGTTTTATACTGGCTTTGGGGTTTTATGTTGGCTTTGGGGTTTTATACTGGCTTTGTGGTTTTATTCTGGCTTTGGGGTTTTATACTGGCTTTGGGGTTTTATGCTGCCTTTGGGGTTTTATACTGGCTTTGGGGTTTTATACTGCCTTTGGTGTTTTATATTGGCTCTGGGGTCTTATACTGGCTTTGGGGTTTTTATATTGGCTTTTGGGTCATATACTGGCTTTTGGGGTTTTATTCTGGCTTTGGGGTTGTATACTGGCTTTGGGGTTTTATACTTGCTTTGGGGTTTTATATTGGCTTTGGGGTTTTATACTGACTTTGGTGTTTTATTTTGGCTTTGGGGTTTTATGCTGGCTTTGGGGTTTTATATTGGCTTTGGGGTTTTATACTGGATTTGCGTTTTATACTGGCTTTAGGGTTTTAAACTCGCTTTGGGGTTTTATGCTGGCTTTGGGGTTTTATACTGGCTTTGAGGTTTTATACTGTCATTGGGGTTTTATTTTGGCTTTGGGGTTTTATACTGGCTTTGAGGTTTTATACTGTCATTGGGGTTTTATTTTGGCTTTGGGGTTTTATACTGACTTTGGGGTTTTAAACTGGCTATGGGGTTTTATAATGGCTTTGGGGTTTTATACTGGCTTTGGGGTGTTATACTGGCTTTGGTGTTTTATGTTGGCTTTGGGGTTTCATACTGGCTTCGTGATTTTATTCTGGCTTTGGGGTTTTATACTGGTTTGGGGGTTCTATACTGGCTTTGGGGTTTTATACTGGCTTTGTAGTTTTATTCTGGCTTTGGGGTTTTATAGTGGCTTTGGATTTTTTACTGGCTTGGGAGTTTTATACTGACTTTGGGGTTTTATGTTGGCTTTGGGGTTTTATACTGGGTTTGGGGTTTTATACTGGCTTTGGATGTTTTTTACTGGCTTTGGAGTTTTATTCTGGCTTTGGAGTTTTATACTGGCTTTGGGGTTTTATACTGGCTTTGGGGTTTTATGTTGGCTTTGGGGTTTTTATATTGGCTTTGGGGTTTTATACTGGCTTTGGGGTTTTATACTGGCTTTGGTGTTTTATGTTGGCTTTGGGGTTTCATACTGGCTTCGTGATTTTATTCTGGCTTTGGGGTTTTATACTGGTTTGGGGGTTCTATACTGGCTTTGGGGTTTTAAACTGGCTTTGTAGTTTTATTCTGGCTTTGGGGTTTTATAGTGGCTTTGGATTTTTTACTGGCTTGGGAGTTTTATACTGACTTTGGGGTTTTATGTTGGCTTTGGGGTTTTATACTGGGTTTGGGGTTTTATACTGGCTTTTGGGTTTTATACTTGCTTTGGGGTTTTATATTGGCTTGGGGTTTTATACTGACTTTGGGGTTTTATACTGGCTTTGGGGTTTTTATATTGGCTTTGGGGTTATATACTGGCTTTGGGGTTTTATGCTGGCTTTGGGGTTGTATACTGGCTTTGGGGTTTCATACTGGCTTTGGGGTTTTAAATTGGCTTTGGGGTTTATACTGGCTATAGCGTTTTATTCTGGGTTTGGGGTTTTATACTGGCTTAGGGGTTTTATACTGGCTTTGGGGTTTTATTTTGGCTTTGGGGTTTTAAACTGGCTTTGGGGTTTTATAATGGCTTTGGGGTTTTATACTGACTTTGGTGTTTTATATTGGCTTTGGGTTTTATTTTGGCTTTGGGGTTTCATACTGGCTTTGGGGTTTTAAATTGGCTTTGGGGTTTTATACTGGCTTTGGGGTTTTATATTGGCTTTGAGCTATTATACTGGCATTGGGGTTTTATATTGGCTTTGGGGTTTTAAACTGGCTATGGGGTTTTATAATGGCTTTGGGGGTTTATCCTGGCTTTGGGGTTTTACACTGGCTTTTGGGGTTTTATACGGGCTTTGGGGTTTTATACTGGCTTTGGGGTTTTATACTTGCTTTGGGGTTTTATATTGGCTTTGGGGTTTTATACTGACTTTGGTGTTTTATTTTGGCTTTTGGGGTTTTATCCTGACTTCGGGGTTTTATACTGACTTTGGGGTTTTAAACTGGCTATGGGGTTTTATAATGGCTTTGGGGTTTTATCCTGGCTTTGGGGTTTTATACTGGCTTTGGTGTTTTATGTTGGCTTTGGGGTTTCATACTGGCTTTGTGATTTTATTCTGGCTTTGGGGTTTTATACTGGTTTGGGGGTTCTATACTGGCTTTGGGGTTTTATACTGGCTTTGTAGTTTTATTCTGGCTTTGGGGTTTTATACTGGCTTTGGATTTTTTTTACTGGCTTGGGAGTTTTATACTGACTTTGGGGTTTTATGTTGGCTTTGGGGTTTTATACTGGGTTTGGGGTTTTATACTGGCTTTTGATGTTTTTTACTGGCTTTGTAGTTTTATTCTGGCTTTGGGGTTTTATACTGGCTTTGGGGTTTTATACTGGCTTTGGGGTTTTATGTTGGCTTTGGGGTTTTATACTGGCTTTGTGGTTTTATTCTGGCTTTGGGGTTTTATACTGGCTTTGGGGTTTTATACTGCCTTTGGGGTTTTATACTGGCTTTGGGGTTTTATACTGCCTTTGGTGTTTTATATTGGCTCTGGGGTCTTATACTGGCTTTGGGGTTTTTATATTGGCTTTTGGGTCATATACTGGCTTTTGGGGTTTTATTCTGGCTTTGGGGTTGTATACTGGCTTTGGGGTTTTATACTTGCTTTGGGGTTTTATATTGGCTTTGGGGTTTTATACTGACTTTGGTGTTTTATTTTGGCTTTGGGGTTTTATGCTGGCTTTGGGGTTTTATATTGGCTTTGGGGTTTTATACTGGATTTGCGTTTTATACTGGCTTTAGGGTTTTAAACTCGCTTTGGGGTTTTATGCTGGCTTTGGGGTTTTATACTGGCTTTGAGGTTTTATACTGTCATTGGGGTTTTATTTTGGCTTTGGGGTTTTATACTGGCTTTGAGGTTTTATACTGTCATTGGGGTTTTATTTTGGCTTTGGAGTTTTATACTGGCTTTGGGGTTTTATACTGGCTTTGGAGTTTTATATTGGCTTTTGGGTTTGATCCTGGCTTTGGGGTTTTATACTGACTTTGGGGTTTTAAACTGGCTATGGGGTTTTATAATGGCTTTGGGGTTTTATACTGGCTTTGGGGTTTTATACTGGCTTTGGTGTTTTATGTTGGCTTTGGGGTTTCATACTGGCTTCGTGATTTTATTCTGGCTTTGGGGTTTTATACTGGTTTGGGGGTTCTATACTGGCTTTGGGGTTTTATACTGGCTTTGTAGTTTTATTCTGGCTTTGGGGTTTTATAGTGGCTTTGGATTTTTTACTGGCTTGGGAGTTTTATACTGACTTTGGGGTTTTATGTTGGCTTTGGGGTTTTATACTGGGTTTGGGGTTTTATACTGGCTTTGGATGTTTTTTACTGGCTTTGGAGTTTTATTCTGGCTTTGGGGTTTTATACTGGCTTTGGGGTTTTATACTGGCTTTGGGGTTTTATGTTGGCTTTGGGGTTTTTATATTGGCTTTGGGGTTTTATACTGGCTTTGGGGTTTTATACTGGCTTTGGTGTTTTATGTTGGCTTTGGGGTTTCATACTGGCTTCGTGATTTTATTCTGGCTTTGGGGTTTTATACTGGTTTGGGGGTTCTATACTGGCTTTGGGGTTTTAAACTGGCTTTGTAGTTTTATTCTGGCTTTGGGGTTTTATAGTGGCTTTGGATTTTTTACTGGCTTGGGAGTTTTATACTGACTTTGGGGTTTTATGTTGGCTTTGGGGTTTTATACTGGGTTTGGGGTTTTATACTGGCTTTGGATGTTTTTTACTGGCTTTGGAGTTTTATTCTGGCTTTGGGGTTTTATACTGGCTTTGGGGTTTTATACTGGCTTTGGGGTTTTATGTTGGCTTTGGGGTTTTTATATTGGCTTTGGGGTTATATACTGGCTTTGGGGTTTTATGCTGGCTTTGGGGTTGTATACTGGCTTTGGGGTTTCATACTGGCTTTGGGGTTTTAAATTGGCTTTGGGGTTTATACTGGCTATAGGGTTTTATACTGGGTTTGGGGTTTTATACTGGCTTAGGGGTTTTATACTGGCTTTGGGGTTTTATTTTTGCTTTGGGGTTTTAAACTGGCTTTGGGGTTTTATATTGGCTTTGGGGTTTTATACTGACTTTGGTGTTTTATATTGGCTTTGCGGTTTTATACTGGCTTTGGGTTTTCATACTGGCTTTGGGGTTTTAAATTGGCTTTCGGGTTTTATACTGGCTTTGGGGTTTTATATTGGCTTTGGGCTATTATACTGGCATTGGGGTTTTATATTGGCTTTGGGGTTTTAAACTGGCTATGGGGTTTTATAATGGCTTTGGGGGTTTATCCTGGCTTTGGGGTTTTACACTGGCTTTTGGGGTTTTATACGGGCTTTGGGGTTTTATACTGGCTTTGGGGTTTTATACTTGCTTTGGGGTTTTATATTGGCTTTGGGGTTTTATACTGACTTTGGTGTTTTATTTTGGCTTTTGGGGTTTTATCCTGACTTCGGGGTTTTATACTGACTTTGGGGTTTTAAACTGGCTATGGGGTTTTATAATGGCTTTGGGGTTTTATACTGGCTTTGGGTTTTTATACTGGCTTTGGTGTTTTATGTTGGCTTTGGGGTTTCATACTGGCTTTGTGATTTTATTCTGGCTTTGGGGTTTTATACTGGTTTGGGGGTTCTATACTGGCTTTGGGGTTTTATACTGGCTTTGTAGTTTTATTCTGGCTTTGGGGTTTTATACTGGCTTTGGATTTTTTTTACTGGCTTAGGGGTTTTATACTGGCTTTGGGGTTTTATTTTGGTTTTGGGGTTTTAAACTGGCTTTGGGGTTTTATATTGGCTTTGGGGTTTTATACTGACTTTGAAGTTTTATATTGGCTTTGGGGTTTTATACTGGCTTTGGGGTTTCATACTGGCTTTGGGGTTTTAAATTGGCTTTGGGGTTTTATACTGGCTTTGGGGTTTTATATTGGCTTTGGGCTATTATACTGGCATTGGGGTTTTATATTGGCTTTGGGGTTTTAAACTGGCTATGGGGTTTTATAATGGCTTTGGGGGTTTATCCTGGCTTTGGGGTTTTACATTGGCTTTTGGGGTTTTATAGGGGCTTTGGGGTTTTATACTGGCTTTTGGGGTTTTATCCTGACTTCGGGGTTTTATACTGACTTTGGGGTTTTAAACTGGCTATGGGGTTTTATAATGGCTTTGGGGTTTTATACTGGCTTTGGGGTTTTATACTGGCTTTGGTGTTTTATGTTGGCTTTGGGGTTTCATACTGGCTTTGTGATTTTATTCTGGCTTTGGGGTTTTATACTGGTTTGGGGGTTCTATACTGCCTTTGGGGTTTTATACTGGCTTTGTAGTTTTATTCTGGCTTTGGGGTTTTATACTGGCTTTGGATTTTTTTTACTGGCTTGGGAGTTTTATACTGACTTTGGGGTTTTATGTTGGCTTTGGGGTTTTATACTGGGTTTGGGGTTTTATACTGGCTTTGGATGTTTTTTACTGGCTTTGTAGTTTTATTCTGGCTTTGGGGTTTTATACTGGCTTTGGGGTTTTATACTGGCTTTGGGGTTTTATGTTGGCTATGGGGTATTACACTGGCTTTGTGGTTTTATTCTGGCTTTGGGGTTTTATACTGGCTTTGGGGTTTTATACTGCCTTTGGTGTTTTATTTTGGCTTTGGGGTTTTATGCTGGCTTTGGGGTTTTATACTGGCTTTGTGGTTTTATTCTGGCTTTGGGGTTTTATACTGGCTTTGGGGTTTTATGTTGGCTTTGGGGTTTTATACTGGCTTTGTGGTTTTATTCTGGCTTTGGGGTTTTATACTGGCTTTGGGGTTTTATACTGCCTTTGGGGTTTTATGCTGGCTTTGGGGTTTTATACTGCCTTTGGTGTTTTATATTGGCTCTGGGGTCTTATACTGGCTTTTGGGGTTTTTATATTGGCTTTTGGGTCATATACTGGCTTTTGGGGTTTTATTCTGGCTTTGGGGTTGTATACTGGCTTTGGGGTTTTATACTTGCTTTGGGGTTTTATATTGGCTTTGGGGTTTTATACTGACTTTGGTGTTTTATTTTGGCTTTGGGGTTTTATGCTGGCTTTGGGGTTTTATATTGGCTTTGGGGTTTTATACTGGATTTGGGTTTTATACTGGCTTTGGGGTTATATACTGGCCTTGGATATTTTATACTGGCTTGCGAGTTTTATACTGACTTTGGGGTTTTATGTTGGATTTGGGGTTTTATACTGGCTTTGTCGTTTTATTCTGACTTTGGGGTTTTATACTCGCTTTGGGGTTTTATGCTGGCTTTGGGGTTTTATGCTGGCTTTGAGGTTTTATACTGTCATTGGGGTTTTATTTTGGCTTTGGGGTTTTATACTGGCTTTGGGGTTTTATACTGGCTTTGGGGTTTTATATTGGCTTTTGGGTTTGATCCTGGCTTTGGGGTTTTATACTGACTTTGGGGTTTTAAACTGGCTATGGGGTTTTATGATGGCTTTGGGGTTTTATACTGGCTTTGGGGTTTTATACTGGCTTTGGTGTTTTATGTTGGCTTTGGGGTTTCATACTGGCTTCGTGATTTTATTCTGGCTTTGGGGTTTTATACTGATTTGGGGGTTGTATACTGGCTTTGGCGTTTTATACTGGCTTTGTAGTTTTATTCTGGCTTTGGGGTTTTATACTGGCTTTGGATTTTTTTTACTGGCTTGGGAGTTTTATACTGACTTTGGGGTTTTATGTTGGCTTTGGGGTTTTATACTGGGTTTGGGGTTTTATACTGGCTTTGGATGTTTTTTACTGGCTTTGTAGTTTTATTCTGGCTTTGGGGTTTTATACTGGCTTTGGGGTTTTATACTGGCTTTGGGGTTTTATGTTGGCTTTGGGGTTTTATACTGGCTTTGTGGTTTTATTCTGGCTTTGGGGTTTTATAATGGCTTTGGGGTTTTATACTGCCTTTGGGGTTTTATACTGGCTTTGGGGTTTTATACTGCCTTTGGTGTTTTATATTGGCTCTGGGGTCTTATACTGGCTTTGGGGTTTTTATATTGGCTTTTGGGTCATATACTGGATTTTGGGGTTTTATTCTGGCTTTGGGGTTGTATACTGGCTTTGGGGTTTTATACTTGCTTTGGGGTTTTATATTGGCTTTGGGGTTTTATACTGACTTTGGTGTTTTATTTTGGCTTTGGGGTTTTATGCTGGCTTTGGGGTTTTATATTGGCTTTGGGGTTTTATACTGGATTTGGGTTTTATACTGGCTTTGGGGTTATATACTGGCCTTGGATATTTTATACTGGCTTGCGAGTTTTATACTGACTTTGGGGTTTTATGTTGGATTTGGGGTTTTATACTGGCTTTGTCGTTTTATTCTGGCTTTGGGGTTTTATACTCGCTTTGGGGTTTTATGCTGGCTTTGGGGTTTAATACTGGCTTTGAGGTTTTATACTGTCATTGGGGTTTTATTTTGGCTTTGGGGTTTTATACTGGCTTTGGGGTTTTATACTGGCTTTGGGGTTTTATATTGGCTTTTGGGTTTGATCCTGGCTTTGGGGTTTTATACTGACTTTGGGGTTTTAAACTGGCTATGGGGTTTTATAATGGCTTTGGGGTTTTATGCTGGCTTTGGGGTTTTATATTGGCTTTGGGGTTTTATACTGGATTTGGGTTTTATACTGGCTTTGGGGTTATATACTGGCCTTGGATATTTTATACTGGCTTGCGAGTTTTATACTGACTTTGGGGTTTTATGTTGGATTTGGGGTTTTATACTGGCTTTGTCGTTTTATTCTGGCTTTGGGGTTTTATACTCGCTTTGGGGTTTTATGCTGGCTTTGGGGTTTTATGCTGGCTTTGAGGTTTTATACTGTCATTGGGGTTTTATTTTGGCTTTGGGGTTTTATACTGGCTTTGGGGTTTTATACTGGCTTTGGGGTTTTATATTGGCTTTTGGGTTTGATCCTGGCTTTGGGGTTTTATACTGACTTTGGGGTTTTATGTTGGCTTTGGGGTTTTATACTGGGTTTGGGGTTTTATACTGGCTTTGGATGTTTTTTACTGGCTTTGTAGTTTTATTCTGGCTTTGGGGTTTTATACTGGCTTTGGGGTTTTATACTGGCTTTGGGGTTTTATGTTGGCTTTGGGGTTTTATACTGGCTTTGTGGTTTTATTCTGGCTTTGGGGTTTTATAATGGCTTTGGGGTTTTATACTGCCTTTGGGGTTTTATACTGGCTTTGGGGTTTTATACTGCCTTTGGTGTTTTATATTGGCTCTGGGGTCTTATACTGGCTTTGGGGTTTTTATATTGGCTTTTGGGTCATATACTGGATTTTGGGGTTTTATTCTGGCTTTGGGGTTGTATACTGGCTTTGGGGTTTTATACTTGCTTTGGGGTTTTATATTGGCTTTGGGGTTTTATACTGACTTTGGTGTTTTATTTTGGCTTTGGGGTTTTATGCTGGCTTTGGGGTTTTATATTGGCTTTGGGGTTTTATACTGGATTTGGGTTTTATACTGGCTTTGGGGTTATATACTGGCCTTGGATATTTTATACTGGCTTGCGAGTTTTATACTGACTTTGGGGTTTTATGTTGGATTTGGGGTTTTATACTGGCTTTGTCGTTTTATTCTGGCTTTGGGGTTTTATACTCGCTTTGGGGTTTTATGCTGGCTTTGGGGTTTAATACTGGCTTTGAGGTTTTATACTGTCATTGGGGTTTTATTTTGGCTTTGGGGTTTTATACTGGCTTTGGGGTTTTATACTGGCTTTGGGGTTTTATATTGGCTTTTGGGTTTGATCCTGGCTTTGGGGTTTTATACTGACTTTGGGGTTTTAAACTGGCTATGGGGTTTTATAATGGCTTTGGGGTTTTATACTGGCTTTGGGGTTTTATACTGGCTTTGGTGTTTTATGTTGGCTTTGGGGTTTCATACTGGCTTCGTGATTTTATTCTGGCTTTGGGGTTTTATACTGGTTTGGGGGTTGTATACTGGCTTTGGCGTTTTATACTGGCTTTGTAGTTTTATTCTGGCTTTGGGGTTTTATACTGGCTTTGGATTTTTTTTACTGGCTTGGGAGTTTTATACTGACTTTGGGGTTTTATGTTGGCTTTGGGGTTTTATACTGGGTTTGGGGTTTTATACTGGCTTTGGATGTTTTTTACTGGCTTTGTAGTTTTATTCTGGCTTTGGGGTTTTATACTGGCTTTGGGGTTTTATACTGGCTTTGGGGTTTTATGTTGGCTTTGGGGTTTTATACTGGCTTTGTGGTTTTATTCTGGCTTTGGGGTTTTATACTGGCTTTGGGGTTTTATACTGCCTTTGGGGTTTTATACTGGCTTTGGGGTTTTATACTGCCTTTGGTGTTTTATATTGGCTCCTGGGTCTTATACTGGCTTTGGGGTTTTTATATTGGCTTTGGGGTCATATACTGGCTTTTGGGGTTTTATTCTGGCTTTGGGGTTGTATACTGGCTTTGGGGTTTTATACTTGCTTTGGGGTTTTATATTGGCTTTGTGGTTTTATACTGACTTTGGTGTTTCATTTTGGCTTTGGGGTTTTATGCTGGCTTTGGGGTTTTATATTGGCTTTAGGGTTTCATATTGGCTTTGGGGTTTTATACTGGCTATGGGGTTTTATACTGGCTTTGGGGTTTTATACTGGCTTTGGGGTTTTATACTGGCTTTGGGGTTTTATGCTGCCTTTGGGGTTTTAAACTGGCTTAGGGGTTTTATACTGGCTTTGGGGTTTTATTTTGGCTTTGGGGTTTTAAACTGGCTTTGGGGTTTTATATTGGCTTTGGGGTTTTATACTGACTTTGGTGTTTTATTTTGGCTTTGGGGTTTTATGCTGGCTTTGGGGTTTTATATTGGCTTTGGGGTTTTATACTGGCTTTGGGGTTTCATACTGGCTTTGGGGTTTTAAATTGGCTTTGGGGTTTTATACTGGCTTTGGGGTTTTATACTGGCTATGGGGTTTTATACTGGCTTTGGGGTTTTATACTGGTTTTGGGGTTTTATACTGGCTTTGGGGTTTCATACTGGCTTTGGGGTTTTAAATTGGCTTTTGGGTTTTATACTGGCTATGGGGTTTTATACTGGCTTTGGGGTTTTATACTGGCTTTGGGGTTTTATACTGGCTTTGGGGTTTCATTCTGGCTTTGGGGTTTTTAATTGGCTTTTGGGTTTTATACTGGCTTTGGGGTTTTATATTGGCTTTGGGCTTTTATACTGGCATTGGGGTTTTATATTGGCTTTGGGGTTTTAAACTGGCTATGGGGTTTTATAATGGCTTTGGGGTTTTATCCTGGCGTTGGGGTTTTACACTGGCTTTTGGGGTTTTATACGGGCTTTGGGGTTTTATACTGGCTTTGGGGTTTTATACTGGCTTTGGGGTTTTATGTTGGCTTTGGGGTTTTATACTGGCTTTGTGGTTTTATTCTGGCTTTGGTGTTTTATGTTGGCTTTGGGGTTTCATACTGGCTTCGTGATTTTATTCTGGCTTTGGGGTTTTATACTGGTTTGGGGGTTGTATACTGGCTTTGGCGTTTTATACTGGCTTTGTAGTTTTATTCTGGCTTTGGGGTTTTATACTGGCTTTGGATTTTTTTTACTGGCTTGGTAGTTTTTTTCTGACTTTTGGGTTTTATGTTGGCTTTGGGGTTTTATACTGGGTTTGGGGTTTTATACTGGCTTTGGATGTTTTTTACTGGCTTTGTAGTTTTATTCTGGCTTTGGGGTTTTATACTGGCTTTGGGGTTTTATACTGGCTTTGGGGTTTTATGTTGGCTTTGGGGTTTTATACTGGCTTTGTGGTTTTATTCTGGCTTTGGGGTTTTATAATGGCTTTGGGGTTTTATACTGCCTTTGGGGTTTTATACTGGCTTTGGGGTTTTATACTGCCTTTGGTGTTTTATATTGGCTCTGGGGTCTTATACTGGCTTTGGGGTTTTTATATTGGCTTTTGGGTCATATACTGGCTTTTGGGGTTTTATTCTGGCTTTGGGGTTGTATACTGGCTTTGGGGTTTTATACTTGCTTTGGGGTTTTATATTGGCTTTGGGGTTTTATACTGACTTTGGTGTTTTATTTTGGCTTTGGGGTTTTATGCTGGCTTTGGGGTTTTATATTGGCTTTGGGGTTTTATGTTGGATTTGGGGTTTTATACTGGCTTTGTCGTTTTATTCTGGCTTTGGGGTTTTATACTCGCTTTGGGGTTTTATGCTGGCTTTGGGGTTTAATACTGGCTTTGAGGTTTTATACTGTCATTGGGGTTTTATTTTGGCTTTGGGGTTTTATACTGGCTTTGGGGTTTTATACTGGCTTTGGGGTTTTATATTGGCTTTTGGGTTTGATCCTGGCTTTGGGGTTGTATACTGACTTTGGGGTTTTAAACTGGCTATGGGGTTTTATAATGGCTTTGGGGTTTTATACTGGCTTTGGGGTTTTATACTGGCTTTGGTGTTTTATGTTGGCTTTGGGGTTTCATACTGGCTTCGTGATTTTATTCTGGCTTTGGGGTTTTATACTGGTTTGGGGGTTTTATACTGGCTTTGGCGTTTTATACTGGCTTTGTAGTTTTATTCTGGCTTTGGGGTTTTATACTGGCTTTGGATTTTTTTTACTGGCTTGGGAGTTTTATACTGACTTTGGGGTTTTATGTTGGCTTTGGGGTTTTATACTGGGTTTGGGGTTTTATACTGGCTTTGGATGTTTTTTACTGGCTTTGTAGTTTTATTCTGGCTTTGGGGTTTTATACTGGCTTTGGGGTTTTATACTGGCTTTGGGGTTTTATGTTGGCTTTGGGGTTTTATACTGGCTTTGTGGTTTTATTCTGGCTTTGGGGTTTTATACTGGCTTTGGGGTTTTATACTGCCTTTGGGGTTTTATACTGGCTTTGGGATTTTATACTGCCTTTGGTGTTTTATATTGGCTCCTGGGTCTTATACTGGCTTTGGGGTTTTTATATTGGCTTTGGGGTCATATACTGGCTTTTGGGGTTTTATTCTGGCTTTGGGGTTGTATACTGGCTTTGGGGTTTTATACTTGCTTTGGGGTTTTATATTGGATTTGGGGTTTTATACTGACTTTGGTGTTTTATTTTGGCTTTGGGGTTTTATGCTGGCTTTGGGGTTTTATATTGGCTTTAGGGTTTCATATTGGCTTTGGGGTTTTATACTGGCTATGGGGTTTTATACTGGCTTTGGGGTTTTATACTGGCTTTGGGGTTTTATACTGGCTTTGGGGTTTTATGCTGCCTTTGGGGTTTTAAACTGGCTTAGGGGTTTTATACTGGCTTTGGGGTTTTATTTTGGCTTTGGGGTTTTAAACTGGCTTTGGGGTTTTATATTGGCTTTGGGGTTTTATACTGACTTTGGTGTTTTATTTTGGCTTTGGGGTTTTATGCTGGCTTTGGGGTTTTATATTGGCTTTGGGGTTTTATACTGGCTTTGGGGTTTCATACTGGCTTTGGGGTTTTAAATTGGCTTTGGGGTTTTATACTGGCTTTGGGGTTTTATACTGGCTATGGGGTTTTATACTGGCTTTGGGGTTTTATACTGGTTTTGGGGTTTTATACTGGCTTTGGGGTTTCATACTGGCTTTGGGGTTTTAAATTGGCTTTTGGGTTTTATACTGGCTATGGGGTTTTATACTGGCTTTGGGGTTTTATACTGGCTTTGGGGTTTTATACTGGCTTTGGGGTTTCATTCTGGCTTTGGGGTTTTTAATTGGCTTTTGGGTTTTATACTGGCTTTGGGGTTTTATATTGGCTTTGGGCTTTTATACTGGCATTGGGGTTTTATATTGGCTTTGGGGTTTTAAACTGGCTATGGGGTTTTATAATGGCTTTGGGGTTTTATACTGCCTTTGGTGTTTTATATTGGCTCCTGGGTCTTATACTGGCTTTGGGGTTTTTATATTGGCTTTGGGGTCATATACTGGCTTTTGGGGTTTTATTCTGGCTTTGGGGTTGTATACTGGCTTTGGGGTTTTATACTTGCTTTGGGGTTTTATATTGGCTTTGGGGTTTTATACTGACTTTGGTGTTTTATTTTGGCTTTGGGGTTTTATGCTGGCTTTGGGGTTTTATATTGGCTTTAGGGTTTCATATTGGCTTTGGGGTTTTATACTGGCTATGGGGTTTTATACTGGCTTTGGGGTTTTATACTGGCTTTGGGTGTTTTATACTGGCTTTGGGGTTTTATGCTGCCTTTGGGGTTTTAAACTGGCTTAGGGGTTTTATACTGGCTTTGGGGTTTTATTTTGGCTTTGGGGTTTTAAACTGGCTTTGGGGTTTTATATTGGCTTTGGGGTTTTATACTGACTTTGGTGTTTTATTTTGGCTTTGGGGTTTTATGCTGGCTTTGGGGTTTTATATTGGCTTTGGGGTTTTATACTGGCTTTGGGGTTTCATACTGGCTTTGGGGTTTTAAATTGGCTTTGGGGTTTTATACTGGCTTTGGGGTTTTATACTGGCTATGGGGTTTTATACTGGCTTTGGGGTTTTATACTGGTTTTGGGGTTTTATACTGGCTTTGGGGTTTCATACTGGCTTTGGGGTTTTAAATTGGCTTTTGGGTTTTATACTGGCTATGGGGTCTTATACTGGCTTTGGGGTTTTATACTGGCTTTGGGGTTTTATACTGGCTTTGGGGTTTCATTCTGGCTTTGGGGTTTTTAATTGGCTTTTGGGTTTTATACTGGCTTTGGGGTTTTATATTGGCTTTGGGCTTTTATACTGGCATTGGGGTTTTATATTGGCTTTGGGGTTTTAAACTGGCTATGGGGTTTTATAATGGCTTTGGGGTTTTATCCTGGCGTTGGGGTTTTACACTGGCTTTTGGGGTTTTATACGGGCTTTGGGGTTTTATACTGGCTTTGGGGTTTTATACTTGCTTTGGGGTTTTAAAATGGCTTTGGGGTTTTATACTGGCTTTGGGTTTTAATGTTGGCTTTGAGGTTTTTATACTTGCTTTGGGGTATTATATTGGCTTTTGGGTTTTATACTGGCTTTGGGGTTTTATATTGGCTTTGGGGTTTCATATTGGCTTTGGGGTTTTATACTGGCTTTGGGGTTTTATACTGGCTTTGGGGTTTTATACCTTCTTTGCGGTTTTATACTGACTTTGTGGTTTTATACTGGCTTTGGGGTTTTATACTGGCTTTGGGGTTTTATACTGGCTATGGGGTTTTACTGGCTTTGAGGTTTCATACTGGCTTTGTAGTTTTAATCTGGCTTTGAGGTTTTATTCTGGCTTTGGGGTTTAATACTGGCTTTGGGGTTTTATACTGGCTTTGGGGTTTTATACTGGCTTTGGGGTTTTATGTTGGCTTTGGGGTTTTATACTGGCTTTGTGGTTTTATTCTGGCTTTGGGGTTTTATATTGTCTTTGGGGTTTTATACTGGCTTTGGGGTTTTATACTGGCTTTGGGGTTTTATACTGCCTTTGGTGTTTTATATTGGCTCTGGGGTCTTATAGTGGATTTGGGGTTTTTATATTGGCTTTGGGGTTATATACTGGCTTTGGGGTTTTATACTGGCTTTGGGGTTGTATACTAGCTTTGGGGTTTTATACTTGCTTTGGGGTTTTATATTGGCATGGGGTTTTATACTGACTTTGGGGTTTTATACTGGCTTTGGGGTTTTTATATTGGCTTTGGGGTTATATACTGGCTTTGGGGTTTTATGCTGGCTTTGGGGTTCTATACTGGCTTTGGGGTTTCATACTGGCTTTGGGGTTTTAAATTGGCTTTGGGGTTTTATACTGGCTTTGGGGTTTTATATTGGCTTTGGACTATTATACTGGCATTGGGGTTTTATATTGGCTTTGGGGTTTTAAACTGGCTATGGGGTTTTATAATGGCTTTGGGGTTTTATCCTGGCTTTGGGGTTTTACACTGGCTTTTGGGTTTTATACGGGCTTTGGGGTTTTATACTGGCTTTGGGGTTTTATACTTGCTTTGGGGTTTTATATTGGCTTTGGGGTTTTATACTGACTTTGGTGTTTTATTTTGGCTTTTGGGGTTTTATCCTGACTTCGGGGTTTTATAATGGCTTTGGGGTTTTATACTGGCTTTGGGGTTTTATATTGGCTTTGGGGTTTCATATTGGCTTTGGGGTTTTATACTGGCTTTGGGGTTTCATACTGGCTTTGGGGTTTTATACTGGCTTTGGGGTGTTAGACTGACTTTGTGGTTTTATACTGGCTTTGGGGTTTTTTAACTGGCTATGGGGTTTTATACTGGCTTTGAGGTTTCATACTGGCCTTGTAGTTTTAATCTGGCTTTGAGGTTTTATTCTGGCTTTGGGGTTTTATACTGGCTTTGGGGTTGTATACTGGCTTTGGGGTTTTATACTGGCTTTGGGGTTTCATGTTGGCTTTGGGGTTTTATACTGGCTTTGTGGTTTTATTCTCACTTTGGAGTTTTATATTGGCTTTGGGGTTTTATACTTGCTTTGGGGTTTTATACTGGCTTTGGGGTTTTATACTGCCTTTGGTGTTTTATATTGGCTCTGGGGTCTTATAGTGGCTTTGGTGTTTTTATATTGGCTTTGGGGTTATATACTGGCTTTGGGGTTTTATACTGGCTTTGGGGTTGTATACTGGCTTTGGGGTTTTATACTTGCTTTGGGGTTTTATATTGGCTTTGGGGTTTTATACTGGCTTTGAGGTTTCATACTGGCCTTGTAGTTTTAATCTGGCTTTGAGGTTTTATTCTGGCTTTGGGGTTTTATACTGGCTTTGGGGTTGTATACTGGCTTTGGGGTTTTATACTGGCTTTGGGGTTTCATGTTGGCTTTGGGGTTTTATACTGGCTTTGTGGTTTTATTCTCACTTTGGAGTTTTATATTGGCTTTGGGGTTTTATACTTGCTTTGGGGTTTTATACTGGCTTTGGGGTTTTATACTGCCTTTGGTGTTTTATATTGGCTCTGGGGTCTTATAGTGGCTTTGGTGTTTTTATATTGGCTTTGGGGTTATATACTGGCTTTGGGGTTTTATACTGGCTTTGGGGTTGTATACTGGCTTTGGGGTTTTATACTTGCTTTGGGGTTTTATATTGGCTTTGGGGTTTTATACTGGCTTTGGGGTTTTATACTGCCTTTGGGGTTTTATACTGGCTTTGGGGTTTTATACTGCCTTTGGTGTTTTATATTGGCTCCTGGGTCTTATACTGGCTTTGGGGTTTTTATATTGGCTTTGGGGTCATATACTGGCTTTTGGGGTTTTATTCTGGCTTTGGGGTTGTATACTGGCTTTGGGGTTTTATACTTGCTTTGGGGTTTTATATTGGCTTTGGGGTTTTATACTGACTTTGGTGTTTTATTTTGGCTTTGGGGTTTTATGCTGGCTTTGGGGTTTTATATTGGCTTTAGGGTTTCATATTGGCTTTGGGGTTTTATACTGGCTATGGGGTTTTATACTGGCTTTGGGGTTTTATACTGGCTTTGGGGTTTTATACTGGCTTTGGGGTTTTATGCTGCCTTTGGGGTTTTAAACTGGCTTAGGTGTTTTATACTGGCTTTGGGGTTTTATTTTGGCTTTGGGGTTTTAAACTGGCTTTGGGGTTTTATATTGGCTTTGGGGTTTTATACTGACTTTGGTGTTTTATTTTGGCTTTGGGGTTTTATGCTGGCTTTGGGGTTTTATATTGGCTTTGGGGTTTTATACTGGCTTTGGGGTTTCATACTGGCTTTGGGGTTTTAAATTGGCTTTGGGGTTTTATACTGGCTTTGGGGTTTTATACTCGCTATGGGGTTTTATACTGGCTTTGGGGTTTTATACTGGTTTTGGGGTTTTATACTGGTTTTGGGGTTTCATACTGGCTTTGGGGTTTTAAATTGGCTTTGGGGTTTTATACTGGCTATGGGGTTTTATACTGGCTTTGGGGTTTTATAATGGCTTTGGGGTTTTATACTGGCTTTGGGGTTTCATTCTGGCTTTGGGGTTTTAAATTGGCTTTTGGGTTTTATACTGGCTTTGGGGTTTTATATTGGCTTTGGGCTTTTATACTGGCATTGGGGTTTTATATTGGCTTTGGGGTTTTAAACTGGCTATGGGGTTTTATAATGGCTTTGGGGTTTTATCCTGGCGTTGGGGTTTTACACTGGCTTTTGGGGTTTTATACGGGCTTTGGGGTTTTATACTGTCTTTGGGGTTTTATACTTGCTTTGGGGTTTTAAAATGGCTTTGGGGTTTTATACTGGCTTTGGGTTTTAATGTTGGCTTTGAGGTTTTTATACTTGCTTTGGGGTATTATATTGGCTTTTGGGTTTTATACTGGCTTTGGGGTTTTATATTGGCTTTGGGGTTTCATATTGGCTTTGGGGTTTTATACTGGCTTTGGGGTTTTATACTGGCTTTGGGGTTTTATACCTTCTTTGCGGTTTTATACTGACTTTGTGGTTTTATACTGGCTTTGGGGTTTTATACTGGCTTTGGGGTTTTATACTGGCTATGGGGTTTTATACTGGCTTTGAGGTTTCATACTGGCTTTGTAGTTTTAATCTGGCTTTGAGGTTTTATTCTGGCTTTGGGGTTTAATACTGGCTTTGGGGTTTTATACTGGCTTTGGGGTTTTATACTGGCTTTGGGGTTTTATGTTGGCTTTGGGGTTTTATACTGGCTTTGTGGTTTTATTCTGGCTTTGGGGTTTTATATTGTCTTTGGGGTTTTATACTGGCTTTGGGGTTTTATACTGGCTTTGGGGTTTTATACTGCCTTTGGTGTTTTATATTGGCTCTGGGGTCTTATAGTGGCTTTGGGGTTTTTATATTGGCTTTGGGGTTATATACTGGCTTTGGGGTTTTATACTGGCTTTGGGGTTGTATACTAGCTTTGGGGTTTTATACTTGCTTTGGGGTTTTATATTGGCATGGGGTTTTATACTGACTTTGGGGTTTTATACTGGCTTTGGGGTTTTTATATTGGCTTTGGGGTTATATACTGGCTTTGGAGTTTTATGCTGGCTTTGGGGTTCTATACTGGCTTTGGGGTTTCATACTGGCTTTGGGGTTTTAAATTGGCTTTGGGGTTTTATACTGGCTTTGGGGTTTTATATTGGCTTTGGACTATTATACTGGCATTGGGGTTTTATATTGGCTTTGGGGTTTTAAACTGGCTATGGGGTTTTATAATGGCTTTGGGGTTTTATCCTGGCTTTGGGGTTTTACACTGGCTTTTGGGTTTTATACGGGCTTTGGGGTTTTATACTGGCTTTGGGGTTTTATACTTGCTTTGGGGTTTTATATTGGCTTTGGGGTTTTATACTGACTTTGGTGTTTTATTTTGGCTTTTGGGGTTTATCCTGACTTCAGGGTTTTATAATGGCTTTGGGGTTTTATACTGGCTTTAGGGTTTTATATTGGCTTTGGGGTTTCATATTGGCTTTGGGGTTTTATACTGGCTTTGGGGTTTTATACTGGCTTTGGGGTGTTAGACTGACTTTGTGGTTTTATACTGGCTTTGGGGTTTTTTAACTGGCTATGGGGTTTTATACTGGCTTTGAGGTTTCATACTGGCCTTGTAGTTTTAATCTGGCTTTGAGGTTTTATTCTGGCTTTGGGGTTTTATACTGGCTTTGGGGTTTTATACTGGCTTTGGGGTTTTATACTGGCTTTGGGGTTTTATGTTGGCTTTGGGGTTTTATACTGGCTTTGTGGTTTTATTCTCGCTTTGGAGTTTTATATTCGCTTTGGGGTTATATACTGGCTTTGGGGTTTTATACTGGCTTTGGGGTTTTATACTGCCTTTGGTGTTTTATATTGGCTCTGGGGTCTTATAGTGGCTTTGGGGTTTTTATATTGGCTTTGGGGTTATATACTGGCTTTGGGGTTTTATACTGGCTTTGGGGTTGTATACTGGCTTTGGGGTTTTATACTTCCTTTGGGGTTTTATATTGGCTTTGGGGTTTTATACTGACTTTGGGGTTTTATACTGACTTTGTGGTTTTATTCTGGCTTTGGGGTTTTTTAACTGGCTATGGGGTTTTATACTGGCTTTGAGGTTTCATACTGGCCTTGTAGTTTTAATCTGGCTTTGAGGTTTTATTCTGGCTTCGGGGTTTAATACTGGCTTTGGGGTTTTATACTGGCTTTGGGGTTTTATACTGACTTTGGGGTTTTATGTTGGCTTTGGGGTTTTATACTGGCTTTGGGGTTTTATACTGGCTTTGGGGTTTTATACTGCCTTTGGTGTTTTATATTGGCTCTGGGGTCTTATAGTGGCTTTGGGGTTTTTATATTGGCTTTGGGGTTATATACTGGCTTTGGGGTTTTATACTGGCTTTGGGGTTGTATACTAGCTTTGGGGTTTTATACTTGCTTTGGGGTTTTATATTGGCATGGGGTTTTATACTGACTTTGGGGTTTTATACTGGCTTTGGGGTTTTTATATTGGCTTTGGGGTTATATACTGGCTTTGGAGTTTTATGCTGGCTTTGGGGTTCTATACTGGCTTTGGGGTTTCATACTGGCTTTGGGGTTTTAAATTGGCTTTGGGGTTTTATACTGGCTTTGGGGTTTTATATTGGCTTTGGACTATTATACTGGCATTGGGGTTTTATATTGGCTTTGGGGTTTTAAACTGGCTATGGGGTTTTATAATGGCTTTGGGGTTTTATCCTGGCTTTGGGGTTTTACACTGGCTTTTGGGTTTTATACGGGCTTTGGGGTTTTATACTGGCTTTGGGGTTTTATACTTGCTTTGGGGTTTTATATTGGCTTTGGGGTTTTATACTGACTTTGGTGTTTTATTTTGGCTTTTGGGGTTTATCCTGACTTCAGGGTTTTATAATGGCTTTGGGGTTTTATACTGGCTTTGGGGTTTTATATTGGCTTTGGGGTTTCATATTGGCTTTGGGGTTTTATACTGGCTTTGGGGTTTTATACTGGCTTTGGGGTGTTAGACTGACTTTGTGGTTTTATACTGGCTTTGGGGTTTTTTAACTGGCTATGGGGTTTTATACTGGCTTTGAGGTTTCATACTGGCCTTGTAGTTTTAATCTGGCTTTGAGGTTTTATACTGGCTTTGGGGTTTTATACTGGCTTTGGGGTTTTATACTGGCTTTGGGGTTTTATGTTGGCTTTGGGGTTTTATACTGGCTTTGTGGTTTTATTCTCGCTTTGGAGTTTTATATTGGCTTTGGGGTTATATACTGGCTTTGGGGTTTTATACTGGCTTTGGGGTTTTATACTGCCTTTGGTGTTTTATATTGGCTCTGGGGTCTTATAGTGGTTTTGGGGTTTTTATATTGGCTTTGGGGTTATATACTGGCTTTGGGGTTTTATACTGGCTTTGGGGTTGTATACTGGCTTTGGGGTTTTATACTTCCTTTGGGGTTTTATATTGGCTTTGGGGTTTTATACTGACTTTGGGGTTTTATACTGACTTTGTCGTTTTATTCTGGCTTTGGGGTTTTTTAACTGGCTATGGGGTTTTATACTGGCTTTGAGGTTTCATACTGGCCTTGTAGTTTTAATCTGGCTTTGAGGTTTTATTCTGGCTTTGGGGTTTAATACTGGCTTTGGGGTTTTATACTGGCTTTGGGGTTTTATACTGACTTTGGGGTTTTATGTTGGCTTTGGGGTTTTATACTGGCTTTGTGGTTTTATTCTGGCTTTGGGTTTTATACTGGCTTTGTGGTTTTATACTGGCTTTGGGGTTTTATACTGGCTTTGGGGTTTTATACTGGCTATGGGGTTTTATACTGGCTTTGAGGTTTCATACTGGCCTTGTAGTTTTAATCTGGCTTTGAGGTTTTATTCTGGCTTTGGGGTTTACTACTGGCTTTGGGGTTTTATACTGGCGTTGGGGTTTTATACTGGCTTTGGGGTTTTATGTTGGCTTTGGGGTTTTATACTGGCGTTGTGGTTTTATTCTGGCTTTGGAGTTTTATATTGGCTTTGGGGTTTCATACTGGCTTTGGGGTTTTAAATTGGCTTTGGGGTTTTATACTGGCTTTGGGGTTTTATATTGGCTTTGGACTATTATACTGGCATTGGGGTTTTATATTGGCTTTGGGGTTTTAAACTGGCTATGGGGTTTTATAATGGCTTTGGGGTTTTATCCTGGCTTTGGGGTTTTACACTGGCTTTTGGGTTTTATACGGGCTTTGGGGTTTTATACTGGCTTTGGGGTTTTATACTTGCTTTGGGGTTTTATATTGGCTTTGGGGTTTTATACTGACTTTGGTGTTTTATTTTGGCTTTTGGGGTTTATCCTGACTTCAGGGTTTTATAATGGCTTTGGGGTTTTATACTGGCTTTGGGGTTTTATATTGGCTTTGGGGTTTCATATTGGCTTTGGGGTTTTATACTGGCTTTGGGGTTTTATACTGGCTTTGGGGTGTTAGACTGACTTTGTGGTTTTATACTGGCTTTGGGGTTTTTTAACTGGCTATGGGGTTTTATACTGGCTTTGAGGTTTCATACTGGCCTTGTAGTTTTAATCTGGCTTTGAGGTTTTATACTGGCTTTGGGGTTTTATACTGGCTTTGGGGTTTTATACTGGCTTTGGGGTTTTATGTTGGCTTTGGGGTTTTATACTGGCTTTGTGGTTTTATTCTCGCTTTGGAGTTTTATATTGGCTTTGGGGTTATATACTGGCTTTGGGGTTTTATACTGGCTTTGGGGTTTTATACTGCCTTTGGTGTTTTATATTGGCTCTGGGGTCTTATAGTGGTTTTGGGGTTTTTATATTGGCTTTGGGGTTATATACTGGCTTTGGGGTTTTATACTGGCTTTGGGGTTGTATACTGGCTTTGGGGTTTTATACTTCCTTTGGGGTTTTATATTGGCTTTGGGGTTTTATACTGACTTTGGGGTTTTATACTGACTTTGTCGTTTTATTCTGGCTTTGGGGTTTTTTAACTGGCTATGGGGTTTTATACTGGCTTTGAGGTTTCATACTGGCCTTGTAGTTTTAATCTGGCTTTGAGGTTTTATTCTGGCTTTGGGGTTTAATACTGGCTTTGGGGTTTTATACTGGCTTTGGGGTTTTATACTGACTTTGGGGTTTTATGTTGGCTTTGGGGTTTTATACTGGCTTTGTGGTTTTATTCTGGCTTTGGGTTTTATACTGGCTTTGTGGTTTTATACTGGCTTTGGGGTTTTATACTGGCTTTGGGGTTTTATACTGGCTATGGGGTTTTATACTGGCTTTGAGGTTTCATACTGGCCTTGTAGTTTTAATCTGGCTTTGAGGTTTTATTCTGGCTTTGGGGTTTACTACTGGCTTTGGGGTTTTATACTGGCGTTGGGGTTTTATACTGGCTTTGGGGTTTTATGTTGGCTTTGGGGTTTTATACTGGCGTTGTGGTTTTATTCTGGCTTTGGAGTTTTATATTGGCTTTGGGGTTTTATACTGGCTTTGGGGTTTTATACTGGCTTTGGGGTTTTATACTGCCTTTGGTGTTTTATATTGGCTCTGGGGTCTTATAGTGGCTTTGGGGTTTTTATATTGGCTTTGGGGTTTTATATTGGCTTTTGAGTTTGTTCCTGGCTTTGGGGTTGTATACTGGCTTTGGGGTTTTATACTTGCTTTGGGGTTTTATATTGGCTTTGGGGTTTTATACTGACTTTGGGGTTTTATACTGGCTTTGGGGTTTTTATATTGGCTTTGGGGTTATATACTGGCTTTGGGGTTTTATACTGGCTTTGGGGTTGTATACTGGCTTTGGGGTTTCATACTGGCTTTGGGGTTTTAAATTGGCTTTGGGGTTTTATACTGGCTATTCGGTTTTATACTGGCTTTGGGGTTTTATACTGGCTTAGGGATTTTATACTGGCTTTGGGGTTTTATTTTGGCTTTGGGGTTTTAAACTGGCTTTGGGGTTTTATATTGGCTTTGGGGCTTTAAACTGACTTTGGTGTTTTATATTGGCTTTGGGGTTTTATACTGGCTTTGGGGTTTCATATTGGCTTTGGGGTTTTAAATTGGCTTTGGGGTTTTATACTGGCTTTGGGGTTTTATATTGGCTTTGGGCTTTTATACTGGCATTGGGGTTTTATATTGGCTTTGAGGTTTTAAACTGGCTATGGGGTTTTATAATGGCTTTGGGGTTTTATCCTGGCTTTGGGGTTTTACACTGGCTTTTGGGGTTTTATACGGGCTTTGGGGTTTTATACTGGCTTTGGGGTTTTATACTTGCTTTTGGGGTTTTATATTGGCTTTGGTGTTTTATACTGACTTTGGTGTTTTATTTTGGCTTTTGGGGTTTTATCCTGACTTCGGGGTTTTATAATGGCTTTGGGGTTTTATGCTGGCTTTGGGTTTTTATGTTGGCTTTGAGGTTTTTTTACTTGCTTTGGGGTTTTATATTGGCTTTGGGGTTTTCTACTGGCTTTGGGGTTTTATATTGGCTTTGGGGTTTCATATTGGCTTTGGGGTTTTATACTGGCTTTGGGGTTTTATACTGGCTTTGGGGTTTTATACTGGCTTTGGGATTTTATACTGGCTTTGTGGTTTTATACTGGCTTTGGGGTTTTATACTGGCTATGGTGTCTTATACTGGCTATGGGGTTTGATACTGGCTTTGTCGTTTTATTCTGGCTTTGTGGTTTTATACTCGCTTTGGGGTTTTATATTGGCTTTGGGGTTTAATACTGACTTTGGAGTTTTATTTTAGCTTTCGGGTTTCATACTGAATTTGGGGTTTTATAATGGCTTTGGGGTTTTATACTGGCTTTGGGGTTTTATATTGGCTTTAGGGTTTCATATTGGCTTTGGGGTTTTATACTGGCTATGGGGTTTTAAACTGTCTTTGAGGTTTTATACTGGCTTTGGGGTTTTATACTGGCTTTGGGGTTTCATACTGGCTTTGGGGTTTTTTGCTGGCTTTGGGGTTTTATACTGGCTTTGGGGTTTTATACTGCCTTTGGGGTTTTATTTTGGCTTTGGGGTTTTAAACTGGCTTTGGGGTTTTATACTGGCTTTGGGGTTTTATATTGGCTTTGGGCTTTTATACTGGCATTGGGGTTTTATATTGGCTTTAGGGTTTCATATTGGCTTTGGGGTTTTATACTGGCTATGGGGTTTTATAATGGCTTTGGGATTTTATACCGGCTTTGGGGTTTATACTGGCTTTGGGGTTTCATACTGGCTTTGTGATTTTATTCTGGCTTTGGGGTTTTATACTGGCTTTGGGGTTTTATACTGGCTTTGGGGTTTTATTTTGGCTTTGGGGTGTTTAAACTGGCTTTGGGGTTTTATACTGGCTTTGGGGTTTTATATTGGCTTTGGGCTTTTATACTGGCATTGGGGTTTTATATTGGCTTTGGGGTTTCATATTGGCTTTGGGGTTTTATACTGGCTTTGGGGTTTTATACTGGCTTTGGGGTTTTATACTGGCTTTGGGGTTTTATACTGGCTTTGTGGTTTTATACTGGCTTTGGGGTTTGATACTGGATTTGGGGTTTCATACTGGCTTTGGGGTTTTATGCTGGCTTTGGGGTTTTATACTGGCTTTGGGGTTTTATACTGCCTTTGGGGTTTTATTTTGGCTTTGTGGTTTTAAACTGGCTTTGGGGTTTTATACTGGCTTTGGGGTTTTATATTGGCTTTGGGTTTTATACTGGCATTTGGGTTTTATATTGGCTTTAGGGTTTCATATTGGCTTTGGGGTTTTATACTGGCTATGGGGTTTTATAATGGCTTTGGCGTTTTATACTGGATTTGGGGTTTATACTGGCTTTGGGGTTTCATACTGGCTTTGTGATTTTATTCAGGCTTTGGGGTTTTATATTGGCTTTGGGGATTTATACTGGCTTTGGGGTTTTATTTTGGCTTTGGGGTGTTTAAACTGGCTTTGGGGTTTTATACTGGCTTTGGGGTTTTATATTGGCTTTGGGCTTTAATACTGGCATTGGGGTTTTATATTGGCTTTGCGGTTTCATATTGGCTTTGGGGTTTTATACTCGCTTTGGGGTTTTATACTGGCTTTGGGGTTTTATACTTGCTTTGTGGTTTTATAATGGCTTTGTGGTTTTATACTGGCTTTGGGGTTTTATACTGGCTTTGGGGTCTTATACTGGCTATGGGGTTTTATACTGGCTTTGTGGTTTTATTCTGGCTTTGTGGTTTTATACTCGCTTTGGGGTTTTATATTGGCTTTGGGGTTTAATACTGACTTTGGAGTTTTATGTTGGCTTTGGGGTTTTATGCTGGCTTTGGGGTTTTATATTGGCTTTAGGGTTTCATATTGGCTTTGGGGTTTTATACTGGCTATTGGGTTTTAAACTGGCTTTGAGGTTTCATACTGGCTTTGGGGTTTGATACTGGCTTTGGGGTTTCATACTGGCTTTGGGGTTTTATGCTGGCTTTGGGGTTTTATACTGGCTTTGGGGTTTTATACTGGCTTTGGGGTTTTATACTGGCTTTAGGGTTTCATATTGGCTTTGGGGTTTTATACTGGCTATTGGGTTTTAAACTGGCTTTGAGGTTTTATACTGGCTTTGGGGTTTGATACTGGCTTTGGGGTTTCATACTGGCTGTGGGGTTTTATGCTGGCTTTGGGGTGTTATACTGGCTTTGGGGTTTTATACTGGCTTTGGGGTTTTATTTTGGCTTTGGGGTTTTAAACTGGCTTTGGGATTTTATACTGGCTTTGGCGTTTTATATTGGCTTTGGGCTTTTATACTGGCATTGGGGTTTTATATTGGCTTTAGGGTTTCATATTGGCTTTGGGGTTTTATACTGGCTATGGGGTTTTATAATGGCTTTGGGTTTTTCTACTAGCTTTGGGGTTTTATACTGGCTTTGGGGTTTTATACTGGCATTGTGGTTTTATACTGGCTTTGGGGTTTTATACTGGCTTTGGAGTCTTATACTGGCTATGGGGTTTTATACTGGCTTTGTGGTTTTATTCTGGCTTTGTGGTTTTATACTTGCTTTGGGGTTTTATATTGGCTTTGGGGTTTTATTTTGGCTTTGGGGTGTTTAAACTGGCTTTGGGGTTTTATACTGGCTTTTGGGTTTTATATTGGCTTTGGTCTTTTATACTGGCATTGGGGTTTTATATTGGCTTTGGGGTTTTAAACTGGCTTTGAGGTTTTATACTTGCATTGGGGTTTTATACTGGCTTTGGGGTTTCATGCTGGCTTTGGGGTTTTATGCTGGTTTTGGGGTTTTATACTGGCTTTGTGGTTTTATACTGGCTTTGGGGTTTTATTTTGGCTTTGGGGTTTTAAACTGGCTTTGGGGTTTTATACTGGCTTTGGGGTTTTATATTGGCTTTGGGCTTTTATACTGGCATTGGGGTTTTATATTGGCTTTAGGGTTTCATATTGGCTTTGGGGTTTTATACTGGCTATGGGGTTTTATAATGGATTTGGGGTTTTATACTGGATTTGGGGTTTATACTGGCTTTGGGGTTTCATACTGGCTTTGTGATTTTATTCTGGCTTTGGCGTTTTATACTGGTTTTGGGGTTTTATACTAGCTTTGGGGTTTTATTTTGGCTTTGGGGTGTTTAAACTGGCTTTGGGGTTTTATACTGGCTTTTGGGTTTTATATTGGCTTTGGTCTTTTATACTGGCATTGGGGTTTTATATTGGCTTTGGGGTTTTAAACTGGCGATGGGGTTTTATACTCGCTTTGGGGTTTTATGCTGGCTTTGGGTTTTATGCTGGCTTTGGGGTTTTATACTGTCATTGGGGTTTTATTTTGGCTTTGGGGTCTTATACTGGCTATGGGGTTTTATACTGGCTTTGTGGTTTTATTCTGGCTTTGTGGTTTTATACTCTCTTTGGGGTTTTATATTGGCTTTGGGGTTTAATACTGACTTTGGAGTTTTATTTTGGCTTTGGGGTTTTATGCTGGCTTTGGGGTTTTATATTGGCTTTAGGGTTTCATATTGGCTTTGGGGTTTTATGCTGGCTATGGGGTTTTAAACTGGCTTTGAGGTTTTATACTTGCATTGGGGTTTTATACTGGCTTTGGGGTTTCATACTGCCTTTGGGGTTTTATGCTGGCTTTGGGGTTTTATACTGGCTTTGGGGTTTTATACTGGCTTTGGGGTTTTATTTTGGCTTTGGGGTTTTAAACTGGCTTTGGAGTTTTATACTATCTTTGGGGTTTTATATTGGCTTTGGGCTTTTATACTGGCATTGGGGTTTTATATTGGCTTCAGGGTTTCATATTGGCTTTGGGGTTTTATACTGGCTTCAGGGTTTCATATTGGCTTTGGGGTTTTATACTGGCTATGGGGTTTTATAATGGCTTTGGGGTTTTATACTGGCTTTGGGGTTTATACTGGCTTTGGGGTTTCATACTGGCTTTGTGATTTTATTCTGGCTTTGGGGTTTTAAACTGGCTTTGGGGTTTTAAACTGGCTATGGGGTTTTATAATGGTTTTGGGGTTTTATACTGACTTTGGGTTTTTTTACTGGCTTTGGGGTTTTATACTGGCTTTGGGTTTTATACTGGCTTTGGGGTTATATACTGGCCTTAGATATTTTATACTGGCTTGCGAGTTTTATACTGGCTTTGTCGTTTTATTCTGGCTTTGGGGTTTTATACTCGCTTTGGGGTTTTATGCTGGCTTTGGGGTTTTATACTCGCTTTGGGGTTTTATGCTGGCTTTGGGGTTTTATACTGGCTTTGGGGTTTCATACTGGCTTTGGGGTTTTATGCTGGCTTTGGGGTTTTATACTGGCTTTTGGGTTTTATACTCGCTTTGAGGTTTTATTTTGGCTTAGGGGTTTTATATTGGCTTTGGGCTTTTATACTGGCATTGGGGTTTTATATTGGCTTTAGGGTTTCATATTGGCTTTGGGGTTTTATAGTGGCTATGGGGTTTTATAATGGATTTGGGGTTTTATACTGTCTTTGGGGTTTATACTGGCTTTGGGTTTTCATACTGGCTTTGTGATTTTATTCTGGCTTTGGGGTTTTATACTGGCTTTGGGGTTTTATATTGGCTTTGGTCTTTTATACTGGCATTGGGGTTTTATATTGGCTTTGGGGTTTTAAACTGGCTTTGAGGTTTTATACTTGCATTGGGGTTTTATACTGGCTTTGGGGTTTCATGCTGGCTTTGGGGTTTTATGCTGGTTTTGGGGTTTTATACTGGCTTTGTGGTTTTATACTGGCTTTGGGGTTTTATTTTGGCTTTGGGGTTTTAAACTGGCTTTGGGGTTTTATACTGGCTTTGGGGTTTTATATTGGCTTTGGGCTTTTATACTGGCATTGGGGTTTTATATTGGCTTTAGGGTTTCATATTGGCTTTGGTGTTTTATACTGGCTATGGGGTTTTATAATGGATTTGGGGTTTTATACTGGATTTGGGGTTTATACTGGCTTTGGGGTTTCATACTGGCTTTGTGATTTTATTCTGGCTTTGGCGTTTTATACTGGTTTTGGGGTTTTATACTAGCTTTGGGGTTTTATTTTGGCTTTGGGGTGTTTAAACTGGCTTTGGGGTTTTATACTGGCTTTTGGGTTTTATATTGGCTTTGGTCTTTTATACTGGCATTGGGGTTTTATATTGGCTTTGGGGTTTTAAACTGGCGATGGGGTTTTATACTCGCTTTGGGGTTTTATGCTGGCTTTGGGTTTTATGCTGGCTTTGGGGTTTTATACTGTCATTGGGGTTTTATTTTGGCTTTGGGGTCTTATACTGGCTATGGGGTTTTATACTGGCTTTGTGGTTTTATTCTGGCTTTGTGGTTTTATACTCTCTTTGGGGTTTTATATTGGCTTTGGGGTTTAATACTGACTTTGGAGTTTTATTTTGGCTTTGGGGTTTTATGCTGGCTTTGGGGTTTTATATTGGCTTTAGGGTTTCATATTGGCTTTGGGGTTTTATGCTGGCTATGGGGTTTTAAACTGGCTTTGAGGTTTTATACTTGCATTGGGGTTTTATACTGGCTTTGGGGTTTCATACTGCCTTTGGGGTTTTATGCTGGCTTTGGGGTTTTATACTGGCTTTGGGGTTTTATACTGGCTTTGGGGTTTTATTTTGGCTTTGGGGTTTTAAACTGGCTTTGGAGTTTTATACTATCTTTGGGGTTTTATATTGGCTTTGGGCTTTTATACTGGCATTGGGGTTTTATATTGGCTTCAGGGTTTCATATTGGCTTTGGGGTTTTATACTGGCTTCAGGGTTTCATATTGGCTTTGGGGTTTTATACTGGCTATGGGGTTTTATAATGGCTTTGGGGTTTTATACTGGCTTTGGGGTTTATACTGGCTTTGGGGTTTCATACTGGCTTTGTGATTTTATTCTGGCTTTGGGGTTTTAAACTGGCTTTGGGGTTTTAAACTGGCTATGGGGTTTTATAATGGTTTTGGGGTTTTATACTGACTTTGGGTTTTTTTACTGGCTTTGGGGTTTTATACTGGCTTTGGGTTTTATACTGGCTTTGGGGTTATATACTGGCCTTAGATATTTTATACTGGCTTGCGAGTTTTATACTGGCTTTGTCGTTTTATTCTGGCTTTGGGGTTTTATACTCGCTTTGGGGTTTTATGCTGGCTTTGGGGTTTTATACTCGCTTTGGGGTTTTATGCTGGCTTTGGGGTTTTATACTGGCTTTGGGGTTTCATACTGGCTTTGGGGTTTTATGCTGGCTTTGGGGTTTTATACTGGCTTTTGGGTTTTATACTGGCTTTGAGGTTTTATTTTGGCTTAGGGGTTTTATATTGGCTTTGGGCTTTTATACTGGCATTGGGGTTTTATATTGGCTTTAGGGTTTCATATTGGCTTTGGGGTTTTATAGTGGCTATGGGGTTTTATAATGGATTTGGGGTTTTATACTGTCTTTGGGGTTTATACTGGCTTTGGGTTTTCATACTGGCTTTGTGATTTTATTCTGGCTTTGGGGTTTTATACTGGCTTTGGGGTTTTATATTGGCTTTGGTCTTTTATACTGGCATTGGGGTTTTATATTGGCTTTGGGGTTTTAAACTGGCGATGGGGTTTTATACTCGCTTTGGGGTTTTATACTGGCTTTGGGGTCTTATACTGGCTATGGGGTTTTATACTGGCTTCGTGGTTTTATTCTGGCTTTGTGGTTTTATACTCGCTTTGTTGTTTTATATTGGCTTTGGGGTTTAATACTGACTTTGGAGTTTTATTTTGGCTTTGGGATTTTATGCTGGCTTTGGGGTTTTATATTGGCTTTAGGGTTTCATATTGGCTTTGGGGTTTTATACTGGCTATGGGGTTTTAAACTGGCTTTGAGGTTTTATACTTGCATTGGGGTTTTATACTGGCTTTGGGGTTTCATACTGGCTTTGGGGTTTTATGCTGGCTTTGGGGTTTTATACTGGCTTTGGGGTTTTATACTGGCTTTGGGGTTTTATGTTGGCTTTGGGGTTTTAAACTGGCTTTGGGGTTTTATACTATCTTTGGGGTTTTATATTGGCTTTGGGCTTTTATACTGGCATTGGGGTTTTATATTGGCTTCAGGGTTTCATATTGGCTTTGGGGTTTTATACTGGCTATGGGGTTTTATAATGGCTTTGGGGTTTTATACTGGCTTTGGGGTTTATACTGGCTTTGGGGTTTCATACTGGCTTTGTGATTTTATTCTGGCTTTGGGGTTTTAAACTGTCTTTGGGTTTTTTTACTGGCTTTGGGGTTTTATACTGGCTTTGGGTTTTATACTGGCTTTGGGGTTATATACTGGCCTTGGATATTTTATACTGGCTTGCGAGTTTTATACTGACTTTGGGGTTTTATGTTGGACTTGGGGTTTTATACTGGCTTTGTCGTTTTATTCTGGCTTTGGGGTTTTATACTCGCTTTGGGGTTTTATGCTGGCTTTGGGGTTTTATACTGGCTTTGGGGTTTCATACTGGCTTTGGGGTTTTATGCTGGCTTTGGTGTTTTATACTGGCTTTGGGGTTTTATACTGGCTTTGGGGTTTTATTCTGGCTTTGTGGTTTTATACTCTCTTTGGGGTTTTATATTGGCTTTGGGGTTTAATACTGACTTTGGAGTTTTATTTTGGCTTTGGGGTTTTATGCTGGCTTTGGGGTTTTATATTGGCTTTAGGGTTTCATATTGGCTTTGGGGTTTTATGCTGGCTATGGGGTTTTAAACTGGCTTTGAGGTTTTATACTTGCATTGGGGTTTTATACTGGCTTTGGGGTTTCATACTGCCTTTGGGGTTTTATGCTGGCTTTGGGGTTTTATACTGGCTTTGGGGTTTTATACTGGCTTTGGGGTTTTATTTTGGCTTTGGGGTTTTAAACTGGCTTTGGAGTTTTATACTATCTTTGGGGTTTTATATTGGCTTTGGGCTTTTATACTGGCATTGGGGTTTTATATTGGCTTCAGGGTTTCATATTGGCTTTGGGGTTTTATACTGGCTTCAGGGTTTCATATTGGCTTTGGGGTTTTATACTGGCTATGGGGTTTTATAATGGCTTTGGGGTTTTATACTGGCTTTGGGGTTTATACTGGCTTTGGGGTTTCATACTGGCTTTGTGATTTTATTCTGGCTTTGGGGTTTTAAACTGGCTTTGGGGTTTTAAACTGGCTATGGGGTTTTATAATGGTTTTGGGGTTTTATACTGACTTTGGGTTTTTTTACTGGCTTTGGGGTTTTATACTGGCTTTGGGTTTTATACTGGCTTTGGGGTTATATACTGGCCTTAGATATTTTATACTGGCTTGCGAGTTTTATACTGGCTTTGTCGTTTTATTCTGGCTTTGGGGTTTTATACTCGCTTTGGGGTTTTATGCTGGCTTTGGGGTTTTATACTCGCTTTGGGGTTTTATGCTGGCTTTGGGGTTTTATACTGGCTTTGGGGTTTCATACTGGCTTTGGGGTTTTATGCTGGCTTTGGGGTTTTATACTGGCTTTTGGGTTTTATACTGGCTTTGAGGTTTTATTTTGGCTTAGGGGTTTTATATTGGCTTTGGGCTTTTATACTGGCATTGGGGTTTTATATTGGCTTTAGGGTTTCATATTGGCTTTGGGGTTTTATAGTGGCTATGGGGTTTTATAATGGATTTGGGGTTTTATACTGTCTTTGGGGTTTATACTGGCTTTGGGTTTTCATACTGGCTTTGTGATTTTATTCTGGCTTTGGGGTTTTATACTGGCTTTGGGGTTTTATATTGGCTTTGGTCTTTTATACTGGCATTGGGGTTTTATATTGGCTTTGGGGTTTTAAACTGGCGATGGGGTTTTATACTCGCTTTGGTGTTTTATGCTGGCTTTGGGTTTTATGCTGGCTTTGGGGTTTTATACTGTCATTGGGGTTTTATTTTGGCTTTGGGGTTTTATACTGGCTTTGGGGTTTTATACTGGCTTTGGGGTTTTATACTGGCTGTGGGGTTTTATACTGGCTTTGGGGTCTTATACTGGCTATGGGGTTTTATACTGGCTTCGTGGTTTTATTCTGGCTTTGTGGTTTTATACTCGCTTTGTTGTTTTATATTGGCTTTGGGGTTTAATACTGACTTTGGAGTTTTATTTTGGCTTTGGGATTTTATGCTGGCTTTGGGGTTTTATATTGGCTTTAGGGTTTCATATTGGCTTTGGGGTTTTATACTGGCTATGGGGTTTTAAACTGGCTTTGAGGTTTTATACTTGCATTGGGGTTTTATACTGGCTTTGGGGTTTCATACTGGCTTTGGGGTTTTATGCTGGCTTTGGGGTTTTATACTGGCTTTGGGGTTTTATACTGGCTTTGGGGTTTTATGTTGGCTTTGGGGTTTTAAACTGGCTTTGGGGTTTTATACTATCTTTGGGGTTTTATATTGGCTTTGGGCTTTTATACTGGCATTGGGGTTTTATATTGGCTTCAGGGTTTCATATTGGCTTTGGGGTTTTATACTGGCTATGGGGTTTTATAATGGCTTTGGGGATTTTATACTGGCTTTGGGGTTTATACTGGCTTTGGGGTTTCATACTGGCTTTGTGATTTTATTCTGGCTTTGGGGTTTTAAACTGTCTTTGGGTTTTTTTACTGGCTTTGGGGTTTTATACTGGCTTTGGGTTTTATACTGGCTTTGGGGTTATATACTGGCCTTGGATATTTTATACTGGCTTGCGAGTTTTATACTGACTTTGGGGTTTTATGTTGGACTTGGGGTTTTATACTGGCTTTGTCGTTTTATTCTGGCTTTGGGGTTTTATACTCGCTTTGGGGTTTTATGCTGGCTTTGGGGTTTTATACTGGCTTTGGGGTTTCATACTGGCTTTGGGGTTTTATGCTGGCTTTGGTGTTTTATACTGGCTTTGGGGTTTTATACTGGCTTTGGGGTTTTATTTTGGAATTGGGGTTTTAAACTGGCTTTGGGGTTTTATACTGGCTTTGGGGTTTTATATTGGCTTTGGGCTTTTATACTGGCATTGGGGTTTTATATTGGCTTTAGGGTTTCATATTGGCTTTGGGGTTTTATACTGGCTATGGGGTTTTATATTGGCTTTAGGGTTTCATATTGGCTTTGGGGTTTTATACTGGCTATGGGGTTTTATAATGGCTTTGGTCTTTTATACTGGCTTTGGGGTTATATACTGGCCTTGGATATTTTATACTGGCTTGCGAGTTTTATACTGACTTTGGGGTTTTATGTTGGATTTGGGGTTTTATGCTGGCTTTGTCGTATTATTCTGGCTTTGGGGTTTTATACTCGCTTTGGGGTTTTATGCTGGCTTTGGGGTTTTATACTGGCTTTGGGGTTTTATACTGTCATTGGGGTTTTATTTTGGCTTTGGGGTTTTATACTGGCTTTGGGGTTTTATACTGGCTTTGGGGTTTTATATTGGCTTTTGGGTTTGATCCTGGCTTTGGGGTTTTATACTGACTTTGGGGTTTTAAACTGGCTATGGGGTTTTATAATGGCTTTGGGGTTTTATACTGGCTTTGGAGTTTTATTTTGGCTTTGGGATTTTATGCTGGCTTTGGGGTTTTATATTGGCTTTAGGGTTTCATATTGGCTTTGGGGTTTTATACTGGCTATGGGGTTTTAAACTGGCTTTGAGGTTTTATACTTGCATTGGGGTTTTATACTGGCTTTGGGGTTTCATACTGGCTTTGGGGTTTTATGCTGGCTTTGGGGTTTTATACTGGCTTTGGGGTTTTATACTGGCTTTGGGGTTTTATGTTGGCTTTGGGGTTTTAAACTGGCTTTGGGGTTTTATACTATCTTTGGGGTTTTATATTGGCTTTGGGCTTTTATACTGGCATTGGGGTTTTATATTGGCTTCAGGGTTTCATATTGGCTTTGGGGTTTTATACTGGCTATGGGGTTTTATAATGGCTTTGGGGTTTTATACTGGCTTTGGGGTTTATACTGGCTTTGGGGTTTCATACTGGCTTTGTGATTTTATTCTGGCTTTGGGGTTTTAAACTGTCTTTGGGTTTTTTTACTGGCTTTGGGGTTTTATACTGGCTTTGGGTTTTATACTGGCTTTGGGGTTATATACTGGCCTTGGATATTTTATACTGGCTTGCGAGTTTTATACTGACTTTGGGGTTTTATGTTGGACTTGGGGTTTTATACTGGCTTTGTCGTTTTATTCTGGCTTTGGGGTTTTATACTCGCTTTGGGGTTTTATGCTGGCTTTGGGGTTTTATACTGGCTTTGGGGTTTCATACTGGCTTTGGGGTTTTATGCTGGCTTTGGTGTTTTATACTGGCTTTGGGGTTTTATACTGGCTTTGGGGTTTTATTTTGGAATTGGGGTTTTAAACTGGCTTTGGGGTTTTATACTGGCTTTGGGGTTTTATATTGGCTTTGGGCTTTTATACTGGCATTGGGGTTTTATATTGGCTTTAGGGTTTCATATTGGCTTTGGGGTTTTATACTGGCTATGGGGTTTTATATTGGCTTTAGGGTTTCATATTGGCTTTGGGGTTTTATACTGGCTATGGGGTTTTATAATGGCTTTGGTCTTTTATACTGGCTTTGGGGTTATATACTGGCCTTGGATATTTTATACTGGCTTGCGAGTTTTATACTGACTTTGGGGTTTTATGTTGGATTTGGGGTTTTATGCTGGCTTTGTCGTATTATTCTGGCTTTGGGGTTTTATACTCGCTTTGGGGTTTTATGCTGGCTTTGGGGTTTTATACTGGCTTTGGGGTTTTATACTGTCATTGGGGTTTTATTTTGGCTTTGGGGTTTTATACTGGCTTTGGGGTTTTATACTGGCTTTGGGGTTTTATATTGGCTTTTGGGTTTGATCCTGGCTTTGGGGTTTTATACTGACTTTGGGGTTTTAAACTGGCTATGGGGTTTTATAATGGCTTTGGGGTTTTATACTGGCTTTGGAGTTTTATTTTGGCTTTGGGATTTTATGCTGGCTTTGGGGTTTTATATTGGCTTTAGGGTTTCATATTGGCTTTGGGGTTTTATACTGGCTATGGGGTTTTAAACTGGCTTTGAGGTTTTATACTTGCATTGGGGTTTTATACTGGCTTTGGGGTTTCATACTGGCTTTGGGGTTTTATGCTGGCTTTGGGGTTTTATACTGGCTTTGGGGTTTTATACTGGCTTTGGGGTTTTATGTTGGCTTTGGGGTTTTAAACTGGCTTTGGGGTTTTATACTATATTTGGGGTTTTATATTGGCTTTGGGCTTTTATACTGGCATTGGGGTTTTATATTGGCTTCAGGGTTTCATATTGGCTTTGGGGTTTTATACTGGCTATGGGGTTTTATAATGGCTTTGGGGTTTTATACTGGCTTTGGGGTTTATACTGGCTTTGGGGTTTCATACTGGCTTTGTGATTTTATTCTGGCTTTGGGGTTTTAAACTGTCTTTGGGTTTTTTTACTGGCTTTGGGGTTTTATACTGGCTTTGGGTTTTATACTGGCTTTGGGGTTATATACTGGCCTTGGATATTTTATACTGGCTTGCGAGTTTTATACTGACTTTGGGGTTTTATGTTGGACTTGGGGTTTTATACTGGCTTTGTCGTTTTATTCTGGCTTTGGGGTTTTATACTCGCTTTGGGGTTTTATGCTGGCTTTGGGGTTTTATACTGGCTTTGGGGTTTCATACTGGCTTTGGGGTTTTATGCTGGCTTTGGTGTTTTATACTGGCTTTGGGGTTTTATACTGGCTTTGGGGTTTTATTTTGGCTTTGGGGTTTTAAACTGGCTTTGGGGTTTTATACTGGCTTTGGGGTTTTATATTGGCTTTGGGCTTTTATACTGGCATTGGGGTTTTATATTGGCTTTAGGGTTTCATATTGGCTTTGGGGTTTTATACTGGCTATGGGGTTTTATATTGGCTTTAGGGTTTCATATTGGCTTTGGGGTTTTATACTGGCTATGGGGTTTTATAATGGCTTTGGTCTTTTATACTGGCTTTGGGGTTATATACTGGCCTTGGATATTTTATACTGGCTTGCGAGTTTTATACTGACTTTGGGGTTTTATGTTGGATTTGGGGTTTTATGCTGGCTTTGTCGTATTATTCTGGCTTTGGGGTTTTATACTCGCTTTGGGGTTTTATGCTGGCTTTGGGGTTTTATACTGGCTTTGGGGTTTTATACTGTCATTGGGGTTTTATTTTGGCTTTGGGGTTTTATACTGGCTTTGGGGTTTTATACTGGCTTTGGGGTTTTATATTGGCTTTTGGGTTTGATCCTGGCTTTGGGGTTTTATACTGACTTTGGGGTTTTAAACTGGCTATGGGGTTTTATAATGGCTTTGGGGTTTTATACTGGCTTTGGGGTCTTATACTGGCTTTGGTGTTTTATGTTGGCTTTGGGGTTTCATACTGGCTTTGTGATTTTATTCTGGCTTTGGGGTTTTATACTGGTTTTGGGGTTCTATACTGGCTTTGGGGTTTTATACTGGCTTCGTAGTTTCATTCTGGCTTTGGGGTTTTATACTGGCTTTGGATTTTTTACTGGCTTGGGAGTTTTATACTGACTTTGGGGTTTTATGTTGGCTTTGGGGTTTTATACTGGGTTTGGGGTTTTATACTGGCTTTGGATGTTTTTTACTTGTAGTTTTATTCTGGCTTTGGGGTTTTATACTGGCTTTGGGGTTTTATACTGGCTTTGGGGTTTTATGTTGGCTTTGGGGTTTTATACTGGCTTTGTGGTTTTATTCTGGCTTTGGGGTTTTATACTGGCTTTGGGGTTTTATACTGCCTTTGGGGTTTTATACTGGCTTTGGGGTTTTATACTGCCTTTGGTGTTTTATATTGGCTCTGGGGTCTTATACTGGCGTTGGGGTTTTTATATTGGCTTTGGGGTCATATACTGGCTTTTGGGGTTTTATTCTGGCTTTGGGGTTGTATAGTGGCTTTGGGGTTTTATACTTGCTTTGGGGTTTTATATTGGCTTTGGGGTTTTATACTGACTTTGGTGTTTTATTTTGGCTTTGTGGTTTTATACTGGCTTTGGTGTTTTATGTTGGCTTTGGGGTTTCATACTGGCTTTGGGGTTTTAAACTGGCTATGGGGTTTTATAATGGCTTTGGGGTTTTATACTGGCTTTGGGGTCTTATACTGGCTTTGGTGTTTTATGTTGGCTTTGGGGTTTCATACTGGCTTTGTGATTTTATTCTGGCTTTGGGGTTTTATACTGGTTTTGGGGTTCTATACTGGCTTTGGGGTTTTATACTGGCTTCGTAGTTTCATTCTGGCTTTGGGGTTTTATACTGGCTTTGGATTTTTTACTGGCTTGGGAGTTTTATACTGACTTTGGGGTTTTATGTTGGCTTTGGGGTTTTATACTGGGTTTGGGGTTTTATACTGGCTTTGGATGTTTTTTACTTGTAGTTTTATTCTGGCTTTGGGGTTTTATACTGGCTTTGGGGTTTTATACTGGCTTTGGGGTTTTATGTTGGCTTTGGGGTTTTATACTGGCTGTGTGGTTTTATTCTGGCTTTGGGGTTTTATACTGGCTTTGGGGTTTTATACTGCCTTTGGGGTTTTATACTGGCTTTGGGGTTTTATACTGCCTTTGGTGTTTTATATTGGCTCTGGGGTCTTATACTGGCGTTGGGGTTTTTATATTGGCTTTGGGGTCATATACTGGCTTTTGGGGTTTTATTCTGGCTTTGGGGTTGTATAGTGGCTTTGGGGTTTTATACTTGCTTTGGGGTTTTATATTGGCTTTGGGGTTTTATACTGACTTTGGTGTTTTATTTTGGCTTTGTGGTTTTATACTGGCTTTGGTGTTTTATGTTGGCTTTGGGGTTTCATACTGGCTTTATGATTTTATTCTGGCTTTGGGGTTTTATACTGGTTTTGGTGTACTATACTGGCTTTGGGGTTTTATACTGGCTTTGTAGTTTTATTCTGGCTTTGGGGTTTTATACTGGCATTGGATGTTTTACTGGCTTGGGAGTTTTATACTGACTTTGGGGTTTTATGTTGGCTTTGGGGTTTTATACTGGGTTTGGGGGTTTTATACTGGCTTTGGATGTTTTTTACTGGCTTTGTAGTTTTATTCTGGCTTTGGGGTTTTATACTGGCTTTGGGGTTTTATACTGTCATTGGGGTTTTATTTTGGCTTTGGGGTTTTATACTGGATTTGGGGTTTTATACTGGCTTTGGGGTTTTATATTGGCTTTTGAGTTTGTTCCTGGCTTTGGGGTTTTATACTGACTTTGGGGTTTTAAACTGGCTATGGGGTTTTATAATGGCTTTGGGGTTTTATACTGGCTTTGGGGTTTTATACTGGCTTTGGTGTTTTATGTTGGCTTTGGGGTTTCATACTGGCTTTGTGATTTTATTCTGGCTTTGGGGTTTTATACTGGTTTTGGGGTTCTATACTGGCTTTGGGGTTTTATACTGGGTTTGTAGTTTTATTCTGGCTTTGGGGTTTTATACTGGCTTTGGATTTTTTACTGGCTTGGGAGTTTTATACTGACTTTGGGGTTTTATGTTGGCTTTGGGGTTTTATACTGGGTTTGGGGTTTTATACTGGCTTTGGATGTTTTTTACTGGCTTTGTAGTTTTATTCTGGCTTTGGGGTTTTATACTGGCTTTGGGGTTTTATACTGGCTTTGGGGTTTTATGTTGGCTTTGGGGTTTTATACTGGCTTTGTGGTTTTATTCTGGCTTTGGGGTTGTATACTGGCTTTGGGGTTTAATACTTGCTTTGGGGTTTTATATTGGCTTTGGGGTTTTATACTGACTTTGGTGTTTTATTTTGGCTTTGGGGTTTTATACTGGCTTTGGTGTTTTATGTTGGCTTTGGGGTTTCATACTGGCTTTGTGAGTTTATTCTGGCTTTGGGGTTTTATACTGGTTTTGGAGTTCTATACTGGCTTTGGGGTTTTATACTGGCTTTGTAGTTTTATTCTGGCTTTGGGGTTTTATACTGGCTTTGGATTTTTTACTGGCTTGGGAGTTTTATACTGACTTTGGGGTTTTATGTTGGCTTTGGGGTTTTATACTGGGTTTGGGGTTTTATACTGGCTTTGGATGTTTTTTACTGGCTTTGTAGTTTTATTCTGGCTTTGGGGTTTTATACTGGCTTTGGGGTTTTATACTGGCTTTGGGGTTTCATACTGGCTTTGGGGTTTTATGCTGGCTTTGGGGTTTTATACTGGCTTTGGGGTTTTATACTGGCTTTGGGGTTTTATTTTGGCTTTGGGGTTTTAAACTGGCTTGGGGGTTTTATACTGGCTTTGGGGTTTTATATTGGCTTTGGGCTTTTATACGGGCATTGGGGTTTTATATTGGCTTTAGGGTTTCATATTGGCTTTGGGGTTTTATACTGGCTATGGGGTTTTATAATGGATTTGGGGTTTTATACTGGATTTGGGGTTTATACTGGCTTTGGGGTTTCATACTGGCTTTGTGATTTTATTCTGGCTTTGGGGTTTTATACTGGCTTTGGGGTTTTATACTGGCTTTGGGGTTTTATTTTGACTTTGGGGTGTTTAAACTGGCTTTGGGGTTTTATACTGGCTTTGGGGTTTTATATTGGCTTTGGTCTTTTATACTGGCATTGGGGTTTTATATTGGCTTTGGGGTTTTAAACTGGCAATGGGGTTTTATACTCGCTTTGGGGTTTTATGCTGGCTTTGGGTTTTATACTGGCTGTGGGGTTTTATACTGGCTTTGGGGTCTTATACTGGCTATGGGGTTTTATACTGGCTTTGTGGTTTTATTCTGGCTTTGTGGTTTTATACTCGCTTTGGGGTTTTATATTGGCTTTGGGGTTTAACACTGGCTATGGGGTTTTAAACTGGCTTTGAGGTTTTATACTTGCATTGGGGTTTTAGACTCTCTTTTTGGTTTCATACTGGCTTTGGGGTTTTATGCTGGCTTTGGGGTTTTATACTGGCTTTGGGGTTTTATACTGGCTTTGGGGTTTTATTTTGGCTTTGGGGTTTTAAACTGGCTTTGGGGTTTTTTACTATCTTTGGGGTTTTATATTGGCTTTGGGCTTTTATACTGGCATTGGGGTTTTATATTGGCTTCAGGGTTTCATATTGGCTTTGGGGTTTTATACTGGCTATGGGGTTTTATAATGGCTTTGGGGTTTTATACTGGCTTTGGGGTTTATACTCGCTTTGGGGTTTCATACTGGCTTTGTGATTTTATTCTGGATTTGGGGTTTTAAACTGTCTTTGGGGTTTTAAACTGGCTATGGGGTTTTATAATGGCTTTGGGGTTTTATACTGACTTTGGGGTTTTTTACTGGCTTTGGGGTTTTATACTGGCTTTGGGTTTTATACTGGCTTTGGGGTTATATACTGGCCTTGGATATTTTATACTAGCTTGCGAGTTTTATACTGACTTTGGGGTTTTATGTTGGACTTGGGGTTTTATACTGGCTTTGTCGTTTTATTCTGGCTTTGGGGTTTTATACTCGCTTTGGGGTTTTATGCTGGCTTTGGGGTTTTATACTGGCTTTGGGGTTTCATACTGGCTTTGGGGTTTTATGCTGGATTTGGGGTTTTATACTGGCTTTGGGGTTTTATACTGGCTTTGGGGTTTTATTTTGGCTTTGGGGTTTTAAACTGGCTTTGGGGTTTTATACTGGCTTTGGGGTTTTATATTGGCTTTGGGCTTTTATACTGGCATTGGAGTTTTATACTGGCTTTGGGGTTTATACTGGCTTTGGGGTTTCATACTGGCTTTGTGATTTTATTCTGGCTTTGGGGTTTTATACTGGCTTTGGGGTTTTATACTGGCTTTGGGGTTTTATTTTGGCTTTGGAGTGTTTAAACTGGCTTTGGGGTTTTATACTGGCTTTGGGGTTTTATATTGGCTTTGGTCTTTTATACTGGCATTGGGGTTTTATATTGGCTTTGGGGTTTAAAACTGGCGATGGGGTTTTATACTCGCTTTGGGGTTTTATGCTGGCTTTGGGTTTTATGCTGGCTTTGGGGTTTTATACTGTCATTGGGGTTTTATTTTGGCTTTGGGGTTTCATACTGGCTTTGGGGTTTTATACTGGCTTTGGGGTTTTATACTGGCTGTGGGGTTTTATACTGGCTTTGGGGTCTTATACTGGCTATGGGGTTTTATACTGGCTTTGTGGTTTTATTCTGGCTTTGTGGTTTTATACTCGCTTTGGGGTTTTATATTGGCTTTGGGGTTTAATACTGACTTTGGAGTTTTATTTTGGCTTTGGTGTTTTATGCTGGCTTTGGGGTTTTATATTGGCTTTAGGGTTTCATATTGGCTTTGGGGTTTTATACTGGCTATGGGGTTTTAAACTGGCTTTGAGGTTTTATACTTGCATTGGGGTTTTATACTGGCTTTGGGGTTTCATACTGGCTTTGGGGTTTTATACTGGCTATGGGGTTTTATAATGGATTTGGGGTTTTATACTGGATTTGGGGTTTATACTGGCTTTGGGGTTTCATACTGGCTTTGTGATTTTATTCTGGCTTTGGGGTTTTATACTGGCTTTGGGGTTTTATACTGGCTTTGGGGTTTTATTTTGACTTTGGGGTGTTTAAACTGGCTTTGGGGTTTTATACTGGCTTTGGGGTTTTATATTGGTTTTGGTCTTTTATATTGGCACTGGGGTTTTATATTGGCTTTGGGGTTTTAAACTGGCAATGGGGTTTTATACTCGCTTTGGGGTTTTATGCTGGCTTTGGGTTTTATACTGGCTGTGGGGTTTTATACTGGCTTTGGGGTCTTATACTGGCTATGGGGTTTTATACTGGCTTTGTGGTTTTATTCTGGCTTTGTGGTTTTATACTCGCTTTGGGGTTTTATATTGGCTTTGGGGTTTAACACTGACTTTGGAGTTTTATTTTGGCTTTGGGGTTTTATGCTGGCTTTGGGGTTTTATATTGGCTTTAGGGTTTCATATTGGCTTTGGGGTTTTATACTGGCTATGGGGTTTTAAACTGGCTTTGAGGTTTTATACTGGCTTTGGGGTTTTATACTGGCTTTGGGGTTTTATTTTGGCTTTGGGGTTTTAAACTGGCTTTGGGGTTTTTTACTATCTTTGGGGTTTTATATTGGCTTTGGGCTTTTATACTGGCATTGGGGTTTTATATTGGCTTCAGGGTTTCATATTGGCTTTGGGGTTTTATACTGGCTATGGGGTTTTATAATGGCTTTGGGGTTTTATACTGGCTTTGGGGTTTATACTGGCTTTGGGGTTTCATACTGGCTTTGTGATTTTATTCTGGCTTTGGGGTTTTAAACTGTCTTTGGGGTTTTAAACTGGCTATGGGGTTTTATAATGGCTTTGGGGTTTTATACTGACTTTGGGGTTTTTTACTGGCTTTGGGGTTTTATACTGGCTTTGGGTTTTATACTGGCTTTGGGGTTATATACTGGCCTTGGATATTTTATACTAGCTTGCGAGTTTTATACTGACTTTGGGGTTTTATGTTGGACTTGGGGTTTTATACTGGCTTTGTCGTTTTATTCTGGCTTTGGGGTTTTATACTCGCTTTGGGGTTTTATGCTGGCTTTGGGGTTTTATACTGGCTTTGGGGTTTCATACTGGCTTTGGGGTTTTATGCTGGATTTGGGGTTTTATACTGGCTTTGGGGTTTTATACTGGCTTTGGAGTTTTATTTTGGCTTTGGGGTTTTAAACTGGCTTTGGGGTTTTATACTGGCTTTGTGGTTTTATATTGGCTTTGGGCTTTTATACTGGCATTGGAGTTTTATATTGGCTTTAGGGTTTCATATTGGCTTTGGGGTTTTATACTGGCTATGGGGTTTTATAATGGATTTGGGGTTTTATACTGGCTTTGGGGTTTATACTGGCTTTGGGGTTTCATACTGGCTTTGTGATTTTATTCTGGCTTTGGGGTTTTATACTGGCTTTGGGGTTTTATTCTGGCATTGGGGTTTTATTTTGGCTTTGGAGTGTTTAAACTGGCTTTGGGGTTTTATACTGGCTTTGGGGTTTTATATTGGCTTTGGTCTTTTATACTGGCATTGGGGTTTTATATTGGCTTTGGGGTTTAAAACTGGCGATGGGGTTTTATACTCGCTTTGGGGTTTTATGCTGGCTTTGGGTTTTATGCTGGCTTTGGGGTTTTATACTGTCATTGGGGTTTTATTTTGGCTTTGGGGTTTCATACTGGCTTTGGGGTTTTATGCTGGCTTTGGGGTTTTATACTGGCTGTGGGGTTTTATACTGGCTTTGGGGTCTTATACTGGCTATGGGGTTTTATACTGGCTTTGTGGTTTTATTCTGGCTTTGTGGTTTTATACTCGCTTTGGGGTTTTATATTGGCTTTGGGGTTTAATACTGACTTTGGAGTTTTATTTTGGCTTTGGGGTTTTATGCTGGCTTTGGGGTTTTATATTGGCTTTAGGGTTTCATATTGGCTTTGGGGTTTTATACTGGCTATGGGGTTTTAAACTGGCTTTGAGGTTTTATACTTGCATTGGGGTTTTATACTGGCTTTGGGGTTTCATACTGGCTTTGGGGTTTTATGCTGGCTTTGGGGTTTTATACTGGCTTTGGGGTTTTATACTGGCTTTGGGGTTTTATTTTGGCTTTGGGGTTTTAAACTGGCTTTGGGGTTTTATACTATCTTTGGGGTTTTATATTGGCTTTGGGCTTTTATACTGGCATTGGGGTTTTATATTGGCTTCAGGGTTTCATATTGGCTTTGGGGTTTTATACTGGCTATGGGGTTTTATAATGGCTTTGGGGTTTTATACTGGCTTTGGGGTTTATACTGGCTTTGGGGTTTAATACTGGCTTTGTGATTTTATTCTGGCTTTGGGGTTTTAAACTGGCTTTGGGGTTTTAAACTGGCTATGGGGTTTATAATGGCTTAGGGGTTTTATACTGACTTTGGGGTTTTTCACTGGCTTTGGGGTTTTATACTGGCTTTGGGTTTTATACTGGCTTTGGGGTTATATGCTGGCCTTGGATATTTTATACTGGCTTGCGAGTTTTATACTGACTTTGGGGTTTTATGTTGGATTTGGGGTTTTATACTGGCTTTGTCGTTTTATTCTGGCTTTGGGGTTTTATTTTGGCTTTGGTGTTTTATACTGGCTTTGGGGTTTTATACTGGCTTTGGGGTTTTATATTGGCTTTAGGGTTTCATATTGGCTTTGGGGTTTTATACTGGCTATGGGGTTTTAAACTGGCTTTGAGGTTTTATACTTGCATTGGGGTTTTATACTGGCTTTGGGGTTTCATACTGGCTTTGGGGTTTTATGCTGGCTTTGGGGTTTCATACTGGCTTTGTGATTTTATTCTGGCTTTGGGGTTTTATACTGGCTTTGGGGTTTTATACTGGCTTTGGGGTTTTATTTTGGCTTTGGAGTGTTTAAACTGGCTTTGGGGTTTTATACTGGCTTTGGGGTTTTATATTGGCTTTGGTCTTTTATACTGGCATTGGGGTTTTATATTGGCTTTGGGGTTTAAAACTGGCGATGGGGTTTTATACTCGCTTTGGGGTTTTATGCTGGCTTTGGGTTTTATGCTGGCTTTGGGGTTTTATACTGTCATTGGGGTTTTATTTTGGCTTTGGGGTTTCATACTGGCTTTGGGGTTTTATACTGGCTTTGGGGTTTTATACTGGCTGTGGGGTTTTATACTGGCTTTGGGGTCTTATACTGGCTATGGGGTTTTATACTGGCTTTGTGGTTTTATTCTGGCTTTGTGGTTTTATACTCGCTTTGGGGTTTTATATTGGCTTTGGGGTTTAATACTGACTTTGGAGTTTTATTTTGGCTTTGGGGTTTTATGCTGGCTTTGGGGTTTTATATTGGCTTTAGGGTTTCATATTGGCTTTGGGGTTTTATACTGGCTATGGGGTTTTAAACTGGCTTTGAGGTTTTATACTTGCATTGGGGTTTTATACTGGCTTTGGGGTTTCATACTGGCTTTGGGGTTTTATGCTGGCTTTGGGGTTTTATACTGGCTTTGGGGTTTTATACTGGCTTTGGGGTTTTATTTTGGCTTTGGGGTTTTAAACTGGCTTTGGGGTTTTATACTATCTTTGGGGTTTTGTATTGGCTTTGGGCTTTTATACTGGCATTGGGGTTTTATATTGGCTTCAGGGTTTCATATTGGCTTTGGGGTTTTATACTGGCTATGGGGTTTTATAATGGCTTTGGGGTTTTATACTGGCTTTGGGGTTTATACTGGCTTTGGGGTTTAATACTGGCTTCGTGATTTTATTCTGGCTTTGGGGTTTTAAACTGTCTTTGGGGTTTTAAACTGGCTATGGGGTTTATAATGGCTTTGGGGTTTTATACTGACTTTGGGGTTTTTCACTGGCTTTGGGGTTTTATACTGGCTTTGGGTTTTATACTGGCTTTGGGGTTATATACTGGCCTTGGATATTTTATACTGGCTTGCGAGTTTTATACTGACTTTGGGGTTTTATGTTGGATTTGGGGTTTTATACTGGCTTTGTCGTTTTATTCTGGCTTTGGGGTTTTATTTTGGCTTTGGTGTTTTATACTGGCTTTGGGGTTTTATACTGGCTTTGGGGTTTTATATTGGCTTTAGGGTTTCATATTGGCTTTGGGGTTTTATACTGGCTATGGGGTTTTAAACTGGCTTTGAGGTTTTATACTTGCATTGGGGTTTTATACTGGCTTTGGGGTTTCATACTGGCTTTGCGGTTTTATGCTGGCTTTGGGGTTTTATACTGGCTTTGGGGTTTTATACTGGCTTTGGGGTTTTATTTTGGCTTTGGGGTTTTAAACTGGCTTTGGGGTTTTATGCTATCTTTGGGGTTTTATATTGGCTTTGGGTTTTTATACTGGCATTGGGGTTTTATATTGGCTTCAGGGTTTCATATTGGCTTTGGGGTTTTAAACGGGCTATGGGGTTTTATAATTTCTTTGGGGTTTTATACTGGCTTTGGGGTTTATACTGGCTTTGGGGTTTAAAACTGGCTTTGTGATTTTATTCTGGCTTTGGGGTTTTAAACTGGCTTTGGGGTTTTAAACTGGCTATGGGGTTTTATAATGGCTTTGGGGTTTTATACTGACTTTGGGGTTTTTTACTGGCTTTGGGGTTTTATACTGGCTTTGGGTTTTATACTGGCTTTGGGGTTATATACTGGCCTTGGATATTTTATACTGGCTTGCGAGTTTTATACTGACTTTGGGGTTTTATGTTGGATTTGGGGTTTTATACTGGCTTTGTCGTTTTATTCTGGCTTTGGGGTTTTATACTCGCTTTGGGGTTTTATGCTGGCTTTGGGGTTTTATACTGGCTTTGGGGTTTTACACTGTCATTGGGGTTTTATTTTGGCTTTGGTGTTTTATACTGGCTTTGGGGTTTTATACTGGCTTTGGGGTTTTATATTGGCTTTTGGGTTTGATCCTGGCTTTGGGGTTTTATACTGACTTTGGGGTTTTAAACTGGCTATGGGGTTTTATAATGGCTTTGGGGTTTTATACTGGCTTTGGGGTTTTATACTGGCTTTGGTGTTTTATGTTGGCTTTGGGGTTTCATACTGGCTTTGTGATTTTATTCTGGCGTTGGGGTTTTATACTGGTTTTGGGGTTTTATACTGTCATTGGGGTTTTATTTTGGCTTTGGGGTTTCATACTGGCTTTGGGGTTTTATACTGGCTTTGGGGTTTTATACTGGCTGTGGGGTTTTATACTGGCTTTGGGGTCTTATACTGGCTATGGGGTTTTATACTGGCTTTGTGGTTTTATTCTGGCTTTGTGGTTTTATACTCGCTTTGGGGTTTTATATTGGCTTTGGGGTTTAATACTGACTTTGGAGTTTTATTTTGGCTTTGGGGTCTTATGCTGGCTTTGGGGTTTTATATTGGCTTTAGGGTTTCATATTGGCTTTGGGGTTTTATACTGGCTATGGGGTTTTAAACTGGCTTTGAGGTTTTATACTTGCATTGGGGTTTTATACTGGCTTTGGGGTTTCATACTGGCTTTGGGGTTTTATGCTGGGTTTGGGGTTTTATACTGGCTTTGGGGTTTTATACTGGCTTTGGGGTTTTATTTTGGCTTTGGGGTTTTAAACTGGCTTTGGGGTTTTATACTATCTTTGGGGTTTTATATTGGCTTTGGGCTTTTATACTGGCATTGCGGTTTTATATTGGCTTCAGGGTTTCATATTGGCTTTGGGGTTTTATACTGGCTATGGGGTTTTATAATGGCTTTGGGGTTTTATACTGGCTTTGGGGTTTATACTGGCTTTGGGGTTTAATACTGGCTTTGTGATTTTATTCTGGCTTTGGGGTTTTAAACTGGCTTTGGGGTTTTAAACTGGCTATGGGGTTTTATAATGGCTTTGGGGTTTTATACTGACTTTGGGGTTTTTCACTGGCTTTGGGGTTTTATACTGGCTTTGGGTTTTATACTGGCTTTGGGGTTATATACTGGCCTTGGATATTTTATACTGGCTTGCGAGTTTTATACTGACTTTGGGGTTTTATGTTGGATTTGGGGTTTTATACTGGCTTTGTCGTTTTATTCTGGCTTTGGGGTTTTATACTCGCTTTGGGGTTTTATGCTGGCTTTGGGGTTTTATACTGGCTTTGGGGTTTTACACTGTCATTGGGGTTTTATTTTGGCTTTGGTGTTTTTTACTGGCTTTGGGGTTTTATACTGGCTTTGGGGTTTTATATTGGCTTTAGGGTTTCATATTGGCTTTGGGGTTTTATACTGGCTATGGGGTTTTAAACTGGCTTTGAGGTTTTATACTTGCATTGGGGTTTTATACTGGCTTTGGGGTTTCATACTGGCTTTGGGGTTTTATGCTGGCTTTGGGGTTTTATACTGGCTTTGGGGTTTTATACTGGCTTTGCGGTTTTTTTGGCTTTGGGGTTTTAAACTGGCTTTGGGGTTTTATTCTATCTTTGGGGTTTTATATTGGCTTTGGGTTTTTATACTGGCATTGGGGTTTTATATTGGCTTCAGGGTTTCATATTGGCTTTGGGGTTTTATACGGGCTATGGGGTTTTATAATGGCTTTGGGGTTTTATACTGGCTTTGGGGTTTATACTGGCTTTGGGGTTTAATACTGGCTTTGTGATTTTATTCTGGCTTTGGGGTTTTAAACTGGCTTTGGGGTTTTAAACTGGCTATGGGGTTTTATAATGGCTTTGGCGTTTTATACTGACTTTGGGGTTTTTTACTGGCTTTGGGGTTTTATACTGGCTTTGGGTTTTATACTGGCTTTGGGGTTATATACTGGCCTTGGATATTTTATACTGGCTTGCGAGTTTTATACTGACTTTGGGGTTTTATGTTGGATTTGGGGTTTTATACTGGCTTTGTCGTTTTATTCTGGCTTTGGGGTTTTATACTCACTTTGGGGTTTTATGCTGGCTTTGGGGTTTTATACTGGCTTTGGGGTTTTACACTGTCATTGGGGTTTTATTTTGGCTTTGGTGTTTTATACTGGCTTTGGGGTTTTATACTGGCTTTGGGGTTTTATATTGGCTTTTGGGTTTGATCCTGGCTTTGGGGTTTTATACTGATTTTGGGGTTTTAAACTGGCTATGGGGTTTTATAATGGCTTTCGGGTTTTATACTGGCTTTGGGGTTTTATACTGGCTTTGGTGTTTTATGTTGGCTTTGGGGTTTCATACTGGCTTTGTGATTTTATTCTGGCTTTGGGGTTTTATACTGGTTTTGGGGTTCTATACTGGCATTGGGGTTTTATACTGGCTTTGTAGTTTTATTCTGGCTTTGGGGTTTTATACTGGCTTTGGACTTTTTTACTGGCTTGGGAGTTTTATACTGACTTTGGGGTTTTATGTTGGCTTTGGGGTTTTTTACTGGGTTTGGGGTTTTATACTGGCTTTGGATGTTTTTTACTGGCTTTGTAGTTTTATTCTGGCTTTGGGGTTTTATACTGGCTTTGTAGTTTTATTCTGGCTTTGGGGTTTTATACTGGCTTTGGGGTTTTATACTGGCTTTGGGGTTTCATACTGGCTTTGGGGTTTTATGCTGGCTTTGGGGTTTTATACTGGCTTTGGGGTTTTATACTGGCTTTGGGGTTTTATTTTGGCTTTGGGGTTTTAAACTGGCTTTGGGGTTTTATACTGGCTTTGGGGTTTTATACGGGCATTGGGGTTTTATATTGGCTTTAGGGTTTCATATTGGCTTTGGGGTTTTATACTGGCTATGGGGTTTTATAATGGATTTGGGGTTTTATACTGGATTTGGGGTTTATACTGGCTTTGGGGTTTCATACTGGCTTTGTGATTTTATTCTGGCTTTGGGGTTTTATACTGGCTTTGGGGTTTTATACTGGCTTTGGGGTTTTATTTTGACTTTGGGGTGTTTAAACTGGCTTTGGGGTTTTATACTGGCTTTGGGGTTTTATATTGTCTTTGGTCTTTTATACCTGCATTGGGGTTTTATATTGGCTTTGGGGTTTTAAACTGGCAATGGGGTTTTATACTCGCTTTGGGGTTTTATGCTGGCTTTGGGTTTTATACTGGCTGTGGGGTTTTATACTGGCTTTGGGGTCTTATACTGGCTATGGGGTTTTATACTGGCTTTGTGGTTTTATTCTGGCTTTGTGGTTTTATACTCGCTTTGGGGTTTTATATTGGCTTTGGGGTTTAACACTGACTTTGGAGTTTTATTTTGGCTTTGGGGTTTTATGCTGGCTTTGGGGTTTTATATTAGCTTTAGGGTTTCATATTGGCTTTGGGGTTTTATACTGGCTATGGGGTTTTAAACTGGCTTTGAGGTTTTATACTTGCATTGGGGTTTTATACTCTCTTTTTGCTTTCATACTGGCTTTGGGGTTTTATGCTGGCTTTGTGGTTTTATTCTGGCTTTGTGGTTTTATACTCGCTTTGGGGTTTTATATTGGCTTTGGGGTTTAACACTGACTTTGGAGTTTTATTTTGGCTTTGGGGTTTTATGCTGGCTTTGGGGTTTTATATTAGCTTTAGGGTTTCATATTGGCTTTGGGGTTTTATACTGGCTATGGGGTTTTAAACTGGCTTTGAGGTTTTATACTTGCATTGGGGTTTTATACTCTCTTTTTGCTTTCATACTGGCTATGGGGTTTTATACTGGCTTTGTGGTTTTATTCTGGCTTTGTGGTTTTATACTCGCTTTGGGGTTTTATATTGGCTTTGGGGTTTAACACTGACTTTGGAGTTTTATTTTGGCTTTGGGGTTTTATGCTGGCTTTGGGGTTTTATATTAGCTTTAGGGTTTCATATTGGCTTTGGGGTTTTATACTGGCTATGGGGTTTTAAACTGGCTTTGAGGTTTTATACTTGCATTGGGGTTTTATACTCTCTTTTTGCTTTCATACTGGCTTTGGGGTTTTATGCTGGCTTTGGGGTTTTATACTGGCTTTGGGGTTTTATACTGGCTTTGGGGTTTTATTTTGGCTTTGGGGTTTTAAACTGGCTTTGGGGTTTTTTACTATCTTTGGGGTTTTATATTGGCTTTGGGCTTTTATACTGGCATTGGGGTTTTATATTGGCTTCAGGGTTTCATATTGGCTTTGGGGTTTTAAACTGGCTATGGGGTTTTATAATGGCTTTGGGGTTTTATACTGACTTTGGGGTTTTTTACTGGCTTTGGGGTTTTATACTGGCTTTGGGTTTTATACTGGCTTTGGGGTTATATACTGGCCTTGGATATTTTATACTAGCTTGCGAGTTTTATACTGACTTTGGGGTTTTATGTTGGACTTGGGGTTTTATACTGGCTTTGTCGTTTAATTCTGGCTTTGGGGTTTTATACTCGCTTTGGGGTTTTATGCTGGCTTTGGGGTTTTATACTGGCTTTGGGGTTTCATACTGGCTTTGGGGTTTTATGCTGGATTTGGGGTTTTATACTGGCTTTGGGGTTTTATACTGGCTTTGGGGTTTTATTTTGGCTTTGGGGTTTTAAACTGGCTTTGGGGTTTTATACTGGCTTTGGGGTTTTATATTGGCTTTGGGCTTTTATACTGGCATTGGAGTTTTATATTGGCTTTAGGGTTTCATATTGGCTTTGGGGTTTTATACTGGCTATGGGGTTTTATAATGGATTTGGGGTTTTATACTGGCTTTGGGGTTTATACTGGCTTTGGGGTTTCATACTGGCTTTGTGATTTTATTCTGGCTTTGGGGTTTTATACTGGCTTTGGGGTTTTATACTGGCTTTGGGGTTTTATTTTGGCTTTGGAGTGTTTAAACTGGCTTTGGGGTTTTATACTGGCTTTGGGGTTTTATATTGGCTTTGGTCTTTTATACTGGCATTGGGGTTTTATATTGGCTTTGGGGTTTAAAACTGGCGATGGGGTTTTATACTCGCTTTGGGGTTTTATGCTGGCTTTGGGTTTTATGCTGGCTTTGGGGTTTTATACTGTCATTGGGGTTTTATTTTGGCTTTGGGGTTTCATACTGGCTTTGGGATTTTATACTGGCTTTGGGGTTTTATACTGGCTGTGGGGTTTTATACTGGCTTTGGGGTCTTATACTGGCTATGGGGTTTTATACTGGCTTTGTGGTTTTATTCTGGCTTTGTGGTTTTATACTCGCTTTGGGGTTTTATATTGGCTTTGGGGTTTAATACTGACTTTGGAGTTTTATTTTGGCTTTGGGGTTTTATGCTGGCTTTGGGGTTTTATATTGGCTTTAGGGTTTCATATTGGCTTTGGGGTTTTATACTGGCTATGGGGTTTTAAACTGGCTTTGAGGTTTTATACTTGCATTGGGGTTTTATACTGGCTTTGGGGTTTCATACTGGCTTTGGGGTTTTATGCTGGCTTTGGGGTTTTATACTGGCTTTGGGGTTTTATACTGGCTTTGGGGTTTTATTTTGGCTTTGGGGTTTTAAACTGGCTTTGGGGTTTTATACTATCTTTGGGGTTTTATATTGGCTTTGGGCTTTTATACTGGCATTGGGGTTTTATATTGGCTTCAGGGTTTCATATTGGCTTTGGGGTTTTATACTGGCTATGGGGTTTTATAATGGCTTTGGGGTTTTATACTGGCTTTGGGGTTTATACTGGCTTTGGGGTTTAATACTGGCTTTGTGATTTTATTCTGGCTTTGGGGTTTTAAACTGGCTTTGGGGTTTTAAACTGGCTATGGGGTTTTATAATGGCTTTGGGGTTTTATACTGACTTTGGGGTTTTTCACTGGCTTTGGGGTTTTATACTGGCTTTGGGTTTTATACTGGCTTTGGGGTTATATACTGGCCTTGGATATTTTAGACTGGCTTGCGAGTTTTATACTGACTTTGGGGTTTTATGTTGGATTTGGGGTTTTATACTGGCTTTGTCGTTTTATTCTGGCTTTGGGGTTTTATACTCGCTTTGGGGTTTTATGCTGGCTTTGGGGTTTTATACTGGCTTTGGGGTTTTACACTGTCATTGGGGTTTTATTTTGGCTTTGGTGTTTTATACTGGCTTTGGGGTTTTATACTGGCTTTGGGGTTTTATATTGGCTTTACGGTTTCATATTGGCTTTGGGGTTTTATACTGGCTATGGGGTTTTAAACTGGCTTTGAGGTTTTATACTTGCATTGGGGTTTTATACTGGCTTTGGGGTTTCATACTGGCTTTGGGGTTTTATGCTGGCTTTGGGGTTTTATACTGGCTTTGGGGTTTTATACTGGCTTTGGGGTTTTATTTTGGCTTTGGGGTTTTAAACTGGCTTTGGGGTTTTATACTATCTTTGGGGTTTTATATTGGCTTTGGGCTTTTATACTGGCATTGGGGTTTTATATTGGCTTCAGGGTTTCATATTGGCTTTGGGGTTTTATACTGGCTATGGGGTTTTATAATGGCTTTGGGGTTTTATACTGGCTTTGGGGTTTATACTGGCTTTGGGGTTTAATACTGGCTTTGTGATTTTATTCTGGCTTTGGGGTTTTAAACTGGCTTTGGGGTTTTAAACTGGCTATGGGGTTTTATAATGGCTTTGGGGTTTTATACTGACTTTGGGGTTTTTCACTGGCTTTGGGGTTTTATACTGGCTTTGGGTTTTATACTGGCTTTGGGGTTATATACTGGCCTTGGATATTTTATACTGGCTTGCGAGTTTTATACTGACTTTGGGGTTTTATGTTGGATTTGGGGTTTTATACTGGCTTTGTCGTTTTATTCTGGCTTTGGGGTTTTATACTCGCTTTGGGGTTTTATGCTGGCTTTGGGGTTTTATACTGGCTTTGGGGTTTTACACTGTCATTGGGGTTTTATTTTGGCTTTGGTGTTTTATACTGGATTTGGGGTTTTATACTGGCTTTGGGGTTTTATATTGGCTTTTGGGTTTGATCCTGGCTTTGGGGTTTTATACTGACTTTGGGGTTTTAAACTGGCTATGGGGTTTTATAATGGCTTTGGGGTTTTATACTGGCTTTGGGGTTTTATACTGGCTTTGGTGTTTTATGTTGGCTTTGGGGTTTCATACTGGCTTTGTGATTTTATTCTGGCTTTGGGGTTTTATACTGGTTTTGGGGTTTTATACTGTCATTGGGGTTTTATTTTGGCTTTGGGGTTTCATACTGGCTTTGGGGTTTTATACTGGCTTTGGGGTTTTATACTGGCTGTGGGGTTTTATACTGGCTTTGGGGTCTTATACTGGCTATGGGGTTTTATACTGGCTTTGTGGTTTAATTCTGGCTTTGTGGTTTTATACTCGCTTTGGGGTTTTATATTGGCTTTGGGGTTTAATACTGACTTTGGAGTTTTATTTTGGCTTTGGGGTTTTATGCTGGCTTTGGGGTTTTATATTGGCTTTAGGGTTTCATATTGGCTTTGGGGTTTTATACTGGCTATGGGGTTTTAAACTGGCTTTGAGGTTTTATACTTGCATTGGGGTTTTATACTGGCTTTGGGGTTTCATACTGGCTTTGGGGTTTTATGCTGGGTTTGGGGTTTTATACTGGCTTTGGGGTTTTATACTGGCTTTGGGGTTTTATTTTGGCTTTGGGGTTTTAAACTGGCTTTGGGGTTTTATACTATCTTTGGGGTTTTATATTGGCTTTGGGCTTTTATACTGGCATTGGGGTTTTATATTGGCTTCAGGGTTTCATATTGGCTTTGGGGTTTTATACTGGCTATGGGGTTTTATAATGGCTTTGGGGTTTTATACTGGCTTTGGGGTTTATACTGGCTTTGGGGTTTAATACTGGCTTTGTGATTTTATTCTGGCTTTGGGGTTTTAAACTGGCTTTGGGGTTTTAAACTGGCTATGGGGTTTTATAATGGCTTTGGGGTTTTATACTGACTTTGGGGTTTTTCACTGGCTTTGGGGTTTTATACTGGCTTTGGGTTTTATACTGGCTTTGGGGTTATATACTGGCCTTGGATATTTTAGACTGGCTTGCGAGTTTTATACTGACTTTGGGGTTTTATGTTGGATTTGGGGTTTTATACTGGCTTTGTCGTTTTATTCTGGCTTTGGGGTTTTATACTCGCTTTGGGGTTTTATATTGGCTTTGGGGTTTAATACTGACTTTGGAGTTTTATTTTGGCTTTGGGGTTTTATGCTGGCTTTGGGGTTTTATATTGGCTTTAGGGTTTCATATTGGCTTTGGGGTTTTATACTGGCTATGGGGTTTTAAACTGGCTTTGAGGTTTTATACTTGCATTGGGGTTTTATACTGGCTTTGGGGTTTCATACTGGCTTTGGGGTTTTATGCTGGCTTTGGGGTTTTATACTGGCTTTGGGGTTTTATACTGGCTTTGGGGTTTTATTTTGGCTTTGGGGTTTTAAACTGGCTTTGGGGTTTTATACTATCTTTGGGGTTTTATATTGGCTTTGGGCTTTTATACTGGCATTGGGGTTTTATATTGGCTTCAGGGTTTCATATTGGCTTTGGGGTTTTATACTGGCTATGGGGTTTTATAATGGCTTTGGGGTTTTATACTGGCTTTGGGGTTTATACTGGCTTTGGGGTTTAATACTGGCTTTGTGATTTTATTCTGGCTTTGGGGTTTTAAACTGGCTTTGGGGTTTTAAACTGGCTATGGGGTTTTATAATGGCTTTGGGGTTTTATACTGACTTTGGGGTTTTTCACTGGCTTTGGGGTTTTATACTGGCTTTGGGTTTTATACTGGCTTTGGGGTTATATACTGGCCTTGGATATTTTAGACTGGCTTGCGAGTTTTATACTGACTTTGGGGTTTTATGTTGGATTTGGGGTTTTATACTGGCTTTGTCGTTTTATTCTGGCTTTGGGGTTTTATACTCGCTTTGGGGTTTTATGCTGGCTTTGGGGTTTTATACTGGCTTTGGGGTTTTACACTGTCATTGGGGTTTTATTTTGGCTTTGGTGTTTTATACTGGCTTTGGGGTTTTATACTGGCTTTGGGGTTTTATATTGGCTTTACGGTTTCATATTGGCTTTGGGGTTTTATACTGGCTATGGGGTTTTAAACTGGCTTTGAGGTTTTATACTTGCATTGGGGTTTTATACTGGCTTTGGGGTTTCATACTGGCTTTGGGGTTTTATGCTGGCTTTGGGGTTTTATACTGGCTTTGGGGTTTTATACTGGCTTTGGGGTTTTATTTTGGCTTTGGGGTTTTAAACTGGCTTTGGGGTTTTATACTATCTTTGGGGTTTTATATTGGCTTTGGGCTTTTATACTGGCATTGGGGTTTTATATTGGCTTCAGGGTTTCATATTGGCTTTGGGGTTTTATACTGGCTATGGGGTTTTATAATGGCTTTGGGGTTTTATACTGGCTTTGGGGTTTATACTGGCTTTGGGGTTTAATACTGGCTTTGTGATTTTATTCTGGCTTTGGGGTTTTAAACTGGCTTTGGGGTTTTAAACTGGCTATGGGGTTTTATAATGGCTTTGGGGTTTTATACTGACTTTGGGGTTTTTCACTGGCTTTGGGGTTTTATACTGGCTTTGGGTTTTATACTGGCTTTGGGGTTATATACTGGCCTTGGATATTTTATACTGGCTTGCGAGTTTTATACTGACTTTGGGGTTTTATGTTGGATTTGGGGTTTTATACTGGCTTTGTCGTTTTATTCTGGCTTTGGGGTTTTATACTCGCTTTGGGGTTTTATGCTGGCTTTGGGGTTTTATACTGGCTTTGGGGTTTTACACTGTCATTGGGGTTTTATTTTGGCTTTGGTGTTTTATACTGGATTTGGGGTTTTATACTGGCTTTGGGGTTTTATATTGGCTTTTGGGTTTGATCCTGGCTTTGGGGTTTTATACTGACTTTGGGGTTTTAAACTGGCTATGGGGTTTTATAATGGCTTTGGGGTTTTATACTGGCTTTGGGGTTTTATACTGGCTTTGGTGTTTTATGTTGGCTTTGGGGTTTCATACTGGCTTTGTGATTTTATTCTGGCTTTGGGGTTTTATACTGGTTTTGGGGTTTTATACTGTCATTGGGGTTTTATTTTGGCTTTGGGGTTTCATACTGGCTTTGGGGTTTTATACTGGCTTTGGGGTTTTATACTGGCTGTGGGGTTTTATACTGGCTTTGGGGTCTTATACTGGCTATGGGGTTTTATACTGGCTTTGTGGTTTAATTCTGGCTTTGTGGTTTTATACTCGCTTTGGGGTTTTATATTGGCTTTGGGGTTTAATACTGACTTTGGAGTTTTATTTTGGCTTTGGGGTTTTATGCTGGCTTTGGGGTTTTATATTGGCTTTAGGGTTTCATATTGGCTTTGGGGTTTTATACTGGCTATGGGGTTTTAAACTGGCTTTGAGGTTTTATACTTGCATTGGGGTTTTATACTGGCTTTGGGGTTTCATACTGGCTTTGGGGTTTTATGCTGGGTTTGGGGTTTTATACTGGCTTTGGGGTTTTATACTGGCTTTGGGGTTTTATTTTGGCTTTGGGGTTTTAAACTGGCTTTGGGGTTTTATACTATCTTTGGGGTTTTATATTGGCTTTGGGCTTTTATACTGGCATTGGGGTTTTATATTGGCTTCAGGGTTTCATATTGGCTTTGGGGTTTTATACTGGCTATGGGGTTTTATAATGGCTTTGGGGTTTTATACTGGCTTTGGGGTTTATACTGGCTTTGGGGTTTAATACTGGCTTTGTGATTTTATTCTGGCTTTGGGGTTTTAAACTGGCTTTGGGGTTTTAAACTGGCTATGGGGTTTTATAATGGCTTTGGGGTTTTATACTGACTTTGGGGTTTTTCACTGGCTTTGGGGTTTTATACTGGCTTTGGGTTTTATACTGGCTTTGGGGTTATATACTGGCCTTGGATATTTTAGACTGGCTTGCGAGTTTTATACTGACTTTGGGGTTTTATGTTGGATTTGGGGTTTTATACTGGCTTTGTCGTTTTATTCTGGCTTTGGGGTTTTATACTCGCTTTCGGGTTTTATGCTGGCTTTGGGGTTTTATACTGGCTTTGGGGTTTTACACTGTCATTGGGGTTTTATTTTGGCTTTGGTGTTTTATACTGGCTTTGGGGTTTTATACTGGCTTTGGGGTTTTATATTGGCTTTAGGGTTTCATATTGGCTTTGGGGTTTTATACTGGCTATGGGGTTTTAAACTGGCTTTGAGGTTTTATACTTGCATTGGGGTTTTATACTGGCTTTGGGGTTTCATACTGGCTTTGGGGTTTTATGCTGGCTTTGGGGTTTTATACTGGCTTTGGGGTTTTATACTGGCTTTGGGGTTTTTTTGGCTTTGGGGTTTTAAACTGGCTTTGGGGTTTTATTCTATCTTTGGGGTTTTATATTGGCTTTGGGTTTTTATACTGGCATTGGGGTTTTATATTGGCTTCAGGGTTTCATATTGGCTTTGGGGTTTTATACGGGCTATGGGGTTTTATAATGGCTTTGGGGTTTTATACTGGCTTTGGGGTTTATACTGGCTTTGGGGTTTAATACTGGCTTTGTGATTTTATTCTGGCTTTGGGGTTTTAAACTGGCTTTGGGGTTTTAAACTGGCTATGGGGTTTTATAATGGCTTTGGCGTTTTATACTGACTTTGGGGTTTTTTACTGGCTTTGGGGTTTTATACTGGCTTTGGGTTTTATACTGGCTTTGGGGTTATATACTGGCCTTGGATATTTTATACTGGCTTGCGAGTTTTATACTGACTTTGGGGTTTTATGTTGGATTTGGGGTTTTATACTGGCTTTGTCGTTTTATTCTGGCTTTGGGGTTTTATACTCACTTTGGGGTTTTATGCTGGCTTTTGGGTTTGATCCTGGCTTTGGGGTTTTATACTGACTTTGGGGTTTTAAACTGGCTATGGGGTTTTATAATGGCTTTCGGGTTTTATACTGGCTTTGGGGTTTTATACTGGCTTTGGTGTTTTATGTTGGCTTTGGGGTTTCATACTGGCTTTGTGATTTTATTCTGGCTTTGGGGTTTTATACTGGTTTTGGGGTTCTATACTGGCATTGGGGTTTTATACTGGCTTTGTAGTTTTATTCTGGCTTTGGGGTTTTATACTGGCTTTGGACTTTTTTACTGGCTTGGGAGTTTTATACTGACTTTGGGGTTTTATGTTGGCTTTGGGGTTTTTTACTGGGTTTGGGGTTTTATACTGGCTTTGGATGTTTTTTACTGGCTTTGTAGTTTTATTCTGGCTTTGGGGTTTTATACTGGCTTTGTAGTTTTATTCTGGCTTTGGGGTTTTATACTGGCTTTGGGGTTTTATACTGGCTTTGGGGTTTAATACTGGCTTTGGGGTTTTATGCTGGCTTTGGGGTTTTATACTGGCTTTGGGGTTTTATACTGGCTTTGGGGTTTTATTTTGGCTTTGGGGTTTTAAACTGGCTTTGGGGTTTTATACTGGCTTTGGGGTTTTATATTGGCTTTGGGCTTTTATACGGGCATTGGGGTTTTATATTGGCTTTAGGGTTTCATATTGGCTTTGGGGTTTTATACTGGCTATGGGGTTTTATAATGGATTTGGGGTTTTATACTGGATTTGGGGTTTATACTGGCTTTGGGGTTTCATACTGGCTTTGTGATTTTATTCTGGCTTTGGGGTTTTATACTGGCTTTGGGGTTTTATACTGGCTTTGGGGTTTTATTTTGGCTTTGGGGTGTTTAAACTGGCTTTGGGGTTTTATACTGGCTTTGGGGTTTTATATTGGTTTTGGTCTTTTATACTGGCATTGGGGTTTTATATTGGCTTTGGGGTTTTAAACTGGCAATGGGGTTTTATACTCGCTTTGGGGTTTTATGCTGGCTTTGGGTTTTATACTGGCTGTGGGGTTTTATACTGGCTTTGGGGTCTTATACTGGCTATAGGGTTTTATACTGGCTTTGTGGTTTTATTCTGGCTTTGTGGTTTTATACTCGCTTTGGGGTTTTATATTGGCTTTGGGGTTTAACACTGACTTTGGAGTTTTATTTTGGCTTTGGGGTTTTATGCTGGCTTTGGGGTTTTATATTGGCTTTAGGGTTTCATATTGGCTTTGGGGTTTTATACTGGCTATGGGGTTTTAAACTGGCTTTGAGGTTTTATACTTGCATTGGGGTTTTATACTCTCTTTTTGCTTTCATACTGGCTTTGGGGTTTTATGCTGGCTTTGGGGTTTTATACTGGCTTTGGGGTTTTATACTGGCTTTGGGGTTTTATTTTGGCTTTGGGGTTTTAAACTGGCTTTGGGGTTTTATACTATCTTTGGGGTTTTATATTGGCTTTGGGCTTTTATACTGGCATTGGGGTTTTATATTGGCTTCAGGGTTTCATATTGGCTTTGGGGTTTTATACTGGCTATGGGGTTTTATAATGGCTTTGGGGTTTTATACTGACTTTGGGGTTTTTTACTGGCTTTGGGGTTTTATACTGGCTTTGGGTTTTATACTGGCTTTGGGGTTATATACTGGCCTTGGATATTTTATACTGGCTTGCGAGTTTTATACTGACTTTGGGGTTTTATGTTGGACTTGGGGTTTTATACTGGCTTTGTCGTTTTATTCTGGCTTTGGGGTTTTATACTCGCTTTGGGGTTTTATGCTGGCTTTGGGGTTTTATACTGGCTTTGGGGTTTCATACTGGCTTTGAGGTTTTATGCTGGCTTTGGGGTTTTATACTGGCTTTGGGGTTTTATACTGGCTTTGGGGTTTTATTTTGGCTTTGGGGTTTTAAACTGGCTTTGGGGTTTTATACTGGCTTTGGGGTTTTATATTGGCTTTGGGCTTTTATACTGGCATTTGAGTTTTATATTGGCTTTAGGGTTTCATATTGGCTTTGGGGTTTAATACTGGCTATGGGGTTTTATAATGGATTTGGGGTTTTATACTGGCTTTGGGGTTTATACTGGCTTTGGGGTTTCATACTGGCTTTGTGATTTTATTCTGGCTTTGGGGTTTTATACTGGCTTTGGGGTTTTATACTGGCTTTGGGGTTTTATTTTGGCTTTGGAGTGTTTAAACTGGCTTTGGGGTTTTATACTGGCTTTGGGGTTTTATATTGGCTTTGGTCTTTTATACTGGCATTGGGGTTTTATATTGGCTTTGGAGTTTAAAACTGGCGATGGGGTTTTATACTCGCTTTGGGGTTTTATGCAGGCTTTGGGTTTTGTGCTGGCTTTGGGGTTTTATACTGTCATTGGGGTTTTATTTTGGCTTTGCGGTTTTATACTGGCTTTGGGGTTTTATACTGGCTTTGGGGTTTTATACTGGCTTTGGGGTTTTAAACTGGCTTTGGGGTTTTATACTATCTTTGGGGTTTTATATTGGCTTTGGGCTTTTATACTGGCATTGGGGTTTTATATTGGCTTCAAGGTTTCATATTGGCTTTGGGGTTTTATACTGGCTATGGGGTTTTATAATGGCTTTGGGGTTTTATACTGGCTTTGGGGTTTATACTGGCTTTGGGGTTTAATACTGGCTTTGTGATTTTATTCTGGCTTTGGGGTTTTAAACTGGCTTTGGGGTTTTATATTGGCTTTGGGCTTTTATACGGGCATTGGGGTTTTATATTGGCTTTAGGGTTTCATATTGGCTTTGGGGTTTTATACTGGTTATGGGGTTTTATAATGGATTTGGGGTTTTATACTGGATTTGGGGTTTATACTGGCTTTGGGGTTTCATACTGGCTTTGTGATTTTATTCTGGCTTTGGGGTTTTATACTGGCTTTGGGGTTTTATACTGGCTTTGGGGTTTTATTTTGGCTTTGGGGTGTTTAAACTGGCTTTGGGGTTTTATACTGGCTTTGGGGTTTTATATTGGCTTTGGTCTTTTATACTGGCATTGGGGTTTTATATTGGCTTTGGGGTTTTAAACTGGCAATGGGGTTTTATACTCGCTTTGGGGTTTTATGCTGGCTTTGGGTTTTATACTGGCTGTGGGGTTTTATACTGGCTTTGGGGTCTTATACTGGCTATGGGGTTTTATACTGGCTTTGTGGTTTTATTCTGGCTTTGTGGTTTTATACTCGCTTTGGGGTTTTATATTGGCTTTGGGGTTTAACACTGACTTTGGAGTTTTATTTTGGCTTTGGGGTTTTATGCTGGCTTTGGGGTTTTATATTGGCTTTAGGGTTTCATATTGGCTTTGGGGTTTTATACTGGCTATGGGGTTTTAAACTGGCTTTGAGGTTTTATACTGGCTTTGGGGTTTTATATTGGCTTTGGGCTTTTATACTGGCATTTGAGTTTTATATTGGCTTTAGGGTTTCATATTGGCTTTGGGGTTTAATACTGGCTATGGGGTATTATAATGGATTTGGGGTTTTATACTGGCTTTGGGGTTTATACTGGCTTTGGGGTTTCATACTGGCTTTGTGATTTTATTCTGGCTTTGGGGTTTTATACTGGCTTTGGGGTTTTATACTGGCTTTGGGGTTTTATTTTGGCTTTGGAGTGTTTAAACTGGCTTTGGGGTTTTATACTGGCTTTGGGGTTTTATATTGGCTTTGGTCTTTTATACTGGCATTGGGGTTTTATATTTGCTTTGGAGTTTAAAACTGGCGATGGGGTTTTATACTCGCTTTGGGGTTTTATGCTGGCTTTGGGTTTTGTGCTGGCTTTGGGGTTTTATACTGTCATTGGGGTTTTATTTTGGCTTTGCGGTTTTATACTGGCTTTGGGGTTTTATACTGGCTTTGGGGTTTTATACTGGCTTTGGGGTTTTAAACTGGCTTTGGGGTTTTATACTATCTTTGGGGTTTTATATTGGCTTTGGGCTTTTATACTGGCATTGGGGTTTTATATTGGCTTCAGGGTTTCATATTGGCTTTGGGGTTTTATACTGGCTATGGGGTTTTATAATGGCTTTGGGGTTTTATACTGGCTTTGGGGTTTATACTGGCTTTGGGGTTTAATACTGGCTTTGTGATTTTATTCTGGCTTTGGGGTTTTAAACTGGCTTTGGGGTTTTATATTGGCTTTGGGCTTTTATACGGGCATTGGGGTTTTATATTGGCTTTAGGGTTTCATATTGGCTTTGGGGTTTTATACTGGCTATGGGGTTTTATAATGGATTTGGGGTTTTATACTGGATTTGGGGTTTATACTGGCTTTGGGGTTTCATACTGGCTTTGTGATTTTATTCTGGCTTTGGGGTTTTATACTGGCTTTGGGGTTTTATACTGGCTTTGGGGTTTTATTTTGGCTTTGGGGTGTTTAAACTGGCTTTGGGGTTTTATACTGGCTTTGGGGTTTTATATTGGCTTTGGTCTTTTATACTGGCATTGGGGTTTTATATTGGCTTTGGGGTTTTAAACTGGCAATGGGGTTTTATACTCGCTTTGGGGTTTTATGCTGGCTTTGGGTTTTATACTGGCTGTGGGGTTTTATACTGGCTTTGGGGTCTTATACTGGCTATGGGGTTTTATACTGGCTTTGTGGTTTTATTCTGGCTTTGTGGTTTTATACTCGCTTTGGGGTTTTATATTGGCTTTGGGGTTTAACACTGACTTTGGAGTTTTATTTTGGCTTTGGGGTTTTATGCTGGCTTTGGGGTTTTATATTGGCTTTAGGGTTTCATATTGGCTTTGGGGTTTTATACTGGCTATGGGGTTTTAAACTGGCTTTGAGGTTTTATACTTGCATTGGGGTTTTATACTCTCTTTTTGGTTTCATACTGGCTTTGGGGTTTTATGCTGGCTTTGGGGTTTTATACTGGCTTTGGGGTTTTATACTGGCTTTGGGGTTTTATTTTGGCTTTGGGGTTTTAAACTGGCTTTGGGGTTTTTTACTATCTTTGGGGTTTTATATTGGCTTTGGGCTTTTATACTGGCATTGGGGTTTTATATTGGCTTCAGGGTTTCATATTGGCTTTGGGGTTTTATACTGGCTATGGGGTTTTATAATGGCTTTGGGGTTTTATACTGACTTTGGGGTTTTTTACTGGCTTTGGGGTTTTATACTGGCTTTGGGTTTTATACTGGCTTTGGGGTTATATACTGGCCTTGGATATTTTATACTGGCTTGCGAGTTTTATACTGACTTTGGGGTTTTATGTTGGACTTGGGGATTTATACTGGCTTTGTCGTTATTTTCGTACTTTGGGGTTTTATACTCGCTTTGGGGTTTTATGCTGGCTTTGGGGTTTTATACTGGCTTTGGGGTTTCATACTGGCTTTGGGGTTTTATGCTGGCTTTGGGGTTTTATACTGGCTTTGGGGTTTTATACTGGCTTTGGGGTTTTATTTTGGCTTTGGGGTTTTAAACTGGCTTTGGGGTTTTATACTGGCTTTGGGGTTTTATATTGGCTTTGGGCTTTTATACTGGCATTGGAGTTTTATATTGGCTTTAGGGTTTCATATTGGCTTTGGGGTTTTATACTGGCTATGGGGTTTTATAATGGATTTGGGGTTTTATACTGGCTTTGGGGTTTATACTGGCTTTGAGGTTTCATACTGGCTTTGTGATTTTATTCTGGCTTTGGGGTTTTATACTGGCTTTGGGGTTTTATACTGGCTTTGGGGTTTTATTTTGGCTTTGGAGTGTTTAAACTGGCTTTGGGGTTTTATACTGGCTTTGGGGTTTTATATTGGCTTTGGTCTTTTATACTGGCATTGGGGTTTTATATTGGCTTTGGGGTTTAAAACTGGCGATGGGGTTTTATACTCGCTTTGGGGTTTTATGCTGGCTTTGGGTTTTATGCTGGCTTTGGGGTTTTATACTGTCATTGGGGTTTTATTTTGGCTTTGGGGTTTTATACTGGCTTTGGGGTTTTATACTGGCTTTGGGGTTTTATACTGGCTGTGGGGTTTTATACTGGCTTTGGGGTCTTATACTGGCTATGGGGTTTTATACTGGCTTTGTGGTTTTATTCTGGCTTTGTGGTTTTATACTCGCTTTGGGGTTTTATATTGGCTTTGGGGTTTAATACTGACTTTGGAGTTTTATTTTGGCTTTGGGGTTTTATGCTGGCTTTGGGGTTTTATATTGGCTTTAGGGTTTCATATTGGCTTTGGGGTTTTATACTGGCTATGGGGTTTTAAACTGGCTTTGAGGTTTTATACTTGCATTGGGGTTTTATACTCTCTTTTTGGTTTCATACTGGCTTTGGGGTTTTATGCTGGCTTTGGGGTTTTATACTGGCTTTGGGGTTTTATACTGGCTTTGGGGTTTTATTTTGGCTTTGGGGTTTTAAACTGGCTTTGGGGTTTTATACTGGCTTTGGGGTTTTATATTGGCTTTGGGCTTTTATACTGGCATTGGAGTTTTATATTGGCTTTAGGGTTTCATATTGGCTTTGGGGTTTTATACTGGCTTTGGGGTTTCATACTGGCTTTGTGATTTTATTCTGGCTTTGGGGTTTTATACTGGCTTTGGGGTTTTATACTGGCTTTTGGGTTTTATTTTGGCTTTGGAGTGTTTAAACTGGCTTTGGGGTTTTATACTGGCTTTGGGGTTTTATATTGGCTTTGGTCTTTTATACTGGCATTGGGGTTTTATATTGGCTTTGGGGTTTAAAACTGGCGATGGGGTTTTATACTCGCTTTGGGGTTTTATGCTGGCTTTGGGTTTTATGCTGGCTTTGGGGTTTTATACTGTCATTGGGGTTTTATTTTGGCTTTGGGGTTTTATACTGGCTTTGGGGTTTTATACTGGCTTTGGGGTTTTATACTGGCTGTGGGGTTTTATACTGGCTTTGGGGTCTTATACTGGCTATGGGGTTTTATACTGGCTTTGTGGTTTTATTCTGGCTTTGTGGTTTTATACTCGATTTGGGGTTTTATATTGGCTTTGGGGTTTAATAGTGACTTTGGAGTTTTATTTTGGCTTTGGGGTTTTATGCTGGCTTTGGGGTTTTATATTGGCTTTAGGGTTTCATATTGGCTTTGGGGTTTTATACTGGCTATGGGGTTTTAAACTGGCTTTGAGGTTTTATACTTGCATTGGGGTTTTATACTGGCTTTGGGGTTTCATACTGGCTTTGGGGTTTTATGCTGGCTTTGGGGTTTTATACTGGCTTTGGGGTTTTATACTGGCTTTGGGGTTTTATTTTGGTTTTGGGGTTTTAAACTGGCTTTGGGGTTTTATACTATCTTTGGGGTTTTATATTGGCTTTGGGCTTTTATACTGGCATTTGGGTTTTATATTGGCTTCAGGGTTTCATATTGGCTTTGGGGTTTTATACTGGCTATGGGGTTTTATTATGGCTTTGGGGTTTTATACTGGCTTTGGGGTTTATACTGGCTTTGGAGTTTAATACTGGCTTTGTGATTTTATTCTGGCTTTGGGGTTTTAAACTGGCTTTGGGGTTTTAAACTGGCTATGGGGTTTTATAATGGCTTTGGGGTTTTATACTGACTTTGGGGGTTTTCACTGGCTTTGGGGTTTTATACTGGCTTTGGGTTTTATACTGGCTTTGGGGTTATATACTGGCCTTGGATATTTTATACTGGCTTGCGAGTTTTATACTGACTTTGGGGTTTTATGTTGGATTTGGGGTTTTATACTGGCTTTGTCGTTTTATTCTGGCTTTGGGGTTTTATACTCGCTTTGGGGTTTTACACTGTCATTGGGGTTTTATTTTGGCTTTGGTGTTTTATACTGGCTTTGGGGTTTTATACTGGCTTTGGGGTTTTATATTGGCTTTAGGGTTTCATATTGGCTTTGGGATTTTATACTGGCTATGGGGTTTTAAACTGGCTTTGAGATTTTATACTTGCATTGGGGTTTTACACTGGCTTTGGGGTTTCATACTGGCTTTGGGGTTTTATGCTGGCTTTGGGGTTTTATACTGGCTTTGGGGTTTTATACTGGCTTTGGGGTTTTATTTTGGCTTTGGGGTTTTAAACTGGCTTTGGGGTTTTATACTATCTTTGGGGTTTTATATTGGCTTTGGGTTTTTATACTGGCATTGGGGTTTTATATTGGCTTCAGGGTTTCATATTGGCTTTGGGGTTTTATACGGGCTATGGGGTTTTATAATGGCTTTGGGGTTTTATACTGGCTTTGGGGTTTATACTGGCTTTGGGGTTTAATACTGGCTTTGTGATTTTATTCTGGCTTTGGGGTTTTAAACTGGCTTTGGGGTTTTAAACTGGCTATGGGGCTTTATAATGGCTTTGGGGTTTTATACTGACTTTGGGGTTTTTTACTGGCTTTGGGGTTTTATACTGGCTTTGGGTTTTATACTGGCTTTGGGGTTATATACTGGCCTTGGATATTTTATACTGGCTTGCGAGTTTTATACTGACTTTGGGGTTTTATGTTGGATTTGGGGTTTTATACTGGCTTTGTCGTTTTATTCTGGCTTTGGGGTTTTATACTCGCTTTGGGGTTTTATGCTGGCTTTGGGGTTTTATACTGGCTTTGGGGTTTTACACTGTCATTGGGGTTTTATTTTGGCTTTGGTGTTTTATACTGGCTTTGGGGTTTTATACTGGCTTTGGGGTTTTATATTGGCTTTTGGGTTTGATCCTGGCTTTGGGGTTTTATACTGACTTTGGGGTTTTAAACTGGCTATGGGGTTTTATAATGGCTTTGGGGTTTTATACTGGCTTTGGGGTTTTATACTGGCTTTGGTGTTTTATGTTGGCTTTGGGGTTTCATACTGGCTTTGTGATTTTATTCTGGCTTTGGGGTTTTATACTGGTTTTGGGGTTCTATACTGGCATTGGGGTTTTATACTGGCTTTGTAGTTTTATTCTGGCTTTGGGGTTTTATACTGGCTTTGGATTTTTTACTGGCTTGGGAGTTTTATACTGACTTTGGGGTTTTATGTTGGCTTTGGGGTTTTTTACTGGGTTTGGGGTTTTATACTGGCTTTGGATGTTTTTTACTGGCTTTGTAGTTTTATTCTGGCTTTGGGGTTTTATACTGGCTTTGTAGTTTTATTCTGGCTTTGGGGTTTTATACTGGCTTTGTGGTTTTATTCTGGCTTTGGGGTTTTATACTGGATTTGGGGTTTTAAACTGGCTTTGAGGTTTTATACTTGCATTGAGGTTTTATACTGGCTTTGGGGTTTCATACTGGCTTTGGGGTTTTATGCTGGCTTTGGGGTTTTATACTGGCTTTGGGGTTTTATACTGGCTTTGGGGTTTTATTTTTGCTTTGGGGTTTTAAACTGGCTTTGGGGTTTTATACTGTCTTTGGGGTTTTATATTGGCTTCGGGTTTTTATATTTTGGCATTGGGGTTTTATATTGGCTTCAGGGTTTCATATTGGCTTTGGGGTTTTATACGGGCTATGGGGTTTTATAATGGCTTTGGGGTTTTAAACTGGCTTTGGGGTTTTATACTGTCTTTGGGGTTTTATACGGGCTATGGGGTTTTATAATGGCTTTGGGGTTTTATACTGGCTTTGGGGTTTATACTGGCTTTGGGGTTTAATACTGGCTTTGTGATTTTATTCTGGCTTTGGGGTTTTAAACTGGCTTTGGGGTTTTAAACTGGCTATGGGGTTTTATAATGGCTTTGGGGTTTTATACTGACTTTGGGGTTTTTTACTGGCTTTGGGGTTTTATACTGGCTTTGGGTTTTATACTGGCTTTGGGGTTATATACTGGCCTTGGATATTTTATACTGGCTTGCGAGTTTTATACTGACTTTGGGGTTTTATGTTGGATTTGGGGTTTTATACTGGCTTTGTCGTTTTATTCTGGCTTTGGGGTTTTATACTCGCTTTGGGGTTTTATGCTGGCTTTGGGGTTTTATACTGGCTTTGGGGTTTTACACTGTCATTGGGGTTTTATTTTGGCTTTGGTGTTTTATACTGGCTTTGGGGTTTTATACTGGCTTTGGGGTTTTATATTGGCTTTTGGGTTTGATCCTGGCTTTGGGGTTTTATACTGACTTTGGGGTTTTAAACTGGCTATGGGGTTTTATAATGGCTTTGGGGTTTTATACTGGCTTTGGGGTTTTATACTGGCTTTGGTGTTTTATGTTGGCTTTGGGGTTTCATACTGGCTTTGTGATTTTATTCTGGCTTTGGGGTTTTATACTGGTTTTGGGGTTCTATACTGGCATTGGGGTTTTATACTGGCTTTGTAGTTTTATTCTGGCTTTGGGGTTTTATACTGGCTTTGGATTGTTTACTGGCTTGGGAGTTTTATACTGACTTTGGGGTTTTATGTTGGCTTTGGGGTTTTTTACTGGGTTTGGGGTTTTATACTGGCTTTGGATGTTTTTTACTGGCTTTGTAGTTTTATTCTGGCTTTGGGGTTTTATACTGGCTTTGTAGTTTTATTCTGGCTTTGGGGTTTTATACTGGCTTTGTGGTTTTATTCTGGCTTTGGGGTTTTATACTGGATTTGGGGTTATAAACTGGCTTTGAGCTTTTATACTTGCATTGGGGTTTTATACTGGCTTTGGGGTTTCATACTGGCTTTGGGGTTTTATGCTGGCTTTGGGGTTTTATACTGGCTTTGGGGTTTTATACTGGCTTTGGGGTTTTATTTTGGCTTTGGGGTTTTAAACTGGCTTTGGGGTTTTATACTGTCTTTGGGGTTTTATATTGGCATCGGGTTTTTATATTTTGGCATTGGGGTTTTATATTGGCTTCAGGGTTTCATATTGGCTTTGGGGTTTTATACGGGCTATGGGGTTTTATAATGGCTTTGGGGTTTTATACTGGCTTTGGCGTTTATACTGGCTTTGGGGTTTAATACTGGCTTTGTGATTTTATTCTGGCTTTTGGGTTTTAAACTGGCTTTGTTGTTTTAAACTGGCTATGGGGTTTTATAATGGCTTTGGGGTTTTATACTGACTTTGGGGTTTTTTACTGGCTTTGGGGTTTTATACTGGCTTTGGGTTTTATACTGGCTTTGGGGTTATATACTGGCCTTGGATATTTTATACTGGCTTGCGAGTTTTATACTGACTTTGGGGTTTTATGTTGGATTTGGGGTTTTATACTGGCTTTGTCGTTTTATTCTGGCTTTGGGGTTTTATACTCGCTTTGGGGTTTTATGCTGGCTTTGGGGTTTTATACCGGCTTTGGGGTTTTACACTGTCATTGGGGTTTTATTTTGGCTTTGGTGTTTTATACTGGCTTTGGGGTTTTATACTGGCTTTGGGGTTTTATATTGGCTTTTGGGTTTGATCCTGGCTTTGGGGTTTTATACTGACTTTGGGGTTTTAAACTGGCTATGGGGTTTTATAATGGCTTTGGGGTTTTATACTGGCTTTGGGGTTTTATACTGGCTTTGGTGTTTTATGTTGGCTTTGGGGTTTCATACTGGCTTTGTAGTTTTATTCTGGCTTTGGGGTTTTATACTGGCTTTGGATTTTTTACTGGCTTGGGAGTTTTATACTGACTTTGGGGTTTTATGTTGGCTTTGGGGTTTTTTACTGGGTTTGGGGTTTTATACTGGCTTTGGATGTTTTTTACTGGCTTTGTAGTTTTATTCTGGCTTTGGGGTTTTATACTGGCTTTGTAGTTTTATTCTGGCTTTGGGGTTTTATACTGGCTTTGTGGTTTTATTCTGGCTTTGGGGTTTTATACTGGATTTGGGGTTTTATACTGCCTTTGGGGTTTTATACTGGCTTTGGGGTTTTATACTGCCTTTGGTGTTTTATATTGGCTCTGGGGTCTTATACTGGCGTTGGGGTTTTTATATTGGCTTTGGGGTCATATACTGGCTTTTGGGGTTTTATTCTGGCTTTGGGGTTGTATACTGGCTTTGGGGTTTTATACTTGCTTTGGGGTTTTATATTGGCTTTGGGGTTTTATACTGACTTTGGTGTTTTATATTGGCTTTAGGGTTTCATATTGGCTTTGGGGTTTTATACTGGCTATGTGGTTTTATACTGGCTTTGGGGTTTTATACTGGCTTTGGGGTTTTATACTGGCTTTGGGGTTTTATACTGGCTTTGGGGTTTTATGCTGCCTTTGGGGTTTTAAACTGGCTTAGGGGTTTTTTACTGGCTTTGGGGTTTTATACTGGATTTGGGGTTATAAACTGGCTTTGAGCTTTTATACTTGCATTGGGGTTTTATACTGGCTTTGGGGTTTCATACTGGCTTTGGGGTTTTATGCTGGCTTTGGGGTTTTATACTGGCTTTGGGGTTTTATACTGGCTTTGGGGTTTTATTTTGGCTTTGGGGTTTTAAACTGGCTTTGGGGTTTTATACTGTCTTTGGGGTTTTATATTGGCTTCGGGTTTTTATATTTTGGCATTGGGGTTTTATATTGGCTTCAGGGTTTCATATTGGCTTTGGGGTTTTATACGGGCTATGGGGTTTTATAATGGCTTTGGGGTTTTATACTGGCTTTGGGGTTTATACTGGCTTTGGGGTTTAATACTGGCTTTGTGATTTTATTCTGGCTTTTGGGTTTTAAACTGGCTTTGGGGTTTTAAACTGGCTATGGGGTTTTATAATGGCTTTGGGGTTTTATACTGACTTTGGGGTTTTTTACTGGCTTTGGGGTTTTATACTGGCTTTGGGTTTTATACTGGCTTTGGGGTTATATACTGGCCTTGGATATTTTATACTGGCTTGCGAGTTTTAGACTGACTTTGGGGTTTTATGTTGGATTTGGGGTTTTATACTGGCTTTGTCGTTTTATTCTGGCTTTGGGGTTTTATACTCGCTTTGGGGTTTTATGCTGGCTTTGGGGTTTTATACCGGCTTTGGGGTTTTACACTGTCATTGGGGTTTTATTTTGGCTTTGGTGTTTTATACTGGCTTTGGGGTTTTATACTGGCTTTGGGGTTTTATATTGGCTTTTGGGTTTGATCCTGGCTTTGGGGTTTTATACTGACTTTGGGGTTTTAAACTGGCTATGGGGTTTTATAATGGCTTTGGGGTTTTATACTGGCTTTGGGGTTTTATACTGGCTTTGGTGTTTTATGTTGGCTTTGGGGTTTCATACTGGCTTTGTGATTTTATTCTGGCTTTGGGGTTTTATACTGGTTTTGGGGTTCTATACTGGCATTGGGGTTTTATACTGGCTTTGTAGTTTTATTCTGGCTTTGAGGTTTTATACTGGCTTTGGATTTTTTACTGGCTTGGGAGTTTTATACTGACTTTGGGGTTTTATGTTGGCTTTGGGGTTTTTTACTGGGTTTGTGGTTTTATACTGGCTTTGGATGTTTTTTACTGGCTTTGTAGTTTTATTCTGGCTTTGGGGTTTTATACTGGCTTTGTAGTTTTATTCTGGCTTTGGGGTTTTATACTGGCTTTGTGGTTTTATTCTGGCTTTGGGGTTTTATACTGGATTTGGGGTTTTATACTGCCTTTGGGGTTTTATACTGGCTTTGGGGTTTTATACTGCCTTTGGTGTTTTATATTGGCTCTGGGGTCTTATACTGGCGTTGGGGTTTTTATATTGGCTTTGGGGTCATATACTGGCTTTTGGGGTTTTATTCTGGCTTTGGGGTTGTATACTGGCTTTGGGGTTTTATACTTGCTTTGGGGTTTTATATTGGCTTTGGGGTTTTATACTGACTTTGGTGTTTTATTTTGGCTTTGGGGTTTTATGCTGGCTTTGTGGTTTTATATTGGCTTTAGGGTTTCATATTGGCTTTGGGGTTTTATACTGGCTATGTGGTTTTATACTGGCTTTGGGGTTTTATACTGGCTTTGGGGTTTTTTACTGGCTTTGGGGTTTTATACTGGCTTTGGGGTTTTATGCTGCCTTTGGGGTTTTAAACTGGCTTAGGGGTTTTTTACTGGCTTTGGGGTTTTATACTGACTTTGGTGTTTTATTTTGGCTTTGGGGTTTTATGCTGGCTTTGGGGTTTTATATTGGCTTTGGGGTTTTATACTGGCTTTGGGGTTTCATACTGGCTTTGGGGTTTTAAATTGGCTTTGGGGTTTTATACTGGCTTTGGGGTTTTATACTGGCTATGGGGTTTTATACTGGCTTTGGGGTTTTATACTGGCTTTGGGGTTTTATACTGGCTTTGGGGTTTCATACTGGCTTTGGGGTTTTAAATTGGCTTTGGGGTTTTATACTGGCTATGGGGGTTTATACTGGCTTTGGGGTTTTATACTGGCTTTGGGGTTTTATATTGGCTTTGGGCTTTTATACTGGCATTGGGGTTTTATATTGGCTTTGGGGTTTTAAACTGGCTATGGGGTTTTATAATGGCTTTGGGGTTTTATCCTGGCGTTGGGGTTTTACACTGGCTTTTGAGGTTTTATACGGGCTTTGGGGTTTTATACTGGCTTTGGGGTTTTATACTTGCTTTGGGGTTTTATATTGGCTTTGGGGTTTTATACTGACTTTGGTGTTTTATTTTGGCTTTTGGGGTTTTATCCTGACTTCGGGGTTTTAAAATCGCTGTGGGGTTTTATACTGGCTTTGGTTTTTTATGTTGGCTTTGAGGTTTTTATACTTGCTTTGGGGTTTTATATTGGCTTTGGGGTTTTATACTGGCTGTGGGGTTTTATATTGGCTTTGGGGTTTTATATTGGCTTTGGGGTTTTATACTGGCTTTGGGGTTTTATATTGGCTTTGGGGTTTCATATTGGCTTTGGGGTTTTATACTGGATTTGGGGTTTTATACTGGCTTTTGGGTTTTATACTGGCTTTGGGGTTTTATACTGCCTTTGTGGTTTTATACTGGCATTGGGGTTTTATACTGGCTTTGGGGTTTTATACTGGCTATGGGGTTTTATACTGGCTTTGAGGTTTCATACTGGCCTTGTAGTTTTAATCTGGCTTTGAGTTTTTATTCTGGCTTTGGGGTTTAATACTGGCTTTGGGGTTTTATACTGGCTTTGGGGTTTTATACTGGCTTTGGGGTTTTATGTTGGCTTTGGGGTTTTATACTGGCTTTGGGGTTTTTTAACTGGCTATGGGGTTTTATACTGGCTTTGAGGTTTCATACTGGCCTTGTAGTTTTAATCTGGCTTTGATGTTTTATTCTGGCTTTGGGGTTTAATAATGGCTTTGGGGTTTTATACTGGCTTTGGGGTTTTATACTGGCTTTGGGGTTTTATACTGCCTTTGGTGTTTTATATTGGCTCTGGGGTCTTATAGTGGCTTTGGGGTTTTATACTGGCTTTGGGGTTTTATGTTGGCTTTGGGGTTTTATACTGGCTTTGGGGTTTTTTAACTGGCTATGGGGTTTTATACTGGCTTTGAGGTTTCATACTGGCCTTGTAGTTTTAATCTGGCTTTGATGTTTTATTCTGGCTTTGGGGTTTAATAATGGCTTTGGGGTTTTATACTGGCTTTGGGGTTTTATACTGGCTTTGGGGTTTTATACTGCCTTTGGTGTTTTATATTGGCTCTGGGGTCTTATAGTGGCTTTGGGGTTTTTATATTGGCTTTGGGGTTATATACTGGCTTTGGGGTTTTATACTGGCTTTGGGATTGTATACTGGCTTTGGGGTTTTATACTTGATTTGGGGTTTTATATTGGCTTTGGGATTTTATACTGGCTTTGGGGTTTTATGTTGGCTTTGGGGTTTCATATTGGCTTTGGGGTTTTATACTGGCTTTGGGGTTTTATACTGGCTTTGGGGTTTTATACTGGCTTTGGTGTTTTATACTGACTTTGTGGTTTTATACTGGCTTTGGGGTTTTTTAACTGGCTATGGGGTTTTATACTGGCTTTGAGGTTTCATACTGGCCTTGTAGTTTTAATCTGGCTTTGAGGTTTTTTTCTGGCTTTGGGGTTTAATACTGGCTTTGGGGTTTTATACTGGCTTTGGGGATTTATACTGGCTTTGGGGTTTAATGTTGGCTTTGGGGTTTTATACTGGATTTGTGGTTTTATTCTGGCTTTGGGTTTTATACTGGCTTTGGGGTTTTATACTGGCTTTGGGGTTTTATACTGGCTTTGGGGTTTTATACTGCCTTTGGTGTTTTATATTGGCTCTGGGGTCTTATAGTGGCTTTGGGGTTTTTATATTGGCTTTGGGGTTATATACTGGCTTTGGGGTTTTATACTGGCTTTGGGATTGTATACTGGCTTTGGGGATTTATACTGACTTTGGTGTTTTATTTTGGCTTTTGGGGTTTTATCCTGACTTCGGGGTTTTATAATGGCTTTGGGGTTTTATGCTGGCTTTGGGTTTTTATGTTGGCTTTGAGGTTTTTATACTTGCTTTGGGGTTTTATATTGGCTTTGGGGTTTTATACTGGCTTTGGGGTTTTATATTGGCTTTGGGGTTTCATATTGGCTTTGGGGTTTTATAGTGGCGTTGGGGTTTTATTCTGGCTTTGGGGTTTTATACTGGCTTTGGGGTTTTATACTGACTTTGTGGTTTTATACTGGCTTTGGGGTTTTATACTGGCTTTGGGGTTTTTTAACTGGCTATGGGGTTTTAAACTGGCTTTGAGGTTTCATACTGGCCTTATAGTTTTAATCTGGCTTTGAGGTTTTATTATGGCTTTGGGGTTTAATACTGGCTTTGAGGTTTTTATACTTGCTTTGGGGTTTTATATTGGCTTTGGGGTTTTATACTGGCTTTGGGGTTTTATATTGGCTTTGGGGTTTCATATTAGCTTTGGGGTTTTATACTGGCTTTGGGGTTTTATACTGGCTTTGGGGTTTTATTCTGGCTTTGGGGTTTTATACTGACTTTGTGGTTTTATACTGGCTTTGGGGTTTTATACTGGCTTTGGGGTTTTTTATCTGGCTATGGGGTTTTATGTTGGCTTTGGGGTTTTATACTGGCTTTGTGGTTTTATTCTGGCTTTGGGTTTTATACTGGCTTTGGGGTTTTATACTGGCTTTGGGGTTTTATACTGGCTTTGGGGTTTTATACTGCCTTTGGTGTTTTATATTGGCTCTGGGGTCTTATAGTGGCTTTGGGGTTTTTATATTGGCTTTGGGGTTATATACTGGCTTTGGGATTTTATACTGGCTTTGGGATTGTATACTGGCTTTGGGGTTTTATACTTGCTTTGGGGTTTTATATTGGCTTTGGGGTTTAATACTGGCTTTGGGGTTTTATATTGGCTTTGTGGTTTCATATTGGCTTTGGGGTTTTATACTGGCTTTGGGGTTTTATACTGGCCTTGTAGTTTTAATCTGGCTTTGAGGTTTTATTCTGGCTTTGGTGTTTAATACTGGCTTTGGGGTTTTATACTGGCTTTGGGGTTTTATACTGGCTTTGGGTTTTATGTTGGCTTTGGGGTTTTATACTGGCTTTGTGGTTTTATTCTGGCTTTGGGTTTTATACTGACTTTGGGGTTTTATACTGGCTTTGGGGTTTTATACTGTCTTTGGGGTTTTATACTGCCTTTGGTGTTTTATATTGGCTCTGGGGTCTTATAGTGGCTTTGGGGTTTTTATATTGGCTTTGGGGTTATATACTGGCTTTGGGGTTTTATACTGGCTTTGGGGTTGTATACTGGCTTTGGGGTTTTATACTTGCTTTGGGGTTTTAAATTGGCTTTGGGGTTTTATACTGGCTATAGGGTTGTATACTGGCTTTGGGGTTTTATATTGGCTTTGGGCTTTTATACTGGCATTGGGGTTTTATATTGGCTTTGGGGTTTTAAACTGACTATGGGATTTTATAATGGCTTTGGGCTTTTATCCTGGCGTTGGGGTTTTACACTGGCTTTTGGGGTTTTATACGGGCTTTGGGGTTTTATACTGGCTTTGGGGTTTTATACTTGCTTTGGGGTTTTATAATGGCTTTGGGGTTTTATACTGACTTTGGTGTTTTATTTTGGCTTTGGGGTTTTATCCTGACTTCGGAGTTTTAAAATGGCTTTGGGGTTTTATACTGGCTTTGGGATTTTATGTTGGCTTTGAGGTTTTTATACTTGCTTTGGGGTTTTATATTGGCTTTGGGGTTTTATACTGGCTTTGGGGTTTTATACTGGCTTTGGGGTTTTATACTGGCTTTGGGGTTTTATACTGACTTTGTTGTTTTATACTGGCTTTGGGGTTTTATACTGGCTTTGGGGTTTTATACTGGCTATGGGGTTTTATACTGGCTTTGAGGTTTCATACTGGCCTTGTAGTTTTAATCTGGCTTTGAGGTTTTATTCTGGCTTTGGGGTTTAATACTGGCTTTGGGGTTTTATACTGGCTTTGGGGTTTTATACTGGCTTTGGGTTTTATGTTGGCTTTGGGGTTTTATACTGGCTTTGTGGTTTTATTCTGGCTTTGGGTTTTATACTGACTTTGGGGTTTTATACTGGCTTTGGGGTTTTATATTGGCTTTGGGGTTTTATACTGCCTTTGGTGTTTTATATTGTCTCTGGGGTCTTATAGTGGCTTTGGGGTTTTTATATTGGCTTTGGGGTTATATACTGGCTTTGGGGTTTTATACTGGCTTTGGGGTTGTATACTGGCTTTGGGGTTTTATACTTGCTTTGGGGTTTTATATTGGCTTTGGGGTTTTATACTGACTTTGGGGTTTGATATTGGCTTTGGGGTTTTAATATTGGCTTTGGGGTTATATACTGGCTTTGGGGTTTTATACTGGCTTTGGGGTTGTATACTGGCTTTGGGGTTTCATACTGGCTTTGGGGTTTTAAATTGGCTTTGGGGTTTTATACTGGCTATGGGGTTTTATACTGGCTTTGGGGTTTTATATTGGCTTTGGGCTTTTATACTGGCTATGGGGTTTTATAATGGCTTTGGGGTTTTATCCTGGCGTTGGGGTTTTACACTGGCTTTTGGGGTTTTATACGGGCTTTGGGGTTTTATACTGGCTTTGGGGTTTTATACTTGCTTGGGGTTTTATATTGGCTTTGGGGTTTTATACTGCCTTTGGTGTTTTATATTGGCTCTGGGGTCTTATAGTGGCTTTGGGGTTTTTATATTGGCTTTGGGGTTATATACTGGCTTTGGGATTTTATACTGGCTTTGGGATTGTATACTGGCTTTGGGGTTTTATACTTGCTTTGGGGTTTTATATTGGCTTTGGGGTTTAATACTGGCTTTGGGGTTTTATATTGGCTTTGTGGTTTCATATTGGCTTTGGGGTTTTATACTGGCTTTGGGGTTTTATACTGGCCTTGTAGTTTTAATCTGGCTTTGAGGTTTTATTCTGGCTTTGGGGTTTAATACTGGCTTTGGGGTTTTATACTGGCTTTGGGGTTTTATACTGGCTTTGGGTTTTATGTTGGCTTTGGGGTTTTATACTGGCTTTGTGGTTTTATTCTGGCTTTGGGTTTTATACTGACTTTGGGGTTTTATACTGGCTTTGGGGTTTTATACTGTCTTTGGGGTTTTATACTGCCTTTGGTGTTTTATATTGGCTCTGGGGTCTTATAGTGGCTTTGGGGTTTTTATATTGGCTTTGGGGTTATATACTGGCTTTGGGGTTTTATACTGGCTTTGGGGTTGTATACTGGCTTTGGGGTTTTATACTTGCTTTGGGGTTTTAAATTGGCTTTGGGGTTTTATACTGGCTATAGGGTTGTATACTGGCTTTGGGGTTTTATATTGGCTTTGGGCTTTTATACTGGCATTGGGGTTTTATATTGGCTTTGGGCTTTTATACTGGCTATGGGGTTTTATAATGGCTTTGGGGTTTTATCCTGGCGTTGGGGTTTTACACTGGCTTTTGGGGTTTTATACGGGCTTTGGGGTTTTATACTGGCTTTGGGGTTTTATACTTGCTCGGGGTTTTATATTGGCTTTGAGGTTTTATACTGACTTTGGTGTTTTATTTTGGCTTTTGGGGTTTTATCACGACTTCGGAGTTTTAAAATGGCTTTGGGGTTTAATACTGGCTTTGGAATTTTATGTTGGCTTTGAGGTTTTTATACTTGCTGTGGGGTTTTATATTGGCTTTGGGGTTTTATACTGGCTTTGGGGTTTTATATTGGCTTTGGGGTTTCATATTGGCTTTGGGGTTTTATACTGGCTTGGGGTTTTATACTGGCTTTGGGGTTTTATGCTGGCTTTGGGGTTTTATACTGACTTTGTGGTTTTATACTGGCTTTGGGGTTTTATACTGGCTTTGCGGTTTTATCCTGGCTATGGGGTTTTATACTGGCTTTGAGGTTTCATACTGGCCTTGTAGTTTTAATCTGGCTTTGAGGTTTTATTCTGGCTTTGGGGTTTAATACTGGCTTTGGGGTTTTATACTGGCTTTGGGGTTTTATACTGGCTTTGGGGTTTTATGTTGGCTTTGGGGTTTTATACTGGCTTTGTGGTTTTATTCTGGCTTTGGGTTTTATACTGACTTTGGGGTTTTATACTGGCTTTGGGGTTTTATACTGGCTTTGGGGTTTTATACTGCCTTTGGTGTTTTATATTGGCTCTGGGGTCTTATAGTGGCTTTGGGGTTTTTATATTGGCTTTGGGGTTATATACTGGCTTTGGGGTTTTATACTGGCTTTGGGGTTGTATACTGGCTTTGGGGTTTTATACTTGCTTTGGGGTTTTATATTGGCTTTGGGGTTTTATACTGACTTTGGGGTTTTATACTGGCTTTGGGGTTTTTATATTGGCTTTGGGGTTATATACTGGCTTTGGGGTTTTATAATGGCTTTGGGGTTGTATACTGGCTTTGGGGTTTCATACTGGCTTTGGGGTTTTAAATTGGCTTTGGGGTTTTATACTGGCTATAGGGTTTTATACTGGCTATGGGGTTTTATACTGGCTTAGGGTTTTTATACTGGCTTTGGGGTTTTATTTTGGCTTTGGGGTTTTAAACTGGCTTTGGGGTTTTATATTGGCTTTGGGGTTTTATACTGACTTTGGTGTTTTATATTGGATTTGGGGTTTTATACTGGCTTTGGGGTTTCATACTGGCTTTGGGGTTTTAAATTAGCTTTGGGGTTTTATACTGGCTTTGGGGTTTTATACTGGCTATGGGGTTTTATACTGGCTTTGGGGTTTTATGTTGGCTTTGGGGTTTTATACTGGCTTTGTGGTTTTATTCTGGCTTTAGGGATTTATACTGGCTTTGGGGTTTTATACTGGCTTTGGGGTTTAATACTGGCTTTGGGGTTTTATACTGCCTTTGGTGTTTTATATTGGCTCTGGGGTCTTACAGTGGCTTTGGGGGTTTTATATTGGCTTTGGGGTTATATACTGGCTTTGGGGATTTATAGTGGCTTTGGGGTTTTATACTGCGCTTTGGGGTTTTTATATTGGCTTTGGGGTTATATACTGGCTTTGGGGTTTTATACTTGCTTTGGGGTTGCATACTGGCTTTGGGGTTTCATACTGGCTTTGGGGTTTTAAATTGGCTTTGGGGTTTTATACTGGCTATAGGGTTTAATACCGGCTTTGGGGTTTTATACTGGCTTAGGGGTTTTATACTGGCTTTGGGGTTTTATTTTGGCTTTGGGGTTTTAAACTGGCTTTGGGGTTTTATATTGGCTTTGGGGTTTTATACTGACTTTGGTGTTTTATCTTGGCTTTGGGGTTTTATACTGGCTTTGGAGTTTCATACTGGCTTTGGGGTTTTAAATTGGCTTTGGGATTTTATACTGGCTTTGGGGTTTTATAATGGCTATGGGGTTTTATACTGGCTTTGGGGTTTTATACTGGCTTTGGGGTTTTATACTGGCTTTGGGGTTTCATACTGCCTTTGGGGTTTTATACTGGCTTTGGGGTTTTATACTGCCTTTGGTGTTTTATATTGGCTCTGGGGTCTTATACTGGTTTTGGGGTTTTTATATTGGCTTTGGGGTCATATACTGGCTTTTGGGGTTTTATACTGGCTTTGGGGTTGTATACGGGCTTTGGGGTTTAATACTTGCTTTGGGCTTTTAAATTGGCTTTGGGGTTTTATACTGACTTTGGTGTTTTATTTTGGCTTTGGGGTTTTATGCTGGCTTTGGGGTTTTATATTGGCTTTAGGGTTTCATATTGGCTTTGGGGTTGTATACTGGCTATGGGGTTTTATACTGTCTTTGGGGTTTTATACTGGCTTTGGGTTTTTTTACTGGCTTTGGGGTTTCATATTGGCTTTGGGGTTTGATGCTGCCTTTGGGGTTTTATACTGGCTTTGGGGTTTTATACTGCCTTTGGTGTTTTATATTGGCTCTGGGGTCTTATACTGGCTTTGGGGTTTTATACTGGCTTTGGGGTTGTATACTGGCTTTGGGGTTTTATACTTGCTTTGGGGTTTTATGTTGGCTTTGCGGTTTTATACTGACTTTGGGGTTTTATACTGGCTTTGGGGTTTTTATATTGGCTTTGGGGTTATATACTGGCTTTGGGGTTTTATAATGGCTTTGGGGTTGTATACTGGCTTTGGGGTTTCATACTGGCTTTGGGGTTTTAAATTGGCTTTGGGGTTTTATACTGGCTTTGGGGTTTTATTTTGGCTTTGGGGTTTTAAACTGGCTTTGGGGTTTTATATTGGCTTTGGGGTTTTATACTGACTTTGGTGTTTTATCTTGGCTTTGGGGTTTTATACTGGCTTTGGGGTTTCATACTGGCTTTGGGGTTTTAAATTGGCTTTGGGGTTTTATACTGGCTTTGGGGTTTTATACTGGCTATGGGGTTTTATACTGGCTTTGGGGTTTTATACTGGCTTTGGGGTTTTATACTGGCTTTGGGGTTTCATACTGCCTTTGGGGTTTTATACTGGCTTTGGGGTTTTATACTGCCTTTGGTGTTTTATATTGGCTCTGGGGTCTTATACTGGTTTTGGGGTTTTTATATTGGCTTTGGGGTCATATACTGGCTTTTGGGGTTTTATACTGGCTATGGGGTTTTATACTGGCTTTGGGGTTTTATACTGGCTTTGGGGTTTTATACTGGCTTTGGGGTTTTATACTGACTTTGGTGTTTTATTTTGGCTTTGGGGTTTTATGCTGGCTTTGGGGTTTTATATTGGCTTTAGGGTTTCATATTGGCTTTGGGGTTGTATACTGGCTATGGGGTTTTATACTGTCTTTGGGGTTTTATACTGGCTTTGGGTTTTTTTACTGGCTTTGGGGTTTCATACTGGCTTTGGGGTTTTATGCTACCTTTGGGGTTTTATACTGGCTTTGGGGTTTTATACTGCCTTTGGTGTTTTATATTGGCTCTGGGGTCTTATACTGGCTTTGGGGTTTTTATATTGGCTTTGGGGTTATATACTGGCTTTGGGGTTTTATACTGGCTTTGGGGTTGTATACTGGCTTTGGGGTTTTATACTTGCTTTGGGGTTTTATATTGGCTTTGGGGTTTTATACTGACTTTGGGGTTTTATACTGGCTTTGGGGTTTTTATATTGGCTTTGGGGTTATATACTGGCTTTGGGGTTTTATAATGGCTTTGGGGTTGTATACTGGCTTTGGGGTTTCATACTGGCTTTGGGGTTTTAAATTGGCTTTGGGGTTTTATACTGGCTATAGGGTTTTATACTGGCTATGGGGTTTTATACTGGCTTAGGGTTTTTATACTGGCTTTGGGGTTTTATTTTGGCTTTGGGGTTTTAAACTGGCTTTGGGGTTTTATATTGGCTTTGGGGTTTTATACTGACTTTGGTGTTTTATATTGGCTTTGGGGTTTTATACTGGCTTTGGGGTTTCATACTGGCTTAGGGTTTTTATACTGGCTTTGGGGTTTTATTTTGGCTTTGGGGTTTTAAACTGGCTTTGGTGTTTTATTTTGGCTTTTGGGGTTTTATCACGACTTCGGAGTTTTAAAATGGCTTTGGGGTTTAATACTGGCTTTGGAATTTTATGTTGGCTTTGAGGTTTTTATACTTGCTGTGGGGTTTTATATTGGCTTTGGGGTTTTATACTGGCTTTGGGGTTTTATATTGGCTTTGGGGTTTCATATTGGCTTTGGGGTTTTATACTGGCTTGGGGTTTTATACTGGCTTTGGGGTTTTATGCTGGCTTTGGGGTTTTATACTGACTTTGTGGTTTTATACTGGCTTTGGGGTTTTATACTGGCTTTGCGGTTTTATCCTGGCTATGGGGTTTTATACTGGCTTTGAGGTTTCATACTGGCCTTGTAGTTTTAATCTGGCTTTGAGGTTTTATTCTGGCTTTGGGGTTTAATACTGGCTTTGGGGTTTTATACTGGCTTTGGGGTTTTATACTGGCTTTGGGGTTTTATGTTGGCTTTGGGGTTTTATACTGGCTTTGTGGTTTTATTCTGGCTTTGGGTTTTATACTGACTTTGGGGTTTTATACTGGCTTTGGTGTTTTATATTGGCTCTGGGGTCTTATAGTGGCTTTGGGGTTTTTATATTGGCTTTGGGGTTATATACTGGCTTTGGGGTTTTATACTGGCTTTGGGGTTGTATACTGGCTTTGGGGTTTTATACTTGCTTTGGGGTTTTATATTGGCTTTGGGGTTATATACTGGCTTTGGGGTTTTATACTGGCTTTGGGGTTGTATACTGGCTTTGGGGTTTTATACTTGCTTTGGGGTTTTATATTGGCTTTGGGGTTTTATACTGACTTTGGGGTTTTATACTGGCTTTGGGGTTTTTATATTGGCTTTGGGGTTATATACTGGCTTTGGGGTTTTATAATGGCTTTGGGGTTGTATACTGGCTTTGGGGTTTCATACTGGCTTTGGGGTTTTAAATTGGCTTTGGGGTTTTATACTGGCTATAGGGTTTTATACTGGCTATGGGGTTTTATACTGGCTTAGGGTTTTTATACTGGCTTTGGGGTTTTATTTTGGCTTTGGGGTTTTAAACTGGCTTTGGGGTTTTATATTGGCTTTGGGGTTTTATACTGACTTTGGTGTTTTATATTGGATTTGGGGTTTTATACTGGCTTTGGGGTTTCATACTGGCTTTGGGGTTTTAAATTAGCTTTGGGGTTTTATACTGGCTTTGGGGTTTTATACTGGCTATGGGGTTTTATACTGGCTTTGGGGTTTTATGTTGGCTTTGGGGTTTTATACTGGCTTTGTGGTTTTATTCTGGCTTTAGGGATTTATACTGGCTTTGGGGTTTTATACTGGCTTTGGGGTTTAATACTGGCTTTGGGGTTTTATACTGCCTTTGGTGTTTTATATTGGCTCTGGGGTCTTACAGTGGCTTTGGGGGTTTTATATTGGCTTTGGGGTTATATACTGGCTTTGGGGATTTATAGTGGCTTTGGGGTTTTATACTGCGCTTTGGGGTTTTTATATTGGCTTTGGGGTTATATACTGGCTTTGGGGTTTTATACTTGCTTTGGGGTTGCATACTGGCTTTGGGGTTTCATACTGGCTTTGGGGTTTTAAATTGGCTTTGGGGTTTTATACTGGCTATAGGGTTTAATACCGGCTTTGGGGTTTTATACTGGCTTAGGGGTTTTATACTGGCTTTGGGGTTTTATTTTGGCTTTGGGGTTTTAAACTGGCTTTGGGGTTTTATATTGGCTTTGGGGTTTTATACTGACTTTGGTGTTTTATCTTGGCTTTGGGGTTTTATACTGGCTTTGGAGTTTCATACTGGCTTTGGGGTTTTAAATTGGCTTTGGGGTTTTATACTGGCTTTGGGGTTTTATAATGGCTATGGGGTTTTATACTGGCTTTGGGGTTTTATACTGGCTTTGGGGTTTTATACTGGCTTTGGGGTTTCATACTGCCTTTGGGGTTTTATACTGACTTTGGGGTTTTATACTGCCTTTGGTGTTTTATATTGGCTCTGGGGTCTTATACTGGTTTTGGGGTTTTTATATTGGCTTTGGGGTCATATACTGGCTTTTGGGGTTTTATACTGGCTTTGGGGTTGTATACGGGCTTTGGGGTTTAATACTTGCTTTGGGCTTTTAAATTGGCTTTGGGGTTTTATACTGACTTTGGTGTTTTATTTTGGCTTTGGGGTTTTATGCTGGCTTTGGGGTTTTATATTGGCTTTAGGGTTTCATATTGGCTTTGGGGTTGTATACTGGCTATGGGGTTTTATACTGTCTTTGGGGTTTTATACTGGCTTTGGGTTTTTTTACTGGCTTTGGGGTTTCATATTGGCTTTGGGGTTTGATGCTGCCTTTGGGGTTTTATACTGGCTTTGGGGTTTTATACTGCCTTTGGTGTTTTATATTGGCTCTGGGGTCTTATACTGGCTTTGGGGTTTTATACTGGCTTTGGGGTTGTATACTGGCTTTGGGGTTTTATACTTGCTTTGGGGTTTTATGTTGGCTTTGCGGTTTTATACTGACTTTGGGGTTTTATACTGGCTTTGGGGTTTTTATATTGGCTTTGGGGTTATATACTGGCTTTGGGGTTTTATAATGGCTTTGGGGTTGTATACTGGCTTTGGGGTTTCATACTGGCTTTGGGGTTTTAAATTGGCTTTGGGGTTTTATACTGGCTTTGGGGTTTTATTTTGGCTTTGGGGTTTTAAACTGGCTTTGGGGTTTTATATTGGCTTTGGGGTTTTATACTGACTTTGGTGTTTTATCTTGGCTTTGGGGTTTTATACTGGCTTTGGGGTTTCATACTGGCTTTGGGGTTTTAAATTGGCTTTGGGGTTTTATACTGGCTTTGGGGTTTTATACTGGCTATGGGGTTTTATACTGGCTTTGGGGTTTTATACTGGCTTTGGGGTTTTATACTGGCTTTGGGGTTTCATACTGCCTTTGGGGTTTTATACTGGCTTTGGGGTTTTATACTGCCTTTGGTGTTTTATATTGGCTCTGGGGTCTTATACTGGTTTTGGGGTTTTTATATTGGCTTTGGGGTCATATACTGGCTTTTGGGGTTTTATACTGGCTATGGGGTTTTATACTGGCTTTGGGGTTTTATACTGGCTTTGGGGTTTTATACTGGCTTTGGGGTTTTATACTGACTTTGGTGTTTTATTTTGGCTTTGGGGTTTTATGCTGGCTTTGGGGTTTTATATTGGCTTTAGGGTTTCATATTGGCTTTGGGGTTGTATACTGGCTATGGGGTTTTATACTGTCTTTGGGGTTTTATACTGGCTTTGGGTTTTTTTACTGGCTTTGGGGTTTCATACTGGCTTTGGGGTTTTATGCTACCTTTGGGGTTTTATACTGGCTTTGGGGTTTTATACTGCCTTTGGTGTTTTATATTGGCTCTGGGGTCTTATACTGGCTTTGGGGTTTTTATATTGGCTTTGGGGTTATATACTGGCTTTGGGGTTTTATACTGGCTTTGGGGTTGTATACTGGCTTTGGGGTTTTATACTTGCTTTGGGGTTTTATATTGGCTTTGGGGTTTTATACTGACTTTGGGGTTTTATACTGGCTTTGGGGTTTTTATATTGGCTTTGGGGTTATATACTGGCTTTGGGGTTTTATAATGGCTTTGGGGTTGTATACTGGCTTTGGGGTTTCATACTGGCTTTGGGGTTTTAAATTGGCTTTGGGGTTTTATACTGGCTATAGGGTTTTATACTGGCTATGGGGTTTTATACTGGCTTAGGGTTTTTATACTGGCTTTGGGGTTTTATTTTGGCTTTGGGGTTTTAAACTGGCTTTGGGGTTTTATATTGGCTTTGGGGTTTTATACTGACTTTGGTGTTTTATATTGGCTTTGGGGTTTTATACTGGCTTTGGGGTTTCATACTGGCTTTGGGGTTTTAAATTAGCTTTGGGGTTTTATACTGGCTTTGGGGTTTTATACTGGCTATGGGGTTTTATACTGGCTTTGGGGTTTTATGTTGGCTTTGGGGTTTTATACTGGCTTTGTGGTTTTATTCTGGCTTTGGGGATTTATACTGGCTTTGGGGTTTTATACTGGCTTTGGGGTTTAATACTGGCTTTGGGGTTTTATACTGCCTTTGGTGTTTTATATTGGCTCTGGGGTCTTACAGTGGCTTTGGGGGTTTTATATTGGCTTTGGGGTTATATACTCGCTTTGGGGTTTTATAGTGGCTTTGGGGTTTTATACTGCGCTTTGGGGTTTTTATATTGGCTTTGGGGTTATATACTGGCTTTGGGGTTTTATACTTGCTTTGGGGTTGCATACTGGCTTTGGGGTTTCATACTGGCTTTGGGGTTTTAAATTGGCTTTGGGGTTTTATACTGGCTATAGGGTTTAATACCGGCTTTGGGGTTTTATACTGGCTTAGGGGTTTTATACTGGCTTTGGGGTTTTATTTTGGCTTTGGGGTTTTAAACTGGCTTTGGGGTTTTATATTGGCTTTGGGGTTTTATACTGACTTTGTTGTTTTATCTTGGCTTTGGGGTTTTATACTGGCTTTGGGGTTTTATACTGGCTTTGGGGTTGTATACTGGCTTTGGGGTTTTATACTTGCTTTGGGGTTTTATGTTGGCTTTGGGGTTTTATACTGACTTTGGGGTTTTATACTGGCTTTGGGGTTTTTATATTGGCTTTGGGGTTATATACTGGCTTTGGGGTTTTATAATGGCTTTGGGGTTGTATACTGGCTTTGGGGTTTCATACTGGCTTTGGGGTTTTAAATTGGCTTTGGGGTTTTATACTGGCTTTGGGGTTTTATTTTGGCTTTGGGGTTTTAAACTGGCTTTGGGGTTTTATATTGGCTTTGGGGTTTTATACTGACTTTGGTGTTTTATCTTGGCTTTGGGGTTTTATACTGGCTTTGGGGTTTCATACTGGCTTTGGGGTTTTAAATTGGCTTTGGGGTTTTATACTGGCTTTGGGGTTTTATACTGGCTATGGGGTTTTATACTGGCTTTGGGGTTTTATACTGGCTTTGGGGTTTTATACTGGCTTTGGGGTTTCATACTGCCTTTGGGGTTTTATACTGGCTTTGGGGTTTTATACTGCCTTTGGTGTTTTATATTGGCTCTGGGGTCTTATACTGGTTTTGGGGTTTTTATATTGGCTTTGGGGTCATATACTGGCTTTTGGGGTTTTATACTGGCTATGGGGTTTTATACTGGCTTTGGGGTTTTATACTGGCTTTGGGGTTTTATACTGGCTTTGGGGTTTTATACTGACTTTGGTGTTTTATTTTGGCTTTGGGGTTTTATGCTGGCTTTGGGGTTTTATATTGGCTTTAGGGTTTCATATTGGCTTTGGGGTTGTATACTGGCTATGGGGTTTTATACTGTCTTTGGGGTTTTATACTGGCTTTGGGTTTTTTTACTGGCTTTGGGGTTTCATACTGGCTTTGGGGTTTTATGCTACCTTTGGGGTTTTATACTGGCTTTGGGGTTTTATACTGCCTTTGGTGTTTTATATTGGCTCTGGGGTCTTATACTGGCTTTGGGGTTTTTATATTGGCTTTGGGGTTATATACTGGCTTTGGGGTTTTATACTGGCTTTGGGGTTGTATACTGGCTTTGGGGTTTTATACTTACTTTGGGGTTTTATATTGGCTTTGGGGTTTTATACTGACTTTGGGGTTTTATACTGGCTTTGGGGTTTTTATATTGGCTTTGGGGTTATATACTGGCTTTGGGGTTTTATAATGGCTTTGGGGTTGTATACTGGCTTTGGGGTTTCATACTGGCTTTGGGGTTTTAAATTGGCTTTGGGGTTTTATACTGGCTATAGGGTTTTATACTGGCTATGGGGTTTTATACTGGCTTAGGGTTTTTATACTGGCTTTGGGGTTTTATTTTGGCTTTGGGGTTTTAAACTGGCTTTGGGGTTTTATATTGGCTTTGGGGTTTTATACTGACTTTGCTGTTTTATATTGGCTTTGGGGTTTTATGCTGGCTTTGGGGTTTCATACTGGCTTTGGGGTTTTAAATTAGCTTTGGGGTTTTATACTGGCTTTGGGGTTTTATACTGGCTATGGGGTTTTATACTGGCTTTGGGGTTTTATGTTGGCTTTGGGGTTTTATACTGGCTTTGTGGTTTTATTCTGGCTTTGGGGATTTATACTGGCTTTGGGGTTTTATACTGGCTTTGGGGTTTAATACTGGCTTTGGGGTTTTATACTGCCTTTGGTGTTTTATATTGGCTCTGGGGTCTTACAGTGGCTTTGGGGGTTTTATATTGGCTTTGGGGTTATATACTGGCTTTGGGGTTTTATACTTGCTTTGGGGTTGCATACTGGCTTTGGGGTTTCATATTGGCTTTGGGGTTTTAAATTGGCTTTGGGGTTTTATACTGGCTATAGGGTTTAATACCGGCTTTGGGGTTTTATACTGGCTTAGGGGTTTTATACTGGCTTTGGGGTTTTATTTTGGCTTTGGGGTTTTAAACTGGCTTTGGGGTTTTATATTGGCTTTGGGGTTTTATACTGACTTTGGTGTTTTATCTTGGCTTTGGGGTTTTATACTGGCTTTGGGGTTTCATACTGGCTTTGGGGTTTTAAATTGGCTTTGGGGCTTTATACTGGCTTTGGGGTTTTATACTGGCTATGGGGTTTTATACTGGCTTTGAGGTTTTATACTGGCTTTGGGGTTTTATACTGGCTTTGGGGTTTCATACTGCCTTTGGGGTTTTATACTGGCTTTGGGGTTTTATACTGCCTTTGGTGTTTTATATTGGCTCTGGGGTCTTATACTGGTTTTGTGGTTTTTATATTGGCTTTGGGGTCATATACTGGCTTTTGGGGTTTATACTGGCTTTGGGGTTGTATACGGGCTTTGGGGTTTAATACTTGCTTTGGGGTTTTAAATTGGCTTTGGGGTTTTATACTGACTTTGGTGTTTTATTTTGGCTTTGGGGTTTTATGCTGGCTTTGGGGTTTTATATTGGCTTTAGGGTTTCATATTGGCTTTGGGGTTGTATACTGGCTATGGGGTTTTATACTGTCTTTGGGGTTTTATACTGGCTTTGGGTTTTTTTACTGGCTTTGGGGTTTCATACTGGCTTTGGGGTTTGATGCTGCCTTTGGGGTTTTAAACTGGCTTAGGGGTTTTATACTGGCTTTGGGGTTTTATTTTGGCTTTAGGGTTTTAAGCTGGCTTTGGGGTTTTATATTGGCTTTGGGGTTATATACTGGCTTTGGGGTTTTATTTTGGCTTTAGGGTTTTAAGCTGGCTTTGGGGTTTTATACTGGCTTTGGGGTTTTATTTTGACTTTGGGGTTTTATGCTGGCTTTGGGGTTTTATATTGGCTTTGGGGTTTTATGCTGGCTTTGGGGTTTCATACTGACTTTGGGGTTTTATACTGGCTTTGGGGTTTTATACTGGCTTTGGGGTTTTATACTGGCTATGGGGTTTTATACTGGCTTTGGGGTTTTATACTGGCTTTGTGGTTTTATACTGGCTTTGGGGTTTCATACTGGCTTTGGGGTTTTAAATTGGCTTTGGGGTTTTATACTGGCTATGGGGTTTTATACTGGCTTTGGGGTTTTATACTGGCTTTGGGGTTTTATTTAGGCTTTGGGGTTTTAAACTGCCTTTTGGGTTTTATATTGGCTTTGGGGTTTTATACTGACTTTGGTGTTTTATATTGGCTTTGGGGTTTTATACTGGCTTTGGGGTTTCATACTGGCTTTGGGGTTTTAAATTAGCTTTGGGGTTTTATACTGGCTTTGGGGTTTTATACTCGCTTTGGGGTTTTATACTTGCTTTGGGGTTTTATATTGGCTTTGGGGTTTTATACTGACTTTGGGGATTCATACTGGCTTTGGGGTTTTTATATTGGCTTTGGGGTTATATACTGGCTTTGGGGTTTTATACTTGCTTTGGGGTTGTATACTGGATTTGGGGTTTCATACTGGCTTTGGGGTTTTAAATTGGCTTTGGGGTTTTATACTGGCTATAGGGTTTAATACCGGCTTTGGGGTTTTATACTGCCTTTGGTGTTTTATATTGGCTCTGGGGTCTTATACTGGTTTTGGGGTTTTTATATTGGCTTTGGGGTCATATACTGGCTTTTGGGGTTTTATACTGGCTTTGGGGTTGTATACGGGCTTTGGGGTTTAATACTTGCTTTGGGGTTTTAAATTGGCTTTGGGGTTTTATACTCACTTTGGTGTTTTATTTTGGCTTTGGGGTTTTATGCTGGCTTTGGGGTTTTATATTGGCTTTAGGGTTTCATATTGGCTTTGGGGTTGTATACTGGCTATGGGGTTTTATACTGTCTTTGGGGTTTTATACTGGCTTTGGGTTTTTTTACTGGCTTTGGGGTTTCATACTGGCTTTGGGGTTTGATGCTGCCTTTGGGGTTTTAAACTGGCTTAGGGGTTTTATACTGGCTTTGGGGTTTTATTTTGGCTTTAGGGTTTTAAACTGGCTTTGGGGTTTTATATTGGCTTTGGGGTTTTATACTGACTTTGGTGTTTTATTTTGACTTTGGGGTTTTATGCTGGCTTTGGGGTTTTATATTGGCTTTGGGGTTTTATGCTGGCTTTGGGGTTTCATACTGGCTTTGGGGTTTTAAATTGGCTTTGGGGTTTTATACTGGCTTTGGGGTTTTATACTGGCTATGGGGTTTTATACTGGCTTTGGGGTTTTATACTGGCTTTGGGGTTGTATACGGGCTTTGGGGTTTAATACTTGCTTTGGGGTTTTAAATTGGCTTTGGGGTTTTATACTCACTTTGGTGTTTTATTTTGGCTTTGGGGATTTATGCTGGCTTTGGGGTTTTATATTGGCTTTAGGGTTTCATATTGGCTTTGGGGTTGTATGCTGGCTATGGGGTTTTATACTGTCTTTGGGGTTTTATACTGGCTTTGGGTTTTTTTACTGGCTTTGGGGTTTCATACTGGCTTTGGGGTTTGATGCTGCCTTTGGGGTTTTAAACTGGCTTAGGGGTTTTATACTGGCTTTGGGGTTTTATTTTGGCTTTAGGGTTTTAAACTGGCTTTGGGGTTTTATATTGGCTTTCGGGTTTTATACTGACTTTGGTGTTTTATTTTGACTTTGGGGTTTTATGCTGGCTTTGGGGTTTTATATTGGCTTTGGGGTTTTATGCTGGCTTTGGGGTTTCATACTGGCTTTGGGGTTTTAAATTGGCTTTGGGGTTTTATACTGGCTTTGGGGTTTTATACTGGCTATGGGGTTTTATACTGGCTTTGGGGTTTTATACTGGCTTTGGGGTTTTATACTGGCTTTGGGGTTTCATACTGGCTTTGGGGTTTTAAATTGGCTTTGGGGTTTTATACTGGCTACCGGGTTTTATACTGGCTTTGGGGTTTTATACTGGCTTTGGGGTTTTATACTGGCTTTGGGGTTTCATACTGGCTTTGCGGTTTTAAATTGGCTTTGTGGTTTTATACTGCCTTTGGTGTTTTATATTGGTTCTGGGGTCTTATAGTGGCTTTGGGGGTATTATATTTGCTTTGGGGTTATATACTGGCTTTGTGGTTTTATACTGGCTTTGGGGTTGTATACTCGCTTTGGGGTTTTATACTTGCTTTGGGGTTTTATATTGGCTTTGGGGTTTTATACTGACTTTGGGGATTTATACTGGCTTTGGGGTTTTTATATTGGCTTTGGGGTTATATACTGGCTTTGGGGTTTTATACTTGCTTTGGGGTTGTATACTGGCTTTGGGGTTTCATACTGGCTTTGGGGTTTTAAATTGGCTTTGGGGTTTTATACTGGCTATAGGGTTTAATACCGGCTTTGGGGTTTTATACTGGCTTAGGGGTTTTATACTGGCTTTGGGGTTTTATTTTGGCTTTGGGGTTTTAAACTGGCTTTGGGGTTTTATATTGGCTTTGGGGTTTTATATTGGCTTTGGGGTTTTATACTGACTTTGGTGTTTTATTTTGACTTTGGGGTTTTATGCTGGCTTTGGGGTTTTATATTGGCTTTGGGGTTTTATGCTGGCTTTGGGGTTTCATACTGGCTTTGGGGTTTTAAATTGGCTTTGGGGTTTTATACTGGCTTTGGGGTTTTATACTGGCTATGGGGTTTTATACTGGCTTTGGGGTTTTATACTGGCTTTGGGGTTTTATACTGGCTTTGGGGTTTCATACTGGCTTTGCGGTTTTAAATTGGCTTTGGGGTTTTATACTGCCTTTGGTGTTTTATATTGGCTCTGGGGTCTTATAGTGGCTTTGGGGGTTTTATATTTGCTTTGGGGTTATATACTGGCTTTGTGGTTTTATACTGGCTTTGGGGTTGTATACTCGCTTTGGGGTTTTATACTTGCTTTGGGGTTTTATATTGGCTTTGGGGTTTTATACTGACTTTGGGGATTTATACTGGCTTTGGGGTTTTTATATTGGCTTTGGGGTTATATACTGGCTTTGGGGTTTTATACTTGCTTTGGGGTTGTATACTGGCTTTGGGGTTTCATACTGGCTTTGGGGTTTTAAATTGGCTTTCGGGTTTTATACTGGCTATAGGGTTTAATACCGGCTTTGGGGTTTTATACTGGCTTAGGGGTTTTATACTGGCTTTGGGGTTTTATTTTGGCTTTGGGGTTTTAAACTGGCTTTGGGGTTTTATATTGGCTTTGGGGTTTTATACTGACTTTGGTGTTTTATCTTGGCTTTGGGGTTTTATACTGGCTTTGGGGTTTCATACTGGCTTTGGGTTTTTAAATTGGCTTTGGGGTTTTATACTGGCTTTGGGGTTTTATACTGGCTATGGGGTTTTATACTGGCTTTGGGGTTTTATACTGGCTTTGGGGTTTTATACTGGCTTTGGGGTTTCATACTGCCTTTGGGGTTTTATACTGGCTTTGGCGTTTTATACTGCCTTTGGTGTTTTATATTGGCTCTGGGGTCTTATACTGGCTTTGGGGTTTTTATATTGGCTTTGGGGTCATATACTGGCTTTTGGGTTTTATACTGGCTATGGGGTTTTATACTGGCTTTGGGGTTTTATACTGGCTTTGGGGTTTTATGCTGGCTTTGGGGTTTCATACTGCCTTTGGGGTTTTATACTGGCTTTGGCGTTTTATACTGCCTTTGGTGTTTTATATTGGCTCTGGGGTCTTATACTGGCTTTGGGGTTTTTATATTGGCTTTGGGGTCATATACTGGCTTTTGGGGTTTTATACTGGCTTTGGGGTTGTATACTGGCTTTGGGTTTTATACTTGCTTTGGGGTTTTAAATTGGCTTTGGGGTTTTATACTGACTTTGGTATTTTATTTTGGCTTTGGGGTTTTATGCTGGCTTTGGGGTTTTATATTGGCTTTAGGGTTTCATATTGGCTTTGGGGTTTTATACTGGCTATGGGGTTTTATACTGTCTTTGGGGTTTTATACTGGCTTTGGGGTTTTATACTGGCTTTGGGGTTTCATACTGGCTTTGGGGTTTGATGCTGCCTTTGGGGTTTTAAACTGGCTTAGGGGTTTTATACTGGCTTTGGGGTTTTATTTTGGCTTTGGGGTTTTAAACTGGCTTTGGGGTTTTATATTGGCTTTGGGGTTTTATACTGACTTTGGTGTTTTATTTTGACTTTGGGGTTTTATGCTGGCTTTGGGGTTTTATATTGGCTTTGGGGTTTTATACTCGCTTTGGGGTTTTATACTGGCTATGGGGTTTTATACTGGCTTTGGGGTTTTATACTGGCTTTGGGGTTTTATACTGGCTTTGGGGTTTCATACTGGCTTTGGGGTTTTAAATTGGCTTTGGGGTTTTATACTGGCTATGGGGTTTTATACTGGCTTTGGGGTTTTATACTGGCTTTGGGGTTTTATACTGGTTTTGGGGTTTCATACTGGCTTTGGGGTTTTAAATTGGCTTTGGGGTTTTATACTGGCTTTGGGGTTTTATATTGGCTTTGGGCTTTTATACTGGCAATGGGGTTTTATATTGGCTTTGGGGTTTTAAACTGGCTATGGGGTTTTATAATGGCTTTGGGGTTTTATCCTGGCTTTGGGGTTTTACACTGGCTTTTGGGTTTTTATACTGGCTTTGGGGTTTTATACTGGCTTTGGGGTTTTATACTGGCTTTGGGGTTTCATACTGGCTTTGGGGTTTTAAATTGGCTTTGGGGTTTTATACTGGCTATGGGGTTTTATACTGGCTTTGGGGTTTTATACTGGCTTTGGGGTTTTATACTGGTTTTGGGGTTTCCTACTGGCTTTGGGGTTTTAAATTGGCTTTGGGGTTTTATACTGCCTTTGGGGTTGTATACTCGCTTTGGGGTTTTATACTTGCTTTGGGGTTTTATATTAGCTTTGGGGTTTTATACTGACTTTGGGGATTTATACTGGCTTTGGGGTTTTTATATTGGCTTTGGGGTTTTATACTGGCTTTGGGGTTTTAAATTGGCTTTGGGGTTTTATACTGGCTATAGGGTTTAATACCGGCTTTGGGGTTTTATACTGGCTTAGGGGTTTTATACTGGCTTTGGGGTTTTATTTTGGCTTTGGGGTTTTAAACTGGCTTTGGGGTTTTATATTGGCTTTGGGGTTTTATACTGACTTTGGTGTTTTATCTTGGCTTTGGGGTTTTATACTGGCTTTGGGGTTTCATACTGGCTTTGGGGTTTTAAATTGGCTTTGGGGTTTTATACTGGCTTTGGGGATTTATACTGGCTATGGGGTTTTATACTGGCTTTGGGGTTTTATACTGGCTTTGGGGTTTTATACTGGCTTTGGGGTTTCATACTGCCTTTGGGGTTTTATACTGGCTTTGGCATTTTATACTGCCTTTGGTGTTTTATATTGGCTCTGGGGTCTTATACTGGCTTTGGGGTTTTTATATTGGCTTTGGGGTCATATACTGGCTTTTGGGGTTTTATACTGGCTTTGGGGTTGTATACTGGCTTTGGGTTTTATACTTGCTTTGGGGTTTTAAATTGGCTTTGGGGTTTTATACTGACTTTGGTGTTTTATTTTGGCTTTGGGGTTTTATGCTGGCTTTGGGGTTTTATATTGGCTTTAGGGTTTCATATTGGCTTTGGGGTTTTATATTGGCTATGCGGTTTTATACTGTCTTTGGGGTTTTATACTGTCTTTGGGGTATTACACTGGCTTTGGGGTTTCATACTGGCTTTGGGGTTTGATGCTGCTTCTGGGGTTTTAAACTGGCTTAGGAGTTTTATACTGGCTTTGGGTTTTTATTTTGGCTTTGGGGTTTTAAACTGGCTTTGGGGTTTTATATTGGCTTTGGGTTTTTATACTGACTTTGGTGTTTTATTTTGACTTTGGGGTTTTATGCTGGCTTTGGGGTTTTATATTGGCTTTGGGGTTTTATACTGGCTTTGGGGTTTTATACTGGCTATGGGGTTTTATACTGGCTTTGGGGTTTTATACTGGCTTTGGGGTTTTATACTGGCTTTGGGGTTTCATACTGGCTTTGGCGTTTTAAATTGGCTTTGGGGTTTTATACTGGCTATGGGGTTTTATACTGGCTTTGGGGTTTTATACTGGCTTTGGGGTTTTATACTGGCTTTGGGGTTTCATACTGGCTTTGGGGTTTTAAATTGGCTTTGGGGTTTTATACTGGCTTTGGGGTTTTATTTTGGCTTTGGGCTTTTATACTGGCAATGGGGTTTTAAACTGGCTTTGGGGTTTTATATTGGCTTTGGGGTTTTATACTGACTTTGGTGTTTTATCTTGCCTTTGGGATTTTATACTGGCTTTGGCGTTTCATACTGGCTTTGGGGTTTTAAATTGGCTTTGGGGTTTTATACTGGCTTTGGGGTTTTATATTGGCTATGGGGTTTTATACTGGCTTTGGGGTTTTATACTGGCTTTGGGGTTTTATACTGGCTTTTGGGTTTCATACTGCCTTTGGGGTTTTATACTGGCTTTGGCGTTTTATACTGCCTTTGGTGTTTTATATTGGCTCTGGGGTCTTATACTGGCTTTGGGGTTTTTATATTGGCTTTGGGGTCATATACTGGCTTTTGGGGTTTTATACTGGCTTTGGGGTTGTATACTGGCTTTGGGTTTTATACTTGCTTTGGGGTTTTAAATTGGCTTTGGGGTTTTATACTGACTTTGGTGTTTTATTTTGGCTTTGGGGTTTTATGCTGGCTTTGGGGTTTTATATTGGCTTTAGGGTTTCATATTGGCTTTGGGGTTTTATACTGGCTATGGGGTTTTATACTGTCTTTGGGGTTTTATACTGGCTTTGGGGTTTTATACTGGCTTTGGGGTTTCATACTGGCTTTGGGGTTTGATGCTGCCTTTGGGGTTTTAAACTGGCTTAGGGGTTTTATACTGGCTTTGGGGTTTTATTTTGGCTTTGGGGTTTTAAACTGGCTTTGGGGTTTTATATTGGCTTTGGGGTTTTATACTGACTTTGGTGTTTTATTTTGAATTTGGGGTTTTATGCTGGCTTTGGGGTTTTATATTGGCTTTGGGGTTTTATACTGGCTTTGGGGTTTTATACTGGCTATGGGGTTTTATACTGGCTTTGGGGTTTTATACTGGCTTTGGGGTTTTATACTGGCTTTGGGGTTTCATACTGGCTTTGGGGTTTTAAATTGGCTTTGGGGTTTTATACTGGCTATGGGGTTTTATACTGGCTTTGGGGTTTTATACTGGCTTTGGGGTTTTATACTGGTTTTGGGGTTTCATACTGGCTTTGGGGTTTTAAATTGGCTTTGTGGTTTTATACTGGCTTTGGGGTTTTATATTGGCTTTGGGCTTTTATACTGGCAGTGTGGTTTTATATTGGCTTTGGGGTTTTAAACTGGCTATGGGGTTTTATAATGGCTTTGGGGTTTTATCCTGGCTTTGGGGTTTTACACTGGCTTTTGGGGTTTTATACGGGCTTTGGGGTTTTATACTGGCTTTGGGGTTTTATACTGGCTTTGGGGTTTCATACTGCCTTTGGGGTTTTATACTGGCTTTGGGGTTTTATACTGCCTTTGGTGTTTTATATTGGCTCTGGGGTCTTATACTGGCTTTGGGGTTTTTATATCGGCTTTGGGGTCATATACTGGCTTTTGGGGTTTTATACTGGCTTTGGGGTTGCATACTGGCTTTGGGGTTTTATACTTGCTTTGGGGTTTTAAATTGGCTTTGGGGTTTTATACTGGCTTTGGGGTTTTATACTGGCTATGGGGGTTTTATACTGGCTTTGGGGTTTTATACTGGCTTTGGGGTTTTATACTGGCTTTGGTGTTTCATACTGCCTTTGGGGTTTTATACTGGCTTTGGGGTTTTATACTGCCTTTGGTCTTTTATATTGGCTCTGGGGTCTTATACTGGCTTTGGGGTTTTTATATTGGCTTTGGGGTCATATACTGGCTTTTGGGGTTTTATACTGGCTTTGGGGTTGTATACTGGCTTTGGGTTTTATACTTGCTTTGGGGTTTTAAATTGGATTTGGGGTTTTATACTGACTTTGGTGTTTTATTTTGGCTTTGGGGTTTTATGCTGGCTTTTGGGTTTTAAATTGGCTTTAGGGTTTCATATTGGCTTTGGGGTTTTATACTGGCTATGGGGTTTTATACTGTCTTTGGGGTTTTATACTGGCTTTGGGGTTTTATACTGGCTTTGGGGTTTCATACTGGCTTTGGGGTTTGATGCTGCCTTTGTTTAAACTGGCTTTGGGGTTTTATTTTGGCTTTGGGGTTTTAAACTGGCTTTGGGGTTTTATATTGGCTTTGGGGTTTTATATTGGCTTTGGGGTTTTATACTGACTTTGGTGTTTTATTTTGACTTTGGGGTTTTATGCTGGCTTTGGGGTTTTATATTGGCTTTGGGGTTTTATACTGGCTTTGGGGTTTTATACTGGCTATGGGGTTTTATACTGGCTTTGGGGTTTTATACTGGCTTTGGGGTTTTATACTGGCTTTGGGATTTCATACTGGCTTTGGGGTTTTAAATTGGCTTTGGGGTTTTATACTGGCTATGGGGTTTTATACTGGCTTTGGGGTTTTATACTGGCTTTGGGTTTTTTTACAGGCTTTGGGGTTTCATACTGGCTTTGGGGTTTTAAATTGGCTTTGGGGTTTTATACTGGCTTTGGGGTTTTATATTGGCTTTGGGCTTTTATACTGGCAATGGGGTTTTAAACTGGCTTTGGGGTTTTATATTGGCTTTGGGGTTTTATACTGACTTTGGTGTTTTATCTTGACTTTGTGGTTTTATACTGGCTTTGGGGTTTCATACTGGCTTTGGGGTTTTAAATTGGCTTTGGGGTTTTATACTAGCTTTGGGGTTTTATACTGGCTATGGGGTTTTATACTGGCTTTGGGGTTTTATACTGGCTTTGGGGTTTTATACTGGCTTTGGGGTTTCATACTGCCTTTGGGGTTTTATACTGGCTTTGGGGTTTTATACTGCCTTTGGTGTTTTATATTTGCTCTGGGGTCTTATACTGGCTTTGGGGTTTTTATATTGGCTTTGGGGTCATATACTGGCTTTTGGGGTTTATACTGGCTTTGGGGTTGTATACTGGCTTTGGGTTTTATACTTGCTTTGGGGTTTTAAATTGGCTTTGGGGTTTTATACTGACTTTGGTGTTTTATTTTGGCTTTGGGGTTTTATGCTGGCTTTGGGGTTTTATATTGGCTTTAGGGTTTCATATTGGCTTTGGGGTTTTATACTGGCTTTGGTGTTTTATATTGTCTCTGGGGTCTTATACTGGCTTTGGGGTTTTTATATTGGCTTTGGGGTCATATACTGGCTTTTGGGGTTTTATACTGGCTTTGGGGTTTCATACTGGCTTTGGGGTTTTAAATTGGCTTTTGGGTTTTATACTGGCTATGGGGTTTTATACTGGCTTTGGGGTTTTATACTGGCTTTGGGGTTTCATACTGGTTTTGGGGTTTCATACTGGCTTTGGGGTTTTAAATTGGCTTTGTGGTTTTATACTGGCTTTGGGGTTTTATATTGGCTTTGGGCTTTTATACTGGCAATGGGGTTTTATATTGGCTTTTGGGGTTTTATACTGGCAATGGGGTTTTATAATGGCTTTGGGGTTTTATCCTGGCTTTGGGGTTTTACACTGGCTTTTGGGGTTTTATACGGGATTTGGGGTTTATACTGGCTTTGGGGTTTTATACTGGCTTTGAGGTTTCATACTGCCTTTGGGGTTTTATACAGGCTTTGGGGTTTCATACTGGCTTTGGGGTTTTATACTGACTTTGGTGTTTTATTTTGACTTTGGGGTTTTATGCTGGCTTTGGGGTTTTATATTGGCTTTGGGGTTTTATACTGGCTATGGGGTTTTATACTGGCTTTGGGGTTTTATACTGGCTTTGGGGTTTTATACAGGCTTTGGGGTTTCATACTGGCTTTGGGGTTTTAAATTGGCTTTGGGGTTTTATACTGGCTTTGGGGTTTTATATTGGCTTTGGGCTTTTATACTGGCAATGGGGTTTTATATTGGCTTTTGGGGTTTTATACTGGCAATGGGGTTTTATAATGGCTTTGGGGTTTTATCCTGGCTTTGGGGTTTTACACTGGCTTTTGGGGTTTTATACGGGATTTGGGGTTTATACTGGCTTTGGGGTTTTATACTGGCTTTGAGGTTTCATACTGCCTTTGGGGTTTTATACAGGCTTTGGGGTTTCATACTGGCTTTGGGGTTTTATACTGACTTTGGTGTTTTATTTTGACTTTGGGGTTTTATGCTGGCTTTGGGGTTTTATATTGGCTTTGGGGTTTTATACTGGCTATGGGGTTTTATACTGGCTTTGGGGTTTTATACTGGCTTTGGGGTTTTATACAGGCTTTGGGGTTTCATACTGGCTTTGGGGTTTTAAATTGGCTTTGGGGTTTTATACTGGCTTTGGGGTTTTATATTGGCTTTGGGCTTTTATACTGGCAATGGGGTTTTAAACTGGCTTTGGGGTTTTATATTGGCTATGGGGTTTTATACTGGCTTTGGGGTTTTATACTGGCTTTGGGGTTTTATACTGGCTTTTGGGTTTCATACTGCCTTTGGGGTTTTATACTGGCTTTGGCGTTTTATACTGCCTTTGGTGTTTTATATTGGCTCTGGGGTCTTATACTGGCTTTGGGGTTTTTATATTGGCTTTGGGGTCATATACTGGCTTTTGGGGTTTTATACTGGCTTTGGGGTTGTATACTGGCTTTGGGTTTTATACTTGCTTTGGGGTTTTAAATTGGCTTTGAGGTTTTATACTGACTTTGGTGTTTTATTTTGGCTTTGGGGTTTTATGCTGGCTTTGGGGTTTTATATTGGCTTTAGGGTTTCATATTGGCTTTGGGGTTTTATACTGGCTATGGGGTTTTATACTGTCTTTGGGGTTTTATACTGGCTTTGGGGTTTTATACTGGCTTTGGGGTTTCATACTGGCTTTGGGGTTTGATGCTGCCTTTGGGGTTTTAAACTGGCTTAGGGGTTTTATACTGGCTTTGGGGTTTTATTTTGGCTTTGGGGTTTTAAACTGGCTTTGGGGTTTTATATTGGCTTTGGGGTTTTATACTGACTTTGGTGTTTTATTTTGAATTTGGGGTTTTATGCTGGCTTTGGGGTTTTATATTGGCTTTGGGGTTTTATACTGGCTTTGGGGTTTTATACTGGCTATGGGGTTTTATACTGGCTTTGGGGTTTTATACTGGCTTTGGGGTTTTATACTGGCTTTGGGGTTTCATACTGGCTTTGGGGTTTTAAATTGGCTTTGGGGTTTTATACTGGCTATGGGGTTTTATACTGGCTTTGGGGTTTTATACTGGCTTTGGGGTTTTATACTGGTTTTGGGGTTTCATACTGGCTTTGGGGTTTTAAATTGGCTTTGTGGTTTTATACTGGCTTTGGGGTTTTATATTGGCTTTGGGCTTTTATACTGGCAGTGTGGTTTTATATTGGCTTTGGGGTTTTAAACTGGCTATGGGGTTTTATAATGGCTTTGGGGTTTTATCCTGGCTTTGGGGTTTTACACTGGCTTTTGGGGTTTTATACGGGCTTTGGGGTTTTATACTGGCTTTGGGGTTTTATACTGGCTTTGGGGTTTCATACTGCCTTTGGGGTTTTATACTGGCTTTGGGGTTTTATACTGCCTTTGGTGTTTTATATTGGCTCTGGGGTCTTATACTGGCTTTGGGGTTTTTATATCGGCTTTGGGGTCATATACTGGCTTTTGGGGTTTTATACTGGCTTTGGGGTTGCATACTGGCTTTGGGGTTTTATACTTGCTTTGGGGTTTTAAATTGGCTTTGGGGTTTTATACTGGCTTTGGGGTTTTATACTGGCTATGGGGGTTTTATACTGGCTTTGGGGTTTTATACTGGCTTTGGGGTTTTATACTGGCTTTGGTGTTTCATACTGCCTTTGGGGTTTTATACTGGCTTTGGGGTTTTATACTGCCTTTGGTCTTTTATATTGGCTCTGGGGTCTTATACTGGCTTTGGGGTTTTTATATTGGCTTTGGGGTCATATACTGGCTTTTGGGGTTTTATACTGGCTTTGGGGTTGTATACTGGCTTTGGGTTTTATACTTGCTTTGGGGTTTTAAATTGGATTTGGGGTTTTATACTGACTTTGGTGTTTTATTTTGGCTTTGGGGTTTTATGCTGGCTTTTGGGTTTTAAATTGGCTTTAGGGTTTCATATTGGCTTTGGGGTTTTATACTGGCTATGGGGTTTTATACTGTCTTTGGGGTTTTATACTGGCTTTGGGGTTTTATACTGGCTTTGGGGTTTCATACTGGCTTTGGGGTTTGATGCTGCCTTTGTTTAAACTGGCTTTGGGGTTTTATTTTGGCTTTGGGGTTTTAAACTGGCTTTGGGGTTTTATATTGGCTTTGGGGTTTTATATTGGCTTTGGGGTTTTATACTGACTTTGGTGTTTTATTTTGACTTTGGGGTTTTATGCTGGCTTTGGGGTTTTATATTGGCTTTGGGGTTTTATACTGGCTTTGGGGTTTTATACTGGCTATGGGGTTTTATACTGGCTTTGGGGTTTTATACTGGCTTTGGGGTTTTATACTGGCTTTGGGATTTCATACTGGCTTTGGGGTTTTAAATTGGCTTTGGGGTTTTATACTGGCTATGGGGTTTTATACTGGCTTTGGGGTTTTATACTGGCTTTGGGTTTTTTTACAGGCTTTGGGGTTTCATACTGGCTTTGGGGTTTTAAATTGGCTTTGGGGTTTTATACTGGCTTTGGGGTTTTATATTGGCTTTGGGCTTTTATACTGGCAATGGGGTTTTAAACTGGCTTTGGGGTTTTATATTGGCTTTGGGGTTTTATACTGACTTTGGTGTTTTATCTTGACTTTGTGGTTTTATACTGGCTTTGGGGTTTCATACTGGCTTTGGGGTTTTAAATTGGCTTTGGGGTTTTATACTAGCTTTGGGGTTTTATACTGGCTATGGGGTTTTATACTGGCTTTGGGGTTTTATACTGGCTTTGGGGTTTTATACTGGCTTTGGGGTTTCATACTGCCTTTGGGGTTTTATACTGGCTTTGGGGTTTTATACTGCCTTTGGTGTTTTATATTTGCTCTGGGGTCTTATACTGGCTTTGGGGTTTTTATATTGGCTTTGGGGTCATATACTGGCTTTTGGGGTTTATACTGGCTTTGGGGTTGTATACTGGCTTTGGGTTTTATACTTGCTTTGGGGTTTTAAATTGGCTTTGGGGTTTTATACTGACTTTGGTGTTTTATTTTGGCTTTGGGGTTTTATGCTGGCTTTGGGGTTTTATATTGGCTTTAGGGTTTCATATTGGCTTTGGGGTTTTATACTGGCTTTGGTGTTTTATATTGTCTCTGGGGTCTTATACTGGCTTTGGGGTTTTTATATTGGCTTTGGGGTCATATACTGGCTTTTGGGGTTTTATACTGGCTTTGGGGTTTCATACTGGCTTTGGGGTTTTAAATTGGCTTTTGGGTTTTATACTGGCTATGGGGTTTTATACTGGCTTTGGGGTTTTATACTGGCTTTGGGGTTTCATACTGGTTTTGGGGTTTCATACTGGCTTTGGGGTTTTAAATTGGCTTTGTGGTTTTATACTGGCTTTGGGGTTTTATATTGGCTTTGGGCTTTTATACTGGCAATGGGGTTTTATATTGGCTTTTGGGGTTTTATACTGGCAATGGGGTTTTATAATGGCTTTGGGGTTTTATCCTGGCTTTGGGGTTTTACACTGGCTTTTGGGGTTTTATACGGGATTTGGGGTTTATACTGGCTTTGGGGTTTTATACTGGCTTTGAGGTTTCATACTGCCTTTGGGGTTTTATACAGGCTTTGGGGTTTCATACTGGCTTTGGGGTTTTATACTGACTTTGGTGTTTTATTTTGACTTTGGGGTTTTATGCTGGCTTTGGGGTTTTATATTGGCTTTGGGGTTTTATACTGGCTATGGGGTTTTATACTGGCTTTGGGGTTTTATACTGGCTTTGGGGTTTTATACAGGCTTTGGGGTTTCATACTGGCTTTGGGGTTTTAAATTGGCTTTGGGGTTTTATACTGGCTTTGGGGTTTTATATTGGCTTTGGGCTTTTATACTGGCAATGGGGTTTTATATTGGCTTTTGGGGTTTTATACTGGCAATGGGGTTTTATAATGGCTTTGGGGTTTTATCCTGGCTTTGGGGTTTTACACTGGCTTTTGGGGTTTTATACGGGATTTGGGGTTTATACTGGCTTTGGGGTTTTATACTGGCTTTGAGGTTTCATACTGCCTTTGGGGTTTTATACAGGCTTTGGGGTTTCATACTGGCTTTGGGGTTTTATACTGACTTTGGTGTTTTATTTTGACTTTGGGGTTTTATGCTGGCTTTGGGGTTTTATATTGGCTTTGGGGTTTTATACTGGCTATGGGGTTTTATACTGGCTTTGGGGTTTTATACTGGCTTTGGGGTTTTATACAGGCTTTGGGGTTTCATACTGGCTTTGGGGTTTTAAATTGGCTTTGGGGTTTTATACTGGCTTTGGGGTTTTATATTGGCTTTGGGCTTTTATACTGGCAATGGGGTTTTAAACTGGCTTTGGGGTTTTATATTGGCTTTGGGGTTTTATACTGACTTTGGTGTTTTATCTTGGCTTTGTGGTTTTATACTGGCTTTGGGGTTTCATACTGGCTTTGGGGTTTTAAATTGGCTTTGGGGTTTTATACTAGCTTTGGGGTTTTATACTGGCTATGGGGTTTTATACTGGCTTTGGGGTTTTATACTGGCTTTGGGGTTTTATACTGGCTTTGGGGTTTCATACTGCCTTTGGGGTTTTATACTGGCTTTGGGGTTTTATACTGCCTTTGGTGTTTTATATTGGCTCTGGGGTCTTATACTGGCTTTTGGGTTTTTATATTGGCTTTGGGGTCATATACTGGCTTTTGGGGTTTTATACTGGCTTTGGGGTTGCATACTGGCTTTGGGTTTTATACTTGCTTTGGGGTTTTAAATTGGCTTTGGGGTTTTATACTGACTTTGGTGTTTTATTTTGGCTTTGGGGTTTTATGCTGGCTTTGGGGTTTTATATTGGCTTTAGGGTTTCATATTGGCTTTGGGGTTTTATACTGGCTTTGGTGTTTTATATTGGCTCTGGGGTCTTATACTGGCTTTGGGGTTTTTATATTGGCTTTGGGGTCATATACTGGCTTTTGGGGTTTTATACTGGCTTTGGGGTTTCATACTGGCTTTGGGGTTTTAAATTGGCTTTGGGGTTTTATACTGGCTATGGGGTTTTATACTGGCTTTGGGGTTTTATACTGGCTTTGGGGTTTTATACTGGTTTTGGGGTTTCATATTGGCTTTGGGCTTTTATACTGGCAATGGGGTTTTATATTGGCTTTGGGGTTTTAAACTGGCTATGGGGTTTTATAATGGCTTTGGGGTTTTATCCTGGCTTTGGGGTTTTACACTGGCTTTTGGGGTTTTATACGGGCTTTGGGGTTTTATACTGGCTTTGGGGTTTTATACTGGCTTTGGGGTTTCATACCTCCTTTGGGGTTTTATACTGGCTTTGGGGTTTTATACTGCCTTTGGTGTTTTATATTGGCTCTGGGGTCTTATACTGGCTTTGGGGTTTTTATATCGGCTTTGGGGTCATATACTGGCTTTTGGGGTTTTATACTGGCTTTGGGGTTGCATACTGGCTTTGGGGTTTTATACTTGCTTTGGGGTTTTTAATTGGCTTTGGGGTTTTATACTGGCTTTGGGGTTTTATACTGGCTATGGGGTTTTATACTGGCTTTGGGGTTTTATACTGGCTTTGGGGTTTTATACTGGCTTTGGTGTTTCATACTGCCTTTTGGGTTTTATACTGGCTTTGGGGTTTTATACTGCCTTTGGTCTTTTATATTGGCTCTGGGGTCTTATACTGGCTTTGGGGTTTTTATATTGGCTTTGGGGTCATATACTGGCTTTTGGGGTTTTATACTGGCTTTGGGGTTGTATACTGGCCTTGGGTTTTATACTTGCTTTGGGGTTTTAAATTGGCTTTGGGGTTTTATACTGACTTTGGTGTTTTATTTTGGCTTTGGGGTTTTATGCTGGCTTTGGGGTTTTATATTGGCTTTAGGGTTTCACATTGGCTTTGGGGTTTTATACTGGCTATGGGGTTTTATACTGTCTTTGGGGTTTTATACTGGCTTTGGGGTTTTATACTGGATTTGGGGTTTCATACTGGCTTTGGGGTTTGATGCTGCCTTTGGGGTTTTAAACTGGCTTTGGGGTTTTATTTTGGCTTTGGGGTTTTAAACTGGCTTTGGGGTTTTATATTGGCTTTGGGGTTTTATATTGGCTTTGGGGTTTTATACTGACTTTGGTGTTTTATTTTGACTTTGGGGTTTTATGCTGGCTTTGGGGTTTTATATTGGCTTTGGGGTTTTATACTGGCTTTGGGGTTTTATACTGGCTATGGGGTTTTATACTAGCTTTGGGGTTTTATACTGGCTTTGGGGTTTTATACTGGCTTTGGTATTTCATACTGGCTTTGGGGTTTTAAATTGGCTTTGGGGTTTTATACTGGCTATGGGGTTTTATACTGGCTTTGGGGTTTTATACTGGCTTTGGGGTTTTATACAGGCTTTGGGGTTTCATACTGGCTTTGGGGTTTTAAATTGGCTTTGGGGTTTTATACTGGCTTTGGGGTTTTATATTGGCTTTGGGCTTTTATACTGGCAATGGGGTTTTAAACTGGCTTCGGGGTTTTATATTGGCTTTGGGGTTTTATACTGACTTTGGTGTTTTATCTTGGCTTTGTGGTTTTATACTGGCTTTGGGGTTTCATACTGGCTTTGGGGTTTTAAATTGGCTTTGGGGTTTTATACTAGCTTTGGGGTTTTATACTGGCTATGGGGTTTTATACTGGCTTTGGGGTTTTATACTGGCTTTGGGGTTTTATACTGGCTTTGGGGTTTCATACTGCCTTTGGGGTTTTATACTGGCTTTGGGGTTTTATACTGCCTTTGATGTTTTATATTGGCTCTGGGGTCTTATACTGGCTTTGGGGTTTTTATATTGGCTTTGGGGTCATATACTGGCTTTTGGGGTTTTATACTGGCTTTGGGGTTGTATACTGGCTTTGGGGTTTATACTTGCTTTGGGGTTTTAAATTGGCTTTGGAGTTTTATACTGACTTTGGTGTTTTATTTTGGCTTTGGGGTTTTATGCTGGCTTTGGGGTTTTATATTGGCTTTAGGGTTTCATATTGGCTTTGGGGTTTTATACTGGCTGTGGGGTTTTATACTGACGTTGGTGTTTTATTTTGACTTTGGGGTTTTATGCTGGCTTTGGGGTTTTATATTGGCTTTGGGGTTTTATACTGGCTTTGGGGTTTCATACTGGCTCTGGGGTTTTAAATTGGCTTTGGGGTTTTATACTGGCTTTGGGGTTTTATACTGGCTATGGGGTTTTATACTGGCTTTGGGGTTTTATACTGGCTTTGGGGTTTTATACTGGCTTTGGGGTTTCATACTGGCTTTGGGGTTTTAAATTGGCTTTGGGGTTTTATACTGGCTTTGGGGTTTTATTTTGGCTTTGGGGTTTTAAACTGGCTTTGGGGTTTTATATTGGCTTTGGGGTTTTATACTGACTTTGGTGTTTTATTTTGGCTTTGGGGTTTTATGCTGGCTTTGGGGTTTTATATTGGCTTTGAGTTTTATACTGGCTTTGGGGTTATATACTTGCCTTGGAGGTTCCATACTGGCTTGTGAGTTTTATACTGACTTTGGGGTTTTTTGTTGGATTTGGGGTTTTATACTGTCTTTTTGGTGTAATGCTGGATTTGGGGTTTTATACTGGCTTTGGGTTTTAAACTGTCTTTGGGGTTTTATTTTGGCTTTGGGGTTGTATACTGGCTTTGGGGTTTTATACTGGCTTTGGGGTTTTATGTTGGCTTTAGCGTTTTATCCTGGCTTTGTGGTTTTATTCTGGCTTTGGGTTATACTGGTTTTGGGGTTTTATACTGGCTTTGAGGTTTTATACTGCCTTTGTAGTTTTATTCTGGCTTTGGGGTTTTATAATGGCGTTGGGGTTTTATTCTGGCATGGGGGTTTTATACTGGCTTTGGGGTTTCATACTGGCTTTGGGGTTTTATGCTGGTTTTGGGGTTTTATACTGGCTTTGGGGTTTTATACTGGCTTTGGGGTTTTATGTTGGCTTTGAGGTTTTTATACTGGCTTTGGGGTGTTATTTTGGCTTTGGGGTTTTATACTGGCTTTGGGGTTTCATACTGGCTTTGGGGTTTCATTCTGGCTTTGGGGTTTTATTCTGGTTTTGGGGTTTTATACTGGCTTTGGGGTTTTATACTGGCTTTGGGGTTTTATTTTGGCTTTGGGGGTTTAAACTGGCATTGGGGTTTTATATTGGCTTTGGGGTTTTATATTGGCTTTGGGATTTTAAACTGGCTATGGGGTTTTATAATGGCTTTGGGGTTTTATACTGGCTTTGGGGTTTTATACTGGCTTTGGGGTTTTATACTGGCTTTGAGTTTTATACTGGCTTTGGAGTTATATACTGGCTTTGGAGGTTTTATACTGGCTTGCGAGTTTTATACTGACTTTGGGGTTTTTTGTTGGATTTGGGGTTTTATACTGGCTTTGTGGTTATATTCTGGCTTTGGGGTTTTATACTCGCTTTGGGGTTTTATGCTGGCTTTGGGGTTTTATACTGGCTTTGGGGTTTTATACTGTCTTTGGGGTTTTGTTTTGGCTTTGGGGTTTTATACTGGATTTGGGGTTTTATACTGGATTTGGGGTTTTATATTGGCTTTGGGGTTTGATACTGGTTTTCGGGTTTTATACTGACTTTGGGGTTTTCAACAGGCTATGGGGTTTTATAATGGCTTTGGGGTTTTATACTGGCTTTGGGGTTTTATAATGGCGTTGGGGTTTTATGTTGGCTTTGGGGTTTTATACTGGCTTTGTGGTTTTATTCTGGCTTTGGGTTATACTAGTTATGGGGTTTTATACTGGCTTTGAGGTTTTATACTGGCTTTGTAGATTTATTCTGGCTTTGGGGTTTTATAATGGCTTTGGGGTTTTATTCTGGCTTGGGGGTTTTATACTGGCTTTGGGGTTTCATACTGGCTTTGGGGTTTTATGCTGGTTTTGGGGTTTTAAACTGGCTTTGGGGTTTTATACTGGCTTTGGAGTTTTATTTTGGCTTTGGGGTTTTAAACTGGCTTTGGGGTTTTATACTGGCTTTGGGGTTTTATATTGGCTTTGGGCTTATATACTGGCATTGGGGTTTTATATTCGCTTGGGGTTTTAAACTGGCTATGGGGTTTTATAATCGCTTTGGGGTTTCATACGGGCTTTGTGATTTTATTCTGGCTTTGGGGTTTTATAATGGCTTTGGGGTTTTATACTGGCTTTGGGGTTTCATACCTACTTTGGGGTTTTATGCTGGTTTTGGGGTTCTATACTGGCTTTGGGGTTTTATACTGGCTTTGAGGTTTTATTTTGGCTTTGGGGTTTTAAACTGGCTTTGGGGTTTTATACTGGCTTTGGGGTTTTATATTGGCTTTGGGCTTTTATACTGGCATTGGGGTTTTATATTCGCTTTGGGGTTTTAAACTGGCTATGGGGTTTTATAATCGCTTTGGGGTTTCATACTGGCTTTGTGATTTTATTCTGGCTTTGGGGTTTTATAATGGCGTTGGGGTTTTATACTGGCTTTGGGGTTTTATTTTGGCTTTGGGGTTTTATGCTGGTTTTGGGGTTCTATACTGGCTTTGGGGTTTTATACTGGCTTTGGGGTTTTATTTTGGCTTTGGGGTTTTAAACTGGCTTTGGGGTTTTATACTGGCTTTGGGGTTTTATATTGGCTTTGGGCTTTTATACTGGCATTGGGGTTTTATATTGGCTTTGGGGTTTTATACTGGCTTTGGGGTTTTATAATCGTTTTGGGGTTTTATACTGGCTTTGGGGTTTTATACTGGCTTTGGGGTTTCATACTGGCTTTGTGATTTTATTTTGGCTGGGATTTTATACTGGCTTTGGGGTTTTATACTGGCTTTGGGGTTGTATACTGGCCTTGGAGGTTTTATACTGGTTTGCGAGTTTTATTCTGACTTTGGGGTTTAATGTTGGATTTGGGGTTTTATACTGGCTTTGGGGTTTTATTATGGCTTTGGGGTTTTATACTCGCTTTGGGGTTTTATGCTGGCTTTGGGGTTTTATGTTGGCTTTGGGGTTTTATACTGGCTTTGGGGTTTTATGTTGGCTTTAGGGTTTTACACTGTCTTTGGGGTTTTATACTGGCTTTGTGGTTTTATTCTGGCTTTGGGTTATACTGGTTTTGGGGTTTTATACTGGCTTTGAGGTTTTATACTGGCTTTGTAGTTTTATTCTGGCTTTGGGGTTTTATAATGGCTTTGGGGTTTTATTCTGGCTTGGGGGTTTTATACTGGCTTTGGGGTTTCATACTGGCTTTGGGGTTTTAGGCTGGTTTTGGGGTTTTAGACTGGCTTTGGGGTTTTATACTGGCTTTGGGGTTTTATGTTGGCTTTGAGGTTTTTATACTGGCTTTGGGGTTTTATTTTGGCTTTGGGGTTTTATACTGGCTTTGGGGTTTCATACTGGCTTTGGGGTTTCATTCTGGCTTTGGGGTTTTATGCTGGTTTTGGGGTTTTATACTGGCTTTGGGGTTTTATACTGGCTTTGGGGTTTTATTTTGGCTCTGGGGGTTTAAACTGGCATTGGGGTTTTATATTGGCTTTGGGGTTTTATATTGGCTTTGGGATTTTAAACTGGCTATGGGGTTTTATAATGGCTTTGGGGTTTTATACTGGCTTTGGGGTTTTATACTGGCTTTGGGGTTTTATACTGGCTTTGAGTTTTATACTGGCTTTGGTGTTATATTCTGGCCTTGGAGGTTTTATACTGGCTTGCGAGTTTCATACTGACTTTGGGGTTTTTTGTTGGATTTGGGGTTTTATACTGGCTTTGTGGTTATATTCTGGCTTTGGGGTTTTATACTCGCTTTGGGGTTTTATGCTGGCTTTGGGGTTTTATACTGGCTTTGGGGTTTTGTACTGTCTTTGGGGTTTTATTTTGCCTTTGGGGTTTTATACTGGATTTGGGTTTTATACTGGATTTGGGGTTTTATATTGGCTTTGGGGTTTGATACTGGTTTTCGGGTTTTATACTGACTTTGGGGTTTTCAACAGGCTATGGGGTTTTATAATGGCTTTGGGGTTTTATACTGGCTTTGGGGTTTTATAATGGCGTTGGGGTTTTATGTTGGCTTTGGGGTTTTATACTGGCTTTGTGGTTTTATTCTGGCTTTGGGTTATACTGGTTTTGGGGTTTTATACTGGCTTTGAGGTTTTATACTGGCTTTGTAGTTTTATTCTGGCTTTGGGGTTTTATAATGGCTTGGGGGTTTTATACTGGCTTTGGGGTTTCATACTGGCTTTGGGGTTTTAGGCTGGTTTTGGGGTTTTAGACTGGCTTTGGGGTTTTATACTGGCTTTGGGGTTTTATGTTGGCTTTGAGGTTTTTATACTGGCTTTGGGGTTTTATTTTGGCTTTGGGGTTTTATACTGGCTTTGGGGTTTCATACTGGCTTTGGGGTTTCATTCTGGCTTTGGGGTTTTATGCTGGTTTTGGGGTTTTATACTGGCTTTGGGGTTTTATACTGGCTTTGGGGTTTTATTTTGGCTCTGGGGGTTTAAACTGGCATTGGGGTTTTATATTGGCTTTGGGGTTTTATATTGGCTTTGGGATTTTAAACTGGCTATGGGGTTTTATAATGGCTTTGGGGTTTTATACTGGCTTTGGGGTTTTATACTGGCTTTGGGGTTTTATACTGGCTTTGAGTTTTATACTGGCTTTGGTGTTATATTCTGGCCTTGGAGGTTTTATACTGGCTTGCGAGTTTCATACTGACTTTGGGGTTTTTTGTTGGATTTGGGGTTTTATACTGGCTTTGTGGTTATATTCTGGCTTTGGGGTTTTATACTCGCTTTGGGGTTTTATGCTGGCTTTGGGGTTTTATACTGGCTTTGGGGTTTTGTACTGTCTTTGGGGTTTTATTTTGCCTTTGGGGTTTTATACTGGATTTGGGTTTTATACTGGATTTGGGGTTTTATATTGGCTTTGGGGTTTGATACTGGTTTTCGGGTTTTATACTGACTTTGGGGTTTTCAACAGGCTATGGGGTTTTATAATGGCTTTGGGGTTTTATACTGGCTTTGGGGTTTTATAATGGCGTTGGGGTTTTATGTTGGCTTTGGGGTTTTATACTGGCTTTGTGGTTTTATTCTGGCTTTGGGTTATACTGGTTTTGGGGTTTTATACTGGCTTTGAGGTTTTATACTGGCTTTGTAGTTTTATTCTGGCTTTGGGGTTTTATAATGGCTTTGGGGTTTTATTCTGGCTTGGGGGTTTTATACTGGCTTTGGGGTTTCATATTGGCTTTGGGGTTTTATGCTGGTTTTGGGGTTTTATACTGGCTTTGGGGTTTTATACTGGCTTTGGAGTTTTATTTTGGCTTTGGGGTTTTAAACTGGCTTTGGGGTTTTATACTGGCTTTGGGGTTTTATATTGGCTTTGGGCTTTTATACTGGCATTGGGGTTTTATATTGGCTTTGGGGTTTTAAACTGGCTTTGGGTTTTATAATCGCTTTGGGGTTTTATACTGGCTTTGGGGTTTTATACTGGCTTTGGGGTTTCATACTGGCTTTGTGATTTTATTCTGGCTGGGATTTTATACTGGCTTTGGGGTTTTATACTGGCTTTGGGGTTGTATACTGGCCTTGGAGGTTTTATACTGGCTTGCGAGTTTTATTCTGACTTTGGGGTTTAATGTTGGATTTGGGGTTTTATACTGGCTTTGTGGTTTTATTATGGCTTTGGGGTTTTATACTCGCTTTGGGGTTTTATGCTGGCTTTGGGGTTTTATGTTGGCTTTGAGGTTTTATACTGGCTTTGGGGTTTTATGTTGGCTTTAGGGTTTTACACTGGCTTTGGGGTTTTATACTGGCTTTGGGGTTTTATACTGGCTTTGGGGTTGTATACTGGCCTTGGAGGTTTTATACTGGCTTGCGAGTTTTATTCTGACTTTGGGGTTTAATGTTGGATTTGGGGTTTTATACTGGCTTTGTGGTTTTATTATGGCTTTGGGGTTTTATTCTCGCTTTGGGGTTTTATGCTGGCTTTGGGGTTTTATGTTGGCTTTGGGGTTTTATACTGGCTTTGGGGTTTTATGTTGGCTTTAGGGTTTTACACTGGCTTTGGGGTTTTATACTGGCTTTGGGATTTCATTCTGGCTTTGTGATTTTATTCTGGCTTTTGGGTTTTATACTGGCTTTGGGGTTTTATTCTGGCTTTGGGATTTTATGCTGGCTTTGGGGTTTTATACTGGCTTTGGAGGTTTTATAGTGGCTTGCGAGTTTTTTGCTGACTTTGGGGTTTTATGTTGGCTTTAGGGTTTTATACTGGCTTTGGGGTTTCATACTGGCTTTGGGGTTTTATGCTGGTTTTGGGGTTTTATACTGGCTTTGGGGTTTTATACTGGCTTTGAGGTTTTATTTTGGCTTTGGGGTTTTAAACTGGCTTTGGGGTTTTATACTGGCTTTGGGGTTTTATGCTGGCTTTGGGGTTTCATACTGGCTTTGGGGTTTTATGCTGGTTTTGGGGTTTTATACTGGCTTTGGGGTTTTATACTGGCTTTGAGGTTTTATTTTGGCTTTGGGGTTTTAAACTGGCTTTGGGGTTTTATACTGGCTTTGGGGTTTTATATTGGCTTTGGGCTTTTATACTGGCATTGGGCTTTTATATTGGCTTTGGAGTTATAAACTGGCTATGGGGTTTTATAATCGCTTTGGGGTTTATACTGGCTTTGGGGTTTTATACTGGCTTTGGGGTTTCATACTGGCTTTGTGATTTTATTCTGGCTTTGGGGTTTTATAATGGCTTTGGGGTTTTATACTGGATTTGGGGTTTCATACCTGCTTTGGGGTTTTATGGTGGTTTTGGGGTTTTATACTGGCTTTGGGGTTTTATACTGGCTTTGGGATTTTATATTGGCTTTGGGCTTTTGTACTGGCATTGGGGTTTTATATTGGCTTTGGGGGTTTAAACTGGCTATGGAGTTTTAATATCGCTTTGGGGTTTTATACTGGCTTTGGGGTTTTATACTGGCTTTGGGGTTTCATACTGGCTTTGTGATTTTATTCTGGCTGGGGTTTTTTACTGGCTTTTGGGGTTTTATACTGGCTTTGGGGTTTTATACTGGCTTTGGGTTTTATACTGGCTTTGGGGTTGTATACTGGCCTTGGAGGTTTTATACTGGCTTGTGAGTTTTATTCTGACTTTGGGGTTTTATGTTGGATTTGGGGTTTTATACTGGCTTTGTGGTTTTATTCTGGATTTTGGGTTTTAAACTCGCTTTGGGGTTTAATGCTGGCTTTGGGGTTTTATGTTGGCTTTGGGGTTTTATACTGGCTTTGGGGTTTTTTGTTGGCTTTAGGGTTTTACACTGGCTTTGGGGTTTTATATTGGCTTTGGGCTTTTATACTGCCATTGGGGTTTTTTATTGGCTTTGGGGTTTTAAACTGGCTATGGGGTTTTATAATGGCTTAGGGGTTTTATATTGGTTTTGGGGTTTTATACTGGCTTTGGGGTTTCATTCTGGCTTTGGGATTTTATTCTGGCTTTTGGGTTTTATACTGGCTTTGGGGTTTTATACTGGCTTTGGGATTTTATGCTGGCTTTGGGGTTTTATACTGGCTTTGGAGGTTTTATACTGGCTTGCGAGTTGTATGCTGACTTTGGGGTTTTATGTTGGCTTTAGGGTTTTATACTGGCTTTGGGGTTTTATACTGGCTTTGGGGTTTTATGCTGGTTTTGGGGTTTTATACTGGCTTTGGGGTTTTATACTGGCTTTGAGGTTTTATTTTGGCTTTGGGGTTTTAAACTGGCTTTGGGGTTTTATACTGGCTTTGGGGTTTTATACTGGCTTTGGGGTTTCATACTGGCTTTGGGGTTTTATGGTGGTTTTCGGGTTTTATACTGACTTTGGGGTTTTCAACCGGCTATGGGGTTTTATAATGGCTTTGGGGTTTTATACTGGCTTTGGGGTTTTATACTGGCGTTGGGGTTTTATGTTGGCTTTGGGGTTTTATACTGGCTTTGTGGTTTTATTCTGGCTTTGGGTTATACTGGTTTTGGGGTTTTATACTGGCTTTGGGGTTTCATACTGGCTTTGGGGTTTTATGCTGGTTTTGGGGTTTTATACTGGCTTTGGGGTTTTATACTGGCTTTGAGGTTTTATTTTGGCTTTGGGGTTTTAAACTGGCTTTGGGGTTTTAAACTGGCTTTGGGGTTTTATACTGGCTTTGGGGTTTTATACTGGCTTTGGGGTTTTATGCTGGTTTTGGGGTTTTATACTGGCTTTGGGGTTTTATACTGGCTTTGAAGTTTTATTTTGGCTTTGGGGTTTTAAACTGACTTTGGGGTTTTATACTGGCTTTGGGGTTTTATATTGGTTTGGGCTTTTATACTGGCATTGGGCTTTTATATTGGCTTTGGAGTTTTAAACTGGCTATGGGGTTTTATAATCGCTTTGGGGTTTATACTGGCTTTGGGGTTTTATACTCGCTTTGGGGTTTTATGCTGGCTTTGGGGTTTTATACTGGCTTTGGGGTTTTATACTGTCTTTGGGGTTTTATTTTGCCTTTGGGGTTTTATACTGGATTTGGGTTTTATACTGGATTTGGGGTTTTATATTGGCTTTGGGGTTTGATACTGGTTTTCGGGTTTTATACTGACTTTGGGGTTTTCAACAGGCTATGGGGTTTTATAATGGCTTTGGGGTTTTATACTGCCTTTGGGGTTTTATAATGGCGTTGGGGTTTTATGTTGGCTTTGGGGTTTTATACTGGCTTTGTGGTTTTATTCTGGCTTTGGGTTATACTGGTTTTGGGGTTTTATACTGGCTTTGAGGTTTTATACTGGCTTTGTAGTTTTATTCTGGCTTTGGGGTTTTATAATGGCTTTGGGGTTTTATTCTGGCTTGGGGGTTTTATACTGGCTTTGGGGTTTCATATTGGCTTTGGGATTTTATGCTGGTTTTGGGGTTTTATACTGGCTTTGGGGTTTTATACTGGCTTTGGAGTTTTATTTTGGCTTTGGGGTTTTAAACTGGCTTTGGGGTTTTATACTGGCTTTGGGGTTTTATATTGGCTTTGGGCTTTTATACTGGCATTGGGGTTTTATATTGGCTTTGGGGTTTTAAACTGGCTTTGGGGTTTTATAATCGCTTTGGGGTTTTATACTGGCTTTGGGGTTTTATACTGGCTTTGGGGTTTCATACTGGCTTTGTGATTTTATTCTGGCTGGGATTTTATACTGGCTTTGGTGTTTTATACTGGCTTTGGGGTTGTATACTGGCCTTGGAGGTTTTATACTGGCTTGCGAGTTTTATTTTGACTTTGGGGTTTAATGTTGGATTTGGGGTTTTATACTGGCTTTGTGGTTTTATTATGGCTTTGGGGTTTTATACTCGCTTTGGGGTTTTATGCTGGCTTTGGGGTTTTATGTTGGCTTTGAGGTTTTATACTGGCTTTGGGGTTTTATGTTGGCTTTAGGGTTTTACACTGGCTTTGGGGTTTTATACTGGCTTTGGGGTTTTATACTGGCTTTGGGGTTGTATACTGGCCTTGGAGGTTTTATACTGGCTTGCGAGTTTTATTCTGACTTTGGGGTTTAATGTTGGATTTGGGGTTTTATACTGGCTTTGTGGTTTTATTATGGCTTTGGGGTTTTATTCTCGCTTTGGGGTTTTATGCTGGCTTTGGGGTTTTATGTTGGCTTTGGGGTTTTATACTGGCTTTGGGGTTTTATGTTGGCTTTAGGGTTTTACACTGGCTTTGGGGTTTTATACTGGCTTTGGGATTTCATTCTGGCTTTGTGATTTTATTCTGGCTTTTGGGTTTTATACTGGCTTTGGGGTTTTATACTGGCTTTGGGATTTTATGCTGGCTTTGGGGTTTTATACTGGCTTTGGAGGTTTTATAGTGGCTTGCGAGTTTTATGCTGACTTTGGGGTTTTATGTTGGCTTTAGGGTTTTATACTGGCTTTGGGGTTTCATACTGGCTTTGGGGTTTTATGCTGGTTTTGGGGTTTTATACTGGCTTTGAGGTTTTATACTGGCTTTGAGGTTTTATTTTGGCTTTGGGGTTTTAAACTGGCTTTGGGGTTTTATACTGGCTTTGGGGTTTTATGCTGGCTTTGGGGTTTCATACTGGCTTTGGGGTTTTATGCTGGTTTTGGGGTTTTATACTGGCTTTGGGGTTTTATACTGGCTTTGAGGTTTTATTTTGGCTTTGGGGTTTTAAACTGGCTTTGGGGTTTTATACTGGCTTTGGGGTTTTATATTGGCTTTGGGCTTTTATACTGGCATTGGGCTTTTATATTGGCTTTGGAGTTTTAAACTGGCTATGGGGTTTTATAATCGTTTTGGGGTTTATACTGGCTTTGGGGTTTTATACTGGCTTTGGGGTTTCATACTGGCTTTGTGATTTTATTCTGGCTTTGGGGTTTTATAATGGCTTTGGGGTTTTATACTGGCTTTGGGGTTTCATACCTGCTTTGGGGTTTTATGGTGGTTTTGGGGTTTTATACTGGCTTTGGGGTTTTATACTGGCTTTGGGATTTTATATTGGCTTTGGGCTTTTATACTGGCATTGGGGTTTTATATTGGCTTTGGGGGTTTAAACTGGCTATGGAGTTTTAATATCGCTTTGGGGTTTTATACTGGCTTTGGGGTTTTATACTGGCTTTGGGGTTTCATACTGGCTTTGTGATTTTATTCTGGCTGGGGTTTTTTACTGGCTTTTGGGGTTTTATACTGGCTTTGGGGTTTTATACTGGCTTTGGGTTTTATACTGGCTTTGGGGTTGTATACTGGCCTTGGAGGTTTTATACTGGCTTGTGAGTTTTATTCTGACTTTGGGGTTTTATGTTGGATTTGGGATTTTATACTGGCTTTGTGGTTTTATTCTGGATTTTGGGTTTTAAACTCGCTTTGGGGTTTAATGCTGGCTTTGGGGTTTTATGTTGGCTTTGGGGTTTTATACTGGCTTTGGGGTTTTTTGTTGGCTTTAGGGTTTTACACTGGCTTTGGGGTTTTATATTGGCTTTGGGCTTTTATACTGCCATTGGGGTTTTTTATTGGCTTTGGGGTTTTAAACTGGCTATGGGGTTTTATAATGGCTTAGGGGTTTTATATTGGTTTTGGGGTTTTATACTGGCTTTGGGGTTTCATTCTGGCTTTGGGATTTTATTCTGGCTTTTGGGTTTTATACTGGCTTTGGGGTTTTATACTGGCTTTGGGATTTTATGCTGGCTTTGGGGTTTTATACTGGCTTTGGAGGTTTTATACTGGCTTGCGAGTTGTATGCTGACTTTGGGGTTTTATGTTGGCTTTAGGGTTTTATACTGGCTTTGGGGTTTCATACTGGCTTTGGGGTTTTATGCTGGTTTTGGGGTTTTATACTGGCTTTGGGGTTTTATACTGGCTTTGAGGTTTTATTTTGGCTTTGGGGTTTTAAACTGGCTTTGGGGTTTTATACTGGCTTTGGGGTTTTATACTGGCTTTGGGGTTTCATACTGGCTTTGGGGTTTTATGCTGGTTTTCGGGTTTTATACTGACTTTGGGGTTTTCAACCGGCTATGGGGTTTTATAATGGCTTTGGGGTTTTATACTGGCTTTGGGGTTTTATACTGGCGTTGGAGTTTTATGTTGGCTTTGGGGTTTTATACTGGCTTTGTGGTTTTATTCTGGCTTTGGGTTATACTGGTTTTGGGGTTTTATACTGGCTTTGGGGTTTCATACTGGCTTTGGGGTTTTATGCTGGTTTTGGGGTTTTATACTGGCTTTGGGGTTTTATACTGGCTTTGAGGTTTTATTTTGGCTTTGGGGTTTTAAACTGGCTTTGGGGTTTTAAACTGGCTTTGGGGTTTTATACTGGCTTTGGGGTTTTATACTGGCTTTGGGGTTTTATGCTGGTTTTGGGGTTTTATACTGGCTTTGGGGTTTTATACTGGCTTTGAAGTTTTATTTTGGCTTTGGGGTTTTGAACTGACTTTGGGGTTTTATACTGGCTTTGGGGTTTTATATTGGTTTGGGCTTTTATACTGGCATTGGGCTTTTATATTGGCTTTGGAGTTTTAAACTGGCTATGGGGTTTTATAATCGCTTTGGGGTTTATACTGGCTTTGGGGTTTTATACTGGCTTTGGGGTTTCATACTGGCTTTGTGATTTTATTCTGGCTTTGGGGTTTTATAATGACTTTGGGGTTTTATAATGGCTTTGGGGTTTCATACCTGCTTTGGTGTTTTATGCTGGTTTTGGGGTTTTATACTGGCTTTGGGGTTTTATACTGGCTTTGAGGTTTTATTTTGGCTTTGGGGTTTAAAACTGGCTTTGGGGTTTTATACTGGCTTTGGGGTTTTATATTGGCTTTGGGCTTTTATACTGGCATTGGGGTTTTATATTGGCTTTGGGGTTTTAAACTGGCTATGGAGATTTATAATCGCTTTGGGGTTTTATACTGGCTTTGGGGTTTTATACTGGCTTTGGGGTTTCATACTGGCTTTGTGATTTTATTCTGGCTGGGGTTTTTTACTGGCTTTGGGGTTTTATACTGGCTTTGGGGTTTTATACTGTCTTTGGATTTTATACTGGCTTTGGGGTTGTATACTGACCTTGGAGGTTTATTACTGGCTTGCGAGTTTTATTCTGACTTTGGGGTTTTATGTTGGATTTGGGGTTTTATACTGGCTTTGTCGTTTTATTCTGGCTTTTGGGTTTTAAACTCGCTTTGGGGTTTAATGCTGGCTTTGGGGTTTTATGTTGGCTTTGGGATTTTATACTGGCTTTGGGGTTTTTTGTTGGCTTTAGGGTTTTACACTGGCTTTGGGGTTTTATATTGGCTTTGGGCTTTTATACTGGCATTGGGGTTTTTTTATTGGCTTTGGGGTTGTAAACTGGCTATGGGGTTTTATAATGGCTTAGGGGTTTTATATTGGTTTTGGGGTTTTATACTGGCTTTGGGGTTTCATTCTGGCTTTGTGATTTTATTCTGGCTTTTGGGTTTTATACTGGCTTTGGGGTTTTATACTGGCTTTGGGATTTTATGCTGGCTTTGGGGTTTTATACTGGCTTTGGAGGTTTTTTACTGGCTTGCGAGTTGTATGCTGACTTTGGGGTTTTATGTTGGCTTTAGGGTTTTATACTGGCTTTGGGGTTTCATACTGGCTTTGGGGTTTTATGCTGGTTTTGGGGTTTTATACTGGCTTTGGGGTTTTATACTGGCTTTGAGGTTTTATTTTGGCTTTGGGGTTTTAAACTGGCTTTGGGGTTTTAAACTGGCTTTGGGGTTTTATACTGGCTTTGGGGTTTTATACTGGCTTTGGGGTTTTATGCTGGTTTTGGGGTTTTATACTGGCTTTGGGGTTTTATACTGGCTTTGAAGTTTTATTTTGGCTTTGGGGTTTTAAACTGACTTTGGGGTTTTATACTGGCTTTGGGGTTTTATATTGGTTTGGGCTTTTATACTGGCATTGGGCTTTTATATTGGCTTTGGAGTTTTAAACTGGCTATGGGGTTTTATAATCGCTTTGGGGTTTATACTGGCTTTGGGGTTTTATACTGGCTTTGGGGTTTCATACTGGCTTTGTGATTTTATTCTGGCTTTGGGGTTTTATAATGACTTTGGGGTTTTATAATGGCTTTGGGGTTTCATACCTGCTTTGGGGTTTTATGCTGGTTTTGGGGTTTTATACTGGCTTTGGGGTTTTATACTGGCTTTGAGGTTTTATTTTGGCTTTGGGGTTTAAAACTGGCTTTGGGGTTTTATACTGGCTTTGGGGTTTTATATTGGCTTTGGGCTTTTATACTGGCATTGGGGTTTTATATTGGCTTTGGGGTTTTAAACTGGCTATGGAGATTTATAATCGCTTTGGGGTTTTATACTGGCTTTGGGGTTTTATACTGGCTTTGGGGTTTCATACTGGCTTTGTGATTTTATTCTGGCTGGGGTTTTTTACTGGCTTTGGGGTTTTATACTGGCTTTGGGGTTTTATACTGTCTTTGGATTTTATACTGGCTTTGGGGTTGTATACTGACCTTGGAGGTTTTATACTGGCTTGCGAGTTTTATTCTGACTTTGGGGTTTTATGTTGGATTTGGGGTTTTATACTGGCTTTGTGGTTTTATTCTGGCTTTTGGGTTTTAAACTCGCTTTGGGGTTTAATGCTGGCTTTGGGGTTTTATGTTGGCTTTGGGATTTTATACTGGCTTTGGGGTTTTTTGTTGGCTTTAGGGTTTTACACTGGCTTTGGGGTTTTATATTGGCTTTGGGCTTTTATACTGGCATTGGGGTTTTTTTATTGGCTTTGGGGTTGTAAACTGGCTATGGGGTTTTATAATGGCTTAGGGGTTTTATATTGGTTTTGGGGTTTTATACTGGCTTTGGGGTTTCATTCTGGCTTTGTGATTTTATTCTGGCTTTTGGGTTTTATACTGGCTTTGGGGTTTTATACTGGCTTTGGGATTTTATGCTGGCTTTGGGGTTTTATACTGGCTTTGGAGGTTTTTTACTGGCTTGCGAGTTGTATGCTGACTTTGGGGTTTTATGTTGGCTTTAGGGTTTTATACTGGCTTTGGGGTTTCATACTGGCTTTGGGGTTTTATGCTGGTTTTGGGGTTTTTAACTGGCTTTGGGGTTTTATACTGGCTTTGAGGTTTTATTTTGGCTTTGAGGTTTTAAACTGGCTTTGGAGTTTTATACTGGCTTTGGGGTTTTATACTGGCTTTGGGGTTTTATGCTGGTTTTGGGGTTTTATACTGGATTTGAGTTTTATACTGGCTTTGTGGTTTTATTCTGGCTTTGGGTTATACTGGTTTTGGGGTTTTATACTGGCTTTGAGGTTTTATACTGGCTTTGTAGTTTTATTCTGGCTTTGGGGTTTTATAATGGCTTTGGGGTTTTATTCTGGCTTGGGGGTTTTATACTGGCTTTGGGGTTTCATACTGGCTTTGGGGTTTTATGCTGGTTTTGGGGTTTTATACTGGCTTTGGGGTTTTATACTGGCTTTAGAGTTTTATTTTGGCTTTGGGGTTTTAAACTGGCTTTGGGGTTTTATAATGGCTTTGGGGTTTTATACTAGCTTTGGGGTTTTATACTGGCGTTGGGGTTTTATGTTGGCTTTGGGGTTTTATACTGGCTTTGTGGTTTTATTCTGGCTTTGGGTTATACTGGTTTTGGGGTTTTATACTGGCTTTGGGGTTTTATACTGGCTTTGGGGTTTTATACTGGATTTGAGTTTTATACTGGCTTTGGGGTTTTATACTGGATTTGAGTTTTATACTGGCTTTGGTGTTATATACTGGCCTTGGAGGTTTTATACTGGCTTGCGAGTTTTATACTGACTTTGGGGTTTTTTGTTGGATTTGGGGTTTTATACTGGCTTTGTGGTTATATTCTGGCTTTGGGGTTTTATACTCGCTTTGGGGTTTTATGCTGGCTTTGGGGTTTTATACTGGCTTTGGGGTTTTATACTGTCTTTGGGGTTTTATTTTGGCTTTGGGGTTTTATACTGGATTTGGGGTTTTATACTGGATTTGGGGTTTTATATTGGCTTTGGGGTTTGATACTGGTTTTCGGGTTTTATACTGACTTTGGGGTTTTCAACTGGCTATGGGGTTTTATAATGGATTTGGGGTTTTATACTGGCTTTGGGGTTTTATGCTGGCTTTGGGGTTTTATGTTGGCTTTGGGGTTTTATACTGGCTTCGTGGTTTTATTCTGGGTTTGGGGTTTTATACTGGTTTTGGGGTTTTATACTGGCTTTGGGGTTTTATACTGTCTTTGTAGTTTTATTCTGGCTTTGGGGTTTTATAATGGCTTTGGGGTTTAATTCTGGATTGGGGTTTTATACTGGCTTTTGGGTTTTATACTTGCTTTGGGGTTTCATACTGGCTTTGGGGTTTTATGCTGGTTTTAGGGTTTTATACTGGCTTTGGGGTTTTATACTGGCTTTGAGGTTTTATTTGGCTTTGGGGTTTTAAACTGGCTTTTGGGTTTTATACTGGCTTTGGGGTTTTATATTTGCTTTGGGCTTTTATACTGGCATTGGGGTTTTATATTGGCTTTGGGGTTTTAAACTGGCTATGGGGTTTTATAATCGCTTTGGGGTTTTATACTGGCTTTGGGGTTTTACACTGGCTTTGGGGTTTCATACTGGCTTTGTGATTTTATTCTGGCTTTGGGGTTTTATAATGGCTTTGGGGTTTTATACTGGCTTTGGGGTTTCATACCTGCTTTGGGGTTTTATGCTGGTTTTGGGGTTCTATACTGGCTTTGGGGTTTTATACTGGCTTTGTGATTTTATTCTGGCTTTGGGGTTTTATAATGGCTTTGGGGTTTTAAACTGGCTATGGGGTTTTATAATCGCTTTGGGGTTTTATACTGGCTTTGGGGTTTTATACTGGCTTTGGGGTTTCATACTGGCTTTGTGATTTTATTCTGGCTTTGGGGTTTTATAATGGCTTTGGGGTTTTATACTGGCTTTGGGGTTTCATACCTGCTTTGGGGTTTTATGCTGGTTTTGGGGTTCTATACTGGCTTTGGGGTTTTATACTGGCTTTGAGGTTTTATTTTGGCTTTGGGGTTTTAAACTGGCTTTGGGGTTTTATACTGGCTTTGGGGTTTTATATTGGCTTTGGGCTTTTATACTGGCATTGGGGTTTTATATTGGCTTTGGGGTTTTAAACTGGCTATGGGGTTTTATAATCTCTTTGGGGTTTTATACTGGCTTTGGGGTTTTATACTGGCTTTGGGGTTTCATACTGGCTTTGTGATTTTATTCTGGCTGGGGTTTTATACTGGCTTTGGGGTTTTATACTGGCTTTGGGGTTTTATACTGGCTTTGGGCTTTATACTGGCTTTGGGGTTGTATACTGGCCTTGGAGGTTTTATACTGGCTTGCTAGTTTTATTCTGACTTTGGGGTTTAATGTTGGATTTGGGGTTTTATACTGGCTTTGTGGTTTTATTCTGGCTTTGGGGTTTTATACTCGCTTTGGGGTTTTATGCTGGCTTTGGGGTTTTATGTTGGCTTTGGGGTTTTATACTGGCTTTGGGGTTTTATATTGGCTTTGGGCTTTTATACTGGCATTGGGTTTTTATATTGGCTTCGGAGTTTTAAACTGGCTATGGGGTTTTATAATGGCTTAGGGGTTTTATACTGGTTTTGGGGTTTTATACTGGCTTTGGGGTTTCATTCTGGCTTGGTGATTTTATTCTGGCTTTTGGGTTTTATACTGGCTTTGGGGTTTTATACTGGCTTTGGGATTTTATGCTGGCTTTGGGGTTTTACTGGCTTTGGAGGTTTTATAGTGGATTGCGAGTTTAATGCTGACTTTGGGGTTTTATGTTGGATTTGGGGTTTTATACTGGCTTTGTGGTTTTATTCTGGCTTTTGGGTTTTAAACTCGCTTTGGGGTTTAATGCTGGCTTTGGGGTTTTATGTTGGCTTTGGGGTTTTATACTGGCTTTGGGGTTTTATGTTGGCTTTAGGGTTTTACACTGTCTTTGGGGTTTTATATTGGCTTTGGGCTTTTATACTGGCATTGGGGTTTTTTATTGGCTTTGGGGTTTTAAACTGGCTATGGCGTTTTATAATGGCTAAGGGGTTTTATATTGGTTTTGGGGTTTTATACTGGATTTGGGGTTTCATTCTGGCTTTGTGATTTTATTCTGGCTTTTGGGTTTTATACTGGCTTTGGGGTTTTATACTGGCTTCGGGATTTTATGCTGGCTTTGGGGTTTTATACTGGCTTTGGAGGTGTTATACTGGCTTGGGAGTTGTATGCTGACTTTGGGGTTTTATAATGGCTTTGGGGTTTTATACTGGCTTTGGGGTTTCATACCTGCTTTGGGGTTTTATGCTGGTTTTGGGGTTCTATACTGGCTTTGGGGTTTTATACTGGCTTTGAGGTTTTATTTTGGCTTTGGGGTTTTAAACTGGCTTTGGGGTTTTATACTGGCTTTGGGGTTTTATATTGGCTTTGGGCTTTTATACTGGCATTGGGGTTTTATATTGGCTTTGGGGTTTTAAACTGGCTATGGGGTTTTATAATCGCTTTGGGGTTTTATACTGGCTTTGGGGTTTTATACTGGCTTTGGGGTTTCATACTGGCTTTGTGATTTTATTCTGGCTGGGGTTTTATACTGGCTTTGGGGTTTTATACTGGCTTTGGGGTTTTATACTGGCTTTGGGTTTTATACTGGCTTTGGGGTTGTATACTGGCCTTGGAGGTTTTATACTGGCTTGCTAGTTTTATTCTGACTTTGGGGTTTAATGTTGGATTTGGGGTTTTATGCTGGCTTTGTGGTTTTATTCTGGCTTTGGGGTTTTATACTCGCTTTGGGGTTTTATGCTGGCTTTGGGGTTTTATGTTGGCTTTGGGGTTTTATACTGGCTTTGGGGTTTTATGTTGGCTTTAGGGTTTTACACTGGCTTTGGGGTTTTATATTGGCTTTGGGCTTTTATACTGGCATTGGGTTTTTATATTGGCTTTGGGGTTTTAAACTGGCTATGGGGTTTTATAATGGCTTAGGGGTTTTATACTGGTTTTGGGGTTTTATACTGGCTTTGGGGTTTCATTCTGGCTTGGTGATTTTATTCTGGCTTTTGGTTTTTATACTGGCTTTGGGGTTTTATACTGGCTTTGGGATTTTATGCTGGCTTTGGGGTTTTACTGGCTTTGGAGGTTTTTTACTGGCTTGCGAGTTGTATGCTGACTTTGGGGTTTTATGTTGGCTTTAGGGTTTTATACTGGCTTTGGGGTTTCATACTGGCTTTGGGGTTTTATGCTGGTTTTGGGGTTTTTAACTGGCTTTGGGGTTTTATACTGGCTTTGAGGTTTTATTTTGGCTTTGAGGTTTTAAACTGGCTTTGGAGTTTTATACTGGCTTTGGGGTTTTATACTGGCTTTGGGGTTTTATGCTGGTTTTCGGGTTTTATACTGACTTTGGGGTTTTCAACAGGCTATGGGGTTTTATAATGGCCTTGGGGTTTTATACTGGCTTTGGGGTTTTATACTGGCGTTGGGGTTTTATGTTGGCTTTGGGGTTTTATACTGGCTTTGTGGTTTTATTCTGGCTTTGGGTTATACTGGTTTTGGGGTTTTATACTGGCTTTGAGGTTTTATACTGGCTTTGTAGTTTTATTCTGGCTTTGGGGTTTTATAATGGCTTTGGGGTTTTATTCTGGCTTGGGGGTTTTATACTGGCTTTGGGGTTTCATACTGGCTTTGGGGTTTTATGCTGGTTTTGGGGTTTTATACTGGCTTTGGGGTTTTATACTGGCTTTAGAGTTTTATTTTGGCTTTGGGGTTTTAAACTGGCTTTGGGGTTTTATAATGGCTTTGGGGTTTTATACTGGCTTTGGGGTTTTATACTGGCGTTGGGGTTTTATGTTGGCTTTGGGGTTTTATACTGGCTTTGTGGTTTTATTCTGGCTTTGGGTTATACTGGTTTTGGGGTTTTATACTGGCTTTGGGGTTTTATACTGGCTTTGGGGTTTTATACTGGATTTGAGTTTTATACTGGCTTTGGGGTTTTATACTGGATTTGAGTTTTATACTGGCTTTGGTGTTATATACTGGCCTTGGAGGTTTTATACTGGCTTGCGAGTTTTATACTGACTTTGGGGTTTTTTGTTGGATTTGGGGTTTTATACTGGCTTTGTGGTTATATTCTGGCTTTGGGGTTTTATACTCGCTTTGGGGTTTTATGCTGGCTTTGGGGTTTTATACTGGCTTTGGGGTTTTATACTGTCTTTGGGGTTTTATTTTGGCTTTGGGGTTTTATACTGGATTTGGGGTTTTATACTGGATTTGGGGTTTTATATTGGCTTTGGGGTTTGATACTGGTTTTCGGGTTTTATACTGACTTTGGGGTTTTCAACTGGCTATGGGGTTTTATAATGGATTTGGGGTTTTATACTGGCTTTGGGGTTTTATGCTGGCTTTGGGGTTTTATGTTGGCTTTGGGGTTTTATACTGGCTTCGTGGTTTTATTCTGGGTTTGGGGTTTTATACTGGTTTTGGGGTTTTATACTGGCTTTGGGGTTTTATACTGTCTTTGTAGTTTTATTCTGGCTTTGGGGTTTTATAATGGCTTTGGGGTTTAATTCTGGATTGGGGTTTTATACTGGCTTTTGGGTTTTATACTTGCTTTGGGGTTTCATACTGGCTTTGGGGTTTTATGCTGGTTTTAGGGTTTTATACTGGCTTTGGGGTTTTATACTGGCTTTGAGGTTTTATTTGGCTTTGGGGTTTTAAACTGGCTTTTGGGTTTTATACTGGCTTTGGGGTTTTATATTTGCTTTGGGCTTTTATACTGGTATTGGGGTTTTATATTGGCTTTGGGGTTTGAAACTGGCTATGGGGTTTTATAATCGCTTTGGGGTTTTATACTGGCTTTGGGGTTTTACACTGGCTTTGGGGTTTCATACTGGCTTTGTGATTTTATTCTGGCTTTGGGGTTTTATAATGGCTTTGGGGTTTTATACTGGCTTTGGGGTTTCATACCTGCTTTGGGGTTTTATGCTGGTTTTGGGGTTCTATACTGGCTTTGGGGTTTTATACTGGCTTTGTGATTTTATTCTGGCTTTGGGGTTTTATAATGGCTTTGGGGTTTTAAACTGGCTATGGGGTTTTATAATCGCTTTGGGGTTTTATACTGGCTTTGGGGTTTTATACTGGCTTTGGGGTTTCATACTGGCTTTGTGATTTTATTCTGGCTTTGGGGTTTTATAATGGCTTTGGGGTTTTATACTGGCTTTGGGGTTTCATACCTGCTTTGGGGTTTTATGCTGGTTTTGGGGTTCTATACTGGCTTTGGGGTTTTATACTGGCTTTGAGGTTTTATTTTGGCTTTGGGGTTTTAAACTGGCTTTGGGGTTTTATACTGGCTTTGGGGTTTTATATTGGCTTTGGGCTTTTATACTGGCATTGGGGTTTTATATTGGCTTTGGGGTTTTAAACTGGCTATGGGGTTTTATAATCTCTTTGGGGTTTTATACTGGCTTTGGGGTTTTATACTGGCTTTGGGGTTTCATACTGGCTTTGTGATTTTATTCTGGCTGGGGTTTTATACTGGCTTTGGGGTTTTATACTGGCTTTGGGGTTTTATACTGGCTTTGGGCTTTATACTGGCTTTGGGGTTGTATACTGGCCTTGGAGGTTTTATACTGGCTTTGGGGTTTTATATTGGCTTTGGGCTTTTATACTGGCATTGGGTTTTTATATTGGCTTCGGAGTTTTAAACTGGCTATGGGGTTTTATAATGGCTTAGGGGTTTTATACTGGTTTTGGGGTTTTATACTGGCTTTGGGGTTTCATTCTGGCTTGGTGATTTTATTCTGGCTTTTGGGTTTTATACTGGCTTTGGGGTTTTATACTGGCTTTGGGATTTTATGCTGGCTTTGGGGTTTTACTGGCTTTGGAGGTTTTATAGTGGATTGCGAGTTTAATGCTGACTTTGGGGTTTTATGTTGGATTTGGGGTTTTATACTGGCTTTGTGGTTTTATTCTGGCTTTTGGGTTTTAAACTCGCTTTGGGGTTTAATGCTGGCTTTGGGGTTTTATGTTGGCTTTGGGGTTTTATACTGGCTTTGGGGTTTTATGTTGGCTTTAGGGTTTTACACTGTCTTTGGGGTTTTATATTGGCTTTGGGCTTTTATACTGGCATTGGGGTTTTTTATTGGCTTTGGGGTTTTAAACTGGCTATGGCGTTTTATAATGGCTAAGGGGTTTTATATTGGTTTTGGGGTTTTATACTGGATTTGGGGTTTCATTCTGGCTTTGTGATTTTATTCTGGCTTTTGGGTTTTATACTGGCTTTGGGGTTTTATACTGGCTTCGGGATTTTATGCTGGCTTTGGGGTTTTATACTGGCTTTGGAGGTGTTATACTGGCTTGGGAGTTGTATGCTGACTTTGGGGTTTTATAATGGCTTTGGGGTTTTATACTGGCTTTGGGGTTTCATACCTGCTTTGGGGTTTTATGCTGGTTTTGGGGTTCTATACTGGCTTTGGGGTTTTATACTGGCTTTGAGGTTTTATTTTGGCTTTGGGGTTTTAAACTGGCTTTGGGGTTTTATACTGGCTTTGGGGTTTTATATTGGCTTTGGGCTTTTATACTGGCATTGGGGTTTTATATTGGCTTTGGGGTTTTAAACTGGCTATGGGGTTTTATAATCGCTTTGGGGTTTTATACTGGCTTTGGGGTTTTATACTGGCTTTGGGGTTTCATACTGGCTTTGTGATTTTATTCTGGCTGGGGTTTTATACTGGCTTTGGGGTTTTATACTGGCTTTGGGGTTTTATACTGGCTTTGGGTTTTATACTGGCTTTGGGGTTGTATACTGGCCTTGGAGGTTTTATACTGGCTTGCTAGTTTTATTCTGACTTTGGGGTTTAATGTTGGATTTGGGGTTTTATGCTGGCTTTGTGGTTTTATTCTGGCTTTGGGGTTTTATACTCGCTTTGGGGTTTTATGCTGGCTTTGGGGTTTTATGTTGGCTTTGGGGTTTTATACTGGCTTTGGGGTTTTATGTTGGCTTTAGGGTTTTACACTGGCTTTGGGGTTTTATATTGGCTTTGGGCTTTTATACTGGCATTGGGTTTTTATATTGGCTTTGGGGTTTTAAACTGGCTATGGGGTTTTATAATGGCTTAGGGGTTTTATACTGGTTTTGGGGTTTTATACTGGCTTTGGGGTTTCATTCTGGCTTGGTGATTTTATTCTGGCTTTTGGTTTTTATACTGGCTTTGGGGTTTTATACTGGCTTTGGGATTTTATGCTGGCTTTGGGGTTTTACTGGCTTTGGAGGTTTTATAGTGGATTGCGAGTTTAATGCTGACTTTGGGGTTTTATGTTGGATTTGGGGTTTTATACTGGCTTTGTGGTTTTATTCTGGCTTTTGGGTTTTAAACTCGCTTTGGGGTTTAATGCTGGCTTTGGGGTTTTATGTTGGCTTTGGGGTTTTATACTGGCTTTGGGGTTTTATGTTGGCTTTAGGGTTTTACACTGGCTTTGGGGTTTTATATTGGCTTTGGGCTTTTATACTGGCATTGGGTTTTTTTATTGGCTTTGGGGTTTTAAACTGGCTATGGCGTTTTATAATGGCTAAGGGGTTTTATATTGGTTTTGGGGTTTTATACTGGCTTTGGGGTTTTATACTGGCTTTGGGGTTTTATACTGGCTTTGGGTTTTATACTGGCTTTGGGGTTGTATACTGGCCTTGGAGGTTTTATACTGGCTTGCTAGTTTTATTCTGACTTTGGGGTTTAATGTTGGATTTGGGGTTTTATGCTGGCTTTGTGGTTTTATTCTGGCTTTGGGGTTTTATACTCGCTTTGGGGTTTTATGCTGGCTTTGGGGTTTTATGTTGGCTTTGGGGTTTTATACTGGCTTTGGGGTTTTATGTTGGCTTTAGGGTTTTACACTGGCTTTGGGGTTTTATATTGGCTTTGGGCTTTTATACTGGCATTGGGTTTTTATATTGGCTTTGGGGTTTTAAACTGGCTATGGGGTTTTATAATGGCTTAGGGGTTTTATACTGGTTTTGGGGTTTTATACTGGCTTTGGGGTTTCATTCTGGCTTGGTGATTTTATTCTGGCTTTTGGTTTTTATACTGGCTTTGGGGTTTTATACTGGCTTTGGGATTTTATGCTGGCTTTGGGGTTTTACTGGCTTTGGAGGTTTTATAGTGGATTGCGAGTTTAATGCTGACTTTGGGGTTTTATGTTGGATTTGGGGTTTTATACTGGCTTTGTGGTTTTATTCTGGCTTTTGGGTTTTAAACTCGCTTTGGGGTTTAATGCTGGCTTTGGGGTTTTATGTTGGCTTTGGGGTTTTATACTGGCTTTGGGGTTTTATGTTGGCTTTAGGGTTTTACACTGGCTTTGGGGTTTTATATTGGCTTTGGGCTTTTATACTGGCATTGGGTTTTTTTATTGGCTTTGGGGTTTTAAACTGGCTATGGCGTTTTATAATGGCTAAGGGGTTTTATATTGGTTTTGGGGTTTTATACTGGCTTTGGGGTTTCATTCTGGCTTTGTGATTTTATTCTGGCTTTTGGGTTTTATACTGGCTTTGGGGTTTTATACTGGCTTTGGGATTTTATGCTGGCTTTGGGGTTTTATACTGGCTTTGGAGGTTTTATACTGGCTTGCGAGTTGTATGCTGACTTTGGGGTTTTATAATGGCTTTGGGGTTTTATGCTGGTTTTGGGGTTCTATACTGGCTTTGGGGTTTTATACTGGCTTTGGGGTTTTATATTGGCTTTGGGCTTTTATACTGGCATTGGGGTTTTATATTGGCTTTGGGGTTTTAAACTGGCTATGGGGTTTTATAATCGCTTTGGGGTTTTATACTGGCTTTGGGGTTTTATACTGGCTTTGGGGTTTCATACTGGCTTTGTGATTTTATTCTGGCTGGGGTTTTATACTGGCTTTGGGGTTTTATACTGGCTTTGGGGTTTTATACTGGCTTTGGGTTTTATACTGGCTTTGGGGTTGTATACTGGCCTTGGAGGTTTTATACTGGCTTGCTAGTTTTATTCTGACTTTGGGGTTTAATGTTGGATTTGGGGTTTTATACTGGCTTTGTGGTTTTTTTCTGGCTTTGGGGTTTTATACTCGCTTTGGGATTTTATGCTGGCTTTGGGGTTTTATGTTGGCTTTGGGGTTTTATACTGGCTTTGGGGTTTTATGTTGGCTTTAGGGTTTTACACTGGCTTTGGGGTTTTATATTGGCTTTGGGCTTTTATACTGGCATTGGGTTTTTATATTGGCTTTGGGGTTTTAAACTGGCTATGGGGTTTTATAATGGCTTAGGGGTTTTATACTGGTTTTGGGTTTTATACTGGCTTTGGGGTTTCATTCTGGCTTGGTGATTTTATTCTGGCTTTTGAGTTTTATACTGGCTTTGGGGTTTTATACTGGCTTTGGGATTTTATGCTGGCTTTGGGGTTTTACTGGCTTTGGAGGTTTTATAGTGGATTGCGAGTTTTATGCTGACTTTGGGGTTTTATGTTGGATTTGGGGTTTTATACTGGCTTTGTGGTTTTATTCTGGCTTTTGGGTTTTAAACTCGCTTTGGGGTTTAATGCTGGCTTTGGGGTTTTATGTTGGCTTTGGGGTTTTATACTGGCTTTGGGGTTTTATGTTGACTTTAGGGTTTTACACTGGCTTTGGGGTTTTATATTGGCTTTGGGGTTTTATACTGGCATTGGGGTTTTTTATTGGCTTTGGGGTTTTATATTGGTTTTGGGGTTTTATACTGGCTTTGGGGTTTCATTCTGGCTTTGTGATTTTATTCTGGCTTTTGGGTTTTATACTGGCTTTGGGGTTTTATACTGGCTTTGGGATTTTATGCTGGCTTTGGGGTTTTATACTGGCTTTGGAGGTTTTATACTGGCTTGCGAGTTGTATGCTGACTTTGGGGTTTTATGTTGGCTTTAGGGTTTTATACTGGCTGTGGTGTTTTTGTTGGCTTTAGGGTTTTACACTGGCTTTGGGGTTTTATATTGGCTTTGGGCTTTTATACTGGCATTGGGGTTTTATATTGGCTTTGGGGTTTTAAACTGGCTATGGGGTTTTATAATGGCTTAGGGGTTTTATACTGGCTTTGTGGTTTTATACTGGCTTTGGGATTTCATACTCTCTTTGTGATTTTATTCTGGCTTTTGGGTTTTATACTGGCTTTGTGGTTTTATTCTGGCTTTGGGGTTTTATACTGGCTTTGGGGTTTTATACTGGCTTTGGGGTTTTATGTTGGCTTTGGGGTTTTATACTGGCTTTGTGGTTTCATTTAGACTTTGGGGTTTTATTTTGGCTTTGGGGTTTTAAACTGGCTCTGGGGTTTTATACTGGCTTTGAGGTTTTATATTGGCTTTGGGCTTTTGTACTGGCATTGGGGTTTTATATGGGCTTTGGGGTTATATACTGGCTTTGGGGTTTCATACTGGCTTTGGGGTTTTATATTGGCTTTGTGGTTTCATACTGACTTTGGTGTTTTATTTTGGCTTTGGGGTTTAATCCTGACTTTGCGGTTTTATAATGGCTTTGGTGTTTTATACTGGATTTGGGTTTTTATGTTGGCATTGAGGTTTTTATACTTGCTTTGAGGTTTTATACTGCCTTTGGGGTTTTATACTGGCTTTGTGGTTTTCAACTGGCTCTGGGGTTTTATACTGGCTTTGAGGTTTTATATTGGCTTTGGGCTTTTATACTGGCATTGGGGTTTTATATTGGCTTTGGGGTTTTAAACTGGCTATGGGGTTTTATAATGGCTTTGGGGTTTTATTCTGGCTTTGGGGTTTTATACTGGATTTTGGGGTTTTATACTGGCTTTGGGGTTTTATACTGGCTTTGGGATTTCATACTGGCTTTGGGGTTTTATATTGGCTTTGTGGTTTCATACTGACTTTGGTGTTTTATTTTGGCTTTGGGGTTTAATCCTGACTTCGCGGTTTTATAATGGCTTTGGGGTTTTATAATGCCTTTGGGTTTTTATGTTGGCTTTGAGGTTTTTATACTTGCTTTGAGGTTTTATATTGGCTTTGGGGTTTTATACTGGCTTTGGGGTTTTATATTGGCTTTGGGGTTTCATATTGGCTTTGGGGTTTTATACTGGCTTTGGGGATTTATACTGGCTTTGGGGTTTTATATTGGTTTTGGGGTTTTATACTGGCTTTGCGGTTTCATTCTGGCTTTGTGATTTTATTCTGGCTTTTGGGTTTTATACTGGCTTTGGGGTTTTATACTGGCTTTGGGATTTTATGCTGGCTTTGGGGTTTTATACTGGCTTTGGAGGTTTTATACTGGCTTGCGAGTTGTATGCTGACTTTGGGGTTTTATAATGGCTTTGGGGTTTTATACTGGCTTTGGGGTTTCATATCTGCTTTGGGGTTTTATGCTGGTTTTGGGGTTCTATACTGGCTTTGGGGTTTTATACTGGCTTTGAGGTTTTATTTTGGCTTTGGGGTTTTAAACTGGCTTTGGGGTTTTATACTGGCTTTGTGGTTTTATATTGGCTTTGGGCTTTTATACTGGCATTGGGGTTTTATATTGGCTTTGGGGTTTTAAACTGGCTATGGGGTTTTATAATCGCTTTGGGGTTTTATACTGTCTTTGGGGTTTTATACTGGCTTTGGGGTTTCATACTGGCTTTGTGATTTTATTCTGGCTGGGGTTTTATACTGGCTTTGGGGTTTTATACTGGCTTTGGGGTTTTATACTGGCTTTGGGTTTTATACTGGCTTTGGGGTTGTATACTGGCCTTGGAGGTTTTATACTGGCTTGCTAGTTTTATTCTGACTTTGGGGTTTAATGTTGGATTTGGGGTTTTATACTGGCTTTGTGGTTTTATTCTGGCTTTGGGGTTTTATACTCGCTTTGGGGTTTTATGCTGGCTTTGGGGTTTTATGTTGGCTTTGGGGTTTTATACTGGCTTTGGGGTTTTATGTTGGCTTTAGGGTTTTACACTGGCTTTGGGGTTTTATATTGGCTTTGGGCTTTTATACTGGCATTGGGTTTTTATATTGGCTTTGGGGTTTTAAACTGGCTATGGGGTTTTATAATGGCTTAGGGGTTTTATACTGGTTTTGGGGTTTTATACTGGCTTTGGGGTTTCATTCTGGCTTGGTGATTTTACTCTGGCTTTTGGGTTTTATACTGGCTTTGGGGTTTTATACTGGCTTTGGGATTTTATGCTGGCTTTGGGGTTTTACTGGCTTTGGAGGTTTTATAGTGGATTGCGAGTTTAATGCTGACTTTGGGGTTTTATGTTGGATTTGGGGTTTTATACTGGCTTTGTGGTTTTATTCTGGCTTTTGGGTTTTAAACTTGCTTTGGGGTTTAATGCTGGCTTTGGGGTTTTATGTTGGCTTTGGGGTTTTATACTGGCTTTGGGGTTTTATGTTGGCTTTAGGGTTTTACACTGGCTTTGGGGTTTTATATTGGCTTTGGGCTTTTATACTGGCATTGGGGTTTTTTATTGGCTTTGGGGTTTTAAACTGGCTATGGCGTTTGATAATGGCTAAGGGGTTTTATATTGGTTTTGGGGTTTTATACTGGCTTTGGGGTTTCATTCTGGCTTTGTGATTTTATTCTGGCTTTTGGGTTTTATACTGGCTTTGGGGTTTTATACTGGCTTTGGGATTTTATGCTGGCTTTTGGGGTTTTATACTGGCTTTGGAGGTTTAATACTGGCTTGCGAGTTGTATGCTGACTTTGGGGTTTTATAATGGCTTTGGGGTTTTATACTGGCTTTGGGGTTTCATACCTGCTTTGGGGTTTTATGCTGGTTTTGGGGTTCTATACTGGCTTTGGGGTTTTATACTGGCTTTGGGGTTTTATATTGGCTTTGGGCTTTTATACTGGCATTGGGGTTTTATATTGGCTTTGGGGTTTTAAACTGGCTATGGGGTTTTATAATCGCTTTGGGGTTTTATACTGGCTTTGGGGTTTTATACTGGCTTTGGGGTTTCATACTGGCTTTGTGATTTTATTCTGGCTGGGGTTTTATACTGGCTTTGGGGTTTTATACTGGCTTTGGGGTTTTATACTGGCTTTGGGTTTTATACTGGCTTTGTGGTTGTATACTGGCCTTGGAGGTTTTATACTGGCTTGCTAGTTTTATTCTGACTTTGGGGTTTAATGTTGGATTTGGGGTTTTATACTGGCTTTGTGGTTTTATTCTGGCTTTGGGGTTTTATACTCACTTTGGGGTTTTATGCTGGCTTTGGGGTTTTTTGTTGGCTTTGGGGTTTTATACTGGCTTTGGGGTTTTATGTTGGCTTTAGGGTTTTACACTGGCTTTGGGGTTTTATATTGGCTTTGGGCTTTTATACTGGCATTGGGTTTTTATATTGGCTTTGGGGTTTTAAACTGGCTATGGGGTTTTATAATGGCTTAGGGGTTTCATTCTGGCTTTGTGATTTTATTCTGGCTTTTGGGTTTTATACTGGCTTTGGGGTTTTATACTGGCTTTGGGATTTTATGCTGGCTTTGGGGTTTTATACTGGCTTTGGAGGTTTTATACTGGCTTGCGAGTTGTATGCTGACTTTGGGGTTTTATAATGGCTTTGGGGTTTTATACTGGCTTTGGGGTTTCATATCTGCTTTGGGGTTTTATGCTGGTTTTGGGGTTCTATACTGGCTTTGGGGTTTTATACTGGCTTTGAGGTTTTATTTTGGCTTTGGGGTTTTAAACTGGCTTTGGGGTTTTATACTGGCTTTGTGGTTTTATATTGGCTTTGGGCTTTTATACTGGCATTGGGGTTTTATATTGGCTTTGGGGTTTTAAACTGGCTATGGGGTTTTATAATCGCTTTGGGGTTTTATACTGTCTTTGGGGTTTTATACTGGCTTTGGGGTTTCATACTGGCTTTGTGATTTTATTCTGGCTGGGGTTTTATACTGGCTTTGGGGTTTTATACTGGCTTTGGGGTTTTATACTGGCTTTGGGTTTTATACTGGCTTTGGGGTTGTATACTGGCCTTGGAGGTTTTATACTGGCTTGCTAGTTTTATTCTGACTTTGGGGTTTAATGTTGGATTTGGGGTTTTATACTGGCTTTGTGGTTTTATTCTGGCTTTGGGGTTTTATACTCGCTTTGGGGTTTTATGCTGGCTTTGGGGTTTTATGTTGGCTTTGGGGTTTTATACTGGCTTTGGGGTTTTATGTTGGCTTTAGGGTTTTACACTGGCTTTGGGGTTTTATATTGGCTTTGGGCTTTTATACTGGCATTGGGTTTTTATATTGGCTTTGGGGTTTTAAACTGGCTATGGGGTTTTATAATGGCTTAGGGGTTTTATACTGGTTTTGGGGTTTTATACTGGCTTTGGGGTTTCATTCTGGCTTGGTGATTTTACTCTGGCTTTTGGGTTTTATACTGGCTTTGGGGTTTTATACTGGCTTTGGGATTTTATGCTGGCTTTGGGGTTTTACTGGCTTTGGAGGTTTTATAGTGGATTGCGAGTTTAATGCTGACTTTGGGGTTTTATGTTGGATTTGGGGTTTTATACTGGCTTTGTGGTTTTATTCTGGCTTTTGGGTTTTAAACTTGCTTTGGGGTTTAATGCTGGCTTTGGGGTTTTATGTTGGCTTTGGGGTTTTATACTGGCTTTGGGGTTTTATGTTGGCTTTAGGGTTTTACACTGGCTTTGGGGTTTTATATTGGCTTTGGGCTTTTATACTGGCATTGGGGTTTTTTATTGGCTTTGGGGTTTTAAACTGGCTATGGCGTTTGATAATGGCTAAGGGGTTTTATATTGGTTTTGGGGTTTTATACTGGCTTTGGGGTTTCATTCTGGCTTTGTGATTTTATTCTGGCTTTTGGGTTTTATACTGGCTTTGGGGTTTTATACTGGCTTTGGGATTTTATGCTGGCTTTTGGGGTTTTATACTGGCTTTGGAGGTTTAATACTGGCTTGCGAGTTGTATGCTGACTTTGGGGTTTTATAATGGCTTTGGGGTTTTATACTGGCTTTGGGGTTTCATACCTGCTTTGGGGTTTTATGCTGGTTTTGGGGTTCTATACTGGCTTTGGGGTTTTATACTGGCTTTGGGGTTTTATATTGGCTTTGGGCTTTTATACTGGCATTGGGGTTTTATATTGGCTTTGGGGTTTTAAACTGGCTATGGGGTTTTATAATCGCTTTGGGGTTTTATACTGGCTTTGGGGTTTTATACTGGCTTTGGGGTTTCATACTGGCTTTGTGATTTTATTCTGGCTGGGGTTTTATACTGGCTTTGGGGTTTTATACTGGCTTTGGGGTTTTATACTGGCTTTGGGTTTTATACTGGCTTTGTGGTTGTATACTGGCCTTGGAGGTTTTATACTGGCTTGCTAGTTTTATTCTGACTTTGGGGTTTAATGTTGGATTTGGGGTTTTATACTGGCTTTGTGGTTTTATTCTGGCTTTGGGGTTTTATACTCACTTTGGGGTTTTATGCTGGTTTTGGGGTTTTTTGTTGGCTTTGGGGTTTTATACTGGCTTTGGGGTTTTATGTTGGCTTTAGGGTTTTACACTGGCTTTGGGGTTTTATATTGGCTTTGGGCTTTTATACTGGCATTGGGTTTTTATATTGGCTTTGGGGTTTTAAACTGGCTATGGGGTTTTATAATGGCTTAGGGGTTTTATACTGGTTTTGGGTTTTATACTGGCTTTGGGGTTTCATTCTGGCTTGGTGGTTTTATTCTGGCTTTTGAGTTTTATACTGGCTTTGGGGTTTTATACTGGCTTTGGGATTTTATGCTGGCTTTGGGGTTTTACTGGCTTTGGAGGTTTTATAGTGGATTGCGAGTTTTATGCTGACTTTGGGGTTTTATGTTGGATTTGGGGTTTTATACTGGCTTTGTGGTTTTTTTCTGGCTTTTGGGTTTTAAACTCGCTTTGGGGTTTAATGCTGGCTTTGGGGTTTTATGTTGGCTTTGGGGTTTTATACTGGCTTTGGGGTTTTATGTTGACTTTAGGGTTTTACACTGGCTTTGGGGTTTTATATTGGCTTTGGGGTTTTATACTGGCATTGGGGTTTTTTATTGGCTTTGGGGTTTTATATTGGTTTTGGGGTTTTATACTGGCTTTGGGGTTTCATTCTGGCTTTGTGATTTTATTCTGGCTTTTGGGTTTTATACTGGCTTTGGGTTTTTATGTTGGCATTGAGGTTTTTATACTTGCTTTGAGGTTTTATATTGGCTTTGGGGTTTTATACTGGCTTTGGGGTTTTATATTGGCTTTGGGGTTTCATATTGGCTTTGGGGCTTTATACTGCCTTTGGGGTTTTATACTGGCTTTGTGGTTTTATTCTGGCTTTGGGGTTTTATACTCGCTTTGGGTTTTTTTATTGGCTTTGGGGTTTTATACTGACTTTGGAGTTTTATTTTGGCTTTGGGGTTTCATACTGACTTTGTGGTTTTATTTTGGCTTTGGGGTTTTATTTTGGCATTGGGGTTTTCAACTGGCTCTGGGATTTTATACTGGCTTTGAGGTTTTATATTGGCTTTGGGCTTTTATACTGGCATTGGGGTTTTATATTGGCTTTGGGGTTTTAAACTGGCTATGGGGTTTTATACTGGCATTGGGGTTTTTTATTGGCTTTGGGGTTTTATATTGGTTTTGGGGTTTTATACTGGCTTTGGGGTTTCATTCTGGCTTTGTGATTTTATTCTGGCTTTTGGGTTTTATACTGGCTTTGGGGTTTTATACTGGCTTTGGGATTTTATGCTGGCTTTGGGGTTTTATACTGGCTTTGGAGGTTTTATACTGGCTTGCGAGTTGTATGCTGACTTTGGGGTTTTATGTTGGCTTTAGGGTTTTATACTGGCTGTGGTGTTTTATGTTGGCTTTAGGGTTTTACACTGGCTTTGGGGTTTTATATTGGCTTTGGGCTTTTATACTGGCATTGGGGTTTTATATTGGCTTTGGGGTTTTAAACTGGCTATGGGGTTTTATAATGGCTTAGGGGTTTTATACTGGCTTTGTGGTTTTATACTGGCTTTGGGATTTCATACTCTCTTTGTGATTTTATTCTGGCTTTTGGGTTTTATACTGGCTTTGTGGTTTTATTCTGGCTTTGGGGTTTTATACTGGCTTTGGGGTTTTATACTGGCTTTGGGGTTTTATGTTGGCTTTGGGGTTTTATACTGGCTTTGTGGTTTTATTTAGACTTTGGGGTTTTATTTTGGCTTTGGGGTTTTAAACTGGCTCTGGGGTTTTATACTGGCTTTGAGGTTTTATATTGGCTTTGGGCTTTTATACTGGCATTGGGGTTTTATATTGGCTTTGGGGTTATATACTGGCTTTGGGGTTTCATACTGGCTTTGGGGTTTTATATTGGCTTTGTGGTTTCATACTGACTTTGGTGTTTTATTTTGGCTTTGGGGTTTAATCCTCACTTCGCGGTTTTATAATGGCTTTGGTGTTTAATACTGGATTTGGGTTTTTATGTTGGCATTGAGGTTTTTATACTTGCTTTGAGGTTTTATATTGGCTTTGGGGTTTTATACTGGCTTTGGGGTTTTATATTGGCTTTGGGGTTTCATATTGGCTTTGGGGCTTTATACTGCCTTTGGGGTTTTATACTGGCTTTGTGGTTTTATTCTGGCTTTGGGGTTTTATACTCGCTTTGGGTTTTTTTATTGGCTTTGGGGTTTTATACTGACTTTGGAGTTTTATTTTGGCTTTGGGGTTTCATACTGACTTTGTGGTTTTATTTTGGCTTTGGGGTTTTATTTTGGCATTGGGGTTTTCAACTGGCTCTGGGATTTTATACTGGCTTTGAGGTTTTATATTGGCTTTGGGCTTTTATACTGGCATTGGGGTTTTATATTGGCTTTGGGGTTTTAAACTGGCTATGGGGTTTTATAATGGCTTTGGGGTTTTATTCTGGCTTTGGGGTTTTATACTGGATTTTGCGGTTTTATACTGGCTTTGGGGTTTTATACTGGCTTTGGGGTTTTATATTGGCTTTGTGGTTTCATACTGACTTTGGTGTTTTATTTTGGCTTTGGGGTTTAATCCTGAATTCGCGGTTTTATAATGGCTTTGGGGTTTTATACTGGATTTGGGTTTTTATTTTGGCTTTGAGGTTTTTATACCTGCTTTGAGGTTTTATATTGGCTTTGGGGTTTTATACTGGCTTTTGGGTTTTATATTGGCTTTGGGGTTTCATATTGGCTTTGGGGTTTTATACTGGCTTTGGGGATTTATACTGGCTTTGGGGTTTTATACTGGCTTTGGGGTTTTATACTGGCTTTGTGGTTTTATACTGGCTTTGGGGTTTTATGCTGGCTTGGGGTTTTATACTGGCTATGGGTTTCATACTGGCTTTGGGGTTTCATACTGGCTTTGTGGTTTTATTCTGGCTTTGGGGTTTTATACTGGCTTTGGGGTTTTATACTGCCTTTGTGGATTTATTTTGGCTTTGGGGTTTTATTTTGGCATTGGGGTTTTAAACTGGCTCTGGGGTTTTATACTGGCTTTGAGGTTTTATATTGGCTTTGGGATTTTATACTGGCATTGGGGTTTTATAATGGCTTTGGGGTTTTAAACTGGCTATGGGGTTTTATAATGGCTTTGGGGTTTTATTCTGGATTTGGGGTTTTATACTGGCTTTTGGGGTTTTATAATGGCTTTGGGGTTTTATACTGGCTTTGGGGTTTTATACTGGCATTGGGGTTTTTATATTGGCTTTGGGGTTTTATACTGTCTTTGGGGTTTTTACTGGCTTTGGGGTTTTATATTGGCTTTGGTGTTTTATACTGACTTTGGTGTTTTATTTTGGCTTTGGGGTTTTATCCTGACTTCGCGGTTTTATAATGGCTTTGGGGTTTTATAATGCCTTTGGGTTTTTATGTTGGCTTTGAGGTTTTTATACTTGCGTTGAGGTTTTATATTCGCTTTGGGGTTTTATACTGGCTTTGGGGTTTTATATTGGCTTTGGGGTTTCATATTGGCTTTGGGGATTTATACTGGCTTTGGGGTTTCATACTGGCTTTGTGGTTTTATTCTGGCTTTGGGGTTTTATACTGGCTTTAGGGTTTTATACTGCCTTTGGGGTTTTATACTGGCTTTGTGGTTTTATTCTGGCTTTGGGGTTTTATACTCGCTTTGGGGTTTCATATTGGCTTTGGGGTTTCATACTGACTTTGGAGTTTTATTTTGGCTTTGGGGTTTCATACTGACTTTGGGGTTTTATAATGGCTTTGGGGTTTTATACTGGCTTTGGGGTTTTATGTTGGCTTTGAGGTTTTTATACTGGCTTTCGGGTTTTATTTTGGATTTGGGGTTTTATGCTGGCTTTGGAGTTTTATATTGGCTTTAGGGTTTCATATTGGCTTTGGGGTTTTATACTGGCTATGGTATTTTATACTGCCTTTGGGGTTTTATACTGGCTTTGGGGTTTTATACTGGCTTTGGGGTTTCAAACTGGCTTTGGGGTTTTATCCTGAATTCGCGGTTTTATAATGCCTTTGGGGTTTTATAATGCCTTTGGGGTTTTATACTGGCTTTGTGGTTTTATTCTGGCTTTGGGGTTTTATACTCGCTTTGGGGTTTTATATTGGCTTTGGGGTTTCATACTGACTTTGGAGTTTTATTTTGGCTTTGGGGTTTCATACTGACTTTGGGGTTTTATAATGGCTTTGGGGTTTTATACTGGCTTTGGGGTTTTATATTGGCTTTGGGCTTTTATACTGGCATTGGGTTTTTATATTGGCTTTGGGGTTTTAAACTGGCTATGGGGTTTTATAATCGCTTTGGGGTTTTATACTGGCTTTGGGGTTTTATACTGGCTTTGGGGTTTCATACTGGCTTTGTGATTTTATTCTGGCTGGGGTTTTATACTGGCTTTGGGGTTTTATACTGGCTTTGGGGTTTTATACTGGCTTTGGGTTTTATACTGGCTTTGTGGTTGTATACTGGCCTTGGAGGTTTTATACTGGCTTGCTAGTTTTATTCTGACTTTGGGGTTTAATGTTGGATTTGGGGTTTTATACTGGCTTTGTGGTTTTATTCTGGCTTTGGGGTTTTATACTCACTTTGGGGTTTTATGCTGGCTTTGGGGTTTTTTGTTGGCTTTTGGGTTTTATACTGGCTTTGGGGTTTTATGTTGGCTTTAGGGTTTTACACTGGCTTTGGGGTTTTATATTGGCTTTGGGCTTTTATACTGGCATTGGGTTTTTATATTGGCTTTGGGGTTTTAAACTGGCTATGGGGTTTTATAATGGCTTAGGGGTTTCATTCTGGCTTTGTGATTTTATTCTGGCTTTTGGGTTTTATACTGGCTTTGGGGTTTTATACTGGCTTTGGGATTTTATGCTGGCTTTGGGGTTTTATACTGGCTTTGGAGGTTTTATACTGGCTTGCGAGTTGTATGCTGACTTTGGGGTTTTATAATGGCTTTGGGGTTTTATACTGGCTTTGGGGTTTCATATCTGCTTTGGGGTTTTATGCTGGTTTTGGGGTTCTATACTGGCTTTGGGGTTTTATACTGGCTTTGAGGTTTTATTTTGGCTTTGGGGTTTTAAACTGGCTTTGGGGTTTTATACTGGCTTTGTGGTTTTATATTGGCTTTGGGCTTTTATACTGGCATTGGGGTTTTATATTGGCTTTGGGGTTTTAAACTGGCTATGGGGTTTTATAATCGCTTTGGGGTTTTATACTGTCTTTGGGGTTTTATACTGGCTTTGGGGTTTCATACTGGCTTTGTGATTTTATTCTGGCTGGGGTTTTATACTGGCTTTGGGGTTTTATACTGGCTTTGGGGTTTTATACTGGCTTTGGGTTTTATACTGGCTTTGGGGTTGTATACTGGCCTTGGAGGTTTTATACTGGCTTGCTAGTTTTATTCTGACTTTGGGGTTTAATGTTGGATTTGGGGTTTTATACTGGCTTTGTGGTTTTATTCTGGCTTTGGGGTTTTATACTCGCTTTGGGGTTTTATGCTGGCTTTGGGGTTTTATGTTGGCTTTGGGGTTTTATACTGGCTTTGGGGTTTTATGTTGGCTTTAGGGTTTTACACTGGCTTTGGGGTTTTATATTGGCTTTGGGCTTTTATACTGGCATTGGGTTTTTATATTGGCTTTGGGGTTTTAAACTGGCTATGGGGTTTTATAATGGCTTAGGGGTTTTATACTGGTTTTGGGGTTTTATACTGGCTTTGGGGTTTCATTCTGGCTTGGTGATTTTACTCTGGCTTTTGGGTTTTATACTGGCTTTGGGGTTTTATACTGGCTTTGGGATTTTATGCTGGCTTTGGGGTTTTACTGGCTTTGGAGGTTTTATAGTGGATTGCGAGTTTAATGCTGACTTTGGGGTTTTATGTTGGATTTGGGGTTTTATACTGGCTTTGTGGTTTTATTCTGGCTTTTGGGTTTTAAACTTGCTTTGGGGTTTAATGCTGGCTTTGGGGTTTTATGTTGGCTTTGGGGTTTTATACTGGCTTTGGGGTTTTATGTTGGCTTTAGGGTTTTACACTGGCTTTGGGGTTTTATATTGGCTTTGGGCTTTTATACTGGCATTGGGGTTTTTTATTGGCTTTGGGGTTTTAAACTGGCTATGGCGTTTGATAATGGCTAAGGGGTTTTATATTGGTTTTGGGGTTTTATACTGGCTTTGGGGTTTCATTCTGGCTTTGTGATTTTATTCTGGCTTTTGGGTTTTATACTGGCTTTGGGGTTTTATACTGGCTTTGGGATTTTATGCTGGCTTTTGGGGTTTTATACTGGCTTTGGAGGTTTAATACTGGCTTGCGAGTTGTATGCTGACTTTGGGGTTTTATAATGGCTTTGGGGTTTTATACTGGCTTTGGGGTTTCATACCTGCTTTGGGGTTTTATGCTGGTTTTGGGGTTCTATACTGGCTTTGGGGTTTTATACTGGCTTTGGGGTTTTATATTGGCTTTGGGCTTTTATACTGGCATTGGGGTTTTATATTGGCTTTGGGGTTTTAAACTGGCTATGGGGTTTTATAATCGCTTTGGGGTTTTATACTGGCTTTGGGGTTTTATACTGGCTTTGGGGTTTCATACTGGCTTTGTGATTTTATTCTGGCTGGGGTTTTATACTGGCTTTGGGGTTTTATACTGGCTTTGGGGTTTTATACTGGCTTTGGGTTTTATACTGGCTTTGTGGTTGTATACTGGCCTTGGAGGTTTTATACTGGCTTGCTAGTTTTATTCTGACTTTGGGGTTTAATGTTGGATTTGGGGTTTTATACTGGCTTTGTGGTTTTATTCTGGCTTTGGGGTTTTATACTCACTTTGGGGTTTTATGCTGGCTTTGGGGTTTTTTGTTGGCTTTGGGGTTTTATACTGGCTTTGGGGTTTTATGTTGGCTTTAGGGTTTTACACTGGCTTTGGGGTTTTATATTGGCTTTGGGCTTTTATACTGGCATTGGGTTTTTATATTGGCTTTGGGGTTTTAAACTGGCTATGGGGTTTTATAATGGCTTAGGGGTTTTATACTGGTTTTGGGTTTTATACTGGCTTTGGGGTTTCATTCTGGCTTGGTGGTTTTATTCTGGCTTTTGAGTTTTATACTGGCTTTGGGGTTTTATACTGGCTTTGGGATTTTATGCTGGCTTTGGGGTTTTACTGGCTTTGGAGGTTTTATAGTGGATTGCGAGTTTTATGCTGACTTTGGGGTTTTATGTTGGATTTGGGGTTTTATACTGGCTTTGTGGTTTTTTTCTGGCTTTTGGGTTTTAAACTCGCTTTGGGGTTTAATGCTGGCTTTGGGGTTTTATGTTGGCTTTGGGGTTTTATACTGGCTTTGGGGTTTTATGTTGACTTTAGGGTTTTACACTGGCTTTGGGGTTTTATATTGGCTTTGGGGTTTTATACTGGCATTGGGGTTTTTTATTGGCTTTGGGGTTTTATATTGGTTTTGGGGTTTTATACTGGCTTTGGGGTTTCATTCTGGCTTTGTGATTTTATTCTGGCTTTTGGGTTTTATACTGGCTTTGGGTTTTTATGTTGGCATTGAGGTTTTTATACTTGCTTTGAGGTTTTATATTGGCTTTGGGGTTTTATACTGGCTTTGGGGTTTTATATTGGCTTTGGGGTTTCATATTGGCTTTGGGGCTTTATACTGCCTTTGGGGTTTTATACTGGCTTTGTGGTTTTATTCTGGCTTTGGGGTTTTATACTCGCTTTGGGTTTTTTTATTGGCTTTGGGGTTTTATACTGACTTTGGAGTTTTATTTTGGCTTTGGGGTTTCATACTGACTTTGTGGTTTTATTTTGGCTTTGGGGTTTTATTTTGGCATTGGGGTTTTCAACTGGCTCTGGGATTTTATACTGGCTTTGAGGTTTTATATTGGCTTTGGGCTTTTATACTGGCATTGGGGTTTTATATTGGCTTTGGGGTTTTAAACTGGCTATGGGGTTTTATACTGGCATTGGGGTTTTTTATTGGCTTTGGGGTTTTATATTGGTTTTGGGGTTTTATACTGGCTTTGGGGTTTCATTCTGGCTTTGTGATTTTATTCTGGCTTTTGGGTTTTATACTGGCTTTGGGGTTTTATACTGGCTTTGGGATTTTATGCTGGCTTTGGGGTTTTATACTGGCTTTGGAGGTTTTATACTGGCTTGCGAGTTGTATGCTGACTTTGGGGTTTTATGTTGGCTTTAGGGTTTTATACTGGCTGTGGTGTTTTATGTTGGCTTTAGGGTTTTACACTGGCTTTGGGGTTTTATATTGGCTTTGGGCTTTTATACTGGCATTGGGGTTTTATATTGGCTTTGGGGTTTTAAACTGGCTATGGGGTTTTATAATGGCTTAGGGGTTTTATACTGGCTTTGTGGTTTTATACTGGCTTTGGGATTTCATACTCTCTTTGTGATTTTATTCTGGCTTTTGGGTTTTATACTGGCTTTGTGGTTTTATTCTGGCTTTGGGGTTTTATACTGGCTTTGGGGTTTTATACTGGCTTTGGGGTTTTATGTTGGCTTTGGGGTTTTATACTGGCTTTGTGGTTTTATTTAGACTTTGGGGTTTTATTTTGGCTTTGGGGTTTTAAACTGGCTCTGGGGTTTTATACTGGCTTTGAGGTTTTATATTGGCTTTGGGCTTTTATACTGGCATTGGGGTTTTATATTGGCTTTGGGGTTATATACTGGCTTTGGGGTTTCATACTGGCTTTGGGGTTTTATATTGGCTTTGTGGTTTCATACTGACTTTGGTGTTTTATTTTGGCTTTGGGGTTTAATCCTCACTTCGCGGTTTTATAATGGCTTTGGTGTTTAATACTGGATTTGGGTTTTTATGTTGGCATTGAGGTTTTTATACTTGCTTTGAGGTTTTATATTGGCTTTGGGGTTTTATACTGGCTTTGGGGTTTTATATTGGCTTTGGGGTTTCATATTGGCTTTGGGGCTTTATACTGCCTTTGGGGTTTTATACTGGCTTTGTGGTTTTATTCTGGCTTTGGGGTTTTATACTCGCTTTGGGTTTTTTTATTGGCTTTGGGGTTTTATACTGACTTTGGAGTTTTATTTTGGCTTTGGGGTTTCATACTGACTTTGTGGTTTTATTTTGGCTTTGGGGTTTTATTTTGGCATTGGGGTTTTCAACTGGCTCTGGGATTTTATACTGGCTTTGAGGTTTTATATTGGCTTTGGGCTTTTATACTGGCATTGGGGTTTTATATTGGCTTTGGGGTTTTAAACTGGCTATGGGGTTTTATAATGGCTTTGGGGTTTTATTCTGGCTTTGGGGTTTTATACTGGATTTTGCGGTTTTATACTGGCTTTGGGGTTTTATACTGGCTTTGGGGTTTTATATTGGCTTTGTGGTTTCATACTGACTTTGGTGTTTTATTTTGGCTTTGGGGTTTAATCCTGAATTCGCGGTTTTATAATGGCTTTGGGGTTTTATACTGGATTTGGGTTTTTATTTTGGCTTTGAGGTTTTTATACCTGCTTTGAGGTTTTATATTGGCTTTGGGGTTTTATACTGGCTTTTGGGTTTTATATTGGCTTTGGGGTTTCATATTGGCTTTGGGGTTTTATACTGGCTTTGGGGATTTATACTGGCTTTGGGGTTTTATACTGGCTTTGGGGTTTTATACTGGCTTTGTGGTTTTATACTGGCTTTGGGGTTTTATACTGGCTTGGGGTTTTATACTGGCTATGGGTTTCATACTGGCTTTGGGGTTTCATACTGGCTTTGTGGTTTTATTCTGGCTTTGGGGTTTTATACTGGCTTTGGGGTTTTATACTGCCTTTGTGGATTTATTTTGGCTTTGGGGTTTTATTTTGGCATTGGGGTTTTAAACTGGCTCTGGGGTTTTATACTGGCTTTGAGGTTTTATATTGGCTTTGGGATTTTATACTGGCATTGGGGTTTTATAATGGCTTTGGGGTTTTAAACTGGCTATGGGGTTTTATAATGGCTTTGGGGTTTTATTCTGGATTTGGGGTTTTATACTGTCTTTTGGGGTTTTATAATGGCTTTGGGGTTTTATACTGGCTTTGGGGTTTTATACTGGCATTGGGGTTTTTATATTGGCTTTGGGGTTTTATACTGTCTTTGGGGTTTTTACTGGCTTTGGGGTTTTATATTGGCTTTGGTGTTTTATACTGACTTTGGTGTTTTATTTTGGCTTTGGGGTTTTATCCTGACTTCGCGGTTTTATAATGGCTTTGGGGTTTTATAATGCCTTTGGGTTTTTATGTTGGCTTTGAGGTTTTTATACTTGCGTTGAGGTTTTATATTCGCTTTGGGGTTTTATACTGGCTTTGGGGTTTTATATTGGCTTTGGGGTTTCATATTGGCTTTGGGGATTTATACTGGCTTTGGGGTTTCATACTGGCTTTGTGGTTTTATTCTGGCTTTGGGGTTTTATACTGGCTTTAGGGTTTTATACTGCCTTTGGGGTTTTATACTGGCTTTGTGGTTTTATTCTGGCTTTGGGGTTTTATACTCGCTTTGGGGTTTCATATTGGCTTTGGGGTTTCATACTGACTTTGGAGTTTTATTTTGGCTTTGGGGTTTCATACTGACTTTGGGGTTTTATAATGGCTTTGGGGTTTTATACTGGCTTTGGGGTTTTATGTTGGCTTTGAGGTTTTTATACTGGCTTTCGGGTTTTATTTTGGATTTGGGGTTTTATGCTGGCTTTGGAGTTTTATATTGGCTTTAGGGTTTCATATTGGCTTTGGGGTTTTATACTGGCTATGGTATTTTATACTGCCTTTGGGGTTTTATACTGGCTTTGGGGTTTTATACTGGCTTTGGGGTTTCAAACTGGCTTTGGGGTTTTATCCTGAATTCGCGGTTTTATAATGCCTTTGGGGTTTTATAATGCCTTTGGGGTTTTATACTGGCTTTGTGGTTTTATTCTGGCTTTGGGGTTTTATACTCGCTTTGGGGTTTTATATTGGCTTTGGGGTTTCATACTGACTTTGGAGTTTTATTTTGGCTTTGGGGTTTCATACTGACTTTGGGGTTTTATAATGGCTTTGGGGTTTTATACTGGCTTTGGGGTTTTATGTTGGCTTTGAGGTTTTTATACTGGCTTTGGGGTTTTATTTTGGATTTGGGGTTTTATGCTGGCTTTGGGGTTTTATATTGGCTTTAGGGTTTCATATTGGCTTTGGGGTTTTATACTGGCTATGGGATTTTATACTGCGTTTGGGGTTTTATACTGGCTTTGGGATTTTATACTGGCTTTGGGGTTTCATACTGGCTTTGGGGTTTTATGCTGGTTTTGGGGTTTTATACTGGCTTTGGGTTTTATACTGGCTTTGCGGTTTTATTTTGGCTTTGGGGTTTTAAACTGGCTTTGGGGTTTAATACTGGCTTTGGGGTTTTATATTGGTTTTGGGCTTTTATACTGGCATTGGGGTTTTAAATTGGCTTGGGGGTTTTAAACTGGCTATGGGGTTTTATAATGGCTTTGGGGTTTTATACTGGCTTTGGGGTTTTATACTGGCTTTGGGGTTTTATACTGGCTTTGGGGTTTTATACTGGCTTTGGGGTTTTATGTTGGCTTTGGGGTTTCATACTTACTTTGTGGTTTTATTTTGGCTTTGGGGTTTTATTTTGGCATTGGGGTTTTAAAATGGCTCTGGGGTTTTATGCTGGTTTTGAGGTTTTATATTGGCTTTGGGCTTTTATACTGGCATTGGGGTTTTATATTGGCTTTGGGGTTTTAAACTGGCTATGGGGTTTTATAATTGCTTTGGGGTTTTATTCTGGCTTTGGGGTTTAATACTGGCTTTGGGGTTTTATACTGGCTTTGGGGTTTTTATACTGGCTTTGGGGTTTTATTTTGGATTTGGGGTTTTATGCTGGCTTTGGGGTTTTATATTGGCTTTAGGGTTTCATATTGGCTTTGGGGTTTTATACTGGCTATGGGATTTTATACTGCCTTTGGGGTTTTTTACTGGCTTTGGGATTTTATACTGGCTTTGGGGTTTCATACTGGCTTTGGGGTTTTATGCTGGTTTTGGGGTTTTATACTGGCTTTGGGTTTTATTCTGGCTTTGGGGTTTTATTTTGGCTTTGGGGTTTTAAACTGGCTTTGGGGTTTTATACTGGCTTTGGGGTTTTATATTGGTTTTGGGCTTTTATACTGGCATTGGGGTTTTAAATTGGCTTTGGGGTTTTAAACTGGCTATGGGGTTTTATAATGGCTTTGGGGTTTTATACTGGCTTTGGGGTTTTATACTGGCTTTGGGGTTTTATACTGGCTTTGGGTTTTATACTGGCTTTGGGGTTATATACTTGCCTTGGAGGTTTTATTCTGGCTTTGGGGTTTTATACTCACTTTGGGGTTTTATGCTGGCTTTGGGGTTTTATACTGGCTTTGGGGTTTTATAATGTCTTTGGGGTTTTATACTGACTTTGGGGTTTTAAACTGGCTATGGGGTTTTATAATGGCTTTGGGGTTTTATACTGGCTTTGGGGTTTTATACTGGCTTTGGGGTTTTATGTTGGCTTTGGGGTTTCATACTGACTTTGTGGTTTTATTTTGGCTTTGGGGTTTTATTTTGGCATTGGGGTTTTAAAATGGCTCTGGGGTTTTATGCTGGCTTTGAGGTTTTATATTGGCTTTGGGCTTTTATACTGGCATTGGGGTTTTATATTGGCTTTGGGGTTTTAAACTGGCTATGGGGTTTTATAATTGCTTTGGGGTTTTATTCTGGCTTTGGGGTTTTATACTGGCTTTGGGGTTTTATACTGGCTTTAGGGTTTTTATATTGGCTTTGGGGTATTATACTGGCTTTGGGGTTTTTACTGGCTTTGGGGTTTTATATTGGCTTTGGTGTTTTATACTGACTTTGGTGTTTTATTTTGGCTTTGGGGTTTTATCCTGACTTCGCGGTTTTATAATGGCTTTGGGGTTTTATAATGGCTTTGGGTTTTTATGTTGGCTTTGAGGTTTTTATACTTGCTTTGAGGTTTTATATTCGCTTTGGGGTTTTATACTGGCTTTGGGGTTTTATATTGGCTTTGGGTTTTTATATTGGCTTTGGGGATTTATACTGGTTTTGGGGTTTCATACTGGCTTTGTGCTTTTATTCTGGCTTTGGGGTTTTATACTGGCTTTGGGGTTTTATACTGCCTTTGGGGTTTTATACTGGCTTTGTGGTTTTATTCTGGCTTTGGGGTTTTATACTCGCTTTGGGGTTTTATATTGGCTTTGGGGTTTTATACTGACTTTGGAGTTTCATTTTGGCTTTGGGGTTTCATACTGACTTTGGGGTTTTATGTTGGCTTTGAGGTTTTTATACTGGCTTTGGGGTTTTATACTGACTTTAGAGTTTTATTTTGGCTTTGGGGTTTCATACTGACTTTGTGGTTTTATTTTGGCTTTGGGGTTTTATTTTGGCATTGGGGTTTTAAACTGGCTCTGGGGTTTTATACTGGCTTTGAGGTTTTATATTGGCTTTGGGCTTTTATACTGGCATTGGGGTTTTATATTGGCTTTGGGGTTTTAAACTGGCTATGGGGTTTTATAATGGCTTTGGGGTTTTATTCTGGCTTTGGGGTTTTATACTGGCTTTTGGGGTTTTATACTGGCTTTGGGGTTTTATACTGGCTTTGGGGTTTTATACTGGCTTTGGGGTTTTTATATTGGCTTTGGGGTTTTATACTGGCTTTGGGGTTTTTACTGGCTTTGGGGTTTTATATTGGCTTTGGTGTTTTATACTGACTTTGGTGTTTTATTTTGGCTTTGGGGTTTTATCCTGACTTCGCGGTTTTATCATGGCTTTGGGGTTTTATAATGGCTTTGGGTTTTTATGTTGGCTTTGAGGTTTTTATACTTGCTTTGAGGTTTTATATTCGCTTTGGGGTTTTATACTGGCTTTGGGGTTTTATATTGGGTTTGGGGTTTCATACTGGCTTTGTGGTTTTATTCTGGCTTTGGGGTTTTATACTGGCTTTGGGGTTTTATACTGCCTTTGGGGTTTTATACTGGCTTTGTGGTTTTATTCTGGCTTTGGGGTTTTATACTCGCTTTGGGGTTTTATATTGGCTTTGGGGTTTTATACTGACTTTGGAGTTTTATTTTGGCTTTGGGGTTTCATACTGACTTTGGGGATTTATAATGGCTTTGGGGTTTTATACTGGCTTTGGGGTTTTATACTCGCTTTGGGGTTTTATATTGGCTTTGGGGTTTTATACTGACTTTGGAGTTTCATTTTGGCTTTGGGGTTTCATACTACTTTGGGGTTTTATGTTGGCTTTGAGGTTTTTATACTGGCTTTGGGGTTTTATACTGACTTTAGAGTTTTATTTTGGCTTTGGGGTTTCATACTGACTTTGTGGTTTTATTTTGGCTTTGGGGTTTTATTTTGGCATTGGGGTTTTAAACTGGCTCTGGGGTTTTATACTGGCTTTGAGGTTTTATATTGGCTTTGGGCTTTTATACTGGCATTGGGGTTTTATATTGGCTTTGGGGTTTTAAACTGGCTATGGAGTTTTATAATGGCTTTGGGGTTTTATTCTGGCTTTGGGGTTTTATACTGGCTTTTGGGGTTTTATACTGGCTTTGGGGTTTTATACTGGCTTTGGGGTTTTATACTGGCTTTGGGGTTTTTATATTGGCTTTGGGGTTTTATACTGGCTTTGGGGTTTTTACTGGCTTTGGGGTTTTATATTGGCTTTGGTGTTTTATACTGACTTTGGTGTTTTATTTTGGCTTTGGGGTTTTATCCTGACTTCGCGGTTTTATAATGGCTTTGGGGTTTTATAATGGCTTTGGGTTTTTATGTTGGCTTTGAGGTTTTTATACTTGCTTTGAGGTTTTATATTCGCTTTGGGGTTTTATACTGGCTTTGGGGTTTTATATTGGGTTTGGGGTTTCATATTGGCTTTGGGGATTTATACTGGCTTTGGGGTTTCATACTGGCTTTGTGGTTTTATTCTGGCTTTGGGGTTTTATACTGGCTTTGGGGTTTTATACTGCCTTTGGGGTTTTATACTGGCTTTGTGTTTTTATTCTGGCTTTGGGGTTTTATATTCGCTTTGGGGTTTATATTGGCTTTGGGGTTTTATACTGACTTTGGAGTTTTATTTTCGCTTTGGGGTTTCATACTGACTTTGGGGATTTATAATGGCTTTGGGGTTTTATACTGGCTTTGGGGTTTTATGTTGGCTTTGAGGTTTTTATACTGGCTTTGGGCTTTTATTTTGGCTTTGGGGTTTTATGCTGGCTTTGGGGTATTATATTGGCTTTAGGGTTTCATATTGGCTTTGGGGTTTTATACTGGCTATGGGATTTTATACTGGCTTTGGGGTTTTATACTGGCTTTGGGGTTTTATACTGGCTTTGGGCTTTCATACTGGCTTTGGGGTTTTATGCTGGTTTTGGGGTTTTATACTGGCTTTGGGGTTTTATACTGGCTTTGGGGTTTTATTTTGGCTTTGGGGTTTTAAACTGGCTTTGGGGTTTTATACTGGCTTTGGGGTTTTATATTGGCTTTGGGCTTTTATACTGGCATTGGGGTTTTATATTGGCTTTGGGGTTTTAAACTGGCTATGGGGTTTTATAATGGCTTTGGGGTTTTATTCTGGCTTTGGGGTTTTATACTGGATTTTGGGGTTTTATACTGGCTTTGGGGTTTTATACTGGCTTTGGGGTTTCATACTGGCTTTGGGGTTTTATATTGGCTTTGTGGTTTCATACTGACTTTGGTGTTTTATTTTGGCTTTGGGGTTTAATCCTAACTTCGCGGTTTTATAATGGCTTTGGGGTTTTATACTGGATTTGGGTTTTTATGTTGGCTTTGAGGTTTTTATACTTGCTTTGAGGTTTTATATTGGCTTTGGGGTTTTTGCTGGCTTTGGGGATTTATACTGGCTTTGGGGTTTTATACTGGCTTTTGGGGTTTTATACTGGCTTTGTGGTTCTATACTGGCTTTGGGGTTTTATACTGGCTTTGGGGTTTTATATTGGCTTTGGGGTTTTATCCTGAATTCGCGGTTTTATAATGCCTTTGGGGTTTTATAATGCCTTTGGGTTTTTATGTTGGCTTTGAGGTTTTAATACTTGCGTTGAGGTTTTATATTCGCTTTGGGGTTTTATACTGGCTTTGTGGTTTTATTCTGGCTTTGGGGTTTTATACTGGCTTTGGGGTTTTATACTGCCTTTGGGGTTTTATACTGGCTTTGTGGTTTTATTCTGGCTTTGGGGTTTTATACTCGCTTTGGGGTTTTATATTGGCTTTGGGGTTTCATACTGACTTTGGAGTTTTATTTTGGCTTTGGGGTTTCATACTGACTTTGGGGTTTTATAATGGCTTTGGGGTTTTATACTGGCTTTGGGGATTTATGTTGGCTTTGAGGTTTTTATACTGGCTTTGGGGTTTTATTTTGGATTTGGGGTTTTATGCTGGCTTTGGGGTTTTATATTGGCTTTAGGGTTTCATATTGGCTTTGGGGTTTTATACTGGCTATGGGATTTTATACTGCCTTTGGGGTTTTATACTGGCTTTGGGGTTTTATACTGGCTTTGGGGTTTCATACTGGCTTTGGAGTTTTATGCTGGTTTTGGGGTTTTATACTGGCTTTGGGTTTTATACTGGCTTTGGGGTTTTATTTTGGCTTTGGGGTTTTAAACTGGCTTTGGGGTTTTATACTGGCTTTGGGGTTTTATATTGGCTTTGGGCTTTTATACTGGCATTGGGGTTTTAAATTGGCTTTGGGGTTTTAAACTGGCTATGGGGTTTTATAATGGCTTTGGGGTTTTATACTGGCTTTGGGGTTTCATACTGGCTTTGGGGTTTTATACTGGCTTTGGGTTTTATACTGGCTTTGGGGTTATATACTTGCCTTGGAGGTTTTATTCTGGCTTTGGGGTTTTATACTCACTTTGGGGTTTTATGCTGGCTTTGGGGTTTTATACTGGCTTTGGGGTTTTATAATGTCTTTGGGGTTTTATACTGACTTTGGGGTTTTAAACTGGCTATGGGGTTTTATAATGGCTTTGGGGTTTTATACTGGCTTTGGGGTTTTATACTGGCTTTGGGGTTTTATGTTGGCTTTGGGGTTTCATACTGACTTTGTGGTTTTATTTTGGCTTTGGGGTTTTATTTTGGCATTGGGGTTTTAAAATGGCTCTGGGGTTTTATGCTGGCTTTGAGGTTTTATATTGGCTTTGGGCTTTTATACTGGCATTGGGGTTTTATATTGGCTTTGGGGTTTTAAACTGGCTATGGGGTTTTATAATTGCTTTGGGGTTTTATTCTGGCTTTGGGGTTTTATACTGGCTTTGGGGTTTTATACTGGCTTTGGGGTTTTTATATTGGCTTTGGGGTATTATACTGGCTTTGGGGTTTTTACTGGCTTTGGGGTTTTATATTGGCTTTGGTGTTTTATACTGACTTTGGTGTTTTCTTTTGGCTTTGGGGTTTTATCCTGACTTCGCGGTTTTATAATGGCTTTGGGGTTTTATAATGGCTTTCGGTTTTTATGTTGGCTTTGAGGTTTTTATACTTGCTTTGAGGTTTTATATTCGCTTTGGGGTTTTATACTGGCTTTGGGGTTTTATATTGGCTTTGGGTTTTCATATTGGCTTTGGGGATTTATACTGGTTTTGGGGTTTCATACTGGCTTTGTGGTTTTATTCTGGCTTTGGGGTTTTATACTGGCTTTGGGGTTTTATACTGCCTTTGGGGTTTTATACTGGCTTTGTGGTTTTATTCTGGCTTTGGGGTTTTATACTCGCTTTGGGGTTTTATATTGGCTTTGGGGTTTTATACTGACTTTGGAGTTTCATTTTGGCTTTGGGGTTTCATACTGACTTTGGGGTTTTATGTTGGCTTTGAGGTTTTTATACTGGCTTTGGGGTTTTATACTGACTTTAGAGTTTTATTTTGGCTTTGGGGTTTCATACTGACTTTGTGGTTTTATTTTGGCTTTGGGGTTTTATTTTGGCATTGGGGTTTTAAACTGGCTCTGGGGTTTTATACTGGCTTTGAGGTTTTATATTGGCTTTGGGCTTTTATACTGGCATTGGGGTTTTATATTGGCTTTGGGGTTTTAAACTGGCTATGGGGTTTTATAATGGCTTTGGGGTTTTATTCTGGCTTTGGGGTTTTATACTGGCTTTTGGGGTTTTATACTGGCTTTGGGGTTTTATACTGGCTTTGGGGTTTTATACTGGCTTTGGGGTTTTTATATTGGCTTTGGGGTTTTATACTGGCTTTGGGATTTTTACTGGCTTTGGGGTTTTATATTGGCTTTGGTGTTTAATACTGACTTTGGTGTTTTATTTTGGCTTTGGGGTTTTATCCTGACTTCGCGGTTTTATAATGGCTTTGGGGTTTTGTAATGGCTTTGGGTTTTTATGTTGGCTTTGAGGTTTTTATACTTGCTTTGAGGTTTTATATTCGCTTTGGGGTTTTATACTGGCTTTGGGGTTTTATATTGGGTTTGGGGTTTCATATTGGCTTTGGGGATTTATACTGGCTTTGGGGTTTCATACTGGCTTTGTGGTTTTATTCTGGCTTTGGGGTTTTATACTGGCTTTGGGGTTTTATACTGCCTTTGGGGTTTTATACTGGCTTTGTGGTTTTATTCTGGATTTGGGGTTTTAAACTGGCTATGGGGTTTTATAATGGCTTTGGGGTTTTATTCTGGCTTTGGGGTTTTATACTGGATTTTGCGGTTTTATACTGGCTTTGGGGTTTTATACTGGCTTTGGGGTTTCATACTGGCTTTGGGGTTTTATATTGGCTTTGTGGTTTCATACTGACTTTGGTGTTTTATTTTGGCTTTGGGGTTTAATCCTAACTTCGCGGTTTTATAATGGCTTTGGGGTTTTATACTGGATTTGGGTTTTTATGTTGGCTTTGAGGTTTTTATACTTGCTTTGAGGTTTTATATTGGCTTTGGGGTTTTTGCTGGCTTTGGGGTTTTATATTGGCTTTGGGGTTTCATATTGGCTTTGGGGTTTTATACTGGCTTTGGGGATTTATACTGGCTTTGGGGTTTTATACTGGCTTTTGGGGTTTTATACTGGCTTTGTGGTTCTATACTGGCTTTGGGGTTTTATACTGGCTTTGGGGTTTTATATTGGCTTTGGGGTTTTATCCTGAATTCGCGGTTTTATAATGCCTTTGGGGTTTTATAATGCCTTTGGGTTTTTATGTTGGCTTTGAGGTTTTTATACTTGCGTTGAGGTTTTATATTCGCTTTGGGGTTTTATACTGGCTTTGTGGTTTTATTCTGGCTTTGGGGTTTTATACTGGCTTTGGGGTTTTATACTGCCTTTGGGGTTTTATACTGGCTTTGTGGTTTTATTCTGGCTTTGGGGTTTTATACTCGCTTTGGGGTTTTATATTGGCTTTGGGGTTTCATACTGACTTTGGAGTTTTATTTTGGCTTTGGGGTTTCATACTGACTTTGGGGTTTTATAATGGCTTTGGGGTTTTATACTGGCTTTGGGGATTTATGTTGGCTTTGAGGTTTTTATACTGGCTTTGGGGTTTTATTTTGGATTTGGGGTTTTATGCTGGCTTTGGGGTTTTATATTGGCTTTAGGGTTTCATATTGGCTTTGGGGTTTTATACTGGCTATGGGATTTTATACTGCCTTTGGGGTTTTATACTGGCTTTGGGGTTTTATACTGGCTTTGGGGTTTCATACTGGCTTTGGAGTTTTATGCTGGTTTTGGGGTTTTATACTGGCTTTGGGTTTTATACTGGCTTTGGGGTTTTATTTTGGCTTTGGGGTTTTAAACTGGCTTTGGGGTTTTATACTGGCTTTGGGGTTTTATATTGGCTTTGGGCTTTTATACTGGCATTGGGGTTTTAAATTGGCTTTGGGGTTTTAAACTGGCTATGGGGTTTTATAATGGCTTTGGGGTTTTATACTGGCTTTGGGGTTTCATACTGGCTTTGGGGTTTTATACTGGCTTTGGGTTTTATACTGGCTTTGGGGTTATATACTTGCCTTGGAGGTTTTATTCTGGCTTTGGGGTTTTATACTCACTTTGGGGTTTTATGCTGGCTTTGGGGTTTTATACTGGCTTTGGGGTTTCATTCTGGCTTTGTGATTTTATTCTGGCTTTTGGGTTTTATACTGGCTTTGGGGTTTTATACTGGCTTTGGGATTTTATGCTGGCTTTGGGGTTTTATACTGGCTTTGGAGGTTTTATACTGGCTTGCGAGTTGTATGCTGACTTTGGGGTTTTATGTTGGCTTTAGGGTTTTATACTGGCTGTGGTGTTTTATGTTGGCTTTAGGGTTTTACACTGGCTTTGGGGTTTTATATTGGCTTTGGGCTTTTATACTGGCATTGGGGTTTTATATTGGCTTTGGGGTTTTAAACTGGCTATGGGGTTTTATAATGGCTTAGGGGTTTTATACTGGCTTTGTGGTTTTATACTGGCTTTGGGATTTCATACTCTCTTTGTGATTTTATTCTGGCTTTTGGGTTTTATACTGGCTTTGTGGTTTTATTCTGGCTTTGGGGTTTTATACTGGCTTTGGGGTTTTATACTGGCTTTGGGGTTTTATGTTGGCTTTGGGGTTTTATACTGGCTTTGTGGTTTCATTTAGACTTTGGGGTTTTATTTTGGCTTTGGGGTTTTAAACTGGCTCTGGGGTTTTATACTGGCTTTGAGGTTTTATATTGGCTTTGGGCTTTTGTACTGGCATTGGGGTTTTATATGGGCTTTGGGGTTATATACTGGCTTTGGGGTTTCATACTGGCTTTGGGGTTTTATATTGGCTTTGTGGTTTCATACTGACTTTGGTGTTTTATTTTGGCTTTGGGGTTTAATCCTGACTTTGCGGTTTTATAATGGCTTTGGTGTTTTATACTGGATTTGGGTTTTTATGTTGGCATTGAGGTTTTTATACTTGCTTTGAGGTTTTATACTGCCTTTGGGGTTTTATACTGGCTTTGTGGTTTTCAACTGGCTCTGGGGTTTTATACTGGCTTTGAGGTTTTATATTGGCTTTGGGCTTTTATACTGGCATTGGGGTTTTATATTGGCTTTGGGGTTTTAAACTGGCTATGGGGTTTTATAATGGCTTTGGGGTTTTATTCTGGCTTTGGGGTTTTATACTGGATTTTGGGGTTTTATACTGGCTTTGGGGTTTTATACTGGCTTTGGGATTTCATACTGGCTTTGGGGTTTTATATTGGCTTTGTGGTTTCATACTGACTTTGGTGTTTTATTTTGGCTTTGGGGTTTAATCCTGACTTCGCGGTTTTATAATGGCTTTGGGGTTTTATACTGGATTTGGGTTTTTATGTTGGCTTTGAGGTTTTTATACTTGCTTTGAGGTTTTATATTGGCTTTGGGGTTTTATACTGGCTTTGGGGTTTTATATTGGCTTTGGGGTTTCATATTGGCTTTGGGGTTTTATACTGGCTTTGGGGATTTATACTGGCTTTGGGGTTTTATATTGGTTTTGGGGTTTTATACTGGCTTTGCGGTTTCATTCTGGCTTTGTGATTTTATTCTGGCTTTTGGGTTTTATACTGGCTTTGGGGTTTTATACTGGCTTTGGGATTTTATGCTGGCTTTGGGGTTTTATACTGGCTTTGGAGGTTTTATACTGGCTTGCGAGTTGTATGCTGACTTTGGGGTTTTATAATGGCTTTGGGGTTTTATACTGGCTTTGGGGTTTCATATCTGCTTTGGGGTTTTATGCTGGTTTTGGGGTTCTATACTGGCTTTGGGGTTTTATACTGGCTTTGAGGTTTTATTTTGGCTTTGGGGTTTTAAACTGGCTTTGGGGTTTTATACTGGCTTTGTGGTTTTATATTGGCTTTGGGCTTTTATACTGGCATTGGGGTTTTATATTGGCTTTGGGGTTTTAAACTGGCTATGGGGTTTTATAATCGCTTTGGGGTTTTATACTGTCTTTGGGGTTTTATACTGGCTTTGGGGTTTCATACTGGCTTTGTGATTTTATTCTGGCTGGGGTTTTATACTGGCTTTGGGGTTTTATACTGGCTTTGGGGTTTTATACTGGCTTTGGGTTTTATACTGGCTTTGGGGTTGTATACTGGCCTTGGAGGTTTTATACTGGCTTGCTAGTTTTATTCTGACTTTGGGGTTTAATGTTGGATTTGGGGTTTTATACTGGCTTTGTGGTTTTATTCTGGCTTTGGGGTTTTATACTCGCTTTGGGGTTTTATGCTGGCTTTGGGGTTTTATGTTGGCTTTGGGGTTTTATACTGGCTTTGGGGTTTTATGTTGGCTTTAGGGTTTTACACTGGCTTTGGGGTTTTATATTGGCTTTGGGCTTTTATACTGGCATTGGGTTTTTATATTGGCTTTGGGGTTTTAAACTGGCTATGGGGTTTTATAATGGCTTAGGGGTTTTATACTGGTTTTGGGGTTTTATACTGGCTTTGGGGTTTCATTCTGGCTTGGTGATTTTACTCTGGCTTTTGGGTTTTATACTGGCTTTGGGGTTTTATACTGGCTTTGGGATTTTATGCTGGCTTTGGGGTTTTACTGGCTTTGGAGGTTTTATAGTGGATTGCGAGTTTAATGCTGACTTTGGGGTTTTATGTTGGATTTGGGGTTTTATACTGGCTTTGTGGTTTTATTCTGGCTTTTGGGTTTTAAACTTGCTTTGGGGTTTAATGCTGGCTTTGGGGTTTTATGTTGGCTTTGGGGTTTTATACTGGCTTTGGGGTTTTATGTTGGCTTTAGGGTTTTACACTGGCTTTGGGGTTTTATATTGGCTTTGGGCTTTTATACTGGCATTGGGGTTTTTTATTGGCTTTGGGGTTTTAAACTGGCTATGGCGTTTGATAATGGCTAAGGGGTTTTATATTGGTTTTGGGGTTTTATACTGGCTTTGGGGTTTCATTCTGGCTTTGTGATTTTATTCTGGCTTTTGGGTTTTATACTGGCTTTGGGGTTTTATACTGGCTTTGGGATTTTATGCTGGCTTTTGGGGTTTTATACTGGCTTTGGAGGTTTAATACTGGCTTGCGAGTTGTATGCTGACTTTGGGGTTTTATAATGGCTTTGGGGTTTTATACTGGCTTTGGGGTTTCATACCTGCTTTGGGGTTTTATGCTGGTTTTGGGGTTCTATACTGGCTTTGGGGTTTTATACTGGCTTTGGGGTTTTATATTGGCTTTGGGCTTTTATACTGGCATTGGGGTTTTATATTGGCTTTGGGGTTTTAAACTGGCTATGGGGTTTTATAATCGCTTTGGGGTTTTATACTGGCTTTGGGGTTTTATACTGGCTTTGGGGTTTCATACTGGCTTTGTGATTTTATTCTGGCTGGGGTTTTATACTGGCTTTGGGGTTTTATACTGGCTTTGGGGTTTTATACTGGCTTTGGGTTTTATACTGGCTTTGTGGTTGTATACTGGCCTTGGAGGTTTTATACTGGCTTGCTAGTTTTATTCTGACTTTGGGGTTTAATGTTGGATTTGGGGTTTTATACTGGCTTTGTGGTTTTATTCTGGCTTTGGGGTTTTATACTCACTTTGGGGTTTTATGCTGGCTTTGGGGTTTTTTGTTGGCTTTGGGGTTTTATACTGGCTTTGGGGTTTTATGTTGGCTTTAGGGTTTTACACTGGCTTTGGGGTTTTATATTGGCTTTGGGCTTTTATACTGGCATTGGGTTTTTATATTGGCTTTGGGGTTTTAAACTGGCTATGGGGTTTTATAATGGCTTAGGGGTTTTATACTGGTTTTGGGTTTTATACTGGCTTTGGGGTTTCATTCTGGCTTGGTGATTTTATTCTGGCTTTTGAGTTTTATACTGGCTTTGGGGTTTTATACTGGCTTTGGGATTTTATGCTGGCTTTGGGGTTTTACTGGCTTTGGAGGTTTTATAGTGGATTGCGAGTTTTATGCTGACTTTGGGGTTTTATGTTGGATTTGGGGTTTTATACTGGCTTTGTGGTTTTTTTCTGGCTTTTGGGTTTTAAACTCGCTTTGGGGTTTAATGCTGGCTTTGGGGTTTTATGTTGGCTTTGGGGTTTTATACTGGCTTTGGGGTTTTATGTTGACTTTAGGGTTTTACACTGGCTTTGGGGTTTTATATTGGCTTTGGGGTTTTATACTGGCATTGGGGTTTTTTATTGGCTTTGGGGTTTTATATTGGTTTTGGGGTTTTATACTGGCTTTGGGGTTTCATTCTGGCTTTGTGATTTTATTCTGGCTTTTGGGTTTTATACTGGCTTTGGGTTTTTATGTTGGCATTGAGGTTTTTATACTTGCTTTGAGGTTTTATATTGGCTTTGGGGTTTTATACTGGCTTTGGGGTTTTATATTGGCTTTGGGGTTTCATATTGGCTTTGGGGCTTTATACTGCCTTTGGGGTTTTATACTGGCTTTGTGGTTTTATTCTGGCTTTGGGGTTTTATACTCGCTTTGGGTTTTTTTATTGGCTTTGGGGTTTTATACTGACTTTGGAGTTTTATTTTGGCTTTGGGGTTTCATACTGACTTTGTGGTTTTATTTTGGCTTTGGGGTTTTATTTTGGCATTGGGGTTTTCAACTGGCTCTGGGATTTTATACTGGCTTTGAGGTTTTATATTGGCTTTGGGCTTTTATACTGGCATTGGGGTTTTATATTGGCTTTGGGGTTTTAAACTGGCTATGGGGTTTTATACTGGCATTGGGGTTTTTTATTGGCTTTGGGGTTTTATATTGGTTTTGGGGTTTTATACTGGCTTTGGGGTTTCATTCTGGCTTTGTGATTTTATTCTGGCTTTTGGGTTTTATACTGGCTTTGGGGTTTTATACTGGCTTTGGGATTTTATGCTGGCTTTGGGGTTTTATACTGGCTTTGGAGGTTTTATACTGGCTTGCGAGTTGTATGCTGACTTTGGGGTTTTATGTTGGCTTTAGGGTTTTATACTGGCTGTGGTGTTTTATGTTGGCTTTAGGGTTTTACACTGGCTTTGGGGTTTTATATTGGCTTTGGGCTTTTATACTGGCATTGGGGTTTTATATTGGCTTTGGGGTTTTAAACTGGCTATGGGGTTTTATAATTGCTTAGGGGTTTTATACTGGCTTTGTGGTTTTATACTGGCTTTGGGATTTCATACTCTCTTTGTGATTTTATTCTGGCTTTTGGGTTTTATACTGGCTTTGTGGTTTTATTCTGGCTTTGGGGTTTTATACTGGCTTTGGGGTTTTATACTGGCTTTGGGGTTTTATGTTGGCTTTGGGGTTTTATACTGGCTTTGTGGTTTTATTTAGACTTTGGGGTTTTATTTTGGCTTTGGGGTTTTAAACTGGCTCTGGGGTTTTATACTGGCTTTGAGGTTTTATATTGGCTTTGGGCTTTTATACTGGCATTGGGGTTTTATATTGGCTTTGGGGTTATATACTGGCTTTGGGGTTTCATACTGGCTTTGGGGTTTTATATTGGCTTTGTGGTTTCATACTGACTTTGGTGTTTTATTTTGGCTTTGGGGTTTAATCCTCACTTCGCGGTTTTATAATGGCTTTGGTGTTTAATACTGGATTTGGGTTTTTATGTTGGCATTGAGGTTTTTATACTTGCTTTGAGGTTTTATATTGGCTTTGGGGTTTTATACTGGCTTTGGGGTTTTATATTGGCTTTGGGGTTTCATATTGGCTTTGGGGCTTTATACTGCCTTTGGGGTTTTATACTGGCTTTGTGGTTTTATTCTGGCTTTGGGGTTTTATACTCGCTTTGGGTTTTTTTATTGGCTTTGGGGTTTTATACTGACTTTGGAGTTTTATTTTGGCTTTGGGGTTTCATACTGACTTTGTGGTTTTATTTTGGCTTTGGGGTTTTATTTTGGCATTGGGGTTTTCAACTGGCTCTGGGATTTTATACTGGCTTTGAGGTTTTATATTGGCTTTGGGGTTTATACTGGCATTGGGGTTTTATATTGGCTTTGGGGTTTTAAACTGGCTATGGGGTTTTATAATGGCTTTGGGGTTTTATTCTGGCTTTGGGGTTTTATACTGGATTTTGCGGTTTTATACTGGCTTTGGGGTTTTATACTGGCTTTGGGATTTCATACTGGCTTTGGGGTTTTATATTGGCTTTGTGGTTTCATACTGACTTTGGTGTTTTATTTTGGCTTTGGGGTTTAATCCTGAATTCGCGGTTTTATAATGGCTTTGGGGTTTTATACTGGATTTGGGTTTTTATTTTGGCTTTGAGGTTTTTATACCTGCTTTGAGGTTTTATATTGGCTTTGGGGTTTTATACTGGCTTTTGGGTTTTATATTGGCTTTGGGGTTTCATATTGGCTTTGGGGTTTTATACTGGCTTTGGGGATTTATACTGGCTTTGGGGTTTTATACTGGCTTTGGGGTTTTATACTGGCTTTGTGGTTTTATACTGGCTTTGGGGTTTTATACTGGCTTGGGGTTTTATACTGGCTATGGGTTTCATACTGGCTTTGGGGTTTCATACTGGCTTTGTGGTTTTATTCTGGCTTTGGGGTTTTATACTGGCTTTGGGGTTTTATACTGCCTTTGTGGTTTTATTTTGGCTTTGGGGTTTTATTTTGGCATTGGGGTTTTAAACTGGCTCTGGGGTTTTATACTGGCTTTGAGGTTTTATATTGGCTTTGGGATTTTATACTGGCATTGGGGTTTTATAATGGCTTTGGGGTTTTAAACTGGCTATGGGGTTTTATAATGGCTTTGGGGTTTTATTCTGGATTTGGGGTTTTATACTGGCTTTTGGGGTTTTATAATGGCTTTGGGGTTTTATACTGGCTTTGGGGTTTTATACTGGCATTGGGGTTTTTATATTGGCTTTGGGGTTTTATACTGTCTTTGGGGTTTTTACTGGCTTTGGGGTTTTATATTGGCTTTGGTGTTTTATACTGACTTTGGTGTTTTATTTTGGCTTTGGGGTTTTATCCTGACTTCGCGGTTTTATAATGGCTTTGGGGTTTTATAATGCCTTTGGGTTTTTATGTTGGCTTTGAGGTTTTTATACTTGCGTTGAGGTTTTATATTCGCTTTGGGGTTTTATACTGGCTTTGGGGTTTTATATTGGCTTTGGGGTTTCATATTGGCTTTGGGGATTTATACTGGCTTTGGGGTTTCATACTGGCTTTGTGGTTTTATTCTGGCTTTGGGGTTTTATACTGGCTTTAGGGTTTTATACTGCCTTTGGGGTTTTATACTGGCTTTGTGGTTTTATTCTGGCTTTGGGGTTTTATACTCGCTTTGGGGTTTCATATTGGCTTTGGGGTTTCATACTGACTTTGGAGTTTTATTTTGGCTTTGGGGTTTCATACTGACTTTGGGGTTTTATAATGGCTTTGGGGTTTTATACTGGCTTTGGGGTTTTATGTTGGCTTTGAGGTTTTTATACTGGCTTTCGGGTTTTATTTTGGATTTGGGGTTTTATGCTGGCTTTGGAGTTTTATATTGGCTTTAGGGTTTCATATTGGCTTTGGGGTTTTATACTGGCTATGGTATTTTATACTGCCTTTGGGGTTTTATACTGGCTTTGGGGTTTTATACTGGCTTTGGGGTTTCAAACTGGCTTTGGGGTTTTATCCTGAATTCGCGGTTTTATAATGCCTTTGGGGTTTTATAATGCCTTTGGGTTTTTATGTTGGCTTTGAGGTTTTTATACTTGCGTTGAGGTTTTATATTCGCTTTGGGGTTTATTACTGGCTTTGTGGTTTTATTCTGGCTTTGGGGTTTTATACTGGCTTTGGGGTTTTATACTGCCTTTGGGGTTTTATACTGGCTTTGTGGTTTTATTCTGGCTTTGGGGTTTTATACTCACTTTGGGGTTTTATATTGGCTTTGGGGTTTCATACTGACTTTGGAGTTTTATTTTGGCTTTGGGGTTTCATACTGACTTTGGGGTTTTATAATGGCTTTGGGGTTTTATACTGGCTTTGGGGTTTTATGTTGGCTTTGAGGTTTTTATACTGGCTTTGGGGTTTTATTTTGGATTTGGGGTTTTATGCTGGCTTTGGGGTTTTATATTGGCTTTAGGGTTTCATATTGGCTTTGGGGTTTTATACTGGCTATGGGATTTTATACTGCGTTTGGGGTTTTATACTGGCTTTGGGATTTTATACTGGCTTTGGGGTTTCATACTGGCTTTGGGGTTTTATGCTGGTTTTGGGGTTTTATACTGGCTTTGGGTTTTATACTGGCTTTGGGGTTTTATTTTGGCTTTGGGGTTTTAAACTGGCTTTGGGGTTTAATACTGGCTTTGGGGTTTTATATTGGTTTTGGGCTTTTATACTGGCATTGGGGTTTTAAATTGGCTTGGGGGTTTTAAACTGGCTATGGGGTTTTATAATGGCTTTGGGGTTTTATACTGGCTTTGGGGTTTTATACTGGCTTTGGGGTTTTATACTGGCTTTGGGGTTTTATACTGGCTTTGGGGTTTTATGTTGGCTTTGGGGTTTCATACTTACTTTGTGGTTTTATTTTGGCTTTGGGGTTTTATTTTGGCATTGGGGTTTTAAAATGGCTCTGGGGTTTTATGCTGGTTTTGAGGTTTTATATTGGCTTTGGGCTTTTATACTGGCATTGGGGTTTTATATTGGCTTTGGGGTTTTAAACTGGCTATGGGGTTTTATAATTGCTTTGGGGTTTTATTCTGGCTTTGGGGTTTAATACTGGCTTTGGGGTTTTATACTGGCTTTGGGGTTTTTATACTGGCTTTGGGGTTTTATTTTGGATTTGGGGTTTTATGCTGGCTTTGGGGTTTTATATTGGCTTTAGGGTTTCATATTAGCTTTGGGGTTTTATACTGGCTATGGGATTTTATACTGCCTTTGGGGTTTTTTACTGGCTTTGGGATTTTATACTGGCTTTGTGGTTTCATACTGGCTTTGGGGTTTTATGCTGGTTTTGGGGTTTTATACTGGCTTTGGGTTTTATACTGGCTTTGGGGTTTTATTTTGGCTTTGGGGTTTTAAACTGGCTTTGGGGTTTTATACTGGCTTTGGGGTTTTATATTGGTTTTGGGCTTTTATACTGGCATTGGGGTTTTAAATTGGCTTTGGGGTTTTAAACTGGCTATGGGGTTTTATAATGGCTTTGGGGTTTTATACTGGCTTTGGGGTTTTATACTGGCTTTGGGGTTTTATACTGGCTTTGGGTTTTATACTGGCTTTGGGGTTATATACTTGCCTTGGAGGTTTTATTCTGGCTTTGGGGTTTTAAACTCACTTTGGGGTTTTATGCTGGCTTTGGGGTTTTATACTGGCTTTGGGGTTTTATAATGTCTTTGGGGTTTTATACTGACTTTGGGGTTTTAAACTGGCTATGGGGTTTTATAATGGCTTTGGGGTTTTATACTGGCTTTGGGGTTTTATACTGGCTTTGGGGTTTTATGTTGGCTTTGGGGTTTCATACTGACTTTGTGGTTTTATTTTGGCTTTGGGGTTTTATTTTGGCATTGGGGTTTTAAAATGGCTCTGGGGTTTTATGCTGGCTTTGAGGTTTTATATTGGCTTTGGGCTTTTATACTGGCATTGGGGTTTTATATTGGCTTTGGGGTTTTAAACTGGCTATGGGGTTTTATAATTGCTTTGGGGTTTTATTCTGGCTTTGGGGTTTTATACTGGCTTTGGGGTTTTATACTGGCTTTAGGGTTTTTATATTGGCTTTGGGGTATTATACTGGCTTTGGGGTTTTTACTGGCTTTGGGGTTTTATATTGGCTTTGGTGTTTTATACTGACTTTGGTGTTTTATTTTGGCTTTGGGGTTTTATCCTGACTTCGCGGTTTTATAATGGCTTTGGGGTTTTATAATGGCTTTGGGTTTTTATGTTGGCTTTGAGGTTTTTATACTTGCTTTGAGGTTTTATATTCGCTTTGGGGTTTTATACTGGCTTTGGGGTTTTATATTGGCTTTGGGTTTTTATATTGGCTTTGGGGATTTATACTGGTTTTGGGGTTTCATACTGGCTTTGTGCTTTTATTCTGGCTTTGGGGTTTTATACTGGCTTTGGGGTTTTATACTGCCTTTGGGGTTTTATACTGGCTTTGTGGTTTTATTCTGGCTTTGGGGTTTTATACTCGCTTTGGGGTTTTATATTGGCTTTGGGGTTTTATACTGACTTTGGAGTTTCATTTTGGCTTTGGGGTTTCATACTGACTTTGGGGTTTTATGTTGGCTTTGAGGTTTTTATACTGGCTTTGGGGTTTTATACTGACTTTAGAGTTTTATTTTGGCTTTGGGGTTTCATACTGACTTTGTGGTTTTATTTTGGCTTTGGGGTTTTATTTTGGCATTGGGGTTTTAAACTGGCTCTGGGGTTTTATACTGGCTTTGAGGTTTTATATTGGCTTTGGGCTTTTATACTGGCATTGGGGTTTTATATTGGCTTTGGGGTTTTAAACTGGCTATGGGGTTTTATAATGGCTTTGGGGTTTTATTCTGGCTTTGGGGTTTTATACTGGCTTTTGGGGTTTTATACTGGCTTTGGGGTTTTATACTGGCTTTGGGGTTTTATACTGGCTTTGGGGTTTTTATATTGGCTTTGGGGTTTTATACTGGCTTTGGGGTTTTTACTGGCTTTGGGGTTTTATATTGGCTTTGGTGTTTTATACTGACTTTGGTGTTTTATTTTGGCTTTGGGGTTTTATCCTGACTTCGCGGTTGTATCATGGCTTTGGGGTTTTATAATGGCTTTGGGTTTTTATGTTGGCTTTGAGGTTTTTATACTTGCTTTGAGGTTTTATATTCGCTTTGGGGTTTTATACTGGCTTTGGGGTTTTATATTGGGTTTGGGGTTTCATACTGGCTTTGTGGTTTTATTCTGGATTTGGGGTTTTATACTGGCTTTGGGGTTTTATACTGCCTTTGGGGTTTTATACTGGCTTTGTGGTTTTATTCTGGCTTTGGGGTTTTATACTCGCTTTGGGGTTTTATATTGGCTTTGGGGTTTTATACTGACTTTGGAGTTTTATTTTGGCTTTGGGGTTTCATACTGACTTTGGGGATTTATAATGGCTTTGGGGTTTTATACTGGCTTTGGGGTTTTATACTCGCTTTGGGGTTTTATATTGGCTTTGGGGTTTTATACTGACTTTGGAGTTTCATTTTGGCTTTGGGGTTTCATACTACTTTGGGGTTTTATGTTGGCTTTGAGGTTTTTATACTGGCTTTGGGGTTTTATACTGACTTTAGAGTTTTATTTTGGCTTTGGGGTTTCATACTGACTTTGTGGTTTTATTTTGGCTTTGGGGTTTTATTTTGGCATTGGGGTTTTAAACTGGCTCTGGGGTTTTATACTGGCTTTGAGGTTTTATATTGGCTTTGGGCTTTTATACTGGCATTGGGGTTTTATATTGGCTTTGGGGTTTTAAACTGGCTATGGAGTTTTATAATGGCTTTGGGGTTTTATTCTGGCTTTGGGGTTTTATACTGGCTTTTGGGGTTTTATACTGGCTTTGGGGTTTTATACTGGCTTTGGGGTTTTATACTGGCTTTGGGGTTTTTATATTGGCTTTGGGGTTTTATACTGGCTTTGGGGTTTTTACTGGCTTTGGGGTTTTATATTGGCTTTGGTGTTTTATACTGACTTTGGTGTTTTATTTTGGCTTTGGGGTTTTATCCTGACTTCGCGGTTTTATAATGGCTTTGGGGTTTTATAATGGCTTTGGGTTTTTATGTTGGCTTTGAGGTTTTTATACTTGCTTTGAGGTTTTATATTCGCTTTGGGGTTTTATACTGGCTTTGGGGTTTTATATTGGGTTTGGGGTTTCATATTGGCTTTGGGGATTTATACTGGCTTTGGGGTTTCATACTGGCTTTGTGGTTTTATTCTGGCTTTGGGGTTTTATACTGGCTTTGGGGTTTTATACTGCCTTTGGGGTTTTATACTGGCTTTGTGTTTTTATTCTGGCTTTGGGGTTTTATATTCGCTTTGGGGTTTATATTGGCTTTGGGGTTTTATACTGACTTTGGAGTTTTATTTTCGCTTTGGGGTTTCATACTGACTTTGGGGATTTATAATGGCTTTGGGGTTTTATACTGGCTTTGGGGTTTTATGTTGGCTTTGAGGTTTTTATACTGGCTTTGGGCTTTTATTTTGGCTTTGGGGTTTTATGCTGGCTTTGGGGTATTATATTGGCTTTAGGGTTTCATATTGGCTTTGGGGTTTTATACTGGCTATGGGATTTTATACTGGCTTTGGGGTTTTATACTGGCTTTGGGGTTTTATACTGGCTTTGGGTTTTCATACTGGCTTTGGGGTTTTATGCTGGTTTTGGGGTTTTATACTGGCTTTGGGGTTTTATACTGGCTTTGGGGTTTTATTTTGGCTTTGGGGTTTTAAACTGGCTTTGGGGTTTTATACTGGCTTTGGGGTTTTATATTGGCTTTGGGCTTTTATACTGGCATTGGGGTTTTATATTGGCTTTGGGGTTTTAAACTGGCTATGGGGTTTTATAATGGCTTTGGGGTTTTATTCTGGCTTTGGGGTTTTATACTGGATTTTGGGGTTTTATACTGGCTTTGGGGTTTTATACTGGCTTTGGGGTTTCATACTGGCTTTGGGGTTTTATATTGGCTTTGTGGTTTCATACTGACTTTGGTGTTTTATTTTGGCTTTGGGGTTTAATCCTAACTTCGCGGTTTTATAATGGCTTTGGGGTTTTATACTGGATTTGGGTTTTTATGTTGGCTTTGAGGTTTTTATACTTGCTTTGAGGTTTTATATTGGCTTTGGGGTTTTTGCTGGCTTTGGGGTTTTATATTGGCTTTGGGGTTTCATATTGGCTTTGGGGTTTTATACTGGCTTTGGGGATTTATACTGGCTTTGGGGTTTTATACTGGCTTTTGGGGTTTTATACTGGCTTTGTGGTTCTATACTGGCTTTGGGGTTTTATACTGGCTTTGGGGTTTTATATTGGCTTTGGGGTTTTATCCTGAATTCGCGGTTTTATAATGCCTTTGGGGTTTTATAATGCCTTTGGGTTTTTATGTTGGCTTTGAGGTTTTAATACTTGCGTTGAGGTTTTATATTCGCTTTGGGGTTTTATACTGGCTTTGTGGTTTTATTCTGGCTTTGGGGTTTTATACTGGCTTTGGGGTTTTATACTGCCTTTGGGGTTTTATACTGGCTTTGTGGTTTTATTCTGGCTTTGGGGTTTTATACTCGCTTTGGGGTTTTATATTGGCTTTGGGGTTTCATACTGACTTTGGAGTTTTATTTTGGCTTTGGGGTTTCATACTGACTTTGGGGTTTTATAATGGCTTTGGGGTTTTATACTGGCTTTGGGGATTTATGTTGGCTTTGAGGTTTTTATACTGGCTTTGGGGTTTTATTTTGGATTTGGGGTTTTATGCTGGCTTTGGGGTTTTATATTGGCTTTAGGGTTTCATATTGGCTTTGGGGTTTTATACTGGCTATGGGATTTTATACTGCCTTTGGGGTTTTATACTGGCTTTGGGGTTTTATACTGGCTTTGGGGTTTCATACTGGCTTTGGAGTTTTATGCTGGTTTTGGGGTTTTATACTGGCTTTGGGTTTTATACTGGCTTTGGGGTTTTATTTTGGCTTTGGGGTTTTAAACTGGCTTTGGGGTTTTATACTGGCTTTGGGGTTTTATATTGGCTTTGGGCTTTTATACTGGCATTGGGGTTTTAAATTGGCTTTGGGGTTTTAAACTGGCTATGGGGTTTTATAATGGCTTTGGGGTTTTATACTGGCTTTGGGGTTTCATACTGGCTTTGGGGTTTTATACTGGCTTTGGGTTTTATACTGGCTTTGGGGTTATATACTTGCCTTGGAGGTTTTATTCTGGCTTTGGGGTTTTATACTCACTTTGGGGTTTTATGCTGGCTTTGGGGTTTTATACTGGCTTTGGGGTTTTATAATGTCTTTGGGGTTTTATACTGACTTTGGGGTTTTAAACTGGCTATGGGGTTTTATAATGGCTTTGGGGTTTTATACTGGCTTTGGGGTTTTATACTGGCTTTGGGGTTTTATGTTGGCTTTGGGGTTTCATACTGACTTTGTGGTTTTATTTTGGCTTTGGGGTTTTATTTTGGCATTGGGGTTTTAAAATGGCTCTGGGGTTTTATGCTGGCTTTGAGGTTTTATATTGGCTTTGGGCTTTTATACTGGCATTGGGGTTTTATATTGGCTTTGGGGTTTTAAACTGGCTATGGGGTTTTATAATTGCTTTGGGGTTTTATTCTGGCTTTGGGGTTTTATACTGGCTTTGGGGTTTTATACTGGCTTTGGGGTTTTTATATTGGCTTTGGGGTATTATACTGGCTTTGGGGTTTTTACTGGCTTTGGGGTTTTATATTGGCTTTGGTGTTTTATACTGACTTTGGTGTTTTCTTTTGGCTTTGGGGTTTTATCCTGACTTCGCGGTTTTATAATGGCTTTGGGGTTTTATAATGGCTTTCGGTTTTTATGTTGGCTTTGAGGTTTTTATACTTGCTTTGAGGTTTTATATTCGCTTTGGGGTTTTATACTGGATTTGGGGTTTTATATTGGCTTTGGGTTTTCATATTGGCTTTGGGGATTTATACTGGTTTTGGGGTTTCATACTGGCTTTGTGGTTTTATTCTGGCTTTGGGGTTTTATACTGGCTTTGGGGTTTTATACTGCCTTTGGGGTTTTATACTGGCTTTGTGGTTTTATTCTGGCTTTGGGGTTTTATACTCGCTTTGGGGTTTTATATTGGCTTTGGGGTTTTATACTGACTTTGGAGTTTCATTTTGGCTTTGGGGTTTCATACTGACTTTGGGGTTTTATGTTGGCTTTGAGGTTTTTATACTGGCTTTGGGGTTTTATACTGACTTTAGAGTTTTATTTTGGCTTTGGGGTTTCATACTGACTTTGTGGTTTTATTTTGGCTTTGGGGTTTTATTTTGGGATTGGGGTTTTAAACTGGCTCTGGGGTTTTATACTGGCTTTGAGGTTTTATATTGGCTTTGGGCTTTTATACTGGCATTTGGGTTTTATATTGGCTTTGGGGTTTTAAACTGGCTATGGGGTTTTATAATGGCTTTGGGGTTTTATTCTGGCTTTGGGGTTTTATACTGGCTTTTGGGGTTTTATACTGGCTTTGGGGTTTTATACTGGCTTTGGGGTTTTATACTGGCTTTGGGGTTTTTATATTGGCTTTGGGGTTTTATACTGGCTTTGGGATTTTTACTGGCTTTGGGGTTTTATATTGGCTTTGGTGTTTAATACTGACTTTGGTGTTTTATTTTGGCTTTGGGGTTTTATCCTGACTTCGCGGTTTTATAATGGCTTTGGGGTTTTGTAATGGCTTTGGGTTTTTATGTTGGCTTTGAGGTTTTTATACTTGCTTTGAGGTTTTATATTCGCTTTGGGGTTTTATACTGGCTTTGGGGTTTTATATTGGGTTTGGGGTTTCATATTGGCTTTGGGGATTTATACTGGCTTTGGGGTTTCATACTGGCTTTGGGGTTTTATTCTGGCTTTGGGGTTTTATACTGGATTTTGGGGTTTTATACTGGCTTTGGGGTTTTATACTGGCTTTGGGGTTTCATACTGGCTTTGGGGTTTTATATTGGCTTTGTGGTTTCATACTGACTTTGGTGTTTTATTTTGGCTTTGGGGTTTAATCCTAACTTCGCGGTTTTATAATGGCTTTGGGGTTTCATACTGACTTTGTGGTTTTATTTTGGCTTTGGGGTTTTATTTTGGCATTGGGGTTTTAAACTGGCTCTGGGGTTTTATACTGGCTTTGAGGTTTTATATTGGCTTTGGGCTTTTATACTGGCATTTGGGTTTTATATTGGCTTTGGGGTTTTAAACTGGCTATGGGGTTTTATAATGGCTTTGGGGTTTTATTCTGGCTTTGGGGTTTTATACTGGCTTTTGGGGTTTTATACTGGATTTGGGGTTTTATATTGGCTTTGGGTTTTCATATTGGCTTTGGGGATTTATACTGGTTTTGGGGTTTCATACTGGCTTTGTGGTTTTATTCTGGCTTTGGGGTTTTATACTGGCTTTGGGGTTTTATACTGCCTTTGGGGTTTTATACTGGCTTTGTGGTTTTATTCTGGCTTTGGGGTTTAATCCTAACTTCGCGGTTTTATAATGGCTTTGGGTTTTTATGTTGGCTTTGAGGTTTTTATACTTGCTTTGAGGTTTTATATTCGCTTTGGGGTTTTATACTGGCTTTGGGGTTTTATATTGGGTTTGGGGTTTCATATTGGCTTTGGGGATTTATACTGGCTTTGGGGTTTCATACTGGCTTTGGGGTTTTATTCTGGCTTTGGGGTTTTATACTGGATTTTGGGGTTTTATACTGGCTTTGGGGTTTTATACTGGCTTTGGGGTTTCATACTGGCTTTGGGGTTTTATATTGGCTTTGTGGTTTCATACTGACTTTGGTGTTTTATTTTGGCTTTGGGGTTTAATCCTAACTTCGCGGTTTTATAATGGCTTTGGGGTTTTATACTGGATTTGGGTTTTTATGTTGGCTTTGAGGTTTTTATACTTGCTTTGAGGTTTTATATTGGCTTTGGGGTTTTTGCTGGCTTTGGGGTTTTATATTGGCTTTGGGGTTTCATATTGGCTTTGGGGTTTTATACTGGCTTTGGGGATTTATACTGGCTTTGGGGTTTTATACTGGCTTTTGGGGTTTTATACTGGCTTTGTGGTTCTATACTGGCTTTGGGGTTTTATACTGGCTTTGGGGTTTTATATTGGCTTTGGGGTTTTATCCTGAATTCGCGGTTTTATAATGCCTTTGGGGTTTTATAATGCCTTTGGGTTTTTATGTTGGCTTTGAGGTTTTTATACTTGCGTTGAGGTTTTATATTCGCTTTGGGGTTTTATACTGGCTTTGTGGTTTTATTCTGGCTTTGGGGTTTTATACTGGCTTTGGGGTTTTATACTGCCTTTGGGGTTTTATACTGGCTTTGTGGTTTTATTCTGGCTTTGGGGTTTTATACTCGCTTTGGGGTTTTATATTGGCTTTGGGGTTTCATACTGACTTTGGAGTTTTATTTTGGCTTTGGGGTTTCATACTGACTTTGGGGTTTTATAATGGCTTTGGGGTTTTATACTGGCTTTGGGGATTTATGTTGGCTTTGAGGTTTTTATACTGGCTTTGGGGTTTTATTTTGGATTTGGGGTTTTATGCTGGCTTTGGGGTTTTATATTGGCTTTAGGGTTTCATATTGGCTTTGGGGTTTTATACTGGCTATGGGATTTTATACTGCCTTTGGGGTTTTATACTGGCTTTGGGGTTTTATACTGGCTTTGGGGTTTCATACTGGCTTTGGAGTTTTATGCTGGTTTTGGGGTTTTATACTGGCTTTGGGTTTTATACTGGCTTTGGGGTTTTATTTTGGCTTTGGGGTTTTAAACTGGCTTTGGGGTTTTATACTGGCTTTGGGGTTTTATATTGGCTTTGGGCTTTTATACTGGCATTGGGGTTTTAAATTGGCTTTGGGGTTTTAAACTGGCTATGGGGTTTTATAATGGCTTTGGGGTTTTATACTGGCTTTGGGGTTTCATACTGGCTTTGGGGTTTTATACTGGCTTTGGGTTTTATACTGGCTTTGGGGTTATATACTTGCCTTGGAGGTTTTATTCTGGCTTTGGGGTTTTATACTCACTTTGGGGTTTTATGCTGGCTTTGGGGTTTTATACTGGCTTTGGGGTTTTATAATGTCTTTGGGGTTTTATACTGACTTTGGGGTTTTAAACTGGCTATGGGGTTTTATAATGGCTTTGGGGTTTTATACTGGCTTTGGGGTTTTATACTGGCTTTGGGGTTTTATGTTGGCTTTGGGGTTTCATACTGACTTTGTGGTTTTATTTTGGCTTTGGGGTTTTATTTTGGCATTGGGGTTTTAAAATGGCTCTGGGCTTTTATGCTGGCTTTGAGGTTTTATATTGGCTTTGGGCTTTTATACTGGCATTGGGGTTTTATATTGGCTTTGGGGTTTTAAACTGGCTATGGGGTTTTATAATTGCTTTGGGGTTTTATTCTGGCTTTGGGGTTTTATACTGGCTTTGGGGTTTTATACTGGCTTTGGGGTTTTTATATTGGCTTTGGGGTATTATACTGGCTTTGGGGTTTTTACTGGCTTTGGGGTTTTATATTGGCTTTGGTGTTTTATACTGACTTTGGTGTTTTATTTTGGCTTTGGGGTTTTATCCTGACTTCGCGGTTTTATAATGGCTTTGGAGTTTTATAATGGCTTTCGGTTTTTATGTTGGCTTTGAGGTTTTTATACTTGCTTTGAGGTTTTATATTCGCTTTGGGGTTTTATACTGGCTTTGGGGTTTTATATTGGCTTTGGGTTTTCATATTGGCTTTGGGGATTTATACTGGTTTTGGGGTTTCATACTGGCTTTGTGGTTTTATTCTGGCTTTGGGGTTTTATACTGGCTTTGGGGTTTTATACTGCCTTTGGGGTTTTATACTGGCTTTGTGGTTTTATTCTGGCTTTGGGGTTTTATACTCGCTTTGGGGTTTTATATTGGCTTTGGGGTTTTATACTGACTTTGGAGTTTCATTTTGGCTTTGGGGTTTCATACTGACTTTGGGGTTTTATGTTGGCTTTGAGGTTTTTATACTGGCTTTGGGGTTTTATACTGACTTTAGAGTTTTATTTTGGCTTTGGGGTTTCATACTGACTTTGTGGTTTTATTTTGGCTTTGGGGTTTTATTTTGGCATTGGGGTTTTAAACTGGCTCTGGGGTTTTATACTGGCTTTGAGGTTTTATATTGGCTTTGGGCTTTTATACTGGCATTGGGGTTTTATATTGGCTTTGGGGTTTTAAACTGGCTATGGGGTTTTATAATGGCTTTGGGGTTTTATTCTGGCTTTGGGGTTTTATACTGGCTTTTGGGGTTTTATACTGGCTTTGGGGTTTTATACTGGCTTTGGGGTTTTATACTGGCTTTGGGGTTTTTATATTGGCTTTGGGGTTTTATACTGGCTTTGGGGTTTTTACTGGCTTTGGGGTTTTATATTGGCTTTGGTGTTTAATACTGACTTTGGTGTTTTATTTTGGCTTTGGGGTTTTATCCTGACTTCGCGGTTTTATAATGGCTTTGGGGTTTTGTAATGGCTTTGGGTTTTTATGTTGGCTTTGAGGTTTTTATACTTGCTTTGAGGTTTTATATTCGCTTTGGGGTTTTATACTGGCTTTGGGGTTTTATATTGGGTTTGGGGTTTCATATTGGCTTTGGGGATTTATACTGGCTTTGGGGTTTCATACTGGCTTTGTGGTTTTATTCTGGCTTTGGGGTTTTATACTGGCTTTGGGGTTTTATACTGCCTTTGGGGTTTTATACTGGCTTTGTGGTTTTATTCTGGCTTTGGGGTTTTATACTCGCTTTGGGGTTTTATTTTGGCTTTGGGGTTTCATACTGACTTTGGGGATTTATAATGGCTTTGGGGTTTTATACTGGCTTTGGGGTTTTATGTTGGCTTTGAGGTTTTTATACTGGCTTTGGGCTTTTATTTTGGCTTTGGGGTTTTATGCTGGCTTTGGGGTTTTATATTGGCTTTAGGGTTTCATATTGGCTTTGGGGTTTTATACTGGCTATGGGATTTTATACTGGCTTTGGGGTTTTATACTGGCTTTGGGGTTTTATACTGGCTTTGGGTTTTCATACTGGCTTTGGGGTTTTATGCTGGTTTTGGGGTTTTATACTGGCTTTGGGGTTTTATACTGGCTTTGGGGTTTTATTTTGGCTTTGGGGTTTTAAACTGGCTTTGGGGTTTTATACTGGCTTTGGGGTTTTATATTGGCTTTGGGCTTTTATACTGGAATTGGGGTTTTATATTGGCTTTGGGGTTTTAAACTGGCTATGGGGTTTTATAATGGCTTTGGGGTTTTATTCTGGCTTTGGGGTTTTATACTGGATTTTGGGGTTTTATACTGGCTTTGGGGTTTTATACTGGCTTTGGGGTTTCATACTGACTTTGGTGTTTTATTTTGGCTTTGGGGTTTAATCCTGACTTCGCGGTTTTATAATGGCTTTGGGGTTTTATACTGGATTTGGGTTTTTATGTTGGCTTTGAGGTTTTTATACTGGCTTTGAGGTTTTATATTGGCTTTGGGGTTTTTGCTGGCTTTGGGGTTTTATATTGGCTTTGGGGTTTCATATTGGCTTTGGGGTTTTATACTGGCTTTGGGGATTTATATTGGCTTTGGGGTTTTATACTGGCTTTGGGGTTTTATACTGCCTTTGGGGTTTTATACTGGCTTTGGGGTTTTATTTTGGCTTTGGGGTTTCATACTGGCTTTGTGGTTTTATTCTGGCTTTGGGGTTTTATACTGGCTTTGGGGTTTTATGTTGGCTTTGAGGTTTTTATACTGGCTTTGGGCTTTTATTTTGGCTTTGGGGTTTTATGCTGGCTTTGGGGTTTTATATTGGCTTTAGGGTTTCATATTGGCTTTGGGGTTTTATACTGGCTATGGGATTTTATACTGGCTTTGGGGTTTTATACTGGCTTTGGGGTTTTATACTGGCTTTGGGTTTTCATACTGGCTTTGGGGTTTTATGCTGGTTTTGGGGTTTTATACTGGCTTTGGGGTTTTATACTGGCTTTGGGGTTTTATTTTGGCTTTGGGGTTTTAAACTGGCTTTGGGGTTTTATACTGGCTTTGGGGTTTTATATTGGCTTTGGGCTTTTATACTGGAATTGGGGTTTTATATTGGCTTTGGGGTTTAATCCTGACTTCGCAGTTTTATAATAGCTTTGGGGTTTTATACTGGATTTGGGTTTTTATGTTGGCTTTGAGGTTTTTATACTGGCTTTGAGGTTTTATATTGGCTTTGGGGTTTTTGCTGGCTTTGGGGTTTTATATTGGCTTTGGGGTTTCATATTGGCTTTGGGGTTTTATACTGGCTTTGGGGATTTATACTGGCTTTGGGGTTTTATACTGGCTTTGGGGTTTTATACTGGCTTTGTGGATTTATACTGGCTTTGGGGATTTATACTGGCTTGGGGTTTTATACTGGCTATGGGTTTCATACTGGCTTTGGGGTTTCATACTGGCTTTGTGGTTTTATTCTGGCTTTGGGGTTTTATACTGGCTTTGGGGTTTTATACTGCCTTTGTGGTTTTATTTTGGCTTTGGGGTTTTATTTTGGCATTGGGGTTTTAAACTGGCTCTGGGGTTTTATACTGGCTTTGAGGTTTTATATTGGCTTTGGGCTTTTATACTGGCATTGGGGTTTTATATTGGCTTTGGGGTTTTAAACTGGCTATGGGGTTTTATAATGGCTTTGGGGTTTTATTCTGGCTTTGGGGTTTTATACTGGCTTTTGGGGTTTTATACTGGCTTTGGGGTTTTATACTGGCTTTGGGGTTTTATGCTGGCGTTTTTATATTGGCTTTGGGGTTTTATACTGGCTTTGGGGTTTTTACTGGCTTTGGGGTTTTATATTGGCTTTGGTGTTTTATACTGACTTTGGTGTTTTATTTTGGCTTTGGGGTTTTATCCTGACTTCGCGGTTTTATAATGGCTTTGGGGTTTTATAATGCCTTTGGGTTTTATGTTGGCTTTGAGGTTTTTATACTTGCGTTGAGGTTTTATATTCGCTTTGGGGTTTTATACTGGCTTTGGGGTTTTATATTGGCTTTGGGGTTTCATATTGGCTTTGGGGATTTATACTGGCTTTGGGGTTTTATACTGGCTTTGTGGTTTTATTCTGGCTTTGGGGTTTTATACTGGCTTTGGGGTTTTATACTGCCTTTGGGGTTTTATACTGGCTTTGTGGTTTTATTCTGGCTTTTTGGTTTTATACTCGCGTTGGGGTTTTATATTGGCTTTGTGGTTTCATACTGACTTTGGAGTTTTATTTTGGCTTTGGGGTTTCATACTGACTTTGGGGTTTTATAATGGCTTTGGGGTTTTATACTGGCTTTGGGGTTTTATGTTGGCTTTGAGGTTTTAATACTGGCTTTGGGGTTTTATTTTGGATTTGGGGTTTTATGCTGGCTTTGGGGTTTTATATTGGCTTTAGGGTTTCATATTGGCTTTGGGGTTTTATACTGGCTATGGGATTTTATACTGCCTTTGGGGTTTTATACTGGCTTTAGGGTTTTATACTGGCTTTGGGGTTTCATACTGGCTTTGGGGTTTTATTCTGGTTTTGGGGTTTTATACTGGCTTTGGGGTTTTATTTTGGCTTTGGGGTTTTAAACTGGCTTTGGGGTTTTATACTGGCTTTGGGGTTTTATATTGGCTTTGGGCTTTTATACTGGCATTGGGGTTTTATATTGGCTTTGGGGTTTTAAACTGGCTATGAGGTTTTATAATGGCTTTGGTGTTTTATACTGGCTTTGGGGTTTTATACTGGATTTTGGGGTTTTATTCTCGCTTTGGGGTTTAATACTGGCTTTGGGGTTTCATACTGGCTTTGGGGTTTTATATTGGCTTTGTGGTTTCATACTGATTTGGTGTTTTAATTTGGCTTTGGGGTTTAATCCTGACTTCGCGGTTTTATAATGGCTTTGGGGTTTTATACTGGATTTGGGTTTTTATGTTGGCTTTGAGGTTTTTATACTTGCTTTGAGGTTTTATATTGGCTTTGGGGTTTTATACTGGCTTTGGGGTTTTATATTGGCTTTGGGGTTTCATATTGGCTTTGGGGTTTTATACTGGCTTTGGGGATTTATACTGGCTTTGGGGTTTTATACTGGCTTTGGGGTTTTATACTGGCTTTGGGGTTTTATACTGGCTTGGGGTTTTATACTGGCTATGGGTTTCATACTGGCTTTGGGGTTTTATACTGGCTTTGGGGTTTTATACTGCCTTTGTGGTTTTATTTTGGCTTTGGGGTTTTATTTTGGCATTGGGGTTTTAAACTGGCTCTGGGGTTTTATACTGGCTTTGGGGTTTTATATTGGCTTTGGGGTTTTAAACTGGCTATGGGGTTTTATAATGGCTTTGGGGTTTTATTCTGGCTTTGCGGTTTTATGCTGGCTTTTGGGGTTTTATACTGGCTTTGGGGTTTTATACTGGCTTTGGGGTTTTATACTGGCGTTGGGGTTTTTATATTGGCTTTGGGGTTTTATACTGGCTTTGGAGTTTTTACTGGCTTTGGGGTTTTATATTGGCTTTGGTGTTTTATACTGACTTTGGTGTTTTATTTTGGCTTTGGGGTTTTATCCTGACTTCGCGGTTTTATAATGGCTTTGGGGTTTTATACTGGATTTGGGTTTTTATGTTGGCTTTGAGGTTTTTATACTTGCTTTGAGGTTTTATATTGGCTTTGGGGTTTTATACTGGCTTTGGGGTTTTATATTGGCTTTGGGGTTTCATATTGGCTTTGGGGTTTTATACTGGCTTTGGGGATTTATACTGGCTTTGGGGTTTTATACTGGCTTTGGGGTTTTATACTGGCTTTGGGGTTTTATACTGGCTTGGGGTTTTATACTGGCTATGGGTTTCATACTGGCTTTGGGGTTTTATACTGGCTTTGGGGTTTTATACTGCCTTTGTGGTTTTATTTTGGCTTTGGGGTTTTATTTTGGCATTGGGGTTTTAAACTGGCTCTGGGGTTTTATACTGGCTTTGGGGTTTTATATTGGCTTTGGGGTTTTAAACTGGCTATGGGGTTTTATAATGGCTTTGGGGTTTTATTCTGGCTTTGGGGTTTTATGCTGGCTTTTGGGGTTTTATACTGGCTTTGGGGTTTTATACTGGCGTTGGGGTTTTTATATTGGCTTTGGGGTTTTATACTGGCTTTGGAGTTTTTACTGGCTTTGGGGTTTTATATTGGCTTTGGTGTTTTATACTGACTTTGGTGTTTTATTTTGGCTTTGGGGTTTTATCCTGACTTCGCGGTTTTATAATGGCTTTGGGGTTTTATAATGCCTTTGGGTTTTATGTTGGCTTTGAGGTTTTTATACTTGCGTTGAGGTTTTATATTCGCTTTGGGGTTTTATACTGGCTTTGGGGTTTTATATTGGCTTAGGGGTTTCATATTGGCTTTGGGGATTTATACTGGCTTTGGAGTTTTATACTGGCTTTGTGGTTTTATTCTGGCTTTGGGGTTTTATACTGGCTTTGGGGTTTTATACTGCCTTTGGGGTTTTATACTGGCTTTGTGGTTTTATTCTGGCTTTGGGGTTTTATACTCGCTTTGGGGTTTTATATTGGCTTTGGGGTTTCATACTGACTTTGGAGTTTTATTTTGGCTTTGGGGTTTCATACTGACTTTGGGGTTTTATAATGGCTTTGGGGTTTTATACTGGCTTTGGGGATTTATGTTGGCTTTGAGGTTTTTATACTGGCTTTGGGGTTTTATTTTGGATTTGGGGTTTTATGCTGGCTTTGGGGTTTTATATTGGCTTTAGGGTTTCATATTGGCTTTGGGGTTTTATACTGGCTATGGGATTTTATACTGCCTTTGGGGTTTTATACTGGCTTTGCGGTTTTATACTGGCTTTGGGGTTTCATACTGGCTTTGGGGTTTTATGCTGGTTTTGGGGTTTTATACTGGCTTTGGGGTTTTATACTGGCTTTGGGGTTTTATTTTGGCTTTGGGGTTTTAAACTGGCTATGAGGTTTTATAATGGCTTTGGTGTTTTATACTGGCTTTGGGGTTTTATACTGGCTTTGGGGTTTTATTCTGGCTTTGGGGTTTTAAACTGGCTATGGGGTTTTATAATGGCTTTGGGGTTTTATTCTGGCTTTGGGGATTTTTTACTGGATTTTGGGGTTTTATACTGGCTTTGGGGTTTTATACTGGCTTTGGGGTTTCATACTGGCTTTGGGGTTTTATATTGGCTTTGTGGTTTCATACTGACTTTGGTGTTTTATTTTGGCTTTGGGGTTTAATCCTGACTTCGCGGTTTTATAATTGCTTTGGGGTTTTATACTGGATTTGGGTTTTTATGTTGGCTTTGAGGTTTTTATACTTGCTTTGAGGTTTTATATTGGCTTTGGGGTTTTATACTGGCTTTGGGGTTTTATATTGGCTTTGGGGTTTCATATTGGCTTTGGGGTTTTATACTGGCTTTGGGGATTTATACTGGCTTTGGGGTTTTATACTGGCTTTGGGGTTTTATACTGGCTTTGTGGTTTTATACTGGCTTTGGGGTTTTATACTGGCTTGGGGTTTTATACTGGCTATGGGTTTCATACTGGCTTTGGGGTTTCATACTGGCTTTGTGGTTTTATTCTGGCTTTGGGGTTTTATACTGGCTTTGGGGTTTTATACTGCCTTTTTGGTTTTATTTTGGCTTTGGGGTTTTATTTTGGCATTGGGGTTTTAAACTGGCTCTGGGGTTTTATACTGGCTTTGGGGTTTTATATTGGCTTTGGGGTTTTAAACTGGCTATGGGGTTTTATAATGGCTTTGGGGTTTTATTCTGGCTTTGGGGTTTTATACTGGCTTTTGGGGTTTTATACTGGCTTTGGGGTTTTATACTGGCTTTGGGGTTTTATACTGGAGTTGGGGTTTTTATATTGGCTTTGGGGTTTTATACTGGCTTTGGGGTTTTTACTGGCTTTGGGGTTTTATATTGGCTTTGGTGTTTTATACTGACTTTGGTGTTTTATTTTGGCTTTGGGGTTTTATCCTGACTTCGCGGTTTTATAATGGCTTTGAGGTTTTATAATGCCTTTGGGTTTTATGTTGGCTTTGAGGTTTTTATACTTGCGTTGAGGTTTTATATTCGCTTTGGGGTTTTATACTGGTTTTGGGGTTTTATATTGGCTTTGGGGTTTCATATTGGCTTTGGGGATTTATACTGGCTTTGGGGTTTTATACTGGCTTTGTGGTTTTATTCTGGCTTTGTGGTTTTATACTGGTTTTGGGGTTTTATACTGCCTTTGGGGTTTTATACTGGCTTTGTGGTTTTATTCTGGCTTTGGGGTTTTATACTCGCTTTGGGGTTTTATATTGGCTTTGGGGTTTCATACTGATTTTGGAGTTTTATTTTGGCTTTGGGGTTTCATACTGACTTTGGGGTTTTATGCTGGCGTTTTTATATTGGCTTTGGGGTTTTATACTGGCTTTGGGGTTTTTACTGGCTTTGGGGTTTTATATTGGCTTTGGTGTTTTATACTGACTTTGGTGTTTTATTTTGGCTTTGGGGTTTTATCCTGACTTCGCGGTTTTATAATGGCTTTGGGGTTTTATAATGCCTTTGGGTTTTATGTTGGCTTTGAGGTTTTTATACTTGCGTTGAGGTTTTATATTCGCTTTGGGGTTTTATACTGGCTTTGGGGTTTTATATTGGCTTTGGGGTTTCATATTGGCTTTGGGGATTTATACTGGCTTTGGGGTTTTATACTGGCTTTGTGGTTTTATTCTGGCTTTGGGGTTTTATACTGGCTTTGGGGTTTTATACTGCCTTTGGGGTTTTATACTGGCTTTGTGGTTTTATTCTGGCTTTGGGGTTTTATACTCGCGATGGGGTTTTATATTGCCTTTGTGGTTTCATACTGACTTTGGAGTTTTATTTTGGCTTTGGGGTTTCATACTGACTTTGGGGTTTTATAATGGCTTTGGGGTTTTATACTGGCTTTGGGGTTTTATGTTGGCTTTGAGGTTTTAATACTGGCTTTGGGGTTTTATTTTGGATTTGGGGTTTTATGCTGGCTTTGGGGTTTTATATTGGCTTTAGGGTTTCATATTGGCTTTGGGGTTTTATACTGGCTATGGGATTTTATACTGCCTTTGGGGTTTTATACTGGCTTTGGGGTTTTATACTGGCTTTGGGGTTTCATACTGGCTTTGGGGTTTTATTCTGGTTTTGGGATTTTATACTGGCTTTGGGGTTTTATACTGGCTTTGGGGTTTTATTTTGGCTTTGGGGTTTTAAACTGGCTTTGGGGTTTTATACTGGCTTTGGGGTTTTATATTGGCTTTGGGCTTTTATACTGGCATTGGGGTTTTATATTGGCTTTGGGGTTTTAAACTGGCTATGAGGTTTTATAATGGCTTTGGTGTTTTATACTGGCTTTGGGGTTTTATACTGGATTTTGGGGTTTTATTCTCGCTTTGGGGTTTAATACTGGCTTTGGGGTTTCATACTGGCTTTGGGGTTTTATATTGGCTTTGTGGTTTCATACTGATTTGGTGTTTTATTTTGGCTTTGGGGTTTAATCCTGACTTCGCGGTTTTATAATGGCTTTGGGGTTTTATACTGGATTTGGGTTTTTATGTTGGCTTTGAGGTTTTTATACTTGCTTTGAGGTTTTATATTGGCTTTGGGGTTTTATACTGGCTTTGGGGTTTTATATTGGCTTTGGGGTTTCATATTGGCTTTGGGGTTTTATACTGGCTTTGGGGATTTATACTGGCTTTGGGGTTTTATACTGGCTTTGGGGTTTTATACTGGCTTTGGGGTTTTATACTGGCTTGGGGTTTTATACTGGCTATGGGTTTCATACTGGCTTTGGGGTTTTATACTGGCTTTGGGGTTTTATACTGCCTTTGTGGTTTTATTTTGGCTTTGGGGTTTTATTTTGGCATTGGGGTTTTAAACTGGCTCTGGGGTTTTATACTGGCTTTGGGGTTTTATATTGGCTTTGGGGTTTTAAACTGGCTATGGGGTTTTATAATGGCTTTGGGGTTTTATACTGGCTTTTGGGGTTTTATACTGGCTTTGGGGTTTTATACTGGCTTTGGGATTTTATACTGGCTTTGGGGTTTTTATATTGGCTTTGGGGTTTTATACTGGCTTTGGGGTTTTTACTGGCTTTGGGGTTTTATATTGGCTTTGGTGTTTTATACTGACTTTGGTGTTTTATTTTGGCTTTGGGGTTTTATCCTGACTTCGTGGTTTTATAATGGCTTTGGGGTTTTATAATGGCTTTGGGTTTTTATGTTGGCTTTGAGGTTTTTATACTTACTTTGAGGTTTTATATTCGCTTTGGGGTTTTATACTGGCTTTGGGGTTTTATATTGGCTTTGGGATTTCATATTGGCTTTGGGGATTTATACTGGCTTTGGGGTTTCATACTGGCTTTGTGGTTTTATTCTGGCTTTGGGGTTTTATACTGGCTTTGGGGTTTTATGTTGGCTTTGAGGTTTTTTTACTGGCTTTGGGGTTTTATATTGGCTTTGGGGTTTTATACTGACTTTGGAGTTTTATTTTGGCTTTGGGGTTTCATACTGACTTTGGGGATTTATAATGGCTTTGGGGTTTTATACTGGCTTTGGGGTTTTATGTTGGCTTTGAGGTTTTTTTACTGGCTTTGGGGTTTTATTTTGCCTTTGGGGTTTTATGCTGGCTTTGGGGTTTTATATTGGCTTTAGGGTTTCATATTGACTTTGGGGTTTTATACTGGCTATGGGGTGTTATACTGGCTTTGGGGTTTTATCCTGGCTTTGGGTTTTCATACTGGCTTTGTGGTTTTATGCTGGTTTTGGGGTTTTATACTGGCTTTGGGGTTTTATACTGGCTTTGGTGTTTTATTTTGGCTTTGGGTTTTTAAACTGGCTTTGGGGTTTTATACTGGCTTTGGGGTTTTATATTGGCATTGGGCTTTTATACTGGCATTGGGGTTTTATATTGGCTTTGGGGTTTTAAACTGGCTATGGGGTTTTATAATGGCTTTGGGGTTTTATACTGGCTTTGGGGTTTTATACTGGCTTTGGTCTTTTATACTGGCTTTGGGTTTTATACTGGCTTTGGGGTTATATACTTGCCTTGGAGGGTTTATACTGGCTTGCGAGTTTTATACTGACTTTGGGGTTTTTTGTTGGATTTGGGGTTTTATACTGGCTTTGTGGTTTTATTCTGGCTTTGGGGTTTCATACTCGCTTTGGGGTTTTATGCTGGCTTTGGGGTTTTATACTGGCTGTGGGGTTTTATACTGTCTTTGGGGTTTTATACTGACTTTGGGGTTTTAAACTGGCTATTGGGTTTTATAATGGCTTTGGGGTTTTATACTGGCTTTGGGGTTTTATACTGGCTTTGGGGTTTTATGTTGGCTTTGGGGTTTCATACTGGCTTTGTGATTTTATTCTGGCTTTGGGGTTTTATACTGGTTTTGGGGTTTTATACTGGCGTTGGGGTTTTATACTGGCTTTGGGGTTTTATACTGGCTTTGGGGTTTTATTTTGGCTTTGGGGTTTTAAACTGGCTTTGGGGTTTTATACTGGCTTTGGGGTTTTATATTGGCTTTGGGCTTTTAAATGGGCATTGGGGTTTTATATTGGCTTTGCGGTTTTAAACTAGCTATTGGGTTTTATAATGGCTTTGGAGTTTTATACTGGCTTTGGGATTTATACTGGCTTTGGGGTTTTATACTGGCTTTTGGTTTTATACTGGCTTTGGGGTTATATACTGGCCTTGGAGGTTTTATACTGGCTTGCGAGTTTTATACTGACTTTGGGGTTTTATAATGGCTTTTGGGTTTTATACTGGCTTTGGGGGTTTTATGTTGGCTTTGAGTTTTTTATACTGGCTTTGGGGTTTTATACTGACATTGGAGTTTTATTTTGGCTTTGGGGTTTCATACTGACTTTGTGGTTTTATTTTGGCTTTGGGGTTTTATAATGGCTTTGGGGTTTTTATACTGGCTTTGGGGTTTTATACTGACTTTGGAGTTTTATATTGGCTTTGGGGTTTTATTTTGGCTTTGGGGTTTTAAACTGGCTTTGGGGTTTTATAATGGCTTTGGGGTTTTATATTGGCTTTGGGCTTTCATACTGGCATTGGGGTTTTATATTGGCTTTGGGGTTTAAAACTGGCTATGGGGTTTTATAATGGCTTTGGGGTTTTATACTGGCTTTTGGGGTTTTATACTGGCTTTGGGGTTTTATACTGGCTTTGGGATTTTATACTGGCTTTGGGGTTTTTATATTGGCTTTGGGGTTTTATACTGGCTTTGGGGTTTTTACTGGCTTTGGGGTTTTATATTGGCTTTGGTGTTTTATACTGACTTTGGTGTTTTATTTTGGCTTTGGGGTTTTATCCTGACTTCGTGGTTTTATAATGGCTTTGGGGTTTTATAATGGCTTTGGGTTTTTATGTTGGCTTTGAGGTTTTTATACTTACTTTGAGGTTTTATATTCGCTTTGGGGTTTTATACTGGCTTTGGGGTTTTATATTGGCTTTGGGATTTCATATTGGCTTTGGGGATTTATACTGGCTTTGGGGTTTCATACTGGCTTTGTGGTTTTATTCTGGCTTTGGGGTTTTATACTGGCTTTGGGGTTTTATACTGTCTTTGGGGTTTTATACTGGCTTTGTTGTTTTATTCTGGCTTTGGGGTTTTATACTCGCTTTGGGGTTTTATATTGGCTTTGGGGTTTTATACTGGCTTTGGGGTTTTATTTTGGCTTTGGGGTTTTAAACTGGCTTTGGGGTTTTATACTGGCTTTGGGGTTTTATATTGGCTTTGGGCTTTCATACTGGCATTGGGGTTTTATATTGGCTTTGGGGTTTTAAACTGGCTATGGGGTTTTATAATGGCTTTGGGGTTTCATACTCGCTTTGGGGTTTTATGCTGGCTTTGGGGTTTTATACTGTCTTTGGGGTTTTATACTGACTTTGGGGTTTTAAACTGGCTATTGGGTTTTATAATGGCTTTGGGGTTTTTTACTGGCTTTGGGGTTTTATACTGGCTTTGGGGATTTATGTTGGCTTTGGGGTTTCATACTGGCTTTGGGGTTTTATTTTGGCTTTGGGGTTTTAAACTGGCTTTGGGGTTTTATACTGGTTTTGGGGTTTTATATTGGCTTTGGGCTTTTAAATGGGCATTGGGGTTTTATATTGGCTTTGGGGTTTTAAACTGGCTATGGGGTTTTATAATGGCTTTGGAGTTTTATACTGGCTTTGGGGTTTTATACTGGCTTTTGGTTTTATACTGGCTTTGGGGTTATATACTGGCCTTGGAGGTTTTATACTGGCTTGCGAGTTTTATACTGACTTTGGGGTTTTTGTTGGATTTGGGGTTTTATACTGGCTTTGTTGTTGTATTCTGGCTTTGGGGTTTTATACTCGCTTTGGGGTTTTATACTGTCTTTGGGGTTTTATACTGGCTTTGGGGTTTTATATTGGCTTTGGGGTTTGATACTGGTTTTGGGGTTTTATACTGACTTTGGGGTTTTCAACTGGCTATGGGGTTTTATAATGGCTTTGGGGTTTTATACTGGATTTGGGGTTTTATACTGGCTTCAGGGTTTAATGTTGGCTTTGGGGTTTCATACTGGCTTTGTAATTTTATTCTGGCTTTGGGGTTTTATACTGGTTTTGGGGTTTTATCCTGGCTTTGGGGTTTTATATTGGCTTTGGGATTTCATATTGGCTTTGGGGATTTATACTGGCTTTGGGGTTTCATACTGGCTTTGGGGTTTTATACTGCCTTTGGGGTTTTATACTGGCTTTGTGGTTTTATTCTGGCTTTGGGGTTTTATACTCGCTTTGGGGTTTTATATTGGCTTTGGGGTTTTATACTGACTTTGGAGTTTTATTTTCTCTTTGGGGTTTCATACTGACTTTGGGGATTTATAATGGCTTTGGAGTTTTATACTGGCTTTGGGGTTTTATGTTGGCTTAGAGGTTTTTATACTGGCTTTGGGGTTTTATACTGACTTTGGAGTTTTATATTGGCTTTGGGGTTTTATTTTGGCTTTGGGGTTTTAAACTGGCTTTGGGGTTTTATAATGGCTTTGGGGTTTTATATTGGCTTTGGGCTTTCATACTGGCATTGGGGTTTTATATTGGCTTTGGGGTTTAAAACTGGCTATGGGGTTTTATAATGGCTTTGGGGTTTTATACTGGCTTTTGGGGTTTTATACTGGCTTTGGGGTTTTATACTGGCTTTGGGATTTTATACTGGCTTTGGGGTTTTTATATTGGCTTTGGGGTTTTATACTGGCTTTGGGGTTTTTACTGGCTTTGGGGTTTTATATTGGCTTTGGTGTTTTATACTGACTTTGGTGTTTTATTTTGGCTTTGGGGTTTTATCCTGACTTCGTGGTTTTATAATGGCTTTGGGGTTTTATAATGGCTTTGGGTTTTTATGTTGGCTTTGAGGTTTTTATACTTACTTTGAGGTTTTATATTCGCTTTGGGGTTTTATACTGGCTTTGGGGTTTTATATTGGCTTTGGGATTTCATATTGGCTTTGGGGATTTATACTGGCTTTGGGGTTTCATACTGGCTTTGTGGTTTTATTCTGGCTTTGGGGTTTTATACTGGCTTTGGGGTTTTATACTGTCTTTGGGGTTTTATACTGGCTTTGTTGTTTTATTCTGGCTTTGGGGTTTTATACTCGCTTTGGGGTTTTATATTGGCTTTGGGGTTTTATACTGGCTTTGGGGTTTTATTTTGGCTTTGGGGTTTTAAACTGGCTTTGGGGTTTTATACTGGCTTTGGGGTTTTATATTGGCTTTGGGCTTTCATACTGGCATTGGGGTTTTATATTGGCTTTGGGGTTTTAAACTGGCTATGGGGTTTTATAATGGCTTTGGGGTTTCATACTCGCTTTGGGGTTTTATGCTGGCTTTGGGGTTTTATACTGTCTTTGGGGTTTTATACTGACTTTGGGGTTTTAAACTGGCTATTGGGTTTTATAATGGCTTTGGGGTTTTTTACTGGCTTTGGGGTTTTATACTGGCTTTGGGGATTTATGTTGGCTTTGGGGTTTCATACTGGCTTTGGGGTTTTATTTTGGCTTTGGGGTTTTAAACTGGCTTTGGGGTTTTATACTGGTTTTGGGGTTTTATATTGGCTTTGGGCTTTTAAATGGGCATTGGGGTTTTATATTGGCTTTGGGGTTTTAAACTGGCTATGGGGTTTTATAATGGCTTTGGAGTTTTATACTGGCTTTGGGGTTTTATACTGGCTTTTGGTTTTATACTGGCTTTGGGGTTATATACTGGCCTTGGAGGTTTTATACTGGCTTGCGAGTTTTATACTGACTTTGGGGTTTTTGTTGGATTTGGGGTTTTATACTGGCTTTGTTGTTGTATTCTGGCTTTGGGGTTTTATACTCGCTTTGGGGTTTTATACTGTCTTTGGGGTTTTATACTGGCTTTGGGGTTTTATATTGGCTTTGGGGTTTGATACTGGTTTTGGGGTTTTATACTGACTTTGGGGTTTTCAACTGGCTATGGGGTTTTATAATGGCTTTGGGGTTTTATACTGGATTTGGGGTTTTATACTGGCTTCAGGGTTTAATGTTGGCTTTGGGGTTTCATACTGGCTTTGTAATTTTATTCTGGCTTTGGGGTTTTATACTGGTTTTGGGGTTTTATCCTGGCTTTGGGGTTTTATATTGGCTTTGGGATTTCATATTGGCTTTGGGGATTTATACTGGCTTTGGGGTTTCATACTGGCTTTGGGGTTTTATACTGCCTTTGGGGTTTTATACTGGCTTTGTGGTTTTATTCTGGCTTTGGGGTTTTATACTCGCTTTGGGGTTTTATATTGGCTTTGGGGTTTTATACTGACTTTGGAGTTTTATTTTCTCTTTGGGGTTTCATACTGACTTTGGGGATTTATAATGGCTTTGGAGTTTTATACTGGCTTTGGGGTTTTATGTTGGCTTAGAGGTTTTTATACTGGCTTTGGGGTTTTATTTTGGCTTTGGGGTTTTATGCTGGCTTTGGGGTTTTATATTGGCTTTAGGGTTTCATATTGGCTTTGGGGTTTTATACTGGCTATGGGATTTTATACTGGCTTTGGGATTTTATACTGGCTTTGGCGTTTTATACTGGCTTTGGGTTTTCATACTGGCTTTGGGGTTTTATACTGGTTTTGGGGTTTTATACTGGCTTTGGAGTTTTATACTGGCTTTGGGGTTTTATTTTGGCTTTGGGGTTTTAAACTGGCTTTGGGGTTTTATACTGGCTTTGGGGTTTTATATTGGCTTTGGGCTTTTATACTGGCATTGGGGTTTTATATTGGCTTTGGGGTTTAAAACTGGCTATGGGGTTTTATAATGGCTTTGGGGTTTTATACTGGCTTTGGGGTTTTAAACTGGCTTTGGGGTTTTATACTGGCTTTGGGTTTTATACTGGCTTTGGGGTTATATACTTGCCTTGGAGGTTTTATACTGGCTTGCGAGTTTTATACTGACTTTGGGGTTTTTTGTTGGATTTGGGGTTTTATACTGGCTTTGTGGTTTTATTCTGGCTTTGGGGTTTCATACTCGCTTTGGGGTTTTATGCTGGCTTTGGGGTTTTATACTGGCTTTGGGGTTTTATACTGTCTTTGGGGTTTTATACTGACTTTGGGGTTTTAAACTGGCTATTGGGTTTTATAATGGCTTTGGGGTTTATACTGGCTTTGAGGTTTTATACTGGCTTTGGGGATTTATGTTGGCTTTGGGGTTTCATACTGGCTTTGGGGTTTTATATTGGTTTTAGGGTTTCATATTGGCTTTGGGGTTTTATACTGGCTATGGGATTTTATACTGGCTTTGGGGTTTTATACTGGCTTTGGGGTTTTATACTGGCTTTGGGTTTTCATACTGGCTTTGGGTTTTTATGCTGGTTTTGGGGTTTTATCCTGGCTTTGGGGTTTTATATTGGCGTTGGGATTTCATATTGGCTTTCGGGATTTATACTGGCTTTGGGGTTTCATACTGGCTTTGTGGTTTTATTCTGGCTTTGGGGTTTTATACTGGCTTTGGGGGTTTTATACTGTCTTTGGGGTTTTATACTGACTTTGGGGTTTTAAACTGGCTATTGGGTTTTATAATGGCTTTGGGGTTTATACTGGCTTCGAGGTTTTATACTGGCTTTGGGGATTTATGTTGGCTTTGGGGTTTCATACTGGCTTTGGGGTTTTATTTTGGCTTTGGGGTTTTAAACTGGCTTTGGGGTTTTATTTTGGCTTTGGGGTTTTAAACTGGCTTTGGGGTTTTATACTGGCTTTGGGGTTTTATATTGGCTTTGGGCTTTTAAATGGGCATTGGGGTTTTATATTGGCTTTGGGGTTTTAAACTGGCTATGGGGTTTTATAATGGCTTTGGAGTTTTATACTGGCTTTGGGGTTTTATACTGGCTTTGGGGTTTTATACTGGCTTTTGGTTTTATACTGGCTTTGGGGTTATATACTGGCCTTGGAGGTTTTATACTGGCTTGCGAGTTTTATACTGACTTTGATGTTTTTTGTTGGATTTGGGGTTTTATACTGGCTTTGTGGTTTTATTCTGGCTTTGGGGTTTTATACTCGCTTTGGGGTTTTATACTGTCTTTGGGGTTTTATACTGGCTTTGGGGTTTTATATTGGCTTTGGGGTTTGATACTGGTTTTGGGGTTTTATACTGACTTTGGGGTTTTCAACTGGCTATGGGGTTTTATAATGGCTTTGGGGTTTTATACTGGATTTGGGGTTTTATACTGGCTTTGGGGTTTAATGTTGGATTTGGGGTTTCATACTGGCTTTGTAATTTTATTCTGGCTTTGGGGTTTTATACTGGTTTTGGGGTTTTATCCTGGCTTTGGGGTTTTATATTGGCTTTGGGATTTCATATTGGCTTTGGGGATTTATACTGGCTTTGGGGTTTCATACTGGCTTTGTGGTTTTATTCTGGCTTTGGGGTTTTATACTGGCTTTGGGGTTTTTTACTGCCTTTGGGGTTTTATACTGGCTTTGTGGTTTTATTCTGGCTTTGGGGTTTTATACTCGCTTTGGGGTTTTCTATTGGCTTTGGGGTTTTATACAGACTTTGGAGTTTTATTTTGGCTTTGGGGTTTCATACTGACTTTGGGGATTTATAATGGCTTTGGGGTTTTATACTGGCTTTGGGGTTTTATGTTGGCTTAGAGGTTTTTATACTGGCTTAGGGGTTTTATTTTGGCTTTGGGGTTTTATGCTGGCTTTGGGGTTTTATATTGGTTTTAGGGTTTCATATTGGCTTTGGGGTTTTATACTGGCTATGGGATTTTATACTGGCTATGGGGTTTTATAATGGCTTTGGGGTTTTATACTGGATTTGGGGTTTTATACTGGCTTTGGGGTTTAATGTTGGCTTTGGGGTTTCATACTGGCTTTGTAATTTTATTCTGGCTTTGGTGTTTTATACTGGTTTTGGGGTTTTATCCTGGCTTTGGGGTTTTATATTGGCTTTGGGATTTCATATTGGCTTTGGGGATTTATACTGGCTTTGGGGTTCCATACTGGCTTTGTGGTTTTATTCTGGCTTTGGGGTTTTATACTGGCTTTGGGTTTTTATACTGCCTTTGGGGTTTTATACTGGCTTTTTGGTTTTATTCTGGCTTTGGGGTTATATACTCGCTTTGGGGTTTTCTATTGGCTTTGGGGTTTTATACAGACTTTGGAGTTTTATTTTGGCTTTGGGGTTTCATACTGACTTTGGGGATTTATAATGGCTTTGGGGTTTTATACAGGCTTTGGGGTTTTATGTTGGCTTAGAGGTTTTTATACTGGCTTTGGGGTTTTTTTTTGGCTTTGGGGTTTTATGCTCGCTTTGGGGTTTTATATTGGTTTTAGGGTTTCATATTGGCTTTGGGGTTTTATACTGGCTATGGGATTTTATACTGGCTTTGGGGTTTTATACTGGCTTTGGGGTTTTATACTGGCTTTGGGTTTTCATACTGACTTTGGGGTTTTATGCTGGTTTTGGGGTTTTATACTGGCTTTGGGGTTTTATACTGGCTTTGGGGTTTTATTTTGGCTTTGGGGTTTTAAACTGGCTTTGGGGTTTTATACTGGCTTTGGGGTTTTATATTGGCTTTGGGGATTTATACTGGCATTGGGGTTTTATATTGGCTTTGGGGTTTTAAACTGGCTATGGGGTTTTATAATGGCTTTGGGGTTTTATACTGGCTTTGGGGTTTTATACTGGCTTTGGGGTTTTATACTGGCTTTGGGTTTTATACTGGCTCTGGGGTTATATACTTGCCTTGGAGGTTTTATACTGGCTTGCGAGTTTTATACTGACTTTGGGTTTTTTTGTTGGATTTGGGGTTTTATACTGGCTTTGTGGTTTTATTCTGGCTTTGGTGTTTCATACTCGCTTTGGGGTTTTATGCTGGCTTTGGGGTTTTATACTGGCTTTGGGGTTTTATACTGTCTTTGGGGTTTTATACTGACTTTGGGGTTTTAAACTGGCTATTGGGTTTTATAATGGCTTTGGGGTTTATACTGGCTTTGAGGTTTTATACTGGCTTTGGGGTTTTATACTGGCTTTGGGGTTTTATACTGGCTTTGGGTTTTATACTGGCTCTGGGGTTATATACTTGCCTTGGAGGTTTTATACTGGCTTGCGAGTTTTATACTGACTTTGGGTTTTTTTGTTGGATTTGGGGTTTTATACTGGCTTTGTGGTTTTATTCTGGCTTTGGTGTTTCATACTCGCTTTGGGGTTTTATGCTGGCTTTGGGGTTTTATACTGGCTTTGGGGTTTTATACTGTCTTTGGGGTTTTATACTGACTTTGGGGTTTTAAACTGGCTATTGGGTTTTATAATGGCTTTGGGGTTTATACTGGCTTTGAGGTTTTATACTGGCTTTGGGGATTTATGTTGGCTTTGGGGTTTCATACTGGCTTTGGGGTTTTATTTTGGCTTTGGGGTTTTAAACTGGCTTTGGGGTTTTATTTTGGCTTTGGGGTTTTAAACTGGCTTTGGGGTTTTATACTGGCTTTGGGGTTTTATATTGGCTTTGGGCTTTTAAATGGGCATGGGGTTTTATATTGGCTTTGGGTTTTTAAACTGGCTATGGGGTTTTATAATGGCTTTGGAGTTTTATACTGGCTTTGGGGTTTTATACTGGATTTGGGGTTTTATACTGGCTTTTGGTTTTATACTGGCTTTGGGGTTATATACTGGACTTGGAGGTTTTATACTGGCTTGCGAGTTTTATACTGACTGTGATGTTTTTTGTTGGATTTGGGGTTTAATACTGGCTTTGTGGTTTTATTCTGGCTTTGGGGTTTTATACTCGCTTTGGGGTTTTATACTGTCTTTGGGGTTTTATACTGGCTTTGGGGTTTTATATTGGCTTTGGGGTTTGATACTGGTTTTGGGGTTTTATACTGACTTTGGGGTTTTCAACTGGCTATGGGGTTTTCTATTGGCTTTGGGGTTTTATACAGACTTTGGAGTTTTATTTTGGCTTTGGGGTTTCATACTGACTTTGGGGATTTATAATGGCTTTGGGGTTTTATACTGGCTTTGGGGTTTTATGTTGGCTTAGAGGTTTTTATACTGACTTTGGGGTTTTATTTTGGGTTTGGGGTTTTATGCTGGCTTTGTGGTTTTATATTGGTTTTAGGGTTTCATATTGTCTTTGGGGTTTTATACTGGCTATGGGATTTTATACTGGCTTTGGGGTTTTATACTGGCTTTGGGGTTTTATACTGGCTTTGGTTTTTCATACTGGCTTTGGGTTTTTATGCTGGTTTTGGGGTTTTATACTGGCTTTGGGGTTTAATGTTGGCTTTGGTGGTTTCATACTGGCTTTGTAATTTTATTCTGGCTTTGGGGTTTTATACTGGTTTTGGGGTTTTATCCTGGCTTTGGGGTTTTATATTGGCGTTGGGATTTCATATTGGCTTTCGGGATTTATACTGGCTTTGGGGTTTCATACTGGCTTTGTGGTTTTATTCTGGCTTTGGGGTTTTATACTGGCTTTGGGGTTTTATACTGGCTTTGGGGTTTTATACTGCCTTTGGGGTTTTATACTGACTTTGGGGTTTTAAACTGGCTATTGGGTTTTATAATGGCTTTGGGGTTTATACTGGCTTTGAGGTTTTATACTGGCTTTGGGGATTTATGTTGGCTTTGGGGTTTCATACTGGCTTTGGGGTTTTATTTTGGCTTTGGGGTTTTAAACTGGCTTTGGGGTTTTATTTTGGCTTTGGGGTTTTAAACTGGCTTTGGGGTTTTATACTGGCTTTGGGGTTTTAAACTGGCTATGGGGTTTTATAATGGCTTTGGAGTTTTATACTGGCTTTGGGGTTTTATACTGGCTTTTGGTTTTATACTGGCTTTGGGGTTATATACTGGACTTGGAGGTTTTATACTGGCTTGCGAGTTTTATACTGACTTTGATGTTTTTTGTTGGATTTGGGGTTTAATACTGGCTTTGTGGTTTTATTCTGGCTTTGGGGTTTTATACTCGCTTTGGGGTTTTATACTGTCTTTGGGGTTTTATACTGGCTTTGGGGTTTTACATTGGCTTTGGGGTTTGATACTGGTTTTGGGGTTTTATACTGACTTTGGGGTTTTCAACTGGCTATGGGGTTTTCTATTGGCTTTGGGGTTTTAAACAGACTTTGGAGTTTTATTTTGGCTTTGGGGTTTCATACTGACTTTGGGGATTTATAATGGCTTTGGGGTTTTATACTGGCTTTGGGGTTTTATGTTGGCTTAGAGGTTTTTATACTGACTTTGGGGTTTTATTTTGGGTTTGGGGTTTTATGCTGGCTTTGGGGTTTTATACTGGCTATGGGATTTTATACTGGCTTTGGGGTTTTATACTGGCTTTGTAATTGTATTCTGGCTTTGGGGTTTTATACTGGTTTTGGGGTTTTATCCTGGCTTTGGGGTTTTATATTGGCGTTGGGATTTCATATTGGCTTTCGGGATTTATACTGGCTTTGGGGTTTCATACTGGCTTCGTGGTTTTATTCTGGCTTTGGGGTTTTATACTGGCTTTGGGGTTTTATACTGGCTTTGGGGTTTTATACTGCCTTTGGGGTTTTATACTGACTTTGGGGTTTTAAACTGGCTATTGGGTTTTATAATGGCTTTGGGGTTTATACTGGCTTTGAGGTTTTATACTGGCTTTGGGGATTTATGTTGGCTTTGGGGTTTCATACTGGCTTTGGGGTTTTATTTTGGCTTTGGGGTTTTAAACTGGCTTTGGGGTTTTATTTTGGCTTTGGGGTTTTAAACTGGCTTTGGGGTTTTATACTGGCTTTGGGGTTTTATATTGGCTTTGGGCTTTTAAATGGGCATGGGGTTTTATATTGGCTTTGGGGTTTTAAACTGGCTATGGGGTTTTATAATGGCTTTGGAGTTTTATACTGGCTTTGGGGTTTTATACTGGCTTTTGGTTTTATACTGGCTTTGGGGTTATATATTGGACTTGGAGGTTTTATACTGGCTTGCGAGTTTTATACTGACTTTGATGTTTTTTGTTGGATTTGGGGTTTAATACTGGCTTTGTGGTTTTATTCTGGCTTTGGGGTTTTATACTCGCTTTGGGGTTTTATACTGTCTTTGGGGTTTTATACTGGCTTTGGGGTTTTATATTGGCTTTGGGGTTTGATACTGGTTTTGGGGTTTTATACTGACTTTGGGGTTTTCAACTGGCTATGGGGTTTTCTATTGGCTTTGGGGTTTTATACAGACTTTGGAGTTTTATTTTGGCTTTGGGGTTTCATACTGACTTTGGGGATTTATAATGGCTTTGGGGTTTTATACTGGCTTTGGGGTTTTATGTTGGCTTAGAGGTTTTTATACTGATTTTGGGGTTTTATTTTGGGTTTGGGGTTTTATGCTGGCTTTGGGGTTTTATACTGGCTATGGGATTTTATACTGGCTTTGGGGTTTTATACTGGCTTTGGGGTTTTATACTGGCTTTGGGTTTTCATACTGGCTTTGGGTTTTTATGCTGGTTTTGGGGTTTTATCCTGGCTTTGGGGTTTTATATTGGCGTTGGGATTTCATATTGGCTTTCGGGATTTATACTGGCTTTGGGGTTTCATACTGGCTTTGTGGTTTTATTCTGGCTTTGGGGTTTTATACTGGCTTTGGGGTTTTATACTGGCTTTGGGGTTTTATACTGCCTTTGGGGTTTTATGCTGGCTTTGTGGTTTTATTCTGGCTTTGGGGTTTTATACTCGCTTTGGGGTTTTATATTGGCTTTGGGGTTTTATACTGACTTTGGAGTTTTATTTTGGCTTTGGGGTTTCATACTGACTTTGGGGATTTATAATGGCTTTGGGGTTTTATACTGGCTTTGGGGTTTTATGTTGGCTTAGAGGTTTTTATACTGACTTTGGGGTTTTATTTTGGGTTTGGGGTTTTATGCTGGCTTTGGGGTTTTATATTGGTTTTAGGGTTTCATATTGGCTTTGGAGTTTTATACTGGCTATGGGATTTTATACTGGCTTTGGGGTTTTATACTGGCTTTGGGGTTTTATACTGGCTTTGGGTTTTCATACTGGCTTTGGGTTTTTATTCTGGTTTTGGGGTTTTATACTGGCTTTGGGGTTTAATGTTGGCTTTGGGGTTTCATACTGGCTTTGTAATTTTATTCTGCCTTTGGGGTTTTATACTGGTTTTTGGGTTTTATCCTGGCTTTGGGGTTTTATATTGGCGTTGGGATTTCATATTGGCTTTCGGGATTTATACTGGCTTTGGGGTTTCATACTGGCTTTGTGGTTTTATTCTGGCTTTGGGGTTTTATACTGGCTTTGGGGTTTTATACTGTCTTTGGGGTTTTATACTGACTTTGGGGTTTTAAACTGGCTATTGGGTTTTATAATGGCTTTGGGGTTTATACTGGCTTCGAGGTTTTATACTGGCTTTGGGGAGTTATGTTGGCTTTGGGGTTTCATACTGGCTTTGGGGTTTTATTTTGGCTTTGGGGTTTTAAACTGGCTTTGGGGTTTTATTTTGGCTTTGGGGTTTTAAACTGGCTTTGGGGTTTTATACTGGCTTTGGGGTTTTATATTGGCTTTGGGCTTTTAAATGGGCATTGGGGTGTTATATTGGCTGTGGGGTTTTAAACTGGCTATGGGGTTTTATAATGGCTTTGGAGTTTTATACTGGCTTTGGGGTTTTATACTGGCTTTGGGGTTTTATACTGGCTTTTGGTTTTATACTGGCTTTGGGGTTATATACTGGCCTTGGAGGTTTTATACTGGCTTGCGAGTTTTATACTGACTTTGATGTTTTTTGTTGTATTTGGGGTTTTATACTGGCTTTGTGGTTTTATTCTGGCTTTGGGGTTTTATTCTCGCTTTGGGGTTTTATACTGTCTTTGGGGTTTTATACTGGCTTTGGGGTTTTATATTGGCTTTGGGGTTTGATACTGGTTTTGGGGTTTTATACTGACTTTGGGGTTTTCAACTGGCTATGGGGTTTTATAATGACTTTGGGGTTTTATACTGGATTTGGGGTTTTATACTGGCTTTGGGGTTTAATGTTGGCTTTGGGGTTTCATACTGGCTTTGTAATTTTATTCTGGCTTTGGGGTTTTATACTGGTTTTGGGGTTTTATCCTGGCTTTGGGGTTTTATATTGGCTTTGGGATTTCATATTGGCTTTGGGGATTTATACTGGCTTTGGGGTTTCATACTGGCTTTGTGGTTTTATTCTGGCTTTGGGGTTTTATACTGGCTTTGGGGTTTTATTCTGGCTTTGGGGTTTTATACTCGCTTTGGGGTTTTCTATTGGCTTTGGGGTTTTATACAGACTTTGGAGTTTTATTTTGGCTTTGCGGTTTCATACTGACTTTGGGGATTTATAATGGCTTTGGGGTTTTATACTGGCTTTGGGGTTTTATGTTGGCTTAGAGGTTTTTATACTGGCTTTAGGGTTTCATATTGGCTTTGGGGTTTTATACTGGCTATGGGATTTTATACTGGCTTTTGGGGTTTTATACTGGCTTTGGGGTTTTATACTGGCTTTGGGTTTTCATACTGGCTTTGGGGTTTTATGCTGGTTTTGGGGTTTTATACTGGCTTTGGGGTTTAATGTTGGCTTTGGGGTTTCATACTGGCTTTGTAATTTTATTCTGGCTTTGGGGTTTTATACTGGTTTTGGGGTTTTATACTGGCTTTGGGGTTTTATTTTGGCGTTGGGATTTCATATTGGCTTTCGGGATTTATACTGGCTTTGGGGTTTCATACTGGCTTTGTGGTTTTATTCTGGCTTTGGGGTTTTATACTGGCTTTGGGGTTTTATGCTGTCTTTGGGGTTTTATACTGGCTTTGTGGTTTTATTCTGGCTTTGGGGTTTCATACTCGCTTTGGGGTTTTATACTGTCTTTGGGGTTTTATACTGACTTTGGGATTTTAAACTGGCTATTGGGTTTCATAATGGCTTTGGGGTTTATACTGGCTTCGAGGTTTTATACTGGCTTTGGGGATTTATGTTGGCTTTGGGGTTTCATACTGGCTTTGGGGTTTTATTTTGGCTTTGGGGTTTTAAACTGGCTTTGGGGTTTTATTTTGGCTTTGGGGTTTTAAACTGGCTTTGGGGTTTTATACTGGCTTTGGGGTTTTATATTGGCTTTGGGCTTTTAAATGGGCATTGGGGTTTTATATTGGCTTTGGGGTTTTAAACTGGCTATGGGGTTTTATAATGGCTTTGGAGTTTTATACTGGCTTTGGGGTTTTATACTGGCTTTGGGGTTTTATACTGGCTTTTGGTTTTATACTGGCTTTGGGGTTATATACTGGCCTTGGAGGTTTTATACTGGCTTGCGAGTTTTATACTGACTTTGATGTTTTTTGTTGGATTTGGGGTTTTATACTGGTTTGTGGTTTTATTCTGGCTTTGGGGTTTTATACTCGCTTTGGGGTTTTATACTGTCTTTGGGGTTTTATACTGGCTTTGGGGTTTTATATTGGCTTTGGGGTTTGATACTGGTTTTTGGGTTTTATACTGACTTTGGGGTTTCAACTGGCTATGGGGTTTTATAATGGCTTTGGGGTTTTATACTGGATTTGGGGTTTTATACTGGCTTTGGGGTTTATTGTTGGCTTTGGGGTTTCATACTGGCTTTCTAATTTTATTCTGGCTTTGGGGTTTTATACTGGTTTTGGGGTTTTATCCTGGCTTTGGGGTTTTATATTGGCTTTGGGATTTCATATTGGCTTTGGGGATTTATACTGGCTTTGGGGTTTCATACTGGCTTTGTGGTTTTATTCTGGCTTTGGGGTTTTATACTGGCTTTGGGGTTTTATACTGCCTTTGGGGTTTTATACTGGCTTTGTGGTTTTATTCTGGCTTTGGGGTTATATACTCACTTTGGGGTTTTCTATTGGCTTTGGGGTTTTATACTGGCTTTGGGGTTTTATTTTGGCGTTGGGATTTCATATTGGCTTTCGGGATTTATACTGGCTTTGGGGTTTCATACTGGCTTTGTGGTTTTATTCTGGCTTTGGGGTTTTATACTGGCTTTGGGGTTTTATACTGTCTTTGGGGTTTTATACTGGCTTTGTGGTTTTATTCTGGCTTTGGGGTTTCATACTCGCTTTGGGGTTTTATACTGTCTTTGGGGTTTTATACTGACTTTGGGATTTTAAACTGGCTATTGGGTTTCATAATGGCTTTGGGGTTTATACTGGCTTCGAGGTTTTATACTGGCTTTGGGGATTTATGTTGGCTTTGGGGTTTCATACTGGCTTTGGGGTTTTATTTTGGCTTTGGGGTTTTAAACTGGCTTTGGGGTTTTATTTTGGCTTTGGGGTTTTAAACTGGCTTTGGGGTTTTATACTGGCTTTGGGGTTTTATATTGGCTTTGGGCTTTTAAATGGGCATTGGGGTTTTATATTGGCTTTGGGGTTTTAAACTGGCTATGGGGTTTTATAATGGCTTTGGAGTTTTATACTGGCTTTGGGGTTTTATACTGGCTTTGGGGTTTTATACTGGCTTTTGGTTTTATACTGGCTTTGGGGTTATATACTGGCCTTGGAGGTTTTATACTGGCTTGCGAGTTTTATACTGACTTTGATGTTTTTTGTTGGATTTGGGGTTTTATACTGGTTTGTGGTTTTATTCTGGCTTTGGGGTTTTATACTCGCTTTGGGGTTTTATACTGTCTTTGGGGTTTTATACTGGCTTTGGGGTTTTATATTGGCTTTGGGGTTTGATACTGGTTTTTGGGTTTTATACTGACTTTGGGGTTTCAACTGGCTATGGGGTTTTTTAATGGCTTTGGGGTTTTATACTGGATTTGGGGTTTTATACTGGCTTTGGGGTTTATTGTTGGCTTTGGGGTTTCATACTGGCTTTCTAATTTTATTCTGGCTTTGGGGTTTTATACTGGTTTTGGGGTTTTATCCTGGCTTTGGGGTTTTATATTGGCTTTGGGATTTCATATTGGCTTTGGGGATTTATACTGGCTTTGGGGTTTCATACTGGCTTTGTGGTTTTATTCTGGCTTTGGGGTTTTATTCTGGCTTTGGGGTTTTATACTGCCTTTGGGGTTTTATACTGGCTTTGTGGTTTTATTCTGGCTTTGGGGTTATATACTCACTTTGGGGTTTTCTATTGGCTTTGGGGTTTTATACAGACTTTGGAGTTTTATTTTGGCTTTGGGGTTTCATACTGATTTTGGGATTTATAATGGCTTTGGGGTTTTATACAGGCTTTGGGGTTTTATGTTGGCTTAGAAGTTTTTATACTGGCTTTGGGGTTTTATTTTGGCTTTGGGGTTTTATACTGGCTATGGGATTTTATACTGGCTTTGGGGTTTTATACTGGCTTTGGGGTTTAATACTGGCTTTGGGTTTTCATACTGGCTTTGGGGTTTTATGCTGGTTTTGGGGTTTTATACTGGCTTTCGGGTTTTATACTGGCTTTGGGGTTTTATTTTGGCTTGGGGGTTTTAAACTGGCTTTGGGGTTTTATACTGGCTTTGGGGTTTTATATTGGCTTTGGGCTTTTATACTGGCATTGGGGTTTTATATTGGCTTTGGGGTTTTAAACTGGCTATGGGGTTTTATAATGGCTTTGGGGTTTTATACTGGCTTTGGGGTTTTATACTGGCTTTGGGGTTTTATACTGGCTTTGGGTTTTATATTGGCTTTGGGGTTATATACTTGCCTTGGAGGTTTTATACTGGCTTGCGAGTTTTATACTGACTTTGGGGTTTTTTGTTGGATTTGGGGTTTTATACTGGCTTTGTGGTTTTATTCTGGCTTTGGGGTTTCATACTCGCTTTGGGGTTTTATGCTGGCTTTGGGGTTTATACTGGTTTTGGGGTTTTATACTGTCTTTGGGGTTTTATACTGACTTTGGGGTTTTAAACTGGCTATTGGGTTTTATAATGGCTTTGGGGTTTTATACTGACTTTGGTGTTTTATATTGGCTTTGGGGTTTTATACTGGCTTTGGGGTTTCATACTGGCTTTGGGGTTTTAAATTGGCTTTGGGGTTTTATACTGGCTTTGGGGTTTTATACTGGCTTTGGGTTTTATACTGGCTTTGGGGTTATATACTTGCCTTGGAGGTTTTATACTGGCTTGCGAGTTTTATACTGACTTTGGGGTTTTTTGTTGGATTTGGGGTTTTATACTGGCTTTGTGGTTTTATTCTGGCTTTGGGGTTTCATACTCGCTTTGGGGTTTTATGCTGGCTTTGGGGTTTTATACTGGCTTTGGGGTTTTATACTGTCTTTGGGGTTTTATACTGACTTTGGGGTTTTAAACTGGCTATTGGGTTTTATAATGGCTTTGGGGTTTTATACTGGCTTTGGGGTTTTATACTGGCTTTGGGGTTTTATGTTGGCTTTGGGGTTTCATACTGGCTTTGTGATTTTATTCTGGCTTTGGGGTTTTATACTGGTTTTGGGGTTTTATACTGGCTTTGGGGTTTTATACTGGCTTTGGGTTTTTATACTGGCTTTGTGGTTTTATTCTGGCTTTGGGGTTTCATACTCGCTATGGGGTTTTATTTTGGCTTTGGGGTTTCATACTGACTTTTGGGATTTATAATGGCTTTGGGGTTTTATACAGGCTTTGGGGTTTTATGTTGGCTTAGAGGTTTTTATACTGGCTTTGGGGTTTTATTTTGGCTTTGGGGTTTTATGCTCGCTTTGGGGTTTTATATTGGTTTTAGGGTTTCATATTGGCTTTGGGGTTTTATACTGGCTATGGGATTTTATACTGGCTTTGGGGTTTTATACTGGCTTTGGGGTTTTATACTGGCTTTGGGTTTTCATACTGGCTTTGGGGTTTTATGCTGGTTTTGGGGTTTTATACTGGCTTTCGGGTTTTATACTGGCTTTGGGGTTTTATTTTGGCTTTGGGGTTTTAAACTGGCTTTGGGGTTTTATACTGGCTTTGGGGTTTTATATTGGCTTTGGGCTTTTATACTGGCATTGGGGTTTTATATTGGCTTTGGGGTTTTAAACTGGCTATGGGGTTTTATAATGGCTTTGGGGTTTTATACTGGCTTTGGGGTTTTATACTGGCTTTGGGGTTTTATACTGGCTTTGGGTTTTATATTGGCTTTGGGGTTATATACTTGCCTTGGAGGTTTTATACTGGCTTGCGAGTTTTATACTGACTTTGGGGTTTTTTGTTGGATTTGGGGTTTTATACTGGCTTTGTGGTTTTATTCTGGCTTTGGGGTTTCATTCTCGCTTTGGGGTTTTATGCTGGCTTTGGGGTTTATACTGGTTTTGGGGTTTTATACTGTCTTTGGGGTTTTATACTGACTTTGGGGTTTTAAACTGGCTATTGGGTTTTATAATGGCTTTGGGGTTTTATACTGACTTTGGTGTTTTATATTGGCTTTGGGGTTTTATACTGGCTTTGGGGTTTCATACTGGCTTTGGGGTTTTAAATTGGCTTTGGGGTTTTATACTGGCTTTGGGGTTTTATACTGGCTTTGGGTTTTATACTGGCTTTGGGGTTATATACTTGCCTTGGAGGTTTTATACTGGCTTGCGAGTTTTATACTGACTTTGGGGTTTTTTGTTGGATTTGGGGTTTTATACTGGCTTTGTGGTTTTATTCTGGCTTTGGGGTTTCATACTCGCTTTGGGGTTTTATGCTGGCTTTGGGGTTTTATACTGGCTTTGGGGTTTTATACTGTCTTTGGGGTTTTATACTGACTTTGGGGTTTTAAACTGGCTATTGGGTTTTATAATGGCTTTGGGGTTTTATACTGGCTTTGGGGTTTTATACTGGCTTTGGGGTTTTATGTTGGCTTTGGGGTTTCATACTGGCTTTGTGATTTTATTCTGGCTTTGGGGTTTTATACTGGTTTTGGGGTTTTATACTGGCTTTGGGGTTTTATACTGGCTTTGGGTTTTTATACTGGCTTTGTGGTTTTATTCTGGCTTTGGGGTTTCATACTCGCTATGGGGTTTTATTTTGGCTTTGGGGTTTCATACTGACTTTTGGGATTTATAATGGCTTTGGGGTTTTATACAGGCTTTGGGGTTTTATGTTGGCTTAGAGGTTTTTATACTGGCTTTGGGGTTTTATTTTGGCTTTGGGGTTTTATGCTCGCTTTGGGGTTTTATATTGGTTTTAGGGTTTCATATTGGCTTTGGGGTTTTATACTGGCTATGGGATTTTATACTGGCTTTGGGGTTTTATACTGGCTTTGGGGTTTTATACTGGCTTTGGGTTTTCATACTGGCTTTGGGGTTTTATGCTGGTTTTGGGGTTTTATACTGGCTTTCGGGTTTTATACTGGCTTTGGGGTTTTATTTTGGCTTTGGGGTTTTAAACTGGCTTTGGGGTTTTATACTGGCTTTGAGGTTTTATATTGGCTTTGGGCTTTTAAATGGGCATGGGGTTTTATATTGGCTTTGGGGTTTTAAACTAGCTATGGGGTTTTATAATGGCTTTGGAGTTTTATACTGGCTTTGGGGTTTTATACTGCATTTGGGGTTTTATACTGGCTTTTGGTTTTATACTGGCTTTGGGGTTATATACTGGACTTGGAGGTTTTATACTGGCTTGCGAGTTTTATACTGACTTTGATGTTTTTTGTTGGATTTGGGGTTTAATACTGGCTTTGTGGTTTTATTCTGGCTTTGGGGTTTTATACTCGCTTTGGGGTTTTATACTGTCTTTGGGGTTTTATACTGGCTTTGGGGTTTTATATTGGCTTTGGGGTTTGATACTGGTTTTGGGGTTTTATACTGACTTTGGGGTTTTCAACTGGCTATGGGGTTTTCTATTGGCTTTGGGGTTTTATACAGACTTTGGAGTTTTATTTTGGCTTTGGGGTTTCATACTGACTATGGGGATTTATAATGGCTTTGGGGTTTTATACTGGCTTTGGGGTTTTATGTTGGCTTAGAGGTTTTTATACTGACTTTGGGGTTTTATTTTGGGTTTCGGGTTTTATGCTCGCTTTGGGGTCTTATACTGGCTATGGGATTTTATACTGGCTTTGGGGTTTTATACTGGCTTTGGGGTTTTATACTGGCTTTAGGTTTTCATACTGGCTTTGGGTTTTTATGCTGGTTTTGGGGTTTTATACTGGCTTTGGGGTTTAATGTTGGCTTTGGGGTTTCATACTGGCTTTGTAATTTTATTCTGGCTTTGGGGTTTTATACTGGTTTTGGGGTTTTATCCTGGCTTTGGGGTTTTATATTGGCGTTGGGATTTCATATTGGCTTTCGGGATTTATACTGGCTTTGGGGTTTCATACTGGCTTTGTGGTTTTATTCTGGCTTTGGGGTTTTATACTGGCTTTGGGGTTTTATACTGGCTTTGGGGTTTTATACTGCCTTTGGGGTTTTATGCTGGCTTTGTGGTTTTATTCTGGCTTTGGGGTTTTATACTCGCTTTGGGGTTTTATATTGGCTTTGGGGTTTTATACTGACTTTGGAGTTTTATTTTGGCTTTGGGGTTTCATACTGACTTTGGGGATTTATAATGGCTTTGGGGTTTTATACTGGCTTTGGGGTTTTATGTTGGCTTAGAGGTTTTTATACTGACTTTGGGGTTTTATTTTGGGTTTGGGGTTTTATGCTGGCTTTGGGGTTTTATATTGGTTTTAGGGTTTCATATTGGCTTTGGGGTTTTATACTGGCTATGGGATTTTATACTGGCTTTGGGGTTTTATACTGGCTTTGGGGTTTTATACTGGCTTTGGGTTTTCATACTGGCTTTGGGTTTTTATGCTGGTTTTGGGGTTTTATACTGGCTTTGGGGTTTAATGTTGGCTTTGGGGTTTCATACTGGCTTTGTAATTTTATTCTGGCTTTGGGGTTTTATACTGGTTTTGGGGTTTTATCCTGGCTTTGGGATTTTATATTGGCGTTGGGATTTCATATTGGCTTTCGGGATTTATACTGGCTTTGGGGTTTCATACTGGCTTTGTGGTTTTATTCTGGCTTTGGGGTTTTATACTGGCTTTGGGGTTTTATACTGTCTTTGGGGTTTTATACTGACTTTGGGGTTTTAAACTGGCTATTGGGTTTTATAATGGCTTTGGGGTTTATACTGGCTTCGAGGTTTTATACTGGCTTTGGGGAGTTATGTTGGCTTTGGGGTTTCATACTGGCTTTGGGGTTTTATTTTGGCTTTGGGGTTGTAAACTGGCTTTGGGGTTTTATTTTGGCTTTGGGGTTTTAAACTGGCTTTGGGGTTTTATACTGGCTTTGGGGTTTTATATTGGCTTTGGGATTTTAAATGGGCATTGGGGTGTTATATTGGCTGTGGGGTTTTAAACTGGCTATGGGGTTTTATAATGGCTTTGGAGTTTTATACTGGCTTTGGGGTTTTATACTGGCTTTGGGGTTTTATACTGGCTTTTGGTTTTATACTGGCTTTGGGGTTATATACTGGCCTTGGAGGTTTTATACTGGCTTGCGAGTTTTATACTGACTTTGATGTTTTTTGTTGGATTTGGGGTTTTATACTGGCTTTGTGGTTTTATTCTGGCTTTGGGGTTTTATACTCGCTTTGGGGTTTTATACTGTCTTTGGGGTTTTATACTGGCTTTGGGGTTTTATATTGGCTTTGGGGTTTGATACTGGTTTTGGGGTTTTATACTGACTTTGGGGTTTTCAACTGGCTATGGGGTTTTATAATGACTTTGGGGTTTTATACTGGATTTGGGGTTTTATACTGGCTTTGGGGTTTAATGTTGGCTTTGGAGTTTCATACTGGCTTTGTAATTTTATTCTGGCTTTGGGGTTTTATACTGGTTTTGGGGTTTTATCCTGTCTTTGGGGTTTTATATTGGCTTTGGGATTTCATATTGGCTTTGGGGATTTATACTGGCTTTGGGGTTTCATACTGGCTTTGTGGTTTTATTCTGGCTTTGGGGTTTTATACTGGCTTTGGGGTTTTATTCTGGCTTTGGGGTTTTATACTCACTTTGGGCTTTTATACTGGCTTTGGGTTTTCATACTGGCTATGGGATTTTATACTGGCTTTGGGGTTTTATACTGGCTTTGGGGTTTTATACTGGCTTTAGGTTTTCATACTGGCTTTGGGTTTTTATGCTGGTTTTGGGGTTTTATACTGGCTTTGGGGTTTAATGTTGGCTTTGGGGTTTCATACTGGCTTTGTAATTTTATTCTGGCTTTGGGGTTTTATGCTGGTTTTGGGGTTTTATCCTGGCTTTGGGGTTTTATATTGGCGTTGGGATTTCATATTGGCTTTCGGGATTTATACTGGCTTTGGGGTTTCATACTGGCTTTGTGGTTTTATTCTGGCTTTGGGGTTTTATACTGGCTTTGGGGTTTTATACTGGCTTTGGGGTTTTATACTGCCTTTGGGGTTTTATGCTGGCTTTGTGGTTTTATTCTGGCTTTGGGGTTTTATACTCGCTTTGGGGTTTTATATTGGCTTTGGGGTTTTATACTGACTTTGGAGTTTTATTTTGGCTTTGGGGTTTCATACTGACTTTGGGGATTTATAATGGCTTTGGGGTTTTATACTGGCTTTGGGGTTTTATGTTGGCTTAGAGGTTTTTATACTGACTTTGGGGTTTTATTTTGGGTTTGGGGTTTTATGCTGGCTTTGGGGTTTTATATTGGTTTTAGGGTTTCATATTGGCTTTGGAGTTTTATACTGGCTATGGGATTTTATACTGGCTTTGGGGTTTTATACTGGCTTTGGGGTTTTATACTGGCTTTGGGTTTTCATACTGGCTTTGGGTTTTTATGCTGGTTTTGGGGTTTTATACTGGCTTTGGGGTTTAATGTTGGCTTTGGGGTTTCATACTGGCTTTGTAATTTTATTCTGGCTTTGGGGTTTTATACTGGTTTTGGGGTTTTATCCTGGCTTTGGGGTTTTATATTGGCGTTGGGATTTCATATTGGCTTTCGGGATTTATACTGGCTTTGGGGTTTCATACTGGCTTTGTGGTTTTATTCTGGCTTTGGGGTTTTATACTGGCTTTGGGGTTTTATACTGTCTTTGGGGTTTTATACTGACTTTGGGGTTTTAAACTGGCTATTGGGTTGTATAATGGCTTTGGGGTTTATACTGGCTTCGAGGTTTTATACTGGCTTTGGGGAGTTATGTTGGCTTTGGGGTTTCATACTGGCTTTGGGGTTTTATTTTGGCTTTGGGGTTTAAAACTGGCTTTGGGGTTTTATTTTGGCTTTGGGGTTTTAAACTGGCTTTGGGGTTTTATACTGGCTTTGGGGTTTTATATTGGCTTTGGGATTTTAAATGGGCATTGGGGTGTTATATTGGCTGTGGGGTTTTATACTGGCTATGGGGTTTTATAATGGCTTTGGAGTTTTATACTTTCTTTGGGGTTTTATACTGGCTATGGGATTTTATACTGGCTTTGGGGTTTTATACTGGCTTTGGGGTTTTATACTGGCTTTGGGTTTTCATACTGGCTTTGGGTTTTTATGCTGGTTTTGGGGTTTTATACTGGCTTTGGGGTTTAATGTTGGCTTTGGGGTTTCATACTGGCTTTGTAATTTTATTCTGGCTTTGGGGTTTTATACTGGTTTTGGGGTTTTATCCTGGCTTTGGGGTTTTATATTGGCGTTGGGATTTCATATTGGCTTTCGGGATTTATACTGGCTTTGGGGTTTCATACTGGCTTTGTGGTTTTATTCTGGCTTTGGGGTTTTATACTGGCTTTGGGGTTTTATACTGACTTTGGGGTTTTAAACTGGCTATTGGGTTTTATAATGGCTTTGGGGTTTATACTGGCTTCGAGGTTTTATACTGGCTTTGGGGAGTTATGTTGGCTTTGGGGTTTCATACTGGCTTTGGGGTTTTATTTTGGCTTTGGGGTTGTAAACTGGCTTTGGGGTTTTATTTTGGCTTTGGGGTTTTAAACTGGCTTTGGGGTTTTATACTGGCTTTGGGGTTTTATATTGGCTTTGGGATTTTAAATGGGCATTGGGGTGTTATATTGGCTGTGGGGTTTTAAACTGGCTATGGGGTTTTATAATGGCTTTGGAGTTTTATACTGGCTTTGGGGTTTTATACTGGCTTTGGGGTTTTATACTGGCTTTTGGTTTTATACTGGCTTTGGGGTTATATACTGGCCTTGGAGGTTTTATACTGGCTTGCGAGTTTTATACTGACTTTGATGTTTTTTGTTGGATTTGGGGTTTTATACTGGCTTTGTGGTTTTATTCTGCTTTGGGGTTTTATACTCGCTTTGGGGTTTTATACTGTCTTTGGGGTTTTATACTGGCTTTGGGGTTTTATATTGGCTTTGGGGTTTGATACTGGTTTTGGGGTTTTATACTGACTTTGGGGTTTTCAACTGGCTATGTGGTTTTATAATGACTTTGGGGTTTTATACTGGATTTGGGGTTTTATACTGGCTTTGGGGTTTAATGTTGGCTTTGGAGTTTCATACTGGCTTTGTAATTTTATTCTGGCTTTGGGGTTTTATACTGGTTTTGGGGTTTTATCCTGTCTTTGGGGTTTTATATTGGCTTTGGGATTTCATATTGGCTTTGGGGATTTATACTGGCTTTGGGGTTTCATACTGGCTTTGTGGTTTTATTCTGGCTTTGGGGTTTTATACTGGCTTTGGGGTTTTATTCTGGCTTTGGGGTTTTATACTCGCTTTGGGCTTTTATACTGGCTTTGGGTTTTCATACTGGCTATGGGATTTTATACTGGCTTTGGGGTTTTATACTGGCTTTGGGGTTTTATACTGGCTTTAGGTTTTCATACTGGCTTTGGGTTTTTATGCTGGTTTTGGGGTTTTATACTGGCTTTGGGGTTTAATGTTGGCTTTGGGGTTTCATACTGGCTTTGTAATTTTATTCTGGCTTTGGGGTTTTATACTGGTTTTGGGGTTTTATCCTGGCTTTGGGGTTTATATTGGCGTTGGGATTTCATATTGGCTTTCGGGATTTATACTGGCTTTGGGGTTTCATACTGGCTTTGTGGTTTTATTCTGGCTTTGGGGTTTTATACTGGCTTTGGGGTTTTATACTGGCTTTGGGGTTTTATACTGCCTTTGGGGTTTTATGCTGGCTTTGTGGTTTTATTCTGGCTTTGGGGTTTTATACTCGCTTTGTGGTTTTATATTGGCTTTGGGGTTTTATACTGACTTTGGAGTTTTATTTTGGCTTTGGGGTTTCATACTGACTTTGGGGATTTATAATGGCTTTGGGGTTTTATACTGGCTTTGGGGTTTTATGTTGGCTTAGAGGTTTTTATTCTGACTTTGGGGTTTTATTTTGGGTTTGGGGTTTTATGCTGGCTTTGGGGTTTTATATTGGTTTTAGGGTTTCATATTGGCTTTGGAGTTTTATACTGGCTATGGGATTTTATACTGGCTTTGGGGTTTTATACTGGCTTTGGGGTTTTATACTGGCTTTGGGTTTTCATACTGGCGTTGGGTTTTTATGCCGGTTTTGGGGTTTTATACTGGCTTTGGGGTTTAATGTTGGCTTTGGGGTTTCATACTGGCTTTGTAATTTTATTCTGGCTTTGGGGTTTTATACTGGTTTTGGGGTTTTATCCTGGCTTTGGGGTTTTATATTGGCGTTGGGATTTCATATTGGCTTTCGGGATTTATACTGGCTTTGGGGTTTCATACTGGCTTTGTGGTTTTATTCTGGCTTTGGGGTTTTATACTGGCTTTGGGGTTTTATACTGTCTTTGGGGTTTTATACTGACTTTGGGGTTTTAAACTGGCTATTGGGTTTTATAATGGCTTTGGGGTTTATACTGGCTTCGAGGTTTTATACTGGCTTTGGGGAGTTATGTTGGCTTTGGGGTTTCATACTGGCTTTGGGGTTTTATTTTGGCTTTGGGGTTTTAAACTGGCTTTGGGGTTTTATTTTGGCTTTGGGGTTTTAAACTGGCTTTGGGGTTTTATACTGGCTTTGGGGTTTTATATTGGCTTTGGGATTTTAAATGGGCATTGGGGTGTTATATTGGCTGTGGGGTTTTAAACTGGCTATGGGGTTTTATAATGGCTTTGGAGTTTTATACTGGCTTTGGAGTTTTATACTGGCTTTGGGGTTTTATACTGGCTTTTGGTTTTATACTGGCTTTGGGGTTATATACTGGCTTTGGGGTTTTATATTGGCTTTGGGGTTTGATACTGGTTTTGGGGTTTTATACTGACTTTGGGGTTTTCAACTGGCTATGGGGTTTTATAATGACTTTGGGGTTTTATACTGGATTTGGGGTTTTATACTGGCTTTGGGGTTTAATGTTGGCTTTGGGGTTTCATACTGGCTTTGTAATTTTATTCTGGCTTTGGGGTTTTATACTGGTTTTGGGGTTTTATCCTGGCTTTGGGGTTTTATATTGGCTTTGGGATTTCATATTGGCTTTGGGGATTTATACTGGCTTTGGGGTTTCATACTGGCTTTGTGGTTTTATTCTGGCTTTGGGGTTTTATACTGGCTTTGGGGTTTTATTCTGGCTTTGGGGTTTTATACTCGCTTTGGGCTTTTCTATTGGCTTTGGGGTTTTATACAGACTTTGGAGTTTTATTTTGGCTTTGGGGTTTCATACTGACTTTGGGGATTTATAATGGCTTTGGGGTTTTATACTGGCTTTGGGGTTTTATGTTGGCTTAGAGGTTTTTATACTGGCTTTAGGGTTTCATATTGGCTTTGGGGTTTTATACTGGCTATGGGATTTTATACAGGCTTTTGGGGTTTTATACTGGCTTTGGGGTTTTATACTGGCTTTGGGTTTTCATACTGGCTTTGGGGTTTTATGCGGGTTTTGGGGTTTTATACTGGCTTTGGGGTTTAATGTTGGCTTTGGGGTTTCATACTGGCTTTGTAATTTTATTCTGGCTTTGGGGTTTTTTACTGGTTTTGGGGTTTTATACTGGCTTTGGGGTTTTATATTGGCGTTGGGATTTCATATTGGCTTTCGGGATTTATACTGGCTTTGGGGTTTCATACTGGCTTTGTGGTTTTATTCTGGCTTTGGGGTTTTATACTGGCTTTGGGGTTTTATACTGTCTTTGGGGTTTTATACTGGCTTTGTGGTTTTATTCTGGCTTTGGGGTTTCATACTCGCTTTGGGGTTTTATACTGTCTTTGTGGTTTTATACTGACTTTGGGATTTTAAACTGGCTATTGGGTTTCATAATGGCTTTGGGGTTTATACTGGCTTCGAGGTTTTATACTGGCTTTGGGGATTTATGTTGGCTTTGGGGTTTCATACTGGCTTTGGGGTTTTATTTTGGCTTTGGGGTTTTAAACTGGCTTTGGGGTTTTATTTTGGCTTTGGGGTTTTAAACTGGCTTTGGGGTTTTATACTGGCTTTGGGGTTTTATATTGGCTTTGGGCTTTTAAATGGGCATTGGGGTTTTATATTGGCTTTGGGGTTTTAAACTGGCTATGGGGTTTTATAATGGCTTTGGAGTTTTATACTGGCTTTGGGGTTTTATACTGGCTTTGGGGTTTTATACTGGCTTTTGGTTTTATACTGGCTTTGGGGTTATATACTGGCCTTGGAGGTTTTATACTGGCTTGCGAGTTTTATACTGACTTTGATGTTTTTTGTTGGATTTGGGGTTTTATACTGGCTTTGTGGTTTTATTCTGGCTTTGGGGTTTTATACTCGCTTTGGGGTTTTATACTGTCTTTGGGGTTTTATACTGGCATTGGGGTTTTATATTGGCTTTGGGGTTTGATACTGGTTTTGGGGTTTTATACTGACTTTGGGGTTTCAACTGGCTATGGGGTTTTATAATGGCTTTGGGGTTTTATACTGGATTTGGGGTTTTATACTGGCTTTGGGGTTTAATGTTGGCTTTGGGGTTTCATACTGGCTTTGTAATTTTATTCTGGCTTTGGGGTTTTATAGTGGTTTTGGGGTTTTATCCTGGCTTTGGGGTTTTATATTGGCTTTGGGATTTCATATTGGCTTTGGGGATTTATACTGGCTTTGGGGTTTCATACTGGCTTTGTGGTTTTATTCTGGCTTTGGGGTTTTATACTGGCTTTGGGGTTTTATACTGCCTTTGGGGTTTTATACTGGCTTTGTGGTTTTATTCTGGCTTTGGGGTTATATACTCACTTTGGGGTTTTCTATTGGCTTTGGGGTTTTATACAGACTTTGGAGTTTTATTTTGGCTTTGGGGTTTCATACTGACTTTTGGGATTTATAATGGCTTTGGGGTTTTATACAGGCTTTGGGGTTTTATGTTGGCTTAGAGGTTTTTATACTGGCTTTGGAGTTTTATTTTGGCTTTGGGGTTTTATGCTCGCTTTGGGGTTTTATATTGGTTTTAGGGTTTCATATTGGCTTTGGGGTTTTATACTGGCTATGGGATTTTATACTGGCTTTGGGGTTTTATACTGGCTTTGGGGTTTAATACTGGCTTTGGGTTTTCATACTGGCTTTGGGGTTTTATGCTGGTTTTGGGGTTTTATACTGGCTTTCGGGTTTTATACTGGCTTTGGGGTTTTATTTTGGCTTTGGGGTTTTAAACTGGCTTTGGGGTTTTATACTGGCTTTGGGGTTTTATATTGGCTTTGGGCTTTTATACTGGCATTGGGGTTTTATATTGGCTTTGGGGTTTTAAACTGGCTATGGGGTTTTATAATGGCTTTGGGGTTTTATACTGGCTTTGGGGTTTTATACTGGCTTTGGGGTTTTATACTGATGGCAGCCTCGGACGGTTGGTGCGCCCTGTTTTGTTCAGTTTTGTCTTGTTTTGTCTTGAGAGGGGCTTGCTGTTCAACACACTCGTGCTGGTGAGAGACGCCTGCTGTTCATCACACCCGTGCTGGTGAGAGAGGCCTGCTGTTATGGGGCCTGCTGTTCATCACACCCGTGCTGGTGAGAGAGGCCTGCTGTTCAGTACACCCGTGTTGAGGGGCCTGCTGTTCAGCACACCCTTGCTGGTGAGAGAGGCCTGCTGTTCAACACACCCGTGCTGGTGAGAGGGGCCTGCTTTTCAGCACACCCGTGCTGGTGAGAGGGGCCTGCTGTTCAGCACACCCGTGCTGGTGAGAGAGGCCTGCTGTTCAGCTCACACGTGTTGAGGGGCCTGCTGTTCAGCACACCCGTGCTGGTGAGAGGGGCCTGCTGTTCATCACATCCGTGTTGGTGAGAGGGGCCTGCTGTTCAGCACACCGGTGCTGGTGAGAGAGGCCTGCTGTTCAGCACACCCGTGTTGAGGTGCCTGCTGTTCAGCACACCCGTGCTGGTGAGAGGGGCCTGCTGTTGAGGGGCCTACTGTTCAGCACACCCGTGTTGGTGAGAGAGGCCTGCTGTTCAGCACACCCGTGTTGAGGGGCCTACTGTTCAGCACACCCGTGCTGGTGAGAGGGGCCTGCTGTTCAACAGACCCGTGCTGGTGAGAGGGGCCTACTGTTCAGCACACCCGTGCTGGTGAGAGGGGCCTGCTGTTCAACACACCCGTGCTGGTGAGAGGGGCCTGCTGTTCAACACACTCGTGCTGGTGAGAGGGTCCTGCTGTTCAACACACCCGTGCTGGTGAGAGGGGCCTGCTGTTCATCACACCCGTGCTGGTGAGAGAGGCCTACTATTCATCACACCCGTGCTGGTGTGAGGGGCGTGCTGTTCATCACCCCCGTGTTGGTGAGAGGGGCCTGCTGTTCACTCCCATGCTGGTGAGAGAGGCCTACTGTTCATCACACCCGTGTTGGTGAGAGGGGCCTGCTGTTCACCACTCCCATGCTGGTGAGAGGGGCCTACTGTTCAACACACCAGTGCTGGTGAGAGAGTCCTGCTGTTCAGCACACCCGTGCTGGTGCGAAGATGGCGCTGATGATGGTAGCCTCAGCCGGTCGGTGCGCCCTGTTTTGTCTTGTTTTGTCTGTCAATTCAGTGTTTTGCCAAGATTTTCGGAGTTCTCTAACAAGAGACGAACTTTTAAATATCAGGGAAACAACTCCTGTGGATTTAATTCCTACTTTTCTGCTTCCAGCGGCAGAATTAGTAGGCATTCTAGTCAATGCCGCGCTAGGCTTTGCTCAAGCAACGAAACGCCGCCCAAGGGGTAAACGGTCGGGGGCTCTAGTACGGCTACGCAGACGCGGGATCCGAACAGTGCTTCCGAGCTTTTTCCTCTCCAACGTACGTTCACTGTACAACAAAATGGATGAACTTCAGCTACTGATGGTAAAAAACAAAGACTTTCTTTCAGCTTCTGCATTGTGCTTCACGGAAACATGGCTGTGTGATTTGATTCCGGACACTTCGCTACAACTAGCAGGATTCCATCTTGTAAGATCGGATCGTGACATAGCACTCTCCGGCAAGACGAAAGGCGGTGGTATTTGTTTTTACATTAACAGTGGCTGGTGTGTAGATGTCACAGTGATTCTGCAACATTGTTCTCCACTCCTTGAATCAATTTTTATAACCTGTAAACCGTTTTACTCGCCTCGCGAGTTCGCGTCGCTCATTTTGGTCGGAGTTTATTTGCCGCCTTGTCCTCAGGTTAAAGAGGCCCAACGCATGCTCGCCGATCAGATTCTGAGTGTGGAGCGAGCAAATCCAGATTCGTTGGTTATCGTACTTGGCGACTTTAACAAAGGTAATCTCAGCCACGAACTCCCCAAATACATACAATTCATTAAATGCCCAACCAGAGAAGGGAACACTCTGGATCACTGCTACACTACAGTCAGTAGAGCCTACCACGCCGTCCCCCGAGCAGCACTAGGACACTCTGACCATGCCATGGTCCACCTGATTCCTGCATACAGGCAGAAACTAAAACTCTGTAAACCTGCTGTGAGGACATCTAAACAGTGGACCAGTGAGGCTGTGGAAGATTTGCGGGCGTGCTTAGACTGTACTGACTGGGATATGTTCACGACTGCTACCAATAGTCTGGATGAACTCACAGAGGCTGTGACGTCCTACATCAGCTTCTGTGAGGACTGCTGTATCCCAACACGTACCAGGGTGAACTTTAACAACAATAAGCCCTGGTTCTCAGCAAAGCTCAGAAGGTTGAGGTTGGAGAAGGAGGAAGCGTTTAGGAGTGGAGATAGAGACAGATTCAAGGAGTCGAAGAACAGGTTTAGCAAAGCGGTGAGAGAGGCTAAACGACTGTACTCAGAGAGACTAAAACACCAGTTCTCTACAAACGACGCTGCTTCTGTCTGGAGAGGGCTCAGGCAGATCACCAACTACAAACCCAGAGCCCCCCACACCACTAACGACTCCCGCCTAGCCAACGACCTGAACGAGTTCTACTGTAGATTTGAAAGACAATTGGACTGTCCTGAACCACCCCTTCCAACCCAAGAGGCCCCATCCCCCACCAATACTACAGAGACGACTATCTCCTTTCAGGAGGGAGAAGTTAATAGACTTTTCAAGAGGCAGAATCCACGCAAAGCAGCCGGGCCGGACTCTGTCTCTCCAGCCACCCTCAGGCACTGCGCTGACCAGCTGTCTCCGGTGTTCACCAACATCTTTAACACCTCCCTGGAGACATGCCATGTACCAGCCTGTCTCAAGTCCTCCACCATCATCCCTGTGCCCAAAAAGCTAAGGCCAACAGGACTAAATGATTACAGACCGGTCGCCCTTACATCTGTGGTAATGAAGTCTTTTGAGCGCCTGGTCCTGGCACACCTCAAAGCCATCACAGACCCTCTCCTGGACCCCCTTCAGTTTGCCTACAGAGCCAACAGGTCTGTGGACGATGCAGTTAACATGGCCCTCCACTTCACCCTACAGCATCTGGACGCCCCAGCATCCTACGCCAGGATCCTGTTTGTGGACTTCAGCTCTGCCTTCAACACCATCATCCCTGCCCTGCTTCAGGACAAGCTCTTCCAGCTGAACGTGCCATACACCACCTGTAAATGGATCACAGATTTCCTGTCTGACAGGAAGCAGTGCGTTAAGCTGGGAACACAAGTCTCTGGCTCCAGGTCCATCAGCACCGGAACTCCTCAGGGCTGCGTCCTTTCCCCTCTGCTCTTCTCCCTGTATACCAACAGCTGCACCTCCAATCATCTGTCCGTCAAACTATTGAAGTTTGCGGATGACACCACCCTCATTGGGCTGATCTCTGGTGGGGATGAGTCTGACTATAGGTGGGAAGCTGACAATCTGGTGACCTGGTGTAGCCAGAACAACTTAGAGCTAAATGCTCTAAAGACAGTTGAGATGGTTGTGGACTTCAGGAAGAATACAGCACCACTCACCCCCATCACCCTGTTAGACTCCCCAGTCAAAATTGTAGAGTCCTTCCGCTTCCTGGGCACTATTCTCTCCCGGGACCTCAAGTGGGAATTGAACATCAGCTCCCTCACCAAGAAAGCTCAACAGAGGATGTACTTTCTACGGCAGCTGAAGAAATTCAACCTGCCAAAGACAATGATGGTGCAATTCTATACAGCGATCATTGAATCCATCCTCACCTCCTCCATAACCGTCTGGTACGCTGCTGCCACTGCCAAGGACAAGAGCAGACTGCAGCGTATCATCCACACTGCTGAGAAGGTAATTGCCTGCAATCTACCGACCCTCGAGGACCTGCACACGACAAGGTCTATGAGGCGAGCGAGGAAGATTATGGCCGATTTCTCCCACCCTGGACACTCTCTGTTTCAGCTACTCCCCTCCGGCAGAAGGCTTCGGTCCATCAGGACCAAAACCTCACGCCATAAAAACAGTTTCTTCCCATCTGCTGCTGGCCTGTTAAACAAGGCCAAGGGCTAACACTGTTTTTAACATTTGATCTACATAACGACACGTTGCTGATATTAACTATGTTTCCCTATTTGTATTTTTAAATTATATCTTAAAGCTATTTTATATTCGATATTTATTTAATTTTATATACTTCAGCCCCTTAGTGTTAGACTTTTAACCCTTATTATAGTAAGACTTGTTTAAAACTTATTTAAGATTTTAGATTCCTATATGTTGAATGTATGCACCATCCTGCCAAAGTAAATTCCGTGTCGGTGTGAACTTACATGGCGAATAAAACCCTTTCTGATTCTGATTCTTTCTGATTCTGATATACTTGCCTTGGAGGTTTTATACTGGCTTGCGAGTTTTATACTGACTTTGGGGTTTTTTGTTGGATTTGGGGTTTTATACTGGCTTTGTGGTTTTATTCTGGCTTTGGGGTTTCATACTCGCTTTGGGGTTTTATGCTGGCTTTGGGGTTTATACTGGCTTTGGGGTTTTATACTGTCTTTGGGGTTTTATACTGACTTTGGGGTTTTAAACTGGCTATTGGGTTTTATAATGGCTTTGGGGTTTTATACTGACTTTGGTGTTTTATATTGGCTTTGGGGTTTTATACTGGCTTTGGGGTTTCATACTGCCTTTGGGGTTTTAAATTGGCTTTGGGGTTTTATACTGGCTTTGGGGTTTTATACTGGCTTTGGGTTTTATACTGGCTTTGGGGTTATATACTTGCCTTGGAGGTTTTATACTGGCTTGCGAGTTTTATACTGACTTTGGGGTTTTTTGTTGGATTTGGGGTTTTATACTGGCTTTGTGGTTTTATTCTGGCTTTGGGGTTTCATACTCGCTTTGGGGTTTTATGCTGGCTTTGGGGTTTTATACTGGCTTTGGGGTTTTATACTGTCTTTGGGGTTTTATACTGACTTTGGGGTTTTAAACTGGCTATTGGGTTTTATAATGGCTTTGGGGTTTTATACTGGCTTTGGGGTTTTATACTGGCTTTGGGGTTTTATGTTGGCTTTGGGGTTTCATACTGGCTTTGTGATTTTAGTCTGGCTTTGGGGTTTTATACTGGTTTTGGGGTTTTATACTGGCTTTGGGGTTTTATTCTGGCTTTGGGGTTTTATACTCGCTTTGGGCTTTTCTATTGGCTTTGAGGTTTTATACAGACTTTGGAGTTTTATTTTGGCTTTGGGGTTTCATACTGACTTTGGGGATTTATAATGGCTTTGGGGTTTTATACTGGCTTTGGGGTTTTATGTTGGCTTAGAGGTTTTTATACTGGCTTTAGGGTTTCATATTGGCTTTGGGGTTTTATACTGGCTATGGGATTTTATACTGGCTTTTGGGGTTTTATACTGGCTTTGGGGTTTTATACTGGCTTTGGGTTTTCATACTGGCTTTGGGGTTTTATGCGGGTTTTGGGGTTTTATACTGGCTTTGGGGTTTAATGTTGGCTTTGGGGTTTCATACTGACTTTGTAATTTTATTCTGGCTTTGGGGTTTTTTACTGGTTTTGGGGTTTTATACTGGCTTTGGGGTTTTATATTGGCGTTGGGATTTCATATTGGCTTTCGGGATTTATACTGGCTTTGGGGTTTCATACTGGCTTTGTGGTTTTATTCTGGCTTTGGGGTTTTATACTGGCTTTGGGGTTTTATACTGTCTTTGGGGTTTTATACTGGCTTTGTGGTTTTATTCTGGCTTTGGGGTTTCATACTCGCTTTGGGGTTTTATACTGTCTTTGGGGTTTTATACTGACTTTGGGATTTTAAACTGGCTATTGGGTTTCATAATGGCTTTGGGGTTTATACTGGCTTCGAGGTTTTATACTGGCTTTGGGGATTTATGTTGGCTTTGGGGTTTCATACTGGCTTTGAGGTTTTATTTTGGCTTTGGGGTTTTAAACTGGCTTTGGGGTTTTATTTTGGCTTTGGGGTTTTAAACTGGCTTTGGGGTTTTATACTGGCTTTGGGGTTTTATATTGGCTTTGGGCTTTTAAATGGGCATTGGGGTTTTATATTGGCTTTGGGGTTTTAAACTGGCTATGGGGTTTTATAATGGCTTTGGAGTTTTATACTGGCTTTGGGGTTTTATACTGGCTTTGGGGTTTTATACTGGCTTTTGGTTTTATACTGGCCTTGGAGGTTTTATACTGGCTTGCGAGTTTTATACTGACTTTGATGTTTTTTGTTGGATTTGGGGTTTTATACTGGCTTTGTGGTTTTATTCTGGCTTTGGGGTTTTATACTCGCTTTGGGGTTTTATACTGTCTTTGGGGTTTTATACTGGCATTGGGGTTTTATATTGGCTTTGGGGTTTTATACTGGCTTTGGGGTTTTATACTGGCTTTGGGTTTTATACTGGCTTTGGGGTTATATACTTGCCTTGGAGGTTTTATACTGGCTTGCGAGTTTTATACTGACTTTGGGTTTTTTTTGTTGGATTTGGGGTTTTATACTGGCTTTGTGGTTTTATTCTGGCTTTGGGGTTTCATACTCGCTTTGGGGTTTTATGCTGGCTTTGGGGTTTTATACTGGCTTTGGGGTTTTATACTGTCTTTGGGGTTTTATACTGACTTTGGGGTTTTAAACTGGCTATTGGGTTTTATAATGGCTTTGGGGTTTTATACTGGCTTTGGGGTTTTATACTGGCTTTGGGGTTTTATGTTGGCTTTGGGGTTTCATACTGGCTTTGTGATTTTATTCTGGCTTTGGGGTTTTATACTGGTTTTGGGGTTTTATACTGGCTTTGGGGTTTTATTCTGGCTTTGGGGTTTTATACTCGCTTTGGGCTTTTCTATTGGCTTTGGGGTTTTATGTTGGCTTTGGGGTTTCATAGTGGCTTTGTGATTTTATTCTGGCTTTGGGGTTTTATACTGGTTTTGGGGTTTTATACTGGCTTTGGGGTTTTATACTGGCTTTGTAGTTTTATTCTGGCTTTGGGGTTTTATACTGGCTTTGGAGGTTTTTGACTGGCTTGGGAGTTTTATACTGACTTTGGGGTTTTATGTTGGCTTTGGGGTTTTATACTGGCTTTGGGGTTTTATACTGGCTTTGGGGTTTTATGTTGGCTTTGGGGTTTCATACTGGCTTCGTGATTTTATTCTGGCTTTGGGGTTTTATACTGGTTTTGTGGTTTTATACTGGCTTTGGGGTTTTATACTGGCTTTGGGGTTTTATACTGGCTTTGGGGTTTTATTTTGGCTTTGGGGTTTTAAACTGGCTTTGGGGTTTTATACTGGCTTTGGGGTTTTATATTGGCTTTGGGCTTTTATGCGGGCATTGTGGTTTTATATTGGCTTTGGGGTTTTAAACTGGCTATGGGGTTTTATAATGGCTTTGGAGTTTTATACTGGCTTTTGGTTTTATACTGGCTTTGGGGTTATATACTGGCCTTGGAGGTTTTATACTGGCTTGCGAGTTTTATACTGACTTTGGGGTTTTTTGATTGGATTTGGGGTTTTATACTGGCTTTGTGGTTTTATTCTGGCTTTGGGGTTTTATACTCGCTTTGAGGTTTTATACTGGCTTTGGGGTTTTATACTGGCTTTGGGGTTTTATATTGGCTTTGGGGTTTGATACTGGTTTTGGGGTTTTATACTGACTTTGGGGTTTTCAACTGGCTATGGGGTTTTATAATGGCTTTGGGGTTTTATACTGGATTTGGGGTTTTATACTGGCTTTGGGGTTTTATACTGGCTTTGTAGTTTTATTCTGGCTTTGGCGTTTTATACTGGCTTGGGAGGTGTTTGACTGGCTTGGGAGTTTCATACTGACTTTGGGGTTTTATGTTGGTATTTGGGGTTTTATACTGGCTTTGGAGTTTTATAATGGTTTGGGGTTTTATTTTTGCTTTGGGGTTTTAAACTGGCTTTGGGGTTTTATACTGGCATTGGGGTTTTATATTGGCTTTGGGCTTTTATACGGGCATTGGGGTTTTATATTGGCTTTGGGGTTTTAAACTGGCTATGGGGTTTATAATGGCTTTAGGGTTTTATACTGGATTTGGGGTTTTATACTGGCTTTGGGGTTTTATGTTGGCTTTGGGGTTTCATACTGGCTTTGTGATTGTATTCTGGCTTTGGGGTTTTATACTGGTTTTGGGGTTTTATACTGGCTTTGGGGTTTTATACTGGCTTTGGGGTTTTATACTGGCTTTGGGTTTTTATTTTGACTTTGGGGTTTTAAACTGGCTTTGGGGTTTTATACTGGCTTTGGGGTTTTATATTGGCTTTGGGCTTTTATACGGGCATTGGGGTTTTATATTGGCTTTGGGGTTTTAAACTGGCTATGGGGTTTTAAAATGGCTTTGGAGTTTTATACTGGCTTTGGGGTTTTATACTGGCTTTGGGGTTTTATACTGGCTTTTGGTTTTATACTGGCTTTGGGGTTATATACTGGCCTTGGAGGTTTTATACTGGCTTGCGAGTTTTATACTGACTTTGGGTTTTTTTATTGGATTTGGAGTTTTATACTGGCTTGGTGGTTTTATTCTGGCTTTGGGGTTTTATACTCGCTTTGGGGTTTTATACTGTGTTTGGGGTTTTATATTGGCTTTGGGGTTTTATATTGGCTTTGGGGTTCGATACTGGTTTTGGGGTTTTATACTGACTTTGGGGTTTTCAACTGGCTATGGGGTTTTATAATGGCTTTGGGGTTTTATTCTGGATTTGGGGTTTTATACTGGCTTTGGGGTTTTATGTTGGCTTTGGGGTTTCATACTGGCTTTGTAATTTTATTCTGGCTTCGGGGTTTTATACTGGTTTTGGGGTTTTATACTGGCTTTGGGGTTTTATACTGGCTTTGTAGTTTTATTCTGGCTTTGGCGTTTTATACTGGCTTTGGAGGTTTTTGACTGGCTTGGGAGTTTTATACTGACTTTGGGGTTTTATGTTGGCTTTGTGGTTTTATACTGGCTTTGGGGTTTTATAATGGCTTTGGGGTTTTTATACTGGATTTGGGGTTTTATACTGACTTAGGTGTTATATTTTGGCTTTGGGGTTTTATCCTGACTTCGCGGTTTTATAATGGCTTTGGGGTTTTATACTGGCTGTGGGTTTTTATGTTGGCTTTGAGGTTTTTATACTTGCTTTGAGGTTTTATATTGGCTTTGGGGTTTCATATTGTCTTTGGGGTTTTTTTACTTGCTTTGGGGTTTCATACTGGCTTTGTGGTTTTATACTGGCTTTGGGGTTTTATACTGGCCCTGGGGTTTTATACTGGCTATGGGTTTTATACTGGCTTTGGGGTTTCATACTGGCTTTGTGGTTTTATTCTGACTTTGGGGTTTTATACTGGCTTTGGGGTTTTATACTGCCTTTGGGGTTTTATACTGACTTTGGAGTTTTATTTTGGCTTTGGGGTTTCATACTGATTTTGTGGTTTTATTTTGGCTTTGGGGTTTTATTTTGGCTTTGTGGTTTTAAACTGGCTCTGGGGTTTTATACTGGCTTTGAGGTTTTATATTGGCTTTGGGCTTTCATACTGGCATTGGGGTTTTATATTGGCTTTGGGATTTAAAACTGGCTATGGGGTTTCATAATGGCTTTGGGGTTTTATTCTGGCTTTGGGGTTTTATACTGGCTTTTGGGGTTTTATACTGGCTTTGGGGTTTTATACTGGCTTTGGAGGTTTTATACTGGCTTGCGAGTTTTATGCTGACTTTGGGGTTTTATGTTGGCTTTAGGGTTTTATACTGGCTTTGGGGTTATATGTTGGCTTTAGGGGTTTACACTGGCTTTGGGGTTTAATATTGGCTTTGGGCTTTTATACTGCCATTGGGGTTTTATATTGGGTTTGGGGTTTTAAACTGGCTATGGGGTTGTATAATGGCTTAGGGGTTTTATACTGGCTTTGGGGTTTTATACTGGCTTTGAGGTTTCATACTGGCTTTGTGATTTTATTCTGGCTTTTGGGTTTTATACTGGCTTTGTGGTTTTATTCTGGCTTTGGGGTTTCATACTGGCTTTGGGGTTTTATACTGGCTTTGGGGTTTTATGTTGGCTTTGGGGTTTTATACTAGCTTTGTGGTTTTATTGTGGCTTTGGGGTTTTATTTTGGCTTTGGGGTTTTAACTGGCTCTGGGGTTTTATACTGGCTTTGAGGTTTTATATTGGCTTTGGGGTTTTTATATTGGCATTGGCGTTATATACTGGCTTTGGGGTTTTATACTGGCTTTGGGGTTTTAAACTGGCTATGGGTTTTATAATGGCTTTGGGGTTTTATTCTGGCTTTGGGGTTTTATACTGGCTTTTGGGGTTTTATACTGGCTTTGGGGTTTTATACTGGCTTTTGGGTTTTATACTGGCTTTGGGGGTTTTATATTGGCATTGGCGTTATATACTGGCTTTGGGGTTTTATACTGGCTATGGGGTTTTATATTGGCTTTGGGGTTTCATAACTGACTTTGGTGTTTTATTTTGGCCTTGGGGTTTTATCCTGACTTCGCGGTATTATAATGGCTTTGGGGTTTTATACTGGCTTTGGGTTTTTATGTTGGCTTTGAGGTTTTCATACTTGCTTTAAGGATTTATATTGGCTTTGGGGTTGTATACTGGCTTTGGGGTTTTATATTGGCTTTGGGGTTTCATATTGGCTTTGGTGTTTTATACTGGCTTTGGGGTTTTATACTGGCTTTGTGGTTTTATACTGGCTTTGGGGTTTTATACTGGCTTGGGATTTTATACTGGCTATGGGTTTTATTCTGGCTTTGGGGTTTCATACTGGCTTTGTGGTTTTATTCCTGCTTTGTGGTTTAATACTGGCTTTGGGGTTTTATACTGCCTTTGGGGTTTTATACTGGCTTTGTGGTTTTATTCTGGCTTTGGGGTTTTATACTCGCTTTGGGGTTTTATTTTGGCTTTGGGGTTTCATACTGACTTTGTGGTTTTATTTTGGCTTTGGGGTTTTATTTTGGCTTTGGGGTTTTAAACTGGCTCTGGGGTTTTATACTGGCTTTGAGGTTGTATATTGGCTTTGGGCTTTTATACTGGCATTGGGGTTTTAAATTGGCTTTGGGGTTTTAAACTGGCTATGGGTTTTATAATGCCTTTGGGGTTTTATTCTGGCTTTGGGGTTTTATACTGGCTTTTGGGGTTTTATACTGTCTTTGGGTTTTTTTTACTGGCTTTGGGGTTTTATACTGGCTTTTGGGGTTTTATACTGGCTTTTGGGTTTTTATATTGGCTTTGGGGTTATATACTGGCTTTGGGGTTTTATACTGGCTTTGTGGTTTTATATTGGCTTTGTGGGTTTCAGACTGACTTAGGTGTTATATTTTGGCTTTGGGGTTTTATCCTGACTTCGCGGTATTATAATGGCTTTGGGGTTTTATACTGGCTTTGGGTTTTAATGTTGGCTTTGAGGTTTTCATACTTGCTTTAAGGATTTATATTGGCTTTGGGGTTGTATACTGGCTTTGGGGTTTTATATTGGCTTTGGGGTTTCATATTGGCTTTGGTGTTTTATACTGGCTTTGGGGTTTTATACTGGCTTTGTGGTTTTATACTGGCTTTGGGGTTTTATACTGGCTTGGGATTTTATACTGGCTATGGGTTTTATTCTGGCTTTGGGGTTTCATACTGGCTTTGTGGTTTTATTCCTGCTTTGGGGTTTAATACTGGCTTTGGGGTTTTATACTGCCTTTGGGGTTTTATACTGGCTTTGTGGTTTTATTCTGGCTTTGGGGTTTTATACTCGCTTTGGGGTTTTATTTTGGCTTTGGGGTTTCATACTGACTTTGTGGTTTTATTTTGGCTTTGGGGTTTTATTTTGGCTTTGGGGTTTTAAACTGGCTCTGGGGTTTTATACTGGCTTTGAGGTTGTATATTGGCTTTGGGCTTTTATACTGGCATTGGGGTTTTAAATTGGCTTTGGGGTTTTAAACTGGCTATGGGTTTTATAATGCCTTTGGGGTTTTATTCTGGCTTTGGGGTTTTATACTGGCTTTTGGGGTTTTATACTGTCTTTGGGTTTTTTTTACTGGCTTTGAGGTTTTATACTGGCTTTTGGGGTTTTATACTGGCTTTTGGGTTTTTATATTGGCTTTGGGGTTATATACTGGCTTTGGGGTTTTATACTGGCTTTGTGGTTTTATATTGGCTTTGTGGGTTTCAGACTGACTTAGGTGTTATATTTTGGCTTTGGGGTTTTATCCTGACTTTGCGGTTTTATAATGGCTTTGGGGTTTTATACTGGCTTTGGGTTTTTATGTTGGCTTTGAGGTTTTGATACTTGCTTTGAGGTTTTATATTGGCTTTGGGGTTTTATACTGGCTTTGGGGTTTTATATTGGCTTTGGTGTTTCATATTGGCTTTGGGGATTTATACTGGCTTTGGAGTTTTATACTGGCTTTGTGGTTTTATACTGGCTTTGGGGTTTTATACTGGCTTGGGGTTTTATACTGGCTATGGGTTTTATACTGGCTTCGGGGTTTCATACTGGCTTTGTGGTTTTATTCTGGGTTTGGGGTTTTATACTGGCTTTGGGGTTTTATACTGCCTTTGGGGTTTTATAATGGCTTTGTGGTTTTATTCTGGCTTTGGGGTTTTATACTCGCTTTGGGGTTTTATATTGGCTTTGGGGTTTTATACTGACTTTGGAGTTTTATTTTGGCTTTGGGGTTTTATTTTGGCTTTGGGGTTTTAAACTGGCACTGGGGTTTTATAATGGCTTTGAGGTTTTATATTGGCTTTGGGATTTAAAATGGCATTGGGGTTTTATATTTGGCTTTGGGGTTTTAAACTGGCTATGGGGTTTCATAATGGTTTTGGGGTTTTATTCTGGCTTTGGGGATTTATACTGGCTTTTGGGGTTTTATACTGGCTTTGGGGTTTTATACTGGTTTTGGGGTTTTATACTGGCTTTTGGAGTTTTATTCTGGCTTTAGAGTTTTATACTGGCTTTGGGGTTTTTATATTGGCTTTGGGGTTATATACTGGCTTTGGGGTTTTATACTGGCTTTGGGGTTTTATATTGTCTTTGGGGTTTCATACTGACTTTGTGGTTTTATTTTGGCTTTGGGGTTTTATTTTGGCTTTGGGGTTTTAAACTGGCTCTGGGGTTTTATACTGGCTTTGAGGTTTTATATTGGCTTTGGGCTTTTATAATGGCATTGGGGTTTTATTTTGGCTTTGGGGTTTTAAACTGGCTATGGGGTTTCATAATGGTTTTGGGGTTTTATTCTGGCTTTGGGGTTTTATACTGGCATTTGGGGTTTTATACTGGCTTTGGAGTTTTATACTGGTTTTGGGGTTTTATACTGGCTTTTGGAGTTTTATACTGGCTTTTGGGTTTTATACTGGCTTTGGGGTTTTTATATTGGCTTTGGGGTTATATACTGGCTTTGGGGTTTTAAACTGGCTATCGGTTTTATATTGGCTTTGGGGTTTGATACTGGTTTTGGGGTTTTATACTGACTTTGGGGTTTTCAACTGGCTATGGGGTTTTATAATGGCTTTGGGGTTTTATACTGGATTTGGGGTTTTATACTGGCTTTGGGGTTTTATGTTGGCTTTGGGGTTTCATACTGGCTTTGTAATTTTATTCTGGCTTTGGGGTTTTATACTGGTTTTGGGGTTTTATACTGGCTTTGGGGTTTTAAACTGGCTTTGTAGTTTTATTCTGGCTTTGGCGTTTTATACTGGCTTGGGAGGTGTTTGACTGGCTTGGGAGTTTTATACTGACTTTGGGGTTTTATGTTGGCTTTAGAGTTTTATACTGGCTTTGGGGTTTTATAATGGTTTGGGGTTTTATTTTTGCTTTGGGGTTTTAAACTGGCTTTGGGGTTTTATACTGGCATTGGGGTTTTATATTGGCTTTGGACTTTTATACGGGCATTGGGGTTTTATATTGGCTTTGGGGTTTTAAACTGGCTATGGGGTTTTATAATGGCTTTAGGGTTTTATACTGGATTTGGGGTTTTATGCTGGCTTTGGGTTTTTATGTTGGCTTTGAGGTTTTGATACTTGCTTTGAGGTTTTATATTGGCTTTGGGGTTTTATACTGGCTTTGGGGTTTTATATTGGCTTTGGTGTTTCATATTGGCTTTGGGGATTTATACTGGCTTTGGAGTTTTATACTGGCTTTGTGGTTTTATACTGGCTTTGGGGTTTTATACTGGCTTGGGGTTTTATACTGGCTATGGGTTTTATACTGGCTTCGGGGTTTCATACTGGCTTTGTGGTTTTATTCTGGGTTTGGGGTTTTATACTGGCTTTGGGGTTTTATACTGCCTTTGGGGTTTTATACTGGCTTTGTGGTTTTTTTCTGGCTTTGGGGTTTTATACTCGCTTTGGGGTTTTATATTGGCTTTGGGGTTTTTTGATTGGATTTGGGCTTTTATACTGGCTTTGTGGTTTTATTCTGGCTTTGGTGTTTTATACTCGCTTTGGGGTTTTATACTGGCTTTGGGGTTTTATACTGGCTTTGGGGTTTTATATTGGCTTTGGGGTTTGATACTGGTTTTGGGGTTTTATACTGACTTTGGGGTTTTCAACTGGCTATGGGGTTTCATAATGGTTTTGGGGTTTTATTCTGGCTTTGGGGATTTATACTGGCTTTTGGGGTTTTATACTGGCTTTGGGGTTTTATACTGGTTTTGGGGTTTTATACTGGCTTTTGGAGTTTTATACTGGCTTTAAAGTTTTATACTGGCTTTGGGGTTTTTATATTGGCTTTGGGGTTATATACTGGCTTTGGGGTTTTATACTGGCTTTGGGGTTTTATATTGTCTTTGGGGTTTCATACTGACTTTGTGGTTTTATTTTGGCTTTGGGGTTTTATTTTGGCTTTGGGGTTTTAAACTGGCTCTGGGGTTTTATACTGGCTTTGAGGTTTTATATTGGCTTTGGGCTTTTATAATGGCATTGGGGTTTTATATTGGCTTTAGGGTTTTAAACTGGCTATGGGGTTTCATAATGGTTTTGGGGTTTTATTCTGGCTTTGGGGTTTTATACTGGCATTTGGGGTTTTATACTGGCTTTGGGGTTTTATACTGGTTTTGGGGTTTTATACTGGCTTTTGGAGTTTTATACTGGCTTTTGGGTTTTATACTGGCTTTGGGGTTTTTATATTGGCTTTGGGGTTATATACTGGCTTTGGGGTTTTAAACTGGCTATCGAGTTTTATATTGGCTTTGGGGTTTGATACTAGTTTTGGGGTTTTATACTGACTTTGGGGTTTTCAACTGGCTATGGGGTTTTATAATGGCTTTGGGGTTTTAAACTGGATTTGGGGTTTTATACTGGCTTTGGGGTTTTATGTTGGCTTTGGGGTTTCATACTGGCTTTGTAATTTTATTCTGGCTTTGGGGTTTTATACTGGTTTTGGGGTTTTATACTGGCTTTGGGGTTTTATACTGGCTTTGTAGTTTTATTCTGGCTTTGGCGTTTTATACTGGCTTGGGAGGTGTTTGACTGGCTTGGGAGTTTTATACTGACTTTGGGGTTTTATGTTGGCTTTGGGGTTTTATACTGGCTTTGGGGTTTTATAATGGTTTGGGGTTTTATTTTTGCTTTGGGGTTTTAAACTGGCTTTGGGGTTTTATACTGGCATTGGGGTTTTATATTGGCTTTGGACTTTTATACGGGCATTGGGGTTTTATATTGGCTTTGGGGTTTTAAACTGGCTATGGGGTTTTATAATGGCTTTAGGGTTTTATACTGGATTTGGGGTTTTATGCTGGCTTTGGGTTTTTATGTTGGCTTTGAGGTTTTGATACTTGCTTTGAGGTTTTATATTGGCTTTGGGGTTTTATACTGGCTTTGGGGTTTTATATTGGCTTTGGTGTTTCATATTAGCTTTGGGGATTTATACTGGCTTTGGAGTTTTATACTGGCTTTGTGGTTTTATACTGGCTTTGGGGTTTTATACTGGCTTGGGGTTTTATACTGGCTATGGGTTTTATACTGGCTTCGGGGTTTCATACTGGCTTTGTGGTTTTATTCTGGGTTTGGGGTTTTATACTGGCTTTGGGGTTTTATACTGCCTTTGGGGTTTTATACTGGCTTTGTGGTTTTTTTCTGGCTTTGGGGTTTTATACTCGCTTTGGGGTTTTATATTGGCTTTGGGGTTTTTTTATTGGATTTGGGCTTTTATACTGGCTTTGTGGTTTTATTCTGGCTTTGGTGTTTTATACTCGCTTTGGGGTTTTATACTGGCTTTGGGGTTTTATACTGGCTTTGGGGTTTTATATTGGCTTTGGGGTTTGATACTGGTTTTGGGGTTTTATACTGACTTTGGGGTTTTCAAATGGCTATGGGGTTTTATAATGGCTTTGGGGTTTTATACTGGATTTGGGGTTTTATACTGGCTTTGGGGTTTTATGTTGGCTTTGGGGTTTCATACTGGCTTTGTAATTTTATTCTGGCTTTGGGGTTTTATACTGGTTTTGGGGTTTTATACTGGCTTTGGGGTTTTATACTGGCTTTGTAGTTTTATTCTGGCTTTGGCGTTTTATACTGGCTTGGGAGGTGTTTGACTGGCTTGGGAGTTTTATACTGACTTTGGGGTTTTATGTTGATATTTGGGGTTTTATACTGGCTTTGGGGTTTTATAATGGTTTGGGGTTTTATTTTTGCTTTGGGGTTTTAAACTGGCTTTGGGGTTTTATACTGGCATTGGGGTTTTATATTGGCTTTGGGCTTTTATGCGTGCATTGGGGTTTAATATTGGCTTTGGGGTTTTAAACTGGCTATGGGGTTTTATAATGGCTTTAGGGTTTTATACTGGATTTGGGGTTTTATACTGGCTTTGGGGTTTTATGTTGGCTTTGGGGTTTCATACTGGCTTTGTGATTGTATTCTGGCTTTGGGGTTTTATTCTGGTTTTGGGGTTTTATACTGGCTTTGGGGTTTTATACTGGCTTTGGGGTTTTATACTGGCTTTGGGTTTTTATTTTGACTTTGGGGTTTTAAACTGGCTTTGGGGTTTTAAACTGGCTATGGGGTTTTAAAATGGCTTTGGAGTTTTATACTGGCTTTGGGGTTTTATACTGGCTTTGGGGTTTTATACTGGCTTTTGGTTTTATACTGGCTTTGGGGTTATATACTGGCCTTGGAGGTTTTATACTGGCTTGCGAGTTTTATACTGACTTTGGGTATTTTTATTGGATTTGGAGTTTTATACTGGCTTGGTGGTTTTATTCTGGCTTTGGGGTTTTATACTCGCTTTGGGGTTTTATACTGTCTTTGGGGTTTTATATTGGCTTTGGGGTTTTATATTGGCTTTGGGGTTCGATACTGGTTTTGGGGTTTTATACTGACTTTGGGGTTTTCAACTGGCTATGGGGTTTTATAATGGCTTTGGGGTTTTATTCTGGATTTGGGGTTTTATACTGGCTTTGGGGTTTTATGTTGGCTTTGGGGTTTCATACTGGCTTTGTAATTTTATTCTGGCTTCGGGGTTTTATACTGGTTTTGGGGTTTTATACTGGCTTTGGGGTTTTATACTGGCTTTGTAGTTTTATTCTGGCTTTGGCGTTTTATACTGGCTTTGGAGGTTTTTGACTGGCTTGGGAGTTTTATACTGACTTTGGGGTTTTATGTTGGCTTTGGGGTTTTATACTGGTTTTGGGGTTTTATACTGGCTTTGGGGTTTTATACTGGCTTTGGGGTTTTATACTGGCTTTGTGGTTTTATTTTGACTTTGGGATTTTAAACTGGCTTTGGGGTTTTATACTGGCTTTGGGGTTTTATATTGGCTTTGGGCTTTTATACGGGCATTGGGGTTTTATATTGGCTTTGGGGTTTTAAAGTGGCTATGGGGTTTTAAAATGGCTTTGGAGTATTATACTGGTTTTGGGGTTTTATACTGGCTTTGGGGTTTTATACTGGCTTTTGGTTTTATACTGGCTTTGGGGTTATACACTGGCCTTGGAGGTTTTATACTGGCTTGCGAGTTTTATACTGACTTTGGGTTTTTTTTATTGGATTTGGGGTTTTATACTGGCTTGGTGGTTTTATTCTGGCTTTGGGGTTTTATACTCGCTTTGGGGTTTTATACTGTCTTTGGGGTTTTATCCTGGCTTTGGGGTTTTATATTGGCTTTGGGGTTTGATACTGGTTTTGGGGTTTTATACTGACTTTGGGGTTTTCAACTGGCTATGGGGTTTTATAATGGCTTTGGGGTTTTATTCTGGATTTGGGGTTTTATACTGGCTTTGGGGTTTTATGTTGGCTTTGGGGTTTCATACTGGCTTTGTAATTTTATTCTGGCTTCGGGGTTTTATACTGGTTTTGGTGTTTTATACTGGCTTTGGGGTTTTATACTGGCTTTGTAGTTTTATTCTGGCTTTGGCGTTTTATACTGGCTTTGGAGGTTTTTGACTAGCTTGGGAGTTTTATTCTGACTTTGGGGTTTTATGTTGGCTTTGGGGTTTTATACTGGCTTTGGGGTTTTATAATGGCTTTGGGGTTTTATACTGGATTTGGGGTTTTATACTGACTTAGGTGTTATATTTTGGCTTTGGGGTTTTATCCTGACTTCGCGGTTTTATGATGGCTTTGGGGTTTTATACTGGCTGTGGGTTTTTATGTTGGCTTTGAGGTTTTTATACTTGCTTTGAGGTTTTATATTGGCTTTGGGGTTTTATAATGGCTTTGGGGTTTTATACTGGATTTGGGGTTTTATACTGACTTAGGTGTTATATTTTGGCTTTGGGGTTTTATCCTGACTTCGCGGTTTTATAATGGCTTTGGGGTTTTATACTGGCTGTGGGTTTTTATGTTGGCTTTGAGGTTTTTATACTTGCTTTGAGGTTTTATATTGGCTTTGGGGTTTCATATTGGCTTTGGGGTTTTTTACTGGCTTTGGGGTTTCATACTGGCTTTGTGGTTTTATACTGGCTTTGGGGTTTTATACTGGCTATGGGTTTTATACTGGCTTTGGGGTTTCATACTGGCTTTGTGGTTTTATTCTGGCTTTGGGGTTTTATACTGGCTTTGGGGTTTTATACTGCATTTGGGGTTTTATACTGACTTTGGAGTTTTATTTTGGCTTTGGGGTTTCATACTGACTTTGTGGTTTTATATTGGCTTTGTGGTTTAAACTGGCTATGGGGTTTTATACTGACTTAGGTGTTATATTTTGGCTTTGGGGTTTTATCCTGACTTCGCGGTTTTACAATGGCTTTGGGGTTTTATACTGGCTTTGGGTTTTTATGTTGGCTTTGAGGTTTTTATACTTGCTTTGAGGTTTTATATTGGCTTTGGGGTTTTATACTGGCTTTGGGGTTTTATATTGGCTTTGGGGTTTGATACTGGTTTTGGGGTTTTATACTGACTTTGGGGTTTTCAACTGGCTATGGGGTTTTATAATGGCTTTGGGGTTTTATTCTGGATTTGGGGTTTTATACTGGCTTTGGGGTTTTTTGTTGGCTTTGGGGTTTCATACTGGCTTTGTAATTTTATTCTGGCTTCGGGGTTTTATACTGGTTTTGGTGTTTTATACTGGCTTTGGGGTTTTATACTGGCTTTGTAGTTTTATTCTGGCTTTGGCGTTTTATACTGGCTTTGGAGGTTTTTGACTGGCTTGGGAGTTTTATTCTGAATTTGGGGTTTTATGTTGGCTTTGGGGTTTTATACTGGCTTTGGGGTTTTATAATGGCTTTGGGATTTTATACTGGATTTGGGGTTTTATACTGACTTAGGTGTTATATTTTGGCTTTGGGGTTTTATCCTGACTTCGCGGTTTTATAATGGCTTTGGGGTTTTATACTGGCTGTGGGTTTTTATGTTGGCTTTGAGGTTTTTATACTTGCTTTGAGGTTTTATATTGGCTTTGGGGTTTCATATTGGCTTTGGGGTTTTTTACTGGCTTTGGGGTTTCATACTGGCTTTGTGGTTTTATACTGGCTTTGGGATTTTATACTGGCTATGGGTTTATACTGGCTTTGGGGTTTCATACTGGCTTTGTGGTTTTATTCTGGCTTTGGGGTTTTATACTGGCTTTGGGGTTTTATACTGCCTTTGGGGTTTTATACTGACTTTGGAGTTTTATTTTGGCTTTGGGGATTCATACTGACTTTGTGGTTTTATTTTGGCTTTGGGGTTTTATTTTGGCTTTGGGGTTTTAAACTGGCTCTGGGGTTTTATACTGGCTTTGAGGTTTTATATTGGCTTTGGGCTTTCATACTGGCATTGGGGTTTTATATTGGCTTTGTGGTTTAAACTGGCTATGGGGTTTTATACTGGCTTTGGGGTTTTATACTGGCTTTGGGGTTTTTATATTGTCTTTGGGGTTATATACTGGCTTTGGGGTTTTATACTGGCTTTGGGGTTTTATATTGGCTTTGGGGTTTCATACTGACTTAGGTGTTATATTTTGGCTTTGGGGTTTTTTCCTGACTTCGCGGTTTTATAATGGCTTTGGGGTTTTATACTGGCTGTGGGTTTTTATGTTGGCTTTGAGGTTTTTATACTTGCTTTGAGGTTTTATATTGGCTTTGGGGTTTCATATTGGCTTTGGGGTTTTTTACTGGCTTTGGGGTTTCATACTGGCTTTGTGGTTTTATACTGGCTTTGGGGTTTTATACTGGCTATGGGTTTTATACTGGCTTTGGGGTTTCATACTGGCTTTGTGGTTTTATTATGGCTTTGGGGTTTTATACTGGCTTTGGGGTTTTATACTGCCTTTGGGGTTTTATACTGACTTTGGAGTTTTATTTTGGCTTTGGGGTTATATACTGGCTTTGGGGTTTTATACTGGCTTTGGGGTTTTATATTGTCTTTGGGGTTTCATACTGACTTTGTGGTTTTATTTTGGCTTTGGGGTTTTATTTTGGCTTTGGGGTTTTAAACTGGCTCTGGGGTTTTATACTGGCTTTGAGGTTTTATATTGGCTTTGGGCTTTTATAATGGCATTGGGGTTTTATATTGGCTTTAGGGTTTTAAACTGGCTATGGGGTTTCATAATGGTTTTGGGGTTTTATTCTGGCTTTGGGGTTTTATACTGGCATTTGGGGTTTTATACTGGCTTTGGGGTTTTATACTGGTTTTGGGGTTTTATACTGGCTTTTGGAGTTTTATACTGGCTTTTGGGTTTTATACTGGCTTTGGGGTTTTTATATTGGCTTTGGGGTTATATACTGGCTTTGGGGTTTTAAACTGGCTATCGAGTTTTATATTGGCTTTGGGGTTTGATACTAGTTTTGGGGTTTTATACTGACTTTGGGGTTTTCAACTGGCTATGGGGTTTTATAATGGCTTTGGGGTTTTAAACTGGATTTGGGGTTTTATACTGGCTTTGGGGTTTTATGTTGGCTTTGGGGTTTCATACTGGCTTTGTAATTTTATTCTGGCTTTGGGGTTTTATACTGGTTTTGGGGTTTTATACTGGCTTTGGGGTTTTATACTGGCTTTGTAGTTTTATTCTGGCTTTGGCGTTTTATACTGGCTTGGGAGGTGTTTGACTGGCTTGGGAGTTTTATACTGACTTTGGGGTTTTATGTTGGCTTTGGGGTTTTATACTGGCTTTGGGGTTTTATAATGGTTTGGGGTTTTATTTTTGCTTTGGGGTTTTAAACTGGCTTTGGGGTTTTATACTGGCATTGGGGTTTTATATTGGCTTTGGACTTTTATACGGGCATTGGGGTTTTATATTGGCTTTGGGGTTTTAAACTGGCTATGGGGTTTTATAATGGCTTTAGGGTTTTATACTGGATTTGGGGTTTTATGCTGGCTTTGGGTTTTTATGTTGGCTTTGAGGTTTTGATACTTGCTTTGAGGTTTTATATTGGCTTTGGGGTTTTATACTGGCTTTGGGGTTTTATATTGGCTTTGGTGTTTCATATTAGCTTTGGGGATTTATACTGGCTTTGGAGTTTTATACTGGCTTTGTGGTTTTATACTGGCTTTGGGGTTTTATACTGGCTTGGGGTTTTATACTGGCTATGGGTTTTATACTGGCTTCGGGGTTTCATACTGGCTTTGTGGTTTTATTCTGGGTTTGGGGTTTTATACTGGCTTTGGGGTTTTATACTGCCTTTGGGGTTTTATACTGGCTTTGTGGTTTTTTTCTGGCTTTGGGGTTTTATACTCGCTTTGGGGTTTTATATTGGCTTTGGGGTTTTTTTATTGGATTTGGGCTTTTATACTGGCTTTGTGGTTTTATTCTGGCTTTGGTGTTTTATACTCGCTTTGGGGTTTTATACTGGCTTTGGGGTTTTATACTGGCTTTGGGGTTTTATATTGGCTTTGGGGTTTGATACTGGTTTTGGGGTTTTATACTGACTTTGGGGTTTTCAAATGGCTATGGGGTTTTATAATGGCTTTGGGGTTTTATACTGGATTTGGGGTTTTATACTGGCTTTGGGGTTTTATGTTGGCTTTGGGGTTTCATACTGGCTTTGTAATTTTATTCTGGCTTTGGGGTTTTATACTGGTTTTGGGGTTTTATACTGGCTTTGGGGTTTTATACTGGCTTTGTAGTTTTATTCTGGCTTTGGCGTTTTATACTGGCTTGGGAGGTGTTTGACTGGCTTGGGAGTTTTATACTGACTTTGGGGTTTTATGTTGATATTTGGGGTTTTATACTGGCTTTGGGGTTTTATAATGGTTTGGGGTTTTATTTTTGCTTTGGGGTTTTAAACTGGCTTTGGGGTTTTATACTGGCATTGGGGTTTTATATTGGCTTTGGGCTTTTATGCGTGCATTGGGGTTTAATATTGGCTTTGGGGTTTTAAACTGGCTATGGGGTTTTATAATGGCTTTAGGGTTTTATACTGGATTTGGGGTTTTATACTGGCTTTGGGGTTTTATGTTGGCTTTGGGGTTTCATACTGGCTTTGTGATTGTATTCTGGCTTTGGGGTTTTATTCTGGTTTTGGGGTTTTATACTGGCTTTGGGGTTTTATACTGGCTTTGGGGTTTTATACTGGCTTTGGGTTTTTATTTTGACTTTGGGGTTTTAAACTGGCTTTGGGGTTTTAAACTGGCTATGGGGTTTTAAAATGGCTTTGGAGTTTTATACTGGCTTTGGGGTTTTATACTGGCTTTGGGGTTTTATACTGGCTTTTGGTTTTATACTGGCTTTGGGGTTATATACTGGCCTTGGAGGTTTTATACTGGCTTGCGAGTTTTATACTGACTTTGGGTATTTTTATTGGATTTGGAGTTTTATACTGGCTTGGTGGTTTTATTCTGGCTTTGGGGTTTTATACTCGCTTTGGGGTTTTATACTGTCTTTGGGGTTTTATATTGGCTTTGGGGTTTTATATTGGCTTTGGGGTTCGATACTGGTTTTGGGGTTTTATACTGACTTTGGGGTTTTCAACTGGCTATGGGGTTTTATAATGGCTTTGGGGTTTTATTCTGGATTTGGGGTTTTATACTGGCTTTGGGGTTTTATGTTGGCTTTGGGGTTTCATACTGGCTTTGTAATTTTATTCTGGCTTCGGGGTTTTATACTGGTTTTGGGGTTTTATACTGGCTTTGGGGTTTTATACTGGCTTTGTAGTTTTATTCTGGCTTTGGCGTTTTATACTGGCTTTGGAGGTTTTTGACTGGCTTGGGAGTTTTATACTGACTTTGGGGTTTTATGTTGGCTTTGGGGTTTTATACTGGTTTTGGGGTTTTATACTGGCTTTGGGGTTTTATACTGGCTTTGGGGTTTTATACTGGCTTTGTGGTTTTATTTTGACTTTGGGATTTTAAACTGGCTTTGGGGTTTTATACTGGCTTTGGGGTTTTATATTGGCTTTGGGCTTTTATACGGGCATTGGGGTTTTATATTGGCTTTGGGGTTTTAAAGTGGCTATGGGGTTTTAAAATGGCTTTGGAGTATTATACTGGTTTTGGGGTTTTATACTGGCTTTGGGGTTTTATACTGGCTTTTGGTTTTATACTGGCTTTGGGGTTATACACTGGCCTTGGAGGTTTTATACTGGCTTGCGAGTTTTATACTGACTTTGGGTTTTTTTTATTGGATTTGGGGTTTTATACTGGCTTGGTGGTTTTATTCTGGCTTTGGGGTTTTATACTCGCTTTGGGGTTTTATACTGTCTTTGGGGTTTTATCCTGGCTTTGGGGTTTTATATTGGCTTTGGGGTTTGATACTGGTTTTGGGGTTTTATACTGACTTTGGGGTTTTCAACTGGCTATGGGGTTTTATAATGGCTTTGGGGTTTTATTCTGGATTTGGGGTTTTATACTGGCTTTGGGGTTTTATGTTGGCTTTGGGGTTTCATACTGGCTTTGTAATTTTATTCTGGCTTCGGGGTTTTATACTGGTTTTGGTGTTTTATACTGGCTTTGGGGTTTTATACTGGCTTTGTAGTTTTATTCTGGCTTTGGCGTTTTATACTGGCTTTGGAGGTTTTTGACTAGCTTGGGAGTTTTATTCTGACTTTGGGGTTTTATGTTGGCTTTGGGGTTTTATACTGGCTTTGGGGTTTTATAATGGCTTTGGGGTTTTATACTGGATTTGGGGTTTTATACTGACTTAGGTGTTATATTTTGGCTTTGGGGTTTTATCCTGACTTCGCGGTTTTATGATGGCTTTGGGGTTTTATACTGGCTGTGGGTTTTTATGTTGGCTTTGAGGTTTTTATACTTGCTTTGAGGTTTTATATTGGCTTTGGGGTTTTATAATGGCTTTGGGGTTTTATACTGGATTTGGGGTTTTATACTGACTTAGGTGTTATATTTTGGCTTTGGGGTTTTATCCTGACTTCGCGGTTTTATAATGGCTTTGGGGTTTTATACTGGCTGTGGGTTTTTATGTTGGCTTTGAGGTTTTTATACTTGCTTTGAGGTTTTATATTGGCTTTGGGGTTTCATATTGGCTTTGGGGTTTTTTACTGGCTTTGGGGTTTCATACTGGCTTTGTGGTTTTATACTGGCTTTGGGGTTTTATACTGGCTATGGGTTTTATACTGGCTTTGGGGTTTCATACTGGCTTTGTGGTTTTATTCTGGCTTTGGGGTTTTATACTGGCTTTGGGGTTTTATACTGCATTTGGGGTTTTATACTGACTTTGGAGTTTTATTTTGGCTTTGGGGTTTCATACTGACTTTGTGGTTTTATATTGGCTTTGTGGTTTAAACTGGCTATGGGGTTTTATACTGACTTAGGTGTTATATTTTGGCTTTGGGGTTTTATCCTGACTTCGCGGTTTTACAATGGCTTTGGGGTTTTATACTGGCTTTGGGTTTTTATGTTGGCTTTGAGGTTTTTATACTTGCTTTGAGGTTTTATATTGGCTTTGGGGTTTTATACTGGCTTTGGGGTTTTATATTGGCTTTGGGGTTTGATACTGGTTTTGGGGTTTTATACTGACTTTGGGGTTTTCAACTGGCTATGGGGTTTTATAATGGCTTTGGGGTTTTATTCTGGATTTGGGGTTTTATACTGGCTTTGGGGTTTTATGTTGGCTTTGGGGTTTCATACTGGCTTTGTAATTTTATTCTGGCTTCGGGGTTTTATACTGGTTTTGGTGTTTTATACTGGCTTTGGGGTTTTATACTGGCTTTGTAGTTTTATTCTGGCTTTGGCGTTTTATACTGGCTTTGGAGGTTTTTGACTGGCTTGGGAGTTTTATTCTGAATTTGGGGTTTTATGTTGGCTTTGGGGTTTTATACTGGCTTTGGGGTTTTATAATGGCTTTGGGATTTTATACTGGATTTGGGGTTTTATACTGACTTAGGTGTTATATTTTGGCTTTGGGGTTTTATCCTGACTTCGCGGTTTTATAATGGCTTTGGGGTTTTATACTGGCTGTGGGTTTTTATGTTGGCTTTGAGGTTTTTATACTTGCTTTGAGGTTTTATATTGGCTTTGGGGTTTCATATTGGCTTTGGGGTTTTTTACTGGCTTTGGGGTTTCATACTGGCTTTGTGGTTTTATACTGGCTTTGGGATTTTATACTGGCTATGGGTTTATACTGGCTTTGGGGTTTCATACTGGCTTTGTGGTTTTATTCTGGCTTTGGGGTTTTATACTGGCTTTGGGGTTTTATACTGCCTTTGGGGTTTTATACTGACTTTGGAGTTTTATTTTGGCTTTGGGGATTCATACTGACTTTGTGGTTTTATTTTGGCTTTGGGGTTTTATTTTGGCTTTGGGGTTTTAAACTGGCTCTGGGGTTTTATACTGGCTTTGAGGTTTTATATTGGCTTTGGGCTTTCATACTGGCATTGGGGTTTTATATTGGCTTTGTGGTTTAAACTGGCTATGGGGTTTTATACTGGCTTTGGGGTTTTATACTGGCTTTGGGGTTTTTATATTGTCTTTGGGGTTATATACTGGCTTTGGGGTTTTATACTGGCTTTGGGGTTTTATATTGGCTTTGGGGTTTCATACTGACTTAGGTGTTATATTTTGGCTTTGGGGTTTTTTCCTGACTTCGCGGTTTTATAATGGCTTTGGGGTTTTATACTGGCTGTGGGTTTTTATGTTGGCTTTGAGGTTTTTATACTTGCTTTGAGGTTTTATATTGGCTTTGGGGTTTCATATTGGCTTTGGGGTTTTTTACTGGCTTTGGGGTTTCATACTGGCTTTGTGGTTTTATACTGGCTTTGGGGTTTTATACTGGCTATGGGTTTTATACTGGCTTTGGGGTTTCATACTGGCTTTGTGGTTTTATTATGGCTTTGGGGTTTTATACTGGCTTTGGGGTTTTATACTGCCTTTGGGGTTTTATACTGACTTTGGAGTTTTATTTTGGCTTTGGGGTTTCATACTGACTTTGTGGTTTTATTTTGGCTTTGGGGTTTTATTTTGGCTTTGGGGTTTTAAACTGGCTCTGGGGTTTTATACTGGCTTTGAGGTTTTATATTGGCTTTGGGCTTTCATACTGGCATTGGGGTTTTATATTGGCTTTGTGGTTTAAACTGGCTATGGGGTTTTATACTGGCTTTGGGGTTTTATACTGGCTTTGGGGTTTTTATATTGTCTTTGGGGTTATATACTGGCTTTGGGGTTTTATACTGGCTTTGGGGTTTTATATTGGCTTTGGGGTTTCATACTGACTTAGGTGTTATATTTTGGCTTTGGGGTTTTATCCTGACTTCGCGGTTTTATAATGGCTTTGGGGTTTGATACTGGCTTTGGGTTTTTATGTTGGCTTTGAGGTTTTTATACTTGCTTTGAGGTTTTATATTGGCTTTGGGGTTTTATACTGGCTTTGGGGTTTTATATTGGCTTTGGGGTTTCATATTGGCTTTGCGGTTTATACTGGCTTTGGGGTTTTATACTGGCTTTGTGGTTTTATACTGGCTTTGTGGTTTTATACTGGCTTCTGGTTTTATACTGGCTTTGGGGTTTTATACTGGCTTTGGGGTTTCATACTGGCTTTGTGGTTTTATTCTGGCTTTGGGGTTTTATACTGGCTTTGGGGTTTTATACTGCGTTTGGGGTTTTATACTGGCTTCGTGGTTTTATTCTGGCTTTGGGGTTTTATACTCGCTTTGTGGTTTTATATTGGCTTTGGGGGTTTTATACTGACTTTGGAGTTGTATTTTGGCTTTGGTGTTTCATACTGACTTTGTGGTTTTATTTTGGCTTTGGGGTTTTATTTTGGCTTTGGGGTTTTAAACTGGCTATCGGGTTTTATAATGGCTTTGGGGTTTAATTCTGGCTTTGGGGTTTTATACTGGCTTTTGGGGTTTTATTCTGGCTTTGGTGTTTTATACTGGCTTTGGGGTTTTATACTGGCTTTGGGGTTTTATACTGGCTTTGGGGTTATATACTGGCCTTGGAAGTTTTATACTGGCTTGCGAGTTTTATACTGACTTTGGGGTTTTTTTGTTGGATTTGGGGTTTTATACTGGCTTTGTGGTTTTATTCTGGCTTTGGGGTTTGATACTCGCTTTGGGGTTTTATGCTGGCTTTGGAGTTTTATACTTGCTTTGGGGTTTTATACTGTCTTTGGGGTTTTATTTTGGCTTTGGTGTTTTATACTAGATTTGGGGTTTTATACTGGCTTTGGGGTTTTATATTGGCTTTGGAGTTTGATACTGGTTTTGGGGTTTTATACTGACTTTGGAGTTTTCAACTGGCTATGGGGTTTTATAATGGCTTTGGGGTTTTATACTGGCTTTGGGGTTTTATACTGGCTTTGGGGTTTTCTGTTGGCTTTGGGGTTTCATACTGGCTTTGTGATTTTATTCTGGCTTTGGGGTTTTATACTGGTTTTGGGGTTTTATACTGGCTTTGGGGTTTTATACTGGCTTTGGGGTTTAATACTGGCTTTGTGGTTTTATTCTGGCTTTGTGGTTTTATACTCGCTTTGGGGTTTTATATTGGCTTTGGGGTTTTATACTGACTTTGGAGTTTTATTTTGGCTTTGGTGTTTCATACTGACTTTGTGGTTTTATTTTGGCTTTGGGGTTTTATTTTGGTTTTGGGGTTTTAAACTGGCTCTTGGGTTTTATACTGGCTTTGAGGTTTTATATTGGCTTTGGGCTTTTATACTGGCATTGGGGTTTTATAATGGCTTTGGGGTTTTAAACTGGCTATCGGGTTTTATAATGGCTTTGGGGTTTTATACTGGCTTTGGGGTTTTATACTGGCTTTTGGGGTTTTATACTGGCTTTGGGGTTTTATACTGGCTTTGGGGTTTTTATATTGGCTTTGGGGTTATATACTGGCTTTGAGGTTTTATACAGGCTTTGGGGTTTTATATTGGCTTTGGGGTTTCATACTGACTTAGGTGTTATATTTTGGCTATGGGGTTTTATCCTGACTTCGCGGTTTTATAATGGCTTTGGGGTTTTATACTGGCTTTGGGTTTTTATGTTGGCTTTGAGGTTTTTATACTTGCTTTGAGGTTTTATATTGGCTTTGGGGTTTCATATTGGCTTTGGGGTTTTATACTGGTTTTGGGGTTTTATACTGGCTTTGTGGTTTTATACTGGCTTTGGGGTTTTATACTGGCTTTGGGGTTTCATACTGGCTTTGTGGTTTTATTCTCGCTTTGGGGTTTTATACTGGCTTTGGGGTTTTATACTGCCTTTGGGGTTTTATACTGACTTTGTGGTTTTATTCTGGCTTTGGGGTTTTATACTCGCTTTGGGGTTTTATATTGGCTTTGGGGGTTTTATACTGACTTTGGAGTTTTATTTTGGCTTTGGTGTTTCATACTGACTTTGTGGTTTTATTTTGGCTTTGGTGTTTTATTTGGCTTTGGGGTTTTAAACTGGCTCTGGGGTTTTATACTGGCTTTGAGGTTTTATATTGGCTTTGGGCTATTATACTGGCATTGGGGTTTTATATTGGCTTTGGGGTTTTAAACTGGCTATCGGGTTTTATAATGGCTTTGGGGTTTTATTCTGGCTTTGGGGTTTTATACTGGCTTTTGGGGTTTTATACTGGCTTTGGTGTTTTATACTGGCTTTGGGGTTTTATACTGGCTTTGGGGTTTTATACTGCCTTTGGGGTTTTATACTGACTTTGTGGTTTTATTCTGGCTTTGGGGTTTTATACTCGCTTTGGGGTTTTATATTGGCGTTGGGGGTTTTATACTGACTTTGGAGGTTTATTTTGGCTTTGGTGTTTCATACTGACTTTGTGGTTTTATTTTGGCTTTGGGGTTTTATTTGGCTTTGGGGTTTTAAACTGGCTCTGGGGTTTTATACTGGCTTTGAGGTTTTATATTGGCTTTGGGCTATTATACTGGCATTGGGGTTTTATATTGGCTTTGGGGTTTTAAACTGGCTATCGGGTTTTATAATGGCTTTGGGGTTTTATTCTGGCTTTGGGGTTTTATACTGGCTTTTGGGGTTTTATACTGGCTTTGGTGTTTTATACTGGCTTTGGGGTTTTATACTGGCTTTGGGGTTTTATACTGGCTTTGAGTTTTATACTGGCTTTGGGGTTATATACTGGCCTTGGAGGTTTTATACTGGCTTGCGAGTTTTATACTGACTTTGGGGTTTTTTTGTTGGATTTGGGGTTTTATACTGGCTTTGTGATTTTATTCTGGCTTTGGGGTTTGATACTCGCTTTGGGGTTTTATGCTGGCTTTGGAGTTTTATACTGGCTTTGGGGTTTTATACTGTCTTTGGGGTTTTATTTTGGCTTTGGTGTTTTATACTAGATTTGGGGTTTTATACTGGCTTTGGGGTTTTATATTGGCTTTGGAGTTTGATACTGGTTTTGGGGTTTTATACTGACTTTGGAGTTTTCAACTGGCTATGGGGTTTTATAATGGCTTTGGTGTTTTATACTGGCTTTGGGGTTTTATACTGGCTTTGGGGTTTTCTGTTGGCTTTGGGGTTTCATACTGGCTTTGTGATTTTATTCTGGCTTTGGGGTTTTATACTGGTTTTGGGGTTTTATATTGGCTTTGGGGTTTCATATTGGCTTTGGGTTTTTATACTGGTTTTGGGGTTTTATACTGGCTTTGTGGTTTTATACTGGCTTTGGGGTTTTATACTGGCTTTGGGGTTTCATACTGGCTTTGTGGTTTTATTCTCGCTTTGGGGTTTTATACTGGCTTTGGGGTTTATACTGCCTTTGGGGTTTTATACTGACTTTGTGGTTTTATTCTGGCTTTGGGGTTTTATACTCGCTTTGGGGTTTTATATTGGCTTTGTGGGTTTTATACTGACTTTGGAGTTTTATTTTGGCTTTGGTGTTTCATACTGACTTTGTGGTTTTATTTTGGCTTTGGGGTTTTATTTGGCTTTGGGGTTTTAAACTGGCTCTGGGGTTTTATACTGGCTTTGAGGTTTTATATTGGCTTTGGGCTATTATACTGGCATTGGGGTTTTATATTGGCTTTGGGGTTTTAAACTGGCTATCGGGTTTTATAATGGCTTTGGGGTTTTATTCTGGCTTTGGGGTTTTATACTGGCTTTTGGGGTTTTATACTGGCTTTGGTGTTTTATACTGGCTTTGGGGTTTTATACTGGCTTTGGGGTTTTATACTGCCTTTGGGGTTTTATACTGACTTTGTGGTTTTATTCTGGCTTTGGGTTTTTATACTCGCTTTGGGGTTTTATATTGGCTTTGGGGGTTTTATACTGACTTTGGAGTTTTATTTTGGCTTTGGTGTTTCATACTGACTTTGTGGTTTTATTTTGGCTTTGGGGTTTTATTTGGCTTTGGGGTTTTAAACTGGCTCTGGGGTTTTATACTGGCTTTGAGGTTTTATATTGGCTTTGGGCTATTATACTGGCTTTGGGGTTTTATACTGGCTTTGGGGTTTAGTACTGGCTTTGTGGTTTTATTCTGGCTTTGGGGTTTTATACTCGCTTTGGGGTTTTATATTGGCTTTGGGGTTTTATACTGACTTTGGAGTTTTATTTTGGCTTTGGTGTTTCATACTGACTTTGTGGTTTTATTTTGGCTTTGGGGTTTTATTTGGCTTTGGGGTTTTAAACTGGCTCTGGGGTTTTATACTGGCTTTGAGGTTTTATATTGGCTTTGGGCTATTATACTGGCATTGGGGTTTTATATTGGCTTTGGGGTTTTAAACTGGCTATCGGGTTTTATAATGGCTTTGGGGTTTTATTCTGGCTTTGGGGTTTTATACTGGCTTTTGGGGTTTTATACTGGCTTTGGTGTTTTATACTGGCTTTGGGGTTTTATACTGGCTTTGGGGTTTTATACTGGCTTTGAGTTTTATACTGGCTTTGGGGTTATATACTGGCCTTGGAGGTTTTATACTGGCTTGCGAGTTTTATACTGACTTTGGGGTTTTTTTGTTGGATTTGGGGTTTTATACTGGCTTTGTGATTTTATTCTGGCTTTGGGGTTTGATACTCGCTTTGGGGTTTTATGCTGGCTTTGGAGTTTTATACTGGCTTTGGGGTTTTATACTGTCTTTGGGGTTTTATTTTGGCTTTGGTGTTTTATACTAGATTTGGGGTTTTATACTGGCTTTGGGGTTTTATATTGGCTTTGGAGTTTGATACTGGTTTTGGGGTTTTATACTGACTTTGGAGTTTTCTACTGGCTATGGGGTTTTATAATGGCTTTGGTGTTTTATACTGGCTTTGGGGTTTTATACTGGCTTTGGGGTTTTCTGTTGGCTTTGGGGTTTCATACTGGCTTTGTGATTTTATTCTGGCTTTGGGGTTTTATACTGGTTTTGGGGTTTTATATTGGCTTTGGGGTTTCATATTGGCTTTGGGTTTTTATACTGGTTTTGGGGTTTTATACTGGCTTTGTGGTTTTATACTGGCTTTGGGGTTTTATACTGGCTTTGGGGTTTCATACTGGCTTTGTGGTTTTATTCTCGCTTTGGGGTTTTATACTGGCTTTGGGGTTTATACTGCCTTTGGGGTTTTATACTGACTTTGTGGTTTTATTCTGGCTTTGGGGTTTTATACTCGCTTTGCGGTTTTATATTGGCTTTGTGGGTTTTATACTGACTTTGGAGTTTTATTTTGGCTTTGGTGTTTCATACTGACTTTGTGGTTTTATTTTGGCTTTGGGGTTTTATTTGGCTTTGGGGTTTTAAACTGGCTCTGGGGTTTTATACTGGCTTTGAGGTTTTATATTGGCTTTGGGCTATTATACTGGCATTGGGGTTTTATATTGGCTTTGGGGTTTTAAACTGGCTATCGGGTTTTATAATGGCTTTGGGGTTTTATTCTGGCTTTGGGGTTTTATACTGGCTTTTGGGGTTTTATACTGGCTTTGGTGTTTTATACTGGCTTTGGGGTTTTATACTGGCTTTGGGGTTTTATACTGCCTTTGGGGTTTTATACTGACTTTGTGGTTTTATTCTGGCTTTGGGGTTTTATACTCGCTTTGGGGTTTTATATTGGCTTTGGGGGTTTTATACTGACTTTGGAGTTTTATTTTGGCTTTGGTGTTTCATACTGACTTTGTGGTTTTATTTTGGCTTTGGGGTTTTATTTGGCTTTGGGGTTTTAAACTGGCTCTGGGGTTTTATACTGGCTTTGAGGTTTTATATTGGCTTTGGGCTATTATACTGGCATTGGGGTTTTATATTGGCTTTGGGGTTTTAAACTGGCTATCGGGTTTTATAATGGCTTTGGGGTTTTATTCTGGCTTTGGGGTTTTATACTGGCTTTTGGGGTTTTATACTGGCTTTGGTGTTTTATACTGGCTTTGGGGTTTTATACTGGCTTTGGGGTTTTATACTGGCTTTGGGGTTTTCTGTTGGCTTTGGGGTTTCATACTGGCTTTGTGATTTTATTCTGGCTTTGGGGTTTTATACTGGTTTTGGTGTTTTATACTGGCTTTGGGGTTTTATACTGGCTTTGGGGTTTAGTACTGGCTTTGTGGTTTTATTCTGGCTTTGGGGTTTTATACTCGCTTTGGGGTTTTATATTGGCTTTGGGGTTTTATACTGACTTTGGAGTTTTATTTTGGCTTTGGTGTTTCATACTGACTTTGTGGTTTTATTTTGCCTTTGGGGTTTTATTTTGGTTTTGGGGTTTTAAACTGGCTCTTGGGTTTTATACTGGCTTTGAGGTTTTATATTGGCTTTGGGCTTTTATACTGGAATTGGGGTTTTATATTGGCTTTGGGGTTTTAAACTGGCTATCGGGTTTTATAATGGCTTTGGGGTTTTATACTGGCTTTGGGGTTTTATACTGGCTTTTGGGGTTTTATACTGGCTTTGGGGTTTTATACTGGCTTTGGGGTTTTTATATTGGCTTTGGGTATATATACTGGCTTTGAGGTTTTATACAGGCTTTGGGGTTTTATATTGGCTTTGGGGTTTCATACTGACTTAGGTGTTATATTTTGGCTATGGGGTTTTATCCTGACTTCGCGGTTTTATAATGGCTTTGGGGTTTTATACTGGCTTTGGGGTTTTCTGTTGGCTTTGGGGTTTCATACTGGCTTTGTGATTTTATTCTGGCTTTGGGGTTTTATACTGGTTTTGGGGTTTTATATTGGCTTTGGGGTTTCATATTGGCTTTGGGGTTTTATACTGGTTTTGGGGTTTTATACTGGCTTTGTGGTTTTATACTGGCTTTGGGGTTTTATACTGGCTTTGGGGTTTCATACTGGCTTTGTGGTTTTATTCTCGCTTTGGGGTTTTATACTGGCTTTGGGGTTTATACTGCCTTTGGGGTTTTATACTGACTTTGTGGTTTTATTCTGGCTTTGGGGTTTTATACTCGCTTTGGGGTTTTATATTGGCTTTGTGGGTTTTATACTGACTTTGGAGTTTTATTTTGGCTTTGGTGTTTCATACTGACTTTGTGGTTTTATTTTGGCTTTGGGGTTTTATTTGGCTTTGGGGTTTTAAACTGGCTCTGGGGTTTTATACTGGCTTTGAGGTTTTATATTGGCTTTGGGCTATTATACTGGCATTGGGGTTTTATATTGGCTTTGGGGTTTTAAACTGGCTATCGGGTTTTATAATGGCTTTGGGGTTTTATTCTGGCTTTGGGGTTTTATACTGGCTTTTGGGGTTTTATACTGGCTTTGGTGTTTTATACTGGCTTTGGGGTTTTATACTGGCTTTGGGGTTTTATACTGGCTTTGAGTTTTATACTGGCTTTGGGGTTATATACTGGCCTTGGAGGTTTTATACTGGCTTGCGAGTTTTATACTGACTTTGGGGTTTTTTTGTTGGATTTGGGGTTTTATACTGGCTTTGTGGTTTTATTCTGGCTTTGGGGTTTGATACTCGCTTTGGGGTTTTATGCTGGCTTTGGGGTTGTATACTGGCTTTGGGGTTTTATACGGTCTTTGGGGTTTTATTTTGGCTTTGGTGTTTCATACTAGATTTGGGGTTTTATACTGGCTTTGGGGTTTTATATTGGCTTTGGGGTTTGATACTGGTTTTGGGGTTTTATACTGACTTTGGAGTTTTCAACTGGCTATGGGGTTTTATAATGGCTTTGGGGTTTTATACTGGCTTTGGGGTTTTATACTGGCTTTTGGGGATTTATACTGGCTTTGGGGTTTTATACTGGCTTTGGGGTTTTTATATTGGCTTTGGGTATATATACTGGCTTTGAGGTTTTATACAGGCTTTGGGGTTTTATATTGGCTTTGGGGTTTCATACTGACTTAGGTGTTATATTTTGGCTATGGGGTTTTATCCTGACTTCGCGGTTTTATAATGGCTTTGGGGTTTTATACTGGCTTTGGGGTTTTCTGTTGGCTTTGGGGTTTCATACTGGCTTTGTGATTTTATTCTGGCTTTGGGGTTTTATACTGGTTTTGGGGTTTTATATTGGCTTTGGGGTTTCATATTGGCTTTGGGGTTTTATACTGGTTTTGGGGTTTTATACTGGCTTTGTGGTTTTATACTGGCTTTGGGGTTTTATACTGGCTTTGGGGTTTCATACTGGCTTTGTGGTTTTATTCTCGCTTTGGGGTTTTATACTGGCTTTGGGGTTTATACTGCCTTTGGGGTTTTATACTGACTTTGTGGTTTTATTCTGGCTTTGGGGTTTTATACTCGCTTTGGGGTTTTATATTGGCTTTGTGGGTTTTATACTGACTTTGGAGTTTTATTTTGGCTTTGGTGTTTCATACTGACTTTGTGGTTTTATTTTGGCTTTGGGGTTTTATTTGGCTTTGGGGTTTTAAACTGGCTCTGGGGTTTTATACTGGCTTTGAGGTTTTATATTGGCTTTGGGCTATTATACTGGCATTGGGGTTTTATATTGGCTTTGGGGTTTTAAACTGGCTATCGGGTTTTATAATGGCTTTGGGGTTTTATTCTGGCTTTGGGGTTTTATACTGGCTTTTGGGGTTTTATACTGGCTTTGGTGTTTTATACTGGCTTTGGGGTTTTATACTGGCTTTGGGGTTTTATACTGGCTTTGAGTTTTATACTGGCTTTGGGGTTATATACTGGCCTTGGAGGTTTTATACTGGCTTGCGAGTTTTATACTGACTTTGGGGTTTTTTTGTTGGATTTGGGGTTTTATACTGGCTTTGTGGTTTTATTCTGGCTTTGGGGTTTGATACTCGCTTTGGGGTTTTATGCTGGCTTTGGGGTTGTATACTGGCTTTGGGGTTTTATACGGTCTTTGGGGTTTTATTTTGGCTTTGGTGTTTCATACTAGATTTGGGGTTTTATACTGGCTTTGGGGTTTTATATTGGCTTTGGGGTTTGATACTGGTTTTGGGGTTTTATACTGACTTTGGAGTTTTCAACTGGCTATGGGGTTTTATAATGGCTTTGGGGTTTTATACTGGCTTTGGGGTTTTATACTGGCTTTGGGGTTTTCTGTTGGCTTTGGGGTTTCATACTGGCTTTGTGATTTTATTCTGGCTTTGGGGTTTTATACTGGTTTTGGGGTTTTATACTGGCTTTGGGGTTTTATACTGGCTTTAGGGTTTAATATTGGCTTTGTGGTTTTATTCTGGCTTTGGGGTTTTATACTCGCTTTGGGGTTTTATATTGGCTTTGGGGTTTTATAATGACTTTGGAGTTTTATTTTGGCTTTGGGGTTTCATACTGACTTTGTGGTTTTATTTTGGCTTTGGGGTTTTATTTTGGCTTTGTGGTTTTAAACTGGCTATGGGTTTTATAATGGCTTTGGGGTTTTATTCTGGCTTTGGGGTTTTATACTGGCTTTTGGGGTTTTATTCTGTCTTTGGGGTTTTTTACTGGCTTTGGGGTTATATACTGGCTTTGGGGTTTTATACTGGCTTTGTGGTTTTATATTGGCTTTGTGGGTTTCATACTGACTTAGGTGTTATATTTTGGCTTTGGGGTTTTATCCTGACTTCGCGGTTTTATAATGGCTTTGGGGTTTTATACTGGCTTTGGGTTTTTATGTTGGCTTTGAGGTTTTGATACTTGCTTTGAGGTTTTAAATTGGCTTTGGGGTTTTATACTGGCTTTGGGGTTTTATATTGGCTTTGGGGTTTCATATTGGCTTTGGGGTTTTATACTGGCTTTGTGGTTTTATACTGGCTTTGTGGTTTTATACTGGCTTTGGGGTTTTATACTGGCTTGGGGTTTTATACTGGCTATGGGTTTCATACTGGCTTTGGGGTTTCATACTGGCTTTGTGGTTTTATTGTGGCTTTGGGGTTTTATACTGGCTTTGGGGTTTTATACTGCCTTTGGGGTTTTATACTGACTTTTGAGTTTTATTTTGGCTTTGGGGTTTCATACTGACTTTGTGGTTTTCTTTTGGCTTTGGGGTTTTATTTTGGCTTTGGGATTTTAAACTGGCTCTGGGGTTTTATACTGGCTTTGAGGTTTTATATTGGCTTTGGGCTTTTATACTGGCATTGGGGTTTTATATTGGCTTTGGGGTTTTAAACTGGCTATGGGGTTTCATAATGGCTTTGGGGTTTTATTCTGGCTTTGGGGTTTTATACTGGCTTTTGGGGTTTTATACTGGCTTTAGGGTTTTATACTGGCTTTGGGGTTTTATGTTGGCTTTAGGGTTTTACACTGGCTTTGGGGTTTAAGATTGGCTTTGGGCTTTTATACTGCCATTGGGGTTTTATATTGGGTTTTAAACTAGCTATGGGGTTTTATAATGGCTTAGGGGTTTTATACTGGCTTTGGGGTTTTATACTGGCTTTGAGGTTTCATACTGGCTTTGTGATTTTATTCTGGCTTTTGGGTTGTATACTGGCTTTGTGGTTTTATTCTGGCTTTGGGGCTTTATTCTGGCTTTGGGGTTTTATACTGGCTTCGTGGTTTTATTGTGGCTTTGGGGTTTTATTTTGGCTTTGAGGTTTTAAACTGGCTCTGGGGTTTTATACTAGCTTTGAGGTTTTATATTGGCTTTGGGCTTTTATACTGGCATTGGGGTGTAAATTGGCATTGGGGTTTTAAACTGGCTATGGGTTTTATAATGGCTTTGTGGTTTTATTCTGGCTTTGGGGTTTTATACTGGCTTTGAGGTTTTATATTGGCTTTGGGCTTTTATACTTTCATTGGGGTATTATATTGGCTTTGGGGTTTTAAACTGGCTATGGGGTTTCATAATGGCTTTGGGGTTTTATTCTGGCTTTGGGGTTTTATACTGGCTTTTGGGGTTTTATACTGGCTTTGGGGTTTCATACTGGCTTTGGAGGTTTTATACTGGCTTGCGAGTTTTATGCTGACTTTGGGGTTTTATGTTGTCTTTAGGGTTTTATACTGGCTTTGGGGTTTTATGTTGGCTTTAGGGTTTTACACTGGCTTTGGGGTTTAATATTGGCTTTGGGCTTTTATACTGCCATTGGGGTTTTATTTTGGGTTTGGGGTTTTAAACTGGCTATGGGGTTTTATAATGGCTTAGGGGTTTTATACTGGCTTTGGGGTTTTATACTGGCTTTGAGGTTTCATACTGGCTTTGTGATTTTATTCTGGCTTTTGGGTTTTATACTGGCTTTGTGGTTTTATTCTGGTTTTGGGGTTTTATTCTGGCTTTGGAGTTTTATACTGGCTTTGTGGTTTTATTGTGGCTTTGGGGTTTTATTTTGGCTTTGGGGTTTTAAACTGGCTCTGGGGTTTTATACTGGCTTTGAGGTTTTATATTGACTTTGGGCTTTTATACTGGCATTGGGGTTTTAAATTGGCTTTGGTGTTTTAAACTGGCTATGGATTTTATAATGGCTTTGGGGTTTTATTCTGGCTTTGGGGTTTTATACTGGCTTTTGTTGTTTTATACTGGCTTTGGGGTTTTATACTGGCTTTGGGGTTTTATACTGGCTTTGGGGTTTTTATATTGGCATTGGCGTTATATACTGGCTTTGGGGTTTTATACTGGCTTTGGGGTTTTATATTGGCTTTGGGGTTTCATACTGACTTTGGTGTTTTATTTTGGCTTTGGGGTTTTATCCTGACTTCGCGGTTTTATAATGGCTTTAGGGTTTTATACTGGCTTTGGGTTTTTATGTTGGCTTTGAGGTTTTGATACTTGCTTTGAGATTTTATATTGGCTTTGGGGTTTTATACTGGCTTGGGGTTTTATACTGGCTATGGGTTTTATACTGGCTTTGGGGTTTCATACTGGCTTTGTGGTTTTATTCTGGCTTTGGGGTTTTATACTGGCTTTGGGGTTTTATACTGCCTTTGGGGTTTTATACTGGCTTTGTGGTTTTATTCTGGCTGTGGGGTTTTATACTCGCTTTGGGGTTTTATACTGGCTATGGGTTTTATACTGGCTTTGGGGTTTCATACTGGCTTTGTGGTTTTATTCTGGCTTTGGGGTTTTATACTGGCTTTGGGTTTTTATGTTGACTTTGAGGTTTTTATACTTGCTTTGAGGTTTTATATTGGCTTTGGGGTTTTATACTGGTTTTGGGGTTTTATATTGGCTTTGGGGTTTCATATTGGCTTTGGGGTTTTATTCTGGCTTTGGGGTTTTATACTGGCTTTTGGGGTTTTATACTGGCTTTGGGGTTTTATACTGGCTTTGGGGTTTTATACTGGCTTTTGGGGTTTTATACTGGCTTTGGGGTTTTATACTGGCTTTGGGGTTTTTATATTGGCTTTGGGGTTATATACTGACTTAGGTGTTATATTTTGGCTTTGGGGTTTTATACTGGCTTTGGGGTTTTATGTTGACTTTGAGGTTTTTATACTTGCTTTGAGGTTTTATATTGGCTTTGGGGTTTCATATTGGCTTTGGAGTTTTATTCTGGCTTTGGGGTTTTATACTGGCTTTTGGGGTTTTATACTGTCTTTGGGGTTTTTTACTGGCTTTGGGGTTTTATACTGGCTTTTGGGGTTTTATACTGGCTTTTGGGTTTTTATATTGGCTTTGGGGTTATATACTGGCTTTGGGGTTTAATACTGGCTTTGTGGTTTTATATTGGCTTTGTGGGTTTCAGACTGACTTAGGTGTTATATTTTGGCTTTGGGGTTTTATCCTGACTTTGCGGTTTTATAATGGCTTTGGGGTTTTATACTGGCTTTGGGTTTTTATGTTGGCTTTGAAGTTTTGTTACTTGCTTTGAGATTTTATATTGGCTTTGGGGTTTTATACTGGCTTTGGGGTTTTATACTGGCTTTGTGGTTTTATACTGGCTTTGGGGTTTTATACTGGCTTGGGGTTTTATACTGGCTTTGGGGTTTTATACTGGCTTTTGGGGTTTTATGCTGGCTTTGGGGTTTTATACTGGCTTTGGGGTTTTATATTGGCTTTTGGGGTTTTATACTGGCTTTGGGGTTTTTATACTGGCTTTGGGGTTTTATACTGGCTTTGGGTTTTTATACTGGCTTTTGGGGTTTTATGCTGGCTTTGGGGTTTTATACTGGCTTTGGGGTTTTATATTGGCTTTTGGGGTTTTATACTGGCTTTGGGGTTTTTATACTGGCTTTGGGGTTTTATACTGGCTTTGGGGTTTTATACTGGCTTTGGGGTTTTTATATTGGCTTTGGGGTTATATACTGGCTTTGGGGTTTTATATTGGCTTTAGGGTTTCATACTGACTTAGGTGTTATATTTTGGCTTTGGGGTTTTATACTGGCTTTGGGTTTTTATGTTGACTTTGAGGTTTTTATACTTGCTTTGAGGTTTTATATTGGCTTTGGGGTTTTATACTGGCTTTGGGGTTTTATATTGGCTTTGGGGTTTCATATTGGCTTTGGGGTTTTATTCTGGCTTTGGGGTTTTATACTGGCTTTTGGGGTTTTATACTGTCTTTGGGGTTTTTTACTGGCTTTGGGGTTTTATACTGGCTTTTGGGTTTTTATATTGGCTTTGGGGTTATATACTGGCTTTGGGGTTTTATACTGGCTTTGTGGTTTTATATTGGCTTTGTGGGTTTCAGACTGACTTAGGTGTTATATTTTGGCTTTGGGGTTTTATCCTGACTTTGCGGTTTTATAATGGCTTTAGGGTTTTATACTGGCTTTGGGTTTTTATGTTGGCTTTGAGGTTTTGATACTTGCTTTGAGATTTTATATTGGCTTTGGGGTTTTATACTGGCTTGGGGTTTTATACTGGCTATGGGTTTTATACTGGCTTTGGGGTTTCATACTGGCTTTGTGGTTTTATTCTGGCTTTTGCGTTTTATACTGGCTTTGGGGTTTTATACTGCCTTTGGGGTTTTATACTGGCTTTGTGGTTTTATTCTGGCTGTGGGGTTTTATACTCGCTTTGGGGTTTTATACTGGCTATGGGTTTTATACTGGCTTTGGGGTTTCATACTGGCTTTGTGGTTTTATTCTGGCTTTGGGGTTTTATACTGGCTTTGGGTTTTTATGTTGACTTTGAGGTTTTTATACTTGCTTTGAGGTTTTATATTGGCTTTGGGGTTTTATACTGGCTTTGGGGTTTTATATTGGCTTTGGGGTTTCATATTGGCTTTGGGGTTTTATTCTGGCTTTGGGGTTTTATACTGGCTTTTGGGGTTTTATACTGTCTTTGGGGTTTTTTACTGGCTTTGGGGTTTTATACTGGCTTTTGGGGTTTTATACTGGCTTTTGGGTTTTTATATTGGCTTTGGGGTTATATACTGGCTTTGGGGTTTTATACTGGCTTTGTGGTTTTATATTGGCTTTGTGGGTTTCAGACTGACTTAGGTGTTATATTTTGGCTTTGGGGTTTTATCCTGACTTTGCGGTTTTATAATGGCTTTGGGGTTTTATACTGGTTTTGGGTTTTTATGTTGGCTTTTAGGTTTTGATACTTGCTTTGAGATTTTATATTGGCTTTGGGGTTTTATACTGGCTTTGGGGTTTTATACTGGCTTGGGGTTTTATACTGGATATGGGTTTTATACTGGCTTTGGGGTTTCATACTGGCTTTGTGGTTTTATTCTGGCTTTGGGGTTTTATACTGGCTTTGGGGTTTTATACTGCCTTTGGGGTTTTATACTGGCTTTGTGGTTTTATTCTGGCTTTGGGGTTTTATACTCGCTTTGGGGTTTTATACTGGCTATGGGTTTTATACTGGCTTTGGGGTTTCATACTGGCTTTGTGGTTTTATTCTGGCTTTGGGGTTTTATACTGGCTTTGGGGTTTTATACTAGCTTTGTGGTTTTATTCTGGCTTTGGGGTTTTATACTCGCTTTGGGGTTTTATATTGGCTTTTGGGTTTTATACTGACTTTGGAGTTTTATTTTGGCTTTGGGGTTTCATACTGACTTTGTGGTTTTATTTTGGCTTTGGGGTTTTATTTTGGCTTTGGGGTTTTAAACTGGCTCTGGGGATTTATACTGGCTTTGAGGTTTTATTTTGGCTTTGGGCTTTTATACTGGCATTGGGGTTTTATATTGGCTTTGGGGTTTTAAACTGGCTATGGGGTTTCATAATGGTTTTGGGGTTTTAGTCTGGCTTTGGGGTTTTATACTGGCTTTTGGGGTTTTATGCTGGCTTTGGGGTTTTATACTGGCTTTGGGGTTTTATACTGGCTTTTGGGGTTTTATACTGGCTTTGGGGTTTTATACTGGCTTTGGGGTTTTTATATTGGCTTTGGGGTTATATACTGGCTTTGGGGTTTTATACTGGCTTTGGGGTTTTATATTGGCTTTGGGGTTTCATACTGACTTAGGTGTTATATTTTGGCTTTGGGGTTTTATCCTGACTTCACGGTTTTATAATGGCTTTGGGGTTTCATACTGGCTTTGGGTTTTTACGTTGGCTTTGAGGTTTTTATACTTGCTTTGAGGTTTTATATTGGCTTTGGAGTTTTATACTGGCTTTGGGGTTTTATACTGGCTTTGTGGTTTTATACTGGCTTTGGGGTTTTATACTGGCTTGGGGTTTTATACTGGCTATGGGTTTGATACCGGCTTTGGTTTTTCATACTGGCTTTGTGGTTTTATTCTGGCTTTGGGGTTTTATACTGGCTTTGGGGTTTTATACTGCCTTTCGGGTTTTATACTGGCTTTGTGGTTTTATTCTGGCTTTGGGGTTTTATACTGGCTTTGGGGTTTTATACTGCCTTTGGGGTTTTATACTGGCTTTATGGTTTTATTCTGGCTTTGGGGTTTTATACTCGCTTTGGGGTTTTATATTGGCTTTGGGGTTTTATACTGACTTTGGAGTTTTATTTTGGCTTTGGGGTTTCATACTGACTTTGTGGTTTTATTTTGGCTTTGGGGTTTTATTTTGGCTTTGGGGTTTTAAACTGGCTCTGGGGTTTTATACTGGCTTTGAGGTTTTATATTGGCTTTGGGGTTTTAAACTGGCTATGGGGTTTCATAATGGTTTTGGGGTTTTATTCTGGCTTTGGGGTTTTATACTGGCTTTTGGGGTTTTATGCTGGCTTTGGGGTTTTATACTGGCTTTGGGGTTTTATACTGGCTTTTGGGGTTTTATACTGGCTTTGGGTTTTTATACTGGCTTTGGGGTTTTTATATTGGCTTTGGGGTTATATACTGGCTTTGGGGTTTTATACTGGCTTTGGGGTTTTATATTGGCTTTGGGGTTTCATACTGACTTAGGTGTTATATTTTGGCTTTGGGGTTTTATCCTGACTTCGCGGTTTTATAATGGCTTTGGGGTTTCATACTGGCTTTGGGTTTTTATGTTGGCTTTGAGGTTTTTATACTTGCTTTGAGGTTTTATATTGGCTTTGGAGTTTTATACTGGCTTTGGGGTTTTATACTGGCTTTGTGGTTTTATACTGGCTTTGGGGTTTTATACTGGCTTGGGGTTTTATACTGGCTATGGGTTTTATACCGGCTTTGGTTTTTCATACTGGCTTTGTGGTTTTATTCTGGCTTTGGGGTTTTATACTGGCTTTGGGGTTTTATACTGCCTTTCGAGTTTTATACTGGCTTTGTGGTTTTATTCTGGCTTTGGGGTTTTATACTGGCTTTGGGGTTTTATACTGCCTTTGGGGTTTTATACTGGCTTTATGGTTTTATTCTGGCTTTGGGGTTTTATACTCGCTTTGGGGTTTTATATTGGCTTTGGGGTTTTATACTGACTTTGGAGTTTTATTTTGGCTTTGGGGTTTCATACTGACTTTGTGGTTTTATTTTGGCTTTGGGGTTTTATTTTGGCTTTGGGGTTTTAAACTGGCTCTGGGGTTTTATACTGGCTTTGAGGTTTTATATTGGCTTTGGGCTTTTATACTGGCATTGGGGTTTTATATTGGCTTTGGGGTTTTATACTGGCTTTGGGGTTTTATATTGGCTTTGGGCTTTCATTTTGGCTTTGGGGTTTTATACTGGCTTTGGGGTTTTATACTGGCTTTTTGGTTTTATACTGGCTTTGGTGTTTTATACTGGCTTGGGGTTTTATATTGGCTATGGGTTTTATACTGGCTTTGGGGTTTCATACTGGCTTTGTGGTTTTATTCTGGCTTTGGGGTTTTATACTGGCTTTGGGGTTTTATACTGCCTTTGGGGTTTTATACTCGCTTTGGGGTTTATATTGGCTTTGGGGTTTTATACTGACTTTGGAGTTTTATTTTGGCTTTAGGGTTTCATACTGACTTTATGGATTTATTTTGGCTTTGGGGTTTTATTTTGGCTTTGGGGTTTTAACTGGCTCTGGGGTTTTATACTGGCTTTGAGGTTTTATATTGGCTTTGGGGTTTTATACTGACTTTGGAGTTTTATTTTGGCTTTGGGGTTTCATACTGACATTGTGGTTTTATTTTGGCTTTGGGGTTTTATTTTGGCTTTGGGGTTTTAAACTGGCTCTGGGGTTTTATACTGGCTTTGAGGTTTTATTTTGGCTTTGGGCTTTTATACTGGCATTGGGGTTTTATATTGGCTTTGGGGTTTTATACTGGCTTGGGGTTTTATACTGGCTATGGGTTTTATACCGGCTTTGGTTTTTCATACTGGCTTTGTGGTTTTATTCTGGCTTTGGGGTTTTATACTGGCTTTGGGGTTTTATACTGCCTTTCGGGTTTTATACTGGCTTTGTGGTTTTATTCTGGCTTTGGGGTTTTATACTGGCTTTGGGGTTTTATACTGCCTTTGGGGTTTTATACTGGCTTTATGGTTTTATTCTGGCTTTGGGGTTTTATACTCGCTTTGGGGTTTTATATTGGCTTTGGGGTTTTATACTGACTTTGGAGTTTTATTTTGGCTTTGGGGTTTCATACTGAATTGTGGTTTTATTTTGGCTTTGGGGTTTTATTTTGGCTTTGGGGTTTTAAACTGGCTCTGGGGTTTTATACTGGCTTTGAGGTTTTATTTTGGCTTTGGGCTTTTATACTGGCATTGGGGTTTTATATTGGCTTTGGGGTTTTATACTGGCTTTGGGGTTTTATATTGGCTTTGGGGTTTCATTTTGGCTTTGGGGTTTTATACTGGCTTTGGGGTTTTATACTGGCTTTTTGGTTTTATACTGGCTTTGGTGTTTTATACTGGCTTGGGGTTTTATATTGGCTATGGGTTTTATACTGGCTTTGGGGTTTCATACTGGCTTTGTGGTTTTATTCTGGCTTTGGGGTTTTATACTGGCTTTGGGGTTTTATACTGCCTTTGGGGTTTTATACTCGCTTTGGGGTTTTATATTGGCTTTGGGGTTTTATACTGACTTTGGAGTTTTATTTTGGCTTTAGGGTTTCATACTGACTTTATGGATTTATTTTGGCTTTGGGGTTTTATTTTGGCTTTGGGGTTTTAAACTGGCTCTGGGGTTTTATACTGGCTTTGAGGTTTTATATTGGCTTTGGGCTTTTATACTGACTTTGGAGTTTTATTTTGGCTTTGGGGTTTCATACTGACTTTGTGGTTTTATTTTGGCTTTGGGGTTTTATTTTGGTTTTGGGGTTTTAAACTGGCTCTGGGGTTTTATACTGGCTTTGAGGTTTTATTTTGGCTTTGGGCTTTTATACTGGCATTGGGGTTTTATATTGGCTTTGGGGTTTTATACTGGCTTTGAGGTTTTATATTGGCTTTGGGGTTTCATATTGGCTTTGGGGTTTTATACTGGCTTTGGGGATTTATACTGGCTTGGGGTTTTATATTGGCTATGGGTTTTATACTGGCTTGGGGGTTTCATACTGGCTTTGTGGTTTTATTCTGGCTTTGGGGTTTTATACTGGCTTTGGGGTTTTATACTGCCTTTGGGGTTTTATACTGGCTTTGTGGTTTTATTCTGGCTTTGGGGTTTTATACTCGCTTTGGGGTTTTATATTGGCTTTGGGGTTTTATACTGACTTTGGAGTTTTATTTTGGCTTTGGGGTTTCATACTGACTTAGGTGTTATATTTTGGCTTTGGGGTTTTATCCTGACTTCGCGGTTTTATAATGGCTTTGGGGTTTCATACTGGCTTTGGGTTTTTATGTTGGCTTTGAGGTTTTTATACTTGCTTTGAGGTTTTATATTGGCTTTGGGGTTTTATACTGGCTTTGGGGTTTTATATTGGCTTTGGGGTTTCATATTGGCTTTGGGGTTTTATACTGGCTTTAGGGTTTTTATATTGGCTTTGTGGTTTTATACTGGCTTTGGGGTTTTATACTGGCTTGGGGTTTTATACTGGCTATGGGTTTTATACTGGCTTTGGGGTTTCATACTGGCTTTGTGGTTTTATTCTGGCTTTGGGGTTTTATACTGGCTTTGGGGTTTATACTGCCTTTGGGGTTTTATACTGGCTTTGTGGTTTTATTCTGGCTTTGGGGTTTTATACTCGCTTTGGGGTTTCATATTGGCTGTGGGGGTTTTATACTGACTTTGGAGTTTTATTTTGGCTTTGGTGTTTCATACTGACTTTGTGGTTTTATTTTGGCTTTGGGGTTTTATTTTGGCTTTGGGGTTTTAAACTGGCTCTGGGGTTTTATACTGGCTTTGAGGTTTTATATTGGCTTTGGGCTTTTATACTGGCATTGGGGTTTTATATTGGCTTTGGGGTTTTAAACTGGCTATCGGGTTTTATAATGGCTTTGGGGTTTTATTCTGGCTTTGGGGTTTTATACTGGCTTTTGGGGTTTTATACTGGCTTTGGTGTTTTATACTGGCTTTGGGGTTTTATACTGGCTTTGGGGTTTTATACTGACTTTGAGTTTTATACTGGCTTTGGGGTTATATACTGGCCTTGGAGGTTTTATACTGGCTTGCGAGTTTTATACTGACTTTGGGGTTTTTTTGTTGGATTTGGGGTTTTATACTGGCTTTGTTGTTTTATTCTGGCTTTCGGGTTTGATACTCGCTTTGGGGTTTTATGCTGGCTTTGGGGTTTTATACTGGCTTTGGGGTTTTATACTGTCTTTGGGGTTTTATTTTGGCTTTGGTGTTTTATACTAGATTTGGGGTTTCATACTGGCTTTTGGGTTTTATATTTGCTTTGGGGTTTGATACTGGTTTTGGGGTTTTATACTGACTTTGGAGTTTTCAACTGGCTATGGGGTTTTATAATGGCTTTGGGGTTTTATACTGGCTTTGGGGTTTTATACTGGCTTTGGGGTTTTCTGTTGGCTTTGGGGTTTCATACTGGCTTTGTGATTTTATTCTGGCTTTGGGTTTTTAAACTGGTTTTGGGGTTTTATACTGGCTTTGGGGTTTTATACTGGCTTTGGGGTTTAATACTGGCTTTGTGGTTTTATTCTGGCTTTGGGGTTTTATACTCGCTTTGGGGTTTTATATTGGCTTTGGTGTTTTATAATGACTTTGGAGTTTTATTTTGGCTTTGGGGTTTCATACTGACTTTGTGGTTTTATTTTGGCTTTGGGGTTTTATTTTGGCTTTGGGGTTTTAAACTGGCTCTGGGGTTTTATACTGGCTTTGAGGTTGTATATTGGCTTTGGGCTTTAATACTGGCATTGGGGTTTCAAATTGGCTTTGGGGTTTTAAACTCGCTATGGGTTTTATAATGGCTTTGGGGTTTTATTCTGGCTTTGGGGTTTTATACTAGCTTTTGGGGGTTTATACTGTCTTTGGGGTTTTTTACTGGCTTTGGGGTTTTATACTGGCTTTTGGGGTTTTATACTGGCTTTTGGGTTTTTATATTGGCTTTGGGGTTATATACTGGCTTTGGGGTTTTATACTGGCTTTGTGGTTTTATATTGGCTTTGTGGGTTTCATACTGACTTAGGTGTTATATAATGGCTTTGGGGTTTTATCCTGACTTCGCGGTTTTATAATGGCTTTGGGGTTTTATGCTGGCTTTGGGTTTTTTTATGTTGGCTTTGAGGCTTTGATACTTGCTTTGAGGTTTTATATTGGCTTTGGGGTTTTATACTGGCTTTGGGGTTTTATATTGCTTTGGGGTTTAATATTGGCTTTGGGGTTTTATACTGGCTTTGGGGTTTTATACTGGCTTTGTGGTTTTATACTGGATTTGGGGTTTTATACTGGCTTGGGGTTTTATACTGTCTATGGGTTTTATACTGGCTTTGGGGTTTCATACTGGCTTCGTGGTTTTATTCTGGCTTTGGGGTTTTATACTGGCTTTGGGCTTTTATACTGCCTTTGGGGTTTTAAACTGGCTTTGTGGTTTTATTCTGGCTTTGGGGTTTTATACTCGCTTTGGGGTTTTATATTGGCTTTGGGGTTTTATACTGACTTTGGAGTTTTATTTTGGCTTTGGGGTTTCATACTGACTTTGTGGTTTTATTTTGGCTTTGGGGTTTTATTTTGGCTTTGGGGTTTTAAACTGGCTCTGGGGTTTTATACTGGCTTAGAGGTTTTATATTGGCTTTGGGCTTTTATACTGGCATTGGGGTTTTATATTGGCTTTGGGGTTTTAAACTGGCTATGGGGTTTCATAATGGCTTTGGGGTTTTATTCTGGCTTTGGGGTTTTATACTGGCTTTTAGGGTTTTATACTGGCATTGGGGTTTTATACTGGCTTTGGGGTGTTATACTGGCTTTTGGGGTTTTAAACTGGCTTTGGGGTTTTATACTGGCTTTGGGGTTTTATACTGGCTTTTGGGGTTTTATTCTGGCTTTCGGGTTTTTATATTGGCTTTGGGGTTATATACTGGCTTTGGGGTTTTATACTGGCTTTGCGGTTTTCTGTTGGCTTTGGGGTTTCATACTGGCTTTGTGATTTTATTCTGGCTTTGGGGTTTTATACTGGTTTTGGGGTTTTATACTGGCTTTGGGGTTTTATACTGGCTTTGGGGTTTAATACTGGCTTTGTGGTTTTATTCTGGCTTTGGGGTTTTATACTGGCTTTGGGGTTTTATATTGGCTTTGGGGTTTTATAATGACTTTGGAGTTTTATTTTGGCTTTGGGGTTTCATACTGACTTTGTGGTTTTATTTTGGCTTTGGGGTTTTATTTTGGCTTTGGGGTTTTAAACTGGCTCTGGGGTTTTATACTGGCTTTGAGGTTGTATATTGGCTTTACGCTTTTATACTGGCATTGGGGTTTCAAATTGGCTTTGGGGTTTTAAACTCGCTATGGGTTTTATAATGGCTTTGGGGTTTTATTCTGGCTTTGGGGTTTTATACTAGCTTTTGGGGTTTTATACTGTCTTTGGGGTTTTTTACTGGCTTTGGGGTTTTATACTGGCTTTTGGGGTTTTATACTGGCTTTTGGGTTTTTATATTGGCTTTGGGGTTATATACTGGCTTTGGGGTTTTATACTGGCTTTGTGGTTTTATATTGGCTTTGTGGGTTTCATACTGACTTAGGTGTTATATAATGGCTTTGGGGTTTTATCCTGACTTCGCGGTTTTATAATGGCTTTGGGGTTTTATGCTGGCTTTGGGTTTTTTTATGTTGGCTTTGAGGCTTTGATACTTGCTTTGAGGTTTTATATTGGCTTTGGGGTTTTATACTGGCTTTGGGGTTTTATATTGGCTTTGGGGTTTCATATTGGCTTTGGGGTTTTATACTGGCTTTGGGGTTTTATACTGGCTTTGTGGTTTTATACTGGCTTTGGGGTTTTATACTGGCTTGGGGTTTTATACTGGCTATGGGTTTTATACTGGCTTTGGGGTTTCATACTGGCTTCGTGGTTTTATTCTGGCTTTGGGGTTTTATACTGGCTTTGGGCTTTTATACTGCCTTTGGGGTTTTAAACTGGCTTTGTGGTTTTATTCTGGCTTTGGGGTTTTATACTCGCTTTGGGGTTTTATATTGGCTTTGGGGTTTTATACTGACTTTGGAGTTTTATTTTGGCTTTGGGGTTTCATACTGACTTTGTGGTTTTATTTTGGCTTTGGGGTTTTATTTTGGCTTTGGGGTTTTAAACTGGCTCTGGGGTTTTATACTGGCTTAGAGGTTTTATATTGGCTTTGGGCTTTTATACTGGCATTGGGGTTTTATATTGGCTTTGGGGTTTTAAACTGGCTATGGGGTTTCATAATGGCTTTGGGGTTTGATTCTGGCTTTGGGGTTTTATACTGGCTTTTAGGGTTTTATACTGGCATTGGGGTTTTATACTGGCTTTGGGGTGTTATACTGGCTGTTGGGGTTTTAAACTGGCTTTGGGGTTTTATACTGGCTTTGGGGTTTTATACTGGCTTTTGGGGTTTTATTCTGGCTTTCGGGTTTTTATATTGGCTTTGGGGTTATATACTGGCTTTGGGTTTTATACTGGCTTTGCGGTTTTCTGTTGGCTTTGGGGTTTCATACTGGCTTTGTGATTTTATTCTGGCTTTGGGGTTTTATACTGGTTTTGGGGTTTTATACTGGCTTTGGGGTTTTATACTGGCTTTGGGGTTTTATACTGGCTTTGCGGTTTTCTGTTGGCTTTGGGGTTTCATACTGGCTTTGTGATTTTATTCTGGCTTTGGGGTTTTATACTGGTTTTGGGGTTTTATACTGGCTTTGGGGTTTTATACTGGCTTTGGGGTTTAATACTGGCTTTGTGGTTTTATTCTGGCTTTGGGGTTTTATACTGGCTTTGGGGTTTTATATTGGCTTTGGGGTTTTATAATGACTTTGGAGTTTTATTTTGGCTTTGGGGTTTCATACTGACTTTGTGGTTTTATTTTGGCTTTGGGGTTTTATTTTGGCTTTGGGGTTTTAAACTGGCTCTGGGGTTTTATACTGGCTTTGAGGTTGTATATTGGCTTTACGCTTTTATACTGGCATTGGGGTTTCAAATTGGCTTTGGGGTTTTAAACTCGCTATGGGTTTTATAATGGCTTTGGGGTTTCATTCTGGCTTTGGGGTTTTATACTAGCTTTTGGGGTTTTATACTGTCTTTGGGGTTTTTTACTGGCTTTGGGGTTTTATACTGGCTTTTGGGGTTTTATACTGGCTTTTGGGTTTTTATATTGGCTTTGGGGTTATATACTGGCTTTGGGGTTTTATACTGGCTTTGTGGTTTTATATTGGCTTTGTCGGTTTCATACTGACTTAGGTGTTATATTTTGGCTTTGGGGTTTTATCCTGACTTCGCGGTTTTATAATGGCTTTGGGGTTTTATGCTGGCTTTGGGATTTTTATGTTGGCTTTGAGGTTTTGATACTTGCTTTGAGGTTTTATATTGGCTTTGGGGTTTTATACTGGCTTTGGGGTTTTATATTGGCTTTGGGGTTTCATATTGGCTTTGGGGTTTTATACTGGCTTTGGGGTTTTATACTGGCTTTGTGGTTTTATACTGGCTTTGGGGTTTTATTCTGGCTTGGGGTTTTATACTGGCTATGGGTTTTATACTGGCTTTGGGGTTTCATACTGGCTTCGTGTTTTTATTCTGGCTTTGGGGTTTTATACTGGCTTTGGGCTTTTATACTGCCTTTGGGGTTTTAAACTGGCTTTGTGGTTTTATTCTGGCTTTGGGGATTTATACTCGCTTTGGGGTTTTATATTGGCTTTGGGGTTTTATACTGACTTTGGAGTTTTATTTTGGCTTTGGGGTTTCATACTGACTTTGTGGTTTTATTTTGGCTTTGGGGTTTTATTTTGGCTTTGGGGTTTTAAACTGGCTCTGGGGTTTTATACTGGCTTTGAGGTTTTATATTGGCTTTGGGCTTTTATACTGGCATTGGGGTTTTATATTGGCTTTGGGGTTTTAAACTGGCTTTGGGGTTTTATATTGGCTTTGGGGTTTCATATTGGCTTTGGGGTTTTATACTGGCTTTTAGGGTTTTATACTGGCATTGGGGTTTTATACTGGCTTTGGGGTGTTATTTTGGCTTTGGGGTTTTAAACTGGCTCTGGGGTTTTATACTGGCTTTGAGGTTTTATATTGGCTTTGGGCTTTTATACTGGCATTGGGGTTTTATATTGGCTTTGGGGTTTTAAACTGGCTTTGGGGTTTTATATTGGCTTTGGGGTTTCATATTGGCTTTGGGGTTTTATACTGGCTTTTAGGGTTTTATACTGGCATTGGGGTTTTATACTGGCTTTGGGGTGTTATACTGGCTTTTGGGGTTTTAAACTGGCTTTGGGGTTTTTTACTGGCTTTGGGGTTTTATACTGGCTTTTGGGGTTTTATTCTGGCTTTCGGGTTTTTATATTGGCTTTGGGGTTATATACTGGCTTTGGGGTTTTATACTGGCTTTGCGGTTTTCTGTTGGCTTTGGGGTTTCATACTGGCTTTGTGATTATATTCTGGCTTTGGGGTTTTATACTGGTTTTGGGGTTTTATACTGGCTTTGGGGTTTTATACTGGCTTTGGGGTTTAATACTGGCTTTGTGGTTTTATTCTGGCTTTGGGGTTTTATACTCGCTTTGGGGTTTTATATTGGCTTTGGGGTTTTATAATGACTTTGGAGTTTTATTTTGGCTTTGGGGTTTCATACTGACTTTGTGGTTTTATTTTGGCTTTGGGGTTTTATTTTGGCTTTGGGGTTTTAAACTGGCTCTGGGGTTTTATACTGGCTTTGAGGTTGTATATTGGCTTTACGCTTTTATACTGGCATTGGGGTTTCAAATTGGCTTTGGGGTTTTAAACTCGCTATGGGTTTTGTAATGGCTTTGGGGTTTCATTCTGGCTTTGGGGTTTTATACTAGCTTTTGGGGTTTTATACTGTCTTTGGGGTTTTTTACTGGCTTTGGGGTTTTATACTGGCTTTTGGGGTTTTATACTGGCTTTTGGGTTTTTATATTGGCTTTGGGGTTATATACTGGCTTTGAGGTTTTATACTGGCTTTGTGGTTTTATATTGGCTTTGTGGGTTTCATACTGACTTAGGTGTTATATTTTGGCTTTGGGGTTTTATCCTGACTTCGCGGTTTTATAATGGCTTTGGGGTTTTATGCTGGCTTTGGGATTTTTATGTTGGCTTTGAGGTTTTGATACTTGCTTTGAGGTTTTATATTGGCTTTGGGGTTTTATACTGGCTTTGGGGTTTTATATTGGCTTTGAGGTTTCATATTGGCTTTGGGGTTTTATACTGGCTTTGGGGTTTTATACTGGCTTTGTGGTTTTATACTGGCTTTGGGGTTTTATACTGGCTTGGGGTTTTATACTGGCTATGGGTTTTATACTGGCTTTGGGGTTTTAAACTGGCTCTGGGGTTTTATACTGGCTTTGAGGTTTTATATTGGCTTTGGGCTTTTATACTGGCATTGGGGTTTTATATTGGCTTTGGGGTTTTAAACTGGCTTTGGGGTTTTATATTGGCTTTGGGGTTTCATATTGGCTTTGGGGTTTTATACTGGCTTTTAGGGTTTTATACTGGCATTGGGGTTTTATACTGGCTTTGGGGTGTTATACTGGCTTTTGGGGTTTTAAACTGGCTTTGGGGTTTTTTACTGGCTTTGGGGTTTTATACTGGCTTTTGGGGTTTTATTCTGGCTTTCGGGTTTTTATATTGGCTTTGGGGTTATATACTGGCTTTGGGGTTTTATACTGGCTTTGCGGTTTTCTGTTGGCTTTGGGGTTTCATACTGGCTTTGTGATTTTATTCTGGCTTTGGGGTTTTATACTGGTTTTGGGGTTTTATACTGGCTTTGGGGTTTTATACTGGCTTTGGGGTTTAATACTGGCTTTGTGGTTTTATTCTGGCTTTGGGGTTTTATACTCGCTTTGGGGTTTTATATTGGCTTTGGGGTTTTATAATGACTTTGGAGTTTTATTTTGGCTTTGGGGTTTCATACTGACTTTGTGGTTTTATTTTGGCATTGGGGTTTTATATTGGCTTTGGGGTTTTAAACTGGCTTTGGGGTTTTATATTGGCTTTGGGGTTTCATATTGGCTTTGGGGTTTTATACTGGCTTTTAGGGTTTTATACTGGCATTGGGGTTTTATACTGGCTTTGGGGTGTTATACTGGCTTTTGGGGTTTTAAACTGGCTTTGGGGTTTTTTACTGGCTTTGGGGTTTTATACTGGCTTTTGGGGTTTTATTCTGGCTTTCGGGTTTTTATATTGGCTTTGGGGTTATATACTGGCTTTGGGGTTTTATACTGGCTTTGCGGTTTTCTGTTGGCTTTGGGGTTTCATACTGGCTTTGTGATTTTATTCTGGCTTTGGGGTTTTATACTGGTTTTGGGGTTTTATACTGGCTTTGGGGTTTTATACTGGCTTTGGGGTTTAATACTGGCTTTGTGGTTTTATTCTGGCTTTGGGGTTTTATACTCGCTTTGGGGTTTTATATTGGCTTTGGGGTTTTATAATGACTTTGGAGTTTTATTTTGGCTTTGGGGTTTCATACTGACTTTGTGGTTTTATTTTGGCTTTGGGGTTTTATTTTGGCTTTGGGGTTTTAAACTGGCTCTGGGGTTTTATACTGGCTTTGAGGTTGTATATTGGCTTTACGCTTTTATACTGGCATTGGGGTTTCAAATTGGCTTTGGGGTTTTAAACTCGCTATGGGTTTTGTAATGGCTTTGGGGTTTCATTCTGGCTTTGGGGTTTTATACTAGCTTTTGGGGTTTTATACTGTCTTTGGGGTTTTTTACTGGCTTTGGGGTTTTATACTGGCTTTTGGGGTTTTATACTGGCTTTTGGGTTTTTATATTGGCTTTGGGGTTATATACTGGCTTTGAGGTTTTATACTGGCTTTGTGGTTTTATATTGGCTTTGTGGGTTTCATACTGACTTAGGTGTTATATTTTGGCTTTGGGGTTTTATCCTGACTTCGCGGTTTTATAATGGCTTTGGGGTTTTATGCTGGCTTTGGGATTTTTATGTTGGCTTTGAGGTTTTGATACTTGCTTTGAGGTTTTATATTGGCTTTGGGGTTTTATACTGGCTTTGGGGTTTTATATTGGCTTTGGGGTTTCATATTGGCTTTGGGGTTTTATACTGGCTTTGGGGTTTTATACTGGCTTTGTGGTTTTATACTGGCTTTGGGGTTTTATACTGGCTTGGGGTTTTATACTGGCTATGGGTTTTATACTGGCTTTGGGGTTTCATACTGGCTTCGTGGTTTTATTCTGGCTTTGGGGTTTTATACTGGCTTTGGGCTTTTATACTGCCTTTGGGGTTTTAAACTGGCTTTGTGGTTTTATTCTGGTTTTGGGGTTTTATACTCGCTTTGGGGTTTTATATTGGCTTTGGGGTTTTATACTGACTTTGGAGTTTTATTTTGGCTTTGGGGTTTCATACTGACTTTGTGGTTTTATTTTGGCTTTGGGGTTTAATTTTGGCTTTGGGGTTTTAAACTGGCTCTGGGGTTTTATACTGGCTTTGAGGTTTTATATTGGCTTTGGGCTTTTATACTGGCATTGGGGTTTTATATTGGCTTTGAGGTTTTAAACTGGCTTTGGGGTTTTATATTGGCTTTGGGGTTTCATATTGGCTTTGGGGTTTTATACTGGCTTTGGGGTTTTATACTGGCTTTGGGGTTTTATATTGGCTTTGGGGTTTCATATTGGCTTTGGGGTTTTATACTGGCTTTGGGGTTTTATACTGGCTTTTTGGTTTTATACTGGCTTTGGTGTTTTATACTGGCTTGGGGTTTTATATTGGCTATGGGTTTTATACTGACTTTGGGGTTTCATACTGGCTTTGTGGTTTTATTCTGTCTTTGGGGTTTTATACTGGCTTTGGGGTTTTATACTGCCTTTGGGGTTTTATACTGGCTTTGTGGTTTTATTCTGGCTTTGGGGTTTTATACTCGCTTTGGGGTTTTATATTGGCTTTGGTGTTTTATACTGACTTTGGAGTTTTATTTTGGCTTTGGGGTTTTATTTTGGCTTTGGGGTTTTAAACTGGCTCTGGGGTTTTATACTGGCTTTGAGGTTTTATATTGGCTTTGGGCTTTTATACTGGCATTGGGGTTTTATATTGGCTTTGGGGTTTTAAACTGGCTATCGGGTTTTATAATGGCTTTGGGGTTTTATTCTGGCTTTGGGGTTTTATACTGGCTTTTGGGGTTTTATACTGGCTTTGGTGTTTTATACTGGCTTTGGGGTTTTTTACTGGCTTTGGGGTTTTATACTGGCTTTGAGTTTTATACTGGCTTTGGGGTTATATACTGGCCTTGGAGGTTTTATACTGGCTTGCGAGTTTTATACTGACTTTGGGGTTTTTAGTTGGATTTGCGGTTTTATACTGGCTTTGTGGTTTTATTCTGGCTTTGGGGTTTGATACTCGCTTTGGGGTTTTATGCTGGCTTTGGGGTTGTATACTGGCTTTGGGGTTTTATACTGTCTTTGGGGTTTTATTTTGGCTTTGGTGTTTTATACTAGATTTGGGGTTTTATACTGGCTTTTGGGTTTTATATTGGCTTTGGGGTTTGATACTGGTTTTGGGGTTTTATACTGACTTTGGAGTTTTCAACTGGCTATGGGGTTTTATAATGGCTTTGGGGTTTTATACTGGCTTTGGGGTTTTATACTGGCTTTGCGGTTTTCTGTTGGCTTTTGGGGTTTCATACTGGCTTTGTGATTTTATTCTGGCTTTGGGGTTTTATACTGGTTTTGGGGTTTTATACTGGCTTTGGGGTTTTATACTGGCTTTGGGGTTTAATACTGGCTTTGTGGTTTTATTCTGGCTTTGGGGTTTTATACTCGCTTTGGGGTTTTATATTGGCTTTGGGGTTTTATAATGACTTTGGAGTTTTATTTTGGCTTTGGGGTTTCATACTGACTTTGTGGTTTTATTTTGGCTTTGGGGTTTTATTTTGGCTTTGGGGTTTTAAACTGGCTCTGGGGTTTTATACTGGCTTTGAGGTTGTATATTGGCTTTGGGCTTTTATACTGGCATTGGGGTTTCAAATTGGCTTTGGGGTTTTAAACTCGCTATGGGTTTTATAATGGCTTTGGGGTTTTATTCTGGCTTTGGGGTTTTTTACTAGCTTTTGGGGTTTTATACTGTCTTTGGGGTTTTTTACTGGCTTTGGGGTTTTATACTGGCTTTTGGGGTTTTATACTGGCTTTTGGGTTTTTATATTGGCTTTGGGGTTATATACTGGCTTTGGGGTTTTATACTGGCTTTGTGGTTTTATATTGGCTTTGTGGGTTTCATACTGACTTAGGTGTTATATTTTGGCTTTGGGGTTTTATCCTGACTTCGCGGTTTTATAATGGCTTTGGGGTTTTATGCTGGCTTTGGGTTTTTTATGTTGGCTTTGAGGTTTTGATACTTGCTTTGAGGTTTTATATTGGCTTTGGGGTTTTATACTGGCTTAGGGGTTTTATATTGGCTTTGGGGTTTCATATTGGCTTTGGGGTTTTATACTGGCTTTGGGGTTTTATACTGGCTTTGTGGTTTTATACTGGCTTTGGGGTTTTATACTGGCTTGGGGTTTTATACTGGCTATGGGTTTTATACTGGCTTTGGGGTTTCATACTGGCTTCGTGGTTTTATTCTGGCTTTGGGGTTTTATACTGGCTTTGGGCTTTTATACTGCCTTTGGGGTTTTAAACTGGCTTTGTGGTTTTATTCTGGCTTTGGGGTTTTATACTCGCTTTGGGGTTTTATATTGGCTTTGGGGTTTTATACTGACTTTGGAGTTTTATTTTGGCATTGGGGTTTCATACTGACTTTGTGGTTTTATTTTGGCTTTGGGGTTTTATTTTGGCTTTGGGGTTTTAAACTGGCTTTGGGGTTTTATACTGACTTTGGAGTTTTATTTTGGCATTGGGGTTTCATACTGACTTTGTGGTTTTATTTTGGCTTTGGGGTTTTATTTTGGCTTTGGGGTTTTAAACTGGCTCTGGGGTTTTATACTGGCTTTGAGGTTTTATATTGGCTTTGGGCTTTTATACTGGCATTGGGGTTTTATATTGGCTTTGGGGTTTTAAACTGGCTATGGGGTTTCATAATGGCTTTGGGGTTTTATTCTGGCTTTGGGGTTTTATACTGGCTTTTAGGGTTTTATACTGGCATTGGGGTTTTATACTGGCTTTGGGGTGTTATACTGGCTTTTGGGGTTTTAAACTGGCTTTGGGGTTTTATACTGGCTTTGGGGTTTTATACTGGCTTTTGGGGTTTTATTCTGGCTTTTGGGTTTTTATATTGGCTTTGGGGTTATATACTGGCTTTGGGGTTTTATACTGGCTTTGCGGTTTTCTGTTGGCTTTGGGGTTTCATACTGGCTTTGTGATTTTATTCTGGCTTTGGGGCTTTATACTGGTTTTGGGGTTTTATACTGGCTTTGGGGTTTTATACTGGCTTTGGGGTTTAATACTGGCTTTGTGGTTTTATTCTGGCTTTGGGGTTTTATTCTCGCTTTGGGGTTTTATATTGGCTTTGGGGTTTTATAATGACTTTGGAGTTTTATTTTGGCTTTGGGGTTTCATACTGACTTTGTGGTTTTATTTTGGCTTTGGGGTTTTATTTTGGCTTTGGGGTTTTAAACTGGCTCTGGGGTTTTATACTGGCTTTGAGGTTGTATATTGGCTTTGGGCTTTTATACTGGCATTGGGGTTTCAAATTGGCTTTGGGGTTTTAAACTCGCTATGGGTTTTATAATGGCTTTGGGGTTTTATTCTGGCTTTGGGGTTTTATACTAGCTTTTGGGGTTTTATACTGTCTTTGGGGTTTTTTACTGGCTTTGGGGTTTTATACTGGCTTTTGGGGTTTTATACTGGCTTTTGGGTTTTTATATTGGCTTTGGGGTTATATACTGGCTTTGGGGTTTTATACTGGCTTTGTGGTTTTATATTGGCTTTGTGGGTTTCATACTGACTTAGGTGTTATATTTTGGCATTGGGGTTTTATCCTGACTTCGCGGTTTTATAATGGCTTTGGGGTTGTATGCTGGCTTTGGGTTTTTTTATGTTGGCTTTGAGGTTTTGATACTTGCTTTGAGGTTTTATATTGGGTTTGGGGTTTTATACTGGCTTTGGGGATTTATATTGGCTTTGGGGTTTCATATTGACTTTGGGGTTTTATACTGGCTTTGGGGTTTTATACTGGCTTTGTGGTTTTATACTGGCTTTGGGGTTTTATACTGGCTTGGGGTTTTATACTGGCTATGGGTTTTATACTGGCTTTGGGGTTTCATACTGGCTTTGGGGTTTTATACTGCCTTTGGGGTTTTATACTGGCTTTGTGGTTTTATTCTGGCTTTGGGGTTTTATACTCGCTTTGGGGTTTCATATTGGCTTTGGGGGTTTTATACTGACTTTGGAGTTTTATTTTGGCTTTGGTGTTTCATACTGACTTTGTGGTTTTATTTTGGCTTTGGGGTTTTATACTGGCTTTTGGGGTTTTATACTGGCTTTGGTGTTTTATACTGGCTTTGGGGTTTTATACTGGCTTTGGGGTTTTATACTGGCTTTGAGTTTTATACTGGCTTTGGGGTTATATACTGGCCTTGGAGGTTTTATACTGGCTTGCGAGTTTTATACTGACTTTGGGGTTTTTTAGTTGGATTTGCGGTTTTATACTGGCTTTGTGGTTTTATTCTGGCTTTGGGGTTTGATACTCGCTTTGGGGTTTTATGCTGGCTTTGGGGTTTTATACTGGCTTTGGGGTTTTATATTGGCTTTGGGGTTTCATATTGGCTTTGGGGTTTTATACTGGCTTTGGGGTTTTATACTGGCTTTGTGGTTTTATACTGGCTTTGGGGTTTTATACTGGCTTGGGGTTTTATACTGGCTATGGGTTTAATACTGGCTTTGGGGTTTCATACTGGCTTCGTGGTTTTATTCTGGCTTTGGGGTTTTATACTGGCTTTGGGCTTTTATACTGCCTTTGGGGTTTTAAACTGGCTTTGTGGTTTTATTCTGGCTTTGGGGTTTTATACTCGCTTTGGGGTTTTATATTGGCTTTGGGGTTTTATACTGACTTTGGAGTTTTATTTTGGCTTTGGGGTTTCATACTGACTTTGTGGTTTTATTTTGGCTTTGGGGTTTTATTTTGGCTTTGGGGTTTTAAACTGGCTCTGGGGTTTTATACTGGCTTTGAGGTTTTATATTGGCTTTGGGCTTTTATACTGGCATTGGGGTTTTATATTGGCTTTGGGGTTTTAAACTGGCTTTGGGGTTTTATATTGGCTTTGGGGTTTCATATTGGCTTTGGGGTTTTATACTGGCTTTTAGGGTTTTATACTGGCATTGGGGTTTTATACTGGCTTTGGGGTGTTATACTGGCTTTTGGGGTTTTAAACTGGCTTTGGGGTTTTTTACTGGCTTTGGGGTTTTATACTGGCTTTTGGGGTTTTATTCTGGCTTTCGGGTTTTTATATTGGCTTTGGGGTTATATACTGGCTTTGGGGTTTTATACTGGCTTTGCGGTTTTCTGTTGGCTTTGGGGTTTCATACTGGCTTTGTGATTTTATTCTGGCTTTGGGGTTTTATACTGGTTTTGGGGTTTTATACTGGCTTTGGGGTTTTATACTGGCTTTGGGGTTTAATACTGGCTTTGTGGTTTTATTCTGGCTTTGGGGTTTTATACTCGCTTTGGGGTTTTATATTGGCTTTGGGGTTTTATAATGACTTTGGAGTTTTATTTTGGCTTTGGGGTTTCATACTGACTTTGTGGTTTTATTTTGGCTTTGGGGTTTTATTTTGGCTTTGGGGTTTTAAACTGGCTCTGGGGTTTTATACTGGCTTTGAGGTTGTATATTGGCTTTACGCTTTTATACTGGCATTGGGGTTTCAAATTGGCTTTGGGGTTTTAAACTCGCTATGGGTTTTATAATGGCTTTGGGGTTTCATATTGGCTTTGGGGTTTTATACTGGCTTTTAGGGTTTTATACTGGCATTGGGGTTTTATACTGGCTTTGGGGTGTTATACTGGCTTTTGGGGTTTTAAACTGGCTTTGGGGTTTTTTACTGGCTTTGGGGTTTTATACTGGCTTTTGGGGTTTTATTCTGGCTTTCGGGTTTTTATATTGGCTTTGGGGTTATATACTGGCTTTGGGGTTTTATACTGGCTTTGCGGTTTTCTGTTGGCTTTGGGGTTTCATACTGGCTTTGTGATTTTATTCTGGCTTTGGGGTTTTATACTGGTTTTGGGGTTTTATACTGGCTTTGGGGTTTTATACTGGCTTTGGGGTTTAATACTGGCTTTGTGGTTTTATTCTGGCTTTGGGGTTTTATACTCGCTTTGGGGTTTAATATTGGCTTTGGGGTTTTATAATGACTTTGGAGTTTTATTTTGGCTTTGGGGTTTCATACTGACTTTGTGGTTTTATTTTGGCTTTGGGGTTTTATTTTGGCTTTGGGGTTTTAAACTGGCTCTGGGGTTTTATACTGGCTTTGAGGTTGTATATTGGCTTTACGCTTTTATACTGGCATTGGGGTTTCAAATTGGCTTTGGGGTTTTAAACTCGCTATGGGTTTTATAATGGCTTTGGGGTTTCATTCTGGCTTTGGGGTTTTATACTAGCTTTTGGGGTTTTATACTGTCTTTGGGGTTTTTTACTGGCTTTGGGGTTTTATACTGGCTTTTGGGGTTTTATACTGGCTTTTGGGTTTTTATATTGGCTTTGGGGTTATATACTGGCTTTGGGGTTTTATACTGGCTTTGTGGTTTTATATTGGCTTTGTGGGTTTCATACTGACTTAGGTGTTATATTTTGGCTTTGGGGTTTTATCCTTACTTCGCGGTTTTATAATGGCTTTGGGGTTTTATGCTGGCTTTGGGATTTTTATGTTGGCTTTGAGGTTTTGATACTTGCTTTGAGGTTTTATATTGGCTTTGGGGTTTTATACTGGCTGTGGGGTTTTATATTGGCTTTGGGGTTTCATATTGGCTTTGGGGTTTTATACTGGCTTTGGGGTTTTATACTGGCTTTGTGGTTTTATACTGGCTTTGGGGTTTTATACTGGCTTGGGGTTTTATACTGGCTATGGGTTTTATACTGGCTTTGGGGTTTCATACTGGCTTCGTGGTTTTATTCTGGCTTTGGGGTTTTATACTGGCTTTGGGCTTTTATACTGCCTTTGGGGTTTTAAACTGGCTTTGTGGTTTTATTCTGGTTTTGGGGTTTTATACTCGCTTTGGGGTTTTATATTGGCTTTGGGGTTTTATACTGACTTTGGAGTTTTATTTTGGCTTTGGGGTTTCATACTGACTTTGTGGTTTTATTTTGGCTTTGGGGTTTTATTTTGGCTTTGGGGTTTTAAACTGGCTCTGGGGTTTTATACTGGCTTTGAGGTTTTATATTGGCTTTGGGCTTTTATACTGGCATTGGGGTTTTATATTGGCTTTGGGGGTTTTAAACTGGCTTTGGGGTTTTATATTGGCTTTGGGGTTTCATATTGGCTTTGGGGTTTTATACTGGCTTTGGGGTTTTATACTGGCTTTGGGGTTTTATATTGGCTTTGGGGTTTCATATTGGCTTTGGGGTTTTATACTGGCTTTGGGGTTTTATACTGGCATTGGGGTTTTATATTGGCTTTGGGGGTTTTAAACTGGCTTTGGGGTTTTATATTGGCTTTGGGGTTTCATATTGGCTTTGGGGTTTTATACTGGCTTTGGGGTTTTATACTGGCTTTGGGGTTTTATATTGGCTTTGGGGTTTCATATTGGCTTTGGGGTTTTATACTGGCTTTGGGGTTTTATACTGGCTTTTTGGTTTTATACTGGCTTTGGTGTTTTATACTGGCTTGGGGTTTTATATTGGCTATGGGTTTTATACTGGCTTTGGGGTTTCATACTGGCTTTGTGGTTTTATTCTGGCTTTGGGGTTTAATACTGGCTTTGGGGTTTTATACTGCCTTTGGGGTTTTATACTGGCTTTGTGGTTTTATTCTGGCTTTGGGGTTTTATACTCGCTTTGGGGTTTTATATTGGCTTTGGTGTTTTATACTGACTTTGGAGTTTTATTTTGGCTTTGGGGTTTTATTTTGGCTTTGGGGTTTTAAACTGGCTCTGGGGTTTTATACTGGCTTTGAGGTTTTATATTGGCTTTGTGCTTTTATACTGGCATTGGGGTTTTATATTGGCTTTGGGGTTTTAAACTGGCTATCGGGTTTTATAATGGCTTTGGGGTTTTATTCTGGCTTTGGGGTTTTATACTGGCTTTTGGGGTTTTATATTGGCTTTGGGGTTTTATACTGGCTTTGAGTTTTATACTGGCTTTGGTGTTATATACTGGCCTTGGAGGTTTTATACTGGCTTGCGAGTTTTATACTGACTTTGGGGTTTTTTAGTTGGATTTGCGGTTTTATACTGGCTTTGTGGTTTTATTCTGGCTTTGGGGTTTGATACTCGCTTTGGGGTTTTATGCTGGCTTTGGGGTTTTATACTGGCTTTGGGGTTTTATACTGTCTTTGGGGTTTTATTTTGGCTTTGGTGTTTTATACTAGATTTGGGGTTTTATACTGGCTTTTGGGTTTTATATTGGCTTTGGGGTTTGATACTGGTTTTGGGGTTTTATACTGACTTTGGAGTTTTCAACTGGCTATGGGGTTTTATAATGGCTTTGGGGTTTTATACTGGCTTTGGGGTTTTATACTGGCTTTGCGGTTTTCTGTTGGCTTTTGGGGTTTCATACTGGCTTTGTGATTTTATTCTGGCTTTGGGGTTTTATACTGGTTTTGGGGTTTTATACTGGCTTTGGGGTTTTATACTGGCTTTGGGGTTTAATACTGGCTTTGTGGTTTTATTCTGGCTTTGGGGTTTTATACTCGCTTTGGGGTTTTATATTGGCTTTGGGGTTTTATAATGACTTTGGAGTTTTATTTTTGCTTTGGGGTTTCATACTGACTTTGTGGTTTTATTTTGGCTTTGGGGTTTTATTTTGGCTTTGGGGTTTTAAACTGGCTCTGGGGTTTTATACTGGCTTTGAGGTTGTATATTGGCTTTGGGCTTTTATACTGGCATTGGGGTTTCAAATTGGCTTTGGGGTTTTAAACTCGCTATGGGTTTTATAATGGCTTTGGGGTTTTATTCTGGCTTTGGGGTTTTTTACTAGCTTTTGGGGTTTTATACTGTCTTTGGGGTTTTTTACTGGCTTTGGGGTTTTATACTGGCTTTTGGGGTTTTATACTGGCTTTTGGGTTTTTATATTGGCTTTGGGGTTATATACTGGCTTTGGGGTTTTATACTGGCTTTGTGGTTTTATATTGGCTTTGTGGGTTTCATACTGACTTAGGTGTTATATTTTGGCTTTGGGGTTTTATCCTGACTTCGCGGTTTTATAATGGCTTTGGGGTTTTATGCTGGCTTTGGGTTTTTTATGTTGGCTTTGAGGTTTTGATACTTGCTTTGAGGTTTTATATTGGCTTTGGGGTTTTATACTGGCTTGGCGGTTTTATATTGGCTTTGGGGTTTCATATTGGCTTTGGGGTTTTATACTGGCTTTGGGGTTTTATACTGGCTTTGTGGTTTTATACTGGCTTTGGGGTTTTATACTGGCTTGGGGTTTTATACTGGCTATGGGTTTTATACTGGCTTTGGGGTTTCATACTGGCTTCGTGGTTTTATTCTGGCTTTGGGGTTTTATACTGGCTTTGGGCTTTTATACTGCCTTTGGGGTTTTAAACTGGCTTTGTGGTTTTATTCTGGCTTTGGGGTTTTATACTCGCTTTGTGGTTTTATTCTGGCTTTGGGGTTTTATACTCGCTTTGGGGTTTTATATTGGCTTTGGGGTTTTATAATGACTTTGGAGTTTTATTTTGGCTTTGGGGTTTCATACTGACTTTGTGGTTTTATTTTGGCTTTGGGGTTTTATTTGGCTTTGGGGTTTTAAACTGGCTCTGGGGTTTTATACTGGCTTTGAGGTTGTATATTGGCTTTGGGCTTTTATACTGGCATTGGGGTTTCAAATTGGCTTTGGGGTTTTAAACTCGCTATGGGTTTTATAATGGCTTTGGGGTTTTATTCTGGCTTTGGGGTTTTATACTAGCTTTTGGGGTTTTATACTGTCTTTGGGGTTTTTTACTGGCTTTGGGGTTTTATACTGGCTTTTGGGGTTTTATACTGGCTTTTGGGTTTTTATATTGGCTTTGGGGTTATATACTGGCTTTGGGGTTTTATACTGGCTTTGTGGTTTTATATTGGCTTTGTGGGTTTCATACTGACTTAGGTGTTATATTTTGGCTTTGGGGTTTTATCATGACTTCGCGGTTTTATAATGGCTTTGGGGTTGTATGCTGGCTTTGGGTTTTTTTATGTTGGCTTTGAGGTTTTGATACTTGCTTTGAGGTTTTATATTGGGTTTGGGGTTTTATACTGGCTTTGGGGATTTATATTGGCTTTGGGGTTTCATATTGACTTTGGGGTTTTATACTGGCTTTGGGGTTTTATACTGGCTTTGTGGTTTTATACTGGCTTTGGGGTTTTATACTGGCTTGGGGTTTTATACTGGCTATGGGTTTTATACTGGCTTTGGGGTTTCATACTGGCTTTGGGGTTTTATACTGCATTTTGGGGTTTTATACTGGCTTTGTGGTTTTATTCTGGCTTTGGGGTTTTATACTCGCTTTGGGGTTTCATATTGGCTTTGGGGGTTTTATACTGACTTTGGAGTTTTATTTTGGCTTTGGTGTTTCATACTGACTTTGTGGTTTTATTTTGGCTTTGGGGTTTTATTTTGGCTTTGGGGTTTTAAACTGGCTCTGGGGTTTTATACTGGCTTTGAGGTTTTATATTGGCTTTGGGCTTTTATACTGGCATTGGGGTTTTATATTGGCTTTGGGGTTTTAAACTGGCTATCGGGTTTTATAATGGCTTTGGGGTTTTATTCTGGCTTTGGGGTTTTATACTGGCTTTTGGGGTTTTATACTGGCTTTGGTGTTTTATACTGGCTTTGGGGTTTTATACTGGCTTTGGGGTTTTATACTGGCTTTGAGTTTTATACTGGCTTTGGGGTTATATACTGGCCTTGGAGGTTTTATACTGGCTTGCGAGTTTTATACTGACTTTGGGGTTTTTTAGTTGGATTTGCGGTTTTATACTGGCTTTGTGGTTTTATTCTGGCTTTGGGGTTTGATACTCGCTTTGGGGTTTTATGCTGGCTTTGGGGTTTTATACTGGCTTTGGGGTTTTATATTGGCTTTGGGGTTTCATATTGGCTTTGGGGTTTTATACTGGCTTTGGGGTTTTATAGTGGCTTTGTGGTTTTATACTGGCTTTGGGGTTTTATACTGGCTTGGGGTTTTATACTGGCTATGGGTTTTATACTGGCTTTGGGGTTTCATACTGGCTTCGTGGTTTTATTCTGGCTTTGGGGTTTTATACTGGCTTTGGGCTTTTATACTCGCTTTGGGGTTTTATATTGGCTTTGGGGTTTTATTCTGACTTTGGAGTTTTATTTTGGCTTTGGGGTTTCATACTGACTTTGTGGTTTTATTTTGGCTTTGGGGTTTTATTTTGGCTTTGGGGTTTTAAACTGGCTCTGGGGTTTTATACTGGCTTTGAGGTTTTATATTGGCTTTGGGCTTTTATACTGGCATTGGGGTTTTATATTGGCTTTGGGGTTTTAAACTGGCTTTGGGGTTTTATATTGGCTTTGGGGTTTCATATTGGCTTTGGGGTTTTATACTGGCTTTTAGGGTTTTATACTGGCATTGGGGTTTTATACTGGCTTTGGGGTGTTATACTGGCTTTTGGGGTTTTAAACTGGCTTTGGGGTTTTTTACTGGCTTTGGGGTTTTATACTGGCTTTTGGGGTTTTATTCTGGCTTTCGGGTTTTTATATTGGCTTTGGGGTTATATACTGGCTTTGGGGTTTTATACTGGCTTTGCGGTTTTCTGTTGGCTTTGGGGTTTCATACTGGCTTTGTGATTTTATTCTGGCTTTGGGGTTTTATACTGGTTTTGGGGTTTTATACTGGCTTTGGGGTTTTATACTGGCTTTGGGGTTTAATACTGGCTTTGTGGTTTTATTCTGGCTTTGGGGTTTTATACTCGCTTTGGGGTTTTATATTGGCTTTGGGGTTTTATAATGACTTTGGAGTTTTATTTTGGCTTTGGGGTTTCATACTGACTTTGTGGTTTTATTTTGGCTTTGGGGTTTTATTTTGGCTTTGGGGTTTTAAACTGGCTCTGGGGTTTTATACTGGCTTTGAGGTTGTATATTGGCTTTACGCTTTTATACTGGCATTGGGGTTTCAAATTGGCTTTGGGGTTTTAAACTCGCTATGGGTTTTATAATGGCTTTGGGGTTTCATATTGGCTTTGGGGTTTTATACTGGCTTTTAGGGTTTTATACTGGCATTGGGGTTTTATACTGGCTTTGGGGTGTTATACTGGCTTTTGGGGTTTTAAACTGGCTTTGGGGTTTTTTACTGGCTTTGGGGTTTTATACTGGCTTTTGGGGTTTTATTCTGGCTTTCGGGTTTTTATATTGGCTTTGGGGTTATATACTGGCTTTGGGGTTTTATACTGGCTTTGCGGTTTTCTGTTGGCTTTGGGGTTTCATACTGGCTTTGTGATTTTATTCTGGCTTTGGGGTTTTATACTGGTTTTGGGGTTTTATACTGGCTTTGGGGTTTTATACTGGCTTTGGGGTTTAATACTGGCTTTGTGGTTTTATTCTGGCTTTGGGGTTTTATACTCGCTTTGGGGTTTTATATTGGCTTTGGGGTTTTATAATGACTTTGGAGTTTTATTTTGGCTTTGGGGTTTCATACTGACTTTGTGGTTTTATTTTGGCTTTGGGGTTTTATTTTGGCTTTGGGGTTTTAAACTGGCTCTGGGGTTTTATACTGGCTTTGAGGTTGTATATTGGCTTCACGCTTTTATACTGGCATTGGGGTTTCAAATTGGCTTTGGGGTTTTAAACTCGCTATGGGTTTTATAATGGCTTTGGGGTTTCATTCTGGCTTTGGGGTTTTATACTAGCTTTTGGGTTTTATACTGTCTTTGGGGTTTTTTACTGGCTTTGGGGTTTTATACTGGCTTTTGGGGTTTTATACTGGCTTTTGGGTTTTTATATTGGCTTTGGGGTTATATACTGGCTTTGGGGTTTTATACTGGCTTTGTGGTTTTATATTGGCTTTGTGGGTTTCATACTGACTTAGGTGTTATATTTTGGCTTTGGGGTTTTATCCTTACTTCGCGGTTTTATAATGGCTTTGGGGTTTTATGCTGGCTTTGGGATTTTTATGTTGGCTTTGAGGTTTTGATACTTGCTTTGAGGTTTTATATTGGCTTTGGGGTTTTATACTGGCTGTGGGGTTTTATATTGGCTTTGGGGTTTCATATTGGCTTTGGGGTTTTATACTGGCTTTGGGGTTTTATACTGGCTTTGTGGTTTTATACTGGCTTTGGGGTTTTATACTGGCTTGGGGTTTTATACTGGCTATGGGTTTTATACTGGCTTTGGGGTTTCATACTGGCTTCGTGGTTTTATTCTGGCTTTGGGGTTTTATACTGGCTTTGGGCTTTTATACTGCCTTTGGGGTTTTAAACTGGCTTTGTGGTTTTATTCTGGTTTTGGGGTTTTATACTCGCTTTGGGGTTTTATATTGGCTTTGGGGTTTTATACTGACTTTGGAGTTTTATTTTGGCTTTGGGGTTTCATACTGACTTTGTGGTTTTATTTTGGCTTTGGGGTTTTATTTTGGCTTTGGGGTTTTAAACTGGCTCTGGGGTTTTATACTGGCTTTGAGGTTTTATATTGGCTTTGGGCTTTTATACTGGCATTGGGGTTTTATATTGGCTTTGGGGGTTTTAAACTGGCTTTGGGGTTTTATATTGGCTTTGGGGTTTCATATTGGCTTTGGGGTTTTATACTGGCTTTGGGGTTTTATACTGGCTTTGGGGTTTTATATTGGCTTTGGGGTTTCATATTGGCTTTGGGGTTTTATACTGGCTTTGGGGTTTTATACTGGCATTGGGGTTTTATATTGGCTTTGGGGGTTTTAAACTGGCTTTGGGGTTTTATATTGGCTTTGGGGTTTCATATTGGCTTTGGGGTTTTATACTGGCTTTGGGGTTTTATACTGGCTTTGGGGTTTTATATTGGCTTTGGGGTTTCATATTGGCTTTGGGGTTTTATACTGGCTTTGGGGTTTTATACTGGCTTTTTGGTTTTATACTGGCTTTGGTGTTTTATACTGGCTTGGGGTTTTATATTGGCTATGGGTTTTATACTGGCTTTGGGGTTTCATACTGGCTTTGTGGTTTTATTCTGGCTTTGGGGTTTTATACTGGCTTTGGGGTTTTATACTGCCTTTGGGGTTTTATACTGGCTTTGTGGTTTTATTCTGGCTTTGGGGTTTTATACTCGCTTTGGGGTTTTATATTGGCTTTGGTGTTTTATACTGACTTTGGAGTTTTATTTTGGCTTTGGGGTTTTATTTTGGCTTTGGGGTTTTAAACTGGCTCTGGGGTTTTATACTGGCTTTGAGGTTTTATATTGGCTTTGTGCTTTTATACTGGCATTGGGGTTTTATATTGGCTTTGGGGTTTTAAACTGGCTATCGGGTTTTATAATGGCTTTGGGGTTTTATTCTGGCTTTGGGGTTTTATACTGGCTTTTGGGGTTTTATACTGGCTTTGGTGTTTTATACTGGCTTTGGGGTTTTTTACTGGCTTTGGGGTTTTATACTGGCTTTGAGTTTTATACTGGCTTTGGGGTTATATACTGGCCTTGGAGGTTTTATACTGGCTTGCGAGTTTTATACTGACTTTGGGGTTTTTTAGTTGGATTTGCGGTTTTATACTGGCTTTGTGGTTTTATTCTGGCTTTGGGGTTTGATACTCGCTTTGGAGTTTTATGCTGGCTTTGGGGTTTTATACTGGCTTTGGGGTTTTATACTGTCTTTGGGGTTTTATTTTGGCTTTGGTGTTTTATACTAGATTTGGGGTTTTATACTGGCTTTTGGGTTTTATATTGGCTTTGGGGTTTGATACTGGTTTGGGGTTTTATACTGACTTTGGAGTTTTCAACTGGCTATGGGGTTTTATAATGGCTTTGGGGTTTTATACTGGCTTTGGGGTTTTATACTGGCTTTGCGGTTTTCTGTTGGCTTTTGGGGTTTCATACTGGCTTTGTGATTTTATTCTGGCTTTGGGGTTTTATACTGGTTTTGGGGTTTTATACTGGCTTTGGGGTTTTATACTGGCTTTGGGGTTTAATACTGGCTTTGTGGTTTTATTCTGGCTTTGGGGTTTTATACTCGCTTTGGGGTTTTATATTGGCTTTGGGGTTTTATAATGACTTTGGAGTTTTATTTTGGCTTTGGGGTTTCATACTGACTTTGTGGTTTTATTTTGGCTTTGGGGTTTTATTTTGGCTTTGGGGTTTTAAACTGGCTCTGGGGTTTTATACTGGCTTTGAGGTTGTATATTGGCTTTGGGCTTTTATACTGGCATTGGGGTTTCAAATTGGCTTTGGGGTTTTAAACTCGCTATGGGTTTTATAATGGCTTTGGGGTTTTATTCTGGCTTTGGGGTTTTTTACTAGCTTTTGGGGTTTTATACTGTCTTTGGGGTTTTTTACTGGCTTTCGGGTTTTATACTGGCTTTTGGGGTTTTATACTGGCTTTTGGGTTTTTATATTGGCTTTGGGGTTATATACTGGCTTTGGGGTTTTATACTGGCTTTGTGGTTTTATATTGGCTTTGTGGGTTTCATACTGACTTAGGTGTTATATTTTGGCTTTGGGGTTTTATCCTGACTTCGCGGTTTTATAATGGCTTTGGGGTTTTATGCTGGCTTTGGGTTTTTTATGTTGGCTTTGAGGTTTTGATACTTGCTTTGAGGTTTTATATTGGCTTTGGGGTTTTATACTGGCTTAGGGGTTTTATATTGGCTTTGGGGTTTCATATTGGCTTTGGGGTTTTATACTGGCTTTGGGGTTTTATACTGGCTTTGTGGTTTTATACTGGCTTTGGGGTTTTATACTGGCTTGGGGTTTTATACTGGCTATGGGTTTTATACTGGCTTTGGGGTTTCATACTGGCTTCGTGGTTTTATTCTGGCTTTGGGGTTTTATACTGGCTTTGGGCTTTTATACTGCCTTTGGGGTTTTAAACTGGCTTTGTGGTTTTATTCTGGCTTTGGGGTTTTATACTCGCTTTGGGGTTTTATATTGGCTTTGGGGTTTTATACTGACTTTGGAGTTTTATTTTGGCATTGGGGTTTCATACTGACTTTGTGGTTTGATTTTGGCTTTGGGGTTTTATTTTGGCTTTGGGGTTTTAAACTGGCTTTGGGGTTTTATACTGACTTTGGAGTTTTATTTTGGCATTGGGGTTTCATACTGACTTTGTGGTTTTATTTTGGCTTTGGGGTTTTATTTTGGCTTTGGGGTTTTAAACTGGCTCTGGGGTTTTATACTGGCTTTGAGGTTTTATATTGGCTTTGGGCTTTTATACTGGCATTGGGGTTTTATATTGGCTTTGGGGTTTTAAACTGGCTATGGGGTTTCATAATGGCTTTGGGGTTTTATTCTGGCTTTGGGGTTTTATACTGGCTTTTAGGGTTTTATACTGGCATTGGGGTTTTATACTGGCTTTGGGGTGTTATACTGGCTTTTGGGGTTTTAAACTGGCTTTGGGGTTTTATACTGGCTTTGGGGTTTTTATATTGGCTTTGGTGTTTTATACTAGATTTGGGGTTTTATACTGGCTTTTGGGTTTTATATTGGCTTTGGGGTTTGATACTGGTTTTGGGGTTTTATACTGACTTTGGAGTTTTCAACTGGCTATGGGGTTTTATAATGGCTTTGGGGTTTTATACTGGCTTTGGGGTTTTATACTGGCTTTGCGGTTTTCTGTTGGCTTTTGGGGTTTCATACTGGCTTTGTGATTTTATTCTGGCTTTGGGGTTTTATACTGGTTTTGGGGTTTCATACTGGCTTTGCGGTTTTATACTGGCTTTGGGGTTTAATACTGGCTTTGTGGTTTTATTCTGGCTTTGGGGTTTTATACTCGCTTTGGGGTTTTATATTGGCTTTGGGGTTTTATAATGACTTTGGAGTTTTATTTTGGCTTTGGGGTTTCATACTGACTTTGTGGTTTTATTTTGGCTTTGGGGTTTTATTTTGGCTTTGGGGTTTTAAACTGGCTCTGGGGTTTTATACTGGCTTTGAGGTTGTATATTGGCTTTGGGCTTTTATACTGGCATTGGGGTTTCAAATTGGCTTTGGGGTTTTAAACTCGCTATGGGTTTTATAATGGCTTTGGGGTTTTATTCTGGCTTTGGGGTTTTTTACTAGCTTTTAGGGTTTTATACTGTCTTTGGGGTTTTTTACTGGCTTTGGGGTTTTATACTGGCTTTTGGGGTTTTATACTGGCTTTTGGGTTTTTATATTGGCTTTGGGGTTATATACTGGCTTTGGGGTTTTATACTGGCTTTGTGGTTTTATATTGGCTTTGTGGGTTTCATACTGACTTAGGTGTTATATTTTGGCTTTGGGGTTTTATCCTGACTTCGCGGTTTTATAATGGCTTTGGGGTTTTATGCTGGCTTTGGGTTTTTTATGTTGGCTTTGAGGTTTTGATACTTGCTTTGAGGTTTTATATTGGCTTTGGGGTTTTATACTGGCTTAGGGGTTTTATATTGGCTTTGGGGTTTCATATTGGCTTTGGGGTTTTATACTGGCTTTGGGGTTTTATACTGGCTTTGTGGTTTTATACTGGCTTTGGGGTTTTATACTGGCTTGGGGTTTTATACTGGCTATGGGTTTTATACTGGCTTTGGGGTTTCATACTGGCTTCGTGGTTTTATTCTGGCTATGGGGTTTTATACTGGCTTTGGGCTTTTATACTGCCTTTGGGGTTTTAAACTGGCTTTGTGGTTTTATTCTGGCTTTGGGGTTTTATACTCGCTTTGGGGTTTTATATTGGCTTTGGGGTTTTATACTGACTTTGGAGTTTTATTTTGGCATTGGGGTTTCATACTGACTTTGTGGTTTGATTTTGGCTTTGGGGTTTTATTTTGGCTTTGGGGTTTTAAACTGGCTTTGGGGTTTTATACTGACTTTGGAGTTTTATTTTGGCATTGGGGTTTCATACTGACTTTGTGGTTTTATTTTGGCTTTGGGGTTTTATTTTGGCTTTGGGGTTTTAAACTGTCTCTGGGGTTTTATACTGGCTTTGAGGTTTTATATTGGCTTTGGGCTTTTATACTGGCATTGGGGTTTTATATTGGCTTTGGGGTTTTAAACTGGCTATGGGGTTTCATAATGGCTTTGGGGTTTTATTCTGGCTTTGGGGTTTTATACTGGCTTTTAGTGTTTTATACTGGCATTGGGGTTTTATACTGGCTTTGGGGTGTTATACTGGCTTTTGGGGTTTTAAACTGGCTTTGGGGTTTTATACTGGCTTTGGGGTTTTATACTGGCTTTAGGAGTTTTACTCTGGCTTTTGGGTTTTTATATTGGCTTTGGGGTTATATACTGGCTTTGGGGTTTTATACTGGCTTTGCGGTTTTCTGTTGGCTTTGGGGTTTCATACTGGCTTTGTGATTTTATTCTGGCTTTGGGGTTTTATACTGGTTTTGGGGTTTTATACTGGCTTTGGGGTTTTATACTGGCTTTGGGGTTTAATACTGGCTTTGTGGTTTTATTCTGGCTTTGGGGTTTTATACTCGCTTTGGGGTTTTATATTGGCTTTGGGGTTTTATAATGACTTTGGAGTTTTATTTTGGCTTTGGGGTTTCATACTGACTTTGTGGTTTTATTTTGGCTTTGGGGTTTTATTTTGGCTTTGGGGTTTTAAACTGGCTCTGGGGTTTTATACTGGCTTTGAGGTTGTATATTGGCTTTGGGCTTTTATACTGGCATTGGGGTTTCAAATTGGCTTTGGGGTTTTAAACTCGCTATGGGTTTTATAATGGCTTGGGGTTTTATTCTGGCTTTGGGGTTTTATACTAGCTTTTGGGGTTTTATACTGTCTTTGGGGTTTTTTACTGGCTTTGGGGTTTTATACTGGCTTTTGGGGTTTTATACTGGCTTTTGGGTTTTTATATTGGCTTTGGGGTTATATACTGGCTTTGGGGTTTTATACTGGCTTTGTGGTTTTATATTGGCTTTGGGCTTTTATACTGGCATTGGGGTTTCAAATTGGCTTTGGGGTTTTAAACTCGCTATGGGTTTTATAATGGCTTGGGGTTTTATTCTGGCTTTGGGGTTTTATACTAGCTTTTGGGGTTTTATACTGTCTTTGGGGTTTTTTACTGGCTTTGGGGTTTTATACTGGCTTTTGGGGTTTTATACTGGCTTTTGGGTTTTTATATTGGCTTTGGGGTTATATACTGGCTTTGGGGTTTTATACTGGCTTTGTGGTTTTATATTGGCTTTGTGGGTTTCATACTGACTTAGGTGTTATATTTTGGCTTTGGGGTTTTATCCTGACTTCGCGGTTTTATAATGACTTTGGGGTTGTATGCTGGGTTTGGGTTTTTTATGTTGGCTTTGAGGTTTTGATACTTGCTTTGAGGTTTTATATTGGGTTTGGGGTTTTATACTGGCTTTGGGGATTTATATTGGCTTTGGGGTTTCATATTGACTTTGGGGTTTTATACTGGCTTTGGGGTTTTACACTGGCTTTGTGGTTTTATACTGGCTTCGGGGTTTTATACTGGCTTGGGGTTTTATACTGGCTATGGGTTTTATACTGGCTTTGGGGTTTCATACTGGCTTCGTGGTTTTATTCTGGCTTTGGGGTTTTATACTGGCTTTGGGGTTTTATACTGCCTTTGGGGCTTTATACTGGCTTTGTGGTTTTATTCTGGCTTTGGGGTTTTATACTCGCTTTGGGGTTTCATATTGGCTTTGGGGGTTTTATACTGACTTTGGAGTTTTATTTTGGCTTTGGTGTTTCATACTGACTTTGTGGTTTTATTTTGGCTTTGGGGTTTTATTTTGGCTTTGGGGTTTTAAACTGGCTCTGGGGTTTTATACTGGCTTTGAGGTTTTATATTGGCTTTGGGCTTTTATACTGGCATTGGGGTTTTATATTGGCTTTGGGGTTTTAAACTGGCTATCGGGTTTTATAATGGCTTTGGGGTTTTATTCTGGCTTTGGGGTTTTATACTGGCTTTTGGGGTTTTATACTGGCTTTGGTGTTTTATACTGGCTTTGGGGTTTTATACTGGCTTTGGGGTTTTATACTGGCTTTGAGTTTTATACTGGCTTTGGGGTTATATACTGGCCTTGGAGGTTTTATACTGGCTTGCGAGTTTTATACTGACTTTGGGGTTTTTTAGTTGGATTTGCGGTTTTATACTGGCTTTGTGGTTTTATTCTGGCTTTGGGGTTTGATACTCGCTTTGGGGTTTTATGCTGGCTTTGGGGTTTTATACTGGCTTTGGGGTTTTATACTGTCTTTGGGGTTTTATTTTGGCTTTGGTGTTTTATACTAGATTTGAGGTTTTATACTGGCTTTTGGGTTTTATATTGGCTTTGGGGTTTGATACTGGTTTTGGGGTTTTATACTGACTTTGGAGTTTTCAACTGGCTATGGGGTTTTATAATGGCTTTGGGGTTTTATACTGGCTTTGGGGTTTTATACTGGCTTTGCGGTTTTCTGTTGGCTTTGGGGTTTCATACTGGCTTTGTGATTTTATTCTGGCTTTGGGGTTTTATACTGGTTTTGGGGTTTTATACTGGCTTTGGGGTTTTATACTGGCTTTGGGGTTTTATACTCGCTTTGGGGTTTCATATTGGCTTTGGGGGTTTTATACTGACTTTGGAGTTTTATTTTGGCTTTGGTGTTTCATACTGACTTTGTGGTTTTATTTTGGCTTTGGGGTTTTATTTTGGCTTTGGGGTTTTAAACTGGCTCTGGGGTTTTATACTGGCTTTGAGGTTTTATATTGGCTTTGGGCTTTTATACTGGCATTGGGGTTTTATATTGGCTTTGGGGTTTTAAACTGGCTATCGGGTTTTATAATGGCTTTGGGGTTTTATTCTGGCTTTGGGGTTTTATACTGGCTTTTGGGGTTTTATACTGGCTTTGGTGTTTTATACTGGCTTTGGGTTTTTATACTGGCTTTGGGGTTTTATACTGGCTTTGAGTTTTATACTGGCTTTGGGGTTATATACTGGCCTTGGAGGTTTTATACTGGCTTGCGAGTTTTATACTGACTTTGGGGTTTTTTTGTTGGATTTGCGGTTTTATACTGGCTTTGTGGTTTTATTCTGGCTTTGGGGTTTGATACTCGCTTTGGGGTTTTATGCTGGCTTTGGGGTTTTATACTGGCTTTGGGGTTTTATACTGTCTTTGGGGTTTTATTTTGGCTTTGGTGTTTTATACTAGATTTGGGGTTTTATACTGGCTTTTGGGTTTTATATTGGCTTTGGGGTTTGATACTGGTTTTGGGGTTTTATACTGACTTTGGAGTTTTCAACTGGCTATGGGGTTTTATAATGGCTTTGGGGTTTTATACTGGCTTTGGGGTTTTATACTGGCTTTGCGGTTTTCTGTTGGCTTTGGGGTTTCATACTGGCTTTGTGATTTTATTCTGGCTTTGGGGTTTTATACTGGTTTTGGGGTTTTATACTGGCTTTGGGGTTTTATACTGGCTTTGGGGTTTAATACTGGCTTTGTGGTTTTATTCTGGCTTTGGGGTTTTATACTCGCTTTGGGGTTTTATATTGGCTTTGGGGTTTTATAATGACTTTGGAGTTTTATTTTGGCTTTGGGGTTTCATACTGACTTTGTGGTTTTATTTTGGCTTTGGGGTTTTATTTTGGCTTTGGGGTTTTAAACTGGCTCTGGGGTTTTATACTGGCTTTGAGGTTGTATATTGGCTTTCGGCTTTTATACTGGCATTGGGGTTTCAAATTGGCTTTGGGGTTTTAAACTCGCTATGGGTTTTATAATGGCTTTGGGGTTTTATTCTGGCTTTGGGGTTTTATACTAGCTTTTGGGGTTTTATACTGTCTTTGGGGTTTTTTACTGGCTTTGGGGTTTTATACTGGCTTTTGGGGTTTTATACTGGCTTTTGGGTTTTTATATTGGCTTTGGGGTTATATACTGGCTTTGGGGTTTTATCCTGACTTCGCGGTTTTATAATGGCTTTGGGGTTTTATGCTGGCTTTGGGTTTTTTATGTTGGCTGTGAGGTTTTGATACTTGCTTTGAGGTTTTATATTGGCTTTGGGGTTTTATACTGGCTTTGGGGTTTTATATTGGCTTTGGGGTTTCATATTGGCTTTGGGGTTTTATACTGGCTTTGGGGTTTTATACTGGCTTTGTGGTTTTATACTGGCTTTGGGGTTTTATACTGGCTTGGGGTTTTATACTGGCTATGGGTTTTATACTGGCTTTGGGGTTTCATACTGGCTTCGTGGTTTTATTCTGGCTTTGGGGTTTTATACTGGCTTTGGGCTTTTATACTGCCTTTGGGGTTATAAACTGGCTTTGTGGTTTTATTCTGGCTTTGGGGTTTTATACTCGCTTTGGGGTTGTATATTGGCTTTGGGGTTTTATACTGACTTTGGAGTTTTATTTTGGCATTGGGGTTTCATACTGACTTTGTGGTTTTATTTTGGCTTTGGGGTTTTATTTTGGCTTTGGGATTTTAAACTGGCTCTGGGGTTTTATACTGGCTTTGAGGTTTTATATTGGCTTTGGGCTTTTATACTGGCATTGGGGTTTTATATTGGCTTTGGGGTTTTAAACTGGCTATGGGGTTTCATAATGGCTTTGGGGTTTTATTCTGGCTTTGGGGTTTTATACTGGCTTTTAGGGTTTTATACTGGCATTGGGGTTTTTTTCTGGCTTTGGGGTGTTATACTGGCTTTTGGGGTTTTAAACTGGCTTTGGGGTTTTATACTGGCTTTGGGGTGTTATACTGGCTTTTGGGGTTTTATTCTGGCTTTCGGGTTTTTATATTGGCTTTGGGGTTATATACTGGCTTTGGGGTTTTATACTGGCTTTGCGGTTTTCTGTTGGCTTTGGGGTTTCATACTGGCTTTGTGATTTTATTCTGGCTTTGGGGTTTTATACTGGTTTTGGGGTTTTATACTGGCTTTGGGGTTTTATAATGGCTTTGGGGTTTAATACTGGCTTTGTGGTTTTATTCTGGCTTTGGGGTTTTATACTCGCTTTGGGGTTTTATATTGGCTTTGGGGTTTTATAATGACTTTGGAGTTTTATTTTGGCTTTGGGGTTTCATACTGACTTTGTGGTTTTATTTTGGCTTTGGGGTTTTATTTTGGCTTTGGGGTTTTAAACTGGCTCTGTGGTTTTATACTGGCTTTGAGGTTGTATATTGGCTTTGGGCTTTTATACTGGCATTGGGGTTTCAAATTGGCTTTGGGGTTTTATACTAGCTTTTGGGGTTTTATACTGTCTTTGGGGTTTTTTACTGGCTTTGGGGTTTTATACTGGCTTTTGGGGTTTTATACTGGCTTTTGGGTTTTTATATTGGCTTTGGGGTTATATACTGGCTTTGGGGTTTTATACTGGCTTTGTGGTTTTATATTGGCTTTGTGGGTTTCATACTGACTTAGGTGTTATATTTTGGCTTTGGGGTTGTATCCTGACTTCGCGGTTTTATAATGGCTTTGGGGTTTTATGCTGGCTTTGGGTTTTTTATGTTGGCTTTGAAGTTTTGATACTTGCTTTGAGGTTTTATATTGGCTTTGGGGTTTTATACTGGCTTTGGGGTTTTATATTGGCTTTGGGGTTTCATATTGACTTTGGGGTTTTATACTGGCTTTGGGGTTTTATACTGGCTTTGTGGTTTTATACTGGCTTTGGGGTTTTATACTGGCTTGGGGTTTTATACTGGCTATGGGTTTTATACTGGCTTTGGGGTTTCATACTGGCTTCGTGGTTTTATTCTGGCTTTGGGGTTTTATACTGGCTTTGGGCTTTTATACTGCCTTTGGGGTTTAAAACTGGCTTTGTGGTTTTATTCTGGCTTTGGGGTTTTATACTCGCTTTGGGGTTTTATATTGGCTATGGGGTTTTATACTGACTTTGAGGTTTTATATTGGCTTTGGGCTTTTATACTGGCATTGGGGTTTTATATTGGCTTTGGGGTTTTAAACTGGCAATGGGGTTTCATAATGGCTTTGGGGTTTTATTCTGGCTTTGGGGTTTTATACTGGCTTTTAGGGTTTTATACTGGCATTGGGGTTTTATACTGGCTTTGGGGTGTTATACTGGCTTTTGGGGTTTTAAACTGGCTTTGGGGTTTTATACTGGCTTTGGGGTTTTATACTGGCTTTTGGGGTTTTATTCTGGCTTTGGGGTTTTTATATTGGCTTTGGGGTTATATACTGGCTTTGGGGTTTTATACTGGCTTTGGGGTTTCATACTGACTTTGTGGTTTTAATTTGACATTGGGGTTTTATTTTGGCTTTGGGGTTTTAAACTGGCTCTGGGGTTTTATACTGGCTTTGAGGTTGTATATTGGCTTTGGGCTTTTATACTGGCATTGGGGTTTTAAATTGGCTTTGGGGTTTTAAACTGGCTATAGGTTTTATAATGGCTTTGGGGTTTTATTCTGGCTTTGGGGTTTTATACTGGCTTTTGGGATTTTATACTGTCTTTGGGTTTTTTACTGGCTTTGGGGTTTTATACTGACTTTTGTGGTTTTATACTGACTTTTGGTTTTTTTATTGGCTTTGGGGTTATATACTGGCTTTGGGGTTTTATACTGGCTTTGGGGTTTTATATTGGCTTTGGGGTTTCATACTGAATTAGGTGTTATATTTTGGCTTTGGGGTTTTATCCTGACTTCGCGGTTTTATAATGGCTTTGGGGTTTTATACTGGCTTTGGGGTTTTATACTGGCTTTGTGGTTTTATACTGGCTTTGGGGTTTTATACTGGCTTGGGGTTTTATACTGGCTATAGGTTTTATACTGGCTTTGGGGTTTCATACTGGCTTTGTGGTTTTATTCTGGCTTTGGGGTTTTATACTGGCTTTGGGGTTTTATACTGCCTTTGGGGTTTTATACTGGCTTTGAGGTTTTATATTGGCTTTGGGCTTTTATACTGGCATTGGGGTTTTATATTGGCTTTGGGGTTTTAAACTGGCTATCGGGTTTTATAATGGCTTTGGGGTTTTATTCTGGCTTTGGTGTTTTATACTGGCTTTGGGGTTTTATACTGGCTTTGGGGTTTTATACTGGCCTTAAAGGTTTTATACTGGCTTGCGAGTTTTATACTGACTTTGGGGTTTTTTTGTTGGATTTGGGGTTATATACTGGCTTTGTGGTTTTATTCTGGCTTTGGGGTTTGATACTCGCTTTGGGGTTTTATGCTGGCTTTGGGGTTTTATACTGGCTTTGGGGTTTTATACTGTCTTTGGGGTTTTATTTTGGCTTTGGTGTTTTATACTAGATTTGGGGTTTTATACTGGCTTTGGGGTTTTATATTGGCTTTGGGGTTTGATACTGGTTTTGGGGTTTTATACTGACTTTGGAGTTTTCAACTGGCTATGGGGTTTTATAATTGCTTTGGGGTTTTATACTTGCTTTGTGGTTTTATATTGGCTTTGTGGGTTTCATACTGACTTAGGTGTTATATTTTGGCTTTGGGGTTTTATCCTGACTTCGCGGTTTTATAATGGCTTTGGGGTTTTATGCTGGCTTTGGGTTTTTATGTTGGCTTTGAGGTTTTGATACTTGCTTTGAGGTTTTATATTGGCTTTGGGGTTTTATACTGGCTTTGGGGTTTTATATTGGCTTTGGGGTTTCATATTGGCTTTGGGGTTTTATACTGGCTTTGGGGTTTGATACTGGTTTTGTGGTTTTATACTGGCTTTGGGGTTTTATACTGGCTTGGCGTTTTATACTGGCTATGGGTTTTATACTGGCTTTGGGGTTTCATACTGGCTTCGTGGTTTTATTCTGGCTTTGGGGTTTTATACTGGCTTTGGGCTTTTATACTGCCTTTGGGGTTTTAAACTGTCTTTGTGGTTTTATTCTGGCTTAGGGGTTTTATACTCGCTTTGGGGTTTTATATTGGCTTTGGGGTTTTATACTGACTTTGGAGTTTTATTTTGTCTTTGGGGTTTCATACTGACTTTGTGGTTTTATTTTGGCTTTGGGGTTTTATTTTGGCTTTGGGGTTTTAAACTGGCTCTGGGGTTTTATACTGGCTTTGAGGTTTTATATTGTCTTTGGGCTTTTATACTGGCATTGGGGTTTTATATTGGCTTTGGGGTTTTAAACTGGCTATGGGGTTTCATAATGGCTTTGGGGTTTTATTCTGGCATTGGGGTTTTATACTGGCTTTTGGGGTGTTATACTGTCTTTTGGGGTTTTAAACTGGCTTTGGCGTTTTATACTGGCTTTGGGGTTTTATACTGGCTTTTGGGGTTTTATTCTGGCTTTGGGGATTTTATATTGACTTTGGGGTTATATACTGGCTTTGGGGTTTTATACTGGCTTTGGGGTTTCATACTGACTTTGTGGTTTTATTTTGGCATTGGGGTTTTATTTTGGCTTTGGGGTTTTAAACTGGCTCTGGGGTTTTATACTGGCTTTGAGGTTGTATATTGGCTTTGGGCTTTTATACTGGCATTGGGGTTTTAAATTGGTTTTGGGGTTTTAAACTGGCTATGGGTTTTATAATGGCTTTGGGGTTTTTTTCTGGCTTTGGGGTTTTATACTGGCTTTTGGGGTTTTATACTGTCTTTGGGGTTTTTTACTGGCTGTGGGGTTTTATACTGGCTTTTGGGGTTTTATACTGTCTTTGGGGTTATATACTGGCCTTGGAGGTTTTATACTGGCTTGCGAGTTTTATACTGACTTTGGGGTTTTTTTGTTGGATTTGCGGTTTTATACTGGCTTTGTGGTTTTATTCTGGCTTTGGGGTTTGATACTCGCTTTGGGGTTTTATGCTGGCTTTGGGGTTTTATACTGGCTTTGGGGTTTTATACTGTCTTTGGGGTTTTATTTTGGCTTTGGTGTTTTATACTAGATTTGGGGTTTTATACTGGCTTTTGGGTTTTATATTGGCTTTGGGGTTTGATACTGGTTTTGGGGTTTTATACTGACTTTGGAGTTTTCAACTGGCTATGGGGTTTTATAATGGCTTTGGGGTTTTATACTGGCTTTGGGGTTTTATACTGGCTTTGCGGTTTTCTGTTGGCTTTGGGGTTTCATACTGGCTTTGTGATTTTATTCTGGCTTTGGGGTTTTATACTGGTTTTGGGGTTTTATACTGGCTTTGGGGTTTTATACTGGCTTTGGGGTTTAATACTGGCTTTGTGGTTTTATTCTGGCTTTGGGGTTTTATACTCGCTTTGGGGTTTTATATTGGCTTTGGGGTTTTATAATGACTTTGGAGTTTTATTTTGGCTTTGGGGTTTCATACTGACTTTGTGGTTTTATTTTGGCTTTGGGGTTTTATTTTGGCTTTGGGGTTTTAAACTGGCTCTGGGGTTTTATACTGGCTTTGAGGTTGTATATTGGCTTTCGGCTTTTATACTGGCATTGGGGTTTCAAATTGGCTTTGGGGTTTTAAACTCGCTATGGGTTTTATAATGGCTTTGGGGTTTTATTCTGGCTTTGGGGTTTTATACTAGCTTTTGGGGTTTTATACTGTCTTTGGGGTTTTTTACTGGCTTTGGGGTTTTATACTGGCTTTTGGGGTTTTATACTGGCTTTTGGGTTTTTATATTGGCTTTGGGGTTATATACTGGCTTTGGGGTTTTATCCTGACTTCGCGGTTTTATAATGGCTTTGGGGTTTTATGCTGGCTTTGGGTTTTTTATGTTGGCTGTGAGGTTTTGATACTTGCTTTGAGGTTTTATATTGGCTTTGGGGTTTTATACTGGCTTTGGGGTTTTATATTGGCTTTGGGGTTTCATATTGGCTTTGGGGTTTTATACTGGCTTTGGGGTTTTATACTGGCTTTGTGGTTTTATACTGGCTTTGGGGTTTTATACTGGCTTGGGGTTTTATACTGGCTATGGGTTTTATACTGGCTTTGGGGTTTCATACTGGCTTCGTGGTTTTATTCTGGCTTTGGGGTTTTATACTGGCTTTGGGCTTTTATACTGCCTTTGGGGTTATAAACTGGCTTTGTGGTTTTATTCTGGCTTTGGGGTTTTATACTCGCTTTGGGGTTGTATATTGGCTTTGGGGTTTTATACTGACTTTGGAGTTTTATTTTGGCATTGGGGTTTCATACTGACTTTGTGGTTTTATTTTGGCTTTGGGGTTTTATTTTGGCTTTGGGATTTTAAACTGGCTCTGGGGTTTTATACTGGCTTTGAGGTTTTATATTGGCTTTGGGCTTTTATACTGGCATTGGGGTTTTATATTGGCTTTGGGGTTTTAAACTGGCTATGGGGTTTCATAATGGCTTTGGGGTTTTATTCTGGCTTTGGGGTTTTATACTGGCTTTTAGGGTTTTATACTGGCATTGGGGTTTTTTACTGGCTTTGGGGTGTTATACTGGCTTTTGGGGTTTTAAACTGGCTTTGGGGTTTTATACTGGCTTTGGGGTGTTATACTGGCTTTTGGGGTTTTATTCTGGCTTTCGGGTTTTTATATTGGCTTTGGGGTTATATACTGGCTTTGGGGTTTTATACTGGCTTTGCGGTTTTCTGTTGGCTTTGGGGTTTCATACTGGCTTTGTGATTTTATTCTGGCTTTGGGGTTTTATACTGGTTTTGGGGTTTTATACTGGCTTTGGGGTTTTATAATGGCTTTGGGGTTTAATACTGGCTTTGTGGTTTTATTCTGGCTTTGGGGTTTTATACTCGCTTTGGGGTTTTATATTGGCTTTGGGGTTTTATAATGACTTTGGAGTTTTATTTTGGCTTTGGGGTTTCATACTGACTTTGTGGTTTTATTTTGGCTTTGGGGTTTTATTTTGGCTTTGGGGTTTTAAACTGGCTCTGTGGTTTTATACTGGCTTTGAGGTTGTATATTGGCTTTGGGCTTTTATACTGGCATTGGGGTTTCAAATTGGCTTTGGGGTTTTATACTAGCTTTTGGGGTTTTATACTGTCTTTGGGGTTTTTTACTGGCTTTGGGGTTTTATACTGGCTTTTGGGGTTTTATACTGGCTTTTGGGTTTTTATATTGGCTTTGGGGTTATATACTGGCTTTGGGGTTTTATACTGGCTTTGTGGTTTTATATTGGCTTTGTGGGTTTCATACTGACTTAGGTGTTATATTTTGGCTTTGGGGTTGTATCCTGACTTCGCGGTTTTATAATGGCTTTGGGGTTTTATGCTGGCTTTGGGTTTTTTATGTTGGCTTTGAAGTTTTGATACTTGCTTTGAGGTTTTATATTGGCTTTGGGGTTTTATACTGGCTTTGGGGTTTTATATTGGCTTTGGGGTTTCATATTGACTTTGGGGTTTTATACTGGCTTTGGGGTTTTATACTGGCTTTGTGGTTTTATACTGGCTTTGGGGTTTTATACTGGCTTGGGGTTTTATACTGGCTATGGGTTTTATACTGGCTTTGGGGTTTCATACTGGCTTCGTGGTTTTATTCTGGCTTTGGGGTTTTATACTGGCTTTGGGCTTTTATACTGCCTTTGGGGTTTAAAACTGGCTTTGTGGTTTTATTCTGGCTTTGGGGTTTTATACTCGCTTTGGGGTTTTATATTGGCTATGGGGTTTTATACTGACTTTGAGGTTTTATATTGGCTTTGGGCTTTTATACTGGCATTGGGGTTTTATATTGGCTTTGGGGTTTTAAACTGGCAATGGGGTTTCATAATGGCTTTGGGGTTTTATTCTGGCTTTGGGGTTTTATACTGGCTTTTAGGGTTTTATACTGGCATTGGGGTTTTATACTGGCTTTGGGGTGTTATACTGGCTTTTGGGGTTTTAAACTGGCTTTGGGGTTTTATACTGGCTTTGGGGTTTTATACTGGCTTTTGGGGTTTTATTCTGGCTTTGGGGTTTTTATATTGGCTTTGGGGTTATATACTGGCTTTGGGGTTTTATACTGGCTTTGGGGTTTCATACTGACTTTGTGGTTTTAATTTGACATTGGGGTTTTATTTTGGCTTTGGGGTTTTAAACTGGCTCTGGGGTTTTATACTGGCTTTGAGGTTGTATATTGGCTTTGGGCTTTTATACTGGCATTGGGGTTTTAAATTGGCTTTGGGGTTTTAAACTGGCTATAGGTTTTATAATGGCTTTGGGGTTTTATTCTGGCTTTGGGGTTTTATACTGGCTTTTGGGATTTTATACTGTCTTTGGGTTTTTTACTGGCTTTGGGGTTTTATACTGACTTTTGTGGTTTTATACTGACTTTTGGTTTTTTTATTGGCTTTGGGGTTATATACTGGCTTTGGGGTTTTATACTGGCTTTGGGGTTTTATATTGGCTTTGGGGTTTCATACTGAATTAGGTGTTATATTTTGGCTTTGGGGTTTTATCCTGACTTCGCGGTTTTATAATGGCTTTGGGGTTTTATACTGGCTTTGGGGTTTTATACTGGCTTTGTGGTTTTATACTGGCTTTGGGGTTTTATACTGGCTTGGGGTTTTATACTGGCTATAGGTTTTATACTGGCTTTGGGGTTTCATACTGGCTTTGTGGTTTTATTCTGGCTTTGGGGTTTTATACTGGCTTTGGGGTTTTATACTGCCTTTGGGGTTTTATACTGGCTTTGAGGTTTTATATTGGCTTTGGGCTTTTATACTGGCATTGGGGTTTTATATTGGCTTTGGGGTTTTAAACTGGCTATCGGGTTTTATAATGGCTTTGGGGTTTTATTCTGGCTTTGGTGTTTTATACTGGCTTTGGGGTTTTATACTGGCTTTGGGGTTTTATACTGGCCTTAAAGGTTTTATACTGGCTTGCGAGTTTTATACTGACTTTGGGGTTTTTTTGTTGGATTTGGGGTTATATACTGGCTTTGTGGTTTTATTCTGGCTTTGGGGTTTGATACTCGCTTTGGGGTTTTATGCTGGCTTTGGGGTTTTATACTGGCTTTGGGGTTTTATACTGTCTTTGGGGTTTTATTTTGGCTTTGGTGTTTTATACTAGATTTGGGGTTTTATACTGGCTTTGGGGTTTTATATTGGCTTTGGGGTTTGATACTGGTTTTGGGGTTTTATACTGACTTTGGAGTTTTCAACTGGCTATGGGGTTTTATAATTGCTTTGGGGTTTTATACTTGCTTTGTGGTTTTATATTGGCTTTGTGGGTTTCATACTGACTTAGGTGTTATATTTTGGCTTTGGGGTTTTATCCTGACTTCGCGGTTTTATAATGGCTTTGGGGTTTTATGCTGGCTTTGGGTTTTTATGTTGGCTTTGAGGTTTTGATACTTGCTTTGAGGTTTTATATTGGCTTTGGGGTTTTATACTGGCTTTGGGGTTTTATATTGGCTTTGGGGTTTCATATTGGCTTTGGGGTTTTATACTGGCTTTGGGGTTTGATACTGGTTTTGTGGTTTTATACTGGCTTTGGGGTTTTATACTGGCTTGGCGTTTTATACTGGCTATGGGTTTTATACTGGCTTTGGGGTTTCATACTGGCTTCGTGGTTTTATTCTGGCTTTGGGGTTTTATACTGGCTTTGGGCTTTTATACTGCCTTTGGGGTTTTAAACTGTCTTTGTGGTTTTATTCTGGCTTAGGGGTTTTATACTCGCTTTGGGGTTTTATATTGGCTTTGGGGTTTTATACTGACTTTGGAGTTTTATTTTGTCTTTGGGGTTTCATACTGACTTTGTGGTTTTATTTTGGCTTTGGGGTTTTATTTTGGCTTTGGGGTTTTAAACTGGCTCTGGGGTTTTATACTGGCTTTGAGGTTTTATATTGTCTTTGGGCTTTTATACTGGCATTGGGGTTTTATATTGGCTTTGGGGTTTTAAACTGGCTATGGGGTTTCATAATGGCTTTGGGGTTTTATTCTGGCATTGGGGTTTTATACTGGCTTTTGGGGTGTTATACTGTCTTTTGGGGTTTTAAACTGGCTTTGGCGTTTTATACTGGCTTTGGGGTTTTATACTGGCTTTTGGGGTTTTATTCTGGCTTTGGGGATTTTATATTGACTTTGGGGTTATATACTGGCTTTGGGGTTTTATACTGGCTTTGGGGTTTCATACTGACTTTGTGGTTTTATTTTGGCATTGGGGTTTTATTTTGGCTTTGGGGTTTTAAACTGGCTCTGGGGTTTTATACTGGCTTTGAGGTTGTATATTGGCTTTGGGCTTTTATACTGGCATTGGGGTTTTAAATTGGTTTTGGGGTTTTAAACTGGCTATGGGTTTTATAATGGCTTTGGGGTTTTTTTCTGGCTTTGGGGTTTTATACTGGCTTTTGGGGTTTTATACTGTCTTTGGGGTTTTTTACTGGCTGTGGGGTTTTATACTGGCTTTTGGGGTTTTATACTGTCTTTGGGGTTATATACTGGCTTTGGGGTTTTATACTGGCTTTGGAGTTTTATATTGGCTTTGGGGTTTCATACTGACTTAGGTGTTATATTTTGGCTTTGGGGTTTTATCCTGACTTCGCGGTTTTATATTGGCTTTGGGGTTTTATACTGGCTTTGGGTTTTTATGTTGGCTTTGAGGTTTTTATACTTGCTTTGAGGTTTTATATTGGCTTTGGGGTTTTATACTGGTTTTGGGGTTTTACATTGGCTTTGGGGTTTCATATTGGCTTTGGGGTTTTATACTGGCTTTGGGGTTTTATACTGGCATTGTGGTTTTATATTGGCTTTGGGGTTTTATACTGGCTTGGGGTTTTATTCTGGCTATGGGTTTTATACTGACTTTGGGGTTTCATACTGGCTTTGTGGTTTTATTCTGGCTTTGGGGTTTTATACTGGCTTTGGGGTTTTATACTGCCTTTGGGGTTTTATACTGGCTTTGTGGTTTTATTCTGGCTTTGGGGTTTTATACTCGCTTTGGGGTTTTATATTGGTTTTGGGGTTTTTATACTGACTTTGGAGTTTTATTTTGGCTTTGGTGTTTCATACTGACTTTGTGGTTTTATTTTGGCTTTGGAGTTTTATCTTGGCTTTGGGGTTTTAAACTGGCTCTGGGGTTTTATACTGGCTTTGAGGTTTTATATTGGCTTTGGGCTTTTATACTGGCTTTGGGGTTTTAAACTGGCTATTGGGTTTTATAATGGCTTTGGGGTTTTATTCTGGCTTTGGGGTTTTATACTGGCTTTTGGGGTTTTATACTGGCTTTGGTGTTTTATACTGGCTTTGGGGTTTTATACTGGCTTTGGGGTTTTATACTGGCTTTGAGTTTTATACTGGATTTGGGGTTATATACTGGCCTTGGAGGTTTTATACTGGCTTGCGAGTTTTATACTGACTTTGGGGTTTTTTGTTGGATTTGGGGTTTTATACTGGCTTTGTGGTTTTATTCTGGCTTTGGGGTTTGATACTCGCTTTGGGGTTTTATGCTGGCTTTAGGGTTTTATACTGTCTTTGGGGTTTTATTTTGGCTTTGGTGTTTTATACTAGATTTGGGGTTTTATACTGGCTTTGGGGTTTTATATTGGCTTTGGGGTTTGATACTGGTTTTGGGGTTTTATACTGACTTTGGAGTTTTCAACTGGCTATGGGGTTTTATAATGGCTTTGGGGTTTTATACTGGCTTTGGGGTTTTATACTGGCTTTGCGGTTTTCTGTTGGCTTTGGGGTTTCATACTGGCTTTGTGATTTTATTCTGGCTTTGGGGTTTTATACTGGTTTTGGGGTTTTATACTGGCTTTGGGGTTTTATACTGGCTTTGGGGTTTAATACTGGCTTTGTGGTTTTATTCTGGCTTTGGGGTTTTATACTCGCTTTGGGGTTTTATATTGGCTTTGGGGTTTTATACTGACTTTGGAGTTTTATTTTGGCTTTGGGGTTTCATATTGACTTTGTGGTTTTATTTTGGCTTTGGGGTTTTATTTTGGCTTTGGGGTTTTAAACTGGCTCTGGGGTTTTATACTGGCTTTGAGGTTGTATATTGGCTTTGGGCTTTTATACTGGCATTGGGGTTTTAAATTGGCTTTGGGGTTTTAAACTGGCTATGGGTTTTATAATGGCTTTGGGGTTTTATTCTGGCTTTGGGGTTTTATACTGGCTTTTGGGGTTTTATACTGTCTTTGGGGTTTTTTACTGGCTTTGGGGTTTTATACTGGCTTTTGGGGTTTTATACTGGCTTGGGGTTTTATACTGGTTTGGGGTTTTATACTGGCTATGGGTTTTATACTGGCTTTGGGGTTACATACTGGCTTTGTAGTTTTATATTGGCTTTGTGGGTTTCATACTGACTTAGGTGCTATATTTTGGCTTTGGGGTTTTATCCTGACTTCGCGGTTTTATAATGGCTTTGGGGTTTTATACTGGCTTTGGGTTTTTATGTTGGCTTTGAGGTTTTGATACTTGCTTTGAGGTTTTATATTGGCTTTGGGGTTTTATACTGGCTTTGGGGTTTTATATTGGCTTTGGTGTTTCATATTGGCTTTGGGGTTTTATACTGGCTTTGGGGTTTTATACTGGCTTTGTGGTTTTATACTGGCTTGGGGTTTTATACTGGTTTGGGGTTTTATACTGGCTATGGGTTTTATACTGGCTTTGGGGTTTCATACTGGCTTCGTGGTTAAATTCTGGCTTTGGGGTTTTATACTGGCTTTGGGCTTTTATACTGCCTTTGGGGTTTTAAACTGGCTTTGTGGTTTTATTCTGGCTTTGGGGTTTTATACTCGCTTTGGGGTTTTATATTGGCTTTGGGGTTTTATACTGACTTTGGAGTTTTTTTGGCTTTGGGGTTTCATACTGACTTTGTGGTTTTATTTTGGCTTTGGGGTTTTATTTTGGTTTTGGGGTTTTAAACTGGCTCTGGGGTTTTATACTGGCTTTGAGGTTTTATATTGGCTTTGGGCTTTTATACTCTCATTGGGGTTTTATATTGGCTTTGGGGTTTTCAACTGGCTATGGGGTTTCATAATGGCTTTGGGGTTTTATTCTGGCTTTGGGGTTTTATACTGGCTTTTGGGGTTTTATACTGGCATTGGAGTTTTATACTGGCTTTGGGGTGTTATACTGGCTTTTGGGGTTTTAAACTGGCTTTGGGGTTTTTTACTGGCTTTGGGGTTTTATACTGGCTTTTGGGGTTTTATTCTGGCTTTGGGGTTTTTATATTGGGTTTGGGGTTATATACTGGCTTTGGGGTTTTATACTGGCTTTGGGGTTTCATACTGACTTTGTGGTTTTATTTTGGCATTGGGGTTTTATTTTGGCTTTGGGGTTTTTAAACTGGCTCTGGGGTTTTATACTGGCTTTGAGGTTGTATATTGGCTTTGGGCTTTTATACTGGCATTGGGGTTTTAAATTGGCTTTGGGGTTTTAAACTGGCTTTGTGGTTTGATTCTGGCTTTGGGGTTTTATACTCGCTTTGGGGTTGTATATTGGCTTTGGGGTTTTATACTGACTTCGGAGTTTTATTTTGGCTTTGGGGTTTCATACTGACCTTGTGGTTTTATGTTGGCTTTGGGGTTTTATTTTGTCTTTGGGGTTTTAAACTGGCTCTGGGGTTTTATACTGGCTTTGAGGTTTTATATTGGCTTTGGGCTTTTATACTGGCATTGGGGTTTTATATTGGCTTTGGGGTTTTATACTGGCTTTTGGGGTTTTATACTGACATTGGGGTTTTATACTGGCTTTGGGGTGTTATACTGGCTTTTGGGGTTTTAAACTGGCTTTGGGGTTTTATACTGGCTTTGAAGTTTTATGTTGGCTTTGGGCTTTTATACTGGCATTGGGGTTTTATATTGGCTTTGGGGTTTTATACTGGCTTTTGGGGTTTTATACTGGCATTGGGGTTTTATACTGGCTTTAGGGTGTTATACTGGCTTTTGGGGTTTTAAACTGGCTTTGGGGTTTTATACTGGCTTTGGGGTTTTATACTGGCTTTTGGGGTTTTATTCTGGCTTTGGGGTTTTTATATTGGCTTTGGGGTTATATACTGGCTTTGGGGTTTTATACTGGATTTGGGGTTTCATACTGACTTTGTGGTTTTATTTTGGCATTGGGGTTTTATTTTGGCTTTGGGGTTTTAAACTGGCTCTGGGGTTTTATACTGGCTTTGAGGTTGTATATTGGCTTTGGGCTTTTATACTGGCATTTGGGTTTAAATTGGCTTTGGGGTTTTAAACTGGCTATGGGTTTTATAATGGCTTTGGGGTTTTATTCTGGCTTTGGGGTTTTATACTGTCTTTGGGGTTTTTTACTGGCTTTGGGGTTTTATACTGGCCTTTGGGGTTTCATACTGGCTTTTGGGTTTTTATATTGGCTTTGGGGTTATATACTGGCTTTGGGGTTTTATACTGGCTTTGGGGTTTTATACTGGCTTTGGGGTTTTATATTGGCTTTGTGGGTTTCATACTGACTTAGGTGTTATATTTTTGCTTTGGGGTTTTATCCTGACTTCGCGGTTTTATAAAGGCTTTGGAGTTTTATACTGGCTTTGGGTTTTTATGTTGGCTTTGAGGTTTTGATACTTGCTTTGAGGTTTTATATTGGCTTTGGGGTTTTATACTGGCTTTGGGGTTTTATATTGGCTTTGGGGTTTTATATTGGCTTTGGGGTTTTATACTGGCTTTGGGGTTTTATACTGGCTTTGTGGTTTTATACTGGCTTTGGGGTTTTATACTGGCTTGGGGTTTTATACTGGCTATGGGTTTTATACTGGCTTTGGGGTTTCATACTGGCTTCGTGGTTTTATTCTGGCTTTGCGGTTTTATACTGGCTTTGGGCTTTTATACTGCCTTTGGGGTTTTAAACTGTCTTTGGGGTTTTTTACTGGCTTTGGGGTTTTATACTGGCTTTTGGGGTTTTATATTCTGGCTTTTGGGTTTTTATATTGGCTTTGGGGTTATATACTGGCTTTGGGGTTTTATACTGGCTTTGGGGTTTTATACTGGCCTTTGGGGTTTTATACTGGCTTTTGGGTTTTTATATTGGCTTTGGGGTTATATACTGGCTTTGGGGTTTTATACTGGCTTTGGGGTTTTATACTGGTTTTTGGGTTTTTATATTGGCTTTGGGGTTATATACTGGCTTTGGGGTTTTATACTGGCTTTGGGGTTTTATACTGGCTTTGGGGTTTTATATTGGCTTTGTGGGTTTCATACTGACTTAGGTGTTATATTTTGGCTTTGGGGTTTTATCCTGACTTCGCGGTTTTATAAAGGCTTTGGAGTTTTATACTGGCTTTGGGTTTTTATGTTGGCTTTGAGGTTTTGATACTTGCTTTGAGGTTTTATATTGGCTTTGGGGTTTTATACTGGCTTTGGGGTTTTATATTGGCTTTGGGGTTTCATATTGGCTTTGGGGTTTTATACTGGCTTTGGGGTTTTATACTGGCTTTGTGGTTTTATACTGGCTTTGGGATTTTATACTGGCTTCGGGTTTTATACTGGCTATGGGTTTTATACTGGCTTTGGGGTTTTATACTGGCTTTGTGGTTTTATATTGGCTTTGTGGTTTTCATACTGACTTAGGTGTTATATTTTGGCTTTGGGGTTTTATCCTGACTTCGCGGTTTTATAAAGGCTTTGGGGTTTTATACTGGCTTTGGGTTTTTATGTTGGCTTTGAGGTTTTGATACTTGCTTTGAGGTTTTATATTGGCTTTGTGGTTTTATACTGGCTTTGGTGTTTTATATTGGCTTTGGGGTTTCATATTGGCTTTGGGGTTTTATACTGGCTTTGGGGTTTTATACTGGTTTTGTGGTTTTATACTGGCTTTGGGGTTTCAAACTGGCTCTGGGGTTTTATACTGGCTTTGAGGTTATATATTGGGTTTGGGCTTTTATACTGGCATTGGGGTTTTAAATTGGCTTTGGGGTTTTAAACTGGCTATGGGTTTTATAATGGCTTTGGGGTTTTATTCTGGCTTTGGGGTTTATACTGGGCTTTGATACTGTCTTTGGTGTTTTTTACTGGCTTTGGGGTTTTATACTGGCTTTTGGGGTTTTATCCTGGCTTTTGGGTTTTTATATTGGCTTTGAGGTTTTATATTGGCTTTGGGGTTTTATACTGGCTTTGGGGTTTTATATTGGCTTTGGGGTTTCATATTGGCTTTGGGGTTTTATACTGGCTTTGGGGTTTTATACTGGCTTTGTGGTTTTATACTGGCTTTGGGGTTTAATACTGACTTGGGGTTTTATACTGGCTATGGGTTTTATACTGGCTTTGGCGTTTCATACTGGCTTCTTGGTTTTATTCTGGCTTTGGGGTTTTATACTGGCTTTGGGCTTTTATACTGCCTTTGGGGTTTTAAACTGGTTTTGTGGTTTGATTCTGGCTTTGGGGTTTTATACTCGCTTTGGGGTTGTATATTGGCTTTGGGGTTTTATACTGACTTCGGAGTTTTATTTTGGCTTTGGGGTTTCATACTGACTTTGTGATTTTATGTTGGCTTTGGGGTTTTATTTTGTCTTTGGGGTTTTAAACTGGCTCTGGGGTTTTATACTGGCTTTGAGGTTTTATATTGGCTTTGGGCTTTTATACTGGCATTGGGGTTTTATATTGGCTTTGGGGTTTTATACTGGCTTTTGGGGTTTTATACTGGCATTGGGGTTTTATACTGGCTTTGGGGTGTTATACTGGCTTTTGGGGTTTTAAACTGGCTTTGGTGTTTTATACTGGCTTTGAAGTTTTATGTTGGCTTTGGGCTTTTATACTGGCATTGGGGTTTTATATTGGCTTTGGGGTTTTATACTGGCTTTTGGGGTTTTATACTGGCATTGGGGTTTTATACTGGCTTTAGGGTGTTATACTGGCTTTTGGGGTTTTAAACTGGCTTTGGGGTTTTATACTGGCTTTGGGGTTTTATACTGGCTTTTGGGGTTTTATTCTGGCTTTGGGGTTTTTATATTGGCTTTGGGGTTATATACTGGCTTTGGGGTTTTATACTGGCTTTGGGGTTTCATACTGACTTTGTGGTTTTATTTTGGCATTGGGGTTTTATTTTGGCTTTGGGGTTTTAAACTGGCTCTGGGGTTTTATACTGGCTTTGAGGTTGTATATTGGCTTTGGGCTTTTATACTGGCATTTGGGTTTTAAATTGGCTTTGGGGTTTTAAACTGGCTATGGGTTTTATAATGGCTTTGGGGTTTTATTCTGGCTTTGGGGTTTTATACTGTCTTTGGGGTTTTTTACTGGCTTTGGGGTTTATACTGGGCTTTGATACTGTCTTTGGTGTTTTTTACTGGCTTTGGGGTTTTATACTGGCTTTTGGGGTTTTATCCTGGCTTTTGGGTTTTTATATTGGCTTTGAGGTTTTATATTGGCTTTGGGGTTTTATACTGGCTTTGGGGTTTTATATTGGCTTTGGGGTTTCATATTGGCTTTGGGGTTTTATACTGGCTTTGGGGTTTTATACTGGCTTTGTGGTTTTATACTGGCTTTGGGGTTTAATACTGACTTGGGGTTTTATACTGGCTATGGGTTTTATACTGGCTTTGGCGTTTCATACTGGCTTCTTGGTTTTATTCTGGCTTTGGGGTTTTATACTGGCTTTGGGCTTTTATACTGCCTTTGGGGTTTTAAACTGGTTTTGTGGTTTGATTCTGGCTTTGGGGTTTTATACTCGCTTTGGGGTTGTATATTGGCTTTGGGGTTTTATACTGACTTCGGAGTTTTATTTTCGCTTTGGGGTTTCATACTGACTTTGTGATTTTATGTTGGCTTTGGGGTTTTATTTTGTCTTTGGGGTTTTAAACTGGCTCTGGGGTTTTATACTGGCTTTGAGGTTTTATATTGGCTTTGGGCTTTTATACTGGCATTGGGGTTTTATATTGGCTTTGGGGTTTTATACTGGCTTTTGGGGTTTTATACTGGCATTGGGGTTTTATACTGGCTTTGGGGTGTTATACTGGCTTTTGGGGTTTTAAACTGGCTTTGGTGTTTTATACTGGCTTTGAAGTTTTATGTTGGCTTTGGGCTTTTATACTGGCATTGGGGTTTTATATTGGCTTTGGGGTTTTATACTGGCTTTTGGGGTTTTATACTGGCATTGGGGTTTTATACTGGCTTTAGGGTGTTATACTGGCTTTTGGGGTTTTAAACTGGCTTTGGGGTTTTATACTGGCTTTGGGGTTTTATACTGGCTTTTGGGGTTTTATTCTGGCTTTGGGGTTTTTATATTGGCTTTGGGGTTATATACTGGCTTTGGGGTTTTATACTGGCTTTGGGGTTTCATACTGACTTTGTGGTTTTATTTTGGCATTGGGGTTTTATTTTGGCTTTGGGGTTTTAAACTGGCTCTGGGGTTTTATACTGGCTTTGAGGTTGTATATTGGCTTTGGGCTTTTATACTGGCATTTGGGTTTTAAATTGGCTTTGGGGTTTTAAACTGGCTATGGGTTTTATAATGGCTTTGGGGTTTTATTCTGGCTTTGGGGTTTTATACTGTCTTTGGGGTTTTTTACTGGCTTTGGGGTTTTATACTGGCCTTTGGGGTTTCATACTGGCTTTTGGGTTTTTATATTGGCTTTGGGGTTATATACTGGCTTTGGGGTTTTATACTGGCTTTGGGGTTTTATACTGGCTTTGGGGTTTTATATTGGCTTTGTGGGTTTCATACTGACTTAGGTGTTATATTTTGGCTTTGGGGTTTTATCCTGACTTCGCGGTTTTATAAAGGCTTTGGAGTTTTATACTGGGTTTGGGTTTTTATGTTGGCTTTGAGGTTTTGTTACTTGCTTTGAGGTTTTATATTGGCTTTGGGGTTTTATACTGTCTTTGGGGTTTTTTACTGGCTTTGGGGTTTTATACTGGCTTTTGGGGTTTTATATTATGGCTTTTGGGTTTTTATATTGGCTTTGGGGTTATATACTGGCTTTGGGGTTTTATACTAGCTTTGGGGTTTAATACTGGCCTTTGGGGTTTTATACTGGCTTTTGGGTTTTTATATTGGCTTTGGGGTTATATACTGGCTTTGGGGTTTTATACTGGCTTTGGGGTTTTATACTGGCTTTTGGGTTTTTATATTGGCTTTGGGGTTATATACTGGCTTTGGGGTTTTATACTGGCTTTGGGGTTTTATACTGGCTTTGGGGTTTTATATTGGCTTTGTGGGTTTCATACTGACTTAGGTGTTATATTTTGGCTTTGGGGTTTTATCCTGACTTCGCGGTTTTATAAAAGCTTTGGAGTTTTATACTGGCTTTGGGTTTTTATGTTGGCTTTGAGGTTTTGATACTTGCTTTGAGGTTTTATATTGGCTTTGGGGTTTTATACTGGCTTTGGGGTTTTATATTGGCTTTGGGGTTTCATATTGGCTTTGGGGTTTTATACTGGCTTTGGGGTTTTATACTGGCTTTGTGGTTTTATACTGGCTTTGGGGTTTTATACTGGCTTCGGGTTTTATACTGGCTATGGGTTTTATACTGGCTTTGGGGTTTCATACTGGCTTCGTGGTTTTATTCTGGCTTTGGGGTTTTATACTGGCTTTGGGCTTTTATACTGCCTTTGGGGTTTTAAACTGTCTTTGGGGTTTTTTACTGGCTTTGGGGTTTTATACTGGCTTTTGGGGTTTTATATTCTGGCTTTTGGGTTTTTATATTGGCTTTGGGGTTATATACTGGCTTTGGGGTTTTATCCTGACTTCGCGGTTTTATAAAGGCTTTGGAGTTTTATACTGGCTTTTGGGTTTTTATATTGGCTATGGGGTTATATACTGGCTTTGGGGTTTTATACTGGCTTTGGGGTTTTATACTGGCTTTTGGGTTTTTATATTGGCTTTGGGGTTATATACTGGCTTTGGGGTTTTATACTGGCTTTGGGGTTTTATACTGGCTTTGGGGTTTTATATTGGCTTTGTGGGTTTCATACTCACTTAGGTGTTATATTTTGGCTTTGGGGTTTTATCCTGACTTCGCGGTTTTATAAAGGCTTTGGAGTTTTATACTGGCTTTGGGTTTTTATGTTGGCTTTGAGGTTTTGATACTTGCTTTGAGGTTTTATATTGGCTTTGGGGTTTTATACTGGCTTTGGGGTTTTATATTGGCTTTGGGGTTTCATATTGGCTTTGGGGTTTTATACTGGCTTTGGGGTTTTATACTGGCTTTGTGGTTTTATACTGGCTTTGGGGTTTTATACTGGCTTCGGGTTTTATACTGGCTATGGGTTTTATACTGGCTTTGGGGTTTCATACTGGCTTCGTGGTTTTATTCTGGCTTTGGGGTTTTATACTGGCTTTAGGCTTTTATACTGCCTTTGGGGTTTTAAACTGTCTTTGTGGTTTTTTACTGGCTTTGGGGTTTTATACTGGCTTTTGGGGTTTTATATTCTGGCTTTTGGGTTTTTATATTGGCTTTGGGGTTATATACTGGCTTTGGGGTTTTATCCTGACTTCGCGGTTTTATAAAGGCTTTGGAGTTTTATACTGGCTTTGGGTTTTTATGTTGGCTTTGAGGTTTTGATACTTGCTTTGAGGTTTTATATTGGCTTTGGGGTTTTATACTGGCTTTGGGGTTTTATATTGGCTTTGGGGTTTCATATTGGCTTTGGGGTTTTATACTGGCTTTGGGGTTTTATACTGGCTTTGTGGTTTTATACTGGCTTTGGGGTTTTATACTGGCTTGGGGTTTTATACTGGCTATGGGTTTTATACTGGCTTTGGGGTTTCATACTGGCTTCGTGGTTTTATTCTGGCTTTGCGGTTTTATACTGGCTTTGGGCTTTTATACTGCCTTTGGGGTTTTAAACTGTCTTTGGGGTTTTTTACTGGCTTTGGGGTTTTATACTGGCTTTTGGGGTTTTATATTCTGGCTTTTGGGTTTTTATATTGGCTTTGGGGTTATATACTGGCTTTGGGGTTTTATACTGGCTTTGTGGTTTGATATTGGCTTTGTGGGTTTCATACTGACTTAGGTGTTATATTTTGGCTTTGGGGTTTTATCCTGACTTCGCGGTTTTATAAAGGCTTTGGGGTTTTATACTGGCTTTGGTTTTTTATGTTGGCTTTGAGGTTTTGATACTTGCTTTGAGGTTTTATATTGGCTTTGGGGTTTTATACTGGCTTTGGGGTTTTATATTGGCTTTGGGGTTTCATATTGGCTTTGGGGTTTTATACTGGCTTTGGGGTTTTATACTGGCTTTGTGGTTTTATACTGGCTTTGGGGTTTTATACTGGATTGGGGTTTTATACTGGCTATGGGTTTTATACTGGCTTTGGGGTTTCATACTGGCTTCGTGGTTTTATTCTGGCTTTGGGGTTTTATACTGGCTTTGGGCTTTTATAATGCCTTTGGGGTTTTAAACTGGCTTTGTGGTTTTATTCTGGCTTTGGGGTTTTATACTCGCTTTGGGGTTTTTTATTGGCTTTGGAGTTTTATACTGACTTTGGAGTTTTATTTTGGCTTTGGGGTTTCATACTGACTTTGTGATTTTATTTTGGCTTTGGGGTTTTATTTTGGCTTTGGGGTTTTAAACTGGCTCTGGGGTTTTATACTGGCTTTGAGGTTTTATATTGGCTTTGGGCTTTTATACTGGCATTGGGGTTTTATATTGGCTTTGGGGTTTTAAACTGGCTATGGGGTTTCATAATGGCTTTGCGGTTTTATTCTGGCTTTGGGGTTTTATAGTGGCTTTTGGGGTTTTATACTGGCATTGGGGTTTTATACTGGCTTTGGGGTTTTATACTGGCTTTTGGGTTTTATTCTGGCTTTGGGGTTTTTATATTGGCTTTGGGGTTATATACTGGCTTTGGGGTTTTATACTGGCTTTGGGGTTTTATATTGGCTTTGGGGTTTCATACTGACTTAGGTGTTATATTTTGGCTTTGGGGTTTTATCCTGACTTCGCGGTTTTATAAAGGCTTTGGGGTTTTATACTGGCTTTGGGTTTTTATGTTGGCTTTGAGGTTTTGATACTTGCTTTGAGGTTTTATATTGGCTTTGGGGTTTTATGTTGGCTTTGAGGTTTTGATACTTGCTTTGAGGTTTTATATTGGCTTTGGGGTTTTATATTGGCTTTGGGGTTTCATATTGGCTTTGGGGTTTTATACTGGCTTTGGGGTTTTATACTGGTTTTGTGGTTTTATACTGGCTTTGGGGTTTCATACTGGCTCTGGGGTTTTATACTGCCTTTGAGGTTGTATATTGGCTTTGGGCTTTTATACTGGCATTGGGGTTTTAAATTGGCTTTGGGGTTTTAAACTGGCTATGGGTTTTATAATGGCTTTGGGGTTTTATTCTGGCTTTGGGGTTTTATACTGGGTTTTGGGGTTTTATACTGTCTTTGGGGTTTTTTACTGGCTTTGGGGTTTTATACTGGCTTTCGGGGTTTTATACTGGCTTTTGGGTTTTTATATTGGCTTAGAGGTTTTATATTGGCTTTGGGGTTTTATACTGGCTTTGGGGTTTTATATTGGCTTTGTGGGTTTCATACTGACTTAGGTGTTATATTTTGGCTTTGGGGTTTTAGCCTGACTTCACGGTTTTATAAAGGCTTTGGGGTTTTATACTGGCTTTGGGTTTTTATGTTGGCTTTGAGGTTTTGATACTTGCTTTGAGGTTTTATATTGGCTTTGGGGTTTTATACTGGCTTTGGGGTTTTATATTGGCTTTGGGGTTTCATATTGGCTTTGGGGTTTTATACTGGCTTTGGGGTTTTATACTGGCTTTGTGGTTTTATACTGGCTTTGGGGTTTTATACTGGATTGGGGTTTTATACTGGCTATGGGTTTTATACTGGCTTTGGGGTTTCATACTGGCTTTGGGTTTTTTTACTCGCTTTGGGGTTTTTTATTGGCTTTGGAGTTTTATACTGACTTTGGAGTTTTATTTTGGCTTTGGGGTTTCATACTGACTTTGTGATTTTATTTTGGCTTTGGGGTTTTATTTTGGCTTTGGGGTTTTAAACTGGCTCTGGGGTTTTATACTGGCTTTGAGGTTTTATATTGGCTTTGGGCTTTTATACTGGCATTGGGGTTTTATATTGGCTTTGGGGTTTTAAACTGGCTATGGGGTTTCATAATCGCTTTGCGGTTTTATTCTGGCTTTGGGGTTTTATAGTGGCTTTTGGGGTTTTATACTGGCATTGGGGTTTTATACTGGCTTTGGGGTGTTATACTGGCTTTTGGGGTTTTAAACTGGCTTTGGGGTTTTATACTGGCTTTGGGGTTTTATACTGGCTTTTGGGTTTTATTCTGGCTTTGGGGTTTTTATATTGGCTTTGGGGTTATATACTGGCTTTGGGGTTTTATACTGGCTTTGGGGTTTTATATTGGCTTTGGGGTTTCATACTGACTTAGGTGTTATATTTTGGCTTTGGGGTTTTATCCTGACTTCGCGGTTTTATAAAGGCTTTGGGGTTTTATACTGGCTTTGGGTTTTTATGTTGGCTTTGAGGTTTTGATACTTGCTTTGAGGTTTTATATTGGATTTGGGGTTTTATACTGGCTTTGGGGTTTTATATTGGCTTTCGGGTTTCATATTGGCTTTGGGGTTTTATACTGGCTTTGGGGTTTCAAACTGGCTCTGGGGTTTTATACTGGCTTTGAGGTTGTATATTGGCTTTGGGCTTTTATACTGGCTTTGGGCTTTTATACTGCCTTTGGGGTTTTAAACTGGCTTTGTGGTTTGATTCTGGCTTTGGGGTTTTATACTCGCTTTGGGGTTTTATATTGGCTTTGGGGTTTTATACTGACTTCGGAGTTTTATTTTGGCTTTGGGGTTTCATACTGACTTTGTGGTTTTATGTTGGCTTTGGGGTTTTATTTTGGCTTTGGGGTTTTAAACTGGCTCTGGGGTTTTATACTGGCTTTGAGGTTTTATATTGACTTTGGGCTTTTATACTGGCATTGGGGTTTTATATTGGCTTTGGGGTTTTATACTGGCTTTTGGGGTTTTATACTGGCATTGGGGTTTTTATACTGGCTTTGGTGTTTTATACTGGCTTTGGGGTTTTACACTGGCTTTGGGGTTTTATACTGGCTTTGAGTTTTATACTGGCTTTGGGGTTATATACTGGCCTTGGAGGTTTTATACTGGCTTGCGAGTTTTATACTGACTTTGGGGTTTTTTTGTAGGATTTGGGGTTTTATACTAACTTTGTGGTTTTATTCTGGCTTTGGGGTTTGATACTCGCTTTGGGGTTTTATGCTGGCTTTGGGGTTTTATACTGGCTTTGGGGATTTATACTGACTTTGGGGTTTTCAACTGGCTATGGGGTTTTATAAAGGCTTTGGGGTTTTATACTGGCTTTGGGGTTTCATACTGGCTTTGTGATTTTATTCTGGCTTTGGGGTTTTATACTGGTTTTGGGGTTTTATAATGGCTTTGGGGTTTTATTCTGGCTTTGGGGTTTTATACTGGCTTTGAGGTTTTATACTGGCTTTGGGGTTTCATACTGGCTTTGGGGTTTTATGCCGGTTTTGGGGTTTTATACTGGCTTTGGGGTTTTATACTGGCTTTGGGCTTTCATACTGGCATTGGGTTTTTATATTGGCTTTGGGGTTTTAAACTGGCTATGGGGTTTCATAATCGCTTTGGGGATTTATACTGGCTTTGGGGTTTTATACTGGCTTTGGGGTTTCATACTGGCTTTGTGATTTTATTCTGGCTTTGGGGTTTTATAATGGCTTTGGGGTTTTATACTGGCTTTGGGGTTTCATACTGGCTTTGGGGTTTTATGCTGGTTTGGGGTTTTATACTGGCTTTGGGGTTTTATACTGGCTTTGAGGTTTTATTTTGGCTTTGGGGTTTTAAACTGGCTTTGGGGTTTTACACTGGCTTTAGGGTTTTATATTGGCTTTGGGCTTTTATACTGGCATTGGGGTTTTATATTGGCTTTGGGGTTTTAGACTGGCTATGGGGTTTTATAATTGCTTTGGAGTTTATTACTGGCTTTGGGGTTTTATGTTGGCTTTAGGGTTTTACACTGGCTTTGGGGTTTTATTTTGGCTTTGGGTTTTTATACTGGCATTGGGGTGTTTTTTACTGGCTTTGGGGTTTTATACTGGCTTTGGGGTTTTATACTGGATTTGGGATTTCATGTTGGCTTTGGGGTTTTATACTGACTTTGGAGTTTTATACTGGCTTTAGGGTATTATATTGGCTTTGGAGTTTTATACTGGCTTTGGGGTTTTATAATGGCTTTGGGTTTTATACTGGCTTTGGGGTTTTATATTGGCTTAGGGGTTTTATATTGGCTTTGGGGTTTCATATTGGCTTTGGAGGTTTTATACTGGCTTTGGGGTTTTATTTTCGCTCTGGGGTTTTATATTAGCTTTGGGGTTTTATTATGGCTTTGGGGTTTTATACTGGCTTTGGGGTTTTATATTGGCTTAGGGGTTTTATACTGGCTTTGGGGTTTTATATTGGCTTTGGGGTTTTATACTGGCTTTGGGGTTTTATACTGGCTTTGGTGTTTTATACTGGCTTTGGGGTTTTATATTGGCTTTGGGGTTTTATACTGGCTTTGGGGTTTTTTACTGGCTTTGGGGTTTTATACTGGCTTTGGGGTTTTATACTGGCTTTGGGTTTTTATATTTACTTTGGGGTTCTATAATGGCTTTGGGTTTTTATATTGGTTTGGGGGTTTATACAGGCTTTGTGGTTTTATACTGGCTTTGGGGTTTTATACTGGCTTTCGAGGTTTTATACTGTCTTTGGGGTTTAATACTGGCTTTTGGGTTTTTTACTGGCTTTGGAATTTTATACTGGCTTTGGCGTTTTATACTGGCTATGGGGTTTTATACTGGCTTTTGGGTTTTATACTGGCTATGGGGTTTTATACTGGCTGTCGGTTTTATACTGGCTTTGGGATTTTATGTTGGCTTTGCGGTTTAATACTTGCTATGGGGTTTTATAGTGGTTTTAGGGTTTTATACTGGCATTGGGGTTTTATACTGGCTTTGGGGTTTTTTAATGGCTTGGGGGTATTATACTGGCTTTGGAGTTCATAGTGGCTTTGGGGTTTTATACTGGCTTTGAAGTTTTATACTGGCTTCGGGATTTTAAACTGGCTTTGGGGTTTTATACTGGCTTTGGGGTTTAATACTGGCTTTGGGGTTTTATACTGGCTTTGGGATTTTATGTTGGCTTTGGGGTTTTATACTGGCTTTGTCGTTTTATTCTGGCTTTGGGATTTGATATTGGCTTTGGGGTTTTATTCTGGCTTTGGGGTTTTATACTGACTTTGGGTTTTATACTGGCTTTGAGTTTTTAAAATGGCTTTGGGGTTTTATACTGGCTTTGGAGGTTTTATACTGGCTTTGGGGTTTTATAGTAGCTTTGGGGTTTTATACTGGCTTTGGGGTTTTATTTTGGCTTTGGTGTTTTATACTAGAATTGGGGTTTTACACTGGCTTTGGGGTTTTATATTGGCTTTGGGGTTTGATAATGGTTTTGGGGATTTATACTGACTTTGGGGTTTTCAACTGGCTATGGGGTTTTATAAAGGCTTTGGGGTTTTATACTGGCTTTGGGGTTTTATACTGGCTTTGGGGTTTTATGTTGGCTTTGGGGTTTCAAACTGGCTTTGTGATTTTATTCTGGCTTTGGGGTTTTATACTGGTTTTGGGGTTTTATACTGGCTTTGGAGGTTTTTGACTGGCTTGGGAGTTTTATTCTGACTTTGGGGTTTTATGTTGGCTTTGGGGTTTTATACTGGCTTTGGGGTTTTATACTGGCTTTGTAGTTTTATTCTGGCTTTGGGGTTTTATTCTGGCTTTGGGGTTTTATACTGGCTTTGGGGTTTTATACTGGCTTTGGGGTTTCATACTGGCTTTGGGGTTTTATGCCGGTTTTGGGGTTTTATACTGGCTTTGGGGTTTTATACTGGCTTTGGGCTTTCATACTGGCATTGGGTTTTTATATTGGCTTTGGGGTTTTAAACTGGCTATGGGGTTTCATAATCGCTTTGGGGTTTTATACTGGCTTTGGGGTTTTATACTGGCTTTGGGGTTTCATACTGGCTTTGTAATTTTATTCTGGCTTTGGGGTTTTATAATGGCTTTGGGGTTTTATACTGGCTTTGGGGTTTCATACTGGCTTTGGGGTTTTATGCTGGTTTTGGGGTTTTATACTGGCTTTGGGGTTTTATACTGGCTTTGAGGTTTTATTTTGGCTTTGGGGTCTTAAACTGGCTTTGGGGTTTTATACTGGCTTTAGGGTTTTATATTGGCTTTGGGCTTTTATACTGGCATTGGGGTTTTATATTGGCTTTGGGGTTTTAAACTGGCTATGGGGTTTTATAATCGCCTTGGGGTTTTATACTGGCTTTGGGGTTTTATACTGGCTTTGGGGTTTCATACTGGCTTTGTGATTTTATTCTGGCTGGGGTTTTATACTGGCTTTGGGGTTTTATTCTGGCTTTGGAGTTTTATACTCGCTTTGGGGTTTTATTCTGGCTTTGGGGTTTTATGTTGGCTTTGGGGTTTTATACTGGCTTTGGGGTTTTATGTTGGCTTTATGGTTTTACACTGGCTTTGGGGTTTTATTTTGGCTTTGGGCTTTTATACTGGCATTGGGGTGTTTTTTACTGGCTTTGGGGTTTTATACTGGCTTTGGGGTTTTATACTGGCTTTGGGATTTCATGTTGGCTTTGGGGTTTTATACTGACTTTGGGGTTTTATACTGGCTTTGGGGTATTATATTGGCTTTGGAGTTTTATACTGGCTTTGGGGTTTTATAATGGCTTTGGGTTTTATACTGGCTTTGGGGTTTTATATTGGCTTAGGGGTTTTATATTGGCTTTGGGGTTTCATATTGGCTTTGGAGGTTTTATACTGGCTTTGGGGTTTTATTTTCGCTTTGGGGTTTTATATTGGCTTTGGGGTTTTATACTGGCTTTGGGGTTTTATACTGGCTTTGGGATTTAATATTGTCTTAGGGGTTTTATACTGGCTTTGGGGTTTTATATTGGCTTTGGGGTTTGATACTGTCTTTGGGATTTTATACTGGCTTTGGTGTTTTATACTGGCTTTGGGGTTTGATATTGGCTTTGGGGTTTTATACTGGCTTTGGGGTTTTTTACTGGCTTTGGGGTTTTATACTGGCTTTGGGGTTTAATACTGGCTTTGGGTTTTTATATTTACTTTGGGGTTCTATACTGGCTTTGGGTTTTTATATTGGCTTTGGGGTTTATACTGGCTTTGTGGTTTTATACTGGCTTTGGGGTTTTATACTGGCTTTCGAGGTTTTATACTGCCTTTGGGGTTTAATACTGGCTTTGGGGTTTTTTACTGGCTTTGGGATTTTATACTGGCTTTGGCGTTTTATACTGGCTATGGGGTTTTATACTGGCTTTTGGGTTTTATACTGGCTATGGGGTTTTATACTGGCTGTCGGTTTTATACTGGCTTTGGGATTTTATGTTGGCTTTGCGGTTTTATACTTGCTATGGGGTTTTGTAGTGGCTTTAGGGTTTTATACTGGCATTGGGGTTTTATACTGGCTTTGGAGGTTTTATACTGGCTTTGGAGGTTTTATACTGGCTTGGGGGTTTTATAGTAGCTTTGGGGTTTTATACTTGCTTTGGGGTTTTATTTTGGCTTTGGTGTTTTATTCTAGATTTGGGGTTTTACACTGGCTTTGGGGTTTTATATTGGCTTTGGGGTTTGATAATGGTTTTGGGGATTTATACTGACTTTGGGGTTTTCAACTGGCTATGGGGTTTTATAAAGGCTTTGGGGTTTTATACTGGCTTTGCGGTTTTATACTGGCTTTGGGGTTTTATGTTGGCTTTGGGGTTTCATACTGGCTTTGTGATTTTATTCTGGCTTTGGGGTTTTATACTGGTTTTGGGGTTTTATACTGGCTTTGGAGGTTTTTGACTGGCTTGGGAGTTTTATACTGACTTTGGGGTTTTATGTTGGCTTTGGGGTTTTATACTGGCTTTGGGGTTTTATACTGGCTTTGGGGTTTTATACTGGCTTTGGGGTTTCATACTGGCTTTGGGGTTTTATGCCGGTTTTGGGGTTTTATACTGGCTTTGGGGTTTTATACTGGCTTTGGGCTTTCATACTGGCATTGGGTTTTTATATTGGCTTTGGGGTTTTAAACTGGCTATGGGGTTTCATAATCGCTTTGGGGTTTTATACTGGCTTTGGGGTTTTATACTGGCTTTGGGGTTTCATACTGGCTTTGTGATTTTATTCTGGCTTTGGGGTTTTATAATGGCTTTGGGGGTTTATACTGGCTTTGGGGTTTCATACTGGCTTTGGGGTTTTATGCTGGTTTTGGGGTTTTATACTGGCTTTGGGGTTTTATACTGGCTTTGGGGTTTTATACTGGCTTTAGGGTTTTATATTGGCTTTGGGTTTTTATACTGGCATTGGGGTTTTATATTGGCTTTGGGGTTTGAAACTGGCTATGGGGTTTTATAATCGCTTTGGGGTTTTATACTGGCTTTGGGGTTTTATACTGGCTTTGGGGTTTCATACTGGCTTTGTGATTTTATTCTGGCTGGGGTTTTATACTGGCTTTGGGGTTTTATTCTGGCTTTGGAGTTTTATACTCGCTTTGGGGTTTTTTTCTGGCTTTGGGGTTTTATGTTGGCTTTGGGGTTTTATACTGGCTTTGGGGTTTTATGTTGGCTTTAGGGTTTTACACTGGCTTTGGGGTTTTATTTTGGCTTTGGGCTTTTATACTGGCATTGGGGTGTTTTTTACTGGCTTTGGGGTTTTATACTGGCTTTGGGGTTTTATACTGGCTTTGGGATTTCATGTTGGCTTTGGGGTTTTATACTGACTTTGGGGTTTTATACTGGCTTTGGGGTATTATATTGGCTTTGGAGTTTTATCCTGGCTTTGGTGTTTTATAATGGCTTTGGGTTTTATACTGGCTTTGGGGTTTTATTTTGGCTTAGGGGTTTTATACTGGCTTTCGAGGTTTTATACTGTCTTTGGGGTTTAATACTGGCTTTGGGGTTTTTTACTGGCTTTGGGATTTTATACTAGCTTTGGCGTTTTATACTGGCTATGGGGTTTTATACTGGCTTTTGGGTTTTATACTGGCTATGGGGTTTTATACTGGCTGTCGGTTTTATACTGGCTTTGGGATTTTATGTTGGCTTTGTGGTTTTATACTTGCTATGGGGTTTTATAGTGGCTTTAGGGTTTTATACTGGCATTGGGGTTTTATACTGGCTTTGGAGGTTTTATACTGGCTTGGGGGTTTTATAGTAGCTTTGGGGTTTTATACTGGCTTTGGGGTTTTATTTTGGCTTTGGTGTTTTATACTAGATTTGGGGTTTTACACTGGCTTTGGGGTTTTATATTGGCTTTGGGGTTTGATAATGGTTTTGGGGATTTATACTGACTTTGGGGTTTTCAACTGGCTATGGGGTTTTATAAAGGCTTTGGGGTTTTATACTGGCTTTGGGGTTTTATACTGGCTTTGGGGTTTCATGTTGGCTTTGGGGTTTCATACAGGCATTGTGATTTTATTCTGGCTTTGGGGTTTTATACTGGTTTTGGGGTTTTATACTGGCTTTGGAGGTTTTTGACTGGCTTGGGAGTTTTATACTGACTTTGGGGTTTTATGTTGGCTTTGGGGTTTTATACTGGCTTTGGGGTTTTATACTGGCTTTGTAGTTTTATTCTGGCTTTGGGGTTTTATTCTGGCTTTGGGGTTTTATACTGGCTTTGGGGTTTTATACTGGCTTTGGGGTTTCATACTGGCTTTGGGGTTTTATGCCGGTTTTGGGGTTTTATACTGGCTTTGGGGTTTTATGCTGGCTTTGGGCTTTCATGCTGGCATTGGGTTTTTATATTGGCTTTGGGGTTTTAAACTGGCTATGGGGTTTCATAATCGCTTTGGGGTTTTATACTGGCTTTGGGGTTTTATACTGGCTTTGGGGTTTCATACTGGCTTTGTGATTTTATTCTGGCTTTGGGGTTTTATAATGGCTTTGGGGTTTTATACTGGCTTTGGGGTTTCATACTGGCTTTGGGGTTTTATGCTGGTTTTGGGGTTTTATATTGGCTTTGGGGTTTTATACTGGCTTTGAGGTTTTATTTTGGCTTTGGGGTTTTAAACTGGCTTTGGGGTTTTATACTGGCTTTATGGTTTTATATTGGCTTTGGGCTTTTATACTGGCATTGGGGTTTTATATTGGCTTTGGGGTTTTAAACTGGCTATGGGGTTTTATAATTGCTTTGGGGTTTTATACTGGCTTTGGGGTTTTATACTGGCTTTGGGGTTTCATACTGGCTTTGTGATTTTATTCTGGCTGGGGTTTTATACTGGCTTTGGGGTTTTATTCTGGCTTTGGAGTTTTATACTCGCTTTGGGGTTTTTTTCTGGCTTTGGGGTTTTATGTTGGCTTTGGGGTTTTATACTGGCTTTGGGGTTTTATGTTGGCTTTGGGCTTTTATACTGGCATTGGGGTGTTTTTTAATGGCTTTGGGGTTTTATACTGGCTTTGGGGTTTTATACTGGCTTTGGGATTTCATGTTGGCTTTGAGGTTTTATACTGACTTTGGGGTTTTATAGTGGCTTTGGGGTATTATATTGGCTTTGGAGTTTTATCCTGGCTTTGGTGTTTTATAATGGCTTTGGGTTTTATACTGGCTTTGGGGTTTTATATTGGCTTAGGGGTTTTATATTGGCTTTGGGGTTTCATATTGGCTTTGGAGGTTTTATACTGGCTTTGGGGTTTTATTTTCGCTTTGGGGTTTTATATTGGCTTTGGGGTTTTATTATGGCTTTGGGGTTTTTTACTGGCTTTGGGATTTAATATTGTCTTAGGGGTTTTATACTGGCTTTGGGGTTTTATATTGGCTTTGGGGTTTTATACTGGCTTTGGGGTTTTATACTGGCTTTGGTGTTTTATACTGGCTTTGGGTTTGATATTGGCTTTGGGATTTTATACTGGCTTTGGGGTTTTTTACTGGCTTTGGGGTTTTATACTGGCTTTGAGGTTTTATACTGGCTTTGGGTTTTTATATTTACTTTGGGGTTCTATACTGGCTTTGGGTTTTTATATTGGCTTTGGGGTTTATACTGGCTTTGTGGTTTTATACTGGCTTTGGGGTTTTATACTGGCTTTCGAGGTTTTATACTGTCTTTGGGGTTTAATACTGGCTTTGGGGTTTTTTACTGGCTTTGGGATTTTATACTGGCTTTGGCGATTTATACTGGCTATGGGGTTTTATACTGGCTTTTGGGTTTTATACTGGCTATGGGGTTTTATACTGGCTGTCGGTTTTATACTGGCTTTGGGATTTTATGTTGGCTTTGCGGTTTTATACTTGCTATGGGGTTTTATAGTGGCTTTAGGGTTTTATACTGGCATTGGGGTTTTATACTGGCTTTGGGGATTTTTTTAATGGCTTGGGGGTATTATACTGGCTTTGGAGTTCATAGTGGCTTTGGGGTTTTATACTGGCTTTGAAGTTTTATACTGGCTTCGGGGTTTTAAAATGGCTTTGGGGTTTTATACTGCCTTTGGGGTTTTATACTGGCTTTGGGGTTTAATACTGGCTTTGGGGTTTTATACTGGCTTTGGGATTTTATGTTGGCTTTGGGGTTTTATACTGGCTTTGTGGTTTTATTCTGGCTTTGGGATTTGATATTGGCTTTGGGGTTTTATTCTGGCTCTGGGGTTTTATACTGACTTTGGGTTTTACACTGGCTTTGAGTTTTTATACTGGCTTTGGGGTTTTATACCGACTTTAGAGGTTTTATATTGGCTTGGGGGTTTTATGCTGGCTTTGGGGTTCAATACTGGCTTTAGGGTTTTGTACTGGCTTCGGGGTTTTATACTGGCTTTGGGGTTTTATACTGGCTTTGGGGTTTTATACTGGCTTTGGTGTTTTGTACTGGCTTCGGGGTTTTATACTGGCTTTGGGGTTTTATACTGGCTTTGGGGTTTAATACTGGCTTTGGGGTTTTATACTGGATTTGGAGTTTTATAGTAGCTTTGGGGTTTTATACTGGCTTTGGGGTTTTATACTGGCTTTGGGGTTTAAACTTGGCTTTGGGGTTTATACTGGCTTTGGGTTTTTATATTGGCTTTGGGGTTTTATACTGGCTTTTGAGGTTTTATACTGGCTTGGGGGTTTTATGCTGGCTTTGGGGTTTCTTACTGGCTTTGGGGTTTTGTTCTGGCTTTGGGGTTTTATACTGGCTTTGCGGTTTTATACTGGCTTTGGGGTTTTATACTGGCTTTTGCGTTTTATACAGGCTTTGGGGTTTTATACTGGCTATGGGGTTTTATACTGGCTTTGGGTTTTATACTGGCTTTGGGGTTTTATGTTGGCTTTGCAGTTTTATACTGGCTTTGTGGTTTAATTCTGGCTTTGGGATTTTATGTTGGCTTTGCGGTTTTATACTTGCTATGGGGTTTTATACTGGCTTTAGGGTTTGATACTGGCTTTGTGGTTTTATTCTGATTTTGGGGTTTTATATTGGCTTTGGGGTATTATACTTGCTTTGGGGTTTTATACTGGCTTTGGGTTTTATACTGGCTTTGGGGTTTTATTTTGGCTTTGGCGTTTTATACTGGCTTTGGGGTTTTATACTGGTTTTTGGGTTTTTTAATGGCTTGGGGGTTTTATACTGGCTTTGGAGTTTATAGTGGCTTTGGGGTTTTATACTGGATTTGGGGTTTTATACTGGCTTCGGGGTTTTAAACTGGCTTTGGGGTTTTATACTGGCTTTGGGGTTTTATACTGGCTTTGGGGTTTAATACTGGCTTTGGGGTTTTATACTGGCTTTGGGGTTTTATATTGGCTTTGGGGTTTTATTATGGCTTTGGGGTTTTATACTGGCTTTGGGATTTTATATTGTCTTAGGGGTTTTATACTGGCTTTGGGGTTTTATATTGGCTTTGGGGTTTTATACTGGCTTTGGGGTTTTATACTGGCTTTGGTGTTTTCTACTGGCTTTGGGGTTTGATATTGGCTTTGGGGTTTTATACTGGCTTTGGGGTTTTTTACTGGCTTTGGGGTTTTATACTGGCTTTGGGGTTTTATACTGGCTTTGGGTTTTTATATTTACTTTGGGGTTCTATACTGGCTTTGGGTTTTTATATTGGCTTTGGGGTTTATACTGGCTTTGTGGTTTTATACTGGCTTTGGGGTTTTATACTGGCTTTCGAGGTTTTATACTGTCTTTGGGGTTTAATACTGGCTTTGGGGTTTTTTACTGGCTTTGGGATTTTATACTGGCTTTGGCGTTTTATACTGGCTATGGTGTTTTATACTGGCTTTTGGGTTTTATACTGGCTATGGGGTTTTATACTGGCTGTCGGTTTTATACTGGCTTTGGTATTTTATGTTGGCTTTGCGGTTTTATACTTGCTATGGGTTTTTATAGTGGCTTTAGGGTTTTATACTGGCATTTGGGTTTTATACTGGCTTTGGGGTTTTATACTGGCTTTGGGGTTTTATACTGGCTTTGGGGTTTTGTACTGGCTTCGGGGTTTTATACTGGCTTTGGGGTTTTATACTGGCTTTGGGGTTTAATACTGGCTTTGGGGTTTTATACTGGATTTGGAGTTTTATAGTAGCTTTGGGGTTTTATACTGGCTTTGGGGTTTTATACTGGCTTTGGGGTTTAAACTTGGCTTTGGGGTTTATACTGGCTTTGGGTTTTTATATTGGCTTTGGGGTTTTATACTGGCTTTTGAGGTTTTATACTGGCTTGGGGGTTTTATGCTGGCTTTGGGGTTTCTTACTGGCTTTGGGGTTTTGTTCTGGCTTTGGGGTTTTATACTGGCTTTGCGGTTTTATACTGGCTTTGGGGTTTTATACTGGCTTTTGCGTTTTATACAGGCTTTGGGGTTTTATACTGGCTTTTGCGTTTTATACAGGCTTTGGGGTTTTATACTGGCTTTGGGTTTTACACTGGCTTTGGGGTTTTATGTTGGCTTTGCAGTTTTATACTGGCTTTGTGGTTTAATTCTGGCTTTGGGATTTTATGTTGGCTTTGCGGTTTTATACTTGCTATGGGGTTTTATACTGGCTTTAGGGTTTGATACTGGCTTTGTGGTTTTATTCTGATTTTGGGGTTTTATATTGGCTTTGGGGTATTATACTTGCTTTGGGGTTTTATACTGGCTTTGGGTTTTATACTGGCTTTGGGGTTTTATTTTGGCTTTGGCTTTTTATACTGGCTTTGGGGTTTTATACTGGCTTTGGGGTTTTTTAATGGCTTGGGGGTTTTATACTGGCTTTGGAGTTTATAGTGGCTTTGGGGTTTTATACTGGATTTGGGGTTTTATACTGGCTTCGGGGTTTTAAACTGGCTTTGGGGTTTTATACTGGCTTTGGGGTTTTATTCTGGCTTTGGGGTTTAATACTGGCTTTGGGGTTTTATACTGGCTTTGGGGTTTTATATTGGCTTTGGGGTTTTATTATGGCTTTGGGGTTTTATACTGGCTTTGGGATTTTATATTGTCTTAGGGGTTTTATACTGGCTTTGGGGTTTTATATTGGCTTTGGGGTTTTATACTGGCTTTGGGGTTTTATACTGGCTTTGGTGTTTTCTACTGGCTTTGGGGTTTGATATTGGCTTTGGGGTTTTATACTGGCTTTGGGGTTTTTTACTGGCTTTGGGGTTTTATACTGGCTTTGGGGTTTTATACTGGCTTTGGGTTTTTATATTTACTTTGGGGTTTTATACTGGCTTTGGGGTTTTATACTTGGCTTTGGGGTTTATACTGGCTTTGGGTTTTTATATTGGCTTTGGGGTTTTATACTGGCTTTGGAGGTTTTATACTGGCTTGGGGGTTTTATGCTGGCTTTGGGGTTTCTTACTGGCTTTGGGGTTTTGTACTGGCTTTGGGGTTTTATACTGGCTTTGCGGTTTTATACTGGCTTTGGGGTTTTATACTGGCTTTTGGGTTTTATACAGGCTTTGGGGTTTTATACTGGCTATGGGGTTTTATACTGGCTTTGGGTTTTATACTGGCTTTGGGGTTTTATGTTGGCTTTGCGGTTTTATACTGGCTTTGTGGTTTAATTCTGGCTTTGGGATTTTATGTTGGCTTTGCGGTTTTATACTTGCTATGGGGTTTTATACTGGCTTTAGGGTTTGATACTGGCTTTGTGGTTTTATTCTGACTTTGGGGTTTTATATTGGCTTTGGGGTATTATACTTGCTTTGGGGTTTTATACTGGCTTTGGGTTTTATACTGGCTTTGGGGTTTTATTTTGGCTTTGGCGTTTTATACTGGCTTTGGGGTTTTATACTGGCTTTAGGGTTTTTTAATGGCTTGGGGGTTTTATACTGGCTTTGGAGTTTATAGTGGCTTTGGGGTTTTATACTGGATTTGGGGTTTTATACTGGCTTGGGGGTTTTAAACTGGCTTTGGGGTTTTATACTGGCTTTGGGGTTTTATACTGGATTTGGGGTTTAATACTGGCTTTGGGGTTTTATACTGGCTTTGGGATTTTATGTTGGCTTTGGGGTTTAATACTGGCTTTGTGGTTTTATTCTGGCTTTGGGATTTATATTGGCTTTGGGGTTTTATACTGGCTTTGGAGTTTATAGTGGCTTTAGGGTTTTATGCTGGTTTTGGGGTTTTATACTGGCTTTGGGGTTTTAAACTGGCTTTGGGGTTTTATACTGGCTTTGGGGTTTTGTACTGCCTTTGGGGTTTAATACTGGCTTTGGGGTTTTATACTGGCTTGGGGGTTTTATACTGGCTTTGGAGTTTTATACTGGCTTTGGGGTTTTATACTGGCTTTGGGGTTTATACTGGCTTTGGGTTTTTATACTGGCTTTGGGGTTTAATGCTGGCTTTGGAGGTTTTATACTGGCTTGGGGGTTTTATGCTGCCTTTGGGGTTTTATACTGGCTTTGGGGTTTTATACTGGTTTTGGGGTTTAATACTGGTTTTGGGGTTTTATACTGGCTTTGGAGTTTTACAGTAGCTTTGGGGTTTTATACTGGCTTTGGGGTTTTATACTGGCTTTGGGGTTTTATACTTGGCTTTGGGGTTTATACTGGCTTTGGGTTTTTATATTGGCTTTGGGGTTTTATACTGGCTTTGGAGGTTTTATACTGGCTTGGGGGTTTTATGCTGGCTTTGGGGTTTCTTACTGGCTTTGGGGTTTTGTACTGGCTTTGGGGTTTTATACTGGCTTTGCGGTTTTATACTGGCTTTGGGGTTTTATACTGGCTTTTGGGTTTTATACAGGCTTTGGGGTTTTATACTGGCTATGGGGTTTTATACTGGCTTTGGGTTTTATACTGGCTTTGGGGTTTTATGTTGGCTTTGCGGTTTTATACTGGCTTTGTGGTTTAATTCTGGCTTTGGGATTTTATGTTGGCTTTGCGGTTTTATACTTGCTATGGGGTTTTATACTGGCTTTAGGGTTTGATACTGGCTTTGTGGTTTTATTCTGACTTTGGGGTTTTATATTGGCTTTGGGGTATTATACTTGCTTTGGGGTTTTATACTGGCTTTGGGTTTTATACTGGCTTTGGGGTTTTATTTTGGCTTTGGCGTTTTATACTGGCTTTGGGGTTTTATACTGGCTTTAGGGTTTTTTAATGGCTTGGGGGTTTTATACTGGCTTTGGAGTTTATAGTGGCTTTGGGGTTTTATACTGGATTTGGGGTTTTATACTGGCTTGGGGGTTTTAAACTGGCTTTGGGGTTTTATACTGGCTTTGGGGTTTTATACTGGATTTGGGGTTTAATACTGGCTTTGGGGTTTTATACTGGCTTTGGGATTTTATGTTGGCTTTGGGGTTTAATACTGGCTTTGTGGTTTTATTCTGGCTTTGGGATTTATATTGGCTTTGGGGTTTTATACTGGCTTTGGAGTTTATAGTGGCTTTAGGGTTTTATGCTGGTTTTGGGGTTTTATACTGGCTTTGGGGTTTTAAACTGGCTTTGGGGTTTTATACTGGCTTTGGGGTTTTGTACTGCCTTTGGGGTTTAATACTGGCTTTGGGGTTTTATACTGGCTTGGGGGTTTTATACTGGCTTTGGAGTTTTATACTGGCTTTGGGGTTTTATACTGGCTTTGGGGTTTATACTGGCTTTGGGTTTTTATACTGGCTTTGGGGTTTAATGCTGGCTTTGGAGGTTTTATACTGGCTTGGGGGTTTTATGCTGCCTTTGGGGTTTAATACTGGCTTTGGGGTTTTGTACTAGCTTCAGGGTTTTATACTGGCTTTGGGGTTTTATACTGGCTTTGGGGTTAATACTGGCTTTGGAGTTTAATACTGGCTTTGGGGTTTTATACTGGCTTTGGAGTTTTATAGTAGCTTTGGGGTTTTCTACTGGCTTTGGGGTTTTATACTGGCTTTGGGGTTTTATACTGGCTTTGGGGTTTACACTGGCTTTGGGTTTTTTATACTGGCTTAGGGGTTTTATACTGGCTTTGGAGGTTTTATACTGGCTTGGGGCTTTTTTGCTGGCCTTGGGGTTTAATACTGGCTTTGGGGTTTTGTACTGGCTTTGGGGTTTTATACTGGCTTTGGCGTTTTATGTTGGCTTTGGGGTTTTATTTTGGCTTTGTGGTTTTATACTGGCTTGGGGTTTCATACTGCCTTTGGGGTTTTATACTGGCTTTGGTGTTTTATACTGGCTTTGGCGTTTTATTTTGGCTTTGGCGTTTTTTACTGGCTTTGGGGTTTTATTCTGGCATTGGGGTTTTATATTGGCTTTGGGGTTTTATACTGGCTTTGGGGTTTTATACTGGCTTTGGGGTTTTATTTTGGTTTGGGGTTTTGTACTGGCTTGGGGGTTTTGTTCTGGCTTGGGGGTTTTATACTGGCTTTGGGGCTTTATACTGGCTTTGGGGTTTTATACTGGCTTTGGGGTTTTATATTAGCTTTGGGGTTTAATACTGGCTTTGGGTTTTTATACTGGCTTTGGTGTTTAATACTGGCTTTTGGGATTTATTTTGGCTTTGGGGTTTTATACTGGCTTGGGGTTTTATACTCGCTTTGGGGTTTTATACTGGCTTTGGGGTTTTAATCTGGCTTTGGAGTTTTATACTGGCTTTGGGGTTTTATTTTGGCTTTTGGGTTGACACCAAACGCCAAAACCTCCTCCTTCATCATGGTTGAGAACTTTGCTGCGAGGCTGTTAATTCGCTCAACGGGCCCCTCGTGGTGGGGTTAAATGCAGGACAGTGAGGCGGGTAGAGGGCTACAGGTGACTCCCCTCATCCCTCAGCATTGTGTAAACTTAGCGGAGAGATGGGGGGCGGGGGGGGGGGGTAGGGAGAGAGGGTGGGTGGAGATGGGGACAGAGATGGGGAGGGAGAGGGTTGAGGAGGGAGATGGGAGAGAGAGTGAGAGAGAGGTAGAGAGAGAGAGAATGGGTAAGGATAGCAGAGCGAGAAATATTTTGTAAAATCTTTCATTTCAAAAGGGGGGGGGGAGGTTTACATAAAGCAAAGCATTAACAAAAAACAAAATGATGAACGAAGCAAAGTGCCGACTGAACCGAGCATCTCGTTTCCTCTGATCGTAAAAGAGAGAGAGGTTGAGATGGGAGAGAGAGAAAAATAGAGTCAGGGAGAGAGAGATGGGAGGATTAGATGGGGGGGGGGGAGAAAAAAGAGATGGGGAGAGAGAACTATTTCGTGAAATATTGCATTTAAAAGGGCGGGAAGGGGGTTACATAAAGCAAAGCACTGGAAAAAAAACCCGAAATAACCGGAATGATGAACGAAACAAAGTTCTGACTACACCGAGCATCTTCTCGTTTCCTCTGATCGTAAAACAAGAAGAAAAAGAGAGAGAGAGACGTTGGGATAAAGAGAGAGGGAGCGATGGGTGAAGAGGGTGAGGTGAGAAAGAGACGGTAGGTAGAGGGTGACATGGGGGAGGGATGAGATGGGGGGGATACAGAGAGAGAAAGAGAGATGGGGGAGACAGTGAGAGAGAGAGAGAGATGGGAGAGAGGGGGAGAGATGGGGGGAGACAGAGAGCGAGAGATGGGAGAGAGAGAGTGGAGGGATGAGATGGGGGGAGACAGAGATTTTGAGAGAGAGAGAGAGATGGGAGAGAGGGAGCGGGGGGGGGGGGGAGATGGAGGGAGACAGAGATTTTGAGAGAGAGAGAGATGGGAGGGGAGGGAGGGGAGGGATGAAATGGGGGGGAGACAGAGATTTTGAGAGAGAGAGAGATGGGAGAGAGATGGGAGGGGAGAGAGGAAGGGGAGGGATGAGATGGGGGGAGACAGGGATTTTGAGAGAGAGGGATATGGGAGAGAGGGAGGGGAGGGATGAGATGGGGGGAGACAGAGATTTTGAGAGAGAGAGAGAGAGATGGGAGAGAGGGAGCGGGGGGGGGAGATGGAGGGAGACAGAGATTTTGAGAGAGAGAGAGATGGGAGGGGAGGGAGGGGAGGGATGAAATGGGGGGGAGACAGAGATTTTGAGAGAGAGAGAGATGGGAGAGAGATGGGAGGGGAGAGAGGAAGGGGAGGGATGAGATGGGGGGAGACAGAGATTTTGAGAGAGAGGGATATGGGAGAGAGGGAGGGGAGGGATGAGATGGGGGGAGACAGAGATTTTGAGAGAGAAGGAGAGAGATGGGAGAGAGGGAGGGGAGGGATGAGATGGGGGTAGACAGAGATTTTGAGAGATGGGAGAGAGATGGGAGAAAGGGAGGGGAGGGATGAGATGGGGGAGACAGAGATTTTGAGAGAGAGAGAGATGGGAGAGAGATTGGAGGGGAGAGAGGGAGGGGAGGGATGAGATGGGGGAGACAGAGATTTTGAGAGAGAGAGAGAGATGGGAGAGAGGGAGTGGAGGGAGATGGGGGGAGACAGAGATTTTGAGAGTGAGAGAGAGGGGAGGGATGAGATGGGGGAAACAGATTTTTGGAGATGGGAGAGAGATGGGAGAGAGGGAGGGGAGGGATGAGATGGGGGGAGACAGAGATTTTGAGAGAGAGAGAGAGGGGAGGGATGAGATGGGGGGAGACAGAGATTTTGAGAGATGGGAGAGAGGGAGGGGAGGGAGATGGAGGGAGACAGAGATTTTGAAAGAGAGAGAGGGGAGGGATGAAATGGGGGGAGACAGAGATTTTGAGAGAGATGGGAGAGAGGGAGGGGAGGGAGATGGGGGGAGACAGAGATTTTGAGAGAGAGAGAGAGGGGAGGGATGAGATGGGGGAAACAGAGATTTTGAGAGATGGGAGAGAGATGGGAGAGAGGGAGGGAGATGGAGGGAGATAGAGATTTTGAGAGAGAGATATGGGAGAGAGGGAGGGGAGGGAGATGGAGGGAGACAGATTTTGAGAGAGAGAGAGGGGGGAGAGAGATTGGAGGATGAGATGGGGGGAGAGAGAGAGAGACGTGAGAGAGAGAGAGACGGGAGAGGGTTGTGTGGATGTGAGTGAGAGAGAGGGAGGATGAGGGAGAGTGCGTGCAGACGGTTCCATTGGAGAGACAGAGGGGAGGGAGGGAGGGAGATGGTGGGGGAGATGGAGACGGGGAGACCCAGAGAACCCGGGAGGGTCATTCGCTCGATTCTAAACATAGCTTCTCGCGTGCGTGCGGCTGTGTGTGGGGGGTGTGTGAGTGGGGGGTGTGTGAGTGGGGTGTGTGTGTGTGAGTGTGTGTGAGAGAGAGAGAGCGTGGGGGTGTGTGAGTGTGTGTGTGTAAGTGCGCGTGTTTATATACTTGTGTAAGTGTGTGTCCTTGTCTTTGTATACACACTCACAAGTGTGTGTGGGTGTGTGTGTGTACGTGTGTGTGTGTTTACGTATGGGTGTGTTCACGTGCGTGTGTGTTCACGTGTGTGTGTTCACGTGTGTGCGTGTGTGTGTGCGTGTGTGTGTTCAAGTGTGTGTGTTTGTGTTCACGTGTGTGCGTGTGTGTGTGTGTTTGTGTTCACGTGTGTGGTGTGTGTTCACGTGTGCGTGTGTGTGTTCACGTGTGTGTGTTCACGTGTGTGTGTGTGTGTTCACGTGTGTGTGCGGTGAGCGGTGACGCAACGGTTAGCGCTACGCTGCGCTCCGAACCCGGCTTCTCCCGGGTTCGATTCCGGCTCACGGCGGCCAACAACCGGTGACGATTAACTGAACCGGTCCTGGGCCTCGCCTAGGTCGACTCAGCCTCAAATGAGTACCTGGTGCGGTGTGAAAACATCGCCTCTGGGGAGACAAAGGCGGCCGGGCGCGGTTGCTGGCCACCCACACCCTCGTGTGCCGTGCCGGCCTTCATAGGTGCTCGCTACTCACTTGCTCCAACAGTCTGTCGAGGCTACACGGGGGATCTTTGTCTTTTGTGAGTGTGTTGACTGTGTGTGTGTGGCTCTGTGTGAATGTGTGTGTAGATGTGTGTGTGTAGATGTGTGTGTGTAGATGTGTGTGTAGATGTGTGAGTGTGTTGACTGTGTGTGTGTGGCTCTGTGTGAATGTGTGTGTGGCTCTGTGTGTAGTGTGTGTGTAGATGTGTGTGTGTAGATGTGTGTGTGTAGATGTGTGTGTGTGTGAATGTGTGTGTGTGGCTCTGTGTGAATGTGTGTGTGGCTCTGTGTGTGAATATGTGTGTAGATGTGTGTGAGTGACTGTGTGTGTGTGAGTGATTGTTTGGCTCGGTGTATGTGTGTGAGTGTGTAGATGTGTGTGAGTGTGTGAATGTGTGAGTGTGTGGTTCTGTGTGTGTGTGAGTGTGTAGATGTGTGTGAGTGTGAGTGGCTGTGTGGGTGTGAGTGTGTGGCTCTGTGTGTGTGTGCGTGTGTAGATGTGCGAGTGTGTGAATGTGTGTGTGGCTCTGTGTGTGTGTGATGGTGTAGATGTGTGAGAGTGTGAGTGGCTGTGTGGGTGTGTGAGTGTGTGAGTGAGTGTGTGGCTCTGTGTGCGTGTGAGTGTGTAGATGTGTGTGTGTGAGTGGCTGTGTGAATGTGTGAGTGAGTGTGTGGCTCTGTGTGTGTGTGCGTGTAGATGTGTGTGTGTCTGTGTGAATGTGTGAATGAGTGTGTGGCTCTATGTGTGAGGGTAAGTGTAGATGTGTGTGAGTGTGAGTGGCTGTGTGAATGTGAGTGGCTGTGTGAATGTGTGTGTGGCTCTGTGTGTGAATGTGTGTGTGGCTCTGTGTGTGAGTGTGAGTGACTGTGTGTGTGTATGAGTATGTAGCTCTGTGTGTGTGTGTGGCTCTGTGTGTGAGTGTTTGTGTAGATGTGTGTGAGTGAGTGTGTAGATGTGTGTGAGTGTTAGTGGCTGTGTGTGTGTGTGGCTCTGTGTGTGGCTGTGTGTGTGTTTGGCTGTGAGTGTGTGTGAATGAGTGTGTGTGTAAGTTTGTGTAGATGTGTGAGTGTTTGTGTGTAGGTAAATGAGTGTGTGTGTGTGTGTGTAAGTGTGTGTAGATGTGTGAGTGGCTGGGTGAGGTGCCATCTATTGAGGAAGTACTGAAGGTGATCCGGAGTCTGAGACCAGGAAAGGCAGCGGGCAGAGATGATCTACCAAGCGAAATGCTGAGGGAGGGTGGCGTTTGTGCACAGACTGCCATCTATGACATCATAACAACAGTCTGAACCACTGGACGGGTTCTGCAGGATTGGAAGGATGCCCTGGTGGTCCCCCTCTTTAAGAAGGGGGACCGCACAGACTGTAACAACTACAGGGGAATCTCACTAATCAGTGGGCCGGGAACGGTCTTGGCAAGGATTATTCAACACCGCCTTGCCTGGCACACTGAGGAGAGGCTTTCGGAGCCCCAATGCTGTTTCAGGAAAAGGTGGTCCTGCACAGATGCCATATTTTCTGTCCGTCTGCTACAGCAGAGGTGTAGGGAATTCCAGCAAGACCTACATATCTGCTTTATTGACCTGCTCAAGGCCTATGATACCATCAGCAGGCCTGGGCTCTGGGTTGTTCTTCGTGCTTTTGGAGTGCCTGACCCTCTGCTCACGATCATTAAGGACCTTCATGATGGTGAGAGGGCCCGGGTAAAACTAAGTGGCCGGGAGGCAGAGCCATTCCCTGTACACCTTGGGGTGCGACAGGGATGTCCTCTGGCTCCCACATTATTTAACATCTATTTTGACCACGTAGTTCGTGAAGCCTTCAATAGCTGTCCCGGGGGAATCTCCATTTGGTACAGATATAATGGAAGGCTGATCGATGCCCGGGTGAGTTCATGGGATGGCTCCCTATTGCTCAACCACGTTATGTATGCCGACGATTTGGTAATAGCTGCTCATTCAGAGGAGGAGTTGGAGACACTGCTGCTGAGACTGGAGTGTGCCACTAAGAGATGGGGCCTTACCATCAGCCGCACCAAAACTAAGCACCTGCCTGGGTATTTTGTACCATCGGACACTCCACCCCCACAACTCCCAATCGGTGATGGGGCAGTTGTGGGGAGAGTGGAGAGTTTTCCATACCTGGAAAGTGTGCTTATGACCGGCTCCAGTTTAACAGCAGAGGTCTCACTCCGAATCAGTCGAGCAGCAATATCTTTTCATCAGTTGCGAAACGCTGTGCGGAAGCTACCTGGTCTGTCGCTCCGCACTAAGCTTCAGGTCTTCTCAGCCACGGTCATTCCCTCCCTTCTCTACGCTTGCGAAACGTGGACCTCCTTAATGGAGCATCTTCGCCGGTTGGAAACATTTAGGCTGGCCTGCATACGATCCATCTTGGGTTTAACCAGGCTGGATTGTGTGAGGAGCTCACAAATCCTTGAAAGATCTGGGCAAGGTCCCATCGGTGAGCTCCTCCGGCAGGCAAGGCTGCATTGGCTGGGTCATGTAGCCTGCATGCCCAGCCACCGCATGCCGAAACAGCTTTTGTTTGGCCGGATCGAGGGAGCTAAACGGGCGTGGCACGGGCTAGAGAAGAGATGGAGTGATGTGGTACAGGAGGACGTGGAGCTGAGTGGACTTGCCGATGACTGGTACCAGCGGTGTCAAGATCAGACTCTGTGGAGGAGGCTCGTGAAGGACGCTATTGTGCAGTTGGAGGCAGTCGCCCTCCAACAACAACGGAGGGCGGAGGAGCGACGCTCACAACAACAAGCGGAGCGCCGGGTGGCTAAAGCACAGCAGGTTGGCACAGTAGGGGGCACAGGTGGTGCACCAGCCATTCATCTCAGTCAGTCGACCCGTGGCAGCTGGGTCTGCCCCGTGACCTCCTGCCAGCGGGCGTTCGACACTGCACGTGGCCTCAAGGTGCATATGGCCTGGCACAAGCGTCGTGGTGACGTCACCGCCACTTAGTGGCGAATGGCGGTTGTTGTTGTTGTTGTTGTGTGAGTGTGAGGCTGTGTGTGAGGCTGTGTGTGTGAGGCTGTGTGTGTGAGGCTGTGATTGTGGGGGAGCGGTGGCGCAGTGGTTAGAGATTTCGATTCCCGCTCAAGTCCAGTGGTTCAGAAGCAACAATCGAAACGCGGACCTGGGCACCCCCTAGGTCGACTCAGCCCTAAAATAAGTGCGCATTAAACATCAGCACTCAGGTTGAGACAAAGGCTGCGGGAAAGCGTAGTGGTTTTTTAGGCTACACCACTATCCCTCAACTGCCACGGTGCCGGCCATCATAGGTGCTGTTACCCCTCGCAACAAACACGACTTGCCCCCAACATTCTAGATTCGAAGATTTCGTGACTGCAAGGATTCGTACCCTTTGGTTTTATTCGAGTAAAGTCACGTAGGTAAAATAAGACGAAATAAAATGAAACAACTAAATTAATTCACGACGTTTCCAAGGCAACACAAGCTTCCGTCTTCAGGTGGAACAGTCAATGCAGAATATCTGTGTCAGGAGCACAGTTCAGAGACGACTGGGATTATATATAGGTTAAGGGGGGGGGAGGAGTCAGTAAGGGGGCGTGGGTGGGTGGGAGGGCTTGGTTAAGCAGCCTTTTGATAGGCTGATGCAGGCAACAACCACTTCGCACTGCCACCAACAGTCTGCCAGAGGCTACAGGGCCGAGTGCTGTGGACGACGGTGTTGGTGATTCACTCACTGATGGGGGTGTGAGTCTTCCAGCACGTGGCTGGGCGTTCAGGAGGAGCACGTGAACCTCTGTGGCTCGGCCAGGCAACGGCTGTACAGCAGCAGAGTGTGTGGACTAATCTCCATCTGTTCCATCTCGCTCCCTTCTACCACGTGGTGTGTGTGTGGACTAATCTCCATCTGTTCCATCTCACTCCCTTCTACCACGTGGTGTGTGTGGACCAATCTCCATCTGTTCCATCTCGCTCCCTTCTACCACGTGGGTGTGTGTGGACTAATCTCCATCTGTTCCATCTCACTCCCTTCTACCACGTGGGTGTGTGGACTAATCTCCATCTGTTCCATCTCGCTCCCTTCAACCACGTGGGTGTGTGTGGACTAATCTCCATCTGTTCCATCTCGCTCCCTTCTACCACATGGGTGTGTGTGGACTAATCTCCATCTGTTCCATCTCGCTCCTTTCTACCACGTGGGTGTGTGTGGACTAATCTCCATCTGTTCCATCTCACTCCCTTCTACCACGTGGGTGTGTGGACTAATCTCCATCTGTTCCATCTCGCTCCCTTCAACCACGTGGGTGTGTGTGGACTAATCTCCATCTGTTCCATCTCGCTCCCTTCTACCACATGGGTGTGTGTGGACTAATCTCCATCTGTTTCATCTCGCTCCCTTCTACCACCTGGGTGTGTGTGGACTAATCTCCATCTGTTCCATCTCACCCCTTTCTACCACGTGGGTGTGTGTGGACTAATCTCCATCTGTTCCATCTCACTTCCTTCTACCGCGTGGGTGTCTGTGGACTAATCTCCATCTGTTCCATCTCACTCCCTTCTCCCACGTGGTGTGTGTGGACCAATCTCCATCTGTTCCATCTCACTCCCATCTACCACGTGGGTGTGTGTGGACTAATCTCCATCTGTTCCATCTCACTCCCTTCTACCACGTGGTGTGTGTGGATTAATCTCCATCTGTTCCATCTCACTCCCTTCTACCACGTGAGTGTGTGTGGACTAATCTCCATCTGTTCCATCTCACTCCCTTCTACCACGTGGTGTGTGTGGATTAATCTCCATCTGTTCCATCTCACTCCCTTCTACCACGTGGGTGTGTGTGGACTAATCTCCATCTGTTCCATCTCACTCCCTTCTACCACGTGGATGTGTGGACTAATCTCCATCTGTTCCATCTCACTCCCTTCTACCACGTGGTGTGTGTGGACCAATCTCCATCTGTTCCATCTCACTCCCATCTACCACGTGGGTGTGTGTGGACTAATCTCCATCTGTTCCATCTCACTCACTTCTACCACGTGGTGTGTGTGGATTAATCTCCATCTGTTCCATCTCACTCCCTTCTACCACGTGGGTGTGTGTGGACTAATCTCCATCTGTTCCATCTCACTCCCTTCTACCACGTGGTGTGTGTGGATTAATCTCCATCTGTTCCATCTCACTCCCTTCTACCACGTGGTGTGTGTGGACTAATCTCCATCTGTTCCATCTCGCTCCCTTCTACCACGTGGATGTGTGTGGACTAATCTCCATCTGTTCCATCTCGCTCCCTTCTACCACGTGGACGAGCGTCAAGGAGGAGTTGTACCTCCTGGCTCTGCCAGCTGCAAAGGAGTTGGGGGGATAGAGAGTTGGCCCCTCGCTCAAGGCTCGGGTGTCTCTGGTTTCCTCCTGCACGTGAACAACCATCAACGCAATGCGTCGTCGTTCATTCGGAAGTCAGCGTCTTTCTTTAGACATAGCTCACCGGAGGAGGAATCCGGTGAGCTATAAAGTTATTTTTCTCAGATATCCTGGATGGGGTATACTGGGTCAGAGCGAGCTACAACAGCAACACAAACAACACATAGACAACACACACACAACACACAGACAACACACACACACACACACAGACAACACACACAATACACACAACACACACAACGCACATAATACACACAACACACAGACAACACTCAGACAACACACAATACACACACAAACAATACACACAATACACACAAAATACACAGACAACACACACACACACAACACACACAATACACAGGCAACACACACACACAATACACAGACAACACACACACACAATAAACACACAAACAATACACACAATACACACACACAATACACACACAAAATACACAGACAACACACACACACAACACACACAATACACAGACAACACACACACACAATACACAGACAACACACACACAATACTCAGACAACACACAATACACACACAACACACACAATACACACAACACACACAATACACACAGCACACAAAATACACACACACAACACACAATACACACAATAAACAGACAACACACACAATACACACTATACACAATACACAGACAACACACACACAATGCACACACAACACACACACACAATACACACAACACACACACAATACACACAACATACACAACACACATAACACACACACACAATACACAAAACATATACACAATACACACAACAAACACACTACACACACAATACACACACAACACACAATACACAGACACAACACAAAATGCACACAATACACACACAATACACACTACACACAGCACACAGACAACACACACACACAACACACACACACAATACACACACAATACACAGACAACAAACACACAATACACATAACACACAACACACACACAATACACACACAACACACACACAACACACAGACTACACACAACACACACAACACACACACAACACACAGACTACACACAACACACACACACAACACACAAATTACACAGACAACACAACACACAATACACAGACACAATACACACAACACACAATAAACAGACAACACACAATACACAGACAACACACACACAATACTCAGACAACACACACACAAAACACACACAACACACACACAATACACACAACACACACAATACACACAGCACACAAAATACACACACAACACACAATACACAGACACAATACACACAACACACACAATAAACAGACAACACACACAATACACAGGCAACACACAACACACACAATAAACAGACAACACACACAATACACACTATACACAATACACAGACAACACGCACACAATGCACACACAACACACACACACACAATACACACAACACACACACACAATACACACAACACACACAACACACTTAACACACACACAATACACAAAACATATACACAATACACACAACAAACACAATACACACACAATACACACACAACACACAATACACAGACACAACACAAAATGCACACAATACACACACAATACACACTACACACAGCACACAGACAACACACACACACAACACACACACAATACATACAATACACACACAATACACAGACAACAAACACACAATACACATAACACACAACACACACACAATACACACACAACACACACACACAACACACAGACTACACACAACACACACAACACACACACAACACACAGACTACACACAACACACACAACACACAAATTACACAGACAACACAACACACAATACACAGACACAATACACACAACACACACAATAAACAGACAACACACACAATACACAGGCAACACAGAACACACACAATACACAGACAACACACAATACACACAACACACACAACACACACAATACACACAACACACAATACACAGACACAATACACACAACACACGCAATAAACAGACAACACACACAATACACAGGCAACACACAACACACACAATACACAGACAACACACACACAATACACACACCACACACACACAATACACACAACACACACAATACACACACACAATACACACACAATACACACACACACAACACACAATACACACAACACACAATACACAGACACAACACATAATACACACAATACACACACAATACACACTACACACAGCACACAGACAACACACACAACACACACACAATACACACACAATACACAGACAACAAACACACAATACACATAACACACAACACACACAATACACATACACACAACACACACACACAACACACAGACTACACACAACACACACAACACACACACACAACACACACGATAGAAGTGACAAAATAAAGAGCCTGGTGAGCAAGTCACGACATCTGAATGCGCAGTAACTAAATACATTATTTAATTCGGATTTATCAAGATTGCGTAAGGCAGCAAACTCAGTAACATCAAGAAACTGCAGTCCCAGACCACATCAAGATATAATCACACAGCAGCAGCAGCAGCGGTAACATGTAGTCCCTCAGTAAAACGCGACATTAAACATTGGTTAATCAATGCTCTATTGTAATCATCGCAGTGACAAAATCACGCTTGCGAATGCGGCCGCTCTGTGTCGAGCACTGATTGGACACGGAGCACGCGGACCCCCTGTGACGCGGGCAATGTCCCGGGGGGTTATGGGTAACGCGAGGAGGTGATTCATGAACGTGCGTGAGTGAACAATCGCGCACGTGCGCACGCGTGAATGCGCCAGTGTAAAAAATAACCACGGTAACATTTAAATCCGCATGGCTGACCGGTAAGGATTTTCGAAGACGTTTCCAAACTCACCGATCGTAAACAATGCGTGGTCTCCAGGTGTAAGCGAGCATGGACGCAAGGCGAGGGCGCGCGTACAGAGCGTTCGTACACAATAAAGGTTTTTTTTTTTGGGTTAGATCGCGTTATTTATAAATGACTCGTAACCCTCCACCACCCGACACGGCCAATCAGCAAAAAAGCGTCACGTTGACAAAATACAAATTAGTTCGCTACTTTAGCCCCACACCGGTGCGTGGAAGATTGAATCCACAACATTTAGAGTTTGAGTAGTTCGACGTTTCGCTGGTTTATTACCTCCAGCATCATCGGGCAATTCGCCAGAATGGTAAAGCCCTCTCCACTTGCTCCCGGTCTTAAATAAGCAGCAGGGTGACGTCATCATTTAACTCATTCAGGTGCAGTGATTGTATAATCTATTGTTAATCAGTCAATGGTTATGATTAGTAATGAGTTGTAGATCAGTAATTAGTTGTAATGTGTGTTATTGTCGTTATATGCTACGTTAGTAATCGTTAATTAGTTTGTATTTCCTCTATAAGGAATTGTAATATCTATTATTTAATAATACGCTTCCAAGCCGCACTAAGCCTGTAGCTGTCAGAGCGATTTAAGTTATTTCTAATTCTCTCAATTTCAATGGATTCTCTAATTAGTCTTTGCCAGTAACAATTAGTTTCACACAACACTTCAACGTTATCAAAATCGATTGAGTGTCCTTGTTGACAAGCATGTTCTGCCACCGCTCTGATTTTTCTGTTTGCGCGTAGTCACTTTTTAAGATGTTTTCTTGTTCATGTTTTCGTTTGTTGCGGTTGCAACCCGATTCAAGAGCCGAATGGCTCACAGGGCTATAGCAAACAAATGGAAATGAAATTAATTTTGCTAGCTAGGATATAACCTCGCAACCGAAAATGGATAATTCGATTTAAATATTGACGATGGTTACTATTCGTACCATGTATTTATTCAGGCCCGTGTTGAGTGTCAGACAAGGGGTGTTGTAGACACTCGGTTGAAACTTAATGCTGTGTAGGTTACACCACCACCAGCCCACAGGTGATTATTGTGTCCGTCCGTCCGTCTGTCGTGCATCCAAAAATGCGAGAGGTGGCGCTGGGTGGAGAGGGGAGGGGTTGGGTGGCGTGGCTTTACCGAAAGAACCAAGAATACGAATCCCTGCAGTCACGAAAGCTTCCAATCGAAATTTTGCTTATCACGTGTTGTTTAGTTTGCTGTCCTTCGTCACCGCACCTCTGATCCGAGCTACTGGAACAGTTTGCCTGTCCATCCCAGGGTGTTTCTGTTGCGCCGTCGTCGCTTTGAGATGCTGCTCCATTCACGTTTTTGTTTGTTGCGGTTGCAACCTGCCTCGAGAGCCGCGTGGCTCACAGGGTTCTTCTATACCTAAGCAATGAAAGCTTGAAAACTTGAAAACTTGAAACGTGCCATGCGAAATAAGTTCAACGCGAGCACGTACATGGGGCGGGCGAGTGGCCGAGCGAGTGGGTGAGTGGATGAGTGAATGTCTCGGTGAGTTGGGTAGCCGAGTAGGTGCCCGGCTGGCCATCGAACAAAGACTGCCACGGCAACTGCGGCCGTCTGGAAGGCTCTTCCTTCCGACCCTCGGACACCACCGGAGCAATGGTGCACTTTTTTAAAATTTAAAATCATCCACATTGACAACACTCTCATTCTTTGACCTCCTTTGCCAGTACCAAAATGTAATAATAGGGTTTTCCCCTTTTTTCTGGCAACAAAACTGAAACCTTTTTTTACGAGGAATCATGTTACCGCATTAACCACAATACCTGCAGTCAAAATGCAAACAAAAACATACTATGATAATATATGCATTGTCCTTGAAACTGATTGGTCCACACCAAGGGATGGCTTTCTTTTGAACCTAGACAAGGACAATGCATATATCATCATAGTATGTTCTTTTGTTTGCATTTTGACTGCAGGTATTGTGGTTAATGCAGTAAACATGAATCCTTGTAAAAAAAAGGGTTTAAGTTTTGTTGCCAGAAAAAAAGGGGACAAACCCTATTATTACATTTTGGTACAGGCAAAAGAGGTCTAATGATGTAGATGCTCACCCTGAGCCCTCATTACTTTGATAGCGGCATTGTCTTTGAGCTGTGTGACGCCTTTTGGCGTCACCTGGTCGAGCACCAATTGGGTCGAGGCTCAAAAGAAAGCCGTCCCTTGGTGTGGACCAATCAGTTTCAAGGACAACGCATCATATATCATCATAGTGTGTTTTTTTTTGTTTGCATTTTGAGTGCAGGTATTGTGGTTAATGCAGTAACATGAATCCTTGTAAAAAAAAGTTTCAGTTTTGTTGCCAGAAAAAAGGGGAAAAACCCTATTATTATGAAAACACTCTCATTCCTTTAGACCTGCCGCTTGTTGCGTTTCGTTTGTCGTCCTTCACCACCCCCCCCGCACCTCCGATTAGCGCGGTTGCCCACGTACGTCGCGAACGAAGTTCAACGCACGGACAGACTCAGCTGTGAACCACGATACGGAGTCCCGGGTATTGCCCCAGCAGCAGCTACGGCAGCAGCTGCTGCAGCAGGAGGACCTTCAAGACTGCGAGCTTCTTAACCACATGGTCGCCATACGCGACGAGGAGGAGCGAGAGTGTGTGTGTGTCTGTGTGTGTGTGTCTGAGTTGTCTGTGTGTTGTCTGTGTGTTGTTATATATACAAGCGTAAGTGTGCGTGCGTGTGTGCGAGGGCGCTTGCGCACGCGCGCGCGTCCCCCGTGTTTACGCGAGCGCGCGCGCGTTCGAGCGCGCGCCGTGTTTATGTAAATAGGGGAGGGTGCGCGCGCGCGCGTGCGCGCGTGCGTGTTTGTGCTGCACGCATAACAAACAACAGCTGCCGTTAACATGCTAAGTAGCTGTGACGTCACCGCGGCGCTTGTGACAGGCTAGGTGCACCACCTTGAAGGCCGTCAAGTGAACCGTGGAAGAACGCTTTGCTACCGCTGCCGCTTTGGCAGGAGGAGGTCAAGTGACAGACCCTGCAGGTGCCGTGGGTTTGACTGCTGTGCCAGGCTAGGTGCACGAGGAGGAGGTCACGGGACAGACCCTGCAGGTGCCGTGAGTTGACTGCTGTGCCAGGCTAGGTGCAGGAGGAGGAGGTCACGGGACAGACCCTGCAGGTGCCATGGGTTTGACTGCTGTGCCAGGCTAGGTGCAGGAGGAGGAGGTCACGGGACAGACCCTGCAGGTGCCGTGTGTTGACTGCTGTGCCAGGCTAGGTGCAGGAGGAGGAGGTCATGGTACAGCCCCTGCAGGTGCCGTATTTTGACTGCTGTGCCAGGCTAGGTGCACGAGGACAGACCCTGCAGGTGCCATGAGTAGACTGAACGAGATGATCGGCAGATGCACCAGCAATGCTCCCCCAGTGTGCCGGCTAGCTGCATTGTATCCACCCAGTGCTCTGCTCGTTGTTGTGAGCGTCACTCCTCCCCCCTCCGTTGTTGTTCGAGGGGGACTGCCTCTGTTTGCCCAGTAGAGTCAAAGTGCACCTAGCCTGGCACTGCCCAGCAGCGTCCTTCACAAGCCACCTCCTCCGCAGAGGCCCATCTTGACACCGTTTGTACCGGTCATCGGCAAGTCTACTCAGCTCCGCGTCCTCCTGTACCACATCAGCTCCATCTCCTATCTAGCCCGTGCCGCGACCCGTGACAAAAAATACCGAGTCGCGTGCTTAGTTTTTGTGGGGCTGATGCCGCATTTCTGAGTAGTACACCCGAGGTTCAGCAGCGCATACCACGACTCCTCAAAGTGAGTGGAAATTAGCAGACCGTCAGCGTACATCGCACGGTTGACCAATAAGGGATCATGTCCCTTCGGCTGAACCCGGGCATCGTTAAGCCTCACATTGTGTCTACCGCAGATATAAACATCTCTCGCATAGCTTCTCGAACCACGTCGCCAAGGAAGATTATAAAATAATGAAGGAGCCATAGGACATCCGTGTTACACGCCCCGAGGTGAACAGGGAATAGCTACGTAGCTTTACCACGGGGGGCCTGCCCACCATTATAATTTTCGATTTGAAGCTTTCGTGACTGCAAGGATTCATCTTCTTGGTTCTTTCGGTAAAGTCACCGCCACGCTGAATGAGAATAAAACAATAAAACAAAATAAGACAATAAAATTCTCACGACGTTTCGGTCACAACACAAGTGGCCTTCTTCAGGTGAAGAAACAGGTCTAATCCTGGAGACAGAGCTTGAATGAACGCTGTTCACGCAAGGAACCGAAAATCACAAAGAAACAGCCCAGAAACCCGGCCCACTGATGGTATTATAGGCCGTGACGAGGTCAATAAATTGCCACGTCCGTCCAGTGCTTGCAGGAACGAATACGTTACGAGGTCGCACTCATTACACTCAAAGTGATTGCCACAAATGAACCACAATGCCTTTGCTGATCTCACCAAGGATCGTAAACCATCGGGCAAAAATCGCAGCACCCATTGGCTGGCCACCGAGCAAAGGACGGTCGACACATCGCGCACCTTCAGATTGCGTTTCTGCGGCCGTCTGGAACGCTCTTGCTTCCGATAGTTAATAGGAAGCCACCGGAGCTACGCACTTTTAAATGATCTACGTTGAAAACTAATTTCTTTAGAGCTGCTTTTTGTGTTTCCTTTGTTGTCCTTCCCCCAAAGGCTCACCGCATTGCACTCTCCTGCCTCTCCCCCCTCTCATCTCACTCCACTCCCCTCCACGCTCTCTCCTACCTCTCCCCGCTCATCTCACTCCACTCCCCTCCACGCACTCTCTTACCTCTCCCTCTCATCTCAATTTACTCCCCTCCACGCTCTCTCCTACCTCTCCCCTCTCATATCACTCCACTGCCCTCCACACTCTCCTCTCTCATATCACTCCACTCCCCTCCACGCTCTCTCCTGCATCTCCCCTCTCATCTCACTCCACTCCCCTCCACACTCTCCCCTCTCATATCACTCCACTCCCTTCCACGCACTCTCCCCCCTCTCCCCTCTCATCTCTGGAACGAATTTCCCCCAGTCTTCCGTGTTGTCCACGCCCCGCCACCCCTTGTTGGAGGAATTCGCGAGTGATTTTCCATCTCCTCAGTAAACCCCCCCACCCCGATCATCGCTCATCCCCGCAGTGCAGGCACGGCTCTCCAACCCTCCGCGTGAGGGCTGCGGTGGTAATCCTCCTGATTCTCTGAAGTCTGATAATTGTGTACGTTCTTAGCTGGGGGGGGGGGGGGGCTGTCGCTTCTCTCAACCGATGACACCTCAGCCACTGGCTACCTTCCGAGGGGGCAATGTTCATTAATCATCGCCAGGGCCCTCCTCACTGCCCCCCACCCCCCACCGTAGCAGCGATGCCGTCCAATTTGGGGGTAATTATGGCTTCTAAATGCGGCCCGAGCTCAATTTGCTCAACAAAACAGAGGGAGCAAGGAGATGTAAACAGCGTGTAAATTTAGCCCTCGTTAGAGCTACAGGCTCAGCAGAGTTTGGTGCGAGGGGAAGATGCGGGACCTGGGTTTGAGTGCACAGAGGGGGCTGAGCGCAGGGCGCAGATAGAGACGGACGACTGTGGGGGGAGATTCGTTCCAGAGATGAGAGGGGAGAGCGAGGGGAGTGCGTGGAGGGGAGTGGAGTGAGATGAGAGTCAGGAGAGTGTGGAGGGGAGTGGAGTGAGATGAGAGGGGAGAGTGTGGAGGGGAGTGGAGTGAGATGAGAGGTGAGAGGTAGGAGAGTGTGGAGGGTAGTGGAGTGAGATGCGAGGTAGGAGAGAGTGTGGAGGGGAGTGGAGTGAGATGAGAGGTAGGAGAGTGTGGAGGGTAGTGGAGTGAGATGCGAGGTAGGAGAGAGTGTGGAGGAGAGTGGAGTAAGATGAGAGGTAGGAGAGTGTGGAGGGGAGTGGAGTGAGATGAGAGGGAGAGGTAGGAGAGAGTGTGGAGGTGAGTGGAGTGAGATGAGAGGGGAGAGCGTGGAAGAGAGTGGAGTGAGATGAGAGGTAAGAGAGTGTGGAGGGGAGTGGAGTGAGATGAGAGGGGAGAGGTAGGAGAGTGTGGAGGGGAGTGGAGTGAGATGCGAGATAGGAGAGTGTGGAGGGGAGTGGAGTGAGATGCGAGGTAGGAGAGTGTGGAGGGGAGTGGCGTGAGATGAGAGGTAGGAGAGTGTGGAGGGGAGTGGAGTGAGATGAGAGGGAGAGGTAGGAGAGAGTGTGGAGGTGAGTGGAGTGAGATGAGAGGGGAGAGTGTGGAGTAGAGTGAGATGCGAGGTAGGAGAGTGTGGAGGGGAGTTGAGTGAGATGAGAGGTAGGAAAGAGCGTGGAGGGGAGTAGAGTGAGATGAGAGGGGAGAGAGAGGAGGGGAGTGGAGTGAGATGAGAGGCAGGAGAGAGCGTGGAGGGGAGTGGAGTGAGATGAGAGGTAGGAGAGTGTGGAGGTGAGTAGAGTGAGATGAGAGAGAGAGGTAGGAGAGTGCGTGAAGGTGAGTGGAGTGAGATGAGAGGCAGGAGAGTACAGGCAAGCACAATGGGAGGTCCGTACCGCTGATGTTGGCCGTGAGTGCAAATCAATTTCTGGCCGTCGTGCAGTGCGCTAACCACTGTGCCACTACTCACCACATGCACTCACAAAGATCCCCCGTGTAGCCTACGCAGGCTGTTGGGGAAAGTTCTTTCATCGGGTGGCAGCACCTATGATGAAGGCCGGCACGATACGCAAGGGGTGGGGGTGGAGGGCGGGGGGGGGGGTTGATCAGCACCACGGCACCACGCCCGTCCGCCTTTGTCTCCCCCAGTGGCGATGTTTACACGCCGCGCCATGCGCGGCCACGGGGCAGGGTGGAGATTTGTTTGAAAGGTCTCGGCAGGAGACGCTGCGCAGAGGGGGAGAGTTCGGGAGAGTTCGGGAGAGGTCGGGAGAGTTTGGGGAGAGACATCTAAGCACGCGGAGACAGCCAAGTGACACAGAGATTTGTACGGAGGTCGAATGAGGGAGAGGGACGAGGAGGAGGGGGGGGGAGGCACGGGGAGGGGAGCAAAGGGGAGGGGGGAACATTGACATGGAGTAGGGAGAGGGGGGTAGAGAGAGAGGGGGTTCAGAGGGGGGTGGGGGGGTTGAGGGAGAGGGTGTAGAAAGAGGGGGGGTAGAGAGAAGGGGGTAGAGGGAGGGGGTAGAGAGAGAGGAGGTACAGAGAGGGGGGGTAGAAGGGGGGTGGTAGAGAGAGAGGGGGGGTAGAGAGAGATGGGGTAGAGAGAGAGGGGGTAGAGAGAGAGAAGGTAGAGAGAGAGGGGGTAGAGAGGGGGTAGAGAGAGGGGGTAGAGAGAGAGGGGGTAGAGAGATAGGGGGTAGAGAGAGAGGGGGTAGAGAGAGAGGGGGTAGAGAGAGAGGGGATAGAGAGGGGGGTGGTAGAGAGAGAGGGGGGTAGAGAGAGGGGGTGGGTAGAGAGAGAGGGGGTAGAGAGAGAGGGGGTAGAGAGAGAGGGGGTAGAGAGAGGGGGGGTAGAGAGGGGGGGTGGTAGGAGAGAGAGAGGGGGTAGAGAGAGAGGGGGTAGAGAGAGGGGGGGTAGAGAGGGGGGTGGTAGAGAGAGAGGGGGTAGAGAGAGAGGGGGTAGAGAGAGGGGGGTAGAGAGGGGGGTATAGAGAGAGAAGGGGGGTAGAGAGAGGGGGGAGAGAGAGAGAGAAGGCAGAGTATGAAACTAATCCTACCACTTCCAAAATCCCATCTCTATTCCCAAACACTATTCTCAAAATCTCAATATTCCCAAACTCTATTCCCAAATCCCACTATTCCCAAACTTTATTCTCAAATTCCACTATTTCCAAACTCTATTCCCAAATCCTACTATTCCCAAACTTTATTCTCAAATTCTACTATTCCCAAACTCTATTCCCAAATCCCAACTCAATTCTCGAACCCTGTTCGCTAATCCTAACTCAACCCCCACCTCTATTCCATGAGTTTAACACGTAATAGTAGTACTAGTAGTACTACTACTACTAGTACTACTACTGCTAGTACTACTAGTACTACTACTAGTACTACTAGTAGTAGTACTACTACTAGTACTACTACTAGTACTACTAGTAGTAGTACTACTAGTAGTAATAGTACTACTGCTAGTAGTAGTAGTATTAGTAGTAGTAGTAATAAAGTATTTTGTTTCCGTGGCTGGCGTTACATTGCCTAATCATGAATGTTGTGTCGCCGTTAAGCCCGCCACCACCGCCGCCCGACACGGCCAGCCGGCTAAGGGGGTTTGTCAATTAGTTTCCCACTTGAGCACTGAAACCGGTTGATGTCCACACTCTTTGGCACTTTTGGTGAAGCCGTCAAGTAGCGGGTAGGAATATAACGTAAATTAAATCACGACGACGTTTCGGGCGCAACACAACCACAGCAAGAAACGAATTGCTGAAGTGGGCAAAAGGGGCTGCTTCAACAAGAGGCTATATAAGTTGGGGAGAGAAGGGGAGGAGCCGGGTAGGAGAGATAAGGGGGAGGAGCCAGGTAGGAGAGAAACGGGGGAGGTGCCAGGGAGGAGAGAGAGAGGGGGGGGGAGCCAGGGAGGAGATAGAGAGAAAAGGGGGAGGAGTTAGCCAGGGAGTAGAGATAGAGGTGAGGGAGGTGCCAGGTAGGAGAGAGAGGGGGGGAGGAGCCAGGGAGGAGAGATAGAGAGAGAGGGGGGAGGAGCCAGGTATGAGAGAGTGGGGTGTGTGTGTGTGTGTGGTAGGGGGAGTGGAGTGCTACCAAGTGGATCGTTATTAGAAGGGGTTGTCCCACCGGGTTCGTGATTTAATTCACTTTATTTTTTCTACCTACTGCGTGATGAATTTACCGAGAGAAACCAAAGAGTGTGGATCCCTGCAGTCACGAGACCTTCAAATCTTAGATCGGCCGATTGCACGTTGGGTAGTTAAGCCGACGGGGACAGGTTCACACTTCCGAGTAACTGCTGTTAAGGTTTCGCTTGGATGTGATTACAACAACAGCAGCAGCAGCAGCGACTACAGGCAAGTGGCTTCGCCAAGGCGATGAAGCCAGATGAAGCCGTTCCGTTGCTCTACCCGCAAATTCTCTTCACGCAGTGCCACAGAACTGTTCACGGCGGGTGCCGCACCTGCAGTAAACCTCAGTTGAACAACTAAGAATCTAGAGCAGACGTGGGCAAAGTACGGCCCATTGGGCTTTGTAATCCGGCCCGCCGAACTTGTCCAAATATCATTATTATTAAATTAAATTTTACCTTTCTCCTGTAATGCCCCCATTCCCCCCATTAGATGGCGCACTTTGACCGGGAGTGCGGTGTATAGGGCTCGAAAGGGCACATCATCTCGCAATGCATTGTGGACCCGTCAGCTCCATTTTCAGGGTTTGTTTACATTGCTGAGTTGGATATGGTGATCCCTTCACTTTTTCGCTTTGCCCTGTGAGCCCTTCTGTAAAATTGAGCGGATCAAGGTAATGAGAAGCGGACAGTGAGTGCCGAGTGTTTAACATGGAGTGGACAACAAAATACTTTTTCACTGAAGTCCAATCGAAGGCTGTTTGCCTGATATGCTGAGAAACTGTCGCCGTTTTCAAGGAGCGCAACATCAGCCGTCACTTTGCTACGAAGCATGCGCCAACTACGCTAGCAAGCAGTCAACGCAAGAACGGGCAGCTACGGCTCAGATGTTGGCGGCTAATTTACAGAATCGGCAACATTTTTTTCACCGACAAACTGCGATTCAAGAGTCACCTACCAGGGCAAGTTTTTTTGGTGGCGTTCTAAATAGCAAAGGCTAGCAAGCCTTTCTCCGAAGGCGAGTTTGTAAAAGAATGCATGGTACAGACAGCAGACATCTTGTGTACGGAGAACAAAAGCAAATTTGAAAAAGTCAGCTTATCACGCAGGGCTGTGACTCGCCGTGTGGAACTGGATTGATGAAAATATAGCCAGCCAATGAAACAAAAAAGTCTGATTCCTTTGAGTTATATTCACTAGCACCGGATGAAAGCACGGACGTAAAAGACACTGCTCAGCTCCTCATTTTTATTCGAGACATTGACGACATGTTTTGCGATAACAGAGGAGTTTTTGACCATGGAGTCCCTGAAAGGAACAACGCGGGGAGAGGACTTGTATAACCAGGTGTCTGCTGTCATCGAAAGAATGAAGCTACCTTGGAAAAAATGTTGGGCTGCTGAAAATAATACAGAATAAAGTGAAAGAGGAAAACGCTGACCAGGATCTTATTTTCCTTCACTGCATCATCCATCATGAATCCCTGTGTAAGTCTGTATTGCAGCTTAATCATGTCGTGAATCCAGCCATAAAACGTGTTAACTTTATACGAGCAAGGGGACTTCAGCACCGTCAGTTTATTACGTTCCTGGAGGAAACTGATGCGGATCATCAGGACTTGCTGTACCACTCTCGTGTCCGCTGGTTAAGTTTGGGCAAAGTGTTACAACGAGTGTGGGAGCTGAAAGAGGACATCATCGAATTTTTGGAGTTGATGGGGAAATCTGACGAATTCCCTGAGCTAAGCGACAAGAACTGGCTTAGTGACTTTGCGTTTGCTGTGGACATATTTTCACATATGATTGAGCTGAATGTGAAACTGCAGGAGAAAGATCAGTTTGTTCACGACATGTGAAAGCCTTCAAATCCAAGCTCACTTTGTTTTCCAGACAAATTGCGAACAAATCTTTCGCTCATTTCCCCACACTTGCCATGCAGTAAGAAGCACCGCGAAACGCAGCAAAATACAGCAAAACACTTGAGGACCTGAATGGAGAATTCTGCCATAGGTTCTCTGATTTCGAAAACATTGAACAGTCACTTCAGCTGATGTCCTGTCCCCTGTCACAAGACTCTGAAACAGCACCACAGGAGCTGCAGTCGGAACTGATAGCTCTTCAGTCTGACTCCGTCCTAAAGGAGAAGTTCAACTCTGTTAAACTGAATGACTTTTATGCTTCACTTAACAGAGCCACGTTTCCAAACCTGCGGAGGACTGCACAGAAGATGCTGACTTTGTTTTGGCTCGACTTATGTGTGTGTGAGCAGACATTCAGCGTCATGAACGCCAACAAAGCCCGTCACAGATCAAAGTTAACGGATCAGCACCTCAGATCTATCCTGAGAATTGCCACAACCAAAATAACTCCAGACTTGGATGCACTGGCAAAAAGGGAGATCAACAACACTGTTCCCACTGAAACTTAAAGTGATGATGTGTTGCTACAGCGAAGTTGGAACCAAATCTCCAACACACAGCCTGCATGGCTGCTCCAACCTGTTAATGTAGATCATAAAGAAGTTCAAGTGAGGTAATTGGTTTGGGCACAGGCCTCAGATGTTTCCGTGATGTTTGATCAGTCGCGTTACGACATGTTTTTGTATTGTTCATGTTCGTGCAATTTGTTAAATTGCCTTGCAGATAAATGCTTTGCTACCTGTTAAAGGCCAAATCCTTTCATGTAATGATTTTTACATGTCATTTATATTAGTTCACACAAACGCTCCATCCATCTGTTCCTGGCCCGGCCCCTCTGTCAAATTTTAGAACCCATTGTGGCCCGCGAGTAAAAAAATTTGTCCACCCCTGATCTAGACGGAAAAAACACGTTCCTTTGTAACTGCGTCTTGCTATTGTTGCTGTTGTGTTCAGTTTGCTGTCCTTCAGAAGAAAAACGCGAATTTGCACGGACGGCTAGGTACGGTGTGAAAGAAGATCAACATACATACTAAACTACACTATACACTACACTACACACTACGCTATACACTACACCACTATACACTACACTATACACTACTATACACTACACTAATATACACTATACTATACACTACACGACTATACGCTACACTATGCACTACACTACACACTATACACTACACCACTATACACTACCCTAACATACACTACACTACTATATACTACACTATTCACTACACTATACACTACACTATACACTACACCACTATACACTACCCTACTACAGACTACGCTACTATACACTACACTAATATACACTATACTACTATACACTAGACTTCTATGCACTAATATACACTACACTACTATATACTACACTATACACTACACTATACACTACACTACTATACACTACACTATACACTATACTTCTATACACTACTATACACCGCACTACTATACACTATACTACTATACACTACACTACGATACACTACACCAATATACACTACCCTACTATACACTACACTATACACTACACTATACACTACACTATACACTATACACTACACTATACACTACACTACACACTACACTACTATTCACTACACTATGCACTACACTATACACTACACCACTATACACTACCCTACTATTGACTACACTACTATACACTACACTAATATACACTATACTACTATACACTACACTACTATACACTAATATACACTACACTACTATATACTACACTATACACTACACTACTATACAGTACACTATACACTACTATACACCGCACTACTATACACTATACTACTATACACTACACTACGATACACTACACTACTATACACTACACTACTATACACTGCCCTACTATACAGAATACTACTATACACTACACTACTATACACTACACCACTATAAACTACACTATACACTACACTACTATACACTACACCACTATAAACTACACTATACACTACACTACTATACACTACACCACTATAAACTACACTGCTATACACTATAATACTTTACACTGCACTATTCACTACACTACTTTAAACGACACTACTACAGTATACACTACACTACTATACACTACACTACTATACACTATACACTACTATACACTACACTACTATACACTACTATACATTACACTATACACTACACTGCACACTACACTACTATACACTTCAGCACGATACACTACACTACCGTACACTACACCACACTACTGTATACTTTTCACTGCACTATACACTACACGACTATACACTACACAAGTATATTTAGGCTGTAGTATTAAACTAAAACTATACAAATTAAATAGTGTACCAGGTAAGGTGAGCTACTTAGGTATTTTTCAGACGCCCTGACCTGGCGATCACAAATCATAGCAGCTCAACCTAGTCGCTGATGTCATCATCATCATTCATAGCAGAAGCCGAATACTCTGAACTAGGTGGTGGTGTTGATTCAAAAATTGGAGGTGAAAACCGAAGAGCAGCAGGTGCCGCCAGGGTGGGATCCAACCCACGACCTCCTGCATACCGGCGAGGTAGTTAACATCTCTCTAGTGCAGTGTTGAGTCTATGGGCAGTGTTGAGTCTATGGGCAGTGTTGAGTCTATGGGCAGTGTTAGTCTATGTGCAGTGTTAGTCTATTGGCAGTGTTAGTCTATGGGCAGTGTTGAGTCTATGGGCAGTGTTAGTCTATGGGCAGTGTTGAATCTAAGGGCAGTGTTGAGTCTATGGTGCAGTGTTAGTCTATGGGCAGTGTTGAGTCTATGGTCAATGTTAGTCTATGGGCAGTGTTGAGTCTATGGGCAGTGTTAGTCTATGGGCAGTGTTGAGTCTATGGGCAGTGTTAGTCTATGGGCAGTGTTGAGTCTAAGGGCAGTGTTGAGTCTATGGTGCAGTGTTAGTCTATGGGCAGTGTTGAGTCTATGGGCAGTGTTAGTCTATGGGCAGTGTTGAGTCTATGGGCAGTGTTAGTCTATGGGCAGTGTTAGTCTATGGGCAGTGTTGAGTCTATGGGCAGTGTTAGTCTATGGGCATTGTTGAGTCTATGGTGCAGTGTTAGTCTATGGGCAGTGTTGAGTCTATGGGCAGTGTTAGTCTATGGGCAGTGCTAGTCTATGGTGCAGTATTTAGTCTATGGGTAGTGTTAGTCTATGGCAGTGTTAGTCTATGGTGCAGTGTTAGTCTATGGTGCAATGTTGAGTCTATGGGCAGTGTTAGTCTATGGGCAGTGTTAGTGTATGGTGCAGTGTTAGTGTATGGGCAGTGTTAGTCTATGGTGCAGTGTTAGTGTATGGGCAGTGTTAGTCTATGGTGCAGTGTTGAGTCTTTATGTAGAGTTAGGAGAGAGTTAAGGGGGAGTTGGAGGAGATTGACGTCAAAATGTCGTGAGAGTTAAGGAGATTTAAGGGAGCGTTACGGATACTTCTTGGAGATTTTCTGAGAGAGTCATGGGGGAGCATTGGAGAGTTGTCGGAAAGCTAATGCGAGTTCGAAAAGAGTTCTGGGGAGTTTTAGGGAGAGTCCAGGAATGTTCTACGAGCCTGAGCGGAGATGATGGTCGAGTGATGGGAGCGTTAAGGATGTTTGCGGGGAGCGTGAAGAAAAGTTTTCGGATCTTTAGGGTTGAGAGTGACAGGGGAAGAGTGACATGGTCGTTGTGACCGATGTAAACCCACAAATCGCTGACGCAGAGCAACGCGGCCAGACGAGATCCGTCCTCTCGTAGAGAGAGTTGGGGGAGGGGAGCGTAGGATAGAGAGGGGGAGAGAGTGGGGGGGTAGAGGGGGGGGGGGCAGTGTCTATGTTGAACTTCTTTCGCACCGTACGTAGCCAACTGCGCTAACACCGAGGACAACAAACCAAACACAACGACAGCAGTTTCGGTGAGTGCTTGGGTCATTGAGTAGGTGAGTGAGTGAGTGTGTGAGAGAGTGAGTGGTGAGTGAGTAGGTGGGTGATGAGTTGGCGAGTGTGTGGGGTGAGTGGTGAGTGAGTGAGAAGGTGGGTGATGAGTTGGTGAATGTGTGGGGTGAGTGAATGAGTAAGCAGGTGGGTGAGTGGTGAGTGAGTGTGCGAGTGAGTGAGTGAGTAGGTGGGTGATGAGTTGGTGAGTGTGTGGGGTGAGTGAGTGAGCAGGTGGGTGATGAGTTGGTGAGTGTGTGGGGTGAGTGAGTGAGCAGGTGGGTGAGGAGTTGATGAGTGTGTGGGGTGAGTGAGTGAGTAGGTGGGTGATGAGTTGGTGAGTGTGTGGGGTGTGTGAGTGAGTAGGTGGGTGATGAGTTGGTGAGTGTGTGGGGTGAGTGAGTGAATGAGTAGGTGGGTGAGTGAATGGTGAATGTGTGGGGTGGGTGAGTGAGTGAGTAGGTGGGTGAGTGGTGAGTGAGTGAGCAGGTGGGTGATGAGTTGGTGAGTGTGTGGGGTGAGTGAGTGAGCAGGTGGGTGATGAGTTGGTGAGTGTGTGGGGTGAGTGAGTGAGCAGGTGGGTGATGAGTTGGTGAGTGTGTGGGGTGAGTGAGTGAGCAGGTGGGTGAGGAGTTGATGAGTGTGTGGGGTGAGTGAGTGAGTAGGTGGGTGATGAGTTGGTGAGTGTGTGGGGTGTGTGAGTGAGTAGGTGGGTGATGAGTTGGTGAGTGTGTGGGGTGAGTGAGTGAGTAGGTGGGTGAGTGAGTGGTGAATGTGTGGGGTGGGTGAGTGAGTGAGTAGGTGGGTGAGTGGTGAGTGAGTGAGCAGGTGGGTGATGAGTTAGTGAGTGTGTGGGGTGAGTGAGTTTGTAGGTGGGTGATGAGTTGGTGAGTGTGTGGGGTGAGTGAGTGAGCAGGTGGGTGATGAGTTGGTGAGTGTGTGGGTGAGTGAGTGAGTGAGTAGATGGGTGAGTGAGTGGTGAATGTGTGGGGTGGGTGAGTGAGTGAGTAGGTGGGTGAGTGGTGAGTGAGTGAGCAGGTGGGTGATGAGTTGGTGAGTGTGTGGGGTGAGTGAGTGAGCAGGTGGGTGATGAGTTGGTGAGTGTGTGGGGTGAGTGAGTGAGCAGGTGGGTGAGGAGTTGATGAGTGTGTGGGGTGAGTGAGTGAGTAGGTGGGTGATGAGTTGGTGAGTGTGTGGGGTGTGTGAGTGAGTAGGTGGGTGATGAGTTGGTGAGTGTGTGGGGTGAGTGAGTGAGTGAGTAGGTGGGTGAGTGAGTGGTGAATGTGTGGGGTGGGTGAGTGAGTGAGTGAGTAGGTGGGTGAGTGGTGAGTGAGTGAGCAGGTGGGTGATGAGTTAGTGAGTGTGTGGGGTGAGTGAGTTTGTAGGTGGGTGATGAGTTGGTGAGTGTGTGGGGTGAGTGAGTGAGCAGGTGGGTGAGGAGTTGATGAGTGTGTGGGGAGAGTGAGTGTGCGAGTGAGTGAGTGAGCAGGTGGTTGATGAGTTGATGAGTGTGTTGGGTGAGTGAGTAAGTAGGTGGGTGAGTGAGTGTGTGGGGTGGGTGAGTGAGTGAGTAGGTGGGTGAGTGAGTGTGCGAGTGAGTGAGTGGTGAGTGAGCAGGTGGTTGATGAGTTGGTGAGTGTGTGGGGTGAGTGAGTGAGTGAGTGGTGAGTGAGTGAGTAGGTGGGTGATGAGTTGGTGAGTGTGTGGGGTGAGTGAGTGAGTAGGTGGGTGATGAGTTGGTGAGTGTGTGGGGTGAGTGAGTGAGTAGGTGGGTGAGTGGTAAGTGAGTGTGCGAGTGAGTGATTGAGTGGGTGAGTGAGTGAGCAGGTGGTTGATGAGTTAGTGAGTGAGTAAGTAGGTGGGTGAAGAGTTGGTGAGTATGTGGGGTGGGTGAGTAGTTGGGTGAGTGGTGAGTGAGTTGTGTGTGTGCTATTTGGAGATGCCGCAGGGGTATGAGACAATCTTCAGCACACAGACAGCAGAGGTGGTGAGTGCCGTGGGCCATCGAGTGGGCGGGTGAGTGTGTGGGCGAGTATGGGGCCGTGCATAAATGACGTCACATGACGTCACTAAAATTCAGATATGACGTCACAAAGCTCTACCCCCGCCCCCCCCCCAAAAAATACATAATAAACACGCTTCAAATCGCTTTGAACTATCGTCACATTGTAGTGGGGTATTTAATGTGGCGCTGCACTCTGATGTTGTATGAGAAAAAAATATTTATATAAACAGTCTATTGAATTAAGTAGAAACGTGTTGTCTGTATTTATTTATAAAGTTGGCGCATTTTGATGTGACGTCACATTTCTCAAACCCCCCCCATCCCCCCTAGGTGCGTGACGTCATTTATGGACGGGCCCAAAGTTAATGAGTCGATGAGTTTGGTGAGTGTGTGGACGAGCGAGTTGGTGGGTGGGCGAGTCGTGTATGTACGTTAAACTTCCTTAGCACCGTACGTAGCCAACAGTGCTAATGGTAGGCTGTGTATAGTGTAGTGTATAGTAGTGTATAATGAAGTGTATAGTAGTGTATAGTGTAGTGTATAGTGTAGTATATAGTAGTGTATAGTGTAGTGCATAGTGTAGTGTATAGTGTAGTGTATAGTAGTGTATAGTGTAGTGCATAGTGTAGTGTATAGTGTAGTGTATAGTAGTGTATAGTGTAGTGTAGAGTAGTGTATAGTGTAGTGTTTAGATGTGTTTAGTGTAGTGTATAGTATAGTGTATTTTAGTGTGTAGTGTATAGTGTAGTGTATAGTAGTGTATAGTGTATAGTGTAGTGTATAGTGTATAGTGGAGTGTATAGTGTAGTGTATAGTAGTGTAGTGTATAGTAGTGTAGTGTATAGTAGTGTAGTGTATAATGTAGTGTATCGTGTAGTGTATAGTGTAGTGTATAGTAGTGCAGTGTGTAGTGTAGTGTATAGTGTAGTGTATAGTGTAGTGTATAGTGTAGTGTATAGTAGTGTATAGTAGTGTAAAGTGTAGTGTATAGTGTAGTGTATAGTGTAATGTATAGTAGTGTATTGTAGTGTAAAGTGTAGTGTATAGTGTAGTGTATAGTGTAGTGTATAGTCGTGTAGTGTGTAGTAGTGTAGTGTATAGTAGTATAGTGTATAGTGTAGTGTATAGTAGTTTAGTGTATAGTAGTGTAGTGTATAGTGTAGTGTATAGTAGTGTATAGTAGTGTGTAGTGTATTGTAGTGTAGTGTATAGTAGTGTATAGTATAGTGTATAGTAGTATAGTGTAGTGTATAGTGGTGTAGTGTATAGTGTAGTGTATAGTAGTGTAGTGTATAGTTGTGTAGTGTCTAGTGTAGTGTATAGTGTATAGTAGTGTAGTGTATAGTAGTGTAGTGTCTAGTGTAGTGTATAGTGTAATGTATAGTAGTGTTTAGTTTTAGTAGGTAGTGTATAGTAAGTAGTGCACTGTATTGTGTATAGTTTGTGTATCTGTATATAGGTATCAGTTTAACACGTAGGCTTTCGCGACCCATATCATACATAATAGAGTTTTATGGGGGGGGGGGGGGGGTTAGATCGCGTAAATATATATCTGTATATATTTATGTTTGATTTATTTCGCACCCATTGGTTGCCTATCGGAGGTGCCGGGGTGTGGGGGGGAACACACAGCTTAAAAAGACGCGGTCCAGGCTTGGCAGTGTTCACTCGAGCGCTGTCTTCTGGACAGTCCTGTTTAGTCACCTGAAGAAGGCTACTTGTGTTGTGGCCGAAACGTCGTAAGAATCTTATTTTATTACGTTTCGTTTTTATTTTTTTATTATTGTATTTCCATTCTACGTGGTGACTTTACCGAAAGAACCAAGAAGATGTTTGGTCAGCTTGGTCCAATTGCCACGTGTGTGGTTTCCCCAGGTACACTCCCATGTGCTCGATACCATCGGCCTGCCAACTGACCCCTCCTGGGAGGAAAGACAGAAACGCACTGCGGCCCCAAACATAGAGCCCCACACTTGGCCCAGTTCGCCCCGGCACAAGAGGCCCTGCCAGCAGCGTGCGTACACGTCCCGCGCGTCGTTCACCTCGACGCGTGTGTTGCCTCTGTATGCAGAGACCCTGATGACTGCAATTTTTAGGCCCTGGAACCTGGAAAAACAAAGACAGAGTTTGTCTCAGGTGGCATGGGAGTGGCTCCATAGACAGCAAGTACAGTGAGGGAAAAAAAAGTATTTGATCCCCTGCTGATTTTGTACGTTTTCCCACTGGCAAAGAAATGATCGGTCTATAATTTTAATGGTAGGTTTGTTTGAATAGTGAGGGACAGAATAACAATTTAAAAAATCCAGAAAAACGCATGTCAAAAATGTGATAAATTGATTTGCATTTCAATGAGGGAAATAAGTATTTGACCTCCTCTCAATCAGAAAGATTTCTGGCTCCCAGGTGTCTTTTATACAGGTAACGGGCTGAGATTAGGATCACACTCTTAAATGGAGTGCTCCTAATCTCAGCTTGATACCTGTATAAAAGACACCTGTCCACAGAAGCAATCAATCAATCAGATTCCAAACCCTACACCATCCCCGAGAGAGGCCATCCCTGTCTGACCCAACTCATCACGGGAAAAGGTGCTACTGAGCCGCTGGTTGATTTTCTGGAGACTGGATGTGCCTGTGTACAGCAGCCTAACATGAAAGATTTCATGCCTAGGCCGAAGCCGAAAAATGCTAGCGGTTTGCCCAGGTGCTCATGGCTCACTCTATCAAAAGCCTTCTCCTGATTTAAGAAGAGGAGGTCTTAGTTAATGTCTCTGACCAGACTGATGTCATCGAACTCTTTGGTTCTATTCGGTTCTATTAAATCTAGAATTTATGTCATCGTGTATGTAATGGCCTGGGGATTCAATATGACTGTTTAGGCTGGATCAGCTGCCTCAACGCCAACTTGAGACGGTTGGCCAGCACCTTGGAGAATATTTTGTAATCGGCGAGCGAGAGGGACACGGGTCAGGGTGAGAGAGAGAGAAAGAGAGGGGGTAGAGAGAGAAGGAAGGGGTGAGGAGAGCAGGAAAAATATGTATATATTTTTTGTTGGGTCTTTCATTTAAAAGGGGGGGGGGGGGGTTACATAAAGCAAAGCATAAAAAACACACAAAAACTAAATGATTAACGGAGCAAAGTGCTGACTACACCGAGCATCTTCTTGTTTCCTCTGATCGTAAAAAAGAGAGAGAGAGAAGGAGAGAGATAGGAGAGAGAACATGAGACGGAGAGATGGCGAGAGAACGAGGAGAGGAAGGAGAAAGGGATGAGAGAGAGAAGGCGAGAAAGACTGATCAGAGAGCGGAGGGAGAGAGATAGGGGGAGAGAGAGAGAGAGAGGAAAAAAGGGTGAACGAGATGGGGAGAGACAGGGATCGAGAATGAGAGGTTCCATCCACCACCACCACCCCCGGCATAGAGAGGCGCCTCACCAACGCGCGTCTCACCAGGGTGGGAGGTCTGGTGGAGCCCGAAACACGGAGGCCGGTGGCTCAGACCAGCAGACATGGCCGCAAAGACAGGGGGGGCTGCAGTCGCTCCGGGTGGCTGCCCGGATCCTGGCCGAAGCCAAAGGGGCCTTCTCAACGGCAGCGGGGAGAACGCCCCCCATCGGCGTTGGGGATGACGAGGCCCCTCTCGATCCCCCTCCACCGGAGCTCTCAGTCGTGCCACTGCATCGCCACTGTCGACAAACGAAGGCGGATCACGACCCATGCCAGCTGGAAGACCTGCCGGAGGTGGCCTTCGCAAATGTAAAGAGGAAGGTGCTCTACTCCTACATGGTCCGGTTCCACCAACAGGACACCCTGAAGAGCCACAAGGACCATGCCTGGAGGAAAGCCCTGCCCTACGTCTCTCCGGAGAGGCCTCGCTGGAGGCAACTCTACTCCAGCCCGGCATACGACCGCATCGGCGACCTCGGCTGGAGCATCTCCCACGGCACCGTCACCACCGACGCCTCCCCGGCGCGCTTCACCGACACGTCCCCGGAGTTGCCGGTTCTGCGGTAAAGTGGAGATGGTGGCGCGCCGATACGTGGAGTCCAAGAGCCTGGACTCGCTGTGTTCAAGGTCCTGGGACTCATCCTCCTAAGGTTCAGCCTCGACTTCTCCCCGACGGTCCTCATCTTTGGTCACCCGAAGCCCCAACATCTACAGGGGCCGGTCAACGTGCTCTTCGGCTACGCCAAGCTCGCCATATACAGGGCAAGGAAGGTGGCCCTGGAGGGGCAACGTCCGGTCAGCAGCCTGGGCATCTTCCGCGCTCTGGTCGAAGCCAGGGTGTCTGGGCTGGAGTTCCGCCATGCGCGGCTGACCCACGCCGTGTCGGCCTTCAAGGAGCAGTGGGCCCTGGAGGAGGCCGTGTGCTCGGTGGCAGATGACGGAGAGCTCTGCGTGCAGATCTAAGTTTCCCGTCGGAGGCCGTAGGACTGTGGAAAGGGCTGCGTGCAGGTGCAGCACTTGTCGTAGTTTGAAAGAAAAAAGAAAAGCGAGAGAGCGAGAGAGAGTGACATGGAGTAGGAAGAGAGGGGGTAGAGAGAAAGAGAGGGGAGAGAGAGAGAGGGGGTAGAGAGAGAGAGAGGGGGTAGAGAGAGAGGGGGTAGAGAGAGAGGGGGTAGAGAGAGAGGGGGTAGAGAGAGGGGGTAGAGAGAGAGTGAGAGAGAGGGAAGGGGTAAGGAGAGTAGAGCGAGAAATATTTTGTTAAATCTTTCATTTGAAAAGGGGGGGGGGAGAGGGGGGGAGGTTTACATAAAGCAAAGCATTGAAAAAAAAAACCGAAATTTTGAACGGAGCAAAGTGCCGACTACACCGAGCATCTTCTCGTTTCCCGTGATTGTAAAAAAAAGAAAGAGGGGGGGGGTAGGTGGGAGACTGATGAGGGAGGATAGAGAGGGGGGCAGGGAGGGAGAGGGAGCGATGATAGAGAGAGGGAGAGAGAGAGAGGGGGCAGGCAGAGGCGTAAGCATCTCCAGGCAGCACCATTAATAATCACCCCGCGTGGGTGCGGGGTTAGAGGTATGGGGGTAGAGATGGGGCGAGAGGGGAGCGGTGGCTCAGCGGGTTCGAAGCCATTTGCGTTCGCGAGGGCCGACTTCGATTCCCGTTCCCTCACGCCGACGTCAGTGGCGAGAAGGTGACATCTGTGATGAAGAGCTTTATAGCTCACCGGATTCCTTCGCTATGAATACATCGATTCTCATTCCGAATGTCCAACAGTTTTGACGTTTTGATTTAAAGCTTTCGTGACTGCAATAATTCATATTCTTAGTTTTTTCGGTAAAGTCACGTTGAAGAGAAACAACAAAATAACAAAATATATATAAAACAATAAAAAAAAAAAAATTCTCACGACGTTTCGACCATAACTCAAACGGTCATCATCAGGTGTGTCGGTTTGCATAAATTTATTTTGAAAACGGCATATTATATGCCGTTTTCATATTATATGCCGTTTTCAAAATAAATTTATGCAAACCGACACACCTGATGATGACCGTTTGAGTTATGGTCGAAACGTCGTGAGAATTTTTTTTTTATTGTTTTATATATATTTTGTTATTTTGTTGTTTCTCTTCAACGTGACTTTACCGAAAAAACTAAGAATATGAATATAGTTTTGACGTTCTCCAGAATCAGGATATTTATTTTTTTGGCTGGACGAATCCGATGAGCTATGAAGCTCTTTTTTTCACAGACGTCCAGGTGGGGTGGTGGGGGTAGGGGGTGGGGGGGGGGTGCTGGGGGGTGCCCTCCCTCCGCTAGGTCGACTCAGCCTTTAAAGATCAGAAACGTGGTCCAGGGGATGGCCTGTGTAGGTGTGTGGGGAGCGGTGGTGCGATTGTTCGCTCGCACGCTTCGCCACGAACGCTGCAGTCACCCCGCTCACGGTCACCAACACCGGTGACGATTATTTGCACCTGTCCTGGGCCTCCCCTAGGTCGACTCGGACTCAAATGGGCACCCGGTGTAGCGGCGGTGGCGTAAGTGAACGTCGCCTCTGGGGAGACAAAGGCGGCCGGGCGTGGTGGTTGCTGGTCCACCCACCCCCCCCCCCCCTACGTGTGCCACGGTGCCGGTAGCCTCATAGGCGGCGCTGCTGCTGCTGCTACTCGCTAACAGCACTTGCCCCTGCAGACTAGTCGGGCTCTACGGGGGTACCTTTGACCCCTGTCTTTCGATGCAATATCTGTGGGAGGGAGCGGTGGTGCAGCGATTAGCGCTACGCTGCGCTACGAACCCGGTGACCCGAGTTGGATTCGAGCTCCCAGCCAACACGAGTGAACGCGTTCATCTGAAACCGGTCCTGGGCCCTCCCCTAGGTCGACTTAGTTTGCAATGAGTACCTGGTGCGGGGTTTATGCAGTAAACATCGCCACATTGGTGGTGGTTTACCTCTCTTCCGCGTGGCTGACGATGTCGATGGTCAGGCCAGATAACGAGGTGCAGCGGAGTGTGTATCACCGTTGTGTCTCTATTAGTCGATGGGTCTCTGTGAGTCTATGGATCTCTATGGGTCTCTGAGCCTCGGTCGGCAAGAGTCTCTGGGTCTGAGTCACGACGAATCTCTGTCTCTATGGGTCTCTGAGAGCATCTGATTCTCCGTGAGTGTCTATGGGTGTGTGTGAGTCTCTGTGAGTCTCTATGGGTCTCTGTGAGTGTCTATAGGTGTCTGAGTCTCTGTGAGTCTCTATGGGTCTCTGAGAGCATCTGATTCTCCGTGAGTGTCTATGGGTCTCTGTGAGTCTCTGTGAGTCTCTATGGGTCTCTGTGGGTGTCTATGGGTGTTTGAGTCTCTGTGAGTCTCTGTGAGTATCTATGGGTGTCTGATTCTCCGTGAGTGTCTATGGGTGTCTGCGTCTCTGTGAGTCTCTATGGGTCTCTGTGAGTCTCTGTGAGTGTCTCTGGGTGTCTGATTCTCCGTCAGTGTCTATGGGTGTCTGAGTCTCTGTGAGTGTCTATGGGTCTCTAAGAGTATCTGATTCTCCGTCAATGTCTATGGGTCTCTGTGAGTCTCTGTGAGTCTCTATGGGTGTTTGAGTCTCTGTGAGTCTCTATGGGTCTCTGAGAGCATCTGATTCTCCGTGAGTGTCTGTGGGTGTATGTGAGTCTCTGTGAGTCTCTATGGGTCTCTGTGAGTGTCTATGGGTGTTTGAGTCTCTGTGAGTCTCTGTGAGTATCTATGGGTGTCTGATTCTCCGTGAGTGTCTATGGGTGTCTGCGTCTCTGTGAGTCTCTATGGGTCTCTGTGAGTCTCTGTGAGTGTCTCTGGGTGTCTGATTCTCCGTCAGTGTCTATGGGTGTCTGAGTCTCTGTGAGTGTCTATGGGTCTCTAAGAGTATCTGATTCTCCGTCAATGTCTATGGGTCTCTGTGAGTCTCTGTGAGTTTCTATGGGTGTTTGAGTCTCTGTGAGTCTCTATGGGTCTCTGTGAGTCTCTGTGCGTCTGTATGAGTCTGGATCTCTATGGGTATCCCTGAGTCTCTGTGAGTCTCTATGAGTCTCTGTGAGTCTCTGTGAGTCTCTATGGGTCTCTGTGAGTGTCTATGGGTGTCTGAGTCTCTGTGAGTCGCTATGGGTCTCTGAGAGCATCTGATTCTCCGTGAGTGTCTATGGGTGTGTGTGAGTCTCTGTGAGTCTCTATGGGTCTCTGTGAGTGTCTATGGGTGTCTGAGTCTAAGTGAGTCTCTATGGGTCTCTGAGTGCATCTGATTCTCCGTGAGTGTCTATGGGTCTCTGTGAGTCTCTGTGAGTCTCTATGGGTCTCTGTGGGTGTCTATGGGTGTTTGAGTCTCTGTGAGTCTGTGTGAGTATCTATGGGTGTCTGATTCTCCGTGAGTGTCTATGGGTGTCTGCGTCTCTGTGAGTCTCTATGGGTCTCTGTGAGTCTCTGTGAGTGTCTCTGGGTGTCTGAATCTCCGTCAGTGTCTATGGGTGTCTGAGTCTCTGTGAGTGTCTATGGGTCTCTAAGAGTATCTGATTCTCCGTCAATGTCTATGGGTCTCTGTGAGTATCTGTGAGTCTCTATGGGTGTTTGAGTCTCTGTGAGTCTCTATGGGTCTCTGTGAGTCTCTGTGAGTCTCTGTGCGTCTGTATGAGTCTGGATCTCTATGGGTATCCCTGAGTCTCTGTGAGTTTCTATGAGTCTCTGTGAGTCTCTGTGAGTCTCTATGGGTCTCTGTGAGTGTCTATGGGTGTCTGAGTCTCTGTGAGTCGCTATGGGTCTCTGAGAGCATCTGATTCTCCGTGAGTGTCTATGGGTGTGTGTGAGTCTCTGTGAGTCTCTATGGGTCTCTGTTAGTGTCTATGGGTGTCTGAGTCTCTGTGAGTCTCTATGGGTCTCTGAGAGAATCTGATTCTCCTTGAGTGTCTATGGGTCTCTGTGAGTCTCTGTGAGTCTCTATGGGTCTCTGTGGGTGTCTATGGGTGTTTGAGTCTCTGTGAGTCTCTGTGAGTATCTATGGGTGTCTGATTCTCCGTGAGTGTCTATGGGTGTCTGCGTCTCTGTGAGTCTCTATGGGTCTCTGTGAGTCTCTGTGAGTGTCTCTGGGTGTCTGATTCTCCGTCAGTGTCTATGGGTGTCTGAGTCTCTGTGAGTGTCTATGGGTCTCTAAGAGTATCTGATTCTCCGTCAATGTCTATGGGTCTCTGTGAGTCTCTGTGAGTCTCTATGGGTGTTTGAGTCTCTGTGAGTCTCTATGGGTCTCTGAGAGCATCTGATTCTCCGTGAGTGTCTGTGGGTGTATGTGAGTCTCTGTGAGTCTCTATGGGTCTCTGTGAGTGTCTATGGGTGTTTGAGTCTCTGTGAGTCTCTGTGAGTATCTATGGGTGTCTGATTCTCCGTGAGTGTCTATGGGTGTCTGCGTCTCTGTGAGTCTCTATGGGTCTCTGTGAGTCTCTGTGAGTGTCTCTGGGTGTCTGATTCTCCGTCAGTGTCTATGGGTGTCTGAGTCTCTGTGAGTGTCTATGGGTCTCTAAGAGTATCTGATTCTCCGTCAATTTCTATGGGTCTCTGTGAGTCTCTGTGAGTTTCTATGGGTGTTTGAGTCTCTGTGAGTCTCTATGGGTCTCTGTGAGTCTCTGTGAGTCTCTGTGCGTCTGTATGAGTCTGGATCTCTATGGGTATCCCTGAGTCTCTGTAAGTCTCTATGAGTCTCTGTGAGTCTCTGTGAGTCTCTATGGGTCTCTGTGAGTGTCTATGGGTGTCTGAGTCTCTGTGAGTCGCTATGGGTCTCTGAGAGCATCTGATTCTCCGTGAGTGTCTATGGGTGTGTGTGAGTCTCTGTGAGTCTCTATGGGTCTCTGTGAGTGTCTATGGGTGTCTGAGTCTCTGTGAGTCTCTATGGGTCTCTGAGACCATCTGATTCTCCGTGAGTGTCTATGGGTCTCTGTGAGTCTCTGTGAGTCTCTATGGGTCTCTGTGGGTGTCTATGGGTGTTTGAGTCTCTGTGAGTCTCTGTGAGTATCTATGGGTGTCTGATTCTCCGTGAGTGTCTATGGGTGTCTGCGTCTCTGTGAGTCTCTATGGGATTCTGTGAGTCTCTGTGAGTGTCTCTGGGTGTCTGAATCTCCGTCAGTGTCTATGGGTGTCTGAGTCTCTGTGAGTGTCTTTGGGTCTCTAAGAGTATCTGATTCTCCGTCAATGTCTATGGGTCTCTGTGAGTATCTGTGAGTCTCTATGGGTGTTTGAGTCTCTGTGAGTCTCTATGGGTCTCTGTGAGTCTCTGTGAGTCTCTGTGCGTCTGTATGAGTCTGGATCTCTATGGGTATTCCTGAGTCTCTGTAAGTCTCTATGAGTCTCTGTGAGTCTCTGTGAGTGTCTATGGGTCTCTGTGAGTGTCTATGGGTGTCTGAGTCTCTGTGAGTCGCTATGGGTCTCTGAGAGCATCTGATTCTCCGTGAGTGTCTATGGGTGTGTGTGAGTCTCTGTGAGTCTCTATGGGTCTCTGTGAGTGTCTATGGGTGTCTGCGTCTCTGTGAGTCTCTATGGGTCTCTGTGAGTCTCTGTGAGTGTCTCTGGGTGTCTGAATCTCCGTCAGTGTCTATGGGTGTCTGAGTCTCTGTGAGTGTCTATGGGTCTCTAAGAGTATCTGATTCTCCGTCAATGTCTATGGGTCTCTGTGAGTATCTGTGAGTCTCTATGGGTGTTTGAGTCTCTGTGAGTCTCTATGGGTCTCTGTGAGTCTCTGTGCGTCTGTATGAGTCTGGATCTCTATGGGTATCCCTGAGTCTCTGTGAGTCTCTATGAGTCTCTGTGAGTCTCTGTGAGTCTCTATGGGTCTCTGTGAGTGTCTATGGGTGTCTGAGTCTCTGTGAGTCGCTATGGGTCTCTGAGAGTATCTGATTCTCCGTGAGTCTCTGTGGGTCTCTGTGAGTCTCTGTGAGTCTCTGTGGGTCTCTGTGAGTCTCCGTGAGTGTCTATGGATGTCTGAGTCTCTGTTAGTCTCTATGGGTCTCTGTGAGTCTCTGTGAGTATCTATGGGTATCTGAGTCTCTGTGAGTCGCTATGGGTCTCTGAGAGCATCTGATTCTCCGTGTGTGTCTATGGGTCTCTGTGAGGCTCTGTGAGTGTCTGTGGGTCTCTGAGTCTCTGTGAGTGTCAATGGGTCTCTGAGTCACTATGGGTCTCTGAGAGTATCTGATTCACCGTGAGTGTCTATTGGTGTCTGAGTCTCAGTGAGTCTCTATGGGTTTCTGTGAATATCTGTGAGTGTCTATGGGTATCCCTGGGTCTCTGTGAGTCTCTATGGGTCTCTGTGAATGTCTGTGAGTCTCTGTGCGTCTGTATGAGTCTGGATCTCTATGGGTATCTATGAGTCTCGTCTTCCATACGGCTGATGTGGATGCAGAGCAACAACTAACAATGTCACCTTCAGGTGGGCAAAGCCATATATCCGCAAAAAGGAGCAGTAGCGGAGTAAGGAATCATCATCATCATCACAGCGATGTAACTATTAGTCTATGTGAGTCTCCGTGAGGATCTGTAAGTTTCTGTGAGTTTCTGTGAGTCTCTATGGGTATCTCTGAGTCTTTGTGAGTCTCTATGGGTATCTCTGAGTCTCTGTGTGTCTCTATGGGTATATCTGAGTGCCTGTGCGTCTCTATGGGTATCTCTGAGTCTCTGTGAGTCTCTATGGGTATCTCTGAGTCCCTGTGCGTCTCTACGAGTCTGGATCTCTATGGGTATCTCTGAGTCTATGTGAGTCTCTATTGGTCTCTGAGTCTCTGTGCGTCTCTATGGGTATCTCTGAGTCTCTGTGAGTCTCTATGCATATCTCTGAGTCTCTTCTTCTCGTACGGCTGCTGATGTAGATGGCAGAGCAGTAGCGGAGTAGTGAATCATCATCGTCACCATCGTCATCATCGTTGTGATGTCTCCTCCTTCGTACTTGTGGATTGGGGCATTGCGTCGTTATGCATTCGAAGATATTGTATCACTACCAACGATGCTCACCTCACCTGGTGGACACCGCATGACATGGACAAATCAGGAAATATAAAAAAAACAAGCCATCCGATTGGTATGCACTGGGACGGTAATGGGATTGGTTGGATGCAGGGAAATTGAGGGGATTGGAGGAGAAATGCAACATGGAAAGAGCGATAAACGAAGGATGAATGACAGGGAGGTCGGTTTAGATCGGCTCGTGAAAGTGGGAAGGTGGTTGGCTGGAGGAGAAGTAGGGACCTTCGAGAAAGGTGGTGCTTGAGGGATATATAAGGAGGGGGGAAACTCGTTAGCTCGGGACGGTTGAAAAAAAACGGGTATTTTTCAAGACTGGTGTGTCTCGGGCCTGACGAAATGAAGGCGCCATTCTCTTGAGACGAGTAGAGTTTAAGAGCCGTCTACTTATTCTTGGTTATTTTGGTAAAGTCACGTTGAAGGGAAACAATAAAATAATGAAAAATATATATGTAAAACAATATATATTATTGTTTCCCTTCAACGTGACTTTACCGAAAGAACCAAGAATGTGAATCACTGCAGTCACAAAAGCTTTGAATCAAAATTTAGCTGTCTACTTGTTTTAAAGCCTTCCATGGACTGGCACCACCATAAATTCATAAGTTTATGCAGATTTCGCCCTTCTGTGCGTGCCTCGATCCCGGCTGCGTTCCTGGGGTGGTGAGCTCGCCGTGTTCGCGCCAAGGTTGTGTTTAAGTCTCGGATGATGAGCACATCTTCTTAAGTGCGTTTATTTTTTTTATTTAAAGCTTTCCTGACTGCAGGGATTCATATTCTTGGTTCTTTCTTTTTTTCAAATTTTCTTGCTGTGGTTTTTACACCTGATGATGATGAGTGCTTATGTTGCAGTCGAAACGTCGTGACAATTTTATTGTTTTATGTTTTTATCAGTTTTTTGTTTCCCTTCAACGTGGTGGTGACTTTACCGAAAGAACCAATAATTCATATTCTTGGTTCTTTCGGTAAAGTCACGTTGAAGGGAAACAATAAAATAATAAAATATATTCCCTTCTACGTGGTGACTTTACCGAAAGAACCAAGAATATGAATCACTGCAGTCACGAAAGCTTTAAATCAAAATTTAACCAAGAATTCGTTTATTTTACTTCGCTTCTCCTCCCCTCTTGGTCTTTCCCCGTCCATATTCTCGCAAGCGGCCTTTAAACTTCGGTCGAAGGAACCTTACAAATCAAGGCCGTAATCTCCATATATGTTAAAGGTCAAAGTTGTGATTGTGTGCGTGTCTGTTGAAAATGTTTAGCGTACTTACTGACATGCAACAAACTTGAAATTTGCCATGCGGGTACTTTCCAGACTGTACACCATGCAAACGTTATAAAAATACACTTTTTATTGGGGGGGGGGAGGGGGCGAGCTCAATAATACATTGATTTGTTGCACGGCAAGTGAGCTGTGACGTCAAATCTGTCACGTGACCTGCAACGTGGAAGCGTAACGCATTGTAGTGTAGTGGTTAGCGCGCCGTGTGTGTGTATCTGTGTCTGTGTGTCTGTGTGTATCTGTGTCTTTGTGTCTGTGTGTGTCTGTGTGTGTGTGTCTGTGTGTGTGTATCTGTGTATGTGTGTGTCTGTGTGTGTGTGTTGTGGGGGGGGAGCATTAGTGTAGTGCTTAGCGCTATGCCGCGCTACGAACCCAGCGACCCGAGTTCGATTCCCGCTCACGGTCACCACCGGTGACGATTATTTGAACGGGTCCTGGGCCTCCCCTAGGTCGACTCAACCTCAAACGAGTAACTGCTGTGGTGTGTGTTAACATCGCCACTGGGGAGACAAAGGCGGTCGGGCGTGGTGGATCCAAGTCCAGGGCAAAGCCGGGTGTAGTACAGCTCGTTATAATAAATATTGGTGTGGGGGACACATCCCCCCCCCAATATATTGCTATAAAATTGATTTATGTTGATATGATTGTGCCTACGGTTGTACTTTATAAATCCCTAATCTCTGCCATTGCATACGAGGAAATAAGAAAAGGTAAAAAAAAAGAAAATAAAAAACAGAGCAGTCTAATACAATAACACTATTAGACATTATTGTAACAAAAATAAGTAAAAAGTCCATCCTACGTGTTAGTGAATTTATTTATATTTTAAGCAGGAAATTCGTTTTCAAATTTACATTTTTTTCTGGGGGGGGTGGGGGGGACCCCCAGACCCTCTGGAAGATTTGGTCCCCCCCCATGGTTATTACATAGCTACGGCCTTGTTACAAATAAATGTTTATGATTAGTTGAAGACTGCTGTGTCGGGTCTCCACGACACATTGTGCGGCGTCTGTACTGGATGGACCACCACTGCCACTGGAGAGCTTTTAATGTTTCCATTTGTGCATCAGCCGCGTGTCCTCCGCTATCAGCTGCTGACGCTGCCGTGGGACGATGCGGGTTAGGGTGGACCCATGCAAAGACTTAGATCTCCCTTATAGCCTGCAACAGACTGTAGGGGCAAGTGCTGTTAGCGAGCACCTATGAAGGCCGGAACGGTACACGAGGGGGTGGGTGGCCAGCACCACGCCCGACCGCCTTTGTCTCCCTAGTGGCGATGTTTACACATCGCACCAGGTACTCATTTAAGGCTGAGTCGACCTAGGGGAGGCCCGGGACCGGTTCAGATAATCGTCACTGGTGTTGACCGTGAGCGGGAATCGAACTCGGGTCGCCAGGTTCATAGCGCAGCGCGCTAACCGCTACACTATCGCTCCCCACAAACACAGACACACACAGACACACACACTCTCTCGTACATTCATATTCCCACACACGCAGCCACGCGAAAGAAATAACTCACCCAACTCACCAGCCCACGCACCCGCTCATTCACGCACTCACACAAACACCCACTTACCGACTCACGCACTTACCCACCCACGAACTCACCCACTAGCTCACTCACCAAGCCACTCACACGCTCATTCACCCACTCACCTGCTCACTATCCCACTCATCCAACCACTCACCAACCCACTCATTCACACTCACACAGCCACTCGCCCACTCACCCACTCAATCAATCACCCACTCACTGACCACTCTCCCACTTAGGCACTCACTCCCTCACTCACTCACCCACTCACTCAATCACTCAATCACCCACTCACCCACTCACTCACCCACTCACTCAATCAACAACAACAAACGCCATTTGTCACTAAGTGGCAGTGATGTCACCATGACGCTTGTGCCAGACTATGTGTACCTTGAGGCCACGTTAAGTGTCGAACGCCCGCTGGCAGGATGCCACGGGTCGACTGACTGAGATGACTGGCTGATGCACCACCTGTGCCCCCTACTGTGCCAACTTGCTGTGCTTTAGCCACCCGGCGCTCCGCTCGTTGTTGTGAGAGTCGCTCCTCCGCCCTCCGTTGTTGATAGAGGGCGACTACCTCCAAGTGTACAATAGCGTCCTTCACGAGCCTCCTCCACAGAGGCCGATCTTGACACCGCTGGTATCAGTTATCGGCAAGTCCACTCAGCTCCACGTCCTCCTGTACCACATCACTCCATCGCTTCTCTAGGCCGTGGGGCGCCTGTTTAGCCCCCTCGATCCGGCCGAACAAAAGCTGTTTCGGCATGCGGTGGCTGAGCATGCGGGCTACGTGACCCAGCCAACGCAGCCTTGCCTGCTGGAGGAGCTCAGCGATGGGACCTTGCCCAGATCTTTCAAGGATTTGTGAGCTCCTCACACAATCCAGGCTGTTAAACCCAGGATGGATCGTAGGCAGCCCAACCAAATGTTTCTAACTGGCGAAGATGTTCCATTAGGGGGGTCCACATTTCACAAGCGTAGAGAAGGGAGGGAATGACCGTGGCCGAAAGGACTTGAGGCTTTGTGCCTGAGCGACAGACCAGGTAGCTTCCACACAGCGTTATGCAATAGATGAAAAGATAATGCTGCTCGACTGATTCGGAGTGAAACCTCTGCTGTTAAACCGGAGCCGGTCAAGAGCACACTGCCAAGGTATGGGAAACTCTCCACTCTCTCCACAACTGCCCTATCACCAATTGGGAGTAGTGGGGGTGGAGTGTTCGATGGTACAAAATGCCCAGGCATGTCCTTAGTTTTGGTTGGGCTGATGGTAAGGCCTCCACCTCTTGGTGGCAAACTCCAGGTTCAAGAGCAGCGCCTCCAACTCCTCTTCTGAATGAGCAGCTATTTCCAAATCATCAGCATACATAACGTGGTTGACCAATGTGGCGCCATCCCTTGACCGCACCCGGGCATCGATCAGCCTCCCATTATATCTGTACCAAATGTAAATTCCTCCAGTACAGCTATTGAAGGCTTCACCAACTACGTGGTCAAAGTAGATGTTAAATAATGTGGGAGCCAGAGGACATGCCTGTCGCACCCCAAGGTGAACAGGAAATGGCTCCGACTCCTGGCCACGTAGTTTTACCCGGGCCCTCTCACCATCATGAAGGTCCTTAATGATCGTGAGCAGCGGGTCAGGGACTCCAAAAGCACGAAGAACAACCCAGAGCCCAGGCCTACTGATGCTATCATAGCCCTTGACCAGGTCGATAAAGCAGAGATGTAGGTCTTGCTGGAATTCCCTACAACTCTGCTGTTGCAGACGGACGGAAAAAATGGCAGTTGAGCAGGACCGCCCTTTCCTGAAACCGCATTGGGGCTCCGCAAGCCTCTCCTCAGCATGCCTGGCAAGGCAATGTTAAATCACATGTGCCAGGACCTTTCCCGGCACACTGAGGAGTGAGACGCCCCTGTAGTTGTTACAGTCTGTGCGGTCCCCCAGCTTAAAGAAGGGGACCACCAGGGCATCCTTCCAATCCTGCGGAACCCGTCCAGTGGTCCAGACTGTTGTTATGATCTCATGTAGGGCAGTCTGTGCACAAACGCCACCCTCCCTCAGCATTTCGCTTGGGAGATCATCTCTGCCCGCTGCCTTTCCTGGTCTCAGACTCCGGATTGCCTTCAGTACTTCCTCATCAGATGGTACCTCAGCCAGCCACTCATTTTCCGACGTGGGATGCTGTAGATGAAGAGAGTGGGCCTGTCGCTTTTTCTCAGCCAGCTTGAACACCTCCTCTGTCAGCCAGGGTCTCTGGGGAAGTCTGGACCGCGTACCCAAAGCAGCCATTGCAGCTGCATGAGCCACAGTTCTAAAGCTCGCCTACTCCCCCTCGATATCAGGAGGAGTGGGGGACGATGCCAACCCCAGCTGAAAGTGATGATGAAATTCTCGCTTGCAACTTTCATCAGCTAGCTGAGACCATGCCACTAAGGCTTTTGAATGGCGTCCTGGGTGTACACCCACCACCGGAGTGGAAGAATGGCAGGCGCATCTTACAGATGACAAGTTGATGGTCAGTGGGCAGATCAGCTCCACGGTAGGTCCTGGTGTCAAGGACATGGGCTCGCATCCGCTGGTCCGTCACTATGTAGTCCAGCAGATGTTCTTGCTTGTTCCTGGCATGCATCCATGACGTGGTGTGGATGCTCCGATGCCGGAACAACAGAACACGGCATGGAAATTTGAAAGAAAAAAAAAACGCCACTTTTTTCAATTTTTCTTGCTATATTTGTATTCTCCCCCCACCCCCCACACCCAATGACGATTCCTCGTGTTGCAATCGAAACGTCGTGAGAATTTTATTGTTTTTATTTAATTTCGCATTACTTTCTTGGTTCCCTTCCACGTGGTGACTTTATCGAAAGAAGAAAGAACAGAAGTGGGGGCCTGGTGATTGAACTCGCGCTGTTTGGGGGGGGGGCGGAGGGGGGGGGCGTCAAGCGCCATGGGTCCCAACAACAAAGCGACTTGGCGAGCGACTTGACGCGAAATTCCCGCTCGTGTTCACCGCAGCCTTCCCCGCGAGTAATTGCGATTCATAGGAACAACCCTTCCCCTAGGTGCGGCTCGGCCTCGAATGACTTACCCGGTGAGGTAGTGCGTAGCGGTTAACATCGCCAACTGGGAGAGACAAAGGCGGACGGGATGGGGTGGTTGCTGGCCACCCAGCCCCTCTGTGTGGTGGCACAGTGCCGGTAGCCCTCATCGAGTCTGCTGGAGCACACAACGTGACTACACTATACACCACACTCGAACTACACCGCTATACACCACACACGCGGTGCACTGTGCCATGCGCCATGCACTACGCTCGATTGAAAACTCATTTTATTTAGAACCTGCTTGTTCAGCACGGCTGGATACGTACGGCGCCGAACAAGCTCTCAACATGCGCGCTTTTTTTTCAAATGTTCCTGCTGTCGTTTTCACGCCTGATGATGATTGCTGCTTGTGTTGCAGTCTAAACGTCGTGAGCATTTTATTGTTTTATATCTTTATTATTTTATTGTTTCCCCTTCTACGTGGTGGTGACTTTACCGAAAGAATCAAGACTATGAAGAAAATTAAGACAAAAATAACGACGTTTCGACTGCAACACAAAGCAGCAATCATCATCAGGTGTGAAAACCACAGCAACAACAATTTTAAGGAAAAAAAAACACCACTTTTTTTTCAAATTGTCTTGCTGTGGTTTTCACACCTGATGATGAGTGCTGCTTGTGTTGCAGTAGAAACGTCGTGAGAATGTTATTGTTTTATATTTGTATTATTTTATTGTTTCCCTTCTACGTGGTGGTTTTCACACCTGATGATGATTGCTGCTTGTGTTGCAGTCGAAACGTCGTGAGAATTTTATTGTTTTATATTTTTATTATTTTATTCTTTCCCTTCTATGTGGTGGTTTTCACACCCGATGGTGATTGCTTGTGTTGCAGTCGAAACGTCGTGAGAATTTTGTTGTTTTATATTTTTATTATTTTATTGTTTCCCTTCTACGTGGTGGTTTTCACACCTGACGATGATTGCTTGTGTTGCAGTCGATACGTCGTGATAATTTTATAGTTTTATTCTTTTATTGTTTCCACATCCACGTGGTGACTTTTACCGAAAGAACCAAGAATATGAAGATCTCCCCCGTATAGCCATTAAATTCCTGGTAGAGGCAAGTGCTGTTAGCGAGCACCTATAAAGGCCGGAATGCCACACGAGGGGGGTGGGTGGCCAGCACCACGCCCGAGCGGCAGCGGTAGCGGCCAGCGCTACGCTGCGCTACGAACCTGGCGACACGGGTTCCATTCCCGCTCACGGCCAACACCACCGGTGACGATTATCTTAAACCGGTCCCGGGCCTCCCCTAGGTCGACTCGGCCTCCAAATGAGTACCTGGTGTGGTGTGTAGTAAACATCGCCACTGGGGAGACAAAGGCGGCCGGGCGTGGTGCTGGCCACCCACCCCCCTCGTGTACCGTTCCGGCCTTCATAGGTGCTCGCTAGCAGCACTTGCCCCTGCAGTCTGTTACAGGCTACACGGGGGATCTTTGTCTTTGTGTCTATGTGAGTCTGTGCGTGTCGCGGGGGAGCGGCGGCGCAGCGGTTAGCACAACGCTGCGCTGCAAACCGCAAAGAGTCCCGAGATCGACAGCAGTGATCATCTGAACCGGTCCTGGGCCTCCCCTAGGTCGACCCGGCCTAAAAAATGAGTACCTAGTGCGGTGTGCAGTAATCGTCGCCGCTGGGGAGACTGAAGCGCACCAAGAATTACGCACGAGGCGAGACACAGGCAGCAGCAGCAGCAGCAGCCACACGCTGCGCTTTCCCCGGTCGATCTTCGTCTTTCCCGTGGCTCCGGGAGTTCAACAAACTCCGCCGCCGCCGTGCTGAGAGGTCGACCCTGACGTGACTTCCCCACACCACCCGCCCCCCCACCCCCCCCCCCCCGACACCGTTCCGATGCCCAGGGCAATGCGCGGTCAAAAAAATCGGTGACCGGAGGGGTGATGGTCTGACGACATGAGCGCTGGGTTATCTAATTGCCACCTGGGTAACCGGTTAGGGGGGGGGTGGGTGGGGGGGGGGGGTGTGTCTGCGTTTGACGCGCGATGTTAAACGGTTCGTGCCAGGAACCTTTCCCAGGCCTCACGCGAAAGAGGTTCCCAGATCTGTGCGGGTGCCCTTCTTGAAGCACGGGAGGAGGGAAGTGGGGAACCACCGAGGGCATCCTTCCAACCCCGCAGAACCCCGTCCCGTGGGTCCAGACGGTTGTAATTATGTCGCGTAAGGGGTGCAGCCTGCACACCATCTCAGCCACGCACTCGCTCACACACTCACTCACTTACTCACCTAACCACTCACACACTCACCCACTCACTCACTCACCCACCCACTCAACAACAACAACCGCCATTCGCTACTAAGTGGCGGTGACGTCACCACGACGCTTGTGCCAGGCTATGTGCACCCTGAGGCCACGTGAAGTGTCGAACGCCCGCTGGCAGGAGGTCACGGGGCAGACCCAGGTACCACGGGTTGACTGACTGAGATGACTTGCTGATGCACCACCTGTGCCCCCTACTGTGCCAACCTGCTGTGCTTTAGCCAACCGGCACTCCGCTCGTTGTTGTGAGCGTCGCTCCTCCGCCCTCCGTTGTTGTTGGAGGGCGACTACCTCCAACTGCCCAGTAGCATCCTTCACGAGCCTCCTCCAAAGAGGTCGATCTTGACACCGCTGGTACCAGTCATCGGCAAGTCCACTCAGCTCCACGTCCTCCTGTACCACATCACTCCATCTCTTCTCTAGCCCGTGCCGCGCCCACTTAGCCCCCTCAATCCGGCCGAACAAAAGCTGTTTAGGCATGCGTTGGCTGGGCATGCGGGCTACATGACCCAGCCATCGCAGCCTTGCCCGCCGGAGGAGCTCACCGATGGGACCTTGCCCAGATCTTTCAAGGATTTGTGAGCTCCTCACACAATCCAGTCTGGTTAAACCCAGGATAGATCGTAGGCAGGCCAGCCTAAATGTTTCTAACCGGCGAAGATGTTCCATTAGGGGTGTCCACGTTTCGCAAGCGTAGAGAAGGGAGGGAATGGCCGTGGCCGAGAAGACCTGAAGCTTAGTGCGGAACGACAGACCAGGTCGCTTCCACACAGCGTTACGCAACCGATGAAAAGATATTGCCGCTCGACTGATTCGGAGTGAGACCTCTGCTGTTAAACTGGAGCCAGTCATAAGCACACTACCCAGGTATGGGAAACTCTCCACTCTCTCCACAACTGCCCCATCACCGATTGGGAGTTCTGGGGGTGGAGTGTCCGATGGTACAAAATACCCAGGCAGGTGCTTAGTTTTGGTGGGGCTGATGGTAAGGCCCCACCTCTTAGTGGGACGCTCCAGTCTCAGCAGCAGCGTCTCCAACTCCTCCTCTGACTGAGCAGCTATTACCAAATTATCAGCATACATAACGTGGTTGACCAATAGGGAGCCATCCCTTGACCGCACCCGGGCATCGATCAGCCTCCCATTTTATCTGTACCATATGGAGATTCCCCCGGTACAGCTATTGAAGGCTTCACGAACTACGTGGTCAAAATAGATGTTAAATAATGTGGGAGCCAGAGGACATCCCTGTCGCACCCCAAGGTGTACAGGGAATGGCTCTGACTCCCGGCCACGTAGTCTTACCCGGGCCCGCTCACCATCATGAAGGTCCTTAATGATCGTGAGCAGAGGGTCAGGTGCTCCAAAAGCACGAAGAACGACCCAGAGCCCAGGCCTACTGATGGTATCATAGGCCTTGACCAGGTCAATGAAGCAGAGATGTAGGTCTTGTTGGAATTCCCTACACCTCTGCTGTAGCAGACGGACAGAAAATATGGCATCTGTGCAGGACCGCCCTTTCCTGAAACCGCATTGGGGCTCCGCAAGCCTCTCCTCAGCGTGCCTGGCAAGGCAATGCTGAATAATCCTTGCCAGGACCTTTCGCGGCACACTGAGGAGTGAGATGCCCCTGTAGTTGTTACAGTCTGTTTGGTCCCCCTTCTTAAAGAGGGGGACCACCTTCTTAAAGAGGGGGACCACCAGGGCATCCTTCCAATCCTGCGGAACCCGTCCAGCGGCCCAGACCGTTGTTATGATGTCATATAGGGCAGTCTGTGCACAAACGCCACCCTCCCTCAGCATTTCGCTTGGGAGATCATCTCTGCCCGCTGCCTTTCCTGGTCTCAGACTCCGGATCGCCTTCAGTACTTCCTCAACAGATGGCACCTCAGCCAGCCACTCACAGGGGGTGACTTCTTCCAATATTTGAGGCACCACAGCCTCAGCAGGGTCATCCTCACTTTGTGCCACGATGTTTTCCTGGCTGAGGGATTTTCCCTCCCCCAGGACCTCACAGAAATGCTCAGCAAATCTGGAAACCTGTTCCTGGGGGTCGGAGATTGGATCACTGTTTTTTCCCCTAAGGATGATAATAGGTGTGGCGCTGCAGGTTACTTTTTTGATGGAGTTAAATAGCGATTTGTGATCACGGGCCACTGAGGCAGACTCCATCTCCTCAGCAACCCGCGACCACCACCCATCCTTGCAGCGCCTCACGGCTCTCCGAACCTCCGAGCGAAGGCTGCGGTAAGCCTCCTCATTCTCTGACGTGGGATTCTGTAGCCGATGACAGTGGGCCTGTCGCTTTTTCTCAACCATCCTGAACACCTCCTCTGTCAGCCAGGGTCTCTGGGGAGGTCTGGACCGCGTACCCAAAGCAGCCATTGCAGCTGCATGATTCACAGTCCTAAACCTCGCCCATTTACCCTCGACATCAGGAGTAGTCGGGGACGATGCCAATCCCAGCAGCAAGCGATGATGAAATTCTCGCTTGCAACTTTCATCAGATAACTGAGACCAGGGCACTTTAGGTCGGAATGGGGTCCTGGGTGTACACCCAACACCGGAGTGGAAGAATGGCAGGCGCATCTTACAGATGACTAGTCGATGGTCAGAGGGCAGATCAGCTCCACGGTAGGTCCTGGTGTCAAGGACAGAGGCTCGCATCCGCTGGTCCGTCACTACGTAGTCCAGCAGATGTTCTTGCTTGGACCCGGCATGCATTCATGATGTTGTGTGGATGCACCGATGCCGGAACAGCGTGTTGGTAATTACAAGCCCATGGGCTGCACAAAAATCTAGCAGCCTCCTACCATTGTTATTGAGCTGATCTGGCCCATGCCCTCCAATCACTCCAGACCAGGTGCCAGCATCATGACCAACTCGGGAATTAAAGTCACCCAACATGATGACTCTATCCCGAGGGGCCACTTTAGCCAGCACCTGTGACAGGAGGTCATAGAAGGCATCTGACTCATCAGCTTTGCCTGCATCCCTCCACGGATGTTCATCTTCGGTGGGGGCATAAGTAACCACGACCACCATTCCTCGCCTCCGGTTGATGGGAAGGCGAGCCCAAAGTAGCCTGGGGCTTACAGCTTCCCACGCCTCACCACCACGCTCCCACGCCCCCTTCATTCTTTTGTTCAAAAGAAGAGCCACACCCTGTTGTTTAGCAGTCTGCTGCCCCGAGTAGAGGACTGTCCACCCCTCATGGTGGCAGGAGCCAGAGCCGGTCCACCGGACCTCCTGAATGCCGCATAGATCCAGGCGGTACCGCTCCAGCTCCCGACAGAGGAGTGGCAGCCTCTCCTCCGCAGTGAGCGTTCGAACATTCCACGTGGCCACCCGTAGTGGCTTTTCGTTGTTTCTGGAGGAGCCCCGAGGGTAGATATTCAATCTCCTGGCTCCGCCAATTGGCGTTTGGCCAGGAGACGTCATAGACGCCTGGCCCCCCGGGGCCTCTGGCACAAGCTTATTAGTTACATATTTCAGTTTAACTCGTGGTTTCGTGGTAATTAATTGAAGGTGGAAGGGTTACCAGCCCCTCGCACCCGTCCAGAGCCCCCGTTTAGCCCCTGTGGTGGACACATATGCCATGAGGGGAGGAGCCAATCAAAATTGGATCTCCCCCCACAGCACTGTCCACGACAGAGTTGCCCGTCCGGCACTGCGAGGAGGTAGGGGGTTGTTTTGCCGGACACCCACCCACTCACTCACTTACCCACCCACACACTCGCTCACTTACTAACTCACTCAGTCACTCACTCACTCACTTACTCACTCACTCACTCACCAGTTCACTCACTCACTCACTCACCAGCTCACTCACCAGCTCACTCACTTACTCACTCACTCACTCACTTACTCACTCACTCACTTACTCACTCACTCACCCACCCACTCACTCACTCACTCACCCACTCACTCACTCACTCACCCACCCACTCACCCACTCACCTACTCACTCGCTCACCCACTCACTAACCCACCCACTCACTCACTCACTTACTCACAAGCTCACTCACTGACTCACCCACCCCCTCACTCACTTACTCACCAGCTCACTCACTCACCCACTCACTCACTCACCCACTCACTCACCTACTCACTCATTCACCCACTCACCCACTCACTCACTCACTCACCCACTTACCCACCACTCACTCACCCACTCACTCACCCACTTACCCACCACTCACTCACCCACTCACTCACCCACTCACCAGCTCACTCACTCTCCATCCACTCTTACTTACTAACTCACACATTCCAAGACTCACCTATTCCATCACCAACTGACTCATTCACACTCTCATCCACTCATCGACTCACTCACTTACCCATCCATTCACTCACAGACTCACTCTTTTACACACACATGCATACACTCACCTGACCATTCACTCACCAACTCACTTGTTCACACTCATCGACTGGCTCATTCACTTACCCACTCATTCACTCACCAGCTCATTCATTCACACTCTCATTCACACTATCATTCACTGACGCGCTCATTCACTCGCCATCTCACTTATTAACACACTCATCCACTCACTCACCTGCCCACTCATTCACCAACTCACACATCCACTCACTTACTCACTCACGCACTCACTCACTCACTCACCCACTCACCCATCCACTCAATCACTCACCCACTCACTCACCAACTCACTCACTCACTCACCCACTCACCCACTAACTCACCCACTCACTCACTCACTCACCCACTTACTCGCCCACTCACTCACTCACTCACCCATCCACTCACTTATTCACTCATCCACTCACTCACCTGCCCACTCACTCACCAACTCACCCATCCGCTCACTCACCCAATCACCCATCCACTCACTTACTCACTCACTCATCCACTCACTCATCCACCCACTCACCTGCCCACTCACTCACCAACTCACCCATCCACTCACTCACCTGCCCACTCACTCACCAACTCACCCATCCACTCACTCACCTGCCCACTCACTCACCAACTCACCCATCCACTCACTCACCTGCCCACTCACTCACCAACTCACCCATCCACTCACTGACTCACAGAATCGCCACGCTCCCCCAGCAGTTCATTTGGGAAGTCATTACCACCCGGTGCTTCCCCTGGTCTCAGGTTCTGAATCTCTCGTCGTACCTTTTCAACAGATAACACCTTCGCCAGCCACTCACAGAGATTGGCTACGTCCTCCAACATTTCAGGCATCTCCGGTTTGCACACTTGGCTACGTACGATGCGACAGAAGTCCAGCATACATCCATTGACTCACATAGTCACTGACCCGCGTGTCCACCCTGCAATTAGCATGGTTGGCTACGTACGGTATGAATGAAGTTCAGCATTCCGCATAGCCAACAGGGTCATCCTCACCTTGCCCCATTGCTGTTGTCTGCGCCGAGGGATTTCTCCTCCTCCAAGAACTAAAAAAAGAAAATGGTGGGGGTGGTGGGGGGGGGGGGGGTCAGATATTGGATCACCGTTCTTTCCCTTAAGGATGGTGATAGGTGTGGTGCTGCAAGCAGTTTTTATGATGGAATTAATTCGCTGTTGCAAGCTACGGAGGTAGATTTCATCTCGTCAGCAACCCGCGCTCACCACTCATCCTGGCAGCACTCTCACGGCTCTCCGAAACCTCCGAGCGAAGGCTGCGGTAAGCCTCCTCGTTTTCCGATGTTGGATGTTGCAGGCGATGAGGGTGGGCCTGTCGCTCTCTCTGAAACAGCCAGTGTGGACCGCGTACCCAATGCAGACATTCCAACTTCATGAGCCGCAGTCCACAACCTCGCCCCATTTCCCCTCGACGTCAGAACGAGTGGGGGACGATGCCAACCCCAGGCTGCAAGCGATGATGAAATTCTCGCTTGCAAACTTTCATCAGTGAGCTGTGTGACCAGGCCACTCTGGGTTTGAATGGGGTCCTGGGTGTACACCTACCACCGGAGTGGCAGAATGGCAGGGGCATCTTACAGATGACAAGTCGATGGTCAATGGGCAGATCAGCTCAACAGTAGGTCCTGGTGTCAATGACATGGGCAGCACAGATGTCTACCAACCTCCTACCATCATTGTTCAACAGATCTGGCCCATACCTCCAATCACTCCGACGCAGGTGTTTGCATCATGACACACTCAGGCTTTAAGGTCACCCAACAGGATGACTAATATCCCGAGGGGCCACTTTAGCCAGCACTTTGGACGGGAGGTTATGGAAGGCATCTGACTCATCGCCTTATTTTGTTGAAATTACGTGTCGTTTCCAGTTGTTTGGCAGTTTCCTACCCTTGAGTGGAGAACTGTCCACCCCAAAAACAGAGATCCAGGCGGACTTCCTGTGTCACACAGAGATCCAGGCGGACTTGCTGTGTTACACAGAGATCCAGGTGGACTTCCTGTGTTACACAGAGATCCAGGTGGACTTCCTGTGTCACACAGAGATCCAGGCGGACTTGCTGTGTCACACAGAGATCCAGGCAAACTTGCTGCGTTACACAGAGATCCAGGCGGACTTGCTGCGTTACACAGAGATCCAGGCGGACTTGCTGTGTTACACAGAGATCCAGGTGGACTTCCTGTGTTACACAGAGATCCAGGCGGACTTCCTGTGTCACACAGAGATCCAGGTGGACTTCCTGTACTCCACACAGGTCCAGGCTGTACCGGTCCACCTCCTTTGAGTGGAGCGGCAGCCTCTCCTCCGCAACGAGAGTCCGATCATTGCACGTGTCCAATCGCAGGGGGGTGGGTGGTGGGGTTCAGTCTCCTGGCTCTGCCAGATGGAATTTGGCCAGAAGGCGTCATGAACGCCTGTCCCCTGTGGGGCCTCTAGCACGACTTTATTTCGGTGTTTTCCGCTGTGTTCCTTGCTGGAAGTGCCAGCGAGTGCCTCGCACACACAAAGCTCACCACACACACGCACGTACACACACCTGAAACAAACTCCCACCAAAGACGAAGAAAGATCAACCCGAGTAGCCTTAACAGACTGTTGGGGCACGTGCTGTTAGCGAGGAATGGTGCAAGAGGCAGCAGGTATGAGGAGCACAGACGCACGACCGCCTTTGTCTCCCCAGTGATGTTCACACACGGAGCCAAGCACTCATTTCAAGCTGAGTCGACCTAGAAGAGGGGTAGGGGGGCCCAGGACCGGTTCAGATAATCACCGTCAGTGGTGTTGGCTGTCAGCGGGAATCGAACTCGAGGTCACCAGGGTCACCGCCCAGCGTAGCGCTAACCACGACAGTACACCACTCACTACAGTACACCACATACTACAGTACACCACACACTACAGTACACCACATACTACAGTACACCATACAATACAGTACACCACTCCCCACACACTACAGTACACCACACACTACAGTACACCACACACTACAGTACACCACTCCCCACACACTACAGTACACCACACATTACAGTACACCACTCCCCACACACTACAGTACACCATAAACAACAGTACACCATACACTACAGTACACCACTCCCCACACACTACAGTACACCACACACTACAGTACACCACTCCCCACCCACTACAGTACACCACACACTACAGTACACCACACACTACAGTACACCACACACTACAGTACACCATACACTACAGTACACCACACACTACAGTACACCACACACTACAGTACACCACACACTACAGTACACAACTCCCCACACACCACAGTACACCACACACTGCAGTACACCACACACTACAGTGCACCACACATTACAGTACACCACACCCTACAGTACACCATACACTACAGTACACCATACACTACAGTACACCATACACTACAGTACACCACTCCCCACACACCACAGTACACCATACATTACAGTACACCATACATTATAGTACACCACACAAAACAGTACACCATACACTACAGTACACCACACACTACAGTACACCATACACTACAGTACACCACTCCCCACACACCACAGTACACCATACATTACAGTACACCACACATTACAGTACACCACACACCACAGTACACCATACACTGCAGTACACCACACACTACAGTACACCACACACTACAGTACACCACTCTCCACACACTATGGTACACCATACACTACAGTGCACCACACATTACAGTACACCACACACTACAGTACACCACTCACTACAGTACACCACTCCCCACACACTACAGTACACCACGCACTACAGTACACCACACACTACAGTACACCACTCGCAACTGAGCACTATATAGCTACAGGACACTAACACACGACTGTACACTGCACAATACATTAAAGACATAACAGTGCACACACAAAGACGCACAACAGAGACACGGAACACACAAAGATACACAACAGCAACAACCGCCATTCGCCACTAAGTGGCGGTGACGTCACCACGACGCTTGTGCCAGGCCATGTGCACCTTGAGGCCGCATGAAGTGTCGAACGCCCGCTGGTAAGAGGTCACGGGGCAGACCCAGGTGCCACGGGTCGAGTGACTGAGATGACTGGCTGATGCACCACCTGTGGCCTCTACAGTGCCAACTTGCTGTGCTTTAGCCACCCGGCGCTCCGCTCGTTGTTGTCAGCGTCGCTCCTCCGCCCTCCGTTGTTGTTGGAGGGCGACTGACTCCAACTGCCCAGTAGCATCCTTCACGAGCCTCCTCCACATAGGCCGATCTTGACACCGCTGGTACCAGTCATCGGCAAGTCCACTCAGCTCCACGTCCTCCTGTACCACATCACTCCATCTCTGCTCTAGCCCGTGCCGCGCCAGTTTAGCCCCCTCGATCCGGCCGAACAACAAGCTGTTTGGGCATGCGGTGGCTGGGCATGCGGGCTACATGACCCAGCCAACGCAGCCTTGCATGCCGGAGGAGCTCACCGATGGGACCTTCCCCAGTTCTCTCAAGGATTTGTGAGCTCCTCACACAATCCAGCATGGTTAAACCCAAGCAGGCTAGCCTAAATGTTTCTAACCGGCGAAGATGTTCCATTAGGGGGGTCCATGTTTTGCAAGCTTAGAGAAGGGAGGGAATGACCGTGGCCGAGAAGACCTGAACCTTAGTGCGGAGCGACGGACCAGGTAGCTTCCACACACCATTACGCAAACGATGAAAAGATATTGCCGCTCGACTGATTCGGAGTGAGACCTCTGCTGTTAAACTGGAGCCGGGTCAATAAGCACACTGCTCAGGTATGGGAAACTCTCCACTCTGTCCACAACTGCCCCATCACCGATTGGAAGTTGTGGGGGTGGAGTGTCCGATGGTACAAAATACTCAGGCAGGTGCTTAGTTTTGGTGGGGCTGATGGTAAGGCCCCTTCTCTTAGTGGCACGCTCTAGTCTCAGCAGCAGCGCCTCCAACTTCTCCTCTGAATGAGCAGCTATTACCAAATCATCGGCATACATAACGTGGTTGAGCAATAGGGAGCCATCCCTTGACCGGACTCGGGCATCGATCAGCCTCCCATTATATCTGTACCAAATGGAGATTCCCCCGGTACAACTATTGAAGGCTTAATGAACTACGTGGTCAAAATAGATGTTAAATAATGTGGGAGCCAGAGGACATCCCTGTCGCACCCCAAGGTGTACAGGGAATGGCTCTGAATCCCGGCCACGTAGTTTTACCCGGGCCCGCTCACCAACATTAAGATCTTTAATGATCGTGAGCAGGGGGTCAGGGACTCCAAAAGCACGAAGAACAACCCAGAGCCCACGCCAACTGATGGTATCATATGCCTTGACCAGGTCAATAAAGCAGAGATGTAGGTCTTCTTGGAATTCCCTACACCTCTGCTGTAGCAGACGGACAGCAAATATGGCATCTGTGCAGGACCGCCCTTTCCTGAAACCGCATTGGGGCTCCGCAAGCCTCTCCTCAGCGTGCCTGGCAAGGCAATGTTGAATAATCCTTGCCAGGACCTTTCCCGGCACACTGAGGAGTGAGATGCCCCTGTAGTTGTTACAGTCTGTGCGGTCCCCCTTCTTAAAGAGTGGGACTACCAGGGCATCCTTCCAATCCTGCGGAACCCGTCCAGTGGTCCAGACTGTTGTTATTATGTCATATAGGGCAGTCTGTGCACAAACGCCACCTTCCCTCAGCATTTCGGTTGTGAGATCTTCTCTGCCCGCTGCCGTTCCTGGTCTCAGACTCCGGATCGCCTTCAGTACTTCCTGAACAGATGGCACTTCAGCCAGCCACTCACAGGGGGTGACTTCTTCCAATGTTTGAGGCACCGCAGCCTCAGCAGGGTCATCCTCACTTTGTGCCACGATGTTTTCCTGGCTGAGGGATTTTCCCTCCCCCAGGACCTCACAGAAATGCTCAGCAAATCTACAAACCTGTTCCTGGGTGTCGGAGATTGGATCACCATTTTTTCCCCTAATGATGGTAATAGGTGTGGCGCTGCAGGTTACTTTTTTGATGGAGTTAAATAGGGCCACTGAGGCAGACTCCATCTCCTCAGCAACCCGCGACCACCACCCATCCTTGCAGCGCCTCACGGCTCTCCGAACCTCCGAGCGAAGGCTGCGGTAAGCCTCCTCATTCTCTGACGTGGGATTCTGTAGCCGATGACAGTGGGCCTGTCGCTTTTTCTCAAACATCCTGAACACCTCCTCTGTCAGCCAGGGTCTCTGGGGAGGTCTGGACCGCGTATCCAAAGCAGCCATTGCAGCTGAATGAGTCACAGTCCTAAACCTCGCCAATTTACTCTCGACATCAGGAGGAGTGGGGGACGATGCCAACCCCAGCCGCAAGCGATGATGAAATTCATACACAAATACACACGTATATACACACACACAGATACACAAACACACACATATACACACGCAGATACATACACATACAGATACACAAACACACAGATACACAGACACAGATACAAAAACACACATACACACAAACACACATATACACAAACACACACAGATACACAAACGCACAGATACAGACACACAGATACAAAAACACGCATATACACACATACACAAACATACAGATACACAAACACACAGATGCACAAACACACATATACACAAACACACACACAGATACACAAACGCACGCAAACAGACACGAGGACACAGATAATACACACAATCACTCACACAGTCTCACTCACACACTCTCATTCACTCACTCTCACTCACACACTCTCACTCACACACTCTCACTCACACACACTCACTCACACACTCTCACTCCACCACTCTCACACACTCTCACTCACACACTCTCACTCACACACTCACACACTCTCACTCATGCACTCACACACTCTCACTCACACACTCACAAACCCTCACACACTCACACACTCTCACACTCTCACTCACTCACTCAAACACTCTCACTCACTCACTCTCACTCACACACTCCCACACTCACACACACACACACTCTCACTCACGCACTCACACACTCTCACTCACACACTCTCACTCACGCACTCACACACTCACAAACCCTCACTCACTCACACACTCACACACTCTCACACTCTCACTTACTCACTCACACACTCTCACTCACACACTCTCACTCACACACTCTCACTCACACACTCACACACTCACAAACTCTCACTCACTCACTCACACACTCACACACTCTCACACTCTCACTCACTCACTCACACACTCTCACTCACTCTCACTCACTCACTCACCCAATCACACACACTCTCACTCACTCTCACTCACACACTCTCACTCACTCTCACTCACTCACCCACTCACACACTCACTCACTCTCACTCACACACTCTCACTCACACATTCACTCACTCTCACTCACACACTCTCACTCATACTCTTATTCACTCACTCTCACTCACACACTCACACACTCTCACTCACACACTCTCACTCACACACACTCACTCACACACTCTCACTCCACCACACTCATACACTCTCACTCACACACTCTCACTCACACACTCACATACTCACACACTCTCACTCATGCACTCACACACTCTCACTCACACACTTACAAACTCTCACACACTCACTCACTCTCACTCTCAAACTCACTCACTCAAACACTCTCACTCACTCTCACTCACACACTCACACTCCCACACTCACATACACACACTCTCACTCACGCACTCACACACTCTCACTCACACACTCACACACTCACAAACTCTCACTCACTCACACACTCTCACACTCTCACTTACTCACTCACACACTCTCACTCACACACTCTCACTCACACACTCTCACTCACACACTCACACACTCACAAACTCTCACTCACTCACTCACACACTCACACACTCTCACACTCTCACTCACTCACACACTCTCACTCACTCACACACTCTCACTCACACACTCACACTCACTCACTCACACACTCACAAACACTCTCACTCACTCTCACTCACACACTCTCACTCACTCTCACTCACTCACTCACCCACTCACACGCTCACTCACTCTCACTCACACATTCTCACTCACACATTCACACTCTCACTCACTCACACACTCACACACTCTCACTCACTCACACACTCACACACTCTCACTCACATACTCTCACTCACTCACACACTCACTCACACACTCTCACTCACACACTCACACACTCTCACTCATGCACTCACACACTCTCACTCACACACTCACAAACTCTCACACACTCACACACTCTCACACTCTCACTCACTCACTCAAACACTCTCACTCACTCTCACTCACACACTCACACTCCCACACTCACACACACACACTCTCACTCACGCACTCACACACTCTCACTCACACACTCACACACTCTCACTCACGCACTCACACACTCACAAACTCTCACTCACTCACACACTCACACACTCTCACACTCTCACTTACTCACTCACACACTCTCACTCACACACTCTCACTCACACACTCACACACTCACAAACTCTCACTCACTCACACACTCACACACTCTCACACTCTCACTCACTCACACACTCTCACTCACTCACACACTCTCACTCACACACTCTCACTCACACACTCTCACTTACACACTCACACACTCATAAACTCTCACTCACTCACACACTCACACACTCTCACACTCTCACTCACTCACTCACACACTCTCACTCACTCTCACTCACTCACCCACTCACACACACTCTCACTCACTCTCACTCACACACTCTCACTCACTCTCACTCACTCACTCACCCACTCACACACTCACTCACTCTCACTCACACACTCTCACTCACACATTCACTCACTCTCACTCACACACTCTCACTCATACTCTTATTCACTCACTCTCACTCACACACTCACACACTCTCACTCACACACTCTCACTCACACACACTCACTCACACACTCTCACTCCACCACACTCACACACTCTCACTCACACACTCTCACTCACACACTCACACACTCTCACTCATGCACTCACACACTCTCACTCACACACTCACAAACTCTCACACACTCACACACTCTCACACTCAAACTCACTCACTCAAACACTCTCACTCACTCGCTCTCACTCACACACTCACACTCCCACACTCACATACACACACTCTCACTCACGCACTCACACACTCTCACTCACACACTCACACACTCTCACTCACACACTCACACACTCACAAACTCTCACTCACTCACACACTCTCACACTCTCACTTACTCACTCACACACTCTCACTCACACACTCTCACTCACACACTCTCACACTCTCACTCACTCACTCACACACTCTCACTCACTCACACACTCTCACTCACACACTCACACTCACTCACTCACACACTCTCACTCACTCTCACTCACACACTCTCACTCACTCTCACTCACTCATTCACCCACTCACACGCTCACTCACCCTCACTCACACATTCTCACTCACACATTCACACAATCACACTCACGCACTCCCACACTCTCACACACTCACACACTCTCACTCACACACTCACACTCTCACTCACTCACACACTCACACACTCTCACTCACTCACACACTCACACACTCTCACTCACACACTCTCACTCACTCACACACTCACTCACACACTCTCACTCACACACGCACTCTCACTCACACGCTCACTCACTGACATACTCACACACTCTCACACACTCACACACTCTCACTCACACACTCTCACTCACTCACACACTCACACACTCTCACTCACTCACACACTCTCACTCACTCACACACTCACTCACACTCTCACACACACGCGCTCTCACTCACACACTCTCACACACACTCACACTCACTCACTCACTCTCACTCACTCTCATTCACACACTCACTCTCACACTCTCACTCACTCTCATTCATACATCCATTCACTCTCATTCACACACTCACTCACTCTCATTCACACACTCTCACACACGCACTCTCACTGACATACTCTCACTCACTCTCATTCACACTCTCACACACGCACTCTCACTCACACACGCGCTCTCACTCACACACTCACACACACACTCTCACACCCTCACTCACTCTCACTCACTCACACACACACTCTCACACTCTCACTCACTCTCACTCACTCACCCACACACTCACTCACACACTCTCATTCACTCTCACTCACTCACGCTCTCACACACTCACACACACTCTCACACACTCTCACACACTCTCACTCACACACTCTCACTCAAACACTCACTCACACACTCTCACACAATCACACACGCACACACTCACGCTCACTCACACTCACACACTCTCACTCACTCACACACTCTCACTCACACACTCACACAATCACACTCACGCACTCCCACACTCTCACACACTCACACACTCTCACTCACACACTCACACTCTCACTCACTCACACACTCACACACTCTCACTCACACACTCACACTCTCACTCACACACTCTCACTCACTCACACACTCACTCACACACTCTCACTCACACACGCACTCTCACTCACACACTCACTCACACACTCTCAAACACTCTCACTCACTCTCACTCGCACACTCTCACTCACTTTCACTCACACACTCACTCACACACTCCCACACACTCTCACTCACACACTCACACGCTCACTCACACACTCTCACTCACTCAAACACACTAACACACTTTTACACACTCACACACTCTCACGCACACACTCGCACACGCGCACTCTCCCACTCACTCACGCACTCAGACATACGCATACACTCACCCACACACACGCACACACACACACACTCACCCACTCACACGCACACACACACTCACACACACTCACACACGCACACACAACAACACAACATCAACCGCCATTCGCCACTAAGTGGCGGTGACGTCACCACGACGCTTGTGCCAGGCTATGTGCACCCTGAGGCCACGTGAAGTGTCGAACGCCCGCTGGCATGAGGTCACGGGGCAGACCCAGGTGCCACGGGTCGCCTGACTGAGATGACTGGCTGATGCACCACCTGTGCCCCCTACTGTGCCAATCTGCTGTGCTTTAGCCACCCGGCGCCCCACTCGTTGTTCTGATCGTCGCTCCTCCGCCCTCCGTTGTTGTTGGAGGGCGACTGCCTCCAACTGCCCAGTAGCATCCTTCACGAGCCTCCTCCACAGAGGCCGATCTTGACACCGCTGGTACCAGTCATCGGCAAGTCCACTCAGCTCCACGTCCTCCTGTACCACATCACTCCATCTCTTCTCTAGCCCGTGCCGCGCCCGCTTTGCCTCCTCAATCCGGCCGAACAAAAGCTGTTTCGGCATGCGTTGGCTGGGCATGCGGGCTACATGACCCAGCCATCGCAGCCTTGCCTGCCGGAGGAGCTCACCGATGGGACCTTGCCCAGATCTTTCAAGGATTTGTGAGCTCCTCACACAATCCAGTCTGGTTAAACCCAGGATGGATCGTAGGCAGGCCAGCCTAAATGTTTCTAACCGGCGAAGATGTTCCATTAGGGGGGTCCACGTTTCGCAAGCGTAGAGAAGGGAGGGAATGACCGTGGCCGAAAAGACCTGAAGCTTAGTGCGGAGCGACAGACCAGGTAGCTTCCACACAGCGTTACGCAACCGATGAAAATATATTGCCGCTCGACTGATTCGGAGTGAGACCTCTGCTGTTAAACTGGAGCCAGTCATAAGCACACTACCCATGTATGGGAAACTCTCCACTCTCTCCACAACTGCCCCATCACCGATTGGGAGTTGTGGGGGTGGAGTGTCCGATGGAACAAAATACCCAGGCAGGTGCTTAGTTTTGGTGGGGCCGATGGTAAGGCCCCACCTCTCAGTGGCACGCTCCAGTCTCAGCAGCAGCGTCTCCAACTCCTCTGACTGAGCAGCTATTTCCAAATCATCAGCATACATAACGTGGTTGACCAATAGGGAGCCATCACTTGACCGCACCCGAGCATCGATCAGCCTCCCATTATATCTGTACCATATGGAGATTCCCCCGGTACAACTATTGAAGGCTTCACGAACTACGTGGTCAAAATCGATGTTAAATAATGTGGGAGCCAGAGGACATCCCTATCGCACCCCAAGGGGTACAGGGAATGGCTCTGACTCCCGGCCACGTAGTTTTACCCGGGCCCGCTCACCATCATGAAGGTCCTTAATGATCGTGAGCAGAGGGTCAGGTATTTAAAAAGCACGAAGAACGACCCAGAGCCCAGGCCTACTGATGGTATCATAGGCCTTGACCAGGTCAATAAAGCAGAGATGTAGGTCTTGTTGGAATTCCCTACACCTCTGCTCTAACAGACGGACAGAAAATACGCACACACACACTCACCCACTCACACGCACATACACACTCAAACGCACACACACACACACTGACATACACACACACTGACATACACACACACTGACATACACACACACTGACATACACACACACTGACATACACACACACTGACATACACACACACTGACATACACACACACTGACATACACACACACTGACATACACACACACTGACTGACATACACACACACTGACATACACACACACTGACATACACACACACTGACATACACACACACTGACATACACACACACTGACATACACACACACTGACATACACACACACTGACATACACACACACTGACATACACACACACTGACATACACACACACTGACATACACACACACTGACATACACACACACTGACATACACACACACTGACATACACACACACTGACATACACACACACTGACATACACACACACTGACATACACACACACTGACATACACACACACTGACATACACACACACTGACATACACACACACTGACATACACACACACTGACATACACACACACTGACATACACACACACTGACATACACACACACTGACATACACACACACTGACATACACACACACTGACATACACACACACTGACATACACACACACTGACATACACACACACTGACATACACACACACTGACATACACACACACTGACATACACACACACTGACATACACACACACTGACATACACACACACTGACATACACACACACTGACATACACACACACTGACATACACACACACTGACATACACACACACTGACATACACACACACTGACATACACACACACTGACATACACACACACTGACATACACACACACTGACATACACACACACTGACATACACACACACTGACATACACACACACTGACATACACACACACTGACATACACACACACTGACATACACACACACTGACATACACACACACTGACATACACACACACACACTGACATACACACACACACACTGACATACACACACACACACTGACATACACACACACACACTGACATACACACACACACACACACTGACATACACACACACACACACACTGACATACACACACACACACACACTGACATACACACACACACACACTGACATACACACACACACACACTGACATACACACACACACACACTGACATACACACACACACACTGACATACACACACACACACACTGACATACACACACACACACACTGACATACACACACACACACACTGACATACACACACACACACACTGACATACACACACACACACTGACATACACACACACACACTGACATACACACACACACACTGACATACACACACACACACTGACATACACACACACACACTGACATACACACACACACACTGACATACACACACACACACTGACATACACACACACACACTGACATACACACACACACACTGACATACACTGACACACACTGACATACACTGACACACACTGACATACACTGACACACACTGACATACACTGACATACACTGACATACACTGACATACACTGACATACACTGACATACACTGACATACACTGACATACACTGACATACACTGACATACACTGACATACACTGACATACACTGACATACAAAGATCCCCCGTATAGCCTTAACAGACTGTAGGGGCAAGTGCTGTTAGCGAGCACCTATGAAGGCCGGAACGGTACACGAGGGGGTGGGTGGCCAGCACCACGCCCGACCGCCTTTGTCTCCTTAGTGGCAATGTTTACACACCGCACCAGGTACTCATTTGAGGCTGAGTCGACCTAGGGGAGGCCCGGGACCGGTTCAGATAATCGTCACTGGTGTTGGCCGTGAGCGGGAATCGAACCCGGGTCGCCAGGTTCATAGCGCAGCGCGCTAACCGCTAAACTATCGCTCCCCACAACACTGACATACACACACACTGACACACACACTGACACACACACACACTTACATACACACACTGACACACAAACACTGACACACACTGACACACACACACTGACACACACACACTGACACACACACACTGACACACACTCACACACATACACACACACTGACACACACACGCGCGCACTCTCCACCCCCTATCGCCGCACGTGGCCCTGCTGTCACGTGACCGTAATGATGGCCCGAGCTCACGCGATCCTCCCTGCAACGCTGTGTTCGGAGTGTGTGTCAGTATGTGTATGTCAGTGTGTGTGTGTCAGTGTGTGCGTGTCAGTGTTTGTGTGTCAGTGTGTGTATGTCAGTGTGTGTGTCAGTGTGTGTGTGTGTGTCAGTGTGTGTGTATGTCAGTGTGTGTGTGTCAGTGTGTGTGTGTCAGTGTGTGTCAGTATGTGTGTCAGTGTGTGTGAGGTCGCGAAAGCCTACGTGTTAAACTGAGTGTGTGTGTGTCAGTGTGTGTGTGTGTCAGTGTGTGTGTGTCAGTGTGTGTGTGTGTCAGTGTGTGTGTGTCAGTGTGTGTGTGTCAGTGTATGTGTATGTCAGTGTGTGTGTTTCAGTGTGTGTGTGTCAATGTATGTGTATGTCAGTGTGTGTGTGTCAGTGTGTGTATGTCAGTGTGTGTCAGTGTGTGTGTCAGTGTGTGTGTCAGTGTGTGTGTGTGTGTCAGTGTATGTGTGTGTCTGTGTATGTATGTCAGTGTGTGTGTGTGTGTCAGTGTACGTGTGTCAGTGTGTGTGTATGTCAATGTGTGTGTGTCAGTGTGTGTGTGTCAGTGTGTGTGTGTCAGTGTAAGTGTATGTCAGTGTGTGTGTGTCAGTGTGTGTGTGTCAGTGTGTGCGTGTGTGTGTGTCAGTGTATGTGTATGTCAGTGTGTGTGTGTGTCAGTGTGTGTATGTCAGTGTGTGTGTCAGTGTGTATTTGTGAGAGGGTGTGTGAGAGTGTGTGTGTATGTCAGTGTGTGTGTGTCAGTAAGTGTGTGTCAGTGTGTGTGTGTCAGTGTGTGTGTGTGTCAGTGTGTGTGTATCAGTGTGTGTCAGTGTGTGTGTGTTTGTCAGTGTGTGTGTATCAGTGTGTGCCATTGTGTGTGTGTCAGTGTGTGTGTGTGAGAGTGTGTGTGTGTCAGTGTGTGTGTTTCAGTGTGTGTGTGTGAGAGTGTGTGAGTGTGAGTGTGTGAGTGAGAGTGTGAGTGTGTGAGTGAGTGAAAGTGTGTGAGAGTGTGAGTGTGTGAGTGATAGTGTGAGAGTGTGTGACACTGTGTGAGAGTGTGTGAGTGTGTGTGAGTGATAGTGAGTGAGTGTGTGAGTGTGTGAGTGAAAGTGTGTGAGAGTGTGAGTGTGAGAGAGTGTGAGTGTGTGAGTGTGAGAGTGTGAGTGAGTGAGAGTGTGTGAGTGAGAGTGTGAGAGTGTGTGAGTGTGTGAGTGAGAGTGTGAGAGTGTGTGATACTGTATGAGAGTGTGTGAGAGTGTTTGAGTGAGTGAGTGTGTGAGTGAAAGTGTGTGAGAGTGAGTGAGTGTGTGAGATTGTGTGAGTGTGTGAGTGTGGCCTGGCACAAGCGTCGTGGTGACGTCACCGCCACTTAGTGGCGAATAGCGGTTGTTGTTGTTGTTGAGTCAGAGTGTGTGCGTGAGTGTGTGAGAGTGTGTGTGAGTGTGTGAGTGAGAGTGTGTGTGACTGAGAGTGTGTGAGTGTGTGAGTGAGAGTGTGTGAGTGAGAGTGAGTGAATGAGAGTGTGTGAGTGAGAGTGTGTGAGTGTGTGATACTGTGTGAGAGTGTGTGAGAGTGTTTGAGTGAGAGTGAGTGAGTGTGTGAGTGAGTGAGATTGTGTGAGAGTGTGTGTGTGAGTGTGTGAGTGAGAGTGTGAGAGTGTGTGAGTGAGCGTGTGTGAGTGTGTGAGTGAGAGTGTGAGAGTGTGTGAGTGAGCGTGTGAGAGTGTGTGAGTGAGAGTGTGTGAGTGTGTGTGTGAGAGTGTGTGAGTGTGTGAGTGAGAGTGTGTGAGTGTGTGAGTGAGAGTGTGTGAGTGTGTGAGTGAGAGTCTGTGCCAGTATGTGCGTGTGTGTGCGAGTGTGTGAGAGTATGTGAGCGTGTGTGAGTGTTTAGAGCGGGTGAGTGTATGTGTGTGTGTGAGTGTCAGTGGGTGTGTGAGTGGGTAGGTTGCTGTTTTTTTTGTGCTGTTTGTCGTTGTAACGTTCTTACCCACCCCTACCGGACATCTGTGATAAAGAGCTTCATGGCTCATCAGATTCCTCCAGGAGTCCAAGTAAATATTCTGATTCTAAATTTCGATTTAAATCTTTCGTGACTGCAGGGATTCACCTTATTGGTTCTTTCGGTAAAGCCAACACCACGTAGAAGAAGGGAAACAATAAAATTAAAACGTAATAAAATAAAATTCTCACGACGTTTCGGCCACAACACAAGCAGCCTTCTTCAGGTGAAGGAGCATAACTGTCGGGACGACACCGCTTCAAAACATTACCGAGTTGCATTGAAGTGCTGTCGTCCCGACAGTCCTGTTCCTTCACCTGAACAAGGCTGCTTGTGTTGTGGCCGAAACGTCGTGAGAAATTTTATTTTATTAACGTTTTGTGTTCATTATTTTATATTCTGATTCTGTTTTAGGCGTGGAGCGGTTAGCGCGCTGCGCTCCGAATCCGGCGACCCCGGGTTCGATGTCCAAGCTCACGGGCAACACCGGTGACGATTATCTGAACCGGCCGTGGGCCTACGCTAGGTCGACTCAGCCTCTACCGAGTAGCCGGTGTAGCGGTGTGGAGTGAACATCGCCACTGGGGAGACGAAGGCGGCCGGGCGTGGTGGTTTGCTGGCCACCGACCGCCTCGCGTGCCACTGTGCCGGTCCTTCACAGGCCCGCCTGGCGAGCAGAACTTTCCCCCCGTGGCCTCGTCAGGCTCTGGGTGGGGATCTTTGTCTTTCTGAGTATTTCTGGGGGGGGGGGGGGTCCTTGGGGTGGACGGGGGAATCCCTCAGCCCAGACATCATGGTCCATGCTGGCGTTGCTGTGCCACATATATTGAAGGCACCACCTACATGAGCGGGTTTTTGGCCTGAGGTGCCCCCTTCTGTTGGGGAAGTAAGAGGGGGCGATCCGGAGTCTTGAGACCAAGGGAAACTGCCGAGGCACGGGTGATCGAACGAGAGCTCGGTCATTGCAACGTATTGCAACTCATCGGTACTCTACGGGACGTCTGCCAAACAGAAAAAAAAGAACTTTACCAAGCTGCAGCTTGTACGAAATTTCTTTGGCAGTCGCCGTGACGTTTACTGTAAAATCCGACCACGTGCGTCGGCCGCTCGCCGAGCTGCATTGGACTCCGGTTGGCGAACATCAGAAGGTCACCCTCATTACAGCGCCGGATTATCCTAGGAGCAAAAGTAGCTACACGTGTAGTAGCTACATCATGTTTAGTAGTAGCTGCATCATGTGTAGTAGTAGCTACATCACGTGTAGTAGTAGCTACATCACGTGTAGTAGTAGCTACATCATGTGTAGTAGTAGCTGCATCATGTGTAGTAGTAGCTACATCACGTGTAGTAGTAGCTGCATCATGTCTCGTAGTAGCTACATCACGTGTAGTAGTAGTAGCTACATCACGTGTAGTAGTAGCTACATCACGTGTAGTAGCTACATCATGTGTAGTAGTAGCTGCATCATGTGTAGTAGTAGCTACATCACGTGTAGTAGTAGCTGCATCACGTGTAGTAATAGCTACATCACGTGTAGTAGTAGCTACATCACGTGTAGTAGTAGCTACATCACGTGTAGTAGCTACATCATGTGTAGTAGTAGCTGCATCATGTGTAGTAGTAGCTACATCACGTGTAGTAGTAGCTGCATCATGTGTAGTAGTAGCTACATCACGTGTAGTAGTAGCTACATCACGTGTAGTAACTGCATCATGTGTAGTAGTAGCTACATCACGTTTAAATGGTAGCTACATCACGTGTAGTAGTAGCTACGTCACGTGTAGTAGTAGCTACATCACGTGTAGTAGCTGCATCATGTGTAGTAGTAGCTACGTCACGTGTTGTAGTAGCTACATCACGTGTAGTAGTAGCTGCATCATGTGTAGTAGTAGCTACATCACGTGTCGTAGCTACATCACGTGTAGTAGTAACTACATCACGTGTAGTAGTAGCTGCATCACGTGTAGTAGTAGCTGCATCACGTGTGGTAGTAGCTGCATCACGTGTAGTAGTAGCTACATCACGTGCAGTAGTAGCAACATCACGTGTAGTAGCTACATCACGTGTCGTAGCTACATCACGTGTAGTAGTAGCTACATCACGTGTAGTAGTAGCTGCATCACGTGTAATAGCTACATCACGCGTAGTAGTAGCTACATCACGTGTAGTAGCTACATCACGTGTAGTAGTAGCTACATCACGTGTAGTAGTAGCTACATCACGTGCAGTAGCTACATCACGTGTAGTAGTAGCTACATCACGTGTAGTAGCTACATCACGTGTAGTAGCTACATCACGTGGTGTAGTAGCTACATCACGTGGTGTAGTAGCTACATCACTTGAAATAGTAGCTACATCACGTGTAGTAGCTACATCACGTGGTGTAGGAGCTACATCACTTGAAGTAGTAGCTACATCACGTGTAGTAGCTACATCACGTGTAGTAGTAGCTACGTCACTTGTAGTAGTAGCTACATCACGTGTAGTAGTAGCTACATCACGTGTAGTAGTAGCTACATCACGTGTAGTAGTAGCTACGGGCCCCGCACTTTCATGGGCCCCCACGCTAAACGCTTTCAAGTTATCAATTCCGGTTCAGTGATTCTGCACTTGCTCTATTACTATAGCACTGTACCGCCATAAACCTTTACCAACGACCGGGGTGTTTAAGGTTAGCGATTTGTCGTATTATCTGGCTGTATAGGAAATGAAAAAAAATACAATTACTTTACGATGCAAGTAAAAATGCACGCGTTGTATTTTTTTTTTTATTCAGGGCTCCTTTATCACATCATGCTTCAGGCCCCGCATTGGCTTCATCCGGTACTGACTCATTACACACTCAGCGATTGCAACGAATAAACCACAATACCTTGCTGATCTCGCCAAGGAGCATATAAACCATCGTCACTCAAACTCTGGTCATTTTCGCATCAGCAGCAGCGCCTTTTGGCTGACCATCGAACAGAGATGGTGCTTACCGTATCGCACGGCGCTTTCGGATGCCCTGCTGCGGCCGTCTGGAACGCTTTTCCTTCTAACACTAGGAAGCCACCGGAGCTATGCACTTTTAAATAATTCCTGATTGAAAACGATTTTCTTCAAAACTGCTTTCGATCTTTATTTTGTTGTCCTTCGCCCGCACCTCGGAATTGTACGGTTGAATATCTGTGTGCAAAATTCCCTACATGACATCACCACAAAAGTCTGGGCCGCAGGACGGGCTTTGCGGGATACCGTAACAACCACAGGGGCATCGTTTTCTCTGTTCAGTGTGCCGGGAAAGGTCCTGGCAAGGATTATTCAACATCGCCTTTGCCAATCACGCTGACGAGAGTCTTGCGGAGCCGCAATGTGGTTTCTAACCACGGTGGTCCTGCACGGACACTATATGCTCTGTCCATCAATTGACAGCCGAGATCTATGCATTAATGTATTTGGAAATTATTACGCACCCTACATATATTTTTATAAAACAATATTGTTTTATATTTGTATTCTTTTATTGTTTCCCTTCTACGTGACTTTACCGAAAGAACCAAGAATATGACAATAAACTAGACACAAAAAGTAGTTCAAAAGAAATGAGTTTTCAATCTAGATCATTTAAAAGTGATGACCTCCAGTAGCTTCTAATATCGGAAGGAATAACTGCAAAGGTTATCGGAGTTTGTGGCAAGCACTTAATGTGTAATGAGTGCGACCTCATACTACATTTGTTCAGCACCCGGAAGTCAATGCAGTTCGGCAAACATTGGACGGACATGGGAATTCTAACAGGACCTACATCTCTGCTTTATCGACCTGGTCAAGGCCTTTGATATCCTCAACAAGACCAGGACTCTGGGCTCCTTTTCATGCTTTTGGAATCCCTAAGTCGATGCTCACGATCATTAAGGGCCTTGATGATGGTAGGCAGGCCCGACTAAAACTACGTGGCCAGGATGCAGATCCATTCCTTGTTCACCTTGGGGGTGCGACAGGGATGTCCTCTGGCTCCCACATAATTTCACATAATATTTACCACGTCGTTCGATAAGCTTTCAATGGCTGTGCCGGATTAATTTCCATCTGGTTCAGATACAATGGGCGGCTGATCGATTGCAGGGTGCGGTTAAATTCTGGTTCCCTATTGGCCAACCATTTTATTCATGCTGATGATCTGGTGAAATCTGATAACTCAGAGAATAAATTTGAGGCACTGCTGCTGAACCTGACGCGTGCTACTAAGAGGTAGGGCCTTAACATCAGCCCCACTAAATTCAAGCACCTGCTGAGGTATTGTGGCATGAATCACTCCACCCCCTCAACTCCCCATGAGTGATGGGGCAGTTGTGGAGGGAGTGTACAGGTTTTCATACCTGGGATGTGTGCATATGACCAGCTCCAGTTTGGCATCAGAGATCGCACTCTGAATCAGTTGAGTGGCATTATATTTTCATCGACTGCATAATGCTGCGTGGAAGATACCTGGTCTGTCGCTCCACTTGAAGCTTCGGGTCTTCTAGGCTACTTTCATGCCCTCCCTTCTCTACGTTTGCATAACTTATACCCCCCTAATGGAACATCTGTGCCAGTCAGAACTATTCAGGCTGGCCTGCCTACGATCCATCCTGGATTTAACTCGGCTATAATGTGTGAGACCTGGACAAAATCCCATGAGTGAGCTCCTTCTATTTGGCTGGAGAGAGGGGGCTAAACGCCATAGCATGGACTGGAAAAGAGATATAGTTACTGGGTAAGTGAGTGGGTGAGTCAGTGGCACCGGCTAGGGAAGAGATGGACTGATGCGGTACGGAAGGATGCGGAGTTCAGTGGACTTGCCGATGACCGGTACCAGGAACGTCAAGGTCGGCCTCTGTGGAGGAGGCTCGTGAAGGATGCTGCTGGGCAGTTGGAGGCAGTCGCCCTCCAGCAACAACCGAGGGCGGAGGAGCAATGCTCACAACAACGAGCGGAGCACTGAGAAACTAAAACACAGCAAGTTGGCACAGTAGGGGGCACAGGTGGTGCATTGGCCAGTCATCTCAGTCAGTCGACCCATGGCACCTGCTGGGTCTGTCCCGTAACCTGTCTTCCGACACTTCACGTGGTTTTAAAGTGCGCATAGCCTGGCACAAGCGACATGGTGGTGTCACCACCACGTAGTGATGAAAAGCGGATGTTTTTGTTTTTCGTGTATTAATTTTGAGTTTCTGAGTGACCGAGATAAAGAGACCATGTGTAGTCCAGTCAGACTGTTGGGGCAAGCGCCGTTAACTAGTAGCACTACTACACATGATGAGGGATGGTGATGTAGCCTAATCACGTCCAGCCGCTTTTGTTTCCCCAGTGGCGATGTTTACACACCGCATCAGCTACTTATTTGAGGCTGAGTCAATCGAGGGGAGGCCCAGAACCGGTTCAGATATTCGCCACCGTAATTGGTTCTGAGCGGGAATCGAACTCAGGTCGCCGAGGTTCGTAGTGCCGTGCACTAACCACTTCACTGGCAATCCCCTACTCACTCATCCACCCACTCACTCACTCACTGATAATCTCGAAAGCCCACCCATCCACTCCCTAGCCCACTCACTCACCCAGCCACTCATCCACTCACTAACCCACTAATTCCCTCATCCGCTCACTCGCCCACTCACCCACAGACTTACAAACGCACTCATCCAACACATCCGCTCACTCACTCACCCATCACTCACTTACCCACACACCCACTCACCCACAAACTCACTCATCTACACATCCGCTCACTCACTCACTCACCCACACACTCACTCCCCCACTCACCCACATACTCACTTACCCACACACTCACTCACCCACTCACCCACACACTCACAAACTCACTCATCCACACATCCGCTCACTCACTCACCCTCTCACTCACTCCCCCACTCACCCACATACTCACCCACAAACTCAGTCATCCACACACCCACTCACTCTGCCACTCACCCACCTATCAATTCACGTGCCAATGTTGCCCCCTGCGGTATAAACTGGGGTAGGACGCTTGGTATAGTCCGAGACAGCCATCATCTCCCTCAGTGAGTGCATCGGCGGGTGGGCCAGTCGGTGAATGAGTGGGTGGATGGGTGAGTGATTTGTTGGGTGAGTGGGTGAGCGAGTTAATAAGTGAGTGCATGTTTGAGTTTGTGAGAGTGGGTGAGTTGGTTAGTCACTGGGTGAGTGAGCGAGCGTGTGACTGAGTGGGAAGCCGTAGTGTAGCAGTTCGCGCTACGCTGTGCTGTGAACTCGGCTACCCGGGTTCAATTCCCGCTCATGGCCAACACCAGTGTTCGCCATTATCTGAACCGGTCCTGGACCTCCCCTATGTCGTCTCAGCCTTAAATGAGTACCTGGTGCGGTGTGTAAACATCGCCACGGGGGAGACAAAGGCGGTCGGGCGTGGTGCTGGCCACCCACCCCCTCGTGTTCCGTTCCGGCCTTCATAGGTGCTAATCGCTAACTGCACTTGCCCCAAAAGTTTGCTGAAGTCTATAAGGGTTTTTTTTTTGTTTTTGGTATCCAATGTCTAGGCTCGTGTAGTGTTTAAGCTGGGTAACGGTATGTGTTTATGTAAAAGTGTAGCGTATACTACGTACTGCGATGTATACAAAGTTCAGTGTACAAATGTGTATGTAAATGTATACCTGAGTAAGTATTATACTCTTTGTTTTGTTTCGGTAAAGTCATGTAGGTAAAATAAAATAAATGAAAACAACGAAATTAAATCACGACGTTTTTCGGAGGCAACACAAGCTTCCGTCTTCAGTTGGAAACCGTCACGGCAAAAAATAGCTGTATCAAGTGAGTTATGTGTAAGTGTTGTGTTGTATGTAAACTGAATGTTGTACAACGTATCAAACATATAATTTAAATAAATGGTGCGCATAAAGGAATACAGGACTGTGAAACGTGCGAACACTGTGTAAGTGCGTGTGTATGGATCTAAATGTGGAGTGCACATGTACTGTGTGTATCGGGTTCACGGGACACGGAGTCGGTGTAGTAGAGGCAGCACTGTTTATGTAAAGTAACAAGGGTTACACTGGAAGGGGTAACGGCCCCTTCACCCGTATACACTCTGGGACACCCCCTAGGCTATCAGGCCTAACTCCTATGCTCCCAGTTCCTCTAGCTACAGGCGCTAGAGGAGGCTATCTGATCTGGCCCTGGTCATGGCACAGATCACGGCACCCCACCAGACAGACCGACCCTTAAAAGCGCTCCGGCTCTGAGGCTCTGGGGCCGCACCACTGGCTTACCCTGCCGACCCTCAAAAGGACAGCGGTCAGGGAAATCCTAAAGGTCTATCTAGCCGGCCTTCTTTCTTCACTGGTTCTTCATTCTTGGCCCCAACACACTGCCCCGAGCTCTCTGGCTCCCCGCCCTTTATACCCACACGCCACTGAGGGCGGGGCTATAGTGGACGTGGTTGTAGCCATCAAGGTGTGGCTGTGTGTTACCTTCCCACACTGTGTGTTTCCTTCCCACAACACCCCTACATGTGTATTCTTAGCTCTTTCGGTAAAGTCACGTTGAAGGGAACCAATAAAATAATAAAATATATATATAAAACAATTAAAATTCTCACGACGTTTCGACCATAACACAAACGGTCGTCATCAGGTGTGTCGGTTTGCATAAATGTATTTATTTTTAAACGGTGTACTTATTTATTTATTAAAAACGGCAGCACCACGCGCAGCGATTTGGCAGTTTATTTAGAAGGACTAGTCCATCTATGTTCTGAAAAGAGGAGGGGGGAGACGAAAAATTAATGTATGCTGTCTGAAAGCCACTGTAAGCGTGAACAATCAATTAAGAACTGAAATGGTTAATCAAATCTTTCCATTGATTGCTAAGCCAGAATCCATCTTCTCGGTTGAAATTGTCTCTGTGCTTGTATATGTGGATAGCCTCATGAACGAATCTCTCATGGTAGCCAGATGGCTTACAAAGAACCTCTGTCTTGGAAAAGTCAATGTCATGTGAGCCTACTGAATTATAATAATGATCTGCCACGGCCGAGGTGTTGGTCCTACCGTGTTTAAGGTCTGCTTTGTGTTCACGAATGCGGTCCGAGACATGGCGTTTGGTTTGTCCAATGTAACTACTACCACAGAGGCAACTTATTTTGTATACACCGGGGTACTGTTTGTCCGGAATCACATCTTTTACAGACGGAACCAGATCACGGATTTTATGTAATGTGTTGAAACGGACCTGGATCTTGTGTTTATTCAAGATTTTGGAGATCTTTTTTGTGATCCCCGCAATGTAGGGTAAATTGATGGTTTTGAAAAGGCTCCTCAAGAGGGTCCTTCTTCATGGTTTGAGTGATAGCTTTGCGGATTGTATAGTCGGAGTAACCATTAGCCTTAAGAGCTTGGTGTACGTGCTTGAGTTCACTGCCTATGTGTTCCTGGTCGGATATGCATTGGGCTCTATGATACAGAGTCTTGATGAGAGAGTTCTTCTGTGATGGATGGTGGTGCGAATCCGTTTTCAGATAAGCATCCGTATGGGTAGTTTACCTGTAGACAGAGTGGCTCATTGAACCATCAGGTCTCTTTTTAATTAGAACATCCAAAAAAGGTAGCTTGCCATCTTTTTCGACTTCCATGGTAAATCTGATGGCTGGGTGTATGCAAGGAGGAGCCCGATAGCAGCAGGCTTGCATGTAAGGAGGAGCCCGATCGCAGCAGGCTTGCAAGGCCAGGGATGGCTGCATCATGAAAGGTAATAGCCAAAGCACTGAAAATGAAACAGAAAAACGATATGAAAAAAAAACAAGTCTAGGCTTTTACCCTTTCTGGCAACGAAATAAGAGGAGTTAAGATGCAAGTGTAGTGACTAACTCGGTGACTGTCTCGGCCTCGCTGTGCGCTGCGTTGCAACACTATCCCGAGTAGTCAACCTCGCATTCAATAAACTTTCAGAGCCAGGGTGAACATCCGACTCCGACGTATTGAATGAATGTAACGACGTAAAACTGATGGGAAAACACAGCTCAAAACACAGCATATGTTCACACTTGCAATATAAATAAAATGAATGGGCACTGCAGCATCATAGCATTGTCTTAGATAACATGAAACTCAATAATAGATCCTGGATGGACCAGGCACCTACATTAGCACTGAATAGCTATACAACAAGAGAATAAGCTACTGTATAAAATAAGGTCACTTCGTGCAATCACCATAGTGCAGCCTAAATGTACAGCGCTGCACATAACACTGAACTGTGGATGAGACACTTCAAGATCGCATTAAAGTGACATGGGCACAAATCTGGCTCGACTTATTCAATTACAAGTAACATTCACAATAATGGCAGGCTTCGTTGTTAACTAGGCCTCCTCATCATCATAACAATTTAACAGCATTATAAAGCAGCATTATATCGACAATCCTCACATTATAACAGCATTCCCAGTTAAATTTTGATTTAAAGCTTTCGTGACTGCAAGGATTCATATTCTTGGTTCTTTCGCTAAAGTCACCACCACGTAGAAGGAAAACAATGAACTTTTTCTTATTTTCTTGCTGTGGTTTTCACACCTGATGATGATTGCTTCTTGTGTTGCAGTTGAAACGTCGCGAGAATTTGATTGTTTTGTATTTTTATTATTGTTTTATTTTATTGTTTCCCTTTTGCGTGACTTTACCGAAAGAACCAAGAATATAGCATTCCCAGTATTATAAGAACATAAACGAACTTACAGACAATGCTTCTCAAAGTCCCACAATGGGCAGATGCACCCGTCTTCACTGAGACGCTAACTGTGCCTCCATTTTGTACTATGCCTCGTGGCTTAGAGAATCTTAATTCGTCACTTCCTGGTCACGTGATCAAACTCAACACCATATCAGGAAATTCCTGCGCCGCGCACACCCCCATACCTGCAGCGAGGCTGAACAGAGACGCAAGCCTTTAAGGCACTTCTTATTTAGTGAGCACCGTCGGGACAACACACTGTTATCATTATTATTATTAGGACCGTCACCACGTAGAAGGGAAACAATAAAATAATGAAAAAAAATATAAAACAATAAAATTCTCACGACGTTTCGACTGCAACACAAGCAATCATCAGGTGTGAAAACCACTAAAATAAAATTTTCATCCCATCTACGTGGTGGTGACTTTACCGAAAGAACCAAGAATATGAATCCCTGCTGTCACGAAAGCTTTAAATCAAAAGTTGGCAGGCTGCCTGACTCGCGGTGAAGATAGCGGCGGCGACGAGAAGAATGGCGGCGACGGCGTAGATGGTGACGACGATGGGCTTGAGCGACAGCCACGAGGTCCCCCCTACGGTGGCCCCTTCTTAGAAAGGGGGCGTGGCCTCACTCCGCTCCGGGCCACGCCCCCTTTCTGGAACATACCGGCAGGTTCCCGAGGTCTTCCCGATCGGCCCCTTCTGTGCCATTCCCCCCAAGATGTCCCCTACCAGTGTCTATCGTGGCCTGCTGACGTCGGCACTGCCGTACACCGCAGACGCCCCCTTCTCCGCCGCCAGCCCGCACTATGCACTACACAAGAAATCAAGTCTTGCATTAACCATACGCACCTGTGGTGAACATGGCAACACACATGGTCTGATAATGTATGGAGCATCGTCTTTGAAACGGATTGGGTCTACGCAAGGGACATCAGCTTGCGTTTGTGGCCTGATCTCACTACCGGCGCAGACCAGTAGGCACCAAGAGGGGAGCGGTACAAGGACAATGCCACTGTCAGAGCATTTAAAGCTCGGGGCTAGCAGCTACAACATGGAATATTTTTGCCGGTATCAAAGTGTAAATAAACGACTTCCACCACACGTTGAGGCTTGCATCCTTTCTTTATTAAGTTGCGACTGCTCGACTCTGCTCTCTCTTTAGATAGTCACCCTCTCTCTCTCTCCCTCTCGGCTCTCTGCTCCTCCGTTCCCACGCGGCTTTCCTCACTCTCGCTTTCCGCCTCTAACCACGAATCGGGAGATCTTCGCCCGTGCCCGCCACGCGGCCGGTGGCTGACGAGATGGCGGAGACGCAGCCCGGACCCCCGAGGCTCCCGCGCAGAACCCCCGAGTCCTCCTACTCCTGCCTCTCCTTATATCCTCCTCGGCGGAGCAAAGCCCCGCCTCTAACCACGCCCCCTTCGGAACCTTCCGGATGGTTCCCGCGTGTCCCCCTGAGCTCCGCCCATGAACGTTGGCCCAGATCGAACCCGTGAGCCCTGATTGGCTACGACCGATGCGGCAATGCCTATGTCGGTGTGCTCTCTCGCTACAAAAGTATGAAAAAAATGAGAGTAGGTTTTTTTTATACCCTTTCTAGCTATAAAACAGGAGGTGTGAGGATGTTCAAACACCAAACAGAAATATTTTGCAAGGAATCATCAAGTCTTGCATTAACCGCACACAGTGCTTGTGGTGAACATGCAAAATTAAACACGCTGTGATAATATATGCATTGTCTTTGAAACGGTCTATTATAAAGATGGCTCTCTCTGGCGTCGGCCAATCACAGCGTACCTCCCGCCCCTTGAAGCATGACGATCAAACGTAAGTTGTCTACGCCATGTGTAGTGATGTATACTGAGTCACCACGGCGTCTAGCGCCAGCTACTGGAAGAAGGGTGGTACTGTGCCTGTTAGCGTCTCTCTCTGGCACCAGAGTGTACATGGCATAGAAGCGGGCCCTAGGGGCCATGCTTCTGGTGACAGCCAGAGAGAGGGCACTTGACATTCTGGGTGAACTCGAGAGGGCACGTGACAAGGAGAGGGCAGCGAGGGGGGCCAAGGGGTGGCGAGGGGGGCACGTGACATAAGGCGCAGAACCTTCTAGTAGGATCTAGAAGGGGGCGTGGCCTAGGGCGGAGCCAGGCCACGCTCAGGGGCATAAAAGGGAAGTCCCGAGCGCCGATCCGGGCTGTCTTCTAGAATCGACCTGCCGTGCTACGTCTCCTCAATCTTGCATCTTCGGTCATCACGTTCGGCATCATAGGTCAGGCCGTAGGTTACTGACCTGACCTGGCTATCTAGTTGCCCGTTGTGGTTAAGCCATTAGTGGTAGTTGTTACCACCGATGTCATTATCCCATAAGTTTATATAGTTACCCTGTCGGGGTGTCTAGTGTGCGTCTCCGTGGATGCCACTACACCTGGCATCAGAAGTGAAAAATAATTGATAGGTGATAGCGTTAGTGTAGGTGCAATGTTTACGCAAAGGAAGCAGCTTGCTAAGGCGTCTCCTGACAATGAGGGGGTGATTTTACAGACAGCCCCGGAGGCGAGGCGGCTCTACCAGTGGAGCAGCGAGAAGAACGTGATCTCGCCACGCTGCCATCGTCAGGGAGAGTGCGCCAGTCACGTGACAATCAGCTCGCCGACTTGCTGTCCGCAGTGGCAGCGTTGGTTGCCGAGTTAGAACCGGAGCGACCGCTGGGTGAGGATGGCGTGTCGGGCCCGTGGGGAGATGATTTTGCTGCTATTGGTTCCCACGCGCGGGAAATCGCCGAGATGCAGCCCACACACGCGGCCGCCTATTTGTTAGGCGGCCGCGACGGTGCTCCTGCCAAATTGGACCTCCCACCAAAGTCGAAGCCAGAGGTGCCAGCTCTTAAGAAGAGACTTCCCTTTGTCACGGAATTGACACCTGCAGGTGGTGACTGGGCGGCGTTTCGAGGGCGCTTCACCGCCACCTGCGATCTCGCGGGATGGGCGGAGGTGGAAGCGCTGCGAGCGCCTCCCACCACGCTTGATGATGACGCCGTGGTGACATTTTATTCCGTTCCGCCAGAGGACAGTGGTGCTCTGCCTCAAGCTTTCACCCAGATGGTGGCGATATTCGATCCGCCATCCGACACAAATTTGCTGTGCAGAAGGTGGGCGGAGGCCGAGCCACCCCTCGCCTTCCACAGCACGCTCATGTCACTGGCGCCGGCAGCCTGCCCCAAGACAGACCAAGACAGACTCGATTCCTTGGTTCTCGCATGCATTTTGTCACTGGCCCAGGAGCTCAAAGTCATCCTGCCAGCAACGGAAGAGGACGGCTTGTCGTCATTCAAGATCGCACGATGTCCCCAGGCACATTTTAAATTCAAAGCGCCGTGCGAGTGCGGCTGCATGCGCCGGACCCACCGAGGTGATGGGAGCTACCGACGGCACGGAGACTTCACAAGTCTGCGCTTCACTCGACGTCATCAAGTGGAGCAAGGATGAGGCAGGGCGACACGGAGTATGTGACCTTCCAGGGAGAACCTTTATTCGCCCAAGGACTGACCCTGTCATCTGCTACAGGCATGGCCTGCACGGGGCACGTTCTCAAGTGGATGCCGTGCTGAACAAGTAACACTCTATACGGCGCCATTATCATCCACAAGGCAAGCCTCCATTCCGCGGGGTCCCCAGGCGAGTTGTGATGGATCATGTCTGCGTCCCAATTTGCCCGTTGTTGCTTCTCGCCGGGTTACGGAGCGGAAGAATCAGCTTTTGATGGAAATGGGTGTCCGCAGCATCCTGGTCAATGGTCAGCATTGAGCCATCGTATTGTTGCTGCGGCATCTGGATCGTCAGCCATCATTGGTACCGTGCAGGGTGTGGAGGTACGGGTGCTCATTGACACCGGAGCATCCGCCATTGTTTACTCAGAAATGGTTTTCGAAATTCTAACGTAAAATTTGCGTACTATTCGGGCTGTGGAAATCCCGTGTTTTGCTGCAAATGGCGAGTCCTTGGGGATAATTGGCCAAATATTGGCGACAGTGCGTATTGGTGACATTCAGTTAACGGGACCGGTGCTTGTTTCAAAATGCCTGGCTCTTCCCTGTCTATTGGGAACCGATGTTGGCCGCTGACATAATTTCTCCATCTAATAGTCCGTGGGGGGCTCCCATTATTCTTGTGAAAAATCAGGATGGGACTTTGAGGTTTTGCGTCGATTTTCGAAAACTTCATAAGTGTCCGTGGCTGATGCGTTCCCGTTCCCGAGGATGGATGACTCTTTGGATGCCTTGTCGGGAGCGAGGTTCTTCTCCACCCTTGATTTGTTTTCTTTGGTTCTTTCGGTAAAGTCACGTAGAATGAGAATAAAATAATAAATTGATCAAATAAAATAACACAATAATATTCTCACGACGTTTCGGCCACAGCACAAGCGGCCTTCATCAGGTGAAGGGGCTACACTACACACAGTACACTTTCGATTTAAAGCTTTCGTGACTGCAAGGATTCATCTTCTTTGGTTCTTTCGGTAAAGTCACCACGTAGAATGAGGATAAAATAAGAAATTAATAAAATAACACGTCGTGAGAATGTTATCGCGTTATTTTATTTTATCAATTTATTATTTTATTTTCATTCTACGTGACTTTACCGAAAGAACCAAAGAAGATGAATCATTGCAGTCACGAAAGCTTTAAACCTTGATTTGTTGTCTGGGTTCTGGCAGTTGACTTTGGATGACAATTAGAAACCTAAGACTCCGTTCCGTATACCCCAATGGTTATTTGAATTTTACTGGCTCCCTATGGGGCTCCATTCGGCTCATGGCACATTCCAGAGGCTCATGTAGTTGGTGTTGGCAGGTCTCCAATGGGACGCTTGTTTGATTTACCTCAACGAATTGATTGTTTTTGGGTAAACGTTTGAGGAACATTTGCAGCGCTTGCGTGCAGTTTTTCTTAAGATGTGGGCTGCGAACCTCAAATTGAAGCCTCATAAATGCCATTTGTTGCAAAGGTCTGTTCGATACTTGGGGCACATTGTCAGCGAATCGGGAATAGCGACGGACCCGGATAAGACTGTGTGCGTGCCAACATGGGTCAACGCCCAAGTCGATGGTTGAGGTGCGTGTCTTTGTCGGGTTCGTTTCCTTTGTGCCCGGGTTCGCCACAAGAGCAAAACCTCTCCATGTCCTCACTGCCAAGGGCCAGAAGGCGGAGGAGAATGCATTCGTCACGCTGCGCGGTGGCCTGGTTATCACTCCTTCCCCTTAGATACCCTGATTTTTGCTTTGCCCTTCGTACTAGATAAGGACGCCAGTAACACCAGAATTGATGCAGTATTGTCCCAAGTTGTGGAAGGAGTGAAACGCGTGGTAGCGTATGGGAGCAGACCGCTGTCCCCGGCTGAGCAGCGCTACTGTGTGACGTGCCGAGAGCTGTTGGCTATTGTTTACATTGTCAAAACAATACCGCCCGTACCTCTACGGCAGGAGGTTTGAGGTATGCACGGATCATGCGGCTCAACAGTATGAGTTGCGAACAGCCTTCCAGATATTTTGGTTCTATTCGGTAAAGTCACGTAGGTAAAAAATAAAACAACAAAAATCACGACGTTTCGGCCACAACACAAGTGGCCTTCATCAGGTGAAGGGACCAGACTGTCTCGAGGACAGCGCTGGAGTGAACACAGCCAAGCTCAGACCGCGACCTTTAAGCTGTGTGAGAGGAATTAAGGTGCCTTGACAAAGGAATTAGCATAAAAAATTGCATTTAATTGGCGGACTTAGCATGATGAACGGTGTAGAGGGGGTGAACATGTGCAGGTCGGTGAGGGGGTGAGGGGGAGTTTACATATTGATGGTGTGAAAAGGGAATTTTAAGAGCTGCGAAAGTTTGGGGTACCACTACTTGAAAAAATATACTGTACCATTGAAAATTAGTTTAATGTTTGGTTCGATTTAGAACATGTTTCCAATGGTTGCTTAATTTGAAACCATCTTCTCGATTGATTTTGTGTCTGTGTTTGTAAATCTGAATTGCCTCGTGAACAAATATCTGATAAAAATCCGTGGGTTTGCAAAGAACCTTGGTATCGGAGAAAATGATATCGTGATCACCCACAGCGTTGTAACAGTGATCAGCTACGGCAGAATAATTCGTTCTGCCATGTTTCAAATCTGATTTGGGCTCGCGAATTCGGTCAGAGACATGTCGCTTCGTCTCCCCGATATAGCAATCACCCCAGGTACAACTCAATTTGTAAACCCCGGGGTACTGTAAGTCAGGAATGACATCCTTCACGGATGGGATCAGATCTCGAATTTTGTGTACTTTATTGAACCGGACCTGGATCTTGTGTTTGTTTAGAATTTTGGAAATCTTTTTAGTAACACCTGCTATATATGGTAGTGTGACGGTTTTGACCGGAGTATCAAGTGGTTGTTTCTGTATGGAGGGAGAAACAGCTTGGCGGATGGTACGGTCAGAGTATCCATTCCTTTTGAGGGCCAGGTGTACATGTTTTAATTCACTGGTCAGGTGGTGTTGGTCCGAAATGCAATGAGCCCTATGGTATAAAGTATTGATGAGAGAATAATTTTGAGCTGGGTGGTGGTGGTAATCAGGTTTCAAGTTGGAATCTGTGTGGGTGGGTTTCCTGTAAACAGAATGCCCCAATGAGCCATCAGGTCTCCTCTCAAACAGAACATCTAAGAATGGTAGCTTGCCATCTTTCTCCACTTCCATGGTGAATTTGATGGCGGGATGTCTGGAATTGATGTGGTGTAGGAAAAGGTTCAGAGCTGGGAGGCCATGTGGCCAATTGACGAAAGTGTCATCCACATATCTCTTCCACAGGGAAGGTCTGAGGGTGGAAGTCTGGATGGTGTCCGATTCAAATTTCTCCATGAAAACATTGGCTATCACTGGTGATAGCCACCCCACGGGGTAACAAATATTTGTTGGTGGGGGTGGAATACCTTTCATGCTGGCTGATGGCCTGGCCATTGCCAGACCGCGACGATCACCCACGCATCCCTTCATGGTTATGTGCTAAATAAGGGGACTCTGGAACGCCTCCTTACTGACCAAGGTAAAACATTTTCACCTAAGTTATTGAAGGAAGTTTGTGATCTTCTGGGCATAAAGAAGGCTCGGACTTCGCCCTATCACCCCCCAGACTGATGGAATGGTGGAAGGTTTGCACAGGACCTTGACTGCTATGTTGTGTCAGCAGGTCAAAGTAGCCCAGTCAGATTGGGATCTGCACGTTCCGGGTGTTCTCGCGGCCTACAGAATGGCTCCCCACGCTTTTACTGGCTTCTCGCCGTTTTTTTTATGTATGGTAGAGAACAGGACCCCCCCCCCCCCCCCTCCTATTGAAATCCAATTATATGCGGAGCCTAGAAGGACGAAAGTCGAAATACCGAGCACTATGCACCTTTCTCTTAAGTGCTTGTCAGAGGCACGGGAGGCCTTCAGAGATAATTCGGCTTCACGCCAGTCAGCAAGCAAGAGGCTGAGGGGGTTCCGGGATTCGGCAACTAAATGGGAACCGGGGGACAAGGCTTGGTTACACTGCCCCCAGGTTCTTGCGGGTACGTCCGCCAAATTGTAGAAACCATGGCAGTGGCCTGGTCGAAGTTATTGAGATCAGAAGGTCACAATATGTGCGGATTCAGTTTGGTCGCCGGCGGTCGTTTGTGCATCCGTCGTGACTGTAACCTTTCTTTCCGCCGGGCGGAATCCCTTCGTCTCCACTACCCAATGGCCGTGTGTCTGGTGTGTCCGGCGAGCTGAGGCGTGCGTCCGCAGAGGTAGTGCCCAAGGGAATTTCTGGTTCTGCGCCCACAGGATCCCATTACTCAGGCACCCTTGGAGCGGTCAGCAGTGCCGACCAGAGGCGGATTGAGGAGAGTGGAGCGACCGTCATCCACTCCTTCTCCCCTTTGCTGGACTTGCGTCTTCTTCTCTGGAGGGGCCGCGCCCATCAGGCCCTCTTCAACCTGTCTCTGGTAACCCCTAGGAGACCCACACTTGCCCCGTCCGGGGGTCCCGTGATGAGGACCCATTCAAGGACCGTCCAATTCAAGTGACTTTTCTCCAGCATCCTGCTCCATCTGTTGGTAGTCATGCATACGGGGGGGGGGGGGGGGGCGGGGGAGCAGGGTTCTACAAATTGTCTGGAAGTTGGTTTTTTTTTTGCGCCTTCTTCGATTGTTGTGCATATTGCGCGGTCGTCGGTTGTTGTTGTTGTGGTTGGTTCATAGAAAAAAATTTCTTTGGGGAGGCACGTGGCTTTTTGGATAGTATCAGCCGGGACAGCTGTGTTTTATAAAGGTGGGGGGGGGGGGGGGTGATGCAGTCATGTATATTGAGTCACTACGGCGTCTAGCGCCAGCCACTGGAAGAAAGGTGGTACTGTGCCTGTTAGCGTCTCTCTCTGGCACCAGAGTGTACATGGCATAGAAGCGGGCCCTAGGGGGCATGCTTCTGGTGACGGCCAGAGAGAGGGCACTTGACATTGTGGGTGAACCCGAGAAGGCACGTGACCAGGAGAGGGCAGCGAGGGGGGCCAAGGGTTGGCGAGCGGGACACGTGTCATGAGGCCCAGAACATTCTAGTAGGATCTAGAAGGGGGCGTGGCCTAGGGCGGAGCCAGGCCACGCTCAGAGACATGAAAGGGAAGTCCCGAGCGCCGCTCCGGGCTGTCTTCTGGAATCGACCCGCCATGCTACGTCTCCTCAATTGTGCGTCTTCGGTCGTCACTTTCGGCATCGTAGGTCAGGCAGTAGGTTACTGACCTGACCCGGTTGTGTAGTTGCCCGTTGTCGTTAAGCCGTTAGTGGAAGTTGTTATCACCGATGTCATTATCCCACAAGTTTATATAGTTACCCTGTCGGGGTGTTGTAATAAACATGTTGCATCCAAGTTCTAGTGTGCGTCTCCATGGATGCCACTACACTTGTGTAACAAACCACTTCCACGACACGGGAGACAAGCGTCCTTGTTATCCTTAGTGACGACTGCTCAGCTCCGCACTGTTCCCGATGGTCCCTCTCTCTCTCTCTCTCTCGCTGCGTTCATGCGCGCACTGCTCCTCCATCCCGCGTGGCTTCCCTCGCTCACGCTCTCCCCGCGTACCGCTGGTCGACGGCACGCTGGGAACCGGGAGAGCTTCACCCGCGGCTGCCACCTGGCCGCTGGTGTGACGAGATAACGGAGATGCAGTCCGGACCTCAGGTTTCCACACAGACCCCGAGTCCTCCCCGTCCCTCTAGGCGGAGCTAAGCTCCGCCTCTAACCACGCCCCCCCCCTTCCAAAACCTTCCCGATGGTTCCCACATGTACCCATGAGCTCCGCCCATGAACTTTGGCCCAGATGGAACCATTAGCCCTGATTGGCTATGAACCGTTAGCCCTGATTGGCTATGACCGATGCAGGAGTGCCTATGCAGCCCTCCATTGCCCGTTGGCGTGCTCTCTCATTACACATGTAATAAAAATAACAAAGTCAACTTAATCAGACGATAAAAGCATGGAGAGATTTAATGACATTTAAAAGATGTACACGATCGTAAGATGTACTGTGAGAGCAACCAGTTCTCCATTCTCGTAATTACTGTTACAGTAAGTAGTAAAACATTAAAATCAATATTATTCTACATTGTATGGTTAAGTAGAAAACTCTAAGCGAACTTCTAGTGTATCCTATTGAATACCGTTATAATCAGTAGTGGACACATTCATCGTAATATTATAGTACAATCTATTGATTACAGTTATTATCAGGAGTGGAAAATTCAAAACCAAATCGTAAAACATTCTAAGGCTATAAAAACGATCAGTAGTAGAAAATTCCAAGTCATATTCTCATGCATTCTCTGACTGTAGTTAAATTAAGTAGTAGAACATTTGAAGCTATATTCTAGTGCAGGGGTGGGAAATTTGTTTTTTACTTGCGGGCCTTAATGGGTTCTAAAATTTGACAGAGCTGCCGGGCCAGGAACAGATGTATGGAGTGTTTGTGTGAACTAATATAAATGACGTGTAAAAATCATTACATGAAATGATTTGGCCTTTAACAGGTAGCAAAGCATTTATTTGCAAGGCAATTTAACAAATTGCACGGACATAAAAAATACAAAAACATGTCGTAACGTGACTGATCAAACATCATGAAAACATCTGAGGCCTGCGCCCAAACCAATTACCTCACTTGAACTTCTTCTTTATCTACATTAACAGGTTAGACAAATTCGGCGGGCCGGATTAAAAAGCCCAACGGGCCATATACGGCCATTTGAGCCGTAATTTGCCCACGTCTGTTCGAGTGCATGCTATTGCAAAGTTACAATCAGTCGTAGAAAATTCGAAGCGTTATTCTCGTACATTCTCTGGCTATGGTTATAATCATGAGTGGAAAATCCAAGCGACGTTCTTGTACATTGTAAGGTTATGGTTATAATAAGCAGTATACAATTCTAATCGATATCCTAGTGCATGCTATTGAATACAGTTACAATCGGTAGTGGACAAATTCAAATAATAATTATTGTGCATTTTGTGGCTATAATTACAAACAAAAGCAGAAAGTTAAAAGCAATATTCTTATACATTATATGGTTATGGCTATAATCGTAGAAAATTCGAAGCAATATTTTAGTACAATGTATTGCTTCCAGTTATAATCAGTAGTGGGAAATTCAAAGCCATAGTCTCGTACATTCTATGGCTATGGTCAAAATCAGTAGGGGAAAATTCAGAGCAATATTGAAAGTATTTTGTTGAATTTCCTTCGCAACGTACCTAGCCAACCATGCAAATCGGCGGTTTGGGGGAATAACAACAAACCAAACACAAAAAGCAGTAGTAAAGAAATTAGTTTTCAATCTGGATGATGATTTCAAAGTGCATAGCTCCACTGGCGTCTTATCATCGGAAGGAAGAGCATTCCAGACAGTTGCAGAAAGCGTATCTGAAAGTGCGCGATGCGGTGACCATCTTTGTTTGATGGCCCAGCCAATAGACGCTGCGAGGATGACCGGAGTTCGCTTGATGGTTTATGCTCCTTGAAGGGATCAGCAAGGTTGTTTTGTGGTGTATTAATGGCAAGCAATCTGCGTGTTATGAGTGCGACCTTAAAAGTGTATTCCTTCGGCAATTACAAGCTAATGCAGCTCTATAGAGATCGAACACTCATACGATAGCGACGTTCTAGTACAGGGGTCGGCATCCAAAGTAACAAGAAGAGATTTTTTTTTCCAATTCGGTAAAACAAACTCAATACCTAAAGAGCCTCAATTCACATCAACAATGTCACGAAAGCAGCCACTTAAAGAGCCGCATGCGGCTCTGGAGCTGCAGGTTGCCGGCCCCTGTTCTAGTTCAGTCTGAACCCTTCCCCCATTTCCACCTCCACAAGACTTGGGTCTTAAACCGCCTGGTACCCGTGCTGGTCCTCTTCCTGCGTCGGGTCACCACTGGGCAGAAGTGGAGAACTTTCTTCCTCCTCTCGGCCACTCGTTTGTGGCGGTTGCTGTCGCCTTGTTCGATTTGCCCAGGAGTGGAGTGAACTGCGGCTTTCACCACAGTCCACGCGTTTATAATCGTCTGGGAGGGAATTTCTATGCCCTTGTTCCCTGACGCGATTCAGATGGGCAAACATGAGGTTCACGTCCTCCTCCACCAAACGCTTCGAGTGCTCCTCCATCTTCTGTTTAATTAACTGCTTCTCAAACTGTGTATATTTGGTCTCAAGTGAATAATTGAAAAAAAATTCTGGAAATAGAATGTCATTATAAAGTCTATGATTAAATAAAATGAAAATATCCACGCATCGTTCTGAAAAAAAAAGAAAATAATCAAAAGTGTGGTATAAAATTTTCATCATGGTTACATTTCAATGTAGTTAATTGTTATTATTGTTTGATATTCATTAGATTATTTGGTTGTGGTAAATTTGCACATGTTAAACCGCTATCATTTGTGGACAGGTCACTTCTGCAAAATATGCTAAGAGCTCAGTGGGCTTTGCCTGGTAAAATATAAAAAACTGTATTTTTTTACAATGTTTTTTTGTGATTTGCTTACCTTTCCTATACTTTGCACTCCTACCCTTATTTTGTATTGTGTGTTGTTTGAACGTGCTGACCTACCCCCTAACATAGTTTTATAGCTCATACAAAACAGTGTAATTTGGCCTTTTCTTCGGTCAAGGAAGTTAACGTCTCGCCAGGGAGTTACCATCTCGCCACCGTGACGACACTGGATGAAGGCCACCACGGTGGTGAGATATTAACTCCCTTTGCGTGGTATGCAGGAGTTCGTGGGTTCGATCACAACCCTGACACCTGCATATTTGGATTCTCTTAACCCCTGCTTATGTGGATTTTCTCCGGATCATCCGGGTTTTCCATCGATGTGTCTCTATGCGTTTAGTGTATTTGGCTGATAATCCACTACGTTGGGCTTTCATTTATGATGGCCAGGTTGCCTTTCCTCACCTGAGCAGAAGCACAGAGAAAGTCGATTATTTCGTTTTAAATCTCCTGCTCGGTGCCGTTGGAGACGAGGCCGGTGAAAGGGTTCTTCAGATCGTCGCAGGGAACCTTGGCCAGCAGGTCCCGCCTCTCCTTCTCCCTCATTCTCGAGAAATTCGAATTGAGCGCCGGGAAACGGCCCCAGTCCAGGGTTTCAGTGCCGTGGAAAATGTAAATGTCACCATTGAAGAAAGCCAATATGATAGAAACAAATGATGCGAATTTAACAGTCGCATTTTTAATAATTGTCACAGAAATCCACGTAAAGCAACAAAGCAAAAATTGACAGAAACTGTTATTGCATCTATAAGATGCCATTAAATGTGCAATTATTTTTGCACTTGAGGGTTGCTGAACGGCAAAAGCCACTGCTACTATGAGTAAAAATGGTATAAATAAAGCATACAATCCATATTCTTCATTCTCAGGTGAGGTGCAAGGACAGCAAAAGGCAAACAGATGGAAGGAGATCCCGGCTATACCAGTCACGATGGGCATGAGCACGCCCGTAATGATGTTGGCGATGCTGGGCAGGTAGTCCTTGAAAGGAGAAAGGAAAGACACCAATCCTTGCGTGTGCTCCATTACAGACGGCTGTAATCGATGTCCACTTGACACAGAAAGAGCAGCAGCAGTCGACACCAGCAGCAGTAGCCCCGCATTGAGGTGTTGTTCAAGCGACTATTTATATTTTTATCGGAGGAAGTGAAACCTCAAATATTTTTTTTCCGTAGAATAATCAAGTCACGACATCTGGCTAAACGCATGGGTTTATCTCGCCCGCGGTTATCACGTAGCATATCGTAATATGAGAAGATCATGTTCCCAAAACACGCACAAAAAAACGGATAAACAAAGCCAAGCTCGAACAGCTTTTTACTGGAGCACTCACACACATGATGTGTGGAAAAAAGCATCACGTCACGTGTATGTACTTGATTTATTACGTGGAACGACGCGTGGTAGCAGCCAGGTGAGAAGGTGGGCGCCGGCCACAGCAGGGAGCAGTGCAGAGAACCCCGCAGCGCTGCAATCGCTTCGTCAGGCCAAGCTTGCATGTAGAAATATAATAAGACTAGGGGTTGTTCGGGGGCGCCTATGGCCCCCCCAAACAACAATTTACGGCCTTAGGCCAGGAATGTCACCAAATAAATTGCACACAAACGACGCATTAACGCAAGCACCCAATGCTCCGTTTGTTAAGTTTTAAAATGAGACATATTTAGAATTGTATTATGTTTTGAATTAGATAATTGTATTTCTTAAATAAAAGCTTATATCATTTTACATCTGGAATACTTAATTGAAAACAACATTTCGTGTGAATTTCCTCTCGTCGTTAAGTAGATAGCCTTGCTGTGGGTTTGGTTCGATGCGGACTTTCACCCGCCCCTCTAAAGCCCCGCCAAGCGTGGGTTGGCTGCCTGGTCCCGGTCACGTGACGCACTTCAACCAATCCGTGCCGCGTTAGTCACAGAATGACAGAATGACAGAATCACAGACCTGGATGTTTATATATTAGGATAGCGAAAATTAAAAAAAGTTATGAAAGACAGAAGAGCGAGTAGAGGAAAGGCAGAAAACTGGAGGCAAGAGCAGATGACAGGCCGACGTTCCTTGCCAATCCGGAATCTCTACTGTCTAAAACAGACTCAGAATGCCGAATGGAACGAAGAAATGGGATCCACAATCATGAAGCCTGGGTGCAGAAGGCTCTATCTCCCATAGAATATGTTTGGAATGATGAGATGACCAGAGCAGATCTAAGTTGTCGCAGTGGTATGTAAAATGTAAGCAGATCGGCAATATATTTAGGAACAAGTCGATGCAAAGCCTTAAACGTGATAATAATAATAATACACTTAAAGTCGATTATTTAATTTACAGGGAGCCAGTGCAGAGATGAACTAACGGGAGTAATATGGTAATACGATGTATATTGGGTTAAAAACCAAGCAGGTAAGTTTATAATATATTGTAATCGATTTAAACACTTTTAGAAATGCCAGCAAGAACGGCATTACATTAATACAACGTTCATGAAATAAAGGCATGCACCAGCCTCTCAGAATTAGGAAGGGGTATTGGTTAAGCTAGATCATCATCATCATCATTAGGCCTCCTTTGTCAGTACCAAAATCTAATAATAGGGTTTCCCCTTTTTTTCTGGCAACAAAACTGAAACCTTTTAACAATGATTCTTGTTTTGATTTAAAGCTTTCGTGACTGCAGGGATTCATATTATTGGTTCTTTCGGTAAAGTCACCACGTAGAAGGGAAACAATAAAATAAATAAAAATATGAAACAATGAAATTATCACGACGTTTCGACTGCAACACAAGCAATCATCATCAGGTGTGAAAACCACAGCAAGAAAATTTGAAAAATTAAAATATAAAACAATAAAATTATCACAACGTTTTGACTGCAACACAAGCAATCATCATCAGGTGTGAAAACCACAGCAAGAAAATTTGAAAAAATAAAATATAAAACGATAAAATGATCACGACGTTTCGACTGCAACACAAGTAATCATCATCAGGTGTGAAAACCACAGAAATTTTTTTAAACATTTAAATATAAAACAATAAAATTATCACGACGTTTCGCCTGCAACACAAGCAATCATCATCAGGTGTGAAAACCACAGCAATATTTTTTTTCAAATTTGTTTCCCTTCTACGTGACTTTACCGAAAGAACCAAGAATATGAATAAGGATTCTAGTCTGCATTAACCACAATACTTGCAGTCAATTGAGGTTGGAACAAAGTGCATTAGAGAGGAATGAATGGGAGCTTTAAATTGAAGTTTAGCGGGTTGAGAAGCAGAATTGTTTACAGACTAGATAATTTGTTCAAAGGGTAGTGGAGATTAACGATGTAGGTTTGGATGGGCAGGGATAGGAGGGAGGAAATGGGGGGGGGGAGATGATGAGAGAAAGGAAGAAGTGATCAGAGGGGGGGTCGACGGGCTGTGGTGTAACTTCATGTGAATGACTGTAAGCTGGAAAGTCGGCGTGTGTGCGCTGGAGTTGTATTTGTATCAATGTGCGTTTACCTGACTGTGTCTGTATAGGTAAGTTTAGCCATACATGTGAAATGTATTTGTGTGTATACACGTGTGAAGTATGTGCCAGTAAGTAACTTTCACGTAAACTTAGCTGCACGTATGCAATATATTTGTGTGAGGTATGAGAATGTGGGGAGTGGTAGCACAGAGGTTAGCGCGCTGTACGACAAACGTGGCGACCCGAGTTCGATTCCCGCTCATGGCCACCAACACGAGTGACGATTATCTGGACCGGTCCGGCGCCTCCCCTAGGTCGGCTCAACCGCAAATGAATGCCTGATGCGGTGTGTAAACATCGCCACGGGGCAGACAAAAGCGGCCGGGCGTGGTTCTAACCTCCCAACCCCCTTCTGTGCCGTTCTGCCCTTCATAAGTGCTATCACTAACAGCACTTGTCCCAGCAATCTAGGAAAAATATACAGGGGATGTTTGTGTTTGGTATGAGCAGTTGTAATCCATAGGCTAGCGTAGTGTTCAAGCTGTGTATGTAAAAGTGTGCTGTATACTATGTATAAGCATTGTGTATCATGATAACTGAATGCTATACAACGTATCAAATATAAATAATTTCAAGAAATGGTGCGCATGAAGAGATTTAATAGCATTTAAAAGATGTACACGATCGTAAGATGTACTGTGAGAGCATCCAGTTCTCCATTCTCGTGATTACAGTGACAATAAGTAGTAAAACATTAAAAGCAATATTCTTATACATGATATGGTTATGATTATAATAAGTAGTAGAAAACTCGAAGCGATATTCTAGTGCATCCTATTGAATACAGTTACAATCAGCAGTGGACACATTCATCGCAATATTATAGCACAATCTATTGATTACAGTTATTATCTGGAGTGGAAAATTCAAATCCATATCGTAAAACATTCCAAGGCTATAAAAACGATCAGCAGTAGAAAATTCCAAGCCATATTCGTATGCATTCTCTGATTATAGTTACAATAAGTAGTAGAACATTTGAAGTGATATTCTAGTGCATGCTATTGCATAGTTACAATCAGTCGTAGAAAATTCAAAGCGGTATTCTCGTACATTCTATGGCTATGGTTATAATCATGAGTGGAAAATCCAATCAACGTTTTTGTACATTGTAAGGTTATGGTTATAATAAGCAGTATAGAATTCTAATCGATATCCTAGTGCATGCTATTGAATACAGTTACAATCGGTAGTGGACAAATTCAAATAATTATTATCGTGCATTCTGTGGCTATAATTACAAACAAAAGCAGAAAATTAAAAGCAATATTCTCATACATTCTATGGTTATGGTTATAATCGTAGAAAATTCGAAGCAATATTTTAGTACAATATATTGCTTCCAGTTATAATCAGTAGTGGAAAATTCAACGCCATAGTCTCGTACATTCTATGGCTATGGTCAAAATCAGTAGGGGAAAGTTCAGAGCAATATTGAAACTATGTCTGTTGAATTTCCTTCGCACCGTACGTAGCCAACCATCCAAATCTGGGGTAATGACCAAAAACCAAACACGAAAATAACTTCTAAAGAAATTAGTTTTCAATCTGGATGATGATTTCAAAGTGCATAGCTCCAGTGGCGTCTTATCGTCGGAAGGAAGAGCATTCCAGACGGTTGCAGAAGCGCATCTGAAACCGCGCGATGCGGTGACCATCTTTGTTCGATGGCCCAGCCAATAGATGGTGCGAGGATGACCGGAGTTCGCTTGATTGTTTATGCTCCTTGAAGGGATCCGCAAGGTTTTGTGGTTTATTTATGGCAAGCAATCTGCGTGTTATGAGTGCGACCTTAAAAGTGTATTCCTTCGGCAATCACAAGCTAATATAGCTCTATAGAGATCGAACACTCATGCGATAGTGACATTCTAGTACAGGGGTCGGCATCCAAAGTAACAATCAATAATATAGAATTTAAGCTTTCGTGACTGCAGAAAATACTATACTCATTGTTTTTTTCGGTAAAGTCAAGTATGTAGACATAAAAGAAAACTAAATTAAAATAAATCACGACGTTTCGAACGCAACACAAGCGATCATCATCAGGTGTAAATGGGGTAAAACACATAGCGAGGGAACATATAGGGGGACAGCACGCACATAGCACATAGATAACGGTAAACTGCACGGAGGCAAATACAACAAGAAGATGGGAGACGAGAATTCAACAGGCCTTAGAAACATAACGTGACGCAAAACCAGTCGGCCAACAACACAGTTAGATACTAACCTGGTTGACCACCTATTTCAAAAGACTGATAAGTTTCGTGTTCATCTTCCGGGCTGAACATACCAACGTAGAACAGAGTGAACAGATGTTAGGTACAAGGTAGCAGAGATACATACACAGAGAAGACCATACAGGGAAGGATGTTTTGGGGAGCACAGAGGGACAACCAGAGTAACATCACAACAAGAGACATACACACATGGAGAGGCACACACAGAAAGACGCCTGGAGGGATAACGTACAGGGAATTTATATAGGCTGTAGAGGTGGGGGGAGTAGGAGGGGCGAAAAAAAAACAACAAAACGTGGGACAACAATACGGAGCCGACACGGAGGGAGCACATGGGAAAACGAAAAGGGGCAGAAAACAGAAACGGAGGAAAAAACCGAAACGGAGACACAGACCACCTGATCATGATCGCTTGTGTTGCGTTCGAAACGTCGTGATTTATTTTTATTTAATTTTATTTTATTTCTACATACGTGACTTTACCGAAAAAACCAATGAGTATAGTAATTTCTGCAGTCACGAAAGCTTCAATTCTATATTAATTCACCTCTACGGGGAGGTTATCTTTACAATTATGTCCTAAACTTCTTGCCCTGTGTTGTCTTCTCTTCGTATGTATCTCTACGTGCTGTAATTTGGCTTCGTTTTTTTGGTTTACCGTAGTCTGTGTCTCCGTTTCTGTTTTTTCCTCTGTTTCTGTTTTATGCCCCTTTTCGTTTTCCCATGTGCTCCCTCCGTGTCGGCTCCGTATTGTTGTCCCACGTTTTGTTGCTTTTTCTTCGCCCCTCCTCTTCCCCCCACCTCTACAGCCTATATAAATTCCCTGTACGTTATCCCTCCAGGCGTCCTTCTGTGTGTGCCTCTCCATGTGTGTGTCTCTTGTTGTGGTGTTACTCTGGTTGTCCCTCTGTGCTGCCCAAAACAGTCTTCCCTGTATGTTCTTCTCCGTGTATGTATCTCTGCTACCTTGTTCCTAACATCTGTTCAATCTGTTCTACGTTGGTATGTTCAGCCTGGAAGATGAACACGACACTTATCAGTCTTTTGAAATAGGTGGTCAACCAGGTTAGTATCTAACTATGTTGCTGGCCGACTGGTTTTGCGTCACGTTATGTTTCTAAGGCCTATTGAATTCTCGTCTCCCATCTTCTTGTTGTTTTTGCCCCCGTGCAGTTTACCTTTCTATATGTGCTATGTGCGTGATGTCCCCTTATATGTTCCCTCGCTATGTGTTTTAGCCTATTTCCACCTGATGATGATCGCTTGTGTTGCGTTCGAAACGTCGTGATTTATTTAAATTTAGTTTTCTTATATTTCTACATACGTGAATTTACAGAAAAATCCAATGAGTATGACAATCAATACTTCAAGAGCCTCAATTCACGTCAATAACGTCACGAAGCAGCCACTTAAAGAGCCGCATGTGGCTCTGGAGCTGCAGGTTACCCGTCCCCTGTTCTAGTTCAGTCTGAACCCTTCCCCCATTGCCACCTCCACAAGACTTGGGGCTTAAACCGCCTGGTACCCGTGCTGGTCCTCTTCCTGCATCGGGTCACCGCTGGGCAGAAGTGGAGAACTTTCATCTTCCTCTCGGCCACTCGGTTGTGGCGGTTGCTGTCGCCTTGTTCGATTTGCCCAGGAGTGGAGTGAACTGCTGCTTTCACCACAGTCCACGCGTTTATAGTCGTCTGGGAGGGTATTTATCTGCCCTTGCTCCCTGACGCGATTCAGATGGGCAAACATGAGGTTCACGTTCTCCTCCGCCAAATGCTTGGAGAGCTCCTCCGTCTTCTGTTTGATGAACTGGTTCTCAAACTTTAAATAGTTGTTCTCAGGTGAACGATCGATAAGTTTAGAATACTTTTTTTTAAATATTTTCAGTGCATGATATGTTAAAATTATATCTATAGTCATCATTAACGAAAACACCCATGCATCGTTCTGAAAATAAAATATAACAGGAAATAAAAACAGGGTTATAACCAGCATCATCATTGTTACAAATAAACATTGTGCAAAGATATTATTGTTATTTCTCTTGTGTTCCCAGGTAAGCCTCAATGAGTCTCTTGACTCTTGTTCAGGAGCGCCCTGCCAAGTTTCCGCAGTCGGGGGCGATGTTCTGCTGTGTGATATTGTCCTGTGTGTAATATTAATTAGATTACTTGGCCGCTATACATTTCCACGTGACAGGTCGCTTCGTTGAGCAATCGTTTGTGGACAGGTCGCTTGTGAAAAAGAAGCTTCTAGTGGGCCTTACCTTGTAATATCGAAAGAGTTGTAGTTTATTTGAAAATTAGATTTTGCACTGCTATCATGCTTTTGCATTGTTTATTGTTGTCCGACCTGCCGCTACTGGACATCTGTGACACATAGCTTTATAGCTCTTACAGAACAATTTAATTTGGCCTTAATTTCGCTAATTGAGTTAACGTCTCGTCAGTGAGTTACCATCTCGCCACCCTGACGACACTGGATGAAGGCCACCACGGTGGTGAGATATTAACTCCCCTGCGTGGTATACAGGAGTTCGTGGGTTCGATCCCAACCCTGACACCTGTATATTTGGAGTCTCTCTCCCCGTGGTCGTGTGGATTTTACTCCGGATCATCCGGGTTTTCCCTCTATGTGTCTCTGTGCGTTTAGAGTATTTGGCTGCTATAAATTATCACGTGATGATAATCCACTTTGTTGAGCTATAATTCGTGAAAGCCAGGTCGCCTCTCCTCACCTGAGCAGAAGCACGGAGCCAGTTGAAGATTTCGTTTTTAATCTCCTCCTCGGTGCCGTTGGAGACGAGGCCGGTGAAAGGGTTCTTTAGATCGTCGCAGGGAACCTTGGCCAGCAGGTCCCGCCTCTCCTTCTCGCTCATTCTCGAGAAACTCGAATTGAGCGCCGGGAAACGGCCCCAATCCAGGGTTTCAACGCCGCGGCAAATGTAAATGTCACCATTGAAGGACGCCAATATGATCCAAACAAAAGATGCGACCATAACAGTCGCATTTTTTATCATTGTCACAGAAATCCACGTAAAAAAATAAAGCAAAAATTGACAGAAACAGTTATTGCATCTATAAGATGCCATTACATGTTCAATTATTTTTGCACTTGAGGGTTGCTGAATTGCACAAGCCACTGCGACTATGAGTAAAAATGGTATAAATAAAGCATTAAATGCATATTCTTGATTCTCAGGCGAGGTGCAAGGACAGCGAAAGGCAAAGAAATGGAAGGAGACCCCTGCTACACCAGTCACGATGGGCATGATCACGCCCGTAATAATGGTGGCGATGCTGGGCAGGTAGTCCTTGAAGGGAGAAAGTAAAGACACCAATCCTTGTGTGTGCTCCATTACAGACGACTCGAACCGATGTCTACTCGACACAGAAAGAGCAGCAGCAGTCGACACCAGCAGCAGTAGCCCCGCATTGAGTTGTTGTTCAAGCGACTATTTATACTTTTATCGGAGGAAGTGAAACTTGAAGTAATATTTGACAAGAATCATCAAGTCACGACATTTGGCTAAACGTGTGGTTTTTGTCGCTCACGTGACTGTCATGTAGCTCAGCGTTGTTGCGTGAAGGAACTTGTCTCAAAACACGCACAGAAAAACGGATGAACAAAACATCACGTTCTTATCAGCTGAGTCATTACTTCGTTCACGCGACCCAGGTGCCGCAAGGGACCGGAGTCACGGGACACGTGCGTGACACGCCGCAGGTCCCACCTCATTCCGAATCGGATGAGAGATGGTTGGACGCGCTCTGCACAGACACAGGTGATCTGTCTCGTTCGCAGCTAATTAAATTGCGCGCTCTTCTGCGAGAATTTTCCGATGTTTTCAGTAAATCTAAATTTGATATTGGCTGCACCAAGCTGCTGCGTCACTACATTGATACTGGTGATGCTGCCCCGAATCGACAAAACCCGTTTCGGCTTAGCCCGGCGGAGAAACAGCACGTTAAATCGGCTGTGGGTGACATGCTGGAGGCCGATATAATTTCTCCCTCCACTAGTCCCTGGGGTGCTCCAATAGTGCTGGTCAAAAAGCACAATGGCAGTCTTTGTTTTTGCGTTGATTTTCGGCGCCTAAACAAAATCTCGTTAGCGGACGCCTACCCTCTCCCTCGTATGGACCAGTCATTGGATGCCCTGGCAGGGGCGCACTATTTCTTCTGTCGGGGTTTTGGCAACTCCCCCTGGACGAAGCGTTAAAACCTAAGACTGCTTTTCGGACACCACAGGGCCTTTTCGAGATTAATTGATTGCCCATGGGTCTCCACTCGGCTCCAGCGACGTTCCAGAGACTCATGGAGCTGGTCCTCGCTGGGCGCCAGTAGGATTCATGTCTCATTTATCTTGACGACGTCATCATCTTTAGCCGCACGTTCGACGAACAAACCGATCGGTTGTGTGCTGTTTTCTTGAAAATGCGGGCCGCTAACTTAAAATTCAAGCCGCAGAAGTGTCACCTTCTACGTGAGTCTGTGCGCTATCTGGTGCAACATAGTTAGCCGCTCGGGCATCTCTACCGACCCTGAAAAAACCAAATGTGTTCAACAATGGCTGACCCCTACATCTGCGGACGATGTTCGTAGTTTTATTGGTTTTGCGTCGTACTACCGCCGATTTGTTGCTGGCTTTGTGACGATTGCCCAGCCGCTCCACGCCCTTACGTCAAAAGGGGTGGCGTTTCATTGGGGGGACGCAGAACAGGCCGTGTTCGACTCCTTGCGGAACGCACTCGTGACGGCACCGTCCTTTGCATACCCAGAATTTTTACGTGCCATTCGTGTTGGACACCGACACTAGCAAAAACGGGGATTGGGGGTGTTCTGTCCCAAAAAGTTGATGACATTGAAAGGGTTGTTGCCTATGGTAGCAGAGTCTTGTCTCTTGCTGAACAAAGATACTGTGTGACCCGACGTGAGCTGCTGGCCATTGTTTGTTTTTATTCAGCAATACAGGCCGTAGCTGTATGGTCAGCATTTTACCGTGCGATCTGATGATTCGGCTTTACAGTACGCTCTGCGGGTTAACCAACCATCCGGCAGGCTTTCTCGGTGGCTCGAAGTCCTTCAGGACTTCGATTTCAATGTCACTTACCGTAGGGGTGCACAACACACGAATGCCGATGCATTGTCTCGCCTCCCGCCGGCTCAAAAGTGTGCGTGTTTTTTGGGCTCAGGCCGTTGTAAGCCGCCACTGCCTGAGCAAGTCATGCCTCTCACAACGGTGGCAGCCGCACTTCCTGCTGCCTCAGCGCCGATGGTGGATCATGCAGATCCAATGGCCAGTGACGATTTGCTGGGGCTAACTTTGGCCGAATGGGGTCGGCACCAGAGCGATGACATGCCGTTACTGCGGTTGCGTCGACACGCGAATAATGCGGCTCCAAGACAGGGCAAATTTACTTAATTCGTCATGAAGCACGGCTTGTTGATGCATTGGGATGTTGACTCGTGTCAACATAAAATCGTCGTGCCGTCTGCCTTACGATGCAAAGCCGTATGGGCAGCGCATGAGCGTTTATTACACCTGGGTGTTCATAAGACCATTGGGTTGTTGCGGTTGCAATTTTTATGGCCGGGCATGCTGCGCGACGTCACTGACATTTTGCTGGGATGCACCCATTGCACGCAACGTAAACCGCCGGCTAAACCGTCATGTCCACCCCTGCAACCCATTTCGGTCTCTCGTATAAATGAGTTGGTAGCTCTCGATATATTGGGCCCTTTTCCTACTACGCCACAGGGTAATAAGTACCTTCTGGTCGGTGTAGAGTATTTTACGCGGTGGCCTATGGCCTGGGCCCTCCCTAACCAGTCAGCGGTGGCCGTTGTGGACGCCTTTGTTCAGGGCTACGTCCTGGAAAAGGGCGCACCAGAGCGGTTGCTGACCAATCAGGGAAGAAATTTTTCGGGAGCCTTGGGCACTAAGAAAGTGCGCACTTCACCCTACCATCCCCTAGACCGACGGCATGGTGGAGCACCTTCATAGAACACTCACTGCTATGTTATGCCATCAGGTCGATGAATCCCATCTCGATTGGGACTTTCAGGTTCCGGGGGTCCTCGCAGCGTACCACATGGCGCCTCACGCGGCGACGGGGTTTTCCCCGTTTTTTTTTAATCTACGGCAGGGATGCCTTTCCTCCTGCCAACGTTTGGCTGGAAATCGAACAGCCACCGCAAAAATCAAAGCTCGTTGACCACTTGCGATTCAACCTCCGTAAGTTGGCCGAGGCACGGGAGGCTCCCATTGAAAATTCGACTTCCCGCCAATGGGCGAATTTGCGACTGCATGACCCTCGGACGTACACGCATCGGGGGCACCGGGAGACAGGGCATGACTCCACTGCCGCCCGGAGCCGGCGTCCACATCGGCCAAACTCCTCAGACCATGGCGAGGCCCGGTTGAGGTAGTGGAAGTCCTGCGTCCCCAATGTGTTAAAATTCGCTGGGGACGGCGTCGCTGGTGCGTTCACCCCTCTCGGTTGAAACCCTTCGTCACGCCACGCGTCCCTCCACAACACACACGACACGGGGGCCGAGTGTGCGACGCGTCCGACGACCCAGATGCTGCCCCGTTGGTGCCTAATCCACAGCGCAGGCGTGTCATTCATCCTGCAGATGACGCGGGAGTGACGGCTCCATGCAGGCCACATTCGGCCTCAATGGACCGTGGAGCAGCAGGTGTCCCCGTGGAGATGGCTAAAGGCCCACCGGATGCTCTTGCTCATCCTCCTCCTTCCCTTGTGCCGCCAACAAAGCCTGCCATCCCCTACGATGGTCCCGCGAAACACACGAGCACGAAATCTCGCCGGTTGTTACGATCTTCTTTGGTTCTTTCGGTAAAGTCACGTAGAATGAGAATAAAATAATAAATTGATAAAATAAAATAACACAATAAAATTTTCACGACGTTTGGCCACAACACAAGCGGCCTTCATCAGGTGAAGGGACGAGACTGTCTGGAGGACAGCGCTACGTGCCTTTACTGAAAGAACCAAAGAAGATGAATCCTTGCAGTCACGAAAGCTATAAATCGGTTGTTATGATGTTCTTTGGCATGTCTACTGCCATGTACATACGTTATCTTGTTAAGGGGCGTATTTATAGGGGTTTTATTGTTCTTGTTCTTGTTGCAGCCGGGACGGCTGGAGCTTCCGAAGGAGGGGGTGATGTAGAGGTGTTAACTACGCGCGTTGCGTAACCTGCATTGCCACCAGGGCAGTGCAGCATTACCCCTGGGTACAACGGTTGGGGTCAGTCGAGGTGAAACGGATCGTAGCTAGGGTTTGGTGCGAACCAATCAGACGGTTCCACGTGGGAATGTATGATTGGTTCTGCCTGACCACGAAGGAGTATAAGACGGGTGACCCAACGGACCTTGGGGAGTTCTCTCCCTACATGAACACAGAAGACTGGGCTGGAGCCTAGCTAGGACCCTGGACCAGCCTTCCAGTCCTTCTAAGGGCTAAGGCTCGGCATACCCAGTGGTCAGGACCCACCGGGCCAGCGGTGGGTCAGATAGCCTCCCCTAGGTCCTAGCCGTAGGACTCTAGGCTAGGATAGCGGTAGACATGTGAGTCCCGCCAAGTCCGGAGGCTGTATCTTCTTAGATACCAAGGAGGTTAGCGATATACGTGTGAATCCCGCCAAGTCTGGAGGCTGTACCTCCGTAGGGTATCGGGTGAGGGGACTGTATATCCCTCTGCGTGTGTTAAGCGTTGTATAAGGAAATAATACAATAAACAGAGTGTGCCTCCTAAGAAGTCTGCTCGTCCTTACAACACTACACCATCAACAAGACCAGGACTCTGGGCTGCTTTTCATGCTTTCGGAATCCCTAAGTCGATGCTCACGATCATTAAGGGCCTTGATGATGGTAGGCAGGCCCGACTAAAACTACGTGGCCAGGATGCAGATCCATTCCTTGTTCACCTTGGGGGTGCGACAGGTATGTCCTCTGGCTCCCACGTAATTTAACATAATATTTACCACGTCGTTCGATAAGCTTTCAATGGCTGTGCCGGATTTATTTCCATCTGGTTCAGATACAATGGGCGGCTGATCGATGGCAGGGTGCGGTTAAATGCTGGTTTCCTATTGGCCAACCATTTTATTCATGCTGATGATCTGGTGAAATCTGATAACTCAGAGATAAATTTGAAGCACTGCTGCTGAACCTGACGCGTGCTACTAAGAGGTAGGGCCTTAACATCAGCCCCACTAAATTCAAGCACCTGCCGAGGTATTGTGGCATGAAACACTCCACCCCCTCAACTCCCCATGAGTGATGGGGCAGTTGTGGAGGCAGTGTACAGGTTTTCATACCTGGGAAGTGTGCATATGACCAGCTCCAGTTTGGCATCAGAGATCGCACTCTGAATCAGTTGAGCGGCATTATATTTTCATCGACTGCATAATGCTGCGTGGAAGATACCTGGTCTGTCGCTCCACACGAAGCTTCGGGTCTTCTAGGCTACTTTCATGCCCTCCCTTCTCTACGTTTGCATAACTTATACCCCCCTAATGGAACATCTGTGCCAGTTAGAACTATTCAGGCTGGCCTGCCTACGATCCATCCTGGATTTAACTCGGCTAGAATGTGTGAGATCTGGACAAAGTCCCATGAGTGAGCTAAATCTATTTGGCTGGAGAGAGGGGGCTAAACGCCATAGCATGGACTGGAGAAGAGATATAGTTACTGGGTAAATGAGTGGGTGAGTCAGTGGCACCGGCTAGGGAAGAGATGGACTGATGCGGTACGGAAGGATGTGAGTTCAGTGGACTTGCCGATGACCGGTACCAGGAACGTCAAGGTCGGCCTCTGTGGAGGAGGCTCGTGAAGGACGCTGCTGCTGGGCATTTGGAGGCAGTCGCCCTCCAGCAACAACGGAGGGCGGAGGAGCGACGCTCACAACAACGAGCGGAGCATTGAGAAGCTAAAACACAGCAAGTTGGCACAGTAGGGGGCACAGGTGGTGCATTGGCCAGTCATCTCAGTCAGTCGACCCATGGCACCTGCTGGGTCTGTACTGTAACCTGTCAGCATACACTTGACGTGGCCTTAAAGTGCACATAGCCTGGCACAAGCGACATGGTGGTGTCACCACTACTTAGTGATGAAAGGCGGTTGTTTTTGTTTTCGTGTATTAATTTTGAGTTTCTGAGTGACCGAGATGAAGAGACCCTGTGTAGTCCAGTCAGACTGTTGGGGCAAGCACCGTTAACTAGTAGCACCTAGGAAGGCTGGCACGGCACATGAGGCATGGAAATGTAGCCAAAGCACGTCCAGCAGGCCTTTGTTTCCCCAGTCAATCGAGGGAGGCCCAGAACCGGTTCAGATATTCACCACCGTAATTGGTTCTGAGCGGGAATCGAACTCAGGTCGCCGAGGTTCGTAGTGCCGTGCACTAACCATTTCACTGGCAATCCCCTACTCACTCGCTCATCCACCCACTCACTCACTCACTGATCATCTCACAAGTCCACCCATCCTCTCCCTAGCCCACTCACTCACCCAGCCACTCATCCACTCACAAACCCACTAATTCTCTCATCCGCTCACTCGCCCACTCACCCACACACTCACAAACTCACTCATCCACACATCCGCTCACTCTCTCGCTCACTCACTCACCCACTCACCCACTCACTCACTCACCCACCCACCCACATACTCACTTACCCACAAACCCACACATCCGCTCACTCACTCGCTCACTCACTCACCCACTCACTCACTCACTCACCCACTCACCTACATACTCACTTACCCACACAGCGACTCATCCACTCATCCACACATTCACTCATCTACACATCCGCTCACTCACTCACCCACTCACTTACCCACACACCCACTCACCCACAAACTCACTCATCCAACAAATCCGCTCACTCACTCCCCCACTCACCCACAAACTCACTTACCCACACACCCACTCACCCACACACTCACAAACTAACTCATCCACACATCCATTCACTCACTCACCCACTCACCCACATACTCAATTACCCACACACTCACTCACCCACTCACCCACACTCACAAACTCACAAACTCATCCACACATCTGCTCACTCACCCACTCACTCACTCCCCCACTCACCCACATACTCACTTACCCACACACTCACTCACCCACACACTCACAAACTCACTCATCCACACATCCGCTCACTCACTCACCCTCTCACTCACTCCCCCACTCACCCACATACTCACCCACAAACTCACTCATCCACACACCCACTCACTTTGCCACTCACCCACCTATCCATTCACGTGCCAATGTTGCCCCCTGCGGTAAAAACTGGGGTAGGAAGCTCAGTATAGTCCGAGACAGCCATCATCTCCGTCAGTGAGTGCATCGGCGGGTGGGCCAGTCGGTGGATGAGTCGGTGGATGGGTGAGTGATTGGTTGGGTGAGTGGGTGAGCGAGTTAATAAGTGAGTGCCTGTTTGAGTTTGTGAGAGTGGGTGAGTTGGTTAGTGACTGGGTGAGTGAGCGAGCGTGTGACTCTGTGGGGAGTGGTAGTGTAGCAGTTCCCGCTACGCTGTTCTGTGAACTCGGCTACCCGGGTTCAATTCCCGCTCATGGCCAACACCAGTGTTCGCCATTATCTGAACCGGTCCTGGACCTCCCCTATGTCGTCTCAGCCTTAAATGAGTACCTGGTGTGGTGTGTAAACATCGCCACGGGGGAGACAAAGGCGGTCGGGCGTGGTGCTAGCCACCCACCCCCTCGTGTGCCGTTCCGGCCTTCATAGGTGCTAATCGCTAACAGCACTTGCCCCAAAAGTTTGCTGAAGTCTATAAGGGGGTTTTTGTGTTTGGTATGCAATGTCTAGGCTCGTGTAGTGTTTAAGCTGGGTAACGGTATGTGTTTATGTAAAAGTGTAGCGTATACTACGTACTGCGATGTATACAAAGTTACGTGTACAAATGTGTATGTAAATGTATACCTGTGTAAGTATTATACTCTTTGGTTTTTTTTCGGTAAAGTCATGTAGGTAAAATAAAATAAATGATAACAACGAAATTAAATCACGACGTTTTTCGGAGGCAACACGAGCTTCCGTCTTCAGGTGGAAACCGTCACGGCAAAAATAGCTGTATCAAGTGAGTTATGTGTAAGTGTTGTGTTGTATGTAAACTGAATGTTGTACAACGTATCAAACATATAATTTAAATAAATGGTGCGCATAAATGAATACTGAAATGTATGCATGGTACAGGACTGTGAAACGTGCGAACACTGTGTAAGTGCGCGTGTATGGATCTAAATGTGGAGTGCACATGTACTGTGTGTATCGGGTTCACGGGACACGGAGTCGGTGTAGTAGAGGCAGCACTGTTTATGTAACGTAACAAGGGTTACACTGGAAGGGGTAACGGCCCCTTCACCCGTATACACTCTGGGACACCCCCTAGGCTATCAGGCCTAACTCCTCCCAGTTCCTCTAGCTACAGGCGCTAGAGGAGGCTATCTGATCTGGCCCTGGTCATGGCACAGATCACGGCACCCCACCAGACAGACCGACCCTTAAAAGCGCCCCGGCTCTGAGGCTCTGGGGCCGCACCACCGGCTTACCCTGCCGACCCTCAAAAGGACAGCGGTCAGGGAAATCCTAAAGGTCTATCTAGCCGGCCTTCCTTCTTCGCTGGTTCTTCATTCTTGGCCCCAACGCACTGCCCCGAGCTTTCTGGCTCCCCGCCCTTTATACCCACACGCCACTGAGGGCGTGGCTATAGTGGACGTGGTTGTAGCCATCAAGGTGTGGCTGTGTGTTGCCTTCCCACACTGTGTTTCCTTCCCACAACACCCCTACATGTGTATTCTTAGCTCTTTCGGTAAAGTCACGTTGAAGGGAACCAATAAAATAATAAAATATATGTATAAAACAATTAAAATTCTCACGACGTTTCGACCATAACACAAACGGCCGTCATCAGGTGTGTCGGTTTGCATAAATGTATTTATTTTTAAACGGTGTACTTATTTATTTATTAAAAACGGCAGCACCACGCTCAGCGATTTGGCAGTTTATTTAGAAGGACTAGTCCATCTATGTTCTGAAAAGAGGAGGGGGGAGACGAAAAATTAATGTATGCTGTCTGAAAGCCACTGTAAGCGTGAACAATCAATTAAGAACTGAAATGGTTAATCAAATCTTTCCATTGATTGCTAAGCCAGAATCCATCTTCTCGGTTGAAATTGTCTCTGTGCTTGTATATGTGGATAGCCTCATGAACGAATCTCTCATGGTAGCCAGATGGCTTACAAAGAACCTCTGTCTTGGAAAAGTCAATGTCATGTGAGCCTACTGAATTATAATAATGATCTGCCACGGCCGAGGTGTTGGCCCTACCGTGTTTAAGGTCTGCTTTGTGTTCACGAATGCGGTCCGAGACATGGCGTTTGGTTTGTCCAATGTAACTACTACCACAGAGGCAACTTAGTTTGTATACACCGGGGTACTGTTTGTCCGGAATCACATCTTTTACAGACGGAACCAGATCACGGATTTTATGTAATGTGTTGAAACGGACCTGGATCTTGTGTTTATTCAAGATTTTGGAGATCTTTTTTGTGATCCCCGCAATGTAGGGTAAATTGATGATTTTGAAAAGGCTCCTCAAGAGGGTCCTTCTTCATGGTTTGAGTGATAGCTTTGCGGATTGTATAGTCGGAGTAACCATTAGCCTTAAGAGCTTGGTGTACGTGCTTGAGTTCACTGCCTATGTGTTCCTGGTCGGATATGCATTGGGCTCTATGATAGAGAGTCTTTATGAGAGAGTTCTTCTGTGATGGATGGTGGTGGGAATCCGTTTTCAGATAAGCATCCGTATGGGTAGCTTACCTGTAGACAGAGTGGCTCATTGAACCATCAGGTCTCTTTTTAATTAGGACATCCAAAAAAGGTAGCTTGCCATCTTTTTCGACTTCCATGGTAAATCTGATGGCTGGGTGTATGCAAGGATGAGCCCGATAGCAGCAGGCTTGCATGTAAGGAGGAGCCCGATCGCAGCAGGCTTGCAAGGCCAGGGATGGCTGCATCATGAAAGGTAATAGCCAAAGCACTGAAAATAAAACAGAAAAACGATATGAAAAAAAAACAAGTCTAGGCTTTTACCCTTTCTGGCAACGAAATAAGGGGAGTTAAGATGCAAGTGTAGTGACTAACTCGGTGACTGTCTCGGCCTCGCTGTGCGCTGCGTTGCACCACTATCCCGAGTAGTCAACCTCGCATTCAATAAACTTTCAGAGCCAGGGTGAACATCCGACTCCGACGTATTGAATGAATGTAACGACGTAAAACTGATGGGAAAACACAGCTCAAAACACAGCATCTGTTCACACTTGCAATATAAATAAAATGAATGGGCACTTCAGCATCATAGCATTGTCTTAGATAACATGAAACTCAATAATAGATCCTGGATGGACCAGGCACCTACATTAGCACTGAATAGCTATACAACAAGAGAATAAGCTACTGTATAAAATAAGGTCACTTCGTGCAATCACCATAGTGCAGCCTAAATGTACAGCGCTGCACATAACACTGAACTGTGGATGAGACACTTCAAGATCGCATTAAAGTGACATGGGCACAAATCTGGCTCGACTTATTCAATTACAAGTAACATTCACAATAATGGCAGGCTTCGTTGTTAACTAGGCCTCCTCATCATCATAGCAATTTAACAGCATTATAAAGGCATTTACAGCATTATATCGACAATCCTCACATTATAACAGCATTCCCAGTTAAATTTTGATTTAAAGCTTTCGTGACTGCAGGGATTCATATTCTTGGTTCTTTCGCTAAAGTCACCACCACGTAGAAGGAAAACAATGAACTTTTTTTTATTTTCTTGCTGTGGTTTTCACACCTGATGATGATTGCTTCTTGTGTTGCAGTTGAAACGTCGTGAGAATTTGATTGTTTTGTATTTTTATTATTGTTTTATTTTATTGTTTCCCTTTTGCGTGACTTTACCAAAAGAACCAAGAATATAGCATTCCCAGTATTATAAGAACATAAACGAACTTACAGACAATGCTTCTCAAAGTCCCACAATGGGCAGATGCACCCGTCTTCACTGAGACGCTAACTGTGCCTCCATTTTGTACTATGCCTCGTGGCTTAGAGAATCTTAATTCGTCACTTCCTGGTCACGTGATCAAACTCAACACCATATCAGGAAATTCCTGCGCCGCGCACACCCCCATACCTGCAGCGAGGCTGAACAGAGACGCAAGCCTTTAAGGCACTTCTTATTTAGTGAGCACCGTCGGGACAACACACTATTATCATTATTATTATTAGGACCGTCACCACGTAGAAGGGAAACAATAAAATAATGAAAAAAAATGTAAAACAATAAAATTCTCACGACGTTTCGACTGCAACACAAGCAATCATCAGGTGTGAAAACCACTAAAATAAAATTTTCATCCCATCTACGTGGTGGTGACTTTACCGAAAGAACCAAGAATATGAATCCCTGCTGTCACGAAAGCTTTAAATCAAAAGTTGGCAGGCTGCCTGACTCGCGGTGAAGATGGCGGCGGCAACGAGAAGAATGGCGGCGACGGCGTAGATGGTGACGACGATGGGCTTGAGCGACAGCCACGAGGTCCCCCCTACGGTGGCCCCTTCTTAGAAAGGGGGCGTGGCCTCACTCCGCTCCGGGCCACGCCCCCTTTCTGGAACATACCGGCAGGTTCCCGAGGTCTTCCCGATCGGCCCCTTCTGTGCCATTCCCCCCAAGATGTCCCCTACCAGTGTCTATCGTGGCCTGCTGACGTCGGCACTGCCGTACACCGCGGACGCCCCCTTCTCCGCCGCCAGCCCGCACTATGCACTACACAAGAAATCAAGTCTTGCATTAACCATACACACCTGTGGTGAACATGGCAACACACATGGTCTGATAATGTATGGAGCATCGTCTTTGAAACGGATTGGGTCTACGCAAGGGACATCAGCTTGCGTTTGTGGCCTGATCTCACTACCGGCGCAGACCAGTAGGCACCAAGAGGGGAGCGGTACAAGGACAATGCCACTGTCAGAGCATTTAAAGCTCGGGGCGAGCAGCTACAACATGGAATATTTTTGCCGGTATCAAAGTGTAAATAAACGACTTCCACCACACGTTGAGGCTTGCGTCCTTTCTTTATTAAGTTGCGACTGCTCGACTCCGCTCTCTCTTTAGATAGTCACCCTCTCTCTCTCTCCCTCTCGGCTCTCTGCTCCTCCGTTCCCACGCGGCTTTCCTCACTCTCGCTTTCCGCCTCTAACCACGAATCGGGAGATCTTCGCCCGCGCCCGCCACGCGGCCGGTGGCTGACGAGATGGCGGAGACGCAGCCCGGACCCCCGAGGCTCCCGCGCAGAACCCCCGAGTCCTCCTACTCCTGCCTCTCCTTATATCCTCCTCGGCGGAGCAAAGCCCCGCCTCTAACCACGCCCCCTTCGGAACCTTCCGGATGGTTCCCGCGTGTCCCCCTGAGCTCCGCCCATGAACGTTGGCCCAGATGGAACCCGTGAGCCCTGATTGGCTACGACCGATGCGGCAATGCCTATGTCGGTGTGCTCTCTCGCTACAAAAGTATGAAAAAAATGAGAGTAGGTTTTTTTGTTTACCCTTTCTAGCTATAAAACAGGAGGTGTGAGGATGTTCAAACACCAAACAGAAATATTTTGCAAGGAATCATCAAGTCTTGCATTAACCGCACACAGTGCTTGTGGTGAACATGCAAAATTAAACACGCTGTGATAATATATGCATTGTCTTTGAAACGGTCTATTATAAAGATGGCTCTCTCTGGCGTCGGCCAATCACAGCGTACTTCCCGCCCCTTGAAGCATGACGATCAAACGTAAGTTGTCTACGCCATGTGTAGTGATGTATACTGAGTCACCACGGCGTCTAGCGCCAGCCACTGGAAGAAGGGTGGTACTGTGCCTGTTAGCGTCTCTCTCTGGCACCAGAGTGTACATGGCATAGAAGCGGGCCCTCGGGGCCATGCTTCTGGTGACGGCCAGAGAGAGGGCACTTGACATTCTGGGTGAACTCGAGAGGGCACGTGACCAGGAGAGGGCAGCGAGGGGGGCCAAGGGGTGGCGAGGGGGGCACGTGACATAAGGCGCAGAACCTTCTAGTAGGATCTAGAAGGGGGCGTGGCCTAGGGCGGAGCCAGGCCACGCTCAGGGGCATAAAAGGGAAGTCCCGAGCGCCGATCCGGGCTGTCTTCTGGAATCGACCCGCCGTGCTATGTCTCCTCAATCTTGCTTCTTCAGTCATCACGTTCGGCATCATAGGTCAGGCCGTAGGTTACTGACCTGACCTGGCTATCTAGTTGCCCGTTGTGGTTAAGCCATTAGTGGTAGTTGTTACCACCGATGTCATTATCCCATAAGTTTATATAGTTACCCTGTCGGGGTGTCTAGTGTGCGTCTCCATGGATGCCACTACATCTGGCGTCAGAAGTGAAATATAATTGATAGGTGATAGCGTTAGTGTAAGTGCAATGTTTACGCAAAGGAAGCAGCTTGCTAAGGCGTCTCCTGACAATGAGGGGGTGATTTCACAGACAGCCCCAGAGGCGAGGCGCCTCTACCAGTGGAACAGCGAGAAGAACGTGATCTCGCCACGCCGCCATCGTCAGGGAGAGTGCGCCAGTCACGTGACAATCATCTCGCCGACTTGCTGTCCGCAGTGGCAGCGTTGGTTGCCGAGTTAGAACCGGAGCGACCGCTAGGTGAGGATGGCGTGTCGGGCCTGTGGGGAGATGATTTTGCTGCTATTGGTTCCCACGCGCGGGAAATCGCCGAGATGCAGCCCACGCACGCGGCCGCCTATTTGTAAGGCGGCCGCGACGGTACTCCTGCCAAATTGGACCTCCCACCAAAGTCGAAGCCAGAGGTGCCAGCTATTAAGAAGAGACTTCCCTTTGTCAGGGAATTGACACCTGCAGGTGGTGACTGGGCGGCGTTTCGAGGGCGCTTCACCGCCATCTGCGATCTCGCGGGATGGGCGGAGGTGGAAGCGCTGCGAGCGCCTCCCACCACGCTTGATGATGACGCCGTGGTGACATTTTATTCCATTCTGCCAGAGGACAGTGGTGCTCTGCCTCAAGCTTTCACCCAGATGGTGGCGATATTCGATCCGCCATCCGACACAAATTTGCTGTGCAGAAGGTGGGCGGAGGCCGAGCCGCCCCTCGCCTTCCACAGCACGCTCATGTCACTGGCGCCGGCAGCCTGCCCCAAGACAGACCAAGACGGACTCGATTCCTTGGTTCTCGAATGCATTTTGTCACTGGCCCAGGAGCTCAAAATCATCCTGCCAGCAATGGAAGAGGACGGCTTGTCGTCATTCAAGATCGCACGATGTCTCCAGGCACATTTTAAATTCAAAGCGCCGTGCGAGTGCGGCTGCATGCGCCGGACCCACCGAGGTGATGGGAGCTACCGACGGCACGGAGACTTCACAAGTCTGCGCTTCACTCGACGGCATCAAGTGGAGCAAGGATGAGGCAGGGCAACACGGAGGCTGTGACCTTCCAGGGAGAACCTTTATTCGCCCAAGGACTGACCCTGTCATCTGCTACAGGCGCGGCCTGCACGGGGCACGTTCTCAAGTGGATGCCGTGCTGAACAAGTAACACTCTATACGGCGCCATTATCATCCACGAGGCAAGCCTCCATTCCGCGGGGTCCCCAGGCGAGTTGTGATGCATCATGTCTGCGTCCCAATTTGCCCATTGTTGCTTCTCGCCGGGTTACGGAGCGGAAGAATCAGCTTTTGATGGAAATGGGTGTCCGCAGCATCCTGGTCAATGGTCAGCATTGAGCCATCGTATTGTTGCTACGGCATCTGGATCGTCAGCCATCATTGGTACCGTGCAGGGTGTGGAGGTACGGGTGCTCATTGACACCGGAGCATCCGCCATTGTTTACTCAGAAATGGTTTTCGAAATTCTGACGTAAAATTTGCGTACTATTCGGGCTGTGGAAATCCCGTGTTTTGCTGCAAATGGCGAGTCCTTTGGGATAATTGGCCAAATATTGGCAACAGTGCGTATTGGTGACATTCAGTTAACGGGACCGGTGCTTGTTTCAAAATGACTGGCTCTTCCCTGCCTATTGGGAACCGATGTTGGCCGCTGACATAATTTCTCCATCTAATAGTCCGTGGGGGGCTCCCATTATTCTTGTGAAAAATCAGGATGGGACTTTGAGGTTTTGCGTCGATTTTCGAAAACTTCATAGGTGTCCGTGGCTGATGCGTTCCCGTTCCCGAGGATGGATGACTCTTTGGATGCCTTGTCGGGAGCGAGGTTCTTCTCCACCCTTGATTTGTTTTCTTTGGTTCTTTCAGTAAAGTCACGTAGAATGAGAATAAAATAATAAATTGATAAAATAAAATAACACAATAATATAGTAGGACAGCGCTGTCCTACCAGACAGACAGTCTCGCCCCTTCACCTGATGAAGGCCGCTTGTGTTGTGGCCGAAACGTCGTGAGAATATTATTGTGTTATTTTATTTTGTCAATTTATTATTTTATTCTCATTCTACGTGACTTTACCGAAAGAACCAAAGAAGATGAATCATTGCAGTCACGAAAGCTTTAAACCTTGATTTGTTGTCTGGGTTCTGGCATTTGCCTTTGGATGACAATTAGAAACCTAATACTCCGTTCCGTATACCCCAATGGTTATTTTAATTTTACTGCAAAGGTCTGTTCGATACTTGGGGCACATTGTCAGCGAATCGGGAATAGCGACGGACCAGGATAAGACTGTGTGCGTGCCAACATGGGTCAACCCCCAAGTCGATGGTTGAGGTGCGTGTCTTTGTCAGGTTCGTTTCCTTTGTGCCCGGGTTCGCCACAAGAGCAAAACCTCTCCATGTCCTCACTGCCAAGGGCCAGAAGGCGGAGGAGAATGCATTCGTCACGCTGCGCGGTGGCCTGGTTATCACTCCTTCCCCTTAGATACCCTGATTTTTGCTTTGCCCTTCGTACTAGATAAGGACGCCAGTAACACCAGAATTGATGCAGTATTGTCCCAAGTTGTGGAAGGAGTGAAACGCGTGGTAGCGTATGGGAGCAGAGCGCTGTCCCCGGCTGAGCAGCGCTACTGTGTGACGTGCCGAGAGCTGTTGGCTATTGTTTACATTGTCAAAACAATACCGCCCGTACCTCTACGGCAGGAGGTTTGAGGTATGCACGGATCATGCGGCTCAACAGTATGAGTTGCGAACAGCCTTCCAGATACTTTGGTTCTATTTGGTAAAGTCACGTAGGTAAAAAATAAAACAACAAAAATCACGACGTTTCGGCCACAACACAAGTGGCCTTCATCAGGTGAAGGGACCAGACTGTCTCGAGGACAGCGCTGGAGTGAACACAGCCAAGCTCAGACCGCGACCTTTAAGCTGTGTGAGAGGAATTAAGGTGCCTTGACAAAGGAATTAGCATAAAAAATTGCATTTAATTGGCGGACTTAGCATGATGAACGGTGTAGAGGGGGTGAACATGTGCAGGTCGGTGAGGGGGTGAGGGGGAGTTTACATATTGATGGTGTGAAAAGGGAATTTTAAGAGCTGCGAAAGTTTGGGGTACCACTACTTGAAAAAATATACTGTACCATTGAAAATTAGTTTAATGTTTGGTTCGATTTAGAACATGTTTCCAATGGTTGCTTAATTTGAAACCATCTTCTCGGTTGATTTTGTGTCTGTGTTTGTAAATCTGAATTGCCTCGTGAACAAATATCTGATAAAAATCCGTGGGTTTGCAAAGAACCTTGGTATCGAAGAAAATTATATCGTGATCACCCACAGCGTTGTAACAGTGATCAGCTACGGCATAATAATTCGTTCTGCCATGTTTCAAATCTGATTTGGGCTCGCGAATTCGGTCAGAGACATGTCGCTTCGTCTCCCCGATATAGCAATCACCCCAGGTACAACTCAATTTGTAAACCCCGGGGTACTGTAAGTCAGGAATGACATCCTTCACGGATGGGATCAGATCTCGAATTTTGTGTACTTTATTGAACCGGACCTGGATCTTGTGTTTGTTTAGAATTTTGGAAATCTTTTTAGTAACACCTGCTATATATGGTAGTGTGACGGTTTTGACCGGAGTATCAAGTGGTTGTTTCTGTATGGAGGGAGAAACAGCTTGGCGGATGGTACGGTCAGAGTATCCATTCCTTTTGAGGGCCAGGTGTACATGTTTTAATTCACTGGTCAGGTGGTGTTGGTCCGAAATGCAATGAGCCCTATGGTATAAAGTATTGATGAGAGAATAATTTTGAGCTGGGTGGTGGTGGTAATTAGGTTTCAAGTTGGAATCTGTGTGGGTGGGTTTCCTGTAAACAGAATGCCCCAATGAGCCATCAGGTCTCCTCTCAAACAGAACATCTAAGAATGGTAGCTTGCCATCTTTCTCTACTTCCATGGTGCATTTGATGGCGGGATGTCTGGAATTGATGTGGTGTAGGAAAAGGTTCAGAGCTGGGAGGCCATGTGGCCAATTGACGAAAGTGTCATCCACATATCTCTTCCACAGGGAAGGTCTGAGGGTGGAAGTCTGGATGGTGTCCGTTTCAAATTTCTCCATGAAAACATTGGCTATCACTGGTGATAGCCACCCCACGGGGTAACAAATATTTGTTGGTGGGGGTGGAATACCTTTCATGCTGGCTGATGGCCTGGCCATTGCCAGACCGCGACGATCACCCACGCATCCCTTCATGGTTATGTGCTAAAAAAGGGGACTCTGGAACGCCTCCTTACTGACCAAGGTAAAACATTTTCACCTAAGTTATTGAAGGAAGTTTGTGATCTGCTGGGCATAAAGAAGGCTCGGACTTCGCCCTATCACCCCCCAGACTGGTGGAAGGTTTGCACAGGACCTTGACTGCTATGTTGTGTCAGCAGGTCAAAGTAGCCCAGTCAGATTGGGATCTGCACGTTCCAGGTGTTCTCGCGGCTTTCAGAATGGCTCCCCACGCTTTTACTGGCTTCTCGCCGTTTTTTTATGTATGGTAGAGAACAGGACCCCCCCCCCCTCCTATTGAAATCCAATTATATGCGGAGCCTAGAAGGACGAAAGTCGAAATACCGAGCACTATGCACCTTTCTCTTAAGTGCTTGTCAGAGGCACGGGAGGCCTTCAGAGATAATTCGGCTTCACGCCAGTCAGCAAGCAAGAGGCTGAGGGGGTTCCGGGATTCGGCAACTAAATGGGAACCGGGGGACAAGGCTTGGTTACACTGCCCCCAGGTTCTTGCGGGTACGTCCGCCAAATTGTAGAAACCATGGCAGTGGCCTGGTCGAAGTTATTGAGATCAGAAGGTCACAATATGTGCGGATTCAGTTTGGTCGCCGGCGGTGGTTTGTGCATCTGTCGTGACTGTAACCTTTCTTTCCGCCGGGCGGAATCCCTTCGTCTCCACTACCCAATGGCCGTGTGTCTGGTGTGTCCGGCGAGCTGAGGCGTGCGTCCACAGAGGTAGTGCCCCAGGGAATTTCTGGTTCTGCGCCCACAGGATCCCATTACTCAGGCACCCTTGGAGCGGTCAGCAGTGCCGACCAGAGGCGGATTGAGGAGAGTGGAGCGACCGTCATCCACTCCTTCTCCCCTTGCTGGACTTGCGTCTTCTTCTCTGGAGGGGCCGCGCCCATCAGGCCCTCTTCAACCTGTCTCTGGTAACCCCCAGGAGACGCACACTCGCCCCGTCCAGGGGTCCCGTGATGAGGACCCATTCGAGGACCGTCCAATTCTAGTGACTTTTCTCCAGCATCCTGCTCCATCTGTTGGTAGTCACGCATACGGGGGAGGTGGGGGGGGGGAGCAGGGTTCTACAAATTGTCTAGAGGTTGTTTTTTTTTGCGCCTTCTTCGATTGTTGTGCATATTGCGCGGTCGTCGGTTGTTGTTGTTGTGGTTGGTTCATAGAAAATGTTTTTCTTTGGGGAGGCACGTGGCTTTTTGGATAGTATCAGCCGGGACAGCTGTGTTTTATAAAGGTGGGGGGGGGAGGTGATGCAGTCATGTATATTGAGTCACAACGGCGTCTAGCGCCAGCCACTGGAAGAAGGGTGGTACTGTGCCTGTTAGCGTCTCTCTCTGGCACCAGAGTGTACATGGCATAGAAGCGGGCCCTAGGGGCCATGCTTCTGGTGACGGCCAGAGAGAGGGCACTTGACATTGTGGGTGAACCCGAGATGGCACGTGACCAGGAGAGGGCAGCGAGGGGGGCCAAGGGTTGGCGAGCGGGACACGTGTCATGAGGCCCAGAACATTCTAGTAGGATCTAGAAGGGGGCGTGGCCAAGGGCGGAGCCAGGCCACGCTCAAAGACATGAAAGGGAAGTCCCGAGCGCCGATCCGGGCTGTCTTCTGGAATCGACCCGCCATGCTACGTCTCCTCAATCTTGCGTCTTCAGTCGTCACGTTCGGCATCGTAGGTCAGGCAGTAGGTTACTGACCTGACCCGGTTGCTTAGTTGCCCGTTGTGGTTAAGCCGTTAGTGGAAGTTGTTACCACCGATGTCATTATCCCACAAGTTTATATAGTTACCCTGTCGGGGTGTTGTAATAAACATGTTGCATCCAAGTTCTAGTGTGTGTCTCCGTGGATGCCACTACACTTGTGTAACAAACCACTTCCACGACACGGGAGACTTGCGTCCTTGTTATCCTTAGTGACGACTGCTCAGCTCTGCACTGTTCCCGATGGTCCTTCTCTCTCTCTCTCGCTCGCCGCGTTCATGCGCGCACTGCTCCTCCATCCAGCGTGGCTTCCCTCGCTCACGCTCTCCCCGCGCACCGCTGGTCGACAGCACGTTGGGAACCGGGAGAGCTTCGCCCGCAGCTGCCACCTGGCTGGTGGTGTGACGAGATGACGGAGATGCCGTCCGGACCTCAGGTTTCCACACAGACCCCGAATCATTCCCGTCCCTCTCAGCGGAGCTAAGCTCCGCCTCTAACCACGCCCCCCCCTTCCAGAACCTTCCCGATGGTTCCCACATGTACCCATGAGCTCCGCCCATGAACTTTGGCCCAGATCGAACCGTTAGCCCTGATTGGCTATGAACTGTTAGCCCTGATTGGCTATGACCGATGCAGGAGTGCCTATGCAGCCCTCCATTGCCCGTCGGCATGCTCTCTCATTACACATGTAATAAAAATAACAAAGTCAACTTAATCCGACGATAAAAGCATGAAGAGATTTCATGACATTTAAAAGATGTACACGATCGTAAGATGTACTGTGAGACCAACCAGTTCTCCATTCTCGTGATTACAGTTACAGTAAGTAGTAAAACATTCAAAGCAATATTATTCAACATTGTATGGTTAAGTAGAAAACTCTAAGCGATATTCTAGTGCATCCTATTGAATACAGTTACAATCAGTAGTGGACACATTCATCGCAATAGTATCGTACAATCTATTGACTGCAGTTATTATCAGGAGTGTAAAATTCAAAACCATATCGTAAAATATTCTAAGGCTATAAAAACGATCAGTAGTAGAAAATTCCAAGGCATATTCTTATGCATTCTCTGACTATAGTTAAATTAAGTAGTAGAACATTTAAAGCGATATTCTAGTGCATGCTATTGAATAGTTACAATCAGTCGTAGAAAATTCGAAGCGGTATTCTCGTACATTCTATGGCTATGGTTATAATCATGAGTGGAAAATCCAAGCAACGTTCATGTACATTGTAAGGTTATGGTTATAATAAGCAGTATACAATTCTAATCGATAGCCTAGTGCATGCTATTGAATACAGTTACAATCGGTAGTGGACAAATTCAAATAATTATTCTCGTGCATTCTGTGGCTATAATTACAAACAAAAGTGGAAAATTAAAAGCAATATTTTTATACATTCTATGGTTATGGTTATAATCGTAGAAAATTCGAAGCAAATTTTTTAGTACAATATTTTGCTTACAGTTATAATCAGTAGTGGAAAATTCAACGCCATAGTCTCGTACATCCTATGGCTATAGTCAAAATCAGTAGGAGAAAATTCAGAGCAATATTGAAAGTATGTTTGTTGAATTTACTTCGCACCGTACGTAGCCAACCATGCAAATCGGAGTTCTAAAGAAATTAGTTTTCAATCTAGATGATGATTTCAAAGGCCATAGCTTCAGTGGCTTCTTATCGTCGGAAGTAAGAGCATTCCAGACGGTTGCAGAAGCGCATCTGAAAGCGAGTGAAGCGGTGACCGTCTTTGTTCGATGGCCAGCCATTGCGAGGATGACCGGAGTTCACGTGATGGTTTATGCTCCTTGACGAGATCAGCAATGTATTGTGGTGTATTTATGGCAAGCAATCTGCGTGTCATGAGTACGACCCTAAAAGTGTGAGATCGAACACTCATGCGATAGTGACATTCTAGTAAGGGGTCGGCATCCAAAGTAACAAGAAGCAATCTTTATTTCCAATTTGTTTAAAACAAACTCAATACATCAAGAGACTCAATTCACGTCAATAATGTCACGAAAGCAGCTGCTTAAAGAGTCGCATGCGGCTCTGGAGCTGCAGGTTGCCGGCTCCTGTTCTAGTTCAGTATGAACCCTTCCCCCATTTCCACCTCCACAAGACTTGGGGCTTAAACCGCCTGGTACCCATTCTGGTCCTCTTCCTGCATCGGGTCACCGCTGGGCAGAATTGGTGAACTTTCATCCTCCTCTCGGCCACTCGGTTGTGGCGGTTGCTGTCGCCTTGTTCGATTTGCCCAGGAGTGGAGGGAACTGCTCCTTTCACCACAGTCCACGTGTTGATAGTCGTCTGGGAGGGTATTTATCTGCCCTTGCTCCCTGACGCGATTCAGATGGGCAAACATAAGGTCCACGTTCTTCTCCGCCAAACGCTTGGAGAGCTCCTCCGTCTTCTGTTTGATGAACTGCTTCTCAAACTTTGAATACTTGTTCTCAGGTGAACGATCAATAAGTTTAGAATACCTTTCATACATTTTTTTCCGTGCATAAACTGTGAAAATTATATCTAGAGTTATCGTTATAGATAACCTCCATGCATCGTTCTGAAAATAAAATATAAAAGGAAATAAAAACAGGGTTATAACCAGCATCACCATTGTTACAAATAAATATTGTGCAATGTTATTATTGTTATTTCTCTTGTGTTCCCAGGTAAGCCTCAATGAGTCTCTTGACTCTTGTTCAGGAGCGCCCTGCCAAGTTTCCGCAGTCACGGGCGATTTTCTGCTGTGTGATATTGTCCTGTGTGTGATATTATTTAGATTACTTGGCCTCAAAACATTTAAACATGATAGGCCGCTTCGCTGAGCTATCGTTTGTGGACAGGTCGCTTGTGAAAAAGAAGCTTCTAGCGCAGTAATATCGAAAGAGTTGTAGTTTATTTGTAAATTTGATTTTGCTTTCATTTCCATTACCTTGCACTGCTATCATGCTCTTGCATTGTTGTCCGACCTGCCGCTACTGGACATCTGTGACACATAGCTTTATAGCTCTTACAGAACAATCTAATTTGGCCTTAACTTCGCTCAATTGATTTAACATCTCGTCAGGGATATAACATCTCTCCAGCGTGACGACACTGGATGAAGGCCACCACGGTGGTGAGATATTAACTCCCCTGCGTGGTATACAGGAGTTCGTGGGTTCGATCCCAACCCTGACACCTGCATATTTGGATTCGCTCTCTCCCCCTGGTCGTATGGATTTTACTCCGGATCATCTGGTTTTTCCCTCTACAGTGAGGGAAAAAAGTATTTGATCCCCTGCTGATTTTGGACGTTTGCCCACTGACAAAGAAATTATCAGTCCATAATTTTTATTGTAGGTTTATTTGAACAGTGACAGAATAACAACAACAAAATCCAGAAAAACGCATGTCAAAAATGTTATAAATTGATTTGCATTTTCATGAGGGAAATATGTATTTGACCCCCTCTCAATCAGAAAGATTTCTGGCTCCCAGGTGTCTTTTATACAGGTAACGAGCTGAGATTAGGAGCACACTCTTAAAGGGAGTGCTCCAAATCTCAGCTTGTTACCTGTATAAAAAAACACCTTTCCACAGAAGCAATCAATCAATCAACCAGATTCCAAACTCTCCACCATGGCCAAGACCAAAGAGCTCTCCAAGGATGTCAGGGACAAGATTGTAGACATACAAAAGGCTGGAATGGGCTACAAGACCATTGCCAAGCAGCTTTATGAGAAGGTGACAACAGTTGGGGCGATTATTCGCAAATGGAAGAAACACAAAAGAACTGTCAATCTCCCTCGGCCTGGGGCTCCATGCAAGATCTCTCCTCGTGGAGTTGCAATGATAATGAGAATGGTGAGGATTCAGCCAAGAACTACACGGGAGGATCTTGTCAATGATCTCAAGGCAGCTGGGACCATTGTCACCAAGAAAACAATTGGTAACACACTACGCCATGAAGGACTGAAATCCTGTAGCGCCCGAAAGGTCCCCATGCTCAAGAAAGCACATATACAAGCCCGTCTGAAGTTTGCCAATGAACATCTGAATTATTCAGAGGACAACTGGGTGAAAGTGTTGTGGTCAGATGAGACCAAAATGGAGCTATTTGGCATCAACTCAACTCGCCGTGTTTGGAGGTGTAGGAATGCTGCCTATGACCTCAAGAACACCATCCCCACCGTCAAACATGGAGGTGGAAACATTATGCTTTGGGGGTGTTTTTTCTGTACCGTCAAATCTTGGGTGAGAACATCCTTCGCTCAGCCAGGGCATTGAAAATGGGTCGTGGATGGTTATTCCTGCATGACAATGACCCAAAACACAGGGCCAAGGCAACAAAGGATTGGCACAAGAAGAAGCACATTAAGGTCCTGGAGTTGCCTAGCCAGTCTCCAGACCGTAATCCCATAGAAAATCTGTGGAGGGAGCTGAAGGTTCGAGTTGCCAAACGTCAGCCTCGAAACCTTAATGACTTGGAGAAGATCTGCAAAGAGGAGTGGGACAAAATCCCTCCTTAGATGTGTGCAAACCTGGTGGCCAACTATAAGAAAGTCTGACCTCTGTGATTGCCAACAAGGGTTTTGCCACCTAGTACTAAGTCATGTTTTGCAGAGGGGTCAAATACTTATTTCCTTCATTAAAATGCAAATCAATTTATAACATTTTTGACATGCGTTTTACCGTATTATTTTGTTGTTATTCTGTCTCTCACTGTTCAAATAAACCTACCGTTAAAATAATAGACTGCTCATTTCTTTGTCAGTGGGCAAACGTACAAAATCAGCAGGGGATCAAATACTTTTTTTCCTCACTGTGTCTCTATGCGTTTAAAGTATTTGGCTGCTATAAATTCCCACGTGATGATAATCCACTTTGTTGAGCTATCATTCGTGAAAGTCAGGTCGCCTTTCCTCACCTGAGCAGAAGCGCTGAGCCAGTCGACGACTTCCTTTTTAATCTCCTCCTCGGTGCCGTTGGAGACGAGGCCGGTGAAAGGGTTCTTCAGATCGTCGCAGGGAACCTTGGCCAGCAGGTCCCGCCTCTCCTTCTCGCTCATTCTCGAGAAACTCGAATTGAGCGCCGGGAAACGGCCCCAGTCCAGGGTTTCAGTCCGATGGCAAATGTAAATGTCACCATTGAAGAAAGCCAATATGATCCAAACAAATGATGCGAACATAATAGTCGCATTATTTATCATTGTCACAGAAATCCACATTAAACAATGAAGCAAAAATCGACAGAAACTGTTATTGCATCTACAAGATGCCATTACATGTGCAATTATTTTTGCACTTGAGGGTTGCTGAACGGCACAAGCCACTGCTACTATCAGTAAAAATGGTATAAATAAAGCAGCCGATGCATATTCTTGATTCTCAGGCGAGGTGCAAGGACAGCGAAAGGCAAAGAGATGGAAGGAGACCCCTGCTACACCAGTCACGATGGGCATGAGCACGCCCGTAATGATGGTGGCGATGCTGGGCAGGTAGTCCTTGAATGGAGAAAGGAAAGACACCAATCCTTGCGTGTGCTCCATTACAGACGACTCGAACCGATGTCTCCTCGACACAGAAACCTCAAGGAATGTTCCCCAATAATAATCAAGTAAAGACATCTTTCTAAACGCGTTCGTTTATCTCGCCCGCGATCATCACCTAGCGTATAGTTGTGGCGAGAAGGGACTGTTCCCAAAACATGCACAGAAAATCGGATAAACAACGCCAAGCTACAAAAGTTTTTTTATGCTGGAGCAGTCACACACATGACGTGTGGGGGCAAATCATCACATTCCTAGCAGCTGAATATTTACTTTTTCTTTCATCAGGTAGGCCGACGCGGGCCAGCAGCCAGGTGAGCAGGTGGGCGGCGGCCACAGCAGGAAGCAGAGCAGAGAAGCCCGCAGAACCGCCATCGCTTAGTTAGCCCAAGTTCGCATGTAGAAAAATAATAAAATACCGAGGAATAAAAACGTTACAAAAGATTTGAAACAATCAGACAGAAGAGCGAGGAGAGGAAAGGCAGAAGACGGGAGGCAGGAGCAGCAAGACGAGATATCGGCATTCCCTGCCAACCCAGAATGTCTAATGTCTGAAGCAGACTCAGAATTCCTAGTGGATCGAGGAAAGTGATGCCACAATCGTGGAGATTGGCTGCAGAAGGCTCTAACTCCCATATAACATCTTTGGAATAATGAGAGGAACAGAATCAGCAGATCTAAGTATTCGCAGTGGTATATGAAATGTAAGAAGACTGGTGATATATTTAGTAGCCAGCCCATTCAAAGCCTTAAACGTGAGAATAATAAACTTAAAGTCGATTCTGTAATTTACAGGGAACCAGTGCAGAGACGAAAGAATAGGTGTAACATGGTCATACGATGTATATCTAGTTAAAACCCGGGCAGCTGAGTTTTCAATATATTGTAATCGATTTAAACACTTTTAGAAACGTCAACAAGGAAGGCATTACATTACTCAAGCCTGCATGAAGTTAAGGCATGCACCAGCCTCGCAGCATTAGCAAGGGATAGCATAGGTCTTGGTTGAGCGATGTTTTGTAAATTAAAAAAAAAAAGTCAAACTAGGGTCTAGGATAACTCCCAAGTTTCTGACCTCGGAGGAGGACCGAATTGCAGTCCTGTCTACAATTCACTTGATGTGGAGAGCTCAACAAGAAAGTGTACAAGTTAATGCATCTGCAAGTCAGCATGAAAATGAAAATTTAAGCCACGACAAACGATTTGGCCAAGCGGTAGGACATGTATAGGCCGAACAACAGAGGCCCTAAAATTTAAGCCCTGAGGAACCCTTGAGGTGCTGGTGGAGACGCTCGCATTGCTTGGTGATGGCAACGGCGACAGGGTAGCAATGTCCATGATGACGGCAGCGATGACGATGGCGTTCACGGCGAAGGTGACGCCTGAGGTCCCGACAGGGCAGCGAGGTGCACGACGCGAGATGAAGAAGTGACCACGAGCAGGGCCGACGAAGCACAGCGGAAGCGGCAACCTGCACCTACACCTCGTACGGTGTGAATGAAGTTCAACATGCGAACATATTGCAATACACTACACGACTATGATAATAGTTTTTTTTTTTTTACCCCTTTATCTGGCAACAAAACTGACGCCTGTTTTACAAGGGATCATGTTTGCATTAATTACAATACCTGCGGTCAAAATGCAACCAAAAAACAACACTGATAATGTTTGCATTGTCCTCGAAATTGATTGGTCCACACCAGAGATAGCTTTTGTTAGAGCCCAGTCTCATATGGTGTTCGACCAGATGACGCCAAAAGGCGCATAACTACACGACTATATACTATACACTACTATACACTTCACTATGCGCTACGCCACGAGACTAGATTGAAAATTAATTGTTTTATAACTTTTTTCGTGTGTTTTGCATGTTGTACTCCCCCTGTACTCACGATTTGCACGGGTGGCTATGTACGGTGAGAAAGTAGTCAAACATACATACAGACATAGACTCACGTAGTCACTCGGCCAATCACACAGTCACTCACCCACACACTCATTCACCAACCCTCCGATTAGCACGGTTGGCTACATTAGGTGAAGGAGAAGTTCAACATGTGTACATAGACCAAAAGGCCTGGCAGCGCCTTCGGCATCAAGTCACCGCATGCAGCAGGTGAGCCGCACAAAGGACGCCGCTGGTCAACAGCATTTGGAAGGTTGCGGTCCTTCCAAAATGCAGCAGTGGCATCAACGCCTTCTTGGCATCCGATGGTTCGACTTTGTCAGACACGTCAATGTCGCATCTGCGACCGATCTCCTAGCCATCGAGAACCTAGTTCGAGAGAGACGGCTGTGCTGTCACTTTGCGGACACGTCGCCCTGTCTCGGTGGCTCAAAATTCCAGCAGCAAACTGCGCACCTTTGGTTGGCGGTCGACTTTCAAAGTGAGGACTGCGACCCTCAGAGCAACGGCGCTGCCATCTCCTTGGTCGCCCGCCCCGCCCCCCCCCAACCTCCTACCGTGATCCGTGGCTCAAACAAATCACTCGAGAACGCTGGTGCATGGTAGCAAGGTGCAAGTTTATGCGAAGGCTGCTGCAAACGGTCACGCGTTTGACGCGACTGTCCTTCGCTGATTCTGCGTCACGAATGAATGAAAGGAAATTGTCCCCCGGTGCAGGTGACAGGTGAGCCTCACGAAGGACGCCGCTGGCATCCGGAGTCGACCGGCGCTCAGCAGAGATGCTGGGGGTTGTCGCATGAGGGAGGCTGTTTCACAGGAGCCTCGCCGGAGGACGGGGATCGATCCAGGGTTGAGGGGGCTCGCTTGAAGGGGATTTGAGGGCGAAGGAGCGGAACCAGGGCAATTGAGGTTGGAAGAAAGTGCATTACAGAGGAATGAATGGGAGCTTTAAATTGAAGATTGGCGGGTTGAGAAGAATTGTTTACAGACTAGATAACTTGTTCAAAGGGTAGTGGAGATTAACGATGGAGGTTTGGATGGGCAGGGATAGGAGGGAGGGAATGGGGGGGGGGAGATGATGAGAGAAAGGAAGAAGTGATCAGAGGGGGGTCAACGGGCTGTGGTGTAACTTCATGTGAATGACTGTAAGCTGGAAAGTCGGCGTGTGTGCGCTAGAGTTGTATTTGTATCAATGTGCGTTTACCTGACTATGTCTGTATAGGTAAGTTTAGCCATACATGTGAAATGTATTTGTGTGTATACACGTGTGAAGTATGTGCCAGTAAGTAACTTTTCACGTAAACTTAGCTGCACTTATGCAATATATTTGTGTGTGAGGTATGAGAATGTGGGGAGTGGTAGCACAGAGTTTAGCGCGCTGTACGACAAACATGGTGACCCGAGTTCGATTCCCGCTCATGGCCACTAACACGAGTGACGATTATCTGGACCGGTCCGGCGCCTCCCCTAGGTCGACTCACCCGCAAATGAATACCTGATGCGGTGTGTAAACATCGCCACGGGGCAGACAAAAGCGGCCGGGCGTGGTTCTAACCTCCCAACCCCCTTCTGTGCCGTTCTGCCCTTCATAAGTGCAATCACTAACAGCACTTGTCCCCGCAGTCTAGTAAGGAATATACGAGGGATGTTTGTGTTTGGTTTGAACAGTTGTAATCCATAGGCTAGCGTAGTGTTTAAGCTGTGTGTATGTAAAAGTGTACTGTATACTATGTATAGTGTACACGTGTAATTAAGTGCATAAATGTGTAAGCATTGTGTAGCATGTAGACTGAATTCTGTACAAAGTATCAAATATAAATAATTTCAAGAAATGGTGCGCATGAAGGAACACAGCAATGTATAGTACAGGACTGTGAAACGTACGAAAACTGTGTAAGTGGGCGTGTATGGGACTAACTGTGGAGTGCACGTGTACTGTGTTACATGCACGTCATAGCAGCAGGCTGCAAGACCAGGTAAGACTGCATCATGAAAGGTAATAGCCAAAGCAATCAAAATGAAACAGAATAACGATGCGTAAAAATAAATATAGGTTTTAACCCTTTCGGGCAAATAAACAGGAGGTGTTAAGATGTTCAAACACCAACAAGGAACCTTTTGCTAGGAATTATGTCTGCATTAACACACGTACTTGTGGTGAGCATGCTAAGCAAACATGATCTGATGATTATAATCAATGCATTGTCTTTGAAACAGCCTACTTTAAAGATGGCTCTCTATGGTGTAGACCAATCACAATGTACCTCCGCCCCTTGAAGCATGACAAAATGTAAGTTGTCTGCGCCATGTAATGACAAAAACAAAGTCAACTTAATCAGACGATAAAAAGCATGAAGAGATTTAATATCATTTAAAAAATGTACACGATCGTAAGATGTACTGTGAGAGCATCCAGTTCCCCATTCTCGTGATTACAGTGACAATAAGTAGTAAAACATTCAAAACAATATTCTTATACATTATATGGTTATGATTATAATAAGTAGTAGAAAACGCGAAGCGATATTCTAGTGCATCCTATTGAATACAGTTACAATCAGTAGTGGACACATTCATCGCAATATTATAGCACAATCTATTGATTACAGTTATTATGAGGAGTGGAAAATTCAAACCCATATCCTAAAACATTCTAAGGCTATAAAAAAGATCAATAATGGAAGATTCCAAGGCATATTCTTATGCATTCTCTGACTATAGTTATATTAAGTAGTAGAACATTTGAAGCGATATTCTAGTGCATGCTATTGAATAGTTACAATCAGTCGTATAAAATTCGAAGCGGTATTCTCGTACATTCTATGGCTATGGTTATAATCATGAGTGGAAAATCCAAGGGACGTTCTTATACATTATAATGTTATGGTTATAATAAGCAGTATACAATTATAATCGATATCCCAGTGCATGCAATTGAATACAGTTACAATCGGTAGTGGACAAATTCAAATAAGTATTCTCGTGCATTCTCTGGCTATAATTACAAACAAAAGTGGAAAATTAAAAGCAATATTTTTATACATTCTATGGTTATAGTTATAATCTTAGAAAATTCGAAGCAATATTTTAGTACAATGTATTGCTTCCAGTAATAATCAGTTGTGGGAAATTCAAAGCCATAGTCTCGTACATCCTATGGCTATGGTCAAAATCAGTAGGGGAAAATTCAGAGCAATATTGAATTTCCTTCGCACCGTACATAGCCAACCATGCAAATCGGAGGTTTGGGGGAATGACAACAAACCAAACACAAAAAGCAGTTCTAAAGAAATTAGTTTTCAATCTTGATGATGATTTCAAAGTGCATAGCTCCAGTGGCTTCTTATCGTCGGAAGGAAGAGCGTTCCAGACGGTTGCAGAAGCGTATCTGAAAGCGCGCGATGCAGTGACCACCATCTTTGTTCGATGGCCCAGCCAATAGACGCTGCGAGGATGACCGGAGTTCGCTTGATGGCTTACTGCTCCTTAATGAGATCAGCAAGGTTTTGTGGTTTATTTATGGCAAGCAATTTGTGTGTAACTAGCGCGACATTAAAATGTATTCCTTTGGCAATCAGAAGCTAATGCAGCTCAACAAGCACTGGACAGGCATCGTTGGTTTTCACAGTACCCTTCATGATGTGTGTCAGAGAATTTTGGGCACGCTGCAACTTGGTAATGTGTTTTTCCAGACGTCTCGTAGAGTTTTGAGTTGCAATATCGAACCTTGTCAATACCACACCATACGACTCAATAGTGGTCGAATGTTGTCGTAGATCACTGATATAATAATTGCAGGACCTGACTAGAGAGAACGATAGTGACATTCTAGTACAAGTGGTCGGCATCCAAAGTAACAATCAATACTTCAAGAGCCTCAATTCACGTCAATAACGTCACGAAGCAGCCACTTAAAGAGCCGCATGCGGCTCTGGAGCTGCAGGTTGCCGGCCCCTGTTCTAGTTGAGTCTGAATCCTTCCCTTCTTGCCACCTCCAGAAGACTTGGGGCTTAAACCGCCTTGTACCCGTGCTGGTCCTCTTCCTGCGTCGGGTCACTGCTGGGCAGAAGTGGAGAACTTTCATCCTCCTCTCGGCCACTCGGTTGTGGCGGTTGCTGTGGCCTTGTTTGATTTGCCCAGGAGTGGAGTGAACTGCGGCTTTCACCACAGTCCACGCGTTTATAGTCGGCTGGGAGGGTATTTATCTGCCCTTGCTCCCTGACGCGATTCAGATGGACAAACATGAGGTTCACGTTCTCCTCCGCCAAACGCTTCGAGAGCTCCTCTGTCTTCTGTTTGATGAACTGGTTCTCAAACTTTGAATAGTTGTTCTCAGGTGAACGATCGATAAGTTTAGAATACTTTTTTTGGAATCTTTTAAGTGCATGATATGTTAAAATTACATCTACAGTTATAATTAAAGATAATTCCCATGCATGGTTCTGAAAATAAAATAGAGGAAATGAAAACGGGGTTATAACCAGCATCATCATTGTTACAAATAAATATTGTGCAATGTTATTATTGTTGTTTCTCTTGTTTTCCCAGGTAAGCCTCAATGAGTCTCTTGACTCTTGTTCAGGAGCCCCCTGCCAAGTTTCTGCAGTTGGGGGCAATTTTCTGCTGTGAGATATTGTCCTATGTGTGATATCATTTAGATTACTTGGCCGCTATACATTTCTACGTGATAGGTCGCTTCGTTGAGCAATCGTTTGTGGACAGGTCGCTTGTGAAAAAGAAGCTTCTAGTGGGCCTTACCTTGTAATATCGAAAGAGTTGTAGTTTATTTGTAACTTAGATTATGCACTGCTATCATGCTTTAGCATTGTTTACTGTTGTCAAACCTGCCGCTACTGGACATCTATGACACACAGCGTTAGAGCTCTTACAGAACAATCTAATTTGGCCTTAACTTCGCTCAATTGAGTTAACGTCTCGTCAGGGATATAACATCTCGCCAACGTGACGACACTGGATGAAGGCCACCACGGTGGTGGTGTATTAACTCCCCTGCGTGGTATGCAGGAGTTCGTGGGTTCGATCTCAACTCTGACACCTGCATATTTGGAGTCTCCCTCTCCTCGTGCTCATGTGGGTTTTTCTCCCGGATCATCCGGTTTTTCCCTCTGTGTGTCTCTGTGTGTTTAGAGTATTTGGACTGCTATGAATCCCCACGTGATGATAATCCACTTTGTTGAGCAATCATTCGTGAAAGCCAGGTCGCCTCTCCTCACCTGAGCAGAAGCGCGGAGCCAGTCGACGATTTCGTTTTTAATCTCCCGCTCAGTGCCGTTGGAGACGAGGCCGGTGAAAGGGTTCTTCAGATCGTCGCACGGAACCTTGGCCAGCAGGTCCCGCCTCTCCTTCTTGCTCATTCTCGAGAAACTCGAATTGAGGGCCGGGAAACGGCCCCAGTCCAGGGTTTCAGACCGGTAGCAAATGTAAATGTCACCATTGAAGAAAGCCAATATGATCCAGACAAATGATGCGAATATAACAGTCGCATTTTTTATAATTACGACAAAAATCCACATTAAACAACAATAAAAACATCGACTGCAACGATTATTCCATCTACAAGATGCCATTACATGCGCAATTATCTTTGCACTTGAGGGTTGCTGAACGGAAAAAGCCACTGCTACTATGATAAAAAATGGTATAAATAAAGCATGCAATGCATATTCTTGATTCTCAGGCGCGGTGCAAGGGCAGCGAAAGGCAGGGAGAGGGGAAAAGACCCCGGCTACACCAGCTAGAATGGGCATGAGCACGCCCGTAATGATGGTGGCGATGCTGGGCAGGTAGTCCTTGAAGGGAGAAAGGAAAGACACCAATCCTCGCGTGTTCTCCATTACAGACGGCTGTAATCGATGTCCACTCGACACAGAAAGAGCAGCAGCAGTCGACACCAGCAGCAGTAGCCCCGCATTGAGGTGTTGTTCAAGCGACTATTTATACTTTTATCGTCGGTAGTGAAACCTGAAGTAATGTTTGACAAGAATCATCAAGTCACGACATTTGGCTAAACGTGTGGTTTTTGTCGCTCACGTGACTGTCACGTAGCGCAGCGTTGGTTGCGTGAAGGAACTTGTCTCAAAACACGCACAGAAAAACGGATGAACAAAACATCACGTTCTTATCAGCTGAGTCATTACTTCGTTTAGCACGCAACACACATATGGCTCTCATTCTTATGCACAATTAAGGCATCAAAATACGCCGTACGATATCAAAACATATTCCAGTGTCTGTGTTTTTTGGTGTGGCCATGTGTCATCCTCGGTTAGATTCCATTGCCTTCTTTCACTCCCTGCCCTGACTTCCCCTCACCAGCGGAGGGTCACCCACAAGAATGCATGCCATTGCAATAACGTCTCCACTTTCGGCCGTTTGCCATATGAATCATTTGGCGGGACCCCGGGGTCCCGCAAAAATTGGGTCAATAATAATTATTTTTCAGTCCGCCCGCTCGTGATCGCCAAGAAGTACTTTTCGATCCCCGCCGATTGCCTCGACTACTGTCCAGCCATCCCGCCCAATCTCGTCGCCGAGTTGGACGACGAGAGCAACGCGCTGCCCGCCCGCCAAGACTCGCGCCAACAAGCGGCAGCAGCTGGCGGCGATCGACACGATGGGCGCCACCCCACCGGCCAAACGCGAGCCCCGGGGGGCGTCCGCCGCAGTCGCGCGCGGCGGTCAGCCGTCGATCCTCAGCTTCTTTGCCAAGGCGAGCTCCGCTCCCCAGGCAGGGAATTTAACGTGTTTATGCAATTTTTCAACTTTTTTACGAATCTTAGTGCCCCGAGTAGCTCTCGACGAGGCCAATAGATTGACCACTAGTTTTGTTGTCGGTAGGGCAAGACTCGTGTCGCTACGCAGTTTTTTCCACCCCGCGGCAGCGATGGGACCTCGGGGTCCCGCCAATTGCTTCATATCTCTATATTCTCCTGTCACCCTGCACTACAACTCGTGGTTAAAACTCTACAAGCAAAGTGAATTAAACCTCCTCTCTCACCTGTACCAAGCACCAGGACCGTCACTGCCAGGCGTCACCATGGCAGCCCCCGCCATCTGAAACGCCTCTCACTGCACATTCGCAGCAGCATTCAATCTACCTCTACTGTTTAAGAAAGTCCTAATTTGACGTCTTGGACGCCATGGCCGAGTGATTAGCCTTAAAGAGACCTCTCTAACCCTTACAATAGAGAACAATCCTGCACGTGTATTATATTACCTTTTTTCTTTAGACGATTTTTTTTATTAGCCGTAGGATCCCCCTCCCCCTCCCCTTGGTTTCTTCCTTCTTCGGGCAATTCATAAACCCTCTAGCCCGAGGGCCTTTTGTGCGCAGCTTGGCCCTGCCCCCTGTGGCTTGGTTTGGGGGATTTCACCCGCAACAACCTCGTGCTCCATGGCGGATAGGGCCCCAGGGAACACAAATCTCTGGCTTCATCCTCGCTGGCTTTCCTGGTCAAAAGGGAAACAATATACCCCCTAGCAGGTCCGTGGGAGCGTCTTCAAATCCTCCCGGAAAAGGTAAGAGCTGCGAGCTCAGAAGGCAGAGGAAAACACCGCCGTTCTGACGGGTTCCTCAACGAGAATCTAAGTGGGGTCAGCGAAGAGGGCGGAGAGACAGGAAGCCATCAACCATGATTATGGGTTCACCCGTGGGATGATGTGGTTAAGATGCACGAAGCTAAACTGCTGTAGCTCAAGGACGCCCGTAACAAGCCAGACGCTAAGGGGCGGGTGTGGCAACTTAAGGCCTACGGCATCTACATTTAGAAGCATCCAATCGATGCTCTAAAGACCCCGGAATCTCCTAGTATACTACTGGAAAAAATCCACCCCATTCTGGAGACAGTCTCGCTTAGTTCCCGCGTGGAAGTAAATCGCAAAACATTGGAAGTCACGCGTGCTCGACTGTGCTCCATTCCTTGTTGAGTCAGCATTTTTATCGAGTATATATTTTTCTGTTTTGTTAGCCGATGGTTTAACCAACAGGCATTACGCTGACAATATGTGGGAAGTGGAGCTCTAGTAGAACACTTGCGCACTCTATTCCCCTTCGTTGTCATCCTCCTCCTCATCCTTTATCAGCATCAAAACCACTCTTATTGTCGTTGTTACGAACGTCGTTACTACCCAGGTAACGCTATTTTCCCTACCACTTGTGTTGTGCAAAAAAAGAAAATATTCACGTTTATATGAGAACCGAAAAAATACGCGAGGTAAAAAAAAGAATCCCCTCACCACCACCACCACCACCACAAGTGGCAGCCATCGCCAGTCACTTCGTCCATGAGATTAAAAGCGCGAGTGGAACCCGCGACCACAGAAAGCAGAAGCAACGTGTGAAGCAACAACAGGTTAGCTAGCTATTTTTGTGGAGCGGTCAGCATTTTCAACACGGCAAACGCCTAACCAATACAATCGCCGCTAAGCCATCAAGGACTGCCATCTTGCTTATGCAAAATCGAAAAACACTGGGGAGACGAAAGTGTTCGGGCGCAGGGTCCTTACCACCCAGCTCGCACCTATAAGCACTCATTGCGTTTGACAGTGGCACATTCGCGTAGTCGCTCGAGGTCTGCGGTGTAGACACTGCCGGTCGCCGGGCTACGCGGCTCTTGGGGAGCTGTCGCAACCACCGGGCCTACGCTCCACGCGTTCAACTCCAAAGGCCACTTCCATCGAGCGAAGGATGATTGAGGTATATTCTTGGTTTCTCTCGGTAAAGTCACCACCGCGTAGAAGGGAAACAATAAAATAATAAAAATATAACACAATACAATTATTGTAAAACAATAAAATTATTATTCTTGGTTCTTTCGGTAAAGTCACCACCACGTAGAAGGGAAAAATAAAATAATAAAAAATATAAAACAATAAAATTCTCACGACGTTTCGACTGCAACACAAAGCAATCGTCATCAGGTGTGAAAACCACAGCAAGAAAATTTTCTTGCTGTGGTTCTTGCTGTGGTCGAAACGTCGTGATAATTTAATTGGTTTATATTTTTATTATTTTATTTTTTCCCTTCTACGTGGTGACTTTACCGAAAGAACCAAGAATATGAATCCCTGCAGTGACGAAAGCTTTAAATCGATGATTGAGGTGTTTGCGAGAGCGGTGGTTAAGCGCTGAGGAGCACAACCGCCGATTTAATTTCGCTTTAGTGCATATAGTGTTGTGTGTAACAGGATAGTATGGTGTGTTGTGCACAGTATAGTTGCACGGTATGGTGCTTAGCCTTGTGTGTGTGGTATGTTGTGAAAGCATGTTACCTACAGAATATTGGGTGTGGTATTGTATATAGCACATTGTGTGTATTATTAGTATGTTGCGTAGAGTACGTTGTGTGTAGTATTGTGAATAGCTCATTGTGTGTATAATATACAGTAGATGATTATCCGCGCTAATGACTTGGAGGACTGCTGCGGAAAATCCAAAAATATAACCAAAAACCACTAATATAGGAACCACGAACGATCGACCAATTTATTCGCGTGCTCAGTAATAACGCTTGCCTGCTCCCGCACAAGACGCGACCCATTATGTGAATGATAGAGCCACACCAATCGACATCAATCAAACTCCGCCCACTGTTGTAAAGATATGCAACTACTGTACTTTAAGAGGCGATCACGGAGATGTCAGATTAACTGGAGCAACGTGTTTTGTTCGGTTTAAGCACGTGACTTGTGATACATATTTCCAAGAATAACAATGCGTAACTGTTTTTATATTGTGACTTTGGGCATTATGGAAAATCCATGAGTTATTAATGTATGTCAAAATCTCAGGTGCGCAGTTAATCCGCAAATCAGACAAACCGCACACGGATAATCGAGTGTCTACTGTAATGTGAATACTAGGGAAGTCAAGCACTGTGGATAGCATATCACCTATACCACGTTGTGTATAGTATCTTGCATATTGTTTGTTCCAAGTCCTTAATTCAAAGGTCTTGATCAAACGCATTGATCAAAGGTATTCATTTGAAAGCATTCATTCCACGATCTTGATAAAAGGCATTCGTCAAAGGTCTTGATCGAAGCATTCGAATCACACTTTAATCACACAACAGGAACAACTACAGCAGCTAATGCAACATCAGCAGCAACAACAATAGCAACAAGCAATGCCTGCCCTCTTTCCTGGAGAATGGTGGGCCATACCAGGCTTGGATCGACAAAGCAATTCCATCTCAACAAAAAGTCGACAATACCGCAGCGGGACTCACCAGTAGACTTAGGCCTGCATCCAACGTGCATAAGGGAGTGCCGATCGGCTGAATTTTCTGCTTCAAACTATTCAAAATTCCGCACCCACTGTGCTACGATCTGTTGTTGAAATTCTCATGGAACTGCGATTCACTGCAGGGGAGGCTGTACAAGTTGGGAAGGACATTTTCTCTTAGCGCACTCCTGGCATCGATTAACCCAATCCCGTACATCTTTTGACACCCTTGGCCAGTAGTAGCGAGACTGCAGCCTATGTAGCATCTTACTGTGGCTCAAGTACATAAGTTGGTCGGCATGCACTTCAGATAACAACCGGTGGCGTAGGCATGTGGGTACGACCAAGCAGCAACACCGCAGTCTAGCATTCCACTTAATATCCCTCGCCACCATACAAAGGGCGCCTCTGTTTGTATTATCTTAGCTCAGGGGTGTCGAAACTTTTTTTTCCCGAGGGCCACATACAGAAAAATATACGAAGGACTGGGCCACTCGCTAGACGTGAGGTATACTGCCTCACTTCTCATGCACTAATATTGGCAAAATCAATGAAATGCAGGTAAATTACGTTTGATAATTGAGCATGTGTAGAGGTGTTAACTACGCACTGTTGCGCAACCTGCATTGCCACCAGGGCAGTGCAGCATTACCCCTGGGTACAACGGTTGGGGTCAGTTGAGGTGAAACGGATCGTAGTCAGGGTTTGGTCAGAACCAATCAGACGGTTCCACGTGGGAATGTATGATTGGTTCTACCTGGCCAGGAAGGAGTATAAGAAGGGTGACCCAACAGAGCTCGAAAAAGTTCTCTCCCTGCACGAAGACAGAAGACTGGGCTGAAGCCTAGCAAGGACCCTGGACCAGCTTACCAGCCCTTCTAAGGGCTAAGGCTCGGCATACCCAGTGGTCAGGACCCACCGGGCCAGTGGTGGGTCAGATAGCCTCCCCTAGGTCCTAGCCGGAGGACTAGGATAGCGGTAGACGTGTGAGTCCCGCCAAGTCCGGAGGCTGTACCTCCCTCGGTATCAAGGGGGTTAGCTGTAGACGTGTGAGTCCCGCCAAGTCCGGAGGCTGTACGTCCCTAGGGTATCAGGTGAGGGGACCGTATATCCCTATGTGTGTGTTATGGACTGTACGAGGAAATAATACAATAAACAGAGTGTGTCTCCTAAGAAGTCTGCTCGTCTTTACAACAAGAAGTTCAGCCCACGCGCGGAGCCAGAACGAAGATAATGCTGTCTCACCTACAAGCACCGCCAGCTCCGCTGAAAATGCTGCAGCGTTGACGGCGGCCCAGCCACCGGTTGAGCAGCTGGTCGCTCCCCCTGCCATGGGGGACGGACTCAGGGCAGCACACGGCCGTCTCGCTCAACTCCTACACGCCGCGGCCTCCATCCTCGACAAGAGCAGGTCGGAGGTCGCGAGCGGATCGAGTCAGCCGCCGGCGGATGTTCCCGCCATCGGCCAAGGGGGACATTTTGATTTTCCCATCGGGGAACCACGTGATCCCGCCGGAAGTGGAAGCCAGGGCATCCTGGGAATGCGGGGGTGCAATCACGACCTGCAGCGTCATCAACACACGACGCTGCGAATTCAAGTTCCTCAGCGGACGCCGCGTCATCACTGTATGGACACGGTACAGTAGACTCTATCGGCTGGGAAATCACCGATCTCCGGCTCGAGACGGTGCAAGCTGAGGAGGAGACGACGTCCGCCCTCCAACAACGCCTGCCCATCTTCCGAGAATTCGCATCTGTAGGGGGCGACTGGGTGGCGTTCCAGCATCGCTGCCTGAGCCACCAAGAAATGGTGGGCTGGTGGGACGCACAGGCGTTCTGAGTGCTACCGGCCACTCTGGACGACGATGCTCTCACCTCGCTCCTCACCATCATCAGGTACCAAAGGGCGACTCTTCAATCGGCCCTCCGACGGATGTCCGACGTCCGCAGCCGATTTTACGACAGGCGACGCCACCCTAAAGAGTCTCAGTTGGCATTCCAGACCGCTCTACTGGCGATGGCAAGAGCGGGTTACCCTCGCATGGACGTTGAGGCCATCAACGCCATCGTTCTCCAGAAAATGCTGGAGCTGGCGCGCGAGCTGCGCATCATCATCCAAGTGGTGGACGATGACAGTATGTGCTCGCTACAAGCCACTCGGTGCATCCACGCAGATCTGCTGCTCCACACGGAATCGACCATCGCCGCCTCGGCTTCGACGTCGAAGCCTGCCAGCAGGGACGCCGAGTTCTCCCCCGACCGGGCCTTCATGGCGACCAGGTCAACGGGCCGGCGATCGTCCGACCACGCTGGTCGCCGCAACGACCAGCAGCGGGGATGACCTTCTCCACGCGGCGACATAACGTGTTTCAACTGTGGCCGGCGAGGCCACATCTCCTCCGACTGCCGTGCGCCTCGACGACGCCCCTCCGCATCCTGGGGCCAGGACTACAGGACGTCCACGGCATCGCGGCAAAACCAGGCAAGTCGCAACGCCTCTCACGCTCGGCCCTAATTCACACCATACACACCGCAACGCACTATAAGCAGGGCTCGCGATTCGGCGTGTGATAGGGGGTGTTCTGGCGTTTCTTCGCGGCCACTCGGACCTGGGCAGTGGTCTGAGTTGGCCCATAGGGTAGTCGTGGCGACGGCAGGTTCATCCGTGGTTGTCGGATCAATCGAGGGTGTGGAATTTCGAGTGTTGGTTGATACTGGTGCGTCGGCCACGATCATCTCTTATTTGATTCATAACATACTGCCCGTACAATGCCGCCCCTTGGAACGGGTTTCTATCCCGTGTTTCGCCGCTAATGGTAGTTCGCTGGGCATTATTGGGCAAATTCGGGCACAAATTTCGATTGGTGACATTAAATTGGCAGGGCCTATTTTGGTCTCTTCTTCCCTCGCCGTGCCGTGTTTGTTAGGCACTGATTTTCTTGCGAAAATGCCTATTAAGATCCTTGTAGATCAAGGCTGCATCGAACTCCCGTCGGGTCGACGGATGGCGTTCTTGCCCACACCCTCACATCTGCGCATGGCTAATGCCTTGATGCAGGCGTTTGTCGCGAGCACAGTCCGCATTCCGCCAGGGACACAAATGCTCGTGCCCTTGCGACTTAAAAAACCGCTAGCCCCAGATGCCTCGGCACATGGCATTTTGCTGGGGCCTTCAAATGCAGCTGCTAAGGGGTTAGATTTGTGTGGCTGCACAGACCCTCATATCAGCCGACAGGGAGCCGTTCGTGCAGGTTATGAATGTCGGATTGTCCACAACCGTCACTCCGCAAGGAACTGTGCTCGCTCACACGACCCAGGTGCCGCAAGGGACTGGAGTCACAGGCCACATGCGTGACAAGCCGCAGGTCCACCTCATTCCGAATTGTATGAGAGATGGTTGGACGCACTCTGCACAGACACAGGTGATCTGTCTCGTTCACATCGAATTAAATTGTGCGCTCTTCTGCGAGAATTTTCCGATGTTTTCAGTAAATCTAAATTTGATATTGGCTGCACCAAGCTGCTGCGTCACCACATTGATACTGGTGATGCTGCCCCGATTCGACAAAACCCGTTTCGGCTTAGCCCGGCGGAGAAACAGCATGTTAAATCGGCTGTGGATGACATGCTGGAGGCCATAATAATTTCTCCCTCCACTAGTCCCTGGGGTGCTCCAATAGTGCTGGTCAAAAAGCACGATGGCAGTCTTCGTTTTTGCGTTGATTTTCGGCGCCTAAACAAAATCTCGGTAGCGGACGCCTACCCTCTCCTTCATATGGACGAGTCATTGGATGCCCTGGCAGGGGCGCACAATTTGTCCACCTTGGACCTTCTGTCGGGGTTTTGGCAACTCCCCCTCGATGAAGCGTCAAAATCTAAGATACTTTTCGGACACCACAGGGCCTTTTCGAGTTTAATAGATTGCCCATGGGTCTCCACTCGACCCCAGCGACGTTCCAGAGACTCATGGAGCTGGTCGTCGCTGGGCTCCAGTGGGACTCATGTCTCATTTATCTTGACGACGTCATCGTCTTTAACCGCACGTTCGAAGAAAACATCGAACGGTTGCATGCTGTCTTCTTGAAAATGCGGGCCGCTAACTTAAAAATCAAGGCGCAGAAGTGTCACCTTCTGCGTGAGTCTGTGTGCTATCTGGGCCGCATAGTTAGCCGCTCGGGGCATCTCTACCGACCCTGAAAAAACCAAATGTGTTCAACAATGGCCGACCCCTACATCTGCGGGCAATGTTCGTAGTTTTATTGGTTTTGCGTCGTACTACCGCCGTTTTGTTGCTGACTTCGCGATGATTGCCAAGCCGCTCCACGCCCTTACATCAAAAGGGGTGGCGTTTCATTGGGGGGACGCAGAACAGACCGCGTTCGACTCCTTGTGGAGCGCACTCGTGATGGCACCGTCCCTTGCATACCCAGATTTTTCCATGCCATTCGTGTTGGACACCGACACTAGCAATACGGGGATTGAGGGTGTTCTGTTGTTGCCTATGGTAGCAGAGTCTTGTCACTTGCTGAACACCGATACTGTGTGACCCGACGTGAGCTGATGGCCATTGTTTTTTTTAATCAGCAATACTGGTATGGTCAGCATTTTACCGTGCGATCTGATCATTCGGCTTAACAGTACGCTCTGCGGGTTGACCAACCGTCCAGGCAGCTTTCTCGGTGGCTCGAAGTCCTTCAGGACTACGATTTCAATGTCACTTACCGTAGGGGTGCACAACACACGAATGCCGATGCGCTGTCTCGCCTCCCGCCGGCTCAAAAATGTGCGTGTTTTTTGGGCTCGGGCCGTTGTAAGCCGCCACTGCCTGCGCAAGTCACGCCTCTCACAACGGTGTCAGCCGCACTTCCCGCCGCCTCAGCGCCGATGTTGGATCATGCAGATCCAATGGCCAGTGACGATTTTGCTGGGGCTAACTTTGGCCGAATGGGGTCGGCACCAGAGCGATGACATGTCGTTACTGCAGTTGCATCGCCACGCAAATAATGCGGCTCCAAGACAGGGCAAATTTACTTCATTCGTCATGAAGCACGGCTTGTTGATGCATTGGAATGCTGACTCGTGTCAACATAAAATCGTCGTGCCATTCGCCTTGCGATGCAAAGCCGTATGGGCAGCGCATGAGCGTTTATTACACCTGGGTGTTCATAAGACCATCGGGTTGTTGCGGTTGCAATTTTTATGGCCGGGCATGCTGCGCGACGTCACTGACATTTTGCTGGGATGCACCCATTGCACGCAACGTAAACCGCTGCCTAAACAGGCATGTCCACCCCTGCAACCCATTTCGGTCTCTCGTATAAATGAGTTGGTGGCTCTCGATATATTGGGCCCTTTTCCTACTACGCCACAGGGTAATAAGTACCTTCTGGTCGGGGTAGAGTATTTTACGCGGTGGCCTATGGCCTGGGCCCTCCCAAACCAGTCAGTGGTGGCGGTTGTGGACGCCTTTGTTCAGGGCTACGTCCTGGACAAGGGCGCACCAGAACGGTTGCTGACCGATCAGGGAAGACATTTTTCGGAAGCCTTGCTGAATGATGAGTGCTGCCTGTTGGGCACTAAAAAAGTGCGCAATTCGCCCTACCATTTCCAGACCGACGGCATGGTGGAGCACCTTCATAGAACTCTCACCGCTATGTTATGCCATCAGGTCGATGAATCCCAGCTCCATTGGAACTTTCAGGTTCCGGGGGTCCTCGCCACGTACCGCATGGTGCCTCACGCGTCGACGGGATTTTCCCCGTTTTTTTATGTACGGCATGGATGCTTTTCCTCCTGCCAACGTTCGGCTGGAAATCGAACAGCCACCGCGAAAATCAAAGCTCGTTGACCACTTGCGATTCAATATCCGTAAGTTGGCCGAGGCACGGGAGGCTGCCATTGAAAATTCGGCTTCCCGCCAACGGGCGAATTTGCGACTGCGTGACCCTCAACAGGGCATGGCTCCACTGCCCCCCGGTGCCGGTGTCCACGTCGGCCAAACTCCTCAGACCATGGCGAGGCCCGGTTGAGGTAGTGGTAGTCCTGCGTCCCCAATGTGTTAAAATTAGCTGATGACGGCGTCGCTGGTGCGTTCACCCCTCTCGGTTAAAACCCTTCGTCACGCCACGCGTCCCTCCACAACACACACGAAACGGGGGCTGAGTGTGTGACGCGTCCGACGAGCCAGATGTTGCCCCATTGGTGCTTAACCCACAGCGCAGGCGTGTCATTTATCAAGCAGATGACGCGGGAGTGATGGCTCCATGCAGGCCACGTTCGGCCTCAATGGACCGTGGAGCAGCAGTTGTCCCCGTGGAGATACCTAAAGGCCCACCGGATGCTCTTACTCATCCTCCTCCTTCCCTTGTGCCCGCGACAAAGCCTGCCATCCCCTACGATGGTCCCGCGAAACACACGAGCGCAAAATCTCGCCGGTTGTTATGATGTTCTTTGGCATGTCTAGTGCCTTGTACATACGTTATGTTGTTAAGGGGGGTATTTATGGGGGTCTTATTGTTCTTGTTCTTGTTGTTCGTGAGGCACACACACAATTTTTCTACCGTTGGTAATTTCGGAGTTTCCCATTGTTGCAGCCGGGACAGCTGGAGCTTCTGAAGGAGGGCGTGATGTAGAGGTATTAACTACGCGCTGTTGCGAAACCTGCATTGCCACCAGGGCAGTGCAGCATTACCCCTGGGTACAACGGTTGGGGTCAGTCGAGGTGAAACGGATCGTAGCCAGGGTTTGGTACGAACCAATCAGACGGTTCCACGTGGGAATGTATGATTAGTTCTGCCTGGCCACGAAGGGGTATAAGACGGGTGACCCAACGGACCTCGGGGAGTTCTCTCCCTACACGAACACAGAAGACTGGGCTGGAGCCTAGCTAGGACCCTGGACCAGCCTTCCAGCCCTTCTAAGGGCTAAGGCTCGGCATACCCAGTGGTCAGGACCCACCGGGCCAACGGTGGGTCAGATAGCCTCCCCTAGGTCCTAGCCGGAGGACTCTAGGCTAGGACAGCGGTAGACGTGTTAGTCCCGCCAAGTCCGGAGGCTGTATCTCCTTAGGTACCAAGGAGGTTAGCAGGAGACGTGTGAGTCCCGCCAAGTCCGGAGGCTGTACCTCCCTATGGTATCGGCTGAGGGGACCGTATATCCCTCTGTGTGTGTAAAGCGTTGTATAAGGAAATAATACAATAAACAGTGTGCCTCCTAAGAAGTCTGCTCGTCCTTACAACACTACACCATCAACAAGACCAGGACTCTGGGCTGCTTTTCAAGCTTTCGGAATCCCTAAGTCGATACTCACGATCATTAAGGGCCTTGATGATGGTAGGCAGGCCCGACTAAAACTACGTGGCCAGGATGCAGATCCATTCCTTGTTCACCTTGGGGGTGCGACAGGGATGTCATCTGGCTCCCACATAATTTAACATAATATTTACCACTTCGTTCAATAAGCTTTCAATGGCTGTGCCGGATTTATTTCCATCTGGTTCAGATACAATGGGCGGCAGGGTGCGGTTAAATGCTGGTTCCCTATTGGCCAACCATTTTATTCATGCTGATGATCTGGTGAAATCTGATAACTCAGATAATTAATTTGAGGCACTGCTGCTGAACCTGACGAGTGCTACTAAGAGGTATGGCCTTAACATCAGCCCCACAAAATTCAAGCAACCGGCCGAGGTATTTTGGCATGAAGCACTCCTGCCCCTCAACTCCCCATGAGTGATGGGGCAGTTGTGGAGGGAGTGGACAGGTTTTCATACCTGGGAAGTGTGCTTATGACCAGCTCCAGTTTGGCATCAGAGATCTCACTCTGAATCAGTTGAGCGGCATTATATTTTCATTGACTGCATAATGCTGCGTAAAAGCTACCTGGTCTGTCGCTCCACACGAAGCTTCGGGTCTTCTAGGCTACTTTCATGCCCTCCCTACTCTACGTTTGCAAAACTTATACCCCCCTAATGGAACATCTGTGCCAGTTAGAACTATTCAGGCTGGCCTGCCTACGACCCATCCTGGATTTAACTCGGCAAGAATGTGTGAGATCTGGACAAAGTCCCATGAGTGAGAGAGGGGCTAATCGCCATAGCATGGGCTGGAGAAGAGATATAGTTACTGGGTAAGTGAGTGGGTGAGTCAGTGGCACTGACTAGGGAAGAGATGGACTGATGCGGTATGGAAGAATGCGGAGTTCAGTGGACTTGCCGATGACCGGTTCCAGGAACGTCAAGGCCGGCTTCTGTGGAGGAGGTTCGTGAAGGACGCTGCTACTGGGCAGTTGGAGGCAGTCGCCCTCCAGCAAACAACGGAGGGTAGAGGAGCGACGCTCACAACAACGAGCGGAGCACTGAGAAGCTAAAATACAGCAAGTTGGCACAGTAGGGGGCACAGGTGGTGCATTGGCCAGTCATCTCAGTCAGTCGACCCATGCCACCTGCTGGGTCTGTACCGTAACCTGTCAGCCGACACTTCACGTGGCCTTAAAGTGCGCATAGCCTGGCACAAGCAACATGGTGGTGTCACCACCACTTAGTGATGAAAGGCAGTTGTTTTCCGTGTATTAATTTTGAGTTTCTGAGTGACCGAGATAAATAGACCCTGTGTGGTCCAGTCAGACTGTTGAGGCAAGCGCCGTTAACTAGTAGCACCTATGAAGGCTGGCACGGCACTTGAGGAATGGTGATGTAGCCAAATCATGTCCAGCCGCCTTTGTTTCCCCAGTCAATCGAGGGGAGACCCAGAACCGGTTCAGCTTTCGTCAACGTAATTGGTTCTGAGCGGGAATCGAACTCAGGTCGCCGTGGTTCGTAGTGCCGTGCACTAACCACTTCACTGGCAATCCCCTACTCACTCATCCACCCACTCACTCACTCACTGATCATCTCACAAGCCCACCCATCCACTCCCTAGCCTACTCACTCACCCAGCCACGCATCCACTCACTAACCCACTAATTCCCTCATCCGCTCACTCGCCCACTCACCCACACACTCACAAACTCACTCATCCAACACATCTGCTCACTCACTCGCTCACTCACCCACTCACTCACTCACCCACATACTCACTTACCCACACACGCACTCACCCACTCATCCACACACTCACTCATCTACACATCCGCTCACTCACTCACTCACTCACCCACTCACCCACTCACTCACTCACTTACCCACACACCCACTCACCCACAAACTCACCCATCCAACACATCCGCTCACTCACTCACTCACCCACTCACTCATTGCCCCACTCACCCACATACTCACTTACCCACACACTCACTCACCCACTCACCCACACACTCACAAACTCACTCATCCACACATCCGCTCACTCACTCACCCACTCACTCACTCCCCCACTCACCCACATACTCACTTAACCACACACTCACTCATCCACACAGACACTCACTCTGCCACTCACCCACCTATCCATTCACGTGCCAATGTTGCCCCCTGCGGTTTAAACTGGGGTAGGACGCTCAGTATTGTCCGAGACAGCCATCATCTCCCTCAGTGAGTGCATCGGCGGGTGGGCCAGTCGATGGATGAGTGGGTGGATGGGTGAGTGATTGGTTGGGTGAGTGGGTGAGCGAGTTAATAAGTGAGTGCATGTTTGAGTTTGTGAGAGTTGGTGAGTTGGTTAGTGACTGGGTGAGTGAGCGAGCTTGTGACTGAGTGGGGAGCGGTAGTGTAGCAGTTCGCGCTACGCTGTGCTGTGAACTCGGCTACCCGGATTCGATTCCCGCTCATGGCCAACACCAGTGTTCGCCATTATCTGAACCGGTCCTGGACCTCCCCTATGTCGTCTCAGCCTTAAATGAGTACCTGGTGCGGTGTGTAAACATCGCCACGGGGGAGACAAAGGCGGTCGGGCGTGGTGCTGGCCACCCACCCCCTCATGTGCCGTTCCGGCCTTCATAGGTGCTAATCGCTAACAACACTTGCCCCAAAAGTTTGCTGAAGTCTATAAGGGGGTTTTTGTCTTTGGTATGCAATGTCTAGGCTCGTGTAGTGTTTAAGCTGGGTAACGGTATGTGTTTATGTAAAAGTGTAGCGTATACTACGTATTGCGATGTATACAAAGTTACGTGTACAAATGTGTATGTAAATGTATACCTGTGTAAGTATTATACTCTTTGTGTTTTTTTCGGTAAAGTCATGTAGGTAAAATAAAAGAAATGAAAACAACGAAATTAAATCACGACGTTTTTCGGAGGCAACACAAGCTTCCGTCTTCAGGTGGAAACCGTCAAGGCAAAAAAATAGCTGTATCAAGTGAGTTATGTGTAAGTGTTGTGTTGTATGTAAACTGAATGTTGTACAACGTATCAAACATATAATTTTAATAAATGGTGCGCATAAAGGAATACAGGACTGTGAAACGTACGAACACTGTGTAAGTGCGTGTGTATGGATCTAAATGTGGAGTGCACGTGTACTGTGTGTAGTGAGTTCACGGGACACGGAGTCGGTGTAGTAGAGGCAGCACTGTTTATTTAACATAACAAGGGTTACACTGGAAGGGGTAACGGCCCCTTCACCCGTATACACTCTAGGACACCCCCTAGGCTATCAGGCCTAACTCCTGTGCTGCTAGTTCCTCTAGCTACAGGCGCTAGAGAAGGCTATCTGATCTGGCCCTGGTCAAGCACAGATCACGGCACCCCACCAACCAGACCGACCCTTAAAAGGGTTTCGGCTCTGAGGCTCTGGGGCCGCACCACCGGCTTGCCCTGCCGGCCCTGAAAGGACAGCGGTCAGGGGAGTCCCAGGGTCTATCTAGCCGGCCTTACTTCTTCACTGGTTCTTCATTTAGATTTAAAGCTTTCGTGACTGCAGTGATCACAAAATAATATCTCCAAAATCTTGAATAAACGCAGGATGCAGGTCCGTTTCAACACATTACATAAAATCCGTGATCTGGTTCTGTCTGTAAAATATGTGATTCCGGACATACAGTACCCTGGTGTCTACAAACTAAGTTGCCTCTGTGGTAGTTGTTACATTGGAGAAACCAAACGATATGTCTCAGACCGCATTCGTGAACACAAAGCAAACATTAAACATGGCAGGACCAACACCTCGGCCGTGGCTGATCACTGTTATAATTCAGTAGGCTCACATGACATTGACTTCTCCAAGACAGAGGTTCTTTGCAAGCCATCTGGATACCACGAGAGATTCGTTCATGAGGCAATCCACTATACAATCACAAAGACAATTTAAACCGAGAAGATAGATTCTGGCTTAGCAATCATTAAAAGTCTTCTTTAGTTCTTTCGGTAAAGTCACGTAGAATGAGAATAAAATGATAAATTGATAAAATAAAATAACACAATAATATTCTCACGACGTTTCGGCCACAACACAAGCGGCCTTCATCAGGTGAAGGGACGAGACTGTCTGGTAGGACAGCGCTGGAGTGAAAAAGCCACGTTCAGATCACGACCTTTAAGCTGTGTGAGAGGAAACAAAGCACCTTGACAAAGGGATTAGCATATAATTTAGCATTGAAATGGCTGAGTGATTAGCTTGTGACTGGTCACAGAATGGCTATGTTAAAAGTTAAAGCATACACATCCGCAGAGGCACCCCTTGACAAAGGAATTAGCATAGAATTTAGCATTCCGTCTTCAGGTGGAAACCGTCAAGGCAAAAAAATAGCTGTATCAAGTGAGTTATGTGTAAGTGTTGTGTTGTATGTAAACTGAATGTTGTACAACGTATCAAACATATAATTTAAATAAATGGTGCGCATAAAGGAATACAGGACTGTGAAACGTGCGAACACTGTGTAAGTGCGTGTGTATGGATCTAAATGTGGAGTGCACGTGTACTGTGTGTAGTGAGTTCACGGGACACGGAGTCGGTGTAGTAGTGGCAGCACTGTTTATTTAACATAACAAGGGTTACACTGGAAGGGGTAACGGCCCCTTCACCCGTATACACTCTAGGACACCCCCTAGGCTATCAGGCCTAACTCCTGTGCTCCTAGTTCCTCTAGCTACAGGCGCTAGAGAAGGCTATCTGATCTGGCCCTGGTCAAGCACAGATCACGGCACCCCACCAACCAGACCGACCCTTAAAAGGGCTTCGGCTCTGAGGCTCTGGGGCCGCACCACCGGCTTGCCCTGCCGGCCCTGAAAGGACAGCAGTCAGGGGAGTCCCAGGGTCTATCTAGCCGGCCTTACTTCTTCACTGGTGCTTCATTTAGATTTAAAGCTTTCGTGACTGCAGTGATCACAAAATAATATCTCCAAAATCTTGAATAAACGCAAGATCCAGGTCCGTTTCAACACATTACATAAAATCCGTGATCTGCTTCTGTCTGTAAAATATGTGATTCCGGACATACAGTACCCTGGTGTCTACAAACTAAGTTGCCTCTGTGGTAGTTGTTACATTGGAGAAACCAAACAATATGTCTCGGACCGCATTCGTGAACACAAAGCAGACCTTAAACATGGCAGGACCAACACCTCGGCCGTGGCTGATCACTGTTATAATTCAGTAGGCTCACATGACATTGACTTCTCCAAGACAGAGGTTCTTTGCAAGCCATCTGGATACCACGAGAGATTCGTTCATGAGGCAATCCACTATACAATCACAAAGACAATATAAACCGAGAAGATAGATTCTGGCTTAGCAATCATTAAAAGTCTTCTTTGGTTCTTTCGGTAAAGTCACGTAGAATGAGAATAAAATAATAAATTGATAAAAAATAACACAATAATATTCTCACGACGTTTCGGCCACAACACAAGCGGCCTTCATCAGGTGAAGGGACGAGACTGTCTGGTAGGACAGCACTGGAGTGAAAAAGCCACGTTCAGATCACGACCTTTAAGCTGTGTGAGAGGAAACAAAGCGCCTTGACAAAGGAATTAGCATATAATTTAGCGGTATTAAGACTCTCACACCACGGTTACTGGTATGGTTTACAAAATGGAGTATAATGGCGCCTCGCAGCTGTCTCTCTCCCCCTCCTCTGTTCTGAGCATGGATGAACTCGTCCGTCTGAACGGGGCCCGTAGCTATCCGTGTTGCTAAAGTTGAGGGTAAGAATCCACCCATTTTTTCGCCATATAGCATTGTGATATATAACGACTTATTGTTGGTAGCTTAGCTGATTGGAGAATATAGAGTTTATTGATAACATTAAGGTAATTTATATTTTAGTTTTTTATTGGTTCACTATATAGTACTGTGAATAGCTCAGATGTGTAGGCCTTGACTTCAACATAGCCAATTCTGTGACCAGTCACTAGCTAATCACTCAGTTATTTCAATGCTAAATTCGCCTAGTTATTTCAATGCTAAATTCTCCTGTTTGATTTGTACTAAGTGCCTCGGTGAATGTGTATGCTCTGACTTTAACATAGCTATTTCTGTGACCAGTTACAAGCTAATCACTCAGCTATTTCAATGCTAAATTCTATGCTAATTCCTTTGTCAAGGGGTGCCTCTGCGGATGTGTATGCTTTAACTTTTAACATAGCCATTTCTGTGACCAGTCACAAGCTAATCACTCAGCCATTTCAATGCTAAATTATATGCTAATTCCTTTGTCAAGGTGCTTTGTTTCCTCTCACACAGCTTAAAGGTCGTGATCTGAAAGTGGCTTTTTCACTCCAGCGCTGTCCTAACAGACAGTCTCGTCCCTTCACCTGATGAAGGCCGCTTGTGTTGTGGCCGAAACGTCGTGAGAATATTATTGTGTTATTTTATTTTATCAATTTATTATTTTATTCTCATTCTACGTGACTTTACCGAAAGAACCAAAGAAGATGAATCATTGCAGTCACGAAAGCTTTAAATCGAAATGTTACGACATGTTTTTGTATTGTTCATGTTCGTGAAATTTGTTAAATTGCCTTACAATAAATGCTTTGCAACCTGTTAAAGGCCAAATCCTTTCATGTAATGATTTATACATGTCATAGTTCACACAAACACTCCATCCATCTGTTCCTGGCCCGGGCCCTCTGTCAAATTTTAGAACCCATTGTGGCCCTCGAGTCAAGCAATTTGCCAACCCCTGCTCTAGCACTTTCTCCTTAAAGTCTCTTACAGATATAACGAGAAATAAAAACCCAGCCCACAGGAGATTGCACACTGAAGTACGGCCGGAGTTTGAGGCTGCGCACGGCTCCCTAAGTTTACCCTCGGGGCCTCTGAGGCGACCGGCTGTCCACCGCACCATTGCCCAGCATTTGGAGGCTGCAATCTGCCATTACAATTTGTGGCAAGCACTTTCTGTGTGTGTTTGTAATGAGCGCGACCTCGTAACGTATTCGATCAGCAATGGAAAGCCAGTGCAGCTCAACGCGCACTGCACAGACACGGTACAATCTTTCAGTGACTCCGCCGCGACACGTGGCAGACAATTTTTTTCCACGCTGCAGCTTGGTAAAATATATATATTTTTTAATAAACGTCCCGTAGAGTAGTGAGTTGCAATAATCGAACCTTGCCAATGCGATATGGCTACACGCCATCGTTTTGGCTATGTCACTGTGCAACCAGCTGCTGCTCCGATGCTGTTACGGAAGCCAAGAAGCTGATGGTCTTCGGAGCAGTGTATGTGGACCTCCACTAGGTGGAGACGAAGGCGGCGTGGTAAAGTTATGATGCAGGTTACCCACCAACTTGTGTGCTGTTCTCGGTAACAGCAGTTGCCTCAATAACCTGCTAGAGACTATATGGGGGCTCTTTGCTGTGAGGTCATGAGGCAGGAGCCTTACTGACAGTATGCGTTGCGCTCGATATCTGAAATCAACTGGCGTGGTCTCCAAACTCGACTTGTTGCTGTACTCCCACAGATTCACATGAAGTCCATTGACTCACAACAACAACCGCATTGCACCACAAGGTGGCGACGACGTCACCACGGAGCTTATGCCATGCAAGGTGCACTTTGGGTGGGTGAGTGGGTGGGTGAGGTAGGTGAAGTGGGTGAGGTGAGTGGGTGGGTTGGGTGAGGTAGGTAGGTGAGGTGAGTGGGTGAGGTGGGTGGTGTGAGGTGAGTGGGTGGGTCTGGTGAGGTGAGTGGGTGAGGTGAGTGGGTGAGGTGGGTGAAGTGAGTGGGGTGGGTGAGGTGAGGTGGGTAGGTGGGTGGGTGGGTGAGGTGAGGTGAGGTGAATGGGTGGGTGAGGTGAGGTGAGGTGAATGGGTGGGTGAGGTGAGGTGAATGGGTGGGTGGGTGAGGTGAGGTGGGGTGAATGCGTGGGTGAGGTGAGGTGGGGTGAAAGCGTGGGTGGGTGAGGTGAGGTGAATGGGTGGGTGAATGGGTGGGTGAGGTGAGGTGAATGGGTGGGTGAGGTGAGGTAAATGGGTGGGTGAGGTGAGGTGAATGGGTGGGTGAGGTGAGGTGAGGTGGGGTGAATGGGTGGGTGGGTGAGATGAGGTGAGGTGAATGGGTGGGTGGGTGAGGTGAGGTGAATGGGTGGGTGTGTGAGGTGAGGAGAATGGTGGGTGAGGTGAGGTGAGGTGGTTTGAATGGGTGGGTGAGATGAGGTGGGGTGAATGGGTGAGGTGAGGTGAGGTAGGGTGAATGGGTGGGTGAGGTGAATGGGTGGGTGAGGTGAGGTGAGGTGAATGGGTGGGTGGGTGGGTGAGGTGAGGGGAGGTGAATGGGTGGGCAAGGGGGTTGTTGACCGAGTGTGGGGGTGAGGAGAACAGTGGGGAGTGGTTCGATTCCTGCTCACGGCCAACACCAGTGACTATTATTTTAACCGGTCCTGGGCCTCTCCTAGGTCGAATCAGCCTCAATGATTACCTGGTGCAATGTTAAATGTCGCCAAAAATTCGGTCAGGCGTGATGCTGGCCACCCACCCGTCGTGTGCCGTGCCAGCTTTCACAGGTGCTCGCCAACAGCACTCGCCCCAACAGTCTGTTAATAGGCTATACGGGGGAATCTTCGTCTTGTGTGGTTGAGTGAGTGGTTGACTGCGTGTGTCGGCCGGTAACGCTGTCATGGTTGTTAGCAATCCATGGGAGGAAGTCCGAAACCGATCAGCTATTTGGTGCTCGTAGCCACCAAAAGCAGCAAAGGGTAGCTCTGGATGGTTGCGAGGGGCTGGTGACCCCACTCCAGGAGCTTGAAACCTACCCTCGGGGTTCCTCCAGAATCGGCAACAAAAAAAACACTGTGAGTGGCCACGTGGAATGTTGGAAGCCTCATTGCGGAGAAGAGGCTGCCACTCCTCTGTCAGGAGATGGGTTCGGTACCACCTGGATTGAACTCATGAGGTCTGGTGGACTGTCTATGACTCCAGTCACTGAGGGGTGGACAGTCCCTTACTCGGGATAGGAGATTGCCAAACAAAAGGGAGTTGCTATTCTTTTGAACAAAATAATGAACGGGGGTATGAGAGCGTTGAGGTGAAGTGCGGGAAGCCGTGAGTCCCAAATTACTGTGCGCTCGCTTCCCCGTCAATGGGAGGTGAGGAATGATGGTGGTGGTGGCATATACCCCAAATTCATCAGTGAGCGAAAAAGTAGCTTACAGCGCCACACCAATTACCATCCTTTGGGTAAAGAATGGTGATCAGAGAGAACCAGGAAATGGTTTGCAGATTTGCTGAGCATTTCTGTGAGGTCTTGAGAGAGGGGAGATCCCTCAGCCAGGAAAACATGATGGCGAAAGATGAGGATGACCCTGCTGAGACTGCGATGCTTTAAATATTGGAATAAGAAGTCACTCACTGTAAGTGACTGGCTGAGGTGCCATCTGTTTAAGTACGGAAGGCGATCCAAAGTCTGAGACCAGGAAAAGCACCCTACAATGATGATCTCCCAAGCGAACTGCGCAGAGAAGGTGCCTTTTGTGGGCTAACTGTCCTACATGACATCATAATAACAGTCTGAACCACTAGGTGAGTTCGACTGGATGCCCTACTGGTCCCCCTTTTAAGAAAGGAAACGCACAGACTGTAACAACCACAGGGGTATGTTCCTCCTAAGTCTGTCGGGAAAGGTTCAGACAAGGATTGTTCAACATCACCTGGCCATGTATTTTGTGCCATCATCTACCCTATCACTCCCCATGAGTGATAGGGCAGTTGTGGAGAGAGTGGAGGGTTCCGAAACCTGGGCAGTGTGCTTATGACCAACTCCGGTTTGACAGCAGATGTTTCACTCCGAATCAGTCAGGTGCCATTATATCGATAGGAAACGTGGGTGGACTGGAAGCCCAACCGGGATTAATTCACAGGAGGCAGGAGATTAATTGTGTATGTCTGTGCATGTCAGTCCACGTGGGAGGGGTGGGGCTGGGTGGAAAGGGGAGGGTAGGGAGGGGCTGGGTGGAGAGGAGCTGGGTGGGGAGGGTGGGGCTGGGTGGGGAGGGGCTGATCACCCCGTGGTGCCCTTATAAAATGCAAGGTTTAACCTACTCAAGCCGGCTTGTGCCCGCCCTCACAGTCGGGCATATTGTGCGGAATACACCACGTGCCGCCTTTGACCCTGGCCATTGACCAATCAGCCCAACGTTCCTGCAAGCTCCCTCCGCAGGGGGCTGGTATTTTCAGCAGCTGCGTAACTTTGTGTGGAAGATACCTGGTTTGTCGCCCCACACGAAGCTTCTGGTCTTCTCAGCCATGGTCATGCCCTCTCTGCTTAATGCTTGAACAATGTGGATCCCCTAATGGAACATCTGCGCCAGTCAGGAACATTCCGGCTGGCATGCTAACGATCCATCCTGGGTTTGAGCAGGATTGGAGCTCACACATCTTTTAAATATCTAGACAAAGTCCCATCGGTGAGCTCCTCTGGCAGGCAAGGTTGCGTTGGCTGAGGCATGTAGCTCGCATGCCCAGCCATATAGTGTAGTGTATAGTAGTGTAGTGTATAGTGTAGTGTATAGTAGTGTAGTGTATAGTAGCATAGTGTAGTGTATAGTGTAGTGTATAGTGTAGTGTATAGTGTAGTGTATAGTGTATAGTAGTGTATAGTGTAGTGTATAGTAGTGTATAGTAGTGTAGTGTATAGTGTAGTGTATAGTGGTGTAGTGTATAGTAGTGTAGTGTATAGTAGTCTAGTATAGTGTATAGTGTAGTGTATAGTGTAGTGTATAGTGTAGTGTATAGTAGTGTATCGTGCAGTGTATAGTAGTGTATAGAGTAGTGTATAGTATTGTAGTGTATAGTGTAGTGTATAGTGTAGTGTATAGTGTAGTGTATAGTGGTGTAGTGTATAGTAGTGTAGTGTATAGTAGTGTAGTCTATAGTAGTGTAGTGTATAGTGTAGTGTATAGTAGTGTAGTGTATAGTAGTGTAGTGCATAGTAGTGTAGTGTATAGTGTAGTGTATAATAGTGTAGTGCATAGTAGTGTATAGTAGTGTAGTGTATAGTGTAGTGTCTAGTGTAGTGTATAGTAGTGTGTATAGTGTAGTGTATAGTGTAGTGTAGTGTATAGTGTAGTGTATAGTAGTGTAGTGTATAGTAGTGTAGTGTATAGTTATGCTATACGATGGATCTTTATCTTTTTGTGTGGTTTAGTGGGTAAGTAGGTGAGTGTAAGTGAGCATGTGGGTGAGTGCTTGAGTGAGTAGGTGGGTGAGTGGTCAGTGTGTAAGTTGATGCTTAAGAGAGTGAGCAAGCGGGTGAGTGGGTACATATTCGTGTGGAAGGGTGAGTGAGTGGGTGATTTAGTGGGTGAGTACGTGGGAAAGTGGGTGGGTGAGTGCTATATGGATGTGTGGGTGAGTGGGTGAGTTAGTGAGTGGGTGAATTAATAAGTGAGTTTGTGGATGAGTGGGTAGGTGAGTGAGTGAGTGAGCGGTCAACTTAGTGGGTGAGTGGGTCGGTGGTTGAGTGGGTTGGTGGATGGGTGGGTGAGTGAGTGGTCTCGTGGATTTTTTATTCCCTTACCGCTAATCTGCGTGAGTTTCCCCTGGGATAGACCCACACTCTTGGTGTTTCTGTTTGTCCAGTGATTCTATTTTTGTCGACTCCACTGCTACTACACGACACATCCAGTGTTATAACCTTGGCCCAGACCTGTGCTGGCTGACAAGGATCTGTGAGTGTGTTTGTGTGGTCTGTGGCTGACGGGGAAGTGTTTTATAAAAAAAAAACACCCCCAATGAACTCTGTCATTTGCGTAGAGATAGTTGGGAGGTTTTAGCTGGACTGACAGGCTGTGTGTGGGCGCCCGCTGTGGTTAAGATATGTTAACTACCTCGCCTCGTGTACAGGAGGTCGTGGATTCAATCGCGACTCTGACGCCTGCTGCTGTATATGTGGAGTTTGCAAGTTTATCTCTCTCTCTCCCCGCGGTCTCGTGGATTTTTTTCCTCCGGGTCCTCCGGTGTGTCCCTCCACATTTAGAAACACGCCTGTAGACTATTTAGACGTATTTATTTCTTCTGATACACATCTCCAAATGGTAATACGCCCGTTTTGTTGAGTTATCATTTGTGGCCAGATCGTTTTTTTAAAATAAGTTAATACCTCAGTGGGCTTTGCCTGGCGGGATGGGGATGGTGTCGTTGTATCTGCAGGTGTTTGGGTGATTTGGTTACCTTTCTTGTACTTTGCACTACTGTCCGTGTTTTTGTGCAGTTTGTTGCTGTAACGTTCTTACCCGCCCCAACTGGACATTTGAGAAAAAAAGAGCTTCATAGCTCATCGGATTCCCTGCTGCAGTATAAATAAACATTCTGATTCTGAGCATTAAAATGAAGCGTCGTGAGTATTTGGCCGTTGCTATAAATTGTCACGTGATGATGACGATGATCATGACGATGATGATGATGGCATCAGCCACTTTGTTGAACCTCGATTATTTGTGATGGCCAGGTCAGGGCTTCTGAAAAAAGAAGCTACGTGGCTCAGTGAGCCTTGCCTAGTGATTGTACTAATAATGATAATAATCATTGATGAAGCGCCCTTTTAACAATCGTTCTCAGTGCGTGGAATTCGCCTCGGGCTGAAATGAATTCTTCCAGAGTTACAGGCGGAAGAGGTGAAGGCACCTGATATGCAAATCGCAAAACTCGCACGGCAAGAGAGGGGAGAGAGAGAGAGGGGAGAAAATAAGAGAGGGTGGTGAGAGACGGAGGATGGGGAGGAAAATCGAGAGGTATATTAGAAATATTACATAGAAAACATAGAGAGAGAGAGGGGAGGGCATAGACATGGAGTAGGGAGAGAGGGGGTAGAGAGAGAGGGGTAGAGAGAGGGGGTAGAGAGAGGGGGTAGAGAGAGGGGGGTAGAGAGAGGGGGTAGAGAGAGGGGGGTAAATAGAGAGTGGGGGGTAGAGAGGGGGTAGAGAGAGAGAGAGGGGGTAGAGAGAGAGGGAGGGGGTAGAGGGAGAGAGGGGGGGTAGAGAGAGGGGGGTAGAGAGAGGGGGGTAGAGAGAGGGGGTAGAGAGAGGGGGTAGAGAGAGGGGGGTAGAGAGAGGGGGGTACAGAGACAGGGGGTAGAGAGAGAGGTGGTAGAGAGAGAGGGGATAGAGACAGATGGGGTAGAGAAAAGGGGGGTGGTAGAGAGAGGGGGTAGAGAGAGGGTGTAGAGGGAGAGGGGGGTAGAGAGAGCGGTTAGAGAGACGGGGTAGAGAGAGGGGGGGTAGAGAGAGGGGGAAGAGAGAGAGGGGGGTAGAGAGAGAGGGGGTAGAGAGAGAGGGGGTAGAGAGAGGGGGTAGAGAGAGAGGGGGTAGAGAGAGGGGGTAGACAGAGGGGGTAGAGAGAGGGGGGTAGAGAGATAGGGGGGTAGAGAGGGGGGTAGAGAGAGAGGGGATAGAGAGAGGGGGTAGAGAGAGAGGAGGGAGAGAGGGGTTAGAGAGAGGGGGTAGAGAGAGGGGTTAGAGAGAGAGAGAGGGTAGAGAGAGAGGGGGTAGAGTGAGAGAGAGAGGGGAGAGAGAGGGGGTGGAGAGAGAGAGAGGGGGGGGTAGAGAGAAGGGGTAGAGAGAGAGAGCGGGCAGAGACAGAGGGGGGTGTAGAGAGAAAGAGAGAGGGGGTAGAAAGAGAAGATGTAGAGAGAGAGGGAGTAGAGAGAGGGGGTAGAAAGAGAGGGGGTAGAGAGAGAGGGGCTAGAGAGAGGGGGTAGAGAGAGAGGGGGTAGAGAGAGGGGGGGTAGAGAGAGAGGGGGTAGAAAGTGAGGGGGGTAGAGAGAGAGGGGGGGTAGAGAGAGAGGAGGTAGAGAGAGAGGGAGTAGAGAGAGGGGGTAGAGAGAGGGGGTAGAGAGAGAGAGGGGGTAGAGAGAGAGAGGGGGTAAAGAGAGGGGGTAGAGAGAGAGGGGGTAGAGAGAGAGGGGGGTAGAGAGGGGGGGTAGAGAGACAGGGGGTAGAGAGGGGGGGGGGGTAGAGATAGAGGGGGTAGAGAGAGAGGGGCGTTAGAGAGAGGGGTAGAGAGAGAGGGGGGATAGAGCGAGGGGGTAGAGAGAGAGGGGGGTAGAGAGGGGGGGTGTAGAGAGAGAGGGGGTAGAGAGAGAGAGAGGGGGTAGAGAGAGAGGCGGTAGAGGGAGAGGGAATGGGTAAGGAGAGCAGAGCTTGAAATATTTTTGCGAAATATTTTCATTTAAAAAGGGGGGGGGGTGGTTACATTAAGCAAAGCAATGATAATTAAAAAAACAAAAAACTGAAATGATGAACGAAGCAAAGTGCCGACTACACCGAGCATCTTTCTTGTTTCCTCTGATCGTAAAAAAGAGAGAGAGATGATGGGGAAGGAGAGAGAGAGAGAGTGGGGGATGAGTGAGAAAGAGAGAGGGAGAGAAAATAATGCGGACACGGAAAATAGATTTTATTTTTGTTGAGCCTCTGGTCACTTGACCTCAATAGGAGCTCACAGACTCAGGCAGCGGTGAGCAATGCGAGCTGGGTCGCATTCCGAGTTACAGGGGAATGAAGGCTCTGTCCCTCAACGCTCTCCAGCTGGCGACTACGCAAATCCGCCTGGGCGGATACACGTGGTGTGGTGACGCGTTCAAATCGTAGCTTGACGCGAATAATCATGCACGTGCGTATGGTGAATCTGCCAATCTAAAATGATTGCTTTAGCTATGAAGACATTTTTCTATTTAAAGCTTTCGTGACTGCAGGGATTCATATTCTTGATTCTTTCGGTAAAGTCACCACCACGTAGAAGGGAAACAATAAAATAATAAAAATAAAACGTAATAAGATACAATTCTCACGACGTTTCGGCCACAACACAAGTAGCCTTCTCTTAGCGCATAGTTTGAGGAAGGCTGCTTGTGTTGTGGCCGAAACGTCGTGAGAATTTTATTTTATTATGTTATATTTTTATTATTGAACTTCTTTCGCACCGTACGTAGCCAACCGTGCCAATCGGAGGTAGTATATAGTGCAGTGTATATTCGTGTATTGTGTAGTGTAGTGTTTAGTAAAGTGTATAGTTGTGGAGTGTATAGTAGTGTAGTGTAAAGTATTGTAGTGTATAGTAGTGTATAGTGTAGTGTATAGTAGTGTAGTGTATAGTAGTGTATAGTAGTGTGATTTAGTGTATAGTAGTGTAGTGTATAGTGTAGTGTATAGTAGTGTAGTGTATAGTGTAGTGTATAGTGTAGTGTATAGTAGTGTAGTGTATAGTTGTGAGTGTATAGTAGAGCAGTGTATAGTAGTGTAGTGTATAGTATAGTGTATAGTAGTGTAGTGTATAGTAGTGTAGTGTATAGTATAGTGTATAGTAGTGTAGTGTATAGTAGTGTACTGTATAGTAGTGTACTGTATAGTGTAGTGTAAGTTATTTTAGTGTATAGTAGTGTATAGTATAGTGTATAGTAGTGTAGTGTTTAGTCGTGTAGTGTATAGTAGTGTAGTGTATAGTAGTGTAGTGTATTGTGTAGTGTATAGTATTGTAGTCTTTAGTAGTGTATTGTAGTGTATTATATAATGTAGTGTATAGTAGTGTAGTATATAATGAAGTCTATAGTAGTGTAGCGTATAGTATTGTAGTGTATAGTGCAGTGTGTAGTAGTGTAGTGTATAGTATTGTAGTTTATAGTAGTGTAGTGTATAGCAGTGTAGTGTATAGTATAGTATTGTATAGTAGTGTATAGTATTGTATAGTAGTGTAGTGTATAGTGTAGTGTACAGTAGTGTAGTGTATAGTGTAGTGTATAGTAGTGTAGTGTATGGTAGTGTATAGTAGTGTAGTGTATAGTAGTGTAGTGTATAGTAGTGTAGAGTATAGTAGTGTATAGTATTGTAGTGTATAGTAGTGTAATGTATAGTGTAGTGTATAGTAGTGTAGTGTATAGTAGTGTAGTGTATAGTAGTGTAGTGTATATTAGTGTAGTGTTTAGTAGTGTATGGTAGTGGTGTATATCAGTGTAGTGTATAGTAGTGTATAGTGTAGTGTATAGTGTAGTGTATAGTGTAGTGTATAGTGTAGTGTATAGTGTAGTGTATAGTGTAATATATATAGTAGTGTATAGTATTTTAGTGTATAGTAGTGTAGTGTATAGTATTGTAGTGTATAGTAGTGTAATGTATAGTAGTGTAGTGTATAGTGTAGTATATAGTAGTGTAGTGTATAGTAATGTATGGTAGTGGTGTATAGCAGTGTAGTGTATAGTAGTGTATAGTGTAGTGTATAGTGTAGTGTATAGTGTAATATATAGTAGTGTATAGTGTAGTGTATAGTGTAATATATAGTAGTGTATAGTATTGTAGTGTATATTAGTGTAGTGTATAGTATTGTAGTGAATATTAGTGTAGTGTATAGTATTGTAATGTATAGTAGTGTAGTGTATAGTGATGTACAAGCGTTGAACTTGTTCCACACCGTACGTAGCCAACCGTGCTCGTCGTTGCTGTGCGGGGAGTTGGGGTTTAACAAACTAAACGCAAACTCCAAAGTTATGATGACACGGAAGTCGATTTGTTTTTTTGGTTTAAAATTTATTGACCATGGCCGCTGGACCTCGACAGGAACTTGCAGACTCAGGTGGCGAGGAATGCGAGCCGGGTCACATTCTGAGCGGGTTTTTCGTACCAGCAGATGTGTACATTGGTGATATCGGAATCGGAATCGAAATCCGATTAGACACCTGGCAAACACGTATTGACAGCTCAACGAAGTGGCTTATCGTGGGGGGGGCATTCTACTGCTACATCCATGGAAAGCTTCTCTTGGTATGTAGTGGAAAGAGATGTTTAATATGGTGGGAGCCAGAGGACATCCCTATCACACCCCAAGGTGAACAGCGAATGGCTCGTACTCCCGGCCACGCAGTTTTACCCGGGCCCTCTCACCTTCATGAAGGTCCTTAATGATCGTGAGCAGAGTATCACGGACTCTGACAGCACGAAGATCAACCCAGAGCCCAGGCCTATTGATGGTGTCATAGGCATTGAGCAGCTCAATGAAGCAGAGATGTACGTACTGTCGGAATTCCCTACACTGCTGTTGTAGCAGACAGACAGAAAAAATGGCAACTGAGCAGGACCGCCATTTCCTGAAACCGCATTGGGGCTCCACAAGCCTCTCCTCAGAGTGCCTGAAAAGGCGGTGTTGAATAATTCTTGCCAGGACCTTTCCCGGCACACTGAGGAGTGAGATGCCCCTGTAGTTGTTACAGTCTGTGCGGCCCCCCTTCTTTAAGAGGGGGACCATCAGGGCATCCTGTGGAACCCATCCAGTCGTCCAGACTGTTGTCATGATGTCATGTAGGGCAGTCTGTGCACAAACGCCACCCTCCCTCAGCATTTCGCTTGGGAGATCATCTCTGCCCGGTGCGTTTCTGGTCTCAGACTGCGGATCGCCTTCAGGACTTCCTCAACAGATAGCACCTCAGCCAGCCACGCACAGAGAGTGGCGACTTCCTCCAATATTGGAGGCACTGCAACCCCAAGCAGGGACGTCCCCACCTTGCCCCACGATGATTCTCCTTAAGCATTGACACTCGCATAGACACACGTAGATACGTCATCAGCACACTGATATTCGTCCAGCCCACCGGTGATGGTGATTGCACTGAGGGAGAGAGAGAGAGGAGCACGGGAATTTGAGAAAAGGTCACGGGGAGGAGGACTCGGGGAGGAGAGAAAGGGAGGGGAGATAAAGTGTTCTGCAGAAACATGCGGAGACGCGCAGAGAGAGAGAGGGGCGGAGGTATGGTGAGACACGTAGAGTGAGTGCGTGAGTGTGTAGGTAGGTGAGTGAGTTGGTAGGTGAGTGAGTGGGTAGGTGAGTGAGTGGGTAGGTGAGTGAGTTGGTGAGTGTGTAGGTGAGTGAGCGGATCGGTGAGTGAGTGAGTAGGTGAGTGAGTGGGTAGGTGAGTGAGTAGACGAGTGTGTAGGTGAGTACGTGGATCGGTGAGTGAGTGGGTAGGTGAGTGAGTGCGTGGATCGGTGAGTGAGTGGGTAGGTGAGTGAGTGAATGGGTAGGTTAGTGAGTGGATAGGTGAGTGAGTGGGTAGGTTAGTGAGTGGGTGAGTAGTTGAGTGAGTGGGTAGATGAGTGGGTGGGTAGGTGAGTGAGTTGGTGAGTGTGTAGGTGAGTGAGTGGGTAGGTGATTGAGTGGGTAGGTGAGTGAGTGAGTCAGTGAGTGTGTAAGTTAGTGAGTGGATCGGTGAGTGAGTGTGTAGGTGAGTGAGTTGGTGAGTGTGTAGGTGAGTGAGTGGGTAGTTGAGTGAGTGGGTAGGTGAGTGAGTGGGTGAGTGTGTAGGTTAGTGAGTGGATCGGTGAATGAGTGAGTGGGTAGGTGAGTGAGTTGGTGAGTGTGTAGGTGAGTGAGTGGGTAGGTGAGTGAGTGGATCGGTGAGTGAGTGGGTAGGTGAATGACTGGGTAGGTGAGTGAGTTGGCAAGTGTGTAGGTTAATGAGTGGATCGGTGAGTGAGTGGGTAGGTGAGTGAGTTGGTGAATGCGTTGGTGAGTGAGTGGGTAGGTGAGTGAGTGGATCGGTGTGTGAGTGGGTATGTGAGTGAGTTGGTGAGTGAGTGAATGAGTGGGTAGGTGAGTGAGTGGGTGAGTGTGTAGGTGAATGAGTTGGTAGGTGAGTGAGTGGATCGGTGAGTGAGTGAGTAGGTGAGTGAGTTGGTGAGTGAGTTGGTGAGTGAGTGGATAGGTGAGTGAGTTGGTGAGTGTGTAGGTGAGTGAGTTGGTGAGTGTGTAGGTTTGAAAGTGGGAAGGTGAGTAAGTGGGTAGTTGAGTGAGTGGGTGACTGTGTAGGTTAGTGAGTGGATCAGTGAGTGAGCGAGTGAGTTGGTGAGTGAGTGGGTAGGTGAGTGAGTGGTCAGGTTAGTGAGTGGGTAGGTGAGTCAGTGAGTAGGGGAATGAGTGAGTGGGTGAGTGGGTGAGTGGGTGGGTGAGTGAGTGAGTGTGTGGGTGAGTGAGTTTTGAGTGGTTGGGTGAGTGGGTGAGTGGGTGAGTGAGTGAGTGGGTGAGTGAGTGAGTGAGTTGGTGACTGAGTGGGTGAGTGAGTGGGTGAGTGAGTGGGTGAGTGGGTGGGTGAGTGCGTGGGTGAGTGGGTTAGTGAGTGAGTGGGTGAGTGGGTGGGTGAGTGGGTGAGTGGGTGAGTGGGTGGGTGAGTGAGTGGGTGAGTGGGTGAGTGAGTGAGTGGGTGGGTGAGTGAGTGAGTGAGTGAATGGGTGAGTGGGTCGGTGGGTGAGTGAGTGGGTGAGTGGGTGAATGTGTGGGTGAGTGAGTGGGTGAGTGAGTCGGTGGGTGAGTGAGTGGGTGAGTGGGTGGATGAATGGGTGAGTAAGTAAGTGGGTGAGTGAGTGAGTTGGTGAGTGAATGGATGAGTGAGTGGGTGGGTGAGTGAGTGAGTGAGTGGGTGGGTGAGTGAGTGGGTGCGTGAGTGAGTGAGTGAGTGTGTGAGTGGGTGAATGGGTGGGTGAGTGAGTGGGTGAGTGAGTCGGTGGGTGAGTGAGTGGGTGAGTGGGTGGATGAATGGGTGAGTAAGTGAGTAGGTGAGTGAGTTGGTGAGTGAGTGGATGAGTGAGTGAGTACGTGGGTGGGTGGGTGAGTGAGTGGGTGAGTGAGTGGGTGAGTGGGTGAGTGAGTCGGTGAGTGAGTGGGTGAGTGGGTGGTTGAGTGAGTGAGTAGGTGGGTGAGTGGGTGAGTTGGTGAGTGAGTGGGTGAGTGAGTGGGTGAGTGAGTGGGTGAGTGAGTGAGTGGGTGAGTGGGTGAGTGAGTGGGTGAGTGATTGGGTGAGTGTGTGGGTGAGTGAGTGGGTGGGTGAACGAGTTAGTGAGTGTGTCTGTCGTCTTACGCTTTAGACAATGGCCCTTCATCAGTCTGTTAACGCTACACTGGGGTACTTTTTCTTTCCTGGTGATGATGGTTGTGGCAGTGATGGTGGTGGCAGTAATGGTGATGGTGGTGGCAATTATGGTGATGGTGGTGGCAGTGATGGTGGAGGTGTCAGTGACGGTGATGGTGGTGGCAGATATGGTGATGGTGGCAGTAATGGTGATGGTGGTGGCTGTGATGGTGGAGGTGGCAGTGATGGTGGAAGTGATGGTGATGGTGGTGGCAGTGATGATGATTTTGCTTGTATATTTTGGCCCAGAAATGGCGTCACTGATGGTGATGGTGATGATGGTGGCGGTGATGGTGGCTGAGGTAAGGTGATGCTGATGATTTTTCTGATGTTGATGCTGATGCAGGCTGTGTTCACTATGACGCTGCGAATGTTGCTAATGTTGATGTTAATTGTGTTTTTAGGGGCAAATCGATTTCACCTTCTACAAGAACGTAAGTATGATGGCATATGACACTCACTCATTCACTCACCAACTCAACCACCCATTCCCTTACTCACCAACTCACTCACCCACCCACCTACTCACTCGCTCACCCACCCACTCAACCACCAACTCAATCAACAACTCACCCACTCACCCACTCACTCAACCACCCATTCACGAACCCACCCATTAACTCACTCACCCACCCACCCACTCACGCACCCATTCAATCACCCACTCACTCACCCACTCACTCTACCACCCACCCAATCACCCACCCATTCACTCACCCACTCACTCACCCATTCACACGCCCATTCAATCACTCACTCACTCACCCACTCACTCACCCACTCACTCACCCACTCACTCACCAACTCACTCATCCACCAACTCACCCAAGTCACTTACCCACCCACGACTCACCCAACAAACTGTAGTCTTTAGTTTGTAGTCTTTAGTTTGTAGTCTTTAGTGTGTAGTCTTTAATTTGTGGTCTTTAGTTTGTAGTCTTTAGTTTGTAGTCTTTAGTTTATAGTCTTTAGTTTGTAGTCGTTGTAGTATTTAGTTTGTAGTCTTTAGATTGTAGTCTTTAGTTTGTAGTCTTTAGTTTGTAGTCGTTGTAGTCTTTATTTTGTAGTCTTTATTTTGTAGTCTTTATTTTGTAGTCTTTAGTTTGTAGTCTTTAGTTTGTAGTCTTTAGTTTGTAGTCTTTAGTTTGTAGTCTTTCGTTTGTAGTCTTTGTAGTCTTTAGTTTGTAGTCTTTAGTTTGTAGTCATTAGTTTGTAGTCTTTAGTTTGTAGTCTTTAGTTTGTAGTCTTTAGTTTGTAGTCTTTAGTTTGTAGTCTTTGTAGTCTTTAGTTTGTAGTCTTTATTTCGTAGTCTTTAGTTTGTAGTCTTTAGTTTGTAGTCTTTAGTTTGTAGTCTTTAGTTTGTAGTCTTTAGATTGTAGTCTCTAGTTTGTAGTCTTTAGTTTGTAGTCTTTAGTTTGTAGTCTTTCGTTTGTAGTCTTGTAGTCTTTAGTTTGTTGTCATTAGTTTGTAGTCTTTGTAGTCTTTAGTTTGTCGTCTTTAGTTTGTAGTCTTTAGTTTGTAGTCTTTAGTTTGTAGTCTTTAGTTTGTAGTCTTTAGATTGTAGTCTCTAGTTTGTAGTCTTTAGTTTGTAGTCTTTAGTTTGTAGTCTTTCGTTTGTAGTCTTTAGTTTGTAGTCTTTAGTTTGTTGTCTTTAGTTTGTAGTCTTTAGTTTGTAGTCTTACTACACTACACTATACACTACACTATGCAGTACACTATATACTACACTATACACAACTCTACACTACACTACTATACACTACACTATACACTACACTATGCACTACACTATACACTACACTATACACAACTATACACTACACTACACTATACACTACATTACTATACACTACACTATACACTGCACTACTATACACTACACTATACTCTACACTACTATACACTACTGTACACTACACTCCTTTACATTACAATATACGCTACGCTACTATACATTACATTATACACTACACTACTATACACGTTTTGCATTAAAAGAAGTTACAGCAGCAGAGGTTAATGTAAATGCGGTTGCTACTACCTTAGAGTCACGGCATCTCTTAAGAAAGGTGAGAGACTCGATTAGCTGGGCCTTCTTATCCCGGAGTTTGTTGAAGGTTCTCAAGGTTATGTGGAATCCCTCCCCGTAGAGGCAGTTGTCCACGTGGTACTCAAGGGCCTGGATCACATCGCTGCAGAAGTAGCAAGATCTGAAATCGCTGCAACCCTCAAAAACGCTAAGATGCCCCCAGCAACATCAGCAAAGATGAACGCTTTGAATTATCTCAATTAAAAAAGAGAGATGATATTGTCATCCTCTTAGCCGACATGGGCAATGCCACTGTCATCATGGACAAAATAGAATATAATAACAAAATTCAGGAACTACTCAACTATGGCAGCTATACAAAAATAAGAAGAGACCTCACCAACAGCCTCGTTACTAAAACCAACAAAATAATTTCTGATTCAAGAGCATTAATTGATCAAACCAAACAGTTCTCGTTGAAACCTTCTGCGGCCACCAAGATCATATGGCCTTCCAAAGATACATAAAGAAGATACACCCCTTCGTTCCATCGTCTCTATTGACAACTCCCCCACCTACAAACTGGCTCGTTTTCTGTCTGAATTCCTGCGACCTTTTACTGGAAAAACCACCTCTGCGGTACAAAATTATACTCACCTGGTATCGACAATCAAAGGGTATTTTCCTGTCCCCAGACGACCTGCTTGTCAGTTTTTATGTGGTTTCCTTATTCACCAAAGTTACTGTACCTGACACCATCGCAATCATTGAAGACTGGGTTCATCAAGGACTGCATACTGATGTACCTCCCCTGGTGAGACACTGCTTAACCAACACAAACTTCACCTGGAATGGAACTTTTTACAAACAAACTGAGGGCACCCCAATGGGCTCCCCCCTATCGCCGGTTGTAGCCAACGTTTTCATGGAGAAATTTGAAAGTAACGCCATCCAGACTGCCACTCTACGCCCGACCTTATGGAAGAGGTACGTGGATGACACTTTTGTCATCTGGCCACATGGCCGGCCTGCTCTAGACCAATTCCTCGACCACATCAATTCCATACACCGAGCCATCAAATTTACCATGGAAGTCGAAAAAGATGGCAAGCTACCCTTTTTGGATGTCTTAATTAAAAGGAGACCTGATGGTTCAATGAGCCACTCTGTCTACAGGAAAGCTACCCATACGGATGCTTACTTAAAACCGGAATCCCACCACCATCCATCCCAAAAAAACTCCCTCATCAAGACTCTATACCATAGAGCCCAATGCATTTCCGACCAGGAACACATTGCCAGTGAACTCAAGCACGTACACCAAGCTCTCAAGGCTAATGGTTACTCCGACTACACAATCCGCTAAGCTATCACTCCAACCATGAAGAATGATCCTCTTGAGAAGCCTTTCAAAACCATCACCTTACCCTACATTGCGGGGTTCACAAAAAAGATCTCCAAAATCCTGAATAAACACAAGATCCAGGTCCGATTCAACACAGTACATAAAATCCGTGATCTGGTTCCGTCTGTAAAAGATGTGGTTCCAGACATACAGTACCCGGGCGTCTACAAACTAAGTTGCCTCTGTGGTAGCAGCTACATTGGACAAACCAAACGACATGTCTCGGACCGCATCCGTGAACACAAAGCAGACCTGAAACACGGTAGGACGAACACCTCAGCCATGGCAGATCACTTTTATAATTCAGTAGGCTCACATGACATTGACTTCTCCAAGACAGAGGTTCTTTTGCAAGCCATCCGGCTACCATGAGAGATTTGTTCATGAGGCCATCCACATATACAAACACAGAGACAATTTCAACCGAGAAGATGGATTCTGGCTTAGTAACCATTGGAAAGACGTTATAAAACATTTCGGTTCTTAATTGATGTATTTTACGGTGACTTTCAGACCGCAGTCCATTCGCTGGCACTGCCTCTTAATACCTTTCACACGACGGTCAATTGTATGGTTCATAGCATGTTGTATAATAATAATAAATAGTATAACATTGTAATGTTTAACACAATATAAGGCAATATATAGTATCGTAATTGTATAGTGAATATATACAGCAGTGTGGTATATAGTAGTGTTGGTAGAATAATACATATTGTAATATTTACATGTCTAATATTTTACAGTCTAAAGTATAGGGTAGTGTATAGTAACGCATTAGATAATTCAAGGGTGGGTTTGTCTATCGTAGTGTATATTAAGATGTATAGTCGTGTAATGTAGAAAAAAGTTTAGTTGGAGACATATCAATATAATGCATAATGTTAGAGCTTACATTGGTCTGTGTATACGATATTATACAATGTAGTTCAGATTGGAAGGTATAACATTCTAATGTATAGTAGTCTAGTTTATAACATGGTTGTAACGCAACACAGGACAGAGCAGCGCATTGTGGCTGTTTCTCCCCCATACTCCGTTCCGAGCATAGATGGACTCGTCCGTCTGAACAAAGCTCGTCGCTTTCCGTGGTGCTAACTTTGAAAAGAAAAAACCGCCACCCATTTTTTCGCCATATGGCATTGTAATGTACAACGACTTAATGTTAGTAGCTCAGCTGATTGGAGAGTATATAGAGTTTATTGATAACATTGATGTCGTTTAGATTGTAGTTTTTTTTATTAGTTTACTATATGGTATTCATTATATAGTGTAGTGTATACCCAGTTACTTTATGTTAATAGCTCAACTTATTGTAGAATATATTGAGTGCATTTATTATATTGATGTAGTTTATGCTTAGTTTTTTTCACATCGGTTTATTGTATGAAAGTTGGGTAGTTGCAGTCCTTTAGCGTCCATATACTAAATGCCTCTGTTGATATGTAAACTTTGACTTTAACATAGCTATTTCCGTGACCAGTTATATGCTAATCCCTCACATTAACATCATGCTAATCTCCCAGTTACATGCTAATTTTTGAGTTTAACACCCTGCTAATCCAACACATTAACACAGCTACTTCAATGCTAAATTCTTCTGTTGAAATGTAAACCCCTTTGTCAAGGCGTTCTGCTCCTCCCACCCAGCTTAAAAGATGCTGCCAAGCTTAGCAGTGTTCATTGGAACGCTGTCTTTCCGACAGGTCTGTTTCTTCACCTGAGGAAGGCTACTTGTGTTGTGGCCGAAACGTCGTGAGAATTTATTTGATTATGTTGTATTTTTATTATTTTATTTCCATTATACGTGGCAACTTTACCGAAAGAACCAAAAAGATGAATCGCTGCAGTCACGAAAGCTTTAAATCGAAATTTAAGTTCAACATTCATATAAACTACACACGACTGTACACTACACTATACACTACACTATTCACTACACTATACACTACACTCTACAATACTATACACTACACTATACACTACTATATACTACACTATACACTACTATACACTACACTATACACTATTATACACTACACTATACACTACTCTATACACTACATTATACGCTACACTACTATACACTACACTACTATACACTTCACTACTATACACTACATTACTATACACTACACTATACACTACACTAATATACACTACACTATACACTACACTACTATACACTACACTACTATACACTACACTAATATACACTACACTACTATACACTACATTACCATACACTACACTATACACTACACTACTATACTCTACACTACTATACTCTACACTACTATACACTACACTACTATACACTACACTATACACTACACTATGCACTACACTACACACTACACTCCTATACACTACACTATACACAACTATACACTACACTACTATACACTACACTCTACACTACACTACTATACACTACACTATACACTACACTACTATACACTACTATACACTACACTACTATACACTACACTATACACTTCACTACTATACACTGCACTCCTATACACTACACTACTATACACTACACCATACACTAGACTACTATACACTACTATACACTACACTATACACTGCACTACTATACACTACACTCCTATACACTACACTATACACTACACTACTATACACTACACTACTATACACTACACTACTATACACTATACACTAAACGACACTACTATACACTACACTATCAACTACACTATTTACTATGCTGTACACAACCTTTGATAGCACAGGTGACTATGTATAATGCGACATAAGTTAAAAGGACATGATGATGACGTGTCTTTATTTCTCTGCAGTTAACTGATTTGGTCATCATATACAATCGAGTAAGTACCGCCCTGCTGATGATGATGTTGTCGCTGATGATGATGTTGTTGCTGATGTTGTTGCTGATGATGATGTTGCAGATGATGTTTTTTTATGATGACGTTGTTGCTGATTATGTTTTTTATGATGACGTTGTTGCTGATGATGATGTTGCTTATGATGATGTTGTTGCTGATGATGATGTTGCTGATGATGATGTTGTTGCTGATGATGATGTTGCTGCTGATGATGTTGCTGCTGATGATGCTGTTGCTGATGATGATGTTGTTGCTGATGATGCTGCTGATGATGATGATGCTGCTGATGATTCTGTGTGTTTTCCAGTCTATGGTTATCCGACCTCAGCTCGCAAGTTACTCTGATGCCTGCGTGCCTTTTCCGGTGAGGAGACGGCTGATGTTGTTCATGTTGCTGATGATGATAGTGTTGATGATGATGGTGTTGATGTTACTGATGATGATGTTACTGATGATGATGTTGCTGATGATGTTATTGATGTTGCTGATGATGATGTTACTGATGATGATGTTGCTGATGATGTTGTTACTGATGATGATGTTACTGATGATGATGTTGCTGATGATGCTACTGATGATGATGCTGATGATGTTGCTGATGATGATGTTGGTGATAATGATGTTGCTGATGATGTTGTTGATTATGATGATGTTGCTGATTATGATGTTGCCGATGATGATGTTGCTGATGATGATGTTGCTGATGATGATGTTGCTGATGATGATGTTACTGATGATAATGTTGCTGATGATGTTGTTGATGATAATGTTACTGATGATGATGATGTTGCTGATGATGTTACTGTTGATGTTGCTGATGATGATGTTACTGATGATGATGTTGCTGATGATGATGTTGCTGATGATGATGTTACTGATGATGATGATGTTGCTGATGATGTTGTTGATGTTGCTGATGATGATGTTACTGATGATGTTGCTGATGATAATGATGTTACTGATGATGATGTTGCTGATGATGATGTTGCTGATGATGATGTTGCTAATGATGATGCTGATGATGATGTTGCCGATGATGATGTTGCTGATGATGATGATGATGTTGCTGATGATGTTGCTGATGATCATGTTGCTGATGATGTTGTTACTGATGATGTTGCTGATGATGGTCCTGATGATGTTGCTGCTGATGATGTTGCTGATGATGATGTTGCAGATGATGTTGCTGATGATGGTCCTGATGATGTTGCTGCTGATGATGTTGCTGATGATGTTGCTGATGATGATGTTGTTGATTATGATGATGTTGCTGATGATGATAGTGCTGATGATGATGTTGCCGATGATGATGATGTTGCCGATGATGATGATGGTGCTGATGTTACCGATGATGATGATGATGTTGCTGATGATGTTGATGATGATGATGTTGTTGCAGACGGATACCACTACAACACCCACCGTCTCTGTCGTGGTGAGTTAGATCGTCACGTGACACCAATCACCATCATCATCAGCAACATCATCATCAGCAACATCATCGTCAGCAACATCATCATCAGCATCACTAGGATGCCACTCACCACGAGAGGCCGCTGTCATCGTTACGCTCTGACCCAGTTAGGGCCCGACTAGACATCAGTGAAACACAGAGCTTTATAGCTCATCGGATTCCCCCTTTTGGAGTAGAAATATAAGAATCTGATCTCTCTCTCCATTCACTGCCCATCTCTCTTGCCATGACCACCACGTGACTTTGAATCCCTGCAGTCACGTGACTATTATGCCGCGTCGTGCGCGGTGCATTTAGCGCCAGAGCGCGTGGATTTGTAGCGTTTGTTATTTGTGTTGCTGGTGACTTTGTGTGTTGTGTTGCTTGTGACTTTGTGTGTTTGTGTTGCTGGTGACTTTGTGTGTCGTGTTGCTGGTGACTTTGTGTGCTTGTGTTGCTGGTGACTTTGTGTGCTTGTGTTGCTGGTGACTTTGTGTGTCGTTTGTGTTGCTGGTGACTTTGTGTGTCGTTTGTGTTGCTGGTGACTTTGTGTGTTGTTTGTGTTGCTAGTGACTGTGTGTGTTGTTTGTGTTGCTGGTGACTTTGTGTGTTTGTGTTGCTGGTGACTTTGTGTGTTATTTGTGTTGCTGGTGATTTTGTGTGTTGTGTTGCTGGTGACTTTGTGTATTTGTCTTGCTGGTGACTTTGTGTGTCGTGTTGCTAGTGACTTTGTGTGCTTGTGTTGCTGGTGACTTTGTGTGTCGTTTGTGTTGCTGGTGACTTTGTGTGTTGTTTGTGTTGCTGGTGACTTTGTGTGTTGTTTGTGTTGCTGGTGACTTTGTGTGTTTGTGTTGCTGGTGACTTTGTGTGTCGTGTTGCTGGTGACTTTGTGTGCTTGTGTTGCTGGTGACTTTGTGTGTCGTTTGTGTTGCTGGTGACGTTGTGTGTCGTTTGTGTTGCTGGTGACTTTGTGTGTTGTTTGTGTTGCTGGTGACTTTGTGTGTTGTTTGTGTTGCTGGTGACTTTGTGTGTTGTGTTGCTGGTGACTTTGTGTGCTTGTGTTGCTGGTGACTTTGTGTGTTTGTGTTGCCGGTGACTTTGTGTGTTTGTGTTGCTGGTGACTGTGTGTTTGTGTTGCCGGTGACTTTGTGTGTTTGTGTTGCTGGTGACTTTGTGTGTGTTGCTGGTGACTTTGTGTGTTGTTTGTGTTGCTGGTGACTTTGTGTTGTTTGTGTTGCTGATGACTTTGTGTGTTTGTGTTGCTGGTGACTTTGTGTGTTTGTGTTGCTGGTGACTTTGTGTGTTTGTGTTGCTGGTGACTTTGTGTTATTTCGTATCGGGATCGCATCCAGTGCTGTTGCTGCTGGCGGCAATAAAAGTTTTTAATAAAAGTCAAACGTCTCTCCCAATCTCTCTCTCTCTCCCCATCTCTCTCTCTCCCCATCTCTCTCCCCATCTCTCTCTCTCCCCATCTCTCTCCCCATCTCTCTCTCCCCATCTCTCTCCCCATCTCTCTCTCTCTCCATCGTCGCGATATCACCATGCTTCTCGCTCTCTCAAGCCCTCTCTTGTTTTTTTACGATCACAGGAAACAAGAAGATGCTCGGTGTAGTCGGCACTTTGCTTCGTTCATCATTTCGTTTTTTTGTTTTTTTTTTCCAATGCTTTGCTTTATGTAATCCCCCCCCCCCCCCCCCTTTTAAATGAAAGACCCAAAATTATATATTTTTTTCTTTTTTTTCTGCTCTCCTTACCCCTTCCCTCTCTCTCTACCTCCCTCTCTGCCCCCTCTCTTCCTACTCCATTTCGCTCTCTCTCTCACTCACTCTCTCGCTCTCTCTCTCTCTTTTTTATAACTACGAAAAGTGCTGCAACTGCACGCAGCCCTTCCCACAGTCAAACAGCCTCCGACGGGTAGCTTAGATCTGCACGCAGAGCTCTCCGTCATCTGCCACCGAGCACACGGCCTCCTCCAGGGCCCACTGCTCCTTGAAGGCCGGCACGGCGTGGGTCAGTCGCGCATGGCGGAACTCCAGCCCAGACACCCTGGCTTCTACCAGAGCACGGAAGATGCCCAGGCTGCTGGCCAGACGTTGCCCCTCCAGGGCCACCTTCCTCGCCCTGTACATGGCGAGCTTGGCGTAGCCGAATTCTCTCTATCTGTGTCTCTCTCCGAGTCTCTCAATCAATCGCTCTCTCCATCCATCTCTCTCTCTCCCCATGTCTCTCTCTCCATCCGTCAACCTCTCTCTCTCTCCACAGGTTACCGTCCCCACCAGTTCCTCCTCCGGCTCGTCTTCGACGGCCGTGGGGATTGGGGTCGGGGTTGGAGTCGGTGTTGCCGTGGTCGCCGCCATCACCGCAATTGGCAGCTTCCTCTACTGCCGCAAGAAACGCGAAGGCCAGCCGGTAAGAGAGAGAGAGGGAGAGAGCGAGACGAGAGAGAGAGAGAGGCACAGGGAGAGATTTATGGAGAGGGGGAAGAGAGTGATGGAGATAGGGACATAGAGAGAGACGGAGTCAGAGAGCGAGACGTGGAGAGAGACAGACAGAGACTTTTTGACTTTTAAACAACTTTTATTGTCGCCAGCAGCAAAAGCAATGGAGGCGATTTCGATATGAATTACACAAAGTCACCAGCAAACGCAAGTGAAAATAAACATTACAAATCCACGCGCTGTGGCACTAAAAAGCACCGCGCACGACACGAAAGAAAAGTCACGTGGTGGTGGTGGTGGTGGTTGTGGTGGTGGTGATGGTAGTGGTGGTGGTGGGGGTTGTGGTGGTGGTGGTGTTGGTAGTGGTGGGGGTGGTGGTGGTGGTGGTTGTGGTTGTGGTGGTTGTCATCGCGCACGCCACGTTGACGAGCGAGCACTTCAGAAGGTGAACGTGAGGGTGCCGTCCACGCTGGTTGAGAGAGGTGCTTGTCCGGCTCCCCAGCGTTCGAAGAAGACGCGCTGCACATCACAGACAGAGATAGACAAGTAGAGAAATGGATGGAGAGAGAGAGAGAGACGTTAAACAACTTTTATTGCCGCCAGCAGCAACAGCACTGGAGGCATTTCCGATATGAAATAACAAAAAGTCACCAGCAACACAAATACACAAAGTCACCAGCAACACAAACACACAAAGTCACCAGCAACACAAACACACAAAGTCACCAGCAACACAAACACACAAAGTCACCAGCAACACAAACACACAAAGTCACCAGCAACACAAATAAACAAACGCTATAAATCCACACGGTGTGGCGTTAAATGCACCGCGCACAATACGAAAGAAAAGTCACGTGGTGGTGGTGGCAGTGGCGGTGGCGGCAGCGGCGGCGGCGCACGCCACGGTGACGAGCGAGCGCTTCCGAAGGTGAGCACAGGCGAAGTTAGCGAGGTCACGGCGCTTGTTAGCCAGGTACGGCACCACCTCCCCCCCCCCCCCCCCCATATACGAAGCTGCTGTTGTAGAAGGGCAACCCCCAGTTTCGTGAAGATGTCCCCGAAAAAGGCGGAATATTGGTTTGAGCCACTGGCAGCGTAAGTACCGGTGGGGCAAGGTCCTCCCTGGCACCGCGGGAAACGCACCAAGTCTCTTACCCCCTGGCGAGATTCGGCTGAGCCACACGGCCGATGGCAACGTGCGGTGCGCCAACCTCCGCTGGAGGTCACCGCAGCGTTTGGCTAACGGGAGAGACTTGCACGTTTGTTTCCATTGAGGGGCGGCCTCAATTAGCGGAGAGAAATGGTCTCTATATTTTGCGTCTGGGTAGGTCGGCCAGGTCCCGGGAATGCAGCGCCTTGACGCAGCCACGTGTAGAGAGCGATGTGTTCGGGGCGCTCTTCAGGGGCACGTTCCCGCAGCCTCGGGGCTTCGGCAGCTTGCCGGAGTCGCTGTGGCCGGGGGGCTGCGCGCAGGAGAAGCACAACTCCAGGAACAAGGAGGAGGGGGGTAGAGGGCCGCAACCAACGGAGCGAAGTCCCCTAGCGGTGCTGGCGATCTTAGCTGCGGTCTTCCACTTGGACTAGTGGGGGCTGCACGAGGTGGAAGACTGTCCGCAGGCCTGCTGATGTGAGGCGTTGAGCCAGGGTCCTCTCCCCTCTGATCCCCTGGAAAAGGCCGTTGCAGAACAAGGGGCTCGTTCAGGAACTGCCCGAGGTCATAGGGCGCGCGCGTTCTGCTCCACTCGAAGCTCCGCCACGCGTCCAAGAGGCTCCGGTGATAACCTGGCAGCCTCGTGTAGTCGACCAGGCTCAGGTCCATCAGGAAGAGCTCCTTTCCGTACGCCAGGCACCACCCTGCATTCCTCAGCAGGGCGAGGGCCGGCGACTTCCAGGGTAGCTCCGCCCGGTCGTACAGCAAGGGAGATTACGCCTGTGACCGTACCAATGTTGTCGTATATGCACCATCCGGGGATGCAATACGACTGTTCCGGCAGGATCAGCTGACCCAGCACTGTCTTGAGACGATTTGCCAGCACCTTGGAGAAGATTTTGTAATCCGCGCGGGTCGCCAGTTCACGAGGAGGCGCAGTTCCCCCTTCTTGGGTATCATGGAGACCACTGCTCTCCTGCAGCTCTGTGGGAGTTCACCCTTCTGCAGGCCTCTCCGTCAACAATTTCAGTAGTGGAGGGCCAAGCTAATCCCACGGGGCCGCATAAAACTCAACCGGCAGGCCATAATAACCCCGGGGCTTTACCAGGCTGCGAGCCCTTTCACAGCGGTGTGGAGCTCCTGCGGGGTGACGGGGGCTGTCCAGACGATCCCGCTCGGGGACTCCTAAGGTAGGGCCCCTGTCCAGTAGCTCCCGGACAGCCTCGTCGTGTACGGTTTCGGCGGCGAAAAGTTGCGAGTAGAAATCCCCGGCGTTCTTGGCGATCTCGCTCTCAGATGTTGCTGTTTGTCCATCCGGAGTTCGCAAACTGGAATTTTTCGTGGTGTTGGCCGGTGCTTTGTTTAACCGGAAAGAAGAACTTAGAGGGAGAGTGTCCATCTTGCGACAGGTGTTGCATCTTTTTGCACACAAATGCGCGATGTGCCTGCTCGTCCGTGATGGACCTGAAAAGCCGCTGCTTTCTCCAGCAGCGTCTCACCCTGCTGTGTGCCGTGGGATGAGCTCGGCTCCGCCTCTAGTGCCAGAAGCTCGTCGTGCAGTTGGTGCGCCACCTCGTTCTTGGCGGCGGCGGCGTGCTGGCTCATGAACTGCTGACGGAGAACCCCTGAACCTGCGCCTTTGCGTTGTCCCACCACGGCCGGTGGGAGCTGAAGCTTCCTTTGGCAGGCAGCCACTGAGCCCAGAAGGCTTTGAAGGTTTCTCTGAAGTCGGTGTCGTCAAGCAGCTGCGCATTGAGTCTCCAGCAGGCGCTGCGCTGCTCCGCTCTGGGAATTCGCAGCAGGTTAACACCGCTGACGTTGACGTACGGTCGGTCGAGCCCGGCAAGGCTCATCCCGCCTTGAGAGCCGCAGCGGCACCAGGAGTACTGCCGCTGGGCCGGATGCTGCGGTCGCCGCACGTCACGCAGATCCAGCCTCCGCACGAGCTCGGCGAGCGGCCGTGCGGACTCAGGGTGAGGTTTGGGAAGTGTTGCGGTCGAGAGCCGGGTCGAGGGTTGCATTTGAAGTCTCCTCCCCCCCCCCCCCCCCCCACGACGGCGAGCAACGTCGTCCGTGTCGTCTGTCGCGAGCACGTCCCGCAGCGCGCCGAAGAAGAGCTTCCTCTCGGCGGAGGGGGGGGGGGGGGACCCGCTCGGCGCGTACACGTTATAGCACCCGAGGCAGGATTAATTCAGGACGAATTCGACAGAAATCAAGTGACCCTTGACGATTTCTTTGAAGGAGACGTTCTCTGGTGCAAACCGCGAACCGAGCACAATCGCCACGCCGGCATGGTTGTCCTCGGCGTGGCTGAAGAAGGCCTCGGCCGCCTAGGAAAGGCTGGCGTTGGGCTTCCAGAGTGGCGTCGAGGTGAGTTTTGTGGTAGGAGAGTCACATCTGCTTTGTGTTCCTTGACAAAGTGGCAGATCTGGTCCCACCTCTTGTCACTACGAGCGCTGTTACACTTCAGACTGGCGACCTTAATAGCTGAAGCCATCAAGTAGTTGCGTGGTGGTGGTGGTAGTGTTAACAGTAGTTGCGGTTGGCTGGGTTACTTCTGGGCAGAAGTAAGCTCCTTCCTCGCCTTGCGCGTGAACGCTTTTCAGGCGGTAGCATTCCTGAGTCGAGAAACCAAACCTGCCGCTGTTGCGGAAAATTTGTTGGGACGCTTTCAGGAAAGCGTTGAGGTATCAGGGAAATCGGCCCCGACCCTGACTTGACGCTTCCTGAAAGTTTTCCCCGAGGAAGCTGTGGACGTCCCCAGGTGAGTAATCGCACTCGCCGTTGACTTGCGAGTAGCTGAGCTCACTCACATCGCCCTCTCCTTCGGTCTCCGACACCTCGTCGTCAGAGTCCTCCAGCTCGTCAAACCGTGACCCGGCAGAAACCTCGTCTGCCGTCGGTGATGCCAGGGCCTCATCGGGAAGAGGGTGGCTGCCCTCTGGAAGTGGAGGTTCTGTTGCTCTCCCCTCGGGTGAGGCGAGCCGGCCTTCATCGCACCTGCTGGTGGTTCCTCTCGCCCCGAGGATGCCGAGGCGGCGTGCGGCGGTGGTGGTACGGGATGTTGGCGGCACTCGTCCCACCGTGGTGTCCTCAGGCGGGTCGCCATCGAGCGTGTCTTCATATTCACCCCTTGCAACGCCGCCTGGGATGGCGCTCGAGGAGGTGGAGGGGGGGAGGGAGGGCGTTGCTCGTCCTGCACTGCGACTTTTGGGCAGGGCTCGTGATCGGCGGAGGCCGCGCGCTTGGGGTTAGGGGCCGCTTGGCCTCCTCCGGCGTGGCCGGGCTTCACCCTGCGCTGGCGCGAGGTGACGAGGGTGAAGCCCTCGCCATCCTCGTCATCGGTGGACGGCTATGTGCGAGTCGGTTTCAGTTTCATTTATTTGGTATAGGACTGTGAGCCATTCGGATCTTAAATCGGGTGCAACGGCAACAAACAAAAGACAAGAACATGAACAATGAAACATCTTAAAGTGGCTATGTGACAATAGGGGTTTTTCCACCTTTTTTTCTGGCAGCAAAACTGAAACTTTTTTTTTACAAGGATTCATGTTACTGCATTAACCACATTACCTGCTGTCAAAATGCAAACAAAAAACAGACTATGATAATATATGATGCATTGTCCTTGAAACTGATTGGTCCACACCAAGGGACGGCTTTCTTTTGAGCCTCGACCCAATTGGTGCTCGAAAAATAGGAAAAAACCCTATTATTACATTTTGGTACTGGCAAAGGAGGTCTAATCATGACTACGTGACTATGTGCAAACAGAAAATCCAGGAAAAAACAGCATCCTGCTGCTGCAGCAGCTGGCAATCGTGCAGTGCTGGCTGCTGCTGCGCATGCTGTTGCAGCTGCTGCAGCTGCTGCTGTCTGCTGCTGCTGCTGTGTGTGCTGTTGCAGCTTCTGCAGCTGCTGCTGTGTCTGCTGTGGCTGCTGCTGCTGCGCTTGCTGTTGCAGCTGCTACAGCAGCTGGCACTCGTGCAGTGCTGCTGCTGCGGCTGCTGCGCGTGCTGTTGCAGCTGCTGCTGCTGCGGCTGCGCATGCTATTGCAGCTGCTGTGCATGCTATTGCAGCTGCTGTGCATGCTGTTGCAGCTGCTGCTACTGCGTCTGCTGTGACTGCTGCTGCTGCTTCTGCCAGCGCTGCTGAGGCTGTGGTGGAAGCTGCTGCTAGCAGCGCTGCTGCTTCTGTTGCAGCTGCTGCTGCTTCTGTTGCAGCTGCTGCTGCTGCCGCTGTTGCAGCTGCTGCTGCTGTTGCAGCTGTTGCTGCTGCCGCTGTTACTGCTGCTGCGCGTTTTTTTCCTTTTGGTTTGCGCGTGCAATTTGCACGGGCATGGCCGAAGCCACCGCACCCGTAGCAGCGCGGCAACGCAGATGACACATACACGGTGTAGGCGTAGCCTTCCGACGTTGTCGAGCGAGAGAGAGATGAAGATACAGAGAGATAAATGGATGGAGAGAGGGAGAGACAGAGTGTGAGAGAGAGAGAAGGAGAGGGGGAGATGGAGAGTGAGACACAGAGGAGAGAGAGAGAGACTGCTTGCAGGTGAAGCTCCCGAGCTCCCACCTGGAACAATGAGGGGCCTGACATTCCATCAGTTAGGCAAAGCCCGAGAGAGGATACAATGGGGAATTTAAACACCGTTTTTTCCGTTCAATTGGTATGCTTCATTCCGTTTCTGATTTTTTTATTTTTTTATTTTTGCTCAATGAGCCGTGCGGAAAAATCAATTTCGAGCGGCTCGTGGGCTGTACAGAAGACGACAGAAACAGCAGCAGCAACAGCAGCAGCTACAACAACGAACACGCGCGCAGGTGTGGCTGCTGCCGACCGTCATCAAGGGGCAACGCGCCGCGCTGGAGAGCCTCACGGGGAGGAACGGGTTCGCCGTTTTTCCGCCGTCGGAGACCGCCGCCGTCGCCGCCGTGGGTGGCCGCGACAAACGTCGGCTACGCCGGCGTCGTCGCGGCCCGGCGGCAGAGCCGAGGCGTCACGGTGCACGTGGCGGAGACGGGGCGATGGCGGCGAGCGTGGCGGAGACGGGGGCCTCGCCGTGGGCGAGCTTCACCCGCGGTGCGCCCCGCTCGCCGCGCCCGCCGTCCGGGTGGCGCCCTCGGGCGCGCCGCCCTTCCTGAGAGGCGCCGACCTCCTGCGGGACCTTCGTCGTTTTTGGGACGGCGGTATTCGAAGGTCACGCTGCTGCCTCTACGAACGAGGGACCCCGGGTTGGCACACGTATTGACGTTCCAGCGTCAGGTGTTTATGGTCCTGAAGGACGGCAAAGCGGACCTAGATGCTGCTTTCAAATGCACGGTCGGGGGCCACGTGTACACGGTGCATGCATCCACAGCTGGGATGCGGTGTTACGGGTGTGGAGGCAACGGCCACGCCCGGAGGAACTACCCCAACAGGGTGAGCGGGTCTGCTGCTCCGCCCGCAGCAGAGCAGGCGCAGGAACAGCAGCAGCAGCAGCCGCAGCGAGAACAGCAACAGCAGCAGCAGCCGCAGCAACAACAACAGCCGCAGCAGCAACAGCAGCCGCAGCAGCGGCAGCAAAAACAACAGCAGCAGCAGAAGCAGCAGCAGCAGCTGCGGCAGCAGCAGCCGCAGCAACAGCACTAACAAAAACAACAACAACTACAGCAGCAGCAACAGCACCAACAACAACTACAACAGCAGCAGCAGCGGCGGGGGCAGCAGGGAAGCCTCGCCGTCCCGGCAGCTGACTGCGAGGAGCGGACGTCCGAGGACGAGGGAGACGTTTTCGTCCGCCCGTCTGTCCCTCCGCGGTGGAGGAAGCGGAGGGCCAGGAACGACCCCGCGGCGGCGGCGGGACGCGTCGGGAACCGCCCCCCCCGTGAAGCGGGACGGTGGTCGCCGGCGGTGACAGCGAGCCGGAGGACCACGCGGACGCGGAGACGGGGAAGCGACGGCGAGCCCGAGCCGCGGGACGGGAGAGGCGCCGGACGCCGCCGCACCTACCGGTGCCGCGGCGTCTGGGACCCACCCCGAGCCGGGGGGGATCCCGGCTCCGGGTGGGTCGACGGACAGAACGGCCGCCGGGCCCCTGCCTGCTGGGCGTGCGCGAAGACCTCGAAGACAGAACTATCGTGCTCGGGACCGGAGTCGACGTTGACATGCGAATCCTCCTCCACCGCCGACGACGACCACGACGAGGACGACATCGAAGGGAACAATGGGGTCGTGGAGTATGACCCGGGGGTTGACCCCGCGGCCTCCTTCCCCGACTCGTTGGGCTTTATAGCAACTGCTCGAACACTCTACCGTGAATGGCGAGAGTACGGCTGCACCCTGTCTGAGTTCGACAGACTGAAACATTTGGCATTAAAGGTGAAGAGGAGGCGGGGACGGTCTTCTTGAACGCCCCCCACCCCCACCCCCCGGTGGCCGCCGAACCAACCAACATCTGGAGCGATGGCTGCCAAGGGCAAGAACGGCAAGACTCGAAGCCTCTCTTTTTTCACGATAAATACCACTCGGCTCGCTGGTACGTCGGAGCCAGGCGGAAACGTCGCAGCTTGAGCAAACTTTTTCGTGAGATGTAAATGCTTTCGCGCGAGGGCATTCGGCCGCATCGTGCTAACGCACCGCACTGCCGGTTGTAACGTTGACATTTAAACGGTGCGCAGGGCAAACTACTGATTGGTTACTCGAGGGTTCAAGTCCGGTGCTCCCCACCGAGAAGCCCAACTTGGTCACCCACGCCGGCGATTCTTCGCACCATGCGATGCGTTGTTGGACCCAGAACTGTCTTCTGTCTTGTTGTTGTTGTTGTTGTAAGTTTATTGGTGACGCTGGCTGCGCCCCATTGGTACGTCGGTCACGCGCGCGATGTCGAGCGCGGACCTGTTGTTTGTCTTTGTCTGGTGTTTCACGCGCAACCCAACACTGAAGTCGCCCCGGCGCATTGTTTGCGGCCGAGGTTATAAAGTTTGCTTAGAAAGTCAAACAGGGAAGGAGGGAGAGGTGGGGGGAGGGCTAACGTTGCGGCGTGCTCAGTTCGGGTCGGAGCGGGAGAGAAAGGTTGATCGCGTTTGTTTGTTTTTCCATTGTGTGCGTCAACGTGATCTGTCGGATGGCAGCGACAAACGGCAACAGCGGGTTTGTCCCACCGACTGCCACCGATACAAATAATGGCAATGTACTGTTATTTGGACGTGGATGGCTTTGTATGCCGATTCGCTGACAGTTTCATCGTCATAATGGGAATGTGCGAGTTGAATCGCGTTTGATGGTCAACGAAGCTTGTCAATGTTGAAGCGTAAATAAAATGTGCGAAAAAGAGAGAGAGAGATGGAGAGTGAGACACAGAGAGAGAGAGGGGGAGATGGAGAGTGAGACAGAGAGAGAGGGGGAGATGGAGATTGAGACGGAGAGAGAGGGGGAGATGGAGAGTGAGACAGAGAGAGAGAGAGGGAGATGGAGAGTGACACACAGAGAGAGAGAGGGGGAGATGGAGAGTGAGACACAGAGAGAGAGAGAGAGGGGGAGATGGAGAGTGAGACACAGAGAGAGAGAGGGAGAGGGGGAGATGGAGAGTGAGACAGAGAGAGAGGGGGAGATGGAGATTGAGACGGAGAGAGAGGGGGAGATGGAGAGTGAGACAGAGAGAGAGAGAGGGAGATGGAGAGTGACACACAGAGAGAGAGAGGGGGAGATGGAGAGTGAGACACAGAGAGAGAGAGAGAGGGGGAGATGGAGAGTGAGACACAGAGAGAGAGAGGGAGAGGGGGAGATGGAGAGTGAGACACAGAGAGAGAGAGGGGGAGATGGAGAGTGAGACACAGAGAGAGAGGGGGAGATGGAGAGTGAGACACAGAGAGAGAGAGGGGGAGATGGAGAGTGAGACAGAGAGAGAGAGGGAGATGGAGAGTGAGACACAGAGAGAGAGAGAGGGGGAGATGGAGAGTGAGACACAGAGAGAGAGAGAGGGGGGGAGAGGCAGACAGAGAGAGAGAGGGGGAGATGGAGAGTGAGACACAAAGAGAGAGAGGGAGAGGGGGAGATGGAGAGTGAGACACAGAGGGAGAGAGAGAGGGGGAGATGGAGAGTGAGACACAGAGAGAGAGAGAGAGGGGGAGATGGAGAGTGAGACACAGAGAGAGAGAGAGGGGGAGATGGAGAGTGAGACACAGAGAGAGAGAGAGATGGAGAGTGAGACACAGAGGGAGAGAGAGAGGGGGAGATGGAGAGTGAGACACAGAGAGAGAGAGAGGGGGAGTAGGAGAGTGAGACACAGAGAGAGAGAGGGGGAGATGGAGAGTGAGACACAGAGAGAGAGAGGGGGACATGGAGAGTGAGACACAGAGAGAGAGAGAGGGAGATGGAGAGTGAGACACAGAGAGAGAGGGGGAGATGGAGAGTGAGACACAGAGAGAGAGAGAGGGGGAGATGGAGAGTGAGACACAGAGAGAGAGAGAGGGGGGGAGAGGCAGACAGAGAGAGAGAGGGGGAGATGGAGAGTGAGACACAAAGAGAGAGAGGGAGAGGGGGAGATGGAGAGTGAGACACAGAGGGAGAGAGAGAGGGGGAGATGGAGAGTGAGACACAGAGAGAGAGAGAGAGGGGGAGATGGAGAGTGAGACACAGAGAGAGAGAGAGGGGGAGATGGAGAGTGAGACACAGAGAGAGAGAGAGATGGAGAGTGAGACACAGAGGGAGAGAGAGAGGGGGAGATGGAGAGTGAGACACAGAGAGAGGGAGAGGTGGAGATGGAGAGTGAGACACAGAGAGAGAGAGAGGGGGAGATGGAGAGTGAGACACAGAGAGAGAGAGAGGGGGAGATGGAGAGTGAGACACAGAGAGAGAGAGAGAGGGGGAGATGGAGAGTGAGACACAGAGAGAGAGGGAGTGGGGGAGATGGAGAGTGAGACACAGAGAGAGAGAGACGTGTATAAGAGGAGCTCTTAGTCTCGATCCGGACCCTGACACCTGCTATATATTTGCAGTATGCCTGTCTCTCTCTCCCTCCACATCTTGAATCAATGTTACACGTTGATTCAAGATGTATTTGACTACTGTAAATATCCACGTGATAGGCCACTTCGTTGAGCTATTGTTTGTGATGGTCAGGTTGCTTCTGAAAAAGAGGTACAGAGCCCAGTGGGGTCTTACTTGGTAAAAAAAAAATTGTGTGTGGAATATTTCCTGGTTTATTCCAGGATGTTTCTGTTACGCGTTGTCGCTTTAAGATGTTTCTGTGTTCACATTTTGTTTGTTGCGGTTGCACCCGACTTAAGAGCCGCATGGCTCACAGGGCTATACCTAAATAAATGAAACTTGAAAACTTGAAAACTTGAAATAAAAATAGGTTAAAGAGGCAATCCCCTCACCCTCCCCCACCCTGCCCTTCCCTCTCCTCCCCCATCCCTTCCTCCTCCAGCCACAGCAGAAGGGAGGTGTGGGAGATGGGGCACCGAAGTCTATGGTCGACCGCAAGAGAATGCCGGTCAGCCTTGCACGGTGACCCAGAGACTCACCGCACAGAGACCACTAGACTCACATAGAGACCCACAGATTCGCATGGAGACCCACAGACTCACATGGAGACCCACAGACTCACATGGAGACCCACATACACACATGGAGACCCACAGACTCACATAGAGACCCACAGACTGGCATGGAGACCCACAGACTCGTCGACACAGACCTATATACTCACACAGCGATGCATAGACCCACACGTAGACTCAAAGGGTCGCATAGAGGAGCATTGACTGACACATTGACCAATATACTCACACATAGACCCATAGAGTCATCACTAAGATTCAGAGACACCCTGAGACTCTGACCCGGTCATCATACACATACTGAGAGACCCAATAATTGTTCACTGTTTCCTCACAGATTCCAGGTGAAGTGGCAAAGGATATCTCTGTAAGTACCATCATCACCACCACCACCATTCACCACCACCAGCATCACCACCACCAGCATCACCACCATCACCACCACCATCACCAGCATCACCACCATCACCATCATCACCACCATCATCATCGTCATCACCACCACCAGCATCATCATCACCACCACCATCACCACCACCATCACAACCATCATCACCATCATCACCATCACCACTATCACCATCATCACCATCATCACCACCATCATCACCATCATCACCACCATCACCATCATCACCACCACCATCATCACCACCACCAGCATCACCACCACCATCACCACTATCACCATCATCACCATCATCACCACCATCATCACCATCATCACCACCATCACCATCATCACCACCACCATCACCACCACCAGCATCACCACCACCATCACCACCATCACCATCATCACCACCATCATCACCATCACCACCACCATCATCACCACCACCATCACCACCCTCATCATCACCATCACCACCCTCATCACCATCATCAGCATCATCACCACCACTATTATCACCATCACCACCATCATCACCACCATCACCATCATCATCAGCATCATCACCACCCTCACCACCATCACCATCATCATCAGCATCACCACCACCATCACCACCATCATCACCATCATCAGCAGCATCACCACCACCCTCACCATCACCACCATCACCATAATCATCATCAGCATCACCACCACCCTCACCACCACCATCATCATCAGCATCACCACCACCACTATTATCACCATAACCACCAAAGAGACACAGACAACGATTCCCCCGTAAGCACTGTTAGCGAGTAGCATCTATGAAAGCCGGCCTGGCACACGAGTTTGTAGATGCCCAATACCAGGCCGGGCCACCTTGGTCGCCCCACAGCCGATGTTTACACACCACACGTGGTATTCATTTTAGGCCGAGTCGACCTAGACGAGGCCCAGGACCGGTTCAAATAATCGTCACGGGTGTTGGTGGCCCTGTGCCGGTCGCCAGGCTCCTAGCGCAGCTGCACGCTAACCTGCGACGCCATCCCTCACCCCCTACCTGCGTGGGGGTGGAACAAAAGCGGCGGACGTGTTGGGACTCGAGCAATGGTGAACTCTGCCTGGGCAGGGCGACGCTCGAGAAAAAACACTGATGGACTACCCCCCCCCCCCCCACGGGCGGTTCTGACGTGAAGATCGATCGTCCTACCTGGGTTTGTGGGGGCGAAAGACTAAGCCAACTGTCTCGACGCTCAGTTTAACACGTAGTAGGCTTTCGCGACCAATATTATTCACAATAAAGGTGTTTGGGTTAGATCGCGTTATTTATAAATGTGTCGAACCCTCCACCACCCGACACGGTCAATCAGCAAAATAAAGTGTCACGTTGACAAAAGACAAATTAGTTCACTACTTTAGCCCACCGGTGTGTTGAAGAGTGAATCCACAACATTTACATTTACAGTTTGAATACGAAGCTGGTTCCCTCCGAGGTTTCGAACGGGAATACAGCTGGTGTTTGGCAGGAGCAGTTTTATCCGGTAAAGCGAACGATTGGAGACCTTGGGGGCGAAACTACCACCATCATCGCCACCACCATCATCAGCAATTCGTCACTAAGTGGAGGTGACGTCACCATGGCACTCGTGCCAGGCTATGTGCACGCTAAGGCTACGTGAAGTATTGAACGCCTGCTTATTCTTGGTTCTTTCGGTAAAGTCACCACGTAGAAGGGAAACAATAACATAATAAAAATATAAAACAATACAATTCTGTGAGCATTCTGTGAGAATTGTATTGTTTTATATTTTTATTATTTTATTGTTTCCCTTCTACGTGGTGACTTTACCGAAAGAACCAAGAATATGAATCCCTGCAGTCACGAAAGCTTTAAATCATAATTTGAACGCCTGCTTGTAAGAGGTCATGGGAGAGACCCAGGTGCCGTGGGTTGACTGCTTGAGATAACTGGTCAATGCACCACTTCTGTCCCCTACTGTGCCAACTTGCTGTGTTTTAGCCATGCGGAGCTCTGTGAGCATCGCTCCTCCGCCCTCCGTTGTTGCTGGAGGGCGACTGCCTCCAACTGCCCAGCAGCGTCCTTCACGAGCCTCCTCCACAGAGGCCGATCTTGACACCGTCAGTAGCAGTCATCAGCAAGTCCACTCAGCTCCACGTCCTCTTGAGCCACATAACTAAATCTCTTATCTAGCCCGTGCCGCGCCCGTTTAGCCCCCTCTATCCAGCCAAACAAAAGCTGTTTAGGCATGCGGTGGCTGGGCATGTGGGCTACATGACCCAGCCAACACAGCCTTGCCTGCCGGAGGAGCTCACCGATGGGACATTGTCCAGTTCTTTCAAGGATTTGTGAGCTCCTCACACAATCCAGCCTGGTTAAACCGAATATGGCTCGTAGATAGACCAGCCTAAATGTTTCAAACCAGGAAAGTTGTTTGACAAGAATAGAGAAAGGAGGGCATGACCATGTCTGATAATTCCCAAAGCTTCGTGTGGAGCGACAGACCAAGTAGCTTCATACAAAGCAACACAGCTGATGAAAAAATAATGCCGATCAAAGTGATAAGGAGACCTCTGCTGTGAAACCGGAGCTGGTTATGAACACACTGCCCAGATATGGAAAACTCTCCACTCTGTCCACAGCTCCCACATCACCAATTGGGATTTGGGGGGTGGAGTGTTTGATGGCACAAAATACCCAGGAAGGTGCTTCGTTTACATTATGATACCTCCTTTGCCAGTAACAAGATATAGTAATAGGTTTTACCCTTTTAAAAGGGTAAAACCTACACCTATATCTATTACTCTCCTCCGCAATAAGCATTCAAACATTCCACGTGGCCACCCGCAATGGCTTTTTGATGTTTTTGGAGGAACCCCGAGGGTAAGGAATTAGTCTCCTGTCTCTGCCAAATGGGGTTTGGCCAGGATATATCATCAACGCCTGCCCCCCGGGGCCTCCAGCAAAAGCTAAGCTAGATTTTTCTCCCCGTGGTTTTGTGGTAATTCAATTGAAGGTGGAGGGGGTGACAAGCCCCTCACACCCCATTTGGCCACTGAGGTGGTTACAAGTGCCATGAGGGGACTATCCGGTTTTGGAATTGGCCTCCCTTCCATGGCATTGCTCACATCCACCACAGTGTTACCGTCCGGCACCACCAAGTCGATATGGGGTTGTCCTTTTTTTCCCCCAAACTTGCTCACTCTCTCATTCACTCATACACTCTTCAACCCACCCACACGGCCATTGAACATGATCTGTGTTCATCGCAGATGCCTGATGAACTGCCTGGTATCAAGTTTCAGCGGGAGGCGATGAAGGTAAATCAGTACCATCATCATTATCAACACCAGTGACAATGTCACACTCATTTATTCATCCACTCACCCACTCATTCACCCACTACCACTCATTCACTCACCCACTCATGTAACCACTTACCAAAGCCACCACTGTCACCAGCATTATCACCACCATCATCATCGTCACCATCGTCACCACCACTATCATCACCAACAAAAACTGCTGCTATTCGCCATTAAGTGGCAGTGATGTCACCACAGCGCCTGTTCCAGGCCAGGTACACCTGGGGCTATGTGAAGTGTTGAAGGCTCGCTGACTGGTTACTGGCAGACCCAGGTGCCTTGGGTTCACCGACCAAGATCAATGGCAGATGCACCGCCTGTATCAACTTGTTGCATTGTTTACTGCCCGGCACTCCCATCATTGTTAGAGGGCGACTGCCTCAATCTGCTGTGGTGCTTTTGCTTCTAGCCTACTTAGCAAGGCTCGCCTTAATGCCACCACGATGACATTTTTTGGCCAGCAAAGTCATGCCCGTGTATAGTGTGGGACGAGTCTTCTGAGAGAGTAATGAATACCAAAGCGGAGGCGATTTAACTTCACTCGTTTGTCCTTAATTTGTAGACACGCTGCCCCTGTTTGCTTTCACACCATAGCATATATCTGGACAACACGGTGCGCTTACCGTACACCGCAAGACGATCCCTATTTACAGGACACCGGTCACACTAATGGTGATTGACAACCTTTTTTGCTGCGGGTGTTTCTAATTTTCAATCAGCGGCTTTCCATATTACAAGTAGACCCCACCCTCTCCATTGTATTCTGCCTTACCACTTATTGGTGCCATGTGGCAACTGCCCAGTAGCATCCTACATGGGACTCCTGCACAGAGGCCGATCTTGACAGCGCTGGGACCATTCTTCGGCAAGTCCACTCAGCTCCACGTCCTCCTGTACCACATCACTCCATCTCTTCTCTAGCTTGTGCCGCACCCGTTTAGCCAGCCTCCTCGATCCGGCCGTATAAAAGCTGTTTAGGCATGCGGTGACTGGGCATGGGGCTACATGACTTGCACACACAGCCTGCACGCACACCACCTTGCACTGCACTCTACACGCTGTAGTGCACTACACACTGTGCTATACAACCCACAATGCACCACAGACTACAGAACACCACACAATCTACAGTACACACACTTATAGTAACCAAGCTACAGTACACCCCACGCGCTCCAGTACACTCCATGCTGCAGTATACCACGCTATATTTAAACATACACAGCAAGGCCGTAGCCATGGAGTCAACATTGGGGGGACCAAATCTTCCAGGGGGTCTGGGGGTCCCCCCTCCCCCCCCCCCCTCAGAAAAAAAACATCTAAATTTGAAAACGAATTTCCTGCCTAAAATATTTAAAAAAATTCACTAACACGTGAGGTGGACTTTTTACTTATTTTTGTTACAACAATGTCTAATAGTGTTATTGTTTTACATTGCTCTGTTTTTTTCTTTCATTTTTACCTTTTCTTGATTCATTGTATGTAGGGATTTATAAAGTACAACCATAACCGCAATCATAAAAACATAAATCTATGCATTGTTATATGAAGACAAGTCCCGATATTGTGGCCAAGGTTTAGCATTTTTTCTATTTTTATTTGCATAGCATATAAAAATGTTTAATATTGTTTATAGCAATTTATTGGGGGGGAAATTTTGAACATATTTGAATATATATTATAATTACGGCCTTGATACACAGGAACACACACACACATAGCTCCACATCCTCCTATAGGGGAGTACGATGTCAAGCCCAGTTGCAAGCAGTTATACAATTCCTGCTTGAAATCTTAATTGGCTAGACGAGACCAGATCAGCTCCACGGTAGGTCCTGGTTTAAAAGACATGGGTCCGCATTTGCTGTCCCGTCACTATGTAGTCCAGCAGATGTTCATGCTTGGACTCGGCGTGCATCCATGTTGGTGTGTGGATGCGCCGTTGCCGAAACAGCTTGTTGGTGATTACAAACCCATAAGCTGCACAAAAATCTAGCAGCCTCCTACTGTTATTAAGCTGCTCTGGCCCATGCCTTTCAATCACTCCAGACCAGGTGTCTGCATCAAGACCCACTCATGCATTTAAGTGACCACACAGGATGACTATTTAGCCAGGGGACAGGAAGTCATAGAAGGCATCTGACCCGTCAGCCTTGTCTGCATCCCTCCACAGATGTTCATCTTCAGTAGGGGCGTAAGCAACCACCACAATTATCACCACCACTATCATCACCATTACAACCACCATCATGATTGAGTGGGTGTGTGAGGGGGTCAATTGTTGAGTGTGTGAGTGGATGAGTGAGGTGCATGGGTGAGTATTTAGGTGAGTGGCTAAGTGTGTGGGTGGGTGAGTGGTTGAGCGAATGAATGGGTAAGTTGGTGAGTGGATGAGAGCATGAGTGAATGCGTGGGTGGATGAGTAGGTGAGTGTGTGAGTGAATGGTTAAATGAGTAGGTGGGTGGTTGCGTGAGTGAGTGGGTCAATTGAGTGGTTGGGTGTATCAGTGAGTCTCAAGATGCACCTAGCCTGGCACATGCACCAGAGTGACAGCTTATGTTGTTACTGTGAGTGATGAGTAACTCTCGTTGAACTTTCCTTATCTCCCCAGGAAAACCTCTACCTGGAGGTGAGAGATTGCAGTTCCTCATGTCTCCCCAGTGTCTCCCTTCCCCGTGTCCGCTCCTTCTCTGTCTCCTCCTCCCCACGTGTCTCCACGCCTTTCGATGTCCACCATTCTCCGTGCTTCTCTGTCTCCATGTCTCCACCCAAACCGCGTGTGTCTCCAGTTGATGCATGGCTTCTTCATCTCTCGCCGTCGCGTTTCTCGATCTCTCGGATCTCTCCCCCCCCCCCCCCTTGTCCTCCCCCACCCCGAACCCTCTCGTTTCTATCTAAGCGACATCAATGCCAGGGTTCAGGTCCAGGAGGAGGCCCAGGCCTAGGCCAAGGCCCAGGCTCAGGTGCAGGCCAAGGCCCAGGTTCAGGTCCACGTGGAGGCAAGGCCCAGATCGAGGCCCCAGTCCAGGCTCAGGCCCTGGTCCATGCTAACGCCCAGGTCCAGGCTCAGGCCCAGGTGCAAGCCAATGTCCATACTTAGGCCCAGGTGTAGGCTGAGTCCCAGACCGAGGCTCCAGTCCAGGTAAGGCTCTGACCTCGGCAGTTTCACCGAGGCCTCAACTCTGGTATCGACGTTTGGCCATCTCTCTGCGAGCGCCCCGTCTCATCGCATCATCATCTCCACGTGCTGCCATTCCCCTCACCACGGTGGCTAGGAGATGTTAACTCCCTCGCCTAGTATGCGGGAGCCCGTGAGTCCTATACTGACTCTGAAGCCTGCTGCTGTAAATTGGGCGTTTCTCTCAGGGCTGGTCACGTGGATTTTTCTCCGGGTCCTCTGTTTCTCCCCTCCACATTTGGAATCAACATCAAACGTTCGAGAGTATTTGGCTGCTATACATTTCCACACGATGAAAAGCCACTGCGTTGAGCTCTCATTTGTGATGGCCAGGTCACTTCTGAAAAAAGGAGCTACATAGCTCAGTGGGCCTTACTACCTTAGTGAAGTACAAAACAAACAAAAAAAGCAACAGTTGTGTAGAAAATCATTCCCTCTATCTCCAGGTGGACGATCCACGCTATACGAACATCCAAGCTGCTGCTGAGGCCCAGGCTACATACCTGTGCCCAGACCCTGAAGTCGCAGCGGAGAAGGCGGCGACCATGGAATCTGCGTGAGAGAGGGGGAGAGAGGAGATGGGAGAGAGAGAGCGCAAGTGGGGGTAGGGGGGACTTGGGGAAGAGGGGGGGAGATGAAAGAAGAGAGAGATGAGCTGAGAAGAGATGGAGATGGGAAAGCAATCGAGGAGGAAGAGTTGAGAAAAAGAATGGAGATTAAATAAGAGTGAGTGAGAGAGAGTTGGGAAAGAGATGGTAGAGGGTAGAGTTGGGAGAACAGGGGAATATATAGCAGATAGGGGGTAGAGAGAGAGCTAGAGTCTGGAGCGATGACGTCACGTAGAATATGCGCGTGTGTAGTTGGTGTGGTGCATAATCATCGCCACTAGGCAGACCACCCAAACCTCGCGTGCCATTCCGGCCTCCATGGGTGCTCACTAACAGCACTTTCCCCAACAGTCTGTCAAGGCTGGAAGGGTGCAATACCGCTGGCAATACCGCTGTCTTAACTTATGCTCACCTGTAACCAGTGCCCTGCTGCATGCCTGGGTCATTCGTCGCGCACATCCAATTATCACAGTTGGATACGTACGGTGCAAAAGAAGTGAAACATCCATACGCACTGCTATACACTACACCACCATGCTAGATTGAAAACTCAATTTCTTAAGGACCGCTGTGTTCCCTGGCCCTGTCTCCAATCTGCGCCCAGGGAGACTCAAACATCGGTAGGGGGTTGACCCTGCTGGGGCAATGCGGAGCCCCAGATACCAGCGGAGCTAGCCACTGCCCTTGTGAGTGAGTCGTCAGTGGCTGGCAAGGTGGGGTTGACCCTGCTGGGGCAATGCGGAGCCCCAGACACCAGCGGAGCTAGCCACTGCCCTTGTGAGTGAGTCGTGAGTGGCTGGCAAGGTGGGGTTGACCCTGCTGGGGCAATGCGGAGCCTCAGATACCATAGTAAGCAGTCAATCCCTTCGTACATTCCTCCCCAGTATGCCGAAGAAGCTTCCAGCCTACGCGGAACGAAACGGTCACAAGTCACGCTGAGCAGCAGGGTAGCGGTAAAGCCTGATAACTCTCTGGGGCGAGGGAGGGAGAGACCTATGGCTGTGACACCCTGGGTTTTGATGTTTGTTTTACGGTTCTGTTGTGGATTATGCGCCGAATTAAAGGAACAATAACTCCTGTTGTCTCAAAATCGTCGACACATCCACAGCCGTGGGGAAAAACAAACAGCGGCGATCATTGTCCCATTCTCTTCCCCCCCCCACCCCCATTTCCAGAAGACTAACACGCACAGTCGTAGCCGCCACTGGGGGTGCCCCTAGGTGAGGAGTAAACAGCGGCAATCATTGTCCACAACCACCCTCCCTCCTTTTCCTCCAGACAGAAGACTAAATAAACACAGGGGTAGCTGCCACTGGTAGTGCCCCTAGGCTGGCACCACACAGCGGCAATGATAACGCTCCCCCTACTGGCAGCAGACTAGCACATAGAGGGACAGCTGCTGCTGGGGGCGCCCCTAGGCTATGAACACACAGCGGCAATCATTGCACTCCCCGTACCCGACCGAAGACTGCTTGTCCTCCCGCACCTCCAATTAGTACGGATAGGCTACACGCGGTGCAAACGAAGTTCAACAGACACACATATACATGCAAGACTAACACACACGGGAGTGGCTGCCAATAGGGGTGAGCCTAGGCTCGGAACGAAGCAGCAATCATCGCTCCCCTACCGACAGCAGGCTTATGCACAGAGGCTGCTGCCACTAGGGGTGCCCCTCGGCTAAGGCCAAACAGTGGCAATCGTCACACTTCCTCTTCCGATAGAAGAGTGTTGTCCTTCCCCCGTGCCTCCAATAAGCATGGTTGGCTAAGTTTGGTGCGAAAGAAGTTCAACACATACATGCAAGACTAGCACACACAGGGTCAGCTGCCACTGGGGGTGCCCCTAGGGAAGTGACATTTTCTGCTGACAAGGGCTAAGATCCTTCCCATACGTGGAATGCGGGAGAGGGAGTCTTCATCCATTGCACGAGAGAGGGTAAGGGGGTGAGCAGGAGATTGAGTGGTTGACTGTGTTACTGGTTGGGTGAATGAGTAGGTTATTGAGTGAGTGAGTGGTTGACTGTGTTACTGGTTGGGTGGGTGAGTAGGTTATTGAGTGAGTGAGTGTTTGACTGTGTTAGTGGTTGGGTGAGTGGAAGAGTGATTGGGAGGATGAGTGGGTGAGTTAGAGAGTCCGTGGATAGGTGATTGAGTCAGTGGATGTATGTGTAGAGACGACTTCGACGCACTTGTCCGGAAAGGATTCTTTATTTAAGGAGCAACGTGCTCACCCTCGGACCAGCAAAGATGCCACTGCAGCAGCCCCGAATCTCCCATGCATCTGCCTTAAATACGATGTGTGGCCACGCCCCTGTCCGTGGCCACGCCCCTATTCCCGATGATTCTCGTGGCCATGCGCCCACTAGCACTGCAGGTTCACTCGACTGTCATTACATCACCCCCCCCCCCCCCCCCGGCCTCTTAAAAAAATGTAGCCGTCCCATATAAAACTATGATAAAATGACAAAATTTCAACAACTCTCGAAGAATGACAACAGTAAACCTGCGTCCAAGATATATCGCCGTACGAAACCAGCAATAAACATTAACTAACATTTGCGTCGTGTGCGAGTGAAGTAATCAATCTCCCAAGGAATGGACATCCGCACACAAGGAACACAACAATGTTGGAATATAGAAAAGAATGTCCATCTTCGCGCTTTGGTATGCATGTCAATGCGTCCGCATACTTCTTGGCTGGGTCCTTGACGCCAGTTCATCACGCATTGCGGGGTCTTTTTGGGCTTTTGCGACTCAGAGGGAGGCATTCTTTGGGTGGGACAATTAATTTTTCGGGTCGCACAGTTAATTCTGGTGGCTTCCCTGGCTCGTCGGACACCCCAGACCCCGGCCACGCAGGACATGGAGATAAAGTGTTATGGTACGAGTGGACAAATGTTTGTGAGGCGTGACGCGTGAACAAACCGTCGACGACGTCCCGCCTGCACGCGCACGCAACTGTGGTCGATTCACTTCCAAAACCTCGACCGGACCTCGCCATGGGCGGTGCAGTTTGGGCGATGCGCACAGTGGTACCTACGGGCAATGCGGCCACGCCTTATCGCCAATTGGCCCAAGGAAGCACGTGGGTGCGCCGCCGCCGTACATTCATCCCGTGAGCAACCTGTGCGCCTTGGCGGCATTTTCCTTGGCTGCCACACGTGCCTACATTACCCGCTCAAGCTCGAGCGTGACCTGCAGCGACATGGGTACATCCGCACGTTTATTGGTTGGCCTTGCCCTCTCGGTGAACAGTAAAAGGGGGCCATAATATCCAGCGTAACCAATCCATTTACCCGAGACGCTGTGATGGACTTTTTCAACAGAGGTTTCTGGCGTGCACACTCCGTGCAACCCGCGATTAGGTGATATACATCAGCCGACAATTCCCGGCAAGTAGAAATCGCATTGCAAAGTCAACAGTATCTTATGACGTGGTAGGTGCAGTAGCTTCGTCTCATGTACCTCACACGTCAGCCTACCCCTCATGGATGTGGTAATGAGCAGGCAACCGTCGCTGAGTGATCCCGTCCCACTGCATTAAACGTCCCTAATAGTTAACACATCGCGAGATTCTGGGAGGAGGCAGAGTTAACAGGCTGGTATCCTCAATTTGCAACCGCCCCCCCCCCCCCATTCTGCAGACGTGAACCCCCAGCGTGCCGTCCCTGCACACTTCTGCCGTGGTGGGTTCTTCACTTTGAAGTGAAGCCCACGATCACTGGCGGCATCGGCGCAGCCGGTCCGCATTGGCCAGCGCCTGACGCGCACGAGCTCGGTCCCTCGCGAGTCAACGCAGCGACATGCTTCCATGTCGCTGCATTTAGATACCCTTCTTATATACGACTTGGAAGGAGCTTTCCTGCAGTATTTCCATCCAGAATGACAGCTGGCCAGAAGGTTGGTCTATGCGCAGGCAGGGAGTACTGCAGGGCCGCGTGGTCATTACGAACTACAAATTCCCTGCCATTGAGGTAGGGCCTGTACTGCCGCACGAGGTAGACCATTGCCAGCAGCTACCGCCGGGTAACACAATAGTACTGTTCTGCCGGCGGCGACAAGACACGACTGCCATAGGCAATAACGACTTCAAACCTCGTCCTTCATCTGAGATAGGACAGCCCCGAAACCCAGGTCACTGGCGTCCGTATCTAGGATGAAGGGTAAGGAGAAAAAATAATACAAATAATAATAACAGAATAAAAGACAGCGCTGTCTTCCGGACAGTCCTGTTTCTTCACCTGAGGAAGGCTACTTGTGTTGTGACCGAAACGTCGTGAGAATGTTATTCTGTTATTATTATTTTATCTCCATTCTACGTGGTGGTGAGTTTACCGAAACAACCCATAAGATGAATCCCTGCAGTCACGAAAGCTTTAAATCGAAAAAAAGGTAAGTAGAAGTCAGGGTAAGCCGAAGGCGGCGCGTTTGAGAGTTGGCCGCGTCGTGTGACACAAGCGGCCTCTTCCACTTCACCCCATTTTAATTTTTGATTCTTGACGGTCAATGCATGTGTAGCGCTATGAAGACGAATAAACTTCTTAGGAGGCACACTCTGTTTATTATAATTCCTTTCCCGTACAGTCCTTAACACACAGAGGGGTATTCGGTCCCTTCACCCGATACCCTAAGGAGGTACAGCCTCCGGACTCAGCGTAACCTACACACAGGTCTCCTTGATACCTAAGGAGGTACAGCCTCCGGATTGGCGGGACTTACTCATATGTCTACCGCTATTCTAGAGTCATCCGGCTAGGACCTAGGGGAGGCTATCTGACCCACCGCTGGCCCGGTGGGTCCTGACCACTGGATGCGCCGAGCCTTAGCCCTGAGAAAGACTTGAAGGCTGGGTCCAGGGTCCTAGCTAGTCTTCAGTCTGGGCTTCGGTCTTCGTGTAGAGAAAAAACTCCCCATGCTCTGCGTTGTCACCCTTCTTATACTCGTTCGTGGCCAGGGACAACCAATCCCACATTCCCACGTGGAACTGTCTGATTGGTTCTTACCAAACCGTGGCTACGATCCACTTCACCTCGTCTGACCCCAACCGTATGAACCCAGAGGTAACGCTGCACTGCCCCTTTGATACCTGGTGGTAATGCAGGTTGCCGAACAGTGAGTAGTTAACACCTCTACACATGTAAAGGTTTTGAAATAGTTGCGAATCGAGGAGAAAAGCACCATCAATAGGAGGCAAATACAACAAAACTCCTCACATCACCAACGGACTTTGGGGTCGGCCAATCCCGCATACACGCCGTTTTTTTCTGGTTCTGTATCTACCCCTGATGCGCTTACAATGTGCCCCAAGAACCGTACAGAAGTTTGCAATAGATCACATTCGGTGGGCTTTAGTTTAAAATTCGCAGAGCGTTCCTTGGTCAACACCGTGCGCAACCATTGCATTACAAGCACCACAGGACTGCTTCATGGTGAAACTATATCAGCGGCTAACATCTCATCCACTGCCTGTTTCACATGCTCCTTCTTAGCAGAACTCATACGATACAAACTTTGGCGAACAGGGACTGCGTCCCCCGCATCAACATGGTGATGCAACAGGGAAGCACGGCCAATGTCGAATTTCCCTTCACTGAGAACATCCGAGGGCTGCAGCAATATTTACTTAAATTTGCACCGTTGTGCCTCCAACAATTCCGGGTTTTCTCTACCAAGGTCCTCAGCCCACATTTCATCTGACTCAGTATTATCATCCACCACCCACTGCTGCTGGGGTCAACTGCCTCACAGCATGTGGGCATCGCATGAGCTAGCACAGTACCGGCTTGAACAGTAGCCGCCTTTTCAACCGCATTTAACATCTGCAAAGACGGCTACTGCCTGACTCGCACTCAGAACCATCTGTGCTCCCACCAACATGAGTACATGGATTGCCCCGCTAGACGGTGTAACAAGGACAGCTGCGCCCTGGTTCACAGTGATCGACCGCCTATAGTATCGCAGAGGAACCAACATTTGAATGCTCGGCGGAATCTCTACGGATTCCCTAACCAGCGCCTGTACCACGACCCCTGCATTCTTATTCCCTTAAGCCGGGCCCAAAAAAAAAACCGTCCTCCCGATGGCATCTCTATGCATCTCTGATCCGTGAAAATTTTAAGGGGCATTCTGTTAAAAAAAGTCGGTTCCCAATAGGCACAGGACTGCCAATGTTTTTGAAACCAAGACGGGCCCCCGTCATCGCGATCTCTCCCATCCTAACACGTGTCTCAACCTGGCCCACCATCGCCATGTTACCTGCACTAGCGATCTCCTGGATTCCATCGTTGTGGAGCGGCCGTTTGTTGACGAAGAGGTGGATGCTGATAGTGCTATTGGTCGGGCGTCACTCCGGCACCCCCCCCCCCGCCCCCCCGCGCGATATGCCCTGTTTGATCACATCCATAGCAGGTGATGGCGGACCCTCGTTGCGGAGTGGCCACCTTTGGCCCCCATCCTCGAGGCCGTCGGAAGATCTCCCCTCGGTGTCCACCCATGGACCGCCACCTCCTCCCTCAGCTCCTGGTCTTCTCCCAATGGTGTCCCCCCCCCCCCCACTGCACCACCCCGCTTACCGGGCTGCAGAGGCTTCACTCGGCATGGGGTCACCCGTCCACGCCACTGCTCGAGGCCGCTGGTTCTTCCCCTCGTGCGCTTGCACACATCAGGCCACCCACAAGGAGGTCTGCGCCTCTTCCTCCTCCACGATTGACAGCACGACCCCCATCTCCTGCGCAAACCCCAGTGTCGTATCCATGACGACGGAGTCCAGCACCGCCTCGTTCAGCCAGAGAAATGCTGCTTGGCCCATTGATGGGGCCAGGGGCGGCTCGGCTTCCATCCCCTTGTGCTGCGGAAATTTCCTCCGCATGTTCGATGGCGGCTCGAACACGGCCGCCGTCTCACCGTACACCATCTGGAGAGTGGCCCTTCGCTCCTCTGGCACAGCTCAGAGCACAGCGACAGCATCGGCATCAAGGGCGGCAGGCAGGGCTCTGAGCGCCTCCTCCTCCGTCAACCATCATGGCTGACATGCCGCCTCAAATATTCTCATGAAGGCAACGCAATCACTTCCCCACTGCTACAAACTCCTCCACGGGAGTTATCCGCCACGGACGATCAGGCGCTCTCTCCTGCGCCGCGAGAGGTTTAGCTCACTCGGCCGTCATTTGGGTCCACCCTTAAATTGGCGGTCGCCGGCTGAGCGGCTTCCACCGCTGGGTCCTCCGAAGCGCCCTCTGCTGCTCCCGCTCTGGCCACAACCGCAGCGAGCTGCACGGTGAGCTGCAAGATCGTCGCCACCAACCGGTCCAGCCGTCGCTCTCTTTTTTTCCCCATTTTTCCATTTCTTTGCTGTTGCTGCCGACCGGCCTCCTCCATCTCTGTTGCCGCCGCAACACCCTCTTCACCCACGGGGTTGATTACCCGGTCCCCGCTGCCCGGGGGCTTGCTTCAGGGGGGGGTCTCCTCCTGGTCAGAAGTGGATGTCGGCGTGTTCTCTCTGCGGCTACGCAATGGCATGACAACACCCCACTTCTGACACAAAATGTAGAGACGACTTCGACGCACTTGTCCGGAACGGATCCTTTATTCAAGGAGCCACGTGCTCTCCCTCGGACCAGTAAAGACCCCACTGCAGCAGTCCCGAATCTCCCGCGCGGCCATGCCCCTATTCCCTATCCTTGTCGTTGACCCTAGTCCACTCGCTCTGCAGGTTGACTTTATTGTCTCATTACATCACCTGGCCACGCCCCTATTCTCGATCATTCTCGTGGCCACTAGCACACTTACGCTTCAGGTTGACTTTACCGGCATGCCATATGTATGTATGTGAGTTGACGTTTCGCACCATACGTAACCAACCGTGCTAATAGGATGTAAAAATGAATGAGGGTGTGAGTTGGATGAGTGGGAGAGCGGGAGAGTGGGTGAGTGAATGCATAGGTGATTAAGTGAGTGGGAGAGTGATTATGTGAGTGGGTGAGTTAGTGTGTGAGTGGGCGAGTAAGGGTGTGAGTGATTGAGGTAATGTGTAAGTGACTGAATCGGTGAGTGAGTAGCAGGTGAGTGAGTGGGTGAGTGGATGGGTGAGTGGATGGATGAGGGTGAATGTGGGTGAATGGATTACTGAATGGGTGAGTAAGTGAGTGAAAGTGTCTGTGAGTGGGTGAGTGAGTTAGTAGGAGAATGTCTGAGTAAGTGGGTGGGTAAGTTTCAGTGAGTTGGTAGGTAGGTAGTTGAGTGAGTGGTGATGGAAAGGGTGAGTGGTTGAGTGAGTGTGAGGGGTCATGAGTGAGTGGGTAGGTCAGTGGGTGAGTGAGTTGTTGGGAGGGTGAATCAGTGGGTGAGTGGGTGAGTGAGTAGGATAGCCTGGGGGTTCGTGATTGAATGAGTGGGTGGGTAGATGGGTGAGGATATATTTTAGTTCGGTGAGTGAGTGGAAGAGTGGGTATGTGAGTGAGTGACTGAGTGAGTGGGTGGGTGAATGGGCGGGTGAGTTTGAGTAAGTGGCTTAGTAGGTAGGTGAGAGAGTAGGTGAGTTAGTGAGTGGAAGGGTGAGTAGTTGGATCAGTGTGTGAGTTAGTTTAAGAGTGGGTGGATGAGTGAATGGGTATGTGAGTGAATTGTTGGTTGGGCGAGTCAGTGGGTCAGTGAGTTAGTGGGTGGGCACGTGTGTGAGTGAGCGAGTCGGTGAGTGGGTGGGTGAGTAGGTGAGTGGGTAGATTGAGTGGGTCGGTGATTGAGTGAGTTGGTGAGTGGGTCGGTGAGAGGGTCATTGAGTTGTTAAGTGAGTGAGTCGGTGGGTTAGTGTGTGAGTGGGTGAGTGATTAGCTGAGTAGGTGGGTGAGTGAGTGGATGGGTGATGGAATCGGTGAGTGAGTATTAGAGTGGTTGGGTGAGTGGGTGGGTAGGTAGGTGAGAGAGTGGGTGGGAAGGTAGGTGAGAGAGTGGGTGAGTTAGTGATTGGGTGAGTGAAAGTGTGGGTGGTTGGGTGAGTCGGTGGGTGGATACGTGAGTTAGTAAGTGAGTGGGTGAGTCGATGGCTGAGTGAGTGAGTGGGTGAGTCGGTGGCTGAGTGAGTGGGTGAGTCGGTGGCTGAGTGAGTGAGTGGGTGGCTGAGTGAGTGGGTGAGTCGGTGGCTGAGTGAGTGAGTGGGTGGCTGAGTGAGTGGGTGAGTCGTTGGCTGAGTGAGTGGGTGAGTCGGTGGCTGAGTGAGTGGGTGAGTGAGTGAGTGAGTCGGTGGCTGAGTGAGTGAGTGGGTGAGTGATTAGCTGAGTGGGTGGGTGTTTGAGTGAGTGGATGGGTGATGGAATCGGTGAGTGAGTATCGGAGTGGTTGGGTGAGTTAGTGGGTGGGTGAGTGAGTGGGTGAGTCGGTGGCTGAGTGAGTTGGTAAGTGTGTGGGTGAGTCGGTGGCTGAGTGAGTGGCTAAGTGAGTGGGTGGCTGAGTGAGTGAGTGAGAGATGTTGCGAGTCGTTAGCCGTGGCGCAGTGATTCGCACTACCGCCCTGCGCAACCAACCCCAGACCCTGATTTACCCGAGTTCGATTCTAACTCAGGCCCAACATCAGCAGCAGCAGCAGCAGCAGCGATGATCTGAAACCAACCTATGGGGGGGGGTTTCTTCCCCTTAGGTCGCCTCGGCCATAAATCAGTACACCGGTGCGGCGTGTAAACATCACCACGAGGGAGACAAAGGCGGCTGGGTTGGGTGGTTGGTAGCTAGCCAGGTATTTGCCGGTTGAAGCTCACAGCACTTGCCCCAACCTGGCGATTCTGGAGTGGGGGGAGGAAGCAGAGCGGAAAAAGCTGTCGCTGGAGTTTCAAGGCGGTTGAAGAGGCGGAAGCGATGGCAAGAATGTGATTCATGCAAAGCAGAGATGCAGGTAGAGAGAGACAAAGAGAGATAAGAGAGCGGCGTGAAAGGGACACTCAGAGAGAGGGAGAGACTCAGAGAGACTGGCAGAAAGATTCACAGGGACACACTCGTCTACGTGAGTATACATGTGTGTGTCTCTGTCTGTGTATCTGTCTCTGTGAGTATCTCTGTCTGTGTATCTGTCTCTCTGTGTCTCTGTCTGTGTATCTGTCTCTCTGTGCGTCTCTGTCTCTCTGTTTGTCTCTGTCTGTGTATCTATTTCCGCGTGTGTCTCTGTCAGTGTAGGTATCTCTGTGTCTCTGTCTGTGTATCTCTATGTGTGTCTGTCTGTGTACTATCTGTCTCTCTGTGTGTCTCTGTGTATCTGTCGATCTGTGTAGCGGTTAGCGCCATGAAATACCCGGCGATCCAGCCACCCACCCCTTTTGTGTGCCACAGTGCCGGTAGCCTTCATAGGTGCTGCACACGGGGGATCTTTGTCTTCGTGTCTATAAAGGGTGGAGCGGTGACGCAGTGGTTTGCGCACCACACTGCGTGACACATCGAATATCTGAATCCTGTGCTGGGATTGTCACTTAGGTCGATTCAACCTTAAATGGTGCATATGGTGTGTGCAGTGAACATGGTGGTGGTGGTGGTGGTGGTAACGGTGGGGGTGATGATGATGGTGGTGGTGGTAATGGTGATGATGGTGTTTATGATAATGGTGATGATGGTGGTGTTGATGATGGTGGTGTTTATGATGATGGTGTTTATGATGATGGTGATGATGGTGGTGTTGATGATGGTGGTGATGTTGGTGGTGATGGTGATGGCAGTAATAGTGATTATGATGATGGTGGTGTTGATGATGATGGTGATGATGGTGGTGTTGATGATGACGGTGGTGATGTTGGTGGTGATGATGGTGATGGCGGTAATAGTGATTATGATGATGGTGGTGGTGTTGATCATGATGGTGATGATGGTGGTGTTGATGATGGTGGTGATGTTGGTGGTGATGATGGTGATGGCGGTAATAGTGATTATGATGATGGTGGTGTTGATGATGATGGTGTTTATGATGATGGTGATGATGGTGGTGTTGACGATGATGGTGTTTATGATGATGGTGATGATGGTGGTGTTGATGATGACGGTGGTGATGTTGGTGGTGATGATGGTGATGGCGGTAATAGTGATTATGATGATGGTGGTGTTGATGATGATGGTGATGATGGTGGTGTTGATGATGGTGGTGATGTTGGTGGTGATGATGGTGATGGCGGTAATAGTGATTATGATGATGGTGGTGTTGATGATGATGGTGTTTATGATGATGGTGATGATGGTGGTGTTGATGATGATGGTGTTTATGATGATGGTGATGATGGTGGTGTTGATGATGGTGGTGATGTTGGTGGTGATGATGATGGTGATGGCAGTAATAGTGATTATGATGATGGTGTTGATGATGATGGTGATGATGGTGGTGTTGATGATGACGGTGGTGATGTTGGTGGTAATGATGGTGATGGCGGTAATAGTGATTATGATGATGGTGGTGTTGATCATGATGGTGATGATGGTGGTGTTGATGATGGTGGTGATGTTGGTGGTGATGATGGTGATGGCGGTAATAGTGATTATGATGATGGTGGTGTTGATGATGATGGTGTTTATGATGATGATGATGGTGGTGTTGACGATGATGGTGTTTATGATGATGGTGATGATGGTGGTGTTGATGATGACGGTGGTGATGTTGGTGGTGATGATGGTGATGGCGGTAATAGTGATTATGATGATGGTGGTGTTGATGATGATGGTGATGATGGTGGTGTTGATGATGGTGGTGATGTTGGTGGTGATGATGGTGATGGCGATAATAGTGATTATGATGATGGTGGTGTTGATGATGATGGTGTTTATGATGATGGTGATGATGGTGGTGTTGATGATGATGGTGTTTATGATGATGGTGATGATGGTGCTGTTGATGATGATGGTGGTGATGTTGGTGGTGATGATGATGGTGATGGCGGTAATAGTGATTATGATGATGGTGGTGTTGATGGTGATGATGGTGGTGTTGATGATGATGGTGTTGATGTTGGTGATGATGATGGTGATGGCGGTAATAGTGATTATGATGATGGTGGTGTTGATGATGATGGTGATGATGGTGGTGTTGATGATGATGGTGGTGATGTTGGTGGTGATGATGGTCATGGCGGTAATAGTGATTATGATGATGGTGGTGGTGTTGATGATGGTGGTGGTTATGTTTCCTCGTGTCTGTGTGTATCTGTAAAGGTATTATTGGGCGGAGATGCGCCATCTCCATGCAGTTAGCCAGTAGCACCGACCACGTGCTAATAGGGGGCAGAAGAGGGGATGAGCCCCAGTGCCAAGAGACGATGGCCCATAGCGCCCAACAGTTACCCCTATGGAACGGCATGATCAGAGGTTACAGACCCCAGATCCCAGGAGGGGGCTGGGGGTTGACATCACTCCCAGGTCCTGCTGGAAGGTTCTGGAAGGAAGGTGTGGCCGGGGCGGAGCGAGCGACAGCCCTGCATAAAAACCGGACCTCTGAACGGTCCGGGCAGTCGTCGTTCACCCTAAGACCAAGAGCCTCCAGAAGAGAAGAGCCCAATGGGCAGAGCCCTACCCCTGGCTAGGATCGGCCCCAAGCTTATATACCAGTGAAGACCCAAGCTTCGCTCAAGAAGGTAGTTAGATCAGCCAGTGAGAGGCATATTATTCCGGGGGGGGCTACCAGCTTAACGTATCGGGTGCGAGGGACTGCTACCCCTCTGTAGTAAGGATTCATTGTTAAATAAATTCCGTGTTGCCTCAAATAACTCTCCTCTAGTTATTGAACCCACTGTATATCTACGTGGGTGTGTGTTTTTGTCTGTGTGTAGTGAGTCCAACTGAGTCGCAGACGTTACTCTTCAGAGGCAACACATTTATTCGCAACACGTATATACAAAGGGGTAAATGCCCCTTTACCAGATACAGCCTAGGGTGGTGACCACCCAGCTAACTACACCACACATCGAAGTTACTACTACAATGGGTCAGACCTTCACTCGGGTTCCTGGCCACGTGTTGGTGCCTCTTCAGACGTAGGGCGTAGAGCTTCCAGCTTGTAGAACGAAGCGAACCCGGTCCCTCTCAGGGACCCAGCTTTTATCCTCCTGAGTCGGGGCCGGCTCCACCCTCGGGTCCGCCCACCTTCGGGAGCATTCTAGCTCCCTCTCGATCCCTCTCGAGAGCTCTCCCCGGACACGTGATCACCCCATAGCCCCCCCCCCCCACCTGGGGGCTTCTCTTTGGACACTCCGGATCACGTGCCAACGGGGTCAACCAGAGTGCCATGGCCCGGGGCAACCCTGTCCCTGGGCTGACACTCTCCCGATCCCCCTTGTGGGAGCCCACCTCTATATAAGGAACGTAACAGGTGGACTTCTCCACAAATCTGGCTGTCGCCTGATGAAGCTAGTTGTAATTACTGGCGAAACGTCGTACTCAGATTGTAAATGTCGTGGCTTGGCTCTCCAACACACCGGTGTGCAGTACTAGTGACGGATTGGCCACGTTCTGTTCATGTGAAAACCCTTACTAGTTGGCTGTGTCGGGTGGCGGTGGGTTTTAACGAAACATTTATAGCTTTTGTTCAGCCGGATAGAGGGGGCTAAAAGGGCACGACACGGGCTGGAGAAGAGATGGACTGATGTGGTACAGGATAATGTGGAACTGAGTGGACTTTCCGATGACTGGCACCATCCATGTCAAGATTGGCCTCTGTGGAGGAGGCTCATGAAGAACGCTACTGGGCAGTTGGAGGTAGTCGACCTCCAGCAACAACGAAGGGCAGTGGAGCGATGCTCACAACAACCAGCGGAACGCCGGGTGGCTAAAACACAGCAAGTTGGCACAGTTGTGGGCACAGGTGGTGTATCATCTTTGACTATGTAGTTCGATAAACTTTCCATGGTTGTACCGGAGAAATTTGCATCTGGTACACAGAAACAATGGGAGGCTGATCGATGCCCGAGTGTGGTCGAGGGATGGCTCCCTATCGGTCAACCATGTTATGTATGCTGACTCGGAGGAGGATTTGGAGGCACTGCTGCTGAAACCTGGAGTGTGTCACTAAGAGGTGGGGTCTTACCATCAGCCACACCAAAACTAAGTACGTGCCTGGGTATTTTGTGACATCAGACACTCCACCCCTCAGCTTCCCATTGGTGATGGAGCAGTTGTGGACAGAGTGGAAAATTTCCCAAACCTGGACAATGTGCTTATGATCAGCTGCGGTTTGACAATGGAGGTCTCACTCCGAATCAGTCGGGGAGCTTTATCATTTCACCGGCTGTGTAATGCTGCGTGGAAGCTGCCTGGTTTGTCACTTCGCACGAACCTTCGTCTTCTCGGCCACAGTCATGCCCTCCCTTACCTATGTTTGTTAAATGTGGACCCTATAATGGAACATCTGCGCTGATTAGACACATTCAGGATGGCCTGCCTACGATCCATCCTGGGTTTAACCAGCCTAGATTGTTTGAGGAGCTCACAAATCCTTGAAAAATCTGGACACATTCCTCCCAGTGAACTCCTCCCGCAGGTAAGGCTGCATTGGCTGGGTAATGTAGCCCGCATGCACAGCCACCACATGCCCACCTTCTGATAAGCCTCAAAGAGAGAGCTAAACGGTCCGACATGAGCTGGAAAAGAGATGGACTGATGCGGTATTGGAGAATGTGGAGCTGAGTGGACTTGCCGAAGACTGGTACCAGCAGTGTTAAAATCGGCCCCTATGGAGGAGGCTCGTGAAATACGCTACTGAGCAGTTGAAGGCAGTTGCCATACAACAACAACTGAGGGCAGAGGAACGACGCTCGCAACAACGCTGGGCAGCTAAAATACAGCAAGTTGACACAGTAGGGGGTGCATCAACCAGTCATCACAGTCAGCCAACCCATGGAACTTGCTGGGTCTGTCCCGTGACCTCCTGTCACGTGGCTTCAAAGTGCACCTAGCATGGCACAGGTGCCGTGGTGACATCACCGTCACTTAGTGGCGAATGGCGGGTATTGGTATTGGTGATGATGGTTGTGATGATGATGATGGTGGTGGTGTTGATGATGGTGGTGGTTGTGATGATAATCGTGGTGATGGTGTTAATGGTGATGGTGATGATGGTGATAATGATGGTGGTGGTGATGGCAATGGTGTTGATGGTGGTGACAGTGGTGGCGACGGAGGTGGTGATGGTGGTGCTAGTGGTGGTGGGTTATGGTGGTGGTGATGGTGTTGAAGATGATGGTGGTGTTGATGATTGTTATTTTTACTTTCAGAATGGCGTCACTGAAGGTGACGGTGATGATGGTGGCGGTAATGGTGATGAAGGCTGAGGTAAGGTGATGCTGATAATGCTGCGGTTGCTGATGATGTTATGTTGGTAATGATGATGCTGATGATGACGATGCTGATAATGTTATTGATTTTGTTTTTTAGGCTCAAGCTACTTCAAATGTGAGTAACTTACACACACAGACACACACACTATGAGGGTGGATATTTTATTCAGAAGAGTGGCTCTTCTTCTGAACAAATTAATGAATGGGTTGGTGAGGTGTGGGAAGCTGTAAGTACCAGGGTACTGTGGGCTCACCTCCGCATCAACGTTGATGGAGGTTGCTTGCGCTCTCACCAAAGATGAACATCAGTAGATGGATGCAGGCAAGGCCGATGAGTCAGATGCCTTCAAAGACCTCCTGTCTCAGGTCCTAGCTAACGTGGCCTCTTCGGATAGAGTCATCCTGTTGGGTGGTTTTAATGCCCGAGTGGGTCAAGATGCAGACACCTGGGCTAGAGTGATTGGAAGGCATGGGCCAGATCAGCTCACCGATAAGGGTAGGAGACTCCGAGACTTGTGAGCAGCCCGTGGGAGTGTAATCAGCAACACGCTTTTCCGGCATTGGCGCATCCACACAACATCGTGGATGCACACCGTTTTTAAGCAGGAACATCTGCTGCTGGGCAATCTTGTGACACCTTTCAAGTAATAATAACTTGCAGAAATGGCGTCATTGGCGGTAATGATGGTGGCGATAATTGTGATGGTGGCTGAGTGTAAGGTGATGCTGATAATGCTGCGGTTGCTGATGATGTTATGTTGGTAATGATGATGCTGATGACGATGATGCTAGTGATGTTATTGATTTTGTTTTTTAGGCTCCTATTACTGAATTCGTGAGTAACCTACACACACAGACACACGCACACTATGAGGGTGGATATTTTATTCAGAAGAGTGGCTCTTCTTCTGGACAAAATAATGAATGGGTTGGTGAGGTGTGGGAAGCTGTAAGTACCTGGGTACTGTGGGCTCACCTCCCCATCAACGTTGATGGAGGTTGATTGCGCTCTCACCAAAGATGAACATCAGTAGATGGATACAGGCAAGGTCGATGAGTCAGATGCCTTCTACGACCTCCTGTCTCAGGTCCTAGCTAACGTGGCCGCTTCGGATAAAGTCATCCTGTTGGGTGACTTTAATGCCCGAGTGGGTCAAGATGCAGACACCTGGGCTAGAGTGATTGGAAGGCATGGGCCAGATCAGCTCAACGATAAGGGTAGGAGACTCCCGAGACTTGTGAGCAGCCCGTGGGAGTGTAATCACCAACACGCTTTTCTGGCATTGCCGCATCCACACAATATCGTAGATGCACACCGTTTCCAAGTGTAGTGGATTAAACTGTGTCGCAGACGTACTCTTTGGAGGCAACACGTTAATTGATACCAACACCAAAGGGGTAACTGCCCCTTTACCAAATAACAACCTATGGTGGTGGACCACCAGGCTAACTACACACTATGGTGGTGGACCACCAGGCTAACTACACACTATGGTGGTGGACCACCAGGCTAACTACGCACTATGGTGGTGGACCACCAGGCTAACTACACACTATGGTGGTGGACCACCAGGCTAACTACACACTATGGTGGTGGACCACCAGGCTTATTACGTTAATCACACCGTAACTAGCTTCATAACCACCAGACTAACTACACTAATTACACCATAACTAGCTACATAACCACCAGGCTAACTACATTAATTACACCGTAACTAGCTACATAACCACCAGGCTAACTACACTAATTACACCATAACTAGCTACATAACCACCAGGCTAACTACATTAATTACACCGTAACTAGCTACATAACCACCAGGCTAACTACACTAATTACACCGTAACTAGCTACGTAACCACCAGGCTAACTACATTCATTACACCATAACTACCTACGTAACCACCAGGCTAACTACATTAATCACACCGTAACTAGCTACGTAACCACCAGGCTAACTACGCTGATCACACTGTAACTAGCTACGTAACCACCAGGCTAACTACGCTGATCACACTGGGAGTAGCTACAATGGACTGGTCCCCGGCTTGGGTCCAGGACCACGTGTTGGTGACTCTACTCGGACGTAGAATGTGGATCTTCAGATGACAACAGCAACGCTGAACCCCGGTCCATCTGGGGACCCGGTTTATATGCTCCCTGGTCGTGCCTGGCCCCGCCCTTGGCCACGACCACCTTCTCGAAATCTCGAGCAGGATCTCACCTGACACGTGACCACCTGGGGGCCCCTGTGTAGACCTTACACGTCACGTGCCTTCAGGGTTAACCAGAGTGCCATGGCCTGCAGTAACCCCATTCCATGACTGACACTCTCACACCCCATCCTGTAGGGGTCGGCACTGCACGCCACACGTGGTGCAACTCAGCGCCATGGCTGAGCGCTCACCGAGCCCCTCTGGGGCCGGTATTAAACCCACATGTACGGGGTGTCCGCTATGGAAATACATCGCACGCCGTGCCTCGCTAGGGCCGGCACCACACAGTGACATCCGCGAGAATATCTGCTGGGCTATATAGTGACATCTTTCAACTAATAATAACTTGCAGAAATGGCGTCACTGACGGTGATGATGGTGGAGGTAATGGTGATGGTGGCTGAGGTAAGGTGATACTGATAAAAATTGTGGGAGCTGATAATGCGTATGTTGTTAATGATGATGCTAATGATGTTTTTGATTTTGTTTTTTAGGTTCCAGTTACTACAAATGTGAGTAATTTACAACAACAACAACCGCCATTCAACACTAAGTGGCGGTGACGTCACCACGACATTTGTGCCAGGCCATTTGCACCTTCAGGCAACGTGAAGTGTCGAACGCCCGCGGGCAGGAGGTCACAGGGAAGACCCAGGTGCCACGGGTCGACTGACTGAGATGACTGAGATGACTGTCTGGTGCACCACCTGTGCCCCCTATTATGCCAACCTGCTGTGCTCTAGCCACCTGGCGCTCCGCTCGTTGTTGTGAGCATCGCTCCTCCACCCTCCATTGTTGTTGGAGGGTGACTACCTCCAACTGCCCAGTAGCGTCCTTCACGAGCCTCCTCCACAGAGGCTGATCTTGACACCGCTGGTACCAGTCATCGGCAAATCCACTCAGCTCCACGTCCTCCTGTACCACGTCACTCCATCTCTTCTCTAGCCCGTGCCGCGCCCGTTTAGACCCCTCGATCCGGCCGAACAAAAGGTGTTTCGGCATGCAGTGGCTGGGTATGCGGGCTACATGACCCAGCCAACGCAGCCTTGCCTGCCGGAGGAGCTCACCGATGGGACCTTGCCCAGATCTTTCAAAGATTTGTGAGCTCCTCACACAATCCAGCCTGGTTAAACACAGGATGGATCGTAGGCAGGCTAGCCTAAATGTTTCTAACTGGGGAAGATGTTCCATTAGGGGGGTCCACGTTCCGCAAGCATAGAGAAGGAGGGAATGACCGTGGCCGAGAAGACCTGAAGCTTAGTGCGGAGCGACAGACCAGGTAGCTTCCACACAGCGTTACGCAACCGATGAAAAGATATTGCCGCTCGACTTATTCGGAGTGAGACCTTTGCTGTTAAACTGGAGCCGGTCATAAGCACACTGCCCAGGTATGGGAAACTCTCCACTCTCTCCACAACTGCCTCATCACCGATTGGAAGTTGTGGGGGTGGAGTGTCCGATGGTACAAAATACCCAGGCAGGTGCTTAGTTTTGTTGGGGCTGATGGTAAGGCCCCATCTCTTAGTTGCACGCTCCAGTCTCAGCAGCAGCATCTCCAACTCCTCCTCTGAATGAGCAGCTATTACCAGATCATCGGCATACATAACGTGGTTGAGCAATAGGGAGCCATCCCTTGACCGCACCCAGGCATCGATCAGCATTCCATTATATCTGTACCAGATGGAAATTCCTCCGGTACAGCTACTGAAGGTTTCACGAACTACGTGGTCGAAATAGATGTTAAATAATGTTGGAGCCAGAGGACATCCCTGTCGCACCCCAAGGTGAACAGGGAATGGCTCTGACTCCCAGCGACGTAGTTTTACCTGGGCCCGCTCACCATCATGAAGGTTCTTAATGATAGTGAGCAGAGGGTCAGGTACTCAAAAAGCACGAAGAACAACCCAGAGCCCAGGCCTACTGATGGTAGCATAGGCCTTGACCAGGTCAATAAAGCAGACATGTAGGTCTTGCTGGAATTCCCTATACCTCTGCTGCAGCAGACGGACAGAAAATATGGCATCTGTGCAGGACCGCCCTTTCCTGAAACCGCATTGGGGCTCCGCAAGCCTCTCCTCAGCGTGCCTGGCAAGGCGATGTTGAATAATCCTTGCCAGGACCTTTCCCGGCACACTGAGGAGTGAGATGCCCCTGTAGTTGTTACAGTCTGTGCGGTCCCCCTTCTTAAAGAGGGGGACCACCAGGGCATCCTTCCAATCCTGCGGAACCCGTTCAGTGGTCCAGACTGTTGTTATGATGTTATATAGGGCAGTCTGTGCACAAACGCCACCCTCCCTCCGCAATTCGCTTGGGAGATCATCTCTGCCCACTGCCTTTCCTGATCTCAGTCTCCGGATCGCCTTCAGTACTTCCTCAACAGATGGCACTTCAGCCAGCCACTCACAGGGGGTGACTTCTTCCAATATTTGAGGCACCGCAGCCTCAGCAGGGTAATCCTCACTTTGTGCCACGATGTTTTCCTGGCTGAGGGATTTTCCCTCCCCCAGGACCTCACAGAAATGCCCAGCAAATCTGCAAACCTGTTCCTGGGGGTTGGAGATTGGATCACCGATTTTTCCCCTAATGATGGTAATAGGTGTGACGCTGCAGGTTATTTTTTGATGGAGTTAAATAGAGATTTGTGATCGCGGGCCACTGAGGCAGACTCCATCTCCTCAGGAACCCTCGACCACCACCAATCCTTGCAGCGCCCAGGGCTCTCCGAATCTCCGAGCGAAGGCTGCGTGAAGCCTCCTCATTCTCTGACTTGGGATTCTGTAGCCAATGACAGTGGGCCTGTCGCTTTTTCTCAACCATCCTGAACACCTCCTCTGTCAGCCAGGGTCTCTGGGGAGGTCTGGACCGCGTACCCAAAGCAGCCATTGCAGCTGCATGAGTCACAGTCGTAAACCCTTTACCTTCGACATCAGGAGGAGTGGGGGATGATGCCAACCCCAGCCGCAAGCGATGATGAAATTCTCGCTTGTAACTTTCATCAGATAACTGAGACCAGGCCACATTGGGTTGGAATGGGGTCCTGGGTGTACACCCAACACCGGAGTGGAAGAATGGCAGGCGCATCTTACAGATGACTAGTCGATGGTCAGAGGGCAGATCAGCTCCACGGTAGGTCCTGGGCTCGCATCCGCTGGTCCGTCACTATGTAGTCCAGCAGGTGTTCTTGCTTGGACCCAGCATGCATCCATGGTGTTGTGTGGATGCGCCTATGCCGGAACAGCATGTTGGTAATTACAAGCCCATGGGCTGCACAAAGATCTAGCAGCCTCCTACCGTTGTTATTGAGCTAATCTGGTCCATGCCCTCCAATCACTCCAGACCAGGTGCCAGCATCATGACCAACTTGGGCATTGAAGTCACCCAACAAGATGACTCTATCCCGAGGGGCCACTTTAGCCAGCACCTGTGACAGGAGGTCATAGCAGGCATCTGACTCATCGGCTTTGCCTGCATCACCCCACGGATGTTCGTCTTTGGTGGGGGCATAATTAACCACGACCATCACTCCTCACCTCCGGTTGATGGGAAGGCGAGCCCAAAGTAGCCTGGGGCTTACAGCTTCCCACACCTTACTGCCACGCTCCCACGCCCCCTTCATTCTTTTGTTCAAAAGAAGAGCCACACCCTGTTGTTTGGCAGTCTGCTGCCCCGCGTAGAGAACTGTCCACCCCTCATGGTGGCATGAGCCAGAACCGGTCCACCGGACCTCCTGAATGCCACAGAGATACAGGCAGTACCGGTCCAGCTCTCGACAGAGGAGTGACAGCCTCTCCTCCACAGTGAGCGTTCGAACATTCCACATGGCCATCCGTAGTGGCTTATCCTTGTTTCTTACACACACACAGACACGCACACTATGAGTGTGGATATTTTATTCAGAAGAGTGGCTCTTCTTCTGAACAAAATAATGCATGGGTTGGTGAGGTGTGGGAAGCTGTAAGTACCTGGGTACTGTGGGCTCACCTCCCTATCAACGTTGATGGAGGTTGATTGCGCTCTCACCAAAGATGAACATCAGTAGATGGATGCAGGCAAGGCCGGTGAGTCAGATGCCTTCAAAGACCTCCTGTCTCAGGTCCTAGCTAACATGGCCGCTTCGAATAAAGTCATCCTGTTGGGTGACTTTAATGCCCGAGTGGGTCAAGATGCAGACACCTGGGCTAGAGTGATTGGAAGGCATGGGCCAGATCAGCTCAACGATAAGGGTAGGAGACTCCCGAGACTTGTGACCAGCCCGTGGGAGTGTAATCACCAACACGCTTTTCTGGCATTGGTGTATCCACACAATATCGTGGATGCACACCGTTTTTAAGCAGGAACATCTGCTGGGCTATATAGTGACATATTTCAAATAGTAATAACTTGCAGAAATGGCGTCACTGACGGTGATGATGGTGGCGGTAATGGTGATAATTGTGATGGTGGCTGAGCTAAGGTGATGCTGATGCTGCGGATGCTGATGATGTTATGTTGGTCATGATGATGCTGATAACGATTATGCTGATTATGTTATTGCTTTTGTTTTTTTAGGCTTCACTTACTACAAATGTGAGTAACTCACATACAGAGACATACACACTATGAGGGTGGATTGCTCTTCTTCTGAGCAAAATAATTAAGGGGTTGGTGAGGTGCGGGAAGCTCTAAGTACCAGGGTGCTGTGGGCTCAGCTCCACATCAACGTTGGTCCATCCGACCTTCTGGAGCCAGCTACTCAGATGCATGTGAACCGTACCCAACGGTCAGTGGTGATAGTGGTGATGGTTGCTGTTATGGTGTTGATGATACTGATGATGGTGATGGTGGTGATGGCTGCTGGTCGGTAACGCTGTGGTGGCTGTGAGCAATGCCATTGGTGGAGAGGCTCATAACAATCAGCCGTTCCCCTCATGGTGTCTCAGATTACTGTTGGTTTGCTTCATCAACAGCACAGGTGGTGGTGCATTTGTTAGTCAACCCATGGCACCTGTGATTCTATCCCATGACCTCATATCACAACACGTCACTTGGCCTCAAGGTGCACCGAGCCTGACACAACGCCATGATGATGTCATCGCCACTTAGTGACAGATGACGGTTGTTGTTTTTTGTCGTTGGTTGTGATGGTGGTGAGTGGTGATGTTGTTGCTGGGGCTGATGATAACGGTGGTGGCGATTACAGCAACGATGATGATGATGCGAGATGTTAACTACCTCGCCTCGTATACAGGAGTTCGTGGGTTCGATTCCGACCCTGAGGCCTGCTGAAAAATGGAGTTTGCGTGTCTCTCTGTCCGTGGTGGTCGCGTGGATTTTTCTCCGGGCCCTGCGGTTTTTCCCTCCACATTTAGAATCAACGTCACCATGCGTTTGAGTATTTGGCTACTATACATTTCCACACGACGATGATGATCAGATAATTCGTTGAGCTACCATTTGTGATAGCCAAGTCATTTTGTAAAATAGCCATACACCTCAGTGGGCCTTATATGTTAAAATAAAAAAAAGTATTTAAAAAAGAGTTTCAATATCGCTGATGTTTGATTTTACTGATTATGCTTTTTTTGCAGAATGCCACATTCTCTCCACATATCGTGAGTAGAAGAATGCTGTACACATCCCATCAGCACATGCACGCACACTACACACGCATGGACCTTTCCCTCTAAGAATTCATCTCACCGACACCATGGGTTTAGCACATCCCATTTGCATGGTTTGCTACGTACGTTGCGAAAGAAGTTGAACATACACACAGACATACACACTACACTAGACTATACACTACACTATGATACACTATGCTATTGTGAGGGTTGCTCGTTTTTTTATTAAGATTGGAGAGGGATTCAGCTACATTCTCTCTCCCATGCAATTCCCTCAAGGGCACCAATATGGACTTTTGAACATACTTTAATGACGGTATACAATAACGCAATCCGGAATACAGTCTTACTAAGATTTAGAATGTATGACACTTCGTTCAAAGACGCGAATCAAACACTGGTGGATAATAACTTCCCGCATCTGCAATGTTTCTCCAATCTTAATGTTCACTTTAGTAAAATATTAACTTTATAAGTAATATATTGTACATTTTTGCTCATTGCTGTATTTATTGTATTTTTAATGTGTATGCGACCTGTTGCAAATATTGTCTTTTTAATTTAAGTTTTTGTTGTTGTTGTTGATTAAACTCGATTCAAGAGCTGCGTAGCTCACAGGGCAATTCTATATAAACTGTTCAACTATACACAGCGCCAATCGTGTTGACAACAACTTCAGAACAATCAGTACAAGACTTTTAATAATTCTTGCTTAGTGTACCCGCTTGTCAAAAATTACCGAACGCTGAATAGAACCGACTCCTTGAAACAATAACAGAGCACCGTGGTAATCTCTCTATATATATAAAAGGGAAATTTGTGATTATGTGTATCTGTTCGAAATGTTTAGCATACTTCTGAATAGAACCGACTCCTTGAAACAATAACAGAGCACCGTGGAATTCTCTCTATATATAAAAGGGAAATTTGTGATTATGTGTATCTGTTCGAAATGTTTAGCATACTTCCCGACATGCAACAATCTTGAACTTTGGCATGTGGGTAGTTTCCAGACTGTACACAATGCGAATACAGTAAAACGTTGGATTGCGAGTAACTTGGTCTGCGAGTGTTTTGCAAGACGAGCAATTTTTTTGTTATAATTTTTTACTTGATAAACGAGCAAGGTCTTGCAATACGATTAGTACGAATAGGCTTTGTCTGCCGAGCGTCACGTGATCACAACTGAGCCAATGGTTCTTCTCTCTCTCGCCGCGGGATCGTGGGTAATCGTCTCCCATGCTCGGTATCAGTCAGCGTGCCTCACTCGTATAGTCAACATCCGTGCGAGCGTTTACTGTTTACTACAGTATACTGTTTACTACAGTACTATAGTGTTGTGACCACGTGAATACTGTTTACTACAGTATAGTGTTGTGACCACGTGTGTGTGCGTAAAGCATGTTTTTATTTTGTGTCCAAGTGTAGAGACTGTTCTTTAGTAACTGTATTGCAACAATGGCCCCCATGAAGAAAAAGGTTAAATCCCTCACTTCAAATGAGATTAGGGAGATGTGTAAAATGTGGGAAACACCACCCAAATAAGGCTGTAGCAGTGCGAGCGATGAATCTGTTTAACGACAATGCAATGTCAGATTTCCGCGAAGTCCTCAAAAGGAGGCAAAAGCGAGCGTCAATTGGATAGGATCCTTGTTAAAGTCGCACAAAAATAACAAGATTCTAGTGCGCCAACAGATGGCAGTGATTCCGTTACTGACGGTGAAAGTCGTTCTACACAATAACCCTCTCCTCAACTCCTCTCTCTCGCGTCCCTCACACCAGCCAGGATAAAATTTAATTAATTAATTTCATTACTTAATATTACATTTAAATAATAAAAAATGTAAAAAGGTATTTTGTATTAATAATTTTTACATGAATATTTTTGCATAAACTTTTATATTATTGGCAACAACTGCCGCCAATTAAAACCAGACGGAACGGCACCGTTGCTTCCAGAAGTTGGGTTTTTTAGGGGATTCTCCCCCCTCACTACTCACCTCATGTAACCTCAGCCACCTCGGCTCTCCACTGCGCAACACCACTGGGCCACACCGTTATATTCCACCCCCTTCAAACCAGCCCCTCCACTCCACAAGTGTTTGTCCCGACCAGACCAGGCAGGGTGGCTGTGCATATGGCGCATACCAGACATGAATCACTTCCCCCCGGGGGCTGTGGCGATGTTTTTACGTTCGGCACCCATACTAGTGTAATGACTCTCAGACAACACAAACTGTATAGGGTTTTTTTAGTTATTGTTTAGGGCGCTTCACGCAGATAACTTGGCTCGGGGTGACGCGCAGATAATTTGGGCCAGGGATGGCAAGCAAATGGCGACAATGCAGAGACATAGATTTGAAGCTTTCGTGACTGCAAGGATTCATAATCTTTGGTTTTATTCTGTAAAGTCACGTAGATAAAATAAAACAAAATAAAACAATTAAATCACGACGTTTCAGGAATATCTGACACAGATATTCTGTGTTGACTTTTCCACCTGAAGACAGAAGCTTGTGTTGCCTCCGAAACGTCGAGATTTATTTATTTTATTTTGTTTTATTTCATATACGTGACTTTATAGAATAAAACCAAAGAGTATGAATGCAGAGACAGTCGACCCTGATCCCACAGCAGCCCCGAACCTTGCCTCTCCTCTCCTTTTACCCCAACGTGGCCCTCACTCCGCCCCCGACCACGCCCCCTTTCTCGAACTCTCTAGCCCGTTCCTGAACTTCCCAGATGATTCCGCTCTGTAATTACCCCTCGTGACCACCCGACCATGCACTGTCACTGCACCCGCACTGTCTCCACACGAGGTACGAACAAGGACAGCTATACCGTAAAAGTTTCTTATAATAAACTTTCTCCTTCATTAGGCCTCTGAACAAAGGGAGTTGCTAATGTCACTTTCTTCTGAACATACTTTGAAGATTAAGCCTCCTGATAGAATTAATACCCCACCTTGGTGAATGAAGCATTAATTATATCAATCAGTTTAATTAAGAACCCCCCTTTACCTAATGTAACCGCAGCCACCTCGACTCACCTCTGAAACATAGCGCTCGCCCACACCATTCCAACTATTATACACAACACTACTCTACACTACTGTACACTATGCACTTAAATACTATAGACTATACTTAACTATGGAATGAGACCACGTGTTCTTCATTGCAAGGCCCCGCAGGGCCACTGACGACCACCCCCGACAACACACAAACAGCGACACACCCCGCTCCCCCGTCATCATCATCATCGTGCTGCTTGCTGTGAAATCCCCCAATGGTTGTTCCTAAACGTGTGGCGTGGCCCCTCACTCGCCCTGCTGACGTCTTGTCGGCAGTCCCACCCCACCCCCCTGAAATGAATTAGTGAAAAAACACTGAAGGAGAGCAGCGATGATCCACTCACTAACTCCGCTTGCTCCTGACGAGGTTTTCCTGGCTTTGACCACCTGAATGTGACGTTGTACAAAAGAAGAAGAAGCGCCAATGAAGGCCGGTACTGTGGCACACGAGGGGGTGGGTGGTCAGGATCACGCACACCCGACCGCCTTTGTCTCCCCAGTGATGATCATGCTGCTGACGATGATGATGATGCTGCTGCTGCAGACGATGATGATGTTACTAATGAGAATGATGATGTTGTTTTGCAGGTGACAACGGTCGCTCAACCTGCAGTGAGTAGAATAATATTGTACACATCCCATCAGCACCCACACCCGCCCACTACATGCGGGTGGAACTTTCCCCTATGAGAGTTAAGCACACCGGCAGGATGGGGTCAGCACCTCTGATTTGCACGGTTGGCTACGTACGGTGAAAAAGAAGTTAAACATAGTAAACTCACCTTTACTCTACTAACTCAATGAAAAGTCTCCCCCCCCCCAACTCGCGTCTCCCCCCCCCCAACTCGGGTAACCATTATCCTTGAGAGCAGGGTGTACGTGCTTGAGTTCACTGGCAATGTGTTCCTGGTCCGAGATGCATTGGGCTCTATGGTGTAGAGTCTTGATGACGGAATTCTTCTGGGATGGATGGTGGTGGGAATCCGGTTTTAAGTAAGCATGGTTACTCCGCCTACACAATCCGCAAAGCCATCACCCCAAGCATGAAGAAGGATCCTCTTGAGGAGCCATTCAAAACCACCACATTACCCTACATTGTGGGGATCACAAAAATATCTCCAAAATCTTGAATACCCTGGCATCTACCCTGGCATCTACAAACTAAGTTGCCTCTGTGGTAGTAGTTACATTGTAGAAACCAAACGGCATGTCTCGGACCGCAACAGTGAACACAAAGCAGACCTAAAACATGGTAGGACCAACACTTCGGCCGTGGCAGATCACGTTATAATTCAGTAGGCTCACATGACATTGACTTCTCCAAGACAGAGTTTATTTGCAAGCCATCTGGCTACCATGAGAAATTCGTTCATGAGGCTATCCACATATAGAAACACAGAGACAATTTCAACCGAGAAGATGGATTATGGCTTAGCAATAATTGGAAGGATTTGATAAAACCATTTCGGGTCTTAATTGATTGTTCACGCTTACGGTGGCTTTCAGACCGCATCCATTATTTTTCGTCTCCCCCCTCCTCTTTTCCGAACATAGAGGGACTCATCCATCTGTATAACTGCCAAATCGCTCACCGTGGTGCAAACGTTAAAATAACCGTCACTTTTTTCAAAATTTCTTGCTGTGGTTTTCACACCTGATTATGATTGCTTGTGTTGCAGTCGAAACATCGTGAGGTTCTTATTGTTATATATTTTTAATTATTTTATTGTTTCCCTTCTACGTGACTTTACCGAAAGAACCAAGAATATGCTTCCCTGTAGTCACGAAAGCTTTAAATCCAACTTTAACCGCCTCTACAACGAGGGTTTCCACATAGCTTTGAGATCATTCAACAAACTCCGGGATAAGAAGGCTCAGCTGATCGAGTCTCTCACCTTTCTGAAGAGATACCGTGACTCTGGGGTAATACCAATCGCATTTACACTGACCTCTGCTGCTGTAACTTCTTCAAATGCGAAACGAATTTTTTCCAGCACCAGCTTAGCTCTTATCTCAGAGAAAATCAGACTTATACACACCGAACTAGATCATTTAGACAAGACACTCTACAAATCACACTTATCATTGACGGAAACAATGTTCACATCGGATTGGGAACATGTTGACAATATGACTGCTTCTTCAGCTGCCACTATGTCGACCAAATGTAAGGACAACCTGATTTACAAATTTAACCTCCCCTCCAACAAATTACTGGACCCACACACCAAAAAGCTAGACGTTAACAAAGTCGTAATTAATCGCAGTAACAGTTCTATTTCCGATGGTCTGAAATTGGTTTTAGCTAAAGGGCTAAACTTTGCAGTTACACCTAAAAACATACCAGTTAATGATATCATTGCCCAAGTAGACGTGGCTCTCAAGGGCCTGGGTCACATCGCTGCAGACGTAGTAAGATCTTAAATTGCTGCAACCCTCAAAAACGCGAATGAATTAAAAAAGAGGGATGACATTGTCATCCTCTCAGCCTACAAGGACAATGCCACTGTCATCATGGATAAAATAGAATATAACAACAAAATTCAAGAATTACTCAACGATGGCAGCTATAAAAAAAATAAAGAGAGACCCCACCAACTGCCTCGTCATACAAACCAACAAAATAATTTCTGATTCAACTGCATTAAATGATAAAACCAAACAGTTCTCGTTGAAGCCTTCTGCTGCCAGGCCACCAAGATTATACATACGGCTTACCAAAAATACATGAAGTAGATACACCCCTTCGTCCCATCGTCTAAACAATCAACTCCCCCACCTTTCAAATTGGCTCGTTTTCTGTCTGAAATCCTGCGGCCTTACAATGGAAAAACCACCTCTGCGGTACAAAATTCTACTCAGCTGGTATCGACAAACAAGGGTATTTCCCTGTCCCCAGACGACCTGCTTGTCAGTTTTGATGAGGTTTCCTTATTCACCAAAGTTCCTGTACCTGACATCATCGCAATCATTGAAGACTTGGTTAATCAAGGACAAAACACTGAGGTACTCCCCTGGTAAGACACTACTTAACCAATACATACTTCACTTGCAATCGAACTTCCTACAAACAAACTGAGGGCACCCCAATGGGCTCCCCCCTATCTCCGGTTGTAACCAACATTTTCATGGAGAAATTTGAGACTGACGCCATCCAGACTGCCGCTCTGCGCCCAACCTTATGGACGAGGTAAGTGGATAACACTTTTGTCATCTGGCCACATGGCCGGCCTGCTCTAGACCAATTCCTCGACCACATCAATTCCATACACCCAGCCATCAGATTTAAAATGGAAGTCGAAAAAGATGGCAAGCTACCTTTTTTGGATGTCCTAATAAATAAGAGACCTGATGGTTCAATGAGCCACTCTGTCTACTGGAAAGCTGCCCATACAGATGCTTACCTGAAACCGGATTCCCACCACCATTCATCCCAGAAGAATTCCCTCATCAAGACTCTGCACCATAGAGCCCAATGCATATCCGACCAGGAACACATAGCCAATGAACACAAGCATGTACACCAAGCTCTTAATGCAAATGGTTACTGCGATTACAAAATTCGCAAAGCTATCACTCCAACCATGAAGAAGGACCTTCTTGAGGACCCATTAAAAACCATCACTTTACCCTACATTGCGGGGATCACAAAAAAATCTCCAAAATCTTGAATAAACACAAGATCCAGGTCCGATTCAACACATTACATAAACTCCGTGATCTGGTTCCATCTGTAAAAGATGTGATTCCGGACATACAGTACCCTGGCGTCTACAAACTAAGTTGCCTCTGTGGTAGTAGTTACATTGGAGAAACCAAACGACATGTCTCGGACCGCATCCGTGAACACAAAGCAGACCTAAAATACGGTAGGACCAACACCTCGGCCGTGGCAGATCACTGTTATAATTCAGTAGGTTCACATGACATTGACTTCTCCAAAAAAGAGGTTATTTGCAAGCCATCTGGCTACCATGAGAGATTTGTTCATGAGGCTATCCACATATACAAACACAGAGACAATTTCAACCAAGAAGACGGATTCTGGCTTAGCAATCATTGGAAGGATTAGACAAAGCATTTCGGGTCTTCATTGATTGTTCACGCTTTTGGTGGCTTTCAGACAGCATCCATTATTTTCGTCTCCCCCCTCCTCTTTTCCGAACATAGATGGACTCGTCCATCTGAACAAACTGCCAAATCGCTCTCCGTAGTGCTAACGTTAAAAAAACGCCACTTTTTCCAAATTTTCTTGCTGTAATTTTCACACCTGATGACGATTGCTTGTGTTGCAGTCAAAACGTCGTGATAATTTTATTGTTTAACATGTTTTTATTATTATTGTTTCCCTTCTACGTGACTATATCGAAAGAAGCAAGAATATAAATCCCTGTTGTCACGAAAACATTAAATCAAAATTTATATTGATGTAGTTTATATTTAGTTTTTTTTTATCACGTCGGTTTATTGCAAGGTAGATGGATAGCTGCATTTCTTTAGCATCAAGAAACCAAATGCCTCTGTTGATATGTAAACTTTGACTTTAACATAGCCACTTCCGTGACCAGTTACATGCTAATTCCTCACATTAACATCATGTTAATCTCCCAGTTACATGCTAATTTCTGACTTTAACATCCTGATAATCTCTCACATTAACACAGCTACTTCAATGCTAAATTCTTCTGTTTGATATGTAAACTCATTTGTCAAGGCGCTCTGCTCCTCCCACCCAGCTTAAAATACGCTGCCAAGCTTAGCAGTGTTCATTGGAGCGCTGTCTTTCCGACAGCCTCTGTTTCTTCACCTGAGGACGGCTGCTTCTGTTGTGGCTGAAACGTCGTGAGAATTTTATTTTATTATGTTTTATTTTCATTTTTAATTATTTCCCTTCTACGTGACTTTACCGAAATAACCAAGAAGATTAATCCCTGCAGTCACGAAAGCTTTAAATCGAAAGATTACGATAATGTTTATTACGGTGGTGGTGGTGGTGGTGGTGATGATGGTCTGTCTCGTAACCTCCTGTCCATGAGCCTTTGACACTTTACGTGGCCTCTGAGTGCACCTAGCTTGGCACAAGCGCCGTGGCAATGTCAGCACCCCTAAGTGGCCAAAGGCGGCTCTTGTTGTTGATTATAGAATTGATGTTAATGTCGATGTCCTGTTTCTTGTCCCGCAGACTATAGCCATCATCACCTACACGGTACGTATTGATGCTCCTTCTGATGTTTGTCATCATATTTTTCATGCTGCTGATGTTGCTGATGATGATGTTGCAGCTGATAATTATTATTTTGCTGATGATGTCTCTACAGTTTAATCTCACCCGACCTCCTGGAGCCAGCTACTCAGATGCGTGTGAACCCGACCCAACGGTCAGTGGTGATTGTGATGATGGTGGTTGCTGTTATGGTGTTGATAATACTGATGATGGTGCTAGTGATGGTGATAGTGGTGATGGCTGCCGGTCGGTAACGTTGTGGTGGCTGTGAGCAATGCCATTGGTGGAGAGGCTGATAACAATCAGCCGTTCCCCTCATGGTGTCTCAGATTACTGTTGGTCTGCTTCATCAACAGTGCACAAGGGATAGTGGTGGTGGTGGTTGCTTATGCCCCCCACAGAAAATGGACATCATTGTAGGGATGCAGGCGAGGCTGATGAGTCAGATGTCTTCTAGGATCTCCTGCCACATGTGCTAGCTAAAGTGGCCCCTCAGGATGGAGTCCTCCTGTTGTGTGACTTTAATACCCAAAAGGTCATGATCCAGACACCTGGATTGGCATAATTGGAAGGCATGGGTCAAATATGTTCAATAACAACAGCAGGAGGCTTCTAGACTTATGTGCACCCCATAAGTTTGTAATCACTAACACACTGTTCCGGCATTGACACATACACACAACATCATGGATGCACATCACGTCCAAGCAAGGACATCTGGTGGACTATATAGTGAAATAACAGCACATGGAGGCCCATTTACTTGACACCAGGACTTTCCATGGAGATGATCTGCCCACTGACCATTGGCTTGTCATCTGTAAGATGTGCCTGCCATTCTTCCACTGCGATGGTGAGCATCCATCTTGGACTCGTCCATCTGAACAAACTGCCAAATCGCTCTCCGTGGTGCTAACGTTAAAATAACCGCCACTTTTTTCAAATTTTCTTGCTGTGGTTTTCACACCTGATGACGATTGCTTGTGTTGCAGTCAAAACGTCGTGAGAATTTTATTGTTTTATATTTTTATTATTATTATTGTTTCCCTTCTACGTGACTTTACCGAAAGAACCAAGAATATGAATCCCTGTTGTCACCAAAGCTTTATATAAAAATGTATATTGACGTAGTTTATTCATAATAAAGGTTTTTGGGTTAGATCGCGTTTATTTATAAATGTGTCGTAACCCTCCACCACCCACCACAGTGAATTATTTCTCTTTTGTCAACGTGACACTTTTTTCCTGATTGGCCGTGTCGGGTGGTGGAGGGTTACGACACATTTATAAATAAACGCGATCTAACCCAAAAACCTTTATTATGAATAATATTGGTCGCGAAAGCCTACGTGTTAAACTGACGTAGTTTATATTTAGTTTTTTTCACGTCGGTTGATTGTATGGTAGTTGGATAGCTGCAGTTCTTTAGCATCAAGAAACTGAATGCCTCCGTTGATATGTAAACTCTGACTTTAACATGGCCACTTCCGTGACCAGTTACATGCTAATTCCTCACATTAACATCATGCTAATCTCCCAGTTACATGCTAATTTCTGACTTTAACATCCTGATAATCTCTCACATGAACACAGCTACTTCAATGCTAAATTCTTATGTTGAAATGTAAACTCTTTTGTCAAGGCGCTCTGCTCCTCCCACCCAGCTTAAAATACGCTGCCAAGCTTAGCAGTGTTCATTGGAGCGCTGTCTTTCCGACAGCCTCTGTTTCTTCACCTGAGGGCGGCTGCTTGTGTTGTGGCTGAAACGTCGTGAAAATTTTATTTTATTATGTTTTATTTTTAAATTACTTCCCTTCTACGTGACTTTACCGAAAGAACCAAGAAGATGAATCCCTGCAGTCACGAAAGATTTAAATCGAAAGATTACGATAATGTTTATTACGGTGTTAGTGGTGATGATGGTCTGTCTCGTAACCTCCTGTCCGTGAGCCTTTGACACTTTACATGGCCTCGGAGTGCACCTAGCTTGGCACAAGCGCCGTGGCGATGTCAGCACCCCTAAGTGGCCAAAGGCGGCTCTTGTTGTTGATTATAGAATTGATGTTAATGTCGATGTCCTGTTTCTTGTCCCGCAGATTATAGCCATCATCGCCTACAAGGTACGTATTGATGCTCCTTCTGATGTTTGTCATCATATTTTTCATGCTGCTGATGTTGCTGATGATGATGTTGCAGCTGATAATTATTATTTTGCTGATGATGTCTCTACAGTTTAATCTCATCCGACCTCCTGGAGCCAGCTACTCAGATGCGTGTGAACCCTACCCAACGGTCAGTGGTGATAGTGATGATGGTGGTTGCTGTTATGGTGTTGATAATACTGATGATGGTGCTAGTGATGGTGATAGTGGTAATGGCTGCCGGTCGGTAACGTTGTGGTGGCTGTGAGCAATGCCATTGGTGGAAAGGCTGATAACAATCAGCCATTCCCCTCATGGTGTCTCAGATTACTGTTGGTCTGCTTCATCAACAGTGCACAAGGGATAATGGTGGTGGTGGTTGCTTATGCCCACCACAAAAAATGGACATCAGTGTAGGGATGCAGGCGAGGCTGATGAGTCAGATGTCTTCTAGGATCTCCTGCCACATGTGCTAGCTAAAGTGGCCCCTCAGGATGGAGTCCTCCTGTTGTGTGACTTTAATACCCAAAAGGTCATGATCCAGACACCTGGATTGGCATAATTGGAAGGCATGGGTCAAATATGTTCAATAACAACAGCAGGAGGCTTCTAGACTTATGTGCACCCCATAAGTTTGTAATCACTAACACGCTGTTCCGCCATTGACACATCCACACAACATCATGGATGCACATCACGTCCAAGCAAGGACATCTGGTGGACTATATAGTGAAATAACAGCACATGGAGGCCCATTTACTTGACACCAGGACTTTCCATGGAGATGATCTGCCCACTGACCATTGGCTTGTCATCTGTAAAATGTGCCTGCCATTCTTCCACTGCGATGGTGAGCATCCATCTTGGACTCGTCCATCTGAACAAACTGCCAAATCGCTCTCCGTGGTGCTAACGTTAAAATAACCGCCACTTTTTTCAAATTTTCTTGCTGTGGTTTTCACACCTGATGACGATTGCTTGTGTTGCAGTCAAAACGTCGTGAGAATTTTATTGTTTTATATTTTTATTATTATTATTGTTTCCCTTCTACGTGACTTTACCGAAAGAACCAAGAATATGAATCCCTGTTGTCACCAAAGCTTTATATAAAAATGTATATTGACGTAGTTTATATTTAGTTTTTTTCACGTCGGTTGATTGTATGGTAGTTGGATAGCTGCAGTTCTTTAGCATCAAGAAACTGAATGCCTCCGTTGATATGTAAACTCTGACTTTAACATGGCCACTTCCGTGACCAGTTACATGCTAATTCCTCACATTAACATCATGCTAATCTCCCAGTTACATGCTAATATCTGACTTTAACATCCTGATAATCTCTCACATGAACACAGCTACTTCAATGCTAAATTCTTCTGTTGAAATGTAAACTCCTTTGTCAAGGCGCTCTGCTCCTCCCACCCAGCTTAAAATACGCTGCCAAGCTTAGCAGTGTTCATTGGAGCGCTGTCTTTCCGACAGCCTCTGTTTCTTCACCTGAGGACGGCTGCTTGTGTTGTGGCTGAAACGTCGTGAAAATTTTATTTTATTATGTTTTATTTTTATTTTTAAATTACTTCCCTTCTACGTGACTTTACCGAAAGAACCAAGAAGATGAATCCCTGCAGTCACGAAAGATTTAAATCGAAAGATTACGATAATGTTTATTACGGTGGTAGTGGTGATGATGGTCTGTCTCGTAACCTCCTGTCCGTGAGCCTTTGACACTTTACATGGCCTCGGAGTGCACCTAGCTTGGCACAAGCGCCGTGGCGATGTCAGCACCCCTAAGTGGCCAAACGCGGCTCTTGTTGTTGATTATAGAATTGATGTTAATGTCGATGTCCTGTTTCTTGTCCCGCAGACTATAGCCATCATCACCTACAAGGTACGTATTGATGCTCCTTCTGATGTTTGTCATCATATTTTTCATGCTGCTGATGTTGCTGATGATGATGTTGCAGCTGATAATTATTATTTTGCTGATGATGTCTCTACAGTTTAATCTCACCCGACCTCTTGGAGCCAGCTACTCAGATGCGTGTGAACCCTACCCAACGGTCAGTGGTAATAGTGATGATGGTGGTTGCTGTTATGGTGTTGATAATACTGATGATGGTGCTAGTGATGGTAATAGTGGTGATGGCTGCCGGTCGGTAACGCTGTGGTGGCTGTAAGCAATGCCATTGGTGGAAAGGCTGATAACAATCAGCCATTCCCCTCATGGTGTCTCAGATTACTGTTGGTCTGCTTCATCAACAGTGCACAAGGAATAGTGGTGGTGGTGGTTGCTTATGCCCACCACAAAAAATGGACATCAGTGTAGGGATGCAGGCGAGGCTGATGAGTCAGATGTCTTCTAGGATCTCCTGCCACATGTGCTAGCTAAAGTGGCCCCTCAGGATGGAGTCCTCCTGTTGTGTGACTTTAATGCCCAAAAGGTCATGATCCAGACACCTGGATTGGCATAATTGGAAGGCATGGGTCAAATATGTTCAATAACAACAGCAGGAGGCTTCTAGACTTATGTGCACCCCATAAGTTTGTAATCACTAACACGCTGTTCCGGCATTGACACATCCACACAACATCATGGATGCACATCACGTCCAAGCAAGGACATCTGATGGACTATATAGTGAAAGAACAGCAGATGGAGGCCCATTTACTTGACACCAGGACTTTCCATGGAGATGATCTGCTCACTGACCATTGGCTTGTCATCTGTAAGATGTGCCTGCCATTCTTCCACTGCGATGGTGAGCGTCCATCTAGGACGCCATTCAAACCCACAGTGGCCTAGTCTCAGCTAGCTGATTAATGATAGATGCGAGGCACCCTGGCTGACAGAGGTGGTGTTTCGGCTGCCTGCGAGAAAACGACAAGCCGACTCCCACCGTCGACAGCATCACAAGTCAAAGAATGTGGAGGCTTACCCCAGCCTTCACCCAGAGGTTCAGAGAGTCGTGCTGTGCTGAATGTATGAGTCGTGGTTGCGGTTTCCTGAGGAGATGAAATCTGCTTCAGAAGCTTCCGATCATAAATCACTCTTTTCTTCCATCAAAAGTAACTTGCAATGCCATACATATTAACGTCCTTAAGGAAAATAGTGAACCAATTGCAGACCCCTAGGAACACGTTCGCAGGTTTTCCGAGCATTTCCGCAAGGTATTGGGGTAGGAAAATTCCCTCAGCACAGATTATATCACGGGGAAAATGTTTGGTTGACGCTGCTGGGGCTGCAGTGTGTCAAATATTGCAGGATGTAGCCATTCCTTGTGAGTGGCTGGCCGAGGTGGCATTTGTTGAGAAAGTACGAAGAGAGATCCAGAGTCGGAGAGCAGGAAAAGCACCGGGCAGAGATGACCTTACAAGCGAACTGCTGAGTGAGAGCATGGTGTTTGTGTGCAGACTGCCCTATAATCACAGCATTATAACAGTCTGACCACTGGACAGGTTCCGCAGAATTGGAAGGATGCCCTGGTGGTCCCCCTCTTTAACAAGGGGGGGGGGGGGGACCGTGCCAATTTCAATAACTAAGGGGGCATCTCCCTCCTTCGGGCGAGGCCGTGAAAGGTCCTGGGAAAGATTATTAAACATCGCCCCTTTGCCAGGCAACACGCTGTGTGGAAGCCACCTGCCTTATGACTCAATACAAAACTCCGGATCTTCTCGGTCAGTCATGCAGTCCCTTCTCGAAGATTCTGGGCTGGCCTGCCTACAATCCATCTAGGGGTTGAACTAGTCTAGATTTTGTGAGGAGCTCATAGTTGCTGGAAAGTGAGCTCCGGCAGGCGAGGCTTTACAGTGTTTATTTAACTTCTTTAGCACCATATGCAGTGAACCGTGCCAATTGCAGTGGTGTAGTGTATAGTCGCGCAGTATATAGCAGTGTAGTGTATAGTAGCATATATGTTGAACGTCTTTCGCGCCGTACATAGCCAACCGTGCAAAGCAGAGGTGCAGGGGAAGGTCAACCAACTGAACACAAAAAGCAGTTCGAAAGAAATTAGTTTTCGATCTCGATTATTTTAGAGTGCATAGCTCCATTGGTTTCCGCATATCGGAAGGAAGAGCATCACAGATGGCTACAGAAGCACATCTCAAAGCACGCGATGCAGTGACTGTGTGGGGGCTGACGCCCACCCCCCCATGAGCGGACGGGGCGCGACGTCCACCCCCTCCACTCCCCCCATCCTCCTCGGCCTCCTCTCGCCGAGCCCCCGCTGATAGGGTGATCGCCCCCCCCCCCCCCCCGCTCTGAGGGACATCGCTCACTGGCTGGCTCACCACCGCCCTGGGATTATTACGCGTGCGCTAAATTGGCTCTCTCCTTCCCCCTCATATCCTCTCAGAGCCCGTTAATCCTCGGGTGACATGTCATCCTGCGCGGCCAAACTAGCGCTTTACTTGCCGAGTTTTGAACGCTCTGGCCGTTGGGGGGGGGGGGGGTCATCACGTCATCCCCCCCCCTCTTCCCCCCATTTTCATTGTCCCCATATCTGCGTTCCTCATCTCTGATTCACCGGTAATTTCCTGGGATTTTCCCCCCACCCCACTGTTTGCACTGCCCCTATCTCCCGTGTCGTGTATGCTTCATCACGGCCAGCCTGTAATGCTCTCTGCGCCCCTATGACTTTAAAAAGTTGATTTTAAGGGGGCCACCATGTAATCCGGCATGGGGGGGGTCGGACAATCTCCTGGCAACGGGAAACCGGGGGACATCCCTGCTAGGGGCCCTTTGGATGAAAACCCGTGGGCCAGGCACCCCCCTTCGAGACCCTATGTGGGTGCATGTATGTGAAGGAGGCTCGTGAAGGACACTACTGGTCAGCTAGGGGCAGTCCCCCTCCAGAAACATTGAAGGTCGGAGAAGCGACGCTTACAGCAACGAGCGGAGCGCTGGGAGGCTAAAACGCAGTGGGGAGCACAGGTGGTGGTGCATCTGTTTGTCAACCAATGGCCCCCGGATTTATCTATCCCATGACCTCATATCACAACACGTCACGTGGCCTCAAGGTGTACCGAGCCTGGCACAACGCCATGGTGATGTCATTGCCACTTAGTGACAGACGATGGTTGTTTTTTGTCGTTGGTTGTGATGGTGGTGAGTGGTGATGTTGTTGCTGGGGCTGATGATAATGGTGGTGGCAATTACAGCAACGATGATGATGCGAGATGTTAACTACCTCGCCTCGTATACAGGAGTTCGTGGGTTTGATCCTGATCCTGAGGCCTGCTGTATATATGGAGTTTGCGTGTCTCTCTGCCCGTGGTGGTCGCGTGGATTTTTCTCTGGGTCTTGCGGTTTTTCCCTCCACATTTAGAATCAACGTCACCATGCGTTTGAGTATTTGGCTGGTTTACATTTCCACACGACGATGATGATCAGACAATTCGTTGAGCTATATAACTCAGTGGGCTTTATTTGTAAAATAAAAAATAGTAAAAAAATAATGAAGTTTTCAATATCGCTGATGATTGAGGTTACTGATGATGCTGATTATGCTGTTTTTGCAGGATACCACAGTCCCTCAGAATACAGTGAGTAGAAGAACGTTGTACACATCCCATCAGCACATGCACGCACACTACACACGCATGGACCTTTCCCTCTAAGAATTCATCTCACCGAGAGCATGGGTTTAGCACATCCCATTTGCATGGTTTGCTACGTACGGTGCGAAAGCAGTTGAACATACACACAGACATGCACACTACACTAGACTATACACTACACTATGATACACTATGCTATTGTGAGGGCTGCTCTTTTTTTGTATTTAGATTGGAGAGGGATTTAGCTCCATTCTCTCTCCCATGCAATTCCCTCAAGGGCACCAATGTGGACTTGTGAACATACTTTAATGGCGGCATACAATAACGCAGTCCGGAATACAGTCTTACCAAGATGTTTTTGTTCAAAGACGCGAATCAAACACTGGCGGAAAATAACTTCCCGCATGTGCAATGTTTCTCCAATCTTAATGTTCACTTTAGTAAAATATTAACTTTACAAATAATATATTGTATATTTTTTTCATTGCTGTATTTATAATGTTTACGCGACCTGTTGCAAATGTTGTCTTTTAATTTTACAGTTTTTCTGTTTTGTTGATGAAACCCGATTCAAGGGCTTCTTAGCTCACAGGGCAATTAAAAAAAAAACTGTTCAACTATACACAATGCCAATCGCGGTGACAACAACTTCAGAACAATCAGAACAATTCTCGCATAGTGTACCCGCGTGTCAAAAAATACTGAAGGCCGAATAGAACCGACTCATTGAAACTCGAACACGCGGCTACGAATCGCCCCCGTGTGATGACAGTAACAGAGCACCGTGGTAATAAAGCATACAAAAAACACGACGACCGTTCGTACACACCTCGTACATTCCAGTCTCGGATAAAGCGAAAAAGCAGCATGAATCAGCATAAATACACGAATCTGCAGTCAGGATCGCGTGCAGCCTCAAGGATTCCCAGGACCCAACTGGAGTATCTTGTTTTGCATTTACAATTGCATTCTTGAAGCATCCACTCAAAAGACGGCCTTTGCACTTGGTAGAAGCCTGCAACCACACGTTGAACAAATCTGCACAGCTGCAGTCGTGGTTATGAAGTTGAGACTCCACGCCACGACAGTCCAGGGACCCGGCCGGCTCCTCTATCCCCACATTGAACAACTCAACAGGGCTGCAGCCTGGGACTCGGTAGTTATACCTGGTTTCTCTTGGAGTCCCGTGGACGTGGTGATCGTAGGTCGTCGTCTTCCCCCGTACTCCAGTGGTGCCCGCTGAAGTCGGCAAATGTAGTCCCACCTTCACAGCCTCTCTCCCTCCCTAGCAGTCAATCCACCGCCTCTTGCCTGGTAGTAGACGTTCGTCTCTTGCCTTTGGAATTATTTCAATCAACTTGGCACGTGCAGCGTCCTCCAATCGAAACCTCGAAAATTCGGTGTACTGTGTTTAGGCTTTTTAGTGGCAACACCTGCCGCCAATTAAAACCAGACGGAACGGCACCGTTGCTTCCAGAAGTTGTGGTTTTTGGGGGATTCTCCCCCCTCACTACTCACCTCATGTAACGCAGCCACCTCGGCTCTCCACTGCGCAACACCACTGGGCCACACCGTTATATTCCACCCCCTTCAAACCAGCCCCTCCACTCCACAAGTGTTTGTCCCGACCAGACCAGGCAGGGTGGCTGTGCATATGGCGCATACCAGACATGAATCACTTCCCCCCGGGGGCTGTGGCGATGTTTTTACGTTCGGCACCCATACTAGTGTAATGACTCTCAGACAACACAAACTGTATAGGGTTCTTTTATTTAATATAGTAGGGCGCTTAAAGCGCATAACTTGGTCAGGGATGACGCGCAGATAATTTGGGCCAGGTATGGCACGCTAATCGCGACGAGGCAGAGACATCGACGATATGCAGACTGCAACGACAGCGACGATGTTAAGACAGTCGACCCTGATCCCACGGCAGCCCCGAACCTTGCCTCTCCTCTCCTTTAATCCCCAAGGTGGCCCTCACTACGCCCCCGACCACGCCCCCTTTCTCGAACTCTCTAGCCCGTTCCTGAACTTCCCAGATGGTTCCGCTCTGTAATAACCCCTCGTGACCACCCAACCATGCAATGTCCCTGCACCCACACGAACAAGGACGGCTATACCGTGAAAGTTTCTTATAAAAACTTTCTCCGTCATTAGGCCTCTGAACAAAGGGAGTTGCTAATGTCACTTTCTTCTGAACATACTTTGAAGATTAAGCCTCCTGATAGAATTAATACCCCACCTTGGTGAATGAAGCATTAATTATATCAATCAGTTAAATTAAGAACCCCCCTTTACCTAATGTAACCGCAGCTACCTCGACTCACCTCTGAAACATAGCGCTCGCCCACACCATTCCAACTATTATACACAACACTACTCTACACTACTGTACACTACGCCGCTATACACTACACGACTATATACACTACACTCTATTTAACTATGGAATGAGACCATGTGTTCTTCATTCAAGGGTGGGAAAAACCCGATTTTTTTTGCCCGACAAATCGGGTTATTGGTTTTAATAGAATTCAACCCAATTTTGCCGATAATAAAAGCTGGTTTAATTATCAGCGTCTCGTGCACACTTCAATCCTGCTCCTCGTCGTCGTCCACCGCCGCGTCGTCTTCGTCGTCGCTCTCGCCGCTGGACTCGGGCGTTGTCGCCGTCGTCGGGCGTCGGGTAGTCCAAGAACGCGTTGAGGTTCGACTTAATGAAGACGAGCTTCTCGACTGCGTTGGACGCCAGGCTGTTCCTCAACTTTGGAATGGATAAATTCCATCGTCGAGAAGTTTCGCTCAGACGCAACAGCGGTCGATGTGGCCATGCCGCCATGCGCGTGACTCACGCGCATGGCAGCTGAGCCCGGGCCCCGGCCCAAACACCGCTATTGGGTGCGTGCGACTGAAATCCCGACTTAACTTTAATAAAACCGAAAAAAACGGATTTGGGCAGGATCCAGGTGCTCCGGTTTTATATAAAAACCGATTAAAACCCGAATGAATAAAACCGGGCCGTGCCAGACTTGACACAAACAGTGACACACCCCCCTCCCCCCCATCATCATCATCATCGTGCTGCTTGCTGTGAAATCCCCCAATGGTTGTTCCTAAACGTGTGGCGTGGCCCCTCACTCGCCCTGCTGACGTCTTGTCGGCAGTCCCACTCCACCCCCCTGAAATGAATTAGTGAAAAAACACTGAAGGAGAGCAGCGATGATCCACTCACTAACTCCGCTTGCTCCTGACGAGGTTTTCCTGGCTTTGACCACCTGAATGTGACGTTGTACAAAAGAGGAAGAAGCGCCAATGAAGGCCGCTACTGTGGCACACGAGGGGTTGGGTGGTCAGGATCACACACGCCCGACCGCTTTTGTCTCCCCAGTGATGATCATGCTGCTGACGATGATGATGATGATGTTGATGACGATGTTACTAATGAGGACGATGATGTTGTTTTTGTAGGTAACGACGGCTCGACCTACAATGAGTAGAATAATATTGTACACATCTCATCAGCACCCGCACACTACACGCGGACGGACTTTCCCCTCCAATTGGCTACGTACGGTGTGAAAAAAGTTAACCATTCTAAACTCTCCTTAACTCTCTCCGAACTCAATTTAGAAAAGTCTCCGCACGCTCTCTCCCCGCGTCTCCCCCCCCCCCGCGTCTCCCCCCCCCCCCCCCCCCACGTCTCCCCTGTCCCAGACCTCCTCGCCGAGCTCTGCCCTGGGAATCGGCGTGGGAGTCGGGGTGGGAGCCGGGGCTCTGCTCATCCTCGTCATCACGCTCGGCGTCTGCTACTGGAAGCGACGCAATGAGGTGAGCATTGGTAATGAAAGACCTCATCATCACATCATGATCATGGTCATGATCATTATCATCATCGTCATCATCGTCATCATCACCAACACCAAGAGGTTCTCACAGCTCATGTCACTCATTGTCTCACCAACTCACCATGTCACTCACCCTCTCACCAACTCACTCGCTAACCACTCACCATGTCACTCACTGTCTCACCACCTCACTCGCTATCCACTCACCATGTCACTCACTGTCTCACCAACTCACTCGCTATCCACTCACCATGTCACTCACTGTCTCACCAACTCACTCGCTATCCACTCACCATGTCACTCACTGTCTCACCAACTCACTCGCTATCCACTCACCATGTCACTCACTGTCTCACCAACTCACTCGCTATCCACTCACCATGTCACTCACTGTCTCACCAACTCACTCGCTATCCACTCACCATGTCACTCACTGTCTCACCAACTCACTCGCTATCCACTCACCATGTCACTCATTGTCTCACCAACTCACTCGCTATCCACTCACCATGACACACACTGTCTCACCAACTCACTCGCTATCCACTCACAATGTCACTCACTGTCTCACCAACTCACTCGCTATCCACTCACCATGTCACTCACTGTCTCACCAACTCACTCGCCATCCACTCACCATGTCACTCATTGTCTCACCAACTCACCCGCTATCCACTCACAATGTCACTCATTGTCTCACCAACTCACTCGCTAACCACTCTCTCACCAATGCACCCGCAAATAAATCGATCACTAACTCGTTAACTATTCTCTCTCAACGACCTGCTCACTATTCAAGATCACATTCTTACTACTCCATCTTTAACTAACTCACCCACTCTTCAATCTCTCGTCGACTCACTCACCGACTCACTCACCAAACTCACTCCCTATTCACTATCTCACAAACCCCTCCTCCGCCTCCCACCCTCCCCCTCTACTCTCTCCTCTCCTGCTCCAGCCCCTCGCCCTACAGAAGGGTCCAAACGCCTCTGCTACAGAGGATCGCTTACGATACATGCAAGGTCCAGGAGTCCAGGGCCAACTGCCGGTGAGCCTACCCATGGACACGGCCAATGTCAACCCATCATCCACCAACATGGCCATCGTGAATCCACCAAATCACGTACACGGCCATCATAACACCACCAAACCACGTACACGGCTATCTTGAACTTATACACTTACCGATATGACCATGGTGAACCCACCAAACGACGTGGCCATCTTGAACCCCACCAAAGGACACAGCCATCGTGAACCCATCCACCGACACAGCCATCGTGAACCCACCTAGCGATATGGACGTTGTGAACCCACCAACCTACACGGATATCGCAAACACACCAACAGACATGGCCATTGCGAACCCACCGTCACGTTTCCTATCCACGAGGACTGACGGTTTGGGGTGTATTGAGTCGAACTGGTGTTAGACCACTCATATACCTGGCTGTTAGGGATGTCAGCTTTTATTTCTACATGATATGACACCAACAATTCCAAGCAGAGGAGGTATACCCTGGTAGCAGGCTACCACAAAGAAAATAAAACGAGTAGAATAAAACAGAAAACCACCCACAAACATCCAACCACACCCAATGTTCCTAACGCGTTCCTGAGACTCACACAGAAGCTTTGGGAGAGGGGGCTCATACACCTCCCTACTCCCCCACAGACAACTCTGCTTTACAGACGGGCCTGTGTTCCCTCCCACACAGCCATTGCGAACCCACCCACTGATATGTTCTCTGTGTTCATCACATCTGCCTGATTAACTCATTCACACACCCACTGACCCACTCACTGACTCACCCACCCATTCACTTACCCATTCACTCACTCTGCCACTCACTCTCCCACTCATTTATTCACACACTCGCTCCCCCTCTCCCTGATCCACCCATTCACTTAATTTCAAACCCACTCACTCACCGACTCACTCACACACTCGGTCAACCTCTCACCTAATCACTCATTCACCCACTCACTCACGCATTGACTCACACACTCATTCATGTGTAGTGGGTTCTTCATACGCAGTAGACGGATAGTTGAGGCAACACTTACATATTATAACACCAACGCATTAACACCACAACGCGTTCTAACAGGAAGGGTAACGGCCCTTCCACCCGCTAGCTAAGGGGATACACTTCTCCACGGAACTCGCCCTATCCTTAAGCTATGGTCTCGGGCTAGTCTGACCTAACCCCACACAGGTGCAGGTCTCGACCAATGGTTACACAGATCCGGCCCTGACAAGGGCTGCGGGTCAGACGAGTCCAGGGTCCTAGGCTAGCCGGCCTTTTGTCTTCAACTGTTTATTCTGTCTTCGCTGGCAGCACTGCACAACTCTCTCGAGCTCCTGCCTTTTATACATCTCCCCACCGAAGGGCGGGGTTCTGTGGGATCCCAGGACACCCTGCAGCTCCCACCCGTTGAGAGGGGCACGGGGGATCCAAACCCCCCACAGCCCCCTCCCCCCCGGGAGGGGCCCCTGGCTAGGGATATCGTGATTACCCCCTACAGGTCAGCATTGGGCGCTAACCGGGGATGGTGCACGTTCATCCAACAACACCATTACACATGCATCCACCCACATGGCCATTGAATCTGATCTCTGTGTTCATCACAGGTGCCGGTTGGACGGCCTGGTATGAAGTTGCAGCAGGAGGTACAATCAGCACTATCATCATTATCAACAGTGACAATCCATAACATAGTTTTTTTTTATTCGATCGCGTGAACACAAATGTGTCGTTAAACCTGCCACCACTTGACACAGCCAATTAGTAAGGGTTGTTACATGAACAGAACATGCCAGTTCCTTACTAGTACAGCACACCGGGGTGTACGTGACAAACCCTTTCTAAAATGGCTGTCGGGTGGTGTCGAGTTTAATGACACATTTATATATTTATGCGATCTAAACCAAAAAAACTATGTTATGGTTGATCTTGGTCACCCACCCACTCAATTACCCACTCTCTAACTCACCCCCTCACTCACCCCACTCACTCACCCACCCACATACATACTCACCCACTCACTCACCCACCCACACACCCACTCACTCACCCACTCAACAACAACTGCCATTTGCCACTAAGTGGTGGTGACATCACCACAGCTCATGTGCCAGGCTATGTGCACTTTAATGCCAGGTGAATCGTCGAATGCCCGCTGGCAGATCATGGGACAGACCCAGGTGCCATGGTTTACTGACAACGATGACTGGCTGATGCACCAACTGTGCCCCCTACTGTGCATTTTAGCCGCCCAGCACTCTGATTGTTGTGAGCGTCGCTCCTCTGCCCTCCGTTTTTGCTGGAGGGTGACTGCCTCCAACTGACCAGTAGCATCCTTCATGAGCCTCCTCCACAGAGGCCGATCTTGACACCAGTCGACAAGTCCAGTTAGCTCTACATTCTCTTGTACCACATCACTCCATCTCTTCTCTAGCCCATGCCACGCCCGTTTAGTCTATCAGGACCAACAAAAGCTGTTCAGGCATCCGGTGGCTGGGCATGCGGGCTACATGACCCAGCCAACGCAGCCTTGCCTGCCAGAGGAACTCACTGATGGCACTTTGTCCAGAACTTTCAAGGATTTGTTAGCTCCTCATACAATCCAGCCACGTTAAACCCAGCATGGATCACAGGCAGGCCAACCTAAATGTTTATAATTGGAAAAGATGTTCCATTAGGGTCCACATTTCACAAGTGTAGAGAATGGAGGGCATAACCATGGCCGAGAAGACCCGAAGCTTTGTGTGGAGCGAAAGACCAGGTAGCTTCGACACAGCGTTACGCAGCCGATGAATAGATAATGCCACTCTCCTGATTCGACGTAAGTCCTCTGTTGTCAAACTGAGCACACTGCCCAGGTATGGGAAACTTTCCACTGCACAACTGCCCCGTCACCAATTGGGAGTTGTGGGGGTGGAGTGTCTGATGGTTCATAATACCCAGGAAGGTGCTCCAGGCCCAGCAGTAGCACCTCTAACTCCTTTTCTCATCCATGGAAAGATTAGGCGCAAGTAGACATTGCTGTCACACCCCAAGGTGAAGAGGGAATGGCTCCGATTGCCGGCCATGTAGCTTTATCCGGTCCTTTAATGATTGTGAGCAGAGAGTCAGGGGCTAGATACTCTTTGGTTCTTTCGGTAGTCACATAGGTGAAAAAAATAAAAAAATAAAATATAAAAAATACAAATATAAAAAATAAAAATAAATCAATCATGACGTTTCGATTGCAACACAAGCAATCATCGTCAGGTGTGATAACCACAGCAAGGAATTTTTTTACTGAAGTGGGAGAGAGACCTGGGTTAGAGCAGTTAAATAAGTCAGAGAGGGGGAGGGTAGGGGGGCGGGGGTGAATGGTCCGAGGGGTGCGTAAACTGCAGGTACAGCAGAGACGCTGAGAGTAAAAGGACAACATGATCGTTGCCAAGATAGATGATGACATCGAAAGCCGCACTGCTAAACGCCAAGGATGCAATTAACTCGGTAAGATAAGACTTATACCCGGTAAATTAGATGTAACAACTATGAACAGTTACATTTTACTTGGTTAATAACATATTTCCAATGATTGCTCAATTTATATCCGTCCTCTCGGTTGAAGTTATGTCTATGTTTATATATCTGGATGGCTTCATGAACAAATCTTTGATGGTAGCCAGACGGCTTGCAGAGCACCTTGGTCTCGGAGAAAACAATATCATGGGAGCCCACAGCGTTATAGCAATGATCAGCAACGGCTGAGGATTTAGTTCTGCCGTCACGAAAACTTCAAATCTAGAATGAAGTCAGGGACCAGGCCTATTGATAGTGTCATGGGCCTTGGCCAGGTCAATCAACCAGAGATATGGGTCCTGCTGGACATCTCTACACCTCTGCTTTAGCAGACGGACAGAAAATATGGCATTTTTGCAGGACTGCCCTGGCTTCCATCCACATTGCGGCTCCCCAAGGCTCTGCTCAACGTGCCTGCAAGGCGATGTTGAATAATCCTTGCCAGGACCTTTCCCGGCACACTGAGCATTGAGATGCCCCTGAATGTTTGGTCCCCCTTCTTAAATAGGGGGACTACCAGGGCATCCTTCCAATCTTGTGGATCCCATCCAGTGGTCCAGGCTGTGATTATGATGACATAAAAGGCAGTCTGCAAACAAACACCACCTTCCCTCATCAGTTTGCTTGAAAGATCCTCTGCCCGGCGATTTTCCTGGTCTAAGACTCTGGATCACCTTCCGTACTTCCTCAACAGATGGCATCTCAACCACTCACAGAGAGTGGCGACTTCCTCTAATATTGGAGGCACGGCAGCCTCAGCAGGGTCATCCCCACTTTGCCTCATGATGTTTTCTGGGCTGAGGGATTTTACCTCCCACAAGACCTCACCGATATTCTCAGCAAATCTGCACAACTGTGCCCGTGGTCAGAAATCGGATGAACTTTCTGTTCTATAAGGATGGTTATAAGTGTGCTGCTGCAAGTAACTTTTTTTATGGACATCAAAGAGTGATTTGTGATCACTGGCTACTGAGGCAGACACCATCTTCTCAGAAAATCAGCAACCCGCGACCACCACCCATCCTTGCAGTGCCGCAAGGCTCTCCGAACTTCTGAGCGAAGGCTGCTATAAGCCTCATTCTCTGACATGGGATGCTTTAGGCAGTGGGGGTGGGTCAGTCGCTTTTTTCTCAGCCACCCCAAACCCCTCCTTTGTCACCCAGGATCTCTGGAGATGTCTGGGCCCTGTACCCAATGCAGCTATTTCAGCTGCATGAGCCAAAGTCCTGAAACTCACCCATTTCCCTTCTGCTTAGGGGGGAGGGGGGCGATGCCAAACTCAGCTGCAAGCGATGATGAAATTCTCACTTTCAACTTTCATCAGCTAGCTGAGACCAGGCCACTATGGGTTTTAATGGGGTTCTAGATGGACACCCACCACTAGAATGGAAGATTGGCAGGCGCATCTTACAGATGACAACCCGATGGTAAGTGGGAAAATCAGCTCCATGGTAGGTCCTGGTGTCAAGGACATGGGCTTGCATCCACTGTTCCGTCACAATATATTCCAGCAGATGTTCTTGCTTGGACCTGGCGCGCATCCATGATGTTGTGTGGATGTGCCGATGCCGGAACAGCGTGTTGGTAATTTAAAGCCCATGGACTGAACATAATTATAGCAGCCTCCTACCACTGTTGTTTCGCGTATCTGGCCTATGTCTTCCAATCACTCCAGCCTAAGTTCCAGCATCATGACCCACTTGGGCATTATAGTCACCCAACAGGATATATTTATCCCGAGGGACCACTTTAGGTAGCAGCTCTGACAGGTCATAGAAGGCATCTCACTCATCAGCCTTGCCTGCATCCCTCCACTGATGTTCATCTCTGGTAGGGGCGTAAGCAACGACCACCACCATTCCTTGTCTGCCGTTGATGGGGAGGTTAGCCACAGCAGCCTGTGGCTTACAGCTTCCCACACTTCACTGCCACGCTCCCAAGCCCCTTTAATTGTTTTGTTCAGAAGAAGAGCCACTCCCTGTTGTTTAGTAGTCTCCTGCCCCGAGTTGAGGACTATCCACCCCTCATGATAACTGGAGCCAGAACCGGTCCACCAGACCTCCAGATTGCCACAGAAATCCAGGCGGTACCGGTCCAGCTCCCAACAGAGGAGTGGCAGCCTCTCCTCCACAGTGAGCATTCGAACTTTGCACGTGGCTATTTCTGGAGGAACCCTGATTGTAAGAATTCAGTCTCCTGGCTCTGCCAATGTGGTTTGGCCAGGAGACATCATTGATGCCTGTCCCCCCAGGGCCTCCAGCGCAAGCTTAGTTCGATATTTTACGTATTTTATAATTAAATTGAAGGTGGAGGGGTTAGCAGCCCTGCGTACATATCCAGAGCCCCTTTCGGCAGCCATGGTGCCTACAAATGCCACGAGGGGAATAGCCAATTTGAATTGGCCTTCCCCCCCCATGACATTGTTCACCACAGAGTTACCGTCCGGCACCAATGAAGAGGTATGGGTTTTTTTTGCGGGACTCACTCACTCACCCAATCATTCAACCACCCACCAACTCACTCACCCTCTCATTCACTTACACACTATTTCACCCACCCACACGGCCATTTAACCTGAGATCTGTATTCATCACAGGTGCATGAACTGCCTGGTATAAGGTTTCAGCGGGAGGCGATGAAGGTACAATCAGCATCATTATCAACACCAGTGGCAATGTCACACCCATTTCCTCATCCACTCACCCACTCTTTAAACCACTCACTCATTCACTCACTTGCCCACCCACTCATTGACTCATGCACTCACTGGCCCACTCATTCACTCACCCACTCATTAAACAACTCACTCACCCATTAAATTACCCACTCTCCCACTCACACAACCACTCATTCACTTACCCAAACACTCACTCATTCACTTGCCCACTCATTCACTTACCCACTCACTCACCTACTCTGTCACTCACTCAACTACTCTGCTCAGCCTCAAATGAGTAACTGGTGCATATGAACATCAGCAAAGGGGACAAAAAGGCAGATGGCCATGATGTTGGCCACCCACCCCCTCGTTTTGCTGTTCCAGCCTTCTTCATAGCCATTACTCGCTAACAGGGCTTGCCCAAACAGTCTGTTAAGGCTATAAAGTGGATCTTTGTCTTTGAGGGTAAGTGTTTTGAACTTCTTTCGCACCGTACGTAGACAACCGCGCTAATCGGAGGTGCCGGGGATGTAGGACAACAAACTAAAACACAACGACAAGCAGTTCTAACGAAAGTTACGCCAATCTAGATGATGATTTAAATGTATGGAGCCCCAGTGGCTTCCTAACATATCGGAAGAGCATTCCAGGTGGCCGCAGGAGCGCCATACGACGCGGTGACCACCGTCTTTGTTCGACGCTTAGCCAAAAACTGCTGCTATGAGAAGTGATCGTAGTTCGTGCGATGATGATGATGATGGTGGTGGTGGTGATTGGTGATGGTGATGATGATGGTTTATTGCTCCTTTAAACTATACGGGGAACGTTACATTTACCCACGTGACTCGAGCCCTCTCTTCCCCCCAACAGGGTAATGCAGATGAAATCTATGAAGAGGTGAGACCCACGTAGAGACTCGCGGAGAGAGCCAAGTCTCCACAACGTTTCCTTTTCTCATTGTGCCTCCCCCTATCTCCAAATCGATCATCTCCCCCTCCCCTCCTTGTATCTCTCTCATCTCTTCCACCACCTCTCTCTCGATGTCTCCTCTCTCTCTATCTTGTATCTATGTATCTCTCTCATCTCTTCCACCCTTCTTTGTATCTCTCTCTTTCATCTCCTCTACTTCTCTATCTCTTCACCTCTCTCTCTCATCTCCCTCACCTCTATCTCTCATCTCTCTCTCATCTCTCTATCTCTCGCATATCTACTGTATATCTCTCATCACCTCCATATATATCTCTATTACTATCTCTCTATATCTTTAATCTCCTCCCCTCCACGTCTCTCCACCTCTCTCTATCATCTCCAGCTGGACGATGAGGGCAGAGCCCACAAGAAGGACCGTTGCTACCAAAACTTCAAGGCTCAGGTTCAGCACTCGCCGTCGCCCTACGAATGCCCGGACTCGCAGTTGGACAGCGACACCACCAAGCCAGGGGTGGAGAGCCCGTACGTGGATCTTACCGTTCAGTGAGCTGTGAGGCGTGAGGAGGAGGCGTGAGGAGGAGCAGGGCGGTTGAGGAGTAAGAAGGGAGAAGAGCTACAGATTCACAAAGAGACACACAGACTCGTTACAGAGACCCATAGACTAATCACACAGACCTACAGACTCGCCATACAGAGACCCACAGACTCACCACAGAGACCCACAGACTCACCACGCAAAGACCCACAGACTCATCACAGAGACCCATAGACTCATCACACAGAGACCCACAGACTCATCACACAGAGACCCACAGACTCATCACAGAGACCCATAGACTCAACACACAGACCTACAGACTCGCCATACAGAGACCCACAGACTCACCACAGAGACCCACAAACTCATCACGCAGAGACCCACTGACTAACCACACAGAGACCCATAGACTCATCACACAGAGACACACAGACTCATCACAGAGACCCATAGACTCATCACACAGACCTACAGACTCGCCAAACAGATACCCACAGACTCACCACAGAGACCCACAAACTCACCACGCAGAGACCCACTGACTAACCACACAGAGACCCATAGACTCATCACACAGAGACCCACAGACTCATCACAGAGACCCATAGACTCATCACACAGAGACCCATAGACTCATCACACAGAGACCCACAGACTCATCACAGAGACCCATAGACTCAACACACAGACCTACAGACTCGCCATACAGAGACCCACAGACTCACCACAGAGACCCACAAACTCACCACGCAGAGACCCACTGACTAACCACACAGAGACCCATAGACTCATCACACAGAGACACACAGACTCATCACAGAGACCCATAGACTCATCACACAGACCTACAGACTCGCCAAACAGATACCCACAGACTCACCACAGAGACCCACAAACTCACCACGCAGAGACCCATAGACTCATCACACAGAGACCCACAGACTCACCACGCAGAGACACACAGACTCATTACACAGAGACGCATAGACTCAGAAAGAGACCCACAGACTCATCACACAGAGACCCACAGACTTATCACACAGAGACCCACAATCTCACACAGACTCCCACAAAGACCCACAGACTCATCACACAGAAACCCATAATCTCAAACAGACTCGCACAGAGACCAATAGACTTATCACACAGAGACCCACAATCTCACAAAGACTCCCAAAAAGACTCAAAGACTCACATAGAACCGACTGATTTTTAACTGCCAGCAGATGTTCATAAGCAACGGCTGGTTTTGCGACATGCATTGCGCTATGCAGTCACTCATTGGGGTTGAATGTAATCTTATGTATCATGTCTTGGGGTTTAAATCGAATGTTTAACTTTAAGGTTTGCCCCCCCCCCGCACAACCCTCGGCTCGAGGGTCAAGAGGAGGAAGGATAGAAGGAGGAGGAGCGGGAGGGGGAGGAGGCTTACAAGGGGAATATATATACGTGTATTTACTCGCTCACCGAATCGCTCACTTAGTAACTCACCCACCCACTCACCCACCCAGCTACCCTATCACCCACGCACCTACCCACACACCCATTTACTCAACTACTCACCCACCATATTACCAACACACTCACTCAACCACTCATCTACTTACTCACCTACTCACCAACCTATCCACTCACCCACCCACTCACCCACCGACTTCATCACTAAACTAAACTTAATATTTTACAAGGTAAGACCTACTGATATATAGTGGCTAATCACGTGGAAATGTATAGTAGCTAAATACTCTTAATTCATGTTGATTCTAAATATGGAGGGAAAAAATTGGAGGAGCCGGAGAAAAATCCATTCAACCAGGTCGAGAGATATTTAAACTCAAAATATAAAGCAGGCGTCACTGTTGGAATCGAACCCACAACCTCCTGCATACCAGGCGAGGTAGTTAACATCTGCTGGTCACTGCGGCGTCCCCACTCACCCCCTCATTCAAAGGAAAAGTGTACAGAAGGCAACGTTTCAGGCAATGACCCTTCTTCATCGCACACACGGAAAGAGAGGCAAGCAGTGCCAGTGAGTCTATGAAAACCACAGTGATGCATAATGAATGCACTCACTTTCTGTCTGTTTATCTTCAATTAATGCACTAATTTCCTATCTCTTAATCCTCAATTCATACACCCACTTCCCGTCTATAAATCCTCAATGTATTCACCCACTTTCTGTCTCTCAATCATCGTTAATTTATTTGGGAATTGGCGCATCGCCTGCGTGCCCTGAAGAAAACCTTGCCTGTCAGCTGCTGCTAGTGATGGTGGTGATGGTTATTAATATCGTGGAGGCTTCTCGACTATTATTTAAACAGCGGCAGTGGAGCGGTTAGCTTGCTGTGCTACAAATTTGGCGGCCCGTGTCCGATTCCCTCTCACAGCCAACACCAGTGAAAATTACATGAACGGGTCCTGGACCTCCCCTAGGTCGGTTTAGCCTCAAATGAGTACCTGGTGTGGTGTGTAAACATCGCCACTTGGGATACAAACGCGACCGGGCGTGGTGCTGGCCACCAGCATAGGTGCTCGCTAACAGCACTTTCCCCAACAGCCTGTTAATGTTTTACGAGGGATATTTTTCTTTGGTGATGGTGGTGGTGATAGTGGTGATTAATATCATGAGGCTTCTCGACTGTAAATTAAACATATTACCGGTGATGGTGACATTGGTTGTGGTGGTAGTTGTGAAGATGGTGGTGGTGATGATCGGTCGCTCCACACAAAACTTTGGGTCTCATCGGCCACAGTCATGCACTCTCTACTCTACGCTTGCGAAACGTGGACCCCTCGAATGGAACATCTGTGCCGGTTAGATACATTCAGGCTGGCCTGTCTACGATCCATCCTGGGTTTAACCTGCAGGATGGATTGTTTGAGGAGCTCACAAATCCTTGAACGATCTGAATACAGTCCCATTGGTGATCTCCTCCGGCAAGCAAAGCTGTGTTGGCTGGGTCACGTATCCTGCATGCCCAGCCACCACATGCCCAAACAGCTTTTATTTGGCCGGATAGAGGGGGTTACATGGGTGCAATACGTAAGAGATGGACTCATGTGGTACAGGATGATATGAAGCTGCGTGGACAAAATCAGCCTCTGCGGAGGAGGCTCGTGAAGGACGCTGATGGGGAGTTGGATGTAGTCGCCCTCAAGCAATAGCAGAGTGCAGAGGAGCACCAGCGAAACGTCACAGTACTCAAGTTGTAAATGTTGCGGGTTTACTCTCCAACATACCGGTTAGTGCTGAAGTCGTAACTCATTGGCTACGATTTGTTTACGTGACAAACCCTAATTGGCTGTGTCGGGTGGTGGTGTGTTAACGACACATTTATATTTACGTGATCTAACCAAAAATCACTTTTATTTAGGATAATATTGGTCATGAAAGCCCCTGCTATTTACTACTACTACGTGTTAAACATTCCTTATTACATTCAGTCACACGGTCTGTCTGACGGTTACCGAGAGGACGGAACACGGACAAGCAAGCTCGCCTCAATAGTACCACAAGTCTGGCAAAGTCGTCGATTTCGGGGGAATTCCTCATGGTGGAGGTGCACCAGGGAAACAGTGGAAAATCAACAACAGTGGCAATGTCCCCACAGAGCAATGCCAGGCCACGGAGTTCCAGTCTAAGGTCCTTTCAGTTCCTCGCTCTCTGTAGAACAGGAGTTGCCAGGGTACAGGAGCAGGGTGCAAGGGGCACGGATCGTGCGGAACAAAATTGGGTAAAAAAAAATGCTTTTCAAATCACACACTTTTGTTTGCACTCTAAAGTACAAAATATATTATTTTGACCCCAGAATCAAATCCGTTTGACATGGTGAATAAAAGTGGGGTTGGCATCCTTTCGAAATCTTTTATTTTCTTCATGCGAGCCGCCCACTTTTATTGTACTTTGTTCTTTGCAAATTAAAGTTTGTGCATTGTAAAGTTTGTTTTTTTACCAAAAAAGTACGACCCTGTAGAGATGACAAATGATGGCTCTGCCTATGTCAACCCTTGTCCATACAATAAATTAAGGCATGCACATTGCTACACAACAACAAGTCTACCCAATGAAAGGTTGATAGCACGCATCATGGCTATTGCAACTAGAATAACGATCATGGCTATTGCAAAGCGATGAAATTACATTTAGAACACGATACGTTTAGCTCGTTAAAATGTCGTATTTGCGATCATTAAGTACTGTATTGTCTGAAAGACGGTAAGACACATATACGGGGTGTCCGGTAAACGCTGGAATCATAGTAAATGCAAAAAAAAAGATGATATTAACGCTATTATTCACAGAGCGTGTTTAATGTGTTCACCGTTGTTCCTGAATTATCTGGACTTGTTCTTCCTTACGCAGAGACATCTAGAGCCTGCAGAAACCACAAAATATGAGTTATTTTTTTTTCCCTCTTGATTCCAGACTCATGGGACACCCTGTAGGATGCAATGCTCTAACAATGCGCGCATACGGACAACAGTGCATGTCCCGAGACCACACTCAACCTGCACAGATGTACCACTTTAATATAGGGACATTTATATCAACAATCATAGTGAGAACATATTGGCAATTTAAATTCGCGATAACATTCGGGTACTTCATTCTAAATCAATGGCGACGGTTCTCAACCTCGCTCGCTCAACTTCAGCGTAACAAATGTTGCCCTCCGCGTATCGTAATGGGCGTTGCAAGGCAAACGCTGCTATTTATAAATATTCTATTTATGTAATTGTCTTAGCAATAGCAATGCCGTAGTAGTAGTGGCAGTAATTATTCTTGCTATTGTTGGTCTCGCGCTACGAGAGAAACACAGAGGCCGCTCCGGCGCCATGACAAGCGGGGATCTAAGCGCGGCTTTCATTGGTCAGGGGCTGCCCCCCCCCCACCCTCACCCAGCAACAGACGCTCTGATTGGACGAGTCGTTTTCCCTCGTGGCTGGGCGCAACTATTCGAGATATCAAAATGGTGTAAATGAACGATGATTTATTATAATTACGTAAATTAAGTAAAAAAAATATATATACGAATAGTCCAGAATCGGCGTGACCTGGACCAGTTTTTTTTTCTTCATGAAATTCACGCGAGATGAGTCTGTGTAAGAAAATGTCAGCTCAAATTTTGATTTAAAGCTTTCGTGACTGCAGTAATTCATAATCTTAGTTTTTTCGGTAAAGTCACGTTGAAGGGAAACAACAAAATAATAAAATATATTGTTTATTGTTATATATATTTTATTATTTTGTTGTTTCCCTTCAACGTGACTTTACCGAAAAAACTAAGAATAAAAATGTCAGCTCGTTTGGCTTCGTAAATCCGAAGATATTAAACGTCAAAGATTCCATAGAACATAAACCAACGCACGGCAAGTTCAATTTAAAAAAAAATGTGTAGTAGTATTATTAATAATAACAACAACGAAAGGCCCCCACGCCCGGAGTGGATCAGGGACGCGTAGAAGCAGGGGGCGGATTGGACTCTACAGCTTAAAGCGACTCCGATACAACACCATACACCACCACACTACTATATACACTGCGATACTAAACAGAAAACCCATGTCGTGTGTCTGTTTAGTTGGTCGTCTGTCCGATTCGCGTGGTTGGCTACGGACGGTGCGAAATCAGTTTAACATACACACGAATCACCGTCCTTCACTCTTTCCTACTTCAAGAAAAAGTCTCCAAATTTATCTACCCTCTTTCTCCAGTCCCTCTCTTCTCATTCCCCCTCTCTAAATGTAAACAATTATATCCCTGCGTCTCCCCCCCCCCTTCCCTCCCGCGTCTCCCAGGAGCACACCGTGGCTAAGAGCACCTGACAAACGTGAATATCCCCAATCTAGGGTCTACTCTGACACCGAACGTGTAACCAAGACATGAGCCGTTTCGTATTCATATTGTTCAGATTCATTGCCCCCTGTCCTACTCGGTCATGCTTGCAGGGTAAGCAGAGGTAGCCCAATTATCCTTGGACTCTGCTAAGCCCGGCTGCTCCGATTCATGTTCAGACTTGGGACTCCGAATCGCTGTCACGAGATGAGTCGAGTTCGACTTGGAACCCTGGACTCTCACTCTTATATCTCTGTTAGCGGGGTCACTGTCAGCCCGTGTCCCTGTTTATCTCTCTGTGTGACTCTGTGTTTCCCTCCCTCTCTCTCTCTGTCTCCTCCTGGCTCTGTGTGCCACCCTGTGGCTCTGTGTACCACCCTGGGTCTCTTGAGTGTATCCATGTGTGTCTCTGTTTGTTTGCCTGTCTCACTCTGTCTTCACATCCCTGTCTCACAACGTCTCCGTGCCTCTGTCTCCCTATCTCGCTCTCTGTCTCAGTCTCACTCGATCTCAAGTCGGCAAGCGAATTTAGAAAAAAAAAACATTCTGGGCTCGTGGCATGGAACTGAACATGAAATATAAACTATTAAAACTAAACATTTTTTTTTATTATTTTACTAGGTAATACCACACTGAGCTATGTAGCTCACTTTCAGATGCGACCTGTCAATCACAAAAAAACATTCCTGCGGAGGGGGCTGGTAGGAACGTTGGGTTGCTCGGTCAATGGCCAGGGTCAACGGCGGCACCACCACGTGGTGTATTCCGCAAATATTCCCGACTGTGAGGGTGGGCACAAGCCGGCGTGAAGGGTGGGGACCGAGTGGGGGACCTGGGATGGTGGAGAGAGAAAAAAAAAAGCTGTTCCTCAAAAAAAGAGTGCAATACCCACGAATTGGCGGCTAAAAATGTATAGATTGAGAGCAGCCCGCATACTCCAAACGCATGTTTTGTTGATTCTCCACGTGGAGGGAAAAATGTAATTGTTGTGTCGTTAAACCCGGCGTGCACGCGACACAGCCGCTTAGTAAAAGGTTTGTGACGTAAAAAAAACACGTGGCCAATTTGTGACTAATTCACCACTAACCGATTTGTCTGTTGGAGAGTAAACCCACAACATTCAAGGAGCGTGACGTTTCGTCGGTAATTGCAACCAGCCTCAAACAGGCGGATTGTAAATGTTGTCGTGTGTTGACTCTCCAATACACCGGCGTGTTGAACTAGTCACTAATTGGCACTTTTTGTTTACGTGATTAACCTTTTACTAATTGTCTGTGTCGGGTGTTGGCGGATTCAACGACACATGTATATCCATGTAATCTTGGCCAAAAATACTCTATCATAGATAGTATTGGTCGCGATAGCCTATTGCGTGTTAAACTGACGTACTCGTGATTTTTATCGAGGTCGGTAATTGCTTCAATACTGCCATGGGTCTTCTTACAGTCGTGCCAAGCAGTAACTCAAATGGTAAACATTCTAAACTCTCTCTTGTGGCACGTCTCCGTATGAAAATAGCAAGTTAGTGTTATGAAGCTATCCCACTCTCTGGGTTTTTTTTTATGTTCCATTGAAACGTCCCATCAATCCATTGCACTTCGGATTATCTGTCGTCCTCAGCAATCTCCGTACTGGCAACAGTCGCCCTCCTTCCTTCGTGAGCTCAGACACGAATTGTGTTCCTCTGTCGCTCGGCACCTCCCTTGGTATGCCAGCTCGTGAGAACGTTCACACAAGTGCCTCCGTAGCTTCTATCATTTCAATGGTTTTGAGTGGTGCTGTCTCAGCATATCACGTGCCATAGTCTAGTCATACCTTTTCAAAGAGTTGCAGTCGATTTAATTGGTCCATTGACCATCATCTACTAGGGAGCACGGGTACAGATGCACAGATGTATATCTACCCCCATGTAAATAATAGTACAGGTGCTGACGTACCTATACCCCCTTGTAAAGACTGGTAATGGACCAATTAAATCTACTGCAACGCTTTTAAAAGGTACGCCTAGAATTGGCATTGGTCTCATGGCACCTTCAGTGTCCTCCCCTTCCCTAACGTCACAGGATTGGTAATATCTGCGCACATCCCCAATCGTACCTGGCCAATAAAATTGAGATGGTGCTTCGCTTAGCGTCCGCTTAATTTTCAGACATCTTCCCTTCAATGAGTCACGTGCCAGCTGCTTCCGCATGGTCTGAGACGGAATCAAATGCTTGAATTTTTCTCCCACGCTCAATTTTTTGGAGACTGAAATCATCAAATAGCAAACCCTTCTCCGCAATTATTTTTTTTCCCTTGTGCACTTTTTGATCAATGGCAGATTCTTCTCCACAGATCTTCCAAACTTGGGCCCTGTTCTTGTGTCTCTTTCAGTTTGGCTACCCCTATTCCTCGAATTGGTGTACATTTATTTGTTGTAACACCTTTTCCAGTCCGATGATGTACGTGAATATTGTAAACTGTTATTTCGATTCCATTCTGATGACGTACCCGGAATTGAAATAAAAACTGAAATAAAATAACTTTACAGATGTGACACATTCGGAATGGACCACTCTTTAAATGAATTCCTTGTGCAGCAAGGGAGTAAAGTGTGGTTCTGTCAAAGTCATGATGTGCTGTGCAGTGCATCAATGCACGTGTGTACAGCAGCATGTGATGACTGAGTTGGGCCTGTAGGTGGCTGGCAGGGTTATTCAATAACCGCACTTGGATACCAGTCACGTGGTTAATGACGACTTGGTTCAATAATTGCTGTGTGTGACGACACCACGTGCTGTTGCATCTTACAGGTAAAGGACCCGAAGGTTGGTTTTTGATCGTTATAGAAATGTTCTAGACTTGTTCTAGACTTTAACCTTGGCTTTGAATTGTTCGTTTGTGATATTTTCAAATTGGAAAGGTTTTAGCACTGTGCATTGTAAAGGATGATGCACTGAAATTACATACCGTGATTGTAATTCTCTAACCCTAGTACTTTTTAGTCTATAACCATGCCCATGCATCCAGAGTATGACTACTTGCAATGCTATTGAGAATAGAACACATGCATAGTCGTAAGTGTTACAATGGTGACACGTACAGTACGTATACTGTACACATACAGTACAGGTAATGGGTGTAAGATACCAATATAAGTCGATGGTATCAATAGACATACAGCTTAGGATTAAAGTAATATTCGAACAGTGAAATGCAAAGGTTACTGTCAAAGACAAAGATGGTTTATTAGTAGTAGAATTGGGTTTAAGAAAACTGTAATTGATTAACCGCACTTGTACACCAGTCACGTGGTTAATGGCGACTCGGTTCAAGAATTGCTGTGTGTGACACCACGTGCTGTTACATCTTAACCACAATAAATGTGTTTGCCCTCGATTTGGAGCACCTGCCCACGTCCTTCATTTCGAGTGTGCAACATATATACTAAGGCTCCCACAAGGCCATGCGGGAGAAAGTGTGGCACATTTTGGTGCCAGCTACCGTAGAGTGCAGCGGTCATGTTTCTACAGTTCTCTGCGGTGAGTACAATGTCTTTAAAAACACTGGCGCTTCTATGCCTTTTTATATTAATGCTGAGCCGCTTGTGCGTTCCAAGATTCAGCAGGGGAACCTGACACCCACCCTGCAACTTACAGATCTCCGATGCTTGAGTGGTCACCGCATTGGCTTCCTCACAATGCTGTGAAATTTACCATCAGTGGTATATCAATTGTTGTTTTGCTCTGCTAATTTATTGCAAAACTCCTCCGGACATTCCTGCCTCAGAAATAGTTCAGACAGTTTACCTTCCGAGTACACTCTTTCTCTGGAAATATGACCATTATAAATGTTGGTTAAAATGTCATGCTATTTAGTGTTTTATAGCTTTGTGGCGTTTTTTTTTTTAACGATGCCTACTGCTATATCGTAAAAGCGAATTGTCCATGCACAGTTCCGGCGAGGTATAGACACTCGAGTGTAATTTTGGCAATGGGGCACTTTAGCATAGTTCCATACTTATGTTCTGGTGCAAAGTATGACGCGGAGATAGATCTTCAGAAGGGCTGATGCCAAGGTTTATTTGGAGGCTTACGCCTAAACTGGTACTGCTCCCGCCCACACTCCTGGCTATTCTATTCCCCCCCCCCCCCCAGGGAAGGGTACTGGGAATCCCGAACACCCCCCTAACTATCCGGGCTCTTCTCCCTGACTGGCCGAGGGATGATCCAACTCTGGTCAGTCGGGAACAGAGCCACTCTTGGTCCCGTGTTAGATTCCCCTACCCTGGGTCGCAATCACCGCATTCACCTTTCTCGGACTTCCAAGACGACCCCGTTTACGTCACGGGCCCCCCCCCCCCCTTAAATACCCCAGGAGGACATCCCGTCACCGTACCGGAGGCAAGCGTGACATGACGTCACTCACTGCTCCTCAACACGTACATTCTCCTCCTGTACACAGCCGGATGCAACCTCAGGGAAGCCAAAGAGCAACACCGCTGCCATGGCTCGCAAACATTGCTAGTCCTCTGCAGCTCTGCCGCGATGATGCTGCGTGCGTGGGGGGGGGGGGTTCTGCTCGGCCATCAGAAATCCAAACCTCCCAATAAACAAGACATCTCCATGCCACCACCACTGCACAGGTGGCTCAAATCTAGAAAACCTTTCTGGAAATATTCAAAGATCCCCCATGACGACGACAAGGCCACCGAAAAACGATGGAGGGAAGCCTGTGGCAAAATACCAATCTGCTGTAGACATCCATCATCAGCAACCCCCCCCCCCCCCCCCCCCCACAATCCTCCAAGCAGGATCTGACCTCCCGAGAAAGATCCTGGGGTCCTCCTTGAATCGGATCCGGAACACTCCAAGGGAGATGTGGGACACTTTCTCCGTGAATATAAAATTAACGAGATGTCCAGTGTGTGACTGTTGGAGGTGAATGTGACATCTCAGACCGTGCAACATATCATCAACGACTGGCCCCAATCATTCATTCAACGGCGATCTGAAACAAATCCACGCAGATACTGCAAAGAAACGTCGTGAGAATTTCATTGTTTTATATTTTTATCCTTTTATTGTTTCCCTTCTACGTGGTGACTTTACCGAAAGAACCATGAATATGAATCCCTGCAGTCACGAAAGCTTTCAATCAAAATGTATTATTGTTGTTGTTTTTAAGGTGCCAAAGGGCAGAGAAGCTATAGCAAGAGGAAAGGGGCATGACATCGTATAGATAAACGAATGGTTGACATAACCATTTCTCGCCTCACTACTCTCGCCTTGCACTGAAGGCTCATGGTAGAACCCTCACGCAGCCTCACTCAAAATTTGCTTTGCACACCAAAGGTCTCGAACTGTTACAGCCTCACGTCGGTATGCACCACTCTACTATACACTACACTAGATTACTACGTATAGACTACACTACTATACACTACACTATATACACTATACGATTGAACACTACACTACTATACAACAACAACCGCCATTCGCCACTAAATGGTGGTGACGCCACCATAGCACTTGTGCCAGGCTTGGTGCACGTTAAAGCCACGGGAAGTGTCGAACGCCTGCTGGCAGGAGGTCACGGGGCAGACCCAGGTACCATGGGTCGACTGACTCAGATGACTGGCCGATGCACCACCTGTGCCCCCAACTGTGCCAACTTGACGTGTTTTATTCAACAGAAGCAACAATCGAACCTGGATCTTCTGTTTGCTCGTGATTTTGGAAATCTTTTTAGTGACCCCTGCTATGTATGGCAAGGTGATGGTTTTGATTGGGTCCTCAGATGGTTCTTTCCCAACGGTTGGGGTGATAGCTTTACGGATTGTGTGGTCAGAATATCCATTCATCTTGAGGGCTTGGTGTACGTGTTCCAGTTCACTGGCTAGGTAATGACGGTCGGAAATACATCGAGCTCTATGGTGTAGAGTTCTGATGAGGTAATTCTTCCCTCATGATCTGGGTGATGTAGCCTGCATGCCCAGCCAACGCTGTTGCTTATGTGAGGAGTTGGTCTATCTCCGGCTGGCTAATTAAAAAGGGAAGGTGCAAAGTGGATAGATTAGAGCCAGTGAGACGAGAGAGAGAAGAGAGGTATAGGAGGTGGGGGAGAGAGGTAGGGGAGAGGGGGAGAGAGAAATGAGAGGGGGGGGGAGAGAGAAGGAAGAGTGGGAGAAAGAGCGGAGAGGGGGAGGGAGAGGGGGGAGAGGTGTAAAGTGCAGAGATTAGTGTCAGTGAGACGGACGAGGAAGAGAGGGCAGATGGAGACAGGGGGATAATGAGGGAAACAGAGTGATGGCATTTTAGTAGAATCCACCTGCCCCTTAATAGGAGCTTTGCAAACAGTTCTGGCATCTAAAGGCTGCGACGCTACAGGTACCCGAGTGAAAGTGTGTGAGTGTGTTTGACTCTCTGCCCAGAATAATTAAGGACCTTTATGATGGTGGGCAGGTGCGGGGGATCTGCGTGACTCTCCGAGTCCTCTGGTTTTTCCTTCCACATTTTGAAACATGCGTTTTTAGTGTGTTTGGCTGCTGTGCATGTACATATGATGAGCCACTTCGTTGAGCTGTAATTTGTGGTCAGGTCCCTTCTGAAAAGGAGATTTTTAGCTCAGTGGGCCTTACCTGGGAAAATAAAACATAGATTAGATTCATATTCTTGGTTCTTTCGGTAAAGTCACGTAGAAGGCAAACAATAAAATAATAAAAATATAAAACAATACAATTCTCACGACGTGTCGACTGCAACACAAGCAATCATTATCACACCTGATGATGTTGCAGTCGGAACGTCGTGAGAATTTTGTTTTAAATTTCGATTTAAAGCTTTCGTGACTGCAAGGCTTCATCTTCTCTGGTTCTTTCGGTAAAGTCACGTAGAATGATAATAAAATAATAAATTGATAAAATAAAAGAACACAATAATATTCTCACGACGTTTTGGCCACAACACAAGCGGCCTTCATCAGGTGAAGGGACGAGACTGTCTGGAGGACAATGCTAAATTCGCCTAGTTATTTCAATGCTAAATTCTCCTGTTGAATTTGTACTAGGTGCCTTTGTGAATGTATATGCTCTGACTTTAACATAGCTATTTCTGTGACCAGTTACAAGCTAATCACTCAGCTATTTCAATGCTAAATTCTATGCTAATTCCTTTGTCAAGGGGTGCCTCTGCGGATGTGTATGCTTTAACTTAGCTATTTCAATGCTAAATTCTATGCTAATTCCTTTGTCAAGGGGTGCCACTGCGGATGTGTATGTTTTAACTTTAACATAGCCATTTCTGTGACCAGTCACAAGCTAATCACTCAGCCATTTCAATGCTAAATTCTATGCTAATTCCTTTGTCAAGGCGCTTTTTTTCTTCTCACACAGCTTAAAGGTCGCGATCTGAGCGTGGCTTTTTCACTCCAGCGCTGTCCTCCAGACAGTCTCGTCCCTTCACCTGATGAAGGCCGCTTGTGTTGTGGCCGAAACGTTGTGAGAATATTATTGTGTTATTTTATTTTATCAATTTATTATTTTATTCTCATTCTACGTGACTTTACCGAAAGAACCAAGAATATGAATCCCTGCAGTCACGAAAGCTTTAAATCAAAATATAGTTTAGATTGTATAAAATATATCTACGTGACTTTACCGAAAGAACCAAAGAACATGGATTCCTGCAGTCACGAAAGCATCAAATCAAGGTAGTTTAGATTACCCATAAAGAAGGCTGTCCTGGTGTAGGCCGATCAATTTCAAATGCAAACAATATAATATCAGAGCATATTTGTGTATATGTGTTACCACAAGTATGGGTGGTTAATGGAGACTTGATGATGCCGTGCAATAGGTTTATATTTGGTGTTTGAACATCTTTATACCTTCTGTTTTATTGCCAGAAAGGTTAAAGCCTTTCCTTATGTTTTCATCGTTTAATATTAGTTTCTGAGATTGATGTGGCACTTCTGAAGAGAGTGGAGAGGCTTATGTACGTTGGCAGTGTGCTTATGATCCGCTCAGATTCAACAGGTCTCACTCTGAATCGGTCGAACGGCCTTATTTTATCATCAGCTGTTGTAATGATGTGTGGAAGCCACCTGGCCTGTTACTCCACAGGAAGCTTCCGGTTGTCAAGGTCACAGTTAGAGGCCGACCGAAATTCGGTTTTGGTTTCGGCGCCGAAAGTTGGCAAATGGCCACTTTCGGCATAGATTCGGTTTCGGCAGAAAGTAAATTTTTAACTTTCGGTCTGGTTTCGGTTTCGGCCGAAACTGATATTGACTTTCGGTCGTCAACCGAAGATCTATTTGAAGAATATAACGCCTAGTGCTACGTCTATCTCTCTGCCTATCGGCCGGTCAGTCGGCACTAGGCAATCCTATGCGATAGGCTACAAACACACACACACACGTCAGCAGCAGCAGCTTGGGAGCGAGGTTACAGCCCCAACGATGGTCTGCTAATGGCAACAGACTGCAGCCTGCATCTGCATCCGTGGGTGGAATCTCTTTGACGGGCGACAACAAAGTGCCTCCGTTGTCTGTTCCCAGCCGCCTGCCCGCCTTGGCTTTTATGTGTTGCGTTCGCTCGAGTCTACACGCGTGTTGATACCGAGATTAGAGGTCTGACAATATTGATATTCAGTGAGTTAATAGTTCCGTAGCGAATTAGTGATAACGAAATTACGAGTCAGAGTGAAGTAAAAAATTAAAGTTAATAAACCGAGCAGTTAGTCACCGTGAAGAATGTCGAAACATGCGGTGTGGGATTACTTCACTAAAGTCGATTCTGATCAAAGCAAGGCGCAGCAACCTGCTGGTCGAGAATGCGGAAAAAACTGTTGATTCTTAACTACAATATTCGTTTGTTTGGATATAAGTGCTAAGTAAGTAACACTTAAAGATTTTATATTTAGCGACTCTTACTGCAGGCTCTGAATGATTAGTTCTAGATTTATTTTTAATTAAAGTAGCATTGCATCATGAAATTTCATAAATCTTGTGTTCGGTAACTTCGGTTATATACCTTTCTGTTTCTGTTTCGGTCGAAAGTCAATATTTAACTTTCGGTCTGGTTTCAGGTTTTGGCCGAAACCAGAAATTCAGTTTCGGTCGGCCTCTAGTCACAGTCATGCCCTCCCTTCGGTAAGCTTGTAAAACGTGGAACCCTGTAAAGGGTGAAGATCTGCGCCAGTTAGAAACATTTAGGCTGGACTGCCTGCGATCCATCCTGGGTTTAACCTGCAGGCTGGATTGTGTGAAGAGCTCGCAAATCCTCGAAAGATCTGGACACTACCATCTGTGAGCTCCTCCGACAGTCAAGGCTGCATTGGCTGGGTCATGTAACCAGCATGCCCAGCCACCACATGCCCAATTAGTTTCTGTTTGGCCAGATAGAAGGGGCTAAATGTGCGTGGCATGGGCTGGAGAAGAGATGGAGTGATGTGGTACAGGATAATATAGAGCAGAGTGAACTTGCAAATCACTGGTACCAGCAGTGTTAAGATCGGCCTCTTTGGAGGAGGCTCGTGAAGGACACTACTGGGCAGTTGGAAGCAGTCGACCTCCAACAACAATGGAGGACAGAGGAGCGATGCTCACAACAACGAGCGGTGCGCTGGGCGGCTGATACACACCAAGTTAGGCACAGTTGGTGCATCTGCCAGTCGTCTCAGACAGTCGACCCATGGCACCTGCTGGGTCTGTCCAGTGATCTCCTTTAAGCAAGCCTTCGACCCTTCACGTGACCTTGGAGTGTGTGGTTAAGATTATATAGATTAGTTTGCTGCTATAAATTTTCACATGATAAGCCACTTAGTTGAGTTATCTTTTGTGGCCAGGTCGCTTGTGAAAAATAAGTTCATACCTCATTGGGCTTTGCTTGGTAGGATGGGGATGGATTCGTTGTATGTGTAGGTGTTTGGGTGATTTGATTACCTTTCTTGTACTTTTAACTACTATAGTGTTTGTTTGTTGTGTGTGTTGTTGTAGTGTTTCTTATCCCGTGATAAGAACGTTACATCTGTGAAAAAAACAGCTTTGTAACTCATCAGATTCCTCGCAGTATAAATAAATATTCTGATTCTTATTCTGGGGGAGCGGTCGTGCAGTGGGTAGCGACGCACTGTACTACATACTACAACCCCATATCCGAGTTCGATTCCCGGTCACGGCCACCATCAGTATTACCTGAACCGGTCCTGGGCCTCCCCCGGGTCGACTCAGCCTCAAATGAGTACCTGGTGCAGTGTGTAAAGTGCTGTTAGTGAATAGCACCTATGAAGGCCGGTACTGTGGCACACGAGGGGCTGGGTGGCTAAAACCGCGCACCGACCGCCTTTGTCTCCCCAGTGGCGATGTTTACTGCACAACGCTGCACCAGGTACTCATTGTTTGGCTGCGTAGACCTAGGGGAGGCCCAGGACCGATTCAGAGAATGGCTATCACTGGTGTTGGTGGCCATGAGTGGTAATCGAACTCGGGTCACCGGGTTCGTAGCGGAGCGCACGGACCGCTACACTACCGCTTAAAGCATACATACACACATACGCAACAAGATGATCCGAAATAAGCCGTATGCCAGAGTCCAGGAGGACAGGCGTATATGACATTTCGTGGTCAAACCCCATCTGGTTAATATTTAACTCAGGATTACAGCTGTAAATGGACCCGGCACAAATAACACTCGAACTCTGCCCTACGCCAAACACTAACCCTAGCCCTAACCCTACCCTATCCCTACCCTACCTCTCCCCTACCCGCACCTCCTCTTAGCACGGTTGGCTACGTACGGTGTGAAAGTTCAACGTACATACGTCCATGCCCCTATTCTACTCCATTTCTATCCATAACCTACCTCTATCCCAAGGCCGTAATTATAATATATATTGGGGGGGACATATCCCCCCCAAAATTCAAATATGCTCAAATGCCCCCCCCCCAATATTTTGGTATAAAAAATGTGATTGCTATGCTATGTAAATAAAAATAACAATTTGCTAAACCCTGGCCACAATATCTGGACTCGTCTTCATATAAATCAATGCATAGATTTATGTTTATATGATTGTGCTTATGGTTGTACTTTATTAATCCCTAATCTCTGCCATTACATACAATGAAGCAAGAAATTGTCGAAAAGTAAAAACAGAGCAATGTAATACAATACTACTATTAGACATTATTGTAAAAAAAAAAGTTCATCCCACGTGTTAGTGAATTTTTTTTAGATTTTAGGCAGGAAATTAGTTTTCAAATTTAGATTTTTTTTTCTGGGTTGGGACCCCCAGACACCCTGAAAGATTTGGTTCCCCCCCAATGTTGACTCCATGGCTACGGCCTTGCTCTATCCTATTCATTCTCGACTTCTATTCTACTCCTAGCCTTACCCCTTCCATACCTATACCCCTATGCTACCCCTACCCTATCCATAATCTAACCCTTACCCTACCCCTACCACTAAATCAAGCACAGCACTTGTTTGGCACAGTGGTAACATTTGTAGCCCTTTGCAAACCAGCGGCCCGGGCTTGAATCCCACTCTTTTGGGCGCTGCGTGGTTGTGAGATGTTAACTACCTTGCTTGGTATACAGAAAGTGGTGGGTTCGATCCCGACCCTGACACCTGCTGTATAGTTGTAGTTTGAGGTGTGTCTCTCTCTCCCCATGGTCGTTTGGATTTGTGTCCCAGGTCTTCCGGCTGCTAAAGATGCCCACGTGATATGCCAATTTATTTGGGCAGCTATCATTTGTGATATCCAGGTCGCCTCTGAAAAAGTGGTTACATAGCTCAGAGAGGCGGTGCCCGGTGAAATAAACAAAAAAAGTGTAAATACTTTAGTTTAAATCAGAATCGTTGTTCATCCTGGAGGAGGAAATCCGATGAGCTATGAAACTCTTGACTTCCACAGATGTCCTATAGGGACGGGGGGGGGGGGGGTTAGTTACATCAACAAACGTGATACAAAGAACGATATGAGAAGAGCAATGTTGAGCGATAGGTATCGAGTAGCGAGATAATAACTAAATCGAGACAAATACAGGAAACTCTCGATTATCCGCGTGCGGTTTATCCGATTTAAGGATTAACCACGCACCTGAGATTTTGACATGAATTAATAACTCGTGGATCTTCCCTTCAGCCCAAATTAATAAGCTAAAAACATTGATACTCGTTGTTATTCTTGGAAATGTGTATTCGAAGTCACGTGGTGCTTAAAGCGAACAGATGTGTTGCTACAGCTAATCCGAAATCCACGTGATCGCCTCTACAGCACAGTAGTTGCAATATCTTTACAACAGTGGGGTGGAGTTTGATTGATGTTGATTTGGCGTGGCTCTGCTTCTATCATCCACTCAGTGGGCCGAGTCTTCTGCAGGGCGGGAGCAAGAAAGTGTTATTACCACTTAGCATGCGCTTCATCGACCGGTCGATTGCCAGTTTTCGTCTTAAGAGATCCGCGATATTTGAATTATCCACGGCCATCCTCCCCGTCATTTGCGCGGATAATTGAGGGTCTACTGTACATTTTATTTTAGACCGAAACGGAAAGCCTCATTCACCATTCTGGATAATCGCCCTGATGCAGCTGCTGGTTGTTATTGTTGTTCTTCATCTTATCTTATCTAGGATTTTATATTGCACTTTTATCAGAGCGCTTTACAAGAATAAAAAAAAAATGTATATTTGTTATTGGCTGACGGGGGAAACGGATAGGATTTTTTTTGTTGGGGAGAGGAAGGTTTGACAAGGAAGGGTGATGATAGGGAAAGGGAGGGCTAGCGCGGTTAGGAAGGGAAATAATGGTTAAGGTTTCAAGGACGACGATATGCTATTTTAGATGAGTCTTAAGGGAGGAACGAAAACTGGCGAGTGAAGCTGCCTGTTTGATGTGGATGTTCTTAACAGTTATAAGAAAATATGTATTTACGAAATGTAATGGGGAAAAAAAAACATTTCGCATGGATATTAATCGCTAAAGCCCTCCACGGCTATTGATAAAAGATGGAAATACAAATTGCACGAGTAAATGCCTTCCTGCAAACTTGCCGTACCCCAAGTGCAAGCTTGCGGCACTGCAGTAAAAGAGCAACAGCAGCGCCAGACCACACCAAAGACAAACAACGCACAACAGTCCCTCGATGGAATGCATTGCACTTTGATTCTTTAACGATCGACTACAACAGGGGTCGAGGTTCAAGATTCCAAATCACATGTGCAACTGTGTCTGCTGTATCGCGCACTGATCCTCCGTTTCGGGGATTAAAATTGTTTAAGGAATATTTACGATTCATACTCTTTGGTTTTTTTGTGTGTAAATGTAGTTGTTTATTTCGTGACTTTACCGAAAAAATTCAAAGAGTATGAATCCTTGCAGTCACGAAAGCTTCTACATAATGACACCTTGCCGATATTAACTATGTTAACCTATTTGTATTTTTTATTTTTAAATTATATCTTAAAGCTATTTTACATTCGATATTTATTCAATTTTATATACTTCAGCCCCTTGGTGTTAGTTAGACTTTTAACCCTTTTTATTATAGTAAGACTTGTTAAAAACTTATTTAAGATTTTAGATTCCTATATGTTGAATGTATGCACCATCCTGCCAAAGTAAATTCCGTGTCGGTGTGAACTTTCATGGCGAATAAAACCCTTTCTGATTCTGATTCTGATCTAGAATATTTACGATGTTTAGGGAGGTAACTAGGTTGTTCTAAAACGTTGGTACTGGCATTGACTTTTTAACGTGATCTAACCCCCCCCCCCCAAAAAATCTTTATTATGAACAATAATATTGGCCGCTAAAGCTTACTTACAACTGGCTTTGTCACATATTCCAATTCTTGTTCTAGGGATAATCAAAGGGCAATTATATGGACGTCTTCGGTTTGACAATGGGGTTAATGAATTAGCTAAGTTTAAAGCTCAGATTTGCCGAGAAGGATTTTATGGATTAACAGGGCCCAATGTAGAATTCTTGTTCCATCAAGTGATATGAGATTGGATTTTAAGTAGAGGTCACATTAGTGGGTCCTGTATGCTACATCCAGTGGAAATCGAAGATCACAATGATCAAAGTGGGTCTAGTCTGTTTAGTAATTCATTCGCAGCTGATCTGTAAGCAGCGTCACGGTAGTCAAATCGTGGTAGAATGATGGCTTCCACAATTTGCAGGTGCAATCTAATGGGAAAATTGTATTTGTTTCTGTATAGAAACCCTATTTTTTATTTCATTTCATTTGAGATCTGATCAACATGGGGTTGGAATGTAAGATTTGAATCAGTAAAACCCAAGCATTAGAAGCACTCCGTTTGTTCAAGAATGTGGTGTATGATATCTGTAATAGGGGAGAGGCAATGAAACCGGATTTTGCTTTGAAGGAGCACGATCTTGGAGTTTATTTTTGGGATTCAGTTGCCCCCATTGATTCAGGAGCGATGGTCGCGATGACATTTGACATTGCATTAAGTAGAAATCGTGTGGCAGATTTTTTTTTACTTCGTATAGAGATTTGCCCGAGATAAGCATCGCAATGCCAAAACTCTGTACCTTTTGAGAATGGCCTGATAAGTAACTCTCAAACCAGTTTATTGTATCATATGAACGTTTAATTTGACCAAGTCCCGAAGGTAGAATATCATGGTTAACAGTATCAAAGGCTTTGACAGGTCTAGGAATATTGCATAGCAGTAGTGGACTTTATCTGGTTCTGATGATGTTGATGATGATATAGATGATGGTGTTGATGATGATGATGTTTATGATGTTAATGATGATAGTGATAATGATGATGTTGATGATATAGATATGGATGTTGATGATGATGTTTATGATGTTAATGATGACAGTGATGATGATGATGTTGATGATGATGATATAGATGATAATGTTGATGTTTATGATGTTAATGATGATAGTGATGATGATGATGTTGTTCATCACCACCAGAGCTCTGACAATGGTGAAGATGAAGATGATGGTGGTAGTGGTGGTGATGATCAACACATTGGTAATGATGTGACAGGATAAATGCGTATGTGGGTGGGTGGATGGGTGAGTGGGTGAGTGAGTGCGTGAGTGAGTGGGTAAGTGAGTGGGTGAGTGAGTGGGTGAGTGAGTGAGTGTGTGGGTGAGTGTGTGGGTGAGTGGGTGGGTGGGTGTGTGATTGTCTCTCCGTCCCTCATCCAATTGATATAAATGAATGTTAACGTTGTGGCCACTGCACCCACCACTCCGACATTGAAGGTTTCCTGGCTTGGTTGGGAAGTTGGGATTTGTGGTGAGTGAATAGGTGAGTGAGTGGGTGAGTGCGTGAATGGGTGGGTGAGTGAGTAGTGAGTTAGTAGGTGAGTGAGTGAGTGAGTAGATGAATGGGTGAGTCGATGAATGAGTGAGTAGGTAAGTGAGTAGGTAAGTGAGTAGGTGAGTGAGTAGGTGAGTGCTTGAATGGGTGGGTAAGTAAATTAGTAGGTGAGTGAGTAGATGAGTGGGTGAGTCGATGAGTAAGTGAGTAGGTAAGTGGTGAGTGAGTAGTTTAGTGAGTAGGTAGGTGGTTGAGTGAGGAGGTGAGTGAGTGGGTGAGTGAGAGGTGAGTGAGTATGTGAGTGAGTGAGTGTATATGTGGGTGAGTGAGTATGTAGGTGAGTGTGTAGGTGAGTAGGTGAGTGAGTAGCTGAGTGGGTGAGTGAGGAGGTGAGTATGCGAGTGAGTGAATGTATATGTGGGTGAGTGTGTAGGTGAGTAGGTGAGTGATTAGGTAAGTGGGTGAGTGAGTAGGTGAGTGAGTAGGTGAGTAGGTGAGTGATTAGGTGAGTGAGTAGGTGAGTGAATGGGTGAGTGATTAGGTGAGTGGGTGAGTGAGTAGGTAAGGGAGTAGGGGAGTGGGTGGGTGCGTGAGTAGGTAATAGAGTGGGTAAGTATATTAGTGAGTGAGGAAGTGAGTATGTGAGTGAGTGTATAAGTGGGTGAGTGAGTAGGTGAGTGGGTGACTGAATAGATGAGCAGGTTAGTGAGTGGATAAGTGAGGAGGTGAGTATGTGAGTGAGTAGGTGATTGGGTGGGTGAGTGAGTAGGTGAGTGGATGAGTGGGTGAGATAATTTGTGAGTGAGTCAGTGAGAGCGTGCGTGGGTGGGTGTATGGGTAGGTGTGTGAGTGAGTGGGTGGTGGAGTGGGTGAGAGAATGGGTATGTGTGCGACTGCATAAGTGGGAAAGTTGCGTGAGTGGGTGGGTGTCAGTTATTGAGTGGGTGAGTTTGTGAGTGGGTGATTTGGTGGGTGAGACAGTGATTGAGTGGCTGAGTGAGTTAGTAATTGCGTGGGTGAGTTAGTGATTGAGTCTGTGAGTGTGTGAGTGGGTAGGTGAGTTAGTGATTGAGTGGGTGAGTGGGTGAGTGAGTGGGTGATTGAGTGGGTGAGCATGTGAGTGGGTTGGTGAGTTAGTGATTGAGTGGGTGAGTGGGTGGGTGAGTGAGTACGTGAGTGAGTGGGTGAGTGGGTGAGTGAGTAGGGGAGTGAGTGGGTGAGTGAGTAGGTGAGCAAGTGGGTGAGTGAGGAGGTGAGTGAGGAGGTGAGTGTGTATATGTGGGTGAGTGTGTAGGTGAGTAGGTGAGTGATTAGGTGAGTGGGTGAGTCGGTGAGTGTGTCGGTGAGTGAATGGGTGAGTGTGTGATTAGGTGAGTGGGTGAGTGAGTAGGTAAGGGAGTAAGTAGGTGAATGAGTGGGTGCGTGAGTAGGTAATAGGGTGGGTGAGTAGGTGAGTATGTTAGTGAGTGAGGAAGTGAATATGTGAGTGAGTGTATAAGTGGGTGAGTGAATATGTAGGTGAGTGAGTAGGTTAGTTGGTGACTGAATAGGTGAGTAGGTGAGTGAGTAGATGAGTGAGAAGGCGAATATTTGAGTGAGTAGGTGAGTGAGTAGGTGAGTGAGTGGGTGAGTAGCTGAGTGGGTGAGTGGGTGAGTATGTGAGTGAATGGGTGAGTGAGTAGGTGAGTGAGTAGGTGAGTGAGTGGGTGAGTAGCTGAGTGGGTGAGTGGGTGAGTATGTGAGTATGTGAGTAGGTGAGTGAGTGAGATAATTGGTGAGTGAGTCAGTGGGTCCGTGCGTGGGTGGGTGTATGGGTAGGTGTGTGAGTGAGTGGGTGGTGGAGTGGGTGAGAGAATGGGTATGTGTGCGACTACATTGGTGGGGAAGTTGCGTGAGTGAGTGGGTGGGTGTCAGTTATTGAGTGGGTGAGTTTGTGAGTGGGTGATTTGGTGGGTGAGACAGTGATTGAGTGGCTGAGTGAGTTAGTAATTGCGTGGGTGAGTTAGTGATTGAGTCTGTGAGTGTGTGAGTGGGTAGGTGAGTTAGTGATTGAGTTGGTGAGTGTGTGAGTGAGTGGGTGAGAGAATGGGTGAGCATGTGAGTGGGTAGGTGAGTTAGTGATTGAGTGGGTGAGCATGTGAGTGGGTGGGTGAATTAGTGATTGAGTCTGTGAGTGTGTGAGTGAGTGGGTAATTGAGTGGGTGAGCATGTGAGTGGGTGGGTGAGTTAGTGATTGAGTTGGTGAGTGTGTGAGTGAGTGGATGAGTGAGTGGTTGATTCAGTAGGTGAGCATGTGAGTGGATGGGTGAGTTAGTGATTGAGTGGGTGAGTGTGTGAGTGAGTGGTTGATTGAATAGGTGAGCATGTGAGTGGGTGAGTTAGTGATTGATTGGGTGAGTGTGTGAGTGAGTGGGTGAGTGAGTGAGTGGGTGAGTGAGTGTGTGAGTGACTGGGTGAGTGAGTAGGTGAGCATGTGAGTGGGTGAGTGAGTTAGTGATTGAGTGTGTGAGTGGGTGATTGAGTGGGTGATTGAGTGGGTGAGCATGTGAGTGGGTGGGTGAGTTAGTGATTGAGTGGGTGAGTGTGTGAGTGAGTGGGTGAGTGAGTGGGTGATTGAGTATGTGAGCATGTGAGTGGATGGGTGAGTTAGTGATTGAGTGTGTGAGTGTGTGAGTGGGCGATTGAGTGGGTGAGCATGTGATTCGGTGGGTGAGTTAGTGAGTGTGTGAGTGAGTGGGTGAGTAGGTGAGCATATGAGTGGGTGGGTGAGTTAGTGATTGAGTGGGTGAGTGTGTGATTGAGTGGGTGATTGAGTAGGTGAGCATGTGCGTGGGTGTGTGAGTTAGTGATTGAGTGGGTGAGTGTGTGAGTGAGTGGGTGAGTGAGTGGGTGAGTGAGTGTGTGAGTGAGTGGGTGAGTGAGTAGGTGAGCATGTGAGTGGGTGGGTGAGTTAGTGATTGAGTGGGTGAGTGTGTGAGTGGGTGGGTGAGTTAGTGATTGAGTCTGTGAGTGTGTAAGTGAGTGGGTGAGTGAGTGGGTGAGTGAGTGTGTGAGTGAGTGGGTGATTGAGTAGGTGAGCATGTGAGTGGGTGGGTGAGTTAGTGATTGAGTGGGTGAGTGTGTATTTGGGTGAGTTAGTGATTGAGTGTGTGAGTGTGAGTGAATGGGTGAGTGGGTAAGTTAGTGATTGAGTGGGTGAGTGTGTGAGTGAGTGGGCGAGTGAGTGGGTGAGCATGTGAGTGGGTTAGGTGCTTAGTGATTGAGTGTGTGAGTGTGTGAGTGAATAGGTGATTAGGTGAGTTAGTTATTGAGTGTGTGAGTGGGTGATTGAGTGGGTGAGCATGTGAGTGGGTGGGTGAGTTAGTGATTGAGTGTGTGAGTGGGTGGGTGAGTTAGTGATTGAGTGTGTGAGTGGGTGAGTGAGTGGGTGAGCATGTGAGTGGGTGGGTGAGTTAGTGATTGAGTGGGTGAGTGTGTGAATGAGTGGGTGAGCATGTGAGTGGGTGGGTGAGTTAGTGATTGAGTGTGTTAGTGAATGGGTGAGTGCATCAATTTCTCTCCCCACAGGCCAACATCTGCCCTGGAGGCGCCTCCACCTTCTCTCCGTCCTGGTACACGGCCAACTCCACCAATTGGACCTCTGCCCCCACAGATTCGCATACCCCAACCGCTTACACACCCACTGCCAACAGCAGCAACAGCTGTGCATCGGTGAGTGCTCTGGGTGTAGTGTTGAGTGTATGGCTCTCAGTGTTGAGTCTATGGGTGGCAGTGTTGAATATATGGGCAGTTTTGAGTCTGTGGATCTCAGTGTTGAGTCTATGGTACACACAGTGTTGAGTGTATGGTACACACAGTGTTGAGTCTATGGTACACACAGTGTTGAGTCTACGGGCAGTGTTGAATCTATTGGTGGCAGTGTTGAATCTATGGGCAGTGTTGAGTCCATGGGTTTCAGTGTTGAGTCGATGGTACACACAGTGTTGAGTCTACGGGCAGGGTTGAATCTATGGGTGGCAGTGTTTAATCTATGGGCAGTGTTGAGTCCATGGGTCTCAGTGTTGAGTCTATGGTACACACAGTGTTCAGTCTATGGTACACACAGTGTTGAGTCTACGGGCAGGGTTGAATCTATGGGTGGCAGTGTTGAGTATATAGGCGGTGTAGAATCCATGGGCAGTGTTGAGTCTATGGTACACACAGTGTTGAGTCTATGGTACAGTGTTGAGTATATAGGCGGTGTAGAATCCATGGGCAGTGTTGAGTCTATGGTACACACAGTGTTGAGTCTATGGTACACACAGTGTTGAGTCTATGGTACAGTGTTGAGTATATAGGCGGTGTAGAATCCATGGGCAGTGTTGAGTCTATGGGTCTCAATGTTGAGTCTACGGTGCAGTGTTGAGTTTGTGGGTCTCAGTGCTAAGTCTGTGTGGCCTCCAGTTGCTGTCGCTGGGCCTGGGTCTGGGCCTTGGATTGGGGCTGCCACTGCTGGCCGTGAGCTCCGTGCTCTGCTATCTTCTCCTGCGTGGTCGGCGTGCACGCACAACCTCCAAGCCACCTCCCGTGAGAGTCCCGACACTCACCCGCCTACTCACCCGGCCGTCTGGAACGCTCTTCCTTCCGACAATTAAAAAAAAAGCCACTGGAGCGATTCACTTTCACATCTCGAGTGAAGACGAATTTCTTTAGAACTGCGTGTATGTACGTTGCGGTGCCGAGGAAGTTCAACACACATTGCATGCATTACCAATCACGCAGTCGGCCACAAACTCAACTATCCACCACCACCATCACCACCACCGTCTCCACCACCCCAGCCTGGCAATGAGCTGGCCAGCCTGCCGGGCTGTATCCTACTTGCTGTACCTTACCATTGCTCCCCCCCCCCGCTTCCTACAGGAGGAGGAAGAACGGCAGGCGACCCGCGAATCCGTCAGATACGTCGTAAAGACACAGAGCAGCACTTCCCAGGTGGTCTATCAAGCCCTGCGTGTTCTTGGAGCGATGTACCTGCGAGGTCCCCCGGCTGATCTGTCATGCGACCGGGGGTCTATCCACTCCGCTCTGCAGAGCAGGACCTCCTGTCCCCCAGCCTCGGCGCTTGCGCTCGATGCTGGCGGGGCGGGCGGGGGGTCGGCTCACGCCTTCTCAAGTGTTGCCCAAAAGGATCTGGAATGCCTCGCCGGTTGTGATCCGGCACGCTACGGGTATCAGTGTGTTTGTTTTTTGGAGGGAGCGCGGAACACGCGCGATTCCCCCATTGGCTTTTGCTTAAACGTAATTTTATTATTCCTGGGTTCTTTCGGTAAAGGCACCACCACGTAGAAGGGAAGCAATGAAATAATAATAAAAAATCTAAAGCAATAACATTCTCGCGACGTTTCGGCTGCGACGCAGGAAGCAATCGTCATCAGGTGTGAAAACCACAGCAAGAAAGTTTGGAAAAAGTGGCGGGTTTTTTTTAAACGTTAGCACCACGGAGAGCGATTTGACAATCTTTTAGATGGACGAGTCCATCTATGTTCGGAAAAGAGGAGGGGGAGACGAAAAATAATGGCTTTCACGCCGCATACATTATTTTTCGTCTCCCCCCTCCTCTTTTCCGAACATAGATGGACTCGTCCATCTGAACAAATTGTCAAATCGCTCTCCGTGGTGCTAACGTTAAAAATAAAAACGCCACTTTTTAAAAAAAATTATTGCTGTGGTTTTCACACCTGATGATGATTGCTTGTGTCGCAGTCGAAACGTCGTGAGAATTTTATTGTTTTAGATTTTTTTTATTTTATTGTTTCCCTTCTACGTGGTGGTGACTTTACCGAAAGAACCAAGAATATGAATCCCTGCAGTCACGAAAGCTTTAAATAAAAAAACGTAATTTTATTGTCTTTGGATTTTATTTTAGCGTTGCAATGTTTTGATACCCCCCCCCCCCCTTGAGTGGAGGTGATGTTACATTCAAAATAAACACGGTTTTACAGTGAGAGAGCCCCACACACTAAAGCCACGGACAAAGCTCCCCCACGTAGCCTCTAACAGGCTCCTCCTCCTCCTCCTGACATGAAACTAAGATAAACGAATTATTTTTTATTTTACCAGGTAAGGCCCACTCAGCTATTTACAGTAAAACCTTGTGGATCGCGAGTAACTTGGTCTTGCGAGTGCTTGTGCAAGACGAGCAAAAACATTTTACAATAAATATTAATTTGATAAACGAGCGAGGGTCTTAGCAATACGAGCGGCAGCAGTACGTGTAACACGCTTTTGTACTGCCGAGCGTCACGTGATCACAACTGATGCACGTTGTGCTTTGATGTACGTGTGTGCTTTGGATTGCAAACACGTTTCCGGAACGAATTGTGCTTCGCAACCCAAGGTTTTACTGCACTGCCAAACACCCTTGAACGTATGGCGACATCGATCCTCAACATTTCTTTCTCACCCCCTCCACCTCCACCCGCTTCACCTCCCCTCTTCAGGTTTCGCCAACGAATTACTACATGGACCCATCAGACGAGGACTATGAGAACCCAGACCAGCGGCAGGTGAACGAGGATGACAACAACTACGACGACATCCTCCCGTACAGGCCGGGCGGTGCCACCGTGCACGGCACCACGGCCGTCCTCCCAAATCGTGAAGTTCAGGGCGTGAGGCCTGCAACCTCCTCATCCTCCCCCCAGGGCTTCCAACCGGTGGCAGCACCCCGAGTCAAGCAACACGACCACAGCACAGGATTGCAGCCGCAGCCGCAGCCGCAGCCGCCGCAACGTCCACCCAAGCCTGAGGCTGATCAACCTCTGGGACCCGCGGCCTCGAAGTCCCAGCCCCCTCCGCCGGCGAGGGCTCCAGGCCACGGGCTTCGACAGGTCGCAGATTCGGCTTCCAGACCTCTGGGATCGGGAGCGCCGGAACTCCGACTTCCACCGCAACATGGGGGTCCTCCAGGATTGAGGGATCCATCTCCTGCAGCTCAAGGTCACAGATCCCCAGGTTCTCATCCGCCTCCGTCGCGAGGTCCGGGCGCAGAAGCTGCAGGCTTTGGAGGTCCATCTCGCGAGGGCCAAGGACCTGGGTCTCCGGGTTGCAAAATCCCGAATCAAGGCCCCTCGGCTGCTGGGCCCAGGCGTCCGAAGAGCGCGCTCTTTCCTCCACAACCCCACGGGGGTCGCGACGACAAGGGGGGTCAAGGGACAGGTTCTGGAGCCATTTATGAAATTTGCGCACCCTAAGAATGGCACTTACCCTCCCCCCCCCCCCCCCCAACAGCCTGTGTGGGCTACCTGGGGGGGGGGGGGTTACCTTTTATGCGCGTGCATACGTCCGTCGGAACACAGCAAGTTGCCAGCGGGCCTTCGACAATTCACGTGGCCTTAAAAGTGCACATGGCATGGCACAGGTGCCGTGGTGACAATCACCGCCGCCTAGTGGCCAACGGCGGTTGTTGTTGCTGTTGCGTCCGTGCGAATAGATCGTGCCGCGGGTTAGCGCTGCGTGACCAGCGGCCCAAGTTCGATTCCTGCTCGCGACCACCAACACCAGTGATAGCGATTATCTGAACTGATCATGGGTCTCCCCTAAGTCGACTCAGTCTCAAATGAGTACTGGGTGTGGTGTGTAAACATTCACCACTGAGGAGACAAAGGCGGCCGGGCGTGGTGTAGTCCCTCCAACCCCTCGTGTGCCTTCATAGTTGCTCGCTAACAGAACTTGCGCCAAGTGTCTATTAGGGGGGGGGGGTCTTTGTCTGTATCTCTGTGCACGTGTGGTGATGGCAAGGAATTGTATTGGTTGAGTTCCTGATGCTAAACACCCTGACCCCCTACATCCAACCCTGACCCCCTAAAACTATCAAGAGACCCAGACTGACATAGAGACCCACAGAGTCGCAGACATACCCAGAGACCCAGACTCCGATATAATCAGAGAGACCTACATACTCGCAGAGACCCATAGACTCACAGAGACCAAGTCGCAGAGAGACCCATAGAGACACAGACTCTCAGAGACCCATTAACTCGCTTAGAAACCCATATAATCTGACCTACAGACTCTCAGACTCAAGAGACCCATATGGTCTCAGAGAAACATACTCAGAGAGACTTACAGAATCAAGAGACATACAGACTCACAGAGACCCATAGACGCTCATAGAGACCCACAGACTCGCATAGAGACTCTCTGAGCACTCGGTGGCTGAGTGACGACATTGGAGGTGGACAACACAGAGGTGGAGCAGCGTTCAGGGTGGAGTTTTTGTTTTTATTAGATCGCGATTTTTTTGCCGATTGTACAAAAATAAACACTGCTGGCAGAATGCGGCGTCACCTCGTACACTCCGCGCGGTGGTGACCGTGGTGACGACGACGATGATTACGGCAAATGGTTTTGGTGATGGCGGTAGAGCGGTAAACGCACCGCACTACGAACCCGGCCACCAACGCCAGTGATCGCGACGATCTGAAACGGCCATGGGCCTCCCCTGTGTCGACCGGGCCTCAAAATTAGTGCCTGGTCCAGTGCAAAAACATCGGCACTAGGGAGACAAAGGCGGCCGGGCGTGGTGCTGGCCACTCACCCCCTCGTGTGCACAGTGCCAGCCTTCATAGGCGCTCGCATTTAGAGTGTTTTCCAGGCGACACGGGCTCCCCTTCCGTCGCGCCGGTAGTATTTGTGATGGAAAGGATGGTGGCTCCATCGTGAATCTGCCAAAAAAAAACTGCCTACACCCCCCCTCCACCAACCCCACCCACCCCTTCACCTCCCCCACTCACCCCTCCACTCACCCCTCCACCAACCCCACCCACCCCTCCACCAACCCCACCCACCCCTCCACCAACGCCACCCACCCCTCCACCAACCCCAGCCACCCCTCCACCTCCCCACCCACCCCTCCACCTCCCCACCCACCCCTCCACCAACCCCACCCACCCCTCTACCAACCCCACCCACCCCTCCACCAACCCCACCCACCCCTCCACCAACCCCACCCACCCCTCCACCTCCCCACTCACCCCTCCACCCACCCCTCCACCTCCCCACACACCAACCACCTCGTCCACCTTGTCAATTCAAGGTCAAACCACCCAAGCGTCGTCATCACCACCACCGCCGCCGCCGCCGGCGGCTCCGTTATCTTCGGGACGATGCTCGGGATCCCTCTCCTGCCCCTCATCATCACTGCCACCTTCACCACCACTCCCCTCCTCGTCGTCGTCCCCGTCCACCTCTTCGTCCAAGGAGAAGATGTAGTTGCTCAGGTCCACCTCATCAATGTCAGCCTGCGGTGACGCTGGAGAGGTTGAGCATGGCGATGACGACGATCGCGATGACGGCGATGATGAAGATGGAGAGGAAGATGTTGATGAAGACGATGGTGACGATGATCGTGACGACGACGACGACGACGATGACGACGATGTGGCTGGGTTCTCAACGTCTTCGTCGTAAACCTGAGCACCGTGGAAGATGAAGCGGCTCGGAGGGATGAAGAGGAACTCGTCTTCTGTGTGTGGGGAAGAGGGGGGTGAAAAGGTGGAGTGAAGAGGGGAGGTGATGTTAAAGAGGTGGCACTGCTAAAGCAATCATCACCACCACCACCACCATCATATCACATCAAACAAAGATCCCATTAACAGACTGTAAGGGGGGCAAGTGCCGTTAGCGAGTAGCACGTATTGAAGGCCGGAACTGTGGCATATGCACGATGGGGGTTGGATTGCCAGTACCACACCCAGCCACCTCTAACTCCCCAGTGGTGATGTTCACACACCACACCAGGTGCTCATTTGAGGCCGATTCCACCTGGGGGAGGTACAGGACCGTGAGCGGGAATCAAACTCGGGTTGCCGGGTTCGTAGTGCAGCGTAGCGCCAACAGACACACTACCGCTCCCCCCATCATCACATCATGCACATCACCATCATCATCATCGCCACCACCGCCACAATTATCGGCAACATAACCACAATCGTAATCAGCATCAAACCCAGGATGGATCAGAGGCAGGCCAGGCTGTATGTTTCTCCTACAGAGGGGTCCACATATTGCAAGCATAGAGAAGGGAGGGCGTAACTGAGGCCAATAAAATCCAGAGCTTCGTGTGCAGCGACAGACCGGGTAGTCTCCACGGAGCATTACGGAGCTAAATAAAAAGACAATGCCGCCCAGCTGATCCGGAGTCAGACCTCCGCTGACAAAACGGAGCTGGTCATAAACACACTGCCCAGGTACGGAAACCCCGTGACTCTCTCCACAACTGCCCCCATCGCGCATGGGGAATTTAGCGGGTGAAGTGTTTCATGACAAAAATTACCCAGGCAGGAGCTTAGTTTTTGGCGGGCTCAATGGTCGCGAGGCTCCACCTCGTAGTGGCACGCTCTGGGTTCAGCAGCAACTCCTCCCTCCGAGCGAACAGCAATCGCCAGATCAACGGCATACGTAACGTGGTTGACCAATAGGGAGCCACCCAGTGACCGGACCCGGGCATCGATCAGCCTCCCATTGTATCTGTAGCAGATAGAAATTCCTCCGGGCGCAGCCATAGAAAACTCCTCCAACCACGTGGTCGAAACAAATATAAAAATAATGTAGGAGCCAGAGGACATCCCTGGCTCACCCACTGGTGGAACCAGTGGGGAGGGTGGGGTGGCACGTGCCCCCCCTCCCCACCCCCCCAATGATCCGATCGAAATCCCTAATTTCGATCGGATCATTGGGGTTTATTAGTAATAAATCGGCATTTTGCGACCCCCCACTGCCACTGCGTAGCATATTATTACGTGCCAGGGACTCTGTGAGATGATAGGACAATGGTCCGAGTCCATAACTGGCAATAAGTAATGGCAAAGCAGTTATAAGCGACTCACAGAATTGCGCGCAGTCGCGCATACAGTCCACACGACTTCCCTGAAGGCATCAACACCTTCAGCGAGCGCACAACGCGGTTCGAATTCGACCACCATAGCGTCACCATCACCACCACCCACCACAGCACCACCGACCGGCAAACTCAGACACGCCAAAATCAGACCGTGGTGGACCGTGTCGATGACGGTACCTTTGAGCCGCTTGCCGATTGGCTCTCTCGTATCGGCCTCCCAGAATGCAGCGGGCTGGGGGCGCCCCCCTCCTCCCAGCACGGCCGCCCCCTTCCCGTGAGCCTCTGACACTTGCCCCCTCTTCCCACAATGCACCGGGGCGGCAGCACCGCCCCCACTCCTCCTTCTCCTCCTCCTCCTCCTCCTCCGTCTCCGGCTCATCATGGCCGCCGCTTCCCTCGCCCCGGCCTCGGCCATCGCTTCCTCCGTCGCTTCCCTCGCCGCTTCCAACATCGCACCCCTTGCGGCCTTCACCGCACTCGCTTCTCCCCCTGCTTCTCCCCCTGCTTCTCCCCTCGCTTCTCCTGCTTCTCCCCCTGCTTCTCCCCCTGCTTCTCCCCTCGCTTCTACTGCTTCTACTGCTTCTCCCCTCGCTTCTACTGCTTCTCCTGCTTCTCCCCTCGCTTCTCCCCCTGCTTCTCCCCTCGCTTCTACTGCTTCTACTGCTTCTCCCCTCGCTTCTACTGCTTCTCCCCTCGCTTCTCCCCTCGCTTCTCCCCTCGCTTCTCCCCTCGCTTCTCCCCTCGCTTCTCCCCCTGCTTCTCCCCTCGCTTCTCCTGCTTCTACTGCTTCTCCCCTCGCTTCTCCTGCTTCTCCCCTCGCTTCTCCCCCTGCTTCTCCCCTCGCTTCTCCTGCTTCTCCAGCTTCTCCCCCTGCTTCTCCCGTCACTGATCCTCCCGTTGTGTCTCCTGCTCGTCCAATTCCTCCCCCCTCCCTCCTCCGTGCTGCCATCGCTTCCCTGGCGTCCCTGGCTTCTCTGTACGCTTCAATCGCTTCCCTACGCACTGCTCCCTCTGCTTCCATTGCTTCCCTCCGTGTGCCTACGGCATCTCGCCACGCCTCTGTTGCTCCCCCTCTCGCATTCCCCTTCGCTCCTGCCAATCCTCTCGCTTCTCTCGCGTCTCGGTACGCTTGCACTGCTGCTCCCCTTGTGCCGGCTTCTTCTGTCCTCGCCTCTCCCCCTGATCCTGTCGCTTCTGCCATGGATCCTGTCGCTTCTCTCCTCGCTTCTGTCGCTTCTGCCCTTGATTCTCTTGCTTCTCCCCCTGATTCTGTCGCTTCTGCCCCTGACTCTGTAACTTCTGCCCTCGATTCTGTCGCTTCTGCCATGGATTCTGTCGCTTCTCTCCTCGCTTCTGTCGCTTCTGCCCTTGATTCTCTTGCTTCTCTCCCTGATTCTGTCGCTTCTGCCCCTGATTCTGTAACTTCTGCCCTCGATTCTGTCGCTTCTGCCCCTGATTCTGTCGCTTCTGCCCTTGATTCTGTCGCTTCTGCCCTTGATTCTGTCGCTTCTGCCCCTGACTCTGTAACTTCTGCCCTTGATTCTCTTGCTTCTGCCCTTGATTCTGTCGCTTCTGCCCTCGATTCTGTCGCTTCTGCCCTCGATTCTGTCGCTTCTGCCCTCGATTCTCTCGCGTCTCCCCTCGCTTCCGTCGCTCCTTCCATTGAGCCTCGAGTTTCACCGCTCGCTTCCACCGCTTCTCCTCCCCGTGCGTCTCCCGTTGCATCCCTCGCTTCTCCATTCGATTCCCTCGCTTCTGCTCCCCGCGATTCCGTCGCTTCCCTCGCTTCTGCTCCCCGCAATTCTGCCGCCACTCCCACTGCTTCCGCCGCTTCTCCCACGGCCGCCCCCCTCGCCCGCCCTGCCCCCACCCGCGCCTCTTTGCCCCGCTTGCCCCCACCCGCGTGCGTCCGTTGCCACAGCGTCTGCGCCCCGGGCGGGCAGAGCCGGGCCCAGGCACCCCCCAGACGCAGGCAGAGCTCCCCCACCACGGCGTCGCAGTCTCCCAGCAGCTCCACGTCGAAGGGGGTGACCCCGAAGTGGGGGAGAGGCTCGCGGTTAATGAGCACGCGGGGGACGCAGGGGGCCAGCCAGCCTGGAACCGGTGTGGTGGGGGGGGGTGGGGGGGTGGAGAAGGGGAAGAGTCTCTGTGTGAGTTTCTGTCTGAGTCTCTGAGTGAGTTTCTGTCCGAGTCTCTCCGAGACTGAGTGAGTCTCTGTGTGAGTTTTTGTCTGAGTGAGTCTCTCCGTGACTGAGTGAGTCTCTGAGTGAGTCTCTGTGTGAGTGAGTCTCTGTGTAAATGAGTCTCTGAGTGAATCTCTGTCTGAGTCTCTCCGTGACTGAGTCAGTCTCTGTGTGAGTCAGTCTCTGTGTGAGTGAGTCTCTGTATGAGTGAGTCTCTGTGTGAGTCTCTCCGTGACTGAGTGAGTCTGTGTGAGTTTCTGTCTGAGTGAGTCTCTCCGTGACTGAGTGAGTTTGTGATTAAGTCTCTGAGTGAGTCTCTGTGTGAGTCTCTGTCTGAGTGAGTCTCTCCGTGACTGAGTGAGTCTCTGTGTGAGTGAGTCTCTGTGTGAGTGAGTCTCTGTGTGAGTCTTTGTGCGAGTCTCTGTCTGAGCGAGTCTCTGAGTGAGTCTCTGTGTGAGTCTCTGTCTGAGTGAGTCTCTCCGTGACTGAACGAGTCTCTGAGTGAGTCTCTGTGTGAGTGAGTCTCTGTGTGAGTGAGTCTCTGTGTGAGTTTCTGTCTGAGTCTCTGAGTGAGTCTCTGTGTGAGTCTCTGTCTGAGTGAGTCTCAGAGTGAGTCTCTGTGTGAGTCTCTCCGTGACTGAGTGAGTTTCTGAGTGAGTCTCTATCTGAGTGAGTCTCTGTGTGAGTGAGTCTCTGTCTGAGTGAGTCTCTGTCTGAGTGAGTCTCTGTGTGAGTGAGTCTCTGTATGAGTCTCTGTCTGAGTGAGTCTCTGTCTGAGTGAGTCTCTCCGTGACTGAGTGAGTCTCTAGTAATAGGTTTTACCCTTTTAACTGGCACAAAAAACTGACACCTTTATTCAAGGCATCATGTCTGCAATAATCACGACACAAGCAGTCAAAATGCAAACAAAAAGACAACTCTGATAATAATATGCACTGTCCTTGAATTTGATTGGTCCACACCCGAGACGGCTTTCTTTAGAGCCCTTTAGTCTCCAATGGTGTTGGACCAGAAGACGCCAAAAGGCGTACAGCTCAAAAACAGCACACTATCAGAGTATTGAGGGCTCGGGGTGATAGTGTGCTGTTTTTGAGTTGTGCAAATCTGTATCTGTGAGAGTCTCTGCGTGACTGAGTGAGTCTCTGAGCAAGTCTGTATCTGTGAGTGTCTCTGTGTGAGTGAGTCTCTGAGTGAGTCTCTGAGCGAGTCTGTATCTGTGAGAGTCTCTGTGTGAGTGAGTCTCTGAGTGAGTCTCTGAGCGAGTCTGTATCTGTGAGAGTCTCTGTGTGAGTGAGTCTCTGAGTGAGTCTCTGAGCGAGTCTGTATCTGTGAGAGTCTCTGTGTGACTGAGTGAATCTCTGAGTGAGTCCTCTGAGCGAATCTGTATCTGTGAGAGTCTCTGCGTGACTGAGTGAGTCTCTGAGCAAGTCTGTATCTGTGAGAGTCTCTGTGTGAGTGAGTCTCTGAGCGAGTCTGTATCTGTGAGAGTCTCTGTGTGAGTGAGTCTCTGAGTGAGTCTCTGAGCGAGTCTGTATCTGTGAGAGTCTCTGTGTGAGTGAGTCTGTGTGAGTCTCTGAGCGAGTCTGTATCTGTGAGAGTCTCTGTGTGACTGAGTGAATCTCTGAGTGAGTCTCTGAGCGAATCTGTATCTGTGAGAGTCTCTGCGTGACTGAGTGAGTCTCTGAGCAAGTCTGTATCTGTGAGAGTCTCTGTGTGAGTGAGTCTCTGAGTGAGTCTCTGAGCGAGTCTGTATCTGTGAGAGTCTCCGTGTGAGTGAGTCGCTGTGTGAGTCTCTGCGTGACCGAGTGAATCTCTGAGTGAGTCTCTGAGCGAGTCTGTATCTGTGAGAGTCTCTGTGAGTGAGTCTCTGAGCGAGTCTGTATCTGTGAGAGTCTCTGTGTGACTGAGTGAATCTCTGAGTGAGCCTCTGAGCGAGTCTGTATCTGTGAGAGTCTCTGTGTGTGTGAGTCTCTGAGTGAGTCTGTATCTGTGAGAGTCTCTGTGTGAGTGAGTCTCTGAGCGAGTCTGTATCTGTGAGAGTCTCTGACTGAGTGAGTCTCTGAGTCTCTGAGCGAGTCTGTATCTGTGAGAGTCTCTGTGTGAGTGAGTCTCTGAGTGAGTCTCTGAGCGAGTCTGTATCTGTGAGAGTCTCTGTGTGAGTGAGTCTCTGAGTGAGTCTCTGAGCGAGTCTGTATCTGTGAGAGTCTCTGTGTGAGTGAGTCTCTGAGTGAGTCTCTGAGCGAGTCTGTATCTGTGAGAGTCTCTGTGTGAGTGAGTCTGTGTGAGTCTCTGAGCGAGTCTGTATCTGTGAGAGTCTCTGTGTGACTGAGTGAATCTCTGAGTGAGTGCTCTGAGCAAATCTGTATCTGTGAGAGTCTCTGCGTGACTGAGTGAGTCTCTGAGCAAGTCTGTATCTGTGAGAGTCTCTGTGTGAGTGAGTCTCTGAGCGAGTCTGCATCTGTGAGAGTCTCTGTGTGAGTGAGTCTCTGAGTGAGTCTCTGAGCGAGTCTGTATCTGTGAGAGTCTCTGTGTGAGTGAGTCTCTGAGTGAGTCTCTGAGCGAGTCTGTATCTGTGAGAGTCTCTGTGTGACTGAGTGAATCTCTGAGTGAGTCCTCTGAGCGAATCTGTATCTGTGAGAGTCTCTGCGTGACTGAGTGAGTCTCTGAGCAAGTCTGTATCTGTGAGAGTCTCTGTGTGAGTGAGTCTCTGTGCAAGCCTCACTGGGTATGAGAGCCACAGGCCTCACTCTCAGTGAGGAGCCCATGGTCAGCAGGAGATCGGCGCCGCTCTCGCGGTCGCTCCGAACTGCTCGGTGAAATTGGGGGGGCAGATTTTCCCCGAAGAAAATCACCCCGGGCTTGAGCACGGCCCCCCGCTCGGACGGGGGGCACACGGGGCACAGCGGGACCCGCTGAGGAGACACGGAGCAGTGGGGGGCACGTGGGGAGACAGAGGCATGGAGTGGGGAGACAGAGACCTCACGGAGTGGGGAGACAGAGGCACGGAGTGGGGAGACAGAGACCTCACGGAGTGGGGAGACAGAGACACGGAGTGGGGAGACAGAGACATGGAGTGGGGAGACAGAGACCTCACGGAGTGGGGAGACAGAGACATGGAGTGGGGAGACAGAGACATGGAGTGGGGAGACAGAGGCACGGAGTGGGGAGACAGAGACCTCACGGAGTGGGGAGACAGAGGCACGGAGTGGAGAGACAGAGACATGGAGTGGAGAGACAGAGACCTCACGGAGTGGGGAGACAGAGACACGGAGTGGGGAGACAGAGACACGGAGTGGGGAGATAGAGACACGGAGTGGGGAGACAGAGACACGGAGTGGGGAGACAGAGACACGGAGTGGGGAGACAGAGACATGGAGTGGGGAGACAGAGACCTCACGGAGTGGGGAGACAGAGACACGGAGTGGGGAGACAGAGACACGGAGTGGGGAGACAGAGACCTCACGGAGTGGGGAGACAGAGACACGGAGTGGGGAGACAGAGACACGGAGTGGGGAGACAGAGACATGGAGTGGGGAGACAGAGACATGGAGAGCGCGTGGGGAGACAGAGACCTCACGGAGTGGGGAGACAGAGACATGGAGTGGGGAGACAGAGACATGGAGTGGGGAGACAGAGACACGGAGTGGGGAGACAGAGACACGGAGTGGGGAGACAGAGACATGGAGTGGGGAGACAGAGACCTCACGGAGTGGGGAGACAGAGACACGGAGTGGGGAGACAGAGACATGGAGTGGGGAGACAGAGACACGGAGTGGGGAGACAGAGACACGGAGTGGGGAGACAGAGACATGGAGTGGGGAGACAGAGACCTCACGGAGTGGGGGAGCGCGTGGAGAGACAGAGATACGGAGTGGGGGGGGGGGGAGACAGAGACACGGAGTGGAGAGGAGGGGGGACACAGACATGGAGTGGGGGGGGGGGCATGGGGAAACGTTTAGAATCAATGTCCCTACATGTTTAAAGTGTTGGGCTACTGCAATAAATTTCCACATGATGATGATGATATCAGCCACTTGTTTGTGAGCCGTCATTTCAGTGGGGCCTTCCTTACCTTTGTAAAATAAATTTAAAAAATTGTTCATAGTCAATAGAACGCAGTCGCAAGAGGTCACACGTTTGGCCCCAACGCTCCTTCGCTGACCGTGCGAGGATGAATGAGTGATGGGGGATGGGAGTCTGGGGGGTGGGGGGGTTTGGGGGATGTGGGGGGGAGGGGGTCTGCAGGATGAGGGGCTTCTGGTGACTGAGTGGAGTGGAGTCGTAAATACAGCAGGGACTGCCTGAATCGTTAATTATCGTGACGAGTTAATCGCAGCGACTCCCCTCCGTACCCCCCCCCCCCAACTACCCCCAGTGTCCCCCCCCAAACCCCGCCCTTGTCCCACCCCCCCCCCCCCCCCCCCCCCACCTGTCTCTCCACGTCGTCGCGGATGTCGTCGCTGGACACTTTGTGTCCACAAACCAGACACGAGGCCCAGTCAAACGAGCCTGAGGCACACGGGGGAGACGCGGGGAGACACGGGGAGACATGGGGAGACATGGAGACACGGGGAGACACGGAGAGACACGGGGAGACACGGGGAGACACGGAGACACGGGGTAACACGGAGACACGGGGAGACACACAGACACGGAGACAGTAAAACACAAAGTTAGCCTCTCTCTCCAATCGCCCCATGTCGCCGTGTTTATTTCTCCCCGTGTATCTCTCTCCATGTCCCTCTCCCTATGTCCTCATGTATCTCTCCCTGTGTGCCCGTGTCTCCCTCTACGTGTCTCTCTCCCCATAACTCTGTCTCCCCATGTCTCTCTCCCCGTGTCTCTCTCCCCGTGTCTCTCTCCCCATGTTTCTCTCCCCGTGTCTCTCTCTCCCCATATCTCTATCTCCCCATGTCTCTCTCCCCGTGTCTCTCTCCCCGTGTCTCTCTCTCCCCGTGTCTCTCTCCCCGTGTCTCTCTCTCCCCGTGTCTCTCTCTCCCCGTGTCTCTCTCTCCCCATGTCTCTCTCCCCGTGTCTCTCTCCCCATGTCTCTCTCCCCGTGTCTCTCTCTCCCCGTGTCTCTCTCTCCCCATGTCTCTCTCCCCGTGTCTCTCTCCCCGTGTCTCTCTCCCCTCCGTGTCTCTCTCCCCGTGTCTCTCTCTCCCCGTGTCTCTCTCTCCCCATGTCTCTCTCCCCGTGTCTCTCTCCCCATGTCTCTCCCCCGTGTCTCTCTCTCCCCGTTTCTCTCTCTGCCCATGTCTCTCTCCCCGTGTCTCTCTCCCCGTGTCTCTCTCCCCGTGTCTCTCTCCCCTCCGTGTCTCTCTCCCCGTGTCTCTCTCCCGGTGTCTCTCTCCCCCCATGTCTCTCTCTCCCCATGTCTCTCTCCCCGTGTCTCTCTCCCCCCGTGTCTCTCTCCCCCCCGTGTCTCTCTCCCCCCCGTGTCTCTCTCCCCTCCGTGTCTTTCTCCCCGTGTCTCTCTCTCCCCATGTCTCTCTCTCCCCATGTCTCTCTCCCCGTGTCTCTCTCTCTCCATGTCTCTCTCCCCGTGTCTCTCTCTCCCCGTGTCTCTCTCTCCCCGTGTCTCTCTCCCCTCCGTGTCTCTCTCCCTGTGTCTCTCTCTCTCCCCGTGTCTCTCTCCCCCCCCGTGTCTCTCTCTCCCTGTCTCTCTGCGTCTCTCACCATGGCACTGAATCACCCGCGTCACCCCGGCCTGCGTCTCCAGGCCGTCGATGTTCTGGCTGTAGTTCCTGAGCAGTTGCCCCTCTTTCTCCAATTGTGCGACGAAACGGTGACTCAGGGAGGGAGAGAAGCGCCCGGGAAACATCTCCTGTGAGAGAAAGAAAGAGAGACACGTGTGAGGAGCGACACACAGGGAGAGAAAAAGACAATGAGCAAGACATGGGGAGAGAGAGACACGGGGGGAGTCACACGGGGAGAGAGAGACACGAAGACAGAGACGCGGAGAGAGACATGGCTGGAGATACACGGGGTGAGACACGTTGGGGGAGAGACACAAGGAGACATGGGGAGAGAGAGAGAGAAACACGGGGAGAGAGATAGGGAGAGAGACATGTGGGGGGAGAGACAGGGAGACTGAGAGAAACAGTGAGACATGGGGAGAGAGAGAGAGAGAGGCATGGTGAGAATCAACTGAAGTGCTAAAACACTCACTGACACGCTCACTCCATCCCTCTCACACAGAGACTTCCACACGCAGTTAGCGCCACCGCTCCCCCGTGAATTCTGACCCTGGCAAACTTGTAGAAAGGTCGTGGATCGGAGGTGAAGTGCTGGAGGTCGAAGAGAGCCTGGGGGTCACGCAGGTCGGGGAACTCGGCGTGAATCCGGGAGAAGAGGCCGGAGCCGGGAGACCGGAAATCCGGGATGCCACACGAGACTGAGACCTGGGGAGGGTTGTGGGGCAGGAGGGAGAGAGGGGGGAGGGAGGGAGAGTTTATTGCTGCTCAGCAGTCTGTATGTCGAAGTTGCCAACTATGCTAATCAGAGGTAGTGTATAGTAGTGTATAGTGTGGTGTATAGTGTAGTGTATAGTAGTGTAGTGTATAGTGTAGTGTATAGTGTCGTGTGTAGTGTATAGTAGTATAGTATATAGTGTAGTATATAGTGTAGTGTATATTCGTGTAGTGTATAATAGTGTAGTGTACTGTAATGCAGTGTACAGTAGTGTAGTGTATAGTAATGTAGTGTATAGTAGTGGTGTATAGTAGTGTAGTGTATAGTAGTGTAGTGTATAGTTGTGTAGTGTATAGTAGTGTAGTGTATAGTGCAGTCTATAGTAGTGTAATGTATAGTAGTGTAGTGTATAGTAGTGTAGTGTATAGTAGTGTAGTGTATAGTGTAGTGTATAGTAGTGTAGTGTATAGTAGTGTAGTGTATAGTAGTGTAGTGTGTAGTAGTGTAGTGTATAGTGTAGTGTATAGTAGTGTAGTGTATAGTAGTGTAGTGTATAGTGTAGTGTATAGTAGTGTAGTGTATAGTGTAGTGTATATTAGTGTAGTGTATAGTTGTGTAGTGTATAGTAGTGTAGTGTTTCGTCGTGTAGTGTATAGTAGTGTAGTGTATAGTGCAGTGTATAGTAGTGTAGTGTATAGTGTAGTGTATAGTAGTGTAGTGTATAGTAGTGCAGTGTATAGTGCAGTGTATAGTGTAGTGTACAGTAGTGTAGTGTATAGTAGTGTAGTGTTTCGTGGTGTATAGTAGTGTACTCTATAGTAGTGCAGGTAGATAGTAGTGTAGTGTATACTAGTGTATATTGTTCTGTATAGTAGTGTAGTGTATAGTAGTGTAGTGTATAGTAGTGTACTCTATAGTAGTGCGGGTAGATAGTAGTGTAGTGTATACTAGTGTATATTGTTCTGTATAGTAGTGTAGTGTATACTAGTGTATATTGTTCTGTATAGTAGTGTAGTGTATACTAGTGTATATTGTTCTGTATAGTAATGTGTGTGTATGTAGAACGTCTTTCACACCGTACGTAGCCAACCGTGCTAATCCGAGGTGCAGAGGGAAGGACAACAATCTGAACAACAAACAGCAGTTCTAAAGAAATTCGTCCGTCAATCGAGGTGACGATTTAAAAGTGCAAGCAGTGGCTTCCTATTATCGGAAGGGATAAGCGATCCAGACGTCCGCAGAAGTTAATTTGCAAGCGCCGCGCGATGATTACGATGCCGTGACCACCGCCTTTGTTCGGTGGCCGCCCAGAAAGCCATCAATCTCACCGCCCCTGCCACTTCAGCCGTCACACACCACACACAACACAACAACACAACACCACACACCCCTAACACGGTCTCGAACAATGGCACCTCCCGTATTCTGTTCATTCTCTTCTTCCAGTCTGCAGTTATTCTACAATTTCCCGATACGATTCCTTTAATAAGGTCTCCCACCTGCTACCCGTAGCTCAAAGATTAATTGTAGATGTGCCTCAACTGCATGCCAGAAAACGCGCATTTAGGACAGCGCTCTACAAACTAAACTTGGACATGTGGAGGCAAAAACCCAAGGATCCCAGGGAAAAATCATCATCAATCTCCCCATCTCCTTCTCCAATTTCTCCCCATCTCTCTCTCTCTCTCCCCGTCTCCCCCATCTTTCTCTCCCCCGCCCCCACCCCCATCTCTCCCTCCATCTCTCTCCCGATCTCCACCACTGACCCCAGCTCCCGTGAGCACCACAACTCTCTCCTCATCTCTCTCCATCTCCTTCCCCATCTCTCTCCCCATCTCTCTCCACATCTCTCTCCACATCTCTCTATCCATCCACATCCCCCAAGCTCTCTCCATCCACATCTCCCCATCTGTCTCCATCTCTTATCATCTCATCATGTCTCCATCTCTCTCCATCCATCCACATCCCCAAAGCTCTTTCCATCACTTCGTCTCTCATCTCTCCCCATCTCCATCTCATTCCCCATCTCTCTCCCCATCTCTCCATCCATCCACATCCCCAAAGCTCTCTCCCCATCTCTCCCCATCTCCTTTCCCATCTCCTTCCCCATCTCTCTCCCCATCTCTCCCCATCTCTCTCCCCATCTCTCTATCCATCCACATCCACCAAGCTCTCTACATCCACATCTCCCCATCTCTCTCCATCTCTAATCATCTCTAATGTTCTCCCTATCTCTCTCCTCATCTCTCCCCATCTCCTTCCCCATCTACCTCCCCATCTCTCCATCCATCCACATCCCCCAAGCTCTCTCCATCACTTCCTCTCTCCCCATCTCTCCCCATCTCCCTCCCCATCTCCTTCCCCATCTCTCTCCCCCCATCTCTCCATCCATCCACATCCCCAAAGCTCTCTCCCCATCTCTCCCCATCTCTCCCCATCTCCTTCCCCATCTCCTTCCCCATCTCTCTCCCCATCTCTCCCCATCTCTCTCCCCATCTCTCTCCACATCTCTCCATCCATCCACATCCACCAAGCTCTCTACATCCACATCTCCCCATCTCTCTCCATCTCTTATCATCTCTAATGTTCTCCCTATCTCTCTCCCCATCTCCTTCCCCATCTCCCTCCCCATCTCCTTCCCCATCTCTCTCCACATCTATCCATCCACATCCCCCCAAGCTCTCTCCATCCACATCTCCCCATCTCTCTCCATCTCTTATCATCTCATCATGTCTCCCTATCTCTCCATCCATACACATCCCCCAAGCTCTCTCCATCCACATCTCCCCATCTCTCTCCATCTCTTATCATCTCATCATGTCTCCATCTCTCTCCATCCATCCACATCCCCCATGCTCTCCCCATCTCCTTCCCCATCTCTCTCCCCCCATCTCTCTCCACCACTCTGTCTCTCCATCCCTCACCCCGGCTCCCGTGAGCACCACGACCCTCTTGGCGTTCCTCAGCAGCGCGACGACAGCGTCGATGCCCCCCCCGTCCGCTATCCTCCTCCTCGTCCTCCTCCTCGTCCTCCTCATCAGCGCCACCTCCTTCCGCCGGCGCCTGCGGGAGGCCGCCTCCGACTCGGACAGAAGCCGCAGCAGCAGCAGCCTCTGCCACAGCGATGAGGAGGAGGAGGCGGAGGAGGCGGCGGCGGCGGCGGCTGGGGAAGCAGCTGCGGCGGCGGCGGCGGCGGCGGCACACAGAGGCAGTGGCCCAGCTCCGCCAGGTCCAACTTTCCCAGGCGCTCCACCACCACCACCACCTCCTCCAACTCCTCCAGGTCCACCACCTCCACCGTCTTCTCCTTTAGGTCCGCCTCCACCAGGTCCAACTTTTACAGCTCCACCTCCTCCACCACCATCGTCTCCTCCTCCAGGTCCACCTCCTCCTCCACCATCGTCGCCTCCTCCTTCAGGTCCACCTCGTCCACCAGCACCGTCTCCACCATCCCCATGTCTCTGTCTCTCCTCGTTCTTCACGTGTCTCGCAGAGACACCGGGGACAGAGTTCTCTGGACAAGCTGGACACGTGGGGAGGAGGAGATGCAGGGGGAGGAGGGGGAGACACGGGGTGAAGCCCACTGAGTTAGTCGCAGCTACTGCGAAAAGAAGCTGGCGTCCAGGGACCTCTTGGATGGGGCACTACGGTGGCTCAGAGACGTTAACAACCTCGCCTGGTACGCAAGAGGTCGTGGGTTCGGGTCCGACCCTGACGATGCCTGCTGCTGCTGTATATTTGGAGTCCGTGTCTCTGTCTCTCTCTGTGGTGGTCACTGAGTGGTCTCTCTCTCTCTGTGGTGGTCACTGAGTGGTCTCTATGGTCACTGAGTGGTCTCTCTCTCTCTTGTGGTGGTCACTGAGTGGTCTCTGTGGTGGTCACTGAGTGGTCTCTGTAGTGGTCACTGACAGGTCTCTGTGGTGGTCACTGAGTGGTCTCCCTCTCTCTGTGGTGGTCACCGAGTGGTTTCTGTGGTGGTCACTGAGTGGTCGCTGTGGTGGTCACTGAGTGGTCTCTGTGGTGGTCACTGAGTGGTCTCTGTGGTGGTCACTGAGTGGTCTCTGTGGTGGACACTGAGTGGTCTCTGTGGTGGTCACTGAGTGGTCTCTGTGGTGGTCACTGAGTGGTCTCTCTCTGTGGTGGTCACTGAGTGGTCTTTGTGGTGGTCACTGAGTGGTCTCTGTAGTGGTCACTGAGTGGTCTCTGTGGTGGTCACTGAGTGGTCTCTGTGGTGGTCACTGAGTGGTCTCTGTGGTGGTCACTGAGTGGTCTCTCTCTCTCTGTGGTGGTCACTGAGTGGTCTCTGTGGTGGTCACTGAGTGGTCTCTCTCTCTCTGTGGTGGTCACTGACTGGTCTCTCTCTGTGGTGGTCACTGAGTGGTCTCTCTCTCTGTGGTGGTCACTGAGTGGTCTCTCTCTCTCTCTCTGTGGTGGTCACTGAGTGGTCTCTCTCTGTGGTGATCACTGAGTGGTCTCTCTCTGTGGTGGTCACTGAGTGGTCTCTCTCTCTCTGTGGTGGCCACTGAGTGGTCTCTCTCTCTCTGTGGTGGTCACTGAGTGGTCTCTCTCTGTGGTGGTCACTGACTGGTCTCTCTCTGTGGTGGTCACTGAGTGGTCTCTCTCTCTGTGGTGGTCACTGAGTGGTCTCTCTCTCTCTCTGTGGTGGTCACTGAGTGGTCTCTGTGGTGGTCACTGAGTGGTCTCTCTCTGTGGTGGTCACTGAGTGGTCTCTCTCTCTCTGTGGTGGTCACTGAGTGGTCTCTCTCTGTGGTGGTCACTGAGTGGTCTCTCTCTGTGGTGGTCACTGAGTGGTCTCTCTCTCTGTGGTGGTTACTGAGTGGTCTCTGTGGTGGTCACTGAATGGTCTCTCTCTCTCTGTGGTGGTCACTGAGTGGTCTCTCTCTCTCTCTGTGGTGGTCACTGAGTGGTCTCTCTCTGTGGTGGTCACTGAGTGGTCTCTCTCTCTGTGGTGGTCACTGAGTGGTCTCTCTCTCTCTCTGTGGTGGTCACTGAGTGGTCTCTCTCTCTGTGGTGGTTACTGAGTGGTCTCGGTGGTGGTCACTGAATGATCTCCCTCTCTCTGTGGTGGTCACTGAGTGGTCTCTCTCTGTGGTGGTCACTGAGTGGTCTCTGTGGTGGTCACTGAGTGGTCTCTCTCTCTGTGGTGGTTACTGAGTGGTCTCTGTGGTGGTCACTGAATGGTCTCTCTCTCTCTGTGGTGGTCACTGAGTGGTCTCTCTCTCTGTGGTGGTCACTGAGTGGTCTCTCTCTCTCTGTGGTGGTCACTGAGTGGTCTCTCTCTGTGGTGGTCACTGAGTGGTCTCTCTCTCTGTGGTGGTCACTGAGTGGTCTCTTTCTCTCTCTGTGGTGGTCACTGAGTGGTCTCTCTCTCTCTGTGGTGGTCACTGAGTGGTCTCTCTCTCTGTGGTGGTCACTGAGTGGTCTCTCTCTGTGGTGGTCACTGAGTGGTCTCTGTGGTGGTCACTGAGTGGTCTCTGTAGTGGTCACTGAGTGGTCTCTGTGGTGGTCACTGAGTGGTCTCTCTCTCTCTCTCTCTGTGGTGGTCACTGAGTGGTCTCTGTGGTGGTCACTGAGTGGTCTCTGTGGTGGTCACTGAGTGGTCTCTCTCTCTGTGGTGGTCACTGAGTGGTCTCTGTGGTAGTCACAGAGTGGTCTCTGTGGTGGTCATTGAGTGGTCTCTCTCTCTGTGGTGGACACTGAGTGGTCTCTCTCTCTGTGGTGGTCACTGAGTGGTCTCTCTCTCTGTGGTGGTCACTGAGTGGTCTCTCTCTCTGTGGTGGTCACTGAGTGGTCTCTCTCTGTGGTGGTCACTGAGTGGTCTCTGTGGTGGTCACTGAGTGGTCTCTGTAGTGGTCACTGAGTGGTCTCTGTGGTGGTCACTGAGTGGTCTCTCTCTCTGTGGTGGTCACTGAGTGGTCTCTCTCTCTCTGTGGTGGTCACTGAGTGGTCTCTGTAGTGGTCACTGAGTGGTCTCTGTGGTGGTCACTGAGTGGTCTCTGTGGTGGTCACTGAGTGGTCTCTCTGTGGTGGTCACTGAGTGGTCTCTGTGGTGGTCACTGAGTGGTCTCTGTGGTGGTCACTGAGTGGTCTCTGTGGTGGTCACTGAGTGGTCTCTCTCTTTGTGGTGGTCACTGAGTGGTCTCTGTGGTGGTCACTGAGTGGTCTCTCTCTCTCTGTGGTGGTCACTGCGTCGTTTTTTTCTCCGTGGTTCTGCAGTTTTTCTCGTCCACATTTAGAATCAACATCACCGTGCGTTGAGGGCCGTGCATAAATGACGTCACGCGATTTTTGACCCCCCCCCTTTCGTCACATGACGTCACAAAAAGTCAACCCCCCCCCTCAAACATGACGTCACGAAGCTGTGCGCCCGCCCCAAAAAAATAAAAGACGCTTCAAATCGAATTTTGATTTAAAGGTTTCGTGACTGCAGAGATTCATATTCTTGGTTCTTTCGGTAAAGTCACGTTGAAGGGAAACAATAAAATAATAAAATATATATGTTATTATAATATATTTTATTACAATAAAATATATATTTATTATTATAATAAAATATATATTTTATTGTTTCCCTTCAACGTGACTTTACCAAAAGAGCTAAGAATATAATAAAATATATATATAAAACAGTCGAAACGTCGTGAGAATTTTATTGTTTAATATTTTTTTATTTTATTGTTTCCCTTCTACGTGACTTTACCGAAAGAACCAAGAAAACGCTTCAAATCGCTTGAAAACTATCGTCACATTGTAGTTGCGTATTTAATGTGGCGCTGCACTGTGATGTTGTAGGAGAACACATTTATTAAGAAGTATATTTAATTAATTAGAAACGTGTTGTCTGTATTTATTTATAAAGTTGGCGCATTTTGATGTGACGTCACATTTCTCAACCCCCCCCCAGGTGCGTGACGTCATTTATGGTCGGCCCCTTATGCAATTTGCGCATATACACTTTATCTATTATACGTATTTATTTTTAGTGATTTGTTTACCTTGTACTCTACTTTGCACCCCCTATCCTGTTTACTACTGCTTGTTGTTGTAAATGTCTGACCACGGTGTGCCCCTAACTGTCCGGATAATATTCTTGGTTCTCTCGGTAAAAGTCGCCACGTAGAATGGAAATAAAATAAAACGTAATATAATATAACTAAATAATTATGCTTTATTTTTATTATTTTATTAAACATAATAAAATAATTGTTTCATTTTTATTATTTTATAAAACATAATAAAATATTTTTTTATCTTATAAAAATAATAAAATAATTATGCTTCACTTATTTATAAAACACAATAAAACATTTATTATTTTATAAACATAATAAAATAATTATTTCAACAATTATGAAAAATAATAAAATAATGATTTGTTTTTTTTTATGAAACAATAATAAAATTATTGTTTTATTTTTATTATTTTATTTCCATTCTAAGTGGTGGTGACTTTACCGAAAGAACCAAGAAAATGAATCCCTGCAGTCACGAAAGCTTCAAATCGAAAAATGTCCGTGAACATCTGCGAGGAAAAGAGCTTTACAGCTCATCGGATTCCTCCACTAGAGGTGACGTCACCAGACATTTCAACCCTCACCCAACATGGCCGCCCCTTCCTTTCGCGCAACCCAAGTCGCGTGACGCCATCGCGATTGGCCGGTTTGAACGCCCCACGTGACGAGCGGCCGACCAATGAGGAGGAAGCCAACGAGATGAGAGGGGGGGAGGGACGGGACGGAGAGAGGAGACCCCCACCAATCGAGGAGACGACGGCAGCCGCCGCAGCCGCCACGCTCGGCAGTCGCTGCTCCTCGCCGCTCGCCTCCCGCGTCGTCGTCGTCTTCTCCTCCTTCTCCTCCTCGTCGTCGTCCGCCGCCTCGAGGCGCCGCCTCTTGGCGGGAGGCGTTCGATCGGCCGTCGCCATCTTGGGCGCGGGGGTTAATTATTTATTTACCGCTTCCGGTTCCGGTCGTGGCTTCCACTGAGCAAATAATGAAGTTGCAATATTAATTCACGAAATTGTTTACGCATTAATTATCACGCTAAACGAAATTTTAAAAAATAGATTGCGCGAAAAGTCTCGTAGCGCCGCGCGTGACAATAACAGAATGCATCTTTAAAAAAAAATACGCAGCGCGTAAGCCCCGCCTCTTCCGGCGGTGGCCAGTTTCCGCTTCCGCTTGGCTCTGACGAAATAATTGTAATAATGATTAATATACGAATTAATAACAATGTTCACGTATTAATATTCACGGGAACGAAAAATGCCTTGAACAAAAGTCGCATATCGCTATTTCGATCAATAAAAAGAATGCGACTAAAAATTAGTGCGTAAGCCCCGCCTCTTCCGGTACTGCCAGATTTCCCTCTGCTCCAATGCAAATAGTAAAACAAATAACTTTTAGTTAATATTAATATATATATTTTCTTACATTCACAAATCCTTTAATAGAAACGCAAAAAGCGCAGGGCGGTGTATTAATCGACGTGAATAAAAAGTTATTTAAAAAATCCGCCACAATAAACGTAACCCCGCCTCTTCTTCCATTGGGAGGTTTCCGGTTCCGCTCAGCCTCGCCCGTAGAAGGCGTCATGCACCTAGCCTGGCACCGCGTGCTGCACCCAGCCTGACACAGCGTGATGCACCTAGCCTGGCACCGCGTGATGCACCCAGCCTGACACAGCGTGATGCACTTAGCCTGGCACCGCGTGATGCACCCAGCCTGGCACAGCGTGATGCACCTAGCCTGGCACCGCGTGCTGCACCTAGCCTGGCACAGCGTGATGCACCTAGCCTGGCACCGCGTGATGCACCTAGCCTGGCACCGCGTGTTGCTGCTGCTGCTGGGTATTTGTTGTTGTTGGAGGCTTGGACGTCTCCCCATGCTGCTGGGTATTTGTTGTTTGAGGCTTGCACGTCTCTCTCCCCATGCTGCTGCTGGGTATTTGTTGTTGGTGGCTTGCACGTCTCCCCATGCTGCTGCTGCTGCTATTTGTTGTTGGAGGCTTGCACGTTTCTCTCACCGTGCTGCTGCTGGGTATTTGTTGTTGTTGGAGGCTTGCACGTCTCTCTCACCATGCTGCTGGGTATTTGTTGTTGTTGGAGGCTTGCACGTCTCACCGTGCTGCTGGGTATTTGTTGTTGTTGGTGGCTTGCACGTCTCCCCATGCTGCTGGGTATTTATTGTTGGTGGCTTGCACGTCTCTCTCACCGTGCTGCTGCTATTTGTTGTTGTTGGAGGCTTGCACGTCTCCCCATGCTGCTGGGTATTTGTTGTTGTTGGAGGCTTGGACGTCTCTCTCCCCATGCTGCTGGGTATTTGTTGTTGGAGGCTTGCACGTCTCTCTCACCGTGCTGCTGGGTATGTTGTTGGTGGCTTGGACATCTCTCTCCCCATGCTGCTGCTGGGTATTTCCCTAAGAGGCCCCTGGGGGTTTTCCCTCCGAATTTATAAAAGCACCTTTTAAAAAATATTTTTTTTTGCCTGCTGTAAATGAACCGGGGGTTCCCGAATAAACGGAAGTTAAAATCTTTATTTTTGGCGCCTCCGTCCCACCGCGCACATCAAGTTTCAAGTTTCCATTTATTAGGTACTAGCTGTACTAACCGGCTTCGCCCGGGACTTGGATTCACCACGCCCGGCCGCCTTTGTCTCCCCAGTGGCGATGTTCACACAACACCAGTTAATTGTTTGAGGCTGAGTCGACCTAGGGGAGAGGCCCAGGTCCGGTTGAAATAATCGTCACCGGTGGTGGCCGTGAGCGGGAATCGAACTCGGGTCGCCGGGTTCGTAGCGCTGGTAGCGCTAAGCACTACACTACCGCTCCCCCCACACATACACACAGACACACACATACACACACAGATACACACATACACATATACACACAGCGCGCTAAGCAGTACAATACTGCTCCCCCCACACACACACAGACACACAGAGAGCTAACCACTACACTACTGCTCTCCCCTCCACACACAGACACACACAGACAGAGCGCTAACCACTACACTACTACTCCCCCCCCACACACACAGACACATAGAACAACAACAACCGCCATTCGCCACTAAGTGGCGGTGACGTCACCACGACGCTTGTGCCAGGACATGTGCACCTTGAGGCCACGTGGAGTGTCGAACGCCCGCTGGCAGGAGGTCACGGGGCAGACCCAGGTGCCACGGGTCGACTGACTGAGATGACTGGCTGATGCACCACCTGTGCCCCCTACTGTGCCAACCTGCTGTGCTTTAGCCACCTGGCGCTCCGCTCGTGAGCATCGCTCCTCCGCCCTCCGTTGTTGCTGGAGGGCGACTACCTCCAACTGCCCAGTAGCGTCCTTCACGAGCCTCCTCCACAGAGGCCGATCTTGACACCACTGGTACCAGTCATCGGCAAGTCCACTCAGCTCCACGTCCTCCTGTACCACATCACTCCATCTCTTCTCTAGCCCGTGCCGCGTCCGTTTAGCCCCCTCGATCTAGCCGAACAAAAGCTGCTTCAGCATGCGGTGGCTGGGCATGCGGGCTACATGACCCAGCCATCGCAGCCTTGCCCGCTGGAGGAGCTCACCGATGGGACCTTGCCCAGATCTTTCAAGGATTTGTGAGCTCCTCACACAATCCAGTCTGGTTAAACCCAGGATGGATCGTAGGCAGGCCAGCCTAAATGTTTCTAACCGGCGAAGATGTTCTATTAGGGGGGTCCACGTTTCGCAAGCATAGAGAAGGGAGGGAATGACCGTGGCCGAGAAGACCTGAAGCTTAATGCGGAGCGAAAGACCAGGTAGCTTCCACACAGCGTTACGCAACCGATGAAAAGATATTGCCGCTTGACTGATTCGGAGTGAGACCTCTGCTGTTAAACTGGAGCCGGTCATAAGCACACTTCCCAGGTATGGGAAAGTCTCCACTCTCTCCACAACTGCCCCATCACTGATTGGGAGTTGTGGGGGTGGAGTGTCCGATGGTACAAAATACCCAGGCAGGTACTTAGTTTTGGTGGGGCTGATGGTAAGGCCCCATCTCTTAGTGGCACGCTCCAGTCTCAGCAGCAGCGTCTCCAACTCCTCCTCTGAATGAGCAGCTATTACCAAATCATCAGCATACATAACGTTGTTGAGCAATAGGGAGCAATTCCTTGACCGCACCCGGGCATCGATCAGCCTCCCATTATATCTGTACCATATGGAGATTCCCCGGTACAGCTATTGAAGGCTTCACGAACTACGTGGTCGAAATAGATGTTAAATAATGTGGGAGCCAGAGGACATCCCTGTCGCACCCAAAGGTGTACAGGGAAAGGCTCAGACTCCCGGCCACGTAGTTTTACCCGGGCCCGCTCACCATCATGAAGGTCCTTGATGATCGTGAGCAGAGGGTCAGGTACTCAAAGCACGAAGAACAACCCAGAGCCCAGGCCTATTGATGGTCTCATAGGCCTTGACCAGGTCAATAAAGCAGAAATGTAGTTCGTGCTGGAATTCCCTACACCTCTGCTGTAGCAGACAGACAGAAAATATGGTATCTGTGCAGGACCGCCCTTTCCTGAAACCGCATTGGGGCTCCGCAAGCCTCTGCTCAGCGTGCCTGGCAAGGCGATATTGAATAATCCTTGCCAAGACCTTTCCCGGCACACTGAGGAGTGAAATGCCCCTTTAGTTGTTACAGTCTGTGCGGTACCCCTTCTTAAAGAGGGGGACCACCAGGGCATCCTTCCAATCCTGCGGAACCCGTCCTGTGGTCCAGACTGTTGTTATGATGTCATATACGGCAGTCTGTGCACAAACTCCACCCTCCCTCAGCATTTCGCTTGGGAGATCATCTCTGCCCGCTGCCTTTCCTGGTCTCAGACTCCGGATCGCCCTCAGTACTTCCTCAACAGATGGCACTTCAGCCAGCCACTCACAGGGGGTGACTTCTTCCAATATTTGAGGCACCGCAGCCTCTGCAGGATGATCCTCACTTTGCGCAACGATGTTTTCCTGACTGAGGGATTTTCCCTCCCCCAGGACCTCACAGAAATGCTCAGCAAATCTGCAATCCTGTTCCTGGGGGTCGGAGATTGGATCGCCATTTTTTCCCCTAATGATGGTAATAGGTGTGGCGCTGCAGGTTACTTTTTTGATGGAGTTAAATAGAGATTTGTGATCGCGGGCCACTGAGGCAGACTCCATCTCCTCAGCAACCCGCGACCACCACCCATTCTTGCAGCGCCTCGCGGCTCTCCGAACCTCCGAGCGAAGGTTGCGGTAAGCCTCCTCATTCTCTGACGTGGGATTCTGTAGCCGATGGCAGTGGGCCTGTCGCTTTTTCTCAACCATCCTGAACACCTCCTCTGTCAGCCAGGGTCACTGGGGAGGTCCTGACCGCGTACCAAAAGCAGACATTGCAGCCGCATGAGTCACAGTTCTAAACCTCGCCCATTTATCCTCGACATCAGGAGGAGTGGGGGACGATGCCAACCCCAGCCGCAGGCGATGATGAAATTCTCGCTTGCAACTTTAATCAGATAACTGAGACCAGGCCACTTTTGGTTGGAATGGGGTCCTGGGTGTACACCCACCACCGGGACGGAAGAATGGGCATCGCATCTTACGGATGACAAGTCGAGGGTCAGAGGGCAGATCAGCTCCACAGTAGGTCCTGGTGTCAAGGACATGGGCTCGCATCTGGTGGTCCGTCACTATGTAGTCCAGCAAATGTTCTTGCTTGGACCCGGCATGCATCCATGATGTGTGGATGCGCCGATGCCGGAACAGCGTGTTGGTAATTACAAGTCCATGGGCTGCACAAAAATCTAGCAGCCTCCTACCGTTGTTATTAAGCTGATCCGGCCCATGCCCTCCAATTACCACGAAACTAGGACCTAAACACATACACACACACACAGATACACACACACACAGATACACACACACAGATACACAGACACACACACAGACAGAGCGCAAACCACTACACTACTGCTCCCCCCACACACACTGACACACACACAGACACACACACAGACAGCGCGCTAACCACTACACTACTGCTCCCCCCCCCCACACACACAGACACACACACAGACACACACATAGACACACACAGACAGCGCACTAACCACTACACTACTGCTCCCCCCACACACACAGACACACACAGACAGCGCGCTAACCACACAATACTGCCCTCCCCCCCACAGACAGACACACACACAGAAAGAGCGCTAACCACTACCCCCCCCCCCCACACAGACACACACACTGACACACACACACAGACACACACAGACAGAGCGCTAACCACTACACTACTGCTCCCCCCACACACACAGACACACACACACAGAGCGCTAACCACTACACTACTGCTCCCCCCCCCCCCCACATACACACAGACAACAACAACAACAACAACCGCCATTCGCCACTAAGTGGCGGTGACGTCATCACGACGCTTGTGCCAGGATATGTGCACCTTGAGGCCACGTGGAGTGTCGAACGCCCGCTAGCAGGAGGTCACGGGGCAGACCCAGTTGCCACGAGTCGACTGACTGAGATGACTGGCTGATGCACCACCTGTGCCCCCTACTGTGCCAACCTGCTGTGCTTTAGCCAGCCGGCGCTCCGCTCGTTGTTGTGAGCGTCGCTCCTCCGCCCTCCGTTGTTGTTGGAGGGCGACTACCTCCAACTGCCCAGTAGCACCCTTCACGAGCCTCCTCCACAGAGGCCGATCTTGACACCGCTGGTACCAGTCATCGGCAAGTCCACTCAGCTCCACGTCCTTCTGTACCACATCACTCCATCTCTTCTCTAGCCCGTGCCGCGCCCGTTTAGCCCCCTCAATCCGGCCGAACAAAAGCTGTTTTGGCATGCGTGGCTGGGCATGCGGGCTACATGACCAAGCCAACGCAGGCTTGCCTGCCGGAGGAGCTCACCAATGGGACCTTGCCCAGATCTTTCAAGGATTTGTGAGCTCCTCACACAATCCAGTCTGGTTAAACCCAGGATGGATCGTAGGCAGGCCAGCCTAAATGTTTCTAACCAGCGAAGATGTTCCATTAGGGGGGTCCACGTTTTGCAAGCGTAGAGAAGGGAGGGAATGACCGTGGCCGAGAAGACCTGCAGCTTAGTGCAGAGCGACAGACCAGGTAGCTTCCACATAGCGTTACGCAACCGATGAAAAGATATTGCCGCTCGACTGATTCCGAGTGAGACCTCTGCTGTTAAACTGGAGCCAGTCATAAGGACACTTAACAGGTATGGGAAACTCTCCACTCTCTCCACAACTGCCCCATCTCCGATTGGGAGTTGTGGGGGTGGAGTGTCCGATGGTACAAAATACCCAGGCAGGTGCTTAGTTTTGGTGGGGCTGATGGTAAGGCCCCATCTCTTAGTGGCACGCTCCAGTCTCAGCGGCAGCGTCTCCAACTCTTCCTCTGAATGAGCAGCTATTACCAAATCATCAGCATACATAACGTGGTTGAGCAATAGGGAGCCATCCCTTGACCGCACCTGGGCATCGATCAGCCTCCCATTATATCTGTACCATATGGAGATTCCCCCGGTACAGCTATTGAAGGCTTCACGAACTACGTGGTCGAAATAGATGTTAAATAATGTGGGAGCCAGAGGACATCCCTGTCGCACCCCAAGGTGTACAGGGAAAGGCTCGGACTCCTGGCCACGTAGTTTTACCCGGGCCCGCTCACCATCATGAAGGTCCTTAATGATCGTGAGCAGAGGGTCAGGTACTCCAAAAGCACGAAGAATAACCCAGAGCCCAGGCCTATTGATGGTATCATAGGCCTTGACCAGGTCAATAAAGCAGAGATGTAGGTCTTGCTGGAATTCCCTACACCTCTGCTGTAGCAGACGGACAGAAAATATGGTATCTGTGCAGGACCGCCCTTTCCTGAAACCGCATTGGGGCTCCGCAAGCCTCTCCTCAGTGTGCCTGGCAAGGCGATATTGAATAATCCTTGCCAGGATCTTTCCCGGCACACTGAGGAGTGAAATGCCCCTTTAGTTGTTACAGTCTGTGCGGTACCCCTTCTTAAAGAGGGGGACCACCAGGGCATCCTTCCAATCCTGGGGAACCCGTCCAGCGGTCCAGACTGTTGTTATGATGTCATATAGGGCAGTCTGTGCACAAACTCCACCCTCCCTCAGCATTTCGCTTGGGAGATCATCTCTGCCCGCTGCCTTTCCTAGTCTAAGACTCCGGATCGCCCTCAGTACTTCCTCAACAGATGGAACTTCAGCCAGCCACTCACAGGGGGTGACTTCCAATATTTGAGGCACCGCAGCCTCAGCAGGGTCATCCTCACTTTGTGCCACGATGTTTTCCTGGCTGAGGGATTTTCCCTCCCCCAGGACCTCACAGAAATGCTCAGCAAATCTGCAAACCTGTTCCTGGGGGTCGGAGATTGGATCACCGTTTTTTCCCCAAATGATGGTAATAGGTGTGGCGCTGCAGGTTACTTTTTTGATGGAGTTAAATAGAGATTTGTGATCGCGGGCCACTGAGGCAGACTCAATCTCCTCAGCAACCCGCGACCACCAACTATCCTTGCAGCGCCTCATGGCTCTCTGAACCTCCGAGCGAAGGTTTGCGGTAAGGCTCCTCATTCTCTGACGTGGGATTCTGTAGCCGATGACAGTGGGCCTGTCGCTTTTTCTCAACCATTCTGAACAGCTCCTCTGTCAGCCAGGGTCTCTGGGGAGGTCCTGACCGTGTACCCAAAGCAGACATTGCAGCCACATGAGTCACAGTTCTAAACCTCGCCCATTTACCCTCGACATCAGGAGGAGTGGGGGACGATGCCAACCCCAGCCGCAGGCGATGATGAAATTCTCGCTTGCAACTTTCATCAGATAACCGAGACCAGGCCGCTTTTGGTTGGAATGGGGTCCTGGGTGTACACCCACCACCGGAGCGGAAGAATGGGCGGCACATCTTACAGATGACAAGTCGATGGTCAGAGGGCAGATCAGCTCCACGGTAGTTCCTGGTGTCAAGGACATGGGCTCGCATCCGCTGGTCCGTCACTATGTAGTCCAGCAGATGTTCTTGCTTGGACCCGGCATGCATCCATGATGTTGTGTGGATGCGCCGATGCCGGAACAGCGTGTTGGTAATCACAAGTCCATGGGCTGGACAAAAATCTAGCAGCCTCCTACCATTGTTATTAAGCTGATCCGGCCCATGCCCTCCAATTACCACGAAACTACGACTTAAACACATACACACACAGATACACACACACACACCGATACACACACACAGACATAGACACACACAGACACACACACACAGACAGAGCGCAAACCACTACACTACTGCTCCCCCCACACACACTGACACACACACAGACAGCGCGCTAACCACTACACTACTGCTCCCCCCACACACACACAGACACACACACACAGACACACGCACAGACACACACAGACAGCGCGCTAACCACTACACTACTGCCCTCCCCCCCACAGACACACACACAGACACACACACAGACAGAGCGCTAACCACTACACCCCCCCCACACACACAGACACACACACTGACAACAACAACAACAACAACCGCCATTCGCCACTAAGTGGCGGTGACGTCACCACGACGCTTGTGCCAGGCTATGTGCACCCTGAGGCCACGTGAAGTGTCGAACGCCCGCTGGCAGGAGGTCACGGGGCAGACCCAGGTGCCACGGGTCGACTGACTGAGATGACTGGCTGATGCACCACCTGTGCCCCCTACTGTGCCAACCTGCTGTGCTTTAGCCACCCGGCGCTCCGCTCGCTGTTGTGAGCGTCGCTCCTCCGCCCTCCGTTGTTGTTGGAGGGCGACTGCCTCCAACTGCCCAGTAGCATCCTTCACGAGCCTCCTCCACAGAGGCCGATCTTGACACCGCTGGTACCAGTCATCGGCAAGTCCACTCAGCTCCACGTCCTCCTGTACCACATCACTCCATCTCTTCTCTAGCCCGTGCCGCGCCCGCTTAGCCCCCTCAATCCGGCCAAACAAAAGCTGTTTCGGCATGCGGTGGCTGGGCATGCGGGCTACATGACCCAGCCATCGCAGCCTTGCCTCCCGGAGGAGCTCACCGATGGGACCCTGCCCAGATCTTTCAAGGATTTGTGAGCTCCTCACACAATCCAGTCTGGTTAAACCCAGGATGGATCGTAGGCAGGCCAGCCTAAATGTTTCTAACCGGCGAAGATGTTCCATTAGGGGGGTCCACGTTTCGCAAGCGTAGAGAAGGGAGGGAATGACCGTGGCCGAGAAGACCTGAAGCTTAGTGCGGAGCGACAGACCAGGTAGCTTCCACACAGCATTACGCAACCGATGAAAAGATATTGCCGCTCGACTGATTCGGAGTGAGACCTCTGCTGTTAAACTGGAGCCAGTCATAAGCACACTGCCCAGGTATGGGAAACTCTCCACTCTCTCCACAACTGCCCCATCACCGATTGGGAGTTGTGGGGGTGGAGTGTCCGATGGTACAAAATACCCAGGCAGGTGCTTAGTTTTGGTGGGGCTGATGGTAAGGCCCCACCTCTTAGTGGCACGCTCCAGTCTCAGCAGCAGCGTCTCCAACTCCTCCTCTGACTGAGCAGCTATTACCAAGTCATCAGCATACATAACGTGGTTGAGCAATAGGGAGCCATCCCTTGACCGCACCCGGGCATCGATTAGCCTCCCATTATATCTGTACCATATGGAGATTCCCCCGGTACAGCTATTGAAGGCTTCACGAACTACGTGGTCAAAATAGATGTTAAATAATGTGGGAGCCAGAGGACATCCCTGTCGCACCCCAAGGTGTACAGGGAATGGCTCTGACTCCCGGCCACGTAGTTTTACCCGGGCCCGCTCACCATCATGAAGGTCCTTAATGATCGTGAGCAGAGGGTCAGGTACTCCAAAAGCACGAAGAACGACCCAGAGCCCAGGCCTACTGATGGTATCATAGGCCTTGACCAGGTCAATAAAGCAGAGATGTAGGTCTTGTTGGAATTCCCTACACCTCTGCTGTAGCAGACGGACAGAAAATATGGCATCTGTGCAGGACCGCCCTTTCCTGAAACCGCATTGGGGCTCCGCAAGCCTCTCCTCAGCGTGCCTGGCAAGGCGATGCTGAATAATCCTTGCCAGGACCTTTCCCGGCACACTGAGGAGTGAGATGCCCCTGTAGTTGTTACAGTCTGTGCGGTCCCCCTTCTTAAAAAGGGGGACCACCAGGGCATCCTTCCAATCCTGCGGAACCCGTCCAGTGGTCCAGACTGTTGTTATGATGTCATATAGGGCAGTCTGTGCACAAACGCCACCCTCCCTCAGCATTTCGCTTGGGAGATCATCTCTGCCCGCTGCCTTTCCTGGTCTCAGACTCCGGATCGCCTTCAATACTTCCTCAGCAGATGGCACCTCAGCCAGCCACTCACAGGGGGTGACTTCATCCAATATTTGAGGCACCGCTGCCTCAGCAGGGTCATCCTCACTTTGTGCCACGGTGTTTTCCTGGCTGAGGGATTTTCCCTCCCCCAGGACCTCACAGAAATGCTCAGCAAATCTGCGAACCTGTTCCTGGCGGTCGGAAATTGGATCACCGTTTTTTCCCCTAATGATGGTAATAGGTGTGGCGCTGCAGGTTACTTTTTTGATAGAGTTAAAAAGAGATTTGTGATCACGTGCCACTGAGGCAGACACCATCTCCTCAGCAACCCGCGACCACCACCCATCCTTGCAGCGCCTCACGGCTCTCCGAACCTCCGAGCGAAGGCTGCGGTAAGCCTCCTCATTCTCTGACGTGGGATTCTGTAGCCGATGACAGTGGGCCTGTCGCTTTTTCTCAACCATCCTGAACAACTCCTCTGTCATCCAGGGTGTCTGGGGAGGTCTGGACCGCGTACCCAAAGCAGCCATTGCAGCTGCATGAGTCACAGTCCTAAACCTCGCCCATTTACCCTCGACATCCGGAGGAGTCGGGGACGATGCCAATCCCAGCCGCAAGCGATGATGAAATTCTCGCTTGCAACTTTCATCAGATAACTGAGACCAGGCCACTTTAGGTTGGAATGGGGTCCTGGGTGTACACCCACCACCGGAGTGGAAGAATGGCAGGCGCATCTTACAGATGACTAGTCGATGGTCAGAGGGCAGATCAGCTCCACGGTAGGTCCTGGTGTCAAGGACATGGGCTCGCATTTGCTGGTCCGTCACTATGTAGTCCAGCAGATGTTCTTGCTTGGACCCGGCATGCATCCATGATGTTGTGTGGATGCGCCGATGCCGGAACAGCGTGTTGGTAATTACAAGCCCATGGGCTGCACAACAATCTAGCAGCCTCCTACCGTTGTTATTGAGCTGATCTGGCCCATGCCCTCCAATCACTCCAGACCAGGTGCCAGTATCATGACCAACTCGGGCATTTAAGTCACCCAACATGATGACTCTATCCCGAGGGGCCACTTTAGCCAGCACCTGTGACAGGAGGTCATAGAAGGCATCTGACTCATCGGCTTTGCCTGCATCCCTCCACGGATGTTCATCTTCGGTGGGGGCATAAGTAACCACGACCACCATTCCTCGCCTCCGGTTGATGGGAAGGCGAGCCCAAAGTAGCCTGGGGCTTACAGCTTCCCACACCTCACCGCCACGCTCCCACGCCCCCTTCATTCTTTTGTTCAAAAGAAGACCCACACCCTGTTGTTTGGCAGTCTGCTGCCCCGAGTAAAGGACTGTCCACCCCTCATGGTGGCAGGAGCCAGAGCCGGTCCACCGGACCTCCTGAATGCCGCATAGATCCAGGCGGTACCGGTCCAGCTCCCGACAGAGGAGTGGCAGCCTCTCCTCTGCAGTGAGCGTTCGAACATTCCACGTGGCCACCCGTAGTGGCTTTTCGTTGTTTCTGGAGTAGCCCCGAGGGTAGGTATTCAATCTCCTGGCTCCGCCAATTGGGGTTTGGCCAGGAGACGTCATAGACGCCTGGCCCCCCGGGGCCTCCGGCACAAGCTTAGTTGTTACATATTTCAGTTTAATTCGTGGTTTCGTGGTAATTAATTGAAGGTGGAGGGGTTACCAGCCTCTCGCACCCGTCCAGAGCCCCCGTTTAGCCCCTGTGGTGGACACATATGCCATGAGGGGAGGAGCCAATCAAAATTGGATCTCCCCCCACAGCGCTGTCCACGACAGAGTTGCCCGTCCGGCACACAGACACACACAGACACAGATACACACAGATACACACACACAGCGCGCTAACCACTACACTACAATGCGTTACGCTTCCACGTGCGTGGATCACGTGACAGATTTGACGTCACAGCTCACTTGCCGTGCAACAAATAAATGCATTATTGAGCTCCCCCCCCTTCCCCCCCCCCAAAAAAGTGCATTTTTATAATGTTTGCATGGTGTACAGTCTGGAAAGTACCCGCATGGCAAATTTCAAGTTTGTTGCATGTCGGGAAGTACGCTAAACATTTTCAACAGACACGCACACAATCACAACTTTGCCCTTTAACGTATATATGGATATTGCGGCCTTGTGAGCGATGCGGCTCTTGATTCGGGTGCGACCGACAACGGAGAAGCGTCTTCAAAGCGACGACGCGCAAACAGAAACATCCCGGGATAAACCAGCAAATCTTCCAGAACACACACACAAAACGAAGCCGCGCGCGACCTACCTGGCACGGATCATTCCACAGCGCAGCGAGGACGAATGCGTAGAAGAAACAAACACAGCTTTGAAGCTTTGATCGGCACATTGTGTCAGAGCTAGTCGAGAGGAATAGGTTGTCCTATCGTTGGACTTCAACAGGGGGGGGTCCCGCTATGAGGTTCAAATGTCCACGTGACAAGTCACTTTCGTGAGCTGTCGTTTTGTCGGCCAGGTCTGTTGTTGTTTATTTGGAGTTTGTGTGTTGCGCGTGTCTCTCTCTCTGTCTCTCTTTTTTTTTACGATCAGAGGAAACGAGAAGATGCTCGCTGTAGTCGGCACTTTGCTTCGTTCGTCATTTCGTTTTTTGTTGTTTTTGTTTTCAATGCTTTGCTTTATGTAAACCCCCCACCCACTTTTTTTAAATGAAAGATTTCACAAAAAAGATTTCACGCTCTGCTCTCCTTCTCTCCTTTCCCCTTCCCTCTCTCTCTCTACCCCCCTCTCTGCCTCTCCTCTCTCTCTACCCTCTGTTGTATATATAGGTGTTATGAAAATTGATGAAAATAATGAAATTAAATTACATTTGAAATTTGCATAATTTATCCGAAATTATGTTAATTTGTGTAATTATGCGCATAAATCATGCTGATTCGAGAGATAATCGTATTAATTTATGCGAGTGGGCGTGGTTATCACAATGAAGGTCGTTATGGATTATGTGGTCGAGCCTCGGTGACGAGGTTTGGTTATTAATTGGAACAACGCAATTGATCGTATGCAGTTGTGCAGGTATTGGGAGCCTGCATGAGAGTGAGTCGATTCGACTCTGCTATTTAATTCCGTATTATCGATAAGGATACGATTACTCTCAATTGAACATTATGAATTGTGTGTTATGGATTATGTGTGGTGATAGTGTGCTTATGATAGGTCCCCAGGATTCAGATCTCATACGCAGAACAATATTACGCAGAATTTCAGGAAGAATCACACACAACCTTTATGCTTTAATCAATTTTATTTCCTAGCTAAACTTTAATTTTTGAATAATAAGAAAACTCTCAATTTTGGAATTTCAACACAGCGTTAACATGATACCATCACGATTGCGTTGTTTCACTTTGATAACGGCACCTGTGGTCAATTCCCGACACGTAACGCAATCAATCGGTTGTTGAGAGAGATTAACATGCATAACTATTCTATCAAACCTTAACTCTATTATATGCAAATTCGTATACTTGAATAATTACACAACACGGCACTCGGTCTTTGATTCGTATCCAGCACAGTACCACGGCGATGTTCGTTCATTGATTCATAACGATTATGCAATTAAAGCGTTCGACTGAAATACTTCTAATTGCTTTATCAACACCACTCAATGGGTGGCGATGTTTTTCGTAATCAGCTAATAGTTGACGCAGTTATCATGAGTCTTGTATGTTTAATGGGAGCGTTGTTGACAAGGGCACTGAAAAGGGGTGGAAGGTTAGGACGATTCTAAGGGCCCAGGCTGATTAAATGTGCTAGGGCCCCTCATGCACTAAATGTGTATTTTGTCCGTTTTGACCATAGATTTTATATTTAAAAAAACAAATAATGTATTTACTGTTTCAGTCACACCCCTCCCCCTCACAATGGTTCATTCCCCCTGCGCTGTCCGAGCTACGATCGCTAGTGTAGCGTCTCTTGCTTATTGCACTTGCTATGATGCAGTGCAGACAGTGACACACGCAGGCATGTCACATCAAAAGTCAGGGCATCAAAAACGGAAAGAAAAGAAGGAAAGAGAAGACAGAGAACGCCGAAGTCGAGGGTATGTCACACAGTTTTTTTTTAAAAGAAAGGTAGCTTGCCCTATTCCCGTATTCCAAAACTTTCAGAGTTACTTATTTTTGTTGCTACATGACCTCCTTTTATCTAGCTAGCTTTGTAAAAATAATTACTGAATTATGATTTACATCCAACAATAATAACATCTTTGCTGTCTCCGGGGTTATCATGTCTCGTAGACACAGATTCAGCGGCTGCTGCACACCCACGTCCTCCTTCCCCCACGTCCCCCGTCTCAGCCGAACAAGGTGAGCCTGAGCGCGAAACTTCACGAAGATTGAAGCCTCTAAACACGTCTTATCTACTGTGTTCGCCACATGATGATAACTTTACAAAACAAAAAGTAATCTACACGCTTCAAAGATTACAAAATCAGTTTGCCGTGTGTGTGTCGTGTGTTCTGTGAAGTGACAGTGCTGCTGCTACGATCGATGCCGTCAAACTTAACGTTCTTAATAATGTGAATAAAATGCCCCAGAAAAAATAATATAAAATTGAATAAAACATGTGTCTGTAGTAACCATTGGCTATAAGGAGTTTCCAAAATAGATATTTTAATATTTTATATTAAGAAAACTAAATAGGCCAATACAAATAATATGGTTATTATTACGTGTGTGTGTGTTTGACTTATACAGATGCAGAGTCAGCTTTATTGTCTGCACCTCGTTCTCCTAATGACCCAGTCCTCTCAGTGTCAGGTAAGGTGAACATGGTCAGCTACCAAGGTAGTAAAAAACTAATTAAGTTTTGGATTGTCTAATTTTTTTCTTGTGTTGTATAGTTATATGTTTCATATAATATTATTCAACAATGCAGTTAAGAAAATATTAATTCTAAGCTGTAACTTGTTTTTGACTGGGGGACAAAATGATTTTGCTATCCTAACCCCACAGAAACAAGAGAGAGACAGAGAGTTTTGCCAGGAAAGAGTGTGGGAGTTGAGGAAGCGGTGAGAATAGTGGAATATGAGAGCACAGAGGGAGCCCTAAGTGTAAAGGAAGATAACAGAAGAGAGGAAGATGAGAGAACAGAGGAAGCCATGAGAGCAGACTCAGAGGAAGATGAGAGAACAGGGGAAGCCATGAGAGCAGACTCAGAGGAAGATGAGAGAACAGGGGAAGCCATGAGAGCAGAGGAAGATGAAGAAGATACTGTTGTGTCAAATGATCCTGGTTTGTGGCCAGCAAAAATTAGCAATGCAGACAGAGAAAAAATTGTGGAAAAAATAGCTTCTTCTAAAGATAAAGAACAAGAAATGCCACGTGATTCAAAAGGTAAAGCCTTCCCCGAATACCTCAAGTACACAAAGTCAGGAAATTGCAGGGAAAAGATTAAGAGAGACTGGGTCATTTACAGCCAAAGCACAAATGCACTATTTTGTATTCCTTGTGTATGATTTGGTCATGAGCTAAAGAAACCTTGTATGAGGGCACTAAGCAGTCAACATGGTTATAAAATCAAAGACATAACATGGCGTCGAATGTATGATAAATTCCCTAACCACGAAAGCAGCAAAGCACACAGGGAGTGCTACTTAAAATGGAAAACCTTACAACAGTCTGTAATGGCAGCTGTCCCTGGGGGAATAGACAGCAAGCTGAAAGAAGCTCATACAAACAGAAATGGACAATAATAGAGCTATTCTGAAGAGGATACTAGATGTAACCTTGTTCTTGGCCTCTCGAAATTTACCCTTTAGGGGTAAAACAAAAGACTTGGGGGACATTCATAATGGCAACTTCTTGGGCACCCTTGAGCTCCTGTCCCATTATGACCCACTACTCAACGAACATCTACAAAAAGTCAGAGGCAAAAAAACAGGAACAAGATTGACACACTATTTAAGCTCAGATATTCAGAACGAATTTATGGAGTTACGTGGAAAACGAGTGTTAAGTAGTATTCTTAAGGAAAGGGAGGAATCAGTCTATTATTCAGTCATTTGCGATGCTACTCCTGATATTTCACATACAGAGCAAAATGTATTACTCTTACGATATGTAGGTTTTGATCAAAAAAACAAGAAATGGGAGGTTGTTGAAAGGTTTTTGGAGTTTAAAGATTTTCACAAAAAAACAGGAAGTGAGATTGCAGACATGATTGTAAATGTGCTTAACAGTCATGGCATAGATCGGAATGACTGCAGGGGCCAAGGCTATGATAATGGGGCAAACATGTCTGGAAAAATCAAGGGGGTTCAAGCCCAATTATTAAAAAAAGAATAAGCTGGCTACTTTTTCCCCTTGTGCGTCTCATACTCTGAACCTTGTTGGTGTGCATGCAGCTCAATCAAGTCCAGAGGTTACCAACTTTTTTGGCTTTGTCAATCGCCTTAATGCACATGTTAGTGCCAGCCCAGAGCGATTGGCCATCTATAAGGCAAAAACGGGTTGCACTTTACATCGTCTGTCAGACACTCGGTGGAGTGCAAGGGTTAAGGCTGTTCAACCTATAGCCAAGCACCTGCCCAGTGTCCTAGAAGCTCTTGATGCCATCCTCTCAACCTGCAGTCTGACACCAGAGGCTCGGTCTGAAGCCAGCGGCCTAAAAAAGTATTTTGAAACTTTTGATAGTTTTTATGTTGACTGTTTGGGTCAAAGTTCTGCAAGCCATTGACAAAAGGAATATTATTCTCCAGTCAGGGAAATAAACTCTTGAGACAGAGGCAGAAAATATCAGAGCATTGCAGGAGGAGATGCAACATCTGAGGGATGAATGGGAGTTTCTTTTCTGAAGCATCACTTGTTGCCCAACAGATGAGCATTAACCCTCTGTTCAGGTCAGGATTCAGACGCCAGAGGAAAAGAAAACGGTTTCACGATGAGACAGAGGTAGAGGGAGCAAGGGAGCACAGTGCAGACACCATATTCAGAAACACTGTGTTTCTTCCCATGATGGACCACATAATCAATGACTTAAGTACCAGGTTTGCCACAACAGCTGAGATCTTGGATCAGTTTTCTGTAGTTGTAAAAATGGGTCAGTTACGTGATGATCAAATCCATTCTGTATGCCAGCCATTGATTTCAAAATACAACACTGATCTGACTTGTGAATTTGAAGATGAAGTCAGACACCTCAACTCTGTATATAGGGCCACTTTCCCAGGGTGTCTGTCACCAATTTATCTGCTCAACAGCATTTACAAGATGCAGCTGCAGGGTATTTTTGGGCAGGTCTGCATAGTTTTGCGAATATTTTGCACACTGCCTGTGACCGTTGCTGGTGGCGAGAGAGCATTCAGTAAGCTGAAAGTGATAAAAAAAATATCTGAGGTCTGCTATGTTGCAGGATAGACTTTGTCACCTTGCCATACTATCCATTGAAAGCAAACTGGCAAGAAAGCTGAACTTTGATGATTTGATACGTGATTTTGCCAGCAGAAAGGCACGCCGCTGGGCCATTATAAAGTGATGTTGAACATAACTTTGTTATACCTGGATAACAAACAGTTGATGTCTGGTTCAGTACTTGTTTAGTCCTGGACTGGTTTAGGCCTGGCATTACTCCTGGTGTGTCTTCATTTTGAGGCCTTAGTTTTATTCCTGGACTGATTTAATTATGGGTTAGTTCTAGCTGATGTTTCCCGATTGAGGAGTTTGACCCAGCTAAAGCTTGTTCATGTAAAGTATATGTCAATATGTGTACATTATGTTCTGTTGTGCTTGCAATTGCAATTGAGATAATTAATGTTCTCCCTTTTATGTAAACAAGTACATATTTCTATATTTTTTTCTTGTTTTTGTAGGCTTTGTACTCATCTTTAGACATTTTAACTATGCAATGTGCTAAGTATCTTTTTTAAAGTATACTGGGCATGTTTATTAGGTTAAATTTTATCTGTAAAAAATGTAGGGGGCCCAGAAATGTTGGTTTCCATAGGGCCCAGAATTTCTGGCGGCACCCCTGGTTGTTGATTTCTTGCGTTGAGCAAACGCCTAGGTTGATTTCCTTGTCAAAAAAATGTTTGTTCGTTGTGTAGCGGTGGGGGAGTGAGGAGGGGGGAGAGTGTGGGGGGGAGGGCATACGACCGGCTGCCAGTTTCTGTCCACCGCTGGCTGAATGAGTCAGCACGACGCTCGCCGTTGTTGTGCCGATGGGTGTTGAGTGCGGGGCCGCTGCCCTCTCAGCCCTGGTGACGCGAAGTTGCGCGCTGTAGCACGCTGGTGGCGCGCTGTTGGCACGCGCTGGTGCTGGTGGCACGCTGGTGGCGCGCTGTTGGCATGCGCTGGTGCTGGTGCTGATGGCACGCTGGTGGCGCGCTCTTGGCACGCGCTGGTGCTGATGCTGGTGCTGATGGCACGTTGCTGGCCGCGCTCCCTCTCCTTGAAGATGCGCGAACGCGCCCGTGCTGGTTCGCTGACAGCAGTTTCCTCCACTGCTGGATGAGCTGCTGCACGCTCTTGCTTGGTGTTGCTGGCCGCGCTCCCTCTCCTTGAAGATGCGCGAACGCGCCCGTGCTGGTTCGCTGACAGCAGTTTCTCTCCACTGCTGGATGAGCTGCTGCACGCTCTTGCTTGGCGTTGCTGGCCGCGCTCTTTCCGTTGCTGTAGTATCTGACGCTGCGCTCGCGGGCGACAGGTCAAGTTTTTCTTCTGCTGAGTGAGCCGAGTCACACGCGCTCTCTTTGTTGAGGTTGTTGGCGGCTGTCCAAGCTTTTCCGCTGCTGGTTGAGCCACGTTGCACGCTCTCTCTCTCTGTGGAGATGCTCGAGCGCTCTCAGTGCTGATTCGCTGATACTTTGTTGGCGGCTGGCCAAGCTTTTTCTTCTGTTGCGTGAGTTGAGTCGCACGTGCTCTCTCTGTTGACGTGCGCGAACGCGCCCGTGCTGGTTCGCTGACAGCAGGTTTCCTCCACTGCTGTATGACTCACTTTTGTTGATACATCGCGACTCAGCGATCCTCGCTACTCAGCGAGGCTCGGAGCCAGCCGCTCCATGCGACTGCTCGTCCTGTGGACGTCTTGACTCGCTGATCTGTCTTGACTCTTGACTGACTTTTGAAAATGCGGATGACCGTTATATTCAAAGACAATTCTCTCCGCGCAGTGGAAAAGGGGGGGGGGGGCGTGGTCTGTGTGTGTGTGTGCGTTCGTGTGTGTGTTTGTGTCCTGGTTCTGTTCGGGTCTTCCTCAAGCCATAAACCATCAAGGAAACAGACGCTTCGATTCATCTCGAAGGCATCTGTCTGTCGACGCTGTTCATCCAGAGAGAGGGGCGGGTTCCCCCCCCCCCCCCCCTTTTTCGTACACGTTTCCGACGCACAAAGAAATTATTAAGATTTTTAAAGTTTAACGTTTCACATCACAGTTGGTATTGTACCGTACCCATATATGATTCTGCTTGTGGTTCGGGGTATTCGATTTTGTTTCCAAGTGAAGATGCTCTTCCAAGTGTATGCATTTTATCACGTGCTGCGGGGAGAGACAAAGGTGGCCGGGATCTTCCCATCTCTCTATACTTTGTGTTAACGTCACTCAAGTATCACTTCCACTCCACATTCAACCAGCCTGATCCACCCCGTTGCCTTGGCTCCTACTCAGTTTATTAATTTTCGTCATTATGTGTGTCTTATCACGTATAAATGTATGGCTGTTTATTTAACTTAAAGCTTGCTCGCTCTTTTGCTGCCCGTGTGCAGAGTGGGGTGGGGCCACTATTAAGTCCCGTGTGTGGCAGGTGGTTCCTGCGATAACGATCTGTTTGCCCTGGCGTGAAATTCCTCTCTCGCGCTCTGCGGGAGAGACAAAGGTGGTCGGGAGTACCTATCTCTTTATACTTTCGACTTTATATTTCTCAAATACCATTTGGTCCCATGTTCGCCAAGACTCGTGTTTGTTACTACGTCCTCCCGACACCCCTCTCGGTTTACCGAGGTTCGCATTGTTATGATAGAATTATTAAAAAGAAAAATAATTTTCATCCTGAGTTTAAGAGGTCCGTTTCTTGATTGTTGGAATCCATATCCCTTGGTTCTGTAAGGTTCTATAATGGAATGTCGTGTAAGGTGAACACGTTATTCTTAATTTTATGTGTGACTGATGTGTAGCCACTTCTTTAACTTAAAAACGTGTTCGCTGGCTGTTGTGTGTGTTTTCTCATTAACCCGTCTGGCTGGAAGATGGCCCCTTGTGATAAGGTGTGGTTCCTGCTTCTCCGCGCTGCGAGAGAGACAAAGGTGGTCGGGGTTGCTTGGGATATTGTTTAAACTCTTTCGTAAGTTTGCCCGTTCGCCTCATTCCTTCTCGATAACCTTTGATGTGACTCGGTATTCATGCTCTCAAGTTTGTGATTTAACAGTAAGAGTATTAAAAGGTGAAAATCATTTGATGTCGAATTAATAATTGGATAAGGATTCACTGATGTGTCTGGTGGCCTGTTCTTAATTGGAGTGAGCGTTAGGACCGCTAATTTTATCTTATTCTTGTTGTTGCCTTTTAATTTTTTACCCGTTGTTTTACTGGCAAATAAGGAAAAAAATATGTATACGATTTACCCTGTTGGCGTCTCCATGTCTACTCTCTTGGTGTTCTGAACTCGGAGGGACCTTTCCTAAGGGGCCCATCAAACTCTTGTTCATTTGGAGATTTTCGCAGATAGCTGTTAACATCCTCGCCTTGAGAGTTTTATTATTTCTTTATTTATCCATGGCCTGTTTATGATCGACATCTGGTTTTTCGTGTTTTTGGGTTTGTGGGTTTTATTGATTATTTTTTTTCGTTTGTAAAAAAAATATATGATATATATATAACGGCAAATATTATTGTTAATATATATTTTGGAAAAGGCTCATATACAACACCTCCTCTCCGCCCCCCTCTCTCTCTCTCTCTTCCCCCTCTCTTCCTACTCCATTTGGCTCTCTCTCGCTCTCTCTCTCTTTTTTTCTTCATAACTACGACAAGTGCTGCACCTGCACGCAGCCCTTCCCACAGTCAAACGGCCTCCGACGGGTAGCTTAGATCTGCATGCAGAGCTCTCTACCGTCATCTGCCTCTATCCCCCCTCTCTCTACCCTCTCTCTCTCTCTCTTTACCCCCTCTCTCTCTATCCCCCCCTCTCTCTCTATCCCCCCTCTCTCTCTACCCCCTCTCTCCCTACCCCCTCTCTCTACCCCCTCTCTCTACCCCCTCTCTCTCTACCCCCTCTCTCTCTACCCCCCTCTCTCTACCCCCTCTCTACCCCCTCTACCCACTCTCTCTACCCCCCCTCTCTCTCTACCCCCTCTCTCTACCCTCCCCCCCCTCTCTACCCCCCTCTCTCTCTATCCCCTCTCTCCCTACTCCATGTCTATGTGCCCCCCCCCCATGTTTTCTACGTAATATTTGTAAAAAAAATAACTACTCTCTCTCTCTCTCTGCCCGCGCTGGTGACTGGGTGGTCCTCCGGTTTTTTCCCTCCACGCATTTTGAATTGACATCGACCCACGCGTTCAGAGTCATTCTGCTGCTGCTGCTGCTGTGAATTTCCACGCGATATCAGCCACTTCGTTGGAGCTATCATTTGTGATAGGGGGTCTTGCATAAATGACGTCACGCGATTTTGGACGATTTTTGACCCCCCCCCTCGTCACACGACGTCACAAAAAGTCAGACCCCCCCCTCAAATATGACGTCACAAAGCTCTGCCCCCCCCCAAAAATATATATAATATAAAACATGCTTCAAATCGCTTTAAACTATTGTCATTGTAGTTGCATATTGAATGTGGCACTGCACTCTGATGTTGTAGAAGAAAACATTTATTAAAAAGTCTGTTTAATTAAGTAGAAACGTCTTGTCTATATTTATTTAAAGTTGCGCGTTTTGATGTGACGTCACATTTCTCAAACCCCCCCCCCCCCCCAAGTGCGTGACGTCATTTATGGACGGCACCTTGGCCGCATATACGTGAAGACCGCCAGAGTTATACGCCTTCCCACCCATTGAAAAGGAAGCCGCCTCCACCACCAGCATATCTACAGGGGAGCTGCACACCACCAGCATGTGTATAACGCCCCTTATACGAAATGGCCACAGCCAGCGCTCACAGGTGCACCAATCCCAGCCCTATACGTCGGTGACTTTTAACAGCCGCCGTACCATGTGGGGGCTGTGCGGTAGATCGGGCCGACGGCGAAGGCCTCGCCGTCCGGATGTCCGCCGGAAATCTGCACCCGGTGATTGGACCGCAAACAACTTTCCCACTCTGCTCGCTGGCCAATGCGACCGCAGCCTCTCGCCATCGTTTCCAAAAGACCGAAGTGGGGAGCAGGCTTCATGGCATTCCGCACAATACTCCCCCAGAAGTTTTTGTTCATTGTAGTACGGAGTTAGACTGATGGCCTTAATCTAAGTTTTCTTGTGGTTGTTGTTGTTGTTTGACTTGCATCCCACTGGGATTTTTGCACACAGCGTTGGTGTACGGTGCTATTTCAGGAATATTTTGATGTTTTTTTTCCTGGATTTTCTGTTTGCACAGTCAACACAAAGTCACTTTAAGATGTTTTTCTTGTTCATGTTTTTTTTTTGTTTGTTGCGGTTGCACCCGATTCAAGAGCCGAATGGCTCACAGGGCTATACCAAAATAAATGAAACTATGAAACTATGAAACATACAGTAGGTTCCATCATCACCCCACATTGGCATCGAAATCCTTCCAGTGTGTCTGTCGAAACGATTGTCAAGGTGGAATGTAGTCAAATCTGACTGGGACCGCTAATAAGGAGGCTGTAGAGAGAGCTGAGTCGAATTCCCGTGACACCGGAATGTTACCATTGTTTTTTTTGTTGGCCTCCTTACTACAGCCGCCAAGGAGAGCTTCCCCCGAGGCTTCCGGAAAGAATCGCTCGCTCCCTGCTGGACAAACGAGATGCAGAACCTGCTCCAACAGTACAATCAGTTGGACAGCCCACAGGTCGGAAAGGCCCTGCTAGAATCTTTAGACTCGGCTAGATGCCAGCGGTGGATCGAGTTTATTGAAGGCGTGGGACTTCACGCACTCCAGCCGCTGTGCCTGGGGCCTTACTGTGACGTATGGGTGCTGCTAACCCAACAGAGAATACCGAACCACGACAAGAGTCCTGCCAAAACTCTATAGCCTCCAAACAGGTGGAGAACGCCGAAGGACCGCTCGACAACAAAAGATCAAGCGAGAGATCCATCGCCCATTACCACACCAGAAAATGGTTCCTCAATTTCTGGGAGGAAAAAAAAAAACCCACCTCCATTAGCACCGAAAAAGTAGGGAGGGTTCTGGCTGAAATGGAGAAAGGCAAGGCTGCTGGCAGAGATTGTCCCCCCCCCCCCCCCTCCCCATAATTCCTCCATCACTTAGGCCCTGGATGACTCTAATGGCTGGCAAACCCTGTACACCGATTAGCACATATGGCTATGTACGTTGCAAAAGAGTTTATCAACATATGTACATACATACATCAAAACCATGAACCCGGATGCGTACCATGAGCATGGCAGGAGGCGATGGTCATTGGACTACCCAAATTGATCAAGCCAAGATCCGGAAAGCTATAGGCCATATCACTCCTTTTCACAACCTAAAAACTCTTGGAACGCATTATCATATGTGCAGTTAGTGATCCCTGAAGAACAAGCACGGTGATTCCGGCCTCGATGCAGATGCTGCAATGACCAAGTGTTGGTCCTTGCAACGCACATTGAGGCCGGATTCCAGAAGAAATCCAAGACCGACGCAGTCTTTGGGGACTTGTCCATTAGCCTACGACACAGTCTGGATTAAGGGGCTTGATGCTAAAGCTCGCAAAAACCATTCCTTGCCTCGAAACAATACGCCTGATATGGACGGTGATGCACAATAGGTGACTGTGTGTCATGCCAAGAGGAATTTGGTGAGGTTCAGTGGCAAATGGCGGTTGTTGTTGAAGCGAGTCTATGGTATTTGTGAGTCTATGGGCCTCTGTGATTCTTTGGACCTATATGGGAGTCTATGGTAGCACAGTTGGCTAAGTACGGTGTGAAAGAAGTTCAGCATACATATGGTCTGTGTGATTCATCTAGGCCACTCTGCAGAACGGGCTAGCGTGCCTTACGGAGACGCTGTTCTATGCAGAGGAGGACTTGGGACGAAAAGATAACCGTATCCAAATGGCCTCTACGTCAATCCACAGCTGGACGAGCGCCTCCACGACTATCTGTAAATGGTTAATCTTTATTTTACTCTTCATGAGGGGGTATATGACCACATCCCGGTCCTAATAGTACTACGACATTTTATACTCCTGATGTTATCAATAGAAGAGGATTCGGATGAAGTTACGTTAATGTATATTATGCAAAATGTATCAGCTAAAGCAGGAGGTGAACAGTCTAGATCCCAAAGTAATTTGCCTGATGGAGACGCTGCTCTCTCCAGTTACAACAAATTGTCAGATTGTAATTGAGAACTTGCCTCCTTCGTCTAGGAGACCGCGGGCCCTCTCCTAATAAATGGTCCAGTTGCATCGTGAATGTACCATTCTAATTATGTCGTCGGATCGAATGAGTCTCGCCAGCGCACTGCAATGGGCTCGTACTTTAATCAATAATATGAAAATGTGTGTACGTTTAGAGAGACTCGTTGAGAAGCAATGTCAGTTTTTTTGTAAAAAGCAAGCTTTAATGCAGTTGAATTTCCCAGATGTTGCACAACGGCATGTGTACGGTCACAACCATTTAAGATGAACAACATGGCGGGCACATCACACGGACAAAATGGCGTCCACAAAACAAAGTAGCTGCCACATTGCGCAGACAAAATGAAGAAGTGAGAGTTCCCTTGCCTCTTGTACGAGAGAGAGAGAGTGAGCGACAGATTAAATTCCACACAAAAGCATTGAGAGACCTGAGAGTTGTGGGAACCCGGATTTCTATTTAGGCCCCAGCAGACCGCTTGTTTACGATTAAACTAAACAATATCTTATTTCATTTTACCAGGTAAGGTCCCACTGAGCTGTAAAGCTGTTTTTCAGAAGTGACCTGGCCACAAACGATAGCTCAACGAAGTGGCTCATCACGTGGGCATGTATAGCAGCAAAATAATCTAAACGCACGTTTCTAAATGCGGAGGGAACGGAGAGAAACGTGAAAACTTCAAATATACGAACCCAAGACCTCCTGTATACCAGGCGAGGGAGATAAAATATCCTAGCCACCGTTTACAGTGTGAAAGAGGTGATTGTAGAGAGGACACCCATTCCTTAAAATGCTATGATTATGAAAGAAAATAACGACGGCTGTGATTATAACATTGGGGGATCGACAACACATCACGCAGCCGCTCCAACAGTGGAGAAACTCGCAGTCAACTGAACTCGCGTCTCTGTCATCTCGCCTTTAACAGACTGTTGGGGCAAGTGCTGTTAGCGAGCACCAATGAAGGCCGGCATGGGTGGGTGGCCAGCACCATGCCCTGCCACCTTTGTCTCCCCATTGGCAACGGTTACTACACACGCAAACCAAATACTAATTTGTGGGGTGAGTTGTCCTACGGGAGGCCCAGGACCGGTTCAAATCATCCGTATCACTGGTGCTCGCCGTGAGAGCGGAATCGAATTCGGGTCACCGGCTTAGCGTAGTGCAGCATAGCGCTAACCCCTACGCTACCGCTCACATCTCTGTGGTTCACACACACACGCGAGTGGCAGCAGCAGCAACAGCAATGGGGTTCAGGAGCTCGATGCCCAACGCGGGGGTCCTGCTGCTGCTGGCACAACCAGAGGGCTTCAGCGGAAAGGGCGAGTCCATGTTTTTGCTGTTCCTCCTCCATTGAAGGAAAGCAGTCCCACAGTGGTTTTACTATACAGCCTCTAATAGTATCGGTGTACAGTAATCCCTTGTGAACCGCGAAATATAATTGAATTTAAAATACCCATGTGCCGACCACGAGATTTGATTTGGCTTCTGTACAACCGTTTACCGACCGCGCGAGCATCTCGGTAAACAAATGCGCCTGCCATTTCACTCCGGTGGTGGGTGTCCACCTTGGACCCACCTTGGACCCCATTCAAACTCACAGTGGCCTGGTCTCAGCCAGCTGAGGATGGTTACAAGCAGGAATTTCAACATCGCTTGCGCCCCCCCCCCCCCCCCCCACATCAGCGGCAAACCTCTGAGGGGTTGGAGGGGGTCTGCATCCGCGTGCCGTGATTATGACGTCGTTGCGTGACACACATTATATTGCGCGACGTCATTGTTACGAAATTTCGCGGGCGGGGCGCTGTGACAGCATACAATTAATCAGCGACGGAGTGAATAAATTATGTTAATGTAGCAGGAAGCCAATCGGCATCAAGGGGCGGCAAAAATGTGAGCTTTTGTCGATCCACAAATCGCGTACGACCCGCAAGCGGTCGGTTTCGAATGTTGAGATGTACAGGGTGCTTCAAAGAGAAAATCTTAAAACTCCTGGGAACTTTGCAACAACGCCGAGAGAAACGTGGCTCGGCGGGGTGGCTCTGGAGACAACCTGGAGAAGATTCCAGGGAACGCGTTGACGACGACGGTGAAACAGTGTGGGAGACTCTTTGACGTTTTGAAGCTATTAACGTTACATTTGTTATCATGTCGCGGTGTTGATTTAAAGCTTTCGTGACCGCAGGGATTCATATTCTTGGTTCTTTCGGTAAAGTCACCACCACGTAGAAGAATGAAAACAATAAAATAATGAAAAATATTATTATTAATAATAAAAAAATATTATTATTTTATTGTTTCCCGTCTACGTGGTGGTGACTTTACCGAAAGAACCAAGAATATGTTATAGTGTATTATCCGTAAATTTTTCATTAAAAACGACATTCCCATATCAGTGTTGACATTTTTTTGAAGCGCCCTGTATAAAGAAAGGCACGGGGGGTGACCAATAAGGTCTTAATTGGTCTGTAATAAGGTTGGCACTGATGAAGGGTTGACAGGTATCAAGGAATGTAAAGTTGATGTAAAGTTTACGTATGCTTTATTAGATTTCGATTTAAAGCTTTCGTGACTGCAGGAGATTCATCTTCTTGGTTCTTTCGGTAAAGTCACCACCACGTAGAATGGACTTTACAGAAAGAATCAAGAAGATGTTTTATTATGTTATAATGGAACGTGCTGTGTTTTATTCGGTGTTTAGTTAATAAAAGGCGAGTTCAACTATGATGACGAGTCTGCAAAACGTTTTCAGGAACCTTAACCCTCGCGGTTGCCAAGGAATTGCTGCATCTCTATGAGTGTCTATGTATCTCTGTTGATCTCTATGCATCACTCCGTGTCGCTATGTATCTCTATGAGTGTCTGTGGGTTTCCTCTGTGTTTCACTGTGGGGCCCTGTGTATCACTATCAGTCTCTATGAATCTCTATCTCTATGAGTGTCTATGTATCTCTATGAATCTCTATCTCTATGAGTGTCTATGTATCTCTGTTGATCTCTATGCATCACTCCAAGTCGCTATGTATCTCTATGAGTGTCTGTGGGTTTCTTCTGTGTTTCACTGTTGGGCCCTATGTATCACTATCAGTCTCTATGAATCTCTATCTCTCTATGTCTATGTATCTCTGTGAATCTCTATGAGTGTCTATGTATCTCTGTGAATCTCTATGAGTGTCTATGTATCTCTGTTGATCTCTATGCATCACTCCGAGTCGCTATGTATCTCTCTGATTGTCTGTGGGTTTCCTCTGTGTTTCACTGTGGGACCCTGTGTATCACTATCAGTCCCTATGAATCTCTATCTCTATGAGTCTATGTATCTCTATGAATCTCTATCTCTATGAGTGTCTATGTATCTCTATGAATCTCTATGAGTGTCTATGTATCTCTGTGGGTCTCTATGTATCTCTGTGGGTCTCTATGTATCTCTGTGGGTCTCTATGTATCTCTGTAGGTCTCTATGTATCTCTGTGGGTCTATATGTATCTCTGTTGGTCTCTATTTATCTCTGTGGTGCTCTATGTATCTCTGTGGGTCTCTATGTATCTCTGTGGGGCTCTGTATCTCTGTGGGTCTCTATGTATCTCTATGGGTCTCTACGTATCTCTATGTGTCTCTACGTATCCAAAAGGGTTTACTACAGGGCCCAATCGCGTCGGGGTCGCATGGCCCCAGTCGCATGGATGTCCCTTGTCTCTCGTCTCTTCTTCTACGAAAGGTTGCCGATTGCTGGCTTCACGCGGCACCGTTCAGGAACGCGTCGACCGCAGTATTAACACGCAGTAGTAGTTGTGGGGCTTTCACGACCAATGTTATCCATAATGATTATTTTTGGCGTAAAAACAAATGCGTCATTAAACCCGCCACCATCGCCACCATCCGACACAGCCAAGGCGGTGACGTTCATCACGTCAACAAAACGCCGCCATCATTAGACCTCTTTTGCCAGTATCAAAATGTAATAATAGGGTTTTTCCCCTTTTTTTCTGGCAACAAAACTGAAACCTTTTTACAAGGATTCATGTCTGCATTAGCCACAATAATACCTGCAGTCAAAATGCAAACAAAAAACACACTATGATAATATGATGCATTGTCCTTGAAACTGATTGGTCCACACCAAGGGACGGATTTCTTTTGAGGTGTCTTTTGGCGTCATCTGGTCGAGCACCAATTGGGTCGAGGCTCAAAAGAAAGCCGTCCCTTGCTATGGACCAATCAGTTTCAAGGACAATGCCAATATATGATCATAGTATAATTTTTTGTTTGCATTTTGACTGCAAGGTATTGTGGTTAATGCAGTAACATGAATCCTCGTAAAAAAAGGTTTCGGTTTTGTTGCCAGAAAAAATGGGAAAAACCGCTATTATTAAAACGTCACCAGTTTAGTGACCACTTGGGCTTGTGCGCACACGTGCGCGTGTATATATGTTGCGGAGTAACGGTCGTGTAGCAGTGGTTAGCGCTACGCTGCTGCGCCACGATCCCTGGCGACCCGAGTTCGATTCCCGCTCACGACGATCATTTGAACCGGTCCCGGGCCTCCCATAGGTCGACTCAGCCTCAAGTGATTACCCGGTGCGGTGTGTAGTGAACATCGCCACTGGGGAGACAAGGCCGGTCGGGCGTGGTGCTGGCCACCCACCCCCTCGTGTACCGTGCTGGCCTCTATAGGCGCTCGCTAACAGCACTTGCCCCTACAGTCTGTTAAGGCTACAAGGGGGATCTTTGTCTTGTCTTTGTTGTGGACTAAACCCACAGTGGCCACCACGTTGAGCGAGGGCTTTCGGTGTAACGGGACCCATGAATCACGATTACGACTACACCACCACCACTATCACCACGACCGCCACCGCATAGTGCAAGTCTGTTCTGAGACGCGCGACTCCCCGCGGGCGACCCAGGGAGAGGGGGAGAGTTTGGGGAGGGAGTGGGGAGAGAGTGGGGGGGAGAGAGTGGGGGGAGAGTGGGGAGAGAGTGAGGGGAGAGTGGGGAGAGAGAGTGAGGGGAGAGTGGGGAGAGAGTGTGAAGGGAGAGAGAGTGAGGGGGGAGTGAGGGAGCGAGAGTGAAGGGAGAGTGGGGGTAATGGGGGGGCGGGGTCTTGGGGAGAGAGAGAGGGGAAAGTGGGGTGAGAGAGTGAGGAGAGATTGACGGGAGAGAGAGTGAGGGGGGAGTGAGGGAGAGAAAGTGAGGGGAGAGTGGGGAGAGTGTGAGGAGAGAGAGAGTGGGGAGAGAGTGAGGGGGGAGTGAGGGAGAGAGAGTGAGGGGAGAGTGGGGGGAGAGAGTGGGGGTGAGAGTGGGGAGACCTCGTTGTTGCTGTGTCGGTAATTTCTCTATGTGATTGGATTTCCCGGACGCCGGAAGGGACCTGTGGGGGAGGAGATAGAGCGGATGAGCGTTACGGGTTCATCACAAACACAGAGATCCCCCGTATGTCCTGAACAGACTGTCGGGTTGTGTACTCTTAGCGAGGAGCCCCTATGAAGGCCGGCACAGTGTCACACGAGGGGGTGGGTGGCCGCCACCAATGCCTGGCCATAGGGGAGGCCCAGGACCGATTCAGATAATCGCTATCATTGGTCGACGGGTTCGTAGCACAGCGTGCTAACTGCTCCACCACTGCTCCCCACATCATCATCATCATCGCTCCTGCACTCACGCAAACAAAGCTCCCCCGTGTAACCGACGCAGGCCGCTGGGGCAATTGTTGTTAGCCCCTCTGAAAGGGGGTGGCGTGACCAGCACCAACGTCCGGCCATTTGTCTCCTCAACGTTAATGTTTATGACTCACCTTGGAGCTGTGGGGCGGTGACAAGTGGGGGTGTGGGCGGAGCCCGTGGTGGTGTAGGCGGAGCCAGTAGGGATGTGGGCGGAGCCGGTGGTGGTGTGGGCGGTGCCAGTGGGGTGTGGGCGGAGCAAGTGGGGAGTGTGGGTGGAGCCAATGGGGGTGTGGGTGGAGCCAGTGGGGGTGTGGGTGGGGCCAGTTTGGGTGTAGGAGCCAGTGGGGTGGTGTGGGCGGAGCTAATATGTTGCGGTTCTGCGTGCGATGTCCCTTACCCATCTTCTTATGCCGCATGTATAAGAACGCCCCTCCTCCAGCCAGCAAAACCACCCCGACTAGAACTCCAACAATGATGCCTTTGGAGGAGACAGAGGTAGAGTTTGGAAGGGTTAGGTTGTTTGCATACACGCACTCAAACTCACTCTCACTCACTCTCACTCAACAACAACAGCCATTCTAAGTGGCGGTGATGTCACCACGGCGCTTGTGCCAGGCTAGGTGCACTTAAAGGCCACGTGAAGTGTCGAACGCCCGTTGGCAAGAGGTCACGGGACAGACCAAGGTGCCATGGGTTGACTGACCATCTGTGCCCCCTACTGTGTTTTAGCCCCCAGGCACTCCGCTCATTGTGTAATGGGTTCAACTGAGTCACAGACGTAGACTTGGAGGCAACACATTTATGCAGTTCCAACACACGGGGTAATTTGCCCTTAACAGAATAACAACCTATGGTGGTGACCACCAGGCTAACTGCACTAGTTACTACACTAGTTACTACACTAGTTACTACACTAGTTACTACGTAGCTAGTGTAGTTAGCCTGGTGGTGACCACCAGGCTAATTGCAGTAGTTACTACACTAGTTACTACACTAGTTACTACGTAGCTAGTGTAGTTAACCTGGTGGTGACCACCAGGCTAACTGCACTAGTTACTACACTAGTTACTACACTAGTTACTGCACTAGTTACTACGTAGCTAGTGTAGTTAACCTGGTGGTGACCACCAGGCTAACTGCACTAGTTACAACGGAACTGCTACTACGAACCGGGTCCAACAGCTTCGGCCCGGTTCCACGTGATGGAGACACGTTGAACGGAGAAAGCAGACGAAGGGTTTCTTCCAGGATGAACAATAACGACCCCGGTCCCTCTTGGGACCCGGCTTATATTCATCTCTGCGGAGTGGCTGGCTCCACCCTTGGCCACGTCCACCTTCTAGAATCCTCGGGAAGGATCTGGGTCCCAATCACGTGACCACCCCTAGCCCCCTCTGGGGGCCCCTTTGTAGACTTAACTGGTCACGTGTCTTCCCGGGTCAACCAGAGTGCCATGGCCTCACACAACCCCATCCCTCGGCTGGCACCCACACACCCTGTCCTGTAGGGTCGGCACTGCACGCCAAGGGTGGTGCCATCCAGCGCTATCATTTAGCGCTCACCGGGCCCCTCTAGGGCCGGTACTACACCCACACCATTGTGGTATCCGCGATGTCGCTACACCGCACGCCGTGCCCCTCTAGGGCCGGCACTGCACCCAGCATGTTAACATCTAGCGATGTCACTACAATTGTGAGCATTGCTCCTCTGCCCTCCGTTGTTGCTGCAAGGCGACTGCCTCCAATTGCCGAGAAGCGTTCTTCACGATTCTCCTCCACAGAGACCGATAATGACACCACTGGTGGCAGTCATTGGCAAGTCCACTCAGCTCCACATTCTCTTGTACCACATCGCTCCGTCTCTTCTCTAGCCCATGCCGAAGATGTTCAATTATGGTGGGTCCATGTTTGCAAACATAGAGAAGGTAGGGCAAGTCCGTGGCCGAGAAGACTCGAAGCTTCGTGTGGAGCGACAGACCAGGTAGCTTCCACACAGCGTAACGCAGCCGATGAAAAGATAATACCACTCGAGTGATTCGGAGTGAGACCTCTGCTGTAAAACCGGAGCTGGTCATAAGCACACTAATTGGGTATGGAAAACTCTCCACTCTCTCCACAACTGCCCCATCACCAATGGGGATTTGAGGGGGTGGAGTTTCTGATGGTACAAAATACCCAGACACGTGCTTATTTTTAGTGGAGCTAAGAGTAAGGCCCCACCTCTTAGTGGCACGCTCCAGGCTCAGAAGCAGCGCCTCCAACTCTTCCTCTGAGTGAGCAGCAATCACCAGATCATGGTTGACCAAAAGAGAGCCATCCCTTGACCACATCCGGGCATCGACCAGCCTCCCATTGCATCTGTACCAGATGGAAATTCCTCCGGTACAGGCATAGAAGGCTTCATGAACTACGTGGATTGTTTTTATAATGTGGGACCCAGAGGACATCCCTGTCGCACCCGAAGGTGAAGAGGGAATGGCTCCGCCTCCTGGCCATGTCGTTTTACCTGGGCCTACCCACCATTGTGAAGGTCTTTAATGATTGTGAGCAGAGAGTCAGGGACTCTGAAAGCACAAAGAACAACCCAGAACCCAAGCCTATTCATGGTATCATAGGCCTTGACCAGGTCAATAAAACAGAAATGTAGGTCCTGTTGGAATTCCCAACACCTTTGCTGTAATATACGGACACATACATGGCTTCTGTGTAAAACTGCCCTGGCCTGAAACCACAATGGGGCTCTGCAAGCCTCTCCTCAGCGTGCCTGGCAAGGTGATGTTGAATAATCCTTGCCAGGACCTTTCCCAGAACACTGAGGAGGGAGATGCCCCTGTAGTTGTTACAGTCTGTGCTATCCTCTTCTTCGATGGCAAGATGGCGCCGATGATGGCAGCCTCGGCCGGTTGGTGCGCCCTGTTTTGTCCAGTTTTGTCTTGTTTTGTCTTGAGAGGGGCTTGCTGTTCAACACACTCGTGCTGGTGAGAGAGGCCTGCTTTTCATCACACCCGTGCTGGTGAGAGAGGCCTGCTGTTTTGGGGCCTGCTGTTCATCACACCCGTGCTGGTGAGAGAGGCCTGCTGTTCAGTACACCCGTGTTGAGGGGCCTGCTGTTCAGCACACCCTTGCTGGTGAGAGAGGCCTGCTGTTCAACACACCCGTGCTGGTGAGAGGGGCCTGCTTTTCAGCACACCCTTGCTGGTGAGAGAGGCCTGCTGTTCAACACACCCGTGCTGGTGAGAGGGGCCTGCTTTTCAGCACACCCGTGCTGGTGAGAGAGGCCTGCTGTTCAACACACCCGTGCTGGTGAGAGGGGCCTGCTTTTCAGCACACCCGTGCTGGTGAGAGGGGCCTGCTGTTCAGCACACCCGTGCTGGTGAGTGAGGCCTGCTGTTCAGCTCACACGTGTTGAGGGGCCTGCTGTTCAGCACACCCGTGCTGGTGAGAGGGGCCTGCTGTTCATCACATCCGTGTTGGTGAGAGGGGCCTGCTGTTCAGCACACCGGTGCTGGTGAGAGAGGCCTGCTGTTCAGCACACCCGTGTTGAGGGGCCTGCTGTTCAGCACACCCGTGCTGGTGAGAGGGGCCTGCTGTTGAGGGGCCTACTGTTCAGCACACCCGTGTTGGTGAGAGAGGCCTGCTGTTCAGCACACCCGTGTTGAGGGGCCTACTGTTCAGCACACCCGTGCTGGTGAGAGGGGCCTGCTGTTCAACAGACCCGTGCTGGTGAGAGGGGCCTACTGTTCAGCACACCCGTGCTGGTGAGAGGGGCCTGCTGTTCAACACACCCGTGCTGGTGAGAGGGGCCCGCTGTTCAACACACCCGTGCTGGTGAGAGGGGCCTGCTGTTCAACACACCCGTGCTGGTGAGAGGGGCCTGCTGTTCATCACACCCGTGCTGGTGAGAGAGGCCTACTATTCATCACACCCGTGCTGGTGTGAGGGGCGTGCTGTTCATCACCCCCGTGTTGGTGAGAGGGGCCTGCTGTTCACTCCCATGCTGGTGAGAGAGGCCTACTGTTCATCACACCTGTGTTGGTGAGAGGGGCCTGCTGTTCACCACTCCCATGCTGGTGAGAGGGGCCTACTGTTCAACACACCAGTGCTGGTGAGAGAGTCCTGCTGTTCATCACACCAGTGCTGGTGAGAGAGGCCTGCTGTTCAGCACACCCGTGCTGGTGCGAAGATGGCGCTGATGATGGTAGCCTCAGCCGGTCGGTGCGCCCTGTTTTGTCTTGTTTTGTCTGTCAATTCAGTGTTTTGCCAAGATTTTCGGAGTTCTCTAACAAGAGACGAACTTTTAAATATCAGGGAAACAACTCCTGTGGATTTAATTCCTACTTTTCTGCTTCCAGCGGCAGAATTAGTAGGCATTCTAGTCAATGCCGCGCTAGGCTTTGCTCAAGCGACGAAACGCCGCCCAAGGGGTAAACGGTCGGGGGCTCTAGTACGGCTACGCAGACGCGGGATCCGAACAGTGCTTCCGAGCTTTTTCCTCTCCAACGTACGTTCACTGTGCAACAAAATGGATGAACTTCAGCTACTGATGGTAAAAAACAAAGACTTTCTTTCAGCTTCTGCATTGTGCTTCACGGAAACATGGCTGTGTGATTTGATTCCGGACACTTCGCTACAACTAGCAGGATTCCATCTTGTAAGATCGGATCGTGACATAGCACTCTCCGGCAAGACGAAAGGCGGTGGTATTTGTTTTTACATTAACAGTGGCTGGTGTGTAGATGTCACAGTGATTCTGCAACATTGTTCTCCACTCCTTGAATCAATTTTTATAACCTGTAAACCGTTTTACTCGCCTCGCGAGTTCGCGTCGCTCATTTTGGTCGGAGTTTATTTGCCGCCTTGTCCTCAGGTTAAAGAGGCCCAACGCATGCTCGCCGATCAGATTCTGAGTGTGGAGCGAGCAAATCCAGATTCGTTGGTTATCGTACTTGGCGACTTTAACAAAGGTAATCTCAGCCACGATCTCCCCAAATACATACAATTCATTAAATGCCCAACCAGAGAAGGGAACACTCTGGATCACTGTTACACTACAGTCAGTAGAGCCTACCACGCCGTCCCCCGAGCAGCACTAGGACACTCTGACCATGCCATGGTCCACCTGATTCCTGCATACAGGCAGAAACTAAAACTCTGTAAACCTGCTGTGAGGACATCTAAACAGTGGACCAGTGAGGCTGTGGAAGATTTGCGGGCGTGCTTAGACTGTACTGACTGGGATATGTTCACGACTGCTACCAATAGTCTGGATGAACTCACAGAGGCTGTGACGTCCTACATCAGCTTCTGTGAGGACTGCTGTATCCCAACACGTACCAGGGTGAACTTTAACAACAATAAGCCCTGGTTCTCAGCAAAGCTCAGAAGGTTGAGGTTGGAGAAGGAGGAAGCGTTTAGGAGTGGAGATAGAGACAGATTCAAGGAGTCGAAGAACAGGTTTAGCAAAGCGGTGAGAGAGGCTAAACGACTGTACTCAGAGAGACTAAAACACCAGTTCTCTACAAACGACGCTGCTTCTGTCTGGAGAGGGCTCAGGCAGATCACCAACTACAAACCCAGAGCCCACCACACCACTAACGACTCCCGCCTAGCCAATGACCTGAACGAGTTCTACTGTAGATTTGAAAGACAATTGGACTGTCCTGAACCACCCCTTCCAACCCAAGAGGCCCCATCCCCCACCAATACTACAGAGACGACTATCTCCTTTCAGGAGGGAGAAGTTAATAGACTTTTCAAGAGGCAGAATCCACGCAAAGCAGCCGGGCCGGACTCTGTCTCTCCAGCCACCCTCAGGCACTGTGCTGACCAGCTGTCTCCGGTGTTCACCAACATCTTTAACACCTCCCTGGAGACATGCCATGTACCAGCCTGTCTCAAGTCCTCCACCATCATCCCTGTGCCCAAAAAGCTAAGGCCAACAGGACTAAATGATTACAGACCGGTCGCCCTTACATCTGTGGTAATGAAGTCTTTTGAGCGCCTGGTCCTGGCACACCTCAAAGCCATCACAGACCCTCTCCTGGACCCCCTTCAGTTTGCCTACAGAGCCAACAGGTCTGTGGACGATGCAGTTAACATGGCCCTCCACTTCACCCTACAGCATCTGGACGCCCCAGCATCCTACGCCAGGATCCTGTTTGTGGACTTCAGCTCTGCCTTCAACACCATCATCCCTGCCCTGCTTCAGGACAAGCTCTTCCAGCTGAACGTGCCATACACCACCTGTAAATGGATCACAGACTTCCTGTCTGACAGGAAGCAGTGCGTTAAGCTGGGAACACAAGTCTCTGGCTCCAGGTCCATCAGCACCGGAACTCCTCAGGGCTGCGTCCTTTCCCCTCTGCTCTTCTCCCTGTATACCAACAGCTGCACCTCCAATCATCTGTCCGTCAAACTATTGAAGTTTGCGGATGACACCACCCTCATTGGGCTGATCTCTGGTGGGGATGAGTCTGACTATAGGTGGGAAGCTGACAATCTGGTGACCTGGTGTAGCCAGAACAACTTAGAGCTAAATGCTCTAAAGACAGTTGAGATGGTTGTGGACTTCAGGAAGAATACAGCACCACTCACCCCCATCACCCTGTTAGACTCCCCAGTAAAAATTGTAGAGTCCTTCCGCTTCCTGGGCACTATTCTCTCCCGGGACCTCAAGTGGGAATTGAACATCAGCTCCCTCACCAAGAAAGCTCAACAGAGGATGTACTTTCTACGGCAGCTGAAGAAATTCAACCTGCCAAAGACAATGATGGTGCAATTCTATACAGCGATCATTGAATCCATCCTCACCTCCTCCATAACCGTCTGGTACGCTGCTGCCACTGCCAAGGACAAGAGCAGACTGCAGCGTATCATCCACACTGCTGAGAAGGTGATTGCCTGCAATCTACCAACCCTCGAGGACCTGCACACGACAAGGTCCATGAGGCGAGTGAGGAAGATTATGGCCGATTTCTCCCACCCTGGACACTCTCTGTTTCAGCTACTCCCCTCCGGCAGAAGGCTTCGGTCCATCAGGACCAAAACCTCACGCCATAAAAACAGTTTCTTCCCATCTGCTGCTGGCCTGTTAAACAAGGCCAAGGGCTAACACTGTTTTTAACATTTGATCTACATAACGACACCTTGCCGATATTAACTATGTTACCCTATTTGTATTTTTTATTTTTAAATTATATCTTAAAGCTATTTTATATTCGATATGTATTTAATTTTATATACTTCAGCCCCTTGGTGTTAGACTTTTAACCCTTATTATAGTAAGACTTGTTTAAAACTTATTTAAGATTTTAGATTCCTATATGTTGAATGTATGCACCATCCTGCCAAAGTAAATTCCGTGTCGGTGTAAACTTACATGGCGAATAAAACCCTTTCTGATTCTGATTCTGATTCTGAAATAGGGGGACCACCAGGGCATCCTTCCAATCCTGCAGAACCCATCCAGTGATCCAGACTGTTATTATGATTTCATGTAGGGCAGTTTGCACACAAATGTAGGTTCGGAGATCATCTCTGCCCGCTGCTTTTCCTGGTCTTAGACTGGATCGCCTTCTGTACTTCCTCAACAGATGGCACTTCAGTGAGTCACTCACAGGGGGTGACTAATTCTTCCAATATTTGAGGCACTGCAGCCTCAGCAGGGTCATCCCCACTTTTCCCCACGATGTTTTCCAGGCTGAGGGATTTCCCCTCTCCTAAGACCTCACAGAAATACTTGGCAAATCTGCAAACCTGTTACTGGTTGTCGGAGATTGGATCACCTCTCTTTCTCTTTATGATGGTGATAGGTGTAGCGCTGCAAGTTACTTTTTTGATGAAATTAAAGAGTGGTTTGTTAGCGCAGGCTACTGAAACAGACTTCATCTCCTTAGCAACCCATGACCACCACGCATCCTTGCAGCGCCACACGGCTCTCAAAACCTCCGAGCGAAGGCTGCGGTAAGCCTCCTCATTCTCTGATGTGGGATGCTGTAGCCGCTGGGAGTGGGTCTGTTGCTTTTTCTCAGCTAGCTTGAACACCTCCTCTGTCAGCCATGGTCTCTGGGGAGGTCTGTGCCATGTACCTAAGGCAGCCATTGCAGCTGCATGAGCCACAATCCTAAACCTCGCCCATTTTCCCTCGACATCTGGAGGAATGGGGGACGATGCCAACCCCAGCTGCTAGCGATGATGAATTCTCGCTTGCAACTTTCATCAGCTAGCTGAGACCAGGCCACCGTGGGTTTTAATGGGGTCCTGGATGTACACCCACCACCTGAGTGGAAGAATGGCAGATGGAGTCTCTCTCCCCTTGGTCGCATGGATTTTTCTCCAAGTCCTCCGGTTTTCCCCTCCACATTTAAAATGATCATGCGTTCAGAGTAATTTGGCTGCTAAAAAAGTCCACTTGATGATGATGATGAGTCACTTCACTGGGCTATCATTTGTGATAGCCAGTTCGCTTCTGAAAAATAGCTACAGTGAGGGAAAAAAAGTATTTGATCCCTTGCTGATTTTGTACTTTTGCCCACTGGCAAAGAAATGATCAGTCTATAATTTTAATGGTAGGTTTATTTGAACAGTGAGAGACAGAATAACAAAAAAATAAAGAAAAACGCATGTCAAAAATGTTATAAAATGATTTGCATTTTAATGAGGGAAATAAGTATTTGACCCCTCTGCAAAACATGACTTAGTACTTGGTGGTAAAACCCTTGTTGTCAATCACAGAGGTCAGACGTTTCTTGTAGTTGGCCACCAGGTTTGCACACATCTCAGGAGGGATTTTGTCCCATTCCTCTTTGAAGATCTTCTCCAAGTCATTAAGGTTTCAAGGCTGACGTTTGGCAACTCGAACCTTCAGCTCCCTCCACAGATTTTCTATGGGATTAAGGTCTGGAGACTGGCTAGGCAACTCCAGGACCTTAATGTGCTTCTTCTTGAGCCACTCCTTTGTTGCCTTGGCCGTGTGTTTTGGGTCATTGTCATGCTGGAATACCCATCCACGACCCATTTTCAATGCCCTGGCTGAGGGAAGGAGGTTCTCACCCAAGATTTGACGGTACATGGCCCCGTCCATTGTCCCTTTGATGCGGTGACGTTGTCCTGTCCCCTTAGCAGAAAAACACCCCCAAGGCATGTTTCCACCTCCATGTTTGACGGTGGGGATGGTGTTCTTGGGGTCATAGGCAGCATTCCTCCTCCTCCAAACACGGCGAGTTGAGTTAATGCCAAAAAGCTCAATTTTGGTCTCATCTGACCACAACACTTTCACCCAGTTGTCCTCTGCATCATTCAGATGTTCATTGGCAAACTTCAGACGGGCATGTATATGTGCTTTCTTGAGCAGGGGGACCTTTCGGGCACTGCAGGATTTCAGTCCTTCACGGCATAGTGTGTTACCAATTGTTTTCTTGGTGACTATGGTCCCAGCTGCCTTGAGATCATTGACAAGATCCTCCCGTGTAGTTCTGGGCTGATTCCTCACCGTTATCATGATCATTGCAACTCCATGAGGTGAGATCTTGCATGGAGCCCCAGGCCGAGGGAGATTGACAGTTATTTTGTGTTTCTTCCATTTGCGAATAATCGCACCAACTGTTGTCACCTTCTCACCAAGCTGCTTGGCAATGGTTTTGTAGCCCATTCCAGCCCTGTGTAGGTCTACAATGTTGTCCCTAACATCCTTGGAGAACTCTTTGGTATGGCCATGGAGGAGAGTTTGGAATCTTATTGATTGCTCCTGTGGACAGGTGTCTTTTATACAGGTAACGAGCTGAGATTCGGAGCACTCCCTTTAAGAGTGTGCTCCTAATCTCAGCTCGTTACCTGTATAAAGACACCTGGGAGCCAGAAATCGTTCTGATTGAGAGGGGGTCAAATACTTATTTCCCTCATTAAAATGCAAATAAATTTATAAAATTTTTGACATGCGTTTTTCTGGATTTTGTTGTTGTTATTCTATCTCTCACTGTTCAAATAAACCTACCATTAAAATGATAGACTGATCATTTATTTTTCAGTGGGCAAACGTACAAAATCAGCTGGGGATCAAATACTTTTTTCCCTCACTGTACATAGCTGAAAGTTGGGCCTGGTAAAATATATATATATATTTTTTAAATCAGACTGTGCTGCTGCTGCTGTCGAGCTCACCAATGGGGAAAGGTGGTGGTGGTGGTGTTGGGTACTTTTTGATGCAATCCTTCAGCGAGTCCACACAGCCAGAGATGGATTTAATCTGCTCACACTCTGAGTGACGACACACACACATCAACGTCACCACCATCATCATAACCATCACCATCGTCAACACCATCATCACCACTGCAAAAAGAATGGGACCTTTTTGCCAGTATCAAAAAATTTGAATGGGTTTTAACCCTTTCTGGCAATGAAACAGATGTTCAGATGTTCAAACACCAAATAGAAACATTTTGCAAGGAATCAAGTTACTGCATTAACCACACACACAAGGTACTTGCAAGGATAACGACTGCTGTGTTTGTTTCACCTGATGACGGACGCTTATGTTGCGATCGAAACGTCGTGATCTATTAATTTTCTACCTACGTGACTTCACCGAAAGAACCAAAGAGAATGGATTCCTGCAGTCACGAAAGCTTCAAATCAAGACTTACTGTTTTATTAGCAGAAATGGTAAAACCTGTTCTTATCACCACCGTCATCAACATCATCATCACCACCATCATCACCAGCATCATCAACATCGCCATCATTCCCACCATCATGAGCACCATCTTCATCATAACCATCATCAACATCATCAACAACATGATCATCACCATCAGCAACATCATCATCACCACCACCATAACCAGCATGATCAACATCACCATCATTCCCACCATCATGAGCACCATCTTCACCATAACCATCATCAACATCATCATCAGAAACATTATCATTACCATCAGCAACATCTTATTCTTAGTTTTTTCGGTAAAGTCACGTTGAAGAGAAACAACAAAATAACAAACCAACAAAATAATTTCTGATTCAACCGCATTAATTGATCAATCTAAACAGTTTTCGTTGAAACCTTCTGCTGCCAGGCCACCAAGATTATACGGCTTACCAAAAATACATAAAGTAGATACACCCCTTCGTCCCATAGTCTCTACTATCAGCTCCCCCACCTACAAACTAGCTCGTTTTTTGTCTGAAATCCTGCGTCCTTTCACTGGAAAGACCACCTCTGCGGTACAAAATTCTACTCACCTGGTATCAACAATCAAGGGTATTTCCCTGTCCCCAGACGACCTGCTTGTCAGTTTTGATGTAGTTTCCTTATTCACCAAGGTTCCTGTACCTGACACCATTGCAATCATTGAAGACTTGGTTCATCAAGGACTAAACACTGAGGTACCCCCCCTGGTGAGACACTGTTTAACCAATACATACTTCACTTGGAATGGAACTTTCTACAAACAAACTGAGGGCACCCCAATGGGCTCCCCCCTTTCTCCAGTTATAGCTAACATTTTCATGGAGAAATTTGAGACTGACGCCATCCAGACTGCCACTCTGCGCCCAACCTTATGGAAGAGGTACGTGGATGACACTTTTGTCATCTGGCCACATGGCCGGCCTGCTCTAGACCAATTCTTCGACCACATCAATTCCATACACCCAGCCATCAGATTTACCATGGAAGTCGAAATAGATGGCAAGATACCTTTTTTGGATGTCCTAATTAAAAAGAGACCTGATGGTTCATTGAGCCACTCTGTCTACAGGAAAGCTACCCATACGGATGCTTATCTGAAACCGGATTCCCACCACCATCCATCACAGAAGAATTCTCTCATCAAGACTCTGTATCATAGAGCCCAATGCATATCCGACCAGGAACACATAAGCAGTGAACTCAAGCACGTACACCAAGCTCTTAGGGCTAATGGTTACTCCGACTATACAATCCGCAAAGCTATCACTCAAACCATGAAGAAGAACCCTCTTGAGGAGCCTTTCAAAACCATCACTTTACCCTACATTGCTGGGATCACAAAAAAGATCTCCAAAATCTTGAATAAACACAAGATCCAGGTCCGTTTCAACACATTACATAAAATCCGTGATCTGGTTCCGTCTGTAAAAGATGTGATTCCGGACATACAATACCCTGGTGTCTACAAACTAAGTTGCCTCTGTGGTAGTAGTTACATTGGAGAAACCAAACGCCATGTCTCGGACCGCATTCGTGAACATAAAGCAGACCTTAAACACGGTAGGACCAACACCTCGGCCGTAGCAGATCATTGTTCTAATTCAGTAGGCTCACATGCCATTGACTTTTCCAAGACGGAGGTTCTTTGTAAGCCATCTGGCTTCCATGAGAGATTCGTTCATGAGGCTATCCACATATACAAGCACAGAGACAATTTCAACCGAGAAGATGGATTCTATCTTAGCAATCATTGGAAAGATTTGATAAATCATTTCAGTTCTTGATTGATTGTTCACGCTTACAGTGGCTTTCAGACAGCATACATTATAAAAAAATTCGTCTCCCCCCTCCTCTTTTCAAAAAAAATAGATGGACTAGTCCTGGGCAAACTGCCAATCGCTGCGCGTGACGCCAACGTTTTTTTTTATAAATAAATAAATATGCCGTTTTTTAAAATAAATGTATGCAAACCGACACACCTGATGATGACCGTTTGAGTTATGGTCGAAACGTCGTGAGAATTTTTTATTGTTTTATATATATTTTGTTATTTTGTTGTTTCTCTTCAACGTGACTTTACCGAAAAAACTAAGAATATGAATTACTGCAGTCACGAAAGCTTTAAATCAAAATTTAATCAGCAACATCATCATCTCCACCATCATCACCAGCATCATCAACATCACCATCATTCCCACCATCATGAGCACCATCTTCATCATAACCATCATCAACATCATCAACAACATTATCATCACCATCAGCAACATCATCATCACCATCATCACCAGCATCATAAACATCACTCCCACCATCATGAGCACCACCTTCATCATAACCATCATCAACATCATCAGCAACATTATCATCACCATCATCACCAGCATCATCAACATCACCGTCAAAACAAAATGACTATGGTCCTCGCCTTTGGAACAGCTGGCCTGAGGATCTGAGGGAATGCAATCTGAAAACATACCTTTTTAGATTGGCTTTTAATTAGGATGCCTTTATTATGCAATGATTGTGTATTTTATTATACTTTATTACGTTCATTATAATGTTATGTATTTTTTGTTAATGTATCATTCTTATAAAACAGTCTGCATCAGCAGCAGGCCATGCTTTCCCACCTGAGGACGGACGCTTGTGTTGCGCCAGAAACGTCGTGATTTATTTTATTTTATACCTACAACGTGACTTTACCGAAAGAACCAAAGAGTATTCTTATTATATTCTTGGTTCTCTCGGTAAAGTCACCACGTTTAAGGGAAACAATAAAATAATAAAAATATAAAACAATAAAATTATCACGACGTTTCGACTGCAACACAAGCAATCATCATCAGGTGCTGTGGTTTTCACACCTGACGATGATTGCTTGTGTTGCAGCCGAAACGTCGTGAGAATTGTATTGTTTTATATTTTCAATATTTTATTGTTTCCCTTCTACGTGGTGACTTTACCGAAAGAACCAAGAATATGAATCCCTGCAGTCACGAAAGCTTTAAATCAAAATTTAGTATTCTTGTTGCTTACATTGCATCAGTCACTTTTAGTCCTGTAAAGCACTTTGTATTTCTTTGCTGCATTCATTGTGTGATATAAATAAAGCTTGATTTGATTTGATAGTCTGAACAAACTAACACGTAGGCGACTAATATCATCCATAATGCAGGATTTTTGGGTTAGATCGCATAAATATATAAATATACGGCTATTTTACACGCTTTTATTTAACTCACTCTGTTGTTGTCGTATCCTCAAATCTTGTAACTCAATTTTAACCCACTTCCCAATGTGGTATCGACTGCAAAATTGGTATACTTATGTCTTACTGATGACAATACTGTATTCTATCATTACAAATTAAAAAAAATATTTTTAAAACGTAAAAATGTTATGTTATGTTTCGGCTTGGGTCTAATTGTCCACGCTCAACTAACGTTGGCTGTAAATCACCACAGTCCCTTACGTTGTGGCCAAGCCTCGGGGCCACTTCCGGGAGTCGTGAAGTTCTGCCATTACAAGTAGAGTACATTTAATTAAAGCGTGTTTTTGAAAAAAGTTTTTTTTTTATATTACTTATTAGTACACACAATGGGCAAAAAGTACGAGATCAAATTACTTGTATAATGCGCATGCAGAATGAACATTGATTCATTAATCCCCCCCGCCCCCCACTTTGCGACAGAAGAACAAACAAGTGACGTCATCACATCTACGCCTCTATTTAAGGAACAAAACAGGTGGACTTCTCCACAAATCTGGCTATCGCCTGATGAAGCTAGTTGTAATTACTGGAGAAACGTCGTACTGTTGTGGCTCCGCTCTCCAACACACCGGTGTGCTGTACTAGTAACGAATTGGCCACGTTCTGTTTACGTGACAAACCTTACTACTTGGCTGTGTCGGGTGGTGGCGGGTTTAACGACACATTTATATGTTTGTGTGATCTAACCCAAAAAAACCTGTATTATGTCTGAACAGACTGTTCGGGCAAGTGCTGTTCGTGAGCACCTATGAAGGCAGGCACGGCACTCAACGAGGAGGTGGGTGCCTAGCACCATGCCCCGCATGCCTTGGTCTCCTCAGTGGTGATGTTTACACAACACACCAGGTACCCATTTGAGGCTGAGTCGACCTAGAGGAGGCCCATGATCAATTCACTGATGTTGACCGTGAACGGGAATCTAACTCGGGTTGCGGGGTTCATAGCGCAGTGTGCTAACAGCTACACTACCGCTCCCCATGATATCATCATCACCACCACCACCACCATCATTATTAAACTACATGCCCACGCCTCAACGCAACATGTCCCCATGTGTGGCTCACCGTGCGGGTAGTCGACCGCTAGGTAGGCGCATTCCTTGAGACTGAACTTCCTCTTGGAACCTAAGAGAGGACAATGGGGAGACAGAGATGGGGGGATCAGATGTTAACTACCTCGCCTGGTATATTTGAAGTCTGTGCGTCTCTCTCTCTCTCCCCATGGTGGTCACTGCATGGATTTTTGTCTGCGGGGCTTCCGGTTTTTCCCCTCCACATATAGAATCGACATCAAACGTTTTGAGTATTTGGTTTCGTATTGATAGCCAGGTCGTTTCTGAAAAAGAGCTATATAAGTCAGTGGGCCTCACCTGGTAAAATAAAAATAGTTAATAGAATTTGTTTTTTTTTTATTGATAGAGGATGAGAGAGGGAGAGAGAAGAGGATAGAGGGGTGAGAGGGAGATAATCAAACTCCGAGTCGAAGTGATTGATCTTGTCAATCTCTTATCACATGGGTTTCTGGTGGCCATCACTGTGACTCCGCCCACCCCTACCCCTACAGTGGGGGGGAGGGCAGGGACCCACCCTGGAAGGAGTGAGGCCTATACAGGAATGGGTGGGGCCTATACAGGAAAGGGTGGGGCCTATACAGGAAGGGGTGGAGCCTATACAGGAAGGGGTGGGGCCTATACAGGAAAGGGTGGGGTCCAAACAGGAAGGAGTGGGGCCTAAATTGGAAGGAGTGGGGTTTAAACAGGAAAGGCTGTAAATGTTCTTAGTTTGATGTGATGGCAGAATTAAGGAGTGATTTGCGCTCCGCTTATTGTAGTGAGTGTCGCTCCTCTGCCATCCACGGTAGCAGGAGGGCGACTGCCTCGAACTGCCCAGTAGCAGTGTCCTTCACGAGCCTCCTCCACAGAGTTTCCGTGTATGAAGAGACTATGTATGTAGATACTCTGTGCATGTAGAGTCTCTGTATGGAGGAGTATTGTAATGTAGAGTCTCTCTATGAAGAGACTCTATGTATGTAGATACTCTGTATGTGTAGATTCTCTGTATGGAGGAGTATTGTAATGTAGAGTCTCTCTATGAAGAGACTGTATGTATGTAGATACTCTGTGTGTGTAGATTCTCTGTATGGAGGAGTATTGTAATGTAGAGTTTCTCTATGAAGAGACTCTATGTATGTAGATACTCTGTGTGTGTAGAGTCTCTGTATGGAGGAGTATTGTAATGTAGAGTCTCTCTATGAAGAGACTTTATGTATGTAGATACTCTGTGTATGTAGAGTCTATGTATGGAGAAGTATTGTAATGTAGAGTCTCTCTATGAAGAGACACTATGTATGTAGATACTCTGTGCGTGTAGAGTCTCTGTATGGAGGAGTATTGGAATGAAGAGACTCTATGTATGTAGATACTCTGTGTGTGTAGAGTCTCTGTGTATGTAGAGTCTCTGTGTATGTAGAGCCTCTGTGTATGTAGAATATCTGTGTATGTAGATACTCTGTGTATGTAGATACTCTGTGTATGTAGAGTATCTGTGTGTGTAGAGTCTCTGTGTGTGTAGATACTCTGTGTATGTAGAGTCTCTGTGTATGTAGAGTCTCTATGTATGTAGATACTCTGTGTGTGTAGAGTCTCTGTGTATGTAGATGCTCTGTGTATGTAGATACTCTGTGTATGTAGAGTCTCTGTGTGTGTAGAGTCTCTGTGTGTGTAGATACTCTGTGTATGTAGAGTCTCTGTGTATGTAGAGTCTCTATGTATGTAGATACTCTGTGTGTGTAGAGTCTCTGTGTATGTAGATACTCTGTGTGTGTAGATACTCTGTGTGTGTAGAGTCTCTGTGTATGTAGATACTCTGTGTGTGTAGATACTCTGTGTATGTAGAGTCTCTGTGTATGTAGAGTCTCTGTGTGTGTAGAGTCTCTGTGTGTGTAGAGTCTCTGTTTGTGTAGAGTCTCTGTGTGTGTAGAGTCTCTGTGTATGTAGATACTCTGTGTATGTATATACTCTGTGTATGCAGATACTCTGTATGTGTAGAGTCTCTATGTATGTAGATACTCTGTGTATGTAGAGTCTCTGTGTATGTAGATACTCTGTATGTGTAGAGTATCTATGTATGTAGATACTCTGTGTGTGTAGAGTCTCTGTGTGTGTAGAGTCTCTGTGTATGTAGATACTCTGTATGTGTAGAGTCTCTATGTATGTAGATACTCTGTGTGTGTAGAGTCTCTGTGTGTGTAGAGTCTCTGTGTATGTAGATACTCTGTGTATGTAGATACTCTGTGTATGTAGATACTCTGTATGTGTAGAGTCTCTATGTATGTAGATACGCTGTGTATGTAGAGTCTCTGTGTATGTAGATACTCTGTATGTGTAGAGTCTCTATGTATGTAGATACTCTGTGTGTGTAGAGTCTCTGTGTGTGTAGATACTCTGTATGTGTAGAGTCTCTATGTATGTAGATACTCTGTGTGTGTAGAGTCTCTGTGTGTGTAGAGTCTCTGTGTATGTAGCTACTCTGTATGTGTAGAATCTCTATGTATGTAGATACTCTGTGTATGTAGAGTCTCTATGTATGTAGATACTCTGTATGTGTAGAATCTCTATATATGTAGATACTCTGTGTATGTAGAGTCTCTATGTATGTAGATACTCTGTATGTGTAGAGTCTCTATGTATGTAGATACTCTGTGTGTGTAGAGTCTCTGTGTATGTAGATACTCTGTATGTGTAGAGTCTCTATGTATGTAGATACTCTGTGTATGTTGATACTCTGTGTATGTAGAGTCTCTGTGTGTGTAGAGTCTCTGTGTATGTAGATACTCTGTATGTGTAGAGTCTCTATGTATGTAGATACTCTGTGTATGTAGATACTCTGTGTATGTAGAGTCTCTGTGTGTGTGGAGTCTCTGTGTGTATGTAGAGTCTCTGTGTATGTAAATACTCTGTATGTGTAGACTCTCTATGTATGTAGATACTCTGTGTATGTACAGTCTCTGTGTATGTAGAGTCTCTGTGTGTGTGGAGTCTCTGTGTGTATGTAGAGTCTCTGTGTATGTAGATACTCTGTATGTGTAGACTCTCTATGTATGTAGATACTCTGTGTATGTACAGTCTCTGTGTATGTAGAGTCTCTGTGTGTGTGGAGTCTCTGTGTGTATGTAGAGTCTCTGTGTATGTAGATACTCTGTGTATGTATATACTCTGTGTATGTAGATACTCTGTATGTGTAGAGTCTCCATGTATGTAGATACTCTGTGTGTGTAGAGTCTCTGTGTATGTAGATACTCTGTGTATGTAGAGTCTCTGTGTATGTAGATACTCTGTATGTGTAGAGTCTCTATGTATGTAGATACTCTGTGTATGTAGAGTCTCTGTGTGTGTAGAGTCTCTGTGTGTGTAGAGTCTCTGTGTATGTAGATACTCTGTGTATGTAGAGTCTCTGTGTGTGTAGATACTCTGTGTATGTAGAGTCTCTGTGTGTGTAGAGTCTCTGTGTGTGTAGAGTCTCTCTGTGTGTAGAGTCTCTGTGTATGTAGAGTCTCTCTGTGTGTAGAGTCTCTATGTGTGTAGATACTCTGTGTGTGTAGAGTCTCTGTGTGTGTAGAGTCTCTGTGTATGTAGAGTCTCTATGTATGTAGATACTCTGTCTGTGTAGAGTCTCTGTGTATGTAGATACTCTGTGTATGTAGAGTCTCTGTGTGTGTAGAGTCTCTGTGTGTGTAGAGTCTCTGTGTGTGTAGAGTCTCTGTGTGTGTAGAGTCTCTGTGTAGTCTCCTCACCGGGGTTCTTTGCAATTTCCGAGTGGTGGGAGCTGAGGCAGTCCTCCACTCTCTGGAAGCACGTGTCGTAGGCACACTCTGCAGGAGGCGCCACATCACCCGCGGTCAGCGCCACAGCCTCCGTGAGTGTGTGGCGTGGGTGGGTGCGTGGGTGTGCAGTGTGGGTGTGTGGGTGGGTGTGTAGTGTGGGTGCGTGGGTGGGTAGTGTGGGTGGGTGTGTAGTGTGGGTTCGTGGGTAGGTGTGCACTGTGGGTGTGCAGTGTGGGTGCGTGGGTGGGTGTGCACTGTGGGTGTGCACTGTGGGTGCGTGGGTGGGTGCGTGGGTGGGTGTGCACTGTGGGTGTGCACTGTGGGTGCGTGGGTGTGCAGTGTGGGTGCGTGCGTGGGTGTGTGGGTGGGTGTGTAGTGTGGGGAGCGATAGTGTAGCGGTTAGCGCGCTGCGCTATGATCCTGGCGACCCGGGTTCGATTCCCGCTCACGGCCAACACCAGTGACGATTATCTGAACCGGTCCGGGGCCTCCCCTAGGTCGACTCAGCCTCAAATGAGTACCTGGTGCGGTGTGTAAACATTGCCACTAAGGAGACAAAGGCGGTCGGGCGTGGTGCTGGCCACCCACCCCCTCGTGTACCGTTCCGGCCTTCATAGGTGCTCGCTAACAGCACTTGCCCCTACAGTCTGTTAAGGCTATATGGGGGATCTTTGTCTTTGTAGTGTGGGTGCGTGGGTAGGTGTGCACTGTAGGTGTGCACTGTGGGTGTGCACTGTGGGTGTGCACTGTGGGTGTGCACTGTGGGTGTGCAGTGTGGGTGCGTGGGTGCGTGGGTGTGTAGTATGGGTGCGTGGGTAGGTGTGCACTGTGGATGTGAGTCTGCGTGTGAATCTGTGTATCTCTGTGTGAGTCTGTGTGTGTCTGTTTGAGTCTGTGTGTGTGTCTGTGTGTGTCTGTGTGTGAGTCTGCGTGTGTATGTGAGTCTCTGTGTGTCTGTGTGAGTTAGTGACTCACGCTCGGCCTCCTTGGTGATTGCGTGTTCGTTCAGCTCCTTTAAGGCTACAGATGCAGAAACCAGGGAGAAGAACCATGAGCACACATGGAGCCTGCAGCGACCATCGCCAAACACACCGTGACCCCTACTCACCCCTTTACTGTGACCTCTATACCCTACCCTTGTCTATTCCCCCTGCACCCCTCTGGCATGACCCCTATCCCCTATCCCCTAGGTACCCCTCTACCATGACCAACTCCTCTACCCCATACCCTTCACGTAAACAAAACGTGGTGCCAATTAGTGACTACTTCAGCACTAACCGGTTGTGTGCTGGAGAGTGAACCACCAACAATAATTACAATTCTAGTAACTATGACGTTTCAATTGGTGCGATTACAACAACAACAATCAGCGGGTTAATCAGAGCCAGAATTATTAAGAAGTCTTCCTGTTTCAGTCTTCAATTGAGTAAAAATGATGTAATCACTGTGAGCCTATCTGGTGTGAAGATTGGGGGGGGTTAAAGTGGTCACATAAGTTACAATAGATCATATGAATCTAACAATATACAGTACAGTAGTCCCTCGGTTAACAGTGACATCGGGTTAACAGTTTTTGGGTTAGCGTTTCGCCTCCCATATTAACCCCATGGTTTAGACTTAACGTTACAAATGTTGACTAACGGTAATAAGTTTACGCTACGCACAGGGGTGACAATTTCGGCCAATCCAAAAGCTTGTAAGTGGTTGGTGAGCCATGCCCTCGGCCAATCAGCGACGCCATGGTGGTGAGATGTTAACTACCTCACCTGGTACACAGGAGGCTGTGGGTTCGATCCTGACCTTCTGACGCCTGTATATTTGGAGTTTGCAGTGTCTCTCTTTCCATGTGGTCGTGTAGATTTTTCTCCGGGTCCTCCGGTTTTTCCATCCACATTTAGAAACATGCATTTAGAGTATAGGCTGCTCTAAATTTCTACGTAATAAGCCACTTCATTGAGCCATCAATTGTGATGGCCAGGTCGATTATTTAAAAGAGCTACATAGCTCAATATGCCTTACCTGGTAAAATACAAATAGTTTAATTATATTTATGAGCCGCTTATACCTCGACTGGCTTTCTTTAATGTTATACGTTGTATGTTTTGGCAGCGGAAACAGCTCTCTCTGGTGCAGACTCGGTGATTTTTTTAAACTTAATTTTCAACTTATAAGTGAATTCGATTTTAATAGGTATTTTAGGTTGACAGTAGTTTTCATGGAACGGATAGAAAATGTTACCAGAGGGACTCCTGTACCTATTTTCGGTTGGGTTACTCACAGTTAAACAACATGCGGTGGATGCGTTTTACATTTAGTTTGTTGTGCCTTCCCACACCTGTGGGTGTTCCCACAGTGCTAATTGGTATTCAATTGTAACTACCTCGCATGGTATGCAGGTGGTCACTGGTTCGATCCCGACCCCGACAATGCCTGCTGTACGGTTTGCATGTCTCTCTCTCTCTCTCCCCTGTGATCGTGTGGATTTTTCTATGGGTCTTCCAATTTTGCCCTCCCCATTTAGATTCGACATCACGCATTCAGATTATTAGGCTACTGCTATACATGTACATGCCATGAGCCACTTCGTTGAGCTATCATTCGTGATAGGCAGGTCGCTTGTCAGAATAAGAGCTACGTGGCTCAGTGAGGCCTTACACCTGGTAAAATAATATAAAAACCCGGTCATAGTTTATGCAAGACAAAGATCCCCCCGTATAGCCTTCACAGACTGTTGGGGTGCGTGCCATTAGCAGATCAGATGAACCCCACTTTGACACGAGGACCGACGGGCACCCACCGTGAGCTTCGATCCGACGCTTCCATTCGTCTGCAAAGCACACCCGCTTATCCACCAGGTAGCCATTGTGCTTGCAAGCTGTAGCAGAACCACCATTACCACCATCATCATCATCATCGGTAGCAGAACCACAATTACCACCATCATCCTCGTGACCAATATCATCCACATCAGTAGCAGAACCACCATCGACCATCATCGTCATCATCAGTAGTAGAACCACCACTGCCATCATCAACATCATCATCCATATCGGTAGCAGCACCATCACCACCATCATCGTCTACATCAGCAGAACCACCACCGCCATCACCACCATTGTCGTGATCAATATTAACATAATCTTCCACATCAGTGGTAAAACCATAAGACAAAGCTCCCCCGTATAGCCTAAACAGACTGTTGGGGCAAGTGCTGTTTGCAAGTTGCAGCACCTATGAAGGCCGGCATGGCACAAGCGGGGGTGGGTGGCCAACTGCGCGCCCGGCTGCCATTGTCTCCACACCAGGTACTCATTTGAGACTGAGTAGACCTAGGGGAGGCCCAGTGTTTGCACTGCAACGTATTTTTTGCAATAACGCGGTTCGTCCATCGAGGGAACACCTTTCGCGCAATGCGGAATGTGCGCGCCATTAAAACGCGGAACTCGCGCACAGTTATAATGCGTGCACCATTACAACGCGTTTTCTGAGCGGTCGACGCTGAGCCACTTGCCTGAGATGCGCGGCTGAGCGGTGTGGCGATAACAGTATGCGGGAACGATATCGTGACGTGAAAGACGGGGGCACACCCTCGGTTATTTGTCCTGCCATGTGACCGCGTGGAATGCGTGGCAGTACATCGTTGTCGCGCCAAAATTGCATCGTCACCACATTATTTTGGGGGGAATCGTTATCTGCTTGACTTCGGCTCTTTTGATAACGCATCCGCTGCGGCCGCGAGCACGCTAGAGAACAAGGACTGCGCTTGTAATGAGCTACACGGCCACTTCCCTGCTCACAATGGACACCGCTGCCGCCCTACGCAAGATGGCCACAGCCGCCACTGATCGACCACCACCGCCACTGGTGTAGGCCAATCAGTTTCAAAGACAATGCATATATTTTGATTTAAAGCTTTCGTGACTGCAGGGATTCATATTCTTTGGTTCTTTCGGTAAAGTCACCACGTAGAAGAAGGGAAACAATAAAATAATAAAAATATAAAACAATACAATTCTCACGACGTTTCGACTGCGACAAAAGCAATCATCGTCAGCTGTGAAAACCACAGCAAGAAAATTTGAAAAAAGTGGTGGTTATTTTTAACGTTAGCAGTTTGTTCAGATGGACGAGTCCATCTATGTTCGGAAAAGAGTCGAAACGTCGTGAGAATTTTATTGTTTTATATTTTTATTATTTTATTGTTTCCCTTCTATGTGACTTTACCGAAAGAACCAAGAATATAAATGCATATATTATCAGAGCATGTTTTGTTTGCATGTTTTGCCACAAGTGCGTATCGTTAATGCAGACTTTATTCCTTGCAAAAGGAATCTATTTGGCGTTTGAACATCTTACCACCTCCTGTTTTATTGCCAGAAAGGCTAAAACCTATTATGTTCACACTGCCTCTGCTGCCCTACACAAGATGGCCACCTCCACTGCTGCCCTACAGAATGTGGCTACCGACACCCTACGCAAGATGGCCACCACTGCCTTGCCCTTTGCAAGATGGCAACTGATACCCTACACAAGATGGTCACCACTGCCATTCCCTACACACGATGGCAACCACTACCTTGCTTTATGCAAGATGGCAAATGACGTACTTGTCAGCGCGTCCATGGAGCCGCGCGAGTTGACGAGGCACTTCGCGTCGGTGTCGGTGAAGTGGTTGCCCTCGCAGACTAGAGGGGGAGGGGAAGCGCAAAGCGGCGTCACGCGACCAGGTCAAGGGTCGCTGGGGTTGTGGATCGACGGTGAGGGGTCAGGGATGGCGGATTAGGTGAGGGATTTGGGATGTCTGTTTACGATGAGTGGTTGGGGTAGAGTGGTAGAGAGGTAGAGTGGTAGAGAGGTAGAGTGGTAGAGAGGTAGAGTGGTAGAGAGGTAGAGTGGTAGAGAGGTAGAGTGGTAGAGAGGTAGAGAGGTAGAGTGGTAGAGAGGTAGAGAGGTAGAGTGGTAGAGAGGTAGAGTTGTAGAGAGGTAGAGAGGTAGAGTGGTAGAGAGGTAGAGTGGTAGAGAGGTAGAGTGGTAGAGAGGTAGAGTGGTAGGGGTAGAGTGGTAGAGAGGTAGAGTGGTAGAGAAGTCGAGTGGTAGAGTGGTAGATTGGTAGAGTGGTAGAGAGGTGGAGTAGTAGAGTGGTAGAGTGGTAGAGAGGTAGAGTGGTAGAGAGGTAGAGTGGTAGAGAGGTAGAGTGGTAGAGAGGTAGAGAGGTAGAGTAGTAGAGTGGTAGAGAGGTAGAGTGGTAGGGGTAGAGTGGTAGGGGTAGAGGGGTAGAGGGGTAGGGGTAGAGGGCTACAGTGGTAGGGGTAGAGTGGTAGAGGGGTAGGGGTAGAGGGCTAGAAGGGTACTGACTTTCTTCTTTACTGAGGTACTTGTTGAGTGGTGATTCACACTTCTTGCGTGTGAGCATACACTCTTCCATCTGACAGTCTGTAGGAAAAACATCACCACCATCACCACCATCGGCACCGCCACCATAAACAACAACCGCTATTAGCCACTAAGTGGCGGTGACGTCACCACATGAAGTGTCGATCGCTTGCTGGCAAGGAGGTCACGGGACAGACCCAGGTGCCACGGGTTGACTGACTAAGATGACTGGCAGATTCACCACCTGCGCCCCCTACTGTGCCAACTTGATGGTTTTTAACCATGGTGTTCTGCTTGGTGTGTCACTGATTTGCCCTCCTACTGCCCATTAGCTTCCTTCACGAGCCTCCTCCATAGATGCCGATCTTGACACCGTTGTAACCGGTCATTGGCAACTCCACTCAGCTCCACATCCTCCCCTACCGCATCATTCCACCTTTTCTCCAGCCCATATCATCACCACCACCACCATCACCACCATCATCACCAACATCACCACAATCATTGTCATCACAGAGGCACTTACTTGAGATGTCCTCAGCCGTCTGATCTGTTTTCTTGGCAATGCAGACGGCAGTGGCATTGAGGCACAGCTCGTACTTGCAATCTGCATTGAAACGGATCACATACCAGATACAATGCTAGATGACAAGCCAGCTCAAAGACCAGATAATGCAGTATATCACTCACGTACCAAATCACACACCAAACAAAGTCATATCACGGATCGTATTTCATGCCAGATCACGGACCAGATTACAAGTCAGATCCCAAACCAGATCACAGACCATATTACAAGTCAGATCACAGAGCATATCACTGACCAGATCACAGAGCAGACCAGAAGGCAGATCACAGACTAGATCATGAACATACCAGATTACTCATGAACAGACCAGATCTTAGACCAAATACAAGTCAGATCACAGACCAGACTAGATGGCAGATCACAGACCAGATCACTCACAGACCAGATTACAAACCAGATGATAGACCAGATGACAAGTCAGAGCATAGACCAGACCACTCACAGACCAGATCACAGACCAGATTACAAGTCAGATAACTGACGATATCACTAACAGACCAGATTACAAGGCAATTGACAAACCAGATCACTGACTAGATTACAAGTCAGATCAAAGACCAGATCACAAACAGACCAGATCAGAGACCAGATTACAAGTCAGATCACAAACCAGATCACTGACCAGATGATAGATCAGGTTACAGAACAGATCACAGACCAAATCAGTGACCAGATCACATACCAGATCACTAACAGACCAGGTCATAGACCAGATTGCAAGTCAGATGACAGACCAGACCGCTTGCACACACACACACCCACACGCATGCATGCGCGCGTCTGTTGTCCTGACCGTGGATTTGTTTGAGAGAAAAGCCGCACTTGCGTTTGATTTCTTCATCGCTCGGTTGATCTGTGTGAACACAGCACAGGGGTTAAACACACGTGTCCACATAAAGGCGTAGATCCCCCTTGTAGCGTTAACAGACTGTTTGGGTAAGCGCTGTTAGTGAGTAGCAGCACCTGTGAATGCCGGCACAGTACACGGGGTGAATAGTTCCACACCTGGCCGCCTCTGACTCCCCTTTGATGATGTTTAGGACACACTGCACCAGGTACTCATTTTATGGCTGGACCGAATCAGATAATCGTCACCGGTGTTGGCCGTGAGTGGAAATTGAACTACAACAACAACAGCCGCCATTTGTCACTACATTGTGGTGACGTCACCACGGCACCTTTACCAGGCCAGGTACACGTGAAGTGTGGCAGGATGTCTACTGGCAGGTCACGGAACGGACCCTGCAGGTGTTATGGGTTTACTGAAATGACTGGCAAATAAACCACCTGTGCCCCCTACTCTGCCAACTTGCTGTGTTTTAGCCGATGGGCACTCCGTTCATTGTTGCGAGCGTCGCTCCTCTGCCCTCCATTGTTGCTGGAGGGGGACTGCCTCCAACTGCCCAGTAGCGTCTTTCATGAGCCTCCCGTACATAAGCCGATATTGACACCGCTGGTTCCGGTCATCCGGAAGTCTACTCAGCCTAATATCCTCCTCTACCACATCAGCTCCATCTGTTCTGTAGCCCGTGCTGCGACCCATTTAGCCTCCTCTATCTGGCCAAACAGAAGCTGCTTGGGCATGTGGTGGCTGGGCATGCAGGCTACATGACCAGTGAACTCAGCCTTGCCTACCAGAAGAGCTCACCGATGGAACTGTATCCAGATCTTTCAAGGATTTGTGAGCTCCTCACACAAAACAGACAAGTTAAATCCAGGACGGATCGTAGGCAGGCCAGCCTAAATGTTTCTAACCGGCGAAGATGTTCCATTAGGGGGGTCCACGTTTTGCAAGCATAGAGAAGGGAGGGCATGACTGTGGCCGAGAAGACCTGAAACTTCGTGTGGAGCGACAGACTAGGTAGCTTTCACACAGCGTTACGCACCCAATGAAGAGATAATGCCGCTCAACTGATCCAGAGTGAGACCTCTGCTGTCAAACCGGAGCTGGTCATAAGCACACTGCCCAGGTATGGAAACCTCTCTACTCCCTCCACAACTACTGCATCATCAATCAGCCGTTGAGGGGGTGGAGTGTTTGATGGCAACAAATACCTAGGCAGGTGCTTAGTTTTGTTGGGGCTGATGGTAAGACCCCACATATCTATTTAAAACAAAATGAACCTGCCCACAAATGATAGCTCAGCGAAGTGACTTATCAAGTGGACAAAGCCAAAACCTCTCAAGGTATGTTTAATTTGTAGGGGAAAACCAGGGGACTCTTAGAAAAAACACTCGACCAAGGGGAGAGAGGCATGTAAACTCATACTCCAAATATACCGGCGACAGGGTCTCGAGATCAAACCCACGAGTACCATGGCACCACTTTTTAGAAGTACGCTGCAGGTTCAGCAGCAGCACCTCCAACTCCTCTGAGTGTGCCGCAATCACAACATCATCAGCATACATAACATGGTTGATCAATAGGGAGCCATTCCTCGACCGCACCCGGGCATTGATCAATCTCCCATTGTATCTGTACCATATGGAAATTCCTCCGGTACAGCCATAGAAGGCTCCTTGAACTACGTGGTCGAAAAATATGTCAATTCATTTAGGAGCCAGAGGAGATCCCTGTCCCACCCCAAGGTGAACAGGGAATGACACTGACTCCTGGCCACATAGCTTTAGCTGGGCCTGCCCACAATCAAGAAGGTCCGTAATGAGTCAGGGACCCCTAAACACGAAGAACAATCTAGAGCCCTACCCAGGTCAATAAAGCAGAGATGGAGGTCCTGTTGGAATTCCCTAGATCTCTGCTGTAGCAAAAAGACATAAAATATGGCATCTGTGACGAACCGCCCTGAAATCACATTGCGGCTCTGCAAGCCTCTCCTCAGTGTGCCTTGCAAGGGGGCGATGTTGAATAATCCTTGTCAGGATCTTTCCCGGAAGGCCTGCAAAGGAAAATTACGGGGTGGGTGGCCAACACCATGCCCAGCCGACTTTATCTCCCCAATGGTGATGTTTTACACACCGCACCAGGTACTCATTTGAGACTGAGTCAACCTAGGGGAGGCCCAGGACCGGTTCAGATAATCGTCAATGGTGTTTGTCGTGAGCGGGAATCGAACCCGGGTCGCCAGGTTCATAGCACAGCGCGCTAACCACTACACTACCGCTCCCCACATGGGTACACACACGTGTACACACACACACGTCTACACACACGTGCACACACACACGTGTACACACGTGCACACACACACACACACATGTACACGCGTGCACACACACACATACACATATATACACACACACGTGTACACATACGTCTACAAAACAAAGATCCCCCGTATAGCCTTAACAGACTGTAGGGGCAAGTGCTGTTAGCGAGCACCTATGAAGGCCAGGACGGTACACGAGGGGGTGGGTGGCCAACACCATGCCCGACCGCCTTTGTCTCCCCAGTGGCAATGTTTTTATCCACCGCACCAGGTACTTATTTGAGGCTGAGTCTACACACACGTGTACACACACGTGTACGCACATGGCTACACGTGGTGACTATTCACAGACGTATCCTTCCGTCATCTCACCACTCTGAGCTGTGATGGAACAAACGATGGTGAGCAGCAGTAGGGTGAGGAGGTACAGAACATCTCGAGTCGGGGCCATGGTTTCTCCACTCAGTGTTTACTCCTCGTGTGACCAATGGACCTGCAGGAGACACGGGGTGGAGGAGACATGGGGACGAGGAGACACGGGGAGAAGGGAGAGACACGGTATTGCATACATGCCTTCTTTGGTTCTTTCGGTAAAGTCACGTAGAATGAGAATAAAACAATAAAACAAAATAAGACAATAAAATTCTCACGACGTTTCGGCCACAACACAAGTGGCCTTCTTCAGATGAAGGAACAGAACTGTCGGGACGACAGTGCTTCAATGAACGCTGCTAAGATTCGCAGCGTCTTTTAAGCTGGGTGGGAGAAGTAAAGCGCCTTGACAAAGGAGTTTACATATCAAACAGGAAAATAAGTTGCAGCAGTAGAGGTTAGTGTAAATGCGGTTGGCATTAGATTAGGGTCGCGGCATCTCTTCAGAAAGGTGAGAGACTCGATTAGTTTAGCCTTCTTATCTCGGAGTTTGTTGAAGGATCTTAAGGTTATATATATAGACAAGAGTGACATATTCTTTGGTTCTTTCGGTAAAGTCACGTAGGATGAGAATAAAATAATAAATTGATAAAATAAAATAACACAATAATATTCTCACGACGTTTCGGCCACAACACAAACGGCCTTCATCAGGTGAAGGGACGAGACTGTCTGGTAGGACAGCGCTGGAGTGAAAGAGCCACGTTCAGATCACGGCCTTTAAGCTGTGTGAGAGGAACAAAGCGCCCTCAACTTTAGCACCACGGATAGCTACGGGCCCCGTTCAGACGGACGAGTTCATCCATGGTCGGAACAGAGGAGGGGGAGAGAGACAGCTGCGAGGCGCTATTATACTCCATGTTGTAAACCATACCATTAACCGTGGTGTGAGAGGTATTAAGAGTCAATGCTGGCGAAAGAGCTGCGGTCTGAAGGTCATCGTAAAAATACAATTAATTAAGAACAGAAATGGTTTAAAACATCTTTCCAGTGGTTAAGATGAATCAAGATGAATCATTGCAGTCACGAAAGCTTTAAATCGAAATTTAAGAGTGACATCGCCTATTTTTTTTCATGTAAATTTCTTTTTCATGTCTGGATTTAGCGAGTCATAAAAAAAAACGCAGTAACGGAAGGCTGTGAACTCCTTCCTTGAGACAACAAAGTCCAAAGGAGCACGCCCTGCTGCCTCGCCCTCACACAAAGAGGCTCGGGGCATCTGGAGGTTCATTAAACCACAAGCTTTGGTTTGAAAAAGTTGTAAAGTTTGATAGACCACCATCTCATAGGAATATTTTCAAACATCATAATATTAAACGTTTACTTGATGATAGAATGTATATGATGATGTAGCTCAGATCAAAAGGTTAAATATGACTATTTTCGTATATTTTTTATTCACAATTACTATTACGCCACACAGTCTGGGATAAGCAGGTACACAAAATGCAACCTGGATGTTGTGTCTGCTCATGATTTTGGAAATCTTTTTAGTGACCCCTGCTATGTATGGCAAGGTGATGGTTTTGATCGGGTCCTCAGATGGTTATTTCCCAACGGTTGAGGTGACAGCTTTACGGATTATGTAGCCTGAATATCCATTCATCTTGAGAGCTTGGTGTAAGTGTTCCAGTTCACTGGCTAGGTGATGACTGTTGGAAATACATCATTGAAGATTTGGTTCAACAAGGACTGAATGCTGATGTACCGGCCAGTGAACTGGAACACGTACACCAAGCTCTCAAGATGAATGGATATTCAGACTACACAATCCGTAAAGCTATCACCCCAACCGTTGGGAAAAAACAAACATCTGACGACCCAATCAAAACCATCACCTTGTCATACATAGCAGGGGTCACTAAAAAATGTACAAAATCATTAGCAAACACAAGATCCAGCTTCGATTTAACACAGTACATAAAATTCGTGATCTGATCCCATCTGTGAAGGATCTGATCCCTGACATGCAATATCCCGGTGTCTACAAACTAAGCTGTAGCAGTAGTTACATTGGGGAAACTAAGCAACATGTCTCGGACCGTGTTCGTGAACATAAGGCAGATTTGAAACACGGTAGGACCAATACCTCGGCCGTGGCTGATCATTGTTTTAATGCGGTGGGCTCACACGAAATTTATTTCTCTAAGACGAATGTACTGGCTATCACCAAATATTCGTTCATGAAGCCATCTACATGTATAGACACAGACACAATTTCAACGGAGAAGATGGGTACAAACTTAGCAATCATTGGAAGGACGTCATCAACCAGTTTACGTCATAACGGGCTGGGATGTTCCCATTCTACCACCTTCCGATGTTAGTTGTCCTTTACGCCCATCTCAAACTTGCGCTTTCACAGGATTCACGCGAACACAGCCACTCCGCACGCCGACCACCCCCCAGTTGTGGCTCTGCGATTTCCAATTAACGTGCTAATCTCTCATTAACATGCTAATCTTTCATTAACATGCTCATCTCTCATTAACATGGTAATGTATCATTAACGTGCTCATCTCTCGTTAACATGCTAATCTATCATTAACATGCTAATTTTCACCTGGCAGCCCTTTGATTGGTGGAAAACCAACCACCGGCGGGTTGGCTGCCCACAATTTGCATTAACATTGGCTGCTGACATTTGGGCTACGCCCATTTCAAGCCCTTATAAAGAGTTTGCCTTTGGAAGCTAACCCCCCCTTTTTCGCGAAGACGACCGCTTGTGTTGCGATCGAAACGTCGCGTTTTTGTTTTGTTTGTTATTTCCTTTGAACCGTTCTACGTGACTTTACCGAAAGACCCAAATAATACGTTGTCCTAAGCTATAGGCTGTAAAAGTTCTGTGGTCCAAGCGACCGATCACCAAATGACAACGGTTTTGATGAGTTCTGGAGAGTGAATCGAGGGGCAGCGATGATCGGCGCAACAGCAGGAGACCTCCCGAGGGAGGGTGGTGCCGGAGCCGCTGGGCAACCCAGCTGGTGACGAGGAACGAGTAGCGGCGAAGCGGCCGAGTCGCGAGCTAACTGCAGCGGTGGACGGCTCTGAGTGGACAGCGAGCCGCGTGTTCGCAGCACACAGCAGCAGCGGGCCGGGAACTACTGATCAACGCTCCCTGCTGGGACTTGAGGTATTTTCGGTTTACAGAGGCAGAAGACGAAAACGCATCCATCACGTGGGCCACGCAGCTCACAGGCGGCGACGCCACCTCGTGCACGGGAACGGACTCGCATTGCACTTTGCGTCGCAGCTGGTGGACCGTGGGATCACGATTGCCTCCCTGGTACACAAACCCACGGTTATCGGGATGAATACTATGGCTGAGATGGTAGCTGTTGTTTTTTCTTCTTTCAATCGCATTTCACTAATGCGATCGTTGATGTTCTTCTAACCATTTGATGAGCATTGAATTTATGAACCCATATGCCTGCATGAATACGATGATTTTATTAAATATGGGCAGTTTGTTTTATTTCGATTTAAAGCTTTCGTGACTGCAATGATTCATCTTCTTTGGTTCTTTCGGTAAAGTCACGTATAATGAGAATAAAATAATGAATTGATAAAATAAAATAACATAACACAATAATATTCTCACGACGTTTCGGCCACAACACAAGCGGCCTTCATCAGGTGAAGGGACGAGACTGTCTGGTAGGACAGCGCTGGAGTGAAAGAGCCACGTTCAGATCACGACCTTTAAGCTGTGTGAGAGGGAACAAAGCGCCTTGACAAAGGAATTAGCATATAATTTAGCACTGAAATGGCTGAATGATTAGCTTGTGACTGGTCACAGAAATAGCTATGTTAAAAGTTAAAGCATACACATCCGCAGAGGCACCCCTTGACAAAGGAATTTCTACGTGACTTTACCGAAAGAACCAAAGAAGTCTGTTTTATTTTAATCACGCAATCTTGCAAATCTGCTCGTTGAAGCCTCTGAACATTTGACGAGGATATTTTTTTGAACACGTATGCTGACACTGATACTGTTGCTGATGGTTAGCCTGTAAGTAGTCTTTGATCACGTGATCGTTAGATCCGATTGTCGATGCTTCTGACCATTTTAGACGCGTAATTTTTGGACACGCATTGCGTACGAATATTGCTTTATTTTTCATCACATGATGGTGAATATTCGCCAATATTTGTTTTTTTGTTATTGAATACCGATTGATGAGCACGGATATTTGCATGGATGCTGTCGTTGCTATTTATTCCTGTTGATAAGAGGTTGATGTTCGAGTGAGATTAAAGTTGCTTAGATTAAAAGCAGGTTCCGAGTGCTTCTTTCCTACATTCATGCATCATCGTCGTAATGACGAACTGAATCATGCGGTGAGATCTCAATCCCAAGACCTGACATAATTACACACTTAATAATTGTTAAAGCGAGAAGAGGGGGAGACAGAGGGAGAAGAAAGACACGGGGAGGAGAGAGACACAGGGAGTAGACACAGGGGGGAGACACAGGGAGGAGAGAGACACGGGGAGGAGAGAGACACAGGGAGGAGAGAGACACAGGGAGGAGACAGACACGGGGAGAAGAGAGACACAGGGAGGAGAGAGACACAGGGAGGAGACACATGGAGGAGAGAGACACGGGGAGGAGAGAGACACATGGAGGAGAGAGACACGGGGAGGAGAGAGACACATGGAGGAGAGAGACACAGGGAGGAGAGAGACACAGGGAGGAGACACATGGAGGAGAGAGACACGGGGAGGAGAGAGACACATGGAGAAGAGAGACACAGGGAGGAGAGAGACACATGGAGGAGAGAGACACGGGGAGGAGAGAGACACGGGGAGGAGAGAGACACGGGGAGGAGAGAGACACAGGGAGGAGAGAGACACGGGGAGGAGAGAGACACGGGGAGGAGAGAGACACATGGAGGAGAGAGACACGGGGAGGAGAGAGACACGGGGAGGAGAGAGACACGGGGAGGAGAGAGACACAGGGAGGAGAGAGACACAGGGAGGAGACACATGGAGGAGAGAGACACAGGGAGGAGAGAGACACAGGGAGGAGAGAGACACAGGGAGGAGACACGGGGAGAAGAGAGACACAGGGAGGAGAGAGACACGGGGAGGAGAGAGACACGGGGAGGAGAGAGACACAGGGAGGAGAGAGACACGGGAAGGAGAGAGACACGGGGAGGAGAGAGACACGGGGAGGAGAGAGACACAGGGAGGAGGAGAGAGACACAGGGAGGAGAGAGACACAGGGAGGAGGAGAGAGACACAGAGAGGAGAGAGACACGGGGAGGAGAGAGACACGGGGAGGAGATAGACACAGGGAGGAGAGAGACACAGGGAGGAGAGAGACACGGGGAGGAGAGAGACACAAGGAGGAGAGAAACACGGGAAGGAAAAGACACAGGGAGGAGGAGAGAGACACAGGGAGGAGAGAGACACGGGGAGGAGAGAGACACGGGGAGGAGATAGACACAGGGAGGAGAGAGACACGGGGAGGAGAGAGACACAGGGAGGAGAGAGACACGGGAAGGAGAGAGACACGGGGAGGAGAGAGACACGGGGAGGAGAGAGACACGGGGAGGAGAGAGACACAGGGAGGAGGAGAGAGACACAGGGAGGAGAGAGACACAGGGAGGAGGAGAGAGACACGGGGAGGAGAGAGACACAGGGAGGAGAGAGAGACGAGGAGGAGAGAGACACAGGGAGGAGAGAGACACAGGGAGGAGGAGAGAGACACAGGGAGGAGAGAGACACAGGGAGGAGAGAGACACAGGGAGGAGAGAGACACAGGGAGGAGAGAGACACGGGGAGGAGAGAGACACAGGGAGGAGAGAGACACGGGGAGGAGAGAGACACCGGGAGGAGAGAGACACGGGGAGGAGAGAGACACGGGGAGGAGAGAGACACCGGGAGGAGAGAGACACGGGGAGGAGAGAGACACCGGGAGGAGAGAGACACGGGGAGGAGAGAGACACAGGGAGGAGAGAGACACATGGAGGAGAGAGACACGGGGAGGAGAGAGACACATGGAGGAGAGAGACACAGGGAGGAGAGAGACACAGGGAGGAGAGAGACACGGGGAGGAGAGAGACACAGGGAGGAGAGAGACACATGGAGGAGAGAGACACAGGGAGGAGAGAGACACAGGGAGGAGAGAGACACATGGAGGAGAGAGACACAGGGAGGAGAGAGAGACGGGGAGGACAGAGACACAGGGAGGAGGAGAGAGACACAGAGAGGAGAGAGACACGGGGAGGAGAGAGACACGGGGAGGAGAGAGACACGGGGAGGAGAGAGACACAGGGAAGAGAGAGACACAGGGAGGAGAGAGACACGGGGAGGAGAGAGACACGGGGAGGAGAGAGACACGGGGAGGAGGAGAGAGACACTGGGAGGAGAGAGACACAGGGAGGAGGAGAGAGACACAGGGAGGAGAGAGACACAGGGAGGAGAGAGACACAGGGAGGAGAGAGACACGGGGAGGAGAGAGACACGGGGAGGAGAGAGACACGGGGAGGAGGAGAGAGACACTGGGAGGAGAGAGACACGGGGAGGAGAGAGACACGGGGAGGAGAGAGACACAGGGAGGAGGAGAGAGACACAGGGAGGAGAGAGACACGGGGAGGAGAGAGACACGGGGAGGAGAGAGACACGGGGAGGAGAGAGACACATGGAGGAGAGAGACACAGGGAGGAGAGAGACACGGGGAGGAGAGAGACACGGCGAGGAGAGAGACACGGGGAGGAGAGAGACACTGGGAGGAGAGAGACACGGAATGGAGGGGGAGGAGGAGACACGGAATGGAGGTGGAAGTGGAGGAGGCGGGAGGGGTGATGAGGAAGTGGAGGATGCCAGTGGTCAGAGTGAGAGCGAGTTCGTGGCTGGGCGAGTTCCCTTCCTGCTGCCCGACCGTGCGAACTTTGGGCAAGAAAACGGCCGAGGGCTGTGACCCCCCACGGCCTCTCTGCACCGCGACCCGGGAGCCAACGTTGGACCAACGTTGCATTAACGTTGGCCCAATGCTTCCAACCACTTGCTAATGTTGGTCTAATGTTGGAGCAACGTTGGACCAATGCTTCCAACCACTTGCTAATGTTGGTCTAACGTTGGACGAACGTTGGACCAATGCTTCCAAGCACTTGCCAATGTTGGTCTAACGTTGGACGAACGTTGGACTAACGTTGGCCCAATGCTTGGTCCAATGATGCATGTTTACCGAGCTCACAATGCAGTCATTAATCGTTTAAAGTATATTTTACACAGCAAAGACAAATGTCCCCCGTGTAGCCTCTAACAGACTGTAGGGGCAAGTGCTGTTAGCGAGCACCTATGAAGGCCGGCACGGCCAGCACCACGCCCGGCCGCCTTTGTCTCCCCAGTGGCGATGTTTTTATCCACCGCACCAGGTACTCATTTGAGGCTGAGTCGACCTAGGGGAGGCCCAGGACCGGTTCAGATAATCGTCACTGGTGGTGTTGGCCGTGAGCGGGAATGGAACACGGGTCGCCAGGTTCATAGCGCAGCGTAGCGCTAACCGCTACACCACCGCTCCCCACATAGACACACACACAGACACACACACAGACAGTGACACATTCGACAGTCACATTGGGGCCGTCCATAAATGACGTCACGCGATTTTGGACGATTTTTTTACCCCCCCCCCCCGCGCATCGTCACACGGCGTCACAAAAAGTCAGACCACCCCCCCCTCAAAAATGACGTCACAAAACTCTGCCCCTCCCCCCCCCCAAAAAAAAACATGCTTCAAATCGCTTTAAACTATCGTCATTGTAGCGCGTATTTAAAGTGGCGAAGCACTCTGATTATTGTAGGAGAAAACATTTATTAAAAATTGTATTTAATAAAGTAGAAACGTGTTGTCTATATTTAGTTATAAAGTTGCGCATTTTTACGTGACATCACATTTCTCAAACTCCTCCCACCTCGTCACAAATGTCTGACCCCCCCCCCCCCCAGGTGCGTGACGTCATTTATGTACGGCCCCATAGACAGAATCACATAGTGACACAGACAGGCTCACACAGACTCACACACAGACTCACACAGACTCACAGACTCACACAGACTCACACACAGACTCACACACAGACTCACAGACTCACACAGACTCACACACAGACTCACAGACTCACACAGACTCACACAGACTTACACAGACTCACAAGACTCACACAGACTCACACACAGACTCACACAGACTCACAAGACTCACACAGACTCACACACAGACTCACACAGACTCACAGACTCACACAGACTCACACACAGACTCACACACAGACTCACAGACTCACACAGACTCACACACAGACTCACAGACTCACACAGACTCACACAGACTTACACAGACTCACACAGACTTACACAGACAGACTCACACAGACTCACACAGACTTACACAGACTCACACAGACTCACACACAGACTCACACAGACTTACACAGACTTACACAGACTCACACAGACTCACACAGACTCACATAGACAGACTCACAGACTCACACAGACACACACAGACTTACACAGACTCACACAGACTCACATAGACAGACTCAGACAGACTCAGACACTCACACAGACTCACACAGACAGACTCACAGACTCACACAGACTCACATAGACAGACTTACAGACTCACACAGACTCACACAGACTTACACAGACCCACACAGACTCACACAAAGACTCACACAGACTCACACAGACTCACACAGACTTACACAGACAGACTCACACAGACTCACACAGACTTACACAGACTCACACAGACTTACACAGACTTACACAGACTCACACAGACTCACATAGACAGACTCACAGACTCACACACAGACTTACACAGACTTACACAGACTCACACAGACTCACATAGACAGACTCAGACAGACTCAGACACTCACACAGACTCACACAGACAGACTCACAGACTCACACAGACTCACATAGACAGACTCACAGACTCACACAGACTCACACAGACTTACACAGACCCACACAGACTCACACAAAGACTCACACAGACTTACACAGACTCACACAGACTCACACAGACTTACACAGACTTACACAGACAGACCCACACAGACTCACACAGACACACACAGACTCACACACAGACTTACACAGACTCACACATACTCACACAGACTCACACAGAGATACTCACACAGACTCACACAGACTCACACAGACAGACTCACACAGACCCACACAGACTCACACAGACTCACACAGACTCACACAGGGAGACTCACACAGACAGACTCACACAGACTCACACAGACAGACTCACACAGACTCACACAGACAGACTCACACAGACTCACACAGACAGACTCACACAGACTTACACAGACTTACACACAGACTCACACAGACTCACACAGACAGACTCACACAGACTCACACAGACTCACACAGACTTACAGACAGACTCACACACAGACTCATACAGACTCACACAGACTCACACAGACAGACTCACACAGACTCACACAGACAGACTCACACAGACTCACACAGACAGACTCACACAGACTTACACAGACTTACACACAGACTCACACAGACAGACTCACACAGACAGACTCACACAGACTCACACAGACTTACAGACAGACTCACACACAGACTCACACAGACAGACTCACACAGACTCACACAGACAGACTCACACAGACTCACACAGAGAGACTCACACAGAGAGACTCACACAGACTCACATAGACAGACTCACAGACTCACACAGACTCACATAGACAGACTCACAGACTCACACAGACAGACTTACACACAGACTCACACAGACTCACACAGACAGACTCACACAGACTCACACAGACAGACTCACAGACTCACACAGACTCACACAGATAGACTCACACAGACAAGACTCACATAGACAGACTCACAGACTCACACAAACTCACACAGACAAGCCTCACATGGACAACCCCACACGTTCACTCTCACCTCGTCAATCTCTCCCCGTGCTCTGCGCTCAGAAGGGGATTTCCAAGACCACTTCATCTCAGCCCTGCCCCAGCCCTTCACCCTCGGCCTGGAATGGACTCGCCCGGCCTCACGCGCTCACAGAGACACAACGCGGCTGGGTCAGTCCACTGCGATGGGGAAGGGAGGTGGGGGGAGTCGGCGATTACGTCGAGAATGAGAATCGTCACTTCTACAAATTCGCGGAGGCGATGGTTTGTGGGCGTGTCCAGGTGTTGTGTGTCTTGCGGTGTTGTGCGGAGGAGGAACAGAGCGGTGGCGCTGCGGTTAGCGCGTCTGCGCCGCGCATCCGGCAGTGTCCCGAGTTCGATTCCCCATCGCACGGCCACCACCACCGGTGAAGAATATCTGGACCTCCCCTAGGTTGACTCAGCCTCAAATAGGTATCCAAGTGCGGCGCGTGGTGAATATTGTTATTGGGGAGACAAAGGCGGCCGGGCGCGGTGCTGGCCACCCACCCCCTCGTGTGGCGTGCCGGCCTTCATAGGCGCTGCTCGTTAACAGCCCTTGCCCCAGCAGTCTATGGAGACTATACGGGGGATCTTTGTTCTGGTGCATCTGCCAGTCATCTCAGTCAACCCATGGCACCTGCTGGGTCTGTCCCCGTGACCGCATGCACCTAGCCTGGCACAGCAGTCAACCCATGGCACCTGCTGGGTCTGTCCCCGTGGCCGCATGCACCTAGCCTGGCAGAGCAGTCAACCCATGGCACCTGCTGGGTCTGTCCCCGTGACCGCATGCACCTAGCCTGGCACAGCAGTTAACCCGTGGCACCTGGGTCTGCCCGTGACCACATGCACCTAGCCTGGCACAGCAGTCAACCCATGGCACCTGCTGGGTCTGTCCCCGTGACCTCCACTTGCACCTAGCCTGGCACAGCAGTCAACCCATGGCACCTGCTGGGTCTGTCCCCGTGACCTCATGCACCTAGCCTGGCACAGCAGTTAATCCGTGGCACCTGGGTCTGCCCGTGACCACATGCACCTAGCCTGGCACAGCAGTCAACCAATGGCACCTGCTGGGTCTGTCCCCGTGACCTCCACTTGCACCTAGCCTGGCACAGCAGTCAACCCATGGCACCTGCTGGGTCTGTCCCCTTAACCTCCTGCCAAAGGGCCTTCTACACACCACGTGACCTCGAAGTGCACATCGTCTGGCACAAGCGCCTTGTTGACGTCATCGCCGGCTCTTGTTCTGGGGAGCGGTGGGGCAGCAGTTAGCGCTGCTGCACATCGATCCCGGCAAGAGGCCCGCGAGAGAATCCCGGGCCAACCAATTGGCATGCGGCTGGAACAGGGGTCACCAAACTACGGCCCGCGGGCCACATCCGGCCCGCGGGCCACATCCGGCCCGCGGGCCACATCCGGCCCGCGGGCCACATCCGGCCCGCGGCGTCAGTCCATCAGGCCCGCCGACGGTACTTGAATTTGGTTGATAAAAACGTATGGAACACGAGACGTTGTGATACCATTTAAATTTAAATATTATGTTTAGAATACCAGGAGATCTTCACGCGTGCGGAGACCTCCTTACTGCTATGTGCCTTATACATTTACTATTTAAAATGTTAAACTATTGTATCTAGATTTTCTTGTTTATTGTAATGTTTGCTTATTTCGCGCCATCCCAAGTACTTCCCCGGCTCGTGGTAGCTCCGCCTACGCTCTGACGTTACCATGGTGTACATGGCAACGCACACAAACACGCATCTTTCCCGCCCCCAAGCATTGAACAGAATGATTATGCGGCCCGCGCTCGTCATTCTATCAGTTATCCGGCCCGCTGTGAAAAAAGTTTGGTGACCCCTGGGCTGGAAGCTTTGGGGGTCAACGTTGATGCAACATTGGCCGGCCATCATAACCGTAACAGCACTTGCCTCAACAGCCACTGTGCGCCAACTGGGGGAGATTTGTCTGTGGTATGAGGTGTCAGGGGCTTTTTGAATCTCAAGGGTTGAAATTAAATACCCACTTTCGATACCCACATCGCCTCCATCGTGGTCTAGCTACTGCTAGATGGAGATCAGTGTGGTGGTGGTGGTGATGATGATGCCTCTACCCTGCGTGTGTTCCCAAATCCGCGTCTTCCTCTTTCTGGTTGCTGGTGTATAATGGGATTGACGCAAATAGAATGCGGAACAACTACAGAGGCAACGAATTCCACGTATAGCCTCAGCAGACTGTTGGGGCAGCGTGCTGTTAGTAGTAGCGAGCAGTAGCAGCGCCTACGAAGGCTACCGGCACTGTGGCACACGAGGGGGTGGGTGGCGGCCAGCAACCACGCCCGCCCGAACGCCTTTGTCTCCCCAGTGATGAACATGCTGCTGATTATGCAGATGCTCACGATGACTAACCATCAGTTGGATGGAAAATCCCCGGCCTTGTTTTCCCAGAATCAATAAATAAATAGGGTATATATATTTTTAAAAAACGCGGGTGGCGATTAATAATAATTGATAGAAATATATTGTATTAATTTCGTTAATTAAATAAATTTATTATCGTGATTAAATGAAGTGGCTTAGCATGTGGAAATTGAAAGCAGTCAATAACTTTGCATTTTGACTGCTTGTGTTGTGGTTAATGCAAACATGGTCCCTTGTATAAAGGTGTCAGTTTTGGTGCCAGATAAAAGGGTAAAAACATATTACTATATCTTGCTACTGGCAAAGGACGTCTCATAATGTAAATGCTTACCCCGAGCTCTCAATACTCTGAAAGTGCGCTGTTTTTGAGTTGTACGCCTTTTGGCGTCATTTGGTCCAGCACCAGTGGAGACTAGGCTATAAGAAAAGCCGTCTCGGGTGTGGACCAATACATTTCAAGGACAGTGCCAAAATCATTATCAGAGTTGTCTCTTTTTGTTTGCATTTTGACTGCTTGTGTTGTGGTCATTGCAAACATGATCCCTTGTGATTTAAAGCTTTCGTCACTGCAGGGATTCATATTCTTGGTTCTTTCGGTAAAGTCACGTAGAAGGGAAACAATAAAATAATAATAAAAATATATAAAATAATAAAATTCTCACGAAGTTTCGACTGCAACACAATCAATCATCATCAGGTGCGACACCCACAACAAGAAAATTTGAAAAAAAGTGGCGTTTTTTCTTAACGTTAGCACAACGGAGAGCGATTTGACAGTTTGTTCAGATGGACGAGTCCATATCTGTTCGGAAAAGAGGAGGGGGAGACGAAAAATAATGGATGCGGTCTGAAAGCCACCTTAAGCGTGATCAATCAATTAAGACCCGAAATGGTTTATCAAATCCTTCCAATGATTGCTAAGCCAGAATCCGTCTTCTCGGTTGAAATTGTCTCTGTGTTTGTATATGTCGATAGCCTCATGAACGAATCTCTCATGGTAGCCAGATGGCTTGCAAAGAACCTCTGTCTTGGAGAAGTCAATGTCATGTGAACCTACTGAATTATAACAGTGATCTGCCACGGCCGAGGTGCTGATCCTACCGTGTTTTAGGTCTGCGTTGTGTTCACGAATGCGGTCCGAGACATGTCGTTTGGTTTCTCCAATGTAACTACTACCATAGAGGCAACTTAGTTTGTAGACACCAGGGTACTGTATGTCCGGAATCACATCTTTAACAGAAGGAACCAGATCAGGAATTATATGTTATGTGTTGAATCAGACCTAGATCTTGTGTTTATTCAAGATTTTGGAGATATTTTTTGTAATCCCCGCAATGTAGGGTAAAGTGATGGATTTTAATGGCTCCTCAAAAGGGTCCTTCTTCAGGTTGGAGTGATAGCTTTGCAGATTGTGTAGTTAGCCTTAAGAGCTTGGTGTACGTGCTTGAGTTCACTGGCTATGTGTTCCTGGTCGGATATGCATTGGGCTCTATGGTGCAGAGTCTTGATGAGCGAATTCTTCTGGGATGGATGGTGGTGGGAATCCGGTTTCAGGTAAGCATCCGTATGGGTATCTTTCCTGTAGACAGAGTGGCTCATTGAACCATCAGGTCTCTTTTTTATTAGGACATCCAAAAAGGTAGCTTGCCATCGTTTTCGACTTCCATGGTAAATCTGATGGCTGGGTTATGGAATTGATGTGGTCGAAGAATTGGTCTAGAGCAGGCCGGCCATGTGGCCAGATGACAAAAGTGTCATCCACGTACCTCTTCCATAAGGTTGGGCGCAGAGTGGCAGTCTGGATGGCGTCAGTCTCAAATTTCTCCATGAAAATGTTGGCTACAACCGGAGATAGGGGGGAGCCCATTGGGGTGCCCTCAGTTTGTTTGAAGAAAGTTCCATTCCAAGTGAAGTATGTATTGGTTAAGCAATGTCTCACCAGGGGGGTACCTCAGTGTTTAGTCCTTGATGAACCAAGTCTTCAATGATTGCGATAGTGTCAGGTACAGTAACTTTTGTGAATAAGGAAACTACATCAAAACTGACAAGCAGGTCGTCTGGGGACAGGGAAATACCCTTGATTGTCGATACCACGTGATCAGAATTTTGTACCGCAGAGGTGGTTTTTCCAGTGAAAGGCTGCAAGATTTCAGACAGAAAATGAGCCAGTTTGTAGGTGTGGGAGTTGATAGTAGAGACGATGGGACGAAGGGGTGTATCTACTTTATAGCCAGTGGACTCAAGCACGTACACCAAGCTCTTAAGGCTAATGGTTATTCCGACTACACAATCTGCAAAGCTATCACTCCAACCATGAAGAAGGACCCTCTTGAGGAGCCTTTCAAAACCATCACTTTACCCTACACTGCGGGGATTACAAAAAAGATCTCCAAAATCTTGAATAAACGCAAGATCCAGGTCCGATTCAAAACATTACATAAAATCTTTTATCTGGTTCCGTCTGTAAAAGATGTGATTCCGGACATACAGTACCCTGGCGTCTACAAACTAAGTTGCCTCTGTGGTAGTAGTTACATTGGAGAAACCAAACGACATGTCTCGGACCGCATCCGTGAACACAAAGCAGACCTGAAACACGGTAGGACCAACACTTCGGCCGTGGCAGATCACTGTTATAATTCAGTAGGTTCACATGACATTGACTTCTCCAAGACAGAGGTTCTTTGCAAGCCATCTGGCTACCATGAGAGATTCGTTCATGAGGCTATCGACATATACAAACACAGAGACAATTTCAACCGAGAAGATGGATTCTGGCATAGCAATCATTGGAAGGATTTGATAAACCATTTCGGGTCTTAATTGATTGATCACGCTTAAGGTGGCTTTCAGACAGCATACATTATTTTTTTCGTCTCCCCCTTCCTTTTTTCTGAACTTAGATGGACTCGTCCATCTGAACAAACTGTCAAATCGCTCTCCGTGGTGCTAACGTTAAAAAATAACACTTTTTTTTTCAAATTTTCAGGTTGTGGTTTTCACACCTGCTGATGATTGCTTGCGTTGCAGTCGAAACGGCGTGAGAATTTTATTGTTTTATATATATGTATATATTTATTATTTTATTGTTTCCCTTCTACGTGACTTTACCGAAAGAACCAAGAATATGATCCCTCGTTTAAAGGTGTCAGTTTTGGTGCCAGATAAAAGGGTAAAAACCTATTACTATACCAGTCAATTACTCTCAACCCATGTCTCTAAATGTGGAGGGAAAAACCGGAGGGCCCGGAGAAAGGTTGACGCGACCACTATGGGGAGCGAGATAGACGCATTCTCCAAATATACAGCAGCAGACAAGGTCATGGTCGATATCGAACCCACGACCTCCTGCATATCTGGCGAGGTAGTTAAAATTTCACAGTGACCGTGGTGATGATGACAGAAAGAGACTCATACTCCAAATATACAGCAGCAGCAGCCATGGTCAGAGTCGAATCGAACCCACGACCTCCTCCATACCAGGCGAGGTAGTTAACATCTCCTAGCCACCGTGGTGATGATGATGAAAAAGAGAGACACGCAAACTCCAAATATACAGCAGCAGACAAGGTCAGGGTCGGGGTCGAACCCACGACCTCCTACATACCAGGCGAGGTAGTTAACATCTCATAGCTACCGTGGTGATGGGAAAGAGAGACACGCAAACTCCAAATATACAACAGCAGACAAGGTCAGGGTCGGGGTCGAACCCACGACCTCCTGCATACCAGGCGAGGTAGTTAACATCTCATAGGCACCGCGGCGCTCTGGGGTCCAGGCAGACTTCGCGCAACGCGGTGGTTACGTTCCTGGAAATGCCGCGTTAGGCAAAACTGCGTTCGACAAATAATAGACCGAGTGGGGGACGACGTTTCGCTGGTTGTTGTAATCATCACCGAAACTTTACAGTAATTCGAATCGTAAAGGTTGTTGTTGTGGGTTTACTCTCTAGCACACGAAAACCGGTTAGTGCTGAACTCCTAACTAATTGGCTGCGTCGGGTGGTGGCGGGTTTCATGACGCATTACATTGACGCGATCTAACCCAAAAAAAACTTGATCATTGCTTGGGAAAGCCTGCTACCACTACGTGTTAACCTACCTTAAAGTAATTATCACAAGGTTTTTGCCATTGTTATTACGTGTGTGTGTGAGAGAGTGTGGGTGTCTAGCGGTAGTGTAGCGGTTAGCGCTCTGCACTACGAACCTGGCGAGCCGGGTTCGATTCCTGCTCACGGCCAACACCGGTGACGATCATTTGAACCGGTCCTGGGCCTCCCCTAGGTCGACTCAGCCTCAAATGAGTACCTGGTGCAGTGTGTAAACATCACCACTGGGGAGACAAAGGCGGCCGGGCGTGATGCTGGCCACCCACTCCCTCGTGTGCCGTGCCGGCCTTCAGAGGTGCTCGCTAACAGCACTTGCCCCAAAAGTCTGTTCAGGCAATGCGGGGGATCTTTGTCCTTGTGTCCAGCAAAACAACCCCATACCTCCTCGTTGGTGCCAGACGGCAACGCTGTGGTGAGCAGTGCCGCGGGGGCAGGGCCAATTTAGATTGGCCATTCCCCTCATGGCGTTTGTAGCCACCACAGGGGTCAAATGGGGGCTCTGGACGGGTGTTAGGGCTGGTAACCCCTCCACCTTCAGATAAATCACCACGATAGCACGGAAAAAGCATCAAACGAAGCTTGTGCCGGAGGCCCCGGGGGGACAGACATATACAGTATGATGTCTCCTGGCCAAACCCAATTTGGCGGAGCCACGAGACTGAATCCTTACTCTCGGGGTTCCTCCAAAAACCGCAAAAAAGCCACTTTGAGCGGCCATGTGAAATGTTGGAATGCTCACTTCGGAGGAGAGGCTGCCACTCCTCTGTCGGGAGCTGGACCGGTACCATCTGGATCTCTGTAGTATTCATGAGGTCTGGTGGACTGGCTATGGCTCCATTCACGAAGGGTGGTCGTCTACTCAGGCAAGGAAATTGCCCAACAACAGGGAATGGTTATTCTTCTGAACAAAATAAAAAATGGCACGTGGGAGCGTGGCGGTGAGGTGTGGTAAGCTGTAAGCCCCAGGCGACTCTGGGCTCACCTACCCATCAACTAGAGACAAGGAGTGGTGGTGGTGATTACTTATACCCCCACCAAAGATGATCAATGGAGGGATGCATGCAAGGCCGATGAGTCAGATGCCTTTTATGACCTCCTGTCGCAGGTGCTAGCTAAAGTGGCCTCACGAGAAGGTCATCCTGTTGGGTGACGTGAATGCCTGAGTGGGTCATGATGCTGGCACATGGGCTGGAGTGATTTGAAGGCATGGGCCAAATCAGCTCAATAACAACGGTTGGAGGCTGCTATACTTCTGTGCAGCCCATGGGCTTGTAACTAGTAGTGGTTAGCGCGCTGAGGGAAAACGAGGCGAGCGAAGCTTGGCACTAAAGGGGAGAGCTCCTGGGGATGTAGAAGGGGAGGGCTCGAGGCGAAGTGACGTTTGGAGTAGAAGACGAAGTTGCGGCATCAAGAGCCGAAGCCCGGACCTAGGAATGGTGGTGGCCACGGCAAAGGCTCCTGCTGAAGCAAGGACGTGTGGCGGCGCCATGACGCTTGTGCAACGCCGGAGTCCGTAAGCCTACCGCAGCGCCGCCCCCACACGCGTCGGTGAAAGCACAGAAAACCGCGGCGACAAAACGGATGCGGGGAACGAAACATCGACGACCGTCCGGAGCAACCCTCACGCACGCTTCCCCCCCCCCCCTCCCCCCTCCCCCCCCCCCCGCCCCCGCCTTGGGGCCGACGAGACGACGCATTGTTAGTCCGGGGGCGTGCGCGGCGGCCGTCTCGGCGCTTGCGGACGGCGCTCTGGGCGGCTCAACGCTAGTGGCAGTCTCGGGATCCCGGTCCCGCACCCGCCGCAGCCGGCATCCCACAAGCGCCGCCGGCTACCCTCCCGCGGGAGCACCACCGGCCCAGGGCGAACGACGAACACACCGCTACCGCCCCCCCCCCACACACGCACCTACGCACGCACGCGGTAGCGCTCCCTTAAATGCACGGAGTCCCGCCCCCACAGCCTCCGTCACATTAACTTGCCCCCGCCCCTCCCAATGGGAAGCCCGCAAGGCCACGCCCACGAAAGCCCTTCAGCCAATCATGCGCAGCGCCGTCGACTGCCAGCCCTGGGCCCCCCCCCCCACCCCGCGCGCCGACCGGCCTGCCCCGATTGGCCACTTCGCGTGTCTGCTGCCAGTGTAGGCCCAGACTCCGTGGCGTCGTGGCTTCCGGAGGGGGGGGGTGGTGTAAGATTCTGCCCCCCCCCCCACACTCATAACCACCCCCCCCACCCCCATTCCTCATGTAACCTCGACCGCCCAGGCGCACCGTTATGGTAATGCATCAGCGCTGAACGTGTGTTCGTTAATTACCAGCGAGATATGCTATTATATGAATGGTCGCCGAGTGATAACGTAATGGATACGTTAACTTCACTTCTAAATAATTCGGGCTGCACTGGGAACCAACTCAGGGTGCTGATGACGATGCTGATGATGGTAATGCGACTGATGATGATGATGATTGTGATGATGATGATTGTGATGGTGATGCTGATTGTGATGATGCTGATTGTGATGCAGCTGATAATGATGCAGCTGATGGTGATGATAATGCGACATTGATGACGATGCTGATGATGCTGATACGACTGATGATGAAGATGATGATGCTGATTGTGATGGTGATGCAGCTGATAATGATGCAGCTGATGGTGATGATAATGCGACATTGATGATGATGCTGATGATGCTGATGCGACTGATGATGATGCTGATTGTGATGGTGATGCAGCTGATAATGATGCAGCTGATGGTGATGATAATGCGACATTGATTATGATGCTGATGATGGTAATGCGACTGATGATGATGATGATCATGATTGTGATGATGATGCAGCTGATGGCGATGCTACTGATGATGGTGATGATGATGTTGATGTTCCTGATTATGATGCTGATGGTGATGATGCTGCTGATGGTGATTTTGCTCATGTCGATGCTGATTGTGATGCTGCTGATGCTGCTGATGGTGATGATGTTGCTGACGACGACGCTGCCTGTGACAATATTTATTTAATGAATCGACAACTTCTCTACCGACAAACACCGCGTCAGCCTCCGAGAATCGCTCAGGAAAGTCCCTCGCTCTCCGCCAGCGGAGGGCGGGTGGGGGGTGGGGGAGGGGTGGGGGAGGGGATGGAGATAATGAGGGGTGGGGGGAAGGGGGGAGGGGGGATGGGGGGTGGGGCAAGGGGGGGAGGGGGGATGAGGGGTGGGGCAAGGGGGGGATGGAGGGTGGGGGGAGGGGTTGAGGGGGGAGGGGGTGAGGGGGGTGGGGGTGAGAGGCGATGGGGGGAAGGAGGTGAGGGGGGATGATGAGGAGGGGAGGGGGTGAGGGGGTGAGGGGGGTGAGAGGGAGGGGCACTGATCATGGTGACCGAGAACTCCACTTCACCTCACGTCCCCCCCTGTGTGTTTGTGGCGTGTGGGGAGCGGTGGCGCAGCAGTTAGCGCTACGCTGCGCTACGAACCCAGCGTGACCCGAGTTCGATTCCCGCTCACGGCCACCGACAACCACCGGTGACGATTATCTGAACCGGTCCTGGGGCTTCCCCTAGGTCGACTCAGCCTCAAACGAGTACCCGGTGTAGCGGTGTGCAGTGAACATCGCCACTGGGGAGACAAAGGCGGCCGGGCGTGGTGTTGGGCACCCACCCCCTCGTGTGGTGTCGTGCCGGCCTTCATAGGCGCCACTCACTAACAGCACTTGCCCCGACAGCTCACGTGAGCTACACGGGGAGGTGGAGGAGGCTTTGTCTTTGGCCTTAAAAAAGGGGAAATACATGATCGGCGACGTTCCGGGCGATGTCCCTTTCTCGGGACACGCAGAGAGAGTTGGGATTCAGGCACGACGATGAGGCTGGAGGGCTCAACTGGTTGATGCCGTGACCTCACTGCTGCCCTGCAAGAGGGGGCATTGCCCGAAACGTCGGACCATACCTCCCAAACCCTCAAACACACAAAGACAAAGATCCCCCGTGTAGCCTGTAACAGACTGTCGTGGCAAGTGGCTGTTATGGAGCAAACTATGAAGGCCGGCACTATGGCACACGAGGGCGTGGGTGGTCAACACCGCGCCCGGCCGCCTTTGTCTCCCCAGTGTTGGTATTTATACAATCGGCAGCAATCGAAGTCTGTCCGGGATTCGTAGTGAGATGTGGTGCGCTAACCACTGCACCACCGCACTAACACTCATAGACACAGAGTCGGTGGGTGAGTGGGTGAGTGGGTGAGTGAGTGAGTGGGAGGGTGAATGAGTGAGTGGGTGAGTGGGTGAGTGAGTGGGTGAGTGGTTGAGTGGGTGAGTGAGTGGGTGAGTGGTTGAGTGGGTGGGTGACTGGGTGGGTGAGTGGATGAGTGAGTTGGTGGGTGAGTGGGTGAGTGGGTGAGTGGGTGAGTGAGTGAGTGGGTGAGTGAGCGGGTGAGTGAGCAAGTGAGTGAGCGGGTGAGTGAGCGGCTGAGTGAGTGGGTGAGTGAGTGAGTGGGTGAGTGAGTGGGTGAGTGAGTGCGTGGGTTGGTCGGTGAGAGGGTCAGTGGGTGAGTGTATGGGTGTGAGTCGAGTAGGTAAGTGAGCAGGTGAGTGAGTGGGTGGGTGAGTGAGTGAGTGGGTGAGTGAGCAAGTGAGTGAGTTGGTGAGTAAGTGGGTGAGTGAGTGAGTGGGTGAATGAGTGAGTGGGTGAGTGAGCAAGTGAGTGAGTTGTGAGTAAGTGGGTGAGTGAGTGAGTTGGTGAGTGAGTGAGAGAATGGGTGATTGAGTAGTGAATGAGTAGGCGAGTGGTTTGGTGAGTGGGTGAGTGAGCAAGTGAGTGAGTTGGTGAGTAAGTGGGTGAGTGAGTGGATGAGTGAGTGAGCAAGTGGGTGGGTGAGTGAGCAGCTGAATGAGTAGATGAGTGAGTTGGTGAGTAAGTGGGTGGGTGAGTGAGTGCATGAGTCGGTCGGTGAGAGAGTCAGTGGGTGAGTGTGTGGGTGTGAGTAGAGTAGGTAAATGAGCAGGTTAGTGAGTGCGTGGTTGAGTAGGTTCGTGTGCTACTAGGTGGGTCAGTGGGTAACTTGAGATTCACTGGGTACACTCTGAGAAGGAGCCACTGAGTACACGCAGGAAGTCGGAAAGGAGAGGCGACTCACCCAGACACAGAGACACACACCGACTCACATGTAAACTCAGGTAGAGAGCCTTAGAGACTCATATAGAAACTCACACAGAGACACATCGAGACTCACACAGAGACCCAGTGACTCACATAGAGACTCACACAAAAACACAGAATGTGACTCACACAGAGACACAGTGACTCACATATAGACTCACACAGAGACACATCGAGACTCACACAGAGACACAGTGACTCAAATAGAGACTCACACATACTCACAGAGAATCACACAAAGACACACAGACTCACATAGAGACTCAAACAGAGACACATCGAGACTCACACAGACTCAAGGAGAATCACACAAAGACACAGACTCACATAGAGACTCACACAGAGACTCACACAGACTCACAGAGAATCGCACAAAGACACAGACTCACATAGAGGCTCACACAGAGAGTAACACTGACTCACAGAGAATCGCACAAAGACACAGACTCACATAGAGACAGACAGAGACTTACACAGACTCACAGAAAAGCACACAAAGACAGACTCACATAGAGACTCACACAGAGACACGCCCACGGACACGCCTACTTACACATATACACCGATTGACTCAGAGAGCGGCACGTACAGACCCACACAAACCCATCCAGGGACATCCACAAAGCGAGTCACACATACAGATCCAGGATGAAGGTTTCTGGCCTCCTCTTCGTCGTCTTGCTCCTCGTCCTCTCTGAGTCGACCCAGAGAGGGGAAGCCTCCCTCACCGAGGGTGAGTGGGTGGGTGAGTGAGTGAGTGGATGGGTGAGTGGGTGAGTGAGTGAGTGAGTGGATGAGTAAGTGAATGGGTGAGTGAGTGGGTAAAAGTGTGAATGGGTGGGTGAGTGAGTGGGCAGATGAGTTAGTCGGTCAGGAGGTGAGTTCGTGCGTGAGTGGCTGGGTGAGGGAGTGGAGGAGTGAGTAGATGAGTGAGTTGGTTGAGTGGGTGATTGAGTGGGTGAGTGAGCAGGCCATTGAGTTGGTGAGTAGGTGAGTGAGCAGGTCAGTTGGGTAGTGGGTGGGTGAGAGAGTGGGCGAATGGATTGGTGGCTGAGTAGGTGAGAGGGTGGGTAGGTGAGTGAGTGGGTGGATAGGTGAGTGAGTAGGTGAATGAATACGTGAGTGGGTGAGTAGGTCAGTGAGTGGGTGAGTGAGCGGGTGAGTGAGTCGGTGAGTGGGTAAGTGAGTGAATGAGTAGGTCAGTGGGAGGGTGAGTGAGTGGATGAGTAAGTGGGTGAGTGAATAAGTGGGTGAGCGAGTGGGCAAGTGGGTGATTGAGTGAGTGGGGAGCGGTGGTGTAGCGGTTAGCGCGCTGCCCTACGAACCTCGCTACCCGGGTTCGATTCCCGCTCACGGCCAACACCAGTGACGATTATCTGAACCCGTCCTGGGCCTCCCCTCGGTCGACTAAGCCTCAAATGAGTACCTGGTGCGGTGTGCAGTAAACATCGCCACTGACGAGACAAAGGCGGTCTGGCGTGGTGCTGGCCACCCACCCCCTCGTGTGCCGTACAGGCCTTCATAGTTGCTCGTTAACAAGCACTTGCCCCCAACATTCTGAGTGAGCAGGTGAGTGAGTTGGTGAGTGGGTGAGCGACTGACACCTCCATTTATAATTATCACGGTTGGCTGCATATGATGCAAAAGACGTCCAACATACACACATGCTTAGGGTTCGTAGGTAGGTGGGTGAATGATTGGGTGAGTGAATGAGCGGGCTGTGTGGGTAAAGGAGTAGGCGAGTGGGTGTGCAGGTAAGCGAGTAACTCAACCCAAACTTCACCACAGGCACGCATTACGTCCGGGAGCTGAAGCAGAGGCTGCTGTATAATCGCCAGTCCCGCCTGCCTGAGGACCTAAGCCTGAGAGGTATTACCCCGGGAATGGATTCCGATGGACTGCCCCAGATCCCGGTAAGCAGATGCTCGGGGGCCAGAGGTCATCAGGTCATCATGAGGGCATGACCTCACAGCACCGTGATAATCGCCACCACCATCATCATTCATCAATATTGAACTCCCTGAGAGAGAGAGAAACTAAGACCCCAGGGCACACTCACTCACACCAATCACCCATCCACTCACTCACCCGCTCACCCATCCACTCACCCACTAACCCATTCACTCACTCACCCACTCTCCCATACACTCACTCACCTACTCACCCATCCACTCACTCACTCACTAACCCATCCACTCACTCACCCACTCACCCAACCACTCACTCACCCACTCACCCATCCACTCACTCACCCACTCACCCATCCACTCACTCACGCACTCACCCATCCACTCACTCACCCGCTCACCCATCCACTCACTAACCCATCCACTCACTCACTCACTCATCCACTCACTCACCCACTCACCCATCCACTCACTCACCCATCCACTCACTCACCCACTCACCCATCCACTCACTCACCCGCTCACCCATCCACTCACTCACTCGCTCACCCATCCCCTCACTTACCCATCCACTCACTCACCCACTCACCCACCCACTCACTCACCCACTCACCCATCCACTCACTCACCCATCCACTCACTCACGCACTCACCCATCCACTCACTCACCCGCTCACCCATCCCCTCACTAACCCATCCCCTCACTAACCCATCCACTCACCCACTCACCCATCCACTCTCTCACCCAATAACCCATCCACTCACTCACCCGCTCACCCATCCACTCACTCGCTCACCTATCCCCTCACTAACCCATCCACTCACTCACCCACTCACCCATCCACTCACTCACCTACTCACCCATCCACTCACCCACTCACCCATCCACTCACTCACCCGCTACGAACCTGGCAGTGACCCGAGTTCGATTCCCACTCATGGCCGCCAACACCAGCAGGGGGCGATTATCTGAACCGATCCCTGTGCCTCCCTTTGGTAGACTCGGCCTCAGATAAGCACCTGGTTTAAGTGGTGTGTAGTAATCATCGCCGCTGGAGACACAAAGACGGACGGGCGTGGTGCTGGCCACCCACCTCCTCGTGCGCCGTGCCGGCCTTCGTGATGTTAACAACCTCGCCTGGTCTACAGGAGATCGGGAGTTCGATCCCGACCCTGACAATGCCTGCTGCTGTATATTTGGAGCTTGCGTCTCTCTCTCTCTCATCATCATCATCAGGTCGCCTGCTAGGATGCAAAGGGGGGTGGGGTGGCACGTGCCCCTCCAATGATCCGATCGAAACCCCTAATTTCGATCGGATCATTGGGGTTTATTAGTAATACATCGGCATTTTGCGACCCCCCCTTCCACTGCGTGGCATATTATTACGTGCCAGGGACTCTATGAGATGATAGGACAATAGTCCGAGTCCATAATTGGCAATAAGTAACGGCAAAGCAGTTATAAGTGACTCACAGAATTGTGCGCAGTTGCTTACACAGAGTCCACGACTTCCCTGAAAGCATCAACACCTTCAGTGAGCGCGATGCCGATCACACAACGCGGTTCTAATTCGACACCTCGATCGATGGCTGCGTCATCGCCGCACACGCGTCGAGTAAAAAGCAAGGGGCAAGTCCTTACTTACTAACAACTCCTTACTTACTAACAACTCCTTACTAACAACTCCTTACTTACTAGCAGCTACTTACTTACTAGCAACTCCTTACTTACTAACAACTCCTTACTAACAAACTCCTTACTTACTAGCAACTCCTTACTAACAACTCCTTACTTACTAGCAGCTCCTTGCTTACTAGCAACTCCTTACTAGCAACTCCTTACTAACAACTCCTTACTTACTAGCAACTCCTTACTTACTAACAACTCCTTCTTACTAACAACTCCTTATTAACAACTCCTTACTCACTAACAAGTCCTTACTTAGTAACAAGTCCTTACTTACTAACAACTCCTTACTCACTAACAACTCCTTACTCACTAACAAGTCCTTAGTCAGTAACAACTCCTTACTAACTAACAACTCCTTACATACTAACAACTCCTTACTCACTAACAACTCCTTACTAACAACTCCTCTTTTCTTTTTCATTGCTGGCTCCGCCATTGGTAGGATGGGGATGGTCTATTTATCTTTCATGTACTTTACACCACTGTCGTGTTTTTGTACTGTTTGTTGTAACGTTCTCATCCCGCGCCCCCTATTGGACATTTGTGACAAAGAGAGCTCCATAGCCAATCGGATTCCTCCTGGTGCAGTATAAATATGTAGTGAGTCCAATTGGTTCGCAGACTTTGCCTTAGGAGCAACACCTTAACTATTAACACAACATACTCCAGGGCTATTAACACAACATACTCCAGGCTATTAACACAACATATTCCAGGCTATTAACACAACACACTCCAGGCTATTAACACAACACACTCCAGGGCTATTAACACAACACACTCCAGGCTATTAACACAACACACTCCAGGCTATTAACACAACACACTCCAGGCTATTAACACAACATACTCCAGGCTATTAACACAACACACTCCAGGCTATTAACACAACATACTCCAGGCTATTAACACAACATACTCCAGGCTATTAACACAACACACTCCAGGCTATTGACACAACACACTCCAGGCTATCAACCCAACACACTCCAGGGCTATTAATACAACACACTCCAGGTTATTAACACAACAAACTCCAGGCTATTAACACACCATACTCCAGGCTATTAACACAACATACTCCTGGCTATTAACACAACACACTCCAGGCTATTAACACAACATATTCCAGGCTATTAACACAACACACTCCAGGCTATTAACACAACACACTCCAGGGCTATTAACACAACACACTCCAGGCTATTAACACAACACACTCCAGGCTATTAACACAACACACTCCAGGCTATTAACACAACATACTCCAGGCTATTAACACAACACACTCCAGGCTATTAACACAACATACTCCAGGCTATTAACACAACATACTCCAGGCTATTAACACAACACACTCCAGGCTATTGACACAACACACTCCAGGCTATCAACCCAACACACTCCAGGGCTATTAATACAACACACTCCAGGTTATTAACACAACAAACTCCAGGCTATTAACACACCATACTCCAGGCTATTAACACAACATACTCCTGGCTATTAACACAACACACTCCAGGGTTATTAACACAACATACTCCAGGCTATTAACACAACACACTCCAGGTTATTAACACAACATACTCCAGGCTATTAACACAACACACTCCAGGGTTATTAACACAACATACTCCAGGTTATTAACACAACACACTCCAGGCTATTAACACAACACACTCCAGGGCTATTAACACAACACACTCCAGGCTATTAACACAACACACTCCAGGGTTATTAACACAATATACTCCAGGCTATTAACACAACATACTCCAGGCTATTAACACAACACACTCCAGGCTATTAACACAACATACTCCAGGCTTATTAACACAACACACTCCAGGCTATTAACACAACACACTCCAGGCTATTAACACAACACACTCCAGGCTATTAACACAACACACTCCAGGCTATTAACACAACACACTCCAGGCTATTAACACAACACACTCCAGGCTATTAACACAACACACTCCAGGCTTATTAACACAACACACTCCAGGCTTATTAACACAACATACTCCAGGCTATTAACACAACACACTCCAGGCTATTAACACAACACACTCCAGGCTTATTAACACAACATACTCCAGGCTATTAACACAACACACTCCAGGCTATTAACACAACACACTCCAGGCTATTAACATAACATACTCCAGGCTATTAACACAACACACTCCAGGCTATTAACACAACACACTCCAGGCTATTAACACAACATACTCCAGGCTATTAACACAACATACTCCAGGCTATTAGCACAACATACTTCAGGACTATTAACACAACATACTCCAGGCTATGAACAAAACACACTCCAGGGCTATTAACACAACATACTCAAGGCTATTAACACAACACACTCCAGGCTTATTAACACAACATACTCCAGGCTATTAACACAACACACTCCAGGCTATTAACACAACATACTCCAGGCTATTAACACAACATTCTCCAGGCTATTAACACAACACACTCCAGGCTATTAACACAACATACTCCAGGGCTATTAACACAACACACTCCAGGCTATTAACACAACACACTCCAGGCTTATTAACACAACACACTCCAGGGCTATTAACACAACACACTCCAGGCTATTAACACAACACACTCTACGGCTATTAACACAACATCCTCCAGGCTATTAACACAAAACACTCCAGGCTATTAACACAACACACTCTACGGCTATTAACACAACACACTCCAGGCTATTAACACAACACACTCTACGGCTATTAACACAACATACTCCAGGCTATTAACACAACACACTCCAGGGCTATTAACATAACACACTCCAGGGCTATTAATAAAACACACTCAAGGCTATTAACATAACACACTCTAGGGCTATTAACGCAACACACTCAAGGCTATTAACACAACATACTCCAGGCTATTAACACAACACACTCCAGGCTATTAACACAACATACTCCAGGGCTATTAAAATAACACACTCTAGGGCTATTAACCCAACACACTCAAGGCTATTAACACAACACACTCCAAGCTATTAACACAACATATTCCAGGCTATTAACACAACATATTCCAGGCTATTAACACAACATACTCCAGGCTATTAACATAACACACTCTAGGGCTATTAACCCAACACACTCAAGGCTATTAACACAACACACTCCAGGCTATTAACACAACATATTCCAGGCTATTAACACAACATATTCCAGGCTATTAACACAACACTCTCCAGGGCTATTAATAAAACACACTCAAGGCTATTAACATAACACACTCTAGGGCTATTAACCCAACACACTCAAGGCTATTAACACAACACACTCCAGGCCATTAACACAACATAATCCAAGGCTATTAACACAACATACTCCAGGCTATTGACACAACATACTCCAGGCTATTAACACAACACACTCCAGGGCTATTAACGCAACACACTCCAGGCTATTAACACAACACACTCCAGGCTATTAACACAACACACTCCAGGCTTATTAACACAACATACTCCAGGCTATTAACACAACACACTCCAGGCTATTAACACAACATACTCCAGGCTATTAGCACAACATACTCCAGGCTATTAACACAACATAATCCAAGGCTATTAACACAACATACTCCAGGCCTATTAACACAACATCCTCCAGGCTATTAACACAACATACTCCAAGGCTATTATCACAACACACTCCAGGGCTATTAATAAAACACATTCAAGGCTATTAATACAACACACTCTAGGGCTATTAACGCAACACACACAAGGCTATTAACACAACATGCTCCAGGATTTTAGCACAACATACTCCAGGCTATTAACACAACTCACTCCAGGTATTTAACACAACCTACTCCAGGCCTATTAACACAACATACTCCAGGCTATTAACACAACATACTCCAAGGCTATTATCACAACATACTCCAGGCTATTAACACAACACACTCCTACCTCTCCAATAGTAAGAACCCCGAGCTCCTCACAGCCCCCCCCCCCCCCCACCTATATCGGGCCGGGCTGGGGCAGGCTCCGCCTCTCGCCTCGCCCACCTTCTCGATCTCTCTCGCCCTTACCCAAAGAATGTCGAGAGTTCTTCTCCGACCATGTGACCACTCATTGGCCCCCTCCATCGGTGGCCCCTCTCCAGTATCATCCGGTCACGTGTCCCCGGGTCAGCCAGAGTATTATGGCCCCCAACGTAACCCCAGCTGGCTGACACTCTCTCGCTCTCTCAACGGGAGCCCACACCGCACGCTGTGCGTGGTGCCACCGCGCTTAACCAGCGCTCACCCAAAGCCCCCACTAGAGCTGGTACTACACCCCGTGGCCGGGGTGTACACACAACAGTAGACATCCCGCCGTGGCCTCGCAAGCCTGGCACCACACAGTGACATTCCCAGTCACTACAAATACAAGATTCTGATTCGGATCTGATGCTCGCTGACAGCACTTGCCTCAACAGTTTGTGTGGGCTACACGGGACGCTGGATCTTTGTATTTGTGTTACAGCCGCAGTTCATGGAGCAGCCTCTCGACCACTTCGACAAAAACAACAACCGCACCATCCAACAGGTACCACCACACGTAGCACAACCTCCACACGTACCCTTACACGTACCTCCACATGCACCACCACAAATACCCTCACACGTACCACCACACGCACCCACCACACGTACCCACCACACGTACCTCCACACGTACCACACACCCCACAGTACACCCACGCGTACCTCCACACGTATCACAACATGCTACGATAATATATGTATTGTCATTTTGGTACTGGCAAAGGAGGTCTAATGATGTAGATGCTCACCCTGAGCCCTCATTACTTTGATTGTGCATTGTCTTTGAGCTGAACGCCTTTTGGCGTCATCTGGTCGAGCACCAATAGGGTCGAGGCTCAAAATAAGCCGTCCCTTGGTGTGGACCAATCAATTTCAAGGACAATGCATATATTATCATAGTATGTTTTTTGTTTGCATTTTGACTGCAAATATTGTAGTTAATGCAGACATGAATCCTTGTTAAAAGGTTTCAGTTTTGTTGCAAGAAAAAAGGGGAAATACCCTCTTATTACAAGGTGACAACTTATTATTGTGTTATTTTATTTTATCAATTTATTATTTTATTCTCATTCTACGTGACTTTACTGAAAGAACCAAAGAAGAAGGTGACAACAGTTGGTGCGATTATTCGCAAATGGAAGAAACACAAAAGAAGTCAATCTCCCTCGGCCTGCGGCTCCATGCAAGATCTCACCTCGTGGAGTTGCAATGATCATGAGAATGGTGAGGAATCAGCCCAGAACAACACGGAAGGATCTTGTCAATGATCTCAAGGCAGCTGGGACCATAGTCACCAAGAAAACAATTGGTAACACACTACTCCGTGAAGGACTGAAATCCTGCAGTGCCCGCAAGGTCCCCCTGCTCAAAAAAGCATATGTCCATGCCCGTCTGAAGTTTGCCAATGAACATCTGAATGATTCAGAGGACAACTGGGTGAAAGTGTTGTGGTCAGATGAGACCAAAATGGAGCTCTTTGGCATCAACTCAACTCGCCGTGTTTGGAGGAGGAGGAATGCTGCCTATGATCCCAAGAACACCATCCCCACTGTCAAACATGGAGGTGGAAACATTATGCTTTGGGGGTGTTTTCCTGCTAAGAGGACAGGACAACTTCACCGCATCAAAGGGACGATGGACGGGGCCATGTACCATCAAATCTTGGGTGAGAACCTGCTTCCCTCAGCCAGTGCATTGAAAATGAGTCGTGGATGGGTATTCCAGCATGACAATGACCCAAAACACACTGCCAAGGCAAAAAATGAGTGGCTCAAGAAGAAGCACATTAAGGTCCTGGAGTGGCCTAGCCAGTCTCCAGACCTTAATCCCATAGAAAATCTGTGGAGGGAGCTGAAGGTTCGAGTTGCCAAACGTCAGCCTCGAAACCTTAATGACTTGGAGAAGATTTGCAAAGAGGAGTGGGACAAAATCCCTCCTGAGATGCGTGCAAACCTGGTGGCCAACTACAATAAACGTCTGACCTCTGTGATTGCCAACAAGGGTTTTGCCACCAATTACTAAGTCATGTTTGCAGAGGGTTCAAATACTTATTTCCCTCATTAAAATGCAAATCAATTTGTAACATTTTTGACTTGCGTTTTTCTGGATTTTGTTGTTGTTATTCTGTCTCTCACTGTTCAAATAAACCTACCATTAAAATTATAGACTGATCATTTCTGTCAGTGGGCAAACATACAAAATCAGCAGGGGATCAAATACTTTTTTCCCTCACTGTACATATTAAAACACAAATGTTTAACTTGCATAGTGAAGTAATTGTATTTTTTCATTCGTTATACAGCCAGATAATACGACAAATCGCTAAATCTTAAACACCCCAGTCGTTCGTAAAAGTTGAAGGCGGTATTGTACTATAGTAGTAGAGCAAGTGCAGAATCACTGAACCGGAATTGATAGCTTGAAAGCGTTTAGCGTGGGGGCCCTTGAAAGTGTGAGGCCCCTAGCATTTCTAGCTACTTTGGATCATCCTGCACTGCTTGAGCCCCCTTTCTGGAAGGTTCCGCTCACCCCCATTTCACTCAGCCAATCCCCGTCCTCCTTCTCCAACGGTCGGCAACCGTTAACCACCAGCAGTCCACCCTCTTTTTCCCGTCGATTACGTTTGAATTTCTCGACCAATCGGCTCAATTCTCTGGCCCTAATCGATTCCACTTTGAGGCCTCTCTGCAACAATCAGAGGCCATTAACGCACTTCTTGACTGTCCGTTTGCATGCGTACCGTGTCAGGGAAGTGGTTTGTTGTTGTTTTCCTCGGTCTTTACATTTGTACCAGGTGTTCGGTGCCACTGAGCTGTTTTAAGCTCTTTCTACACACTTTTATTTAACTCGTTCTGTCTGCTGTTGTTGTCAATGTTGTATCATCAAATCTTGTAACTAAATTTTTAACCCACTTCCCAATGTGGCATCGACTGCAAACTTGGTATACTTATGTCATACTGATGACAATACTATATTCCATCATAAAAAATGAAAAGAAAACATTTTAAAACGTTATTTTTTATGTTATTTTTCGGCATGGCTATAATTGTCCACGGTAAACTGACGTTGGCTGTAATTGGCCACGGCCCCTTAACGTTGTGGCAAGCTTCGGGGCCACTTCCTGGAGTCGTGGAGTTCTTCCATTACTACTACGGTACATTTCATTAAAGCCTGTTTTTATTTTTTTATATATTACTTATTGAGAAGCGACCTGGCCATCACAAAGGATAAGCTCAACCAAGTGGCTGCTATCATCATCGTGTGGAAATTTATAGCAGCATCCAAATATCCTGAATGCACAGAGATCCATTGAGACCCACAGAGACATGGAGACCCATATAGACACATAAAGAACCACAGAGAAACATAGACACCCATATAGATACATATAGGCTCATCGAGACTCATGTTGATACATAGAGACCCGGACTAATATTCAAATATTTTTAATTTTCCAGGTAAGGTGCACCGAGCTGTATGGATATTTTCTCCAGAAGCGACCTGCCCATCACAAATGGCAGCCGCTCAATGAAGTGGCTTATCGCGTGGAAATGTGCAGCAGCAGACAAATACTCTAAGCGCACGGTGATGTCCATTCTAAATGTTGGAGGGAAAAACCAGAAGGCACCGGAGTGAAATCGACACGACCACGGGAAGCGAGAGAGACAGAGACGCGGACTCTAAATGTACAACAGGTGGTCAGGTTTGGGAACGAACCCACGACCTCCTGCAGACCAGGCGAGGTAGTTAACATTTCCTAGCCACCGTGGTGATGGTGAGAGAGAGACGCAGACTCCAAATCTACAGCAGCAGCAGGCGTCACCAGGTTTGGGAACGAACCCACGACCTCCTGCATACCAGGCGAGGTAGTTAACATCTCATAGCCACCGCGGCGCCTGTGGAGGCAACGCCGAGCTTGCCTAGTGCCAAGCCGATTAAGAGGCACCAATCCAGGCCACAGCGGCAGGCTGCAGCCCAGGAAGGCCTCTACCTGGCGCTTAGCCAGCAACATTGCACCCTACCAGGTAGCCCACACAGACGTACACACACACAGTGTACGTGTAGTGTACGCATGTATGTTGAATTTATAACCAACCTTGCTAATTGTTGTCGTGTATAGAGTATTTTACAATAGTGTAGTATATTGTAGTGTATAATAGTGTAGTGTATAGTAGTGTAGTGTATAGTGGAGTGTATAGACGTGTAGCGTTTAGTGCAGTGCATAGTAGTGTAGTGTATAGTGTAGTGTATAGTAGTGTAGTGTATAGTGTAGTGTATAGTAGTGTAGTGTATAGTGTAGTGTATAATTGTGTAGTGTATAGTAGTGTGGTGTATAGTACAGTGTATAGTGTAGTGTATAGTGTACATCCATATTTACGTGGTCTAACCCAACAAAAAACTCTCTTATGGACGCATACATTGATTTATCAGAACCGTGTTGGGTCAGACAAAGGAGGGGGGGGGGGTGTACTACTCAGTTGAAACTAAATTCAACAACAAGAAGGAGGTGTACACAGTAAGCCAACAAAAGGTTGAGAATCCGCTGTCGTACCCCCCTCCCCTCCATCTCTTCGTGTGTGTGTGTAGAGGTTCTGGGTCGATAGGCGCTACTGGGAGGGCCCGGGTGGTCCCGTCTTCCTCTTCATCGGCGGAGAGGTTCCACTCAGCAAATACAACGTCCTCGTCGGTACCAGTCTATATATATATACACACACGCACACATCTAGATTTGAAGTTTTCGTGACTGCAGGGATCCATACTCTTTGGTTCTTTCGGTAAAGTCACGCGTGGGTATAAAATACAATCAATTAAATCACGACGTTTCGGGCGCAACGCAAGCGACCGTCATCAGGTGGGACAACCCTTTTTGCCCATTTCAGCTGCGGTTGCCCTACCTGATGACGGACGCCTGTGTTGCGTCCTTAAACGTCGTGATTCAATTGATTGCATTTCATACCTACGTGACTTTACCGTAAGAACAACAGAGTACACACACACACATCTCTTCAACAAAGACAAATGTCCCCACGTGTTGCGGCCAAGTAGTTCATAGTTCCATTTATTTGGTATAGCCCTGTGAGCCATTCGGCTCTTGAATCGGGTGCAACCGCAACAAACAAAAACATGAACAAGAAAAGTGCTGTTAGTAGCGAGCAGTAGCAGCGCCTATGAAGGCTACCGGCACTGTGGCACACGAGGGGGTGGGTGGCCTGCGCCACGCCCGGCCGCCTTTGTCTCCCCAGTGGCGATGTTCACTACACACCGCTAACTATTATCACACGCTTTTATTTAACTCACTCTGTCTGTTGTTGCTGCATTCTCAAATCTTGTAACTCAATTTTAACCCACTTCCCAATGTGGCATCGACTGCAAACTTGGTATGCGTATGTCATATTGATGACAATACTATATTCTATTATATAAAAAAGAATTATGTTTAAGCAATCGTTTTTAGATCTTATGTTTCTGCTTGGGCCTAATTGTCCACGCTCAACTCACGTTGGCTGTAAATCATCATGGTCCCTTACGTTGTGGCAAGCTTCGGGGCCACTTCCTGGAGTCGTGGACTTCTGCCATTACTAGTACGGTACATTTCATTAAAGCGTGTTTTAAAAAAAATATATTTTTAAATATTACTTATTTCTATTTGTACCAGGTTGAAGGCCCCACTGAGCTGTGTAGCTTCCTTTTGAGAAGCGGCCTGGCCGATCACAAATAATGGCAGCTCAACGAAGTGGCTGATATCATCATCATCATCAAGTGGGAATTTCTAGCAGCAAAACTAATTAGGATGCATCTCTCTCTTTTTTTACGATCAGAGGAAACAAGAAGATGCTCGGTGTAGTCAGCACTTTGCTCCGTTCATCATTTCGTTTTTTTATGCTTTGCTTTATGTATAACCCCCCCCCCCCCTTTTAAATGAAAGACTCAACGACGTAATTTTTTTCTTTTTTTTCTGCTCTCCTTACCCCTTCCCTCTCTCTCTACCCCCCTCTCTGCCTCTCCTCTCTCTCTAACCCCCTCTCTGCCTCTCTCTCTGCCCCCTCTCTTCCTACTCCATTTGTTTCTCTCTCTCTCGCTCTCTCTCTTTTTTCATAACTACGACAAGTGCTGCACCTTCACGCAGCCCTTCCCACAGTCAAACGGCCTCCGACGGGTAGCTTAGACTGTCTGCCCATATCCCTCTCCCCGAATCTCTCATTCTCCCCGTGTCTCTCTCTCTCTCTCCCCCCTCCGTGTCTCCCAGGCTCCCACGTGGAGTTGGCCGAGCGTATGGGAGCGATGGTGGTGGCAGCCGAACACCGCTTCTACGGACAGAGCACTCTCCCCGAGGGAGCCACGGACTCCGCGCTGCCCTTCCTCAGAGTGCCCCAGGCGTGAGTTAACGTGCGGGTGGAGAGAGGGGGGGGGCGGTGGGGGAGACAAAGGCGGCCGGGCTGGGGTTGGGGGGGGTTGGTGGGGGCGGGAGATGGATCGAGTGGAGAATGAGGAGGAAGAATATAGGGTGGGCAACTTGGAGGTTGGCAAGACAGAGAGAAGAGGAGAGAGAGAGACAAAGGAGAGATACACTATGGGGAGAGAGACACGGGGAGAGAGACACCACGGGGAGAGACACCACGGGGAGAGACATGGGGGGAAAGACACAGGGAGAGATACACTATGGGCGGGAGAGACACGGGGAGAGAGATACCACGGGGAGAGAGACACCACGGGGAGAGAGATGGGGAGAGAGACACCACGGGGAGAGAGACACGGGGAGAGATACACTATGGGGAGAGAAACAAGGGGGGGGAGACACCTTTGGGAGAGAGACACAGGGGGAGAGACATGGGGGGAAAGACACAGGGAGAGAGACACCATGGGGAGAGAAACACCATGGGGAGAGAGACACGAGGAGAGAAACATGGGGAGAGAAACACCATGGGGAGAGAGACACGGGGAGAGACACCATGGGGAGAGACACGGGGAGAGAGACATAGGGGGAAAGACACAGGGAGAGAGACACAGGGAGAAGGACACAGGGAGAGAGACACCATGGGTAGAGAGACACAAGGAGAGAGACACGGTGAGAGATACACTATGGGGAGAGAAACAAGAGGAGAGAAACACCATGGGGAGAGAGACACGGGGAGAGAAACACCATGGGGAGAGAGACACGGGGAGAGAAACACTATGGGGAGAGAGACACCATGGGGAGAGAGACACGGGGAGAGAAACACTATGGGGAGAGAGACACCATGGGGAGAGAGACACGGGGAGAGAGGCACCATGGGGAGAGAGACACGGGGAGAGAGACACCACGGAGAGAGACACAGCGGGAGAGAGACACCATGGGGAGAGAGACACCATGGGGAGAGAGACACCATGGGGAGAGATACACCATCGGGAGAGAGACACCATGGGGAGAGAGACACCATGGGGAGAGAGACACGAGGAGAGAAACCCAGGGAGAGAGACACGAGGAGAGAGTCACCACGGGGAGAGAGACACAGGGGGAGACATAGACTTTTACAATCTTTGATTTGAAACGGATACAGATTCACCAATACATTGACGTGAAACATCGCAAAGGCAGCTACCAACAGCAAGGGCTCCGAATGTTACTGCAAGTCTCAGGTGCCCCTGACAATGCGTCACGTTTTGTGACATCACAGGAGAACAATGGAGGCAGAAATTCAACAGCAACTTGTAGATTTGAAGCTTTCGTGACCGCAGGAATCCAAACGCTTTGGTTCTTTCGGTAATGTCACGTAGTAGGTAGACAATAAATTAAATTAAATTTACGACGTTTCGATTGCAACACAAGCAATCCTCATCAGGTGGGAAAACCACGGCAAGAAAATGTTTTTTTTCTGAAGTGGGAGAGAGAGTTGCCGTGTGGTGAGAGGTTATAGAGGTAAGAGAGTGGGAGGAGCAAGGGGGGAGAGAAGATGGATACAAATTGAGCAATCATTGGAAGGATGTTATTAACCAGGTAAAACCCTAACTGCTTTGTAGTGTTTTGATTTAAAGCTTTCGTGACTGCAGGGATTCATATTCTTGGTTCTTTCGGTAAAGTCACCACCACGTAGAGGGGAAACAATAAAATAATAAAAAAATATAAAACACATTTTCTTGCTGTGGTTTTCACACCTGATGATGAATCCTTGTGTTGCAGTCGAAACGTCGTGAGAATTGTTATTGTTTTATATTTTTTATTATTTTATTGTTTCCCTTCTACGTGGCAGTGACTTTACCGAAATAAAACAAGAATACGCTTTGTAGTGGTTGTCGTCTATCATATCTGCTGGGTACTACGACACCAAACAGGGCTCGCCCTCCTCCTGCCCCACACCCCCACCCCCACCCCTCCCTCTCCCCCCTTGCTCCTCCCCCTCTCTTACCTCTATAACCTCTCACCACGGCAACTCTCGCTCCCACTTCAGCAAAACAAATTGTCTTGCTGTGGTTTTCCCACCTGATGATGATGATGATAATGATGATGATGATCGCCTGTGTTGCAATCGAAACGTCGAAAATTTAATTTAATTTATTTTAAACCTACGTAGTGTTTATAATGACGAATAAGCTTCTTACGGGGGAACACCCTGTTCAAGGCAATACTTCCCCGTGACTTTACCGAAAGGGCCAAAGAGTTTTTAGCAACTTGAAGGTTCCGAGGAGAGAGGCCCTGCGGTTGCCTCCATGGGCTTGTGGTTCCAGCCCCTCTCTCCCCCCGTGTCTACATCTCTCCCGTACCCCCCCGCCCCTCCCTCTCCTCCCATGCCTCCCCATGCGCGCCCCCCCCCCCCCTCCCTCGCCCCCTCCCCGCCCCCCGCCCCAGGCTGGCTGACCTGGTGGGGCTGATCCGCACGCTGTCGCGCGACCTCGACCTGCCCGAGGAAACTCGATGGGTGGCCTTTGGAGGCTCCTACTCTGGGGCGCTGGCCGCATGGCTCCGTGAGAAGGTGGGAGAGGGGGGGAGGAGGGGGTGGGGGGGAGGAGGGGGTGGGGGGGAGGAGGGGGTGGGGAGGGGGTGGGGGGGAGGAGGGGTGGGGGGGAGGAGGGGATGGGGGGGAGGAGGGAGTGGGAGGGGCGGGGGGGTTTAGAGGGAGGAGTTTCCACAACAGCAACAAACAGCCGTGACATCACCAACAAGTAGCTGTGACGTCACGACAGCAAGCAACAAGCAGCTCTAAATAAATTTGCTTTCAATGTATTTACAGTGGTGTAGTGTATAGTGTAGTGTATTGTAGTGTATAGTGTAGTGTATAGTGTAGTGTATATTAGTGTCATGTATAGTAGTGTATGGCGTAATATATAGTGCAGTGTATAGTGTAGTGTATAGTGCAGTGTATAGTGTAGTGTATAGTGTATAGTGCAGTGTTTAGTGTAGTGTATAGTGCAGTGTATAGTGTAGTGTATAGTGTAGTGTATAGTTTATAGTGTAGTGTATAGTGGAGTGTATAGTGTAGTGTATAGTAGTGTAGTGTATAGTGTAGTGTATAGTGCAGTGTATAGTGTAGTGTATAGTGCAGTGTATAGTGCAGTGTATAGTGTAGTGTATAGTAGTGTATAGTTTAGTGTATAGCAGTGTATAGTGTAGTAGTGCAGTGTGTAGTAGTGTTGTGTATAGTAGTGTATAGTGTAGTGTATAGCAGTGTATAGTGTAGTGTATAGTGTAGTGTATAGTAGTGCAGTGTATATTAGTGTCATGTATAGTAGTGTATAGTGGAGTGTGTAGTAGTGTATTATATATTAGTGTTGTGTATAGTATTGTATAGTGCAGTGTATAGTAGTGTATAGTGTCCTGTGTAGCATAGTGTATAGTGTAGTCTGTAGTGTATAGTGTAATGGATATTAAAGTGTATAGTGTAGTCTTTTTATGTTGAACTTCTTTCGCACCGATGGATGGGACCTTCCACTCAACACCCGAAAAAGAAAGTACGATTTCAGCCGAATCCCAGCATCCCATCACCTGCACCTTCGATCAGGGTCCAGGATGCCTTATCGGAGAACATGTAGTATCCATTTCCCTCATCTTGGCAGCTGCCCGTCACACACAGAGTAGACATCGACGAGAGAGAGTCACTGTCGTGTTGAAAATGCCAGCGCAGCCTTCGGCCTTTATAATGAACATGACGACTTTAGAGCGACCGCCAAAGGAGTGGTCTGCATCGCTGCCGCGATCCCACACGCTCCCTGTACGGCGCGGAGAGACGTGGGCAGCGTATAGAAGACACTTATATAGGTACTTGAGAACTTCCATCAGCGCTGCTTACGTGATAATCCCTGTCACGTCCTCGCAGGGCGAACAAACAATCATCGGTGGTCTTGAACAGGCCAGGTCCTCGAGTGTTGAGGCTGCTATCTTTCGACGTCAGCTCTGTCAGGTTGGGAACATTTTTAGGATGCCCAGCTCGAGACTTCCCAAAGCGAACATTATTTCCATGACAACGAGATGATAAGTGCCTCGCCTGGTGTACAGGAGGTCGTGGGTTCGATCCCGACCCTGACGTCTGCTGTAAATTTGAAGTTTGCGTGTCTCTCTCTCATCATCATCATGGTGGCTAGGAGATGTTAACTACCTCGCCTGGTGTACAGGAGATCGTGGGTTCGATCCCGACCCTGACGCCTGCTGTATATTTGGAGTTTGCGTGTCTCTCATCATCATCACGGTGGCTAGGAGATGTAAACCACCTCGCCTGGTATACAGGAGGTCGTGGGTTCTATCCCGACCCTGACGCCTGCTGTATATTTGGAGTTTGCGGTGTCTCCCCGTGGTCGCGTGGAATTTTCTCCGGGTGTCCTCTGTTTTTTCCCTCTGCGTTCATAATCAACGTAACAAGCCACTTCGTTGAGCTGTCATTTGTGGCCAGATCACTTCTGAAAAATAACTATACAGCTCAGCGGGGGCCTCACCTGGTCAGTATAAAAAAAAAATGTTAGTGAGTAAGCGAGTTGGAGGTTTGCAGGGGAGGCCTCTTTGCGGACGGATTTCTATCGATAATGATGATGAAGAAGAAGAGCGACAGGTAGGGACTGAGGAAGAGCGCGCTAATTTGCCCCTTCCAGTTTCGGTCTTTAATTCTAAAACTCAAGATCGGGACACGCTCCAGAGGGAGCAGTAATCTTTTTTTAAAACAGGGACATCCACAACCGGAGCAAACTCAGCAAGTGCAACATCGACCCGGCAACGTGGGAGCAGCCGCCGAGCGAGTGTTCACCTTGGTAGAGCTCCAGTCCACCAGGGGGATGTTCGACAACACTTCGAGTCACGAAGAAGCCGTCGTGAAACGGACAAAGTGGGCACGAAGGAGAGAATGCACCCAGGCCAGCCGGGACACTCAAAGCTCTCCAAACTATCAATAACTACAACGCACGTGGTTCCTGCGTACTCACAAACCATGACCATCGTCGCTGTCGATGGATGATCATCATTATCGACCTCGAGGGATCCCAGATGATAATGCACTTTGAGGTCACGTGATGTGCGGAAGGCTCTCTGCTGGCAGGAGGTCACAGGGCAGACCCATGTGCCATGGGTTGACTGAATGAGAAGGCTGGCAGATGCGCCACCTGTGCTTCACACTTCGCCACCGCGCTGTGCTTTCCACCCGGTCCTCCGCTCGTTGTTATGAGCATTGCTCCTCCACCCTCCATTGTTGTAGGAGGTCGACTGCCTCCAACTGACCAGCAGCATCCCTTACGAGCCCCCTCCATACAGGTCAATCCTCGCACCGCTGGTAACGGTCATCAGCAAGTCAATTCGGCTCCACATCCAAAAATAAGCCGTTTGGGTATGCAGTGGCTGGGCATGCGGGCTACATGACCCAGCCAAAGCAGCCTTGCCTGCCGGAGGAGCTCACCAATGGGACCTTGCCCAGATCTTTCAAGGATTTGTTAGCTCCTCACACAATCCAGCCTGGTTAAACCCAGGATGGATTGTAGGCAGGCCAGCCTGAATGTTTCTAACCGGCGAAGATGTTCTATTAGGGGGGTCCACGTTGTGCAAGCATAGAGAAGGGAGGGAATGACCGTGGCCGAGAAGACCTGAAGCTTCGTGTGGAACAACAGACGAGGTAGCTTCCACACAGCGTTATGCAACCGATTAAAATATAATGCCGCTCGATTGATTCGGAGTGAGACCTCTGCTATTAACCCGAAGCTAGTCATGAGCACACTGCGCAGGTATGGGAAACGCTCCACTCTCTCCACAACTGTCCCATCACCGATTTGGAGTTGTGGGGATGGAGTGTCCAATGGTACAAAATACCAAGGCAGGTGCTTAGTTAATCCCAAGGTGGATCGTAGGCAGGCCAACCTGAATATTTCTAGCCGGCACAGATGTTCCATTATAGGGGTCTACGTTTCACAAGCATAGAGAAGACCCGCAGCTTCGTGTGGTGCACCATACCAGGTAGCTTCCACACAGCGTTACGCAACCGGTGAACAGATAATTGTGCTCAACTGATTCGGAGTGAGACCTCTGCTCACACACTGGAGCTGGTCATAAGCACATTGCCCAGGTACGGAAACTTTACCACTCTCTCCACAACTGCCCTATCACTTATAAATGAGTGGATGGATGGGGAACATTCGATGACAAAATATACTCAGGCAGAAGCTTAATTTTGGTGGGGCTGATGGTAAGGCCCCGCCTCTTAGTAGCACCCTCCAAGTCTAGCAGCAGTGCCTCCAACTCCTTATCTGAGTGAGCAGCAATCACCAGATCATCAGTATACGTGACATGGTTGACCAAAAGTGAGCCACCCCTCGACAGAACCCGGGCATCGACCATTGTATTTGTACCAGATGGAAATTCCTCTGGTACAGCCACGGAAGGCTTCTTGAACTATGTGGTTGAAAAATCAATTAAATAATAGTGGAGCCAGAGGACATCCCTGTAGCACCCCAATGTATCATAGCCCTTGACCAGATGAATAAATCAGAAAAGTAGGTCCCATTGAAATGCCCTACACCTCTACTGTAGCAGACAGCCAGATAATATGGCATGTGCTGGACCGCCCTGGCCTGAAACCAAATTGAGGCTCTGCAAGCATTTCCTCAGCATCTCTGGCAAAACGATGTTGAAAAATCCTTGCCCGGCCCTTTCCCAGCAACACCAGCAGGGCATCCTTCCAATCTTGTGCAACTCGTCCAGTGGTCCAGACTGTTATTACGATGTCTTATAGGGTCGTCTGCAAACAAACGCCACCCTCACCAGAAGATAAGTTCATAGTTCCATTTATTTGGTATAGCCCTGTGAGCCATCCGGCGCTTGAATCGGGTGCAACCGCAACAAACAAAAACATGAACAAGAAAACATCTTAAAGTGACTATGTGTGACTGTGCAAACAGAAAATCCAGGAAAAAACATCTAAATATTCCTGAAATAGCACCGTACACCAACGCTGTGTGCAAAAATCCCAGTGGGATGCAAGTCAAACAACAACAACAACAACCACAAGACAACTAAGATTAAGGCCATCAGTCTAACTCCGTACTACAACAAACAAAAACATGGCCAAACCAAAAACCGTTTTCGAAATCACCTAAATAAAGCCATAAAAGCAATGTAACAGTGATCATAGGGACTGTGACCGAATTTTTAACAATAAACGACATAAACAACATATACCACCAAACCCTGTAGCCATAGCTGGCTGCATGAGTCACTCCACAAACAGCAGGAGCGTCAGTCGGAGTATCAAACATTTTTCAATGCACCTTTAACATTACATGGGAGATCATCTCTGCCCGGCGCTTTTCCTGGTCTCAGACTCTGGATAAGTCTTAGTACTTCCTCAACAGACGGCGCTTCAGTCAGCCACTCACGGGGGGGGGGGTGGCAACTTCTTCCAAAATTTGAGGCACAGCTGTCCCCCCGGAAGAGCCTTCCCCACCTTGCCTCATGGTGGTACCTGGGCTGAGGGATTTTTCCCTCCCCAAAGACCTCACACAAATGCTCAGCAAATCCGCAGAACTGTTCCTGGGAGTCGGAGATCGGATCACTCTGCTTTCCCTCAAGGGTCCGTGATAGGTGTGGTGCTTTAAATTACTTTGTTGATAAGAGTTAAAAAGTTACTTGTGATCGCGAGCTACTGAGGCAGTTTCCATTTCCTCAGCAACCGGCACCCGCCACTCATACTTGCAGCACCGCACGACTCTCCGACCCTCCTCACTCGCTAATGTGGGATGCTGTAGATGGTGGAAGTGGGCCTGTCGCTTTCTCTCAGCTATCCGACACACCTCCTCCATCAACCAGGGTCTCTGGGGAGGTTTAGACCGAATTCCCAATTCTGCCATTGTAGCTGCGTGAACGACAGTCGGCGAACCTCACCAATTTCCTCTCGGGGATAATGACAATCCCATCTGCAAGTGATGATGGAATTCTCACATTTCATAGTCGGCGTGCCAAGACCAGGCTATTGGCGAAAATATAAAGCTCCCCCCGTATAGCCTGAACAGATTTTTGGGACAAGTGCCGTTCGCGAAAACTTACGAAGAGCGACAGGTAACACGAGGGGGTGGGTGGCCAACACCACGCCCGGGTAGCTTTTGTCTCCCAAGTGGCGATGGTTACACACTGCACACCAACGCACTCATTTGAGGCTGAGTCGACCTTAGGGAGGCCCAGGACCGGTTCAAATAATCGTCGCTTGGTGTTGGTGGGCGTGAACGGAAACCGAACTCGGGTTGCCGGATTCGTGGTGGAGCACGCTAATGGCTGCACCACCACTCGCCACGTGTGGCCACGTGACCACCTCGCTCACTGTGCGATTGCTGGTCGCTGCCAAGCACTTGCCCCTACAGGCCGTGTGGGCTACACGTGCAGCTCTATCTCTTGTTTTTGTTTGGCGGTCGCGTGGTTTTCTCTTCTGGGTCGGGGTGAGCACAAATGTCCCCATGCGATTGCAAACAGAACTCGCCCGCTCAGCCACCCACATTCCACGCGCACTGAACCCAGATGCCACGACGAGTGTGGTGCGTTGATGCAATCACCCACTCACCCAGTTACTCACTCACCCACTCACTCAGTCACTCATTCACCCACTCACTCAGCCATTCACTCAGCCACTCACTCACCCACTCACTCACTCAGCCACTCATTCACCCACTCACTCAGCCACTCATTCACCCACTCACTCAGCCATTCACTCAGCCACTCACTCAGCCACTCATTCACCCACTCACTCAGCCACTCATTCACCCACTCACTCAGCCACTCACTCAGCCACTCACTCACCTCACTCACCCACTCTGTCACTCACTCAGCCACTCACTCACCCACTCTCTCACTCACTCACCCACTCACTCACCCACCCTACTCAATCACCCACTCACCCACCCACTCACCCACTCACTCACCCACTCACCCACCCCACTCACCCCACTCACCCCACTCACTCACCCACGTACTTACTGACTGACTCACTCCACCACAAAAAACAAAGGCCCCATGTATATCCATTAACAGACTGTTGGGGCAAGTGCTGTTAGCGAGGAGCGACACCTATCCATGTTGGCACAGCATGCGAGGGAGTGGCCGGCCAACACCATACGCGGCCACCTATGTCTCCCTTGTAGCGATGTTTACTGACCGCACCATTTGAGGCCAAGTCGACCTAGGGGAGGCGCACGACCCGGTTGAGATGTTGTTTTCATACCGCATTGAGCCAATTGCGATGCCACCGCTCTCCACTCCACCACAAAGACAAAGATCCCCCTTCACTCGGCTGTCAGCGAGCACAAACAAAGATCCCCCGTAGAAGCCTTGACAGACTGTAGGGGCAAATGCTGTTAGCGAGCAGCACCCTATGAAGGCCGGCACGGCACACGAGGGGGTGGGTGGCCAGCAACCACGCCCGACCCAGTGACGATGTTTACTTACACACCGCACCAGGTACTCATTTGAGGCTGAGTCGACCTAGGAGAGGCCCAGGACCGGTACAGATAATCGTCACGTGGTGTTGCCCCGAAGCGGGAATCAAACCCGGGTGGTCGGGTTCATAACGCTAACCGCGACACTACCGCTCCCCACAGTGGCACACGCAAACACAAACACGCACGCATTCCTCACTCCACCACTTGGAACTCTGCACTCCCATCTTCCCAAATAGTTCAAAGTCTGCGTTACTGAAATCGGAGCAGTGGTGTGGATTGTTTTGTGCGTGCTTGTGGACACGTGTTTATATCGTGTGGTGGTGGTTCGGGCACTGCACTACGGACCCGGCAGATAGCCGAGGTCGATTCCCATTTATGGCCACCAACACCAGCGGTAGCGATTATTTGAACCTGTCCTGGGTCTCCACTATTGTCGACTCGGCCTCAAATGAGTGCCTTTTGCGGTGTGTAAAAGCATCGCCACTGGGGTGACAACGCCAGCCAAGCGTGGTGCTAGCCACCCACCCCCACGTGTGCCGTGCTCGCTAACAGCACTTGCCTCAACAGTTTACTAGAAGCTATATTGGGGGAACTTTGTCCTCATTTATCAGAATCAGAATCCGAATATTTATTTATACTGGAGGAATCGGTTGAGCTATAAAGCTCTTTTTCACAGATGCCCAGTAGAGGCGGGTCAGAATATTACAATACCTGTACAAAAACAAGATAGGAGTGAAAAGTATAGGAAAGGCAAACAAATAACTTTGAAAAAAACATACAAATAAAACTAAGCTATGTTTTATCTGACCAAGTAAAGCCCACTGAGCTATTAGCTTCTTTTTCAGAAGAGGCCCGCTGTCACGAATGATAGTGCATTCATGTGCAAATGTAAATCAGCAAAATAATGTAAATAAAACGTTGCACAAAGAAAAACATCTGCTGGGCTATATGGTGACGAAACAGTGAATGCGGGTTTGCATGTCCTTGACACCAGGACCTCTACCGTGGTGCTGATCTGCCCACTGACCATCGGCTCGTCATCTGTAAGATGCGCCTGGCATTGTTCCACTCTGGTGGTGGGTGTCCACCTAGGACCCCCATTCGAACCCACTGTGGCCTGGTCGCATCTAGCTGATGAACGTTGCAAGCAGATAATTTGCATCAACCCTTGCAGCTGGGATTGGCCTTGTCCCCCTCCCCTCCTGATGCCGAGGGAAAATGAGTGAGGTTCGGAACTGTGGCTCATGCAGCTGCATTGGGTGCACATAGTGCAGACCAGAGACCCTGACTGAAGGAGGAGGTGTTCCGTCTCGCTGAGAGAAATTGACAGGCCCACTCCCAATGTTTGCAACATTTCACATCCGAGAAGGAGGAGGCTTACTGCAGCCTTCGCTCGGAGGTTCCGAGAGCCACGCGGCGCTGCATTGATGAGAGGTGGTCACGGGTTGCTGATTAGATGTAAACTGAGTAGGCTGCGGTCACAAATCACTCTTTGACTCCGTCAACAAAGTAGCTTGCAGCACCATACCTATCACCATCCTTAAGGTAAATAACGGTGATCCGATCTCCAATCCCCAGGAACCCATCTGCATGAAGATTTGCTGAGCATTTCTATGAGGTGCAGGGGGGAATTCCTCAGCCCTGATAACATCCGATTACTGCGGTTGGCTACGTACGGTACGAAAGAAGTTCAATATACATACATCATGGGGACAGGTGACTCTGCTGGGGCTGCCGTGCCTCAAATATTGGAGGAAGTAGCCAGCCCCTGTGTGTGGCTGATTGAGGTGCCGTCTGTTGAGGAAGTACGATGAGTAATCCAGAGTCTGATACCAGGAAAAGCACTGGGTAGAGATGATCTCCCAAGCAAATTTCTGAGAGAGGGCGGTGTTTGTATGAGTGAGGGAATGGAAAAGTGAGTGAATGAGTTGGTAAATGAGCGGGTGAGTGGATGAGTGTGTGGATTGGTGAGTGAGTAGTATGGCAGTTAGCACGCTGCGCTATGAACCCAGTGACCCGACTTTGATTCCCGCTCATGGCCACCACCAGTGACGATTATCTGAACCGGTCCTGTGCCTCCCCTTGGTCGACCCAGCCTCAAATGAGTACCTGGTGCGGTCTGTAAAAACTCGCCATTGGGGAGACAAAGGCGGCCGGGCCTGGTGCTGGCCACCCACACCCTCGTGTGCTGTTCCGGCTTTCATCGGTGCTACTCGCGAAGATCACTTGCCAGAACAGTCTGTTAAGGCTACACAGAGGATTGTTGTCTTTGAGTGAGTAGATGGGTGAGTGGATGGGTGAGTGAGTGGATGGGAGAGTGAGTGGGTGGGTGAATGGGTAACTTACAGCACCACACCTCTTACCACACTTAAGGTGATCAACGTCTCACTGTCTCCCCGCATCTCTCTGTATCTCTCCGTGTGTATCTCCCCATATGTATCTCCCCATGTGTATCTCTCCGTGTGTACATCTCTGTGTGTATTTCTAGTTCCCGAGCCTGATCTTTGCCGCCATTGCTTCCTCCGCCCCGGTTCGCGCCAAGGTGGACTTCCACGAATTCAACGAAGTGAGCGCCACCACCACCACCACCACCTCTACCACCACTACCACCACCACGACTACCACCACCACCTCCACCACCACTACCACCACCACCACGACCACCTCCACCACCACCACCTCAAAAACCCACGACCTCCACCACCACGACCACCTCCACCACCACCACCACCACCTCAAACACCCACGACCTCCACCACCACCTCCACCACCACTACCACCACCACGACCACCACCTCAACCATCAACAACTCAACCACCCCCTCAACCACCACCAACACCACCACTACCTCCACCACCACAATTGCCACCACCACTACCACCATAATGCTGCTACTGATGATAATGAGGCTGCTGCTGATGGTCCTGAAGCTGCTGCTGATAATGATGATGCTGCTGATGATGCTCCTGATGATGCAGCTACTTATGATGCCGATGACGCCGTCGATGACGCCGTCGATGGCGCCGTCGATGAAGCCGTCGATGACGCCGTCGATGACGCCGTCGATGACGCTGCTGAATCTGTGTGTGTGTACATGCAGGCGGTGGGCAGGTCCCTGGCTAACCCCATCGTGGGCGGATCGAAGGAGGTGAGGAGATTGATATCAGGCGGAAGCCATTGTGAACCTGGTGGTAGTGAGGGTGGTGGTGAGGGTGGTGGTGGTGGTGAGGGTGAGTGGGGAGCGGTGGTGCAGCGGTTAGCGCGCTGCGGTATGAACCTGTGCTGCTGGCCACCCACCCCTTTGTGTGCCACAGTGCAGGCCTTCATAGGTGCTACTCGCTAACAGCACTTGCCCCAACAGTCTGTTGAGGCTACACGGGGGATCTTTGTTTTTGTTTTAGCGTCAGCGTGCTGAGGTGGCTGATTGATGCCTGGGTGCGGTCGAGGGATGGCTCCCTATTGGTCAACCATGCTACGTATAATGAAGATGATCTTTGGTGATCATCATAATACGTGGGGCTTTCACATCAGCCCCACCAAAACGAAGCACCTGCCTGGGTAATTTGTGCCATCAAACACTCCAGCCCCTCAGCTCCCCATTGGTGATGGAACAGTTGTGGAGAGAGTGGAGAGGTTTCCGTACCTGAGCCGGCGGCTTATGGCCAGCTCTGTTTTGGCAGCAGAGGTCTCGCTCCGAATCAGTCGAGCGGCATTATCTTTTAATCGCCCGCACAACGCTGTGTGGAAGCTACCTGGTCTGTCGCTCCGCGCGAAGCTCCGTTTTTTCTCGGCCACAGTCATGCCTTACCGTCGCCATGCTTGCTAAACGTGGAGCACTCTAAGTAATCTTGATTTGAAGCTTTCGTGACTGCAGGAATCCATAATCTTTGGTTATTTCGGTAAAGTCACGTGACTTTACCGAAAGAACCAAAGATTACACCTTTGGTAAGTCAATGTATGCAGGTCTGTCCCGTGATCCCCGGCACCTAGCCTGGCACAGCAGCCAACCCATGGCACCTGGGCTTAACCAGGATGGATCGCAGTGTGGGAAGCTTACATATGCTAGAAAAGAAAAGGGAGATCTGATCTCCTTCCCTTCTCAGTGTCCCCACCACCATCTCTCTCTCTCTAATTCTCTCTGTCAGTAACTCCAAGCTAATGCCCGATCCACAAATACAACGAAGGAGGCATCACAGCATTGCGCTCCGCTACTCCTGACGCGGTTGTCTGGCTTGACGCACCTGAATGTGAAATTGTTAGCTGTTGCTCTGCATCTACATCAGCCGTATGGAAGAAGGTAGGCCGGGCATTCGAGACTTGCAGCGGAATTTAGAGCCCTTGTTGTTGTTCTCTGCCTTTGTCTTTTTTCACTTCGATTTGTTTAACAATTTCTTCTTCTTTCAAAGTCTGTCTCTCTCCTCGTGTATCTCTCTCTATTCCCACCACACACCCACCCTCCCCCACCCCCGCGTATCTCTTCCCATGTCTCTCTCTACCTGTGTCTCGCTCTCCCCATGTCTCTCTCCCCGTGTCTCTCTCCCCACGTCTCTCTCCCCGTGTCTCTCTCCCCGTGTCTCTCTCCCTGTGTCTCTCTCTCCCCGTGTCTCTCTCTCCCAGTGTCTCTCACCCCGTGTCTCTCTCCCCGTGTCTCTCTCCCCACGTCTCTCTCCCCGTGTCTCTCTCCCCGTGTCTCTCTCCCTGTGTCTCGCTCTCCCCATTTCTCTCTCTCCCCGTGTCTCTCTCCCCGTGTCTCTCTCCCTGTGTCTCTCTCTCTCCCCGTGTCTCTCTCCCCGTGTCTCTCTCTCTCTCTCCCCACGTCTCTCTCCTCACGTCTCTCACTCCGTGTCTCTCACTCCGTGTCTCTCTCTCTCTCTTTGCCTCTCCCGGCCTCTCCTACCCAGTGCCTCCGCCGCGTCTCCGAGGCGTTCGCGACCATCGACAAGATGGTCCAGAGCGGCCGCCTCTCCGAGCTGAGTCACGACTTCTCGTCGTGCGTGCCCCTGGCCGCCGAAAACCCCCGCGACGTCGACACCTTCGTCACCAACTTGGCCGCCGTCTTCATCATGGCCACCACCTTCAACGCGGAGGCGCACGACGCCTCCGTCGCCGACGTCTGCACCACGATGACCGACGACTCCCTCGGCAACTCCTACACTCGCCTCACCCACATCAACAAGGTTCACTCGCCTTGTTCACTAGCCTCACCCACATCAACAATGTTCACTTACCTGCTCCACATCAACAAGGTTCATTTGCCTCACCGACACCAACAAGGTTCACTTAACTTGTTCACTTGCCTCACCAAAATCAACAAGGTTCACTCGCCTTGTTCACTCACCTGACCCACATCAACACAGTTCACTCGCCTTGTTCACTCACCTGACTCACACCAACACAGTTCACTCGCCTTGTTCACTCACCTGACTCACATCAACACAGTTCACTCGCCTTGTTCACTCACCTGACCCACATCAACACAGTTCACTCGCCTTGTTCACTCGCCTGACCCACATCAACACAGTTCACTCGCCTTGTTCACTCACCTGACTCACATCAACAAAGTTCACTCGCCTTGTTCACTCACCTGACTCACGCCAACACAGTTCACTCGCCTTGTTCACTCACCTGACTCACATCAACAAAGTTCACTCAACTTGATCACTTACCTGACTCACATCAACACAGTTCACTCGCCTTGTTCACTCGCCTGACTCACATCAACAAAGTTCACTCAACTTGTTCATTCACCTGACCCACATCAACAAAGTTCACTCGCCTTGTTCACTCACCTGACTCACACCAACACAGTTCACTCGCCTTGTTCACTCATCTTGACTCACATCAACAAAGTTCACTCGCCTTGTTCACTCACCTGACTCACATCAACACAGTTCACTCGCCTTGTTCACTCACCTGACCCACATCAACACAGTTCACTCGCCTTGTTCACTCGCCTGACCCACATCAACACAGTTCACTCGCCTTGTTCACTCACCTGACTCACATCAACAAAGTTCACTCGCCTTGTTCACTCACCTGACTCACGCCAACACAGTTCACTCGCCTTGTTCACTCACCTGACTCACATCAACAAAGTTCACTCAACTTGATCACTTACCTGACTCACATCAACACAGTTCACTCGCCTTGTTCACTCGCCTGACTCACATCAACAAAGTTCACTCAACTTGTTCATTCACCTGACCCACATCAACAAAGTTCACTCGCCTTGTTCACTCACCTGACTCACACCAACACAGTTCATTCGCCTTGTTCACTCATCTTGACTCACATCAACAAAGTTCACTCGCCTTGTACACTCACCTGACTCACACCAACACAGTTCACTCGCCTTGTTCACTCACCTGACCCACATCAACAAAGTTCACTCGCCTTGTTCACTCACCTGACTCACACCAACACAGTTCACTCGCCTTGTTCACTCACCTGACTCACATCAACACAGTACTCTCGCCTTGTTCACTCATCTTGACTCACATCAACACAGTTCACTCGCCTTGTTCACTCACCTGACTCACACCAACACAGTTCACTCGCCTTGTTCACTCACCTGACTCACACCAACACAGTTCACTCGCCTTGTTCACTCACCTGACTCACACCAACACAGTTCACTCGCCTTGTTCACTCACCTGACTCACATCAACACAGTTCACTCGCCTTGTTCACTCACCTGACTCACATCAACAAAGTTCACTCACCTTGTTCACTCATCTGACCCACATCAACACACTTCACTCGCCTTGTTCACTCACCTGACTCACACCAACAAATTTCACTCGCCTTGTTCACTCACCTGACTCACATCAACACAGTTCACTCGCCTTGTTCACTCACCTGACCCACATCAACATAGTTCACTCGCCTTGTTCACTCATCTGACTCACATCAACACAGTTCACTCGCCTTGTTCACTCACCTGACTCACATCAACACAGTTCACTCACCTTGTTCACTTACCTGACTCACACCAACACACTTCACTCGCCTTGTTCACTCATCTTAACTCACATCAACACAGTTCACTCGCCTTGTTCACTCACCTGACTCACATCAACAAAGTTCATTCGCCTTGTTCACTCATCTTGACTCACATCAACACAGTTCACTCGCCTTGTTCTCTCATCTGACTCTCATCAACACAGTTCACTCGCCTTGTTCACTCACCTGACTCACATCAACACAGTTCACTCGCCTTGTTCACTCATCTTGACTCACATCAACAAAGTTCACTCGCCTTGTTCACTCACCTGACTCACATCAACAAAGTTCACTCGCCTTGTTCACTCACCTGACCCACATCAACACAGTTCACTCGCCTTGTTCACTCATCTTGACTCACATCAACAAAGTTCACTCGCCTTGTTTACTCACCTGACCCACATCAACAAAGTTCACTCGCCTTGTTCACTCACCTGACTCACATCAACACAGTTCACTCGCCTTGTTCACTCACCTGACTCACATCAACAAAGTTCACTCGCCTTGTTCACTCACCTGACTCACGCCAACACAGTTCACTCGCCTTGTTCACTCACCTGACTCACATCAACAAAGTTCACTCGCCTTGTTTACTCACCTGACCCACATCAACAAAGTTCACTCGCCTTGTTCACTCACCTGACTCACATCAACACAGTTCACTCTCCTTGTTCACTCACCTGACTCACATCAACACAGTTCACTCGCCTTGTTCACTCACCTGACTCACATCAACAAAGTTCACTCGCCTTGTTCACTCACCTGACTCACGCCAACACAGTTCACTCGCCTTGTTCACTCACCTGACTCACATCAACAAAGTTCACTCGCCTTGTTCACTCACCTGACTCACATCAACAAAGTTCACTCGCCTTGTTCACTCACCTGACTCACATCAACACAGTTCACTCGCCTTGTTCACTCACCTGACTCACATCAACAAAGTTCACTCGCCTTGTTCACTCACCTGACCCACATCAACACAGTTCACTCGCTTTGTTCACTCACCTGACCCACATCAACACAGTTCACTCGCCTTGTTCACTCATCTGACCCACATCAACAAAGTTCACTCAACTTGATCACTTACCTGACTCACATCAACACAGCTCACTCAACTTGATCACTTACCTGACCCACATCAACACAGTTCACTCGCCTTGTTCACTCACCTGACCCACATCAACAAAGTTCACTCGCCTCGTTCTCTCATCTGACTCACATCAACACAGTTCACCGAACTTGTTCACTCATCTGACTCACATCAACACACTTCACTCGCCTTGTTCACTCACCTGACTCACACCAACAAATTTCACTCGCCTTGTTCACTCACCTGACTCACATCAACACAGTTCACTCGCCTTGTTCACTCACCTGACCCACATCAACATAGTTCACTCGCCTTGTTCACTCATCTGACTCACATCAACACAGTTCACTCGCCTTGTTCACTCACCTGACTCACATCAACACAGTTCACTCACCTTGTTCACTTACCTGACTCACACCAACACACTTCACTCGCCTTGTTCACTCATCTTAACTCACATCAACACAGTTCACTCGCCTTGTTCACTCACCTGACTCACATCAACAAAGTTCATTCGCCTTGTTCACTCATCTTGACTCACATCAACACAGTTCACTCGCCTTGTTCTCTCATCTGACTCTCATCAACACAGTTCACTCGCCTTGTTCACTCACCTGACTCACATCAACACAGTTCACTCGCCTTGTTCACTCATCTTGACTCACATCAACAAAGTTCACTCGCCTTGTTCACTCACCTGACTCACATCAACAAAGTTCACTCGCCTTGTTCACTCACCTGACCCACATCAACACAGTTCACTCGCCTTGTTCACTCATCTTGACTCACATCAACAAAGTTCACTCGCCTTGTTTACTCACCTGACCCACATCAACAAAGTTCACTCGCCTTGTTCACTCACCTGACTCACATCAACACAGTTCACTCTCCTTGTTCACTCACCTGACTCACATCAACACAGTTCACTCGCCTTGTTCACTCACCTGACTCACATCAACAAAGTTCACTCGCCTTGTTCACTCACCTGACTCACGCCAACACAGTTCACTCGCCTTGTTCACTCACCTGACTCACATCAACAAAGTTCACTCGCCTTGTTCACTCACCTGACTCACATCAACAAAGTTCACTCGCCTTGTTCACTCACCTGACTCACATCAACACAGTTCACTCGCCTTGTTCACTCACCTGACTCACATCAACAAAGTTCACTTGCCTTGTTCACTCACCTGACCCACATCAACACAGTTCACTCGCTTTGTTCACTCACCTGACCCACATCAACACAGTTCACTCGCCTTGTTCACTCATCTGACCCACATCAACAAAGTTCACTCAACTTGATCACTTACCTGACTCACATCAACACAGCTCACTCAACTTGATCACTTACCTGACCCACATCAACACAGTTCACTCGCCTTGTTCACTCACCTGACCCACATCAACAAAGTTCACTCGCCTCGTTCTCTCATCTGACTCACATCAACACAGTTCACCGAACTTGTTCACTCATCTGACTCACATCAACACACTTCACTCGCCTTGTTCACTCTCCTGACTCACATCAACACACTTCACTCGCCTTGTTCACTCTCCTGACTCACATCAACACAGTTCACTCAACTTATCCACTCACCTAACCCACATTAACAAGGTTCACTCCCCGGACCCACATCAACGAGGTTCACAATATGTCCGTCTCGCTGGTTGTACCCTGTGTTATTTCTTCTTTATTTGTGTGAGTTTGTGTGTGGATCCCTATCTCCGTGCCCCACCCTCTGTGACCTGGCAGAGAGAGAAACAGGGAAAGAGAGAGTTCATTACGGCCCAGCAGCTTAGGACTTGTACGTGTGTTGAACTTCTTTCGCACCGTACATACATAGCCAACCGTGCTCATTCGGAGGGTGGGTGCATGAGTGGGTGAGTGGCTACGTGCGTCTGTGTATGTACGTTGGACATCTTTCGCACCGTACGTAGCCATCCGTGCTAATCGGATGTGCCATAGGATGATGGCAATTAACTCCGCATAGGGAGTCCACGATTCAAGTGGATCTGAGGCCAGTTCCCAAGCCTGGACGAAAAGCAGGAGGAGGAGGAGGGTCGGGCGAAAGGGTGGTGTCGGTCATTCGGCTCGTGAAGAATAAAAGGCGAAAGGAATCAAAGAATACCGGCTCGGACATCGCCCGGGTCAACCAAGACCCGCGTCCCCAATCGAGTAGCTGGGGGATTGGGTCGATAAAACTGGTACCGGAAACCAACCAGCAGCAGCAGCAGCAGCTACGGCACCGTCAGGAAACAAAGCGGACATATTCCAAAAACAACGGAGAGGCTGAGAATGACGAATGAGGCCACAGTTGGTGGACGTGGAATGTGGGAACACTGCGGGCAACGGGACAGTTAGAGCTGCTGAGAAAGTAAATGGAAAGATGCCAAGGCACGGCAATCCTAGAACAGGCAGTAATGGGGTGAACAGGAACAGGAGATCAATGCGGGGGGGGGGTGGAGGGTGAAAGTGATCTGGTCAGGCGAAGATAAAATGCACACCAGAGGAGTAGGTTTACTGTTGAGCGCAAAAGCCAAAGCATCGTTAATGGGATACAGACCAAGAATAAATTGAGCAATATGTAATGGGCAACCCGTGAATATGTCTGCCATCCAAATATACGGCACCGACGTCTCAGCGTGCAGAATGGGGTTAAAGGAACTGCCTAGGAAAGATATTAAGATAATTGTTCAACTAACTTAATACAACTCTTCTTTCTTTTACCAGATAAGGCCCACTGATCTACTTTACATAGCTCTTATTCAGAAGCGACCTGGATATTACCCTTGATTTGAAGCTTTCGTGATTGCAGGAATCCATACTCTTTGGTTCTTTCGGTAAAGTCACGTAAAAAAGCATGATGCTTTCCCACCTGATGATGGACGTTTGTCTTGCTCCCGAAACGTCGTGATTTATTTAATTTTATACCTACGTGACTTTGCCGAAAGAACCAAAGAGTATGGATATTACCATTGACAGCTTTAACGAAGTGGCTCATCATCATGATCCTGTGGAAATGTACAGCAGTATCCAAATACTCCGAACGTGTGGTGTTGATTCCAAATCTGGGGAGGGAAAACTGGAGGACACCCGGAGAAATTTCCATGTGACCACGGGGAGAGAGACACGCAAACGCCACATTTACAGCAGGCGTCAGGGTTGGATCGAACCCATGACCTCCTGTATACCAGGTAAGGGAGTTAACATCTTGCTACCACTCTCCTCTCCCCCACCTTTTCTCATCTCTCTCCCCCTCCTCTCTCTCTTCAGAGGTATCTGATCAAGAGAATCCCCTGCACGGTGAACCTCTACCAAGGGGTTATCTCTGAACTCCGTGACCCCCAGCGGTCGGAGCTGAGACCCTGGTTCTATCAGAAGTGTACGGAGCTGGGCTTCCGTGAGTATCGCACCGTGGAGATGCACGTAGATAGCTGTAGACAGAGATATACATAGCTGCATAGAGATACACAGAGATAGAGTAACATGAAAATAGCGAAAGACACTATGCAGGTGTACAGTTGAGTCTCGATTATCCTCGTTAATGACGGGAAAGATGGCCGGGGATAATTCAAAATCGCGAATAATAAAAAAATATATATACACATTCCCACGGATCTCTCTATGCTAAAACCACTAACATAGGTATACATTATTTTTAAGTAAAAAAAATGAGTTTGTTGATAAACAAAACTAAAATGTGTAGTAAAGAATATATTGATGTTGTTTTATTACAAAAGTCCATACAAAAACACACGCCCACTTGAACAGGTTTGAAAAATCATTTAAATTTTAAAAAACCATGCTTCAGTGTCTCTGTCATCGCACAGTTTCATTTAATTAAAACTCACAAAATAAATGATCGGATAAATCACTCAAAATAAAGCACGAATGACGATCTCGATTGTTAATCTTTCTATTTAGAACGAATACGAATGATCAAGAGATCGATGATGCGCATGCTCAGTAATAATAACAATAAAATCTTCTTCACTCCCTCCCAGCAGAAGATGGGGTCCACTAATTGGATGATAGCAGCAGAGCCACGCCAATCAACATCAATCAAACTCCGCCCCACTGTTGTAAATATATTGCAACTACTGTACTGTAGAGGCGATCACGTGGATTTTGGATGAACCACGAGTAACATATTTGTTCGGTTTAAGCACCGTGTGACTTGTAATAAGCATATCTAAGAATAACAATGTATAACAATGTTTTTAGCTTATTAATTTGGGCTTAGGGAATAATCCATGACTCATTATTTCATGTCAAAATTTTAGGTGCACTGTTAATCCGCAAATTATATAAAACGCACGTGGATAATCGAGAGTCTACTGGATACGTAGCAATACAATGGGCTGCCCAAACAGCTTATGTTTGGCTTGGTGAGTTAGTGAGTGAGCGAGTGAGTGACTGAGTGAGCGAGTGAGCATGCAAGTGAGTGAGCGTGGAGTGTGTGAATGAGTGAGCGTGGAGTGTGTGAATGAGCGAGTGAGCGCGTGAGTGACAGCGCGAGTGACTGCATGGGTGGGTGTGCGAGTGACTTGAGTGGGTGGGTGAGTGAGTGCATGCGTGAGTGTGCGAGTGACCGAGGGAGCGAGAGAGTGAGCGAGCGAGTGAGTGTGCGCGAGGGATCGAGCGAGCGACCCGTTTCCCGTGGCTTGACCTGCGCGAGCAGTCCAGACGTGCCGCCCCCGGGAGGGATGCCCCTTCTCCAAGCTGCTGTCCCTCGAGACGACCGCGGCGATGTGCGCCGACGCCTTCGGCCTCACCCAGCAGGATATGGAGCGCGGAGTGGAGTCCACCAATCGCATGTTCGGAGGCGATCGCCCCACGGGGAGCCGCCTGCTCTTCGTCAACGGTGAGCCCCGGGCGGTGATTTCGGCTCGCCGCGGTGGCTAGATAGACGTTGTCTCCCCCCTCCCCCCGGGTACGCAGGAGGTCGTGGGTTCGATCCTGACGATTCCTGCTGCTGCTGTATATTTGGAGTCCACGCATCTCTGTCTCTCCCCATGGTGATCACTGCATTAATTGCTCTTCCTCCAGCTCCTCCGATTTTTTCCCCTCCACATTGAGCGTCAATGAGAGCTATTTGGCCGCTGCTATGGAGTTTCACGTGGTGATTATGATGATGATACACTTCGTTGAGCTATAATTTGTGATGGCCAGGTCCCTCCTGAAAATGAGCCACAGAGCTCAGTGGGCCTTACCTGGTCATTCTTTTTTTTCACGAGGTCGTGGGGTCAGCTTCGATCGTTTGGGATATTGAATCGGGCACTTAACCACCAACTCACCCATTCACTCACACACTAGCTCACCTACTAACTCACCTACCCACCCACCTACCCACTCACCCTCTCACTCACCCACTCACTCAACTATTCATTTAACCACTCACCCATGCACTCAGTCGCCCACTAACATACCCACTCACCCACGCATTCACTCACCCACTCACTCACCTACTCACCCACCCAGTAAGCCACTCACCCACTCACTCACTAATGCACTCATTCACCCACTCACACACTCAGTCACGCAACCGCGCATTCACTCACCCACTCGCTCAACCACTCACTCAACCACTCACTCACCCAGTTACCCACTCACTCACCCACCCACTCACTCATCCACCCACTTACTCACCCTCTCACTCACCCACTCACTCAACCACTCACCCACCCACTCACTCACCCGCTCACTCTTTCACCCACTCATTCACCCACTCACTTACTGACTCACCTACCCACTCACTCACTCACCATACTGTGTGTGCGTGACATCACAGCGGCATCCGTAGGATTGACCGGGGCAGGCCAACCGGACCCTAACCACGAACCTCTGCACCTGACCCCTCCCGATCCCCTTCTCCCATCCCCCGCCGTGTGTGCAGGGGACGTGGACCCCTGGAGGGAACTCAGTGTGGTGACCCCCTTCAGGGGATCCGCGGTGAAGACTCTGACCGTGAGGGGAGGGGCACACTGCTCCGACACCAACCCCAGCCTCTCCCGGGACCCTCCTGCACTCACGCAAGCCAGGAAGGTGGGGAGAGGGGGAGGAGAGGGGGAGTGGCAACGTGGAGCGGGGGGTAGGAGGACGGGGTGGAGGAGGAGGAGGCAGGATGAGCCTTACATAGATACAAACCTAACTAAAACTATTCATAATAAAGGTTTTTGGGTTAGATCGCGTTTATTTATAAATGTGTCGTAACCCTCCACCACCCGACACGGCCAATCAGCAAAAAAAGGTGTCACGTTGACAAAAAGACAAATAATTCACTACTTTAGCCCACCGGTGTGTCGTACTCAAACTATAAATGTGGATTCGCTCTTCAACACACCGGTGGGCTAAAGTAGTGAATTATTTGTCTTTTTGTCAACGTGACACCTTTTTTTTGCTGATTGGCCGTGTCGGGTGGTGGAGGGTTACGACACATTTATAAATAAACGCGATCTAACCCAAACACGTTTATTATGAATAATATTGGTCGCGAAAGCCTACGTGTTAAACTAACTAAAACTAAACAACTTTTTTTATTTTACCAGATAAGGCCCCACTGAGCAGTTTAGCTCTTGTTTTCAGAAGCGACCTGGCTATCACATATGATAGGCCAACGAAGTGGCTGATATCATCATCATCATCACGTGGGAATTAAATAGTTAATAGCAGCAGCCAAATCCCATGATGTAGTTGCCCACCCCGAGCTCTCAATGTCCTGATAGTGCATTGTCTTTGTGCTGTTCGCCTTTTGGCGTCCTCTGGTCTAACACCGTTTGAGACGAGGCTCTAGAGTCTAGAGAAAGCTGTCTCTGGTGTGGACCAATCAGTTTCAAAGACAATGCATCAAATACTACCAGCAGGGGCGGAGCGACAGGGGTGACATTCTGCGTATAAGTGTACGACACTCGGTCTGGCGGACTCCGTGCAACTGCATTGTCAGAGTGTGTCGCCAACCCATGGCGTCTAGTTACACAGCCTCTCTAATCATTCTTGAAATTAAAATTTGTTGAATGTCACCCCGGCCTGAAATCCCGGCTCCGCCCCTGACGTCTACCAGAGCGTGTGTTTTGTTTGCACGTTCGCCACAAGTATCTGTGGTTAATGCAGTACATGATTCCCCGCAAAAGGTTTCAGTTCGGTGTTTTAACATCTTAACATCTCCTTTTTTATGGCCAGCAAGGGTGAAGCCTATTCCTATAGCCAAATACTCTAAACGCATGTTTCTACTGACTCCTGGAGACCCGCAGAGATCCAGAGACTCAAATGGAACCAGAGACTCACAGAAACCTACAGAGACCCATAGAGACACATACTCATCAGTTTCAGTTTATTTATTTTGGCATAGCCCTGTGAGCCATTCGGCTCTTGAATCGGGTGCAACCGCAACAAACAAAAAAAACACGAACAAGAAAAACATCTTAAAGTGACTTTGTGTGACTGTGCAAAAACAGAAAATCCATGAAAAAACAGCAAAATGAAAGAAAAAAAACAGCAAAATGACCCTTATTAAAACCGCATGCCACCGATCCGCAGCGGGAACCAATTTGAGGCTTAGTCGACCTTGTGGAGGCCCACACACAAGCTCGTGCTCTCTCTCCCCCTCTCTCTAGGCTATCGGGCAGCAGCTGGAGGCCTGGCTCCGGATGTCACGTGACCTCTGAGCTGGGAGTTCATCGCAGGGCAGCTCGGCCCTGATTGGCCGACGGGGAGGGTGATCACGTGACCTTTGATCTGTGACGTCAACCGCAGGGCAGTTCGGCCCTGATTGGCCGACGGGGGGGGGGGGCAGTCATGTGACCTCGACTCAGATTCCCGAGGGACCTGCGAGCAAATGGCGCCCCGTTCCCACCCCTCGCCATTCCCACCGGGAGACTTCCCGAATCGGCTTCCAACCAGGCTGGGAGCTGCGGTGAGTCGCAGGCAAAGCTGTGGAGCTGCTTGGTGCTGAACCTCACCCAACCATCCCACCTCACCCAACTCTCTCACCCAACCATCCCACCTCACCTCACCCAACCCTCTCACCTCACCTCACCCAACTCTCTCACCTCACCTCACCCAACTCTCTCACCCAACCATCGCACCTCACCCAACTCTCTCACCCAACCACCTCACCTCACCCAACCCTCTCACCTCACCGCACCCAACCACCTGACCCCACCTCACCCAACTCTCTCTCCTCACCTCACCCAATCCTCTCTCCTCACCCAACCACCTCACCTCACCTCACCCAATCCTCTCTCCTCACCTCACCCAATCCTCTCACCTCACCTCACCCAACCCTCTCTCCTCACCTCACCCAACTCTCTCTCCTCACCTCACCCAACTCTCTCTCCTCACCTCACCCAATCCTCTCTCCTCACCTCACGCAATCCTCTCTCCTCACCTTACCCTCTCTCCTCACCTCACCCAACTCTCTCTCCTCACCCAATCCTCTCTCCTCACCTCACACAATCCCCTCACCTCACCTCACCCAATCTTCTCTCCTCACCTCACCCAACTCTCTCACCTCACCCAACTCTCTCCTCACCTCACCCAACCCTCTTCACCTCACCTCACCCAACTCTCCTCACCTCACCTCACCCAACTCTCTCTCCTCACCTCACCCAATCCTCTCTCCTCACCTCACCCAACCACCTCACCTCACCTCACCCAATCCTCTCTCCACACCTCACCCAACCCTCTCTCCTCACCTCACCCAATCCTCTCTCCTCACCTCACCCAACTCTCTCTCCTCACCTCACCTCACCCAATCCTCTCACCTCACCTCAGCCAACTCTCTCTCCTCACTTCACTCAACTCTCTCTCCTCACCTCATCCAACCCTCCCACCTCACCTCACCCAACCACCTCACCCAACCCTCTCACCTCACCTTACCTCACCCAACCCACCCAACTCACCTCACCCAACCACCTCACCTCACCTTACCTCACCCAACCCACCCAACCCACCCAACTCACCTCAGCTCACCACCATCCCCACCGCTACCGCCCTGCTTCACGCTTGAAATAACATCGCGATTCCTGCCGAGGGTACTTCCGAACCGGTTTTAACCGGTTTCTCGGGTATCTGGTTTGATAAGGTGCCTTAAATTAAACGCTGCTAGAATCGTCGCTTCCAGTCAATCAAGGGGAGGAGGGGAGGTGGAGGAGTGGCAGGAGAGGCAGGAGGAAGAGGCGGAGGAAGAGGTGGAGGGTGATAGGGTAAGGAACTTGGCGGGTGTGCAAGTGGCTGTGATTGGCTCAATAAACGCGCCTGTAGCTGCACCATCGCCGTCTCCCTCCGTCTCTCCACACGCGCGGGCGTTTGCCGCTACGGAGGGAGCCGTGTTTGGCTTCCAACTGCACCACTGCGCGGATATAAGTGGGTCGGCGAGTGGGTCGGTGAGTGAGTGGGTCGGTGAGTGGGTCGGTGAGTGAGTCAGTGAGTGGGTCGGTGAGTGAGTCGGTGAGTGGGTCGGTGAGTGAGTCAGTGAGTGGGTCGGTGAGTGAGTCAGTGAGTGGGTCGGTGAGTGAGTCGGTGAGTGAGTGGGTCGGTCGGTGAGTGGGTCGGTGAGCGGGTCGGTCGGTGAGTGGGTCGGTGAGTGAGTGGGTCGGTGAGTGAGTCGGTGAGTGGGTCGGTGGGTGAGTCAGTGAGTGGGTCGGTGAGTGAGTCGGTGAGTGAGTGGGTCGGTGAGTGAGTGGGTCGGTGAGTGGGTCGGTGAGTGAGTCAGTGAGTGGGTCGGTGAGTGAGTCGGTGAGTGAGTGGGTCGGTCGGTGAGTGGGTCGGTGAGTGGGTCGGTGAGCGGGTCGGTCGGTGAGTGGGTCGGTGAGTGGGTCGGTCGGTGAGTGGGTTGGTGAGTGAGTCGGTGAGTGAGTCGGTGAGCAGGTCGGTGGGTGAGTCGGTGAGCGAGTCGGTGAGTGAGTGGGTTAATGAGAGTCCGGAAAAGATACCGCCTCAGTGGTTGCTGGACGATAGCGCTGTGGAGTTTGTGAACAATGCCATTGGGGGGGGTGGGGGGGGAGAAGGGAGGAGGAGGGAGGAGGAGAGGGGGAGGAGGAGAGACTGTTCCCCTCATGGTGCTCGTAGCCACCATGGAGGCTCTGGACGGGTGCAAGAGGCCAGTGACCCCTGCAACTTCAACTCAATGACCACGAAACCACGTAAAAAAATATCGAACTAAGCTTGTGCCGGAGGCCCCGGTGGAGGGGGGGGGGGGACAGGTGTCTATAACGTTTCCTGGCCCATCCCGATTTTGCAAAGCCAGGGAGACTCAACCCGTGTGCTTGGGGTTCCTCCAGAAATGGCAAAAGGCCACTGCAAGTGGCCATTTAAAATGTTTTAATGCTTATTGCGGAGAAGAGGCTGCCACTCCTCTGTCTGGAGCTGGACTGGTACCGCCTGGATCTTTGTGGTATTCATGAGATCCGGTGGACCAGTTCTGGCACCAGTCACCAGGAAACTGCCAAACAAGAGGGAATGGCTCTTCAACTGAACAAAATAATGGAGGTATGGGAGAATGGTGGTGAGGTGTGAGAAGCTGTGAGTTCCACGATAATTTGGGCTTATCTTCTCATCAATGGGCGGCAATGAATGGTGGTGGTTGGTTATGCTCCAACCAAATATGAACATCAGTGGAAAGATACAGGCAAGGCTGATAAGTCAGGTGCCTTCCATGACATCCCGTCACAGGTGCTAGCAATATTGGCCCCTTGGGATAGACTCATGCTGTTCAGTAACTTTCATGCCAGAGTGGGTCATGATGGTGGCACCAGGGCTGGAATGATTGGAAGACAGATAAGCTCAATAACAATGGTTGAATACTGCTAGACTTATGTGCAGTTCATAGGCTTCTAATTACAGCTGTTCCTGCATCGGCGCATCTACACAACATGATCGATGCATGCCGGGTCCAATCAAGAACATCTGCTGGACTACATTGTTATGGAACAGTGGATGTGGGCCATGTTCTTGACACCAGGACATGGAGCTGATCTGCCCACTGATCATAGGGTTGTCATCTGTAAGATGTGCCTGCCATTCTTCCACTACAGTGGTGGGTGACCATTTAGGACCCCATTCAACCCCACAATGGCTTGGTAAAAGCTAGCTGATAAGAGTTGCAAGCGAGAATTTCATCATCGCTCACAGCTGGGTTTGGCACCGTTCGCCCTCCTCTGGATGCCGAGGGGAAATGGGTGAGGTTAACGACTGTGGCTCATGCAGCTAGAAAGGGTGCTTTGGGTATGCCGTCCAAACCTCCCCAGAGACTCTGGCTGATGGAGGAGGTGGTCTGGCTGGCTGAGAAAAAAAGATAGGCCCACTCCCACTATCCTACTCACATTCCATGTCCCTGACTGTAATCTCCTCATTCGCCATTCTCAGCCTCTTCATTGTTTTGGAATATGGTCGCTTTGTTTCCTAATGGTGTAATAGCTATTGCTGCTGCTGCTGATTTCCAGTAGCTAACGTTGGACCTTGGTTGACCCAAGCAAAGTCTGAGCCGGTATCCTTCCTTTTTCTCCTGTGATCGTCAAGAGCCGAAGAATCAGCACCCTTTTTGCCCAACCCTCCTCTTTTTTTATCCAGGCTTGGGACTGGCTCACATATCCACCGGATTGTGAACTCCAGAGGTGGAGTCGACCCCTTAGCCAAAGACAAGGATCCGCCGTGTAGCCTTAACAGACTTGGGGCACTCCAGTTAGTAGCGAGCAAAACCTGTGGAAAGCCGGCACTGTGGCACACGAAGGGGTGGGTGGCCAGCGACCACACCCAGCCGTCTTTGTCGACCTAGGGGGGAGGCCCAGGGCCATGAGCAAGGAATAGAAATTGTGTAGCACAGCGCTAACCACAAGACCACCGCTCCCCACACAACAATCACCAATCCCCACTAAGTGGCAGTTATATCACCATGGCACTTGTGCCAGGAGATGTTATAGATGCCTGTCCCCCCCCCCCCCCCGGGGGCCTCTGGCCCAAGCTTAATTCGATATTTTGCACGTGTTTTCGTGGTAATTAAATTAAAGGTGTTGTAGGGGTCACCTGCCCCTCGCATCCGTCCAGAGCCCCTATTGGTCGCTGTGGTGGCTACGAACGAGCGCCACGAGGGGAACAGCCAATTGAATGGACCTTCTCTCCATGGCATTGCCCATAGCCCCTACAGCGTTATCGTCAGACACCACACTCACATATCTCAACGCCAGACATTTGCCAACTAAGCGATGGTGACGTCACCATGGCGCCTGCGCCAGGCCAGGTGCACTTTGAGGTCACGTGAAGTGTCAAAGGCTCGCGGACAGGAGGTCACGAGGTAAACCCAGGTGTTCATGGGTTGACTGACTGAGGTGACTTGCGTGCCACTCACACACCCCCATACCCACCCACATAACCACGCACATAACCAAAAAGACAAATGTAAAGATCCCCCATATAGCCTGAACAGACTTTTGGGGCAAGTGCTGTTCGCGAGCACCTATGAGAGCCAGAACGGCACACGAGGGGGTGGGTGGCCAGCACCACCCCCGACCGCCTTTGTCTCCCCAGTGGTGATGTTTACACACCAGGTACTCATTGAGGCCGAGTCGACCTAGGGGAGACCCGAAACCGATTCAGATAAAAGCTAACCACTACACTTGGAACTCAAATATCCACTCACAGACCCACTGATATGCCAACGCACTCGCCCAATCACCCAATGTTCTCATGCAAATGAGGCTCCTTAGGACCTGTCCCCCCTCCGCCGCACATAAGAATGATCTCACTCAACACAACACACGTTCCCCATCCACCTGCCCATCTCCACCCACCCACTCCCACCCACCTCCACCCACCCCCACCCACCCTATTCATGCGAATGGGGTCGCCCACTTCTGTGCTCGTAGTCCGGTCTGACGGAAAAGTCCAGTAGGCGGCGGGGGTGGGTAGGTGATGTTTGTGTGAATATTTTCAATAACCAGAAAAGCTGCACGTGGTCGCGGGAGGTTTTTTTTTGGAAATCCCCTCCTAAACGCTGCTCAGCATGTGAGCGCCTTGCTACTGAGAGGCAGGTGAGTGGTGGGTGCATGAGTGAGGGCGGGTGAGCTTGAGTGAGAGTTGGGGGTTCTGGTCACGTGTGGCTGATAAAATGTGTAAAATAATAACATTTGCATTGAGATTCCTAGCCCATGATATGTGGCAGTTTATCCAGTCTCAGAGTGACTCTGTGGGTCTGATTGAGTCTATGGGTCTCTCTGAGTCTGTGGGTCTCTATGTGAGTCTATGGTTCTCTGTGTGAGTCTGAGTCTGTGCGAGTCTATGGGTTTCCGTGTGAGTCTATGGGTCTCTGAGTCTATGAGTCTCTCTGTTTGTCTGTGGGTCCCTATGTAGTCCATGGGTCTCTGTGTGAGTCTGTGCCTCTGTGTGAGTCTGTGAGTCTCTGTGAGTCAATGGGGCTCTATGTGAGCGTGTGTCTCTTTGTGAATCTATGGCTCTCAATGTAAGTCTATGTGTCTCTGTGTGAGTTTGTGAGTCTCTGTGGGTCTGTGCCTCTGTGTGAGTCTGTGGGTCTCTATACAAGTTTATCGGTCTCTGTGTGAGTCTATGAATCACAATATTATTCTACGTGTCTCAGTGTGAGGCTGTCTCTATGCGAGTCTACGGGTATTTATCTAAGTATACGGGTCTCTGTGTGAGTCTATGAGCCTGTGTGAGTCTATGGTTCTGTATGTGAGTCTATACGAGTCTATGGGTGTCTGTGTGAATAAGAAGGCTTACCACAGCCTTCAATCAGAGGTTCGGAGAGCTGTGTGCCACTGCAAGGATGAGTGGTGCTTACTTATTGCTGAGCAAATGGAAGCTGCCTCAGTCACCTGCGATGACAAGTCACCATCCTAAGGGGAAAGAACTGTGATCCAATCTTCGACCCCCAGGAACAGGTTTGCAGATTTGCTGAGCATTTCTCTGAGGCCTTGCTGGAGGGGATATCCCTTAGCCCAGAAAAAATCATGCGACACAGTGGGAATGACCCTGTGTGAGGCTACGGTGCCTCAAATATTGGAAGAAGTCACTCCCTGTAAGTGGCTGGCTGAAGTGCCATTTGTTTAGGAAGTACGGAAGGCGATCCAGAGTCTGAGACCAGGAAAAGTGCCAATCAGATATAATCTCCCAAACGAACTGCTGAAGAAGGGTGGCAATTCTGTGCAGACTGCCATACATTACATCATTATAACAGCCCATAGGATGGGAAGGATGCCCTGATGGTCCCCCTCTTTAAAAAGTAGGTCCGCATAGACTGTAACAACTACATGAACATCTCCCTCCTCAGTGTGTTGGGAAACGTTCTGGCAAAAATTATTCAACATCGCGTTGCGAGGCTTGCTGATGAGAGGCTTGCAGAGCCCTAATGTGGTTTCAGGCCAAGGCGGTCCTGTACAGACGCCATATTCTCTGTCTGTCTGCTACAGCAGAGGTGTCGGGAATTCCAACAGGACCTAAGATCTCTGTTTTACTTTACCTGGTCAAGGACTATGATACCATAAACAGACTAGAACTCTGGGTTTTTCTTCATGCTCTCAGAATTGGTATCTCTCTGCTCACAAGCATTAAGGACCTTCATGATGGTGGGCAGGCCTGAGTAAAGCGAGGTAGCGAGGAGTCAGAGCCATTCCCTGTTCACCTTAGGGTGCGACAGGGATGTCCTCTGGTGCCTACATTATTTAACATCGTTTTCAACAACGTAGTTCAAGAAGCCTTCCATGGTTTTTCCAAGTGAATCTCTATATGGTACAGATAAAATGGAAGGCTGATGGATGCCCAGTTGTGGTCGAGGAATAGATCCCTTTTGTACGCTGATGATCTGGTGATTGCTATTCAATCAGAGAAGGAGTTGGAGGCGCTGCTGCTTGACCTGGACCATGCTACTAAGAAGCGGGGCCTTACACTCAGCCCCTCAAAAACTGCAGTCCATTTCCTGCAGTCTTTTTGTTTTAACGTCAGTATTACATGTGAGCATGCCATGTTTTGAAGCGAATCATTGCAGTTTCTCACCTTTTTTATTTTTTTTCCATTTCCATACATTTCAATGATGCGATCCCAGCCGGTGTTATCCTTCCCAATTGTTGTATTCCAGTCTCCCACAAAGTATCGCAATATCTTTCATAGGCAATTCCTTTAACATCATTTACAGCATTTCAAATACAGTAGAACCTCGGAGATCGAACGCACCAGAACTCGAACAAATCGGTGTTCGAACAATATCTCCGAACATTTTTTGCACCGGAAACCGAACGGAATTCGGAGGTCGAACGGGGCAATCTCCGACTTGAAAGAAGCTGTACACGGCTGAGACGCGTATGACTCAGCGTGCATGACGCTTGCCCAGACAAAGGTTTTACCGTATGGGACTCCCCTTCCAAACAATAACACCACCACCTCCTCACCACCTTCCACTCAAGCCATCAACTCTCCTTACTACAGGTAAAGTGAAGTTCAATATTCATTTCTTTCATTTATTCCATTTATTTATTGTGTTTCTTGTTTTTTTTATGAGTTTATGCATGTAATTACTGTAAACTTCGTGTAAAAATGCTTTATGATGAGAGATGTCTTGTGTCTGGAACCAATTGATGTCATTTACATTAATTCTTATGGAGAAAATTAATTCGCCGTTCGAACAAATCGGTGTTCGAATGGCCTTCTGAACCGAATTAAGTTTGATCTCTGGGGGTACCACTGTAATTCTTAAATATCGTATTCTGATGTTGGTGCATGTATTTGGATGGTCGATATTTAGGGGTTTCCCATGACCTATTTGTTCAAATTATTCTTGCACAAACCGGTCTATACCCCTTTAACGATGATTTGAATTTTGCACTCAACAAGAACCCTACTACAGGTTTTTTTGGGGGGGTTAGATTACATAAATACAGTATATAAATGTGTCATTAAAATCCGCCACCACCCGACACAGCCAACTCGTAAGGGTTATTATGGATGACTAGCGTTTTGCCCGTCCTCGGACGGAAGCTGTAATATTTACGAAAAAATCGAGCAGAGTATAACTCGTGTAAATTTAATGGCAGTGAATCTTGCACGAAATAATGTCATCAAACACCACACTGCATTTCACTGTAGCACCGTATTAATGGCAGTGAATCTTGCACAAAACGATGTAATTAAACACCTAACTGAATTTCACTGTAACACTGTATTAATGGCAGTGATGCACAAACTATGCCATAAAACACCTAACTTCATGTCACTGTAGCACTATATTAATGGCAGTGAATCTTGCACAAAACGATGTCATCAAACACTTCACTGAATTTCACTGTAGCACTGTATTAATGGCAGTGATGCTTGCACAAACTATGTCATAAAACACCTTACTTCATGTCACTGTAGCACTGCATTTAACTCACCTTCAATTAGTTCAAAATCACTGCTCTGATACTTTATTTTCTTCTCCTTTCGCTCGCTGGGGTTGGAATCAATTTGAATTCGATACAATGTGTGGAAAATCAGAGAAATGTATATATTTTATCATAATTTAGAAGCAAAACTTCGACTCAACTTTTGATTCAAGTGCTGAAGAAATCAATAAAGACACCAAATACACTTTGTTGCTGCGTATACTTATTAATTTGATTAACTTTAAATAAAGAAACGTCAAATTGAAAGCGAATTGGCGTAAAAAAAATATTCTTGCTCATGATAGTGACGTCACGTGCGGATGAAGCGCTGTGTATATTTATATTTAACCGTCACTTTCTGTAAAGAAACGTCGTCATATTTGAAGCGACTTTGCGAACAAAACAAATATCTTTCGGCTCGACCTTCTTCCACGCGAGTGTAAAAATCCACCCACTCGTGACGATGTATTATTAACGACGGGGGACGGAGGGGTGCGGCATGTGGAAGTGACGTCACAAGCGTTACACACATTTCTGGGCTATCATAGTCGTAATATCGGTCGCGAAAGCCTACGTGTTAAAACGAACCCTACACCTCTGTGGTGTGCACTTTTTTTTTTCCCCTGACCAGGTCGCTTCACCCCCCCGTTCCTGTCCATCTCATTTCTGCGAGTCCTAGGATTGCCGTACCCCTTGGTATCTTTCTATTTCCTTCCCTAGCCACTGTAATGTCCTCATTCGCCATTCTCAGCCTCGTCATTGTTTCTGAATATGGCCGCTTTGTTTCCTAATGGTGTCATAGCTGCTGCCCCTTCTGCTGCTGGTTTCCGGTAGAGTAATTTTTCGACCCAACTTGCTTGTGTTTTTTCTTCTTTGGTTCTTTCGGTAAAGTCACGTAGAATGAGAATAACATAATAAATTGATAAAATAAAATAACACAATAATATTCTCACGACGAGACTGTCTGGTAGGACAGCGCTGTCCTACCAGACAGTCTCGTCCCTTCACCTGATGAAGGCCGCTTGTGTTGTGGCCGAAACGTCGTGAGAATATTATTGTGTTATTTTATTTCATCAATTTATTATTTTATTCTCATTCTACGTGACTTTACCGAAAGAACCAAAGAAGATGAATCATTGCAGTCACGAAAGCTTTAAATCGAAATTTGCTTGTGTTTGTTGGACCTTGGTTGACCCAAGCAACGACTGAGCCGGTATCCTTCCTTTTTTTTACACACTTTTATTTAACTCGCTCTGTCTGTTGTTGTATCCTCAAATCTTGCAACTCAATTTTAACCCGCTTCCCAATGTGGTATCGACTGCAAACTTAGTATACTTGTGTCATACTGATGACAATACTATATTGTATCAAAAAATACGTAACAAGTATTTTGTAAACATTCATTTTTACACGTTATTTTTCGGCTTGGGACTAATTGTCCACGCTCAACTCACGTTGGCTGTAAATCACCACGGTCCCGTACGTTGTGGCAAGCTTCGGGGCCACTTCCTGGAAGCGTGGAGTTCTGCCATTACGAGTAGGGTACATTTCATTAAAGCGTGTTTTAAAAAATATATTTTTTTAAATATTACTTAGTCTTCTGTGCTTGTCAGGAGCCGAAGAATCAGCACCCTTTCACCAAACCCAAACGCGTTCTACTTCATTAAATAGACTTTTTAATAAATGTTTTCTCCGAAAATATCAGAGTGCACCGGCACATCAAATACGCACTACAATGACAATAGTTTAAAGCGATTTGAGGCATGTTTTATATTTTTTTTGGGGGGGGAGGCAGAGCTTTGTGACGTCATATTTGGCGGGGGGGGGGCCTGACTTTTTGTGACGCAGTGTGACTAAGGGGAGGGGGGTCAAAAATCGTCCAAAATCGCGTGACGTCATTTGTGGACGGCCTTAACAGACTTGGGGCACTGCTGTTAGCAGCGAGCAAAACCTGTGGAAAGCCGGCACTGTGGCACACGAAGGGGTGGGTGGCCATCCACCGCACCCAGCCGTCTTTGTATTTCCAGTGGCGATGTTCACACATCGCCAACCAGGTACTCATTTGAGGTTGAGTCGACCTCGGGGAGGCACCAGGACCAACTCGACTTAGGGGAGGCACCAGGACCATGAGCGGGAATCGAAATTTTGCAGCACAGCGCTAACCACAGGAACACCGCTTCCCACACAACAACCACAAATTACCATCCGCCCAGAGAGGCCCCTGTTGGTCGCTGTGGTGGCTACGAGCGCCATGAGGGGAAGCTCTCATGCAAATGAGGCTCCTTAGGGCCTGTACCCCCTCCCCCGCACGTAAGAATGATCTCTCCCACTCAACACAACACCCCGGTCCACATCCACCTGCCCACCTCCACCCACCCCCACCCACCCTATTCATGCGAATGGGGTCGCCCACCTCTGTGCTCGTAGTCCGGTCTGACGGAAAAGTCCAGTAGGTGGCGGGGGTGGGTAGGTGATGTTTTTTGCGAATATTTTCAATAACCGGAAAAGCTGCACGTGGTCGCGGGAGGTTTTTTTTTTTGGAAATCCCCTCCTAAACGCTGCTCAGCATGTGAGCGCCTTGCTACTGAGAGGCAGGTGAGTGGTGGGCGAATGAGTGAGGGCGGGTGAGATTGAGTGAGAGTTGGGGGTTTTGTTCACGTGTGGCCGATAAAATGTGTAAAATAATAACACTTGCATTGATATTCCTAGCGCATGATATGTGGCAGTTTATCTAGTCTCAGAGTGACTCTGTGGGTCTCTGTGTGATACTGTGGGTCTGTGCGAATCTATGAGTCTCTGAGTCTATGAGTCTCTCTGTTTGTCTTTGGGTCTCTATGCGAGTCTACCGGTCTCTGTGTGAGTCTGTGCCTCTGTGTGAGTCTCTGTGTCCCTATTTGAGTATTGGGGTCTCTGTGTGTCTGTGAATCTCAGTGTGAGTTTATGGGCCTCAATTTAAATCTATGGATGACTGTATGAGTTTGTGGGTCTCTGTGTCTGTCAATGCATCTCTATGTGAATCTTTGTAGCTCTTTGCGAGTCTATGCATCTCAATATTAGTCTACGTATCTCAGTGTGAGGCTGCGAGTCGACAGGTATTTATGTAAGTCTACGGGTCTCTGCGTGTGTCTATGAGTCTGTGTGAGTCTATGGGTCTCTGTGAGTCTGTGGATCTCTGTGTGTGAGTCTATGTTCATGATCATGACGGTAGTGATGGTGATGATGTTGCCTCTTTACGTCTCTCTATCTAACCACCGAATTTCCATCCTGTGACCGATCTCAGGATCGCGACGCAAGCAACTGGAACCCAGGACCCAATGGCGTCTCATCCACGAAACTCAATCCCTGCCTGTCTACTCCTCACCCTCTTCCTCACTATCCAACTCACACAGGCTGAGACATTTCAGAGGACAGGTGAGCAGGAGCAAGTACGTAGGTAGGAGGAAGAAGTAGGCAGGAGGTGGGGGGGGGCGATGCCAACCCCATTTGCAAGCGGTGATGAAGTTATCGCTTGCAACTTTCATCGGCGGCGAGCCGAGACTAGGCCACTGCGGGTTTGAATGGGGGTCCATGTCTTGGTGTCAAGGACATGGGCCTGCATCCGCTGTTCCGTAATAATGTAGTCCACACAACATCCACGATGTTGTGTTGATGGTCTGCCAAAGAGGAAGCAGCGTGTTGGTGATTACAAGCCCATGGGCTGTACAGAAGTCTAGCAGCCTCCTCCTGTGAATACTGATCTGATTTGGCCAATGCCTTCTAACCACTTCAGCCCAGTTGCTTGCGCTCCAGCTAGTTGTGATGATGTCACTCACCCACTCACCCAGTCACTAATTCACCCACCCACTCATTCACCCACACACCCACCTAATCACGGACAAACTCATCTACTCACTCACACAATCACCCACCCACCTTCATCCTACGCCACACTGAACCCACCTGAGTTGACCCGAGGTCACCACCATGCCAGCATCAATTCCTGTCGTGCTTTTGCAGATGCCACCAATGATGAGGAGGTGAAGAGGAAGTGTGGATTCTCACTCAAGGCCATTCACGGTCAGACCAACGGCCTGTGTGCATCTTTGTGTGCGTGTGTGTCTGTGTGTGGGCGGTGGTGCAGTGATTAGTCCGCTGCGCTACAAATCCCGGGACCCGAGTTCAATTCCCACTGACGGCCAACATCGGTGACAAATATCTGAACTGGTCATGAGCCTCTCCTAGGTCGACTCAGCCTCAAATGAGTACGTGGTGTGTGAACATCACCCCTAGGGAGACAAAGGTTGCCCAGAGTGGTGTTGGCTACCCACTCCATCGTGTGCCGTTCTAGCCTTCATAGGTGCTCGCGAACGCGCACTGGCCCTAACAGTCTGTTAAGGTTATAGGGGTATCTTTTTTCTACTTTTTTGGGAGAGCGGTAGTGTCGTGGATAGCGCTGCACTGTGCAATGAACCTGACAAAAGACTCGAGTTCGATGTGCAATGAACATCGCCACTGTGGAGACAAAGGGGGGCCTGGCGTGTTGGTTGGCCACCCACCCTCTCGCATACCATGTCGTTCTTCATAGATGTTTCCTAACAGCACCTGCCTCAACAGTCTGTTATGCTTATATTCTTATATACGAAAGTCTCCGCGCGCGCGTGCTTGCGAGGGGTTTGGCTCTCGAACGGTGGGCTTTAGAAAAAATTGCCGGGCAACACGCCCTAAGCCCCGCGGGGGGGGGGGGGGGTGATAGGCTATTCTGTTTTCTCATCCGTAAACTTTAAAGTAGTTTAATTAACACATTTGTGGCATTATTATTTTAATTATTTACTTATTGTGCGACATCGACCGTACCAACTGATGATAATTGCCTGGGGGGGGGAGGGCGGACCCTGCCAAGTGATGCGCGTTCGGTCCATATTTGTGTTCTGTGTAGATCAATGTGTGTGTGAGTCTATGTATGTGTGTGAGTCTATATGTGTGTGTAACTCCATGTGTGCATGTCTAAAGTCGATGTCTGTCTGTGTGACTCCATATGTGTGTGTGTAGATCAATGTGTGTGTGAGTCTATGTATGTGTGTGAGTCTATATGTGTGTGTAACTCCATGTGTGCATGTCTAAAGTCGATGTCTGTCTGTGTGACTCCATATGTGTGTGTGCGCGTGCGTGTAAGTCGATGTATTTGTGTGTGTGTGGGTCAATGTCTGCGTGTGTAGGTCGATGTGTGTGTCTGTCTTTTTCGCCGGGGCAACGCCGGGTGCTTACCGCTAGTGGGGGTTATTTGTCTTTGTCGATGTATGTCTGTGTCACCGCTTAGTGACGTCACCGCCACTTAGTGGGGAATGGCGGTTGTTGTTGTTGTTGTGTAGCCACCCACTGTGAACGGCTGGCATAAGTGCCACCTGTTGAGTAAGCACCAAAAGGCACACTTTTGGCGTCATCTGGTCGAACACCATGAGACTGGGCTCTAACAAAAGCTGTCTCTGGTGTGGACCAATCAACGTCAAGGACAATGCATACATTATCAGAGTGCTTGTTTTTTTTGTTTGCATTTTGACAGCAAGTATTGTGGTTAATGCAAACATGATCCCTTGTAAAAAAAAAAGGTGTCAGATTTGTTGCCAGACAAAAGTGGAAAAAACCTATTATCATCTAAGGACGTTATAGCAGTAACTGCACGCATCGTGTTGGGTGTTGGGGGGGGGGGGGCGAAGAGGACATGAGACTGTGAAGAAAAATCTGCAGCGTTATGTGTATATTTATTGCATGTTAAATGCGTAAAATAAAATGTCCCCCGTGAGCTCGCATCACTTGGCAGGGTCCGCCCCCCCCTGCCAGGCAATTGCCGTCAGTTGATACGATCGATGTTGCGCAATAAGTAAATAATTAAAATGCCACAAATTTCAGAGTCTGAGACCAGGAAGAGTGCAGACTGCCCTATATGACATTAGGGGCCGTTCATACATGACGTCACGCACCTAGGGGTGGGGGGGGGGTCAGACATTTGTGACGTTCTATTATATTATTGGTTCTTCTTCTTTGGTTCTTTTGGTAAAGTCACGAGGCTTTACCGAAAGAACCAAAGAAGATGAATCCTTGCAGTCACGAAAGCTTTAAATCGAAATATTATTGGTTCTTTCTATATTGTTATTATTTTATTGTTTCCCTTCTACGTGCCTTTACCGAACGAACCAAGAATATGAATCCCTGCAGTCACGAAAGCTTTAAATCAAAATTTAACGCGTTCTACTTAATTAAATAGACTTTTTAATAAATGTTTTCTTCTACAACATCAGAGTGCAGCGCCACATTAAATACGCTCTACAATGATAATAGTTTAAAGCGATTTGAAGCATGTTTACTATTTTTTTTTTGGGGGGGGGCAGAGCTTTGTGACATCATATATGAGGGGGGTCTGACTTTTTGTGATGCCATGTGACGAAGGGGGGGGGTCAAAAATCGTCCAAAATCGCGTGATGTCATTTATGGACAGCACCTTATCACAAAAGCCTAGATCACTGGATGGGTTTCCCAGGATGCCCTGGTGGTCCTCCTCTTTCAGAAGGGGGACCGCACAGATTGTAACAACTACAGGGGCATCTCTTTCCTCCTCAGTGTGAGGACGGCAAAGGTCCTGGCAAGGATAATTCAGCACCACCTTGCCAGGCACGCTGAGATGAGGGTAGCAGAACCCCAATGTGGATTCAGGCCAGGGCGGTCCTGAATGGATGCCATATTCTCTGTTCATCTGCTGCAGCTGAGGTGTAGAGGAATTCCAACAGGACCTACATCTCTGCTTTCTTGACCTGCTCAAGGCCTATGATACCATCAGTAGACCAGGGCTCTGGATTGTTTTTCGTAATTGCGGGGTTCCTAACTCTCTCATCACAATCATGGAGGACCTTTTTTATGGCGACCAGGCCTGAGTAAAGCCATTCCCAGTCACCTTGGGGTGTGACAGAGATGACCCCTAGTTCCTACAATATTGAATATTGTTTTTCTAGCACTAATTAAAGAAGCTTTCCATGGCTGTATAAGTGGAATTTCTATATGGTATAGATCAAGGGATGCCTCCCTCTTTATCAGCCACTTGATGTATGCTGATGATATGGTGATTGCTGCTAACTCAGAGGAGGAGTTGGAGGAGTTGGAGGTGCTGCTGCTGAACCTGGAGCTTGCTACTAAGAGAGAGGATCTTACCATCAGCCCCACAAAAATAAAGCACCTGCATGGGTATATTATGTCATCAAATGCTCACCTCCCTCAACTCTCCATGAATGATAGGACAGTTGGGCAGATAGTGGAGAAGTTTCCATTCCTGGGAAGTGTGCTTATGTCCAGCTCTGGTTTGGCAGCAGAGATCTTACTTCGTGTCAATCAAAGCGGCATTATATTTTCATCGGCTGCGTAACGCTGTATGGGTCTTCTCGTCCACAGTTCTGCACTCCCTTCACTATGCTTGCAAAACCTGAAAGGAAAATCTGCACAAGTTTTAAACATTCAGGCTGGCCAGCCTACGATCCATCCTGAGTTAACCAGGCTGGATTGTGTGACGCACTCACACATCCTTGAAAAATCTGGACACAATCCCATCAATGAGCTCCTCCAGCAGGCAAGGCTGCGTTGGCTTGGTCATGGAACATGCATGCTCAGCCACCGCATCCCCAAACAGCTTCTGGTTGGCCAAATAGAGGAGGCTAAATGGGTGCCACGGGCTTCAGAAGAGATGTACTGATGTGGAGCTGAGTGGACTTGCCGATGACCAGTGCCAGCAGTGTCAATATCGGCCTCTATTTAGAAGGCTTGGGAACAACAAGGGCGGAAGAACGACGCTCACAACAACGAGCTGAAAATCGGGCGGATAAAACGCAGCAAGTTAGCACAGTAGGGGGCACAGCTGGTGCATTTGCCAGCCATCTCAGTCAGTCAACCCTTGGTACCAAGGTCTGTCCCGTGACCTCCTCCTGCACCTAGTATGGCAAACGTCAACTCATGGCACCTGGATTTGTCCTGAACCTCCTGCCAGTGAACCTTTGCCACTACAAATGGCCTAAAAGTGCACATAGCCAGGCACAAGTGTTGGCGAATGGAAGTTGTTGTCTGTGTGTGTTTCTGTATGCGAGTCTGTGTGTCTCTATGCCTGTGAAACGTGGAATCCTGAATGAGGAGGAACGTCTGTGCCGGTTTGAGACACTCAGGCTGGGCCCTGCTGGCCACGATCCATCATGGGTTCAACCAGGGTGGATCCCAGCGCGAGGAGGAGCCCGCAGATCCTTAGATACCGGGGGGGGGGGGACTGAGGAGCGGGCGGGCGCCATGACAGAGGTTGCTAGGGATGACGTCATCACCCGCCAATGCTCCACCAGCGATGATTTATAAATTACGTTAGAAGGGTTATCGATGTTGATGATATAGTAGAATACAACAACCAGGCCAACACAACTCCCCCTCGTTGCATGCAGTAGCCACGTCACAGTGAGGTGGCCGTGTCCACGGCCGCTCGTGCGTTTCACGTAGGAGCCACCGCGGTGCGAGACACCCCGTCGATGGAAAGATGTACGTGGGAAACGGTGGCCCTCGCCATTTATAGAACTGCGTCGATCAGTCCGTACTTGGCTTGTCAGTCTGTGTTCCACTCTGTCATTCGCTCTGTGATCCACTCACTGATCCACTCTGTGATCCCCGCAGTGATTTGCTTCGTGATCCATTCTGTGATCTGCTCTGTAATCCACTCTCTAGTCTGTGATCCACTTACTGATCCACTCTGCGATCTGCTCTGTGATCAACTCTGTGATGTACTCTGTGGTCTGTGATCCACTCTGTGATCCACTCTGTGAGCTGCTCTCTGTGATCTGCTCTATGATCCGCTCTGTGATCCACTCTGTGATCCACTCACTGATCCACTCACTGATCCACTCTGCGATTCGCTCTCTGGTCTGGTTGAATGCAGACTGCAAGTACCAGAAGTGCCAGGAGGCTTCGGCCTTCTGTGCAGCAATAACTCCTGCGGCTGAGGCCGGCGATTTAACAGGTGAGTGCCTCTGTGACCACAATGATTTATCCACTGCTGGCTGAACCGCTACCCCCTGATGATGATAGATGTTTGCAATGGTAATGTATGTATGTATGTTGAATGGTGATATTAGGGAGCGGTGGTGCAGTGGTTAGCACCACACCGCGCTAGGAACCCAGCTGAGATCCAAGTTTGATTCCCGCTCAGAGCCACCACCAACGCCGGTGACGGTTATCTGAACCATTCTTGGGCCTCCCCAAGGTCGACTCGACCTCAAATGAGTACCTTGCCTGGTGTGTATTCAACATCAGCACTGGGGAGACAAAGGCGGCTGGACGTGGTGTTGGCCACCCACCTCCCCCGTGTGCCGTGCCGGCCTTCATAGGTACTACTCGCGAACAGCAGTTCGACAGGTATGGTTGGCTACGTGCGGTGCGAAAGAAGTAAAAAAAATACATCTGTAGTGTCGTAGCTCTCTTCCTCTCCCTCAAGGCGTGTGTGTGCCTCTTCTCTCACGAGCACACTGCCGTACGGCCCGGCCCAGGCACGAGCCTGTTCACGTTGCACCGACGGTGTCAACCGAGACAGCCGACTACTGTCCGGCCGCGCAACGATCGGGCGAAGGCGGCGACGAGACGAGTCAACTCCCAGAACCGGCAGCCCAGAGTTCTCGCTCTCCGCTGCTTTTATTCCCCTCGGCGCGGCTTGGCTCCGCCCTAGCCACGCCTCCCCTCTCGAACCCACCAGAGGGTTCCAGGGGCCTCCCCACGAGGTTTACCGTGACCTTTGCCCCAGTTCCTCCGCCCTGCCGGCACACAGCAGCCGTGTATATGCTCAACGGCGTGTGCGCTAAGTGCCCACTGCAGTTGCTGCTGCTGTAAAGCAGTCGGCGCTCTGTCTCTACACATACATGCATAGACTTTGCCCCAACAGCCTGTGTGGGCTATATGGGGGAGCTTTGTCTTGTCATATAGAAAATGCTGATGGTGTATATCAGGGGTGGCCAACCTGTAACAGACCAAGAGTCACAAAGTACCCATAAGTTCTGCAAAGAGCCAAGTGTGTGTATATGTAAGTGTGTGCATATATATTGACAATTATCGGCACAGCATGGGAGACATTCATTATTCTTCGCTACTACTGTGATAGCGCATTCTACATTGTCCCTTCGATAGAGCTACATGTGGCGGATTAATGAGCCGCATTCGGCTCTGGAGATGCTGGTTGGCCACCGCTGGTCCATATGATAATGCTGCTGCTACTGCTGATGCTGTTGATCAGAATGTACGTGATGCGGGTGATCCTCAATCACAGTGCTGATGGTGATGATGCTGATGTGACTTGTGCAGACTGCCAGATCAAGCACTGCATGCAGGAGAAGAAGAAATGTGAGGAGCCGCTCAACAAATTCCTCTCTAAAGAGGAGGGTGAGTGCAGCCACAGAGCAGTAGCCACTAACTCAAAACCCTAACCGTTAACCACTATCCGAGCAGATGACCACTAACCATTACCTACTAACCATTAACCCCAACCGTTAACCACAGTCTCATGATCGTCAACCACTAACCCGAATAGTTAACCACTAATGATTAACCCCAACCGTTAACAACTAACCATTAACCACTAACCATTAACCCCAACCGTTAACCGCTAACCACTAAACCAAAGAGTTAACCACTAACCATTAACCACTAACCATTAACAACTAACCTCAACCATTTCCCACAAACCCTAAGAGCTCACCCGAACCATTAACCATGACACTCCAACCGTGAGCCACAAGCTCTAGCCCCCACACTCATCTCTAACAACTACCCCTGACCCTTAGTTTATTGTCCTTCCTCTGCACCTCCGATTAGCATGGTTGACTACGTACGGTGCCAAAGACGTTCAACATACACACAGGCATCTATAATCCAGAACACTCATTTCTAAGAGGTGGGAGAACCCACATTTTATCCCGCTAATGAAACTTACCGTGATGATAGCTATGTGTGGCCTTCATGGATATAGCAGGATTTATAGCATTAAAGGCCTGGATTAATTGGGGTTTCTGTCATTAAGGGTATGGATTTAGTGGGGTTCCAATCATTAAAGAAGTGGATTTTGTGGGTTTTCTATCATCATGCTCGTGGATTTAAAACTAAAACTCAACTTTTATTTTTATTTTACCAGGTAAGGCCCACTTAGCTATACAGCTCGTCTTCAGGAGCAACCTGGCCACAATTGCTCAGCGAAGTAACTTATCACGTGGAAATGTATAGCAGCCAAATGCTCTAAACGCATGACATTGTTTCTAAATGAGGAGGGGGAAAAAGTGGAGGACCCAGAGACAAATCCATGTGACCAGGGGGAGAGAGACAGAGATGCATCCAAACGCTAAATATACAGATGTCAGTGTCGGGATCGAACCCACAACATCCTTGTGTTTCCATTCCCCGATGCAGAATGTGAGGGCAACAGATTCAACGATGTGGAGATGGGCTGCCTGCTGAAGTTGCGCACATCTCTGGAGCAACTCACAGGTGAAGAGACGACAGGAGCAGGCACCAGCAATCTTGTGTAGTATTGTAGTATCCATCTTGTGTAGTAGGGCAGTGTCCATCTTGTGTAGTAGGGCAGTGTCCATCTTGTGTAGTAGGACAGTGTCCGTCTTGTGTAGTAGGACAGTGTCCGTCTTGTGTAGTAGGACAGTGTCCATCTTGTGTAGTAGGACAGTGTCCGTCTTGTTTAGTAGGACAATGTCCATCTTGTGTAGTAGGGCAGTGTCCATCTTGTGTAGTAGGACAGTGTCCGTCTTGTTTAGTAGGACAGTGTCCATCTTGTGTAGTAGAGCAGTGTCCGTCTTGTGTAATAGGACAGTGTCCATCTTGTGTAGTAGGGCAGTCTCCATCTTGTGTAGTAGGACAGTGTCCATCTTGTGTAGTAGGGCAGTGTTCATCTTGTGTAGTAGGGCAGTGTCCATCTTGTGTAGTAGGACAGTGTCCATCTTGTGTAGTAGGGCAGTGTCCATCTTGTGTAATAAGACAGTGTCTCTCTTGTGTAGTAGGACAGTGTCCATCTTGTGTAGTAGGGCAGTGTCCATCTTGTCTAATAGGACAGTGTCCATCTTGTGTAGTAGGACAGTGTCCATCTTGTCTAATAGGACAGTGTCCATCTTGTGTAGTAGGATAGTGTCCATCTTGTGTAGTAGGGCAGTGTCCATCTTGTGTAGTAGGGCAGTGTCCATCTTGTGTAGTAGGACGGTGTCCATCTTGTGTAGTAGGACAGTGTCCATCTTGTGTAGTAGGGCAATGTCCATCTTGTGTAGTAGGGCAGTGTCCATCTTGTGTAGTTGGACAGTGTCCATCTTGTGTAGTAGGACAGTGTCCATCTTGTGTAGTAGGGCAGTGTCCGTCTTGTGTAGTAGGGTAGTGTCCATCTTGTGTAGTAGGACAATGTCCATCGTGCATAGTAGGACATTGTCCATCTTGTGGAGTAGGGCAGTGTCCATCTTGTCTAGTAGGACGGTGTCCATCTTGTGTAGTAGGACAGTGTCCATCTTGTGTAGTAGGACAGTGTCCATCTTGTGTAATAGGGCAGTGTCCATCTTGTGTAGTAGGACAGTGTCCATCTTGTGTAGTAGGACAGTGTCCATCTTGTGTAGTAGGGCAGTGTCCATCTTGTGTAGTAGGGCAGTGTCCATCTTGTGTAGTAGGACAGTGTCCATCTTGTGTAGTAGGACAGTGTCCATCTTGTGTAGTAGGACAGTGTCCATCTTGTGTAGTAGGGCAGTGTCCATCTTGTGTAGTAGGACAATGTCCATCTTGTGTAGTAGGGCAGTGTCCATCTTGTGTAGTAGGGCAGTGTCCATCTTGTGTAGTAGGGCTATGTCCATCTTGTGTAGTAGGGCAGTGTCCATCTTGTGTAGTAGGACAGTGTCCATCTTGTGTAGTAGGGCATTGTCCATCTTGTGTAGTAGGACAGTGTCCATCTTGTGTAGTAGGACAGTGTCCATCTTGTGTAGTAGGACAGTGTCCATCTTGTGTAGTAGGACAGTGTCCATCTTGTGTAGTAGGACAGTGTCCATCTTGTGTAGTAGGACAGTGTCCATCTTGTGTAGTAGGACAGTGTCCATCTTGTGTAGTAGGACAGTGTCCATCTTGTGTAGTAGGGCATTGTCCATCTTGTGTAGTAGGACAGTGTCCATCTTGTGTAGTAGGACAGTGTCCATCTTGTGTAGTAGGACAGTGTCCATCTTGTGTAGTAGGACAGTGTCCATCTTGTGCAGTAGGACAGTCTCCATCTTGTGTAGTAGGACAGTGTCCATCTTGTGTAGTAGGGAAATGTCCATCTTGTGTAGTAGGGCATTGTCCATCGTTTGTAGTAGGGCAGTGTCCATCTTGTGTAGTAGGACAGTCAATGTCTTGTGTAGTAGGACAGTGTCCATCTTGTGTAGTAGGAAAGTGTCCATATTGTGTAGTAGGGCAGTGTCCATCTTGTGTAATAGGACAGTGTCCATCTTATGTAGTAGGACAGTGTCCATCTTGTGCAGTAGGACAGTCTCCATCTTGTGTAGTAGGACAGTGTCCATCTTGTGTAGTAGGGAAATGTCCATCTTGTGTAGTAGGGCATTGTCCATCGTTTGTAGTAGGGCAGTGTCCATCTTGTGTAGTAGGGCAATGTCCATCTTGTGTAGTAGGGCAATGTCCATCTTGTGTAGTAGGACAGTGTCCATCTTGTGTAGTAGGGCAGTGTCCATCTTGTGTAGTAGGACAGTGTCCATCTTGTGTAGTAGGACAGTGTCCATCTTGTGTAGTAGGACAGTGTCCATCTTGTGTAGTAGGGCAGTGTCCGTCTTGTGTAATAGGACAGTGTCCGTCTTGTGTAGTTGGACAGTGTCCGTCTTGTGTAGTAGGGCAGTGTCCGTCTTGTGTAATAAGACAGTGTCTATCTTGTGTAGTAGGACAGTGTCCATTATGTGTAGTAGGGCAATGTCCATCTTGTGTAGTAGGGTAGTGTCCATCTTGTGTAGTTGGACAGTGTCCATCTTGTGTAGTAGGACAGTGTCCATCTTGTGTAATAGGACAGTGTCCATTTTGTGTAGTAGGACAGTGTCCATCTTGTGTAGTAGGGCAGTGTCCATCTTGTGTAGTAGGGCAGTGTCCATCTTGTGTAGTAGGACAGTGTCCATCTTGTGTAGTAGGACAGTGTCCATCTTGTGTAGTAGGACAGTGTCCATCTTGTGTAGTAGGGCAGTGTCCATCTTGTGTAGTAGGACAATGTCCATCTTGTGTAGTAGGGCAGTGTCCATCTTGTGTAGTAGGGCAGTGTCCATCTTGTGTAGTAGGGCTATGTCCATCTTGTGTAGTAGGGCAGTGTCCATCTTGTGTAGTAGGACAGTGTCCATCTTGTGTAGTAGGGCATTGTCCATCTTGTGTAGTAGGACAGTGTCCATCTTGTGTAGTAGGACAGTGTCCGTCTTGTGTAGTAGGACAGTGTCCATCTTGTGTAGTAGGACAGTGTCCATCTTGTGTAGTAGGACAGTGTCCATCTTGTGTAGTAGGACAGTGTCCATCTTGTGTAGTAGGACAGTGTCCATCTTGTGTAGTAGGACAGTGTCCATCTTGTGTAGTAGGGCAGTGTCCGTCTTGTGTAGTAGGGCAGTGTCCGTCTTGTGTAGTAGGACAGTCAATGTCTTGTGTAGTAGGACAGTGTCCATCTTGTGTAGTAGGAAAGTGTCTATATTGTGTAGTAGGGCAGTGTCCATCTTGTGTAATAGGACAGTGTCCATCTTATGTAGTAGGACAGTGTCCATCTTGTGCAGTAGGACAGTCTCCATCTTGTGTAGTAGGACAGTGTCCATCTTGTGTAGTAGGGAAATGTCCATCTTGTGTAGTAGGGCATTGTCCATCGTTTGTAGTAGGGCAGTGTCCATCTTATGTAGTAGGACAGTGTCCATCTTGTGCAGTAGGACAGTCTCCATCTTGTGTAGTAGGACAGTGTCCATCTTGTGTAGTAGGGCAGTGTCCATCTTGTGTAGTAGGACAGTGTCCATCTTGTGTAGTAGGACAGTGTCCATCTTGTGTAGTAGGACAGTGTCCATCTTGTGTAGTAGGGCAGTGTCCGTCTTGTGTAATAGGACAGTGTCCGTCTTGTGTAGTTGGACAGTGTCCGTCTTGTGTAGTAGGGCAGTGTCCGTCTTGTGTAATAAGACAGTGTCTATCTTGTGTAGTAGGACAGTGTCCATCTTGTGTAGTAGGGCAATGTCCATCTTGTGTAGTAGGGTAGTGTCCATCTTGTGTAGTTGGACAGTGTCCATCTTGTGTAGTAGGACAGTGTCGATCTTGTGTAATAGGACAGTGTCCATCTTGTGTAGTAGGGCAGTGTCCGTCTTGTGTAGTAGAACAGTGTCCGTCTTGTTTAATAGGGCAGTGTCCATCTTGTGTAGTAGGACAGTGTCCATCTTGTTTAGTAGGACAGTGTCCATATTGTGTATTAGGACAGTGTCCGTCTTGTGTAGTTGAACAGTGTCCGTCTTGTGTAGTAGGGCAATGTCCATCTTGTGTAGTAAGACAGTGTCCATCTTGTGTAGTAGGGTAGTGTCCATCTTGTGTAGTTGGACAGTGTCCATCTTGTGTAGTAGGACAGTGTCCATCTTGTGTAATAGGACAGTGTCCATCTTGTGTAGTAGGGCAGTGTCCGTCTTGTGTAGTAGAACAGTGTCCGTCTTGTTTAATAGGGCAGTGTCCATCTTGTGTAGTAGGACAGTGTCCATCTTGTTTAGTAGGACAGTGTCCATATTGTGTATTAGGACAGTGTCCATCTTGTGTAGTAGGGCAGTGTCCGTCTTTTGTTGTTGGACAGTCTCCATCTTGACAATTTAATGACAAAGCCAATGCTGTTGATGATGATGCTGATGACGATGTTGCTACTGCTGATGATGATGTCGTTGTTGAACAGTATGCAAGAGGGACGGATATCTGGAGGAGAAGGTTTACTGTTTCAAGAACGAATGGAAGCGCAGAATTGGCGCTTATGGTGAGATTCCAACTGCCTGCTCCCTTCACCCCTCTCCTCTTTCCAATGCCAACGTTAATAAATACATTGGTTTGATGAAACAAAATCGTTGTACTCACTTGCCCTTGCTTAATTTGTTTTTCGATTATTTACCTTCTAAAATAATCTGGCCATGTATCGCACTCACAGAAAGGGAATCTTGCACCCCCAGGGGGTGCGTGCACCCCAGGTTAAGAACCACTGATCTAGAGAGAGGCCGACTCCATGCTTCTGCACTCTCTCGACTCAATTACAGCAAGGCTATTCCCATTTGGGGTTCCGAGTCAGGTGCCAAGTGACTCCAGCTCGTTTAATAACGCATCTCATTAAGTACTCGTGCGTGTGCCGTTCAGCGAGCACATCTCACACCTGCCCTCTCGTCTCTGCACTGGCTAGCAGTCTCAGGTTTCGAGTGAACTATCATCAGCTCCTGCTCATGACCTACAAGGCGCTCAAAGGATGTCGGCCCCACGACAGCTGCAGGAACTGATCCAAACGAGCTCCCCTGAGAGTCCAAACTAAACTAAACGACTATAAACTATTTTTTTTTATTTTACCAGCTAAGGCCCACTGAACTATGTAGCCTTTTTTGAGAAGTGGCTTAGCATGTGGAAATGTATAGCAGCCAAATACTCTAAACGCGTGTTTCAAAATGTGGAGGGAAAAACCAGGGGACCCGTAGAAAAATCCACGCAGGCATTGTCAGGATCGGGATCGAACCCACGACCTCCTGTATACCAGGCGAGGTGGTTAACATCTTCCCGCCACCATGGCGCCCTGAGTGAGCCCCAGTGAACCCGCCACCACCTGACACAGCCAGTCAATGAGTGGTTTAGTTACGTAAAGAAAACGTTCCAATTAATGACTACTTCAGCACCAACCAGTTGTGTGTTGAAGAGTAAACCCATAACAATATTTACGATTCGCATCACTGTGACGTTTTGCTGGTGACAACAACAACAAGCAGCTTCATAAGGTGATGAGCCAGAATTGTGAAGAAGTCTTCCTGTTTCGGACTTAAATTGAGGAGTATTATGGATAAAATTGGGTCGCGTAAGCCCTCTCGGTTAAACTGATCTGTCTTGCCGACTCACCTCTGTAAATTGGCCTTTACCCTCCTAGTTCTGGCCGTTTTCCCTTGATACTGGTTTATTCCCTAATATCTGTGCATGGCGCATTGGGATCTTAGGGATGAAATGCGCCTTACAAATTCAAATTATTATTCCAGCAAAAAGTGTGGACTAATCTCCATGAGTTCACATCAGTGGTCTCCACCTTTTCTCCTTTGCTGCTGTTTGTTTCCAGCCACGGACGAGCTGAGGAAGACCGCGACACCAGAAGCCATTGGCAAGTCTACCCACAAATAACAACGCTCACTCGCTCAACTCAATAAAAAAAACCTCCCGCATAGTCTTAACAGACTGTTGGGGAAAGTGCTGTTAGTGACCACCTACGAAGGCCGGCACGGCACGCCACAGATAAAAGTTAAAACTAAACTCGTTTCAGAGTCTCCGGGGTGAGGACAGCCATCTATGACGTCTCCTGGAATGCCTGAATGTTCACTGTGGAGGGGCGGCTGCCATTCCTCTGACGGGAAATGGACCAGACCTCGATGGAATACAGGAGGTCCGGTGGACCATTTCAGCTCCAGTCACCATATGGGGTAGACAGTCCTCTACTCGGGGCAGGGAACTGCCAAACAACAGGGAGTGGCTCTGCTTTTGAACAAAATAATCATTAAGGGGGTTTGGGGTCATGAAGTTGAGGTGTGGGAAGCTGTCAGTCCCAGGCTACTGTGGGCTCGCCTCCCCATCAATGGGAGATGAGGAATGGTGGTGGTGGTAGCTAAGGCCCCCACTGGAAATAAACAGTGGAGGGATGCAGGCAAGGCCGATTAGTGAGATGCCTTCCATGACCCCCTGTCACAGGTGCTAGCTAAATTGGCCCCTCGGGATAGAGGCATCCTATTGGGTGACTTTATTGCCCAAGTGGGTAATGACCCAGTCAACTGGGCCGGAGTCATTGGAAGGCATGAGCCAAATCAGCTCAATAACAACGGTAGGAGGCGACTCGACTTCCATGCAGCCTTGCGATCCCAAACAAGCTGTTCCACGAAAGCCACATCCACACACCAGGGAAGTACGCCCAGTCCAAGGGAGACCATCTGCTGAACCACAGCAGATGATGCGGGCCCATGTCCTTGATACCAGGCGTTACCGTGGAGCTAATTTGCCCACTCACCATCAGTGTGTCATCTGTAAGATGCGCCTGCCATTTTTGCACTGGTGGTGGGCATCCCCCGAGGACTCCATTAAAACCGGCAGTGGCCTGGTCTCAGCTAGCTGAGGATAGTGACAAGCATGAATTTAATCACCGCTTATAGCTGGGGTTGGCATCGTCCCCCCTCCTCCTGATGCCGAGGGGAAATGAGTGAGGTTGAGAACTGTGGCTCATGCCCCCAACAGCCTGTTAGAGGCTCTGTTACACTGTGCCCCCTGTGTCACCTCCTCATGGCAGACTGCGCGTACAACACTTGCTTCCAGAACGTGACTCGGTGCCTCTACGACCACCACCACGATATGGCCATCAACCCAGGTAGAGATGTCCCCCACCACGCAATCTCTGACTCACCCACTCAGTCACCCATACACCTACACGCCCATTTACCCACCTACTCACCTTCTAAGCCACTCACCCACTCCTCACTCACCCACTCCTCACTCACCCACTCGCCTACTCATCTATACACTCTCTCACTCCCCCACCCACTCACTCACCCACTCACTCACTCGCTCACCCACTGAGTCACTCAATTCTGTCGCTTCCTATCACTCTTCCTGTCTCCCTCCCTCTCTCTCCCGCAGCCTCTGTGCGGAGGTTTGATCTGGCGCATTGCGCCTATGTGGCCATCAACTACGCTCACGGTGAGACTCGCGCTATATCTGTGTCTGTGTGTGAGTGAATAGGGGGCTGGTGTAGTCAGGTTGCCATGTGCACGTCTGTCTTTGTAGTGTGGAGCGGTAGTACGGTGGTAAAACCCAGCGACCTGCTTTCGATTTACGCTCACAGTCGACACCTGTGACGATGGTCTGATCCGGTCCTGGGCCTCCCCTAGGTCGACTCAGTCTCAAATGAGTACCTGGTGCAGTGGGTAAACATCGTCTCTGGGGAGACAAAGGCGGCCGGGCGTGGTGTTGGCCACCCACCGCTTTGTGTGCTGTGCCGGCCTTTCATAGGTGCTACTCGCGAACAGCACTTGCCCCAACAGTCTGTTCAAGGCTATACGGGGGATTTTTGCCTTCATTTTTGTTGTGTGTTTGAAGATTAGTGAGTGCAATTGGGTGGTAACTACTGCACCTTAAGCACCTTCATCAATAACCACTGAGAAAAGATCAAAACCAAGCATTTGCCTGGAGGTCCCGGGGGGACAGACGTCAATGACATCTCCTGGCCAAACCTCATTTCTGGAGGACCCCCCTCTTCAGGAAAAGGGGGTTATCCTCTAAAGGCAAACTATTTATAAAGGTTTGAAATGGGCGTAGCCCAAGTGTCAGCAGCATGGGCAGGGCAGCTAATGTTGACGTACGTGATGGCACTCGTAGAGTGCAACGATGGCGCTGGTGGTCGGTTTCCACAGATTAAAGGGCTGCCAAGTAATCATTGCACCTCGCTTTGCACACTCACACTTGACACTGTGGTGATGGGTGTCCACCTATGACTCCATTAAAACCCCCAGTGGCCTGGTAGCGGCTTACTGCTGATGAAAGTTGCACGAAAATCAACATCGCTTGCAGCTGGGGTTGGCATCGTATCCCTCGTGACTGCTGATGCCGAGAGGAAATGGGCGAGGTTCAGGACTGTGCCGCATTGGGTACGCGCTCCAAACCTCCCCAGAGATCCTGGCTGACCAAAGAGGTTTTCTGGCTAACTGAGAGAAAGCGACAGGCCCACTCCCACCGTCTACAGCATCGTTAGCCTCGGAGAATGTCGAGGCTAACGGCATGCTTCGCTCAGAAGTTTGGAGAGCCGTGCGGCACTGCAAGGATGAGTGGTGTTTGCTGCTTCTAAAATGTAATCTGCGACATTTCAGGCAATGGCCCTTCCTCAGGGCATGCAGATAACCGTGTGAACTGTGTCTGTATCTGTGGTTCCAGAGTGCGAGAGCATCCCCAGGCTCAGTGGCTGTGCAGAGAGGTTGGCGACCTGCATAAGCGAACACCCCGAATTGCCTGGTGAGTGGGTGGGTGAGTGGTTTATTTCGCGTCATCAGGTGAGGAATAAAGAGAGATCAGGATATGAGGGACCTGGGTTGTCACCAGAATTGCAAAACAAATCAAGAAGAGTGATGAAGCAGATAGCAATCAGTAAAAAAACGACCAATTAAAGTTTAGAACAAATAATGTTGTGTTCCCCCTCTCTCCCTTCCCCCACTTCCTCCCTACACCTCCTCCTCCCTTACCTCCTCCTCCCTCCATGTCCTCCTCCCTCCACCTCCTTATACCCTCATCCACGTCCTCAACCTCCACCTCCTCATACCCTCAACCACTTCTCTAAAGGAATTACTGAGGTGGTGATTGGAGGGGCCTTTGGCGGATTGGCGATTATCGTGGCTATCGTACTCGTCGTGAAGAGGAAGGATATCGGTATGGCCACCACTCCGCCCTCCCACTCTCCCACTCTCCGTGACATCACACGGATCGTACTTGGAAGGCTGCCACTGGGGTGCGCTGTAATGGGATAGAAGCGGACATGACATAACAGCGGACACTTAGAAATTGGTGTGCCTTCGCCGATCCAAAGCATCCGCTTTTATTTTTACTTAAAAACCGCGGTTAATGGAGCTAATTTATGCATTAATTGTCAGTCTATTCTAACACTAGACGAGACTGTTATAACACTAGATGATACCGCTATGTTGATTAGCTATAACAAAAAAAAGTATATTCTTTGGGTCTTTTCGGTAAAGTCACGTAGATATGTTCAAAGAAAATAACAAAAAACTACGACGTTTCCATCGCAACACAAGCGGTCGTCATCAGGAAAAGTGGGTTAGCCTCTAAAGGCAAACTGTTTATAAAGGTTTGAAATAGGTGTAGCCCAAGTGTCAGCAGCATGGGCGGGGCAGCTAATGTTGACGTACGTGATGGCACTCGTAGAGTGCAACGATGGCGCTGGTGGTCGGTTTCCACCAATTAAAGGGCTAGCAAAGTAATCATTGCACCTCGCTTTACACACTAACGCTGTTGACGGTGGAGATTGCTGCCAGAGGTGTGATGATACTCGTAAAGGGCCACAACGGCACTGGTGGTGGGCTTCCACCAATTAAAGGGCTGCCAGGTCTAAAATGTTTACATTACAGCCAGTTATGAGTTAAACTGGTTGATAATGTCCTCCACGACGACACTGCTGTGAGAGATTAGCATGTCAATGTAAGCGAACCACCGCAATGGTGGCTGTGCTAGTGAGACATTTGGCGTGTATGTAACTCAGAGTGTCGCAAATAACTGCTAACATAGGTAGGTAGGAAGGGAACAACACAGCTAGTTATGACCTAAACTGGTTAATAACGTCCTTCCAGTCATTGCTGAGTTTGTACCCATCTTCTCGATTGAAATTGTGTCTATGTATGTATATATGGATGGCTTCAAGAAGGAATCTTTCCGAGAGCCTAAAATCGGTTCTAGCTAAAGGGTTGAATTTCGCAGTCACAACCTAAACACAACCCAGTGTATGATATCATTGCCCAGGTCGACGTAGCCCTTAATGGTTTGGGACACATTGCTGCAGACGTGGCAAGATCATAAATCACTGCAATCCTCAAAAACGCTAAGACACCTATCAGCAGCAGCAGTAAGGATGAGCGCTTTGAGCTTTCTCAATTAAAAAAGAGAGATGACATCGTCATCCTCTCAGCCAACAAGGGCAATGCCACAGTCATCATGGACAAAACCACCAACAATAACACAATTCAGGACCTACTTAGTGATGGTAGCTATACAAAAATTAAATAATACATTTTCATTTTTTTAATTCCGCGGGCAAATAAATGAGCAGAATCAAAACATGTAACCAATACAAACAAATCTTTCCTTGAACGAGCCGGTCACGTCATGGTCAAGTGGCACGACCCCCCCCCCTCATTTCCCCTTTTATCGTATTACAGTGCCTCTAAGGCTGGGCCACACGACAGCAATCATCGCCCCCTTACTAGCAGCAGACAAATGCGCAAGTACACTGGAGCCTGCCCTAGGCTGCGCATCAGCTAATGCTGTGTATTAGTGCCACCTGTATATCTGCTTGCAGTAAGTTACATGGGTGGCTTTATCCACTGCTGGACGAATCCCTCTCGCACGCAGAGAGGGAGTTTCAACGCTAATTTGGCTGTGGTTGCGCTGGTCTCAGAGTGGCCGCGAAAAGTCTTCCAGCAGCGCGGAAATAAGGAAATCAACAAGGATCAGTTCACAGGTTTAGACGATCACTCAGATGATCAATTACATGCTCACTGACACACTCAAGTCACTCACCCACTCGCACATCAGCCCATCTCCTTGTCCTTATCCTGCACATCCAATTCAAAATAATACTTTCATTTCATATAGCGTCATTCATACCAATAGCATCCCATAACGCTGTACATTAAATATATAAAAGCACCAAATCCTATATGCAGCCGCTACCAAGCAAATGAAAACCTTGCTACCAAGTAAAACTATAATAAATAAATAAACTAATGGCATCAACGCACAAGAACAACAAAAGTTATCACGAAGAAAACAGCATGGTTGGCTATGTATGGTGCGAAATAAGTAAAAAATACATACATCAATACCTGGGTGCACCTTGAGGCCACATGAAGTGTCGAAAGTTCGCTAACAGGTCACGGTATAGACCCAGGTGCCATGGGTTGACCGACTGAGATGAATGGCCGATGCAGCACCTGTGCCCCCTACTGTGCCAACTTGCTACATTTTAGCGGCACGGTGCTCTGCTCATTGTTGTGAGAATCGCTCCTCTGTCCTCCGTTGTTGTTGGAGGGTGACTGCCTCCGACTGCCCAGTAGCATCCTTCCCGAGCCTCCTCCACAAAGGCTGATCTTGACACTGCTGGTACCAGTTTTCGGCAACTCCACTCAGCTATATGTCCAACTCTACCACATCAGTCCATCTCTTCTTGAGCCCATGCCGTGCCCATTTAGCCCTCTCTATCTGGCCAATTCGAAGCTGCTTGGGCATGCGGGCTACATGACCCAGACAACGCAGCCTCCTCACCTGCCGGAGGAACTCACTGATGATGGGACTGTAGCTAGATCTTTCAAGGATCTGCGATCTCCTCACACTGTAATCTAGCCTGGTTAAACCCATGATGGTTCGTAGGCAGGCCATCCTGAATGTTTAAAATCAACGCAAATGTTGTTTGAGAGGGGTTCACGTTTTGTAAGCATCGACAAGGGATGCTTACAAAACGTAAGCATCCCTTACGTTTTGTAAGCCAGAAGGCCCAGAGCTTCATATTGAACGATAGACCAGGTAGCTTCTACACAGAGCTACGCACCTTTTGATTATCACGGTTGGCTACGTACAGTTCCAAAGAACTTATACATACATACATACATTCCTTCACACATCTCCCCAAAGATCTCACCAAAATGCTCAGGAAGCCTGCAAACCTGTTCCTGCAGGTCGCAGATCTAATCACCATTCTTTCCCTTAAAGATGGCAATAGGTGTGTGGCGCTGCAAGTTACACTTTTTGCTGGAATTACAGGTTGAGTTGCTATCGTGAGTTACTGACGCAGGTTCCATATCCTCAGAAACCCGCGACCACTACTCATCCTTGCAGCACCGTTCGGAGAACTGTGAGAGACAGAGAGAGACACACACAAATACAGAGATGTTGATGCTGATGAATTCACAGCTGCAAAACTACGGAACTGCCGGGGAGGCTCCACTGTCGGCCAGGGCAGCTCCACTGTCGGCCAGGGCAGCTCCACTGTCGGCCAGGGCAGCTCCACTGTCGGCCAGGGCAGCTCCACTGTCGGCCAGGGCAGCTCCACTGTCGGCCAGGGCAGCTCCACTGTTGGCCAGGGCAGCTCCACTGTCGGCCAGGGCAGCTCCACTGGCGGCCAGGGCAGCTCCACTGTCGGCCAGGGCAGCTGCACTGTCGATGTGCAGGACTTCGATGCGCAGGATCCCACTGCCACGGAATTGGTTGATGAAGGTTGGTAGTGAAATCTGACCTCTCCGCTACTCCTACGCCCTCCCATCCTGACCCCGCCCACCCCTACTGATCCTGCCCACCCCCACTGACCCCGCCCACCCCTATTGACCCCGCCCACCCCTCCTGACCCCGCCCACCCCTACTGACCCCGCCCACCCCTACTGACCCTGCCCACCCCTACTGACCCCGCCCACTTCTACTGACCCTGCCCACCCCTACTGACCCTGCCCACCCCTACTGACCCCGCCCACCCCTACTGACCCTGAACACCCCTTCTGACCCCGCCCACCCCTACTGACCCCGCCCACCCCTACTGACCCCACCCCTACTGACCCCGCCCACCCCTACTGACCCCGCCCACCCCTACTGACCCTGCCCACCCCTATTGACCCCGCCCACCCCTACTGACCCTGAACACCCCTCCTGACCCCGCCCACCCCTACTGACCCTGAACACCCCTCCTGACCCCGCCCACCCCTAATTTCACCCACTCAGTGTTTTCAGTTTCATTTATTTGGTATAGCCCTGTGAGGCATTCGGCTCTTGAATCGAGTGCAACCACAACAAACAAAAAACATGAACAAGAAAACATCTTAAAGTGACTATGTGAAAACAGAAAAATCCAGGAAAAAACTGCAAAGTCTTCCAGAAAAAAGCACCGTACACCAATGCTGTGCAAAAATCCAAGTGGAATGCAAGTCAAACAACAACAACAACAACCACAAGACAACTTAGATTAAAGCCATCAGTCTAACTCCGTACTACAATAAACAAACATGGCCAAACCAAAAAACGTTTTCGAAATCACAAAAAATAAAGCCATAAGCAATGTAACAGTGATCATAGGGACTGTGACCGAAATTTCACAATAAACGACATAAACAACATGTACCACCAAACCCTGTAGCCATAGCTGGCTGCATGAGTCACTCCACAACAGCAGGAGCATCAGTAGGAGTATCCAAATTTTTCAAATGCACCTTTTAAGATCAGCACACTAAATCAAAACACAAGATCATACGTTGCAGCGGTCATCTGGAACGAAAACATTTGATTTGAGGCCACTGAATAGCAGTGCAGCTAGGGGTGTACAACTCCTCTAGAGCAGTTTTGAGTGAAGATCTCATAGGTAGTGATTCAAGTTGCAGTTTATTGGCAATAGCATTCCAGACCCTAGGGGCATCAATAGCAAAGGCCCTTCCTCCAGTATTTGTACGGCAATAGGGAATGTGAAGCTGGTAAATGAGCAAAGACCTTAGGTCACATTTGCTCTTCGAAACAGAGAGGAGATCCAGCAGGTAATTTGTGGATTTTTGTAAGTACATTGTGAATAAATAAGATCTGGTGCACAAACCGTCGAACATTAAGTTCAACCCAATGTAGAGATCACAGTGGTGAGTCCTATATGGGCTATTCAATGCAAATCTTAAGGCCGAGTGATAAATTGAGTCAAGCTTCTTCAGTACAGTGCTTGGGGCTGATTTGTATATGATGTCACAGTAATCAAGTAGAGGCAGTATGGTAGCTTTTATCAATTCCAAACGGAACATAGGGGGGAAGCAGTGCTTGTGTCGATACACAAAACCTATTTTCATTTTTATCTTTTTACCAATATAATCAATGTTATCTTCAAATTTCAGTTTTGAATCCAGGATGACCCCAAGATACTTATAGATCTTGACTTGCTCTATTTGATAATTATTTAAGGAACGTAACGGGGGGGAAATTAACTTCCTGCTTTAGTCCTGGTGAGAAGCATAGCACCTTGGTTTTGGAGGTATTCAGAACTAGTTAAGAGCAACTAGCTGATGTTGTAGTTTGTTGAAATCACCCTGGAGCTTAGCAATCACCTCATCCGGAGAGCGGTCAGCAGTAATCAGTATCGTGGTCATCTGCAAAAAGATTTACCCTGGAATGATCCAGGTCAGTGCCCAAGTCATTGACATAAAGAGAGAACAAGTGTGGGCCGAGTCTTCTGCTGAGCAGGATCAGGAAAGTGTTATCACTGAGCACGCGCATAATCAATCATTCGATCGTTCTAGAGATCAGCGGAAAATGCTTGTTTTTTTATTATTCGCGATTTAAAACTTCCCGCAGCCATCCTCCCCATCATTAGCATGGATAGTCGAGAGTCTACTGCGTGTGTTCAATGGCTTCATGCCGCCCCCTAATCGCCTCCTCTTCATTCTCTCCCCACCCTACTCCTGCAGATTCAAAACTCCTGAACAAAGGACAAGAAACTGCATAGAAGAGAGAGGAGGCAAGATGTTAACCACCTCGCCTGGTATGCAGGAGGTCGTAGGTTCTATCCCGACCCTAAAGCTCGCTGTATATTTGCATTTTGCATGTCTCCCCCCCCACCCCTGTGGTCACTAGGATTATTTTTTGGGTCTTCTGGTGTTGCCCTCCACATTTTGAACGTGCGTTCAGAGTATATTTATTCACTTTATTTTTATTATTCTTTTTCTATCTACGTGACTTTACCGAAATAACCAAAGAATATTAATTCCTGCTGTTAGAAATTTCTGCTTGATAAGCCACTTCGTTGAGCTATCATTTGTGGCCAGATCACTTCTCAAATAGAGCTAAATAGTTCAGTGGGCTTTACGCGGCTTCTATTTGTCCCGACGAAACGTTCCGAGTTTGCTGCAGGACCAGCCACGAAGTGAGAAGGTGAGGGTACGAGGAGGTTGATGGAAGATTGAGATCACATTTCGTGTTATCGGCGGTGGAAGTGGTGGTGGTGGCGGCGGTGGTTGTGGTAGAAGTGGTGGTGGTGGTAGAGGTGGTGGTGGTAGTGTAGCAGTGGTGTAGCTGTTAGCGCTACAATGCGCTATGAACCCGGCGACCCGAGTTCAATTCCCATTCGCGGCCAACACCAGTGACGATTATCTAAACCGGTCCTGGGCCTTCCCTGGGTCTACTCAGCCTCAAATAAGTACCTGGTGCGGTGTGTAAACACCGCCACTGGGGAGACAAAGGCGGTCGGGCGTGGTGGGTGGGTGAGTGAGTGAGTAGGTGGGTGGGTGAGTGGGTACCATCGGGCACTCCACCCCCACAACTCCCAATCGGTGATGGGGCAGTTGTGGAGAGAGTGGAGAGTTCCCCATACCTGGTGTTGTGTATATATATAGGCCTTTTTTCAAAAATTTATATTGAAAATAGTTCTGCCATTTTTTAAATAAAACACCCTCAAACCCGCTACCTCCCACAAGCACCAAGCATCTGGAGGTCGTAAAAGGCTATTAAATAATAAACTCCGGGGCAAAGGGAGGCTAACGACGATCTGCAAAATCTCCAGATTGCCAAAGGACCACATGGCATGACCTGCTTGGCGCTTTGGACAGTTCACAAACAAATATCCAGAATCACAGGCACGGACACAGAGCACAGGGCAAACGGACATTATAACTGATATTTTTTTTGTATGGAAAAAGTTGAAGCTTGGCTATAAGAATAAGTCGACATTATAGACTGCAGTATTCCTTATATTATTTCTTATTGTATCTTTCTATCTACGTGACTTTACCAAGAGAACCAAAGTACATGAGTTCCTGCAATCACGAAAACTTAAGTCCAAACTAAGCTATATCTCTGACCTCGAGAATGAAAAAAACACGGATCCCTGGATGCAGACAGGGAGCAAAAAATAATAAAACCCTTGAAATACCGGAGGTAACATCTATTGACATTACAAATCTTGGTCAAACATAAACCAAATAATAATCACGAGAGATTAGACCTAGGGTAACTCAAAAGAGATACAAGAAAATAGGTCAAACACACAAGACCACATAATATGTATTCCATGAAATCAGAGCCTCCCCGGCCGCCTTTGTCTTCCAACAATTTGACACAAACACATGGTAGCCATAAATACGTATGAAAGGTGCCTCTCCTCCCTAATAGGAGAGACCACGAAGAGAGGGGTTGGGAATGCAAACAAACAAAATGTGATGGTAAAACAGTCAGTCAAAGGTCAAAGGGGGGGGGGGCAGCCAGGCCGCTGTTGCCATGGGAAGAGAGAGGAGAGATAATTTCACATTTAAGCTCGGCTAGGGACAGCTCTGCAAGGAGGAGTGCTGCGAACGACAGAGTCTTGCAAAGGGGCAGTCTTGCTAAGGGGCAGGCTGGCTCCGGGGCATGGCCTCGAGAGCAACCATGGGTGTCGTGTCTCACAGAGAGAAGGGACGATGTGTTCTTAAGAGCTGAGTTCGGCATGAATCGACAGAGTATCGCTGAAAGTTTTATTCTACATTCATTCTGATGTTATGAGTCGCTTGCAGAATCGAGGATTGCGATGAGCTGTATTGTACTAAGCTATCAGAGTTGTGTAAGAGGTGTGAAAATACAATTTTCAAGTTTTGAGAGTGAGTGATCCGGCCAGCGACGAGCAGCTCACAGCAAGAGCCCTCCTGTAAGAAGAGTGAAGAACACGAAAGTTGAGCAGCAACGACAAAGCGCAGCCCTGAAGTAAGGGCGGGTGTCCGTGTGAAGCTGGCAGCTGCACGATCAAGGAGAGAGCAAGAGAAATGAGAGAGAAAGAGTGCCGAGCGACGACAAGCACTCAACCTGGAGAAAGGGCGGAAAGCGCCAAGCATCGACCAAGCCAGCATCACAGAGAACCAGCTCCACCGAGCAAGGGTGTCTGCCACCAGCGAACGAGCTGCACGCGCAATCGAGCATCGCCAAAGAGCACGGAGCCGGAGGGAGCGCGCAGCAGCGCCACCAGCGCCACCAATCAAGGGTGCCAGCTGCCAGCGGACAAGCGTTGTGCCGACTCGGCTCATCCAGCAGGGGAAAGAGCCTGACCAGCCGCCCGTGAGGAAGAGGAGAGCGCCGGCGAGAGCGCCGTGGGTTCGACCCACACTCCCACCAGCGTCACCAAGCCAGGGTGCCAGCTGCCAGCGGACAGGCTGCGGGTGCTATCTGACGACGGGATCAACGCGCACCGACGGCGAGCGTCGTGCCGACTCTTCCACCCAGCTGTGGACCGAAACTGTGGCCGCCCCCGAGCAAGAGAGAGAACGAAGCCGTTTGTATGACCCTCCCCCACACTCACACCCTCACGACGCATCGCCCGGCGTCTGCCGTACGCAAAGAATTGAACAAGTGGCATAGAAGACACACAACACGCATATCGGGACAAATAAGATTGTTCCAAAAAGTTATCTTCGTGTTTTAAAAAGGGTTGCCATTCCAAGGTGGTGCGTTAAATATCAACTGATCGTGAAGAACATTGCTGCCCATTGAGTTACGTGGATATGGCCATTTAGAAGTATTTTAGTCGTTCGTTTTTTTCCTTTTTAATGGCATTATCTTAACAACGAATTAATTTTAATAACTACTCTTGCCTTCGGGACATGTTTCTTTATTGTCCTTCGCATGAATATCGTTGCATGAATTTTTAAGGACTTTTTCCTATCACCATATATGCTCGCGTTACTCTAAGGATTTAATCAATGATTCTGTTACCCAGTTTAACAACGTGATCATTGAGCGTTAAATGTATGGATCGATGAGGAGAATATCTCCAGGAGTACTGTGTTGACAATTCCAAGCATAAGAGTTCGCATGTTAGAGTGTTATGTTTTTGTTTAGAAATTAAAATTGCTTAACACAGAAGTGTCTGAGTGGTGCCTTCCTAAGTTCATGCGTAATAATATTAATTATAAGAACTGTATCCTGCGGTGAGATTTGAATTTGTGGAGACCTGATATGAAAACACTAAGACATAATCAGTAAATGTTAAAGCGAGAATAATTGTATTATACTGATTGATAATACGAACTTAGACAACGAAGCCGAGCTTAATCTAGCATACTTACAGTACACCTGCATAACTTCATACAATTAATTGTACGATCCCGATTGATAATACTACCCTCGTCAGCGAGGCAGGGCCTAATTATCATAATGGCTCGCATTAGCATAATCGCATGCAATTCAATAACGTATTACGATTACACCTCCCTAATTAGCATAATTTATGCATAATTTCATCCATTTACATATTTTCGCACAATTACGCATATTCTACAAATTTCATTTTTTTTATATTTTCATTCAATTTTCTAGACCCAATATATATAACACTTGGCAGTGTGCTCACGAACGGCTCCAGTTTAACAGCAGAGGTCTCACTCCGAATCAGTCAAGCGGCAATATCTTTTCATTGGGTGCGTAACGCTGTGTGGAAGCTACCTGGTCTGTCGCTCCGCACGAAGCTTCAGGTCTTCTCAGCCACAGTCATTCCCTCCCTTCTCTATGCTTGCAAAACGTGGACCCCCCTAATGGAACATCTTCGCCGGTTAGAAACATTTAGGTTGGCCTGCCTACGATCAATCCTGGGTTTAACCAGGCTGGATTGTGTGAGGAGCTGACAAATCCTCGAAAGATCTGGACAAAGTCCCATCGATGAGCTCCTCCGGCAGGCAAGGCTGTGTTGGCTGGGCCATGTAGCCTGAATGCCCAGCCACGCATGCCGAAACAGCTTTTGTTCGGCCGGATCGAGGGGGCTCAATGGGCGCGGCACGGGCTAGAGAAGAGATGGAGTGATGTGGTACAGGAGGACGTGGAGCTGAGTGGACTTGCCGATGACTGGTACCAGCGGTGTCAAGATCGGCCTCTGTGGAGGAGGCTCGTGAAGGACGCTGCTACTGGGCAGTTGGAGGCAGTCGCCCTCCAACAACAACGGAGGGCGGAGGAGCGACGCTCACAACAACGAGCGGAGCGCCGGGTGGCTAAAGCACAGCAAGTTGGCACAGTAGGGGGCACAGGTGGTGCATCAGCCAGTCATCTCAGTCATCTCAGTCAGTCGACCTATGGAACCTGAGTCTGCCCCGTGACCTCCTGCCAGCGGACATTCGACACTTCACATGGCCTCAAGGTGCACATGGCCTGGCACAAGCGTCGTGGTGACGTCACCGCCACTTAGTGGCGAATAGCGGTTGTTGTCGTGTGGGTGAGTGAGTGGGTGAATGAGTAGGTGGGTGAGTGAGTTGGTGAGTAGGTGGGTGGATGGGTTGGTGGGTGAGTGAGTGGGTGGATGAATTAGTGGGTGGGTGAGTGGGTGGGTGAGCGGGTGAGTGAGTAGGTGGGTGAGTGAGTGGGTGAGCGAGTGAGTAGGTGAGTGGGTGAGTGGGTGGGTGAGTGAGCGGTGGTGTAGCAGTTAGCTCGCTGCGTTACACGAACCCGGCGACCCGAGTTCGATTCCCGCTCACGGCCACCAACACCGGTCCCGGGACTGGGGAGACAAAGACGGCCGGGCGTGGTGCTGGCCACCCACCCCCTCGTGTGCCACAGTGCCTGTAGCCCTCATAGGTGCTGCTCGCTAACAGCACTTGCCCCCAACATTCTATACAGGCTACACGAGGGATCTTTGTAGTTATGATTGCGTCATGACGTCACCACGTCGCGAAAGAGATTTTACGCAGTTCGCATTTTAGTTTTTGCCCGTTATATAGTCCGTGCGACATGACGTCACGTCCCCTGCATACCAACCTATTCACAACGTGCGTCATGACGTCACTGCAGCAGTTACCCCCCCCCCCGTCACCTTTGCGCGGTGACATTTCATTAATTTTGGTCGATCCCTGTGAGCCATTCGGCTCTTGAATCGGGTGCAACCGCAACAAACAAAAAACAGAAACACGAACAAGAAAAACATCTTAATTAAAGTGGCTATGTGTGACTGTGCAAACGGAAAATCCAGAAAAAAACCCAGCAAAAATATTCCTGAAATAGCACCGTACACCACCAACGCTTTGTGCAAAAATCCAGGTGGGATGCAAGTCAACAACAACAACAAAAACCACAAGACAACTTAGATTAAGGCCATCAGTCTAACTCCGTACTACGATAAACAAAAACATGGCCAAACCAAAAACCGTTTTCGAAATCACTTAAATAAAGCCATAAAAGCAATGTAACAGTGATCATAGGGACTGTGACCGATTTTTTTTTTACAATAAACGATATAAACAACACGTACCACCAAACCCTGTAGCCACAGCTGGCTGCATGAGTCACTCCACAAACAACAGGAAGAGCATCGGTCGGAGTATCAAACATTTTTCAATGCACCTTTAAGATCAGCACGCTAAATCAAAATACAGATAATACTTTGCAGCGGTCATCCGGAGCGAAACATTTTATTTTAGTTTCTAGATTTGAAGCTTTCGTGACTGCAAGGAACCATGCTCTTTGGTTCTATTCGGTAAAGTCACGTAGGTTTCACTCCAGCGCTGTCTTCGAGACAGGCTGGTCCCTTCACCTGATGAAGGCCGCTTGTGTTGTGGCCGAAACGTCGTGATTTTTGTTGTTTTATTTTTTTACCTACGTGACTTTACCGAATAGAACCAAAGAGTATTTTATTTTAGGCCACTGAATAGCAGTGGCAGCTAGGGGTGTACAACTCCTCTAGAGCAGTTTTGAGAGAAGATCTCATTGTATTCTTAGCTCTTTCGGTAAAGTCACGTTGAAGGGAAACAATAAAATAATAAAATATATAAAACAATCAAAATTCTCACGACGTTTCGACCATAACACTAACGGTTTTTTCAAACGGTTTGTGTTATGGCCGAAACGTCGTGAGAATTTTTATTGTTTTATATATATTTTATTATTTTATTGTTTCCCTTCAACGTGACTTTACCGAAAGAGCTAAGAATATGAATTACTGCAGTCACGAAAGCTTTAAATAAAAATTTAAGATCTCATTGGTAGTGATTCAAGTTGCGGTTTATTGGCAATAGCATTCCAGACCCTGGGGGCATCAATAGCAAAAGCCCTTCCTGCAGTTTTTGTACGGCAATCGGCATCAAGCACGGACGCGGTGACATCACTTTACCCAAGAACGGAATCGTAATTTGCGGCATGACGTCACCATCACGTTGCGTCTCAGTATCGTACGTCATGACGTCAGCACGTTGCGCTATTTAAATGACCAATTTCCCTTTAAATTTCGATTTATAAAGCTTTCGTGACTGCAAGGATTCATCTTCTTTGGTTCTTTCGGTAAAGTCACGTAGAATGAGAATAATGTAATAAATTTAATTTAATAAAATAATAAATTTAATTTAATAAAATAATAAATGAAATGTTATAAAATAATAAATTTATTATTTTATTCTCATTCTACGTGACTTTATCGAAAGAACCATAGAAGACCAATTTCCCGTTTGTCATGACGTCACGTCTCCCCAACCACCCTCGTACGTCATGACGTCATGCTTTTCAATCCACTTATTTATGATGTGCGTCATGACGTCATATCCCCCTGCCTTTTTTACGTCGCGCGTCATTACGTCACGGCCTCCACGTCGTTATATTTTTTTACGCGGCTCGCATTTTTTTCCCCGTTACGTAATCCATGCGTCGTTACGTCACGTTCCCCCCTCGCAGACCCCCTTTAACGTTGCGCGTCGTGACGTCGCTCGCTCGCTCGCCCGCCCCAACCCACCGCAATTGCCGTGCGTGATGACGTGCCGACCGTGCGCGCCGACGTCACGTCCGGTCCTTTACCACGCGGCCAGCAACCAAGAAGGCGGCCGCCACCACAGCCGGAGCCAAACTACAGCCAGACAACAGCCAGACAGCAGCCCGCAAGCAGCCAGACAGCAGCCAAGCAACAGCCAAGCAACAGCCGCAAGCAGCCAGCAGCCAGCAGCGATGCCCGGGAAGATCCTCGCCGAGCTGGAGGGTACTACGGCGGCGCCCACGACGGTGAGCGGCGCTGGGCCCTCGGGCCTGCACTGCGCTAGGAGAGTGCCGGGCCCGCACAGACCCCGCGTCTCCTATCCTCTACCACAGTACTAGAGCCCCCCCCCCTTTGTACTGTACTAGAGCCCCCCCACTTTGTACTGTACTAGTGCCCCCTCGTACTGTACTAGAGCCCCCCCTTTGTACTGTACTAGAGCCCCCTTGTACTGTACTAGAGCCCCCCCCTTTGTACCGTACTAGAGCCCCCACTTGTACTGTACTAGAGCCCCCCTTTGTACTGTGCTAGAGCCCCACCTGTACTGTACTAGAGCCCCGTACTGTACTAGAGCCCCGCCCCCTTTGTACTGTACTAGAGCCCCGCCCCCTTTGTACTGTACTAGAGTCCCACCTGTACTAGAGCCCCCGTACTGTACTAGAGCCCCGCCCCTTTGCACTGTACTAGAGCCCCCCGTACTGTACTAGAGCCCCGCCCCCTTTGTACTGTACTAGAGCCCCCCCTGTACTGTACTAGAGCCCCCCTTTGTACTGCACTAGAGCCCCCCCTGTACTGTACTAGAGCCCCGCCCCTTTGCACTGTACTAGAGCCCCCGTACTGTACTAGAGCCCGCCCTTTGTACTGTACTAGAGCCCCCACTTTATACTGTACTAGAGCCCCCCTTGTACTGTACTAGAGCCCCACCTGTACTGTACTAGAGCCCCCTTGTACTGTACTAGAACCCCACTTGTACTGTACTAGAACCCCTTGTACTGTACTAGAGCCCCACCTGTACTGTACTAGAGCCCCCTGTACTGTACTAGAGCCCCCTGTACTGTACTAGAGCCCCCTTGTACTGTACTAGAGCCCCCTGTACTGTACTAGAGCCCCTATTGTACTGTACTAGAGCCCCTTATACTGTACTAGAGCCCCACTTGCACTGTACTAGAGCCCCCTGTACTGTACTAGAGCCCCTTGTACTGTACTAGAGCCCCCTTCTACTGTACTAGAGCCCCACTTGTACTGTACTAGAGCCCCACTTGTACTGTAATAGAGCCCCTTGTACTGTACTAGAGTCCTACTTGTACTGTACTAGAGCCCCTTGCACTGTACTAGAGCCCCACTTGTACTGTACTAGAGCCCCTTGTACTGTACTAGAGCCCCTTGCACTGTACTAGAGCCCCACGTGCACTGTACTAGAGCCCCACTTGTACTGTACTAGAGCCCCACTTGTACTGTACTAGAGCCCCTTGTACTGTACTAGAGCCCCTTGCACTGTACTAGAGCCCCACTTGCACTGTACTAGAGCCCCACTTGTACTGTACTAGAGCCCCCTTCTACTGTACTAGAGCCCCCCCCCCCCCTCTGTACTGTACTAGAGCCTTTTTGCACTGTGTGTGGGCCCCCCATGCACTGTACTAGCCCCCCCCCCCCGTGCTAGCCCCCCCCCCGTACTGGTACTGTTCTAGCGCCCCCACCCCCGTACTGTACAATCCCCTTACTGTAAAGCACCCCCACCCCCCGTACTGTACAATCCCCTTACTGTAGAGCACCCCCACCCCCCCGTACTGTACTAGCGCTCCCAACAGCCGCCTGTAGGGGGAGCTGCTGCGCTGGTCTGTGGCAGTGTCTGCTGTGTATTAACAAAAAGAGACATCACTATCTGGGTGTGTGGCTGTGTATTGACAACAAGAGACATCACTATCTGGGTGTGTGGCTGTGTATTAACAAAAAGAGACATCACTATCTGGGTGTGTGGCTGTGTATTAACAAACAGAGACATCACTATCTGGGTGTGTGGCTGTGTATTAACAACAAGAGACTTCACTATCTGGGTGTGTGGCTGTGTATTAACAAAAAGAGACATCACTATCTGGGTGTGTGGCTGTGTATTGACAACAAGAGACATCACTATCTGGGTGTGTGGCTGTGTATTAACAAAAAGAGACATCACTATCTGGGTGTGTGGCTGTGTATTAACAAACAGAGACATCACTATCTGGGTGTGTGGCTGTGTATTAACAACAAGAGACTTCACTATCTGGGTGTGTGGCTGTGTATTAACAAAAAGAGACATCACTATCTGGGTGTGTGGCTGTGTATTAACAAAAAGAGACATCACTATCTGTGTGTGTGGCTGTGTATTAACAAAAAGAGACATCACTATCTGGGTGTGTGGCTGTGTATTAACAAACAGAGACATCACTATCTGGGTGTGTGGCTGTGTATTAACAAAAAGAGACATCACTATCTGGGTGTGTGGCTGTGTATTAACAAAAAGAGACATCACTATCTGGGTGTGTGGCTGTGTATTAACAACAAGAGACATCACTATCTGGGTGTGTGGCTGTGTATTAACAAACAGAGACATCACTATCTGGGTGTGTGGCTGTGTATTAACAAAAAGAGACATCACTATCTGGGTGTGTGGCTGTGTATTAACAACAAGAGACATCACTATCTGGGTGCGTGGCTGTGTATTAACAAAAATAGACATCACTATCTGGGTGTGTGGCTGTGTATTAACAAAAAGAGACATCACTATCTGGGTGTGTGGCTGTGTCTGCTGTGTATTAACAAAAAGAGACATCACTATCTGGGTGTGTGGCTGTGTATTAACAAAAAGAGACATCACTATCTGGGTGTGTGGCTGTGTATTAACAAAAAGAGACATCACTATCTGGGGAGACGGGTGGCCGAGGCCTGATGTTGGTGCCGGGGCCCACACACAACACACACACACACCCCCTACATACACACCCTACACACACACCCCCTACATACACACACCCCCTACATACACACACCCTACACACACACCCTACACACACACACACCCTACACACACACACCCTACACACACACACCCCCTACACACACACACACACACCCTACACACACACTCCCTACACACACACACCCTACACACACACTCCCTACACACACACACCCTACACACACACTCCCTACACACACCCTACACACACACACCCTACACACACACTCCCTACACACACACACCCTACACACACACACTCCTTACACACACCCTATACACACACCCTATATACACACCCTACACTTACACACACCCTATACACACACCCTATATACACACCCTACACACACACACACCCTACACACACACACCCTACACACACACACATACCCTACACACACATACCCTACACACACACACACCCTACGCACACACACCCTACGCACACCCTACGCACACCCTATACACACACACCCCCCCCTACACACATACCCCTTACATACACACACCCTCGTGTGCCACTGAACTAGGACATCACTTGGCCCTGACAGCTGGGGGGCTGGAGGCTATACCCGGGCGATTTATTTCAGCGTTGGCTCCAGCCAAGTTTTGAGTGAGACTTTCCCCCCCCCGCCGCCCTCCCTATGAAAGTTGAAGGCACCCTGAGCCCACCGATTGGAGTTTTTTTCTGTGTTGAGCCAAAGCCCCGCCGCTGCATAATTACGTCGACGATGATGACAATGCACCATTGAGGGCGGCCAGGGTTGGTGGGTCACGCGTGGATTGTCCCCGTGCACTGAATCCCCAGCTGCACGGTGGGTAGCGGGGATCGTGGTGGAGATGTAGTTATTTGTATCCTTACCCCACGGTGTTCCCCGCGAAGGCGCAGCCTTACGTATACACATTGGACGGCAGAGCTCGGTGGCTATGAGATGTTAACTACCTCGCCAGGTATGCAGGAGGTCGTGGGTTCGATCCCAACTCTGACCATGCCTGCTGCTGTATGTTTGAAGTTTGCGTCTCTCATCACCGCGGTGGCTATGAGATGTTAACTACCTCGCCAGGTATGTAGGAGGTCGTGGGTTCGATCCCGACTCTGACCATGCCTGCTGCTGTATGTCTGAAGTTTGCGTCTCTCATCACCGCGGTGGCTATGAGATGTTAACTACCTCGCCAGGTATGCAGGAGGTAATGGGTTCGATCCCAACCCTGACCATGCCTGCTGCTATATATTTGGGTATTGCTTTCTCTCATCACCACGGTAACTATGAGATGTTAACTACCTCGCTAGGTATGCAGGAGGTCGTGGGTTCGATCCCAACCCTGACCATGCCTGCTGCTATATATTTGGGTATTGCTTTCTCTCATCACCACGGTAACTATGAGATGTTAACTACCTCGCTAGGTATGCAGGAGGTCGTGGGTTCGATCCCAACCCTGACCATGCCTGCTACTGTATATTTTGAGTCTGCGTCTCTCATCGTCACCACGGTAGCTCTGAGATGACCGAAGCCATATTAATCGGCTCCCCTCTGCATCTTTCTTAAATTGGTTCATCTCGTATGTTGAATTATGATCACAATGTCAGTCCGACACAAGAGGTCAGCAACCTTAAAGGTACATTTTTGAGCAGAGGCACACGTTTATAAGGTGGTTAAAATGCCCTTTTTCCACCTAAGAAATGTTGCCAGAATGCATCACTTCTGCCAGAATACATCACTTCCTGTCACCTGCTGACTTGGAGAGACTGGTCCATGCTTTTGTGTTATCCTGACTGGACTACTGCAACGCCGCACTGGTTGGGATACCAAGCAGAGTACTGGGCAGACCCCAGTACTCTGCAGAATGCAGCCGCTCGAGTGCTTACATCACGTACACCATTCTGTGAGCACATTACACCGGCGCTCTTATCCCTTCATTGGCTGCCGGCCACATTGCGAGTGGATTTTAAGATGCTGCTATTAACCTATAAGGCTTTTTAAGGGCTCACCCCACATTATTTGCAGGAACTAATACACGTATATTACATCGAGGTCCTTAAGATCTACTGATCTCCAACTGCTCAGCACTCCAAGGTCTAGGGTTGCGCTCTTTTGGCGATTGGTGCTTTTGTTAGCGTGCCACCCACAAGCTATGGAACGCCTTGACACTTAAAATCAGAAAATCAAGAGTCGGTAGAAATATTTAAGTCTGCTTTGAAAACCCATCTCTTTAAAGTGGCCTTCCCTCTTTAGTTTGGTCGGTTGCCCTGGTTCTGTTTTTATTTCCTGATTTCCATGCATTGCTCATTGCAGTCCTAGGATGGAATGCTACACATTTGAATTATTATAATTGCAACTACCTCGTCTGGTATGCGGGAGGTCAAGGGTTCGATCCCAACCTTGACAATGCCTGCTGCTGTATATTATGGAGTCTGCATCTCTCTCTCTCTCTCTGCCCATGGTCTCGTGGATTTTTCTCTCCAGGTCCTCTGGTTTTTCCCCCCAACATTTAGAATCGACATGACGAGCTTAGATTATTTCGATAATTTTGTTGCTGCTATAAATTTCCATGTGATGATCAGCCACTCCGTTGAGCTGTCTTTTGTGATGGCCAGGTCACTTCTGATATATAAGCTACTCGCTTTACTACCCGGCTTCGCCCGAGACTTGGATTCTTGTCTTGGATTAATAGACGGCCTACGCGGAGGGTTTGGGGGGGGGGGATGCGTGACGTCAGCAGGTACACTGCGTGACGCTGCCGCATGCGGGTGACATCACAGATGTGACGTCACCGCTCACTTGCCATGCAAAATATATCCATTATTGCGCCCCCCCCCGCCCACCAAAATACAAAAGTCTATTTTTATACTTTTTGCATTGTGTACAGTCTGGAAGCTACCCACATGCCAAATTTCAAGTTCGTTGCATGCCGGGAAGTACTCTAAACATTTCGAACAGACACACATATCCATAAATTTCCCTTTTATATATAAAGACAAAGCTCAGTGGGATTTACCTGTTAAGATAAAAAAAATCGATTTTATTTGTATATTTTCTTAAAGTGATTTGTTTACCTTTCCTTCACTGTTGCTCTCCTTTCGTGTTGTTGTATCGTGTTTGTTGTATCGTGTTTGTTGTTGTAACGTTGTGGCTACCCAGTGTGCCCCGACTGGACCCATCTTTCACAAAAAAGCTTCATAGCTCATCGTACCCGTCCTGCGGCGTCAACGGAATGTTGTGATTGTGACGTTGCGAGACGCTCTGTGTTCCCGGATGTTAGGAGCCGAAGAAGGTGAAGGGAGAAAAACGGCGGAGGCAGAAGGGAGGAGACGCAGAGACCACGATGGAGGAGGAGAACGAGAAGGAAACACCGGAGGAGGTGAAGAGAGCGAAGAAGGCAAAGAAGAGAGAGAGACGCCAGGAGGAGGAGGAGGAGACACAGACCGTCCCTGAGAAGGTGAGATGCAGGGAGAGAAAGAAGAGACACGGGGAGAGAGATGCTGGGAGAGAGAGACGTGGGGAGAGAGAGACGTGGGGAGAGAGAGACGTGGGGAGAGAGAGACGTGGGGAGAGAGAGACGTGGGGAGAGAGAGACGTGGGGAGAGAGAGACGTGGGGAGAGAGAGACGTGGGGAGAGAGAGACGTGGGGAGAGAGAGAGAGACGTGGGGAGAGAGAGAGACACGTGAGGAGAGAGACACGTGAGGAGAGAGACACGTGAGGAGAGAGACACGTGAGGAGAGAGAGACGTGGGTAGAGAGAGACGTGGGGAGAGAGAGACGTGGGGAGAGAGAGACGGGGAGCGAGAAACGCGGGGAGCGAGAGACGCCGGTTGAGAGACGCGGGGAGAGAGACACACGGGGAGGGGGAGGAAGAGGAGACGGGGAGAGAGAGACGTGGGGAGAGAGAGACGTGGGGAGAGAGAGACGTGGGGAGAGAGACACACGGGGAGGAGGAGACGGGGAGAGATATGCGAGGAGAGAGAGAGAGACACGGGGAGAGAGACTCACGAAGAGAGAGAGACACGGGGAGAAAGAGACCTGGAGAACTGGGTCTCTGCATGCACCTAGCCTGGCACGGACTGCATGGTGATGTTACTGTATGCTGCCTCCCACAGTCTCCAAAGAAAAAGAAGAAGAGAAAGAGCGAGGAGAGTGAAGAAGCACAGGTGATGGTGGCGACGGTGCTGATTGACGGTGCTGATTGACGGTGCTGATTGACGGTGCTGATTGACGGTGCTGATTGACGGTGCTGATTGACGGTGCTGATTGACGGTGCTGATTGACGGTGCTGATTGACGGTGCTGATTGACGGTGCTGATTGACGGTGCTGATTGACGGTGCTGATTGACGGTGCTGATTGACGGTGCTGATTGACGGTGCTGATTGACGGTGCTGATTGACGGTGCTGATTGACGGTGCTGATTGACGGTGCTGATTGACGGTGCTGATTGACGGTGCTGATTGACGGTGCTGATTGACGGTGCTGATTGACGGTGCTGATTGACGGTGCTGATTGACGGTGCTGATTGACGGTGCTGATTGACGGTGCTGATTGACGGTGCTGATTGACGGTGCTGATTGACGGTGCTGATTGACGGTGCTGATTGACGGTGCTGATTGACGGTGCTGATTGACGGTGCTGATTGACGGTGCTGATTGATGGTGCTGATTGATGGTGCTGATTGATGGTGCTGATTGATGGTGCTGATTGATGGTGCTGATTGATGGTGCTGATTGATGGTGCTGATTGATGGTGCTGATTGATGGTGCTGATTGATGGTGCTGATTGATGGTGCTGATTGATGGTGCTGATTGATGGTGCTGATTGATGGTGCTGATTGATGGTGCTGATTGATGGTGCTGATTGATGGTGCTGATTGATGGTGCTGATTGATGGTGCTGATTGATGGTGCTGATTGATGGTGCTGATTGTAGTGATGGTGTTGATGAAAGTGGTCATGATGGTAACGATGTCGATGATGACAATGGTGATGATGGTGGTAGTTATTTGGTGGCGGTAACGGTGATGATGGTGGTGGCAACGATGATGATGATGATGATGACGATGGAAACTGCTTCAGTAGCCCGCGATCAACGAACCCTCTGGGAAAAAAAAATGAAGACCATAAAAAATAAATATCTTCAGAAAAGCGATTCAAAGAAGTCAAAATTTAAACGTGTTGAGAGTATTTGCTGCTGTACATTTCCACGTGATGTTGATGATGACAACCACTTTGTTGAGCTGCAACCTCGTGGCCGATGATATCGGCCACTTGGGTGACCTATCACTTGTGATGGCCAGGTGGTCACTTCTGAAGAAGAGCTACACCTGGTGTAAGTAATATTTAAAAAAACGTTTTTTAAAACACGCTTTAATTAAATGTACCGTACGAGTAACGGCAGAATTCCACGACTCCAGGAAGTGGCCTCGAAGCTTGCCACAACGTAAGGGACCGTGGTGATTTACAGCCAACGTGAGTTGAGCGTGGACAATTAGACCCAAGCCGAAACATAGCATATATAAAAAAAAAATGTTTTAAAAAATATTTTTAAAATTTGTAATGATAGAATATAGTATTGTCATCAGTAAGACATAAGTATACCAAGTTTGCAGTCGATACCACATTGGGAAGTGGGTTAAAATGGAGTTACAAGATTTGAGGATACGGCAACAACAACAACAGACAGATTGAGTTAAATAAAAGCGTGTAATGAATAAAAAATAGTTATGTTGTAGATATTTGTTGCCAGCACAGCTCCCCCCAGACCGGAACGCTACGCTACGAGTGACCAGGCAATCAGAGGCACTCACGTTATTACTTGAATCTCTCTCTGAGCATAATGAAGTTTTTATTTTCAGTCAGATCGCATAAATATAAAACGTGTCGTTAAAAACGAAACTAAATGACTATCTACTATTGTTATTTTATTTTACCAGGTAAGGCCCCACTGGGCTAAGCAGCTATTGTTTCAGAAGCGACCTGGCTATCGCAAATGCTTGCTCAACGGAGCGGCTTATCATCATCACCACGTGGAAATGTACAGCAGCAAAATGCTCTTAAACGCACGATGTTGATTCTGAACGTGGAGGGAAAAACCGGAGGACCCGGAGAAAAATCCACGTGATCACGGGGCGAACACGCACACTCCAAATACACAGGTGTCGGGGTCGAGGTTACATGCCAGGCGAGGGAAATAACATATCCGAGCCAGCCACCGAATGAAGGCTGGCACAGCGCAAGCGTTTAAGAGTATTTCGTTGCCGCTATAAATTTCGACACGATGATGAACCACTTCGTTAAGCTGCTATCATTTATCATAGCCAGGTGGTCACTTATAAAAATAATAAGTAATATTTAAAAATACTTTTTAAAAAAACACGCTTTAATGAAATGTACCCTACTAGTAATGGCAGAACTCCACGACTCCAGGAAGTGGCCCCGAGGCTTGCCAAAACGTAAGGGACCGTGGTGATTTACAGCCAACGTGAAATGAGTGTGGACAATTAGACTCAAGCTGAAACATAACGTATAAAAAAGATTGCTTAAAAATATATGTACTTTTATTTTTAATGATAGAATATCGCGTTGTCATCAATATGACATAAGTATACCAAGTTTGCAGTCGATACCACATTGGGAAGTGGATTAAAATTTAGTTGCAAGATTTGAGGATACAACAACAGACAGAGTGAGTTAAATAAAAGCGTGTAAGAAGACTAGTTTATAATAACAACAACAGACAGAGTGAGTTAAATAAAAGCGTGTAAGAAGACTAGTTTATCACAACAATAACAACAACACAGTGAGTTAAATAAAAGCGTGTAAGAAGACCAGTTTATAACAACACAGTGAGTTAAATAAAAGCGTATAAGAAGACTAGTTTTTATAACAACAGAGTGAATTAAATAAAAGCGTGTGAGAAGACTAGTTTATAACAACAACAGACAGAGTGAGTTAAATAAAAGCGTGTAAGAAGACTAGTTTATAACAACAATAACAACAACACAGTGAGTTAAATAAAAGCGTGTAAGAAGACTAGTTTATAACAATAACAACAACAGAGTGAGTTAAATAAACGCGTGTAAGAAGACTAGTTTATAACAACAACAGAGTGAGTTAAATAAAAGCGTGTAAGAAGACTAGTTTATAACAACAACAGAGTGAGTTAAATAAAAGCGTGTAAGAAGACTAGTTTATAACAACAATAACAACAGAGTGAGTTAAATAAAGCGTGTAAGAAGACTAGTTTATAATAACCACAACAGAGTGAGTTAAATAAAAGCGTGTAAGAAGACTAGTTTATAACAACAACAGAGTGAGTTAAATAAAAGCGTGTAAGAAGACTAGTTTATAATAACCACAACAGAGTGAGTTAAATTAAAGCGTGTAAGAAGACTAGTTTATAACAACCACAACAGAGTGAGTTAAATAAAAGTGTGTAAGAAGACTAGTTTATAACAACAACAACAGAGTGAGTTAAATAAAAGTGTGTAAGAATAGTTTATAACAACAACAACAGTGAGTTAAATAAAAGCGTGTAAGAAGACTAGTTGATAACAACAACACAGTGAGTTAAATAAAAGCGTGTAAGAAGACTAGTTTATAACAACAACAACAACACTGAGTTAAATAAAAGCGTGTAAGAAGACTAGTTTATAACAACAACAGAGTGAGTTAAATAAAAGCGTGTAAGAAGACTAGTTTATAACAACAACAACAGAGTGAGTTAAATAAAAGCGTGTAAGAAGACTAGTTTATAACAACAACAGAGTGAGTTGAATAAAAGCGTGTAAGAAGACTAGTTTTTATAACAACAGAGTGAATTAAATAAAAGCGTGTGAGAAGACTAGTTTATAACAACAACAGACAGAGTGAGTTAAATAAAAGCGTGTAAGAAGACTAGTTTATAACAACAATAACAACAACACAGTGAGTTAAATAAAAGCGTGTAAGAAGACTAGTTTATAACAATAACAACAACAGAGTGAGTTAAATAAACGCGTGTAAGAAGACTAGTTTATAACAACAACAGAGTGAGTAAAATAAAAGCGTGTAAGAAGACTAGTTTATAACAACAACAGAGTGAGTTAAATAAACGCGTGTAAGAAGACTAGTTTATAACAACAACAGAGTGAGTTACATAAAAGCGTGTAAGAAGACTAGTTTATAACAACAATAACAACAGAGTGAGTTAAATAAAGCGTGTAAGAAGACTAGTTTATAACAACAATAACAACAGAGTGAGTTAAATAAAGCGTGTAAGAAGACTAGTTTATAATAACCACAACAGAGTGAGTTAAATAAAAGCGTGTAAGAAGACTAGTTTATAACAACAGAGTGAGTTAAATAAAAGCGTGTAAGAAGACTAGTTTATAACAACAACAGAGTGAGTTAAATAAAAGCGTGTAAGAAGACTAGTTTATAATAACCACAACAGAGTGAGTTAAATTAAAGCGTGTAAGAAGACTAGTTTATAACAACAACAGAGTGAGTTAAATAAAAGCGTGTAAGAAGACTAGTTTATAATAACCACAACAGAGTGAGTTAAATTAAAGCGTGTAAGAAGACTAGTTTATAACAACAACAACACAGTGAGTTAAATAAAAGCGTGTAAGAAGACTAGTTTATAACAACAACAACAGAGTGAGTTAAATAAAAGTGTGTAAGAATAGTTTATAACAACAACAACAGTGAGTTAAATAAAAGCGTGTAAGAAGACTAGTTTATAACAACAACAACAACAGAGTGAGTTAAATAAAAGTGTGTAAGAATAGTTTATAACAACAACAACAGTGAGTTAAATAAAAGCGTGTAAGAAGACTAGTTGATAACAACAACACAGTGAGTTAAATAAAAGCGTGTAAGAAGACTAGTTTATAACAACAACAACACTGAGTTAAATAAAAGCGTGTAAGAAGACTAGTTTATAACAACAACAGAGTGAGTTAAATAAAAGCGTGTAAGAAGACTAGTTTATAACAACAACAACAACAACAGAGTGAGTTAAATAAAAGCGTGTAAGAAGACTAGTTTATAACAACAACAGAGTGAGTTGAATAAAAGCGTGTAAGAAGACTAGTTTATAACAACAATAACAACAGAGTGACTTAAATAAAAGCGTGTAAGAAGACTAGTTTATAACAACAATAACAACAACAGAGTGAGTTGAATAAAAGCGTGTAAGAAGACTAGCTGCCCAGCTCATTGGGGGTCCTTACACCTGGTAAAAAAAAAATTCATTTAAAAGCGTCGAGTTTGGGTGCTCACTCACGGCACTTGCCACAACAGTCTGTTGATGTTGAGGCTACCATGTTGAGTCTCTAATGATGATGCTGCTGTTGCTCCCCAGGTTGTTGAGGAGGTTGAGGTGGAGCCGAAGAAACCCAAATCCTCATCCAAGAAACGGAAGCTCCCTCCCACCTCCCCTCCTTCCCCTGCAAGCGCCAAGGGAGAGGAGGCCCCCCTCTCCGCCGCCTCCATCTCCTCCACCACCTCCTCGCTCTCCGGCGAAGAGGTGGAGGCGGGAGGCAACGCGGAGGTGAGGCCGGCACCAACTCCTGCTCATCCTCCACCCCCTCCCTCACTTTCACTCCTCCTACACCTCCTCCACCCCCTCCTCGTCCTCCACCCCCTCCTCCTAGACCCCCTCCTCCTCCACCCCCTCCTCCACTTTCACCCCTCCTTCACCCCCTCCTCCACTTTCACTCCTCCACCCCCTCCTCGTCCTCCACCCCCTCCTCCTAGACCCCCTCCTCCTCCACCCCCTCCTCCACTTTCACCCCTCCTTCACCCCCTCCTCCACTTTCACTCCTCCACCCCCTCCTCGTCCTCCACTCCCCTCTCGATCTTCTCCCCTACACCACCACCTCCCCTCCTCCTCCACCCCTTCCTCTCCTTGACCCACGTGACCCGCACGGGGGTCGTGTGGGACAGATCGCTGTGCAATTAAACGTTGAGATTGGAGGTAAAGCCTGGGTCCGCTGCCCCAGGAACGTCCAGGACGGACGTCTGGATAACGTTGGGACCCCTCCGATTTGCGCGTCAGGTTCAGTGCGATTCAGTGGGTGCGACTCTCTCTCTCTCTGTAGGTTCTCTCTGAGGAGCAGATTGCCGGAGCGTTCTCCAACTTCAACATCTCTGATAAAACCATCTCCCTCCTGCGCGGTAACTCAACCACACGCTCACCCACACACTTAAAGACAAAGATCCCCCATAGCCTTATCAGACTGTTGGGGCAAGTGCTGTTAGTGAGAACCTATGAAGGCCGGAACGGTACACGAGGGGGTGGGTGGCTAGCACCACGCCCGACCACTTTTGTGTACCTAGTGGCGATGTTTACACACCACACCAGGTACTCATTTGAGGTTGAGTCGCCCTAGGGGGAGGCCCAGGACCGTTTCAGATAATTGTCACTGGTGTTGGCCGTGAGTGGGAATCGAACTCGGGCCACTGGGTTCGTAGCACAGCGCGCTAACCACCAGACTACCACTCCCCACACACTCACCCACACACACCCTCAACCACAGACGCTCACCCACACACGCTCACCCACACACGCTCACCCGCACACTCACCCACTCACCAACCCACTCACCCACTCACCTATCCACTCACCCACCCACTCACCTACTCACCCGCCCACTCACCCTGTGTCCTCTCCTCTCACCACCCCCACTCTCTGTGTGTACAGGCCGTGGGGTGTCTTATCTGTTCCCCGTGCAGTGCCTCTCCCTGGAGCCCATCATGGCCGGCTGGGACCTGGTGGCCCAAGCCCGAACGGGAACCGGCAAGACGCTGGCCTTCGCCATCCCCCTGGTGGAGCTGCTGCGGCAGAGACACGGGACGGGCAGCGCAGCCAAATACGGCCGGCTCCCACAGGTCGGGGGAGAGACACGGGGAGAGAGACAGAGAGAGAGACATGGGGAGGGAGAGAGACACGGGGAGAGAGGCAGAGAGAGAGACATGGGGAGGGAGAGAGACACGGGGAGAGAGGCAGAGAGAGAGAGACATGGGGAGGGAGAGAGACACGGGGAGAGAGGCAGAGAGAGAGAGAGAGACATGGGGAGGGAGAGAGACATGGGGAGAGAGGCAGAGAGAGACATGGGGAGGGAGAGAGACACGGGGAGAGAGGCAGAGAGAGAAACATGGGGAGGGAGAGAGACACGGGGAGAGAGGCAGAGAGAGAGAGACATGGGGAGGGAGAAAGACACGGGGAGAGAGGCAGAGAGAGAGACATGGGGAGGGAGAGAGACACGGGGAGAGAGGCAGAGAGAGGTAGAGAGAGAGACATGGGGAGGGAGAGAGACATGGGGAGAGAGGCAGAGAGAGGCAGAGAGCGAGACATGGGGAGGGAGAGAGACACGGGGAGAGAGGCAGATAGAGGCAGATAGAGGCAGAGGCAGAGAGAGAGACATGGGGAGGGAGAGAGACACGGAGGAGATACGGGGAGACGCAGAGAATGTTCATGATTTTGTTGATGGTGGTGGTGGTGGTGCAGGTGATGATGGGGGTAGGTGTTGATGTGTAGCTATTGAAGATGTTGAATGATGATGATGATGATTGTGCCGATGATGGGGGTGCTGATGGTGCTGGTGGAGTACGTGCATTTGTATACGTGATTGTGAGTGTGTGTGTGAGGAGCGGGAGTCCGGCAAAACAACCCCCTGCCTCCTTGTTGGTGCCGGACGGCAACACTGGTGAGCAGTGCCATGGGGGGAGGGCCAATTTAGATTGGCCACTCCCCTCATGGCGTTTGTAGCCACCACAGCAGCCAAATGGGGGCTCTGGACGGGTGCGAGGGGCTGGTAACCCCTCCACCTTCAAATCACGATACCACGGGAGCACAGGCGTCCACGACGTCTCCTGGCCAAACCCCATTTGGCGGAGCCAAGAGATGAAATGCTTACCCTCGGTTCCTCCAGAAACGGCAAAAAGCCACTGCGGGTGGCCACGTGGAATATTCAAACGCCCACTGCGGAGGAGAGGCTGCCACTCCTCTGTTGGGACTGGACCTGTACAGCCTGGATCTCTGTGGTATTCAGGAGGTCTGGTGGACCGGCTCTGGCTCCTGCCACCATGATGGATGGATGGTCCTCTACTCGGGGCAGGAGACTGCCAAACAAAAGGGAGTGGCTCTTCTTCTGAACAAAAGAATGAAGGGGGTGTGGGAGTGTGGCGGTGAGGTGTGGAAAGCTGTAAGCCCCCAGGCTACTTTGGGCTCGTCTTCCCCTCAAACAGAGGCGAGGAGTGGTGGTCGTGGTTACTTATGTCCCCACCTAAGACGAACATCCGTGGAGGAATACAGGCAAGGCCGATGAGTCAGATGCCTTCTATGACCTCCTGTCACAGGTGCAAGCTAAAGTGGCCCCTCGGGATAGACCCATCGTGTTGGGTGACTTTAATGCCCGAGTTGGTCATGATGCTGGCACCTGGTCTGGAGTGATTGGAATGCACGGGCCAGATCAACTCATTAACAACAGTAGGAAGCTGCTAGGTTTTTGTGCAGCCCATGGGCTTTTAATTACCAACACACTGTTCCGGAATCGGCGCATCCACACAACATCATGGATGCTTGCCGGGTCCAAGCAAGAACATCTGCTGGACTACATTGTGATGGAACAGCGAATGTGGGCCCATGTCCTTGACACCATGACCGACCGTGGAGCTTAGCTGCCCACTCACTATCGACCTGTCATCTGTAAAATGCGCCTGTCATTATTCCACTCCGGTGGTGGGTGTCCACCCAGGACCCCATTTAAACCCATAGTGGCCTGGTCTCAGCTACCTGATGAAAGTTGGAAGTGAGAATTTAATCATCGTTTGCAGCTGGTGTTGGCATCGTCCCCCACTCCTGATGTCAAGGGGAAATGTGTGAGGTTTAGGACTGGCTTATGCAGCTGCAATGGCTGCATTGGGTACACGGTCCAGACCTCCCCAGAGACCCTGGCTGACAAAGGAGGTGTTTAGGCTGACTGAGAAAAAGAGACAGGCCCACTCTCTTCATCTGCAGCATCCCACGTCAGAGAATGTGGAGGCTTGCTGCAGCCTTCGCTCGGAGATTCAGAGAGCCGTGCGGCGCTGGAAGGATGGGTAGTGGTTGCTGAGGAGTTGGAATCTGCCTTAGTGGCCTGCGATCACAAATCACTCTTTAATTCCATCAATAAATTAACTTGCAGCGCCACACCTATTACCATCATTGGGGGAAAGAACTTTGATCTGATTTCTGACCCCCACGAACAGGTTTGCAGATTTGCAGAGCATTTCTTTGAGGTCCTGGGGGAGGGGAAATCCCTCAGCCTGGAAAACATCATGGGGCAAAGTGGGGATTACCCTGTTGAGGCTGCGGTGCCTCAAATATTGGAGGAAGAAGTCACCCCTGTAAGTGGCTGGCTGAGGTACTATATGTTAAAGTACTAAAGGCGATCCAGAGTCTTGAGACCAGAAAAGGCACCGGGCAGAGATGATCTCCCAAGCAAAATGCTGAGGGATGGTGCCATTTGTGCACAGACTGCCCTACATGACATCATAACAGTCTGGACCACTGGACGGGTTCCACAGGATTGGAAGGATGCCCAGGTGGTCCCCCTCTTTAAGAAGAGTGACCGCACAGACTGTAACAACTACAGGGGCATATCCTAAATTTGCTGGGAATGGTCCTGGCAAGGATTGTTCAACATCGCCTTGCCAGGCACGCTGAGGAGAGGCTTGCCGAGCCCCAATGTGGATTCAGGAAAGGACGGTCCTGCACAGATGCCATATTTTCTGTCAGTCTGCTACAGCAGAGTTGTAGGGAATTCTAACAAGACCTACATCTCTGCTTCATTGACCTGGTCAAGGCCTATGATGCCATCAGTAGACCTGGGCTCTGGGTTGTTCTTCGCGCTTTCGGAGTCCTTGACTCTGCTTACGATCATTAAGGACCTTCATGACGGTGAGCGGGCCCAGGTAAAACTACGTGGCCGGGAGTCGGAGCAATTCCCTGTTCACCTTGGAGTGCGACGGGGATGTCCTTTGGCTCCCACATTATTTAACATATTTTGACCACGTAGGTCATGATTCCTTCAATTTCTGTATCGGAGGAATTTCCATCTGGTACAGATACAATGGCTAATGGATGCCCGGGTGCGGTCAAGGGATGGCTCCCTATTGGTCAACCATGTTACGTCTTTTGATGATCTGGTGATTGCTGCTCACTTAGAGGAGGAGTTTGAGGAGCTGCTGCTGATCCTGGAGTGTGCCACTAAGAGGTGGGGCCTTTCCATCAGTCCCACCAAAACTAAGCACCTGTCTGGGTATTTTGTACCATCGGACACTCAACCCCCACAACTCCCAATTGGTGATGGGGCAGTTGTGGAGAGAATGGAGAGCTTCCGATAGCTGTGGGCAGTGTGCTCATGAGCGCCTCCCGTTTGACAGCAGAGGTCTCACTCCGAATCAGTTGAGCGGCAATAGCTTTTCATTGGTTGCGTAACGCTGTGTGGAAGCTACCTGGTCTGTCACTCCACACGAAGCTTAAGGTCATCTCGGCCACGGTCATTCCCTCCCTTCTCTACGCTTGCGAAACATGAACCCCCCTAATGGAACATTTTCACCGGTTATAAACATTTAGACTGGCCAGCCTACGATCCATCCTGGGTTTAACCAGGCCGGATTGTGTGAGGAGCTCACAAATCCTTGAAAGATCTGGACAAAGTCCCATCGGTGAACTCTTCCGGCAGGCAAGGCTGCATTGGCTGGGTCATGTAGCCCACATGCCCAGCCACCGCATGCCTAAACAGCTTTTGTTTGGCCGGATAGAGGGACCTAAACGGGCGCAGCACGGGCTGGAGTAGAGATGGAGTGATGTGGTACAGGAGGATGTGGAGCTGAGTGGACTTGCCGATGACTGGTACCAGCAGTGTCAAGATTGGCCTCTGTCAAGGAGGCTTGTGAAGAATGCTACTGGGCAGTTGGAGGCAGTCACCCCCCAACAACAACGGAGGGCGGAGGAGCGACGCTCACAACAACGAGCGGAGCACCGGGTGGCTAAAGCACAGCAACTTGGCACAATAGGAGGCACAGGTGGCGCATCGGCCACTCATCTCAGTCAGTCGACCCATGGCACCTGTGTGTGCCCCGTGACCTCCTGCCAGCGGGTGTACGACACTTCACGTGCACATAGCCTGGCACAAGCGCCATGGTGATGTCACCCCCACTTATTCGAGAATGGCGGTTCTTGAGGAGCGGTGGCGTAGCGGCTAGCGCGCTGCACTACGATCCCGGGAGAGACCAGAGTTCGATTCCTACTCACGGCCAACACCAGCGATAACGATTATCTGAACCGGTCCTGGGCCCCCAGTCTACTCAGCGTCAAACGAGTACCTGGTGCGATGTGTAAACATTGCCGCTGGGGAGACAAAGGTGGCCGGACATGGTGCTGGCCACACAACCCCTTCTTTTGTGCCACCGTGCCGGCCTTCTTTATTGGTGTGCTGCTCACTAATAGCACTTGCCCCCCAACAGTCTGTTACAGGCTATATGGGAGAGCTTTGTTTTGTGTTGATGGTGCTGGTGATGTTGACGGTGATGGTGTTAATGTTGCAGGTGCTGGTGATGTGCCCCACGAGGGAGTTAGCCGTGCAGGTGGCCGACGACCTCCGAGCCATCGCGGCCCCTCTACGCGTGGCCTGCTTCTACGGGGGCACGGCCTACGGGCCCCAACGTGAGACTATTCAAAGAATAAACACTCACTCTTACACTACCCACTAGCTACTCACTCGCACAGACACTCACTCGTCGTATGCTACTCACTACTCACTCACTAGCTACTCACTCATCCAGACACTCACGACTCACTCGCTACTCACTCACTTGTTACTAACTCCCTACTCACTCATACAGACACAACATACAGACACTCACTCATACAGACACTTATACATACATACAGATACTCACTCATACAGACACTCACTCATACAGACACTCATACAGACACTCATACAGACACTCACTCGCACAGATATTCAATCATACAGACACTCGTATATACAGACACTCATACGAACGGATACTCACTCATACAGACACTCACTCATACATAGACACTCACTCACACAGACAAGAACAACAACCGCCATTCGCCACAAAGTTGTGGTGACGTCACCACAGCGCTTGTGCCAGGCTATGTGCACGTTAAGGCTACATGAAGTGTCGAATGCCCGCTGGCAGGAGGTCACGGGACAGACCCAGGTGCCATGGGTCGACTGACTGAGATGACTGGCCGATGCACGACCTGTGCCCCTTACTCTGCCAAATTTCAGTGCTTTAGCCACCCGCCGTTCCGCTCGTTGTGAGCTTCGCTCCTTTGCCCTCCGTTGTTTCTGGAGGGCGACTTCCTCCAACTGCCCAGTAGCGTCCTTAACGTGCCTCCTCCACAGAGGCTGATCTTGACACCGCTGTCCACTCAGCTGCACATCCTCCTGTACCACATCACTCCATCTCCTCTATAGCTCATTCCATGCCCATTTAGCCACCTCTATCCGGCCGCACAAAAGCTGTTTAGGCATGCGGTGGCTGGGCTTGTGGGCTACATGACCCAGTTAACGCAGTCTTGCCTGCCGGAGGAGTTCACCGATGGGACTTTGTCCAGATCTTTCAAGTATTTGTGAGCTCCTCACAATCCATCCTGGTTAAACCCAGGATGGATTGTAAGCAGGCCACCCTAAATGTTTCTAACCAGTGACGATGTTACATTCAGTGTAAAAAAGGGAGGGCATGACTGTGGCCGAGAAGACTTGAAGCTTCGTGTGGAGCAACAGACCAGGTAGCTTCCACACAGCGTTATGCAACCGATGAAAAGCTAATGCCGCTCAACTGATTCGGAGTGAGACCTCTGCTGTCAAACCGGAGCTGGTCATGAGCACACTGCCCAGGTATTGGAAACTCGCCACTCTCTCCACAACTACCCCATCACCAATTGGGAGTTGAGGGGGTGGAGTATTTGATGGCTCAAAATACCCAGGCAGGTGCTTAGTTTGGGTGGGGCTGATGGTAAGACTCCTCCTCTTAGTGGCACACTCCAGGTTAAGCAGCAGGGCCTCCAACTCCTCCTCTGAGTGAGCAGAAATCACCAGATAATCGGCATACATAACATGGTTGACCAATAGGGAGACATCCCTTGAATGCACCCAGGCATCGGTTAGCCTCCCATTGTATCTGTACCAGATGAAAATTCCTCTGGTACAACCATCGAAGGCTTCACAAACTACGTGGTTACAATATATGTTATATAATGTGGGAGTCAGAGGAAATCCCTGTCGCACCCCAAGGTGAACAGGGAATGGCTCCGACTCCCGGCCACGTAGTTTTACCCGGGCCCGCTCACCATCATGAAGGTCCTTAATGATTGTCAATAGAGAGTTAAGGACTCCGAAAGCATGAAGAACAACCCAGAGCCCAGGCCTACTCATGGTATCATCGGCCTTGACCAGGTCAATAAAGCAGAGATGTATGGCATATGTGCAGGACCGCCCTTTCCTGAAACCACATCGGGGCTTCGCAAGCCTCTCCTCAGCATGGCCTGGCAAGGCGATGTTGAACGTTCCTTGTCAGGACCTTTCCCGGCACACTGAGGAGGGAGATGCCCCTGTAGTTGTTACATTCTGCGGGGGTCCCCCTTTCTAAAGAGGGGGACCACCAGGGCAGAGATGATGGGAGATCATCTCTGCCTGGTGCCTTTCTTGGTCTCAGACTCTGGACCGCCTTCTGTACTTGAACAGATGGCACCTCAGCCACCCACTCACAGGGGGTGACTTTTTCTTCCAGTATTTGAGGCACGGCAGCCTCAGCAGGGTCATCCCCATTTGCCCCACGATGTTTTCCAGGCTGAGGGATATCCCTTCCCCCAGGACCTCACAGAAATGCTCAGTAAATCTGCAAACCTGTTCCTGGGGGTCAGAGATCGGTTCACAGTTCTTTCCCCAGGCACTCACACAGACACTCGCTCACGCAGACACTCAGTCACCCCTCTATGCGTGGGCCCGCTTCGACTTGGGGCACAGCATACGGGCCCCAGAGTGCGTCACTCACCGCTCGATAATCACTTGTCACTCAACTCGTACGGACACTCACCATGGTGATCATCACCATCATAATTCGCAGTGGCATCTTTGTTCATGTCTCGCCGCGCTCTCCTCACCCCCCTCACCACTACCCCCCCCCTCCTCACCCCCACAGTGCAGCAGATCCGTTCTGGGCTGGACGTGCTTGTGGGCACGCCGGGCCGACTGCGCGATCTCATCCAGAACCACGGCCTGAGGCTCCGCGCGAAGCACAACAACGAAGAGGAGGACTCCAGCAAGAAGAAGAAGGATGAGGAGGTGGTGGTGGTGGAGGAGGTGGAGAAGGACGAGAAGAAGGGGGGAAAGAAGAATGGAGGGAAGGAGGAGGGAGTACGCCACGTGGTGCTGGACGAGGTGGACCAGATGCTGGACATGGGCTTTGCCGATCAGGTGGAGGAGATCCTGGGATGCATCTACAGCAAGGGTGAGTGCCAGCGAAGGACGGAGAGACGCATAGACAGGGATTGACGGATAGAGACAGAGAGAGAGGCAATCTGTCTTTCTCTGTGTGTGTTTGTCTCTCCCCGGGTTTCACCGTGTCTCTCTCTCCCCACGTCTCTCTCTCCCCGCATCTTTCTCCGTGTCTCTCTCGCTGTGTCTCTCCCTCCCCATGTCCCGGTGTCCCTCTCACCGTGTCTCCCCACCGTGTCTCCGCAGCATCCCCAGAAAACAACCCACAGACTCTGCTCTTCTCAGCCACGTGCCCTCCCTGGGTGTTCAAGGTCGCCCAGAAGTTCATGAAGGAGACGTGGAGACGTGTGGACCTCATGGGCACTGAGAAGACCCGAGCAGCCACCACGGTGCAGGTGAGGCAGAGAGAATCACCCCCACACTCACTCATCCACTCATGCACTCACCCACACAATCACCTACTCACCGACTCACTCACCCACTCACCCATTCACTCAACCGCTCACTCACCCATACACTCACGCACTCACCCATGCACTTACCCACGCACCCACCCACTCACTCACCTGCACTCACTCAATCAAACACCAGGTGGCGCTGCACGCTCACCCACACATACAAAGCAGCCCCACGTAACCTTCGCGAGTGGTGAGGCTTGCAACACTTTCCCGGCCGCCTTTGTCTCTCCCCAGTGCTGGTGGGTGAGAGTGTATGGGTGATTGAGTTGGTGAGAGTGTGGGTGAGTGGGTGGGTGGTTGGGTGGTTTGTTGGGTGTGTCTGTGGGGGAGTGTGTGGGTGGTTGGTTGGGTGTGTGTGTGGGGGAGTGGGTGTATGAATGGGTGTGTGTGTGAGTGAATGGATTAGTGAGTGAGTAATTGGGTGAGTGAGCGGGTGGGTAAGTGAGTGGGTGAGTGTAATTAAGTGAATGAGTGAGTTGCGTCGTGATTGAGTGGGCGAATTAGTGAGTGAGGTAGGCAAGTGAGCGAGTGAGTTGGTGGGTTAGTGAGTGAGTGAGTTGGTGCATTAGTGAGTGAGTAGGTGAGTGGTTAATGAGTAAGTGGGTGAGTGAGTTGGTTGAGTGGGTGAGTGAGTTGGTGAGTAGCTGAGTGAATGGGTGGGTGTGTGGTTGAGTGAGTGGATCAGTGAGCGAGAGAGTTGATGAGTGTGCGAGTGAGTGAGGCCGCTGGGCGATCGGCCTTCACAGCCACCGCTGCTGCTGCCGCTGCTACTGCTCCCTTAACAGCACTTGGCCCACCCACAGGGCCGTGTGGCCTACCTGGGGCAGCTTTGTCTTTGTGTGTGTGTTGACCAATATTGGGCTGGGGGAGGGGGGGGCGAAATTCCTGGCCATGCAAATCGATTCCCGGCTCATGGCCACCTCCCAGTGGCATCATCGGCACATCCGGGGGATCCGTCCTCCTTAACCTCGCGGTGTGCTCAGCCTTGAATGAGTTGCATGGTCTCCCCCTCTGCACTGGCGGGCGAGAGACAAAGATGACCCTGGGGGTAGGTGGGGGGGGCAGAAATATGTGTTGGTCATGATGGTGGCGGTAGTGGTGATGTTTGTGATGGCGGTGATGGTGTTGATGTTGTTGATGTTGAGTGATTGTGGTGGTGGTCGTGATAGTGATGTTAGTGGTACTGATGTTAGTGATTGCGATGTTCGTGATGGTGTGTTGATGTTGAGTGGTGGTGATGTTGTTGAGTGATGGTGAGTGTTGATGTTAAGTGATGTTGAGTGATTTTGTTGGTTGTCAGTGTTGATGTTCTTGATGTTGAGTGTTGATGATGAGTGGTGGTGATGTTTTGTTGAGTGGTGATGATGATGATAATGTTGATGATGTTGCGTGATGGTGACGACGACGATGTTATTGTTGTTGATGATGCTGAGTGGTGATGTTTTTGAGTGATGGTGATGTTGATGATGTTGAGTCCCAGCGGATATTTCCTCTTGTCACTCAGTTCCTGTAAAAAAAAACCCCTGCAGAGCAGCAGCAACCCCATTGTCACAGTTTCTCAGAATCTGAGTGTGAGTGAGTGTCTGTGTCTTTGTGTGTGTCTGTGTGTCTGTGTGTTGGGGGGGAGCGGTACTGTAGCGGTTAGCTCCGCTGCTCTATGAATCCGGCGACCCGGGTTCGATTCCCGCTCACGGCCAACATCGGTGATAGCGATGATCTGAACCGGTCCTGGGCCTCCCCTAGGTCGACTCGGCCTCAATTGAATACCTGGTGTGATGTATAAATATCGTCACTGAGGAGGCAAAGGCGGCCGGGCGTGGTCTTGGCCACCCACCCCCTCGTGTGCCGTGCCGGCCTTCATAGTTGCTCGATAACAGCACTTGCCCGAACAGTCTGTTACAGGCTATACGGGGAATCTTTGTCTTGTCTCTGTGTCAGTGTGTGTATGTGTGTCTCTTGTTTGTACGTGTGTCTGTATGCATGTATGTGTGTGTGCACGCGAGTGTTTGTCTGTGTGTGAATGTGTGTACGTGTCAGTGTGTACGTGTGTGTGCATGCGAGTGTGTGAGAGTACGTGTCTGTGTGTACGTGTTTGAGTGTGTGTGTACATGTGTCTGTGTGAATGTGTTTGCACGTGTGAGTGTATTCCTGTGTAGGTGTGTGCGTGTACTTGTGGAGGTGTGTGTGTGTGAGTCCTTTTTGCAAGCTTGACTAAACGTGCGCTGCTGCGGGTTGGGAGATGTAAATCTAATCTCCATTTCCCGTAATTGTCAAGGGGCATGTCAGGGCGCACGTCTCTCGTGTGTAGGTGAAAGAGTGTGTGTGTGTGTGTGAATGAGAGTGTGTGGGGAACGGTGGTGTAGCGGTTAGCGCGCTGCACTACGAACCCGGCGACCCGGGTTCGAGTCCCACTCACGGCCAACACCGGCGACGATTATCTGACCCAGTCCTGGGCCTCCCCTAGGTCGACTCAGCCTCAAATGAGTACCTGGTGTGGTGTGTTGTAAATATCGCCACTTGGGAGACAAAGGCGGCCGGGCGTGGCGTTGGCCACCCATCCCCTCGTGTCCCATGTTGGCCTTCATAGGTGCTGCTTGCTAACAGCACTTGCCCCAAATAGTCTGTCACAGGCTATATGGGGGATCCCTTAGTCTTTGTAGTTCAGGGAACGGGCGTGTCGTAGCGATTAGCGCTACGCTGCGCTATGAACCTGTCAGCAACCCGATTTCGATTCTTGCTCACGGCCACCAACAACAGTGATGGCGATTACATTAACCACTCCTGGGCCTCCCCTTGGTCGACTTGGCCTCGAAGCCGGGCGGGCGTCGTGCTGGCCACCCACCCCTTTGTGCCGGCCTTCATCGCTGCGGCTCCTTGCTGCGAACAGCACTTGACCCAACGGTCGGTTGAGGCTACGCGGGTTAGCTTTGTCTTTACCTTGGTGTGAGTCTGTGTATAGGTGAGTGGATGTTCCCGGAAGGTTGTTTACCTGTCTGGTATGTGTGTAGGTGTGTGTGTGTGTGTAGGTGTGTGTGTGTGTAGGTATGTGTATGTGTGTAGGTATGTGTAGGTGTTTAGGTATGTGTGTGTGTAGGTGTGTCACCACGACGCTTGGCCTGGCACAAGCGTTGTGGTGAAGTCACCGCCACTTAGTGGCGAATGGCAGTTGCTGTTGTCGGTGTGTGGAGGTGCTCGCTAACAGCACTTGCCCCTACAGTCTATTAAGGCTATACGGGGGATCTTTTTTTTGTAGGTGTGTGTAGGTGTGTGTGTAGTTTAACTCGTGGTTTAAACTACCCTCGGGGCTCCTCCAGAAACAACGAAAAGCCACTACGGATGGCCACGTGGAATGTTCGAACACTCACTGCGGAGGAGAAGCTGCCACTCCTCTGTCGGGAGCTGGACCGGTACCGCCTGGATCTCTGGCATTCAGGAGGTCCGGTAGACCGGTTCTGGGGTGGACAGTCCTCTACTCGGGGCAGCAGACTGCTAAACAACAGAGTGTGGCTCTTCTTTTGAACAAAAGAATGAAGGGGGCGTGGGAGCGTGGCGGTGAGGTGTGGGAAGCTGTAAGCCCCAGGCTACTTTGGGCTCGCTTTCCCATCCACCGGAGGCGAGGATTGTTGGTCGTGGTTACTTATGCCCCCACCGAAGACAAACATCCGTGGAGGGATGCAGGCAAAGCCGATGAGTCAGATGCCTTCTATGACCTCCTGTCACAGGTGCTGGCTAAAGTGGCACCTCGGGATAGAGTCATCATATTGGGTGACTTCAATGCCCGAGTTGGTCATGATGCTGGCACCTGGTCTGGAGTGATTGGAGGGCATGGGCAAGATCAGCTCAATAACAACGGTAGGAGGATGCTAGATTTTTGTGCAGCCCATGGGCTTGTAATTACCAACACGCTGTTCCGGCATCGGCGCATCCACACAACATCATGGATGCATGCCGGGTCCAAGCAAGAACATCTGCTGGACTACATAGTGACGGACCAGCGGATGCGAGCCCATGTCTTTGACACCAGGACCTACCGTGGAGCTGATCTGCCTTCTGACCATCAACGAGTCATCTGCAAGATGCGCCTGCCATTCTTCCACTCCAGTGGTGGGTGTACACCCAGGACCCCATTCCAACCTAAAGTGGCCTGGTCTCAGTTATCTGATGAAAGTTGCAAGCGAGAATTTCATCATCGCTTGTGGCTGGGATTGGCATCGTCCCCGACTTCTGAGGTCGAGGGTAAATGGGCTAGGTTTAGGACTGTGACTCATGCAGCTGCAATGGCTGCTTTGGGTACGCGGTCCAGACCTCCCCAGAGACCCTGGCTGACAGAGGAGGTGTTCAGGATGGTTGAGAAAAAGCGACAGGCCCACTGTCTACAGAATCCCACGTCAGAGAATGAGGAGGCTTACCGCAGCCTTCGCTCGGAGGTTCGGAGAGGCGTGAGGCGCTGCAAGGATGGGTGGTGGTCGCGGGCTGCTGAGGAGATGGAGTCGGCCTCAGTGGCCCGCGATCACAAATCTGTATTTAACTCCATCAAAAAAGTAACCTGCAGCGCCACACCTATTACCATCATTAGGGGAAAAAACGGTGATCCAATCTCCGACCCCCAGGAACAGGTTTGCAGATTTGCTGAGCATTTCTGTGAGGTCCTGGGGGTGGGAAAATCCCTCAGCCAGGAAAACATTGTGACACAAAATGAGGATGACCCTGCTGAGGCTGCGGTGCCTCAAATATTGGAATAAGTCACCCCCTGTAAGTGGCTGGCTGAGGTGCCATCTGTTGAGGAAGTACTGAAGGCGATCCAGAGTCTGAGACCAGGAAAGGCAGCGGGCAGAGATGATCTCCCAAGCGAAATGCTGAGGGAGGGTGATGTTTGTGCACACACTGCCCTATATGACATCATAACAACAGTCTGGACCACTGGACGGGTTCCGCAGGATTGGAAGGATGCCCTGGTGGTCCCCCTCTTTAAGAAGGGGGACTGCACAGACTGTAACAACTACAGGGGCATCTCACTCCTCAGTGTGCCGGGAAAGGCCCTGGCAAGGATTATTCAACATCGCCTTGCCAGGCATGCTGAGGAGAGGCTTGCGGAGCCCCAATGCGGTTTCAGGAAAGGGCAGTCCTGCACAGATGCCATATTTTCTGTCCATCTGCTACAGCAGAGGTGTAGGGAATTCCAGCAAGACCTACATCTCTGCTTTATTGACCTGGTCAAGGCCTATGATACCATCAGTAGGCCTGGGCTCTGGGTTGTTTTTCGAGCTTTTGGAGTCCCTGACCCTCTGCTCACGATCATTAAGGACCTTCATGATGGTGAGCGGGCCCAGGTAAAACTACGTGGCCGGGAGTCAGAGCCATTCTCTCTACACATTGGGGTGCGACAGGGATGTCCTCTGGCTCCCACATTATTTAACATCTATTTTGACCACGTAGTTCGTGAAGACTTAAATAGCTGTACCGGGGGAATCTTCATATGGTACAGATTTAATGGGAGGCTGATTTATGCCCGGGTGCGGTCAAGGGATGGCTCCCTATTGCTCAACCACGTTATGTATGCCGATGACTTTGTAATAGCTGCTCATTCAGAGGAGTTGGAGACGCTGCTGCTGAGACTGGAGCGTGCTACTAAGAGATATGGGGCCTTACCATCAGCCCCACCAAAACTAAGCACTTGCCTGGGTATTTTGTACCATCGGACACTCCACCCCCACAACTCCCAATCGGTGATGGGGTAGTTGTGGAGAGAGTGGAGAGTTTGTTTCCCATACCTGAGCAGTGTGTTTATGACCGGCTCCAGTTTAACAGCAGAGGTCTCACTCCGAATCAGTCGAGCGGCAGTATCTTTTCATCGGTTGCGTAACGCTGTGTGGAAGCTACCTGGGCTGTCGCTCCGCACTAAGCTTCAGGTCTTCTCAGCCACGGTCATTCCCTCCCTTCTCTACACTTGCGAAACGTGGACCCCCCTAATGGAACATCTTCGCTGGTTAGAAACATTTAGGCTGGCCTGCCTACGATCCAACCTGGGTTTAACCAGGCTGGATTGTGTGAGGAGCTCACAAATCCTTGAAAGATCTGGGCACGGTCCCATCGGTGAGCTCCTCCGGCAGGCAAGGCTGCGTTGGCTGGGTCATGTAGCCCGCATGCCCAGCCACCGCATGCCGAAACAGCTTTTGTTCGGCCGGATCAAGGGGGCAAAACGGGTGCGGCACGGGCTAGAGAAGAGATGGAGTGATGTGGTACAGGAGTACGTGGATTTGAGTGGAATTGAAGATGACTGGTACCAGCGGTGTCAAGATCGGCCTCTGTGGAGGAGGCTCGTGAAGGACGCTGCTGGGCAGTTGGAGGTAGTCGTCCTCCAACAACAACGGAGGGCGGAGGAGCGACGCTCACAACAACGAGCGGAGCGCCGGGTGGCAAAAGCACAGCAGGTTGGCACAGTAGGGGGCACAGGTGGTGCATCAGCCAGTCATCTCAGTCGACCCGTGGCACCTGGGTCTGCCCCGTGACCTCCTGCCAGCGGGCGTTCGACACTTCACGTGGCCTCAAGGTGCACATGGCCTGGCACAAGCGTCGTGGTGACGTCACCGCCACTTAGTGGCGAATGGCGGTTGTTGTTGTTGTGTGTGTAGGTGTGCGTGTGGGGAGTGGTAGTGTCACGGTTAGCGCTACGCTGCGTTACGAACCCGGCAGAGACCCGAGTTCGATTCCTGCTCACGGCCACCAGTGGTGACGATTATCTGAACCGGTCCTGGGCCTCCCCGAGGTCTACTCTGCCTCACATGAGTGCCTGGTGCGGTGTGTAAACATCGCCACTGGGGAGACAAAGGCGGCTGGGCGTGGTGCTGGCCACTCACCCCCCCTTGTTTACCAGCGTGCCGGTCATCATAGATGCTGCTTGCTAACAGCAATTTCCCCAACAGTCTGTTAAGACTAGACGAGGGGGATCGTGTGTGTGTGTAGAAACATTCAGGTTGGTGTGCCTACAAAATCGTTCCTGGGTTTCACCTGCAGGGCTGGATTGCAGTGTGAGCTCATAGATCGCCTGCCAGAGGAGCTCAGTGATGAAGCTCCTCTGGCAGGCAATCTACCAGTGAGCTCCCCTGGCAGGCGAGGAAGCTGCATTGGCTGGGTCACATAGCACCACATGCCCAGCCACCACATGCCCAGGCAGCTTATGTTCTCAACATCGCCACTAGGGGAGACAAAGGCAGCCGGGCGTGATGCTGACAACCTTACCCCCAGTAGTAATAGGTTTTTACCCTTTTATCTGGCACCAAAACTGACACCTTTATACAAGGGATCATGTTTGCAATAACCACAACACAAGCAGTCAAAATGCAAACAAAAAGAGACAACTCTGATAATGTATTGGCACTGTCCTTGAATTTGATTGGTCCACACCCGAGACGACTTTTCTTAGAGCCCAGTCTCCACTGGTGTTGGACCAGATGACGCCAAAAGGCGTACAACTCAAAAACAGCGCACTATCAGAGTATTGAGAGCTCGGGGTGAGCATTTACATTATGAGACGTCCTTTGCCAGTAGCAAGATTTAGTAATAGGTTTTTACCCTTTTACTATATCTTGCTACTGGCAAAGGAGGTCTCATAATGTAAACCTTTACCCCCCTTGTGTGCTGTCATTCTCTAACAGCACTTGTCTTTGTCAGTTTAGATGAGTGGGTGAACGATTGGGCGCCGTAGTGGCTAGGAGATGTTTAATACCTCGCCTGGTATGCAGGAGGCCGTGGGTTCGATCCCGACCCTGACGCCTGATTTATATTTTGAGTCTCTCTCCCCGTGGTCGTGTGGATTTTTCTCCAGGTCCTCGGGTTTTTTGCCCACCACGTTTAGAATCGGCGTCACGCATTTAGAGTTTTCACTGCCATAAATGTTTTCGTGGTGATAAATCCACTTCATTGGGCTTTAATTTGTGATGGCCAGGTCACTTCTGATAAAGAGCCACGCGGTTCAGTGGGGCCTTTACCTGATGCAATAAAAATGGTTTTAGATTGGTGGCGGCCTGAGTGTATATAAAGTGTGCGTCCCCATGTCTCACCACGTCCCCCCCCCCCTCCATGTGTCACTGTATGTCTCTCTCCGCCCGTGTCTGTCTCACCCCGTGTCTCCACCCCTACCCCCCCCCATGTCTCTCACTCTGTCTCTCCCCCCGTGTGTCTGTGTCTCACCCCGTGTCCCTGTGTCTCCTCCCCATGTCTTTGTGTCTCCACCCCCCTGTGTCTCCGTCTCTCACCCCTTGTCTCCGTGGCCCCCTCCCCCCCGTGTCTCTCACTGCATGTCTTCCCCCCCCCCAATGTCTCTCTCACCACGTGTCTCTCATCGTCTCTCTTTACCGCTCATCGTGTCTATCTCACCGTGTCTCTCACCGTGTCTCTCTCTCACCGTCTCTCTCTCACCGTGTCTCTCTCTCTCACCGTGTCTCTCTCTCACCGTGTCTCTCTCAACGCGTGTCTCTCTCACCATGTCTCTCTCTCTCTCTCTCATTGTGTCTCTCACCGTGTCTCTCTCTCACCGTGTCTCTCTCACCGCGTATCTCTCCCCCCCCATGTCTCTCTCACCGTGTCTCTCATCGTCTCTCTTTACCGCTCAGCGTGTCTCTCTCACCACGTGTCTCTCTCATCGTGTCTCTCTCTCTCATCGTGTCTCTCATCGTGTCTCTCTCTCACCGTGTCTCTCTCACCGTGTCTCTCTCACCGTGTCTCTCTCTCACGTGTCTCTCTCTCACCGTGTCTCTCTCAACGCGTGTCTCTCACCGTGTCTCTCTCACCGTGTATCTCTCACCACGTCTCTCTCTCTCACCGTGTCTCTCTCTCACCGTGTCTCTCTCACTATGTCTCTCTCTCACCGTGTCTCTCTCTCACCGTGTCTCTCTCACTATGTGTCTCTCTCACCACGTGTCTCTCTCTCACCGTATCTCTCTCACCATGTCTCTCTCACCACGTGTCTCTCATTGTCTCTCTTTACCGCTCAGTGTGTCTCTCTCACCGTGTCTCTCTCATCGTGTCTCTCTCGCACCGTGTCTCTCACAGTGGCTGTCTCACCGCGTGTCTCTCTCTCACCGTATCTCTCTCTCACCGTCTCCCTCTCACCGTGTCTCTCTCACCGTGTCTCTCTCACCGTGTCTCTCTCACCGTGTCTCTCTCTCACTGTCTCTCTCTCACCGTGTCTCTCTCTCACTGTGTATCTCTCTCACCGTGTCTCTCTCTCACCGTGTCTCTCTCTCACCGTGTCTCTCTCTCACCGTGTCTCTCTCTCACCGTGTCTCTCTCTCACCGTGTCTCTCTCTCACCGTGTCTCTCTCTCACCGTGTCTCTCTCTCACCGTGTCTCTCTCACCGTGTCTCTCTCTCACCGTGTCTCTCTCTCACCGTGTCTCTCTCTCACCGTGTCTCTCTCTCAACGCGTGTCTCTCTCTCACCGTGTCTCTCTCACCTCGTGTCTCTCACCGTGTCTCTCTCACCGTGTCTCTCTGACCTCGTGTCTCTCACCGTGTCTCTCTCTCATCGCGTGTCTCTCTCTCACCGTGTCTCTCACCGTGTCTCTCTCACCGCGTGTCTCTCCAACCGTGTCTCTCTCACCACGTGTCTCTCTCAACGCGTGTCTCTCTCTCACCGTGTCTCTCTCTCACCGTGTCTCTCTCACTATGTGTCTCTCTCACCACGTGTCTCTCTCTCACCGTATCTCTCTCACCATGTCTCTCTCACCACGTGTCTCTCATTGTCTCTCTTTACCGCTCAGTGTGTCTCTCTCACCGTGTCTCTCTCATCGTGTCTCTCTCGCACCGTGTCTCTCACAGTGCCTGTCTCACCGCGTGTCTCTCTCTCACCGTATCTCTCTCTCACCGTGTCTCTCTCACCGTGTCTCTCTCACCGTGTCTCTCTCACCGTGTCTCTCTCACCGTGTCTCTCTCTCACTGTCTCTCTCTCACCGTGTCTCTCTCTCACTGTGTATCTCTCTCACCGTGTCTCTCTCTCACCGTGTCTCTCTCTCACCGTGTCTCTCTCTCACCGTGTCTCTCTCTCACCGTGTCTCTCTCTCACCGTGTCTCTCTCTCACCGTGTCTCTCTCTCACCGTGTCTCTCTCACCGTGTCTCTCTCTCACCGTGTCTCTCTCTCACCGTGTCTCTCTCTCACCGTGTCTCTCTCTCACCGTGTCTCTCTCTCAACGCGTGTCTCTCTCTCACCGTGTCTCTCTCACCTCGTGTCTCTCACCGTGTCTCTCTCACCGTGTCTCTCTGACCTCGTGTCTCTCACCGTGTCTCTCTCTCATCGCGTGTCTCTCTCTCACCGTGTCTCTCACCGTGTCTCTCTCACCGCGTGTCTCTCCAATCGTGTCTCTCTCACCACGTGTCTCTCTCAACGCGTGTCTCTCTCTCACCGTGTCTCTCTCTCACCGTGTCTCTCTCACCGTGTCTCTCACCGTGTCTCTCTCACCGCGTGTCTCTCTCACCGTGTTTCCCTCACCGCGTGTCTCTCTCATCGTGTCTCTCTCTCTCATCGTGTCTCTCATCGTCTCTCTCACCGTGTCTCTCTCTCACCGTGTTTCTCTCACCGCGTGTCTCTCTCTCCCCCCGTGTCTGTGTGAGGCAGCACCTGGCCGTATCTCCGTGTCTCTCACCGCGTGTCGCTCATCGCACGTCTGTCTCATCGCGTCTCCGTCTCACTGCGTCTCCGTCTCACTGCGTGTCTGTGTGAGGCAGCACCCGGCCGTGTCTCCGTGACTGTCTCGCCGCATGTCTCTCACCCCGTGTCTGTGCGAGGCAGCACCCGGCCAGGCCTCTGCATGTCGGCGCGTGTCTCTCACCACGCGCGTGTCTCTCACCGCGTGGCTCTCTCTCACCGTGTGTCTCTCCGTGTCTCTCGGACACAGCACCTGGCCGTGTGCTGCCCACGCTCGGAGCGTGCCGTCTGCCTGGGCTCCGTGCTGCGGGTGTACGCTGCAGGGTTACCGGGAGGTCACGCGGTCAACCCCGTGGGGTCATCGGGAGGTCACGGGGTCGCCTCCGTGGGGTCATCGCGAGGTCGCGCCATCGTCTTCTGCGAGACCAAGAAGGAGGCGGCCGAGCTCGCGCTCAGCCCGGCCATTGCGCAGGTGCGGTGGCGCACTGTACCGCACTGTACCGCACTGTACCACGTGGGTGACAGTGTGGTACAGTACAACACTGTACCACGCCACACCACACTACCACACAGTGGGGGCCGTCGAGGCTCGGTGTCTGCACGGTGACGTACCACAGCAGCAGAGGGAGGCGTGTCTGTGTCTCAGTGTCTCAGTGTCTGTGTGTCTCAGTGTGTCTGTGTGTGTCTGTGTCTCAGTGTCTGTGTGCCCCACTGTGTGTCTCAGTGTGTGTCTGTGTCTCAGTGTGTGTCTGTGTCTCAGTGTGTGTCTGTGTCTCAGTGTGTGTCTGTGTCTCAGTGTGTGTATCTCACTGTGTGTTTAACAGGAGGCTCAGTGTCTGCACGGTGACGTACCACAGCAGCAGAGGGAGGCGTGTCTGTGTCTCAGTGTCTCACTGTCTGTGTGTCCCACTGTCTGTGTGTCTCAGTGTGTGTCTGTGTCTCAGTGTATGTATCTCACTATCTGTGTGTTTAACAGGAAGCTCAGTGTCTGTGTGTCTCAGTGTCTGTGTGTCTCAGTGTGTGTCTGTGTCTCAGTGTCCCACTGTCTGTGTGTCTCAGTGTCTGTGTGTCTCAGTGTGTGTCTGTGTCTCAGTGTCCCACTGTCTGTGTGTCTCGGTGTCTGTGTGTGTCTGTGTCTCAGTGTCTGTGTGTCCCACTGTCTGTGTGTCTCAGTGTGTGTCTGTGTCTCAGTGTATGTATCTCACTGTCTGTGTGTTTAACAGGAGGCTCAGTGTCTGCACGGTGACGTACCACAGCAGCAGAGGGAGGCGTGTCTGTGTCTCAGTGTCTCAGTGTCTGTGTGTCTCAGTGTCTGTGTGTCCCACTGTCTGTGTGTCTCAGTGTGTGTCTGTGTCTCGGTGTATGTATCTCACTGTCTGTGTGTTTAACAGGAGGCTCAGTGTCTGCACGGTGACGTACCACAGCAGCAGAGGGAGGCGTGTCTGTGTCTCAGTGTCTCAGTGACTGTGTGTCTCAGTGTCTGTGTGTCTCAGTGTGTGTCTGTGTGTATGTATCTCACTGTCTGTGTGTTTAACAGGAGGCTCAGTGTCTGTGTGTCTCAGTGTCTGTGTGTCTCAGTGTGTGTCTGTGTCTCAGTGTCCCACTGTCTGTGTGTCTCAGTGTCTGTGTGTCTCAGTGTGTGTCTGTGTCTCAGTGTCCCACTGTCTGTGTGTCTCAGTGTCTGTGTGTCTCAGTGTGTGTCTGTGTCTCAGTGTCCCACTGTCTGTGTGTCTCGGTGTCTGTGTGTGTCTGTGTCTCAGTGTCTGTGTGTCCCACTGTCTGTGTGTCTCAGTGTGTGTCTGTGTCTCGGTGTATGTATCTCACTGTCTGTGTGTTTAACAGGAGGCTCGGTGTCTGCACGGTGACGTACCACAGCAGCAGAGGGAGGCGTGTCTGTGTCTCCGTGTCCCACTGTGTGTCTCAGTGTCTGTGTGTCTCAGTGTGTGTCTGTGTCTCGGTGTATGTATCTCGCTGTCTGTGTGTTTAACAGGAGGCTCAGTGTCTGCACGGTGACGTACCACAGCAGCAGAGGGAGGCGTGTCTGTGTCTCCGTGTCCCACTGTGTGTCTCAGTGTCTGTGTGTCTCAGTGTGTGTCTGTGTCTCGGTGTATGTATCTCACTGTCTGTGTGTTTAACAGGAGGCTCAGTGTCTGCACGGTGACGTACCACAGCAGCAGAGGGAGGCGTGTCTGTGTCTCCGTGTCCCACTGTGTGTCTCAGTGTCTGTGTGTCTCAGTGTGTGTCTGTGTCTCGGTGTATGTATCTCACTGTCTGTGTGTTTAACAGGAGGCTCAGTGTCTGCACGGTGACGTACCACAGCAGCAGAGGGAGGCGTGTCTGCGCGCGTTCCGCTCCGGTGCCATCCGCGTTCTGGTGGCCACCGACGTGGCGGCTCGCGGCCTCGACGTGCCGGAGGTGGAGCTCGTGGTGCAGTGCCAGCCCCCGCACGTACGGACGCCCATACAAGCTCACACGCACGCACACTCAAAGACAAAGATCCCCCGTGTAGGCTTAACAGACTGTAGGGGCAAGGGCTGCTGTTAGCGAGCACCTATGAAGGCCGGAACGGTACACGAGGGGGAGGGTGGCCAGCACCACGCCCGACCGCCTTTGTCTCCCCAGTGGCGATGTTTACTACACACCGCACCAGGTACTCAATTTAGGCTGAGTCGACCTAGAGGAGGCCCAGGACTGGTTCAGATAATCGTCACCGGTGTTGGCCGTGAGCGGGAATCGAACCCGGGTCGTCGGGTTCGTAGCGCAGCGCGCAAACCACTACACTACCACACACACACGCACACACACGCACACACACACACATGCATACACACACACGTACACACACACGTACACACACGTACACGCAGGCACATACACACACATACACACACATACACGCACACGTACACGCACACGTACACGCACACGTACACACACATACACGCACGCACATACACACACACGTACACACACGTACACGCAGGCACATACACACACATACACACACACGTACACGCACATACACGCACGCACATACACACACACGCACACACACGCACATACACGCACACACACACATACACGCACACACACATACACGCACACACACACACGCACATGCATACACACATGTACACACACGTACACGCACGCACATACATGCACACACATACACACACACGTACACACAAACGTACACACATATACGCACATGCATACACACACGCACATACACACACATGCATACACACGTACACACACACATACACACGTACACACACACGTACACACACATACACACACACACATACACACACACGCACACATGCATACACACACATACATACACGCACGTACACTAACCCACCCAGTCACCTACCTAATCACTTTCTCTCCCCCCCCCCCCCCCGTTTTTCTCTCCCCCCCCCCCCCCTTTCTCTCTACCCCTGGTGCAGGATGTGGAGTCTTACATCCATCGTAGTGGGCGCACTGGGAGAGCCGGCAGGACTGGGATTTCCATCTGCTTCTACCAGGAGAGAGACGCCGGAACCCTGAGGGCAATAGAGAGCAAGGCGGTACGATACGGAGAGAGAGAGAGATACACGCCGGTGCCCTCAGGGCAGTAGAGAGCGAGGCGGTACGATACGGAGAGAGAGAGATACACGCCGGTGCCCTGAGGGCAGTAGACAGCGAGGGATACACGCCGGTGCCCTCAGGGCAGTAGAGAGCGAGGCGGTACGATACGGAGAGAGAGAGGGAGGGATACATGCCGGTGCCCTCAGGGCAGTAGACAGCGAGGCGGTACGATACGGAGAGAGAGAGAGGGGAAAGTGCTCTTGTCTCTGTGTCTGTCTCTGTGTCACTGTGTCACTCTGTCACTGTGTCACTGTGTCTCTGTGTCACTCTGTCACTCTGTCACTGTGTCTCTGTATCACTCAGTCACTGTGTCTCTCTGTCTCTGTGTCTCTGTATCACTCAGTCACTGTGTCTCTCTCTCTCTGTGTCACTGTGTCTCTGTGTCACTGTGTCTCTGTATCACTCAGTCACTGTGTCACTGTCTCTGTCACTGTGTCTCTGTATCACTCTGTCTCTGTGTCACTGTCTCTGTGTCACTCTGTCACTGTGTCTCTGTCACTGTGTCTCTGTGTCACTGTGTCTCTGTCACTGTGTCTCTGTCACTGTGTCTCTGTCACTGTGTCTCTGTGTCACTCTGTCTCTGTGTCACTCTGTCTCTGTGTCACTGTGTCTCTGTCACTGTGTCTCTGTCACTGTGTCTCTGTGTCACTCTGTCTCTGTGTCACTCTGTCTCTGTGTCACTGTGTCTCTGTCACTGTGTCTCTGTCACTGTGTCTCTGTGTCACTGTGTCACTCTGTCTCTGTGTCTCTGTCACTGTGTCACTCTGTCTCTGTGTCACTCTGTCACTGTGTCACTGTGCAGGGCTTCGTGTTCAAGAGAATCGCCGTTCCCTCGGCCAATGAGGTCCTCGCTGCGTCTACACAGGACGTCATCAGGTACCAGAACCAGCAGTTCCAGTAACACCACCAGTACCAGTACCGCAGATACTCGTACCAGTACTAAATTTCCACCGTCATTATCATTGTCGCCTCACCGTGTCTCTGTCCCCGTGTCTCTGTCCCCGTGTCCACAGGTCCCTGGAGTCTGTCTCTGCTCGTGTCGTCTCGCGCTTCCGCTTGTCTGTGGAGAAGCTGCTGTCCCACAGAGACCCCTGGGAGCTGCTGTCGGCTGCTCTCTCCCTGCTCGCGGGGTACGACGGAGACGACAACAGGTCCCTGCTCACCTCCCTCAAGGTCGTCCACTCGCGCACTCGCGCACTCACTCACACACTCACTCACTCGCTCGCTCACGCATTCACTCACTCACTCACGCATTCACTCACACACGCATTCACTCACTCACTCACGCATTCACTCACTCACGCATTCACGCACTCACGCATTCACGCACTCACGCACTTACGCACTCACTCACCCACCCACTCACTCACCCACCCACTCACTCACCCACTCACTCACACACGCATTCACTCACTCACGCATTCACTCACTCACGCACTCACTCACTCACCCACTCACGCACACACTCACTCACGCATTCACTCACTCACTCACTGACTCCTCCACTCACTCCTCCACTCACCCCTCCACTCTTCCACTCACTCACCCCTCCACTCTTCCACTCACTCCTCCTCTCACTCCTCTACTCTCTCCTCCATTCACTCGCTCGTCCGCCTCTCACTCCTCCACTCTTCCTCCTCCTGCTGTGCGGTGTTGTGTTTAGTTTGTTGTGCTGTGTTTAGTGTTGTCCCCTGCACCTCCGATTTGCGCTTTTGGCTACTTACGGCACGAGAGAGGTTCAACATACAGACATACAACTGACTACACACTACACTCCTATACACTCCATTATAAACTAGCGTATACTATACACTACACTATAGTATATACTACACTATATACGATACTACACCACTACTAAATTGAAAACGAATTTCCTTAGAACTGCTCGTTGTTGTGTTTAGTTTGTTTTCCTTCCCCCCGCACTTCCCATTAGCGTAGATGGCTACGTTCAACGCACATTCATCAGCATCACATCGCCAGCATCGGCAGCAGTGTCACTCGCACGCCCTGGCTAGGAGATGTTAACTACCTCGCCTGGAGTGCTGGAGGTCGTGGATTCTATCTGGACTTTGACAACGCCTGCTGTAAATTTGGAGTTTGCTTCTCTCTCACTCTCTCTCCGGATCCTCCGGTTTTCCCCCCGCGCGTTTAAAATCAACATCGCGCGTTTAGAGCGTTTGGCTGCTGCAGGGCTACACGACGCTCATTCTCTCACTGTTCATGTCTCTCGCACACTGGACACACACACACACACACTACTCTACACACACTACACACACTATACTACACACACTGCACTACACACACTGTGCTACACACACTGCGCTACACACACTACACTACACATCACTCACTAATTCTCTCTGTGTATCTCTCTCTGCGCAGGGCTACACGATACTACACACACTATACACCACTCACTGATTCCCTCTGTGTCTCTCTCTCCGTGTCTCTGTGTGTGCAGGGCTACACGACGCTGATTCTCCGATCCTCAGTTCCCCTGTCCCACTCCTCTGCGGCGTGGAGAGCCCTCAAGGAGGAGCTGGGAGAGCAGCGCGCCGAGGAGATGGTGCGCGGGATGAGGCTCCTCAAGGGAAAGACGGTGCGGAGAGAGACACGGGGCGAGAGAGAGAGACACGGGGCGAGAGAGAGACACGGGGAGAGAGAGAGACACGGGGCGAGAGAGAGAGAGACACGGGGATAGAGAGAGACACGGAGAGAGAGACACGGGGAGAGAGAGAGAGAGACGGGGAGAGAGAGAGACACGGGGAGAGAGAGAGACACGGGGCGAGAGAGAGACCAGTCATCTCAGTCGCTTAACACATGGCACCTGCAAGGTCTGGCCCGTGACCTCCTTCTAGCAGATGTTCAACACTTCATGTGGCCTCAAAGTGCACCTGGCCAGGCATGGATGCCGGGGTTGACTTCATCGCCACTTAGTGGCTAAAGGCGGTTGATGTTGTGTTGCCGCGTGCGAGTGAGTGTTGTACTCACGAGCGTGTCTCCTGTCTCTGTGTAGGGAGTTTGCTTTGACGTCCCAGAGAACAAAGTGGAGGAGATGAAGGTGAGAGTATCTGTGTGTGTGTTTGTGTGTCATCTGTAAGATGCGCTTGCCATTCTTCCACCCCGGTGGTGGGTGTACATCCAGAATCCTGTTCAAACCCACAGTAGCCTAGTCTCAGATAAGGTTTGAAAGTTACAAGCAAGAATTTCATCATTGCTTGCAGCTGGGGTTGGCATCGTCCCGCCCCTCCTGTTACCGAGGGGAAATGGGTGAGGTTTAGGACTGTGACTCGTGCAACTGCTTTGGGTACAGGGTCCAAACCTCCACAGAAGAACCCTGGCTGACAAAGCAGGTGTTCCGGCTGGCTGAGAAAATTCGACAGGCCCACTCCCACCGTTTACAGCATGCCACGTCAGAGAATGAGGAGGCTTGCCCCGCAGCCTTTGCTTGGAGGTTCGGAGAGTCATGTGGCACTGCAAGGATGGGGTAGTGGTTGCGGGTTGCTGAAGAGATGGAGTCTGCCTCAGCCCACGATCACAAATCACTCTTTAACTCCATCAAAGAAGTTATGTATAGCACCATTCCTATCACCATCATAGGTGATAGAATATAGGTTTTCAGATTTCCTGAGCATTTCTGCGAGGTCTTGGGGGAGGGGAAATCCCTCAGCTTGGAAAACATCGTGGCGCAAACTGGAGATGATCCTGCTGAGGCTGAAGTGCTTCAAATATTGTAAGAAGTAGTCAACCCCTGTGAGTGGCTGGCTGAGGTGTCATATGTTTAGGAAGTACAGAAGGCGATCCAGAGTCTTGAGACCAGGGAAAGCGCCGGGTAGAGATGATCTCCCAAGCAAAATATTGAGGGAGGGGGTGGCGTTTGTGCGCAGACTGCCCTACATGACACCATAACAACAGTCTAGACCACTGGATGGGTTCCATAGGATTGGAAGGATGCCCTGGCAGTCCCCATCTTTAAGAAGGGGGACTGCACAGACTGTAACAACTACAGGGGCAGTGTGCCGGGAAAGGTCCTGGCAAGGATTATTTAACATCGCCTTGCTAGGCACGCTGAGGAGAGGCTTGCAGAGCCCCAGTGTGGTTTCAGGCCAGGGCCGTGTAGGGGATTCCAACAGGACCTACATCTCTGCTATATTGACCTGAACAACGCCTATGATACCATCAGTAAGCCTGGGCTCTGGATTGTTCTTTGTGCTTTTGGAGTCCCCGACTCTGCTCCCATCGCTGAGGAGCTCAGCGATGTGACTTTATGTTATCAAACACTCCCATGCGGGTCATGTAGCCCGCATGCCCAGCCACTGCATGCCTAAACAGCTTTTGTGCGGCCGGATAGAGGGGGCTAAATGGGCGTGGCACCGCTGGAAGCAGCGGTGTCAAGAACGGCCTCTGTGGAGGAGACTTGTGAAAGATGCTGCTACTGGGCAATTAGAGGCAGTCGCCCTCCAGCAACATTGGAAGGCAGAGGAGCGACGCTCACAACAACGCGCGGTGGCTAACGCACAACAAGTTGGTACAGTATAGGGGACATAGGTGGTGTATCGGCCAGTCATCTCAGTCAACCCATGGCACCTGGGTCTGCCCCATGACCTCCTGCCACCGGGCGTTCGAGACTTCATGTGGCCTCAAGGTGCACATGGCCTGACACAGCGTCGTAGTGATGTCACCGCCACTTAGTGGCGAATGGCTATTGTTGTTGTGTGTGTCTGTGTGGGTGAGCAGTAGTATTGCGATTAGCGCCCTGCGCTATGAACCTGGCGACCCGTGTTCATTTCCTGCTCATGGCCAACACCAGTGACGATTATCTGAACCGGTCCTGGGCCTCCCCTAGGTCGATTCGACCTCAAATGAGTACCTGGTGGAGTTTGTAAACATCGCTACGATCGAGACAGAGGCGACCGGGCGTGGTGTTAGCCACCCCACCCCCCTTCATGTAAAATTCCGGCCTTCATAAGTAGCAGCACTTTAACTATTTGCTATTTTAATTTTACCAGGTAAGGCCCAGTGAGCTATGTAGCCTCTTTCAGAAACGACCTTACCACAAATGATAGCCCAACCCAAGTGGCTTATCATGATGTTTTTTTTTAATTTATAGCAGCGGCCAACTACTCTAATCGCGTGGTGACGTCGATTTTAAATGTGGAGGGAAAACCCTGGAGGACCTGGAGAAAAGTCCACGTAGTGACCACCACAGGGAGAGAGAGACACGCAGACTCCAAATATACAGCAGCAGCAGCAGCAGGCATCGTCAGGGTCGGGGTCGAACCCCCACGGCCTTCTGCACACCAGGCGAGACGGTTAACGTCTCGCAGGGTCTGGGATCGAACCCCCACGGCCTTCTGCACACCAGGCGAGACGGTTAACGTCTCGCAGGGTCTGGGATCGAACCCCCACGATCTCCTGCACACCAGGCGAGGTGGTTATCATCTCCCCGGATAGCGAGGATCAAACAAGTGAAGGTCGTGGTGGTTTGTGTGCGTCTCCCCGCAGGCTGCGTGGCCTCCGTCCAAGCGATGGAACCTGGAGGAGGCGGACGAGCGGCCGGATTTGGAGGAAATCAACTTCACGGCCGGAGGGGGAGGAGGAGGGGGGAGGTGGAGGGGAGGAGGAGGGGGAGGAGGAGGGGGAGGAGGGCGCCGCTTCGGCAACGGAGGAGGAGGAAGATCGGGAGGTGGGGGGGGAGGAGGGAGGTGGAGGGGAGGTGGGGGAGGAGGGGGGAGGAGAGATGGGGGACGCAGATAGAGAGTGGTGCTGCGGGGTGAGAGGAGGCAAAGGGGGTGACGGAGTGAGGGAGAGTCTTGTCCGAGTGTGCGTCAGTTCAGTTCATGTGCGAGTGAATGTGCGAGTGAGTTCATGTGTGTGTGTGAGTGTGTGAGTTCATGTGTGTGGGTGTGTGAGTTAATGTGTGAGTGAGTTTGTGAGTCTGAGTTCATGTGTGAGTGTTCCTGTGTGCGAGTTCGTGAGTTCATGTGTGCGAGTGTGTGAGTTCGTGTGAGTGTGTGAGTTAATGTGTGAGTGAGTTAGTGTGAGTCTGAGTTCATGTGTGAGCGTGTTCATGTGTGTGAGTTCGTGTGTGTGAGTTAATGTGTGAGTGTGAGTGAGTTCATGTGTGCTAGTTCGTGAGTGTGAGTTCATGTGTGCGAGTTCGTGAGTGTGAGTTCATGTGTGCGAGTGTGTGAGTTAATGTGTGAGTGAGTTAGTGTGAGTGCGTGTGAGTCTGAGTTCATGTGTGAGTGTGTTCATGTGTGTGAGTTCGTGTGTGTGTGAGTGGGAGTTAATGTGTGAGTGAGTTCATGTGTGCTAGTCTGCGTGGAGCCGTGGCGCAGCGGTTAGCGCCGCGCTACGAATCCCCCAGAAGCGGGGACCTGGGTTCGATTCCCGCCACTCGCACAGCCACCCACCATAGGTCGCGACTATCCGAGCCCATTCCGTCCTGGGGACCCCCTCCCCTAGGTCGACTCGGCCTCAAACAATACGCAAGCGCGTGTGGTGTGTGAGATGAACATCACCACGCGGGAAGGGGGGTGGAGCTTTGTCTTTGTGTGAACAATCTACCCTCACCACGTGATGCAAATAAACATCGGGCACTCTCGCTGGGATCTGGTTGAGTGGGTGGGTGGATGAGTGAATGGATGGGTGAGTTATTTGTTCTAGATTGAGCATGAATGTCATTAGAACTGCTTGTTGCGTTTAGTTTGTTCTTGGCAATGCGTAACGGTGCGAAAGAAGTTCGTCGTGCATACATACCTCCTGTAATGGTTCGACGGAGGCGCTTACACGCGTGTGGAAGCAACACTTCATTTAACACAACTGCAACACACCCTACACAATGAGGTGGTGACCACCGCCCTACTCACGCTAACACTCGGGTGCTACTTGGCGGTGGCCAAGCCAGGGAGGGCTTCTGCTTGGCCACGATTGCTGGAGGCTTCTCTCTTCAGAGTGCGACGGGCGCCATCCCAGGCACCAACCAGCAGCAGCTCTGCGCGACGAGCCCGCTTATAAGCATCTCCGGCGTGGCCGGGCCCACACCCTGACCACGCCCCCCTTCACGAACCCACGGCCCGACGCAACCCCCGTGGCACCCACCAACAGCCTCCATACCGAACAGGCGGTGACGTCACGCATACAGACCCAACAGTGCAGTGACGTCATGTGTGTACAGACCCGACAGTAGGGACGTCATGTCGCTACACTACTGTACACTACATTACTCTCGGGTTCTTTCGGTAAAAGCACGTAGAAAAAAATAGAATACAACATTACTGTACATCACTACTATACATTACACTACTATACACTACACTACTATACACTACACTACTATACACTACTATACACCCAGGGGTGCCGCCAGAAATTCTGGGCCCTATAGAAACCAACATTTCTGGGCCCCCTACATTTTTTACAGATAAAATTTAACCCAATAAACATGCCCAGTATACTTTAAAAAAAATACTTAGCACATTGCATAGTTAAAATGTCTAAAGATGAGTACAAAGCCTACAAAAACAAGAAAAAAATATAGAAATATGTACTTGTTTACATAAAAGGGAGAACATTTATTATCTCAATTGCAATTGCAAGCACAACAGAACATAATGTACACATATTGACATATACTTTACATGAACAAGCTTTAGCTGGGTCAAACTGCTCAATCAGGAAACATCAGCTAGAACTAACCCATAATTAAATCAGTCCAGGAATAAAACTAAGGGCTCAAAATGAAGACACACCAGGAGTAATGCCAGGCCTAAACCAGTCCAGGACTAAACAAGTACTGAACCAGACATCAACTGTTTGTTATCCAGGTCTAACAAAGTTATGTTCAACATCACTTTATAATGGCCCAGCGGTGTGCCTTTCTGCTGGCAAAATCACGTATCAAATCATCAAAGTTCAGCTTTCTTGCCAGTTTGCTTTCAATGGATAGTATGGCAAGGTGACAAAGTCTATCCTGCAACATAACAGACCTCAGATAATTTTTTTATCAGTTTCAGCTTACTGAATGCTCTCTCGCCACCAGCAACGGTCACAGGCAGTGTGCAAAATATTCGCAAAACTATGCAGACCTGCCCAAAAATACTCTGCAGCTGTATCTTGTAAATGCTGTTGAGCAGATAAATTGGTGACAGACACCCTGGGAAAGTGGCCCTATATACAGAGTTGAGGTGTCTGACTTCATCTTAAAATTCACAAGTCAGATCAGTGTTGTATTTTGAAATCAATGGCTGGCATACAGAATGGATTTGATCATCACGTAACTGACCCATTTTTACAACTACAGAAAACTGATCCAAGATCTCAGCTGTTGTGGCAAACCTGGTACTTAAGTCATTGATTATGTGGTCCATCATGGGAAGAAACACAGTTTCTGAATATGGTGTCTGCACTGTGCTCCATCTACCTCTGTCTCATCGTGAAACCGTTTTCTTTTCCTCTGGCGGCTGAATCCTGACCTGAACAGAGGGTTAATGCTCATCTGTTGGGCAACAAGTGATGCTTCAGAAAAGAAACTCTCCCATTCATCCCTCAGATGTTGCATCTCCTCCTGCAATGCTCTGATATTTTCTGCCTCTGTCTCAAGAGTTAATTTCCCTGACTGGAAAATAATATTCCTTTTGTCAATGGCTTGCAGAACTTTGACCCAAACAGTCAACAGAAAAACTATCAAAAGTTTCAAAATACTTTTTTAGGCCGCTGGCTTCAGACCGAGCCTCTGGTGTCAGACTGCAGGTTGAGAGGATGGCATAAAGAGCTTCTAGGACACTGGGCAGGTGCTTGGCTATAGGTTGAACAGCCTTAACCCTTGCACTCCACCGAGTGTCTGACAGACGATGTAAAGTGCAACCCGTTTTTGCCTTATAGATGGCCAATCGCTCTGGGCTGGCACTAACAAGTGCATTAAGGCGATTGACAAAGCCAAAAAAGTTGGTAACCTCTGGACTTGATTGAGCTGCATGCACACCAACAAGGTTCAGAGTATGTGACGCACAAGGGGAAAAAGTAGCCAGCTTATTCTTTTTTAATAATTGGGCTTGAACCCCCTTGATTTTTCCAGACATGTTTGCCCCATTATCATAGCCTTGGTCCCTGCAGTCATTCAGATCTATGCCATGACTGTTAAGCACATTTAAAATCATGTCTGCAATCTCACTTCCTGTTTTTTTGCAAAAATCTTTAAACTCCAAAAACCTTTCAACAACCTCCCATTTCTTGTTTTCTTGATCAAAACCTACATATCGTAAGAGTAATACATTTTGCTCTGTATGTGAAATATCAGGAGTAGCATCGCAAATGACTGAATAATAGACTGATTCCTCCCTTTCCTTAAGAATACTACTTAACACTCGTTTTCCACATAACTCCATAAATTCGTTCTGAATATCTGAGCTTAAATAGTGTGTCAATCTTGTTCCTGTTTTTTTGTCTCTGACTTTTTGTAGATGTTCGTTGAGTAGGGGGTCATAATGGGACAGGAGCTCAAGGGTGCCCAAGAAGTTGCCATTATGAATGTCCCCCAAGTCTTTTGTTTTACCCCTAAAGGGTAAATTTCGAGAGGCCAAGAACAAGGTTACATCTAGTATCCTCTTCAGAATAGCTCTATTATTGTCTATTTCTGTTTGTATGAGCTTATTTCAGCTTGCTGTCTATTCCCCCAGGGACAGCTGCCATTACAGACTGTTTTAAGGTTTTCCATTTGAAGTAGCACTCCCTGTGTGCTTTGCTGCTTTCGTGGTTAGGGAATTTATCATACATTCGACGCCATGTTATGTCTTTGATTGTATAACCATGTTGACTGCTTAGTGCGCTCATACAAGGTTTCTTTAGCTCATGACCAAATACTACACAAGGAATACAAAATAGTGCATTTGTGCTTTGGCTGTAAATGACCCAGTCTCTCTTAATCTTTTCCCTGCAATTTCCTGACTTTGTGTACTTGAGGTATTCGGGGAAGGCTTTACCTTTTGAATCATGTGGCATTTCTTGTTCTTTATCTTTAGAAGAAGCTATTTTTTCCACAATTTTTTCTCTGTCTGCATTGCTAATTTTTGCTGGCCACAAACCAGGATCATTTGACACAACAGTATCTTCTTCATCTTCCTCTGAGTCTGCTCTCATGGCTTCCCCTGTTCTCTCGTCTTCCTCTGAGTCTGCTCTCATGGCTTCCTCTGTTCTCTCATCTTCCTCTCTTCTGTTATCTTCCTTTACACTTAGGGCTCCCTCTGTGCTCTCATATTCCACTAGTCTCACCGCTTCCTCAACTCCCACACTCTTTCCTGGCAAAACTCTCTGTCTCTCTCTTGTTTCTGTGGGGTTAGGATAGCAAAATCATTTTTGTCCCCCAGTCAAAAACAAGTTACAGCTTAGGATTAATATTTTCTTAACTGCATTGTTGAATAATATTATATGAAACATATAACTATACAACACAAGAAAAAAATTAGACAATCCAAAACTTAATTAGTTTTTTACTACCTTGGTAGCTGGCCATGTTCACCTTACCTGACACTGAGAGGACTGGGTCATTAGTAGGAGAACGAGGTGCAGACAATAAAGCTGACTCTGCATCTGTATAAGTCAAACACACACGTAATAATAACCATATTATTTTTATTGGCCTATTTAGTTTTCTTAATATAAAATATTAAAATATCTGTTTTGGAAACTCCTTATAGCCAATGGTTACTACAGACACATGTTTTATTCAATTTTATATTATTTTTTCTGGGGCATTTTATTCACATAGCAGCAGCACTGTCACTTCACAGAACACACGACACACACACGGCAAACTGATTTTGTAATTTTTGAAGCGTGTAGATTACTTTTTGTTTTGTAAAGTTATCATCATGTGGCGAACACAGTAGATAAGACGTGTTTAGAGGCTTCAATCTTCGTGAAGTTTCGCGCTCAGGCTCACCTTGTTCGGCGGGGACGGGGGACGTGGGGGAAGGAGGACGTGGGTGTGCAGCAGCCGCTGAATCTGTGTCTACGAGACATGATAACCCCGGAGACAGCAGAGATGTTATTATTGTTGGATGTAAATCATAATTCAGTAATTATTTTTACTAAGCTAGCTAGATAAAAGGAGGTCATGTAGCAACAAAAATAAGTAACTCTGAAAGTTTTGGAATACGGGAATAGGGCAAGCTACCTTTCTTTTTGAAAAAAACTGTGTGACATACTGTGGACTTCGGCGTTCTTTGTCTTCTCTTTCCTTCTTTTCTTTCCGTTTTTGATGCCCTGACTTTTTGATGTGACATGCCTGCGTGTGTCACTGTCTGCACTGCATCATAGCAGGTGCAATAAGCAAGAGACGCTACACTAGCGATCGTAGCTCGGACAGCGCAGGTGGAATGAACCATTGTGAGGGGGAGGGGTGTGACTGAAACAGTAAATACATTATTTGTTTTTTTTAATATTAAATCTATGGTCAAAACGGACAAAATACATATCTAGTGCATGAAGGGCCCTAGCACATTTAATGTATGTATAAAAAAGAGAAAAGAAATAAGAAAATAAAAAGGGGGTCTGCTCTTCTGGGCCCTAAATCAGCCTGGGCCCTTAGAATCGTCCTAACCTTCCACCCCTTTACGGCGTCCTTGTATACACCACTACCATACGCTACACTATACAGCACTGTACATTGCTACACTACTACACTACTATACACCATTGCTATACACTACACTACTATACACCTCTACTATATGCTACACTATACACTACACTATACGCTATACTACTATACGCTACACTATACACCACTATACACTACACTACTATACGCTACACTACACTATACACTACACTATACACCACTACTATACGCTACACTATGCACCACGACTATACATTGCTATACACTACACTACTACACTCTACACAACTATACACCACTACTACACTCAACACTCCTATACACTACTACTTTACATTGCTATACACTACACTACTACACTCTACACTACTATACACTACTACACTCTACACTACTATACACCACTACTATACGCTACTACCAACCTTTTTGGCACCAGGGACCGGTTTCGTGGATGACAATGGGGGGAGGGAGGGAGGGGGTTGGGGATGGTTTCAGGATAATTCAAGCACATTACATTTATTGTGCAACTTTATTTATATTATTACATTGTAATATATCATGAAATAATTATACAATTCATCTGTGCACCTTTATTTATATTATTATGATTACATTGTAAAATATCATGAAATAATTATACAACTCACCATAATGCAGAATCAGTGGGAGCCTTGAGCTTGTTTTCCTGAAACTAGACGGTCCCATCTGGGGGTGATGGGAGACAGTGACACCCGAAGTGTGTTGCTTGTGTCCAGCCTACTCCGTAATTTCGTTTTGGTTGCTGTCACTGCAGAAAACCCTGCTTCACAAAGATAGGACGTTGCAAATGGAAGCAGGCTTTTCAGTGCTTTTGTGGCAATCTCAGGATATTCCGCCTTGACTTTAATCCAGAACGCATGGAGATTTGAAGTTGTCTCAAACGTACTTGTAAGGCCACCGTCATTTGCGATCTCAAGCAGTTGATCCTCTTCTAGCACGGGCGAAGTCGATTCACCCGGCTTATTCACAAATGGGTCGCGGATCCATTCCTTCCCAGTTCTCGGGGGTCTTTTGTGGTTGGGAAGTAATTCTCAAACTCTTTTGAAAGCTGAGATAGGTGATCATGCAAGAAGGCCCTGGCTCAGTCTCTTTCACAAATCTCTGCTGTTCGAAACATGCCAAAAGTCCCAATGTTCACTAAGTCGCTTTGAATGCAGCCGCTTTATCTGCCGACTTGAACACGGCTGTCGTTCTCCCCTGAAGTGACGGATTGAGTTCGTTGAGCAGGTTTTAATGTCACGTAAGAAAATGTCAAGTAAGAAAGTTTTGCGACCCATTCCGTTTCACTGAAATGTGCTGCCAGTGGTGACTGTTTTTTTTCTAAAAAAAGAAATCTTTCGAGCGGCTCTCGTAACTCAAAAACCCCTGGCCAGTGATCTACCTTTAGAAAGCCATCTCACTTCTGTGTATAAGAGCAGACGTTTGTGCTCTGCGTCCATCTCCTCACAGAGCTGCGCGAACAGACGTGAGTTAAAGGCATGTACTTGAATGTGGTTGATAATTTTTTTGTATCACATCCTGCAAAACGTTGTTAAGTTCAGGTGACATTTTTTTCGGCTAGCCAGCGTTTCTCTATGGACGACTCAGTGCGTAGACTCACATTCAGAAGTGACCTTTCTTGACTCGAGAAGTGAAATCAGAAAGACGTCAAGTCATGGCAGCCGCTCCGTACGTGCATATACCGACACAAAATCACCAATTCAGTTTTCCTGATATGTAATCATTCAAAGTCTTGAATAGCGCTGCAGCTGTGGTTTTGGTAGGCAATAAAAGTGCACGTAACATATTCTCATGCACATCCTCCTGAAAAATATATCGCACAAAAACAAGCATTGTTGCCTTGTTGTCATCATCCTGGATTGCGTACCGCGGTGACTCATTAATCCTCTCTAACAATTGTGCCTCAATATCCCCTGCTATTTCATCAATTTGTCTAGTTATGGTGCGAGCCGAAAGAGGAACACGTGCCACCTTTTGAACTGCAGCCTCTCCTAAAAGTTCACGGCAAATGTCCTTAGCAGCAGGCAGGATCGACTCTTCACCAAAAGTAAAGGGCTTCTTAGCTTTAGCAATGCGGTTAGCCACTAAGAATGATGCTCTCAGTACAGACACATTTGATGAAGTGGTGGCCTTCAATAATTGCTTCTGTTCTTCGTGTTCACGTTTTTTTTCTTTTCAATGCATGGTGCTTGGTCTCCATGTGGCGAAGCAGTTTTGAAGGTTTCATGGCTTCGTTGGATAGCCGGTCGCCACATATTATACAAAGCGGGCTTGGAGAATGTGAATCACCTGTGGCAATGAACCCGTAATTTATGTAGGACTCTTGGTATTTTCTTTTAAATGCAGCTTTCTTTCCGTTGACAGTCTTAGAGTCTTCTGCTGTCACATCATTGGGTCTTTCCCCCTTTTCAAAGAAGCTCTCCAACGACGTTTGTTTTTTTTTACTCATTTTGGCTAGCGGTTACCTTGTGGGCTTTATACCAACACTGTGACTGAGACGAGTGCGCAGTGGCGGAAAGAGGCGGGGACGGAAGTGTTAAATAAAATAATGGGGGCGGGCCACGCGCGGACTAAAATAAGTGTCGGATTCTGACTTCTCATAAGGAGGGCGCAACCTGGATCCCTCGCATGCGCAGTTTACAGGAGGGTTGGCGCTCCTATGAGAATCTTATGCCGCCACTGATCTGACAGGAGGCGGAGCTCAGACGGTAATGCGAGCGATGGGGTACGGCTGTTAATACAGATGATGACGAAGCTTCATCATCATCTGTCAATACAGATGATGATGAAGCTTCGCTCGCTCGCCCACTGCTCACCTCCTGCTGTGCGGTCCGGTTCCGAACAGGCCACGGACCGGTACCGTTCCGTGGCCTGTTAGGACCTCACCTCCTACACTATACACTACACTGCTATACATTACACTACTATACACTACACTATACACTACACTATACACTACACTACTATACACTACACTACTATACACTACACTGCTATACACTACACTATACACTACACTACTATACACTACACTACTATACACTACACTACTATACACCACTACTATACACTATACACTACTATACACTACACTACTATACACTACACTATACACTACTATACACTACACTACTATACACTACACTACTATACACTACACTATACACTACTATACACTACACTACTATACACTATACTACTATACACTACACTACTATACACTACACTACTATACACTACACTATACACTACTATACACTACACTATACACTACATTACTATACACTACACTACTATACACTACACTACTATACACTACACTACTATACACTATACACTACACTATACACTACACTACTATACACTACACTACTATACACTACTATAGACTGTGGTGCCACGGCCACGGAGCAACTCTGCCAGCGCCACGACTTCCCCCCTTGCTCCACGCTGAGCACCCACACGCAGCGCACACACGCAGTGTCCCGGCGGGGGATCGCCTGGCGCAACGGGTCCCACGGTTTCCTGGTGCCAGGAGATTGGCCGACACCCGCAGCAGGACAGGTCACATTGCGGTGCCCCTGAGTTCGCTTCAAATTGTTGTGGGCGCAGAAAGAAAAGGTTCACTGGGCCAGCCGCAATAAGTTATTGACGACATTGCTGGGGGGGGGGGGGTGGGGGCGGGGACTCAGAGTGCAATATTAAGCAAGAAGAGCATGAGGTCAGGAGAATAGCAGCGCCACTGCCGCCCCCATCTCGGCCCTCATACCGAACACAACCTCGCGGGGTGTGCGTTCACCAGCCGGGCGCCCTTCCAGACACCGAGCAACGAGGGACAATTGATGGCCGGCGCCGCCACCGCCGCACTCGACGGAGGACACGGTAACGGGGGGGGGGGGGGGGGGGGGGCGGTATGTTGTACATATAGGTGTTATGAAAATTGATGAAAATAATAAAAATTAAATGAAATTTGAGATTTGCATAATTTATCCGAAATTATGTTAATCAGTGTAATTATGCGCACAAATTATGCTGATTCGAGAGATAATCGTATTAATTTATGCGAGTGGGCGTGGTTATGATAATGCAGGTCGTTATGGATTATAAGGTCAAGCCTCGGTGACGAGGATTGTGTTATGAATTGGAATAACGCAATTGATTGTATGCAGTGACGCAGGCGTTGTGAGCGTGAATGAGAGAGAGTCGATTCGACTCTGCTCTTTAATTCCGTATTATCGATAAGGATACGATTACTCTCGATTGAACATTATGAATTATGTGTGTTGTGGATTATGTGGTGATAGTGTGCTTATGATAGGTCCCCAGGATTCAGATCTCATACGCAAAACAATATTATGCAGAATTTCAGGAAGAATCACACACACCTTCTGCTTTGATCAATTTTATTTTCTAGCTAACTTTAATTTTTGGATAACATGAAAACTCAATCTCGGGATGTTGGAATTTCAAAACAGCGTTAACATGATACCATCACGATTGTGTTGTTTCACCTCGATAGCGGCACCTGTAGTTAATTCCCGACGCGTAACGCAATCGATCGGTTGTTGAGAGAGAGATTAAAAACAAGCGAACTATTCTATCAAAACCTTAACCTTATAATATGCAAACTCGTATACTTGAATGATTACACAACACGGCACTTGGTCTTTGATTCGTATCCAATCCTTAACACATTCTGATATGCGAAATTATTATGCTTGAAATCGTCAGCACAGTACCACGGCGATGTTCGTTCATTGATTCATCAACGATTATGCAATTAAAGCGTTCGACCGAAATAATTCTGATTGCCTCATCAACGTAACTCAATGGGTGGCGATGTTTTTCGTTATCAGCTAATAGTTGACGCAGTTATCATGAGTCTTGTATGTTTAATGGGAGGGTTGTTGATTTCTTGCGTTGAGCAAACGCCTAGGTTGATTTCCTTGTAAAAAAATGTTTGTTCGTTGTGTAGCTGTGGGGGAGTGAGAAGGGAGTGTGGGGGAGGGGCATACGAACGACTGCCAGTTTCTGTCCACCGCTGGCTGGATGAGTCAGCACGACGCTCGCCGTCGTCGCGCCGATGGGTGTTGAGTGCAGGACCGCTGCCCTCTCAGCCCTGGTGACGCGAAGTTGCGCGCTGTAGCACGCTGGTGGCACGCTGTTGGCACGCGCTGGTGCTGGTGGCACGCTGGTGGCGCACTGTTGGCACGCGCTGGTGCTGATGCTGGTGCTGATGGCACGCTGGTGGCGCACGCTCCCTCTCCTTGAAGATGCGCGAACGCGCCCGTGCTGGTTCGCTGATAGCAGTTTCTCTCCACTGCTGGCTGAGCTGCTGCACGCTCTTGCTTGGCGTTGCTGGCCGCACTCTTTCTCCTTGAAGATGCGCGAACGCGCCCGTGTTGATTCGCTGATAGCAGTTTCTCTCCACTGCTGGCTGAGCTGTTGCACGCTCTTGCTTGGCGTTGCTGGCCGCGCTCTTTCTCCTTGAAGATGCGCGAACGCGCCCGTGCTGATTCGCTGACAGCAGTTTCCTCCACTGCTGGATGAGCTGCGCCGGTGCGCGCTCTTTCCGCTGCTGTAGTATCTGACGCTGTGCTCGCGGGCGACAGGTCAAGTTTTTCTTCTGCTTAGTGAGCCGAGTCGCACGCGCTTTCTTTGTTGAGGTTGTTGGCGGCTCTCTGACAGCAGGTTTCCTCCACTGCTGTATGACTCAAGTCGTATGCGCTTGGTCACTGGTTTGCTGAAGTTGTTGGCGGCTGCTCGTGCTTTTCCGCTGCTGGTTGAGCCACATTGCACGTGCTTTCTTTGTGGAGATGCTCGAGCGCTCTCAGCGCTGATTCGCTGATACTTTGTTGGCGGCTGGCCAAGCTTTTTCTTCAGTTGAGTGAGTTGAGTCGCACGTGCTCTCTCTGTTGACGTGCGCGAACGCGCCCGTGCTGGTTGCTGACAGCAGTTTCTCTCCACTGCTGTATGACTCACTTTTGTTGATACATCGCGACTCAGCGATCCTCGCTACTCAGCGAGGCTCGGAGCCAGCCGCTCCATGCGACTGCTCGTCCTGTGGACGTCTTGACTCGCTGATCTGTCTTGACTCTTGACTTAACTTCACTGACTTTTGAAAATGCGGCTGACGTTATATTCAAAGACAATTCTCTCTGCGCAGTGGAAAAGGGGGGGGGGCGGGGTCTGTGTGTGTGAGTTCGTGTGTGTGTGTACAGATGGCTCCTGCGATAACGATCTGTTTGCCCTGGCGTGAAATTCCTCTCTCGCGCTCTTCGGGAGAGACAAAGGTGGTCGGGAGTACCTATCTCTTTATACTTTCGACTTTATATTTCTCAAATACAATTTGGTCCCATGTTCGCCAAGACTCGTGTTTGTAACTACGTCCTCCCGACACGCCTCTCGGGTTACCGAGGTTCGCATTGATATGATGGAGTTATTAGAAAGAAAAATAATTTTCATCCTGAGTTTAAGAGGTCCGTTTCCAGATTGTTGGAATCCATATCCCTTGGTTCTGTAAGGTTCTATAATGGAATATCGTTTAAGGTTAACACGTTATTATTAATGTTATATTGCAATTTTCTTTAAAACTTTGTTTGCCTGGTTGCCGTGTGTGGGGTGGGGTGTGTCTCCTCATCAAACCTGGCTGGCTTTTCCAGATGGCCCCTTGTGATAAGGTGTAATTTCTGCTTCTCCGCGCTGTGAGAGAGACAAAGGTGGTCGGGGTTGCTTGGGATATTGTTTAAACTCTTTCGTAAGTTTGCCCGTTCGCCTCATTCCTTCTCGATAACCTTTGATGTGACTCGGTATTTTGTCTCCAAGCTTTGTTTTAACAGTAAAAGTATTAAAGGTGAAAATCATTTGATAGCGAATTAATTATTGGATAATAATTCACTGATGTATCTGGTGGCCTGGTCTTGATTGGAGTGAGCGTGAGAACCGCTAACTTTAGCTTATTCTTGTTATTGCATTTTAAATTTGAACCGTTTTTTAATGACAAAGGAAAAAAATATATGGTTTAACCCATGGGCGTCCTCGTTTCTGGCTTGCGGAGGGCTTCCCTCTGCGTGACCTCCCTTAGGGCACATCAAACTCTTGTTCATCTGGAGATCTTCGCAGATAGCTGCTAACAACCTCGCCTCGAGAGTTTTATTATTTCTTTATTTTTTAAATGGTCTGTTTATGATCGACATCTGGTTTTTCGTGTGCCTGGCTTACGGGTTTTATTGATTTTTTTGTTTGTTAAAAAAATATATTATATATAACGCAAATATTGTTAATATTAATTTTGGAAAAGGCTCATATACAACAGGTAACAACAGGTAGGTGCACGATTGGCTGCGCGGTACGACGTCACCCTGGGCCTTTGAAGTTTGGGGAATGAAGAGTAGCACGGGACGATTTTGGGGTCTCTCGTCTTCAACCTCTGGGCCGCCAAGAGCCGCTCCCTGCCGTCCTGCCTCCTCGAGCCGCTCGCGGCATCCAGCGAGTGCCGCTACGAGGCTGCGATAGGTAAAGTTTTCTCTCGTCCTTCTCCCTCCGACTCTCACAGCGTCCGTTCGACGCCGTGAGTACAGCTTCGAGGTGTGTGGTAGGGCGTTCGAGTGACTGGGCACTTAGGCAGCAGGTGATGTGTATTTGCGCCGCGAATACAATTTAGCACAGAGCATCGGTGTGGTGTCGGTGATTTGCGTGTGGAGCGACTGCGTGTGGAGCGATGCGTTGCGAGAGGAGTGAGTGCGGAGCCGAAGCGTGTGCGTGCGTGTTAGGATATGATCGCCCGCAGGTGCGCGCGCATTCGCGCTGCCGCGGTAGCTTGAGTGGTGGGGTGCGCAGAAGAGTAAGCGAGGAGCCGCAGCGTGCGCGCGCGTGTTAAGAGGAAATCGCTCGCAGGCGTGGTTGCGGTCGTGCAGCTGCGTGCCGCGTTGGCGTGAGTGGCGGTGTACACGTGTGAGTCCTGTGGGTGAACTCTGTGCGGCGGTGAACCAGCAGTTTAGCCGTGTCCCTCAGTGAGGGCGCTAGCGCTGGGGGGGGCGGGAGGGCGGCGATCACCCGGTCGGCGGGGGCCTGGCGGGAGCCAATCGACGCGGTGGAGGAGGGAGCGTAAGGGGCGGACGTTGCGCCCCACCTGCCCAGCGAGGGCGGTGGGGTGGACGTCGGCCTCCACAACTTTGCACTAGGAATTGGAGGAGGGGTTTACAACGTGAAAGGCGGGAAGCGAGGGTTGAGGCGACGGTTGACAACCGTTGGTGGAGGAGGACGAGGATTGGCCGAAAGGAGTGGGGGGGGGGGGGGGTGAGCGAAGCGTCGAGAGAGGAGGCTCCAAAGGTATAAAAGGGGAGTGGCCCAAGGGGAGATTCGGGTAGAGTTCGAGCTTTAGGCATCGAGAAAGAAGCCCGGGCCTAGTTGTTGGTGCTGTGTCCAATTACACTTGTCAACGTACCTGGGGGGGGGGGGGGGGGGGAGCTACGTCTGTGCGAGTCTTGTCGTGCATAACGAGAGAGATAAGGGTCGTGCTCCCAGATTTTTATTGATCATCAGCAACCGCCACCATCGATCGGCATTGGCAGACAGTAACAAAGTCTGCCTTAGCCACGCGCACCACGTCCAGTGTTCCCCGAGCGATTACGAACAAAGTTACCTCCGAGTTTGCGTTAACTCTTAAGTGCGTGCGTGCCGCTCGGTACGCCTGTGGTATTTAAACTATTAAACTATTTTATTTTACCAGGTGTAATGACCCACTGGCCTGTGGAGCTCTCTTTCACAAGCGATAGGTCAACCAAGCGGCCGATATCATCATCGTGTGGAGATTTATCGTAGCAGCCAAATACTCGGAATGCACGAATGTGTTGTACCCCTTGCCCTCTCCTAGCCCTCCCCCCACCTATGCTGCCGTGCGACCCTGCTCTCTTGGGCCCCTCCCCCTCCCCCCCACCTCCACTTTTCTATTTAAGGCCTCTGTCTGTTCATCTCTCCGCCCCTTTTTCCTTGCTTCTCTGTCCGTCTTTCCTCTCCTTGCCCCTTGGTGTCTCTGTATATGTATTTATTTCTGCTGACTTGTACCTCGTATTTGTTCACTCTGTCTATGCTGGTATGTTCAATCCAGAGGATGAACAGGTAATGTAGCACTCTTCTGAAATTCGTGGTCGGCCAGGCAAGTGTCTAACTGTTGTGTTTGGCCTGACTGGTTTTGCATCACATAATTTTTTCTTAGGTTTGTTGAATTCCCGTCTCTCATCTTCTTGTTGTATTTACCTCCGTGCAATTTGGCGCTCTCTATGTGTTGCGTTGATGTCGCCCTATGTGCTCCCTCGCTATTTGTTTTTACACCTGATGAAGATCGCTTGTGTTGCGGTCGAAACGTCGTGATTGATTTATATTAATATAATTTTATTGTATTTCTACATACGTGACTTTACCAAAGAAAAAAATAATTCTAAACGTGTCAGGGAAAAACCAGAGCACCTTGCGAAGAAGCCACACGACCACAGGGAGAGCGAGAGACAGAGTCGCAAACTCCAAACGTAGAGCAGGCGTCAGGGTTGGGATCGAACCCACGGCCTCCTGTATGTATACCACGTGAGGTAGTTAACATCTCCTAGCCACCGCGGAGTATTACCCAGGGCAGTGACAGGGTTCGAACCGTGAGCCTCTACACCAAGCAGTGGCCAACAGGCGTCTCAAGCTGCATGAGGCAGTGTTGAGTCTATGGGTCTCAGTGCTGAGTCTATGGTGCAGTGTGAGTCTATGGGTCTCAGTGCTGAGTCTATGGGCAGTGTTGCATCTTTGGGAAATGTTGAGTCTCTGGTGCAGTGTTGAGTCTATGGTGCAGTGTGAGTCCATGGGTCTGTGTTGAGTCTGTCATGTGGCTCTATCGAAGGGACATAACGTAGAACACGCTATCACAGTAGTAGCAATTAATAATAAATGTCTCCCGTGCTGTGCAGAAAACTGTCAATATATATATACACTTACATATACACACACTTTTTGCAGAATTTATGGTGTACTTTTTTGGCTCTTTTGGTCTCTTACAGCTTGTCCACCCCTGCTCTACACCAAGCGACTTTGACATTCGGACTCTCACACGCTCTCCCTACATCTCTAGTTATCTCTGTACTCAGCCGTGTGTGTATATATATCACTGTATATCTCAATATTGTTCCATATATATATCTCTGTGTATATCTGTGTCGAGAGGTTCTGAATGGAATTATATATCACTATGCATCTCTATATATATCTCTATGTACATACATAAATTCATCTTTGTCTATCTTTATACATCTTTGTATATACAGCTATCTGTACACAGGATATTTCTGTATATACACATCGGTATGTATAAATCTATATCTCTATACATCTACAAATATACATCTGTGTATATATACGCGTATATGTCTATATACATCTCTCCCTCTGTACATCACTCTCAGTACGGTGGAGACCACGGCACCAGCCTTGGCTCCCACGCCGTCTCGTGGAGTTGGCGCAGGTGATCGACCAGCTGCGGACAGAACACGGCACGCACAGGGTCACTCACTCAGCCAGCAGTGGAGAGAACACGGCCATACACGACAATAACCACCGCCCTTCACCACTGAGCGGCGGTGACGTCACAGTGGCGATTGTGCCAGGCTAGGTGCACTTTAAGGCCAAGCGAAGTATTGAACGCCCGCTGGCAGGAGGTCACGGGACAGACTCAGGTGCCACAGGTCGACTGACTGAGATGACTGGCTGATGCACCACCTGAGCCCGCTACTATGCCAACTTGCTGTGTTTTAGCCACCCGGTGCTCCGCTCGTTGTTGTGAGTGTCATTCCTCCGCCCTCCACTGTTGCTGGAGGACAACTACCTCCAACTGCCCAGCAGCATCCTTCACGAACCTCCTCCACAGAGGCCGATTTTGATTCCGTTAGTAGCGATCATCGGCAAGTCCACTCAGCTCCACATCCTTCTGGACCACATCAGGTCCATCTCGAGCCCCTGCTGCGCCCGTTTTTCCCCATTTATCCGGCCGAACAGAAGCTGCTTGGGTATGCGGGGCTACATGACCCATCCAATGGAGCCTTGCTTGCCAGAAGAGCTCCCTTATTGTATCGTGTCCAGATCTTTCAAGGATTTGTGAGCTCCTTACACAGTCCAGTCTGGTTAAACTAAGGATGGATCGTAGACAGGCCAGCCTGAATGTTTCAAACCGGCATGGATGTTCCTTTAAAGGGCTCCACGTTGCCCAAGCTTAGAGAAGGGAGGTCGTAACTATGGCTGCGAAGACCCAAAACTTCGTGTGGAGCGACAGACCGGGTAGTGTACACACATTATTACGCAGCCGCTGAAAATGTCATGCTGCTCAACTGATTCAGAGTGAGACCTCGGCTGCCAAAACCGGAACTGGTCATAAGCACACTGCCCAGGTACGGAAACATTCAGCATAATATACCCATGCAGGTGCTTTGTTTTTGTGGGGCTGATGGTAAGAACCCATCTCTTAGTAGCACGCTCCAAGTTCACCAGGAGTGCATCCAACTCCTCTGAGTGAGCAGCAATCACCAGATCATCAGCATACATCAAATGGCTGACCAAGAGGGAGCCATCCCTTGACCACACCTGGGCATCGATCAGCCTCTAATTGTATCTATACCAAATGGAAATTCCACCAGTACTTCCATGGAAAGCTGCTCCCTCTACATGGTTAAAAAATAGGTTAAATAATGTAGGGGCAAGAGGACATCTCTGTCTCAAACCAAAGTGAACATAAAATGGCACCGACACCCAGCCACGTAGCTTTACCCAAGTCTGCCCACCATCATGACGGTCATTAAGGATTGTAAGCAGATGGTCTGGGACTCCAAAAGCACGAAGAATGACCCAGAGCTCTGGCTTATTGATGGTATCATAGGCCTTAACCAGGTCAATAAAGTTGAGATGTAGGTCCTGTTGGAATTCCCTACCCCTCTGCTGAAGAATACGGAGAGAGAAAATAGCGTCTGTGTAGGACCGCCTCAGTATGAAACCACATTGGGGCTCCGCAAGTCTCTCAGCATGTCTGGCAAGGCGATGTTAAATAATTCTTGCCAGGACCTTTCCCGGCATACTGAGGAAAATACCCCGGTAGTTGTTGCAATCTGTGCGGTCCCTCTTTTAAAGAATGGAGACCATCAGGGCATCCTTCAACACCATTGGAACCCTTCCTGTGGACCGATCATTTGTAATTATGATGTCACATAAGGCAGTCTGCACACAAACACCATCATCCCTCAGAAGTTCGCTTGCGAGGTTAAACTTTTCCTGGTGCTTTACCTGGTTTCAAGCTCCGGATCGCCCTCCACATTTCCTAAACAGATGGCACTTTAGCCAATTACTCACAGGGAGCAGCTACTTTCCCAGGAGGGTCAACCCACACCTTGCCCTATGACGTTGTTTGAGCCGAGGGGTTCCTCTTGTGCTCAGAATTCAGAGAAATTTTCAGCAAATCTGCGAACCTATTCCTGGGGGTCAGATCACCATTCTTTCCCTTAAGGATGTTCTTGGCCATGGATGCGGTAGACGGTGGGAGTGGACCTGCCTCATAGTTTCAACGAGCTAAAACACCTCCTCCGATAGCTAGGGTTTCTGAAGAGGTATGGACCATGTACCCAAAGCAGCCATTGCAACTACAATGGCTGCCTTGCATCTAACCTATATTAATTTAACTCTTAAAACCCCCACCTCCTCAGCCAATTAAAGAACACGGAACACCACCACATTCCCAATCATCGCCCCCTATGTGAGTTGGCCATCGAGCCCAACCACCTTCCCTTTTTCCTGCCCCATGTACAACTTCGAGACACCACGGTGGCTAGAAGTTGTTAACTACCTCGCCCTGGTATAGAGGTCGTGGGTTCGATCCCGAACCCGACGATATCCGCCGTATGAACTAAACTATTACATTTTGATTTAAAGCTTTCGTGACTGCAGGGATTAATATTCTTGGTTCTTTCGGTAAAAGTCACCACCACGTAGAAGGGACTGCGACACAGGCAATCATAATCAGGTGTGAAAACCACAGCAAGAAAATTTGAAAAAATGTTCTTGTTTTATATTTTTATTATTTTATTGTTTCCCTTCTACGTGGTGACTTTACCGAAAGAACCAAGAATATAAACTATTACATGTTTTTTTTTGTTTGCTTTATCAGGTAAGGCCCACTGAGCTACGAAGGTCTTTTTTTTCAGAAGCGACCTCGCCACAAATGAGAGCTCAACGAAGCGGCTCATAATGTGGAACTTGTGTAGCAGCAGCCAAATACTCTGAACACGTGACGCCGATTCTAAATGTGGATGGGGAAAACCGGAGGACCCGGGAGGAGAGAGAGAGAGATGTTCAAGAGCTTAATAGACGGAGACAGCGGCCATACAAAGACACCGCGGCCACGTGCAGCGTTGAGCGGACTGTCGCGCCCCCCCCACCCCCCTCGTGGGGCTCACCTCGATGACGTCATCGTCCGAGGCCACTTCCGGTTCTGCCCCTCCTCCCTGCAGAACTGGAGACAACGGCAGCACCTGCCATGAGCGCAAACTCCTCCACCCCACCGTGACTCCCCCCACCCCCACCGCGCGTCCCCCTCCGTGTCCCCCCCCCCCCATGCCGCCTCCGTGCCACCCCCTCCGTGTCCCCCCCCATGCCCCCCCCCATGTGAACCTGCCACGTCCCCTCCCTCAGACTGTGGGTCCCTCACCCCCCCCCCCGTGCCCTCCCCCCATCTATACACCCCCTCCCCTAGTCCCCCCCCCAAACTGTGAATCCCCCCCGTGCCCCCCTCCCCCCGTGCCCCCCGTGCCCCCCTCCCCCGTGCCTCCCTCCTCCCGTACCCCCCTCGCCCCGTGCCCCCCTCGCCCCGTGCCCCCCTCCCCCATGCCCCCCTCCCCCGTGCCCCCCTCCCCCCGTGCCCCCCTCCGCCCCGTACCCCCCACCTGTGTACGAGGCTGAGATCTGCAGCCGGAAGCCCAGGGCGTCGCTCCACGCTGAGTCGTCCCCACCTGCGCGCACACTGCCAGTCAGCTCCACCGCCTTTGTCTCTCCGCAGCGCTCGTCGTCCACACAGACTGCCCCCAGCTGCCCATTTAAGGCCGAGTCGACCCAGGCGATGCTCCCGGGACTGACTTCAATAATCGCCTCTGACGTTGGCCGTGTGGTGGGAAGCGGACTCGGGCAGTGCTCACCCGCCCACTAACTCACCCACCCACTAACTCACCACCACTCACCCACCCACCAACTCACCCACCCACTAACTCACCCACCCACTAACTCACCCACCAACCAACTCACCCACCCACTAACTCACCCACCCACCAACTCACCCACCCACCCACAAACTCACCCACCAACTCACCCACCCACCCACAAACTCACCCACCCACTAACTCACCCACCCACTAACTCACCCACCAACCAACTCACCCACCCACTAACTCACCCACCAACCAACTCACCCACCCACTAACTCACCCACCCACTAACTCACCCACCCACCAACCCACCCATTTACCCACCCACCTGCTGCTCACCCTCTCGCACACTCACCAACCCACTATCTCATCCACTAACACACCCACCCACTAACTATCTCACTCAACCACCAACTCACTCACCCACACAGCAACTCACTCACCCACCCACGAACTCACTCAATCACCCGCTCACTCACCCACTCGCCCACCAACTCACTAACTCGCCCACCAACTCACTTCCTCGCCCACCCACTCGCTCACCCACTTCCCCACGCACCCTACCCACTCTCCCCACTCACCACCCCCCACACCCTCACCTGGTGAGGAGCAGAAGGTTGCTGGAGTCGGGGTGAGGAGCTCGGGACTCTCAAGGAGAGAGAGAGGTTAGTGTGAGAGTAGAGGGAGTGGTGAGCAGGGGTCTTCAATTGGTGAGTGTGGTGAGGAGCGTCCGTGTATAACGAGAGATGAGGATTTTCCAGGTAAGAAGAGCAAAACGTGATTTCCGAGTTACAGAAGTGGTGAGCGGAGTGGTGAGGAGTGTGTTGTGGTGAGGAATGGTGAGTAGGGTGGTGAGGGAATAGTGGAGTGTGTTGGTGTGAGGAGTGGTGAGGAGATAGTTGATTCTGTGGGTGAGAGGGGTATTGAGGAGACAGCTGAGGAGTGTCTGAGCGAGTGGAGTGCTGAGGAGAGAGTTGAGTGTGCAGGTGAGATGAGTGGTGAGAATTGCATGGGCGAGGAGAGTGGTGAGGAGAGAGTTTAGCAATGTGTGGGTGGGTGGAGTGGTGAGGCGATAGTTGAGTGTGCAGGCTAGAGGAGTGGTGAGGAGTGTGCGGGCGAGGAGAGTGGCGAGAGATTTCTTGCTGAGTTGATTCCACATCTTCCTCCTGTGGCATCTGACTTACACGGGGTAGGAGGAGACACAGGGAGGAGGATGAGACATGGGGATGAGGAGAAGTTTAAACCAAAGTCCCACGAATGGCAATGTGAATTCCCCCGCAGCCAATCCTGACGCTTTGGCGAACCGACCAATCATCGATCAGCAGCTGTTCCAATCGGCCAATGGGAATGGGTGTCCCGTTCTTTAGATCAACTCCGTGGATGATGATGGTACAACCTCCCCCCACCCCCAATTCCTCGAGGTTTCCTCAAGAAACAAGAAACCACTGCCAGTGATCACGTGGAATGTCTGTATGTTTACTAAGGAGGAGGGGCTGCTATTACTTTGTCGGGAGCTGGACCGGTTCTGCCTGGACTTCTGTGGAATACCGGAGGTCCGGCGGACTGATTCTAACTCATGAGTGGTGGACAGTAAAGTTCTCCACTCGGGGGCAGGAAACTGCCAAACAACAGGGAGTGGCTCTGCTTTTGAACAAAATAATGAAGGTGGGTGTGGGAGCGTGGAGGTGAGGTGTGGGAAGCTGTGAGACCCAAGCTGTGAGCTTGCCTCCACATCAACAAGAGGCGAGGAGTGGTTGTGGTGGTGATATATAGAGTTTGGGTGACTTAATGACCGAGTCAGTCATGACACAGGCACCTGAGCCTGAATGTTTGGAAGGCATGGGCCAGATCAGCTCAATAACAACAGAGACATATGCCTTCCCGGTATCCACCCTACGTCCTTCCTTGTGGAAGAGATACGTAGATGACACGTTCGTCATCTGGCCACATGGCCTACCAGCGCTGGGCCAATTATTCAACCACATCAATTCCATACATCCAGCCATTAAATTCACCATGGAAGTGGATGTTTTAATCGAAAAGAGACGAGATGGCTCAATGGGACAATATCTACAGGAAAGCTACCCATACAGATGCCTACCTAAAACCTGACTCCCACCACCATCCATCCCAGAAGAATTCCATCATCAAAACTGTATACCATAGAGCTCATCTTCTTTGGTTCTTTCGGTAAGGTCATGTAGAATGAGAATGAAATAATAAAAAAAATTGACCATCATCACCTAGCCAGTGAACTGGAGCACGTACACCAAGCCCTCAAGATGAATGGATATTCCGACAACACAATCCGTAAAGCCATCACCCCAACCGTTAGGAAATAACCATCTGAGGACCCAATCAAAACCATCGCCTTGCCATACTTAGCAGCGGTTACTAAAAATATTTCCAAAATCATGAGCAAACACAAGATCCAGGATCGATTCAACACAGTACATAAAATTCGTGATCTGATCCCATCTTTGAAGGATGTGATCCCTGACATGCAATATCCCATTGTCTACAACTAAGCTGTGGCAGTAGTTACATTGGGGAAACTAAGCGACATGTCTCGGACCGTGTTCGTGAGTATAAGGCAAGATCTGAAACACGGTAGGACCAATACCTCAGCCGTGGCTGATTATTGTTTTAATGCTGTGGGCACACACAAAATAACATTTTCCTAGACGAAGGTACTCTCAAACCCACAGGCTATCAACAAAGATTCGTTGATGAAGCCATCCAGATATATAAACACAGACACAAATTCAACCGAGAAGATGGGTGCAAACTGTGCAATCAGTGGAAGGACGTCATCAACCAATTTAAGTCACAACTGGCTGTGATGTTTCCATCCTACCTGCCGATGTTAGCAGTTATTTCCGACACTCTGAGTTACATACACGCTAAATGTCTTACGAACACAGCCAACCATTGCTCCTTGTCCTCGAGTTGGCAGTGTCCCTCGTTTTTTAACGAGCCGGATGTCTCACTAGCACAGCCACCGTTGCGGTGGTCCGCTTACATTGACATGCTAATCTCTCAATACAATGGCCACCTCCACAGCAGTGTCGTCGTGGAGGTATATCAGCTCTCCGATCTTACATTTACTTGCAAATTCCATCTCTAGCCCCACCCCCTTACCCTTGGGCTACACCCATCTCAAACCTATATAACATGCTGCTTCAGCAGCTCTCCCGCTAAATTTGTCCACCTGATGACGATTGCTTGTGTTGCGATCGAAACGTCATTATATATTTTTTATTATTTTTCTATCTACATGGCTTTACCGAAAGACCCAAAGAATATGAATTCCTGCACTCACGAAAGCTTTAAGTCAAGATTTAACAACAGTAGGATGAGGCTGATAGACTTCTGTGCAGTCCATGGGCTTGTAATTAACAAGATGCTGTTCTGGTATCGCCACATCCACACAACATCTTGGATGCATGCCGGGTCCAAGAAAGAACATTTGTTGGACCACATAGCCACACAACAGGGAATGCGGGTCCATGTTCATGGCACCTGGACCTACCGTGGAGCTGATCTGCCCACTGAATCAGCTTTTCACTTGTAAGATATACCTACCATTCTTCCACTTCGGTGGTGGGTGTCAATTTAGACCCCATTCAAACCACAGTAGCCTGGTCTCAGCTCGCTTCTCATTAAAATTGGCATCGCCCCCCCCCCTCCTGATGCCAAGAGGGAAATTGGGTGAAGTTCATGAGTGTGGCTCATGCAGCTGCTACGGCTGCATTGGGTATGAGGTCCAGACCTCCCTAGAGATGCTAGCTGACAGAAGAGTTGTTCTGTTGAGTCAAAATAAAGAGCCAGGCCCACTCCCACCGTCTACAGAATCCCACATCAGAGAATGAGGAGATTCACAGCAGCCTTCGCTCAGAGGCTCAGAGAGCCGTGCAGTGCTGCAAGAATGAGTGGTGGTCATGGGGTTACTGAGGAGATGGAATCTTCCTCACTAGCACGCGATAACAATTCACTGTTTAACTCCATCAATGACGTAACTTGCAGTGCCACATATATCACCATTCTTCGGGGAAAGAACGGCGTTATAATCTCCGACCCCCATGAACAGGTTTGTAGGTTTTAAATCAAATATCGGAGGATGTAGCCACTCCCTGTAAATGGCGCGCTGATGTGGCCATCTGTTGAAGTATAAAAAAGTGATCCTGAGCTTGAGACCAGGTAAAGTGCCGGGCAGAGATGATATCTCAAGCGAACTGCTAAGGGAGGGTGGCGTCTGTATGCAGATAGCCCTATGTTACATCATTACAAACTGTCTGGACCATTGGAGGTGGTTTCTGAGGATTGGAAAGATGCCCTGGTGGTCCCCCTCTTTAGGAACAGGGACCGCATAGATTGTAACAACTACAGAGGCATCTCCATCCTCAGTGCGAGGCCGGGAAAGGTCCTGGCAAGGGTTATTCAACATCGCACCCTTACCAGGCACGCTGCGGAGAGGCTTTCGGAGCCGAAAATGTGGTATCAGGCCAGGGTGTCCTCCACAGACGCCATATTCTCTGTCCGTCTGCTACATCAGAATGTAAAGAATTTAAACAGGACAAATCCCTGGTTAATTGACCTGGTCAATGCCTATGGTACCATGAGTAGGCCAGGGCTCTGGGTTTTTGTTCTTGCTTTCAGAGTCCCTGACTCTGCTCACAACCATTAAGGGCCTTCGTGATGATGGGCAGGCCCGGATAAATATACGTGGCCGGGAGTCAAAGCCATTCCCTGTTGACCTTGGGGTACGACAGGGAAGTCTCTGGCCTTTACACTATTTAACATAATCTTTGACCACGTGGTTCGAGAAGCTTTCCATTGGTGTACCTGTGGAGTTTCCATCTGGTACAAATACAATTGCAGGCTAATCGATACCCGCGTGTGGTCAAGGAATTACTCCCTATTGGTCAAATATGTTACGTGTTCTGATCTGGTAATTGATGCTCACTGTGAGAAGGAGTTGGAGCCTTTCCTACCAGCGAGCCTTTGACAATTCGTGTGGCCTCAAGGTGCACCTAGCCTGGCACAAGGGCCGTGGTGAACGAATAGCCACTTAGTGGTGAATGTCGGTTGAGGTTGATGGTGATGATGTTGATGGCGGTGATGATGTTGATGAGTCACCTCTCGCCTTTTATTCCGGTACTTCAGTTTACTCGTCTTCTTGGCTGCAACAGAAAAATCATCAACATTAGCATCTCGTTCTCTCGGCATGTCTCTCCCCCGTGCCTCCCCCCCTGCCCACCCCCCGCACCGTGTCTCTTCCCGTGTCCCCCCTGTATCTGCCCACCCCCCTGTCTCCTCTCCGTGTCTCCCCCCTGCCCCCCCCCCTGCCCCCCCCGTGTCTCCCCCCGTGTCTCCTCCCTGCCCCCCCCTGCCCCCCCCGTGTCTCCCCCCCCGTGTCTCCCCTCTGCCCCCCAGTGTCCCCCCCCTGCCCCCCCTGCCCCCCCGTGTCTCCCCCCTGCCCCCCCCATGTCTCCCCCCCTGCCCCCCCCCTGCCCCCCCGTGTCTCCCCCCTGCCCCCCCCGTGTCTCCCCCCTGCCCCCCCAGTGTCTCCCCCCTGCCCCCCCCCGTGTCTCCCCCCCTGCCCCCCCCGTGTCTCCCCCCTGCCCCCCCGTGTCTCCCCCCTGCCCCCCCGTGTCCTCCCCCTGCCCCCCCCGTGTCTCCCCCCTGCCCCCCCCGTGTCTCCCCCCTGCCCCCCCGTGTCTCCCCCCCTGCCCCCCCCGTGTCTCCCCCTGCCCCCCCCGTGTCTCCCCCCCTGCCCCCCCCGTGTCTCCCCCCTGCCCCCCCCGTGTCTCCCCCCTGCCCCCCCCCCCCGTGTCTTCCCCCTGCCCGCCCCCGTGTCTCCCCCCCCGTGTCTCCCCCCTGCCCCCCCCGTGTCTCCCCCCCTGCCCCCCCCGTGTCTCCCTCCTGCCCCCCCCCGTGTCTCCCCCCTGCCCCCCCGTGTCTCCCCCCTGCCCCCCCCCGTGTCTCCCCCATGCCCCCCCCGTGTCTCCCCCTGCCCCCCCGTGTCTCCCCCCTGCCCCCCCGTGTCTACCCCCCTGCCCCCCCCGTGTCTCCCCCCTGCCCCCCCCGTGTCTCCCCCCTGCCCCCCCCCGTGTCTCCCCCCTGCCCCCCCCGTGTCTCCCCCCTGCCCCCCCCGTGTCTCCCCCCTGCCCCCCTCGTGTCTCCCCCCTGCCCCCCCCCCGTGTCTCCCCCCTGCCCCCCCCGTGTCTCCCCCCCTGCCCCCCCGTGTCTCCCCCCCGTGTCTCCCCCCTGCCCCCCCGTGTCTCCCCCCTTGCCCCCCCGTGTCTCCCCCCTGCCCACCCCCCCGTGTCTCCCCCCCCCCCACCCACGCGTCCCCCCCGCCCCGCCTCACGTGTGCGTGGTGCGAGCATGACGTAGACCCGAGCGGCCTGGCCGCCTCTGCGCGTGCTCAGGTCGCGACGCTCGCGGACGTCGCAGAGTGAGTGCAGAGCACAGCGGAAGTTCGCCTTCCACGTCTTCGGGTCGACGTGGTCCGCGCGGAACTTGCCTGAGAGAGAGAGAGGGCGAGAGAGCGAGAGTGAGCACTTGTCGTAGTTATTAAAAAAAAGAGAGAGAGAGAGTGAGCGAGAGAGAGTGAAGTGGAGTAGGAAGAGAGAGGGGGTAGAGAGGGGGGGGTAGAGAGAGAGAGGGGGTAGAGAGGGGGGGGGGGTAGAGAGAGAGAGGGGGTAGAGAGAGGGGGTAGAGAGAGGGGGTAGAGAGAGAGGGGTATAGAGAGAGAGGGGGTAGAGAGAGAGAGGGGGTAGAGAGAGAGGGGGTAGAGAGAGAGAGAGGGGGTAGAGAGAGGGGGTAGAGAGAGAGAGGGGTAGAGAGAGAGAGGGGGTAGAGAGAGAGAGGGGTAGAGAGAGAGGGGGTGGAGAGAGAGGGGGTAGAGAGAGGGGGTATAGAGAGAGAGGGGGAAGAGAGAGGAGGTAGAGAGAGAGAGAGAGGGGTAGAGAGAGAGAGGGGGTAGAGAGAGAGGGGGTAGAGAGAGAGGAGAGGCAGAGAGAGGGGTAGAGAGAGAGGGAAGGGGAAAGGAGATAAAAAAGGAAAAAAAAACATTTGTTGGGTCTTTCATTTAAAAGAGGGGGGGGGGGGGGTTAGTTAAAGCAAAGCATAAAAAAACAAAAAAAAACGAAATGATGAATGGAGCAAAGTGCCGACTACACGGAGCATCTTCTCGTTTCCTCTGATCGTAAAAAAAGAGAGAGACGCGGAGAGGGTGAGGGAGAGATACGGCGGAGAGAGAGAGGGAGGGGTGCGGACGTTTTGTCATCACTCTCTCTTCTCACCTGAACCGCGGCGTTCACCGAATGCGGAAGGAGCTGTAAAATGTTGTGGATTCACTCTTCAACACACCGGTGTGGGCTAAAGCAGTGAACTATTTTGTCTTTTTGTCAACGTGACACTTTTTTTGCTGACTGGCCGTGTCGGGTGGTGGAGGGTTACGACCACATTTATAAATAACGCGATCTAACGCAAAAAAACAACAACTTATTATGAATTTTGTATTTTACCGTGTGCGAGGCCCCACTGAGCTACGTGGCTCTTATTCAGAAGCGAGTTGGCTATCACAAATGATAGGAGCTCAACCGAGTAGCTGATATCATCATTACGTGGACGACGTTCATAGCAGCTGCCAAATACGCATCTTAATACAGACTCAGAGACCCGAAGATCACAGAGTCCCACAGAGATTCATAGAAACCTATACTCGTAAAGAACCACAAAGTACCACAGAGATTCATAGAAACCTATACTCGTAGAGAACCACAAAGTCCCACAGAGATTCATAGAAACCTATACTCGTAGAGACCCACAGAGATTCATAGAAACCTAAACTCGTAGAGACCCACAGAGTCCCACAGAGATTCATAGAAACCTGTACTCGTAGAGAATCACAGAGACCCACAGAGATTCATAGAAACCTAAACTCGTAGAGAACCACAGAGACCCACAGAGATTCATAGAAACCTATACTCGTAGAGAACCACAGAGACCAACAGAGATTCATAGAAACCTATACTCGTAGAGAACCACAGAGACCCACAGAGATTCATAGAAACCTATACTCGTAGAGACCCACAGAGTCCCACAGAGATTCATAGAAACCTATACTCGTAGAGAACCACAGAGACCCACAGAGATTCATAGAAACCTAAACACGTAGAGACCCACAGAGTCCCACAGAGATTCATAGAAACCTAAACACTTAGAGACCACAGAGACCCACAGAGATTCATAGAAACCTATACTCGTAGAGAACCACAGAGACCCACAGAGATTCATAGAAACCTATACTCGTAGAGAACCACAGAGATTCATAGAAACCTATACTCGTAGAGAACCACAGAGACCCACAGAGATTCATAGAAACCTATACTCGTAGAGGACCACAGAGACCCACAGAGATTCATAGAAACCTTAACTCGTAGAGACCCACAGAGTCCCACAGAGATTCATAGAAACCTATACTCGTAGAGGACCACAGAGACCCACAGAGATTCATAGAAACCTATACTCGTAGAGAACCACAGAGACCCACAGAGATTCATAGAAACCTATACTCGTAGAGAACCACAGATTCCCACAGAGATTCATAGAAACCTATACTCGTAGAGACCCACAGAGTCCCACAGAGATTCATAGAAACCTATACTCGTAGAGACCCACAGAGTCCCACAGAGATTCATAGAAACCTAAACACGTAGAGACCCACAGAGTCCCACAGAGATTCATAGAAACCTATACTCGTAGAGAACCACAGAGACCCACAGAGATTCATAGAAACCTATACTCGTAGAGACCCACAGAGTCCCACAGAGATTCATAGAAACCTATACTCGTAGAGAACCACAGATTCCCACAGAGATTCATAGAAACCTATACTCGTAGAGACCCACAGAGTCCCACAGAGATTCATAGAAACCTATACTCGTAGAGACCCACAGAGTCCCACAGAGATTCATAGAAACCCTAAACACGTAGAGACCCACAGAGTCCCACAGAGATTCATAGAAACCTATACTCGTAGAGAACCACAGAGACCCACAGAGATTCATAGAAACCTATACTCGTAGAGACCCACAGAGTCCCACAGAGATTCATAGAAACCTATACTCGTAGAGAACCACAGAGACCCACAGAGATTCATAGAAACCTAAACTCGTAGAGAACCACAGAGACCCACAGAGATTCATAGAAACCTATACTCGTAGAGAACCACAGAGACCCACAGAGATTCATAGAAACCTATACTCGTAGAGAACCACAGAGACCCACAGAGATGCATAGAAACCTATACTCGTAGAGAACCACAGAGACCCACAGAGATTCATAGAAACCTTAACTCGTAGAGACCCACAGAGTCCCACAGAGATTCATAGAAACCTATACTCGTAGAGAACCACAGAGACCCACAGAGATTCATAGAAACCTATACTCGTAGAGAACCACAGAGACCCACAGAGACCTACAGAGAGACGCGTACTCATCGAGATCCAAACTAAACATTAAAAAAATATATTTTTACCAAGCAAGGCCCCACTGAGCTGCGTAGTTTTATAGCAGCAGCCAATTTATAGCAGCAGCCAACGACTCTAAATGCGTGAGATAGATTCGAAATGCGGAGGAGGGAAATAAACGGAAGGGCCGGGAGAAAAATCCAAGCAGTGACCATCACGGGCAAAGAGAGAGAGAGAGACTCAGACTCCAAATATACGGCAGCAGGCATCGTCAGGGTAGGGATCGAACGCCACGTCCTTCCTGCCGCCCTGTGTCTCCGTTCCCGTGTCTCCCCCCCCTCCGTGTCTCTGTCCCCGTGTCTCCCCCCCGTGTTTCCCCCCCGTGTCTCCCCCCCGTGTCACCGTGTCTCTGCTCCCTCCGTGTCTCTCCTCCGTACCGGTGTGAATCGCCCATTCCCTGAAGATGGAGGCGTCCGTGCTCTCGTTCCAACCACTCCGTGATGCGTGCCTCCAAGACACCATGAAGATTCCCTTCTCCTGAGAGACACCGGGGGGGGGGGGGGGGGGAGAGAGACGCGGTGAGACACAGGGGGGAGACACGGTGAGAGACGGTAAGGGGACGTCCATGAATGACGTCACGCACCTTAATAGGGGGTAAGACAATTGTGACGATGCGTGACGATTGGAGGAGGGGGGTGGTTGAGAAATGTGACGTCACATCAAAATGCGCAACTTTAAATAAGTACAGACAACACGTTTCTACTTCATTGAATAGACTTTTTTTTAAATAGATGTTTTCTCCTACGACATCAGAGTGCAGCGCCGCATTAAATACGCAACTGCAATGTGACGATGGTTTAAAGCGATTTGAAGCGTGTTTAATTTGTTGTGTGTGACGTCATATTTGAGGAGGAGGGGGGGGGTCTGACTTTTTGTGACGCCGTGTGACGAAGAGGGGGGAAAAAATGTCCAAAATCGCGTGACGTCATTTATGGACGGACCCTAAGGCACAGGGAGACGCGGTGAGACACGGGAAAGAGACACGGGCAGGGCGGGGGGAGGGCTCACTTTGTCCACCCACGAGAGGCAGGGATCGGATCCCGAGTTGAGTTTCAGCTCCAACCAGGGCCTCATCCTCATCCTGTCAACGGGCATCCCTCCTGCAGCAGCAGCGGCGGCGGCATCATCATCAACATCATCATCAGAACCACTACCACCATCAACGCATTAATCAGCACCATCATCGTCAGCACCATCAACACCACTGGCATCCCCATCATCACAATGACCCACCCACTCACCCTCCCACTCACTCACCCACTCACTCACCCACGCAGCCACCAACTCACTCACCCACTCACCCACCCACCCACTCACCCTCCCACTCACCCACTCACTCACTCACGCACCCACTCACTCACCCACTCACTCACTCACCCACGCACCCACTCATGCACCCACTCACACACCCACCCACTCACGCACCCACTCACTCACTCACGCACCCACTCACCCACTCACTCACTCACACACCCACCCACTCAGTCACTCACCCACTCACTCAGTCACTCACTCACACACCTACCCACTCACTCACCCACCCACTCACGCGCCCACTCACTCACGCACCCACCCACTCAGTCACTCACTCACACACCTACCCACTCACTCACCCACTCACTCACGCACCCACTCACTCACTCACCCACCCACTCAGTCACTCACCCACTCACTCAGTCACTCCCTCACACACCTACCCACTCACTCACCCACTCACTCACCCACCCACTCACTCACCCACCCACCCACTCAGTCACTCACTCACTCACCCACCCACTCACTCACCCACTCACTCACTCACCCACTCAGTCACTCACTCAGTCACTCCCTCACACACCTACCCACTCACTCACCCACTCACTCACCCACTCACTCACTCACCTACCCACTCACTCACCTGGTCTTGCTACCTCACCCTCTGCAATATTCTGCACCCTATCGAGGTCGACTCAGTCTTAAATACTGCACGCTGCGCCCCGCCCAGTTCCTGCCCCGCCCCCTCCACCTCCTCCACGCCGGAGGAGAAATCCAAGAGACAAAGCTGTCCCGTTTATCACACGTGCTTCGCAAAGGGCAAGTGCTCTGAATGAGTCGGTGGGGGTGTGAGTGCGTGGGTGAGTGGGTGAGTAAGTGTTAGTGGATGAGTGGGTGGGTGAGTGAGTGTTAGTGGGTGGGTGAGTGGGTGAGTGAGTGTTAGTGGGTGAGTGAGTGTTAGTGGGTGGGTGAGTGGGCGGGTGAGTGGGTGGGTGAGTGAGTGTTAGTGGGTGGGTGAGTGGGTGAGTGAGTGTTAGTGGGTGAGTGAGTGTTAGTGGGTGGGTGAGTGGGCGGGTGAGTGGGTGGGTGAGTGAGTGTTAGTGGATGAGTGAGTGGGTGAGTGAGTGTTAGTGGGTGAGTGAGTGGGTTAGTGAGTGTTAGTGGGTGGGTGAGTGGGCGGGTGAGTGTTAGTGGGTGAGTGAGTGTTAGTGGGTGAGTGGGTGGGTGAGTGAGTGTTAGTGAGTGAGTGGGTGAGTGAGTGTTAGTGGGTGAGTGAGTGGGCGAGTGAGTGTTAGTGGGTGAGTGAGTGTTAGTGGGTGAGTGGACGGGTGAGTGTTAGTGGATGAGTGAGTGGGCGGGTGAGTGTTAGTGGGTGAGTGAGTGGGCGGGTGAGTGTTAGTGGGTGAGTGAGTGGGCGGGTGAGTGTTAGTGGGTGAGTGAGTGGGTGGGTGAGTGTTAGTGGGTGAGTGAGTGGGCGGACGAGTTTTAGTGGGTGAGTGAGTGAGTGAGTGGGCGGGTGAGTGTTAGTGGGTGGGTGAGTGGGCGGGTGAGTGTTAGTGGGTGAGTGAGTGAGTGGGTGAGTGTTAGTGGGTGAGTGAGTGGGCGGGTGCGTGTTAGTGGGTGAGTGAGTGGGCGGGTGAGTGTTAGTGGGTGAGTGAGTGAGTGGGTGAGTGTTAGTGGGTGAGTGAGTGGGCGGGTGAGTGTTAGTGGGTGAGTGAGTGGGCGGGTGAGTGTTAGTGGGTGAGTGAGTGGGTGGGTGAGTGTTAGTGGGTGAGTGAGTGGGTGAGTGAGTGTTAGTGGGTGAGTGAGTGGGTGAGTGAGTGTTAATGGGTGAGTGGGCGGGTGAGTGTTAGTGGGTGAGTGAGTGGGCGGGTGAGTGTTAGTGGGTGAGTGAGTTGGTGAGTGTTAGTGAGTGAGTGAGTGGGTGAGTGTTAGTGGGTGAGTATTCTGGGGAGCGTTGTCGCAGCGGTTAGCACAATGCTGTGCTGCGAACCCGGCGAACCGAGTTCGATTCCCGCTCACGGCCACTAGCACCAGTGACGATTATATTAACCGGTCCTGGGCCTCCCCTAGGTCGACTCAGACTCAAATGAGTACCTGGTGCGGTGTGTAGTGAACTTCGTCAGTCGGGGAGACAAAGGCGGCCGGGCGTGGTGCTGCCCAACCATCTCGTATGGCGTTCCGGCCTGAATAGGTGCTAATTGGCAACAGAACTTGCCCCAGTCTGTAAATACTACTCGGGGTATCTTTGTCCTTGAATGGGTAAGTGGGTGGGTGAGTTGGTGAGTCGGTGAGTCGGTAGGTGAGTGTGTGAGTGAGAGATTGAGTGGGTGAGTGGGTGATTGAGTGGATGAGTGGGTGATTGAGTAAGTGAGAGATTAAGTGGGTGAGTGGGTTGGTGAGTGAGTGAGTGAGAGATTGAGTGGGTGAGTGAGTGGGTGAGTGAGAGAGAGATAATTAGTGGGTGAGTGGGTGATTGAGTGAGTAAGTGAGAGATTGAGTGGGTGAGTGGGTAGGTGAGTGAGAGATTGAGTGGGTGAGTGAGTGGGTGAGTGAGAGATTGAGTGGGTGAGTGGGTTGGTGAGTGAGTGAGAGATTGAGTGGGTGAGTGAGAGATTGAGTGGGTGAGTGGGTTGGTGAGTGAGTGAGTGAGAGATTGAGTGGGTGAACGTGTGGGTGAGTGAGAGATTGGGTGGGTGAGTGGGTTGGTGAGTGAGAGATTGAGTGGGTGAGTGAGTGGGTGAGTGAGTGGGTGAGTGAGTGGGTGAGTGAGAGATTGAGTGGGTGAGTGAGAGATTGAGTGGGTGAGTGAGAGATTGAGTGGGTGAGTGGGTTGGTGAGAGATTGAGTGGATGAGTGAGTGGGTGATTGAGAGATTGAGTGGGTGAGTGGGTGATTAAGTGAGTAAGTGAGATATTGAGTGGGTGAGTGGGTGGGTGAATGTGTGAGTCAGAGATTGAGTGTGTGAGTGAGTGGGTGAGTGAGTGATTGAGTGAGTGAGTGGGAGAGTGAGAGATTGAGTGGGTGAGTGGGTGATTGGTTCTAGATTGAACATTCAGTGCTGTTGGCCTTCCGCCGAAAGAAGTTCAACGCACACAGCACCGACTCGCACCCATAGACTCAACACTCGCCGGGGCCAAAGTGTTGTTAGTAGCGAATAGTAGCAGCGGTGCCTTTTTGAAGGACCGGACTGTGGCACTGCACAAGCGGGGTGGGGTGGCCGACACCCGCCCCCCATTGTCGCTGTGTGGGGGAAGCGATTCTCGGAAGCGATTCAGCCGCTTGCAGGAAAAATAGTTGCCGAATTCAGCCGACACTTGTTTTTCCTGTTCTGTCATCCACAACCCCATACCTTCAACCGCCTCCCTCCATCCCCTCCTTCCCTTATCCCACGGACTCAACACTGCCCATAGACCCAACACTGCCCATGGACTCAACACTGCCCATAGACCCAACACTGCCCATAGACTCAACACTGCCCATAGACCCAACACTACCCATAGACCCAACACGGCCCATAGACCCAACACTGCCCATAGACTCAACACTGCCGTAGACTCAACACTGCCCATAGACTCAACACTGCCCATAGACTCAACACTGCCGTAGACTCAACACTGCCCATAGACCCAACACTGCCCATAGGCTCAACACTGCCCATAGACCCAACACTGCCCATAGACCCAACACTGCCCATAGACCCAACACTGCCCATAGACTCAACACTGCCCATAGACCCAACACTGCCCATAGACCCAACACTGTCCATAGACCCAACATTGCCCATAGACCCAACACTGCCCATAGACTCAACACTGCCCATAGACCCAACACTGCCCATAGACCCAACACTGCCCATAGACTCAACACTGCCCATAGACCCAACACTGCCCATAGACTCAACACTGCCCATAGACCCAACACTGCCCATAGACCCAACACTGTCCATAGACCCAACACTGCCCATATACTCAACACTGCCCATAGACCCAACACTGCCCATAGACTCAACACTGCCCATAGACTCAACACTGTCCATAGACCCAACACTGCCCATAGACCCAACACTGCCCATAGACTCAACACTGCCCATAGACCCAACACTGCCCTATGATTCAACACTGCCCATAGACTCAACACTGCCCATAGACCCAACACTGCCCACAGACTCAACACTGCCCATAGACTCAACACTGCCCATAGGCCCAACACTGCCCATAGACTCAACACAGCCCATAGACCCAACACTGCCCATGGACTCAACACTACCCATAGACTCAACACTACCCATAGACTCAACACTGCCCATAGACCCAACACTGCCCATAGACCCAACACTGCCCATATACTCAACACTGCCCATAGACCCAACACTGCCCATAGACCCAACACTGCCCATAGACTCAACACTGCCCATAGACCCAACACTGCCCATAGACCCAACACTGTCCATAGACCCAACACTGCCCATAGACCCAACACTGCCCATAGACTCAACACTGCCCATAGACCCAACACTGCCCATAGACCCAACACTGCCCATAGACTCAACACTGCCCATAGACCCAACACTGCCCATAGACTCAACACTGCCCATAGACCCAACACTGCCCATAGACCCAACACTGTCCATAGACCCAACACTGCCCATATACTCAACACTGCCCATAGACCCAACACTGCCCATAGACTCAACACTGCCCATAGACTCAACACTGTCCATAGACCCAACACTGCCCATAGACCCAACACTGCCCATAGACTCAACACTGCCCATAGACCCAACACTGCCCTATGATTCAACACTGCCCATAGACTCAACACTGCCCATAGACCCAACACTGCCCACAGACTCAACACTGCCCATAGACTCAACACTGCCCATAGACCCAACACTGCCCATAGACTCAACACAGCCCATAGACCCAACACTGCCCATGGACTCAACACTACCCATAGACTCAACACTACCCATAGACTCAACACTGCCCATAGACCCAACACTGCCCATAGACCCAACACTGCCCATATACTCAACACTGCCCATAGACCCAACACTGCCCATAGACTCAACACTGCCCATAGACTCAACACTGTCCATAGACCCAAGACTGCCCATAGACCCAACACTGCCCATAGACTCAACACTGCCCATAGACCCAACACTGCCCATAGACCCAACACTGCCCATAGACCCAACACTGCCCATGGACCCAACACTGCCCATAGACTCAACACTACCCATAGACTCAACACTGCCCATAGACCCAACACTGCCCATAGACGCAACACTGCCCATAGACCCAACACTGCCCATAGACTCAACACTGCCCATAGACCCAACACTGCCCATAGACTCAACACTACCCATAGACTCAACACTACCCATAGACTCAACACTGCCCATAGACCCAACACTGCCCATAGACCCAACACTGCCCATAGACCCAACACTGCCCATGGACCCAACACTGCCCATAGACTCAACACTACCCATAGACTCAACACTGCCCATAGACTCAACACTGCCCATAGACTCAACACTACCCACGGACTCTACACTGCCCATAGACCCAACACTGCCCATAGACCCAACACTGCCCATAGACTCAACACTACCCATAGACTCAACACTGCCCATAGACCCAACACTGTTCATAGACTCAACACTGCCCATAGACCCAACACTGCCCATAGACCCAACACTGCCCATAGACTCAACACTACCCATAGACTCAACACTACCCATAGACTCAACACTGCCCATAGACCCAACACAGCCCATAGGCCCAACACTGCCCATAGACCCAATATTGCCCATGGACCCAACACTGCCCATAGACCCAACACTGCCCATAGACTCAACACTGCCCATAGACTCAACACTGTCCATAGACCCAACACTGCCCATAGACCCAACACTGCCCATAGACTCAACACTGCCCATAGACCCAACACTGCCCTATGATTCAACACTGCCCATAGACTCAACACTGCCCATAGACCCAACACTGCCCACAGACTCAACACTGCCCATAGACTCAACACTGCCCATAGACCCAACACTGCCCATAGACTCAACACAGCCCATAGACCCAACACTGCCCATGGACTCAACACTACCCATAGACTCAACACTACCCATAGACTCAACACTGCCCATAGACCCAACACTGCCCATAGACCCAACACTGCCCATATACTCAACACTGCCCATAGACCCAACACTGCCCATAGACTCAACACTGCCCATAGACTCAACACTGTCCATAGACCCAACACTGCCCATAGACCCAACACTGCCCATAGACTCAACACTGCCCATAGACCCAACACTGCCCATAGACCCAACACTGCCCATAGACCCAACACTGCCCATGGACCCAACACTGCCCATAGACTCAACACTACCCATAGACTCAACACTGCCCATAGACCCAACACTGCCCATAGACGCAACACTGCCCATAGACCCAACACTGCCCATAGACTCAACACTGCCCATAGACCCAACACTGCCCATAGACTCAACACTACCCATAGACTCAACACTACCCATAGACTCAACACTGCCCATAGACCCAACACTGCCCATAGACCCAACACTGCCCATAGACCCAACACTGCCCATGGACCCAACACTGCCCATAGACTCAACACTACCCATAGACTCAACACTGCCCATAGACTCAACACTGCCCATAGACTCAACACTACCCACGGACTCTACACTGCCCATAGACCCAACACTGCCCATAGACCCAACACTGCCCATAGACTCAACACTACCCATAGACTCAACACTGCCCATAGACCCAACACTGTTCATAGACTCAACACTGCCCATAGACCCAACACTGCCCATAGACCCAACACTGCCCATAGACTCAACACTACCCATAGACTCAACACTACCCATAGACTCAACACTGCCCATAGACCCAACACAGCCCATAGGCCCAACACTGCCCATAGACCCAATATTGCCCATGGACCCAACACTGCCCATAGACTCAACACTACCCATAGACTCAACACTACCCATAGACTCAACACTGCCCACGGACTCAACACTACCCATAGACCAAACACTGCCCATAGACCCAACACTGCCCGTAGACTCAACACTACCCATAGACTCAACACTGCCCATAGACCCAACACTGCCCATATACTCAACACTGCCCATAGACCCAACACTGCCCATAGACCCAACACTGCCCATATACACCACTGCCCACAGACTCACCACTGCCCATAGACTCAACACTCAACCAAGAAAATGAATCCTTGCAGTCACGAAAGCTATAAATCGAAATTTAACTGCCTCTACAGGGAGGATGTCCACGTAACTTTGAGATCCTTCAACAAACTCCGGGATAAAAAGGCTAAGCTAATCAAGTCTCTCACCTTTCTGAAGAGATGCTACGACTCTAAGCTTAAAATACGCTGCCAAGCTTAGCAGTGTTCATTAGGACGCTGTCTTTCCGACAGCTGTGTTCTTCACCTGAGGACGGCTGCTTGCGTTGTGGCCGAAACGTCGAGAATTTAATTGTTTACTTTTAATTATTTTATTATTTTTCTTCTACGTGACTTTACAGAAAGAACCAAGAATATGAATACTGCCCAGAGACTTAACATTGAAACCCATAGACTCAATACTGCACCTTAGACTCATACTGTCCACAGACTCAACACTGCCCATAGACTAAACAATGCTCATAGATATATTCTTAGTTTTTTCGGTAAAGTCACGTTGAAGAGAAACAACAAAATAATAAAATATATAAAACAATAAAACATTCTCACGACGTTTCGACCATAACTCAAACGGTCATCTTCAGGTGTGTTGGTTTGCATAAATTTATTTTTAAACGGCGCATTTATTTATTTATAAAAAACGTTAGCGTCACGCGCAGCGATTTGGCAGTTTACCCAGGACTAGTCCATCTATATTTTGAAAAGAGGAGGGGGGAGACGAAATTTTTTATAATGTATGCTGTCTGAAAGCCACTGTAAGCGTGAACAATCAATTAAGAACTGAAATGGTTTATCAAATCTTTCCAATGATTGCTAAGATAGAATCCATCTTCTCGGTTGAAATTGTCTCTGTGCTTGTATATGTGGATAGCCTCATGAACGAATCTCTCATGGAAGCCAGATGGCTTACAAAGAACCTCTGTCTTGGAAAAGTCAATGGCATGTGAGCCTACTGAAAAAAATGCTCATAGACCCAACACTGCACTATAGACTCACACTTGCCCATAGACTCAACACTCACTGTAGACTCACCCCGTCCATATGTAGTGAGTCCAACTGAGTCGCAGACGTTATCTCGGGAGAAACACTATTTATTAACACCAACACGTAAAGTAACACGAACTACGCTCGGGTCTCGAATGCTCATCTAGCCACGCTACGGCAGCACTAGACACGGTTACCTATCCCGGTCTGGACCACAAGCTGGGTCCCGGACCGCGTGGCTAGAGGCTTATTCTCCCCCGACGTGGATCTTCCAACACCGACACTTGAAGAAGAACCCCGAGCTCTCGTTACACTGCTCCCGGGTCGCGGCTGGCTCCGCCCTCGGCGCCGCCCACCTTCCAGGCTCCTCGAGCGCCTTCTCGAATGTTCCCGAGAGCCCCTCAGGACCAAGTGACCGCCCCTCAGCCCCCGTCCACCTGTGGCCCCCCTCCAGTATTGTGCGGTCACGTGACAACAGTGCAGCTAGTGTCATGCCCCAGAGTAACCCTGCCTGGCTGACCCCTCCCTCTCGATCCCCCACAGGGAGCCGGCACCACACATGCCGCTAGGGTCGGTACCGCAGCCCATAACCCGGGCTGCCCGTAATGACGTTAGCGGCCGTGACTTCGCAAGCCCGGCGCCATGCAGTGACAAGTACAGTCACTCCACATAGACTCGCCCTGCCCATAGACTCGCCCTCCCCATGGACTCACACTGCCCATAGACACACTCTGATGATGTATGCTTTGTTGACCACAAGTACGTGTCGATAATTCAGACTTGACCCCTTGCAAAAGGTATCTATTTCGTGTTTGTCTGTTCGCGGGAGGGTCGCGACTGCATTTATGTTTTTTTTACGGATGTCCCTCGGCTTTGGGGTTGCTATGCCTGTCCACCCAGTTCCAGTTGCTGTATGTCAGCCGGGACGGCTGTTTTTTTTAACAAGTGGGGGGGGAGGGGGGGCTGATGTAGTGTAATATCGCCGGCTGATGACCGGCAGCGGCAACTGTGGTGGACAAAGAGTACACACGCCGGTCAGCATATACACGGTGTGTGTGTCGGCAGAGCAGAGGGACTGGGGCAAGCTCCATGGAGGGCCCCATCTGGAAGCCCCATGAACCTGCTGAAGGGAGGCACGGCCAGGGCGGAGCCAGGCCACGCTGGTAGCATAAAAGGGGCCGAGAGCGGGGAGCTCGAGGCTGCCGGTTCTGGGATTGGATCGTCTCGTCGTTGCTGCCGTCTTCACTCGATATTGCGCTGCTAGACAGTTGTTGGCTCTCTCCGTCAGCGCCGTCGGTGTTAGACGGCTAGTGTTGTGTATAGGCTAGCGACGGTAGTGTGTGTGCAGGCAAGATCGTGAGTGTTCAATAACTAAGGTGCCTCGACAAACCTCGTCTCCGACTTACTGACACCAACTACACTTTGGTACCGGCAAAAAAAGCGCCATGATACTGACCCATTGATTTGGGTCCAGGGCACGCGATGTTTCCGCAGATCCACCAGGTAAAGACGAGGCTCCAAACTGACGATGTCGCTGTTTTAGTGAGCTCAGAACTCCCTCCACGTTGTGCACTCAAATTCAGCAGCCGCTTTCAGATTCGAACTTGCGACGGTGACACCGCCAACCTCTGAATCATTCATCTTTTGATTCCACCGTCGGCAGGAACTAATGCATTTATGCATTCCATCAAGGTCCCTAAGATCTTCCAATCTCCAACTGCTGAGCACTCCCGGGTCTAGGGTTGTGCTCTTTTGGTGATCGGTTCTTTTGTTAGCGTACCATCCACAAGATATGGAACGCCTTGACACTTGAAATTAGGAATTCGGAATCGGTAGATATATTTAAATCTGCTTTGAAAACCCATTTCTTTAAAGTGGCCTTCCCTCTTTAGTTTGGTCAGTTGCCCTGGTTCTGTTTTTTTTTCCTGATTTCCATGCATTGCGCATTGGGATCCTAGAATGGAACACGCATTACACATTTTAATTATTATTATTAAAACAGAGCCAGTCAATCGTCATCGGGGTCGGGTGCTTCTGTACGGCAACAGGCTATGAAGCTTTCGTGGTTCAGCCTGCTCATGGAGATGTTCCATCTTCCGATCGCTGCGACATCATGAGAGCTGATTTTTTTTTCTTCCCAAAAGTATTTTATCATGAACAAGACGATTCAGGTACACACAGAGGATATGGAAGAGGTTTGACACCACTGTTTAAATACACTCTGCCAACCCTTGGTGTTTTCCTAAGCTCTGATATCCCTGTAGGAGAAGGGGAAAAAGGGAGGGGGTGGGGGGGTGTCTAAATGCTCTCATGAATGCCCTTAGGAATGAATGCCCACTGGAGGAGAGGTAGTCAAGGGGTTCCATGTTTAGTGACAAGCTTCGCTGCACATCGGCGAGGGGAGGCCCGTGACGCCCATTGCCTTCCGCAGCGCGCTTGTCTCAGTCACAGCGGTCCGTGCTTACGTGCGCTTCTCAATTATTTTTCCGACGTTTTTAGTAAAAGTAAATATGACATTGGCCGAACGTCGCTGTTGCATCACCATATAGACACAGGGAATTCCACCCCCATTTGGCAAAACCCGTATAGGTTGAGCCCGACGGAGAAGGAACACATTCGTGGTTCTTTCGGTAAAGTCAAGTAGATAGAAAACAAAAATCTAAATTAAGCAAAAAACCCACGACGTTTCAATCGCAACACGAGCGGTCTTCTTCAGGTGGAGAGAAAAAAATCTACGTCACGTAGATAATCTAGATATCTACGTGACTTTACCGAAAGACCCAAAGAATATTCATTCCTGCTGTCACGAAAGTTTTAAGTCAATATGTCATTGTGTTTGCTCGTTCATTTGAGGGCTGTTTTTGTAAGAATGCGGGCAGCTAATTTTAAATTTAAACCCCAAAAATGCCACCTCCTTCAAAATCTGTTCGCTACCTGGGCCACATTGTAAGCGATTCAGGGATAACTATGGATCCTGAGAAACGTGCGTGTGTGCGCACATGGCCGACCCCCACAACGGTGGGTGAAGTACGCAGATTTGTGGGGTTTGCCTCTTATTACCACCGGTTCATGCCCAACTTTGCTACTATTGCAAAACCTCTCCACTTACTCATGGCTAAGGGCCAAAAATTATGATGGGGGAAGGAGGAGGCGTTTATTGCCTTACAGGATGGGTTGGTTACGGCACCTCCCCTGCGATACCCTGACTTTTCATTGCCCTTCATCCTAGACACGGACGCTAGTGATACTGGAATTAGGCGCCGTGTTGTCTCAGGTTGTGAACGGCGTAGGGAAGGTTGTGGCTTGTGGCAGCCGAATATTGTCCCCAGCTGAGCAGCGCTACTGTGTGACGTGTCGTGAATTTTTGGCCATCGTTTTCTTTGTCCAGCAGTATCGTTCGTACCTCTATGGCAGGGAGTTTGAGGTCCGCACGGTTCACGCGGCGCCACAGTATGCGTTGAGGGTCAAACAGACATCCGGGAAGCTCTTCTGGTGGTTAGAGGTCCTCCAGGACTATTCCTTCCGAGTCCTTTACAGGAAAGGCGTTCGTCACGCTAGCGCGGATGCTTTATCGCGTCTGCCGCCAGAGAACCGATGTGCGTGTCTCACGAGTGGGGAGCGATGTAAACCGGCTGAGACAGGCATCTCCTCGGCTGTTGTGGTGGCAGCGGACGTCCTGCACATAGAAGTCGCTGCTGCATGCGACAGCACACTTGGTCTCGCACACACTGAGTGGGGCCGTCTCCAGGTAGAGGACACCTCTTTACTTAAAATGAGGCGCCAAGTCAGGAACCTTGATGGTAGGGGAGGGCGTCGAGCATTGTCCTCTGTGATCCTAAAGAGGGGTCTCTTGATGCAATGGGACGGCAGATTGCAAAGGTTTAATATCGTCGTGCCCACTGTTCTGCGGGGCAGAGTTATATCGGCCACGCACGAGTGCTTGATGCAATTTGGTGTCCAAAAGATGCTATAGATCCTTCAACTTCACTTCTTTTGGCCCGGGATGGCAGGGGACGTTTATAATGTTTTGAAGGGATGTACGGAGTGCGCTCACCGTAAACCTCCACGGAGGATGGCCTGTCCACCCTTGAAATCGATGACAGTAGCCCGTGTTAACGAACTCGTCGCACTCGACGTGCTCGGACTGTTTCATACCACCCCGCGGGGAAATAAATATTTGTTGGTTGGGGTGGAGTACCTCTTGCACTGGCCCGTGGCGTGGCCAGTGCCAGATCAGTCCGCCGCAATGATCACGGCGCATTCCTGCACGGCTATGTGTTGGATAAGGGGGCTCCGGAATGCCTCCTTATGGACCAGGGCAAAAATGTATCCTCCAAACTATTGAAGGAGGTTTGCGATCTGTTGGGGACCAAGAAGGAGCACACGTCACTCTATAACCCTCAGACGGATGGGTGGAACGGCTACACAAGACTCTGACATCGATGTTGTGTCAGCAGGTCAATGAAGCACAGTCCGACTGGGATGTACACATTCCGGATGTTCTCGCAGTCTACAGATCGCCCCCTCATGCTTCCACCGGGTTCTCTCCATTCCTCCTCATGTATGGTAGGGAGCAGGATCCCCCGATTGATATTAAATTGAACCTGGAGCGGCGAAATAAGAATATCCCGAATCCCATGCAACTAACCCTGCAACAGTTGTCCGAAGCGTGTGAGGCGTCCCGGGGGATCTCGGCCTTGCGGCAGGCGACCAGTGAGTGGCTCGTGGGGCACCGTGAATCAGGCACCGATTAGACGCCGGGTTATATGTCTTGGCTTCACTGCCCTCAAGTTCCGGTGGGTATGTCCCCTAAATTATACAAGCCTTTGAAGGGCCCAATTGAAGTTGTGGAGCTTAACAGTCCTCAATGTGCACGGTATTCGGCTCGGCCTCAGGCGCTGGTTTGTTTATACGTCGCGACTAAAACGGTTTTTTTTGCCTGCCGGAATCCTTTCATCTCCACCTCCCAAGGTCCATGTGTCTGGAGTGTCCGACGAGCTGGGGCGTGCGTCCACTGAGATCGTGCCTCAGCGGAGTTCTGCTCTTCCAGAGGCTCCGAGCATCTGACGCCCTCGACATCACCGGTGACGTCGAGCCATTGCCTACTCCTTCTCAGCTTGCCGTTTCTTCTCCTCGGGAGGGGCCGTGCCCATTAGGCCATCTTCATGTAGTCCCCGGGATCTCCAGGGAGACCACACCCACCCCGCCCTGGGGGTCCGGCGACAAGGACCCGTTCGAAGACTGTACGCTTCAAATGACCCTCTTCCTGAGTGGTATATCCAGGTCCTGTCTGTTGGTGGTCACACATGCAAGTCGGATGGGTCGGGCTCTTCTTGTGCTTGCGGGTAGTGACACGCAGACGGGGGGGGGGGGGGGGCTGGGGGGGGGTTTGGTTGTGCTTCGGTCCGGAGGTTGGGTCTGCCCTTGTATATTGCTAATGGTTTTCTTCTCTCTCTCTCCCATTAGCGGATATTGTATATATTGTAATTATGGTATTCATTGTTCGTTCAGGCTTGTTGGTTATTGTTGCACACATTCTTTTTGTGTGTTATTGTTAAGGAGGCACTTTAATTGTTCATCGTTGGTTACACTTCGGGGTTAGTTATCAGCCGGGATGGCTGAGTTTTATAAAGGGGGGGGGGGTGGTGGGGGGGTGATGTAGAGACGGTTAAAGGGCCACTATGGCGTGGGTGCCATCTAGGGTCACAAGCCCGGATTTGGGTGCCTTATCTGGTCAAATTGAAACAAGTTAAGTATATGGGTCTGTATGTAGCTCCGTGGGTCTCGTATGTGTCTCCATGTATCACCAGGCGTTTAGATTATAATTTAGCTGATGGTTTACATTTCCACGTGGTGATGATGATGATGATGATATCAGCCACTTCGTTGAGCCGCTCTCATTTGTGATGGCCAAGTCGCTTCTGACAAAAGATGCCAATAGCTCAGTGGGCTTTACCTGGTGAAATAAAATAGTTGCGCTTTAATTAGTTTCTTTTTTTGTAATGATTTGTTTACCTTTGCTATATGTACTCCCTATCGTGTTTGTGAATTGTAACGTTCTGACCCCCATGCCCCTACCGGACATCTGTGAATAAGCTTCATATCTTATAGGATTCCTTTAGTATAAGGGTGCCGCGTTGGCTTCGAGATGTTATCTCCCTCGCCTGGTATGCAGGAGGTCGTGGGTTCGATCCCGACCCTGACGCCTGCTGTATATTTGGAGTTTGCGTGTCTCTCTCCCCGTGGTCGCATTGCTTTTTCTCCACGTCCTCTGGTTTTCCCCTTCCATATTTAGAATCAATGTCATGCTTTTAGTCTTTTAGAGTATTTGGCTGCTATTATATATTTCCACACGATAAACCACTTTGTTGAGCAATCATTTGTGGCCAGCACCACGCCCGACCACCTTTGTCTCACCAGTGGTGATGTTTACTACACACCACACCAGGTACTCATTTGAGGCTGAGTCGACCCAGGGGAAGCCCGGGACCGGTTCAGATATTCGTCACTGGTGTTGCCCGTGAGCGGAATCGAACTCGGTTCGCCGGATTCATAGCGCAACGTGCTAACCGCTACACCACCGCTCTCCAGGTACACAGGGCACACAATAATCAAATATTCCTCTATAGCCTCTAACAAACTGTGATGTTAGTGAGCACCTATGAAGGCCGGCACGGCACATGAGAAGGTGGGTGGCCAACACCACTCCCGGGCGTCTTTGTCTCCCCAGTGACGATGTTTACACACCGCACTAAGTACTGATTTGGGGCTGAGTCGACCTAGGGGAGGCCCAGGATCCATTAAAACAATCGTCACTGGTGTTGGTCACGAACAGGAATCGAACTCGGGTCGCCGGGTTGGTAGCGCAGCCCGCTAACCATTGCACTACCGCTCCCCATACACACACACAGGGGCACACGTGTACACACACACACACACGCACATGCATACACACATATTCACTTTCACACATACACACGTGTGCACGCACACACACATAGACTCATCCCCAGTCCGAGGCTGACTCATTGCATAATCCGGAGGATTCCTCTGCTGAACAAAATAGTTCCGCGGTTCAGTTTAAAAGTTGTGAGTTCGTGAAAGCTGGTCCATACATGCGGCTGTTCGTAAGTGCAGGTGTTCGTAAGTGCAGGTGTTCGTAAGTGCAGGTGTTCGTAAGTTCAGGTGTTCGTAAGTGCAGGTGTTCGTAAGTCGGGTTTTTGTAAGTCGAGGACTGCGTCGATAGCTCAGTGGGCCTTACCTGGTAAAATATAAGAGTTTACTTGTTAAGTTGTCTTGGCATAGTTACAGAAGTGGTTTGCCATTGCCTTCGTCTGGATTTGTTTATAATTTTCTCTCTGACCCTTACCATGGGCAAAGACACCAGATGCGGGAAGTACGGCAAAAATCAATCGCACGGTGTTTCTCGTCACGTTATTTGAAAATCAGCGGAATCAGCAAATCCGTGCTCCACAAACTCGTAGTGAGATCTTTATCGACATACGCGAGGCAATTTTCGGAATAACTCCATCGGCTATGCGACATACGCCCCACCCTAGCCTGGCACTGCGACACGATGACATTGCCAGCAGCCAGTGCGGTATGGTAACTACTCGTGTGCTACACTGTACGGCATCCTCTCAAAACGCAACTACTGCGTAGCTACAAGTATTTTAAAGGAAGTATATATCTATCATATAATTAAATGCCCCACCCCCCCTCCCATTCCTCCGCCTCTGATCTCTGCACCTGATGGGTTTAGTGAAGACGTCATCTTGTTCTATTTACGACCGGAAGCAGGTGCACTGCTCAACTATTCTGGCAAATCGTCCGATGATGCTGGATGTGATATTTCCAGCGAAACTGTGGGGGCCGACATCCACCCCACCGTCCTCGCGAGGCAGGTGGGGCGCGACGTCCGCCCCTTCTGCTCCCTCCTCCACCGCGTCGGTTGGCTCCTGCCGGGCCTCCGCCGACCGAGTGATCGGGCCCCCCACGCTAGCGCCCTCTCTGACACTCCGTGCTGCTGGCTCACAGCCGCACGAAGTTAACCCACACACCCGCGGACGCAACAGCTAACGCTAACGCAGCGGAGAGCGGCACGCTAGCGCCCACACCTGCGAGCGATTACCTCACCGCGCGCCCGTGCGCGCGGCTCCGCGTCCAACTCTCGCAGCGCGTCTTCCCGCGCAGTCGCTCCACGCACAAATCACAGACACCGCACCGATGCTCTGTGCTAACGTTTATTCGTGGCACAAATGCACACCACCTGGGGGAATATTTTGTAAGAAGAGCCTAGCCTACTGCTGCCTAAGTGCCCAGCCACTCGAACGCCCTTCCACACACCTCGAAGCTGCACTCACAGCGTCGCACGGACGCTGTGAGAGTCGGAGGGAGAAGGACGAGAGAAAACTTTACCTATCGCAGCCTCGTAGCGGCACTCGCCGGCATCACATGGATGCCGCGAGCGGCTCGAGGAGACAGGACGGCAGGGAGTGGGTCTTGGCGGACCAGAGGTTGAAGACGAGAGACCGAGAGTCGTCCCGGGCTCCCCTTTTTATGCCTCTAACTTCAAAGGCCCGGGGTGACGTTGTACCGCGTGGCCAATCGGGCGCCTACCTGTGATTATCGCCCATTTGGACCTTTTTGCTATGGGGAGGACTGCTGCTCCGCGTCCCCATTGTTCTCCCGTGCTCATTCATTCCGAGCTCATGGTCTGCTCTTCTTGTCTAACATTCCACCCTCAGCCCCTCCCGATGTAGTAAATGACTCATCGCGGCTGGCCCGGTGAACCTTTTTCGCGCCCATACAATTTGTAAGCCAGCTCAGGGGCAGCGCAATGTGACCTGTCCCGCGAGGGTCGGCCAATCACCTGGCACCGGGAAACCGCGGGACTTTCCTTCTCGGGACCCTTCGGGTTAAAACCCGTCGTGCCAGGAAATCCCTCGCCAGGACACTACGTGTGTTGCGCTGCGTGTGGGTGCTCAGTGTGTGTGCTCAGCGTGTTTGGCCAGGGGGGGAGTTGCGGCGCTGCCGAGTTGCTTCGAGGCCGTGGCACCACAAAACGTCGTATTCAAAGTGTAAACGCTGTGGATTTACTCTCCAACACACCGGTGGGCTGAAGTAGTAACCATTTTGTGCGTTGTTTACGTGATGAACCTTACTGGCTGAAGCGGCTGGTGGAGGGTTACGGCAGATTTATACTTACGTGATCTAACCCAAAAACCTTTTTTTATGAGTATATTTGAGTTGACATGATTTTCTTTTTAATTTAACGTATTATATTGTGTGTACATGCATTGTGTTGATATAGGCTAGGATGATATAGGCGATTATGTCTGCAAGTGTATGTGAAATCCACTAACCCCCTCCTTTACCATTATTTCTTATGGGAAAATTGCTTTAGACCTACGCGATTTTGAGATATGCGCGATTTTCCGAATCTATCGCGTATGTCAAGGAGTGCCTGTAAACATAACGTCGTGTACAAGACTGTACGCGTATCACTGGAGACTGGGAACACCGCGTGACCTGGGACCCGGGCTGAGCTGCTTGGGAGACGAGACGGAGACGAGACAGAGAAGAGACAGAGACAAGACGGAGACGAGATTGAGACAAGACAGAGACAAGGCAGAGACAAGTTTGAGACAAGGCAGAGACGAGATAGAGACAAGCCAGAGACGAGATTTAGACGACGGAGATAAACTCTTTGGTTTTTTCAGTAAAGTCACGTAGGTAAAATAAAATAAAAGAAGCCATCCAGATATACAAACACGGACACAACTTCAACCGAGAGGATGGTTTCAAATTGAGCAACCATTGGAAAGATGTTATAAATCAAGTCAAACGTTAGCTGCCTTATAATTGTACAGCCATTTCCATCTCTCAGTGGGTTGTATGCCAAACGTTAGCTGCCTTATAATTGTACAGCCATTTACATTGCTTTCTAACAAAAAATGGGGCTGTACTCGCTTTGGTGCAGTGCACCACCCCTCCCCCCGAACCCCCTGCAGCATAAAAAAAAAGGCGGCTTAACTCAGCCCTCCCCCCACCCACGTCCCTTTCTGGCTCCTCCCCCGCTCCCTTAACCTGTATATATAATCCGGCTGTCTCAGAGCTGTCCACTCGACACAGATATTCTGCCGTGACTATTCCACCTGAAGGTGGAGGCTTGTGTTGCCTCCGAAACGTCGAGATTTAATGTAGTTGTTTTCTTTTCTTTTACCTACGTGACTTTACCGAAAAAAAAACAAAGAGTATGAATCCTTGCAGTCACGAAAGCTTCAAATCTAGAATTAAGATTGAGACAAGGCAGAGACGAGATTGAGACAGTCCAGATACGAGACAGAGACGAGAGGGCTCTGTGTGCGTTCTTCAGCAGGAGCAGCGGCAGCGTCATTGCAAGCAGTGCAGTCACGACGCTGTTCGGGAATCTCGCTCAACCGCGATCAGTCGCATGACCACAGGGGGAGGAGGGCGGATGGGCGAACTTCGCACCCCGGGAAGACTCCGCACCTTGGTGAAAACTCCACACCTTGGTGAAGACTCCGCACCTTAGTGAAGACTCCACACCTTGGTGAAGACTCCGCACCTTGGTGAAGACTCCGCACCTTGGTGAAGACTCCGCACCTTGGTGAAGACTCCGCACCTTGGTGAAGACTTCGCACCTTGGTGAAGACTCCGCACCTTGGTGAAGACTCCGCACCTTGGTGAAGACTCCGCACCTCGCTGAAGACTCCGCACCTTGGTGAAGACTCCGCACGTCGCTGAAGACTCCGCACCTTGGTGAAGACTCCGCACCTTGGTGAAGACTCCGCACCTTGGTGAAGACTCCGCACCTTGGTGAAGACTCCGCACCTTGGGGAAGACTCCGCACCCCGGTGAAGACTTCGCACCTTGGTGAAGACTCCGCACCTTGGTGAAGACTCCGCACCTTGGTGAAGACTCCGCACCCAGGTGAAGACTAAGCACTTTGGTGAAGACTCCGCACCTTGGTGAAGACTCCGCACCTTGGGGAAGACACCGCACCTTGGTGAAGACTCCGCACCTTGGTGAAGACTCCGCACACCGGTGAAGACTTCGCACCTTGGTGAAGACTCCGCACCTTGTTGAAGACTCCGCACCTCGGTGAAGACTCTGCACCTTGGGGAAGACTCCGCACCCCGGTGAAGACTTCGCCCCTTGGTGAAGACTCCGCACCTTGAGGAAAACTCCGCACCTTGGTGAAGACTCCGCACCTTGGTGAAGACTGAGCACCTTGGTGAAGACTCCGCACCTTGGTGAAGACTCCGCACCTTGGTAAAGACTCCGCACCTAGGTGAAGACTCCGCACCTTGGGGAAGACTCCGCACCTCGCTGCAGTCTCCGCACCTTGGTGAAGACTCCGCACCTTGGTGAAGAATCTGCACCTTGGTGAAGACTCCGCACCCCGGTGAAGACTTCGCACCTTGAGGAAGACTTCGCACCTTGAGGAACACTCCGAACCCCGGTGAAGACTCCGCACCTTGGTGAAGATTTCGACCCCGGTGAAGACTTCGCACCTCGGGGAAGATTCCGCACCTTGGGGAAGACTCCGCACCTCGGTGAAGACTCCGCACCTTGGTGAAGACTCCGCACCTTGGTGAAGACTAAGCACCTTGGTGAAGACTCCGCACCTTGCTGCAGTCTCCGCACCTTGGTGAAGACTCCGCACCTTGGTGAAGACTCCGCACCTTGGTGAAGACTCCACACCTTGGTGAAGACTTCGCACCTTGGGGAAGACTCCGCACCTTGGGGAAGACTCCGCACCTTGGGGAACACTCCACACCCCGGTGAAGACTCCACACCTTGGGGAAGACTCCGCACCTTGAGGAAGACTCCGCACCTTGGTGAAGACTCCGCACCTTCGTGAAGACTCCGCACCCCGGTGAAGACTCCGCATCTTGGTGAAGACTCCGCACCTTGGTGAAGACTCCGCACCTCGCTGTAGACTCCACACCTTGGTGAAGACTCCGCACCTTGGTGAAGACTCCGCACCTTGGTGAAGACTCCGCACCTTGGGGAAGACTCCGCACCCCGGTGAAGACTTCGCACCTTGGTGAAGACTCCGCACCTTGGTGAAGACTCCGCACCTTGGTGAAGACTCCGCACCCAGGAGAAGACTAAGCACCTTGGTGAAGACTCCGCACCTTGGTGAAGACTCCGCACCTTGGGGAAGACACCGCACCTTGGTGAAGACTCCGCACCTTGGTGAAGACTCCGCACACCGGTGAAGACTTCGCACCTTGGTGAAGACTCCGCACCTTGTTGAAGACTCCGCACCTCGGTGAAGACTCCGCCCCTTGGTGAAGACTCCGCATCTTGGTGAAGACTCCGCACCTTGGTGAAGACTCTGCACCTCGGTGAAGACTCCGCACCTTGTTGAAGACTCCGCACCCCGGGGAAGACTCCGCACCTTGGTGAAGACTCCGCATCTTGGTGAAGACTCCGCACCTTGGTGAAGACTCTGCACCTCGGTGAAGACTCCGCACCTTGAGGAAAACTCCGCACCTTGGTGAAGACTCCGCACCTTGGTGAAGACTGAGCACCTTGGTGAAGACTCCGCACCTTGATGAAGACTCCGCACCTTGGTAAAGACTCCGCACCTAGGTGAAGACTCCGCACTTTGGGGAAGACTCCGCACCTCGCTGCAGTCTCCGCACCTTGGTGAAGACTCCGCACCTTGGTGAAGACTCTGCACCTCGGTGAAGACTCCGCACCTTGAGGAAAACTCCGCACCTTGGTGAAGACTACGCACCTTGGTGAAGACTGAGCACCTTGGTGAAGACTCCGCACCTTGGTGAAGACTCCGCACCTTGGTAAAGACTCCGCACCTAGGTGAAGACTCCGCACTTTGGGGAAGACTCCGCACATCGCTGCAGTCTCCGCACCTTGGTGAAGACTCCGCACCTTGGTGAAAACTCCGCACCTCGGGGAAGACTCCGCACCTTGGTGAAGACTCCGCCCCTTGGTGAAGACTCCGCACCTTGGTGAAGACTCTGCACCTTGGTGAAGACTCTGCACCTTGGTGAAGACTCCGCACCCCGGTGAAGACTTCGCACCTTGAGGAAGACTTCGCACCTTGAGGAACACTCCGAACCCCGGTGAAGACTTCGCACCTTGGTGAAGACTTCGCACCTCGGGGAAGACTCCGCACCTTGGTGAAGACTTCGCACCTTGGGGAAGACTCCGCACCTTGGTGAAGACTCCGCACCTTGGTGAAGACTCTGCACCTTGGTGAAGACTCCGCACCTTGGGGAAGACTTCGCACCTTGAGGAAGACTCCGCACCTTGGTGAAGACTCCGCAGCTTGGTGAAGACTCCGCACCCCGGTGAAGACTCCGCACCTTGGTGAAGACTCCGCACCTTGGTGAAGACTCCGCACCCCGGTGAAGACTCCGCACCCCGGTGCAGACTCCGCACCTTGGTGAAGACTTCGCAACTCGGTGAAGACTTCGCACCCCGGGGAAGACTCCGCACATCGGTGAAGACTCCGCACCTTGGGGAAGACTCCGCATCTTGGTGAAGACTCCGCACCTTGGTGAAGACTCCGCACCTTGTTGAAGACTTCGCAACTCGGTGAAGACTTCGCACCCCGGGGAAGACTCCACACCTTGGGGAAGACTCCGCACCTTAAGGAAGACTCCGCACCTTGGTGAAGACTCCGCACCTTGTGGAAGACTCCGCACTTTGGTGAAGACTCCGCACCTTGATGAAGACTCCGCAACTCGGTGAAGACTTCGCACCCCCGGGAAGACTCCACACCTTGGGGAAGACTCCGCACCTTGAGGAAGACTCCGCACCCCGGTGAAGACTCCGCACCTTGGTGAAGACTCTGCACCTTGGTGAAGACTCTGCACCTTGGTGAAGACTCCGCACCCCGGTGAAGACTTCGCACCTTGAGGAAGACTCCGCACCTTGGTGAAAACTCCGCACCTCGGGGAAGACTCCGCACCTTGGTGAAGACTCCGCCCCTTGGTGAAGACTCCGCACCTTGGTGAAGACTCTGCACCTTGGTGAAGACTCTGCACCTTGGTGAAGACTCCGCACCCCGGTGAAGACTTCGCACCTTGAGGAAGACTTCGCACCTTGAGGAACACTCCGAACCCCGGTGAAGACTTCGCACCTTGGTGAAGACTTCGCACCTCGGGGAAGACTCCGCACCTTGGTGAAGACTTCGCACCTTGGGGAAGACTCCGCACCTTGGTGAAGACTCCGCACCTTGGTGAAGACTCTGCACCTTGGTGAAGACTCCGCACCTTGGGGAAGACTTCGCACCTTGAGGAAGACTCCGCACCTTGGTGAAGACTCCGCAGCTTGGTGAAGACTCCGCACCCCGGTGAAGACTCCGCACCTTGGTGAAGACTCCGCACCTTGGTGAAGACTCCGCACCCCGGTGAAGACTCCGCACCCCGGTGCAGACTCCGCACCTTGGTGAAGACTTCGCAACTCGGTGAAGACTTCGCACCCCGGGGAAGACTCCGCACATCGGTGAAGACTCCGCACCTTGGGGAAGACTCCGCATCTTGGTGAAGACTCCGCACCTTGGTGAAGACTCCGCACCTTGTTGAAGACTTCGCAACTCGGTGAAGACTTCGCACCCCGGGGAAGACTCCACACCTTGGGGAAGACTCCGCACCTTAAGGAAGACTCCGCACCTTGGTGAAGACTCCGCACCTTGTGGAAGACTCCGCACTTTGGTGAAGACTCCGCACCTTGATGAAGACTCCGCAACTCGGTGAAGACTTCGCACCCCCGGGAAGACTCCACACCTTGGGGAAGACTCCGCACCTTGAGGAAGACTCCGCACCCCGGTGAAGACTCCGCACCTTCGTGAAGACTCCGCACCCCGGTGAAGACTGCACACCTTGGTGAAGACTCCGCACCTTGTTGAAGACTTCGCACCTTGAGGAAGACTCCGCACCTCGGGGAAGACTTCGCACCCCGAGGAAGACTCCGCACCTTGGTGAAGACTCCTCACCTTGGTGAAGACTCCGCACCTTGGTGAAGACTTCGCACCTTGGTGAAGACTCCGCACCTTGGTGAAGACTCCGCACAATGGTGAAGACTCCGCACCTTGGTGAAGACTCTGCACCTTGGTGAAGACTCCGCACCTTGTTGAAGACTTCGCACCTTGGTGAAGACGTCGCACCTTGGGGAAGACTTCGCAACTCGGTGAAGACTTCGCACCCCGGGGAAGACTCCGCACATCGGTGAAGACTCCGCACCTTGGGGAAGACTCCGCATCTTGGTGAAGACTCCGCACCTTGGTGAAGACTCCGCACCTTGTTGAAGACTTCGCAACTCGGTGAAGACTTCGCACCCCGGGGAAGACTCCACACCTTGGCGAAGACTCCGCACCTTAAGGAAGACTCCGCACCTTGGTGAAGACTCCGCACCTTGTTGAAGACTCCGCACTTTGGTAAAGGCTCCGCACCTTGATGAAGACTCCGCAACTCGGTGAAGACTTCACACCCCCAGGAAGACTCCGCACCTTGGGGAAGACTCCGTACCTTGAGGAAGACTCCGCACCTTGGTGAAGACTCCGCACCTTCGTGAAGACTCCGCACCCCGGTGAAGACTCCGCACCTTGGTGAAGACTCCGCACTTTGGTGAAGACTCCGCACCTTGAGGAAGACTCCGCACCTTGGTGAAGACTCCGCACCTTGGTGAAGACTCCGCACCCAGGTGAAGACTAAGCACCTTGGTGAAGACTCCGCACCTTGGTGAAGACTCCGCACCTTGGGGAAGACACCGCACCTTGGTGAAGACTCCGCACCTTGGTGAAGACTCCGCACACCGGTGAAGACTTCGCACCTTGGTGAAGACTCCGCACCTTGTTGAAGACTCCGCACCTCGGTGAAGACTCCGCCCCTTGGTGAAGACTCCGCATCTTGGTGAAGACTCCGCACCTTGGTGAAGACTCTGCACCTCGGTGAAGACTCCGCACCTTGTTGAAGACTCCGCACCCCGGGGAAGACTCCGCACCTTGGTGAAGACTCCGCATCTTGGTGAAGACTCCGCACCTTGGTGAAGACTCTGCACCTCGGTGAAGACTCCGCACGTTGGGGAAGACTCCGCACCTTGAGGAAAACTCCGCACCTTGGTGAAGACTCCGCACCTTGGTGAAGACTGAGCACCTTGGTGAAGACTCCGCACCTTGGTGAAGACTCCGCACCTTGGTAAAGACTCCGCACCTAGGTGAAGACTCCGCACTTTGGGGAAGACTCCGCACCTCGCTGCAGTCTCCGCACCTTGGTGAAGACTCCGCACCTTGGTGAAAACTCCGCACCTCGGGGAAGACTCCGCACCTTGGTGAAGACTCCGCCCCTTGGTGAAGACTCCGCACCTTGGTGAAGACTCCGCACCTTGGTGAAGACTCCGCACCCCGGTGAAGACTTCGCACCTTGAGGAAGACTTCGCACCTTGAGGAACACTCCGAACCCCGGTGAAGACTCCCCACCTTGGTGAAGATTTCGACCCCGGTGAAGACTTCGCACCTCGGGGAAGATTCCGCACCTTGGGGAAGACTCCGCACCTCGGTGAAGACTAAGCACCTTGGTGAAGACTCCGCACCTTGCTGCAGTCTCCGCACCTTGGTGAAGACTCCGCACCTTGGTGAAGACTCCGCACCTTGGTGAAGACTCCGCACCCTGGTGAAGACTCCACACCTTGGTGAAGATTTCGCACCTTGGGGAAGACTCCGCACCTTGGTGAAGACTCCGCCCCTTGGTGAAGACTCCGCACCTTGGTGAAGACTCCGCACCTTGGTGAAGACTCTGCACCTTGGTGAAGACTCCGCACCCCGGTGAAGACTTCGCACCTTGAGGAAGACTTCGCACCTTGAGGAACACTCCCAACCCCGGTGAAGACTCCGCACCTCGGTGAAGATTTCGACCCCGGTGAAGACTTCGCACCTCGGGGAAGATTCCGCACCTTGGGGAAGACTCCGCACCTCGGTGAAGACTCCGCACCTTGGTGAAGACTCCGCACCTTGGTGAAGACTAAGCACCTTGGTGAAGACTCCGCACCTCGCTGCAGTCTCCGCACCTTGGTGAAGACTCCGCACCTTGGTGAAGACTCCGCACCTTGGTGAAGACTCCGCACCTTGGTGAAGACTTCGCACCTTGGGGAAGACTCCGCACCTTGGGGAAGACTCCGCACCTTGGGGAACACTCCACACCCCGGTGAAGACTTCGCACCTCGGTGAAGACTCCGCACCTTGGTGAAGACTCCGCACCCCGGTGAAGACTCCGCACCTTGGTGAAGACTTCACACCTTGGGGAAGACTTCGCACCCTGGTGAAGACTTCGCACCGTGGTGAAGACTTCGCACATTGGTGAAGACTTCGCACCTCGGGGAAGACTCCGCACCTTGGTGAAGACTTCGCACCTTGGGGAAGACTCCGCACCTTGGTGAAGACTCCGCACCTTGGTGAAGACTCTGCACCTTGGTGAAGACTCCGCACCTTGGGGAAGACTTCGCACCTTGAGGAAGACTCCGCACCTTGGTGAAGACTCCGCAGCTTGGTGAAGACTCCGCACCCCGGTGAAGACTCCGCACATTGGTGAAGACTCCGCACCTTGGTGAAGACTCCGCACCCCGGTGAAGACTCCGCACCCCGGTGAAGACTCCGCACCTTGGTGAAGACTTCGCAACTCGGTGAAGACTTCGCACCCCGGGGAAGACTCCGCACATCGGTGAAGACTCCGCACCTTGGGGAAGACTCCGCATCTTGGTGAAGACTCCGCACCTTGGTGAAGACTCCGCACCTTGTTGAAGACTTCGCAACTCGGTGAAGACTTCGCACCCCGGGGAAGACTCCACACCTTGGGGAAGACTCCGCACCTTAAGGAAGACTCCGCACCTTGGTGAAGACTCCGCACCTTGTTGAAGACTCCGCACTTTGGTGAAGACTCCGCACCTTGATGAAGACTCCGCAACTCGGTGAAGACTTCGCACCCCCGGGAAGACTCCACACCTTGGGGAAGACTCCGCACCTTGAGGAAGACTCCGCACCCCGGTGAAGACTCCGCACCTTCGTGAAGACTCCGCACCCCGGTGAAGACTCCGCACCTTGGTGAAGACTCCGCACCTTGAGGAAGACTCCGCACATTGGTGAAGACTCCGCACCTTGGTGAAGACTCCGCACCTTGGTGAAGACTCCTCACCTTGGTGAAGACTCCGCACCTTGTTGAAGACTTCGCACCTTGGTGAAGACTGCACACCTTAGTGAAGACTCCGCACCTTGTTGAAGACTTCGCACCTTGAGGAAGACTCCGCACCTCGGGGAAGACTTCGCACCCCGAGGAAGACTCCGCACCTTGGTGAAGACTCCGCACCTTGGTGAAGACTCCGCACCTTGGTGAAGACTTCGCACCTTGGTGAAGACTCCGCACCTTGGTGAAGACTCCGCACAATGGTGAAGACTCCGCACCTTGGTGAAGACTCTGCACCTTGGTGAAGACTCCGCACCTTGTTGAAGACTTCGCACCTTGGTGAAGACGTCGCACCTTGGGGAAGACTTCGCAACTCGGTGAAGACTTCGCACCCCGGGGAAGACTCCGCACATCGGTGAAGACTCCGCACCTTGGGGAAGACTCCGCATCTTGGTGAAGACTCCGCACCTTGGTGAAGACTCCGCACCTTGTTGAAGACTTCGCAACTCGGTGAAGACTTCGCACCCCGGGGAAGACTCCGCACCTTAAGGAAGACTCCGCACCTTGGTGAAGACTCCGCACCTTGTTGAAGACTCCGCACTTTGGTGAAGGCTCCGCACCTTGATGAAGACTCCGCAACTCGGTGAAGACTTCACACCCCCGGGAAGACTCCGCACCTTGGGGAAGACTCCGTACCTTGAGGAAGACTCCGCACCTTGGTGAAGACTCCGCACCTTCGTGAAGACTCCGCACCCCGGTGAAGACTCCGCACCTTGGTGAAGACTCCGCACTTTGGTGAAGACTCCGCACCTTGAGGAAGACTCCGCACATTGGTGAAGACTCCGCACCTTGGTGAAGACTCCGCACCTTGGTGAAGACTCCTCACCTTGGTGAAGACTCCGCACCTTGGTGAAGACTCCGCACCCAGGTGAAGACTAAGCACCTTGGTGAAGACTCCGCACCTTGGTGAAGACTCCGCACCTTGGGGAAGACACCGCACCTTGGTGAAGACTCCGCACCTTGGTGAAGACTCCGCACACCGGTGAAGACTTCGCACCTTGGTGAAGACTCCGCACCTTGTTGAAGACTCCGCACCTCGGTGAAGACTCCGCCCCTTGGTGAAGACTCCGCATCTTGGTGAAGACTCCGCACCTTGGTGAAGACTCTGCACCTCGGTGAAGACTCCGCACCTTGTTGAAGACTCAGCACCCCGGGGAAGACTCCGCACCTTGGTGAAGACTCCGCATCTTGGTGAAGACTCCGCACCTTGGTGAAGACTCTGCACCTCGGTGAAGACTCCGCACGTTGGGGAAGACTCCGCACCTTGAGGAAAACTCCGCACCTTGGTGAAGACTCCGCACCTTGGTGAAGACTGAGCACCTTGGTGAAGACTCCGCACCTTGGTGAAGACTCCGCACCTTGGTAAAGACTCCGCACCTAGGTGAAGACTCCGCACTTTGGGGAAGACTCCGCACCTCGCTGCAGTCTCCGCACCTTGGTGAAGACTCCGCACCTTGGTGAAAACTCCGCACCTCGGGGAAGACTCCGCACCTTGGTGAAGACTCCGCCCCTTGGTGAAGACTCCGCACCTTGGTGAAGACTCCGCACCTTGGTGAAGACTCTGCACCTTGGTGAAGACTCCGCACCCCGGTGAAGACTTCGCACCTTGAGGAAGACTTCGCACCTTGAGGAACACTCCGAACCCCGGTGAAGACTCCCCACCTTGGTGAAGATTTCGACCCCGGTGAAGACTTCGCACCTCGGGGAAGATTCCGCACCTTGGGGAAGACTCCGCACCTCGGTGAAGACTCAGCACCTTGGTGAAGACTCCGCACCTTGGTGAAGACTAAGCACCTTGGTGAAGACTCCGCACCTCGCTGCAGTCTCCGCACCTTGGTGAAGACTCCGCACCTTGGTGAAGACTCCGCACCTTGGTGAAGACTCCGCACCCTGGTGAAGACTCCACACCTTGGTGAAGACTTCGCACCTTGGGGAAGACTCCGCACCTTGGGGAAGACTCCGCACCTTGGGGAACACTCCACACCCCGGTGAAGACTTCGCACCTCGGTGAAGACTCCGCACCTTGGTGAAGACTCCGCACCCCGGTGAAGACTCTGCACCTTGGTGAAGACTTCACACCTTGGGGAAGACTTCGCACCCTGGTGAAGACTTCGCACCGTGGTGAAGACTTCGCACCTTGGTGAAGACTTCGCACCTCGGGGAAGACTCCGCACCTTGGTGAAGACTTCGCACCTTGGGGAAGACTCCACACCTTGGTGAAGACTCTGCACCTTGGTGAAGACTCCGCACCTTGGGGAAGACTTCGCACCTTGAGGAAGACTCCGCACCTTGGTGAAGACTCCGCAGCTTGGTGAAGACTCCGCACCCCAGTGAAGACTCCGCACCTTGGTGAAGACTCCGCACCTTGGTGAAGACTCCGCACCCCGGTGAAGACTCCGCACCCCGGTGAAGACTCCGCACCTTGGTGAAGACTTCGCAACTCGGTGAAGACTTCGCACCCCGGGGAAGACTCCGCACATCGGTGAAGACTCCGCACCTTGGGGAAGACTCCGCATCTTGGTGAAGACTCCGCACCTTGGTGAAGACTCCGCACCTTGGTGAAGACTCCGCACCCAGGTGAAGACTAAGCACCTTGGTGAAGACTCCGCACCTTGGTGAAGACTCCGCACCTTGTTGAAGACTTCGCACCTTGAGGAAGACTCCGCACCTCGGGGAAGACTTCGCACCCAGAGGAAGACTCCGCACCTTGGTGAAGACTCCGCACCTTGGTGAAGACTCCGCACCTTGGTGAAGACTCCGCGCCTTGGTGAAGACTTCGCACCTTGGTGAAGACTCCGCACCTTGGTGAAGACTCCGCACAATGGTGAAGACTCCGCACCTTGGTGAAGACTCTGCACCTTGGTGAAGACTCCGCACCTTGTTGAAGACTTCGCACCTTGGTGAAGACGTCGCACCTTGGGGAAGACTTCGCAACTCGGTGAAGACTTCGCACCCCGGGGAAGACTCCGCACATCGGTGAAGACTCCGCACCTTGGGGAAGACTCCGCACCTTGTTGAAGACTTCGCAACTCGGTGAAGACTTCGCACCCCGGGGAAGACTCCGCACCTTAAGGAAGACTCCGCACCTTGGTGAAGACTCCGCACCTTGTTGAAGACTCCGCACTTTGGTGAAGGCTCCGCACCTTGATGAAGACTCCGCAACTCGGTGAAGACTTCACACCCCCGGGAAGACTCCGCACCTTGGGGAAAACTCCGTACCTTGAGGAAGACTCCGCACCTTGGTGAAGACTCCGCACCTTCGTGAAGACTCCGCACCTTGGTGAAGACTCCGCACTTTGGTGAAGACTCCGCACCTTGAGGAAGACTCCGCACATTGGTGAAGACTCCGCACCTTGGTGAAGACTCCGCACCTTGGTGAAGACTCCTCACCTTGGTGAAGACTCCGCACCCAGGTGAAGACTAAGCACCTTGGTGAAGACTCCGCACCTTGGTGAAGACTCCGCACCTTGGGGAAGACACCGCACCTTGGTGAAGACTCCGCACCTTGGTGAAGACTCCGCACACCGGTGAAGACTTCGCACCTTGGTGAAGACTCCGCACCTTGTTGAAGACTCCGCACCTCGGTGAAGACTCCGCCCCTTGGTGAAGACTCCGCATCTTGGTGAAGACTCCGCACCTTGGTGAAGACTCTGCACCTCGGTGAAGACTCCGCACCTTGTTGAAGACTCCGCACCCCGGGGAAGACTCCGCACCTTGGTGAAGACTCCGCATCTTGGTGAAGACTCCGCACCTTGGTGAAGACTCTGCACCTCGGTGAAGACTCCGCACGTTGGGGAAGACTCCGCACCTTGAGGAAAACTCCGCACCTTGGTGAAGACTCCGCACCTTGGTGAAGACTGAGCACCTTGGTGAAGACTCCGCACCTTGGTGAAGACTCCGCACCTTGGTAAAGACTCCGCACCTAGGTGAAGACTCCGCACTTTGGGGAAGACTCCGCACCTCGCTGCAGTCTCCGCACCTTGGTGAAGACTCCGCACCTTGGTGAAGACTCCGCACCTTGGTGAAGACTCCGCCCCTTGGTGAAGACTCCGCACCTTGGTGAAGACTCTGCACCTTGGTGAAGACTCCGCACCCCGGTGAAGACTTCACACCTTGAGGAAGACTTCGCACCTTGAGGAACACTCCGAACCCCGGTGAAGACTCCCCACCTTGGTGAAGATTTCGACCCCGGTGAAGACTTCGCACCTCGGGGAAGATTCCGCACCTTGGGGAAGACTCCGCACCTCGGTGAAGACTCCGCACCTTCGTGAAGACTCCGCACCCCGGTGAAGACTCCGCACCTTGGTGAAGACTCCGCACTTTGGTGAAGACTCCGCACCTTGAGGAAGACTCCGCACATTGGTGAAGACTCCGCACCTTGGTGAAGACTCCGCACCTTGGTGAAGACTCCTCACCTTGGTGAAGCCTCCTCACCCAGGTGAAGACTAAGCACCTTGGTGAAGACTCCGCACCTTGGTGAAGACTCCGCACCTTGGGGAAGACACCGCACCTTGGTGAAGACTCCGCACCTTGGTGAAGACTCCGCACACCGGTGAAGACTTCGCACCTTGGTGAAGACTCCGCACCTTGTTGAAGACTCCGCACCTCGGTGAAGACTCCGCCCCTTGGTGAAGACTCCGCATCTTGGTGAAGACTCCGCACCTTGGTGAAGACTCTGCACCTCGGTGAAGACTCCGCACCTTGTTGAAGACTCCGCACCCCGGGGAAGACTCCGCACCTTGGTGAAGACTCCGCATCTTGGTGAAGACTCCGCACCTTGGTGAAGACTCTGCACCTCGGTGAAGACTCCGCACGTTGGGGAAGACTCCGCACCTTGAGGAAAACTCCGCACCTTGGTGAAGACTCCGCACCTTGGTGAAGACTGAGCACCTTGGTGAAGACTCCGCACCTTGGTGAAGACTCCGCACCTTGGTAAAGACTCCGCACCTAGGTGAAGACTCCGCACTTTGGGGAAGACTCCGCACCTCGCTGCAGTCTCCGCACCTTGGTGAAGACTCCGCACCTTGGTGAAAACTCCGCACCTCGGGGAAGACTCCGCACCTTGGTGAAGACTCCGCCCCTTGGTGAAGACTCCGCACCTTGGTGAAGACTCCGCACCTTGGTGAAGACTCTGCACCTTGGTGAAGACTCCGCACCCCGGTGAAGACTTCGCACCTTGAGGAAGACTTCGCACCTTGAGGAACACTCCGAACCCCGGTGAAGACTCCCCACCTTGGTGAAGATTTCGACCCCGGTGAAGACTTCGCACCTCGGGGAAGATTCCGCACCTTGGGGAAGACTCCGCACCTCGATGAAGACTCCGCACCTTGGTGAAGACTCCGCACCTTGGTGAAGACTAAGCACCTTGGTGAAGACTCCGCACCTCGCTGCAGTCTCCGCACCTTGGTGAAGACTCCGCACCTTGGTGAAGACTCCGCACCTTGGTGAAGACTCCGCACCCTGGTGAAGACTCCACACCTTGGTGAAGACTTCGCACCTTGGGGAAGACTCCGCACCTTGGGGAAGACTCCGCACCTTGGGGAACACTCCACACCCCGGTGAAGACTTCGCACCTCGGTGAAGACTCCGCACCTTGGTGAAGACTCCGCACCCCGGTGAAGACTCCGCACCTTGGTGAAGACTTCACACCTTGGGGAAGACTTCGCACCCTGGTGAAGACTTCGCACCGTGGTGAAGACTTCGCACCTTGGTGAAGACTTCGCACCTCGGGGAAGACTCCGCACCTTGGTGAAGACTTCGCACCTTGGGGAAGACTCCGCACCTTGGTGAAGACTCCACACCTTGGTGAAGACTCTGCACCTTGGTGAAGACTCCGCACCTTGGGGAAGACTTCGCACCTTGAGGAAGACTCCGCACCTTGGTGAAGACTCCGCAGCTTGGTGAAGACTCCGCACCCCAGTGAAGACTCCGCACCTTGGTGAAGACTCCGCACCTTTGTGAAGACTCTGCACCGTGGTGAAGACTCCGCACCTTGGTGAAGACTTCACACCTTGGTGAAGACTTCGCACCTTGAGGAAGACTCCGCACTTTGGTGAAGACTCCGCAGCTTGGTGAAGGCTCCGCACCCCGGTGAAGACTCCGCACCTTGGTGAAGACTCCGCACCTTGGTGAAGACTCTGCACCTTGGTGAAGACTTCGCACCCCGGTGAAGACTCCGCACCTTGGTGAAGACTCCGCACCTTGGTGAAGACTTCACACCCCGGTGAAGACTCCGCACCTCGCTGAAGACTCCGCACCTTGAGGAAGACTCCGCACTTTGAGGAAGACTTCACACCTTGGGGAAGACTCCGCACCTCGGTGAAGACTCTGCATCTTGGTGAAGACTCCGCACCTTGGTGAAGACTTCACACCCCGGTGAAGACTCCGCACGTCGCTGAAGACTCCGCACCTTGAGCAAGACTCCGCACTTTGAGGAAGACTCCACACCTTGGGGAAGACTCCGCACCTCGGTGAAGACTCCGCACCTTGGTGAAGACTCCGCACCCCGGTGAAGACTCCGCACCTTGGTGAAGACTCCGCACCTTGGTGAAGACTCCGCACCTTGATGAAGACTCCACACCTTGGTGAAGACTCCGCACCTTGGTGAAGACTCCGCACCTTGGTGAAGACTCCGGACCTTGGGGAAGACTCCGCACCTTGGTGAAGACTCCACACCTTGGTGAAGACTCCGCAACTCGGTGAAGACTTCGCACCCCGGGGAAGTCTCCGCACCTTGGTGACGACTCCGCAGCTTGGTGAAGATTCCGCACCTTGGTGAAGACTCCGCACCTTGGTGAAGACTTCGCACCCCGGTGAAGACTCCGCACCTTGGTGAAGACTCCGCACCTTGGTGAAGACGTCGCACCCCGGTGAAGACTTCGCACCTTGGGGAAGACTCCACACCTTGGTGAAGACTTCGCACCTTGGGGAAGACTCCGGACCTTGGTGAAGACTCCGCAACTTGGTGAAGACTCTGCACCTTGGTGAAGACTCCGCACCTTGAGGAAGACTCCGCACCTTGGGGAAGACTCCGCACCTTGGTGAAGACTTCGCACCTTGAGGAAGACTCCGCACCTTGGTGAAGACTCCGCACCTTGGTGAAGACTCCGCACCTTGGGGAAGACTCCGCACCTTGGTGAAGACTCCGCACCTTGGTGAAGACTTCGCACCTTGGGGAAGACTCCGCACGTTGAGGAAGACTCCGCACCTTGGTGAAGACTCCGCACCCCGGTGAAGACTCCGCACCTTGGTGAAGACTTCGCACCTTGGGGAAGACTCCGCACCTTGGTGAAGACTCCGCAACTTGGGGACGACTTCGCACCTTGGTGAAGACTCCGCACCCCGGTGAAGACTCCGCACCTTGGTGAAGACTCCCCACCTTGGTGAAGACTCTGGACCTTGGCGAAGACTCCGCACCTTGGCGAAGACTCCGCACCTTGGTGAAGACTCCGCACCTTGGTGAAGACTCCGCACCTTGGTGAAGACTTCGCACCTTGGCGAAGACTCCGCACCTTGGTGAAGACTCCGCACCTTGGTGAAGACTCCGCACCTTGGTGAAGACTTCGCACCTTGAGGAAGACTCCGCACCTTGGTGAAGACTCCCCACCTTGGTGAAGACTCCGGACCTTGGTGAAGACTCCGCACCTCGGTGAAGATTCCGCACCTTGAGGAAGACTCCGCACCTTGGTGAACACTCCACACCTTGGTGAAGACTCCGCACCCCGGTGAAGACTCTGCACCTTGGGGAAGACTTCCAGCGAAACCCGCGATGGCTAAACCCGCGAGAGGGGAGGGAGGGGTTTGCCATTACCGTCTGCTGTTGTTACGTGAGCAGGTTCAGAGCCTGGCCTGACACGAGTAATCACCGTGGTCTATCCACTGCTGGATGGACATCAATGTGGTGATGACTAAGAATTTTTTTTTATTTTATTTCACCAGTTGAAGGATCACTGAGATATGTAGCTCTTTTTCATAAGCGACTTGGATATCACAAATGATATGTGGCCGTCCAAAAATGACGTCACGCACCTGGGGGTGGGGGGGGGGTCAGACATTTCTGACGATGTGTGACGAGGAGGGGGGGGGTTTAGAAATGTGACGTCACATCAAAATGCGCAACTTTAAATAAATACAGGCAACACGTTTCTACTTAATTGAATAGTCCTTTTTTAAATAAATGTTTTCTCCTACAACATCAGAGTGCAGCGCCACATTCAATACGCAACTACAATGTGACAATAGTTTAAAGCGATTGGAAGAAAGTGGGCTTGATGCGTAACTGTCAACTTTATCCCGCATTTGTGCACAGGGAAATTGAGTGTTCAGCTCCATGCGGTGTACAGCCGTTTCAATACGGGCACACAAAATAGTCTATTTTGTGTTTCTCCCTTGTGATGGGACTTTGTTGGATGAACGTTGAGATTTATGAGGGCATGGAGTGACCAATTAGGCCTGAATTGGTTCTGGAAGAAGGTGGGGGCACTGATAAGGGGTTGACAACTCTGGTGGTATTTTGATTTAAAGCTTTCGTGACTGCAGTAATTCATATTCTTAGCTCTTTCGGTAAAGTCACGTTGAAGGGAAACAATTAAATAATAAAAAATATATAAAACAATAAAAATTCCCACGACGTTTCGACCATAACACAAACCTGATGACCACCGTTTGTGTTATGGTCGAAACGTCGTGAGAATTTTTTATGTTTCATATATTTTATTATTTTATTGTTTCCCTTCAACGTGACTTTACCGAAAGAGCTAAGAATATGAACTCTGGTGGTGTCTCGCAAAGTAGGCGTGTCTTTGCCGTGGATCGTGAATCGAGCGCAATCCTTTCGATTCAGGCCCAGTCGATCCGGCAGCAGCCTCAAAGTCGATCGCAACATTTTTTTTAGCGGGGTTAATCGCTGCGTCGATTCCTCGCCGTGTCTCGACCCACGGATCGCTGTTCCTCGTCATTGGTCAGTGTAGCGTCGCGTGACACGCCCCCTGGTGGGGGGGGGGGTTATTTTGATTGGCTGATATCTCCACGATAAAGCGATTCCGTTGCGGTCCGTTTTTTTATATTTCAGACGCTTTCTATGAACTCATTGTTGTATCCTCAAATCTTGCAACTCAATTTTAACCCACTTCCCAATGTGGTATCGACTGCAAACTTGGTATACTTATGTCATACTGATGACAATACTATATTATATTATTAAAAAGAAAATAAAAAAATATTTTTAGACATTATTTTTTATATGTTATGTTTCGGCTTGGCTTTAATTGTCCACGCTCAACTCACGTTGGCTGTAATTGGCCACGGCCCCCTTACGTTGTGGCAAGCTTCGGGGCCACTTCCTCGAGTCGTGGACTTCTTCCATTACTAGTACATTTCATTAAAGCGTGTTTAAAAAAAGTTTTTTTTAAATATTACGTATTGTTCCTCCGGCTATTTCCATCCACATTTAGAAGTCGACATCACCACGCGCTTAGAGTTATTTGGCTACTGATATCCGTTTCCACGTGATGATGTCATCGGCCACTTTGGTTGTGCGGCTATCATTTGTGATAGCCGCTTCTGCAAAAGTCTTTGAGGGATGATGATGTGGAGTCTTGCACCTGGTCAAATACGAAATGTAGCCTCTTATACTGGTAGGAACGAAGTTGTAAACTGAGTGTACCAGCCTGCAATAGATTAATGTGTCCGTCCGTCCGTCCCCTTTCAATACTTTAACGAAGTGAAATCTCGTGCTGTTGGGGTGTAAAAATAAAATTGCGCAAAATTCCAATGTTCCTACCAGCCCACCCTGCAGGGACCTGTTATTACGTGTAAAATGTTTCGTGTGTGAGTCATTTGCTTGCCTTTCCTATACTTTGCACGACCAATCGTGTGTTTTTGTACCCATACTCTTTGTTTATTTCGGTAAAGTCACGTAGGTAAAAAAATAAATAAAATAAAACAAAAATGCAAAGAACTAAAATTCAATTTTTGTTTTATTTTATTTCCAATTTAATTTTTTTCTACCCACGTGACTTTACCAAAAGAACCAAAGTGCATGGGTCCTTGCAGTCACGAAAACTTCAAATCTAGAATTTTTTTGTATCGTTTGTTGTAAAGTTCTGACCAATTACCCCTACTGGAAATGTGTTAAAAACGAGCTTAATGAATCATCGGAAATTTTTCCCTCCAGTATAAATAAATATTTTGATTCGTATATATATACATTTTCAAGTGATTTGCTTATTTCCCCTATACTTTGCACGACCTTCCAGGTTAAATCCCAAATCCATGCATACAACACAAGACACTCCAATCTTTGCCCCACGCACCACGAACCCAGAGTCAAGTTATCTAAAGGACACAGAAGTTCCGTAACTCTGGAAATCCTTACCTTGACGTTGCCAAAACATCATCGTCCCTCAATAACTTCAAGCATAGTCTACCGAGGGGTATCCTCCTCTCACGAAGACAAAGATCTTAGATATAACCTCTTAACAGACTGTTGGGGCAAGTGCTGTTAGCGATTAGCACCGATGAAGGCCGGCACGCCACACGATGGGGGGGGGGGGGGGGGGTGGCCGTCACCACGCCCGGCCGCCTTTGTCTCCCCCAGGTACTCATTTGAGGCTGAGTCAACCTAGGGGAGGCCCAGGACCGATTCAGATAATCGTCCATCTCACACACACACACATTGGCACACATGCGCACACAAAAAGAAACGTGTTTTTTTTAAACACTGAGTTTAACGTCTCTAATTGTAATTAGTATACTTTGCTTAATTGATTGAACAGTTTCAGACAATGCACGTATCAGTGCCATGTTTGTTTGCATGTTCATCACAAGCACCTACTACTGTGTGTGGTTAATGCAGTACGTGATTCCTTACAAAAGGTTTCTAATTTAGTGTTTGAACGTCTTAACACAACTTCTTTGGTTCTTTCGGTAAAGTCACGTAGAATGAGAATAAAATAATGAATTGATAAAATAAAATAACACAATAATATTCTCACGACGTTTTGGCCACAACACAAGCGGCCTTCATCAGGTGAAGGGACGAGACTGTCTGGTAGGACAGCGCTGGAGTAAAAAAGCCACGCTCAGATCACGACCTTTAAGCTGTGTGAGAAGAAACAAAGCGCCTTGACAAAGGAATTAGCATATAATTTTAGCATTGAAATGGCTGAGTGATTAGCTTGTGACTGGTCACAGAAATGGCTATGTTAAAGTAAAAGCATACACATCCGCAGAGGCACCCCTTGACAAAGGAATTAGCATAGAATTTAGCATTGAAATAGCTAAGTTAAAGCATACACATCCGCAGAGGCACCCCTTGACAAAGGAATTAGCATAGAATTTAGCATTGAAATAGCTGAGTGATTAGCTTGTAACTGGTCACAGAAATAGCTATGTTAAAGTCAGAGCATACACATTCACCGAGGCACCTAGTACAAATCAAACAGGAGAATTTAGCATTGAAATAACTAGGCGAATTTAGCATTGAAATAACTGAGTGATTAGCTAGTGACTGGTCACAGAAATGGCTATGTTGAAGTCAAGGCCTACACATCTGAGCTATTCACAGTAACTGGGTATACAATACAATATATAATGAATACTATATAGTGAACCAATAAAAAACTAAAATATAAATTACCTTAATGTTATCAATAAACTCTATATTCTCCAATCAGCTAAGCTACCAACAATAAGTCGTGGATTCTTACCCTCAACTTTAGCAACACGGATAGCTACGGGCCCCGTTCAGACGGACGAGTTCATCCATGGTCGGAACAGAGGAGGGGGAGAGAGACAGCTGCGAGGCGCTGTTATACTCCATATTGTAAACCATACCATTAACCGTGGTGTGAGAGGTATTAAGAGTCAATGCTGACGAAAGAGCTGCGGTCTGAAGGTCATCGTAAAATACAATTAATTAAGAACAGAAATGGTTTAAAACATCTTTCCAATGGTTATTAAGCCAGAATCCATCTTCTCGGTTGAAACTGTCTCTGTGCTTGTATATGTGAATGGCCTCATGAACGAATCTCTCATGGTAGCCGGTTGGTTTGCAAAGAACCTCCGTCTTGGAGAAGTCAATGTCATGTGAGCCCACTGAATTATAACAGTGATCTGCCACGGCAGAGGAGTTCGTTCTACCGTGTTTCAAGTCTGCTTTATGTTCGCGGATGCGGTCCGAGATATGTCGTTTGGTTTCTCCAATGTAGCTACTACCACAGAGGCACTTTAGTTTGTAAACGCCCGGGTACTGTATGTCTGGAACAGCATCTTTTACAGATGGAACTAAATCACGGATTTTATGCACTGTGTTGAATCGGACCTGGATCTTGTGTTTATTCAGGATTTTGGAGATCTTTTTAGTGACCCCTGCAATGTAGGGTAAGGTGATGGTTTTGAGTGGCTCCACAAGAGGATCCTTCTTCATGACTGGAGTGATGGCTTTGCGGATTGTGTAGTCGGAGTAACCATTAGCCCTGAGAGCCTGGTGTACATGCTTGAGTTCACTGGTAATGTGTTCCTGGTCAGAAATGCATTGGGCTCTATGGTATAGAGCCTTGATGAGGGAGTTCTTCTGGGATGGATGGTGGTGGGAATCCGGTTTCAAGTAAGCATCTGTATGGGAAGCTTTCCTGTAGACAGAGTGGCTGATTGAACCATCACGTCTCCTTTTAATTAAGACATCCTAAAAGGGTAGTTTGCCATCTTTTTCGATCTCCATGGTAAATCTGATGGCTGGGTGTATGGAATTGATGTGGTCGCGGAATTGGTCTAGAGCAGGCTGGCCATGTGGCCAGATGACAAAAGTGTCATCCACGGACCTCTTCCATAAGGTCGGGCATAGAGTGGCAGTCTAGATGGCGTCAGTTTCAAATTTTTCCATGAATACGTTGGCTACAACCGGAGATAGGGGGGATCCCATTGGGGTGCCCTCAGTTTGTTTGTAGAAAGTTCCATTCCAGGTGAAGTATGTGTTGGTTAAGCAATGTCTCACCAGTGGGGGTACATCAGTATGCAGTCCTTGATGAACCAGGTCTTCAATGATAGCGATGGTGTCAGGTACCGGGACTTTGGTGAACAAGGACACCACATCAAAACTGACAAGCAGGTCGTCTGGGGACAGGGAAATGCCTTTGATTGTCGATACCAGGTGAGTAGAATTTAGTACCGCAGAGATTGTTTTTCCAGTGAAAGGTCGCAGTATATCAGCAAGAAAACGTGCCAGTTTATAGGTGGGGGAGTTGATAGTAGAGACGATGGGACGAAGGGGTGTATCTTCTTTGTGTATCTTTGGAAGGCCATATAATCTTGGTGGTCTGGCAGCAGAGGGTTTCAACGAGAAGCGTTTGATCTCATCAATTAATGCTGTTGAATCAGAGATGATTTTGTTCGTTTTGGTAACCAGGCTGTTGGTGGGATCTCTTTTTATTTTTGTATAGCTGCCATCGTTGAGTAGTTCTTGAATTTTGTTGTTATATTCTGTTTTGTCCATGATGACAGTGGTATTGCCCTTGTCGGCTGAGAGGACGACAATATCATCCCTCTTTTTTAATTGAGATAATTCAAAACGTTCGTCTTTGCTGATGTTGCTGGGTGGAAACTTTGCGTTTTTGAGGGTTGCAGCGATTTCAGATCTTGCTACGTCTGCAGAGATGTGACTCAAGCCCTTGAGTGCAACGTCGACATGGGCAATGATATCATTAACCGGTAAGTGTCTCGGTGTGACAGCAAAATTTAGACCTTTAGCTAAAACGGATTTCAGACCATCAGAAATGGAACTGTTACTGCGATTAATTACGACTTTGTTGACGTCTATCTTTTCGGTGTGTGGATCCGATTTTTTGCTGGAGAGGTGATTGAATTTGGAAATCAAATTGTCCCTACATTTGGTCGACATAGTGGCAGCCGAAGAGGTAGTCATATTGTCTACATGTTCCCAATCCGATGTAGACATTGTTGCTGTCAATGTTAAGTGTGATTTGTAGAGTGTCTTTTCTAACTGATCGAGTTCGGTGCGTGTAAGTCTGATTTTTTCTGAGATAAGAGCGAAGCTAGTTCTAGCTAGAATTCGTTTTGCATTGAGAGAAGTTGCAACAGCAGAGGTTAGTGTAAATGCGGTTGGAATTACCTTAGAGTCGCGGCATCTCTTCAGAAAGGTAGCTATCCGTGTTGCTAAAGTTGAGGGTAAGAATCCACCCATTTTTTCGCCATATAGCATTGTGATATATAACGACTTATTGTTGGTAGCTTAGCTGATTGGAGAATATAGAGTTTATTGATAACATTCAGGTAATTTATATGTTAGTTTTTTATTGGTTCACTATGTAGTATTCATTATATATTGTATTGTATACCCAGTTACTGTGAATAGCTCAGATGTGTAGGCCTTGACTTCAACATAGCCATTTCTGTGACCAGTCACGAGCTAATCACTCAGTTATTTCAATGCTAAATTCGCCTAGTTATTTCAATCTTTTTTGTGATCCCAGAAATGTAGGGTAAAGTGATGGTTTTGAAAGGCTCCTCAAGAGGGTTCTTCTTCTATCACTCAAACCATGAAGAAGAACCCTCTTGAGGAGCCTTTCAAAACCATCACTTTACCCTACATTGCTGGGATCACAAAAAAGATCTCCAAAATCTTGAATAAACACAACATCCAGGTCCGTTTCAACACATTACATAAAATCCGTGATCTGGTTCCGTCTGTAAAAGATGTGATTCCGGACATACAATACCCTGGTGTCTACAAACTAAGTTGCCTCTGTGGTAGTAGTTACATTGGAGAAACCAAACGCCATGTCTCGGACCGCATTCGTGAACATAAAGCAGACCTTAAACACGGTAGGACCAACACCTCGGCCGTAGCAGATCATTGTTCTAATTCAGTAGGCTCACATGCCATTGACTTTTCCAAGACGGAGGTTCTTTGTAAGCCATCTGGCTTCCATGAGAGATTCGTTCATGAGGCTATCCACATATACAAGCACAGAGACAATTTCAACCGAGAAGATGGATTCTATCTTAGCAATCATTGGAAAGATTTGATAAATCATTTCAGTTCTTGATTGATTGTTCACGCTTACAGTGGCTTTCAGACAGCATACATTATAAAAAATTTCGTCTCCCCCCTCCTCTTTTCAAAAAATAGATGGACTAGTCCTGGGCAAACTGCCAATCGCTGCGCGTGACGCCAACGTTTTTTTTATAAATAAATGTGCCGTTTTTAAAAATAAATTTATGCAAACCGACACACCTGATGATGACCGTTTGAGTTATGGTCGAAACGTCGTGAGAATTTTTTATTGTTTTATATATATTTTGTTATTTTGTTGTTTCTCTTCAACGTGACTTTACCGAAAAAACTAAGAATATAGAAACGTGTTGTCTATATTTATTTATAAAGTTGTGCATTTTGATGTGACGTCACGTTTCTCAAACTCCCCCCCCTTCTCGTCACAAACGTCTGACCCCCCCCCCCAAGGTGCGTGACGTCATTTATGGACGGCCCCTTGGCAAAAAGGTCCAATTTTATTTTTATAAATGGTATTGTTTTTGTTGTTGCTGTAACGTCCTGACCCCCCCCCCCCCCCCCCGTTGCCCCTACTGGACATTTGTTTAAAAAAGAGCTTAATAGATCATCGGATTTTGATTCTTGAGTGAGCGTCGAAGTGACGCTACCGCCGCCATTTTGCGTAGGGACGCCCCGGGGGGGGGGGCTGCCGCATTGCGTTTGTGACGTCACCGCGTTGCGACTCGCCGAGGGCGGTGGGGGGAGGAGCAAAACGCCACGCCCCCCTGGCTTTTCCCCACTTAAGATGGCGGCTGGTCCTCCTCGACTGGCGGTCATGTTGGGTGGGGAGGCACGGCCCGGTGGGGGGGGGGGTATGTTGGGGTTTTTGTGTCGGTGCGGGCGGGGCGGCCATGTTGGGTGGGGGTTGGTGGCCATGCTGGGTGGGGGTTATTCTGGGTTTGGCGTTGCGAATGGAGCAGGGTGCCATTGGCGGCCTTGTTGGGTTGGGGGCGGTGGCCATGATGGGTGGGGTATAATGTTGGTCGTGGCGGGGCTTGGTGGCCATGTTGGGTTGGGTGTAATGTTCAGCATGGCCGAGGCTTGGCGGTCATGTTGGGTGGGGGGTAATGGGCGTGGCGGCCATGTTGGGTGGGGGTAATTTTGGGCGTGGTCGGGGCTTGACGACCATGTTGGGTCGGGGGATAATGTTGTGAGTGACCGGGGCGTGGTGGCCATTTTGGGTGGGGATTAATGTTGGGCTTGGTGGCCATGTTGTGTGGGGGGTCTAATGTTGGGCGTGGTCGGGGCTTGGCGGCCATGTTGGGTTGGGAAGGGTAATGTTGGGCGTGGCCGGGGCGTGGTGGCCATGTTGGGTTGGGATGAGTAATGTTGGGCGTGGCCGGGGCTTGGCGGCCATGCTGGGTGGGGGTGGGCTTGCAGCCAGGAGACGTCACCGCGCATCCGGGTCTCGGGTCTCCGCTCTCTTCTCGGTCTCCGTCTCTTCGCGTCCCCCATGGCCGCCCCGCTCAAGGACGGGAAGCTACCCACGACGGAGCGGGCGGTGAAGGGTGAGCGGCAGGAGGAGGCCGACGGCGAGGCGGCGGCGGGGGCGTGGGGGGGGTCGGCGTCTTGAGCGCATGCGGAGCTGGAGGCGAGACTCGGGCTGTGCGGCCTAGCGCCATTAGCAAAGCCTCGGTCTCGCCTGGGTTCTCTGCGGCGAATGGCGCCTTGTGGGGCCCCCGGGGGTGGTAAGGAGAGCGGGGTGGTGGTGGTGGGTGGTGGTAATGATGATGGGGCTATTAATGGATTGCGTGTCAGTGTGTGTCAAGTGTGCTGCTCTATGTTTGCGCTGCTGTGTCTGCTGTTGTGTGTGTGTCATTGTGCTGTGTGTCTGTTTGTCTGCTGTTGTGTGTATTCTGCTGTACGTGTCAATGTGCTAGTGTGTGTATGTCAATGTGCTGCTGTGTATCAGTGTGCTGTGTGCCAGTGTGTGTCAGTGCTGCCGTGTATCATTGTGGTGCTGTGTGCCAAGTCTACTGCTGCGTGTGTGTCAGTGTGCTGGTGTGTGTCAGTGTGCTGGTGTGTGTCTGTGCTGTGTGTGTGTCAGCGTGTTTGTTTGTGTCAGTGTGCTGTATGTCTGTGCTGTGTGTGTGTGTCAGCGTTCTGTGTGTCAGCGTGCCGTGTGTGTGTCAATGTGTATGTGAGTGCTGTGTGTCAGTGTGCTGTGTGTGTGTCAGCGTGCTGTGTGTCAGCGTGCCGTGTGTGTATCAGTGTGCTGTGTGTCAGTGTGCTGTGTGTCAGTGTGCTGTGTGTCAGTGTGCTGTGTGTCAGTGTGCTGTGTGTCAGCGTGCTGTGTGTGTCAGCGTGCCGTGTGTGTCAATGTGTATGTCAGTGTGATGTGTGTGTGTGTCAGCGTGCTGTGTGTGTGTGTCAGCGTTCTGTGTGTCAGCATGCCGTATGTGTGTGTCAATGTGTATGTGAGTGTGCTGTGTGTGTGTCAGCGTTCTGTGTGTCAGCGTGCCGTGTGTGTGTCAGTGTGCTGTATGTCAGCGTGCTGTGTGTGTGTCAATGTGTATGTGAGTGTGCTGTGTGTGTCAGCGTGCTGTGTATGTCAGCGTGCCGTGTGTGTGTCAATGTGTATGTCAGTGTGCTGTGTGTTAGCGTGCTGTGTGTCAGCGTGCCACGTGTGTGTGTCAATTTGTATGTCAATGTGCTGTGTGTATGTCAATGTGCTGTGTGTGTCAGTGTGCTGTGTGTGTGTCAGTGTGCTGTGTGTGTGTCTGCGTGCTGTGTGTGTGTCAGCGTGCTGTGTGTGTGTCAGTGTGCTGTGTGTGTGTCAGCGTGCTGTGTGTGTGTCAGCGTGCTGTGTGTGTGTCAGCGTGCTGTGTGTGTGTGTCAGCGTGCTGTGTGTGTGTCAGCGTGCTGTGTGTGTGTCAGCGTGCTGTGTGTGTGTCAGCGTTCTGTGTGTCAGCGTACCGTGTGTGTGTGTCAATGTGTATGTCAGTGTGCTATGTGTGTGTGTCAGCGTGCTGTGTGTGTGTCAGCGTTCTGTGTGTCAGCGTGCCGTGTGTGTGTGTCAATGTGTATGTGAGTGCTGTGTGTCAGTGTGCTGTGTGTGTGTCAGCGTGCTGTGTGTCAGCGTGCTGTGTCTGTGTCAATGTGTATGTCAGTGTGCTGTGTGTGTGTGTCAGTGTGCTGTGTGTGTGTCAGTGTGCTGTGCGTGTGTCAGTGTGCTGTGTGTGTGTCAGTGTGCTGTGTGTGTGTCAGTGTGCTATGTGTGTGTCAGTGTGCTGTGTGTGTGTCAGCGTGCTGTGTGTGTGTCAGCGTGCTGTGTGTGTGTCAGCGTGCTGTGTGTGTGTCAGTGTGCTGTGTGTCAGCGTGCCGTGTGTTTGTGTCAATGTGTTGTGTGGGTGTCGTGTGTCAGTATGTGTGTCAATGTTCTGTGTGTGTCAGTGTATGTGTCAGCGTGCAGTGTGTCAGTGTGCTGTGTGTCAGTGTCCTGGTGTGTGTCAGTGTCCTGCTGTGTGTCCATGTGCTGTTTGTCAGTGTGTGTCAGTGTGCTGTGTGTGTCAGTGTCCTGTTGTGTGTCAGTGTCCTGCTGTGTGTCGTGTGTTGTGTCTGTCAGTGTCCTGCTGTGTGTCAGTGTGCTGTGTGTCAGTGTCCTGGTGTGTGTCAGTGTCCTGCTGTGTGTCGTGTGCTGTGTGTGTCAGTGTCCTGCTGTGTGTCAGTGTCCTGCTGTGTGTCGTGTGTTGTGTCTGTCAGTGTGTGAGTCAGTTTGCTGTGTAGTGTAGCGGTTAGCGCGCTGAACTACAAACCCAGCAACCCGAGTTCGATTCCATCTCACAGCCAACAGCAGTGATGATGGTCTGAACCGGTTCTGGGCCTCCCCTAGATCGACTCAGCCTAAAATTAGTACCTTGTGCAGTGGGTTAAAACATTGCCTCTGGGCCACTGGGGAGACAAAGGTGGCCGGGTGTGGTGCTGGCCACCCCCCCCCGCCCCGTGCCATGCCGGCCTTCATAGATGCTGCTTGCTAACAGCACTTGCCCCAACAGTCTGTTAAGGCTACACGGGGGAGCTTTGTGCGTCTCTGTGTGCTGCTGTGTGCCAGTGTTTCGATTAGCGCCGTTGGCTCCGCACGGTGCGAAAGAAGTTCAACATAGTGCTGTGTGCGTCAGGGGTCATGCCGTTAGCGTGATGTATAACATTGGCCCGTTAATATTGAAGTGTCTTAAGAATGGTTTCACATTAGATGGGGTCAGTGCATTTAATTACAGGCCTTTGGATTGACGAGAAGATACATTATGAGACGCATATTGAACACATTAACCTTTAGTTAAGACAGAATCTTGGCTTTTAGTACAGGCGAGTTATCCGTATGTCCTGTGGTGAGGCATAATTTTTTCAAGGCAGTGACACTCCCAGTCTTTGGGCGCCGAAGTGGCTAGAATATATAGGAATAGGTTTTACCCTTTTAACTGGCACAAAAACTGAGACCTTTATTCAAGGCATCATGTTTGCAATAACCGCAACACAAGCAGTCAAAATGCAAACAAAAAATACAACTCTGATAATAATATGCACTGTCCTTGAATTTGATTGGTCCACACCCGAGACAGCTTTTCTTAGAGCCTAGTCTCCATTGGTGTTGGACCAGAAGACACCAAAAGGCGTACAACTCAAAAACAGCACACTATCAGAGTATTGAGGGCTCGGGGTGAGCATGTACATTATGAGACCTCCTTTGCCAGTAACAAGATATAGGAATAGGTTTTACCCTTTTAACTGGCACAAAAACTGACACCTTTATTCAAGGCATCATGTTTGCAATAACCACAACACAAGCAGTCAAAATGCAAACAAAAAAGACAACTCTGATAATAATATGCACTGTCCTTGAATTTGATTGGTCCACACCCGAGACAGCTTTTCTTATAGCCTAGTCTCCATTGGTGTTGGACCAGAAGATGCCAAAAGGCGTACAACTCAAAAACAGCACACTATCAGAGTATTGAGGGCTCGGGGTAAGCATGTACATTATGAGACCTCCTTTGGCAGTAACAAGATATAGGAATAGGTTTTACCCTTTTAACTGGCACAAAAACTGACACCTATATCTTGTTACTGGCAAAGGAGGTCTCATAATGTACATGCTCACCCCGAGCCCTCAATACTCTTATAGTGTGCTGTTTTTGAGTTGTACGCCTTTTGGCATCTTCTGGTCCAACACCAATGGAGACTAGGCTCTAAGAAAAGCTGTCTCGGGTGTGGACCAATCAAATTCAAGGACAGTGCATATTATTACGAGAGTTGTCCTTTTTGTTTGCATTTTGACTGCTTGTGTGGTGGTTATTGCAAACATGATGCCTTGAATAAAGGTGTATATTGAATAAAGGTGTATATTGCACATTAACATCACTCGCCCCGACCACTTCTTCATGACCCTTGAGCTACACCCATTTCAAACCTTTTAAAACAGTCTGCCTCAGCAGCAGGCCATGCTTTCCCACCTGATGACGGACGCTTGTGTTGCGCCCGAAACGTCGTGATTTATTTTATTTTATACCTACGTGACTTTACCGAAAGAACCAAACGGTATGGATTCCTGCAGTCACGAAAGCTTCAAATCAAGATTGTACATTTGGAGTTTGCATGTCTATATTTCTCCCCGTGGTCGCTTTTACGGATCCTCTGGTTTTGCCCTCGACATTTAGAATAATGCGTTGAGAGTATTTGGCGGCTGCTATAAATTTCCACGTGGTGAGGGTCAGCCTCTTCGTTGAGCTGTCATTTGTGATGGCCAGGTCGTTCCTAAAAAAAATAGCTGTACAGCTCAGTGGGCCTTACCTGGTAAAATAAAAATTAAACTTGAATAGTCTATTCTGATATAGTCTTTCAATGCGCCTCAGTCAGGGCCTTGAATAGTCTCGATGTCACTCTTTATCCTTACCTTTTAATCTCAGATGCATGTACGTGTGTTGCAGTTATTTCACACTGTATGTAGCCAACCGTGCTCGTTGGAGGTAGTGTATAGTGTAGAATATAGTGTGTGTGTGTATATTGCACTTCTTTCATACCGCACATACCCAACCGTACTAATCGGAGGTGCGGGGGGGAAGGACAACAAACTAAACACAGAAAGCAGTTTTAAAGAAATTGGTTTGTGAATCTAGATGATGATTTTAAAAGTGCACAGCTCCAGTGGCTTGCTAATATCGGAAGGAGGAGTGTTCCAGACGGCCGCAGAACCGCATCTGAAAGCGCCCGATGTGGTGGCCGTATTTATTCGATGGCTTGCCAAAAGCTGCTGCTGCTGCTGCTGCGAGGATGACCTGGATTTTGCGTGACGATGGTTTATCGCTCTTGGATGAGATCAGCGAGGTAATTGTGGTTCATTTGTGGTGAGCACTTTGTGTGTGCCAGGTGCCTCACTCCACGAAGCACATTTAATGGGCTCGCTAAAATGAAATCTCCATAGCAGAGGGAAGAGAACATTAACTCTGTTACTCCCATTTTCATACGAGATTGTATTTAATAAAAAAAACATTTGTATCTTCCGAAGGGAAAATTGACCTTCTGTACTCAGCCGGACCGATGGCGTTCAAGTCCTGTGCTGTTTTTAAATTGCGAACATTTTCCCCGCAGCGTTCAGTTGGTGGTGCTCACAATATTTTTTTAAATTAAATTTGAATAAAAAAATAATAGCAGCCTGGTTGGGCACTTGGGACAACATTGTCCCGGATGTGTTTTTAAGTCTTTATTTTAACAGTACTATATAATGTTGTTTGTCTCTTAACTGTAATTCTTTAATATGTTATTGCTCGTTTGAATGTTAGGTTAGTAATCACACGTCGTCTGTGCTGCTCTCCAGTTTCCTGGGTTAAAAAAGTGGGCTAGGTTTTGCCCAATTCTTGCCAAGTTGGCTTAACTTAATTAACACGGTTAGCTACGTACAGTGCGAAAGAAGTTCAACATAAGTACATACATACACAGAGACCCACAGACACCCAAGACCTATAGAGACCCACAGAGAAACCACAGATTAGCACGGTTGGATATGTACGTTGCAAAAGAAGTTAATTAGACATACATACAATTAACTAACTCACTCTCACAGCCCCATCCTGATCATCCAAGGCACAATACAAACCGACTTACATGTGTGTTGGTCATGCCCGGACATCGCAAATTAGTAACCAGAAGATATCGGCCTTCTTCAGCGACACGAAGCGGCACCAACCTCTCTCCGTCAATTGAAACTTCACAGTGGGGATGTAAAAAAAGACGGGGTTCTCTTTCATAAACACCCAGCACATGGCCTGCTCCAAGCTTTCAACATTATAGCCAGAAAAATAAACCATCTTGGCTACCTGGAAAGACCTCGAACTTCCTCCCCCCCCTCCTCCTCTTCACGGGGACAACGGCGTAACACGCTGCCATAGTTCACGCCACCAGCACCCACAACCTTAAAAGGGGGAATTGGAGGTCAGGTGGTCTCCTCCCCGGCCTCCTCCTCCACCCTACAATCACCAACACCACCTCCTCAAATTTCTATTTAAAGCTTTCGTGACTGCAGGGATTCATATTCTTGGTTCTTTCGGTAAAGTCGTCACGTAGAAGGGAAATAATAAAATAAAGATTATTTAATAAAAAATACCACCGCCTCAGTTTAAAATGTGCGAGGAAAGGTGGAGGGAGGCGGGGGGAGGGATAGAAGGATGCCCTCCCCTGTTCCTTTCATCAGTTAAGATAAGATGGGACCCATCTTACCTTCGTCACTGGAAGAAACTTCACCTCCACTTTAAGCAGTCAATTTCGCTTGCTTAGTTTCTGCTCCTCACTCCAAGCTCACTTATTGTTCCCTAGCTCACCCCACGACCCCCCCCCCCCCCCCCCATTAGCACCATTATCACCGTGAATGTTTCCCTCTTCACATTCTCATTACACGGCTATTGCTCAATAACCCCATTCATTCGATCTGTTCATCATCATCATTTACCATCATCAGTTCCGCTTTCACCGAATTCACGCATCATCACAGATTCACCACCTATTGCTTCCTCTCATTTATTCTGTACACCGCATCTACAAAGACAAAGATTCAGACTGTTGGGGCAAGTGCTGTTAGCGAGCACCTATGAAGGCCGGCACGGCACACGAGGGGGTGGGAGGCCAGCACCACGCCCGGCCGCCTTTGTCTCCCCAGTGGCGATGTTAACACACACCGCACCAGGTACTCATTTGAGGTCGAGTCGATCTTGGGGAGGCCCATGACCGTTACTCGTGTTGGCCCGTGAGCGGGAATCGAACTCAGGTCGCTTGGTTCGTAGCGCAGCTCGCTCTGCCTTTACATTCACACGCGCGCGTTGTAGCGTTATTCTCCGAGCGGTGCATTTGTTGAGGCGCTGTGTGAATTACGTTCAAGCAAGGTGAGATGAGAATAGGGGGAAGAGGTTGTCAGCCCCAACACTCGAAGCTGCCGCGCGTGTATGCTGTATGATCCGTAGAGTGTCCCTTCTCCACCCCACCTTCTCCACACCCTATCTCACCTTAGGATGCTGCTGACTTCCTCCTCCCCCCCCCCCCCTCCCCCGTGGCAGGTTAAGATAAGATGGACCCAGGATAGAGGAGAGATTGCCACACCAACATACCAAGCCGCGTGTATTTTCATGTGATTTGTAGCGTGTCCTTTCTCCGCTGCTGCATACTTCCTCCTCGCCCCTCCTTCACCAACCACCCCGCCCCCCCCGGTATATAAAAACACCCACTCACCCTCACCTCCGTCAGAAGACCCCCTTTTGGGGTGTGCATCGAGCATTCCTTCCCCACACCTAGACGCGGTCAAGTGCCAGTAAGTCGCCCCCCCCGCCCACCTCATTCCCCACGGTTTTTCTGTCTCCCCCCTTCCCCTGAAACCATTGACGTGTTGTATCGGGCTCGCGCACTTACTGTGATAAAATCATGAATAAAATAACTCTCTCCCCGTGTCTCTCTCTTCCCCCACCCTCCCCCTGTGTCTCCATCTCTGCCTCTCCCCATGTCCCTCTGACTCCCCACGTGCCTCTCTCTCCCCGTGTCCTGCCTCTCGTTCTCCCCATGTCCCTCTGACTCCCCACGTGCCCCTCTCTCCCCGTATCCTCTCCCTTTTTCTGTTGCCGTTTCCCTCTCTCCCCCCTATGCCCCCCCCCCTCCGTACCCTCCCCCATGCCCCCCACCGGTGCAGCGGTGCCGTTCCCCCCTTCACGCTGCCTCTCCGCGCGGGAGCTCTTTGATGAGGCGACCTCGGCCCCACGCCTGGAGGTGCTGCGCTCGCACCTCCTGCGCGAGGGCCGCGTGGAGGAGGAGGCGGCCATCCTCATCCTCAAGCGCGGGGCCGATGTGCTCCGCGCGGAGCCCACGGTGCTCGACATCGCCGCCCCGCTCACTGGTAACCCTCGCCTCTCGCTCACGAGCAACCGCTCACCGTTAACCCCTCACCTCTTGGCCACTAGCAACCACTCACCGTTAACTCCTCGCCTCTCGCTCACGAGCAGCCGCTCACCGTTAACCCCTCACCTCTTGGTCACTAGCAACCACTCACAGTTAACCCCTCGCCTCTCGCACATGAGCAACCGCTCACCGTTAACCCCTCACCTCTTGGCCACTAGCAACCACTCAACGTTAACCCCTCGCCTCTCGCTTACGAGCAACCTCTCACCGATAACCCTGAATACCAACCGCTCGGTTGCCCGGCTACCGCTAGCAGCCGCTCGCTTGCAACTGCTCACCGCTATCAACCGCTCACCGTTACCCTCACCTCTCGCTCGCTCGGTTACCGCTAGCAACCCCTCACCGTAACTCTCATCTCTTGCTTTCTCGTTTACCGCGAGCAACCGGTCACCATTAGCATCCGCTCACCGTTACCCTCACCTCTCGCTCGGTAGGTTAACACTAGCGGCCACTCAACCGCTATGAAGCGCTCACCTGTACCCTCACCGCCACCGCTATCAAGCGCTCACCTGTACACTCACCGCCACCGCTAGCAACCACTTGCTCACTAGCTACCACTCACTGCTAGCAAACGGTGGCGGTGAGGACCGATAGCCGGTCCTCACCGCCACTCGCTCACTCGCCCAGTTACCACTAGCAACTGCTCACCGGTACCCTCACCTCCCGCTCGCTCACCTCCCGCTCGCTCAGTTAACACTAGAAACTGCTTACCACTCAGTTAACGCTAGAAACTGCTTAACGCTAGCAACCGCTCATCGGTACCCTCACCTCCCGCTCGTTCAGTTAACGCTAGCAACTGCTTAATGCTCAGTTAACGCTAGCAACTGCTTAATGCTCAGTTAACGCTAGCAACTGCTTAACGCTCAGTTAACGCTAGCAACTGCTTAATGCTCAGTTAACGCTAGCAACTGCTTACCACTAGCATCCGCTCACCGTTAACCCTCACCGCCATCGCTAGCAGCCGCTCACTGCTAGCAGCCGCACACTGGTACCCTCACCGCTCACCGCTAGAAACTGCTCACCGGTAACCCGCACCTCTCGCTCACTAGCAACCGCTCACTCGCCCGGTTACCGCTAGCAACCGCTCACGGGTAACTTCACTGCCGTTTACTCACCAAGTTACCACTAGCAACCGCTCGACTCGCCAAGTTACATTTATAATCTCTCGACTGGGGGCTACCGCTTGCTTTTTGGCTGTGGTTACGAGTTAGCCGATTACTTAGGCCAGGGGTGGGGAACATTTTTTTTAGCCAAGGGCCATTTGGATCTTTATAAAAAATTAGCCCGTTATATTTGGTCAAACATTTAATTAACTCACTCCTAATGTGATTGCTGGAACTGCTTCTCTTTGGTGAGGCGTGTGACGATGTTAGCTGGTATTGATGATATTGCTACTCGCAACTGCTTTTCCAGGTTTGCTCCTAGATTTATTGAATTTCGAGTCCCGCCTGTGGTTGCCTTGGCAGTGCCACACCAAATGATTTCGCAGGCCACATACGGCCCGCGGGCCAGAAGTTCCCCACCCCTGACTTAGGCGATCGGTCACCTGGGAAATCTGTCCCCTCGTTACCTAGGTAAAGAGCTGGTTACCTAGGTAACCAGGGGTCCATGTGACTCGCTAAAATAAACTAAAAAACTAAACTCTTTTCATTTTACCAGGTAAGGCCCCACTGAGCTGTGTAGCTCTTTTTTCAGAAGCGACCACCTGGCCATCGCAAAAATGATAGCTCCACCAAGTGGCTGATGCCATAGTTGCATAGAAATTTAAAGGAGCGGCCAAATACTCCTAAATGCTGCGATGTCGATTCTAAATGTGAAGGTTAAAAACCGGAGGGCCCGGGGAAAAATCCACACGACCACGGGGAGAGAGAGAGAGAGAGACGCAGACTCCAAATATAGACTAGCAGACATCGAACCCACCTCCTTATACCAGGCGAAGTAGTTAACATCTCCTAGCCACCGTGGTTCCCACCAGTTGACTCTCTCCTCCTCCCCCCCCTCCTTTCCCAGTGTGTGGAGATGTCCATGGGCAGTTCTATGACCTAATGAAGTTGTTTGAGGTGGGAGGCTCCCCGGCTCAGACGCGGTACCTGTTCCTGGGAGACTACGTGGACCGTGGATACTTTAGCATCGAGGTGAGTGACCCCTCACCACTTACACACCCACTCACCCACCCACTCACACTCACCAACTCACTGATCCACCCACCCACTCACCCACTTACCCACTCACTCACCCACTCACTCACTCAACTACTCACTGACCCGCTCACCCAGCCACCCACACACTCACCCACCGATCCACCCATCCACTCACTGAATTACTCACTCACTGACCCACCCACTTACTCATCACCCACACACTCACCCATTCACACTCAATCTACTCACTCGCCCACGACGAGATGGCGAATCATTAACGTTCAAGCGACAGTGTCGGGGGAAAGCGTTGGGCACGAGTGCCGAGGTGCGGGAAGAGTCATCGAGACAGGGGATTTACGTTGAGGTGAAATTGAGGGATGAACAGTGTACTGTACAAACAAACAAAGATCCCCCATCTTTTACAGACTGTTGAGGCAAGTGCTGTTAGCGAGCACCTATGGAGACCGGCACGGCACATGAGGGGGTGGGTGGCCAGCACCACGGGGAGGCCCAGAACCGGTTTAGATGATCGTCGCCGGTGTTGGCCGTGAGCAGGAATCGAACTCGGGGCGGACGGGTACCGTACACACTCTCACTTACACACGTGACAGATAGCGACTCGGCATGCCTTAGTACAGCAACATGGGCAAATATCTTGCAGAATGAGTTTTACCAAGAGGGAGGGGTCGATCATTTTGGACCCAGGAACGCAACTCCAGTCTCCCCAATGGTCCACTTATTTGTCGGACGCTGTTTTGCCGAACATGGAAAGGTCTGCCTGTATATTTCTGTGTATATCTCTGCGTGCTGTACCTGTGTATCTCCGTGTGAATCTCTCTGTCTCAGTGCATATCTGTGTATTTCTCTGTATGTCTCCGTGTATATATTTCGTGTGTATATCTTTCTGTATATCTCACGTGTGTATCTCTGTGTATATCGCTGTGTGTGTATCTCTGGGGAGCGCAGTGCGTGCTGTATCTCTGGGCGCTGAAGATTCTCTACCCTGGAAGCCTCTTTCTGCTCCGCGGGAACCACGAGTGTCGCCACCTCACAGAGTACTTCACCTTCAAGCAAGAGTGTGAGGAGACACGTGGGGGAGAGACACGTGGGGGAGACACGGGGGGGAGGCACGGGGGGGGAGGCACGGGGGGTATGTGCGTGGGGGGGAGACACGGGGAGGAGATACGGGGAGAGAGACACGGGGGGGTAGACACGGGGGGGGGGAGATGCGTGGGGGGGAGACACGGGGGGGGGGGAAACCTGGGAGAGTCTCTGCTTGTGTGCGATGCCTGCACGTGTCTCTGTGTGCGCGATGCCTGCACGTGGCGCTCCACAGGCCGTATCAAGTATTCTGACCGCGTGTACGATGCCTGCATGGAGGCGTTTGACTGCCTCCCGCTGGCGGCGGTGATGAATCAGCAGTTCCTCTGCGTCCACGGGGGGCTCTCCCCGGAGCTCCACACCCTCGACCAGATCCGCAGGGTGAGTTCAGCTCTCGCCGGGGCCATTGGCCCGCTTACGAGGTCACTCACGAGCCCGCTCACGAGGTCGCTCACGAGGTCACTGCTGTGGGTTCCTGAAACCGACGTGAACGCATGTTCCTGTCTAAGAGCCCTATCCCTCCCTCTGCTCCCTTTTTTACGATCAGAAGAAACACAAAGGTGCTCAGTTATTTGGCCCCTTTTCTTTCGTCTATCGTGTCATTTTTTTTTGCTTTTTACTTTTTTTGTAGTTTTTACGGACCTTTTTTTCACGTGAAAAAATCTTAACATATTTACACTTTTTTCCCATGTAGCATGATTTCCATCGCGTACTGTGTTCAGATTGAAAACAAAAAAAAAAGCACCCTCAAAAAACTCACTGCTCGATCCCCTCCCATCAGTCACATTACACAGGGCACCCTCTTACAGCTCAACATCTAAAAAAAGATTGAACACCACCCCCCCCCCCCCCCCCCCCCCGTCAACTGAGCAACTGAGCATGGCGAAATTGCAGACAAATTCTGGCAGAAACCAGCACCTTGAAGATGCGCCAAGCCGTTTTATTCGATATGCGCACTTTCCGGCCCTGTATATCACCAGTTTGGCATTGTTTGTTAAAAAGTTCACCAAGCCCTCTACTATATCTTTGCCTGCATTCCCCCTTTATATCCAAAAATAAGAATCGTTGGGGAGAAATTTAAGTTTAACATTTCAGCAAGATATTGCGTAGGTGCTTTAAAAAGCGAGTTGAGGCTTTTACAATGTCAACACTGATGGGCAGCCGTTTCAGGTTTCACCACTCAGTAAACATTCTGGCTTGGTGTCCTGTGTAGTGTGCCAGAAAACTCTTTGTGGTCACCGTACCGTGGGCAATGCTCCAGCTCGGGTCACCCTGGCGTTGAGAATGATGGGGTAGGGTCGAACAGCTCCCAGTGAGGGTTACACGATCGCTGCAGGGCATCGAGTCTCTCCAAGCCTGGTCTTTTGCGCGACCTTCGTACTTGTCGATGATGAAAGCAAACCACACGAGCGTACAGTTTATTACATTCGACATTTGAGAAGTGCTCTTCCCGGTCGCTCTGCTAAAAAAAGGAAGTGGGTACTTTTCTTGCCGACTGGACAGTCAGCTCCGGTAACATTGGACGACCAGGAGCTGACACGTCACCAACACTCATGGCAGGCGTGCCCCCCACTGCTTTTGAGCGAGACTTCCGCAATTTTTGCGGCGATTCTTATTGAATGCAGTCCCATCATTGCAGCCATCTGGGTAGAGAGAAGCCACTGACCGTGCTTGCCCGGTTTCACCAGATCGCCTACCCTAGTGAGATGCGCATCGAATGTAACGCTTCTCAATGGCTAAGCCCACAAGAGAGGGTTAGTCCCGTGTCGGGATTCCGCAAAAGCTGTTCGAGAGTGAGGTCTGATGCAGACCGGGGTTTATTCACTCGGGTATTGACGGGGAAACCCCAGGCCTGTAGGACACTCTTGTAAAAATTGGGAATCTGCGTTAGCGGGGTTACCCATGATGTTAATTTATAATTGCTGCACTGCACCCCCCTCCAGGTTACTGAGAAAAGAAGATGGTGTGGAATACCGCATGAGCGATGGGGTGGTGTACAGAAAGTTTTGCACGGCTTGCAAGCGAAGGGTGGACAGTTGACTCCGTACGCACACGAGACCTTGCCCGCCTCCCTGCGGTGACAAAGCCTAAGACTCCGGCAGCGGCCACACGGTGCTTCCTATGTGACCAACAGAAATGAGGTGACGTCCTCTGAAGTTTGCCGATCAAATGAGCCGGCGGAACGAGGGGAAAAAAAGCAGGGCCACATTGCAGACGCAGCCAGCTGGTTCATGGACCAGGGTTTTCCCTCCAAACGTGAGGGTTTTTATAAAGGCGCCCCCAAGGTTCCGGTTGTTCACTCACCCTTACAAAGTATCCCGGTTACTCTGTAGCAGTTTATCTCCAGAGGCCCCAGGAGCACGCCAATATTTTGAAGGCATCACCTTTCCTCCCCGTGATTGCTTTGGCCATCTCACGGAACTGGGCTTCGTCCCACTGCGCCACGAGTGGGCCCACTGCATTTCTGTTAATTCATCCTGGAGGACGCACAAGAATATACCTCTTGGCACCCGTGGATCCGTTCAGTGTTGTCAAAGCCTTGTAAGAGGGAGGAGAATGTCGTCAGCATCTGCTGTGAGAGTCACTTTCATATTGGGCTCCTTCACGGTTAAGCAAGTTGAGCCTTCATCGAAGTTGACACAGAATAGGTTCCACGACGAGGGTGTAGAGCTGCCCTGACATAGGACAGACAGCCTTGTCTGATAGCTTGACTGAGTTCTATAGGAGCAGTTGGTGCCCTGTTAACTTTGATGACACACTGGGACGTGTTATGAATCAAATCGATTATTTGTATTAAGTTAGCTCCAAATCCAAAAGCTTTGAAGAGTGCCGAGTAGATTCCCCATGGTCAACCCTGTCAAAATATTTATCTTGATCAAGGGAGAGTAAAGCCAGCGGAAAGTCCCAATGTTCAGACCGAGTGATTTGATCTCTGACTAGGAAAATCCCATCATCAGTGGTCCTCCCTGGAACAGTGCATGACTGGTAATTGCCTATAACCTGAGCCAAAAGCCCGTTTAAGCCTTGTGGACACATCCTTAGCTAGAATCATATAATCTGTGCACAACACTTGAGACCTGGACACCAGTTTTTCAGGTATCTTAAGATCACCTTTTTTTGGGAGCAGTCTAAACACTGCTATCCTCCAGGACTTAGGCATCATGTTACTCTCCACTGCTTCTTCTAGAACATCGTTGTAGTATTTCTGCACAGAGTGCCAAAAATGCTGATAAATCTCTCCTGTTAGTCCATCAATCCCTGGCGATTTGTTCCTGGCCAGAGCGGCTCACGGCCATTTCTTTGGTCACTCTTTTCTACCTATGTCAAGAAGCCATCCCTCTTCTTCGCCCAACAGAGACAAATCCTTCCAGATGTCCTTTAGGGCATGTGTAGATATGCACTCTGGGAAAAAGAGATTATTATAGTGTTGAGCAACTTTTGGGGCTATTTGATTATTGTTTGAGGACACGGAGGACCCCATTGTAATCAACGCCGGGTGGCTAAAACACAGTGAGTTGGCATAGTAGGGGGCACAAGTGGTGCATCGGTCAGTCATCTCAGTCAGTCAACCCATGGAACCTGCTGGGTCTACCCTGTGACCTCCTGCCAGCGGGCGTTCGACACCTCACGTGGCCTTGAACTGCACTTAGCCTGGCACAAGCACCGTGGTGACCTCACCGCCACCTAGTGGCGAATAGGGAAACCATTTGGCTTCCCTAATGAGAAGAAAAGTGTTGAGCCAGAGTCCTTGTCAAGGGTGTATTTAAACCGTGAGCGTATCAATGCCCCTTTTGCCTTCTCTTTCTCGAATTCTTTTAGACATTAATTGTTCACCATGTGGTAGGCCTGGATTGTCCCCCATCCTCTGCCTTTGCATTATGCTGCGGACCGTGCTCTCAACATAAACAAATATCATGGTCGTATCGTTGCATACTTCCCCAGGCATTTGAGTCGCGCAGTTCTCAAAGAGATTAGTGAAGATGGCGTCTTCCAAAAGGGCATCATGAAAATGCCAGTTTGCCGATCCCCATGGGAGTCTTTGTATCTTAACATGAAGTATAATGAGTTGATGTTCTGCCAGCGGTGCAGCCCTGATACAGGATGCAACAGCACTATTTCCAAATGTATTTTGAAGCGTAAAATCGGTCGATCCTTGATTGCGACACTGTCCTGTCAACTCGGCCTCTCGTGACGGTAAAACCCTTGCTGCCGAGGATGTTGTATCTGCCACACATCAGTCAGAGCATATACGCAAAGCAGATCCTGCAAGGCATTCAAGATATCGCCGTTGCATTGTTCAGCTCCAGTGCGATCGAGAACATACATTGTGTAATTGCAATCACCTCCCAAAGTGAAGCACCCGTCATTTGTAATGTTCACGCGATGCCTCTGCAGTGCGCAGAAAGAAAAAAAAAGTTTGTCTGCATCATTGATTGGTGCGTAGACATTATTAATGAGGTTCCTTGTTTATACTCTTTGTTTTTTTCGGTTAAGTCACGTAGGTTGAAAAGAAAATCAATGAAATAAATGAAAACAACTAAATGAAATCACGACGTTTCGGGCGCAACACAAGCGTCCGTCATCAGGTGGGGACAACCACAGCGAAGACCGTTGCCGAGATATCTCAGACAGTTGCTGATGACGGACGCTTGTGTTGCGCCCGAAACGTCGTGATTTAATTTAGTCGTTTTCATTTTTTTTTTTTTTTTTTTTTTACCTACGTGACTTTGCTGAAAAAAAACAAAGAGTATGATTGCTTGCAGTCACGAAAGCTTCAAATCTAGGTCCTTGTTTCTTATTTTGACATTGAGGGCACTTCCTGGTACCACTTCAGCTTGGTCAACCACATTGGGTGACTAAACCCTGGCGCAAACAATGTTGCAACCCCAGAGGGGGTGTGAGAATGTTGACTCAAGAACAAATCCCCACCTTTGCCACGATTATCATCCTCGTCTGCCCCCTCGGCGTGGGGTTGCACTATCCGCCGTCCAAATCTGGGAGGTCTTTAAATGGATCATCCTCATCCCCGCTAGATCCCGAGGTTAAGGAAGGACGAGTTATCTACGGATGTCCTCGCCGGAGGTCCAGCTTTTTTTTAAAGGTGGCCGGCGGTGGCTTACTGAAGCGCCGTCTCCCTGGCAGCACACTGAGATGGAATGGGGCCTACTGCTGCCAACTCACGTGGGGCTCTGTGGTTAGGGGCTCTGACTTGAGCCACCCATTGGGTTTTCCACTTTGTCACTCCCCTCCCCTCGCCCCCACTGCTCCGTCTCTGCCTCGGCTCTTGCGCTCGACGAGTATCTTTATGTATTGGTATCCATTGTTTTAAATGTCGTAACGTACGTTTTGCGGGTCAAAAGGGGGGGCTCCATTCGACGCTATCGGAAGAAATTTAGCCTTATTCTTTGGGTCTTTCGGTAATGTCACGTAGGTAATCTACGTCACGTAGATTATCTAGATATCTACGTGACTTTTGCCGAAAGACCCAAAGAACATTAATTCCTGCAGTCACGAAAGCTTTAAGTCATGATTTAAATTGAGCCTTTAAGGTGTATTTCCTATACTCACTTGAAGACCAAATCTCTTCACGACCGGTTTTGTGGAACCAATTACCAATCTGGAACCAATTAAGAGGGGTTCTGCTGTGCTTGCAATAACAGACAGGCCTAATGTGCACGCACGCAAACCTATAAAGAAGGGGTCCGAAGAGGACACTGTCGTGTGTTTATGTTGAACTTCTTTCGCACCGCTCGTAGCCAACCATGCTAATCGGAGGGAGTGTATCGTGTAATATACAGGGTGCTTAAAAAAATAATGTTAACACTTCGGAGAATTTGCAGCAATACCACAATAAATGTGCCTCCGGGCAAGTGTTGACAATGATGACGAGACACGCGGTGCCCGAGACACGTGGTGTCCGAGACACGTGGTGCCCGAGACACGTGGTGTCCGAGACACGCGGTGCCCGAGACACGTGGTGTCCGAGACACGTGGTGCCCGAGACACGTGGTGCCCGAGACACGCGGTGTCCGAGACACGCGGTATCCGAGACACGTGGTGCCCGAGACACGCGGTGTCCGAGACACGCGGTGCCCGAGACACGCGGTGTCCGAGACACGCGGTGTCCGAGACACGTGGTGCCCGAGACACGCGGTGCCCGAGACACGTGGTGCCCGAGACACGCGGTGCCCGAGACACTCGGTGACCGAGACACGTGGTGTCCGAGACACGTGGTGCCCGAGACACGTGGTGTCCGAGACACGCGGTGCCCGAGACACGTGGTGTCCGAGACACGTGGTGCCCGAGACACGTGGTGTCCGAGACACGCGGTGTCCGAGACACGCGGTGCCCGAGACACGTGGTGTCCGAGACACGCGGTGCCCGAGACACGCGGTGTCCGAGACACGCGGTGTCCGAGACACGTGGTGCCCGAGACACGCGGTGTCCGAGACACGCGGTGCCCGAGACACGCGGTGTCCGAGACACGTGGTGCCCGAGACACGCGGTGCCCGAGACACGTGGTGCCCGAGACACGCGGTGACCGAGACACGTGGTGCCCGAGACAGGTGGTGCACCGAGACACGCGGTGCCTGAGACACGTGGTGCCCGAGACACGCGGTGCCCGAGACACGCGGTGCCCGAGACACGCGGTGCCCGAGACACGCGGTGCCTGAGACACGCGGTGTCCAAGACACGCGGTGCCCGAGACACGCGGTGACCGAGACACGTGGTGCCCGAGACACGCGGTGCCCGAGACACGTGGTGTCCGAGACACGTGATGCCCGAGGCACGCGGTACCTGCTTCTTGGGCGAGGCGATTCCAGGGTTTCGTGACCGCGGCGTTTTTGACCTTCGCAAATCTACACATAAACAATAAGGCGTCCATACAAAATGTAAATTGCTTTAAAGTCGCGAATTAATTGATGAATTGATGTTGATTTTGATACTGGCATGCATTGTCACCGGATGTGAGTACGTGTGCAAAATTTGGAATTGATTGGACAACGGGAAGTGGACTAACTTTTGATTGCAAGATTTGACCACGACAAACATGGGAGTCAAGTGAAGTAAACCCGTTGAAAAACTTTCACCTCTAAGGTTAACTGAGGATTCGTAGAACGCGGGACGCGGTTGCTGATGGGAGCAGAAGAGAACGTAGGACGGAACGGCAAAACGACGTGTCCGTAAAACAGAACAAGACGAATTATCAAAAGGTGTATAAAATAAAATAACATTGCAACTCACCGTAGAAGGATGATATTATCACAAATAGAGGCAAAGAAAGAAGGAAAACAAAAGAAAGTTTAAAGGGGTGATTATCCTAGGTCAGTGGTGCTTCTTAACCTGGAGTGCGTGCACCCCATGGGGATGTGAGCTGCCCTTTCTGGGGAGACTAGACATGGCTGGATCATTTGTATTTTTTAGATGGTAAATCATTCGAAAACACGAATCCAGCACAGGGCACGTAAGTGCAACTGCTTTGTTTCATGAACCCCTATGCATTTACAGTGGTACCTCGGTATACGTCGTTAATTCGTTCCAGAAGGGGTAGGACTTGTACCGAAAATGTCGAACACCAAACGAATTTTTCTCATAAGAAATAAAAGGAAAGGAAATAATCCGTTCCAGAGTATAAGAAATGATGTTATATGCCATATTATACATTAATGGGGTTGCATAACATAATGTAGACACTGCTTATTACTAAAATGCATACATAAATTAATAAATACATAAATAAATTGAAATGAAAATACAATTTAACATCACTTGCTGAGAGGAGTTTGATAGCCTACGAGGATGGTGGTGAGGAAGGGGAGGCTTTTCTCACGAACCTTCATAGGACCCATCTTGAGTGAATTCGCCAAAAAAATCACGTTAAAATGACAAAAAAAAACACGTGAAAATTCACGGAGAGTTGCAGCAAGGGGGTTGTGCACCGAACGAGATCTATTGTACAGGCAGACTGACTCATCCCGACCCATACAAGTTCTAGGAAGCGCGTCGTATCTCAAGCAAGACGGCGTATCCCAAGACATTTTTTTTCTCGTCAAAACGCGACGTGTACCAAATTCGATGTATTCCAAAGCGGTCGTATACCGAGGTACGACTGTGTTAACATTATACTTTTTTTTTTACGATTTAGAACCGAAGAGGGAGCAAGGCTGCAGTGAAAGTTAAGAGCTAAGGTTTAGAGTTAAGAGTTAAGGTTTAGGAGCTGTGTGTTAAACCCCACTTCTCCCTCCCTCCCTCCCTCCCTCCCTCCCTCCCTCCCTCCCTCCCTCCCTCCCTCCCTCCCTCCCTCCCTCCCTCCCTCCCTCCCTCCCTCCCTCCCTCCCTCCCTCCCTCCCTCCCTCCCTCCCCACCCTCTCCCTCCCTCCCCTCCCTCCCCCGCTTTCAGCTGGACAGGTTCCGAGAGCCTCCGGCCTACGGCCCGGTCTGCGACCTCCTGTGGTCGGATCCCCTCGAGGACTTTGGGAGCGAGAAGACCCAGGAGCATTTCACCTACAACAGCGTGCGTGGGTGCTCCTACTTCTACAGGTGGGAGGGGGTGATGGGAGGGAGGGCGGGGGTTCGGGGGGGAGGGCATAAGCACATAGACTGACCCACTCACCCACCTTCCAGTTACCACTGTCGGCTACGTACGATGCGAAAGAAGTTCAGCACTTGTACGCACATAGACTCGCATAGTCACTCACCCATCCTCCACTTAGCACGGTTGGCTACGTACGGAGCGAAATAAGTTCTACATGCAGACATAGACTCACATAGTTACTCACCCACTCACTCACCCATCCTCCGATTAGCACGGTTGGCTACGTACGGAGCGAAATAAGTTCTACATGCAGACATAGACTCACATAGTTACTCACCCACTCACTCACCCATCCTCCGATTAGCACGGTTGGCTACGTACGGAGCGAAATAAGTTCTACATGCAGACATAGACTCGCATAGTTACTCACCCACTCACTCACCCATCCTCCGATTAGCACGGTTGGCAACGTACGGAGCGAAATAAGTTCTACATGCAGACATAGACTCACATAGTTACTCGCCCACTCACTCACCCATCCTCCGATTAGCACGGTTGGCTATGTTCGGTGCGGAAGAAATCACTGATGATGATGATAACGATGAAGGATGTTGAACCAGAGTAAGAGTTCATAATGCCAGAGACGGCGAGTGAGGCAGTAGTGGTCGTGGTGGAAATAGCGGAGAGAGTGCAGGAAGATGGAGCAGTGCATTAGCAGCCGGGATATACAGAGGACCGGGCCGACAGACGTGGAGGCCTGAGGGAACGCAACATGTACAGGGACGCAAAGACATCGAAAGAGAGACGACTGGTATGGATAGAAGAAACATGATGTGGTCTAGGCCAATCAGTTTCAAAGAAATGCGTATATTAGCAGAGCACGTTTGTTTGCATGTTCACCACAAGTACTTTGGGTGGTTAATGCAATGCTTGATTCCTTGCACAAGGGAATCTATTTGGCGTTTGAATAGCTTAACACCTGTTTGATTTTCTTTGGTTCTTTCGGTAAAGTCACGTAGAATGAGAATAAAATAATAAAATTAAACCTGTTTTATTGCCAGAAAGGGTAAAACGCTTATGTTACTTTTCATACTTTAATCTTGGAAAAAAAATCTCGCACGAGTTGAAGATGGTTCACAATCAACCACCAAATGTGAGGTGAATGTCAGGTGAGCTCAGGATTGCTGAGACAAACCGGGCCCCATGCACAGACACCACAGGAGCACCACGGAGACACGCCCACTTCCCAGCATGCACAGCAAGGGGGAGAGAGTGGGACAGAGAAAGACTTGCGGAATATACGTATCTGTATGCGAGTGTGCGTTTACGTGTGTATGTATGTGGGGAGCGATAGTGTAGTAGTTAGTTACAAACATGATGACCCGAGCTCGATTCTCGCTCAAGGCCAACACCAGGGACGATTTTCTGAACCTGTCCTGGGCCTCCTTCTCGAGGGCGATTCAGCCTCAATTGGTGTGATGTGTAAAAACATCGCCACGGGGGAGACAAAGGCGGCCGAGCACGGTGCTGGCCACGCACCACCTCATGTGCCGTTCCGGTATTTATAGGTGCTTGATAACAACACTCAACATTCTGTTAAGGCTACACGGGGGATCTTTGTCTTTGTGTGTGTGTCATGCAGCTACCCGGCCGTGTGCGAGTTCCTGCAGAACAACGGACTCCTGTGCGTGATCCGTGCCCATGAAGCACAAGATGCAGGGTACCCACGCACCCACCCATGCACCCACCCTATACACCCACCTACCCACGCACCCACCCATGCACCCACCCACGCACCCACCCACCCATCCACTCACCCACCCACTCACTCACCTACTCATCCACCCACTCACCCACCCACTTACCGACCCACTCACCCACCCACTCGCCTAACCACTCACTCACCAAATCACCTGCCCACTCACCTATCCACTCACCTTCTCACTCACTCACCCACTCACCTACCCACTCACCTACCCACACACTCATCCACCCATTCGCTCACTCGTCCACCCACTTACCTATGCACTCACCTACCCACTCACTAAACCACTAATTCGCCCACTCACCCACCCATTCATCTTCCCACTCACTCACCCATCCACTTACTCAACCACTGATTCGCCCACTCAGCCACCCACTCGCTCGCACAAATGGCACCCTTCCTCACCAGTTTGCTTGAGAGGTCATCTCTATTCTTTGGGTTCAATCTTGATTTGAAGCTTTCGTGACTGAGGGAATCCATACTCTTTGGTTCTTTCGGTAAAGTCACGTAGGTATAAAATAAAATAAATCACGACGTTTCGGGCGCAACACAAGCATCCGTCATCAGGTGGGAAAGCATGGCCTGCTGCTGAAGCAGACTGTTTTAAAGGTTTGAAATGGGTGTAGCCCAAGGGTTATAAAGGAGTGGCTGGGTTTAGTGATGTTAATGTGAGAAATTAGCATGTATCTGTGTACAGAAGTGGCTATGTTAATGTAAGCGATTAGCATGATGTTAAAGTGAGAAATTTAAACAGTCTGCATCAGCAGCAGGCCACGCTTTCCCACCTGATGACGGATGCTTGTGTTGCGCCCAAAACGTCGTAATTTTTTATTTATTTTATACCTACGTGACTTTACCGAAAGACCCAAAGAGTACTCTTTGGTTCTTTCGGTAAAGTCACGTAGATAGGTTCAAAAGAAAATATTTTCATTGAACCTATCTACGTGACTCTACCGAAGGACCCAGAGAATCTGAATTCCTGCAGTCACGAAAGCTTTCGGTCAGGTCATCTCTACCCCGCGCTTTTTCTGGTCTCGTGCTCCAGATCGCCCTTCGCACTTCCTCAACAGATGGCCAACCACCCACAGGGAGCAGCTACTTCCTCCAATATTGGAGGCATGGCAGCACAAGCAGAGTCAGCCCCACATTGCCCCATGATTTGTATGAGCCAAGGGGTTTCTGCTCCCCCCCCCCCAAATACCTCTCAGGAATGCTCAGCAAACCTGTGAACCTGCTCTTGGTGGTCAGAGATTGGATCACCGTTTCTTTCCGTTGAAAAAATGGTGATAGATGTGGTGCTTGCAAGTTACTTTTTTATGGATTCACAGAGTCTATTGCTGATTGCATGCTCCCAAGGAAAGTTTGCCAATTTTTCAGCAACCCGCGACTTCCGCTCACCGTTGGATCTCCACAGCTTTCCGAACCTCGGAGCGAAGGCTGCGGTCAGCCTCCTCATTCTTGGACGTGGCATATTGCAGACGGTGGGAGTGGGCACTGTCAATTTCTTCTCAGCCAGCCGGAACATCTTCTCTGTCAGCCATGGTCTCTGGGGAGGTCTAGACCGCATACCCATTGCAGCCATAGCAGCTGCATGAGTTGCTGTCCTGAAACCCCACCTATTTCCCCCTCGGCATCCCGAGGAGGGATGGACGATGCCAACCCCAGTCGCAAGCGATGATCCATTTTCCCGCTTGCGATCTTCATCAGCTCAGAATCAGAATCTATCTTTATCCTAGAGAAATCCGATGAGCTATGAAGCTCTTTTTTCCGCACATGTCTACTAGCTGAGACGGGGCCATTGTGGGTTTCAGTGTAGATAAGTGATGATGCCGGAACAGAATATTGGTGATTACAAGTCCATGAGCTGCACATGAGTCTAGTTGCCTCCTAACGTTGTTATTGAGCTGATCTGGCCCATGCCTTCCAATCATTCCGGCCCAGGTGTCTACATCATGACCCACTCGGGCATTAAAGTCACCCAACAGGATGACTCTCCCGAGGAGCTACTCTAGCCAGCACCTGGGACGGGAGGTTGAAGAAGGCATCTGACTCATCGACTTTGCCTGCATCCTCCCACTTCGGTGGAAGCATGAGCAAGCACCGTCATTCCTCACCTCCCATTGATGGGGAAGCGAGCTCACAATAGCCTGGGACTCGCAGCTTCCCACGCCTCGTCTCCACGCTCCCACGCCTCCCCCCCCTTCATTATTTTTCTTAGAAGAAGTGCCGCTCCCCGTTGTTTGGCAGTGTCCTACCCCTCGAGTGGAGAGCTGTCCGCGCCTCATGGCGACCGGAGCACGAACCACAAACCTCCAGTATACACCAGAGGCCCAAACGGCACTGGTCAAGCTCCTGACAGAGGAATGGCAGCCTTTCTTCCGCAGTGAGTCTTCGAACATTCCACATTGGGTAACTTCAGGATTTCTGTTTCTGGAAGAACCCTGAGGGGAGGGGTAGAGTCTGGCTCTGCCAAATGTTTTTTTTTTTTTGCCAAAAGGCATCCCCAGACACCTGTCCTCCCCATGGCCCTCCAGCACGAGCTTTGTTTGGTGTTTCCAGCATGGTTAATTAGTACAAATGAGTGCCAGGTGGAGGGATTAACAGCCCCTCGCATTAACACCGATTTTGCTACGAAAATAAAGATCCCCCAGTAGCTTTAACAGACTGTTGGGGCAAGTGCTGCTAGCGAGTAACAGCACCTATGAAGGCCAGCACGGCACAAAAGCAGGGTTAATGGTCAGCATCACGCCGCCTTTGTCTCCCAAGTAGCGATGTTTACACATGGCACTAGGTACTCATTTGAGGCTGAGGCAATCTAGGGGAGGCCGAAGATGGATTCAGATAATCATCACTGGTTTGGCCGTGAATGGGAATTGAACTCAGGTCGACGTGTTTGTAGTGCAATGCACTAACTACTCGGCTATGTACAAACATGCATTTTAACACCTAGAAAAAGGCAAATACTCACCCACCCACCTACTCACCAACTTACACACTCATATTCTCATTCACCCACCCACTCACCCACCCACTCACCCACCCACTCATTCACTCACTCACTCACCTCATTCATTCACTCACCTCATTCACTAAGTCACCTACTCACTCACCCACTTATCCAACAACAATAACAACCGCCGTTTACCACTGAGTGGTGGTGACATCACAATCGCGCTTGTGCCAGGTTAGGTGCACTTTGAGGCCACATGAAGTGCAGGAGGAGGTCACGGGACAGACCCAGGTGCCATGGGTTGACGGACTAATCTGTCACTCCACATAAAGCTTGGGGTCTTCTCGGCCACAGTCATCCTCTCCCTTCTCTATGCTTGTAAAACGTGGGCCCCTCTAATGTAACATCTGCACTGGTTATAACAATTCAGACTGGCCTGCCTATGGTCCATCCTGGGTTTAACCAGGCTGTTTTGTGTGAGGAGCTCACAAATCCTGAAACATCTGGACACATTTCCTTCAGTGAGATGCTCCGGAATGCAAGGCTGCGTTGGCTGGGTCATGTAGCCTGAATGCCCAGCCACCGCATGCCCAAGCAGTTTCTGTTTGGCCACATAGAGGGTGCTAAATAGGAATGACATGGGCTGGAGAAGAGATGGACTGATGTGGTTTGGAAGGATGTGGAGCTGAGTGGACTTGCTGAAGACTGGTACCACCTGAAGGCGGAAGCTCGCGTTGCCTCCGAAACGTCGTGATTTTATTTAGTTGTTTTCATTGATTTTATTTTACCTTACGTGACTTTACCGAAAAAAATCTAAGAGTATGAATCCTTGCGGTCACGAAAGCTTCAAATCTATACTATACTTTGTACTCCTCCTATAGCGTTTGTGTAGCATCGTTTTTGTTGTAACATTCTGACCACCGTGTGCCCCCATTTTGGACATCTTCGAAAAATCGCTTCATAGCTCCATTGGATTTCTCCAGGATATATTAATATTCGGATTCTGATGTACCGTGAGAGGAGTCTCTTTATCTCTCACAGGTTCTGAATGTACCGTAAGAGTTCCCTTATAGGTACCAAATGTACCGTAAGAGTCTCTCACAGGTACCGGATGTACCCTGAGAGTTTCGTACGGGCACTGAATGTACCCTAAGGGTCTCTCTGTCTCTCACAGATACCGGATGTACCGTAAGAGTCAGACAACCGGATTTCCGTCTCTCATTACCATCTTCTCCGCTCCCAACTACCTCGATGTCTACAACAACAAGGGTAGCGCTACACTCACTGCACCATAGCTACACTCACACTACACTGGACCATAGCTACACTCACACTACACTGGACCATAGCTACACCCACACACATACTGCACCATAGCTACCCTCACACACACTACACAATAGCTACACTCACTGCACCATAGCTACACTCACACTACACTGGACCATAGCTACACCCACACACACACTGCACCATAGCTACCCTCACACACACTACACAATAGCTACACTCACTGCACCATAGCTACACTCACACACACTACACAATAGCTACACTCACTGCACCATAGCTACTCTCACACACACTACACAATAGCTACACACACACTACACAACAGCTACACTCACACACACTGCACCATAGCTACACTCACACTACACTGGACCATAGCTACACTCACACACACTGCACGATAGCTACACGCACACACACTGCACCATAGCTACACTCACACACACACACTGCACCATAGCTACTCTCACACTCACTGCATCATAGCTACACACACACTACACAATAGCTACACAAACACCACTCACTGCACCATAGCTACACTCACACTGCACCATAAATACACACACTCCACCATAGCTACACACACTGCACCATAAATACACACACTCCACCATAGCTACACACACTGCACCATAGCTACACACACACTCACTGCACCATAGCGACACTCACATACTACACCATAGCTACACACACACTCACTGCACCATAGCTACACATACACTGCACCATAGCTACACACACACTGCACCATAGTTACACACACACTCACTGCACCATAGCTACACTCACACTCACTGCACCATAGATACACTCAGACACTACACTGCACCATAGCTACACACACACTCTGCACCAGAGCTACAAACACACTCACTGCACCATAGCTACACACACACTCTGCACCATAGCTACAAACACACTCACTGCACCATAGCTACACACACACTCACTGCACCATAGCTACACTCACACTCACTGCACCATAGATACACTCAGACACTACACTGCACCATAGCTACACACACACTCTGCACCATAGCTACAAACACACTGCACCATAGCTACACATACACTCACTGCACCATAGCTACATTCACACTCACTGCACCATAGATACACTCAGACACTACACTCCACCATAGCTACACACACACTCTGCACCATAGCTACAAACACACTCACTGCACCATAGCTACACACACACTCTGCACCATAGCTACAAACACACTCACTGCACCATAGCTACACACACACTCACTGCACCATAGCTACACTCACACTCACTGCACCATAGATACACTCAGACACTGCACCATAGCTACACACACACTCTGCACCATAGCTACAAACACACTGCACCATAGCTACACACACACTCACTGCACCATAGCTACACTCACACTCACTGCACCATAGATACACTCATACACTACACTGCACCATAGCTACACACACACACTGCACTATAGCTACAAACACACTCACTGCACCATAGCTACACACGCACTCATTGCACCATAGCTACACTCACACTCACTGCACCATAGATACACTCAGACACTACACAATAGCTACACTCACACACTGCACAATAGCTACACTCACACACACTGCACCATAGCTACACCCACATTCACTGCACTATAGCTACAAACACACACACTGCACCATAGCTACACCCACACTCACTGCACTATAGCTACACCCACACTAACTGCACAATAGCTACACTCACACACACTGCACCATAGCTACAAACACACTGCACTATCGCTACACTTGAACACACACTGCACTATAGCTACACTCACACTGCTCCATAGCTACTCACACACTACACCCTAGCTACACTACACTCCACCCTAACTACAACTTAATCACACTCATATACACTACATTTTAACTACACTTATCTACTACACGCTAAATTCACTCATATATACTGCACCCCAACTATGCCCTAACTTCACTCAGAAATACTCCACTCACACATACTGCTACCCACAACAAGGTTACCACTACTTTAAAAACGCTACATCCTAATAACTCTCCTCCCCCTCTTTCTCTCCCTCTCTTTCCCTATCTCCCCATATCTCTCCCTTTCTCTCCCCATATCTTTCTCCCCCTCTGATTCTCCCTCTTTTCCTATCTCTCTCCCTATCTCTTTCTCCCCCTCTCTTTCTCCACCTCTCTTTCTCCCCCTCTGATTCAACTTTCTCTATCTCCCTCTTTCCCTATCTCTCCCTCTCTTTCCTTCTCTCCCCATCTCTCTCCCTTTCGCTCCCTCTCTCCCCATCTCTCTCGCTGACTCTCCCCCTCTCTTTCTCCCCCTCTGATTCTCCCTCTCTCTCCCAGCGGCTATCCTCAAGTATGAGAACAACGTGATGAATATTCGCCAGTTCAATTGCTCGCCGCACCCGTATTGGCTGCCCAACTTCATGGACGTTTTCACGTGGTCCCTGCCATTCGTGGGAGAAAAGGGTGAGAGAGACACACACACGAGGAGAGAGAGTGAGACACGGAGAGAATGAGACATGGGGAGAGAGAAAGACATGGGGAGAGAGTCATGGAAAGAAAGATAAGGGGAGACAGAATGAGACATGGCGAGGGAGAGAGAGAGTGAGGCATGAGGAGAGAGATACGGGGAGAGAATGAGACGTGGGGAGAGAGAATGAGACACGGGGAGAGAGACATGGGGAGAGAGTGAGACACGGAGAGAGTGGGACATGGGGAGAGTGAGACATGGGGAGAGAGTGAGACATGGGGAGAGAGTGAGACATGGGGAGAGAGTGAGACATGGGGAGAGAGTGAGACATGGGGAGAGAGTGAGACATGGGGAGAGAGTCATGGAAAGAAAGATAAGAGGAGACAGAATGAGACATGGCGAGGGAGAGAGTGAGGCATGAGGAGAGAGATATGGGGAGAGAATGAGACGTGGGGAGAGAGAATGAGACACGGAGAGAGAGACATGTGGAGAAAGTGAGACACCGAGAGAGAGTGAGACATGGAGAGAATGAGACATGGGGAGAGAGAAAGACATGGGGAGAGAGACATGGAAAGAAAGATAAGGGGAGACAGAATGAGACATGGCGAGGGAGAGAGAGTGAGACATGCGGAGAGAGCTACGGGGAGAGAATGAGACGTGGGGAGAGAGAATGAGACACGGGGAGAGAGAATGAGACACGGGGAGAGAGACATGTGGAGAAAGAGTGAGACACCGAGAGAAAGAGACACGGAGAGAATGAGACATGGGAAGAGAGAAAGACATGGGGAGAGAGTAATGGAAAGAGAGATACGGGGAGAGAGAATGAGACATGAGAGAGACATCGGGAGAGAGATACGGGGAGACAGAATGAGACATGGTGAGAGAGATACAAAGAGAGAGAGAGTGAGACATGGGGAGAGAGTGAGACATGGGGAGAGAGTGAGACATGGGGAGAGAGTGAGACATGGGGAGAGAGTGAGATATGGGGAGAGAGTTACTGGGAGAGAGTGAGACATGGGGAGAGAGTGAGACACCGAGAGAGTGGGACATGGGGAGAGTGAGACATGGGGAGAGAGTGAGACACGGATAGAGTGGGACATGGGGAGAGTGATACATGGGGAGAGAGTGAGACATGGGGAGAGAGTGAGACACGGAGAGAGTGGGACATGGGGAGAGTGGGACATGGGGAGAGAGAGAGACATGGGGAGAGAGTGGGACACGGAGAGAGTGGGACATGGGGAGAGTTAGACATGGGGAGAGAGTGAGACATGGGGAGAGAGTGAGACACGGAGAGAGTGGGACATGGGGAGAGTGAGACATGGGGAGAGTGAGACATGGGGAGAGAGTGAGACATGGGGAGAGAGTGAGACATGGGGAGAGAGTGAGACATGGGGAGAGAGTGAGACATGGGGAGAGTGAGACATGGGGAGAGAGTGAGACATGGGGAGAGTGAGACGTGGGGAGAGTGAGACATGGGGAGAGTGAGACATGGGGAGAGAGTGAGACATGGGGAGAGAGTGAGACATGGGGAGAGAGTTACGGGGAGAGAGTGAGACATGGGGAGAGAGTAAGACACGGAGAGAGTGAGACATGGGGAGAGAGTGAGACATGGGGAGAGAGTGAGACATGGGGAGAGAGTGAGACATGGGGAGAGAGTGAGACATGGGGAGAGAGTGAGACATGGGGAGAGAGTGAGACATGGGGAGAGAGTGAGACATGGGGAGAGAGTGAGACATGGGGAGAGAGTGAGACATGGGGAGAGAGTCATGGAAAGAAAGATAAGGGGAGACAGAATGAGACATGGCGAGGGAGAGAGAGAGTGAGGCATGAGGAGAGAGATACGGGGAGAGAATGAGACGTGGGGAGAGAGAATGAGACACGGGGAGAGAGACATGTGGAGAAAGTGAGACACCGAGAGAGAGTGAGACATGGAGAGAATGAGACATGGGGAGAGAGAAAGACATGGGGAGAGAGACATGGAAAGAAAGATAAGGGGAGACAGAATGAGACATGAGAGAGACATCGGGAGAGCGAGATACGGGGAGACATAATGAGACATGGTGAGAGAGATACAAGGAGAGAGAGTGAGACATGGGGAGAGAGTGAGACATGGGGAGAGAGTGAGACATGGGGAGAGAGTGAGATATGGGGAGAGAGTTACTGGGAGAGAGTGAGACATGGGGAGAGAGTGAGACATGGGGAGAGAGTGGGACACGGAGAGAGTGGGACACGGGGAGAGTGAGACATGGGGAGAGAGTGAGACATGGGGAGAGTGAGACATGGGGAGAGTGAGACATGGGGAGAGAGTGAGACATGGGGAGAGAGTGAGACATGGGGAGAGAGTGGGACACGGAGAGAGTGGGACACGGGGAGAGTGAGACATGGGGAGAGAGTGAGACATGGGGAGAGAGTGAGACATGGGGAGAGTGAGACATGGGGAGAGTGAGACATGGGGAGAGAGTGAGACATGGGGAGAGAGTGAGACATGGGGAGAGAGTGGGACACGGAGAGAGTGGGACACGGGGAGAGTGAGACATGGGGAGAGAGTGAGACATGGGGAGAGAGTGAGACATGGGGAGAGAGTGAGACATGGGGAGAGAGTGAGATATGGGGAGAGAGTTACTGGGAGAGAGTGAGACATGGGGAGAGAGTGAGACACCGAGAGAGTGGGACATGGGGAGAGTGAGACATGGGGAGAGAGTGAGACACGGATAGAGTGGGACATGGAGAGAGTGAGACATGGGGAGAGAGTGAGACATGGGGAGAGAGTGAGACACGGAGAGAGTGGGACATGGGGAGTGTGGGACATGGGGAGAGAGTGAGACATGGGGAGAGAGTGAGACATGGGGAGAGAGTAAGACACGGAGAGAGTGAGACATGGGGAGAGAGTGAGACATGGGGAGAGAGTGAGACATGGGGAGAGAGTGAGACATGGGGAGAGAGTGAGACATGGGGAGAGAGTGAGACATGGGGAGAGAGTGAGACATGGGGAGAGAGTGAGACATGGGGAGAGAGTGAGACATGGGGAGAGAGTGAGACATGGGGAGAGAGTCATGGAAAGAAAGATAAGGGGAGACAGAATGAGACATGGCGAGGGAGAGAGAGAGTGAGGCATGAGGAGAGAGATACGGGGAGAGAATGAGACGTGGGGAGAGAGAATGAGACACGGGGAGAGAGACATGTGGAGAAAGTGAGACACCGAGAGAGAGTGAGACATGGAGAGAATGAGACATGGGGAGAGAGAAAGACATGGGGAGAGAGACATGGAAAGAAAGATAAGGGGAGACAGAATGAGACATGAGAGAGACATCGGGAGAGCGAGATACGGGGAGACATAATGAGACATGGTGAGAGAGATACAAGGAGAGAGAGTGAGACATGGGGAGAGAGTGAGACATGGGGAGAGAGTGAGACATGGGGAGAGAGTGAGATATGGGGAGAGAGTTACTGGGAGAGAGTGAGACATGGGGAGAGAGTGAGACATGGGGAGAGAGTGGGACACGGAGAGAGTGGGACACGGGGAGAGTGAGACATGGGGAGAGAGTGAGACATGGGGAGAGTGAGACATGGGGAGAGTGAGACATGGGGAGAGAGTGAGACATGGGGAGAGAGTGAGACATGGGGAGAGAGTGGGACACGGAGAGAGTGGGACACGGGGAGAGTGAGACATGGGGAGAGAGTGAGACATGGGGAGAGAGTGAGACATGGGGAGAGTGAGACATGGGGAGAGTGAGACATGGGGAGAGAGTGAGACATGGGGAGAGAGTGAGACATGGGGAGAGAGTGGGACACGGAGAGAGTGGGACACGGGGAGAGTGAGACATGGGGAGAGAGTGAGACATGGGGAGAGAGTGAGACATGGGGAGAGAGTGAGACATGGGGAGAGAGTGAGATATGGGGAGAGAGTTACTGGGAGAGAGTGAGACATGGGGAGAGAGTGAGACACCGAGAGAGTGGGACATGGGGAGAGTGAGACATGGGGAGAGAGTGAGACACGGATAGAGTGGGACATGGAGAGAGTGAGACATGGGGAGAGAGTGAGACATGGGGAGAGAGTGAGACACGGAGAGAGTGGGACATGGGGAGTGTGGGACATGGGGAGAGAGTGAGACATGGGGAGAGAGTGAGACATGGGGAGAGAGTGAGACATGGGGAGAGAGTGAGACATGGGGAGAGAGTGAGACATGGGGAGAGAGTCATGGAAAGAAAGATAAGGGGAGACAGAATGAGACATGGCGAGGGAGAGAGAGAGTGAGGCATGAGGAGAGAGATACGGGGAGAGAATGAGACGTGGGGAGAGAGAATGAGACACGGGGAGAGAGACATGTGGAGAAAGTGAGACACCGAGAGAGAGTGAGACATGGAGAGAATGAGACATGGGGAGAGAGAAAGACATGGGGAGAGAGACATGGAAAGAAAGATAAGGGGAGACAGAATGAGACATGAGAGAGACATCGGGAGAGAGAGATACGGGGAGACATAATGAGACATGGTGAGAGAGATACAAGGAGAGAGAGAGTGAGACATGGGGAGAGAGTGAGACATGGGGAGAGAGTGAGACATGGGGAGAGAGTGAGATATGGGGAGAGAGTTACTGGGAGAGAGTGAGACATGGGGAGAGAGTGAGACACGGAGAGAGTGGGACATGGGGAGAGTGAGACATGGGGAGAGAGTGAGACATGGGGAGAGAATGAGACATGGGGAGAGTGAGACATGGGGAGAGTGAGACATGGGGAGAGAGTGAGACATGGGGAGAGAGTGAGACATGGGGAGAGAGTGAGACATGGGGAGAGAGTGGGACACGGAGAGAGTGGGACACGGGGAGAGTGAGACATGGGGAGAGAGTGAGACATTGGGAGAGAGTGAGACATGGGGAGAGAGTGAGACATGGGGAGAGAGTGAGACATGGGGAGAGAGTGAGACATGGGGAGAGAGTGAGATATGGGAAGAGAGTTACTGGGAGAGAGTGAGACATGGGGAGAGAGTGAGACACCGAGAGAGTGGGACATGGGGAGAGTGAGACATGGGGAGAGAGTGAGACACGGATAGAGTGGGACATGGGGAGAGTGAGACATGGGGAGAGAGTGAGACATGGGGAGAGAGTGAGACACGGAGGGAGTGGGACATGGGGAGAGTGGGACATGGGGAGAGAGTGAGACATGGGGAGAGAGTGGGACACGGAGAGAGTGGGACATGGGGAGAGTGAGACATGGGGAGAGAGTGAGACATGGGGAGAGAGTGAGACACGGAGAGAGTGGGACATGGGGAGAGTGAGACATGGGGAGAGTGAGACATGGGGAGAGAGTGAGACATGGGGAGAGAGTGAGACATGGGGAGAGAGTGAGACATGGGGAGAGTGAGACATGGGGAGAGAGTGAGACATGGGGAGAGTGAGACGTGGGGAGAGTGAGACATGGGGAGAGTGAGACATGGGGAGAGTGAGATGGGGAGAGAGTGAGACATGGGGAGAGAGTTACGGGGAGAGAGTGAGACATGGGGAGAGAGTAAGACACGGAGAGAGTGAGACATGGGGAGAGAGTGAGACATGGGGAGAGAGTGAGACATGGGGAGAGAGTGAGACATGGGGAGAGAGTGAGACATGGGGAGAGAGTGAGACATGGGGAGAGAGTGAGACATGGGGAGAGAGTGAGACATGGGGAGAGAGTGAGACATGGGGAGAGAGTGAGACATGGGGAGAGAGTCATGGAAAGAAAGATAAGGGGAGACAGAATGAGACATGAGAGAGACATCGGGAGAGAGAGATACGGGGAGACATAATGAGACATGGTGAGAGAGATACAAGGAGAGAGAGAGTGAGACATGGGGAGAGAGTGAGACATGGGGAGAGAGTGAGACATGGGGAGAGAGTGAGATATGGGGAGAGAGTTACTGGGAGAGAGTGAGACATAGGGATTGAGTGAGACACGGAGAGAGTGAGACATGGGGAGAGAATGAGACATGGGGAGAGTGAGACATGGGGAGAGTGAGACATGGGGAGAGAGTGAGACATGGGGAGAGAGTGAGACATGGGGAGAGAGTGAGACATGGGGAGAGAGTGGGACACGGAGAGAGTGGGACACGTGGAGAGTGAGACATGGGGAGAGAGTGAGACATGGGGAGAGAGTGAGACATGGGGAGAGAGTGATACATGGGGAGAGTGAGACATGGGGAGAGTGAGACATGGGAAGAGTGAGACTTGGGGAGAGTGAGACATGGGGAGAGAGTGAGACATGGGGAGAGAGTGAGGCATGGGGAGAGTGGGACATGGGGAGAGTGGGACATGGGGAGAGTGAGACATGGGGAGAGAGTGAGACATGGGGAGAGAGTGGGACATGGGGAGAGAGTGAGACATGGGGAGAGAGTGAGACATGGGGAGAGAGTGAGACACGGAGAGAGTGAGACATGGGGAGAGAGTGAGACATGGGGAGAGAGTGAGACATGGGGAGAGAGTGAGACACGGAGAGAGTGGGACATGGGGAGAGTGAGACATGGGGAGAGAGTGGGACATGGGGAGAGTGAGACATGGGGAGAGTGAGACGTGGGGAGAGAGTGAGACACGGGGAGAGTGGGACATGGGGAGAGTGAGACATGGGGAGAGAGTGAGACATGGGGAGAGAGTGAGACACGGAGAGAGTGGGACATGGGGAGAGTGAGACATGGGGAGAGCGTGTGACATGGAGAGAGAGTGAGACATGGGGAGAGCGTGTGACATGGAGAGAGAGTGAGACATGGGGAGAGTGTGAGACATGGGAAGAGAGATATGGGGAGAGAGAGAGACACCGAGAGAAAGAGACATGGTGAGAGAGTGATACATGGGTAGAGAGAGTGAAAAATGGGGAGAGAGTGAGACATGGGGAGAGTGAGACATGGGGAGAGAGTGAGAAATGGGGATAGAGTGAGACATGGGGGGAGAGTGAGACATGGAGAGAGAGTGAGACATGGGTAGAGAGAGTGAGACATGGGGAGAGAGTGAGACATGGGGAGAGAGTGAGACATGGGGAGAGAGTGAGAAATGGGGAGAGAGTGAGACACGGAGAGAGTGAGACATGGAGAGAGTGAGACATGGGGAGAGTGAGACATTGTGACAGAGTGAGACATGGGGAGAGAGTGAGACACGGAGAGAGTGGGACACGGGGAGAGTGAGACATGGGGAGAGTGAGACATGGGGAGAGAGTGAGACATGGGGAGAGAGTGAGACATGGGGAGAGAGTGAGACATGGGAAGAGAGATATGGGGAGAGAGTGAGACATGGGGAGAGAGAGTGAGACATGGGGAGAGAGTGAGACATTGGGAGAGAGTGAGACATGGGGAGAGTGAGACATGGGTAGAGAGTGACAAATGGGGATAGAGTGAGACATGGGGAGAGAGTGAGACATGGGTAGAGAGAGTGAGACGTGGGGAGAGAGTGAGACATGGGGAGAGAGTGAGACATGGGGAGAGAGTCAGACATGGGGAGAGAGTGAGACATGGGGAGAGAGTGAGACATGGGGAGAGAGTGAGAAATGGGGAGAGAGTGAGACATGGGGAGAGAGTGAGACACGGAGAGAGGGAGACATGGGGAGAGTGAGACATGGGGAGAGTGAGACATGGGGAGAGTGAGACATGGGGAGAGAGTGAGACATGGGGATAGAGTGAGACATGGGGAGAGAGTGAGACATGGATAGAGAGATTGAGACATCTGGAGAGAGTGAGACATGGGGAGAGAGTGAGACATGGGGAGAGAGTCAGACATGGGGAGAGAGTAAGACATGGGGAGAGAGTGAGACATGGGGAGAGAGTGAGACATGGGGAGAGAGTGAGACATGGGGAGAGAGTGAGACATGGGAAGAGAGTGAGAAATGGGGAGAGAGTGAGACATGGGGAGAGAGTGAGACGCGGAGAGAGTGAGACATAGGGAGAGTGAGACATGGTGAGAGAGTGAGACATGGGGAGAGAGTGAGACACGGAGAGAGTCGGACACGGGGAGAGTGAGACATGGGGAGAGAGTGAGACATGGGGAGAGAGTGAGACATGGGGAGAGAGTGAGACATGGGGAGAGAGTGAGACATGGGGAGAGAGTGAGACATGGGGAGAGAGTGAGACATGGGGAAAGTGAGACATGGGGAGAGAGAGTGAGACATGGGGAGAGAGTGAGACATGGGGAGAGAGTGGGACATGGGGAGAGTGAGACATGGGGAAAGAGTGAGACATGGGGATAGAGTGAGAAATGGGGAGAGAGTGAGACATGGGGAAAGTGAGACATGGTGAGAGAGTGTGACATGGGGAGAGAGTGAGACACGGAGAGAGTGGGACAAGGGGAGAGTGAGACATGGGGAGAGTGAGACATGGGGAGAGAGTGAGACATGGGGAGAGAGTGAGAAATGGGGAGACAGTGAGACATGGGGAAAGTGAGACATGGTGAGAGAGTGAGACATGGGGAGAGAGTGAGACACGGAGAGAGTGGGACAAGGGGAGAGTGAGACATGGGGAGAGAGTGAGACATGGTGAGAGAGTGAGACATGGGGAGAGAGTGAGACACGGAGAGAGTGGGACAAGGGGAGAGTGAGACATGGGGAGAGTGAGACATGGGGAGAGAGTGAGACATGGGGAGAGAGTGAGAAATGGGGAGAGATTGAGACATGGGGAAAGTGAGACATGGTGAGAGAGTGAGACATGGGGAGAGAGTGAGACACGGAGAGAGTGGGACAAGGGGAGAATGAGACATGGGGAGAGAGTGAGACATGGGGAGAGAGTGAGACATGGGATGAGAGATATGGGGAGAGAGAGAGACACCGAGAGAAAGAGACATGGAGAGAGAGTGAGACATGGGGAGAGAGTGAGACATGGGGAGAGAGTGAGACATGGGGAGAGAGTGAGACATGGGGAGAGAGTGAGACATGGAGAGAGAGTGAGACATGGGGAGAGAGTGAGACATGGGGAGAGAGTGAGACATGGGGAGAGCGTGTGACATGGAGAGAGAGTGAGACATGGGGAGAGAGTGAGACATGGGTAGAGAGTGAGACATGGGTAGAGAGTGAGACATGGGGAGAGAGTGAGACATGGGGAGAGAGTGAGACATGGGGAGAGAGTGAGACATGGGGAGAGTGAGACATGGTGAGAGAGTGAGACATGGGGAGAGAGTGAGACATGGGGAGAGAGTGAGACATGGGGAGAGAGTGAGACATGGGGAGAGAGTGAGACATGCGGAGAGAGTGAGACATGGGATGAGAGATATGGGGAGAGAGAGAGACACCGAGAGAAAGAGACATGGAGAAAGAGTGAGACATGGGGAGAGATTGAGACATGGGGAGAGAGTGAGACATGGGGAGAGAGTGAGACATGGGGAGAGAGTTTGACATGGGGATAGAGTGAGACATGGGGAGAGAGTGAGACATGGGGAGAGAATGAGACATGGGGAGAGTGAGACATGGGGAGAGTGAGACATGGGGAGAGTGTGAGACATGGGGAGAGAGTGAGACATGGGGAGAGAGTGGGACACGGAGAGAGTGGGACACGGGGAGAGTGAGACATGGGGAGAGAGTGAGACATGGGGAGAGAGTGAGACATGGGGAGAGAGTGAGACATGGGGAGAGAGTGAGATATGGGGAGAGAGTTACTGGGAGAGAGTGAGACATGGGGAGAGAGTGAGACATGGGGAGAGTGAGACATGGTGAGAGAGTGAGACATGGGGAGAGAGTGAGACACGGAGAGAGTCGGACACGGGGAGAGTGAGACATGGGGAGAGTGAGACATGGGGAGAGTGAGACATGGGGAGAGAGTGAGACATGGGGATAGAGTGAGACATGGGTAGAGAGAGTGAGACATGGGGAGAGAGTGAGACATGGGGAGAGAGTGAGACATGGGGAGAGAGTCAGACATGGGGAGAGAGTAAGACATGGGGAGAGAGTGAGACATGGGGAGAGAGTGAGACATGGGGAGAGAGTGAGACATGGGGAGAGAGTGAGACATGGGGAGAGAGTGAGAAATGGGGAGAGAGTGAGACATGGGGAGAGAGTGAGACACGGAGAGAGTGAGACATAGGGAGAGTGAGACATGGTGAGAGAGTGAGACATGGTGAGAGAGTGAGACATGGGGAGAGAGTGAGACACGGAGAGAGTCGGACACGGGGAGAGTGAGACATGGGGAAAGAGTGAGACATGGGGAGAGAGTGAGACATGGGGAGAGAGTGAGACATGGGGAGAGAGTGAGACATGGGGAGAGAGTGAGACATGGGGAGAGAGTTAGACATGGGGAAAGTGAGACATGGGGAGAGAGAGTGAGACATGGGGAGAGAGTGAGACATGGGGAGAGAGTGGGACATGGGGAGAGTGAGACATGGGGAAAGAGTGAGACATGGGGATAGAGTGAGACATGGGGAGAGCGTGTGACATGGAGGGAGAGAGTGAGACATGGGGAGAGTGAGACATGGGGAGAGAGTGAGACATGGGGAGAGAGTGAAACATGGGGAGAGAGTGAGAAATGGGGAGAGAGTGAGACATGGGGAAAGTGAGACATGGTGAGAGAGTGTGACATGGGGAGAGAGTGAGACACGGAGAGAGTGGGACAAGGGGAGAGTGAGACATGGGGAGAGAGTGAGACATGGTGAGAGAGTGAGACATGGGGAGAGAGTGAGACACGGAGAGAGTGGGACAAGGGGAGAGTGAGACATGGGGAGAGTGAGACATGGGGAGAGAGTGAGACATGGGGAGAGAGTGAGAAATGGGGAGAGAGTGAGACATGGGGAAAGTGAGACATGGTGAGAGAGTGAGACATGGGGAGAGAGTGAGACACGGAGAGAGTGGGACAAGGGGAGAATGAGACATGGGGAGAGAGTGAGACATGGGGAGAGAGTGAGACATGGGATGAGAGATATGGGGAGAGAGAGAGACACCGAGAGAAAGAGACATGGAGAGAGAGTGAGACATGGGGAGAGAGTGAGACATGGGGAGAGAGTGAGACATGGGGAGAGAGTGAGACATGGGGAGAGAGTGAGACATGGGGAGAGAGTGAGACATGGGGAGAGAGTGAGACATGGGGAGAGAGTGAGACATGGGGAGAGCGTGTGACATGGAGAGAGAGTGAGACATGGGTAGAGAGTGAGACATGGGTAGAGAGTGAGACATGGGGAGAGAGTGAGACATGGGGAGAGAGTGAGACATGGGGAGAGAGTGAGACATGGGGAGAGAGTGAGACATGGTGAGAGAGTGAGACATGGGGAGAGAGTGAGACATGGGGAGAGAGTGAGACATGGGGAGAGAGTGAGACATGGGGAGAGAGTGAGACATGCGGAGAGAGTGAGACATGGGATGAGAGATATGGGGAGAGAGAGAGACACCGAGAGAAAGAGACATGGAGAAAGAGTGAGACATGGGGAGAGAGTGAGACATGGGGAGAGAGTGAGACATGGGGAGAGAGTGAGACATGGGGAGAGAGTTTGACATGGGGATAGAGTGAGACATGGGGAGAGAGTGAGACATGGAGAGACAGTGAGACATGGAGAGAGAGAGTGAGACATGGAGAGAGAGTGAGACATGGGGAGAGAGTGAGACATGGAGAGAGTGATACGGGAGAGACATGTTTTAAAATCCGAGCTTATTGCTGTCCAGCAATAAGGCACTTGCATCACCAGCAACTCACACCGTGCACAGTGTACGTACTGTACATACAGTATACACAGTGTGCACAGTACACGCAGTGCGTATAGTACGTGCACGTGCTCCGGCAACTCTCATCCGGCCTTGGACGTGCGGTTGCTGTTGCAACCAGCGAAGAGAGAGCTGCCACGACGGGCGTGTCGGACTCACGTGTGGGAAAAAACAAACAACGGGAAGTTAAAACGTGGGTAAAAAAAATCAATGAAATAAATGAAAACAATGTATTTAATTTGATTGGATTTTTTTATGTTTTTTTTTTACCCTCGTGACTTTACCGAAAAAATCAAAGAGTTTGAATCCTTGCAGTCACGGCAGCTTCTGGAGTTAAAACGTGGTCCGGCATTTCAACCGCTTTGCGCTGCTTCTCAAAACACGCTGCTCCTGTGGCCGTCTGGAACACCTGGTTCCTTCCGACGTACAAGGAGGAAGCTGCTTGGGGGGGGGGGGGGAGGTGTGCCGCACTTTTTTTACATAGTCTACATTGACAAACACCTCCTTAGAAAAGTGTTTCCCGCCATCGCGTTCGGTTTGTCATCCTTTCCCCCCCCCCACCACGCACGCCACCTCCGATTAGCGGCGGTTTGGCTACACGTACGTATGTACGTACGTACAGTTCCATAGAAGTTCAACGCAAAAAGGCAAAGATCCCCCGAATAGCCTTAACAGAATGTTGAGGGGCAAGCGCTGTTAGCGAGCAGCATCTATGAAGGCCGGAAGGGCACACGATGGGGTGGGTGGCCAGTACAAACACCCGGCCGCCTTTGTCTCCTCACTGGCGATGTTTACACACTGCACCAGGGTACTCGTTTGAGGCTGAGTCGACCTAGCGGCGGAGCCCCATAACCGGTTCAGATAATCGCCATCACTGGTGTTGGCCGTCAGCGGGAATCAAACTCGGGTCATAGCCAGGTTCGTAGCTCAGCGCGCTACCCGCTACACTAGCGCTCCCCCCCATCATCTAACACTGACAAATTCATCTCTTTTAGAAGTTCAACAAACGCACAGACACACACGTGCGTGCATCACGTGAAACCGAGGGCTTTCAGTGTGGAGCCTCTGTGCACCGGCTGCTGTCCCAGGGCTACAGGGGGGCAGTTGGAGGCATTCGCCCTCCAGCAACAACAACAGCGGAGGGGGGCGGAGGAGGAGCGACACTGCTCATCGCAATAAGCGGAGCGCCAAGTGCCGATAACGCTGTTGGCACAGTGGGCCGGAGCACAGGTGGTGGTTCATCCGCCAGTCATCTGAATCGGCCAACCCCACGGCACCTTAGTTTAACACGGAGGCTTTTGCTACCAATATTATCCATAACAGAGGCATTTTTTGGGTTAGATCGCGTAAATATGTCGTTAAACCCGCCACCACCCCAACCGGAACCAATCAGTAAGGTTTGCCATGCAAACATAACATGACAATTAATTACCAGTACAGCACATCGGTGTGTTAGAGAGTAAACACACAATACACAACAGCCACTGCATCTCATCTTGATAATAGGAGCACCGGGCACACTCCTTGAAAGTGACCTTTGGCTGTGGCAACACTCCAACCTATCTTGGAGTGAAGCCGGACCGTGCCGCTAAACCTCCCACGACCAATCTAGATTTGAAGTTTTCATGACTGCAGGAATCCATACCTTTGGTTCTTTCGGTAAAGTCACGTAGGTATAAAATGAAATCAATTAAATCACGGCGTTTCGAGCACAACACAAGCGTCCGTAATCAGGTGGGACAATCACAGCAAGAAACAATTGCTGAACTGGGCAAAAGGGCTGCTGCAACAAGAGGCTATATAGGAGGAGCCAGGGAGGCTATATAGGAGGAGCCAGGGAGGAGAGACGACCACCTAAAGAAGGTAGCCGGCAAGGCCGAAACCAAGGGGTCAAACGTGGTCCAGAATACTGGTAAGCACAAGCTGGTGGGGAGCAAAAAGCACCCTCGGTGCTACCACGGACATCAATGAAACCCTTGCATTGCACCCTGTAGCCGAGCTCTGTGCACCAGTATAGACCAGCAAGTAGTCACCCACTCCACTTGTTGATGTACCAACTCTGTACTCTGTGGTCGAGCTCTGTGCACCAGTATAGACCAGAGCTATTCACCCACTCCACTTGTTGATGTACCAACTCTGTACTCTGTGGTCGAGCACTGTGCACCAGTATAGACCACAAGTTGTCACTCACTCCACTTGCTGATGTACCAACTCTGTACTCTGTAGCCAAGCTCTGTGCACCAGTATAGACTGCAAGTAGTCACCCACTCAACTTGTTGATGCACCAACTCTGTACTCTGTAGCCGAGCTCTGTGCACCAGTATAGATCAGGAGTAGTCAACCACTCCACTTGTTGATGCACCAACTCTGTACTCTGTAGTCGAGCGCTGTGCACCAGTATAGACCTGAAGTAGTCACCCACTCCACTTGTTGATGTACCAACTCTGTACTCTGTAGTCGAGCACTGTGCACCAGTATAGACCACAAGTAGTCACCCACTCCACTTGTTGATGTACCAACTCTGTACTCTGTGGTCGAGCTCTGTGCACCAGTATAGACCACAAGTAGTCACCCACTCCACTTGTTTATGTACCAACTCTGTACTCTGTAGTCGAGCACTGTGCACCAGTATAGACCACAAGTAGTCACCCACTCCACTTGTTGATGTACCAACTCTGTACTCTGTAGTCGAGCGCTGTGCACCAGTATAGACCAGGAGTAGTCACCCACTCCACTTGTTGATGTACCAACTCTGTACTCTGTAGCCGAGCTCTGTGCACCAGTATAGACCACAAGTAGTCACCCACTCCACTTGTTGATGTACCAACTCTGTACTCTGTAGTCGAGCGCTGTGCACCAGTATAGACCAGAAGTTGTCACCCACTCCACTTGCTGATGTACCAACTCTGTACTCTGTAGCCAAGCTCTGTGCACCAGTATACACTGCAAGTAGTCACCCACTCAACTTGTTGATGCACCAACTCTGTACTCTGTAGCCAAGCTCTGTGCACCAGTATACACTGCAAGTAGTCACCCACTCAACTTGTTGATGCACCAACTCTGTACTCTGTAGCCAAGCTCTGTGCACCAGTATAGACCAGGAGTAGTCAACCACTCCACTTGTTGATGTACCAACTCTGCACTCTGTAGCCGAGCACTGTGCACCAGTATAGACCTGAAGTTGTCACCCACTCCACTTGTGTCGATGTCCAACGGAAAAAACTGCAATGCGGCAGCGTGTCACTGGGACCCTTCAAGTCGACCCAAGCGCACCTGGCGGCCCATGCTGTTACCGCGTCTCTCTTCCACCAGCCTCGTGGCAACTGCCGGGTCTGTCCCTTGACCCCCCCCTCCCGCCAGCAAAGAACCCTCGACGCTTCACGTGGCTCTTAGGCACAAGCGACGTGGTGACGTCGCCACCGCTTGGTGGAAAATGTCGCTTTGTTGTTTTTTTTTCTGTTGTGCATCTCCACAGTCACGGAGATGTTGGTGAACGTGTTGAATATCTGCTCGGACCACGAGCTGGAGGCAGAGGGAGATGAGATTGACGGTGAGAATCATCAGCAGCAGCAGCCACATCACCATCATTACCAGCACTAACATCGAAATCAGCCCCAACAGAATCGGGATCAGCATCAGTATCAGCAGCATCACTATGACCAGCGTCACCATCAGCAGCAGCAGCATCATCATCATCTTTGCCTATGTCACTGTCATCTCAACCACATCTACATTATAATCAGCAGCATGATGATCCTCATCATCGGCATCGTCTGCAGCAGCTACAGCCACTATCCCCCTCCCCCGCCTCTGTCAGCCCTTGCCCCCTGGCGTGAGTGAGCTACTATGGGACAGCTCTACCTGTGCCTGTGTGATCACCAATGTCTCTTGCAGATCCGGGTGTTTATGGCCAAAAGAGAGGTACAGACAGTGGCTCTGCTCTGCCTCCTCTGAGTGTCTCCTCCTCTGTCTCTCCTCTGTCTCTCCTCTGTCTCTCCTCTCTCTCCTCTGTCTCCCCTCTGTCTCCCCTCTGTCTCCCCTCTGTCTCCCCTCTGTCTCCCCTCTGTCTCCCCTCTGAGTCTCTCCCCTCTGTCTCTCCTCTGTCTCCCCTCTGTCTCTCCTCTGTCTCCCCTCTGTCTCTCCTCTGTCTCCCCTCTGAGTCTCCCCTCTGAGTCTCTCCCCTCTGAGTCTCTCCCCTCTGTCTCCCCTCTGTCTCTCCTCTGTCTCTCCTCTGTCTCTCCCCTCTGAGTCTCCCCTCTGAGTCTCTCTCCTCTGAGTCTCTCCCCTCTGAGTCTCTCCCCTCTGAGTCTCCTCTCTGAGTCTCCCCTCTGAGTCTCCCCTCTGAGTCTCCCCTCTGAGTCTCTCCTCTGAGTCTCCCCTCTGAGTCTCCCCTCTGAGTCTCTCCTCTGAGTCTCCCCTCTGAGTCTCTCCTCTGAGTCTCTCCCCTCTGAGTCTCTCTCCTCTGAGTCTCTCCCCTCTGAGTCTCTCCCCTCTGAGTCTCCCCTCTGAGTCTCCCCTCTGAGTCTCCCCCCTGAGTCTCTCCTCTTGAGTGTCTCCCCTCTGAGTCTCTCCCCTCTGAGTCTCTCCCCTCTGAGTCTCTCCCCTCTGTCTCCCCTCTGTCTCTCCTCTGTCTCTCCTCTGTCTCTCCCCCCTGAGTCTCCCCTCTGAGTCTCTCTCCTCTGAGTCTCTCTCCTCTGAGTCTCTCCTCTCTGAGTCTCTCCCCTCTGAGTCTCCCCTCTGAGTCTCCCCTCTGAGTCTCCCCTCTGAGTCTCTCCTCTGAGTCTCCCCTCTGAGTCTCTCCTCTGAGTCTCTCCCCTCTGAGTCTCTCCCGTCTGAGTCTCTCCCCTCTGAGTCTCCCCTCTGAGTCTCCCCTCTGAGTCTCCCCCCTGAGTCTCTCCTCTTGAGTGTCTCCCCTCTGAGTCTCTCCCCTCTGAGTCTCTCCCCTCTAAGTCTCTCCCCTCTGAGTCTCCCCTCTGAGTCTCCCCTCTGAGTCTCCCCCCTGAGTCTCTCCTCTTGAGTCTCTCCCCTGAGTGTCTCCTCTTGAGTGTCTCCCCTGAGTGTCTCCTCTTGAGTGTCTCCCCTGCCTGTCTTCCCTGCCTGTCTCTGCCGTGCTGCCTGCCTAATCTAACCCCGAGACTCGAGATCTAAAGCAGGAACCGAACTCTGCGACCAATGTGAGAGTGGTTGTGTGAGGGAGCCGGGTGAGTCGGTGGATCAGTGAGATGGCGAGTAAGTTGGTGGGTGAGTAGGTGAGTGGGTGAGTAGGTATGTGGATGAGTGGTTGTGTGAGTGAGCGGGTGAGTCGGTGGGTCAGTGAGATCGCGAGTGAGTTGGTGGGTGAGTAGGTGAGTGGATGAGTGGTTGGGTGTGGGTGGGTCCGGGTGAGTGGGTGAGCAGGTCAGTGGGTGAGTAGGTGAGAGACCCGAGTTTATTTCCCCCCTCATGTCCACCAACACCAGAGACGATTATCTGAACCGGTCCTGGGCCTCCCCTAGGTCGACTCAGCCGCAAATGATTACCTTTTGTGGTGTGTAGTAAACATCGCCACTAGGGGAGACAAAGGCGGCCGGGCATGGTGCTGGCCACCCCCACCCCCTTGTGTGCCGGTCTTCATAGGTGCTGCTCGCTAACAGCATTTGCCCCAACAGCCTTTGTGGGCTACCTGAGGCAGCTTTGCCCGTGTGTGCGGTGGAGATGCAGTGTCTAACGCTCGTGCAGTGGAGGTAACAGAGACATCGATCACGACTCCAGCTCACTCCTTGTCTTTCTCCTCCCCCCGTGTTCCCACGTCTCCCTTTGTCTCCTCCGTGTGCCTCCTATTGTCTCGCCGGGTCTTCTCCGTGTCTCCCCATGTCTCCCCATGTCTCTTTGTGTTTCCTCCATCTTCTCCGTCTCCCCCGTGTCTCCCCCGTGCCTCCCCGTGTCTCTTTGTGTTTCCTCCATCTTCTCCGTGTCTCCTCGTGTCTCCTCCGTCGCCCTGTCTCCCCGTGTCTCTTCCGTGTCTCCCCATGTCTCCACCTGTCTCCCCCTGTCTTCCGATGTCTCTTCGTGTTTCCTCCATCTTCTCCGTGTCTCCCTGTGTCTCCCCGTGTCTCTTCGTTTCTTCCCAAGTCTCCTCTGTGTTTCTTTGTGTCTCCCACTGTCTCCTCCATCTCCCCTTATCTCCCCGCATTTCCCCGTGTATCCTCTGTCTCCTCCATGTCTCCCCGTGTCTCCTCCGAGTCTCCTCTGTGTCTCCTCCGTGTCTCCCCGTGTCTCCTCCCTGTCTCCTCCGTTTCTCCCCGTGTCTCTTTGTGTCTCCCACTGTCTCCTCCATCTCCCCTTATCTCCCCGCATTTCCCCGTGTATCCTCTGTCTCCGTGTCTCCCCGTGTCTCCTCCGTGACTCCTCCATGTCTGCCCGTGTATCCTGTCTCTCCGTGTTTCCCCCTTTCTCGTCCGTCTCCCCGTGTTCTCCCCGCGTTTCCGTTCATCTCCCTGCATCTCTAGGGGCCTCCGCGGCTGCAAGGAAGGAAGTCATTCGCAACAAAATCCGCGCCATCGGCAAGATGGCGAAAATCTTCTCTGTGCTGAGGTGAGAGAGAGAGAGGAGGAGTTTATTGTTAAAATCCGAATTGATTGCTGCCCCAGCAGCAAAGCACTTGCATCACCAGCAACTCACACTGTGTACAGTATGTACAGTGTGTACAGTACATGCAGCATGTGCACGCGTACCGGCAACTCGCACCCACCCTACACTGTGCGTAGCCTCTGCAGAGGCCATTGTTTCCGTTGGCTAGGAGCTGTTGTGGGTCCGATTTGGACCCCCCCGACGCCTGCTGTGTGTTTGTAGTTTTCATGCCTCTTGCTTTCATCCCCGTGGTGGTAACCTCTGCCTTTTTTCTCTCTCTCTCCGCGTTCAGAATGAACATCACGCGTTTAGAGTATTTGGCTAGAAATGTCCACGCGATGATATCACCCACTTGGTTTCGTAGCTATCATTTTGTAGTCGCCAGGGTCTCTTCGGAAAAAGAGCTACACAGTCCATTCTCCGATAACGCCTGCGTGTTTGTCTAACGCGCATTGGATATCGCGTGATTGAGTGAACGACGCTACGTCGTGTGAGTAGGAATAAGCGATTTGTAATACAGCTGCCTCGGCATAGCTTCATCGCACAAGGCGTTGGGGATGCTGCTGGATGCTTCTACAGTGAGGGAAAAAAGTATTTGGTCCCCTGCTGATTTTGTGCGTTTGCCCACTGACAAAGAAATGATCAGTCTATAATTTTAATGTTAGGTTTATTTGAACAGTGAGAGACAGAATAACAACAAGAAAAAACAGAAAAACGCATGTCAAAATGTTATAAATTGATTTGCATTTTAATGAGGGAAATAAGTATTTTACTCTTAAAGGGAGTGCTCCTAATCCCAGCTTGTTACCTGTATAAAAGACACCTGTCCACAGAAGCAATCAATCTATCAGATTCCAAACTCTCCACCATGGCCAAGACCAAAGAGCTCTCCAAGGATGTCAGGTACAAGTTTGTAGACCTACACAAGGCTGGAATGGGCTACAAAACCATTGCCAAGCAGCTTGGTGAGAAGGTGACAGCAGTTGGTGCGATTATTCGCAAATGTAAGAAACACAAAACTGTCAATCTCCCTCGGCCTGGGGCTCCATGCAAGATCTCACCTCGTGGAGTTGCAATGATCATGAGAACGGTGAGGAATCGGCCCAGAACTACACGGGAGGATCTTGTCAATGATCTCAAGGCAGCTGGGACCATAGTCACCAAGAAAACAATTGGTAACACACTACGCCGTGAAGGACTGAAATCCTGCAGCGCCCGCAAGGTCCCCCTGCCCAAGAAAGCACATATACATGCCCGTCTGAAGTTTGCCAATGAACATCTGAATGATTCAGAGGACAACTGGGTGAAAGTGTTGTGGTCAGATGAGACCAAAATGGAGCTCTTTGGCATCAACTCAACTCGCCGTGTTTGGAGGAGGAGGAATGCTGCCTATGACCCCAAGAACACCATCCCCACCGTCAAACATGGAGGTGGAAACATTATGCTTTGGGGGTGTTTTTCTGCTAAGGGGACAGGACAACTTCACTGCATCAAAGGGACGATGGACGGGGCCATGTACCGTCAAATCTTGGGTGAGAACCTCCTTCCCTCAGCCAGGGCATTGAAAATGGGTCATGGATGGGTATTCCAGCATGACAATGACCCAAAACACACGGCCAAGGCAACAAAGGAGTGGCTCAAGAAGAAGCACATTAAGGTCCTGGAGTGGCCTAGCCAGTCTCCAGACCTTAATCCCATAGAAAATCTGTGGAGGGAGCTGAAGGTTCGAGTTGCCAAACGTTAGCCTCGAAACCTTAATGACTTGGAGAAGATCTGCAAAGAGGAGTGGGACAATCCCTCCTGAGATGTGTGCAAACCTGGTGGCCAACTACAAGAAACGTCTGACCTCTGTGATTGCCAACAAGGGTTTTGCCACCAAGTACTAAGTCATGTTTTGCAGAGGGGTCAAATACTTATTTCCCTCATTAAAATGCAAATCAATTTATAACATTTTTGACATGCGTTTTTCTGGATTTTGTTATTATTCTCTCTCACTGTTCAAATAAACCTACCATTAAAATTATAGACTGATCATTTCTTTGTCAGTGGGAAAACGTACAAAATCAGCAGGGGATCAAATACTTTTTTCCCTCACTGTAGATGGTACCCTACACGCACCTAGTCTTTCTTCAGCCTGAGTTAAGCATCTCACGTGTTAGCGCAGACTGTGCTTTACCCTCTTTATTATGTACTAGCTGTACTACCCGACTTCGCCCGGGACTTGGATTCACCACACCCGGCCGCCTTTGTCTCCCCAGTGGCGATGTTCACACCACACCAGTTACTCGTTTGATGTTGAGTGGACCTAGGGGAGGCCCAGGGCCGGTTCAAATAATCGTCACCGGTGGTGGCCGTGAGCGGGAATCAAACTCGTGTCGCCGGGTTCGTAGCGCGGCGCGCTAACCGCTACACTACAATGCGTTACGCTTCCACATGCGAGGGTCACGTGACAGATTTGACGTCACAGCTCAGTTGCCGTGCAAAAAAATCAATGCATTATTGAGCTCCCCCCCCCCCCTAAAAAAAGTGTATTATAATTTTTGCATGGTGTACAGTCTGGAAAGTACCCACATGGCAAATTTAAAGTTTGTTGCATGTCGGGAAGTACGCTAAACATTTTGAACAGACACACATAATCACAACTTTGCCTTTTATATATATTAAAGCGTGATATTTCCATAACCTCGGTGTTCTTCAGGAACGCAACTACTACCACGTTACAGTTGAACAGACTGCATTGCTCAGTGAGGCGTTACACGTTACACCTGGTAAAATAAAACTAGAATAGTTACAGCGCGCACGCCGGCCCTGGCCATCCTCCTCCGTCCCTATGTCCCTCCTAATGATAACGATCCATTCAGCAGCTTTTAGTGTGAGGCAGAATTGTCGAGTGGTCGCGATGCCACCGGGAATGGGTCTCTGAAGGGCGGCGGGGACTTCCGTACGTGAGGGGGGGGGGGGGTGCGATCGTCTCACTCGGGGCGGTGGCCGCGGTCACAATTTGGGCCGCTCCCCGCGGTTCCCACTTGCGCGCGTGTGTGTGTGTGCGCGGAGAGGTGTACATGTGGCACAACATCACCACTTCCCTGGCCCTGTCCTCAAGCGGCGGTCGAGGGTCCCGTAGTTTTACCACGGAAGGGTCCGAACTCCCCGGGGACTATCACTGTCAAGCTCTCTGGGTCACTCACCGGCTCACCGGGGCCTGGGGTGTCACTTTTTTACGGAAAGTGAAACGTCCAGGCATTGTGATGAAAGTGAAGTGTCTGGCTGTGGTGGTCGCTACTGGGGGGGGCAGTTCGAGGCAGTCGCCCTCCAGGGGGGGGGGGGGGAGGAGGGGCAAATGAAGAGCGATGCTGCTCACAGGTGGTGGATTTGCTGGTCATCTCAGTCGGTCAACCCGATGGCACCTGCTGGGTCTGTCCCATGGTCGCCACGGATCTGGGGTGGTCGCTCAGACGTTAAGACGATGGGTGAGCGGCACTAATCTGAGGAGCCAGAATGTAGGGGGGGTTGCGGGGGTTCGGGGAGGGGGGGGGGAGTAAAGCCTTAGGCATCCAATGTCCTGGTGAGCGAGGCTCTTTCTTCGCTCCACGGTGCTAGCAGAGCATCATGACGCCCTGGGGGTAGAGGTGGCCCTGAACCCCCGAGGCCTCCTGAACAACAATTGAGGAGCGCGCCCTGTGCGCAGAAGTCACCTGGCTATCGCAAATGATAGCTCAACAAAGTGGTTCATCATTGTCGTGTGGGGATCTCTAGAGCAGTGTGCGTGGTGTCAGGAGGGAAACAAATGAGGCCGCTCCTCTCGGTCAATGCCTCGTCCACCGCACACTGCGGCCATGATGTGAGTTGAGGGCAGCAGTAGGGCAAATGGACTTCTAGGTTGGTGGATAACCACGGCAGGAGCTGAGAAAACCACTACACCATAGCACCAGCACCAGGCCCACTCAGCAGAAGCCCGGGGCTTTACATGCATATGTACTTTGAACTTCTTTCGCACCGTAGGTAGCCACACGTGCCAATAGGAGGTGTGGCCAATCAAAGGCTTAGGGTGTTGGTCAATAACAAAAATTCCACCTAGAAAGATGTTAAATCAGAGTTCAGAATGGCAGAGATGGTTGAGCGAGGTAGGTAGTTGTGGCAAAAATAGCAGAGAAAGCATTAATAGGAAGATGTTCAGCAGCAGCAGCAGCCCGGCGCAGAGGAGTGGGATTAATGATGCGGAGGCCTGAGTGGGAAACCCAAAATGAAGAGGGCACAAGATGTACGAGAAAGCAAAAAATGAAAGAAAAGATGACATTGCTAAAAAGAAGAGAGTGAGTGTTGGTGGCGGTGATAGCGAAGAGAAGGTGGTAGTGGTGGTGGTTGCTGTGTAATGCAACTCTCTACCTCAGTGGTGCAGGACAGTAACGCTGTGGTGGATGTGAGTAACGCCATGGAGGGGAGGCCAATTCCAAAATCGGCTATTCCGCTCATGCCGATTGTAGCCCACCACAGCGGCTGAATGGGGGCTCTGGACGGGTCCGAGGGGCTGGTAACCCCTCCACTGTCAATGAATTACCACAAAACCGTGGGAAAAATATCTAGCTAAGTTTGCGCCGGAGGCCCCGGGGATACACAGGCGTCTATGACGTCTCCTGGCCAAACCCCATTTGGCGGAGCCAGGAGACTTAATCCTTACCCTCGGGGTTGTTCCAGAAACAGCAGAAGCGCCACTTTAGCTGGCCACGTAGAATGTTCGAATGCTCACTGCAGAGGAGAGGCTGCCACTTCTCTGTCTAGAGCTGGACTGGTACCGCCTGGATCTCTGCGGTATTTTTGAGGTCCGGTGGACTGGCTCTGGCTCGTACCACCATTGGAGGTGGACAGTCCTCTACTCGGGGCAGGAGACTGCCAAACAACAGGGTGTGGCTCTTCTGAACAAAAGAAAGAAGGGGCCGTGGGAGCTTGGCGGTGAGGTGTGGGAAGCTGTAAGTCCCATGCTACTTTGTGCTTGCCTTCCCATCAACCAGAGGCGAGGGGTAGTTGTGGTTACTTATGCCCCCACCAAAGTCGAACATCATATTGCCCAAGTGGGTCATGATGCTGGCACTTGTGCTGAAATGATTGGAAGGCATGGGCCAAATCAATGCAATAACAACGGTAGGAGGCTGCTAGAATTCTTACCAACACGCTGTTCCGGCATCGGTGCATCCACACATTATGGATGCACGCCGGGTCCTAGCAAGGACATCTGCGGGACTATATAGTGATGAAACAGCAGAAGCGGCCCCATGTCCTTGACACCAGGACCTACCATGGAGCTAATCTGCCCACTGACCATAAGCTTGTCATCTGTAAGATGCACCTGCCATTCTTCCACTCCGGTGGTGGGTGTACAACCAGGACCGCATTCAAACCCACAGTGGCCTGGTCTCAGCTAGCTGATGAAAGATGCAAGCGAAAATTATATCATCACTTGCAACTGGGGTTGGTATCGCCCCCCCCCCCTCCTGCTGATCCCGAGGGAATATAGGTGAGGTTTAGGACTGTGGCTCATGTAGCTGCAATGGCTGCTTTGGATACATGTTCTAAGCCTCCCCAGAGACCCTGACTGACGGAGGAGGTGTTCTGAGAAAAAGCGACAGGCCCACTCACACCGTCTACAGCATCCCACGTCGGACAATGAGGAGGTTTACTTCAGCCTTGGCTCGGAGGTTCGGAGAGCCGTAAAGTGCAGCAAGAATGGGTGGTGGTCGCGGGTTGCTGACGAGATGGAGTCTGCCTCAGCAGCTCGTGATCACGAATCACTGTTTAACTGTATCAAAAATGTAACTTGCAGTAACGCACCTTTCACCGTCATTAGGGGTAAGAAAGGTTATCTGATCTCTGACCCTCAGGAACAGGTTTTGCAGCTTTGCTGAGCATTTATGTGAGATCTTCGGGGGGAGGGGATATCCCTCATCCTGGAAAACATCATGGGGCAAAATAGGTATGACCCTGCTGAGGCTGCTGTGCCTTCAATATTGGAAGAAGTCACCCCCTGTGAGTGGCTGGCTGAAGTGCCATCTGTGAAGGGAGTACGGAAGGCGATCCGGAGTCTGAGACCAGGAAAAGCGCTGGGCAGAGATGATCACAGGTGGCTGTACCGGCAGAATTTCCATCTGGTACAGATACAATGAGAGGCTGATTGACGCCAGGGTGCGGTCCAGGGAGGGCTGCTTATTGTTCAACCATGTTATGTATGCTGATGATTTGGTGATTGCTGCTCACTCAGAGAAGGAGTTGGAGGTGCTGCTGCAGAACTTGGATTGTGCCACTAAGAGGTGGGGTCTTACCATCAGCCCCACCCAAACCAAGCACCTGCCTGGGCATTTTGAGCCATCAAACACTCCACCCCCTCAACTCCCAATTTGTGATGGGGTAGAGACTGGAGAGTTTTCCATACCTGGGCAGTATGCTCATGACCAGCTCTGGTTTGACAGCAAATGTCTCACTCCGAATCAGTCAAGTGGCATTATCTTTTCATCGGCTGCGTAATGCTGTGTGGAAGCTACCTGGTCTGTTATTCCACTCAAAGCTTCGTGTCTTCTCGGCCATGGTAATTCCCTCACTTCTCTACGCTTGCGAAACGTAGAGCCCTTATCGGAACATCTTCGCCGGTTATAAATATTTAGGTTGGCCTGCCTGCGATCCATCCTGGGTTTAACCAGGCTGGATTATGTGAGGAGCTCACAAATCCTTAAAAGATCTGAACAAAGTCCCATTGGTGAGCTCCTCCGGCAGGAAAGGCTGCGTTGGCTGAGTCATGTAGCCCGCACGCCCAGCCACCGCATGCCTAAACAGCTTTTGTTTGGCTAGCTAGAGAGGCCTAAATGGGCATGGCATGGGCTAGAGATGTAATGAAGTGATGTGGTACAAGAGTATGTGGAGCTGAGTGGACTTGCCAATGACTGGTACCAGCAGTGTCAAGATCGATCTCTGTGGAGGAAGCTTGTGAAGGACGTCGTGTTGACATCACCGCGAATAGCGGATGTTGTTGGTTGCTGTGTGAGGAGGCTGCAGGACCCACCATGGAGGGTTTTAGGCCTCCTGCCTGGGAGCTGCTGCAGGGAGGAGGAAATAAGAAATGCAGACACAAAAAAAATGAAATTACTTTCTTATAATAATGATTTACATTTGTAAAGTGGAGAATTTCATCCGTAGATGTCGGTGTGCACCACGCCATGCATGGAAAGCATGGAAATAAACAGAACCTGCTGGGTGAACGTGTGTTTAGATTATTTGGCTGCTGTAAATGTCCACGTGATGATAAGCCACTTCATTGAGCTATCATTTGTGATAGCCAGGTCTCTTCTGGGAAAAAAAAAATCTTAATAGCTCAGTGGGCTTTACCTGATGAAATAATAGTGGTTTAGTTTTATTTATATATTTTTTTCATTGTCTTACTTTTCCCATACTTTGCAGTCCTGTCGCGTTTTTCTGTTGTTGTTGTAACATTCTGACCCTGTGCCCCGACTGGACATCTGTGAAAAAAGAGCTTTGTAGCCCATCGGGTTCCTCCTCCAGTATAAATAAATAAATATTCAGATTCTGATAAATGGGCTAGAATTAGTGGGGAGTAAATGCCAGTTTGAAGAGGTGAGTTTTCAATGTATATAGAACGACTCTGATTGTCTCATTAGCAAAGAACAAAGCATTCTTCAGCTTGGGAACTGCACTGGCAAAAGCCCCATCACCCCAGGAAAATGAGCCTTGACCTCAGAGTCCCTCGAAGTCGGTGATCTGAAGATCTTGGGGACCTTGTTTGAGAGCTAAACAGCAGGTTCAGTTCCTGTAAATATTGTGGTGTTTAACCCATTAGAGAACCTTGTAGGTCAGCAGCAGCAGGATATTGTAGTCCACCCCGATGCTTGACTGGTAGCCAGTGCAGAGACAAGAGCGCGCGGGTGTGTGACGGTGTGTGCTCACGCTATGGAGGTGATCGCTGCCAAGTAGACGCGGAGGAGGCTGGAGCTTTTGAGACTGTCCAACTACTTGCTTACAAAGAGCGGCCTGCAGATCCGCCAACCGACTCATTATTGAGTCGTCTCTCAGATTGTTCTTTGTTCTGCGCATCAGTGAATCGGCTCATGACCCCCGTGCTATGTGGCGTGTTTTGAATGCGTCCTGCTGCACTCTCTACCACCCATAAAATCGTCAACACGGGTCTGTGCACAGTCTTGCGAAGTTCTTTGCCAATAAAATAGTGACGATCAAGATGACAGTTTATAACTCGAAGGCAATGCATTCTGCCCGTCTGCCATCTGGGTTTGATCAACTTGGAACCAATGCAAAACTCGAGACCCTGGCACCATGGTCCGTGACAAGAGGCGTCGATGTCCGCGGGACACGGCTGCCAAATAAGACATCGCCGCTCGCCTTGTAGGTCAGCAGCCGCAGTATCTTGTAGTCCACTCTGCTTGACTGGTAGCCAGTGCAGAGACAAAAGAGCGGGGGTTATGATTGTGTGTGTGTGTGCTTGCGGAATGGTGTGGCGCATAATAACTCCAGTGGCTGCATTCTGCACGAGCTGGGAGTCTGGCCAGCACCTAAACAGTGAAGAGGAGATAATTGCTACGAAGTGTTGGATTTAAGGGGGTTACGGTGAAGCTCTACAGAGGGAGAAAGATGGAGAAATTCGCCTGTGTGTCGCCCTTGTGGACGACGCGTGCTCCTGCATCAGGGGACTGCAAACGGTGCCAGCCAACTCTCAGCTGCCATTCCTCTCTCTCTCTCCCCATGTGTCTCCCTCTCTCTCCCCGTATCTCTCTCTCTAGGGAGGAGAGTGAAACAGTTCTGGCTCTCAAGGGTCTCGCGCCATCAGGAATGCTGCCCAGCGGCCTCCTGTCCGGAGACAGGGAGATGCTGCAGAACGGTGGGACACGCGGGGAGACACGGGGGAGATACAGGGACACGCAGGGACATGAGGGGCACGAGAGACACGCGGGAACACACAGGGACAGGCAAGGACACACGGAGACGCGCGGGAACTCACGGAGACATGCGGGAACTCACGGAGACACGCGGAAACTCACGGAAACACACGGGGACACAGGAGAGAACACGGAGATACGGGGACATAGGGGGACGCACTGAGAGACACACATTTAATATCTCTCTTTGTCTCCACAGCCGCCATGGAAGCTTCCGGTGGTGGAAAAGGTAACACGGCCATTGTGAATCCCACCAACACAGCCATTGTGAACCCCATTCACATGGCCGTTGTGATACCCCACCAACACGGCCATTGTGAACTCCACCAACACGGCCATTGTAAACTCTACCAACACGGCCATTGTGAACTCCACCAACACGGCCATTGTGAACCCCACCGATACGACCATTGTGAACCCCACCAACATCGCCATTGTGAACCCCACCAACACGGTCATTGTGAACCCCACAAACACAGCCATTGTGAACCCCACCAACACGGCCATTGTGAACCCCACCGACGCGGCCATTGTGAACCCCACCGACACGGCCATTGTGAACCCCACAAACACGGCCATTGTAAACTCCACCAACACGGCCATTGTGAACCCCACCAACACTTCCATTGTGAACTCCACCAACACAGCCAGTGTGAACGCCACCAACACGGCCATTGTGAACCCCACCGACGCGGCCATTGTGAACTCCACCAACACGGCCATTGTGAAATCCTCGAACAGGGCTATTGTGAACCCCACCAACACGGCCATTGTGAAACCCACCAACACGGCCATTGTGAACCCCACCGACACGGCCATTGTGAACTCCACAAACACGGCCATTGTGAACTCCACCGACACGGCCATTGTGAACCCCACCAACACGGCCATTGTGAACCCCACCAACACGGCCATTGTGAACTCCACCGACACGGCCATTGTGAACCCCACCGACACGGCCATTGTGAACCCCACCGACACGGCCATTGTGAACCCCACAAACACGGCCATTGTGAACCCCACAAACACGGCCATTGTGAACCCCACAAACACGGCCATTGTGAACTCCACAAACACGGCCATTGTGAACTCCACCAACACGGCCATTGTGAACTCCACAAACATGGCCACTGTGAATCCCACCGACATGGCCATTGTGAACCCCACCGACACGGCCATTATGAACTCCACCGACACGGCCATTGTGAACCCCACCAACACGGCCATTGTAACCCCACCGACACGGCCATTGTGAACCCCACCAACACGGCCATTGTGAACCGCACCGACACGGCCATTGTGAACCCCATTCACACGGCCATTGTGAACCCCACCAACACGGCCATTGTGAACTCCACCAACACGGCCATTGTGAACCCCACCGACACGGCCATTGTGAACCCCACCAACACGGCCATTGTAACCCCACCGACACGGCCATTGTGAACCACACAAACACGGCCATTGTGAACCCCACCAACACGGCCATTGTGAACCGCACCAACACGGCCATTGTGAACCCCATTCACACGGCCATTGTGAACCCCATTCACACGGCCATTGTGAACCCCACCAACACGGCCATTGTGAACTCCACCAACACGGCCATTGTGAACTCCACCGACACGGCCATTGTGAACCCCACCGACACGGCCATTGTGAACCCCACCGACACGGCCATTGTGAACCCCACCAACACGGCCATTGTGAACTCCACCGACATGGCCATTGTGAACTCCACCAACACGGCCATTGTGAACCCCACCGACACGGCCATTGTGAACCCCACCGACACGGCCATTGTGAACTCCACAAACACGGCCATTGTGAACCCCACCGACACGGCCTTTGTGAACCCCCACAAACACGGCCATTGTGAACTCCACCAACACGGCCATTGTGAACCCCACCAACACGGCCATTGTGAACCGCACCGACACGGCCATTGTGAACCCCACCAACACGGCCATTGTGAACTCCACAAACACGGCCATTGTGAACCCCACCAACACGGCCATTGTGAACTCCACCTACACGGCCATTGTGAACCACATTCACACGGCCATTGTGAACCCCATTCACAAGGCCATTGTGAACTCCACCAACACGGCCATTGTGAACCCACCAATACGGCCATTGTGAATCCCACCGACACGGCCATTGTGAACTCCACCAACACGGCCATTGTGAACCCACCAATACGGCCATTGTGAACCCCACCGACACGGCCATTGTGAACCCCACCAACACGGCCATTGTGAACTCCAAAAACACGGCCATTGTGAACCCCACCGACACGGCCTTTGTGAACCCCACAAACACGGCCATTGTGAACTCCACCAACACGGCCATTGTGAACCCCACCGACACGGCCATTGTGAACCCCACCGACACGGCCATTATGAATCCCACCGACACGGCCATTGTGAACCCCACCGACACGGCCATTGTGAACCCCACCAACACGGCCATTGTGAACCCCACCAACACGGCCATTGTGAACTCCACAAACACGGCCATTGTGAACTCCTCAAACACGGCCATTGTGAACCCAACCGACACGGCCATTGTGAACTCCACAAACACGGCCATTGTGAACCCCACCAACACGGCCATTGTGAACCCCACCGACACGGCCATTGTGAACTCCACAAACACGGCCATTGTGAACTCCTCAAACACGGCCATTGTGAACCCCACCAACACGGCCATTGTGAACCCCACCGACACGGCCATTGTGAACTCCTCAAACACGGCCATTGTGAACCCCACCAACACGGCCATTGTGAACCCCACCAACACGGCCATTGTGAATCCCACCAACATGGCCATTGTAACCGCACCAACACGGCCATTGTGAACTCCACCAACAGGGCCATTGTAACTCCACCGACACGGCCATTGTGAATCCCACCGACTCAGCCCAGAATCCAGCGTGCAGAAGGGAGTCCTAATCGGCCGACTCTCCAGTTCAAACTTCTGTAGTTATTCACTTACTGTGCTACAATCTACTGTGGAAATGCCGACCCATACCCGACCGTGTTCATCGCTTGTTCCAATGCCTTACACGGTTTTGCTGCAGATCTGGTCAGTTCTTGTTCTGCCCTACATCCACACGATCGTGGGAAAGCGCCCTCATTTCCATACTGCTGCTGATGTCGGTTATTGAGCCTAACCCTCGACCAGGGTTCCTCAACTTTGGATTGTTCAACGCACGCTCCATAATTAACAATATGATGCTGAATTTCGATTTAAATCTTTCGTGACTGCAGGGATTCATATTATTGGTTCTTTCGGTAAAGTCACGTAGAAGGGAAATAATAAAAATAAAACAATAAAATCCTCACGACGTTTTGATTGCAACACAAGCAATCAAAACGTCGTGAGAATTGTATAGTTCTATTTTTATTGTTTTATTATTTCCCTTCTACGTGACTTTACCGAAAGAACCAAGAATATGACGCTGATTCAGGATCTGATCAACTCTTGTAGCCTTTATATTGGCAGTTACTGATACCTGGGTATATGACGACTCACCGGACGTAATTAAGCGTGAGGCCGCACCTGATGGATAGCCTATTAGTACATCGGCACCGTTGCGGGAAACCTGGCACCGGCAGCTTGCATGGTGGTGGGATCGCAGTGATTCACCATGAACACGTCGGCGTGAAAGTCCTGCACTGCTCGTTAACAATGACGTCATTCCAGCTGCTGCCTATGAAAATACGATCGCTGTCCTCTATCGACCGCCGTCTTCACCGCTGTCAGAATTATTTTCCGAGTTTTTCCAGCCTGCTAGACTTTGGGTCAATTGGCTCTCATTACATCATCTGCGGTGACCTGAACTCTGCCAAACTGATTGGTTCTTGTGGGAAAATCAAGTGCTCTCGCCAAGATTATATCTCGTCACAGTTTTACCCAGCACGTCAGTGGTGCCACATGTCGCTCAGGAAATATACCGGATCAAATCTTCACATTCGCCGATGCCGTAACTGTGACCGACATTATCGAAGACATTTGAGTGTTTCAGATCACAGTCTCGTGATGTGCAAAGTGTAATTTCCGACGATTCGCCCACTCGTCACAACAATATACAGAGACTTGAAACGACTGGGTCATGATCATTTCCGTCAGAATATCCTGTCATCAGCTTGTCTAAATCCTGCATCGACGGTCAATTAATTTGCAGCTCAATTAGAAAATGGCATCATTGCTGTTCTTGAAAAACTCGTGCCCATCCGAACAACAAGCACAAAGATAATGGTGAAAGTGTGCAGTAGCTGGATGGCACCGGAGGAGATCGCTGCGTAGCAGACACGGTGGATGCTAGTCTTTTTTAAAAGATAACTGGGTTTGTTACTGCAACTTGCTTACAAGGTTGGCCAACAGATCTGCCAACCGATTCATTGTTAAGTCTCTCGGATTAATTTAACACTTCGGCTTTCCCGACCAATATAATACAGGTGTTTTTTGTGTTAGATCGCGTAAATATAAACCCGCCACAGCCAATTAGTAAGGTTTGTCACGTAAACAGAACGTGGCCAATTAGTTAATAGGACAGCACACCGGTGTGTTGGAGAGCAAATCCACAACATTTACAATCTGAGGACGACGTTTCGTGAGGAATTGCAATCGGCATCATCAGGCGGCAGCTAGATTTGTGGATAAATAATCTTGTTTCATTCCTTAAATAGAGGGATGGATGTGATGGTGTCACTTGTGAGCCCTTGGGATAAGTGGGGGGGGGAGATTAATGAATGCATATACATTACAATGGTTAGCCATTACCAGTTGGTTATTCATATGGTAATCAACATACAGTGGTACCCCGGAGATCGAACTTAATTCGTTCCAGAAGGCCATTCGAACACCGACTTGTTCGAACACCGAATTAATTTTCCCCATAAGAGTTAATGTAAATGACATCAATTGGTTCCAGACACAATAAATCTCTCGTATAGCATTTTTACACGAAGTTTACAGTAATTACATGCATAAAATCATAGAAAAAAAACAAAAAACAATACATGGAATAAATGAATAAATGAAATAAATGAACATTGAACTTCACTTTACCTGTAGTAAGGAGAGTTGATGGCTTGAGTGGAAGATGGTGAGGAGGAGGTGGTAAAACCTTTGTCTGGGCAAGCGTCACGCACGCTGCTGGCCATACGCGTCTCAGCCGTGTACAGGTTCTTTCAAGTCGCGATTGCCCGTTGGACCTCCGAATTTCCTTCGCTTTCCGGGGCAACTTTTTTTCGGAAAATTTAGTTCGAACACCGATTTGTTCGAGTTCTGGTGTGTTCGATTTCCGAGGTTCTACTGTATATTATGCATTCCCATTATGCATGGGCATTGTCATTGTGCCTCCTGTCGTTTGTGCACTAAAAGATAAGGACCTCTTATTGTCTGCTCACAGGTTATCCCCATTGATGTATGGTGACCTGAATAGGCATGCATTTAAAAAATTTAATATTTGATGATTCGCTTCCAAGCAGCAATAAGTCTCTAGCTATCCGAACGGTTAACATTTTTATTTATCTCCATTTCGATAGATTCTCTAATTAGTCTTGGCCAGTTGTAACGGGTTTTTCACAGATCTTCAGCATTATCAAAACCAATTGAGTGTCCTTGTTGGCACGCGTGTTCTCTCCCACTACCGACAGTTGTATTTTGGTGTATCTAATATTCATTTTATTATTTTAGTCTCGTGCTGATCAATCGTCCTGTCAGCCCAACATAGCATTGCCACAAGATTAATTAATCTGGTACACACCTTCTGTTGATAGCTTTGGTAATACATCTTTAGTACCAGATATTCATCTTCTTTGGTTCTTTCGGTAAAGTCACGTAGAATGAGAATAAAATAATAAATTGATAAAATAAAATAACACAATAAAATTCTCACGACGTTTCGGCCACAACACAAGCGGCCTTCAAGTGAAGGGACGAGACTGTCTGGAGGACAGCGCTGGAGCGAACACAGCCAAGCTCAGACCGCGACCTTTAAGCTGTGTGAGAAAAAACGCAGAGCGCCTTGACAAAGGAATTAGCATAGAATTTAGCATTGAAATAGCTGAGTGATTAGCTTGTGACCGGTCACAGAAATGGCTATGTTAAAGTCAAAGCATACACATCCACAGAGGCACCCCTTGACAAAGGAATTAGCATAGAATTTAGCATGAAAATAGCTGAGTGATTAGCTTGTGACTGGTCACAGAAATGGCTATGTTAAAGTCAAAGCATACACATTCACAGAGGCACCTAGTACAAATCAAACAGGAGAATTTAGCATTGAAATAACTGAAGGATTAGCTTGTGACTGGTCATAGAAATGGCTATGTTAACGTCAAAGCCTACACATCTGAGCTATTAACAGTTACTGGGTATACACTACACTATATAATGAATACTATATAGTAAACCAATAAAAAACTAAAATATAAATTACCTCAATGTTATCAATAAACTCTATATATTCTCCAATCAGCTAAGCTACCAACAATAAGTCGTTATATATCACAATGCTATATGGCGAAAAAATGGGTGGATTCTTACCCTCAACTTTAGCACCACGGATAGCTACGAGCCCCGTTCAGATGGACGAGTTCATCCATGGTCGGATTGGAGGAGGGGGAGAGAGACAGCTGCGAGGCGCTGTTATACTACATGTTGTAAACCATACCATTAACCGTGGTGTAAGAGGTATTAAGAGTCAATGCCAGCGAAAGAGCTGTGGTCTGAAGTTCATCGTAAAATACAATTAATTAAGAACGGAAATGGTTTAAAACATCTTTCCAATGGCTACTAAGCCAGAATCCATCTTCTCGGTTGAAATTGTCTCTGTGCTTGTATATGTGAATAGCCTCATGAACGAATCTCTCATGGTTTGCAAAGAACCTCCGTCTTGGAGAAGTCAATGTCATGTGAGCCCACTGAATTATAACAGTGATCTGCCACGGCAGAGGAGTTAGTTCTACCGTGTTTCAAGTCTGCTTTATGTTCGCGGATGCGGTCCGAGATATGTCGTTTGGTTTCTCCAATGTAGCTACTACCACAGAGGCACTTTAGATTGTAAACGCCCGGGTACTGTATGTCTGGAACAGCATCTTTACAGATGGAACCAGATCAGGGATTTTATGTACTGTGTTGAATCGGACCTGGATCTTGTGTTTATTCAGGATTTTGGAGATCTTTTTAGTGACCCCTGCAATGTAGGGTAAGATGATAGTTTTGAGTGGCTCCACAAGAGGATCCTTCTTCATGACTGGAGTGATGGCTTTGCGGATTGTGTAGTCGGAGTAACCATTAGCCCTGAGAGTCTGGTGTACGTGCTTGAGTTCACTGGTAATGTGTTCCTGGTCGGAAATGCATTGGGCTCTATGGTATAGAGTCTTGATGAGGGAGTTCTTCTGGGATGGATGGTGGTGGGAATCCGGTTTCAAGTAGGCATCTGTATGGGTAGCTTTCCTGTAGACAGTGGCTCATTGAACCATCATGTCTCCTTTTAATTAAGACATCCAAAAAGGGTAGTTTGCCATCTTTTTCGACCTCCATGGTAAATCTGATGGCTGGGTGTATGGAATTGATGTGGTCGCGAAATTGGTCTCGAGCAGGCTGGCCATGTGGCCAGATGACAAAAGTGTCATCCACGTACCTCTTCCATAAGGTCGGGCGTAGAGTGGCAGTCTGGATAACGTCAGTTTCAAATTTTTCCATGAATACATTCGCTACAACCGGAGATAGGGGGGAGCCCATTGGGATGCCCTCAGTTTGTATTTTATGTAACGTGTCAATATTTGATTTGGACGTTTTGTTTTTCCAAACATCTGCCTATTTTATTAGTTACTTCCGCAATGCACGGTATCTTAACAGTTTTAATTACTTGGTCAGTTTCAAAGCTCGTGTTATTTAATTTGGTTTTGGCATTCAGTGCCCTGTTGATTTGTGGATCATTGTAACCGTTCAATTGCAGCACTTCTTTGACATGTTTAATTTCACTTCTCAGACTATCACCATTTGACACTTTCTTAGCCCGATGTATGAGCATCTTGATAAGAGAGGATTTCTGTGCAGGGTGATATTGTGACTCTTCATTCAGATAGGCGTCAGTGTGAGTTTCAGATCGTTCTATGCTCTCCTTGTCAGCGATTCTGCTCATGACCCCCCTGTGCTTTGTGGCACTCCTACCACCGGTAAAATTGTCAACCCGGATCTGTGCACAGTACTTGCGACGTTCTTCAATAAAATAGCGACGATCAAGATGGCGGTTTTTAACTTGAAGGCAACGCATTCTACCGATCTTTCATCTGAGTGTTGATCAACCTGGAACCAATGCAAAACTCGAGACCCTGGCACCATCATCGGTGGCAGAAGTGTCTATGTCCATCGCACGTCTGCCAAATAAGACATCGCCGCTCGATTACATCCACACATCAATTGTTAAATTGTGCTCGGAACGTACTTGCGCCGCTGATTGTCCACCTGACAGATATTTAATTCACCGAGGGCTGTTTCCCAGACCGGTTCAAAATGGTGCAGGTAACACCGCTCCTGAAAAAAAGTTGTCTTCAGCCATAGTGACCCCACAAACTAGTGCCCGATCTAAAACCTGAGTACGATTTCAAAGATCATGGAGCTCCTTGTGTCCAAAGCGGTTACTTCCCACATACATCAGGCAGATTCAACCTATGCAGTCGGCGTACTAGAAGTTTTTCAGCACTGAGATGCCTCTGCTAAAGATCACTGATGATCTCTACAAGAATGTGGATGACCGGTGCGCCGTATCATTGGTTGGCCTTGACCTCTCAACTGCCTTCGACACCATCGACCATGAGATACTCATCAGACGGCAGAGGTCAAGATTACGTGTATTGGGTATGGCATGGGGTGGATTGAGTCATACCTGCATGGTCAATCACAGTTCGTCAATCTAGGTGACGGACCGTCATCGCCTATGCCGTGCCTTGTTGGCGTTCCACAGGGGTCCATCCTCGGGCCCTTCCTATTTTCAACATACGTATTTACCCATCGCCAATGCCATCTCATCGTTTGATATCAAGTTCCATCAATATGCTGATGATACACAATTGTACACTGCAGTGAAGTCAAAGATATGGAGAGCCTCAGTTACCCTGGAAGATTTCATGTGAGGGGGTGCACGTGGTGTGCATGCAAATTAATGCTGCTTAGTCCAGAAAAATCGAAGGTTCTGCTGGTTGGCATTCAGTCTCGGGCGAAAACATTTGTCGGAGAATCAGGTGTGGTGGTCACAGACTCCAGGATTCAGTTTTCTACTCGTATCTAAAGAGCCTCGGCACCATACACGACCAGAATATGTTGTTTGATCACCATGTGCAAATTATAGTCAGGTCCTGCAGTTTTCATGTTAGGGCTCTGACACATTCGACCACTATTGAGTTGTGACATTGTCAAGATGGTGGTGTGTGTAGCATCGTATATCGACAAGGCCCCATTATTGCAACTCACTACTCTATGGGACGCCTGGCAAAAGCATTGCCAAGCTGCAGCATGTACAAAATTATTTGGCACGTATCATGACGGGTACTGCAACCCCACCGATACGGCCATTGTGAACCCAGTCTGAACTTTGGCAGAATAGATGCATACATCTCACTGTGTACCTGTGTCTTCCCCCCCACCACCGTCCCTCCCTATCTCCTCTCTCCTCTCTCCCTCCCTCTCTCCCTCTCCTTCTCATCCACCATCCCACTCCCTCCCTCTCTCCCTCTGCCACCACAGACGCTGGGGGGGTCCCTGGCTCCGTGTCGGGGGGCGGGGGCCGTGGCTTCTGCACGAGGATCAGCTCCTTCGAGGAGGCAAAGGGCCTTGACCGGGTGAACGAGCGCATGCCACCACGCAGGGTCGGCGCGCCCCCCACCACCACCACCGCCGCCGAGTCCCCCCCAACCCCCACCGAGCCCCCCCCCACCCTGCCCAGTGTCGTTGTCGCCACGGAGACCCCTGCGGGGGGGCACGAGGAAGGGGGGGAGGAGGGGCCCCCGGCAACCACGGGGGGAGCGACGGACGTGTGAGTCTGTGGGGGGTGGGGGGAGGGAAGAGGGTGAGGTGGGGGGGGGGGAGAGAAAAAAATGGGGACAGGGTGAGGGAGGGAGAGGGACAGACACGGGAAGAAAGACACAGATGCATACAGACTTGCATAGACTCGTACAGAGACACAGACTCACAGTTACACACAGACTCACACAGAGATACACACACACATAGACCCTTAGACTGACACAGACCCATAAACTCAAACACAGAAACACAAACTCACACACAGACTCGCACAGAGACGCACAAACACAGACTCGCACATACACAGATATCCATAGACTCACACAGATGCACTGACTCACGCAAAAACACAGACTCCTATAGAGACACAGACTATCACAGAGACAGACTCACACGGAGACACGCAAACTCACCCAGGCTCGGAGACACACTCACACAGAGACACACAGACTTGCACAGACTCGCACAAAGACAGACTCACATGGAGCCACAGACTCACATGGAGACACAGACTCTCACAGAGACACAGACTCTCACAGAGACACAAACTCTCACAGAGACAAACTCTCAGACACAAACTCTCAATAGAGACACAAACTCTCAGAGACACAAACTCTCACCGAAACACAAACTCTCAATAGAGACACAAACTCACAGAGACACAGACTCTCAAAGAGACACAGACTCTCAAAGAGACACAGACTCTCACAGAGACACAAACTCTCAGAGACACAAACTCTCACAGAAACAAACTCTCACAGAGACACAAACTCTCACAGAGACACAGACTCTCACAGAGACACAGACTCTCAAAGAGACACAGACTCTCACAGAGACAGACTCACAGAAACACAGACTCTCACAGAGACACAAACACTCACAGAGACGCAGACTCTCACAGAGACCCAGACTCTCACAGAGACACAAACTCTCAGACACACTCTCACAGAGACACAGACTCTCACAGAGACACAGACTCTCACAGAGACACAGACTCTCACAGAGACACAGACTCTCACAGAGACACAGACTCTCACAGAGACACAGACTCTCACAGAGACACAGACTCTCACAGAGACACAGACTCTCACAGAGACACAGACTCTCACAGAGACACAGACTCTCAAAGAGACACAGACTCTCACAGAGACACAGACTCTCACAGAGACACAGACTCTCAAAGAGACACAGACTCTCACAGAGACACAGACTCTCACAGAGACACAGACCCTCACAGAGACACAGACTCTCACAGAGACAGACTCTCACAGAGACACAGACTCTCACAGACACACAAACTCTCACGGAGAGACAAACTCTTACAGAGAAACAGAGACAGTTTCACAAGACTCGTACAGAGAATCGCACCAACTCTCCCATTTTCCTCTGCTAAGTTGCTACATTTAAGTTCATTAACAGCTGCTCACCGGGTGAGGGAAGTAGTGTGACGAGAAGACCTGGTGAGTAGCGAGGCTCAGGCTGATGCTAATGCTGATGGTGCTGGTGGTGGTGGGGTAAAGTGTGGGTGCTGAGTGAACGAGAAATTCACATGACAATGAAAATAAACTCTACCCTGAGAGACTGACTCCTCCTCCTGCTGCTCACCTATACACCCACACGTGACCCTCTCATTCGCCCACTCACCCACACCTCACCCTTTCATCACCAACACTCACTGACACCTCATCCGCATTCACCCACACTCGCCCACACATCATCATCATTCACCCACACTCGCCCACACATCATCATCATTCACCCACACTCGCCCACACATCATCATCATTCACCCACACTGACGCTTCACCCTCTCATTCACCCACTCACCCACTCACCGTCACACCCACACCTCACACACTCTCATACACGTCACACTTGCATTTACCCACACATGCTCTAACCCACTCGCCCACAACATTTGCCGTTCGCCACGAAGTGGCGGTGACATCACTATTGTGCTTGTGCCAGGCTGGATACACCTTGAGGGCACGTGAAGTGCTGAAGGCTCGCTGGCAGGTGACGGAATAGACCCAGGTGCCATGGGTTGACAGATGACTGGCAGATGCAAGTCATCTGTGCTCCCCAATGTGCCACCTCGCTGCATTTTATACGTCTGGCGCTCTGCTCTCTCTGCCCTCTGCTGTTGCTGGAGGGCGACCACCACCCAGCATTCCAGTACCCTCAACGTGCACCTTGCCTGGCACTGCCCAGTTGCGTCCTTCATGAGCCTTCTCCACAGGCCGATCTTGACACCGCCGCTACCAGTCAATGGCAAGTCTACTCAGCTCCACATCCTGCTCTACCGTATCAGTCCATCTCTTCTCCAGCCCGTGCAGTCCCCAATTTAGTCCCCTCTATCCGGTCGAACAGAAGCTGTTTGTGCGGCGGAAATGGGGGCATCAGTCTCCCCCCCCCCCTCGGATTATTCCGTGATATTCCGTCACACGGTCCCAAACGGCGCTCGCTTGGGACGGAATACGGAGACCAAGCTCGGCTGCAATGAACTAATTATTAAAGACACAACTCACGTGGTCAGGTGAGAAAACTTGCCAAGTTGGGGGGGATTCCTAATCTTAGATGGCGAGGTGAATCGGAGCACATGCGCCCTGGGTCATCTGTGCTCCCCAATGTGGATGGCGAGGTCAATCGGGTCAACAATGAAAACGAACAACAGAGGCACTGCCTCACCAGTCCACGGAGTTCCAGTCCCAGGTTATTGTGGCTCCTCGCTCTCTGGAGAACACGAGTTGCCAGGGTACGATCCAAGTAGAATAGCCCCACTGGTGCAAAGGGCATTACGCGGAAGAAAAGGCATCTTGGGTGCACCATGGCGGTGAACTGCACGCCTGGGGTGGGTCAGGGAAAGCGTGGAAGCCGCTTCGTATTCATATTGCTGGGATTCCCCGCTCCCTGTCCCACTGGATCATGATTGCAGGATAAGCAGAGTTAGCCCAATAATCCTAGGACTTAGCAACACCCAGATACTCTGGTTCGTACTCTTTGGTTCTTTCGATAAAGTCACTTAGGTATAAAATAAAGTAAATACCCACGTGACTTAACCGAAAGAACCAAAGAGCATGGATCCCTGCACTCCGGTTCGTGTTTGTCACAAGGCGAGTCGCGATCAACTTGAAACCCTTGGGTCTCGCTGAACACTGTCCTCTTGTTACTCATGTCTCACTCTTACCCGGATCACTGTCAGCTTGTGTCTCCCTGTGTCCTTGTTTGTCTCTGTGTCTCTCTATGGGGCCGTCTATAAATGACGTCACGCACCTGGGGGGGGGCAGACATTTGTGACGATGTGTGACGTGGGGGGTGGGGGGGGTTTGAGAAATGTGACGTCACAATCAAAATGCGCAACATTAAATATAGACACCACGTTCTACTTAATTAGACTTTTCAATAAATGTTTTCTACAACATCAGAGTGCAGCGCCACATTAAATACGCACTACACTGACAATAGTTTAAAGCGATTTAAAGCATGTTTTATATATTTTTTTTTGGGGGGGGGGGGGGGGCAGAGCTTTGTGACGTCATATTTGAGGCAGGGTCTGGCTTTTTGTGACGCCATGTGACGGGGGGTGGGGGGTCAAAAATCGTCCAAAATCGCGTGACGTCATTTATGGACGGCCTCTATATGGCTTTTTCCCTGTCTTTCTCTGTGCATCTCATTGTCCCTCTGCCTCACAATGTTTCTGTCTCACTGTTTCCCTTTACCTCCGTGTCTAATCTCAGAATACGATTCTCACCATCGCAACACACCTCTGCTACATACCCGAAGACGTTCTGGTTTCATCTGGGGCCCATGTGTGGTCTGGAAGATTCTCGCACCCAAGCCTCACATGACAGACACACACACATACGAGAGACGCAGAAGCATATACAGTACTACACACAGACACAGCAAAGAGACGCAAGTATATGTAAAGTACCATCCAGATGGGACACAGGAAATTCTGTAAGCCGTGAGACAGACCGTAGCCCGTGTGTGTATGATTGTATGTGTCGCCGGTGTCGGCACGTCGAGTAGCTGCGCATAGAGCAGCTAGTTGCAGTGCAGAAGGGGGTGGTCCAGTGGTGGCCTCGTGGTGGCCACGTGGTGTGAGGGGCTTCTGTGCGTCACGTGCGACACGGGAGCGACTCGGGGATTGGACCTTGGGCCGCACGTGCACATTTGGGCCACGCCCAGACGATAGCTGTGCATATTCTTAGTTCTTTTGGTAAAGTCCGTAGAAGGGAAACAATAAATAATAAAAAAAATATAAAATCAAATTATCACGACGGTTCGACTGCAAACACAAGCAATCAACATCAGGTGTGAAAACCACTTTTTTTCAATTTTTCTTGCTGTGGTTTTCACACCTGATGATGATTGCTTGTGTTGCAGTCGAAACGTCGTGAGAATTTATTGTTTTATATTTTTATTATTTTATTGTTTCCCTTCTACGTGACGACTTTACCGAAAGAACCAAGAATATGAATCCCTGCAGTCACGAAAGATTAAATCGATAGCTGTGCAATTCATGTTAAGGGGCTAGCACTGAAGAGAGGTCCCTGAACGTGAATTTACATCAAAAAAGGAAGATGTGCGTGCGTATATTTGCTTGCCAGGATGCGCTCGCACAGTTTTGAAGAAAACACAAATCAAGTCACGACCCAAAGTGGCTATCAACAACGATTCGTTCACGAAGCCACCCAAATTTACATGCAAAATTTCCACCGAGAAGATGGTTATAAGTTCAGCAATCATTGGAAAGATGTCATCAACAACTTTGGGTCATGACTTGATTTGCGTTTCCTTGTCAACCTCCACCGTCAGCAGTGTGGGTGTGTGGAGCGAGGTGCAATGCTCTGATTGGTGTAGACCTACTGCTGGTGTCGGTGCCTTCACCTACATTAACATTAGTTGCCCCGCCCATCTCTAAACCTTTATAAACAGCTCTCTGATTGGTGTAGACCTACTGCAGGTGTCAGAGCCCTCTACAACATTAACATTAGCTGCCCCGCCCATCTCTAAACCTTTATAAACAGCTCTCTGATTGGTGTAGACCTACAGCCGATGTGGGAGCCCTCTCCCACATTAACATTAGCTGCCCCGCCCATCTCTAAGCTTTTATAAACAGCTCTCTGATTGGTGTAGACCTACTGCAGGTGTCAGAGCCCTCTCCTACATTAACATTAGCTGCCCCGCCCATCTCTAAGCCTTTATAAACAGCTCTCTGATTGGTGTAGACCTACTGCCGGTGTGGGAGCCCTCTCCTACATTAACATTAGCTGCCCCGCCCATCTCTAAACATTTATAAACAGCTCTCTGATTGGTGTAGACCTACTGCAGGTGTCAGAGCCCCCTCCTACATTAACATTAGCTGCCTCGCCCATCTCTAAACCTTTATAAACAGCTCTCTGATTGGTGTAGACCTACTGCAGGTGTCAGAGCCCTCTCCTACATTAACATTAGCTGCCTCGCCCATCTCTAAACCTTTATAAACAGCTTGCCCTCAGAGACTAACCTCCCTGTTCCCGATGACGACCGCTTGTGTTGCGATCGAAACGTCGTGATATTTTTTTGTCACTTTATTTTTCATCATATATTTTTTCTATCTACGTGACTTTACTGAAAGAACCATAGAATACGAATTCCTGCAGTCACGAAAGTTTTAAGACAATTTACTTGTTCGTCTGTCTGTAACGCACTTGGATTCGGTCTCACAAGATTGGGGTTCGGTGGGGAAGTTGATGACGTCACGAGAGCGGTGGTTGTGAATGGGGATGATGACGTCACGAGACGCGGTGGTTGTGAATGGAGATGACGTCACGAGATGAATGGTCGTTGTGAATGGGGATGATGACGTCACGAGACGTATGGTGGTTGTGAATGCGGATGAAGACGTCACGAGACGCGGTGGTTGTGAATGGAGATGATGACGTCACGAGACGTATGGTCGTTGTGAATGGGGATGAGGACGTCACGAGACGTATGGTGGTTGTGAATGCGGATGAAGACGTCACGAGACGCGGTGGTTGTGAATGGAGATGATGACGTCACGAGACGTATGGTCGTTGTGAATGGGGATGAGGACGTCACGAGACGTATGGTGGTTGTGAATGCGGATGAAAACGTCACGAGACGCTGTGGTTGTGAATGGAGATGATGACGTCACGAGACGTGAATGGAGATGACGTTACCAGACGTGGTGGTTGTGAATGGGGATGATGACGTCACGGGACGATGTGGTGGTTCGGTAGAGCGGGGCGACGACATAACGCGACACTGTCGAGGTGAGGAAGAGGTGTGATGACGTGAAGCGGTGCTGGGGATGCGAGTTGGAGGAAAATGAGTGATGACGTCAAGACACGCCGGAGTGATGAGGACAAGGGGTAAATGACGTCATGTGCAATTCGGGTGAGGCAGGGAGAGGCGGGTGATGACATCACGTGCCACTGGTGAGTTGGAGGAGAGGAGTGGTGGCGTAACGTGGGATTGGGGTCAGGTGGAGGAGAGGGGGTGATGACGTCACGAGACCTGGCGAGGTGGAGAGGGTGGTGACGTCACGCGACCTTTGGGGAGATGGGGTCAAAGGTGCGATGACGTCAAAAGACCCTGGGGAGGCTAGGAGAGGGGTGGTGACGTCCTGTTCTTTCTGAGAAAAGTACCAAAAAAAAACCGGTGGCGTCGTGCGTCCATTCAGGTCGATCGCAGTGGCTGGAGCCCTTGAGCCTCAGCAGTGTGTTTCCTGCTGTCAGGGGCGGAGCCAGGATTTTGACTTGGGGGGGGGAGGGGAGGGGGGGGGCTGACTTCAATATTCTGAGATATCCAGTGTTTATGTTTTCCAATGGGCGCCACAAATGTATAAAACACATTTGATTGGATTTGAACGCGGAGTTTATTAATAGGTTGGAGCCGCTGACACGGCTAATAAGGTTCGATAAGTTCGAAAGGCTGCCGCTCAAGCAGCCTGCAGGGCAGCACAAGGTGGCAGCACAAGGTGGCAGCCTGCAGGGCAGCACACAAGGTAGCAGCCTGCAGGGCAGCACAAGGTGGCAGCACAAGGTGGCAGCCTGCAGGGCAGCACACAAGGTGGCAGCCTGCAGGGCAGCACAAGGTGGCAGCCTGCAGGGCAGCACACAAGGTGGCAGCCTGCAGGACAGCACAAGGTGGCAGCACAAGGTAGTGTGATGCCGCCGCCACGGAGCCGATCGGCGGGTGGCCCACCTGCGATCTCGCCGCTCCGAGCGGCGAGGCCGACATTGCTCCACCCCACCACCTCCCCACCCCCCCCCCCACCGGAACACACACGCACGCACTCCCCCCCACCATTAGAGCGCGTGGGGAGACACCCTGGCCGACAGGTTTTCACCCAGAAGCCCTCGTAAAGGGATAATCTTCACGGTTTCCTGCAGCCAGGGAATTGGACGGTCTCCCCCGACGCTAACACCCACCGCGGCGCCGTGACTTTGGTTGTAATTACATGGTCACGACGGGGCTGCCGAGCCACCGCGGGTAGACAGCACACACAACACACACGGGTCAGCAGGCAGGTAGGAGGGCAGAGCCACGAGCGGCGGGAAAGCGGGGTCGCCCTCTGGCTGGAGGGTCGCTGAGCAGGTAAATTTAGATGCGGACGTCGCTGAAAGCAACGGCCCGGGGGATGCTGGGATACAGATGGGCCTACCGATTGGCGGGTGATCCCAGCGAGCTGATTGGCCCGCGAGTCAGCACCAGGTAGCCCCTTTGATGTAGAAAGAATAAAGCGGGTCAGGGCGAAGGAAAAAGGTGCTCTGGCTACTCGAGTCGACCCCAGGTCCGTCAACTCCCGAGTCCAGCCGCGCGAACGTCCGTGGGACGTATCGACGCGCCGCGAGGACCAGACGGCAGTGACGACGAACCGTGAGTAAGAGAGAGAGAGGGAGTTGGGACTTAGCTTAAGAGCAAAACAGGAGAGGGTAAAGGGGAGGACAGGTAGAGTGTAGTGCCGACTATCGAGAGATAGATCGGTCCTGCCCCGCTGATCCCGACTGACTCGGTTAAATAAGGGCTCGCCGACGCGGTGGAATAAATCGTCGGCGGTTACATAACGGACTGGTGTGGTTTTTGTGGAAGCGTGGGTGCGCTTGCTGTCGCGGTGGTCGTTACATAACAGACTGGTGTGGTTATTGCGGAAGCGTGGGTGCGCTTGCTGTCGCGGTGGTCGTTACATAACAGACTGGTGTGGTGGTTTTTGCGAGGGTGTGGAAAGAGAGTGGAAGCGTGGGTTCGCTTGCTGTTCTCGGTGGTCGCCGCGTGTGTGGAGCGGCGCCGCGTGGATTGTGTGCGCTACGAACCGTCGGCTGCGGACTCCTGCGTTGCGAGCGGATACCCGTCTCGCACGCATGCCCATCGCATAGCCCTTTAAACCCGTTTAAACCAATCCCCCCAAGCGTCGGAGTGAGCACGAACGACGTCGCTTACCCTCCGACCTTTGACCCCCTGTTACCCGCGTGTGATTGGTGCGTGGGACTGCGCGGGCGGGGAGCGTCGCGTTTGGGTGCCGGCGAAGCGCTAGCGGGTCCCAGGGGGGTCGAGTGGGATGCCCCACCGGCAGGAGACCCGGACTCGGGGGGGGACGGCACAGGGGGGGGAACAGGAGCGCGACGACCTTTCCCCGCCAGGGGAGGAGTGCGGCGGCGGCAGCTCCCACACTAGTGGAGAGTCTGGGAGCGTCGGTACTTCGCGGACAGGGTCGCAGGCAGGGGAGATCCCGGGGGCCGGCGACCCTAACAATATGGTGTCAGAAGCGGTACGAACCCCCGCGTTACCCCACGCGAAAATAAGGCATATATTCACTGGCCGGGGTACACCTTCGTGGAGAGCATTTGCCCGCAACGTCCTAGGGGCTAAGGAAATTAATGGGTGGACGGACGCGCAGACGCTACGTCAACTTAATATGAATCTGGATGGGCGGGCAGCCGATTTTGTGGAAGCCCTACCCGCAAGCGCGCAGACACAGCTAGAGGAGCTGATGCGCCGACTTGATCTGCGCTTCGGTACGCGCGATGAGGAGGAGGCAAAAGCGGCCTTAGAGGCACGCCGTCGCCAACCCGGCGAGGACCTGCGCGATTATGCCGAGGATGTGCGTGAGCTAACAAAGATCGCACGCCCGAGGCACACCACGGAAGCGATTGAGGAGCTGGCCACAGAGAAAATCCAGCGATACTTAATGCGCACGGCGTGGTGGCAGCCAGACGTGAACTGTACGCGCCTCTCCTTTGATGCCCTTGTCGAGCGCGCGCGCAAATGTGAAAGAATTTCTAGCGAACGCGCACAGCTCCGAGGACTGGGACGGGAGCGCACCATCGCAAGTCTGTCCACCGAGGAGGAAGAGGAGGAACAGGAGCTCACCAGGATGGTAGGGGGTCGGGAAAGGGGGCCTCCGGTATCCCGCGAGACCACCCCGGGATGGGTAGCGGGGATACAGGCGGGCATCGGGGGGATCGACAACAAAGTAACCCAAGTGGACAACAACGTAACCCAAGTACGGGCACATGTGACTACGCTGCAGACTACGGTAGAGACGATTCAGACCGAGTTGGGAGGGCTAGCTGGGAGGGTAGCCCGACTAGAAGCAGAGTCTGGGCAGCGGCGCACGGGGGGGAGAGGGAGCGGGCAGGGTGCCCACTATGGAGCCGCCACCCCCCCCGGGCGTGTTATATGTGCGGCCGTCAGGGGCATCTCATGAGAGACTGCCCACAGATCGCCCGCGCTAGATATACCGAAGGGTTAAACGCCAACGCCCCCTAGAGAGTGGACCACCTAGGGGTGCAATCACCGAGGTCCCGAAACAAAACGACGATAATAATAATGGTAAGCAAGTGACACCCACACAGGTCACGGCCACAACACCCAAGGACGCGGTGAGGACGGGCGACTGGCTACGGGAGCTGGTGGCAGGAATCACGGGGGCCACGTCACTGGTGGAAGGACAGGTGAACGGGCAGCGCACCAGGATCCTACTGGACACGGGGGCCGTGGCCTCACTCGTGAGCGCCGCGCACTGCAGCGTGCTCGGGGTTGACGTGAGCCGCCTGCCGGCCCCGGATTGCGCGCTGCACACGGCGAGCGGAGCCGGGATGGGGTTGCTGGGAAGGATCTCCCTCGAGGTCCGTCTCGGAAACCAGGTGTGCACTCAGGAGTTCTACGTCTCGAGTGTGCTGTGCCACGAGTGTATCGCAGGTACCGACCTCCTGGAAAAGCTGGGGCTCAACGTGCAGCCCCGACAGCGGTGCGCCACCGTGGAAGGCAGCGGGGAACGGATTCCATTCCTGGGACGGGAGCCGAATCGCCCCCGCTTCACACCTGTGGCCGCTACCCTGACGACGGCCGTCACCATCGGGCCGCTCGCCGAGATGCTGGTACCTGTGGCGACACCCTCCACCGACCCCGCGCACCGACCATCGGGGGAGGTAATGCTAACTCCTCACCCGGAGTTGGCAAAACGATACGGGGTTGTGGGGTCAGCCACGTTGCTAAACGCCGATGGGGGCCGATTGTTCATGCGTGTGTTTAACCCCCACGGCACCCCAGCAATACTACGACGGCGCACCACAGTAGCCACCGTGCACCCCCTACACGCGCGCCACTCCAGCGACTCGGTATTCGCACTCTGGGCGGAGGACCCCGGTCGCCCCGAGGACCAACAAGACCTGGCCTGGCGAGTCGGCCCGACTCCCCACGCCGAGGTCGTCCCCCTTCTTGACGCGGTACACGTACCTTGGGCAGATTTACCCAAGGGAGAGGCCGATCAGCTACGCGGGTTACTGCGGGAGTACGCCGACGTGTTCAGCGAACACGATTCAGACGTGGGTCGCACAGATCTCGTTAAGCACCAAATCGACACCGGGGCCGCCCGACCCATAAAACTCCCCGCGTACCGCGTGGGCGCACCCGAACGCGCCCAGATCAAAGAGGCGGTCAGGGACATGCTCCGCGATAACATAATTCAGCCCTCGGCAAGCCCCTGGTCTGCCCCGGTGGTGCTAGTAACAAAAAAGGACGGGTCAACCCGGTTTTGCGTCGATTACCGCAAACTAAACGCAGTCACCCTCGGCGACGCCTTCCCCATACCGCGCATCGACGACACCTTTGACAGCCTCGCCGGAGCGCGGTATTTTTCCACCCTCGATCTCGCGTCCGGGTACTGGCAGGTGGAGATGACGGAGGAGGATCGGCCAAAAACCGCATTCACCACCCCGATGGGGCTATTCGAGTTTCGAGTACTCCCGTTCGGGCTCACCAACGCGCCCGCGACGTTCCAGCGGCTGATGGAGTTGGTGATGCGGGGCTTGCAGTGGGAGCAATGCCTGATTTACCTGGATGATGTGATCGTGTTCAGTAGATCTCTGTCTGAGCACTGGTCCAGGTTACGGGAGGTGTTCCAGCGACTGCGAGCGGCTCATCTCAAGCTCAAGCCGCGTAAGTGTTACATCGCCCAGCGCGAGGTGGGGTACCTCGGACATCGCGTCAGCGAGGCGGGGGTGCGCACCGATCCGGACAAGGTATGCGCCGTAGTGGATTGGCCACAGCCAAGAAACCTGTCGGAGATAAGGTCATTCTTGGGGCTCGCCACCTATTACCGTCGATTTGTAAAGGGATTCAGCGAGATTGCACGCCCCCTCACCCAACTCACTTCCCCCAAGAACCCCTATCAGTGGACGGAGGCCTGCCAGACGGCCTTCACCACCCTCAAAGACCACCTCACACACACCCCCACACTGGCTTTCCCCGATTTTACCACCGACTTTATTTTGGACACCGACGCCTGCAGCAGCGGGCTGGGTGCGGTGTTGTCGCAGGTGCAGGAAGGGGTGGAACGGGTGATTGCGTACGCCAGCCGGACCCTGAGCGGGGCCGAGCTGAACTACTGTGTGACCCGTCAGGAATTGTACGCTGTGATCTTCGTGTGTAAACAGTTTCGGCCGTATTTATACGGCAGGAAATGTCGAGTGCGCACGGACCATTATGCTCTGCAGTTCCTCCTCACCTTCAAGGAACCGCGGGGGCAGATGGCCTGATGGCTGGCGCAGCTGCAGGAGTACAACCTGCAGATCGAATACCGGGCGGGGCGGACGCATGCAAACGCGGACGCATTATCACGGCGACCCGCGGTGTGTGCCGAGACGAGGGCGGAGGAGGCCTGCCCGTGCTTCACGGGGGGACGTTGCCGACAGGCAACGGACCCCCGGGAACCCGCTGAACCTAACCCCCCCCCGGCGAGAGAGAGTGCGGTATGCGCCACAGAGACCCCCACAGGTGGAGGCGCGGACCCAGTCGGCCGCCCGGCGAGCGCAGGGCCCACGACTCGGGACCCCGTGGACCACCCCGCCCCGATCGGACGGATCCAGGAGGACGTCGGCTGCGCCTTCCCGGGCCTGAGCGACGAGCAGCTGAGGCAGACCCAGCAGCGGGATCCGGATCTGGCGGCGGTGGAAGCGGCCCTGCGGGAGGGGAAAAGCACCCTACCAGGGCCCTGGAGCGGTTTGTATGCCCGGTTGTGTGTGCAGAACGGGGTGGTACGGGAGTTAACCGAGGCCGGCCAGCCGGGGTGCATCTGTGTTCCCGCCCAGGTGCGACCCCAGCTGCTACGGCTGGTACACGACCACCCGCTCGGGGGCCATGACGGGGAACGGCGCACTCGGGAGACTCTGCGTCGCCAGTATCTCTGGCCCAAATTGACGCAAGATGTGGCCGCCTGGGTACAGGGCTGCCGCGCTTGTCAGCAGTGCGGGCCGAAACCGGCACGATACCAAGTACCCCTAAGGCCGTTCCGCGTCAGTCGGACTAACCAGCTGGTCGGCATCGATCTCCAGGGGCCATTCCCACGATCCCACCGGGGCAACCGCTATATCCTCGTAGCGGTGGAATACTTCACCCGCTACCCCGTGGCGGTGGCCATCCCCGATAAAACGGCCCTGGTAGTAGCCTGGGCGTTCGTGGAGCACTATGTACTTAAGCACGGGATCCCGGAGCGAGTCCTTACCGACCAGGGTAGCGAGTTCGAGGCCGAGTTGTTTCAGGCGCTGTGCCGGGAGTTCGGGATCCAGAAAGACCGAACCACGGCGTACCACCCCCAGGCGAACGGTATGGTTGAACGTATGAATCAGACTCTGGCCGGAAAGCTCAAGCGTATGGCGGCCTCAAACCAACGGGATTGGGACGAACACCTCCCCTACGCCCTGTTCGCCTACGCCACCACGGTGCACACATCGACGGGCCAAACCCCGTTCCTAATGATGTTTGGTCGTGAGTCTCGTCTACCCGCAGACTTGCTGTTCGGCATTCCTCCACCCCAAACGGAGGAAGGAAGTCGCCCCGTGGAACATCTGATGGAGACCCTACGAGGGGTCCGGGACCGGGCCTACCCGCAAGGGGAGGCCGCGCATCGGCGACAGGAACAGAGCACCCGACCCCGCGTGGAGCCCCCCCTTTTCTTGACAGGTACCAAGGTGTGGCTACACACCCCTCGCGTCGGGGCCGGACAGGTGGGGAAGCTGACCACCTACTGGCGGGGACCCTGGACCGTGGTACGGCAGATCTCTCCCTGGACGGTACTAATCCAGGGTGGAGAGAGGGGCCGAGAAACGGTGGTTAACGTCCGCCGCTTAAAACCATGGAGGGCAGCCCCGGCGGGGGAGAACCTCGCTGCCCGAGTACCGCGAAATCCCGGTGCCCCTGCGCCACCCGTGCTCGGGGGCCTCGCGCACTACATGGGCCCCGCCGTGCCCCCAGCCCCGAGGCGTCCCGGCCCCGCCAGAGGACGGCGGGGACGCCGCCCCTTAAACCCCGCTGCCGCGGAGTTTGTCCCCCAGCCCCCAGGTGCCGAGGGATCGGAGGAGCCACTGGAGTGGAGAAGGAGACCGCTGCAGGAAACCCCGAGGACGGAGCCACCTCCCCCGAGGCCAGCCACGAGATCCGGGCGGATCCCCCGGACCCCGCAGCGCTACCTCGTGGGCGCGGCCCAGGCGAGGTGCTCCAGTCAACCCGGGACGGGGACTGGCACCTCGGGGGGCTATGTGATGCCGCCGCCATGGAGCCGATCGGCGGGTGGCCCACCTGCGATCTCGCCGCTCCGAGCGGCGAGGCCGACATTGCTCCACCCCACCACCTCCCCACCCCCCCCCCACCGGAACACACACGCACGCACTCCCCCCCACCATTAGAGCGCGTGGGGAGACACCCTGGCCGACAGGTTTTCACCCAGAAGCCCTCGTAAAGGGATAATCTTCACGGTTTCCTGCAGCCAGGGAATTGGACGGTCTCCCCCGACGCTAACACCCACCGCGGCGCCGTGACTTTGGTTGTAATTACATGGTCACGACGGGGCTGCCGAGCCACCGCGGGTAGACAGCACACACAACACACACGGGTCAGCAGGCAGGTAGGAGGGCAGAGCCACGAGCGGCGGGAAAGCGGGGTCGCCCTCTGGCTGGAGGGTCGCTGAGCAGGTAAATTTAGATGCGGACGTCGCTGAAAGCAACGGCCCGGGGGATGCTGGGATACAGATGGGCCTACCGATTGGCGGGTGATCCCAGCGAGCTGATTGGCCCGCGAGTCGGCACCAGGTAGCCCCTTTGATGTAGAAAGAATAAAGCGGGTCAGGGCGAAGGAAAAAGGTGCTCTGGCTACTCGAGTCGACCCCAGGTCCGTCAACTCCCGAGTCCAGCCGCGCGAACGTCCGTGGGACGTATCGACGCGCCGCGAGGACCAGACGGCAGTGACGACGAACCGTGAGTAAGAGAGAGAGAGGGAGTTGGGACTTAGCTTAAGAGCAAAACAGGAGAGGGTAAAGGGGAGGACAGGTAGAGTGTAGTGCCGACTATCGAGAGATAGATCGGTCCTGCCCCGCTGATCCCGACTGACTCGGTTAAATAAGGGCTCGCCGACGCGGTGGAATAAATCGTCGGCGGTTACATAACGGACTGGTGTGGTTTTTGTGGAAGCGTGGGTGCGCTTGCTGTCGCGGTGGTCGTTACATAACAGACTGGTGTGGTTATTGCGGAAGCGTGGGTGCGCTTGCTGTCGCGGTGGTCGTTACATAACAGACTGGTGTGGTGGTTTTTGCGAGGGTGTGGAAAGAGAGTGGAAGCGTGGGTTCGCTTGCTGTTCTCGGTGGTCGCCGCGTGTGTGGAGCGGCGCCGCGTGGATTGTGTGCGCTACGAACCGTCGGCTGCGGACTCCTGCGTTGCGAGCGGATACCCGTCTCGCACGCATGCCCATCGCATAGCCCTTTAAACCCGTTTAAACCAATCCCCCCAAGCGTCGGAGTGAGCACGAACGACGTCGCTTACCCTCCGACCTTTGACCCCCTGTTACCCGCGTGTGATTGGTGCGTGGGACTGCGCGGGCGGGGAGCGTCGCGTTTGGGTGCCGGCGAAGCGCTAGCGGGTCCCAGGGGGGTCGAGTGGGATGCCCCACCGGCAGGAGACCCGGACTCGGGGGGGGACGGCACAGGGGGGGGAACAGGAGCGCGACGACCTTTCCCCGCCAGGGGAGGAGTGCGGCGGCGGCAGCTCCCACACTAGTGGAGAGTCTGGGAGCGTCGGTACTTCGCGGACAGGGTCGCAGGCAGGGGAGATCCCGGGGGCCGGCGACCCTAACAGTAGCAGCCTGCAGGGCAGCACACAAGGTGGCAGCCTGCAGGGCAGCACAAGGTGGCAGCACAAGGTAGCAGCCTGCAGGGCAGCACACAAGGTGGCAGCCTGCAGGGCAGCACACAAGGTGGCAGCCTGCAGGACAGCACAAGGTGGCAGCACAAGGTGGCAGCACAAGGTAGCAGCCTGCAGGGCAGCACACAAGGTGGCAGCCTGCAGGGCAGCACACGAGGTGGCAGCACACGAGGTGGCAGCACACGAGGTGGCAGCACACGAGGTGGCAGCACACGAGGTGGCAGCACACGAGGTGGCAGCACACGAGGTGGCAGCACACGAGGTGGCAGCACACGAGGTGGCAGCCGGATATCCGGTTATCCCTATTACCGACTTTCCCAAAGTTTCAGGGGTGGGGCTGAGCCCCCCCCCCCAAGCCCCCCCATGTGGCTGCGCCCCTGCCTGCTGTATGAGTCGTGTGTCTGTCTTTATAGTGCCCACTGCTAACAATGGGGTAGATTTGTTTTGGTTTCTTGTTTAACTCTTCCCGTCCGCTCTACTATTATTTTACCAGGTGGTCCGCTATTATTTTCGCAGACAACACGTTCTACTTAATTAAATAGACTTTTTAATATAAATGTTTTCTCCTACAACATCAGAGTGCGGCTCCACATTAAATACGCACTACAATGTGACAATAGTTTAAAGCGATTTGAAGCATGTTTTTTTTTTGGGGGGGGGGCAGAGCTTTGTGACGTCATATTTGAGGGGGGGGTCTGACTTTTTTGTGACGCCGTGTGATGAGGGGAGGGGGTCAAAATTCGTCCAAAATCGCGTGACGTCATTTATGGACGGCCCCATAGCTCATCGAAGTGGCCCATCGTGGAGAAATGTAGAGCAGCAGCCAGATACTCGGAAGGCGCGTTAATAATTGTAAATGGGGAGGGGAAAACCGGAGGACCTGGAGAAAAGGCCAGCGAAAGAACACCCCAATTGACAGGGGTCAGGGTTGGGATCGGACCCACGGCCTCCTGTATACCAGGTGACGTAATTAACATCTCGGTACATCTTCTTTGGTTCTTTCGGTAAAGTCACGTAGAATGAGAATAAAATAATAAAATAACACAACAAAATTTTCACGACGTTTCGGCCACAACGCAAGCAGGCCGTCTTCAGGTGAAAGGAACAGACCTGTCGGGACGACAGGTCTGTTCCTTTCACCCGAAACGTCGTGAGAATTTTATTGTGTTATTTTATTCTTTTATTCTCATTCTACGTGACTTTACCGAAAGAACCAAAGAAGATGAATCCTTGCATTCACGAAAGCTTTAAATCGAAATTTAACATCTCAGTACTTTGACACCCTGACGTTGTATTGTGATTCAGATGCAATTGTGAATAGCTGGAATGTTTTCAGCATGTATCCAAGCAGTCCTCGACTCGCGTACTTATGAACCAGCTTCAGTGAAATATAAAAATAACATTGACTTATAACGTAAGCTCGCAATTGTTTTGTTCAGAGGAGCGATCCTCTGCGATGTGAAAAGAGTCATTGTGGGGGGGATGTGTCTCCCCCCAATATATATTATAGTTACGGCCTTGGTGTACACAGTAGTGATGCTACTGGTCACTACATGTGTATGTGCGCACGCGGACATGTGTGTGTGAGGAGCTCACAAATCCTCGAAAGATATGGACACATTCCCATCAGTGAGCTCCTCTGGCAGGCAAGGCTGCGTTGGCTGGGTCATGTAGCCCGCATTCTCAGCCACCGCATGCCCAAGCAGCTTCTGTTTTGCCGCATAGAGGGGGCTAAATGGGTACGACATGGGCTATAGAAGAGATGGAGTGATGTGGTACAGGAGGATGTGGAGCTGAGTGGACTTCCCGACAACTGGTACCAGCGGTGTCAAGATCGGCCTCTGTGGAGGAGGCTCGTGAAGGACGCTGCTACTGGGGATTTGGAGGCAGTCACCTGCCAGCAACAACGGACAGCAGAGGAGTGACGCTCACGACAACGAGCGGAGCGCCAGGTGGCTAAAATGCAGCAAGTTGGCACATGGAAGTGGAGAAAGATGGCAAGCTACCATTCTTAGATGTTCTGTTTGAGAGGAGACCTGATGGCTCATTGGGGCATTCTGTCTACAGGAAACACACCCACACAGATTCCTACTTGAAACCTGATTCCCACCACCACCCAGCCCAAAATAATTATCTCATCAAAACTTTATACCATAGGGCTCATTGCATTTCGGACCAACACCACCTGACCAGTGAATTAAAACATGTACACCTGGCCCTCAAAAGGAATGGTTACTCTGACTGTACCATCCGCCAAGCTGTCTCTCCCTCCATACAGAAACAACCACTTGATACTCCGGTCAAAACCATCACACTTCCATATATAGCAGGCGTTACTAAAAAGATTTCCAAAATTCTAAACAAACACAAGATCCAGGTCCGGTTCAATACAGTACACAAAATTCGTGATCTGATCCCATCTGTGAAGGATGTCATTCCTGATTTACAGTACCCCGGGGTTTACAAATTGAGTTGTACCTGCGGTGATTGCTACATCGGTGAGACAAAGCGACATGTCTCTGACCGAATTCGCGAGCACAAATCAGATTTGAAACACGGCAAAACGAATTCTTCTGCTGTGGCTGATCACTGTTACAACGCTGTGGGGGATCATGATATAGTTTTTTTCCGATACCAAGGTTCTTTGCAAACCCACGGGCTTTTATCAGAGATTTGTTCATGAAGCAATTCAGATCTACAAACACAGACACAATTTCAACTGAGAGGATGGTTTCAAATTAAGCAATCATTGGAAAGATGTTCTAAATCGAACTAAACATTAAACTAATTTCAATGGTACAGTATATTTTTCAAGTAGTGGTACCCCAAACTTTCGCAGCTCTTATAAATTCCCCCTTTTCACACCATCAATAGGTAAACTCCCCCCCCCCCCCCCCGCGCCAAACTGCAAAAGTCCACCGGCACGTACACCACCTCTTTCCTAAAATCCGCCAATCAAATGCTAATTTTTATGCTAATTTCTTTGTCAGAACACCTTGTTTGCTCGCACACAGGTCCGATGTCTGAGCGTGGTTGTGTTTCGCTAAATTCTCCTGTTTGATGAGTACTAGGTGCCTCGGTGAATGTATATGCTCTAACTTTAACACAGCTATTTCTGTGACCAGTTACAAGCTAATCACTCAGCTATTTCAATGTTAAATTCGATGCTAATTCCTTTGTCAAGGGGTACCTCTGCGGATGTGTATACTTTAACTTAGCTATTTCAATGAGCCATTTCAATGCTAAATTATATGCTAATTCCTTTGTCAAGGCGCTTGGTCTTTTTCTTCTCACACAGCTTAAAGGTCATGATCTAAGCGTGGCTTCTTCCACGCCAGCGCTAATTGCTTTGTCAAGGGGTACCTCTGCGGATGTGTATACTTTAACTTAGCTATTTCAATGAGCCATTTCAATGCTAAATTATATGCTAATTCCTTTGTCAAGGCGCTTGGTCTTTTTCTTCTCGCACAGCTTAAAGGTCGTGATCTAAGCGTGGCTTCTTCCACTCCAGCGCTGTCCTCCAGACAGTCTCGTCCCTTCACCTGATGAAGGCCGCTTGTGTTGTGGCCGAAACGTCGTGATTTTTTGTTATTTTTTTGTTATTTTATTTTCACCTAGGTGACTTTACCCAATAGAATCAAAGAGTACAATATGGGGTACATCTTGGTGCATCTACCAGTCATCTCAACCAACCCATGGTACCTGCTGGGTCTGTCCCGAGACCACCTGTCAACGAGCCTTTGACAAACTGCACGTGGACCCCCCAGACCCCACATGAAACCAGAACGTCTTAGGGTATGTACCAGAGGTGGGTTGCGATGGTGAGAATCGCATTCTGAGATTAGACACGGAGGTAAAGTGAAACAACAGTGAGACAGAAACATCGTGAGGCAGAGAGACAATGACATGCACAGAGAAAGACGGGGAAACAGAGCCATATAGGAGCAGTCCATAAATGACGTCACGCGATTTTGGATGATTTTTGACCCCCCCCCCCCTTCGTCACACGGCGTCACAAAAAGTCAGACCCCCACTCAAATATGACGTCACAAAGTTCTGCCCCCCCCCCAACAAAATAAAACATGCTTCAAATCGCCTTAAACTATTGTCATTGTAGTGCGTATTTAATGTGGCGCTGCACTCTGATGTTGTAAGAGGAAATATGTATTAAAAAGTCTATTTAATTAAGTAGATCGTGTGTCTATATTTATTTAAAGTTGCGCATTTTGATGTGACGTCACATTTCTCACCCCCCCCCTCGTCACACATCGTCACAAATGTCTGACCCCCCCCCCCACCCCCAGGTGCGTGACGTCATGAGGATAATAGAAAAAATGTATGCACAAGTGCGAATTGGGGAACTCGCTTTGATGGGATCCATTTTGGTTTCAAATATTCTAATGGTTCCATGCCTGCTGAGAACTGTCTTTAAAAAAAAATGCTGTTACACATCCTCACTGACCAATGCTGCGTAGAAACGCCGCACGGGACTAAAAGCAACGGAAAAAATGTACTGAGATGGCGTGACAGTGGAGGCATTGGTCAGTGAATACGTGAATGTACCTCCGGGCATGCAAATGCTCATATCGCTAAGGTACCATAAACAAATAATCACTACATGCGCCGAGTCGTCGGTTCCAATTGCTCCATCAAATGCGATGACTCGAAGATTGACGTTAGCGGCAGCACAAAAAGTTGTACAAGCGGACCAGAAGCCGTTCATTCAGGTGTCAAATGTCAGTGAGAGACCGATCGCTTGCAGGCAGGAACCGTAATGGCACACATGACACCAGTATCTATCGATACGGAGGTCTCAATAGAAAAGATAGTAGCAGGAGTTACTCGCGAGGTTCCGTCAATGGAAGAAATTTGGCTAAACCAACTATGTGACGAGAATGCAGAGTTTGTCAGGAGTGCAGAGAGCCCTACTAAATGAACTACTCCTGCAATTCTCTGATGTATTCAGCAGAGGGCAGTATGATATAGGGTAGACGAGCCTGGCTAAACATCACATTGACACAGGAGATGCTCCCCCCAATTCGGCAAAAATTCTTATCGTATGAACCCTGTCGAAAAATCACACGTACAACAGGCGGCGGATGAGATATTAGTGGCGTACATCCACCAGCCCTTGTGGTGCTCTCGTGGTGCTCGGAAAAAAGCCAGACGGCAGTTGAAGGTTTTGTGTCGATTTCTGCTGCCTAAATAAGGTTACGTTGGCTGATGCGTATCCGCTCCCGTGCATCATTGACAACTCATTAGACGCGTTGACGGGAGTGACATTTTTCACGACCTTGGATTTACTTTCGGGATTTTGGCAACTTCCTTTAGACGAGGCCCAAAAACAGCATTCCGCACACCTCAAGGCTTGTACGAATTTAATTGTCTTCCGATCGGGTTACAATCTGCCTGGGCCACATTCCAAAGGCTCATGGAACTGGTTTTAGTGGGGCTAAAGTGGGAGTCATGCCTGATATATTCTGGATGACGTCATCGTGTTCAGTCCCTCGTTTAACGAACAGCTGCAGCGATTGCGCATAGTGTTATCGAGGGTATGCTCAGAAAACTTAAAATTAAATCCGTCTAAATGCCATTTTGATGGAAATGTTGTTGCGATATTTGGGTCACGTGGTGAGCGAGTCGGGCGTTGCTACGGATCCCGAGAAAACTGCGTGTGTGTGAAATTGGCCAACCACCAAATCCGTGAGTGATGTACGCAGTTTTTTTGGTTTTACGTCGTATTATCGGTGATTTGTTCCAAATTTTGCCACAATCGTAAAGCCCCTGCGCGTGTTAACAGATACAAATACTGAAATGTTATTGAGGGACGGATAAGAAAGAAATGGCCTTTGTCACACTGCGCGATCGGCTCACGGATGCTCCACCCTTAGCAAAGCCAGAATTTTCTCTGCCCTTCATCTTAGACATGGACGCCAGTGATCTAGGTATAGGGGCTGCCCTGTATCAGCTAAAAGACGAGGTTGAAGTAGTAATCACTTAGTCACGTTCTTTCGCCGGCAGAGCAACGTTACTGTGCAACTCGCTGTTAATTTCTGGCGATGGTGAACTTCTTGCAGCAATATAGACCCTACCTATATGGCAGGAAATTTACAGTTTGCACCAATCACGCCGCCCTACAGTACTCCCTGTATATAGACCAGCCCTCGGGTCAGCTGGTGTACTGGCTAGACATATTGCAGGAGTATTCGTACCCAATTATACACTGTAAGGGTCTGAAACACAGAAATGTTGACGCATTGTCAAGGCGATCTCAAAAGGAACCGTGTACATGCACATCGGGTGCGGGCAGATGTAAACTAGCTGCAGCAGAAACAGCGGCGATGATAACAGTGGTCCAACCTGCGGAGCCACCATCAACAGAACCGGACTACACGCTGGGTCTAACCTATATGGTACGGGGCCAGTTGCAAGGCGACGACCCTAGCCTGCTACCCTTGCAACGCCGAGTGAAGGCTGGACTGTCCGCATCAAACTCTCAAAAAAGGACACACTTCATGTTGCATGACGGCTTGTTGATATGTTGGAACGCGATCGCTCAACGACGATGCCTGGTGGTATACACATCTGACAGCGATGCTCTGCCAAGCTGTTAATGAGGCGCAAACCGACAGGTATCTTCACATTCCAGGGCTCTTGGCAGCTTATATACTGGCGCCATATGCCTCCACGGGGTTTTCCCCCTTTGACCTAATTTACAACAGGGAGCATGGACCCCCCGTAGAAACACAGTTGTGTAACGCTCCCAAAGGCGTAGCGGGTCAGCCCTGTCCTTACAGGTCATGCTGGACCAACTACATAAGGCGCGGACAGCGGCAATGGCAAACACCTCCAATACCCAGGCCGCAAATGAATGACGCAAAATGCTAGGTAATTGCACACTCCCATGGTCAGTTGGCGATAAGTCGTGGCTGCATTATCCACAGGTCCCACTAAATGCCTCCTCGAAATTGCATCGACCATGGCAGAGCTCTGGAAATAATTGAGGTAAAGCAGCCGCAATGTGTACGTGTGCAATTGGGACGATGCCGTTGGTACATTCACCTGTCGTGCTTAAAACCGTATTTCCATCATCACCCGAGCATCTCATCCCCATGCCCTTTTTTGCAGAGTCTCGGGTATCTGTCAAGCCGCCGCGGCCACCAGCGGCATGATACTGTGCCACCCATATGGCCGAGTGTGACCCTCAGGATGCGTCGGAGCGGGACCCTGCAGCGGATATCAGCCCGGCAACAAGAACCCGTGCAAAATGCACAAGATGGCGCTGACAATGTGTTGTATTGTCTATTTTAATTTCATGGCTCTTTGGAGACAAATATGGGTCCCCTGCATGCTGAAAGTCGGGAAAACTAGATAACGACGCCACACCAGAACTAGAATGAGAAGTACATAAACAGAATACAAGAGACATCCATCAGATGCGCATGATGAGAATAGCCAGAGCTGAGGAGGGCCTTGAAGCCATAGAATATTTGCTTCTGAGGAATTAACCTGACTCATGTAGCAAACAAGGAAGACGTTCATGACAAGCCATAGAGAAATAACTCTTGCATGGGCAAGGAGTGACCCAGGGACATTTCTGAGAGATAAATGTATGCAAGGGAGGACCTACGGCAAAGCAACATAAATTCGCTGCCCACCTGAGGGCAAATACAGGGCAAAGAGACAAGAATGTCCCTTGTCATTTCACCCTCTGAATTAAAAAAAAACTCTGGTGCCTGGAAAGTTGAAACGTTCAAATGCCAACCACTGCATATGAATAGTCTTAAACGTCATGCTATTAAACATTCACTTTTGTGATAGGATGCATTGTTACATGACAATACAGCACATAGTCAAAGGGCTTTGAATACGACTATTTGCATGTTTTATTAACATCCACGTACCCATGCATAAGTAACATGAGATCTGGGTTAAGCATATAAACTGTCCTTTCTGCCGACAACCTTGGTGTCCTCTTTGATTCTTCCCTTCCCCTCACCTCTCACATCTCCACCATCACCGACACCTGTCGTTTCCACCTTATCAGCATTCGCAAAATATGCCCTCTCATCACTCGATCCACCACCAAACTACTAATAAACTCACTCATCTTCCCTCGGTTAGACTATTGCAACTCTCTCCTACTCGGTATCCCAGGATATGCATTAATTCCAATCCAACAGATCCAAAATGCAAAATCTGCACGTTTAATTTACAACCTACCACACTGCTCCCACACCTCTGCCCTTATGCACTGGCTCCCCATCTACTACCGGTGTCTATTCAAGCTCCTTATGCTGGTATTTAAATCTCTTTATGGCCTTGCCCCACCTTACCTCGCTACCCTCGTCTCGTTTTATGTCCCCTCCTGCCCGCTTCACTCTCAACCTCTGCTATTCTGAACCGTTCCCACCTCTCCTTGTGCACAATCCTGTTTCCGCTCCTTTTCCCTACTTACCTCCTTGCACTGGAACAAACTTCCCCATTCACGTTAAGCAACTAGCACAACCTCACATCAAGACCCATACACCCACACCGCATGTTTCTACTTACCATGTTTCCAATGACGCCACTTCATGACCTGAATAAAAACCGTCATGACCATCAACCCAATCATGAGCAATACCAAAGTCCATGCCAGTGAATCCGTGCCAGGGTTCGGGCATGGGGGCTTGGGAATGAGATGTGTGGCTTTGCATCTGTTACCCAAGAAGAGGGAGAAGAGGAACCGGACTAATTCGATGCAGAACTGCAACAGCAGCAGCAGTAGCATCAGCATCTTGCCGCTCGTGTTGTCAAAGTCCGCGTGTGAGTGCCAAGTGCGAGCGTGCGTGCTTAGAGCACTCCCAGTGGTGACGTCATCACTTTCGGCCGTGACGCATGGTTACAGGTTTCCTGTCACGACACGTGGTTAGAAAAGCCCCTGTGACGTCACAAGCACCACTGCACTGTATTTCGTTTGGGGGAAAAAAAAACATTTACACTAATGTACACTAGATTTGATCAACGTAACCTCTGCATTGCAAATTTTATTTGATAATCATTAAAACAATGGGCACACTTATTTTACACTGGATTCAAATGTTTGCTTTTATTCCGTTTAACATGTCGGCTTTCGTGACCAATGTTTCCATAATAGAGGTTGTTGGGTTAGGTCTCTTGAATATAAATGCGTCGTTAAACTCGCCACCACTATCGATTAAGGCTGCTCCATTAAAATTTAAACAACCTTCTCTTGCTGTTCACATTACCAGTATACATTTACAAATATGCGTTTAGATTATTTGGCTGCTATAAATTTCAACGTGAAAAGCTTCTACGTTGAGTTATCATTTGTCACCAGGTTGCTTCTGAAAAGGAGCGATTAGCTTAGAAGGCGTTCCATAGCAAATGCAATAGTTTAGTTTAAACGTTTAATCATTCAACATCATTGTCAACCTTTATCATCCAACATTAACAATTTACAATGTGTCGTTAATTGTAAATGTTGTGGGCTATGTAGGAGCCTAAACCCACAACATTAACAATAGTAAATGTATTTTTGTATTACTATATGTACCATATTTTATTTGATCATTATTCATGGAAAGTTGTTTCATAGCAAGTAAATAAATGGTACTGACATAATTTCAGCAGGACGAAAATAATACACTGGAATAAAATCCCAATTTCATAGCACTTCATGCCGATCGCTTAACCCTCACATTAGGATTTCGCTGCGGGTCGCTGTCCAAACACTCACTGCTGATGAGGTCATTTGGGAAGATTTCTGAAATGTGCCAAAACTTGGTCGATTATGTTGGCCTACACCTCCGATTAGTATGGTTGGCTAAGAAGTTCAACATACACACACAACCTTGATTTGAAGCTTTCGTGACTGCAGGAAACCAAACTCTTTGGATCTTTCGGTGAAGTCACGTAGATAGAAAAAAAAAACAAAATTAAAAATAACATATTACGACGTTTCTATCGCAACACAAACGGTCGTCCTCAGGCAGAATAAATCTCCCCCATTAACACAAATGACTTGCTTGCGTCCGTGGATGGAATTGCTTTCCATCTCAGACCCAGCTTGCTTGCCCATCGCCACATATATAACCACTTGTTGTAACAGCTCTCTCGCTGGTTCAGCAGTTCTACTGCTGGATTATTTTTTCCACCTGAGGACGATTGCTTGTGTTGCGATCGAAACGTCGTGAGAAATAATTTTTATTTTGTTTTCTTTTGCTACCTACGTGACTTTACCGAAAGAACCAAAGAGTATACATACACAAGTTCCACTTTTAATTGGCGCCGCAGTTATGGAATGTTGCTCCCTCGCCTTGTATGCAGAAGGATTATGGTTCGATCCCGACCATGACACCTGTATATTTGGAGTTTCACGTCTGTCTCCGTGGTCGCATGGATTTTTTTCCGGGTCTTCCGTTTTTTCCCCTCCACATCAACATCACACGTTTAGAGTATTTGGCTTATGTACATTTCCACGAAATAAGCCACTTCGTTAAGTTTTTCAATTGGTGGAAAAGTCGCTTCTCCTCAAAATCTATATTGCTCAGATGACTTTTACATCCGCGGTATTAACTGGGGTGGCCACTGAAATTGAACTGAAAACCTCTGCAAAACTAGACATCTCCACTCATCGTCTTTGTCACCACTTTTAAGACATATGTGTTTTACTTTGTTGTAATAATAAAACGATAATGAATGCACACAATATTTTACCGATTTAAAATATACTCACTTTGAGAGGAAGTGTGTCAGAGCTGGCGAACAGCAGACGAGCTTCGAGCGCAATCGGGCACCGTCAGGGACGAGCGTCATGCCAACTCAGCGGTCATCCAGCAGCAGAGAGGCCTGCAGTTGTCGCCGAGAGAGAGAGCGCCATTTGTATGACACGCCCACACACACGACTCATTGCCCAGCAGGGAACCAAGGCATTTTCGGTACAACCAGACGCCAAGGCGCCTTGACGTCTGCTTAAGAAGAAAATACACCCACACACACATAACGCACATATCGGGACTAATAAGATTACTCCAAAGTTCTCTTTGTGTTTCATAAAGGGCCATCCCAATTTGGTGCGTTAACTAATAGCTGATCGTGAAAAACATTATTGGGTCCATTGAGCTGCATGAATACGGTCGTTAAGAAGTATTTTAGTCATTCGTTTCGTTAATTGCCTAACTGTAGCAATGAATTTATTGAGGAAACTAACATTTATGAACATCTATGTTACGAATCTACACACTCACAGGAATCATATTATTTCGAGATTTATTTCTTTTGATGACGGAATCTTGCCCATAAATCAATTCAAGCCCAATAGCCAATTGATAAGCATATGTTAGGCTAACAGACACTGCTGCACACTATTGTTCCAGGGCATTTCGTAAATTGCATAATCTTACCAATGAATTCATTGAAATATACTTTTGCCTTAAGCACATGTTTCTTTATTACTGTTCGTATGAATATTGTCACATACATTTTTAAGGACTTTTTGCTATCGCTGTGTATGCTCGCTTTACTCTGAGGAATTAGCCGATTGTTATTTTATCCCGCTTAACAAAGGTAACCGTTGAGGGTTAAATGTATGGATCAATGAGGAGAACATCTCCAGGAGTACTGTGTTGACATTTCTAGCATGAGAGTTCGCATATTATAGTGTTATGTTTGTTTTACATATTAAAGTTGCTTAACACAGAAGTGTCTGAGTGGTGCTTTCCTAAGTTAATGAGTAATAATCTTAATTATAAGAACTGTTTCCTGCGGTAAGATCTGAATTTGAGACCTGACGTAAAAATACTAAAACATAATCAGTAAAAGTTAAAGCAAGAAACATTGTATTATCACGATTGATAATACACCCTTAGACAACGAAGCCAAGCCTAAATAGTATAATTACCTACACTTGCATAACTTCATACAATTGCACCTTCATTTCATTATTACGTTAGGTAATACCCCAAGACAACGAAGCTGGGCGTAATTAGCATAAATGCATAATGATCATGATTAGCATAATTTGTTTTGATATGCGTGATTTCAGGAATCAAACATTTGTCAATTGCATTAAATTTTTATATATTTTTTTTATTTTTCAAGATCTAATATATATGACATGCGTCCGCGATTATTATTTCCGAATTTATTTTTTACATTCTGCACCCTAAATGTCACTCGCTACGTCCGGTCAGGGCTCTCTGCTTTTCTGCAAATGGCAGCTCATTGGGCATTATTGGGAAAATAACATCGGAGGTGTGTATTGGAGATGTCAAATTTGACAGGACCAGTTCTTTTATCAACGTCCCTTGCTGTTCCTTGCTTGCTCGGGACTTACTTCTTGGGGAAGATGCTCCTGAAAATTTTGATCGATCAGCGTTGCCTTGAGTTACCATCAGGCCGTCGAATGGCCATTTTGGCTTCTCCCACAACTCTACAAGTGCTTGCGAGTAAGACCGTAAAGATTCCCCCTGGCGCGCAAATGTCGGTTCCCTTACAATTGCGCAAACTGCTAGATCAGGAGGCGACTGTGGGAGGAATCCTCCTAGGACCCTCAAACAAAGCCATTCGTGGGTTGACGTTGGTGGGGGCCCAGATTTAGGTATCCAATGACCAGGAACCGTTCATTCAAGTCCTGAATTTAGGATTGGATACATCTGTCATTCAGGAGGGCACCGTGCTAGCCCACGAAACCTCGGTGGTTATTGATGAAAAGTGGATGGATACGAATTGGCCGAGTCCCAGAGGGGGGAGTTGACGGAGCTTTTGCGTGAATTCTCCGATGTGTTTAGCAAGGGCAAATTAGACATCGGACATACTACGCTTTTGAGTCACCACATCGATATGGGTGATGCTGCTCCCATCCGGCAGAACCCCTACCGACTGAGCCAAATGGAAAAATAACACGTACGGCTGGTGGTTGATGAGATGTTGGCCGCTGATATTTTCTCACCGTCCACCAGCCCGTGGGGAGCCCCGGTTGTTCTCGTTAAAAAGCAGAATGGTAGTTTGCGCTTCTCTGTAAAATTTATATAAGCTTAATAATTTCTAGGCGGCTGACGTGTTCCCTCCTCCTCGGATGGACGATTCCCTGGATGCTCTAGCAGGAGCACGTTATTTTTCGACACTTGACCTCCTATCTAGATTTTGGCAGTTGCCACTAGATGAATCCTCTCAGCCCAAGACAGACTTTCAGACACCACAAGGCTTGTTTGAATCTAATCGGCTTCCGATGGGTCTTCATTTCGTGTCGGCTACATTCCAGCGATTGATGGAACTGGTTCTAGTTGGCCTGCAGTGGGACTCGTGCATGATATATCTCGACGATATTTTCGTTTGTTGCCGTACGTTCCAAGAACATCTGGAACGGTTACGTGCTTTCTTTCTTAAAATGCGTGCAGCGAACCTCAAATTTAAACCACGGAAGTGTCACCTGCTCCAAAAATATGTTTGGTATCTTGGCCACATACTCAGTTAATCAGGGATAGCGATGGACCCGGACAAAATCGCGTGTGTGCGTTCTTGTGTCTTATTACCGCCATTTTGTCCCCGGGTTCGCCACTTTCGCCAAACCTCTCCACTCCTTGACGGCAAAGGATCAGAAGTTCCATTGTAAGTAGGAGGAGGAGGCCACATTTGTTGCAATCTGGGATGGCTTGGTGAACGCCCCTCCCATCCGATATCCCGACTTTTCCTTGCCGTCCATCTTTGATACAGATGCTAGCAACACCGGAATTGGCGCTGTTCTGGTTAAATTCGTTAATGGCGTCGAGAGTGATGTCACATATATGTCAGCAGAGTGCTGTCTCTGTCCAAACAATGGTACTCTGTGACACGCCGGGAACTTTTTCTATTGCCTTTTTTTGTGCAACAGTATTGTCCCTATCTTTATGTCAGACGCTTTGAGGTGCACTCTGACCATGCAGCGCTACAGTATGCACTGCACATTGAGCAGCCATCTGGCCAACTTTCAAGTTGGTTGGCAGTCCTCCAGGTATATTCCTTTACTGTTTTTAATCGCAAAGGTACCCGACACACGAACGATGGGTGCACGTTTTTCTCGGGCTCGTGGCACTGTAAGACGCCTACCAAGGACTCGCCCCCTCCCTTTGTGGCATTAGCCGAGGTTGAAATCTCTGAGGAAGCCGAGAGTCATGTGGCGCGTGACGCTGTCATTCGCTTGGACCATGCTGAGTGGGGGCGCCTCCAGCTTGAGGAGGGGGATTGGGGTGGGGATCGATGGGGTGTAGCCTCTGTCATCCTCAGAGGCGGATTGCTCATGCATTGGAATGAAGGGTTGCGCCGTTACAACATTGTCGTGCCTACTGCCTTACGGGATAAAGTCATCTGGGCGGTGCACAAGCCACTGTTGCACCTTGGTGTGCATAAGATACTCGCCACACTTAAGCTCGACTTCTTCTAGCATGGCAATGCGGAAGATGTCGCTAATTTATTGAAGGGGTGTGTGCAGTGCACGCGGCGGAAACCCCCGTCTAAACCCTGTTGTCCACGGTTGAAATCCATTCAGGTCTCCCGCATAAATGAGCTGGTCGCTCTTGATATCCTTGGTCCATTTCCCTCGTCCTAATAAGTATTTCCTAGGGGGCGTCGAATAATTTTTCATGCTGGCCAATGGCCTGGCCACTTCCCAACCAGTCAGTGGCAGCCATCACCGAGGCATTCCTCGATGTCTATGTGATGAACAAGGGGGCCCCTGAGCATCTTCTGACTGATCAGGGTAAGAATTTTTCTTCGAAATTGCTGCGGGATGTGTGTGACTTATTGGGAACAAAGAAAGTACGTACATCACCATACCTTCCACAAACGTATGGAATGGTGGAGCGCTTGCACAGGACTCTGACTTCGATGGGACATTTTCAAATTCCCCCAGGGACCCCCAGGCAGAGAAAACCCACCTCCCCTCGGGCCCTGGCTACAAGGACTCGATGATAGACTCTCGATTTTCGTGATCCCCATACAAACACGCTCCGACACCATCAGTCGGTTGTCACACTCGGCAGGCCTGGCCTTTATTGTGCTTGCGGGTGTTGTTACATGGTGAGGGTGGTAGATGCTGGTGCTGGAGGGGGTCCTGAGGTTTTGCATGTTACTGCGTTTTTCTATGTTCCCTTTTCTCTCTTCCTTTGTTTTTTTGCCTATTGTTGTACTGTTCTTCCATCCCCTTTGCCCGTTAGTTACTGTTTCTTCTGTATATAGTGTACATATTGTATAGAAAGGGTTATGGTATTTATTTGTTGAGGCACACTAAGGGGTTTGGTTCTTTTGTTGAGGGGGGATGGCTGAGTCCTACGAAGGGGGGTGGGGGGGTTGATGTAGAGACATTGCGGGATGCCACTGTGCAGTGCCGGCCATTTAGAGGTATGGTGTGCGGTGTAACGTCATCACGGACACCACATTGGTGTGGGTGTTGTACTGGCCCTAGAGGGGCCCGGTGACTGCTGATTGATAGCGCTAGATAGCACCACGCTTGGCGTGCAGTACCAGCCCTACAGTACAGGGTGTGGGAGTGCCGGCCGTAGGAATGAGGTTACTAAAGGCCATGGCACTCTGGTTGACCTGAGAGGACACGTGACCAGTTAAGTCTATTAAGGGGCCCAAGTGAGGTCGAGGGGTGGTCACCAGGATTCTGGAAGGTGGCCGTGGCCAAGGGCGGAGCCAACCACGCCGCATAGAATATAAGCCGTATCCCCAGAGGGACCAGTGTTGTTGTTTATCCTGAAGAAAACTTCATCAACATTCTACGTTCTCCGTTCAACGAGTCTCCAACACGTGGACCTTGCCCCCAGCTGTGGTCCCGGTTAATTACTGCAAAAAAAATGTTAAACTGGAATAACTATTCTGAGAGACAATTAAGAGTATCTCTGTCCACCACAGGCCATGAGATGACTGAAGGAAGGGGACAGGGAGGCCAGGCCTTGATACCACTTAGGAAATTACTTCAATAAATTAGAACAGACAGACATACACGTTCACAAGACAAACGGTCACAATCAAAGGGAAAGTTTTTCTGTCGTAAAAGGAAACTGACCAATCACAGGCTGAGGAGCGAATCAAAGGCATTCCGGTACTTTCTTAGAAGTCGAGACGGAGGCAAAACATTTTGGATAAAACAGAGAAGCCAAACTACCCAACTCAGTCTTGCAACGGCAAGCTCCGGGGTATGGTCCTCGTAATCAACCTTGGGTGTCACTGGCAGAGCCCGTGGCGGGGGGGGGTGGCCCTTGCCCCCCCAAAGATCTGATTGAAATCCCTCATTTACATCAAATCATTGGGGTTTATTAAAATACATTTATGAGTTTTACGGAAGTGAGTGAGGAGCTGCAACGAGCAGCGACGAGCAGCTCACAGCAGGAGCCTCCTGGAGGGAGGGAGGGAGGGGGGGGGGCACCATAGGTGGTCGAACAAAGCCAGCTGCTACTCACAGGACCAGCAGCGCAGCGGCTAACAACTAACCACGAGCGTGCTGCCTCTACCGAGAGGGATTCCACACAACCATAAGATCATTCAACAGACTCCGGGATAAGAAGGCTCAACTAATCGTGTCTCTCACCTTTCTGAAGAGATGCCGCGACTCTATGCTTAAAGGTCGTGATCTGAAGGTGGCTTTTTCACTCCAGTGCTGTCCTCCAAACAGTCTCATCCCTTCACCTGATGAAGGCCGCTTTTGTTGTGGCCGAAACGTCGTGAGAATATTATTGTGTTATTTTATTTCATCAATTTATTATTTTATTCGAATTCTACATGACTTTACCGAAAGAACCAAATAAGATGAATCCTTGCAGTCAGAAAAGCTTTAAATCGAAATTTAACCGCCTCTACGGAGAGGGATTCCACACAACCTTAAGATCATTCAACAGACTCCGGGATAAGAAGGCTCAACTAATCGAGTCTCTCACCTTTCTAAAGAAATACCACGACTCTAAGGTTAAAGGTCGTGATATGAACGTGGCTTTTTCAATCCAGCGCTGTCCTCCAGACAGCCTCGTCCCTTCACCTGATGAAGGCCGCTTGTGTTGTGGCCAAAACGTCGTGAGAATATTATTGTGTTATTTTATTTTATCAATTTATTATTTAATTCGAATTCTACGTGACTTTACCGAAAGAACCAAATAAGATGAATCCTTGCAGTCACAAAAGCTTTAAATCGAAATTTAACCGCCTCTACGGAGAGGGATTCCACACAACCTTAAGATCATTTAACAGACTCCGGGATTAGAAGGCTCAACTAATCGAGTCTCTCACCTTTCTGAAGAAATGCCGCGACTCTAAGGTTACAGGTCGTGATATGAACGTGGCTTTTTCAATCCAGCGCTGTCCTCCAGACAGCCTCGTCCCTTCACCTGATGAAGGCTGCTTGTGTTGTGGCCGAAACGTCGTGAGAATATTATTGTGTTATTTTATTTTATCAATTTATTATTTTAATCTCATTCTACGTGACTTTACCGAAAGAACCAAAGAACATGAATCCTCTTAGTCACGAAAGCTTTAAATCGAAATTTAACCGCCTCTACGGAGAGGGATTCCACACAACCTTAAGGCCATTCAACAGACTCCGGGATAAGAAGGCTCAACTAATTGAGTCTCTCACCTTTCTGAAGAGATGCCGCGACTCGAAGCTTAAAGGTCGTGATCTGAACGTGGCTTTTTCACTCCAGCGCTGTCCTCCAGACAGTCTCGTCCCTTCACATGATGAAGGCCGCTTGTGTTGTGGCCGAAACGTCGTGAGAATATTATTGTGTTATTTTATTTTATCAATTTATTTTTTTATTCTCATTCTATGTGACTTTACCGAAAGAACCAAAGAAGATTAATCCTTGCAGTCACGAAAGCTTTAAATCGAAATTTAACCGCATATACGGAGAGGGATTCCACACAACCTTAAGATCATTCAACAGACTCCGGGATAAGAAGGCTCAAGTAATCGTGTCTCTCACCTTTCTGAAGAGATGCAGTGACTCTAATCTTAAAGGTCGTGATCTGAACGTGGATTTTTCACTCCAGCGCTGTCCTCCAGACAGTCTCGTCCCTTCACCTGATGAAGGCCGCTTGTGTTGTGGCGTTTACGTCGTGAGAATATTATTGTGTTATTTTATTTGATCAATTTATTATTTTATTCTCATTCTACGTGACTTTACCGAAAGAACCAAAGAACATGAATCCTTGCAGTCACGAAAGATTTAAATCGAAATTTAACCGCCTCTACGGAGTGGGATTCCACACAACCTTAAGACCATTCAACAGACTCCGGGATAAGAAGGCTCAACTAATCGAGTCTCTCACATTTATGAAGAGATGCCGCTTCTCGAAGCTTAAAGGTCGTCATCTGGACGTGGCTTTTTCACTCCAGCGCTGTCCTCCAGACAGCCTCGTCCCTTCACCTGATGAAGGCCGCTTGTGTTTTGGCCGAATCGTCGTGAGAATATTATTGTGTTATTTTATTGTATCAATTTATTTTTTTATTCTCATTCTACGTGACTTTACCGAAAGAACCAAAGAAGATGAATCCTTGCAGTCACGAAAGCTTTGAATCGAAATGTAACCGCATATACGGAGAGGGATTCCACACAACCTTAAGATCATTCAACAGACTCCGGGATAAGAAGGCTCAACTAATCGTGTCTCTCACCTTTCTGAAGAGATGCCGCGACTCTAATCTTAAAGGTCGTGATCTGAACGTGGCTTTTTCACTCCAGCGCTGTCCTCCAGACAGTCTCGTCCCTTCACCTGATGAAGGCCGCTTGTGTTGTGGCGTTTACGTCGTGAGAAGATTATTGTGTTATTTTATTTTATCAATTTATTATTTTATTCTCATTCTACGTGACTTTACCGAAAGAACCAAAGAACATGAATCCTTGCAGTCACGAAAGATTTAAATCGAAATTTAACCGCCTCTACGGAGTGGGATTCCACACAACCTTAAGACCATTCAACAGACTCCGGGATAAGAAGGCTCAACTAATCGAGTCTCTCACATTTATGAAGAGATGCCGCTTCTCGAAGCTTAAAGGTCGTCATCTGAACGTGGCTTTTTCACTCCAGCGCTGTCCTCCAGACAGCCTCGTCCCTTCACCTGATGAAGGCCGCTTGTGTTTTGGCCGAATCGTCGTGAGAATATTATTGTGTTATTTTATTGTATCAATTTATTTTTTTATTCTCATTCTACGTGACTTTACCGAAAGAACCAAAGAAGATGAATCCTTGCAGTCACGAAAGCTTTGAATCGAAATGTAACCGCATATACGGAGAGGGATTCCACACAACCTTAAGATCATTCAACAGACTCCGGGATAAGAAGGCTCAACTAATCGTGTCTCTCACCTTTCTGAAGCGATGCCGCGACTCTAATCTTAAAGGTCGTGATCTGAACGTGGCTTTTTCACTCCAGCGCTGTCCTCCAGACAGTCTCGTCCCTTCACCTGATGAAGGCCGCTTGTGTTGTGGCGTTTACGTCGTGAGAAGATTATTGTGTTATTTTATTTTATCAATTTATTATTTTATTCTCATTCTACGTGACTTTACCGAAAGAACCAAAGAACATGAATCCTTGCAGTCACGAAAGATTTAAATCGAAATTTAACCGCTTCTACGGAGAGGGATTCCACACAACCTTAAGATCATTCAACAGACTCCGGGATAAGAAGGTTCAACTAATCGAGTCTCTCACCTTTCTGAAGAGATGCCGTGACTCGAAGCTTAAAGGTCGTGATCTGAACGTGGCTTTTTCACTCCAGCGCTGTCCTCCAGACAGTCTCGTCCCTTCACCTGTTGAAGGCTGCTTGTGTTGTGGCCAAAACGTCGTGAGAATATTATTGTGTTATTTTATTTTATCAAATTTAATTTTTTATTCTCATTCTATGTGACTTTACCGAAAGAACCAAAGAAGATGAATCCTTGCACTCACGCAAGCTTTAAATCGAAATTTAACTGCCTCTACGGAGAGAGATTCCACACAACCTTAAGATCATTCAACAGACTCCGGGATAAGAAGGCTCAACTAATCGTGTCTCTCACCTTTCTGAAGAGATGCCGCGACTCTATGCTTAAAGGTCGTGATCTGAACGTGGCTTTTTCACTCCAGCGCTGTCCTCCAGACAGTCTAGTCCCTTCACCTGATGAAGGCCGCTTGTGTTGTGGCCGAAACGTCGTGAGAATATTATTGTGTTGTTTTATTTTATCAATTTATTATTTTATTCTAATTCTACGTGACTTTACCGAAAGTACCAAAGAAGATGAATCCTTGCAGTCACGAAAGCTTTAAATCGAAATTTAACCGCCTCTACGGAGAGGGATTCCACACAACCTTAAGATCATTCAACAGACTCCGGGATAAGAAGGCTCAACTAATCGTGTCTCTCACCTTTCTGAAGAGATGCCGCGACTCTAAGCTTAAAGGTCGTGATGTGAACGTGGCTTTTTCACTCCAGCGCTGTCCTCCAGACAGTCTTGTCCCTTCACCTGATGAAGGCCGCTTGTGTTGTGGCCTAAACGTCGTGAGAATATTATTGTGTTATTTTATTTTATCAATTTATCATTTTATTCTCATTCTACGTGACTTTGCCGAAAGAACCAAAGAACATGAATCCCTGCAGTCACGAAAGCTTTAAATCGAAATTTAACTGCCTCTACGGAGAGGGATTCCACACAAACTTAAGACCATTCAACAGACTCCGGGATAAGAAGGCTCAACTAATCGAGTCTCTCACCTTTCTGAAGAGATGCCGCGACTCGAAGCTTGAAGGTCGTGATCTGAACGTGGCTTTTTCACTCCAGCGCTGTCCTCCAGACAGTCTCGTCCCTTCACCTGATGAAGGCCGCTTGTGTTGTGGCGTTTACGTCGTGAGAAGATTATTGTGTTATTTTATTTTATCAATTTATTATTTTATTCTCATTCTACGTGACTTTACCGAAAGAACCAAAGAACATGAATCCTTGCAGTCACGAAAGATTTAAATCGAAATTTAACCGCTTCTACGGAGAGGGATTCCACACAACCTTAAGATCATTCAACAGACTCCGGGATAAGAAGGTTCAACTAATCGAGTCTCTCACCTTTCTGAAGAGATGCCGTGACTCGAAGCTTAAAGGTCGTGATCTGAACGTGGCTTTTTCACTCCAGCGCTGTCCTCCAGACAGTCTCGTCCCTTCACCTGTTGAAGGCTGCTTGTGTTGTGGCCAAAACGTCGTGAGAATATTATTGTGTTATTTTATTTTATCAGTTTATTATTTTATTCTCATTCTATGTGACTTTACCGAAAGAACCAAAGAAGATGAATCCTTGCACTCACGCAAGCTTTAAATAGAAATTTAACTGCCTCTACGGTGAGGGATTCCACACAACCTGAAGATCATTCAACAGACTCCGGGATAAGAAGGCTCAACTAATCGTGTCTCTCACCTTTCTGAAGAGATGCCGCGACTCTATGCTTAAAGGTCGTGATCTGAACGTGGCTTTTTAACTCCAGCGCTGTCCTCCATATAGTCTCGTCCCTTCACCTGATGAAGGCCACTTGTGTTGTGGCCGAAACGTCGTGAGAATATTATTGTGTTATTTATTTTATCAATTTATTATTTTATTCTCATTCTACGTGACTTTACCGAAAGAACCAAAGAACATGAATCCTTGCAGTCACGAAAGCTTTACATCGAAATTTATCCGCCTCTACGGAGAGGGATTCCAAACAACCTTAAGACCATTCAACAGACTCCGGGATAAGAAGGCTCAACTAATCGAGTCTCTCAGCTTTCTGAAGAGATGCCGCGACTCGAAGATTAAAGGTCGTGATCTGAACGTGACTTTTTCACTCCAGCGCTGTCCTCCAGACAGTCTCGTCCCTTCACCTGATGAAGGCCGCTTGTGTTTTGGCCGAATCGTCGTGAGAATATTATTGTGTTATTTTATTTTATCATTTTTTTTTTCTCATTCTACGTGACTTTACTGAAAGAACCAAAGAAAATGAATCCTTGCAGTCACGAAAGCTTTAAATCGAAATTTAACCGCATATACGGAGAGGGATTCCACACAACCTTAAGATCATTCAACAGACTCCGTGATAAGAAGGCTCAACTAATCGTGTCTCTCACCTTTCTGAAGAGATGTCGCGACTCTAATCTTAAAGGTCGTGATCTGAACGTGGCTTTTTCATTCCAGCGCTGTCCTCCAGACAGTCTCGTCCCTTCACCTGTTGAAGGCCGCTTGTGTTGTGGCCGAAACGTCGTGAGAATATTATTGTGTTATTTTATTTTATGAATTTATTATTTTATTCTCATTCTATGTGACTTTACCGAAAGAAACAAGGAAGATGAATCCTTGCACTCACGCTAGCTTTAAATCGAAATTTAACTGCCTCTACAGAGCGGGATTCCACACAACCTTAAGATCATTCAACAGACTCCGGGATAAGAAGACTCAACTAATTGAGTCTCTCACCTTTCTGAAGAGATGCCGCGACTCGAAGCTTAAAGGTCGTGATCTGAACGTGGCTTTTTGACTCCAGCGCTGTCCTCCAGACAGTCTAGTCCCTTCACCTGATGAAGGCCGCTTGTGTTGTGGCCGAAACGTCGTGATAATATTATTGTGTTGTTTTATTTTATCAATTTATTATTTTATTCTAATTCTATGTGACTTTACCCAAAGAACCAAACAAAATGAATCCTTGCAGTCACGAAAGCTTTAAATCGAAATTTAACCTCCTCTACGGAGAGGGATTCCACACAACCATAAGATCATTCAACAGACTCCGGGATAAGAAGGCTCAACTAATCGAGTCTCTCACCTTTCTGACGAGATGCCGCGACTCTAAGCTTAAAGGTCGCCATCTGAACGTGGCTTTTTCACTCCAGCGCTGTCCTCCAGACAGCCTCGTCCCTTCACCTGATGAAGGCCGCTTGTGTTGTGGCCGAAACGTCGTGATAATATTATTGTGTTGTTTTATTTTATCAATTTATTATTTATTCTAATTCTATGTGACTTTACCGAAAGAACCAAAGAAAATGAATCCTTGCAGTCATGAAAGCTTTAAATCGAAATTTAACCCCCTCTACGGAGAGGGATTCCACACAACCTTAAGATCATTCAACAGACTCCGGGATAAGAAGGCTCAACTAATCGAGTCTCTCACCTTTCTGAAGAGATGCCGCGACTCTAAGCTTAAAGGTCGCCATCTGAACGTGGCTTTTTCACTCCAGCGCTGTCCTCCAGACAGCCTCGTCCCTTCACCTGATGAAGGCCGCTTGTGTTGTGGCCTAAACGTCGTGAGAATATTATTGTGTTATTTTATTTTATCAATTTATTATTTTATTCACATTCAACGTGACTTTACCGAAAGAACCAAAGAACATGAATACCTGCAGTCACGAAAGCTTTAAATCAAAATTTAACTGCCTCTACGGAGAGGGATTCCACACATCCTTAAGACCATTCAACAGACTCCAGGATAAGAAGGCTCAACTAATCGAGTCTCTCACCTTTCTGAAGAGACGCCGCGACTCGAAGCTTGAAGGTCGTGATCTGAACGTGGCTTTTTCACTCCAGCGCTGTCCTCCAGACAGTCTCGTCCCTTCACCTGATGAAGGCCGCTTGTGTTGTGGCTGAAACGTCGTGAGAATATTATTGTGTTATTTTATTTTATCAATTTATTATTTTATTATCATTCTATGTGACTTTACCGAAAGAACCAAAGAAGATGAATCCTTGCACTCACGCAAGCTTTAAATAAAAATTTAACTGCCTCTACGGAGAGGGATTCCACACAACCTTAAGATCATTCAACAGACTCCGGGATAAGAAGGTTCAACTAATCGAGTCTCTCACCTTTCTGAAGAGATGCCGCGACTCTAAGCTTAAAGGTCGTGATCTGAACGTGGCTTTTTCACTCCTGCGCTGTCCTCCATACAGTCTCGTCCCTTCACCTGATGAAGGCCGCTTGTGTTGTGGCCGAAACGTCGTGAGAATATTATTGTGTTATTTTATTTTATCAATTTATTATTTCATTCTCATTCTATGTGACTTTACCGAAAGAACCAAAGAAGATGAATCCTTGCAGTCACGAAAGCTTTAAATTGAAATTTAACTGCCTCTACGGAGCAGGATTCCACACAACCTTAAGATCATTCAACAGACTCCGGGATAAGAAGGCTCAACTAATCGTGTCTCTCACTTTTCTGAAGAGATGCCGCGACTCTAAGCTTAAAGGTCGTGATCTGAACGTGGCTTTTTCACTCCAGTGCTGTCCTCCAGACAGTCTAGTCCCTTCACCTGATGAAGGCCGCTTGTGTTGTGGCCGAAACGTCGTGATAATATTATTGTGTTGTTTTATTTTATCAATTTATTATTTTATTCTAATTCTATGTGACTTTACCCAAAGAACCAAACAAAATGAATCCTTGCAGTCACGAAAGCTTTAAATCGAAATTTAACCTCCTCTACGGAGAGGGATTCCACACAACCATAAGATCATTCAACAGACTCCGGGATAAGAAGGCTCAACTAATCGAGTCTCTCACCTTTCTGACGAGATGCCGCGACTCTAAGCTTAAAGGTCGCCATCTGAACGTGGCTTTTTCACTCCAGCGCTGTCCTCCAGACAGCCTCGTCCCTTCACCTGATGAAGGCCGCTTGTGTTGTGGCCGAAACGTCGTGATAATATTATTGTGTTGTTTTATTTTATCAATTTATTATTTATTCTAATTCTATGTGACTTTACCGAAAGAACCAAAGAAAATGAATCCTTGCAGTCATGAAAGCTTTAAATCGAAATTTAACCCCCTCTACGGAGAGGGATTCCACACAACCTTAAGATCATTCAACAGACTCCGGGATAAGAAGGCTCAACTAATCGAGTCTCTCACCTTTCTGAAGAGATGCCGCGACTCTAAGCTTAAAGGTCGCCATCTGAACGTGGCTTTTTCACTCCAGCGCTGTCCTCCAGACAGCCTCGTCCCTTCACCTGATGAAGGCCGCTTGTGTTGTGGCCTAAACGTCGTGAGAATATTATTGTGTTATTTTATTTTATCAATTTATTATTTTATTCACATTCAACGTGACTTTACCGAAAGAACCAAAGAACATGAATACCTGCAGTCACGAAAGCTTTAAATCAAAATTTAACTGCCTCTACGGAGAGGGATTCCACACATCCTTAAGACCATTCAACAGACTCCAGGATAAGAAGGCTCAACTAATCGAGTCTCTCACCTTTCTGAAGAGACGCCGCGACTCGAAGCTTGAAGGTCGTGATCTGAACGTGGCTTTTTCACTCCAGCGCTGTCCTCCAGACAGTCTCGTCCCTTCACCTGATGAAGGCCGCTTGTGTTGTGGCTGAAACGTCGTGAGAATATTATTGTGTTATTTTATTTTATCAATTTATTATTTTATTATCATTCTATGTGACTTTACCGAAAGAACCAAAGAAGATGAATCCTTGCACTCACGCAAGCTTTAAATAAAAATTTAACTGCCTCTACGGAGAGGGATTCCACACAACCTTAAGATCATTCAACAGACTCCGGGATAAGAAGGTTCAACTAATCGAGTCTCTCACCTTTCTGAAGAGATGCCGCGACTCTAAGCTTAAAGGTCGTGATCTGAACGTGGCTTTTTCACTCCTGCGCTGTCCTCCATACAGTCTCGTCCCTTCACCTGATGAAGGCCGCTTGTGTTGTGGCCGAAACGTCGTGAGAATATTATTGTGTTATTTTATTTTATCAATTTATTATTTCATTCTCATTCTATGTGACTTTACCGAAAGAACCAAAGAAGATGAATCCTTGCAGTCACGAAAGCTTTAAATTGAAATTTAACTGCCTCTACGGAGCAGGATTCCACACAACCTTAAGATCATTCAACAGACTCCGGGATAAGAAGGCTCAACTAATCGTGTCTCTCACTTTTCTGAAGAGATGCCGCGACTCTAAGCTTAAAGGTCGTGATCTGAACGTGGCTTTTTCACTCCAGTGCTGTCCTCCAGACAGTCTAGTCCCTTCACCTGATGAAGGCCGCTTGTGTTGTGGCCGAAACGTCGTGAGAATATTATTGTGTTGTTTTATTTTATCAATTTATTATTTTATTCTAATTCTATGTGACTTTACCGAAAGAACCAAAGAAAATGAATCCTTGCAGTCACGAAAGCTTTAAATCGAAATTTAACCGCCTCTACGGAGAGGGATTCCACACAACCTTAAGATCATTCAACAGACTCCGGGATAAGAAGGCTCAACTAATCGAGTCTCTCACCTTTCTGAAGAGATGCCGCGACTCTAAGCTTAAAGGTCGCCATCTGAACGTGGCTTTTTCACTCCAGCACTGTCCTCCAGACAGTCTCGTCCCTTCACCTGTTGAAGGCCGCTTGTGTTGTGGCCTTAACGTCGTGAGAATATTATTGTGTTATTTTATTTTATCAATTTATTATTTTATTCTCATTCTACGTGACTTTACCGAAAGAACCAAAGAACATGAATACCTGCAGTCACGAAAGCTTTAAATCGAAATTTAACTGCCTCTACGGAGAGAGATTCCACACATCCTTAAGACCATTCAACAGACTCCAGGATAAGAAGGCTAAACTAATCGAGTCTCTCACCTTTCTGAAGAGACGCCGCGACTCTATGCTTAAAGGTCGTGATCTGAACGTGGCTTTTTCACTCCAGCGCTGTCCTCCAGACAGTCTCGTCCCTTCACCTGATGAAGGCCGCTTGTGTTGTGGCTGAAACGTCGTGAGAATATTATTGTGTTATTTTATTTTATCAATTTATTATTTTATTATCATTCTATGTGACTTTACCGAAAGAACCAAAGAAGATGAATCCTTGCACTCACGCAAGCTTTAAATCGAAATTTAACTGCCTCTACGGAGAGGGATTCCACACAACCGTAAGATCATTCAACAGACTCAGGGATAAGAAGGCTCAACTAATCGTGTCTCTCACCTTTCTGAAGAGATGCCGCGACTCTATGCTTAAAGGTCGTGATCTGAACGTGGCTTTTTCACTCCAGCGCTGTCCTCCAGATAGTCTCTTCCCTTCACCTGATGAAGGCCACTTGTGTTGTGGCCGAAACGTCGTGAGAATATTATTGTGTTATTTTATTTTATCAATTTATTATTTTATTCTCATTCTACGTGACTTTACCGAAAGAACCAAAGAACATGAATCCTTTCAGTCACGAAAGCTTTAAATCGAAATTTAACCGCCTCTACGGAGAGGGATTCCACACAACCTTAAGATCATTAAACAGACTCCGGGATAAGAAGGCTCAACTAATTGAGTCTCTCACCTTTCTGAAGAGATGCCGCGACTCGAAGCTTAAAGGTCGTGATCTGAACGTGGCTTTTTGACTCCAGCGCTGTCCTCCAGACAGTCTCGTCCCTTCACCTGATGAAGGCCGCTTGTGTTGTGGCCGAAACGTCGTGAGAATATTAATGTGTTATTTAATTTTATCAATTTATTATTTTATTCTAATTCTACATGACTTTACCGAAAGAACCAAAGAAGATGAATTCTTGCAGTCACGAAAGCTTTTAATCGAAATTTAACCGCCTCTACGGAGAGGGATTCCACACAACCTGAAGATCATTCAACAGACTCCGGGATAAGAAGGCTCAACTAATCGAGTCTCTCACCTTTCTGAAGAGATGCCGCGACTCTAAGCTTAAAGGTCGTGATCTGAACGTGGCTTTTTCACTCCAGCGCTGTCCTCCAGACAGCCTCGTCCCTTCACCTGATGAAGGCCGCTTGTGTTGTGGCCTAAACGTCGTGAGAATATTATTGTGTTATTTTACTTTATCAATTTATTATTTTATTCTCATTCTACGTGACTTTACCGAAAGAACCAAAGAACATGAATCCTTGCAGTCACGAAAGCTTTAAATCGAAATTTAACCGCCTCTACGGAGAGCGATTCCACACAACCTTAAGACCATTCAACAGACTCCGGGATAAGAAGGCTCAACTAATCGAGTCTCTCACCTTTCTGAAGAGATGCCGCGACTCTAAGCTTAAAGGTCGTGATCTGAACGTGGCTTTTTCACTCCAGCGCTGTCCTCCAGACAGTCTCGTCCCTTCACCTGATGAAGGCCGCTTGTGTTTTGGCCGAATCGTCGTGAGAATATTATTGTGTTATTTTATTTTATCAATTTATTTTTTTATTCTCATTCTACGTGACTTTACCGAAAGAACCAAAGAACATGAATACCTGCAGTCACGAAAGCTTTAAATCAAAATTTAACTGCCTCTACGGAGAGGGATTCCACACATCCTTAAGACCATTCAACAGACTCCGGGATAAGAAGGCTCAACTAATCGTGTCTCTCACCTTTCTGAAGAGATGCCGCGACTCGAAGCTTAAAGGTCGTGATCTGAACGTGGCTTTTTAACTCCAGCGCTGTCCTCCAGACAGTTTCGTCCCTTTACCTGATGAAGGCCGCTTGTGTTGTGGCTGAAACGTCGTGAGAATATTATTGTGTTATTTTATTTTATGAATTTATTATTTTATTATCATTCTATGTGACTTTACCGAAAGAACCAAAGAAGATGAATCCTTGCACTCACGCAAGCTTTAAATCGAAATTTAACTGCCTCTACAGAGAGGGATTCCACACAACCTTAAGATCATTCAACAGACTCCGGGATAAGAAGGCTCAACTAATCGAGTCTCTCACCTTTCTGAAGAGATGTCGCGACTCTATGCTTAAAGGTCGTGATCTGAACGTGGCTTTTTCACTCCAGCGCTGTCCTCCATACAGTCTCGTTCCTTCACCTGATGAAGGCCGCTTGTGTTGTGGCCTAAACGTCGTGAGAATATTATTGTGTTATTTTATTTTATCAATTTATTATTTCATTCTCATTCTATGTGACTTTACCGAAAGAACCAAAGAAGATGAATCCTTGCACTCACGCAAGCTTTAAATTGAAATTTAACTGCCTCTACGGAGAGGGATTCCACACAACCTTAAGATCATTCAACAGACTCCGGGATAAGAAGGCTCAACTAATCGTGTCTCTCACCTTTCTGAAGAAATGCCGCGACTCTTTCCTTAAAGGTCGTGATCTGAACGTGGCTTTTTCACTCCAGCACTGTCCTCCAGATAGTCTCTTCCCTTCACCTGATGAAGGCCACTTGTGTTGTGGCCGAAACGTCGTGAGAGTATTATTGTGTTATTTTATTTTATCAATTTATTATTTTATTCTCATTCTACGTGACTTTACCGAAAGAACCAAAGAAGATGAATCCTTGCAGTCACGAAAGCTTTAAATCGAAATTTAACTGCCTCTATGGAGAGGGATTTCACACAACCTTAAGATCATTCAACAGACTCCGGGATAAGAAGGCTCAACTAATTGTGTCTCTCACCTTTCTGAAGAGAACCCGCGACTCTATGCTTAAAGGTCGTGATCTGAACGTGGCTTTTTCACTCCAGCGCTGTCCTCTAGAGAGTCTCGTCCCTTCACCTGATGAAGGCCGCTTGTGTTGTGGCCGAAACGTCGTGAGAATATTATTGTGTTATTTTATTTTATCAATTTATTATTTTATTCTCATTCTACGTGACTTTACCGAAAGAACCAAAGAACATGAATCCTTGCAGTCACGAAAGCTTTACATCGAAATTTATCCGCCTCTACGGAGAGGGATTCCAAACAACCTTAAGACCATTCAACAGACTCCGGGATAAGAAGGCTCAACTAATCGAGTCTCTCAGCTTTCTGAAGAGATGCCGCGACTCGAAGATTAAAGGTCGTGATCTGAACGTGACTTTTTCACTCCAGCGCTGTCCTCCAGACAGTCTCGTCCCTTCACCTGATGAAGGCCGCTTGTGTTTTGGCCGAATCGTCGTGAGAATATTATTGTGTTATTTTATTTTATCAATTTTTTTTTCTCATTCTACGTGACTTTACTGAAAGAACCAAAGAAAATGAATCCTTGCAGTCACGAAAGCTTTAAATCGAAATTTAACCGCATATACGGAGAGGGATTCCACACAACCTTAAGATCATTCAACAGACTCCGGGATAAGAAGGCTCAACTAATCGTGTCTCTCACCTTTCTGAAGAGATGTCGCGACTCTAATCTTAAAGGTCGTGATCTGAACGTGGCTTTTTCATTCCAGCGCTGTCCTCCAGACAGTCTCGTCCCTTCACCTGTTGAAGGCCGCTTGTGTTGTGGCCGAAACGTCGTGAGAATATTATTGTGTTATTTTATTTTATGAATTTATTATTTTATTCTCATTCTATGTGACTTTACCGAAAGAAACAAGGAAGATGAATCCTTGCACTCACGCTAGCTTTAAATCAAAATTTAACTGCCTCTACGGAGCGGGATTCCACACAACCTTAAGATCATTCAACAGACTCCGGGATAAGAAGACTCAACTAATTGAGTCTCTCACCTTTCTGAAGAGATGCCGCGACTCGAAGCTTAAAGGTCGTGATCTGAACGTGGCTTTTTGACTCCAGCGCTGTCCTCCAGACAGTCTAGTCCCTTCACCTGATGAAGGCCGCTTGTGTTGTGGCCGAAACGTCGTGATAATATTATTGTGTTGTTTTATTTTATCAATTTATTATTTTATTCTAATTCTATGTGACTTTACCGAAAGAACCAAAGAAAATGAATCCTTGCAGTCACGAAAGCTTTAAATCGAAATTTAACCGCCTCTACGGAGAGGGATTCCACACAACCATAAGATCATTCAACAGACTCCGGGATAAGAAGGCTCAACTAATCGAGTCTCTCACCTTTCTGACGAGATGCCGCGACTCTAAGCTTAAAGGTCGCCATCTGAACGTGGCTTTTTCACTCCAGCGCTGTCCTCCAGACAGCCTCGTCTCTTCACCTGATGAAGGCCGCTTGTGTTGTGGCCGAAACGTCGTGTGAATATTATTGTGTTGTTTTATTTTATCAATTTATTATTTATTCTAATTCTATGTGACTTTACCGAAAGAACCAAAGAAATTGAATCCTTGCAGTCACGAAAGCTTTAAATCGAAATTTAACCGCCTCTACGGAGAGGGATTCCACACAACCTTAAGATCATTCAACAGACTCCGGGATAAGAAGGCTCAACTAATCGAGTCTCTCACCTTTCTGAAGAGATGCCGCGACACTAAGCTTAAAGGTCGCCATCTGAACGTGGCTTTTTCACTCCAGCGCTGTCCTCCAGACAGCCTCGTCCCTTCACCTGATGAAGGCCGCTTGTGTTGTGGCCTAAACGTCGTGAGAATATTATTGTGTTATTTTATTTTATCAATTTATTATTTTATTCACATTCAACGTGACTTTACCGAAAGAACCAAAGAACATGAATACCTGCAGTCACGAAAGCTTTAAATCAAAATTTAACTGCCTCTACGGAGAGGGATTCCACACATCCTTAAGACCATTCAACAGACTCCAGGATAAGAAGGCTCAACTAATCGAGTCTCTCACCTTTCTGAAGAGACGCCGCGACTCGAAGCTTGAATGTCGTGATCTGAACGTGGCTTTTTCACTCCAGCGCTGTCCTCCAGACAGTCTCGTCCCTTCACCTGATGAAGGCCGCTTGTGTTGTGGCTGAAACGTCGTGAGAATATTATTGTGTTATTTTATTTTATCAATTTATTATTTTATTATCATTCTATGTGACTTTACCGAAAGAACCAAAGAAGATGAATCCTTGCACTCACGCAAGCTTTAAATAAAAATTTAACTGCCTCTACGGAGAGGGATTCCACACAACCTTAAGATCATTCAACAGACTCCGGGATAAGAAGGTTCAACTAATCGAGTCTCTCACCTTTCTGAAGAGATGCCGCGACTCTAATCTTAAAGGTCGTGATCTGAACGTGGCTTTTTCACTCCTGCGCTGTCCTCCATACAGTCTCGTCCCTTCACCTGATGAAGGCCGCTTGTGTTGTGGCCGAAACGTCGTGAGAATATTATTGTGTTATTTTATTTTATCAATTTATTATTTCATTCTCATTCTATGTGACTTTACCGAAAGAACCAAAGAAGATGAATCCTTGCAGTCACGAAAGCTTTAAATTGAAATTTAACTGCCTCTACGGAGCAGGATTCCACACAACCTTAAGATCATTCAACAGACTCCGGGATAAGAAGGCTCAACTAATCGTGTCTCTCACTTTTCTGAAGAGATGCCGCGACTCTAAGCTTAAAGGTCGTGATCTGAACGTGGCTTTTTCACTCCAGTGCTGTCCTCCAGACAGTCTAGTCCCTTCACCTGATGAAGGCCGCTTGTGTTGTGGCCGAAACGTCGTGAGAATATTATTGTGTTGTTTTATTTTATCAATTTATTATTTTATTCTAATTCTATGTGACTTTACCGAAAGAACCAAAGAAAATGAATCCTTGCAGTCACGAAAGCTTTAAATCGAAATTTAACCGCCTCTACGGAGAGGGATTCCACACAACCTTAAGATCATTCAACAGACTCCGGGATAAGAAGGCTCAACTAATCGAGTCTCTCACCTTTCTGAAGAGATGCCGCGACTCTAAGCTTAAAGGTCGCCATCTGAACGTGGCTTTTTCACTCCAGCACTGTCCTCCAGACAGTCTCGTCCCTTCACCTGTTGAAGGCCGCTTGTGTTGTGGCCTTAACGTCGTGAGAATATTATTGTGTTATTTTATTTTATCAATTTATTATTTTATTCTCATTCTACGTGACTTTACCGAAAGAACCAAAGAACATGAATACCTGCAGTCACGAAACCTTTAAATCGAAATTTAACTGCCTCTACGGAGAGAGATTCCACACATCCTTAAGACCATTCAACAGACTCCAGGATAAGAAGGCTAAACTAATCGAGTCTCTCACCTTTCTGAAGAGACGCCGCGACTCTATGCTTAAAGGTCGTGATCTGAACGTGGCTTTTTCACTCCAGCGCTGTCCTCCAGACAGTCTCGTCCCTTCACCTGATGAAGGCCGCTTGTGTTGTGGCTGAAACGTCGTGAGAATATTATTGTGTTATTTTATTTTATCAATTTATTATTTTATTATCATTCTATGTGACTTTACCGAAAGAACCAAAGAAGATGAATCCTTGCACTCACGCAAGCTTTAAATCGAAATTTAACTGCCTCTACGGAGAGGGATTCCACACAACCGTAAGATCATTCAACAGACTCAGGGATAAGAAGGCTCAACTAATCGAGTCTCTCACCTTTCTGAAGAGATGCCGCGACTCTATGCTTAAAGGTCGTGATCTGAACGTGGCTTTTTCACTCCAGCGCTGTCCTCCATACAGTCTCGTCCATTCACCTGATGAAGGCCGCTTGTGTTGTGGCCGAAACGTCGTGAGAATATTATTGTGTTATTTTATTTTATCAATTTATTATTTCATTCTCATTCTATGTGACTTTACCGAAAGAACCAAAGAAGATGAATCCTTGCACTCACGCAAGCTTTAAATTGAAATTTAAATGCCTCTACGGAGAGGGATTCCACACAACCTTAGGATCATTCAACAGACTTTGGGATAAGAAGGCTCAACTAATCGTGTCTCTCACCTTTCTGAAGAGATGCCGCGACTCTATGCTTAAAGGTCGTGATCTGAACGTGGCTTTTTCACTCCAGCGCTGTCCTCCAGATAGTCTCTTCCCTTCACCTGAAGAAGGCCACTTGTGTTGTGGCCGAAACGTCGTGAGAATATTATTGTGTTATTTTATTTTATCAATTTATTATTTTATTCTCATTCTACGTGACTTTACCGAAAGAACCAAAGAACATGAATCCTTTCAGTCACGAAAGCTTTAAATCGAAATTTAACCGCCTCTACGGAGAGGGATTCCACACAACCTTAAGATCATTAAACAGACTCCGGGATAAGAAGGCTCAACTAATTGAGTCTCTCACCTTTCTGAAGAGATGCCGCGACTCGAAGCTTAAAGGTCGTGATCTGAACGTGGCTTTTTGACTCCAGCGCTGTCCTCCAGACAGTCTCGTCCCTTCACCTGATGAAGGCCGCTTGTGTTGTGGCCGAAACGTCGTGAGAATATTAATGTGTTATTTAATTTTATCAATTTATTATTTTATTCTAATTCTACATGACTTTACCGAAAGAACCAAAGAAGATGAATTCTTGCAGTCACGAAAGCTTTTAATCGAAATTTAACCGCCTCTACGGAGAGGGATTCCACACAACCTGAAGATCATTCAACAGACTCCGGGATAAGAAGGCTCAACTAATCGAGTCTCTCACCTTTCTGAAGAGATGCTGCGACTCTAAGCTTAAAGGTCGTGATCTGAACGTGGCTTTTTCACTCCAGCGCTGTCCTCCAGACAGCCTCGTCCCTTCACCTGATGAAGGCCGCTTGTGTTGTGGCCTAAACGTCGTGAGAATATTATTGTGTTATTTTACTTTATCAATTTATTATTTTATTCTCATTCTACGTGACTTTACCGAAAGAACCAAAGAACATGAATCCTTGCAGTCACGAAAGCTTTAAATCGAAATTTAACCGCCTCTACGGAGAGGGATTCCACACAACCTTAAGACCATTCAACAGACTCCGGGATAAGAAGGCTCAACTAATCGAGTCTCTCACCTTTCTGAAGAGATGCCGCGACTCTAAGCTTAAAGGTCGTGATCTGAACGTGGCTTTTTCACTCCAGCGCTGTCCTCCAGACAGTCTCGTCCCTTCACCTGATGAAGGCCGCTTGTGTTTTGGCCGAATCGTCGTGAGAATACTATTGTGTTATTTTATTTTATCAATTTATTTTTTTATTCTCATTCTACGTGACTTTACCGAAAGAACCAAAGAACATGAATACCTGCAGTCACGAAAGCTTTAAATCAAAATTTAACTGCCTCTACGGAGAGGGATTCCACACATCCTTAAGACCATTCAACAGACTCCGGGATAAGAAGGCTCAACTAATCGTGTCTCTCACCTTTCTGAAGAGATGCCGCGACTCGAAGCTTAAAGGTCGTGATCTGAACGTGGCTTTTTAACTCCAGCGCTGTCCTCCAGACAGTTTCGTCCCTTTACCTGATGAAGGCCGCTTGTGTTGTGGCTGAAACGTCGTGAGAATATTATTGTGTTATTTTATTTTATGAATTTATTATTTTATTATCATTCTATGTGACTTTACCGAAAGAACCAAAGAAGATGAATCCTTGCACTCACGCAAGCTTTAAATCGAAATTTAACTGCCTCTACAGAGAGGGATTCCACACAACCTTAAGATCATTCAACAGACTCCGGGATAAGAAGGCTCAACTAATCGAGTCTCTCACCTTTCTGAAGAGATGTCGCGACTCTATGCTTAAAGGTCGTGATCTGAACGTGGCTTTTTCACTCCAGCGCTGTCCTCCATACAGTCTCGTCCCTTCACCTGATGAAGGCCGCTTGTGTTGTGGCCTAAACGTCGTGAGAATATTATTGTGTTATTTTATTTTATCAATTTATTATTTCATTCTCATTCTATGTGACTTTACCGAAAGAACCAAAGAAGATGAATCCTTGCACTCACGCAAGCTTTAAATTGAAATTTAACTGCCTCTGCGGAGAGGGATTCCACACAACCTTAAGATCATTCAACAGACTCCGGGATAAGAAGGCTCAACTAATCGTGTCTCTCACCTTTCTGAAGAAATGCCGCGACTCTTTCCTTAAAGGTCGTGATCTGAACGTGGCTTTTTCACTCCAGCACTGTCCTCCAGATAGTCTCTTCCCTTCACCTGATGAAGGCCACTTGTGTTGTGGCCGAAACGTCGTGAGAGTATTATTGTGTTATTTTATTTTATCAATTTATTATTTTATTCTCATTCTACGTGACTTTACCGAAAGAACCAAAGAAGATGAATCCTTGCAGTCACGAAAGCTTTAAATCGAAATTTAACTGCCTCTATGGAGAGGGATTTCACACAACCTTAAGATCATTCAACAGACTCCGGGATAAGAAGGCTCAACTAATTGTGTCTCTCACCTTTCTGAAGAGAACCCGCGACTCTATGCTTAAAGGTCGTGATCTGAACGTGGCTTTTTCACTCCAGCGCTGTCCTCTAGAGAGTCTCGTCCCTTCACCTGATGAAGGCCGCTTGTGTTGTGGCCGAAACGTCGTGAGAATATTATTGTGTTATTTTATTTTATCAATTTATTATTTTATTCTCATTCTACGTGACTTTACCGAAAGAACCAAAGAACATGAATCCTTTCAGTCACGAAAGCTTTAAATCGAAATTTAACCGCCTCTACGGAGAGGGATTCCACACAACCTTAAGACCATTCAACAGACTCCGGGATAAGAAGGCTCAACTAATTGAGTCTCTCACCTTTCTGAAGAGATGCTGCAACTCTAAGCTTAAAGGTCGTGATCTGAACGTGGCTTTTTGACTCCAGCGCTGTCCTCCAGACAGTCTCGTCCCTTCACCTGATGAAGGCCGCTTGTGTTGTGGCCGAAACGTCGTGAGAATATTAATGTATTATTTAATTTTATCAATTTATTATTTCATTCTCATTCTATGTGACTTTACCGAAAGAACCAAAGAAGATGAATCCTTGCACTCACACAAGCTTTAAATTGAAATTTAACTGCCTCTACGGAGAGGGATTCCACACAACTTTAAGATCATTCAACAGACTCCGGGATAAGAAGGCTCAACTAATCGAGTCTCTCACCTTTCTGAAGAGATGCCGCGACTCTAAGCTTAAAGGTCGCCATCTGAACGTGGCTTTTTCACTCCAGCGCTGTCCTCCAGACAGCCTCGTCCCTTCACCTGATGAAGGCCGCTTGTGTTGTGGCCTAAACGTCGTGAGAATATTATTGTGTTATTTTATTTTATCAATTTATTATTTTATTCTCATTCTACGTGACTTTACCGAAAGAACCAAAGAACATGAATACCTGCAGTCACGAAAGCTTTAAATCAAAATTTAACTGCCTCTACGGAGAGGGATTCCACACATCCTTAAGACCATTCAACAGACTCCAGGATAAGAAGGCTCAACTAATCGAGTCTCTCACCTTTCTGAAGAGACGCCGCGACTCGAAGCTTGAAGGTCGTGATCTGAACGTGGCTTTTTCACTCCAGCGCTGTCCTACAGACAGTCTCGTCCCTTCACCTGATGAAGGCCGCTTGTGTTGTGGCTGAAACGTCGTGAGAATATTATTGTGTTATTTTATTTTATCAATTTATTATTTTATTATCATTCTATGTGACTTTACCGAAAGAACCAAAGAAGATGAATCCTTGCACTCACGCAAGCTTTAAATCGAAATTTAACTGCCTCTATGGAGAGGGATTCCACACAACCTTAAGATCATTCAACAGACTCCGGGATAAGAATGCTCAACTAATCGAGTCTCTCACCTTTCTGAAGAGATGCCGCGACTCTATGCTTAAAGGTCGTGATCTGAACGTGGCTTTTTCACTCCAGCGCTGTCCTCCATACAGTCTCGTCCATTCACCTGATGAAGGCCGCTTGTGTTGTGGCTGAAACGTCGTGAGAATATTATTGTGTTATTTTATTTTATCAATTTATTATTTCATTCTCATTCTATGTGACTTTACCGAAAGAACCAAAGAAGATGAATCCTTGCACTCACGCAAGCTTTAAATTGAAATTTAACTGCCTCTACGGAGAGGGATTCCACACAACCTTAGGATCATTCAACAGACTTTGGGATAAGAAGGCTCAACTAATCGTGTCTCTCACCTTTCTGAAGAGATGCCGCGACTCTATGCTTAAAGGTCGTGATCTGAACGTGGCTTTTTCACTCCAGCGCTGTCCTCCAGATAGTCTCTTCCCTTCACCTGATGAAGGCCACTTGTGTTGTGGCCGAAACGTCGTGAGAATATTATTGTGTTATTTTATTTTATCAATTTATAATTTTATTCTCATTCTACGTGACTTTACCGAAAGAACCAAAGAACATGAATCCTTTCAGTCACGAAAGATTTAAATCGAAATTTAACCGCCTCTACGGAGAGGGATTCCACACAACCTTAAGATCATTAAACAGACTCCGGGATAAGAAGGTTCAACTAATTGAGTCTCTCACCTTTCTGAAGAGATGCCGCAACTCTAAGCTTAAAGGTCGTGATCTGAACGTGGCTTTTTGACTCCAGCGCTGTCCTCCAGACAGTCTCGTCCCTTCACCTGATGAAGGCCGCTTGTGTTGTGGCCGAAACGTCGTGAGAATATTAATGTGTTATTTAATTTTATCAATTTATTATTTTATTCTAATTCTACATGACTTTACCGAAAGAACCAAAGAAGATGAATTCTTGCAGTCACGAAAGCTTTTAATCGAAATTTAACCGCCTCTACGGAGAGGGATTCCACACAACCTTAAGATCATTCAACAGACTCCGGGATAAGAAGGCTCAACTAATCGAGTCTCTCACCTTTCTGAAGAGATGCCGCGACTCTATGCTTAAAGGTCGTGATCTGAACGTGGCTTTTTCACTCCAGCGCTGTCCTCCATACAGTCTCGTCCCTTCACCTGATGAAGGCCGCTTGTGTTGTGGCCTAAACGTCGTGAGAATATTATTGTGTTATTTTATTTTATCAATTTATTATTTCATTCTCATTCTATGTGACTTTACCGAAAGAACCAAAGAAGATGAATCCTTGCACTCACGCAAGCTTTAAATTGAAATTTAACTGCCTCTACGGAGAGGGATTCCACACAACCTTAAGATCATTCAACAGACTCCGGGATAAGAAGGCTCAACTAATCGTGTCTCTCACCTTTCTGAAGAGATGCCGCGACTCTTTCCTTAAAGGTCGTGATCTGAACGTGGCTTTTTCACTCCAGCGCTGTCCTCCAGATAGTCTCTTCCCTTCACCTGATGAAGGCCACTTGTGTTGTGGCCGAAACGTCGTGAGAATATTATTGTGTTATTTTATTATATCAATTTATTATTTTATTCTCATTCTACGTGACTTTACCGAAAGAACCAAAGAAGATGAATCCTTGCACTCACGCAAGTTTTAAATCGAAATTTAACTGCCTCTATGGAGAGGGATTCCACACAACCTTAAGATCATTCAACAGACTCCGGGATAAGAAGGTTCAACTAATTGTGTCTCTCACCTTTCTGAAGAGAACCCGCGACTCTATGCTTAAAGGTCGTGATCTGAATGTGGCTTTTTCACTCCAGCGCTGTCCTCTAGACAGTCTCGTCCCTTCACCTGATGAAGGCCGCTTGTGTTGTGGCCGAAACGTCGTGAGAATATTATTGTGTTATTTTATTTTATCAATTTATTATTTTATTCTCATTCTACATGACTTTACCGAAAGAACCAAAGAACATGAATCCTTTCAGTCACGAAAGCTTTAAATCGAAATTTAACCGCCTCTACGGAGAGGGATTCCACACAACCTTAAGACCATTCAACAGACTCCGGGATAAGAAGGCTCAACTAATTGAGTCTCTCACCTTTCTGAAGAGATGCTGCAACTCTAAGCTTAAAGGTCGTGATCTGAACGTGGCTTTTTCACTCCAGCGCTGTCCTCCAGATAGTCTCTTCCCTTCACCTGATGAAGGCCACTTGTGTTGTGGCCGAAACGTCGTGAGAATATTATTGTGTTATTTTATTTTATCAATTTATTATTTTATTCTCATTCTACGTGACTTTACCGAAAGAACCAAAGAAGATGAATCCTTGCACTCACGCAAGCTTTAAATCGAAATTTAACTGCCTCTACGGAGAGGGATTCCACACAACCTTAAGATCATTCAACAGACTCCGGGATAAGAAGGCTCAACTAATCGTGTCTCTCACCTTTCTGAAGAGAACCCGCGACTCTATGCTTAAAGGTCGTGATCTGAACGTGTTTTTTTCACTCCAGCGCTGTCCTCTAGACAGTCTCGTCCCTTCACCTGATGAAGGCCGCTTGTGTTGTGGCCGAAACGTCGTGAGAATATTATTGTGTTATTTTATTTTATCAATTTATTATTTTATTCTCATTCTACGTGACTTTACCGAAAGAACCAAAGAACATGAATCCTTTCAGTCACGAAAGCTTTAAAGCGAAATTTAACCGCCTCTACGGAGAGGGATTCCACACAATCTTAAGACCATTCAACAGACTCCGGGATAAGAAGGCTCAACTAATTGAGTCTCTCACCTTTCTGAAGAGATGCCGCAACTCTAAGCTTAAAGGTCGTGATCTGAATGTGGCTTTTTGACTCCAGCGCTGTCCTCCAGACAGTCTCGTCCCTTCACCTGATGAAGGCCGCTTGTGTTGTGGCCGAAACGTCGTGAGAATATTAATGTGTTGTTTAATTTTATCAATTTATTATTTTATTCTAATTCTACATGACTTTACCGAAAGAACCAAAGAAGATGAATCCTTGCAGTCACGAAAGCATTTTAATCGAAATTTAACCGCCTCTGCGGAGAGAGATTCCACACAACCTTAAGATCATTCAACAGACTCCGGGATAAGAAGGCTCAACTAATCGAGTCTCTCACCTTTCTGAAGAGATGCCGCGACTCTAAGCTTAAAGGTCGTGATCTGAACGTGGCTTTTTCACTCCAGCGCTGTCCTCCATACAGTCTCGTCCCTTCACCTGATGAAGGCCGCTTGTGTTGTGGCCGAAACGTCGTGAGAATATTAATGTATTATTTAATTTTATCAATTTATTATTTCATTCTCATTCTATGTGACTTTACCGAAAGAACCAAAGAAGATGAATCCTTGCACTCACACAAGCTTTAAATTGAAATTTAACTGCCTCTACGGAGAGGGATTCCACACAACTTTAAGATCATTCAACAGACTCCGGGATAAGAAGGCTCAACTAATCGAGTCTCTCACCTTTCTGAAGAGATGCCGCGACTCTAAGCTTAAAGGTCGCCATCTGAACGTGGCTTTTTCACTCCAGCGCTGTCCTCCAGACAGCCTCGTCCCTTCACCTGATGAAGGCCGCTTGTGTTGTGGCCTAAACGTCGTGAGAATATTATTGTGTTATTTTATTTTATCAATTTATTATTTTATTCTCATTCTACGTGACTTTACCGAAAGAACCAAAGAACATGAATACCTGCAGTCACGAAAGCTTTAAATCAAAATTTAACTGCCTCTACGGAGAGGGATTCCACACATCCTTAAGACCATTCAACAGACTCCAGGATAAGAAGGCTCAACTAATCGAGTCTCTCACCTTTCTGAAGAGACGCCGCGACTCGAAGCTTGAAGGTCGTGATCTGAACGTGGCTTTTTCACTCCAGCGCTGTCCTACAGACAGTCTCGTCCCTTCACCTGATGAAGGCCGCTTGTGTTGTGGCTGAAACGTCGTGAGAATATTATTGTGTTATTTTATTTTATCAATTTATTATTTTATTATCATTCTATGTGACTTTACCGAAAGAACCAAAGAAGATGAATCCTTGCACTCACGCAAGCTTTAAATCGAAATTTAACTGCCTCTATGGAGAGGGATTCCACACAACCTTAAGATCATTCAACAGACTCCGGGATAAGAATGCTCAACTAATCGAGTCTCTCACCTTTCTGAAGAGATGCCGCGACTCTATGCTTAAAGGTCGTGATCTGAACGTGGCTTTTTCACTCCAGCGCTGTCCTCCATACAGTCTCGTCCCTTCACCTGATGAAGGCCACTTGTGTTGTGGCCGAAACGTCGTGAGAATATTATTGTGTTATTTTATTATATCAATTTATTATTTTATTCTCATTCTACGTGACTTTACCGAAAGAACCAAAGAAGATGAATCCTTGCACTCACGCAAGTTTTAAATCGAAATTTAACTGCCTCTATGGAGAGGGATTCCACACAACCTTAAGATCATTCAACAGACTCCGGGATAAGAAGGTTCAACTAATTGTGTCTCTCACCTTTCTGAAGAGAACCCGCGACTCTATGCTTAAAGGTCGTGATCTGAATGTGGCTTTTTCACTCCAGCGCTGTCCTCTAGACAGTCTCGTCCCTTCACCTGATGAAGGCCGCTTGTGTTGTGGCCGAAACGTCGTGAGAATATTATTGTGTTATTTTATTTTATCAATTTATTATTTTATTCTCATTCTACATGACTTTACCGAAAGAACCAAAGAACATGAATCCTTTCAGTCACGAAAGCTTTAAATCGAAATTTAACCGCCTCTACGGAGAGGGATTCCACACAACCTTAAGACCATTCAACAGACTCCGGGATAAGAAGGCTCAACTAATTGAGTCTCTCACCTTTCTGAAGAGATGCTGCAACTCTAAGCTTAAAGGTCGTGATCTGAACGTGGCTTTTTCACTCCAGCGCTGTCCTCCAGATAGTCTCTTCCCTTCACCTGATGAAGGCCACTTGTGTTGTGGCCGAAACGTCGTGAGAATATTATTGTGTTATTTTATTTTATCAATTTATTATTTTATTCTCATTCTACGTGACTTTACCGAAAGAACCAAAGAAGATGAATCCTTGCACTCACGCAAGCTTTAAATCGAAATTTAACTGCCTCTACGGAGAGGGATTCCACACAACCTTAAGATCATTCAACAGACTCCGGGATAAGAAGGCTCAACTAATCGTGTCTCTCACCTTTCTGAAGAGAACCCGCGACTCTATGCTTAAAGGTCGTGATCTGAACGTGTTTTTTTCACTCGAGCGCTGTCCTCTAGACAGTCTCGTCCCTTCACCTGATGAAGGCCGCTTGTGTTGTGGCCGAAACGTCGTGAGAATATTATTGTGTTATTTTATTTTATCAATTTATTATTTTATTCTCATTCTACGTGACTTTACCGAAAGAACCAAAGAACATGAATCCTTTCAGTCACGAAAGCTTTAAAGCGAAATTTAACCGCCTCTACGGAGAGGGATTCCACACAATCTTAAGACCATTCAACAGACTCCGGGATAAGAAGGCTCAACTAATTGAGTCTCTCACCTTTCTGAAGAGATGCCGCAACTCTAAGCTTAAAGGTCGTGATCTGAATGTGGCTTTTTGACTCCAGCGCTGTCCTCCAGACAGTCTCGTCCCTTCACCTGATGAAGGCCGCTTGTGTTGTGGCCGAAACGTCGTGAGAATATTAATGTGTTGTTTAATTTTATCAATTTATTATTTTATTCTAATTCTACATGACTTTACCGAAAGAACCAAAGAAGATGAATCCTTGCAGTCACGAAAGCATTTTAATCGAAATTTAACCGCCTCTGCGGAGAGAGATTCCACACAACCTTAAGATCATTCAACAGACTCCGGGATAAGAAGGCTCAACTAATCGAGTCTCTCACCTTTCTGAAGAGATGCCGCGACTCTAAGCTTAAAGGTCGTGATCTGAACGTGGCTTTTTCACTCCAGCGCTGTCCTCCATACAGTCTCGTCCCTTCACCTGATGAAGGCCGCTTGTGTTGTGGCGAAACGTCGTGAGAATATTATTGTGTTATTTTATTTTATCAATTTATTATTTCATTCTAATTCTATGTGACTTTACCGAAAGAACCAAAGAAGATGAATCCTTGCACTCACGCAAGCTTTAAATTGAAATTTAACTGCCTCTACGGAGAGGGATTCCACACAACCTTAGGATCATTCAACAGACTTTGGGATAAGAAGGCTCAACTAATCGTGTCTCTCACTTTTCTGAAGAGATGCCGCGACTCTATGCTTAAAGGTCGTGATCTGACCGTGGCTTTTTCACTCCAGCGCTGTCCTCCAGATAGTCTCTTCCCTTCACCTGATGAAGGCCACTTGTGTTGTGGCCGAAACGTCGTGAGAATATTATTGTGTTATTTTATTTTATCAATTTATTATTTTATTCTCATTCTACGTGACTTTACCGAAAGAACCAAAGAACATGAATTATTGCACTCACGCAAGCTTTAAATCGAAATTTAACTGCCTCTACGGAGAGGGATTCCACACAACCTTAAGATCATTCAACAGACTCCGGGATAAGAAGGCTCAACGAATCGTGTCTCTCACCTTTCTGAAGAGAAGCCGCGAATCTATGCTTAAAGGTCGTGATCTGAACGTGGCTTTTTCACTCCAGCGCTGTCCTCCAGACAGTCTCGTCCCTTCACCTGATGAAGGCCGCTTGTGTTGTGGCCGAAACGTCGTGAGAATATTATTGTGTTATTTTATTTTATCAATTTATTATTTTATTCTCATTCTACGTGACTTTACCGAAAGAACCAAAGAACATGAATCCTTTCAGTCACGAAAGCTTTAAATCGAAATTTAACCGCCTCTACGGAGAGGGATTCCACACAACCTTAAGATCATTCAACAGACTCCGGGATAAGAAGGCTCAACTAATTGAGTCTCTCACCTTTCTGAAGAGATGCCGCAACTCTAAGCTTAAAGGTCGTGATCTGAACGTGGTTTTTTGACTCCAGCGCTGTCCTCCAGACAGTCTCGTCAATTCACCTGATGAAGGCCGCTTGTGTTGTGGCCGAAACGTCGTGAGAATATTAATGTGTTATTTAATTTTATCAATTTATTATTTTATTCTAATTCTACATGACTTTACCGAAAGAACCAAAGAAGATGAATCCTTGCAGTCACGAAAGCTTTTAATCGAAATTTAACCGCCTCTACGGAGAGGGATTCCACACAACCTTAAGATCATTCAACAGACTCCGGGATAAGAAGGCTCAACTAATCGAGTCTCTCACCTTTCTGAAGAGATGCCGCGACTCTAAGCTTAAAGGTCGTGATCTGAACGTGGCTTTTTCACTCCAGCGCTGTCCTCCAGACAGTCTCGTCTCTTCACCTGATGAAGGCCCCTTGTGTTGTGGCCGAAACGTCGTGAGAATATTATTGTGTTATTTCATTTTATCAATTTATTATTTTATTCTCATTCTACGTGACTTTACCGAAAGAACCAAAGAAGATGAATCCTTGCAGTCACGCAAGCTTTAAATCGAAATCTAACCGCATATACGGAGAGGGATTCCACACAACCTTAAGACCATTCAAGAGACTCCGGGATAAGAAGGCTCACCTAATCGAGTCTCTCACCTTTCTGAAGAGATGCCGCGACTCTATGCTTAAAGGTCGTGATCTGAACGTGGCTTTTTCACTCCAGCACTGTCCTACAGACAGTCTCGTCCCTTCACCTGATGAAGGCCGCTTGTGTTGTGGCCGAAACGTCGTGAGAATATTATTGTGTTATTTTATTTTATCAATTTATTATTTTATTCTCATTCTACGTGACTTTACCGAAAGAACCAAAGAACATGAATACCTGCAGTCACGAAAGCTTTAAATCAAAATTTAACTGCCTCTACGGAGAGGGATTCCACACATCCTTAAGACCATTCAACAGACTCCGGGATAAGAAGGCTCAACTAATCGAGTCTCTCACCTTTCTGAAGAGATGCCGCGACTCGAAGCTTGAAGGTCGTGATCTGAACGTGGCTTTTTCACTCCAGCGCTGTCTTCCAGACAGTCTCGTCCCTTCACCTGATGAAGGTCGCTTGTGTTGTGGCTGAAACGTCGTGAGAATATTATTGTGTTATTTTATTTTATCAATTTATTATTTTATTATCATTCTATGTGACTTTACCGAAAGAACCAAAGAAGATGAATCCTTGCACTCACGCAAGCTTTAAATCGAAATTTAACTGCCTCTACAGAGAGGGATTCCACACAACCTTAAGATCATTCAACAGACTCCGGGATAAGAAGGCTCAACTAATCGAGTCTCTCACCTTTCTGAAGAGATGCCGCGACTCTATGCTTAAAGGTCGTGATCTGAACGTGGCTTTTTCACTCCAGCGCTGTCCTCCATACAGTCTCATCCCTTCACCTGATGAAGGCTGCTTGTGTTGTGGCCTAAACGTCGTGAGAATATTATTGTGTTATTTTATTTGATCAATTTATTATTTCATTCTCATTCTATGTGACTTTACCGAAAGAACCAAAGAAGATGAATCCTTGCACTCACGCAAGCTTTAAATTGAAATTTAACTGCCTCTACGGAGAGGGATTCCACACAACCTTAAGATCATTCAGCAGACTCCGGGATAAGAAGGCTCAACTAATCGTGTCTCTCACCTTTCTGAAGAGATGCCGCGACTCTTTCCTTAAAGGTCGTGATCTGAACGTGGCTTTTTCACTCCAGCGCTGTCCTCCAGATAGTCTCTTCCCTTCACCTGATGAAGGCCACTTGTGTTGTGGCCGAAACGTCGTGAGAATATTATTGTGTTATTTTATTTTATCAATTTATTATTTTATTCTCATTCTACATGACTTTACCGAAAGAACCAAAGAAGATGAATCCTTGCGCTCACGCAAGTTTTAAATCGAAATTTAACTGCCTCTATGGAGAGGGATTCCACACAACCTTAAGATCATTCAACAGACTCCGGGATAAGAAGGCTCAACTAATTGTGTCTCTCACCTTTCTGAAGAGAACCCGCGAATCTATGCTTAAAGGTCGTGATCTGAACGTGGCTTTTTCACTCCAGCGCTGTCCTCTAGACAGTCTCGTCCCTTCACCTGATGAAGGCCGCTTGTGTTGTGGCCGAAACGTCGTGAGAATATTATTGTGTTATTTTATTTTATCAATTTATTATTTTATTCTCATTCTACGTGACTTTACCGAAAGAACCAAAGAACATGAATCCTTTCAGTCACGAAAGCTTTAAATCGAAATTTAACCGCCTCTACGGAGAGGGATTCCACACAACCTTAAGACCATTCAACAGACTCCGGGATAGGAAGGCTCAACTAATTGAGTCTCTCACCTTTCTGAAGAGATGCTGCAACTCTAAGCTTAAAGGTCGTGATCTGAACGTGGCTTTTTGACTCCAGCGCTGTCCTCCAGACAGTCTCGTCCCTTCACCTGATGAAGGCCGCTTGTGTTGTGGCCGAAACGTCGTGAGAATATTAATGTGTTATTTAATTTTATCAATTTATTATTTTATTCTAATTCAACATGACTTTACCGAAAGAACCAAAGAAGATGAATTCTTGCAGTCACGAAAGCTTTTAATCGAAATTTAACCGCCTCTACGGAGAGAGATTCCACACAACCTTGAGATCATTCAACAGACTCCGGGATAAGAAGGTTCAACTAATCGAGTCTCTCACCTTTCTGAAGAGATGCCGCGACTCTAAGCTTAAAGGTCGTGATCTGAACGTGGCTTTTTCACTCCTGCGCTGTCCTCCATACAGACTCGTCACTTCACCTGATGAAGGCCGCTTGTGTTGTGGCCGAAACGTCGTGAGAATATTATTGTGTTATTTTATTTTATCAATTTATTATTTCATTCTCATTCTATGTTACTTTACCGAAAGAACCAAAGAAGATGAATCCTTGCACTCACGCAAGCTTTAAATTGAAATTTAACTGCCTCTACGGAGAGGGATTCCACACAACCTTAGCATCATTCAACAGACTTTGGGATAAGAAGGCTCAACTAATCGTGTCTCTCACCTTTCTGAAGAGATGCCGCGACTCTATGCTTAAAGGTCGTGATCTAAACGTGGCTTTTTCACTCCAGCGCTGTCCTCCAGATAGTCTCTTCCCTTCACCTGATGAAGGCCACTTGTGTTGTGGCCAAAACGTTGTGAGAATATTATTGTGTTATTTTATTTTATCAATTTATTATTTTATTCTCATTCTACATGACTTTACGGAAAGAACCAAAGAAGATGAATCCTTGCACTCACGCAAGCTTTAAATCGAAATTTAACTGCCTCTACGGAGAGGGATTCCACACAACCTTAAGATCATTCAACAGACTCCGGGATAAGAAGGCTCAACTAATCGTGTCTCTCACCTTTCTGAAGAGATGCCGCGACTCTATGCTTAAAGGTCGTGATCTGAACGTGGCTTTTTCACTCCAGCGCTGTCCTCCAGATAGTCTCTTCCCTTCACCTGATGAAGGCCACTTGTGTTTTGGCCGAAACGTCGTGAGAATATTATTGTGTTATTTTATTTTATCAATTTATTATTTTATTCTCATTCTACGTGACTTTACCGAAAGAACCAAAGAAGATGAATCCTTGTACTCACGCAAGCTTTAAATCGAAATTTAACTGCCTCTATGGAGAGGGATTCCACACAACCTTAAGATCATTCAACAGACTCCGGGATAAGAAGGCTCAACTAATCGTGTCTCTCACCTTTCTGAAGAGAACCCGCGACTCTATGCTTAAAGGTCGTGATCTGAACGTGGCTTTTTCACTCCAGCGCTGTCCTCTAGACAGTCTCGTCCCTTCACCTGATGAAGGCCGCTTGTGTTGTGGCCGAAACGTCGTGAGAATATTATTGTGTTATTTTATTTTATCAATCTATTATTTTATTCTCATTCTACGTGACTTTACCGAAAGAACCAAAGAACATGAATCCTTTCAGTCACGAAAGCTTTAAATCGAAATTTAACCTCCTCTACGGAGAGGGATTCCACACAACCTTAAGACCATTCAACAGACTCCGGGATAAGAAGGCTCAACTAATTGAGTCTCTCACCTTTCTGAAGAGATGCCGCAACTCTAAGCTTAAAGGTCGTGATCTGAATGTGGCTTTTTGACTCCAGCGCTGTCCTCCAGACAGTCTCGTCCCTTTACCTGATGAAGGCCGCTTGTGTTGTGGCCGAAACGTCGTGAGAATATTAATGTGTTATTTAATTTTATCAATTTATCATTTTATTATAATTCTACATGACTTTACCGAAAGAACCAAAGAAGATGAATCCTTGCAGTCACGAAAGCTTTTAATCGAAATTTAACCGCCTCTACGGAGAGAGATTCCACAAAACCTTAAGATCATTCAACAGACTCCGGGATAAGAAGGCTCAACTAATCGAGTCTCTCACCTTTCTGAAGAGATGCCGCGACTCTAAGCTTAAAGGTCGTGATCTGAACGTGGCTTTTTCACTCCAGCGCTGTCCTCCATACAGTCTCGTCCCTTTACCTGATGAAGGCCGCTTGTGTTGTGGCCGAAACGTCGTGAGAATATTATTGTGTTATTTTATTTTATCAATTTATTATTTCATTCTAATTCTATGTGACTTTACCGAAAGAACCAAAGAAGATGAATCCTTGCACTCACGCAAGCTTTAAATTAAATTTAACTGCCTCTACGGAGAGGGATTCCACACAACCTTAAGATCATTCAACAGACTCCGGGATAAGAAGGCTCAACTAATCGTGTCTCTCACCTTTCTGAAGAGAAGCCGCGAATCTATGCTTAAAGGTCGTGATCTGAACGTGGCTTTTTCACTCCAGCGCTGTCCTCCAGACAGTCTCGTCCCTTCACCTGATGAAGGCCGATTGTGTTGTGGCCGAAACGTCGTGAGAATATTATTGTGTTATTTTATTTTATCAATTTATTATTTTATTCTCATTCTACGTGACTTTACCGAAAGAACCAAAGCACATGAATCCTTTCAGTCACGAAAGCTTTAAATCGAAATTTAACCGCCATCTACGGAGAGGGATTCCACACAACCTTAAGATCATTCAACAGACTCCCTGATAAGAAGGCTCAACTAATTGAGTCTCTCACCTTTCTGAAGAGATGCCGCAACTCTAAGCTTAAAGGTCGTGATCTGAACGTGTTTTTTTGACTCCAGCGCTGTCCTCCAGACAGTCTCGTCCCTTCACCTGATGAAGGCCGCTTGTGTTGTGGCCGAAACGTCGTGAGAATATTAATGTGTTATTTAATTTTATCAATTTATTATTTTATTCTAATTCTACATGACTTTACCGAAAGAACCAAAGAAGATGAATCCTTGCAGTCACGAAAGCTTTTAATCGAAATTTAACCGCCTCTACGGAGAGGGATTCCACACAACCTTAAGATCATTCAACAGACTCCGGGATAAGAAGGCTCAACTAATCGAGTCTCTCACCTTTCTGAAGAGATGCCGCGACTCTAAGCTTAAAGGTCGTGATCTGAACGTGGCTTTTTCACTCCAGCGCTGTCCTCCAGACAGTCTCGTCTCTTCACCTGATGAAGGCCTCTTGTGTTGTGGCCGAAACGTCTTGAGAATATTATTGTGTTATTTCATTTTATCAATTTATTATTTTATTCTCATTCTACGTGACTTTACCGACAGAACCAAAGAAGATGAATCCTTGCAGTCACGCAAGCTTTAAATCGAAATTTAACCGCATATACGGAGAGGGATTCACACAACCTTAAGACCATTCAACAGACTCCGGGATAAGAAGGCTCAACTAATCGAGTCTCTCACCTTTCTGAAGAGATGCCGCGACTCTATGCTTAAAGGTCGTGATCTGAACGTGGCTTTTTCACTCCAGCGCTGTCCTCCAGACAGTCTCGTCCCTTCACCTGATGAAGGCCGCTTGTGTTGTGGCCTAAACGTCGTGAGAATATTATTGTGTTATTTTATTTTATCAATTTATTATTTTATTCTCATTCTACGTGACTTTACCGAAAGAACCAAAAAACATGAATACCTGCAGTCACGAAAGCTTTAAATCAAAATTTAACTGCCTCTACGGAGAGGGATTCCACACATCCTTAAGACCATTCAACAGACTCCGGGATAAGAAGGCTCAACTAATCGAGTCTCTCACCTTTCTGAAGAGATGCCGCGACTCGAAGCTTGAAGGTCGTGATCTGAACGTCGCTTTTTCACTCCAGCGCTGTCCTCCAGACAGTCTCGTCCCTTCACCTGATGAAGGCCGCTTGTGTTGTGGCCGAAACGTCGTGAGAATATTATTGTGTTATTTTATTTTATCAATTTATTATTTTATTATCATTCTATGTGACTTTACCGAAAGAACCAAAGAAGATGAATCCTTGCACTCACGCAAGCTTTAAATCGAAATTTAACTGCCTCTACAGAGAGGGATTCCACACAACCTTAAGATCATTCAACAGACTCCGGGATAAGAAGGCTCAACTAATCGAGTCTCTCACCTTTCTGAAGAGATGCCGCGACTCTATGCTTAAAGGTCGTGATCTGAACGTGGCTTTTTCACTCCAGCGCTGTCCTCCATACAGTCTCGTCCCTTCACCTGATGAAGGCCGCTTGTGTTGTGGCCTAAACGTCGTGAGAATATTATTGTGTTATTTTATTTTATCAATTTATTATTTCATTCTCATTCTATGTGACTTTACCGAAAGAACCAAAGAAGATGAATCCTTGCACTCACGCAAGCTTTAAATTGAAATTTAACTGCCTCTACGGAGAGGGATTCCACACAACCTTAAGATCATTCAACAGACTCCGGGATAAGAAGGCTCAACTAATCGTGTCTCTCACCTTTCTGAAGAGATGCCGCGACTCTTTCCTTAAAGGTCGTGATCTGAACGTGGCTTTTTCACTCCAGCGCTGTCCTCCAGATAGTCTCTTCCCTTCACCTGATGAAGGCCACTTGTGTTGTGGCCGAAACGTCGTGAGAATATTATTGTGTTATTTTATTTGATCAATTTATTATTTTATTCTCATTCTACGTGACTTTACCGAAAGAACCAAAGAAGATGAATCCTTGCACTCACGCAAGTTTTAAATCGAAATTTAACTGCCTCTATGGAGAGGGATTCCACACAACCTTAAGATCATTCAACAGACTCCGGGATAAGAAGGCTCAACTAATTGTGTCTCTCACCTTTCTGAAGAGAACCCGCGACTCTATGCTTAAACGTCGTGATCTGAACGTGGCTTTTTCACTCCAGCGCTGTCCTCTAGACAGTCTCGTCCCTTCACCTGATGAAGGCCGCTTGTGTTGTGGCCGAAACGTCGTGAGAATATTATTGTGTTATTTTATTTTATCAATTTATTATTTTATTCTCATTCTACGTGACTTTACCGAAAGAACCAAAGAACATGAATCCTTTCGGTCACGAAAGCTTTAAATCGAAATTTAACCGCCTCTACGGAGAGGGATTCCACACAACCTTAAGACCATTCAACGGACTCCGGGATAAGAAGGCTCAACTAATTGAGTCTCTCACCTTTCTGAAGAGATGCTGCAACTCTAAGCTTAAAGGTCGTGATCTGAACGTGGCTTTTTGACTCCAGCGCTGTCCTCCAGACAGTCTCGTCCCTTCACCTGATGAAGGCCGCTTGTGTTGTGGCCGAAACGTCGTGAGAATATTAATGTGTTATTTAATTTTATCAATTTATTATTTTATTCTAATTCTACATGACTTTACCGAAAGAACCAAAGAAGATGAATCCTTGCAGTCACGAAAGCTTTTAATCGAAATTTAACCGCCTCTACGGAGAGAGATTCCACACAACCTTAAGATCATTCAACAGACTGCGAGATAAGAAGGTTCAACTAATCGAGTCTCTCACCTTTCTGAAGAGATGCCGCGACTCTAAGCTTAAAGGTCGTGATCTGAACGTGGCTTTTTCACTCCTGCGCTGTCCTCCATACAGTCTCGTCCCTTCACCTGATGAAGGCCGCTTGTGTTGTGGCCGAAACGTCGTGATAATATTATTGAGTTATTTTATTTTATCAATTTATTATTTCATTCTCATTCTATGTGACTTTACTGAAAGAACCAAAGAAGATGAATCCTTGCACTCACGCAAGCTTTAAATTGAAATTTAACTGCCTCTACGGAGAGGGATTCCACACAACCTTAGGATCATTCAACAGACTTTGGGATAAGAAGGCTCAACTAATCGTGTCTCTCACCTTTCTGAAGAGATGCCGCGACTCTATGCTTAAAGGTCGTGATCTGAACGTGGCTTTTTCACTCCAGCGCTGTCCTCCAGATAGTCTCTTCCCTTCACCTGATGAAGGCCGCTTGTGTTGTGGCCGAAACGTCTTGAGAATATTATTGTGTTATTTTATTTTATCAATTTATTATTTTATTCTCATTCTACGTGACTTTACCGACAGAACCAAAGTAGATGAATCCTTGCAGTCACGCAAGCTTTAAATCGAAATTTAACCGCATATACGGAGAGGGATTCACACAACCTTAAGACCATTCAACAGACTCCGGGATAAGAAGGCTCAACTAATCGAGTCTCTCACCTTTCTGAAGAGATGCCGCGACTCTATGCTTAAAGGTCGTGATCTGAACGTGGCTTTTTCACTCCAGCGCTGTCCTCCAGACAGTCTCGTCCCTTCACCTGATGAAGGCCGCTTGTGTTGTGGCCTAAACGTCGTGAGAATATTATTGTGTTATTTTATTTTATCAATTTATCATTTTATTCTCATTCTACGTGACTTTACCGAAAGAACCAAAAAACATGAATACCTGCAGTCACGAAAGCTTTAAATCAAAATTTAACTGCCTCTACGGAGAGGGATTCCACACATCCTTAAGACCATTCAACAGACTCCGGGATAAGAAGGCTCAACTAATCGAGTCTCTCACCTTTCTGAAGAGATGCCGCGACTCGAAGCTTGAAGGTCGTGATCTGAACGTCGCTTTTTCACTCCAGCGCTGTCCTCCAGACAGTCTCGTCCCTTCACCTGATGAAGGCCGCTTGTGTTGTGGCCGAAACGTCGTGAGAATATTATTGTGTTATTTTATTTTATCAATTTATTATTTTATTATCATTCTATGTGACTTTACCGAAAGAACCAAAGAAGATGAATCTTTGCACTCACGCAAGCTTTAAATCGAAATTTAACTGCCTCTACAGAGAGGGATTCCACACAACCTTAAGATCATTCAACAGACTCCGGGATAAGAAGGCTCAACTAATCGAGTCTCTCACCTTTCTGAAGAGATGCCGCGACTCTATGCTTAAAGGTCGTGATCTGAACGTGGCTTTTTCACTCCAGCGCTGTCCTCCATACAGTCTCGTCCCTTCACCTGATGAAGGCCGCTTGTGTTGTGGCCTAAACGTCGTGAGAATATTATTGTGTTATTTTATTTTATCAATTTATTATTTCATTCTCATTCTATGTGACTTTACCGAAAGAACCAAAGAAGATGAATCCTTGCACTCACGCAAGCTTTAAATTGAAATTTAACTGCCTCTACGGAGAGGGATTCCACACAACCTTAAGATCATTCAACAGACTCCGGGATAAGAAGGCTCAACTAATCGTGTCTCTCACCTTTCTGAAGAGATGCCGCGACTCTTTCCTTAAAGGTCGTGATCTGAACGTGGCTTTTTCACTCCAGCGCTGTCCTCCAGATAGTCTCTTCTCTTCACCTGATGAAGGCCACTTGTGTTGTGGCCGAAACGTCGTGAGAATATTATTGTGTTATTTTATTTTATCAATTTATTATTTTATTCTCATTCTACGTGACTTTACCGAAAGAACCAAAGAAGATGAATCCTTGCACTCACGCAAGTTTTAAATCGAAATTTAACTGCCTCTATGGAGAGGGATTCCACACAACCTTAAGATCATTCAACAGACTCCGGGATAAGAAGGCTCAACTAATTGTGTCTCTCACCTTTCTGAAGAGAACCCGCGACTCTATGCTTAAACGTCGTGATCTGAACGTGGCTTTTTCACTCCAGCGCTGTCCTCTAGACAGTCTCGTCCCTTCACCTGATGAAGGCCGCTTGTGTTGTGGCCGAAACGTCGTGAGAATATTATTGTGTTATTTTATTTTATCAATTTATTATTTTATTCTCATTCTACGTGACTTTACCGAAAGAACCAAAGAACATGAATCCTTTCGGTCACGAAAGCTTTAAATCGAAATTTAACCGCCTCTACGGAGAGGGATTCCACACAACCTTAAGACCATTCAACGGACTCCGGGATAAGAAGGCTCAACTAATTGAGTCTCTCACCTTTCTGAAGAGATGCTGCAACTCTAAGCTTAAAGGTCGTGATCTGAACGTGGCTTTTTGACTCCAGCGCTGTCCTCCAGACAGTCTCGTCCCTTCACCTGATGAAGGCCGCTTGTGTTGTGGCCGAAACGTCGTGAGAATATTAATGTGTTATTTAATTTTATCAATTTATTATTTTATTCTAATTCTACATGACTTTACCGAAAGAACCAAAGAAGATGAATCCTTGCAGTCACGAAAGCTTTTAATCGAAATTTAACCGCCTCTACGGAGAGAGATTCCACACAACCTTAAGATCATTCAACAGACTGCGAGATAAGAAGGTTCAACTAATCGAGTCTCTCACCTTTCTGAAGAGATGCCGCGACTCTAAGCTTAAAGGTCGTGATCTGAACGTGGCTTTTTCACTCCTGCGCTGTCCTCCATACAGTCTCGTCCCTTCACCTGATGAAGGCCGCTTGTGTTGTGGCCGAAACGTCGTGATAATATTATTGTGTTATTTTATTTTATCAATTTATTATTTTATTCTCATTCTACGTGACTTTACCGAAAGAACCAAAAAACATGAATACCTGCAGTCACGAAAGCTTTAAATCAAAATTTAACTGCCTCTACGGAGAGGGATTCCACACATCCTTAAGACCATTCAACAGACTCCGGGATAAGAAGGCTCAACTAATCGAGTCTCTCACCTTTCTGAAGAGATGCCGCGACTCGAAGCTTGAAGGTCGTGATCTGAACGTCGCTTTTTCACTCCAGCGCTGTCCTCCAGACAGTCTCGTCCCTTCACCTGATGAAGGCCGCTTGTGTTGTGGCCGAAACGTCGTGAGAATATTATTGTGTTATTTTATTTTATCAATTTATTATTTTATTATCATTCTATGTGACTTTACCGAAAGAACCAAAGAAGATGAATCCTTGCACTCACGCAAGCTTTAAATCGAAATTTAACTGCCTCTACAGAGAGGGATTCCACACAACCTTAAGATCATTCAACAGACTCCGGGATAAGAAGGCTCAACTAATCGAGTCTCTCACCTTTCTGAAGAGATGCCGCGACTCTATGCTTAAAGGTCGTGATCTGAACGTGGCTTTTTCACTCCAGCGCTGTCCTCCATACAGTCTCGTCCCTTCACCTGATGAAGGCCGCTTGTGTTGTGGCCTAAACGTCGTGAGAATATTATTGTGTTATTTTATTTTATCAATTTATTATTTCATTCTCATTCTATGTGACTTTACCGAAAGAACCAAAGAAGATGAATCCTTGCACTCACGCAAGCTTTAAATTGAAATTTAACTGCCTCTACGGAGAGGGATTCCACACAACCTTAAGATCATTCAACAGACTCCGGGATAAGAAGGCTCAACTAATCGTGTCTCTCACCTTTCTGAAGAGATGCCGCGACTCTTTCCTTAAAGGTCGTGATCTGAACGTGGCTTTTTCACTCCAGCGCTGTCCTCCAGATAGTCTCTTCCCTTCACCTGATGAAGGCCACTTGTGTTGTGGCCGAAACGTCGTGAGAATATTATTGTGTTATTTTATTTTATCAATTTATTATTTTATTCTCATTCTACGTGACTTTACCGAAAGAACCAAAGAAGATGAATCCTTGCACTCACGCAAGTTTTAAATCGAAATTTAACTGCCTCTATGGAGAGGGATTCCACACAACCTTAAGATCATTCAACAGACTCCGGGATAAGAAGGCTCAACTAATTGTGTCTCTCACCTTTCTGAAGAGAACCCGCGACTCTATGCTTAAACGTCGTGATCTGAACGTGGCTTTTTCACTCCAGCGCTGTCCTCTAGACAGTCTCGTCCCTTCACCTGATGAAGGCCGCTTGTGTTGTGGCCGAAACGTCGTGAGAATATTATTGTGTTATTTTATTTTATCAATTTATTATTTTATTCTCATTCTACGTGACTTTACCGAAAGAACCAAAGAACATGAATCCTTTCGGTCACGAAAGCTTTAAATCGAAATTTAACCGCCTCTACGGAGAGGGATTCCACACAACCTTAAGACCATTCAACGGACTCCGGGATAAGAAGGCTCAACTAATTGAGTCTCTCACCTTTCTGAAGAGATGCTGCAACTCTAAGCTTAAAGGTCGTGATCTGAACGTGGCTTTTTGACTCCAGCGCTGTCCTCCAGACAGTCTCGTCCCTTCACCTGATGAAGGCCGCTTGTGTTGTGGCCGAAACGTCGTGAGAATATTAATGTGTTATTTAATTTTATCAATTTATTATTTTATTCTAATTCTACATGACTTTACCGAAAGAACCAAAGAAGATGAATCCTTGCAGTCACGAAAGCTTTTAATCGAAATTTAACCGCCTCTACGGAGAGAAATTCCACACAACCTTAAGATCATTCAACAGACTGCGAGATAAGAAGGTTCAACTAATCGAGTCTCTCACCTTTCTGAAGAGATGCCGCGACTCTAAGCTTAAAGGTCGTGATCTGAACGTGGCTTTTTCACTCCTGCGCTGTCCTCCATACAGTCTCGTCCCTTCACCTGATGAAGGCCGCTTGTGTTGTGGCCGAAACGTCGTGATAATATTATTGTGTTATTTTATTTTATCAATTTATTATTTCATTCTCATTCTATGTGACTTTACTGAAAGAACCAAAGAAGATGAATCCTTGCACTCACGCAAGCTTTAAATTGAAATTTAACTGCCTCTACGGAGAGGGATTCCACACAACCTTAGGATCATTCAACAGACTTTGGGATAAGAAGGCTCAACTAATCGTGTCTCTCACCTTTCTGAAGAGATGCCGCGACTCTATGCTTAAAGGTCGTGATCTGAACGTGGCTTTTTCACTCCAGCGCTGTCCTCCAGATAGTCTCTTCCCTTCACCTGATGAAGGCCGCTTGTGTTGTGGCCGAAACGTCGTGAGAATATTATTGTGTTATTTTATTTTATCAATTTATTATTTTATTCTCATTCTACGTGACTTTACCGAAAGAACCAAAGAAGATGAATCCTTGCACTCACGCAAACTTAAATTGAAATTTAACTGCCTCTACGGAGAGGGATTCCACACAACCTTAAGATCATTCAACAGACTCCGGGATAAGAAGGCTCAACTAATCGTGTATCTCACCTTTCTGAAGAGATGCCGCGACTCTATGCTTAAAGGTCGTGATCTGAACGTGGCTTTTTCACTCCAGCGCTGTCCTCCAGATAGTTTCTTCCCTTCACCTGATGAAGGCCACTTGTGTTGTGGCCGAAACGTCGTGAGAATATTATTGTGTTATTTTATTTTATCAATTTATTATTTTATTCTCATTCTACGTGACTTTACCGAAAGAACCAAAGAAGATGAATCCTTGCACTTACGCAAGCTTTAAATCGAAATTTAACTGCCTCTACGGAGAGGGATTCCACACAACCTTAAGATCATTCAACAGACTCCGGGATAAGAAGGCTCAACTAATCGTGTCTCTCACCTTTCTGAAGAGAACCCGCGACTCTATGCTTAAAGGTCGTGATCTGAACGTGGCTTTTTCACTCCAGCGCTGTCCTCTAGACAGTCTCGTCCCTTCACCTGATGAAGGCCGCTTGTGTTGTGGCCGAAACGTCGTGAGAATATTATTGTGTTATTTTATTTTATCAATTTATTATTTTATTCTCATTCTACGTGACTTTACCGAAAGAACCAAAGAACATGAATCCTTTCGGTCACGAAAGCTTTAAATCGAAATTTAACCGCCTCTACGGAGAGGGATTCCACACAACCTTGAGACCATTCAACGGACTCCGGGATAAGAAGGCTCAACTAATTGAGTCTCTCACCTTTCTGAAGAGATGCTGCAACTCTAAGCTTAAAGGTCGTGATCTGAACGTGGCTTTTTGACTCCAGCGCTGTCCTCCAGACAGTCTCGTCCCTTCACCTGATGAAGGCCGCTTGTGTTGTGGCCGAAACGTCGTGAGAATATTAATGTGTTATTTAATTTTATCAATTTATTATTTTATTCTAATTCTACATGACTTTACCGAAAGAACCAAAGAAGATGAATCCTTGCAGTCACGAAAGCTTTTAATCGAAATTTAACCGCCTCTACGGAGAGAGATTCCACACAACCTTAAGATCATTCAACAGACTGCGAGATAAGAAGGTTCAACTAATCGAGTCTCTCACCCTTCTGAAGAGATGCCGCGACTCTAAGCTTAAAGGTCGTGATCTGAACGTGGCTTTTTCACTCCTGCGCTGTCCTCCATACAGTCTCGTCCCTTCACCTGATGAAGGCCGCTTGTGTTGTGGCCGAAACGTCGTGAGAATATTATTGTGTTATTTTATTTTATCAATTTATTATTTCATTCTCATTCTATGTGACTTTACCGAAAGAACCAAAGAAGATGAATCCTTGCACTCACGCAAGCTTTAAATTGAAATTTAACTGCCTCTACGGAGAGGGATTCCACACAACCTTAGGATCATTCAACAGACTTTGGGATAAGAAGGCTCAACTAATCGTGTCTCTCACCTTTCTGAAGAGATGCCGCGACTCTATGCTTAAAGGTCGTGATCTGAACGTGGCTTTTTCACTCCAGCGCTGTCCTCCAGATAGTCTCTTCCCTTCACCTGATGAAGGCCACTTGTGTTGTGGCCGAAACGTCGTGAGAATATTATTGTGTTATTTTATTTTATCAATTTATTATTTTATTCTCATTCTACGTGACTTTACCGAAAGAACCAAAGAAGATGAATCCTTGCGCTCACGCAAGTTTTAAATCGAAATTTAACTGCCTCTATGGAGAGGGATTCCACACAACCTTAAGATCATTCAACAGACTCCGGGATAAGAAGGCTCAACTAATTGTGTCTCTCACCTTTCTGAAGAGAACCCGCGACTCTATGCTTAAACGTCGTGATCTGAACGTGGCTTTTTCACTCCAGCGCTGTCCTCTAGACAGTCTCGTCCCTTCACCTGATGAAGGCCGCTTGTGTTGTGGCCGAAACGTCGTGAGAATATTATTGTGTTATTTTATTTTATCAATTTATTATTTTATTCTAATTCTACATGACTTTACCGAAAGAACCAAAGAACATGAATCCTTGCAGTCACGAAAGCTTTTAATCGAAATTTAACCGCCTCTACGGAGAGAGATTCCACACAACCTTAAGATCATTCAACAGACTGCGAGATAAGAAGGTTCAACTAATCGAGTCTCTCACCCTTCTGAAGAGATGCCGCGACTCTAAGCTTAAAGGTCGTGATCTGAACGTGGCTTTTTCACTCCTGCGCTGTCCTCCATACAGTCTCGTCCCTTCACCTGATGAAGGCCGCTTGTGTTGTGGCCGAAACGTCGTGAGAATATTATTGTGTTATTTTATTTTATCAATTTATTATTTCATTCTCATTCTATGTGACTTTACCGAAAGAACCAAAAAAGATGAATCCTTGCACTCACGCAAGCTTTAAATTGAAATTTAACTGCCTCTACGGAGAGGGATTCCACACAACCTTAGGATCATTCAACAGACTTTGGGATAAGAAGGCTCAACTAATCGTGTCTCTCACCTTTCTGAAGAGATGCCGCGACTCTATGCTTAAAGGTCGTGATCTGAACGTGGCTTTTTCACTCCAGCGCTGTCCTCCAGATAGTCTCTTCCCTTCACCTGATGAAGGCCACTTGTGTTGTGGCCGAAACGTCGTGAGAATATTATTGTGTTATTTTATTTTATCAATTTATTATTTTATTCTCATTCTACGTGACTTTACCGAAAGAACCAAAGAAGATGAATCCTTGCACTCACGCAAGTTTTAAATCGAAATTTAACTGCCTCTATGGAGAGGGATTCCACACAACCTTAAGATCATTCAACAGACTCCGGGATAAGAAGGCTCAACTAATTGTGTCTCTCACCTTTCTGAAGAGAACCCGCGACTCTATGCTTAAACGTCGTGATCTGAACGTGGCTTTTTCACTCCAGCGCTGTCCTCTAGACAGTCTCGTCCCTTCACCTGATGAAGGCCGCTTGTGTTGTGGCCGAAACGTCGTGAGAATATTATTGTGTTATTTTATTTTATCAATTTATTATTTTATTCTCATTCTACGTGACTTTACCGAAAGAACCAAAGAACATGAATCCTTTCGGTCACGAAAGCTTTAAATCGAAATTTAACCGCCTCTACGGAGAGGGATTCCACACAACCTTAAGACCATTCAACGGACTCCGGGATAAGAAGGCTCAACTAATTGAGTCTCTCACCTTTCTGAAGAGATGCTGCAACTCTAAGCTTAAAGGTCGTGATCTGAACGTGGCTTTTTGACTCCAGCGCTGTCCTCCAGACAGTCTCGTCCCTTCACCTGATGAAGGCCGCTTGTGTTGTGGCCGAAACGTCGTGAGAATATTAATGTGTTATTTAATTTTATCAATTTATTATTTTATTCTAATTCTACATGACTTTACCGAAAGAACCAAAGAAGATGAATCCTTGCAGTCACGAAAGCTTTTAATCGAAATTTAACCGCCTCTACGGAGAGAGATTCCACACAACCTTAAGATCATTCAACAGACTGCGAGATAAGAAGGTTCAACTAATCGAGTCTCTCACCTTTCTGAAGAGATGCCGCGACTCTAAGCTTAAAGGTCGTGATCTGAACGTGGCTTTTTCACTCCTGCGCTGTCCTCCATACAGTCTCGTCCCTTCACCTGATGAAGGCCGCTTGTGTTGTGGCCGAAACGTCGTGATAATATTATTGTGTTATTTTATTTTATCAATTTATTATTTCATTCTCATTCTATGTGACTTTACTGAAAGAACCAAAGAAGATGAATCCTTGCACTCACGCAAGCTTTAAATTGAAATTTAACTGCCTCTACGGAGAGGGATTCCACACAACCTTAGGATCATTCAACAGACTTTGGGATAAGAAGGCTCAACTAATCGTGTCTCTCACCTTTCTGAAGAGATGCCGCGACTCTATGCTTAAAGGTCGTGATCTGAACGTGGCTTTTTCACTCCAGCGCTGTCCTACAGATAGTCTCTTCCCTTCACCTGATGAAGGCCGCTTGTGTTGTGGCCTAAACGTCGTGAGAATATTATTGTGTTATTTTATTTTATCAATTTATTATTTTATTCTCATTCTACGTGACTTTACCGAAAGAACCAAAAAACATGAATACCTGCAGTCACGAAAGCTTTAAATCAAAATTTAACTGCCTCTACGGAGAGGGATTCCACACATCCTTAAGACCATTCAACAGACTCCGGGATAAGAAGGCTCAACTAATCGAGTCTCTCACCTTTCTGAAGAGATGCCGCGACTCGAAGCTTGAAGGTCGTGATCTGAACGTCGCTTTTTCACTCCAGCGCTGTCCTCCAGACAGTCTCGTCCCTTCACCTGATGAAGGCCGCTTGTGTTGTGGCCGAAACGTCGTGAGAATATTATTGTGTTATTTTATTTTATCAATTTATTATTTTATTCTAATTCTACATGACTTTACCGAAAGAACCAAAGAACATGAATCCTTGCAGTCACGAAAGCTTTTAATCGAAATTTAACCGCCTCTACGGAGAGAGATTCCACACAACCTTAAGATCATTCAACAGACTGCGAGATAAGAAGGTTCAACTAATCGAGTCTCTCACCCTTCTGAAGAGATGCCGCGACTCTAAGCTTAAAGGTCGTGATCTGAACGTGGCTTTTTCACTCCTGCGCTGTCCTCCATACAGTCTCGTCCCTTCACCTGATGAAGGCCGCTTGTGTTGTGGCCGAAACGTCGTGAGAATATTATTGTGTTATTTTATTTTATCAATTTATTATTTCATTCTCATTCTATGTGACTTTACCGAAAGAACCAAAAAAGATGAATCCTTGCACTCACGCAAGCTTTAAATTGAAATTTAACTGCCTCTACGGAGAGGGATTCCACACAACCTTAGGATCATTCAACAGACTTTGGGATAAGAAGGCTCAACTAATCGTGTCTCTCACCTTTCTGAAGAGATGCCGCGACTCTATGCTTAAAGGTCGTGATCTGAACGTGGCTTTTTCACTCCAGCGCTGTCCTCCAGATAGTCTCTTCCCTTCACCTGATGAAGGCCACTTGTGTTGTGGCCGAAACGTCGTGAGAATATTATTGTGTTATTTTATTTTATCAATTTATTATTTTATTCTCATTCTACGTGACTTTACCGAAAGAACCAAAGAAGATGAATCCTTGCACTCACGCAAGTTTTAAATCGAAATTTAACTGCCTCTATGGAGAGGGATTCCACACAACCTTAAGATCATTCAACAGACTCCGGGATAAGAAGGCTCAACTAATTGTGTCTCTCACCTTTCTGAAGAGAACCCGCGACTCTATGCTTAAACGTCGTGATCTGAACGTGGCTTTTTCACTCCAGCGCTGTCCTCTAGACAGTCTCGTCCCTTCACCTGATGAAGGCCGCTTGTGTTGTGGCCGAAACGTCGTGAGAATATTATTGTGTTATTTTATTTTATCAATTTATTATTTTATTCTCATTCTACGTGACTTTACCGAAAGAACCAAAGAACATGAATCCTTTCGGTCACGAAAGCTTTAAATCGAAATTTAACCGCCTCTACGGAGAGGGATTCCACACAACCTTAAGACCATTCAACGGACTCCGGGATAAGAAGGCTCAACTAATTGAGTCTCTCACCTTTCTGAAGAGATGCTGCAACTCTAAGCTTAAAGGTCGTGATCTGAACGTGGCTTTTTGACTCCAGCGCTGTCCTCCAGACAGTCTCGTCCCTTCACCTGATGAAGGCCGCTTGTGTTGTGGCCGAAACGTCGTGAGAATATTAATGTGTTATTTAATTTTATCAATTTATTATTTTATTCTAATTCTACATGACTTTACCGAAAGAACCAAAGAAGATGAATCCTTGCAGTCACGAAAGCTTTTAATCGAAATTTAACCGCCTCTACGGAGAGAGATTCCACACAACCTTAAGATCATTCAACAGACTGCGAGATAAGAAGGTTCAACTAATCGAGTCTCTCACCTTTCTGAAGAGATGCCGCGACTCTAAGCTTAAAGGTCGTGATCTGAACGTGGCTTTTTCACTCCTGCGCTGTCCTCCATACAGTCTCGTCCCTTCACCTGATGAAGGCCGCTTGTGTTGTGGCCGAAACGTCGTGATAATATTATTGTGTTATTTTATTTTATCAATTTATTATTTCATTCTCATTCTATGTGACTTTACTGAAAGAACCAAAGAAGATGAATCCTTGCACTCACGCAAGCTTTAAATTGAAATTTAACTGCCTCTACGGAGAGGGATTCCACACAACCTTAGGATCATTCAACAGACTTTGGGATAAGAAGGCTCAACTAATCGTGTCTCTCACCTTTCTGAAGAGATGCCGCGACTCTATGCTTAAAGGTCGTGATCTGAACGTGGCTTTTTCACTCCAGCGCTGTCCTACAGATAGTCTCTTCCCTTCACCTGATGAAGGCCGCTTGTGTTGTGGCCTAAACGTCGTGAGAATATTATTGTGTTATTTTATTTTATCAATTTATTATTTTATTCTCATTCTACGTGACTTTACCGAAAGAACCAAAAAACATGAATACCTGCAGTCACGAAAGCTTTAAATCAAAATTTAACTGCCTCTACGGAGAGGGATTCCACACATCCTTAAGACCATTCAACAGACTCCGGGATAAGAAGGCTCAACTAATCGAGTCTCTCACCTTTCTGAAGAGATGCCGCGACTCGAAGCTTGAAGGTCGTGATCTGAACGTCGCTTTTTCACTCCAGCGCTGTCCTCCAGACAGTCTCGTCCCTTCACCTGATGAAGGCCGCTTGTGTTGTGGCCGAAACGTCGTGAGAATATTATTGTGTTATTTTATTTTATCAATTTATTATTTTATTATCATTCTATGTGACTTTACCGAAAGAACCAAAGAAGATGAATCCTTGCACTCACGCAAGCTTTAAATCGAAATTTAACTGCCTCTACAGAGAGGGATTCCACACAACCTTAAGATCATTCAACAGACTCCGGGATAAGAAGGCTCAACTAATCGAGTCTCTCACCTTTCTGAAGAGATGCCGCGACTCTATGCTTAAAGGTCGTGATCTGAACGTGGCTTTTTCACTCCAGCGCTGTCCTCCATACAGTCTCGTCCCTTCACCTGATGAAGGCCGCTTGTGTTGTGGCCTAAACGTCGTGAGAATATTATTGTGTTATTTTATTTTATCAATTTATTATTTCATTCTCATTCTACGTGACTTTACCGAAAGAACCAAAGAAGATGAATCCTTGCACTCACGCAAGCTTTAAATTGAAATTTAACTGCCTCTACGGAGAGGGATTCCACACAACCTTAAGATCATTCAACAGACTCCGGGATAAGAAGGCTCAACTAATCGTGTCTCTCACCTTTCTGAAAAGATGCCGCGACTCTTTCCTTAAAGGTCGTGATCTGAACGTGGCTTTTTCACTCCAGCGCTGTCCTCCAGATAGTCTCTTCCCTTCACCTGATGAAGGCCACTTGTGTTGTGGCCGAAACGTCGTGAGAATATTATTGTGTTATTTTATTTTATCAATTTATTATTTTATTCTCATTCTACGTGACTTTACCGAAAGAACCAAAGAAGATGAATCCTTGCACTCACGCAAGTTTTAAATCGAAATTTAACTGCCTCTATGGAGAGGGATTCCACACAACCTTAAGATCATTCAACAGACTCCGGGATAAGAAGGCTCAACTAATTGTGTCTCTCACCTTTCTGAAGAGAACCCGCGACTCTATGCTTAAACGTCGTGATCTGAACGTGGCTTTTTCACTCCAGCGCTGTCCTCTAGACAGTCTCGTCCCTTCACCTGATGAAGGCCGCTTGTGTTGTGGCCGAAACGTCGTGAGAATATTATTGTGTTATTTTATTTTATCAATTTATTATTTTATTCTCATTCTACGTGACTTTACCGAAAGAACCAAAGAACATGAATCCTTTCGGTCACGAAAGCTTTAAATCGAAATTTAACCGCCTCTACGGAGAGGGATTCCACACAACCTTAAGACCATTCAACGGACTCCGGGATAAGAAGGCTCAACTAATTGAGTCTCTCACCTTTCTGAAGAGATGCTGCAACTCTAAGCTTAAAGGTCGTGATCTGAACGTGGCTTTTTGACTCCAGCGCTGTCCTCCAGACAGTCTCGTCCCTTCACCTGATGAAGGCCGCTTGTGTTGTGGCCGAAACGTCGTGAGAATATTAATGTGTTATTTAATTTTATCAATTTATTATTTTATTCTAATTCTACATGACTTTACCGAAAGAACCAAAGAAGATGAATCCTTGCAGTCACGAAAGCTTTTAATCGAAATTTAACCACCTCTACGGAGAGAAATTCCACACAACCTTAAGATCATTCAACAGACTGCGAGATAAGAAGGTTCAACTAATCGAGTCTCTCACCTTTCTGAAGAGATGCCGCGACTCTAAGCTTAAAGGTCGTGATCTGAACGTGGCTTTTTCACTCCTGCGCTGTCCTCCATACAGTCTCGTCCCTTCACCTGATGAAGGCCGCTTGTGTTGTGGCCGAAACGTCGTGATAATATTATTGTGTTATTTTATTTTATCAATTTATTATTTCATTCTCATTCTATGTGACTTTACTGAAAGAACCAAAGAAGATGAATCCTTGCACTCACGCAAGCTTTAAATTGAAATTTAACTGCCTCTACGGAGAGGGATTCCACACAACCTTAGGATCATTCAACAGACTTTGGGATAAGAAGGCTCAACTAATCGTGTCTCTCACCTTTCTGAAGAGATGCCGTGACTCTATGCTTAAAGGTCGTGATCTGAACGTGGCTTTTTCACTCCAGCGCTGTCCTCCAGATAGTCTCTTCCCTTCACCTGATGAAGGCCGCTTGTGTTGTGGCCGAAACGTCGTGAGAATATTATTGTGTTATTTTATTTTATCAATTTATTATTTTATTCTCATTCTACGTGACTTTACCGAAAGAACCAAAGAAGATGAATCCTTGCACTCACGCAAGCTTTAAATTGAAATTTAACTGCCTCTACGGAGAGGGATTCCACACAACCTTAAGATCATTCAACAGACTCCGGGATAAGAAGGCTCAACTAATCGTGTATCTCACCTTTCTGAAGAGATGCCGCGACTCTATGCTTAAAGGTCGTGATCTGAACGTGGCTTTTTCACTCCAGCGCTGTCCTCCAGATAGTTTCTTCCCTTCACCTGATGAAGGCCACTTGTGTTGTGGCCGAAACGTCGTGAGAATATTATTGTGTTATTTTATTTTATCAATTTATTATTTTATTCTCATTCTACGTGACTTTACCGAAAGAACCAAAGAAGATGAATCCTTGCACTTACGCAAGCTTTAAATCGAAATTTAACTGCCTCTACGGAGAGGGATTCCACACAACCTTAAGATCATTCAACAGACTCCGGGATAAGAAGGCTCAACTAATCGTGTCTCTCACCTTTCTGAAGAGAACCCGCGACTCTATGCTTAAAGGTCGTGATCTGAACGTGGCTTTTTCACTCCAGCGCTGTCCTCTAGACAGTCTCGTCCCTTCACCTGATGAAGGCCACTTGTGTTGTGGCCGAAACGTCGTGAGAATATTATTGTGTTATTTTATTTTATCAATTTATTATTTTATTCTCATTCTACGTGACTTTACCGAAAGAACCAAAGAACATGAATCCTTTCGGTCACGAAAGCTTTAAATCGAAATTTAACCGCCTCTACGGAGAGGGATTCCACACAACCTTGAGACCATTCAACGGACTCCGGGATAAGAAGGCTCAACTAATTGAGTCTCTCACCTTTCTGAAGAGATGCTGCAACTCTAAGCTTAAAGGTCGTGATCTGAACGTGGCTTTTTGACTCCAGCGCTGTCCTCCAGACAGTCTCGTCCCTTCACCTGATGAAGGCCGCTTGTGTTGTGGCCGAAACGTCGTGAGAATATTAATGTGTTATTTAATTTTATCAATTTATTATTTTATTCTAATTCTACATGACTTTACCGAAAGAACCAAAGAAGATGAATCCTTGCAGTCACGAAAGCTTTTAATCGAAATTTAACCGCCTCTACGGAGAGAGATTCCACACAACCTTAAGATCATTCAACAGACTGCGAGATAAGAAGGTTCAACTAATCGAGTCTCTCACCCTTCTGAAGAGATGCCGCGACTCTAAGCTTAAAGGTCGTGATCTGAACGTGGCTTTTTCACTCCTGCGCTGTCCTCCATACAGTCTCGTCCCTTCACCTGATGAAGGCCGCTTGTGTTGTGGCCGAAACGTCGTGAGAATATTATTGTGTTATTTTATTTTATCAATTTATTATTTCATTCTCATTCTATGTGACTTTACCGAAAGAACCAAAGAAGATGAATCCTTGCACTCACGCAAGCTTTAAATTGAAATTTAACTGCCTCTACGGAGAGGGATTCCACACAACCTTAGGATCATTCAACAGACTTTGGGATAAGAAGGCTCAACTAATCGTGTCTCTCACCTTTCTGAAGAGATGCCGCGACTCTATGCTTAAAGGTCGTGATCTGAACGTGGCTTTTTCACTCCAGCGCTGTCCTCCAGATAGTCTCTTCCCTTCACCTGATGAAGGCCACTTGTGTTGTGGCCAAAACGTCGTGAGAATATTATTGTGTTATTTTATTTTATCAATTTATTATTTTATTCTCATTCTACGTGACTTTACCGAAAGAACCAAAGAAGATGAATCCTTGCACTTACGCAAGCTTTAAATCGAAATTTAACTGCCTCTACGGAGAGGGATTCCACACAACCTTAAGATCATTCAACAGACTCCGGGATAAGAAGGCTCAACTAATCGTGTCTCTCACCTTTCTGAAGAGATGCCGCGACTCTATGCTTAAAGGTCGTGATCTGAACGTGGCTTTTTCACTCCAGCGCTGTCCTCCAGATAGTCTCTTCCCTTCACCTGATGAAGGCCGCTTGTGTTGTGGCCGAAACGTCGTGAGAATATTATTGTGTTATTTTATTTTATCAATTTATTATTTTATTCTCATTCTACGTGACTTTACCGAAAGAACCAAAGAAGATGAATCCTTGCACTCACGCAAGCTTTAAATTGAAATTTAACTGCCTCTACGGAGAGGGATTCCACACAACCTTAAGATCATTCAACAGACTCCGGGATAAGAAGGCTCAACTAATCGTGTCTCTCACCTTTCTGAAGAGATGCCGCGACTCTATGCTTAAAGGTCGTGATCTGAACGTGGCTTTTTCACTCCAGCGCTGTCCTCCAGATAGTTTCTTCCCTTCACCTGATGAAGGCCACTTGTGTTGTGGCCGAAACGTCGTGAGAATATTATTGTGTTATTTTATTTTATCAATTTATTATTTTATTCTCATTCTACGTGACTTTACCGAAAGAACCAAAGAAGATGAATCCTTGCACTTACGCAAGCTTTAAATCGAAATTTAACTGCCTCTACGGAGAGGGATTCCACACAACCTTAAGATCATTCAACAGACTCCGGGATAAGAAGGCTCAACTAATCGTGTCTCTCACCTTTCTGAAGAGAACCTGCGACTCTATGCTTAAAGGTCGTGATCTGAACGTGGCTTTTTCACTCCAGCGCTGTCCTCTAGACAGTCTCGTCCCTTCACCTGATGAAGGCTGCTTGTGTTGTGGCCGAAACGTCGTGAGAATATTATTGTGTTATTTTGTTTTATCAATTTATTATTTTATTCTCATTCTACGTGACTTTACCGAAAGAACCAAAGAACATGAATCCTTTCGGTCACGAAAGCTTTAAATCGAAATTTAACCGCCTCTACGGAGAGGGATTCCACACAACCTTAAGACCATTCAACGGACTCCGGGATAAGAAGGCTCAACTAATTGAGTCTCTCACCTTTCTGAAGAGATGCTGCAACTCTAAGCTTAAAGGTCGTGATCTGAACGTGGCTTTTTGACTCCAGCGCTGTCCTCCAGACAGTCTCGTCCCTTCACCTGATGAAGGCCGCTTGTGTTGTGGCCGAAACGTCGTGAGAATATTAATGTGTTATTTAATTTTATCAATTTATTATTTTATTCTAATTCTACATGACTTTACCGAAAGAACCAAAGAAGATGAATCCTTGCAGTCACGAAAGCTTTTAATCGAAATTTAACCGCCTCTACGGAGAGAGATTCCACACAACCTTAAGATCATTCAACAGACTGCGAGATAAGAAGGTTCAACTAATCGAGTCTCTCACCTTTCTGAAGAGATGCCGCGACTCTAAGCTTAAAGGTCGTGATCTGAACGTGGCTTTTTCACTCCTGCGCTGTCCTCCATACAGTCTCGTCCCTTCACCTGATGAAGGCCGCTTGTGTTGTGGCCGAAACGTCGTGAGAATATTATTGTGTTATTTTATTTTATCAATTTATTATTTAATTCTCATTCTATGTGACTTTACCGAAAGAACCAAAGAAGATGAATCCTTGCACTCACGCAAGCTTTAAATTGAAATTTAACTGCCTCTACGGAGAGGGATTCCACACAACCTTAGGATCATTCAACAGACTTTGGGATAAGAAGGCTCAACTAATCGTGTCTCTCACCTTTCTGAAGAGATGCCGCGACTCTATGCTTAAAGGTCGTGATCTGAACGTGGCTTTTTCACTCCAGCGCTGTCCTCCAGATAGTCTCTTCCCTTCACCTGATGAAGGCCACTTGTGTTGTGGCGGAAACGTCGTGAGAATATTATTGTGTTATTTTATTTTATCAATTTATTATTTTATTCTCATTCTACGTGACTTTACCGAAAGAACCAAAGAAGATGAATCCTTGCACTTACGCAAGCTTTAAATCGAAATTTAACTGCCTCTACGGAGAGGGATTCCACACAACCTTAAGATCATTCAACAGACTCCGGGATAAGAAGGCTCAACTAATCGTGTCTCTCACCTTTCTGAAGAGATGCCGCGACTCTATGCTTAAAGGTCGTGATCTGAACGTGGCTTTTTCACTCCAGCGCTGTCCTCCAGATAGTCTCTTCCCTTCACCTGATGAAGGCCGCTTGTGTTGTGGCCGAAACGTCGTGAGATTATTATTGTGTTATTTTATTTTATCAATTTATTATTTTATTCTCATTCTACGTGACTTTACCGAAAGAACCAAAGAAGATGAATCCTTGCACTCACGCAAGCTTTAAATTGAAATTTAACTGCCTCTACGGAGAGGGATTCCACACAACCTTAAGATTATTCAACAGACTCCGGGATAAGAAGGCTCAACTAATCGTGTCTCTCACCTTTCTGAAGAGATGCCGCGACTCTATGCTTAAAGGTCGTGATCTGAACGTGGCTTTTTCACTCCAGCGCTGTCCTCCAGATAGTTTCTTCCCTTCACCTGATGAAGGCCACTTGTGTTGTGGCCGAAACGTCGTGAGAATATTATTGTGTTATTTTATTTATCAATTTATTATTTTATTCTCATTCTACGTGACTTTACCGAAAGAACCAAAGAAGATGAATCCTTGCACTTACGCAAGCTTTAAATCGAAATTTAACTGCCTCTACGGAGAGGGATTCCACACAACCTTAAGATCATTCAACAGACTCCGGGATAAGAAGGCTCAACTAATCGTGTCTCTCACCTTTCTGAAGAGAACCCGCGACTCTATGCTTAAAGGTCGTGATCTGAACGTGGCTTTTTCACTCCAGCGCTGTCCTCTAGACAGTCTCGTCCCTTCACCTGATGAAGGCCGCTTGTGTTGTGGCCGAAACGTCGTGAGAATATTATTGTGTTATTTTATTTTATCAATTTATTATTTTATTCTCATTCTACGTGACTTTACCGAAAGAACCAAAGAACATGAATCCTTTCGGTCACGAAAGCTTTAAATCGAAATTTAACCGCCTCTACGGAGAGGGATTCCACACAACCTTAAGACCATTCAACGGACTCCGGGATAAGAAGGCTCAACTAATTGAGTCTCTCACCTTTCTGAAGAGATGCTGCAACTCTAAGCTTAAAGGTCGTGATCTGAACGTGGCTTTTTCACTCCAGCGCTGTCCTCCAGACAGTCTCTTCCCTTCACCTGATGAAGGCCACTTGTGTTGTGGCGGAAACGTCGTGAGAATATTATTGTGTTATTTTATTTTATCAATTTATTATTTTATTCTCATTCTACGTGACTTTACCGAAAGAACCAAAGAAGATGAATCCTTGCACTTACGCAAGCTTTAAATCGAAATTTAACTGCCTCTACGGAGAGGGATTCCACACAACCTTAAGATCATTCAACAGACTCCGGGATAAGAAGGCTCAACTAATCGTGTCTCTCACCTTTCTGAAGAGATGCCGCGACTCTATGCTTAAAGGTCGTGATCTGAACGTGGCTTTTTCACTCCAGCGCTGTCCTCCAGATAGTCTCTTCCCTTCACCTGATGAAGGCCGCTTGTGTTGTGGCCGAAACGTCGTGAGATTATTATTGTGTTATTTTATTTTATCAATTTATTATTTTATTCTCATTCTACGTGACTTTACCGAAAGAACCAAAGAAGATGAATCCTTGCACTCACGCAAGCTTTAAATTGAAATTTAACTGCCTCTACGGAGAGGGATTCCACACAACCTTAAGATTATTCAACAGACTCCGGGATAAGAAGGCTCAACTAATCGTGTCTCTCACCTTTCTGAAGAGATGCCGCGACTCTATGCTTAAAGGTCGTGATCTGAACGTGGCTTTTTCACTCCAGCGCTGTCCTCCAGATAGTTTCTTCCCTTCACCTGATGAAGGCCACTTGTGTTGTGGCCGAAACGTCGTGAGAATATTATTGTGTTATTTTATTTATCAATTTATTATTTTATTCTCATTCTACGTGACTTTACCGAAAGAACCAAAGAAGATGAATCCTTGCACTTACGCAAGCTTTAAATCGAAATTTAACTGCCTCTACGGAGAGGGATTCCACACAACCTTAAGATCATTCAACAGACTCCGGGATAAGAAGGCTCAACTAATCGTGTCTCTCACCTTTCTGAAGAGAACCCGCGACTCTATGCTTAAAGGTCGTGATCTGAACGTGGCTTTTTCACTCCAGCGCTGTCCTCTAGACAGTCTCGTCCCTTCACCTGATGAAGGCCGCTTGTGTTGTGGCCGAAACGTCGTGAGAATATTATTGTGTTATTTTATTTTATCAATTTATTATTTTATTCTCATTCTACGTGACTTTACCGAAAGAACCAAAGAACATGAATCCTTTCGGTCACGAAAGCTTTAAATCGAAATTTAACCGCCTCTACGGAGAGGGATTCCACACAACCTTAAGACCATTCAACGGACTCCGGGATAAGAAGGCTCAACTAATTGAGTCTCTCACCTTTCTGAAGAGATGCTGCAACTCTAAGCTTAAAGGTCGTGATCTGAACGTGGCTTTTTCACTCCAGCGCTGTCCTCCAGACAGTCTCGTCCCTTCACCTGATGAAGGCCGCTTGTGTTGTGGCCGAAACGTCGTGAGAATATTAATGTGTTATTTAATTTTATCAATTTATTATTTTATTCTAATTCTACATGACTTTACCGAAAGAACCAAAGAAGATGAATCCTTGCAGTCACGAAAGCTTTTAATCGAAATTTAACCGCCTCTACGGAGAGAGATTCCACACAACCTTAAGATCATTCAACAGACTGCGAGATAAGAAGGTTCAACTAATCGAGTCTCTCACCTTTCTGAAGAGATGCCGCGACTCTAAGCTTAAAGGTCGTGATCTGAACGTGGCTTTTTCACTCCTGCGCTGTCCTCCATACAGTCTCGTCCCTTCACCTGATGAAGGCCGCTTGTGTTGTGGCCGAAACGTCGTGAGAATATTATTGTGTTATTTTATTTTATCAATTTATTATTTCATTCTCATTCTATGTGACTTTACCGAAAGAACCAAAGAAGATGAATCCTTGCACTCACGCAAGCTTTAAATTGAAATTTAACTGCCTCTACGGAGAGGGATTCCACACAACCTTAGGATCATTCAACAGACTTTGGGATAAGAAGGCTCAACTAATCGTGTCTCTCACCTTTCTGAAGAGATGCCGCGACTCTATGCTTAAAGGTCGTGATCTGAACGTGGCTTTTTCACTCCAGCGCTGTCCTCCAGATAGTCTCTTCCCTTCACCTGATGAAGGCCACTTGTGTTGTGGCCGAAACGTCGTGAGAATATTATTGTGTTATTTTATTTTATCAATTTATTATTTTATTCTCATTCTACGTGACTTTACCGAAAGAACCAAAGAAGATGAATCCTTGCACTCACGCAAGCTTTAAATCGAAATTTAACTGCCTCTACGGAGAGGGATTCCACACAACCTTAAGATCATTCAACAGACTCCGGGATAAGAAGGCTCAACTAATCGTGTCTCTCACCTTTCTGAAGAGATGCCGCGACTCTATGCTTAAAGGTCGTGATCTGAACGTGGCTTTTTCACTCCAGCGCTGTCCTCCAGATAGTTTCTTCCCTTCACCTGATGAAGGCCACTTGTGTTGTGGCCGAAACGTCGTGAGAATATTATTGTGTTATTTTATTTTATCAATTTATTATTTTATTCTCATTCTACGTGACTTTACCGAAAGAACCAAAGAAGATGAATCCTTGCACTTACGCAAGCTTTAAATCGAAATTTAACTGCCTCTACGGAGAGGGATTCCACACAACCTTAAGATCATTCAACAGACTCCGGGATAAGAAGGCTCAACTAATCGTGTCTCTCACCTTTCTGAAGAGATGCCGCGACTCTATGCTTAAAGGTCGTGATCTGAACGTGGCTTTTTCACTCCAGCGCTGTCCTCCAGATAGTTTCTTCCCTTCACCTGATGAAGGCCACTTGTGTTGTGGCCGAAACGTCGTGAGAATATTATTGTGTTATTTTATTTTATCAATTTATTATTTTATTCTCATTCTACGTGACTTTACCGAAAGAACCAAAGAAGATGAATCCTTGCACTTACGCAAGCTTTAAATCGAAATTTAACTGCCTCTACGGAGAGGGATTCCACACAACCTTAAGATCATTCAACAGACTCCGGGATAAGAAGGCTCAACTAATCGTGTCTCTCACCTTTCTGAAGAGAACCCGCGACTCTATGCTTAAAGGTCGTGATCTGAACGTGGCTTTTTCACTCCAGCGCTGTCCTCCAGATAGTTTCTTCCCTTCACCTGATGAAGGCCACTTGTGTTGTGGCCGAAACGTCGTGAGAATATTATTGTGTTATTTTATTTTATCAATTTATTATTTTATTCTCATTCTACGTGACTTTACCGAAAGAACCAAAGAACATGAATCCTTTCGGTCACGAAAGCTTTAAATCGAAATTTAACCGCCTCTACGGAGAGGGATTCCACACAACCTTAAGACCATTCAACGGACTCCGGGATAAGAAGGCTCAACTAATTGAGTCTCTCACCTTTCTGAAGAGATGCTGCAACTCTAAGCTTAAAGGTCGTGATCTGAACGTGGCTTTTTGACTCCAGCGCTGTCCTCCAGACAGTCTCGTCCCTTCACCTGATGAAGGCCGCTTGTGTTGTGGCCGAAACGTCGTGAGAATATTAATGTGTTATTTAATTTTATCAATTTATTATTTTATTCTAATTCTACATGACTTTACCGAAAGAACCAAAGAAGATGAATCCTTGCAGTCACGAAAGCTTTTAATCGAAATTTAACCGCCTCTACGGAGAGAGATTCCACACAACCTTAAGATCATTCAACAGACTGCGAGATAAGAAGGTTCAACTAATCGAGTCTCTCACCTTTCTGAAGAGATGCCGCGACTCTAAGCTTAAAGGTCGTGATCTGAACGTGGCTTTTTCACTCCTGCGCTGTCCTCCATACAGTCTCGTCCCTTCACCTGATGAAGGCCGCTTGTGTTGTGGCCGAAACGTCGTGAGAATATTATTGTGTTATTTTATTTTATCAATTTATTATTTCATTCTCATTCTATGTGACTTTACCGAAAGAACCAAAGAAGATGAATCCTTGCACTCACGCAAGCTTTAAATTGAAATTTAACTGCCTCTACGGAGAGGGATTCCACACAACCTTAGGATCATTCAACAGACTTTGGGATAAGAAGGCTCAACTAATCGTGTCTCTCACCTTTCTGAAGAGATGCCGCGACTCTATGCTTAAAGGTCGTGATCTGAACGTGGCTTTTTCACTCCAGCGCTGTCCTCCAGATAGTTTCTTCCCTTCACCTGATGAAGGCCACTTGTGTTGTGGCCGAAACGTCGTGAGAATATTATTGTGTTATTTTATTTTATCAATTTATTATTTTATTCTCATTCTACGTGACTTTACCGAAAGAACCAAAGAAGATGAATCCTTGCACTTACGCAAGCTTTAAATCGAAATTTAACTGCCTCTACGGAGAGGGATTCCACACAACCTTAAGATCATTCAACAGACTCCGGGATAAGAAGGCTCAACTAATCGTGTCTCTCACCTTTCTGAAGAGAACCCGCGACTCTATGCTTAAAGGTCGTGATCTGAACGTGGCTTTTTCACTCCAGCGCTGTCCTCCAGATAGTTTCTTCCCTTCACCTGATGAAGGCCACTTGTGTTGTGGCCGAAACGTCGTGAGAATATTATTGTGTTATTTTATTTTATCAATTTATTATTTTATTCTCATTCTACGTGACTTTACCGAAAGAACCAAAGAACATGAATCCTTTCGGTCACGAAAGCTTTAAATCGAAATTTAACCGCCTCTACGGAGAGGGATTCCACACAACCTTAAGACCATTCAACGGACTCCGGGATAAGAAGGCTCAACTAATTGAGTCTCTCACCTTTCTGAAGAGATGCTGCAACTCTAAGCTTAAAGGTCGTGATCTGAACGTGGCTTTTTGACTCCAGCGCTGTCCTCCAGACAGTCTCGTCCCTTCACCTGATGAAGGCCGCTTGTGTTGTGGCCGAAACGTCGTGAGAATATTAATGTGTTATTTAATTTTATCAATTTATTATTTTATTCTAATTCTACATGACTTTACCGAAAGAACCAAAGAAGATGAATCCTTGCAGTCACGAAAGCTTTTAATCGAAATTTAACCGCCTCTACGGAGAGAGATTCCACACAACCTTAAGATCATTCAACAGACTGCGAGATAAGAAGGTTCAACTAATCGAGTCTCTCACCTTTCTGAAGAGATGCCGCGACTCTAAGCTTAAAGGTCGTGATCTGAACGTGGCTTTTTCACTCCTGCGCTGTCCTCCATACAGTCTCGTCCCTTCACCTGATGAAGGCCGCTTGTGTTGTGGCCGAAACGTCGTGAGAATATTATTGTGTTATTTTATTTTATCAATTTATTATTTCATTCTCATTCTATGTGACTTTACCGAAAGAACCAAAGAAGATGAATCCTTGCACTCACGCAAGCTTTAAATTGAAATTTAACTGCCTCTACGGAGAGGGATTCCACACAACCTTAGGATCATTCAACAGACTTTGGGATAAGAAGGCTCAACTAATCGTGTCTCTCACCTTTCTGAAGAGATGCCGCGACTCTATGCTTAAAGGTCGTGATCTGAACGTGGCTTTTTCACTCCAGCGCTGTCCTCCAGATAGTCTCTTCCCTTCACCTGATGAAGGCCACTTGTGTTGTGGCCGAAACGTCGTGAGAATATTATTGTGTTATTTTATTTTATCAATTTATTATTTTATTCTCATTCTACGTGACTTTACCGAAAGAACCAAAGAAGATGAATCCTTGCACTCACGCAAGCTTTAAATCGAAATTTAACTGCCTCTACGGAGAGGGATTCCACACAACCTTAAGATCATTCAACAGACTCCGGGATAAGAAGGCTCAACTAATCGTGTCTCTCACCTTTCTGAAGAGATGCCGCGACTCTATGCTTAAAGGTCGTGATCTGAACGTGGCTTTTTCACTCCAGCGCTGTCCTCCAGATAGTTTCTTCCCTTCACCTGATGAAGGCCACTTGTGTTGTGGCCGAAACGTCGTGAGAATATTATTGTGTTATTTTATTTTATCAATTTATTATTTTATTCTCATTCTACGTGACTTTACCGAAAGAACCAAAGAAGATGAATCCTTGCACTTACGCAAGCTTTAAATCGAAATTTAACTGCCTCTACGGAGAGGGATTCCACACAACCTTAAGATCATTCAACAGACTCCGGGATAAGAAGGCTCAACTAATCGTGTCTCTCACCTTTCTGAAGATAACCCGCGACTCTATGCTTAAAGGTCATGATCTGAACGTGGCTTTTTCACTCCAGCGCTGTCCTCTAGACAGTCTCGTCCCTTCACCTGATGAAGGCCGCTTGTGTTGTGGCCGAAACGTCGTGAGAATATTATTGTGTTATTTTATTTTATCAATTTATTATTTTATTCTCATTCTACGTGACTTTACCGAAAGAACCAAAGAACATGAATCCTTTCAGTCACGAAAGCTTTAAATCGAAATTTAACCGCCTCTACGGAGAGGGATTCCACACAACCTTAAGACCATTCAACAGACTCCGGGATAAGAAGGCTCAACTAAATTTTGATTTAAAGCTTTCGTGACTGCAGTAATTCATATTCTTAGTTTTTTCGGTAAAGTCACGTTGAAGAGAAACAACAAAATAACAAAATATATATAAAACAATAAAAAATTCTCACGACGTTTCGACCATAACTCAAACGTCGTGAGAATTTTTTATTGTTTTATATATATTTTGTTATTTTGTTGTTTCTCTTCAACGTGACTTTACCGAAAAAACTAAGAATAAGGCTCAACTAATTGAGTCTCTCACCTTTCTGAAGAGATGCCGCAACTCTAAGCTTAAAGGTCGTGATCTGAATGTGGCTTTTTGACTCCAGCGCTGTCCTCCAGACAGTCTCGTCCCTTCACCTGATGAAGGCCGCTTGTGTTGTGGCCGAAACGTCGTGAGAATATGAATGTGTTATATAATTTTATCAATTTATTATTTTATTCTAATTCTACATGACTTTACCGAAAAACCAAAGAAGATGAATCCTTGCAGTCACGAAAGCTTTTAATCGAAATTTAACCGCCTCTACGGAGAGAGATTCCACACAACCTTAAGATCATTCAACAGACTCCGGGATAAGAAGGCTCAACTAATCGAGTCTCTCACCTTTCTGAAGAGATGCCGCGACTCTAAGCTTAAAGGTCGTGATCTGAACGTGGCTTTTTCACTCCAGCGCTGTCCTCCATACAGTCCCGTCCCTTCACCTGATGAAGGCCGCTTGTGTTGTGGCCGAAACGTCGTAAGAATATTATTGTGTTATTTTATTTTATCAATTTATTATTTCATTCTAATTCTATGTGACTTCACCGAAAGAACCAAAGAAGATGAATCCTTGCACTCACGCAAGCTTTAAATTGAAATTTAACTGCCTCTACGGAGAGGGATTCCACACAACCTTAGGATCATTCAACAGACTTTGGGATAAGAAGGCTCAACTAATCGTGTCTCTCACTTTTCTGAAGAGATGCCGCGACTCTATGCTTAAAGGTCGTGATCTGACCGTGGCTTTTTCACTCCAGCGCTGTCCTCCAGATAGTCTCTTCCCTTCACCTGATGAAGGCCACTTGTGTTGTGGCCGAAACGTCGTGAGAATATTATTGTGTTATTTTATTTTATCAATTTATTATTTTATTCTCATTCTACGTGACTTTACCGAAAGAACCAAAGAACATGAATCCTTTCAGTCACGAAAGCTTTAAATCGAAATTTAACTGCCTCTACGGAGAGGGATTCCACACAACCTTAAGATCATTCAACAGACTCCGGGATAAGAAGGCTCAACTAATCGTGTCTCTCACCTTTCTGAAGAGAAGCTGCGAATCTATGCTTAAAGGTCGTGATCTGAACGTGGCTTTTTCACTCCAGCGCTGTCCTCCAGACAGTCTCGTCCCTTCACCTGATGAAGGCCGCTTGTGTTGTGGCCGAATCGTCGTGAGAATATTATTGTGTTATTTTATTTTATCAATTTATTATTTTATTCTCATTCTACGTGACTTTACCGAAAGAACCAAAGAACATGAATCCTTTCAGTCACGAAAGCTTTAAATCGAAATTTAACCGCCTCTACGGAGAGGGATTCCACACAACCTTAAGATCATTCAACAGACTCCGGGATAAGAAGGCTCAACTAATTGAGTCTCTCACCTTTCTGAAGAGATGCCGCAACTCTAAGCTTAAAGGTCGTGATCTGAATGTGGCTTTTTGACTCCAGCGCTGTCCTCCAGACAGTCTCGTCCCTTCACCTGATGAAGGCCGCTTGTGTTGTGGCCGAAACGTCGTGAGAATATTAATGTGTTATTTAATTTTATCAATTTATTATTTTATTCTAATTCTACATGACTTTACCGAAAGAACCAAAGAAGATGAATCCTTGCAGTCACGAAAGCTTTTAATCGAAATTTAACCGCCTCTACGGAGAGGGATTCCACACAACCTTAAGATCATTCAACAGACTCCGGGATAAGAAGGCTCAACTAATCGAGTCTCTTACCTTTCTGAAGAGATGCCGCGACTCTAAGCTTAAAGGTCGTGATCTGAACGTGGCTTTTTCACTCCAGCGCTGTCCTCCAGACAGTCTCGTCCCTTCACCTGATGAAGGCCTCTTGTGTTGTGGCCGAAACGTCGTGAGAATATTATTGTGTTATTTCATTTTATCAATTTATTATTTTATTCTCATTCTACGTGACTTTACCGAAAGAACCAAAGAAGATGAATCCTTGCAGTCACGCAAGCTTTAAATCGAAATTTAACCGCATATACGGAGAGGGATTCCACACAACCTTAAGACCATTCAACAGACTCCGGGATAAGAAGGCTCAACTAATCGAGTCTCTCACCTTTCTGAAGAGATGCCGCGACTCTATGCTTAAAGGTCGTGATCTGAACGTGGCTTTTTCACTCCAGCGCTGTCCTCCAGATAGTCTCCTCCTTTCACCTGATGAAGGCCGCTTGTGTTGTGGCCGAAACGTCGTGAGAATATTATTGTGTTATTTTATTTTATCAATTTATTATTTTATTCTCATTCTACGTGACTTTACCGAAAGAACCAAAGAACATGAATCCCTGCAGTCACGCAAGCTTTAAATCGAAATGTAACCGCCTCTACGGAGAAGGATTCCAAACAACCTTAAGATCATTCAACAGACTCCGGGATAAGAACGCTCAACTAATCGTGTCTCTCACCTTTCTGAAGAGATGCCGCGAGTCTGAGCTTAAAGGTCGTGATCTGAACGTGGCTTTTTCACTCCAGCGCTGTCCTCCAGACAGTCTTGTCCCTTCACCTGATGAAGGCCGCTTGTGTTGTGGCCAAAACGTCGTGAGAATATTATTGTCTTGTTTTATTTTATCATTTTATTATTTTATTCTAATTCTACGTGACTTTACCGAAAGAACCAAAGAAGATGAATCCTTGCAGTCACGAAAGCTTTGAATCGAATTTTAACTGCCTCTACGGAGAGGGATTCCACACAACCTTAAGATCATTCAACAGACTTCGGGATAAGAAGGCTCAACTAATCGTGTCTCTCACCTTTCTGAAGAGATGCCGCGATTCTAAGCTTAAAGGTCGTTATCTGAACGTGGCTTTTTCACTCCAGTGCTGTCCTCCAGACAGTTTCATCCCTTCACCTGATGAAGGCCTCTTGTGTTGTGGCCAAAACGTCGTGAGAATATTATTGTGTTATTTCATTTTATTAATTTATTATTTTATTCTCATTCTACGTGACTTTACCGAAAGAACCAAAGAACATGAATCCCTGCAGTCACGAAAACTTTAAATCGAAATTTAACCGCCTCTACGGAGAGGGATTCCACACAACCTTAAGACCATTCAACAGACTCCGGGATAAGAAGGCTCAAATAATCGTGTCTCTCACCTTTCTGAAGAGATGCCGCGACTCTAAGCTTAAAGGTCGTGATGTGAACGTGGCTTTTTCACTCCAGCGCTGTCCTCCAGACAGTCTCGTCCCTTCACCTGATGAAGGCCGCTTGTGTTGTGGCCTAAACGTCGTGAGAATATTATAGTGTTATTTTATTTTATCAATTTATTATTTTATTCTCATTCTACGTGACTTTACCGAAAGAACCAAAGAACATGAATCCTTTCAGTCACGAAAGCTTTAAATCGAAATTTAACCGCCTCTACGGAGAGGGATTCCACACAACCTTAAGATCATTCAACAGACTCCGGGATAAGAAGGCTCAACTAATTGAGTCTCTCACCTTTCTGAAGAGATGCCGCAACTCTAAGCTTAAAGGTCGTGATCTGAATGTGGCTTTTTGACTCCAGCGCTGTCCTCCAGACAGTCTCGTCCCTTCACCTGATGAAGGCCGCTTGTGTTGTGGCCGAAACGTCGTGAGAATATTAATATGTTATTTAATTTTATCAATTTATTATTTTATTCTAATTCTACATGACTTTACCGAAAGAACCAAAGAAGATGAATCCTTGCAGTCACGAAAGCTTTTAATCGAAATTTAACCGCCTCTACGGAGAGGGATTCCACACAACCTTAAGATCATTCAACAGACTCCGGGATAAGAAGGCTCAACTAATCGAGTCTCTTACCTTTCTGAAGAGATGCCGCGACTCTAAGCTTAAAGGTCGTGATCTGAACGTGGCTTTTTCACTCCAGCGCTGTCCTCCAGACAGTCTCGTCCCTTCACCTGATGAAGGCCTCTTGTGTTGTGGCCGAAACGTCGTGAGAATATTATTGTGTTATTTCATTTTATCAATTTATTATTTTATTCTCATTCTACGTGACTTTACCGAAAGAACCAAAGAAGATGAATCCTTGCACTCACGCAAGCTTTAAATCGAAATTTAACTGCCTCTACGGAGAGGGATTCCACACAACCTTAAGATCATTCAACAGACTCCGGGATAAGAAGGCTCAACTAATCGTGTCTCTCACCTTTCTGAAGAGATGCCGCGACTCTATGCTTAAAGGTCGTGATCTGAACGTGGCTTTTTCACTCCAGCGCTGTCCTCCAGATAGTTTCTTCCTTTCACCTGATGAAGGCCACTTGTGTTGTGGCCGAAACGTCGTGAGAATATTATTGTGTTATTTTATTTTATCAATTTATTATTTTATTCTCATTCTACGTGACTTTACCGAAAGAACCAAAGAAGATGAATCCTTGCACTTACGCAAGCTTTAAATCGAAATTTAACTGCCTCTACGGAGAGGGATTCCACACAACCTTAAGATCATTCAACAGACTCCGGGATAAGAAGGCTCAACTAATTGAGTCTCTCACCTTTCTGAAGAGATGCCGCAACTCTAAGCTTAAAGGTCGTGATCTGAATGTGGCTTTTTGACTCCAGCGCTGTCCTCCAGACAGTCTCGTCCCTTCACCTGATGAAGGCCGCTTGTGTTGTGGCCGAAACGTCGTGAGAATATTAATGTGTTATTTAATTTTATCAATTTATTATTTTATTCTAATTCTACATGACTTTACCGAAAGAACCAAAGAAGATGAATCCTTGCAGTCACGAAAGCTTTTAATCGAAATTTAACCGCCTCTACGGAGAGGGATTCCACACAACCTTAAGATCATTCAACAGACTCCGGGATAAGAAGGCTCAACTAATCGAGTCTCTTACCTTTCTGAAGAGATGCCGCGACTCTAAGCTTAAAGGTCGTGATCTGAACGTGGCTTTTTCACTCCAGCGCTGTCCTCCAGACAGTCTCGTCCCTTCACCTGATGAAGGCCACTTGTGTTGTGGCCGAAACGTCGTGAGAATATTATTGTGTTATTTTATTTTATCAATTTATTATTTTATTCTCATTCTACGTGACTTTACCGAAAGAACCAAAGAACATGAATCCTTTCGGTCACGAAAGCTTTAAATCGAAATTTAACCGCCTCTACGGAGAGGGATTCCACACAACCTTAAGACCATTCAACGGACTCCGGGATAAGAAGGCTCAACTAATTGAGTCTCTCACCTTTCTGAAGAGATGCCGCGACTCTATGCTTAAAGGTCGTGATCTGAACGTGGCTTTTTCACTCCAGCGCTGTCCTCCAGATAGTCTCCTCCTTTCACCTGATGAAGGCCGCTTGTGTTGTGGCCGAAACGTCGTGAGAATATTATTGTGTTATTTTATTTTATCAATTTATTATTTTATTCTCATTCTACGTGACTTTACCGAAAGAACCAAAGAACATGAATCCCTGCAGTCACGCAAGCTTTAAATCGAAATTTAACCGCCTCTACGGAGAAGGATTCCAAACAACCTTAAGATCATTCAACAGACTCCGGGATAAGAACGCTCAACTAATCGTGTCTCTCACCTTTCTGAAGAGATGCCGCGAGTCTGAGCTTAAAGGTCGTGATCTGAACGTGGCTTTTTCACTCCAGCGCTGTCCTCCAGACAGTCTTGTCCCTTCACCTGATGAAGGCCGCTTGTGTTGTGGCCAAAACGTCGTGAGAATATTATTGTCTTGTTTTATTTTATCATTTTATTATTTTATTCTAATTCTACGTGACTTTACCGAAAGAACCAAAGAAGATGAATCCTTGCAGTCACGAAAGCTTTGAATCGAATTTTAACTGCCTCTACGGAGAGGGATTCCACACAACCTTAAGATCATTCAACAGACTTCGGGATAAGAAGGCTCAACTAATCGTGTCTCTCACCTTTCTGAAGAGATGCCGCGACTCTAAGCTTAAAGGTCGTGATCTGAACGTGGCTTTTTCACTCCAGTGCTGTCCTCCAGACAGTTTCATCCCTTCACCTGATGAAGGCCTCTTGTGTTGTGGCCAAAACGTCGTGAGAATATTATTGTGTTATTTCATTTTATTAATTTATTATTTTATTCTCATTCTACGTGACTTTACCGAAAGAACCAAAGAACATGAATCCCTGCAGTCACGAAAACTTTAAATCGAAATTTAACCGCCTCTACGGAGAGGGATTCCACACAACCTTAAGACCATTCAACAGACTCCGGGATAAGAAGGCTCAAATAATCGTGTCTCTCACCTTTCTGAAGAGATGCCGCGACTCTAAGCTTAAAGGTCGTGATGTGAACGTGGCTTTTTCACTCCAGCGCTGTCCTCCAGACAGTCTCGTCCCTTCACCTGATGAAGGCCGCTTGTGTTGTGGCCTAAACGTCGTGAGAATATTATAGTGTTATTTTATTTTATCAATTTATTATTTTATTCTCATTCTACGTGACTTTACCGAAAGAACCAAAGAACATGAATACAGAACATGAATACTTGCAGTCACGAAAGCTTTAAATCGAAATATAACTGCCTCTACGGAGAGGGATTCCACTCATCCTTAAGACCATTCAACAGACTCCGGGATAAGAAGGCTCAACTAATCGAGTCTCTCACCTTTCTGAAGAGATGCCGCGACTCGACGCTTGAAGGTCGTGATCTGAACGTGGCTTTTTCACTCCAGCGCGGTCCTCCAGACAGTCTCGTCCCTTCACCTGATGAAGGCCGCTTGTGTTATGGCTGAAACGTCGTGAGAATGTTATTGTGTTATTTTATTTTATCAATTTATTATTTTATTCTCATTCTATGTGACTTTACCGAAAGAACCAAAGAAGATGAATCCTTGCACTCACGCAAGCTTTAAATCGAAATTTAACTGCCTCTATGGAGAGGGATTCCACACAACCTTATGATCATTCAACAGACTCCGGGATAAGAAGGCTCAACTAATCGTGTCTTTCACCTTTCTGAAGAGATGCTGCGACTCTATGCTTAAAGGTCGTGATCTGAACGTGGCTTTTTCACTCCAGCGCTGTCCTCCAGACAGTCTCGTCCCTTCACCTGATGATGGCCGCTTGTGTTGTGGCCGAAACGTCGTGAGAATATTATTGTGTTATTTTATTTTATCAATTTATTATTTCATTCTCATTCTATGTGGCTTTACCGAAAGAACCAAAGAAGATGAATCATTGCACTCACGCAAGCTTTAAGTCGAAATTTAACTGCCTCTACGGAGAGGGATTCCACACAACCTTAGGATCATTCAACAGACTCCGGGATAAGAAGGCTCAACTAATCGTGTCTCTCACCTTTCTGAAGAGATGCCGTGACTCTATGCTTAAAGGTCGTGATCTGAACGTGGCTTTTTCACTCCAGCGCTATCCTCCAGATGGTCTCTTCCCTTCACCTGATGAAGGCCACTTGTGTTGTGGCCGAAACGTCGTGAGAATATTATTGTGTTATTTTATTTTATCAATTTATTATTTTATTCTCATTCTACGTGACTTTACCGAAAGAACCAAAGAACATGAATTCTTTCAGGCACGAAAGCTTTAAATCGAAATTTAACCGCCTCTACGGAGAGGGATTCCACACAACCTTAAGATCATTCAACAGACTCCGGGATAAGAAGGCTCAACTAATTGAGTCTCTCATCTTTCGAAGAGATGCCGCAACTCTAAGCTTAAAGGTCGTGATCTGAACGTGGCTTTTTGACTCCAGCGCTGTCCTCCAGAGAGTCTCGTCCCTTCACCTGATGAAGGCCGCTTGTGTTGTGGCCGAAACGTCGTGAGAATATTAATGTGTTATTTTATTTTATCAATTTATTATTTTATTCTCATTCTACGTGACTTTACCAAAGAACCAAAGAAGATGAATCCTTGCACTCACGCAAGCTTTAAATCGAAATTTAACTGCCTCTACGGAGAGGGATTCCACACAACCTTAAGATCATTCAACAGACTCCGGGATAAGAAGGCTCAACTAATCGTGTCTCTCACCTTTCTGAAGAGAACCCGCGACTCTATGCTTAAAGGTCGTGATCTGAACGTGGCTTTTTCACTCCAGCGCTGTCCTCTAGACAGTCTCGTCCGTTCACCTGATGAAGGCCGCTTGTGTTGTGGCCGAAACGTCGTGAGAATATTATTGTGTTATTTTATTTTATCAATTTATTATTTTATTCTCATTCTACGTGACTTTACCGAAAGAACCAAAGAACATGAATCCTTGCACTCACACAAGCTTTAAATCGAAATTTAACTGCCTCTACGGAGAGGGATTCCACTCATCCTTAAGACCATTCAACAGACTCCGGGATAAGAAGGCTCAACTAATCGAGTCTCTCACCTTTCTGAAGAGATGCCGCGACTCGAAGCTTGAAGGTCGTGATCTGAACGTGGCTTTTTCACTCCAGCGCTGTCCTCCAGACAGTCTCGTCCCTTCACCTGATGAAGGCCGCTTGTGTTATGGCTGAAACGTCGTGAGAATGTTATTGTGTTATTTTATTTTATCAATTTATTATTTTATTCTCATTCTATGTGACTTTACCGAAAGAACCAAAGAAGATGAATCCTTGCACTCACGCAAGCTTTAAATCGAAATTTAACTGCCTCTATGGAGAGGGATTCCACACAACCTTATGATCATTCAACAGACTCCGGGATAAGAAGGCTCAACTAATCGTGTCTTTCACCTTTCTGAAGAGATGCTGCGACTCTATGCTTAAAGGTCGTGATCTGAACGTGGCTTTTTCACTCCAGCGCTGTCCTCCAGACAGTCTCGTCCCTTCACCTGATGATGGCCGCTTGTGTTGTGGCCGAAACGTCGTGAGAATATTATTGTGTTATTTTATTTTATCAATTTATTATTTCATTCTCATTCTATGTGGCTTTACCGAAAGAACCAAAGAAGATGAATCATTGCACTCACGCAAGCTTTAAGTCGAAATTTAACTGCCTCTACGGAGAGGGATTCCACACAACCTTAGGATCATTCAACAGACTCCGGGATAAGAAGGCTCAACTAATCGTGTCTCTCACCTTTCTGAAGAGATGCCGTGACTCTATGCTTAAAGGTCGTGATCTGAACGTGGCTTTTTCACTCCAGCGCTATCCTCCAGATGGTCTCTTCCCTTCACCTGATGAAGGCCACTTGTGTTGTGGCCGAAACGTCGTGAGAATATTATTGTGTTATTTTATTTTATCAATTTATTATTTTATTCTCATTCTACGTGACTTTACCGAAAGAACCAAAGAACATGAATTCTTTCAGGCACGAAAGCTTTAAATCGAAATTTAACCGCCTCTACGGAGAGGGATTCCACACAACCTTAAGATCATTCAACAGACTCCGGGATAAGAAGGCTCAACTAATTGAGTCTCTCATCTTTCGAAGAGATGCCGCAACTCTAAGCTTAAAGGTCGTGATCTGAACGTGGCTTTTTGACTCCAGCGCTGTCCTCCAGAGAGTCTCGTCCCTTCACCTGATGAAGGCCGCTTGTGTTGTGGCCGAAACGTCGTGAGAATATTAATGTGTTATTTAATTTTATCAATTTATTATTTTATTCTAATTCTACATGACTTTACCGAAAGAACCAAAGAAGATGAATCCTTGCAGTCACGAAAGCTTTTAATCGAAATTTAACCGCCTCTACGGAGAGGGATACCACACAACCTTAAGATCATTCAACAGACTCCGGGATAAGAAGGCTCAACTAATCGAGTCTCTCACCTTTCTGAAGAGATGCCGCGACTCTAAGCTTAAAGGTCGTGATCTGAACGTGGCTTTTTCACTCCAGCGCTGTCCTCCAGACAGTCTCGTCCCTTCACCTGACGAAGGCCGCTTGTGTTGTGGCCGAAAGGTCGTGAGAATATTAATGTGTTATTTAATTTTATCAATTTATTATTTTATTCTCATTCTACGTGACTTTACCGAAAGAACCAAAGAAGATGAATCCTTGCAGTCACGCAAGCTTTAAATCGAAATTTAACCGCCTCTACGGAGAGGGATTCCAAACAACCTTAAGATCATTCAACAGACTCCGGGATAAGAACGCTCAACAAATCGTGTCTCTCACCTTTCTGAAGATATGCCGCGACTCTAACTTAAAGGTCGTGATCTGAACGTGGCTTTTTCACTCCAGCTCTGTCCTCCAGACAGTCTCGTCCCTTCACCTGATGAAGGCCGCTTGTGTTGTGGCCGAAACGTCGTGAGAATATTATTGTCTTGTTTTATTTTATCAATTTATTATTTTATTCTAATTCTACGTGACTTTACCGAAAGAACCAAAGAAGATGAATCCTTGCAGTCATGCAAGCTTTAAATTGAAATTTAACTGCCTCTACGGAGAGGGATTCCACACAACCTTAGGATCATTCAACAGACTTTGGGATAAGAAGGCTCACCTAATCGTGTCTCTCACCTTTCTGAAGAGATGCCGCGACTCTTTGCTTAAAGGTCGTGATCTGAACGTGGCTTTTTCACTCCAGCGCTGTCCTCGAGATAGTCTCTTCCCTTCACCTGATGAAGGCCACTTGTGTTGTGGCCGAAACGTCGTGAGAATATTATTGTGTTATTTTATTTTATCAATTTATTATTTTATTCTCATTCTACGTGACTTTACCAAAGAACCAAAGAAGATGAATCCTTGCACTCACGCAAGCTTTAAATCGAAATTTAACTGCCTCTACGGAGAGGGATTCCACACAACCTTAAGATCATTCAACAGACTCCGGGATAAGAAGGCTCAACTAATCGTGTCTCTCACCTTTCTGAAGAGAACCCGCGACTCTATGCTTAAAGGTCGTGATCTGAACGTGGCTTTTTCACTCCAGCGCTGTCCTCTAGACAGTCTCGTCCGTTCACCTGATGAAGGCCGCTTGTGTTGTGGCCGAAACGTCGTGAGAATATTATTGTGTTATTTTATTTTATCAATTTATTATTTTATTCTCATTCTACGTGACTTTACCGAAAGAACCAAAGAACATGAATCCTTGCACTCACACAAGCTTTAAATTGAAATTTAACTGCCTCTACGGAGAGGGATTCCACACAACCTTAGGATCATTGAACAGACTTTGGGATAAGAAGGCTCAACTAATCGTGTCTCTCACCTTTCTGAAGAGATGCCGCGACTCTATGCTTAAAGGTCGTGATCTGAACGTGGCTTTTTCACTCCAGCACTGTCCTCCAGATAGTCTCTTCCCTTCACCTGATGAAGGCCACTTGTGTTGTGGCCGAAACGTCGTGAGAATATTATTGTGTTATTTTATTTTATCAATTTATTATTTTATTCTCATTCTACGTGACTTTACCGAAAGAACCAAAGAAGATGAATCCTTGCACTCACGCAAGCTTTAAATCGAAATTTAACTGCCTCTACGGAGAGGGATTCCACACAACCTTAAGATCATTCAACAGACTCCGGGATAAGAAGGCTCAACTAATCGTGTCTCTCACCTTTCTGAAGAGAAGCCGCGACTCTATGCTTAAAGGTCGTGATCTGAACGTGGCTTTTTCACTCCAGCGCTGTCCTCCAGACAGTCTCGTCCCTTCACCTGATGAAGGCCGCTTGTGTTGTGGCCGAAACGTCGTGAGAATATTATTGTGTTATTTTATTTTATCAATTTATTATTTTATTCTCATTCTACGTGACTTTACCGAAAGAACCAAAGAACATGAATCCTTTCAGTCACGAAAGCTTTAAATTGAAATTTAACCGCCTCTACGGAGAGGGATTCCACACAACCTTAAGATCATTCAACAGACTCCGGGATAAGAAGGCTCAACTAATTGAGTCTCTCACCTTTCTGAAGAGATGCCGCAAATCTAAGCTTAAAGGTCGTGATCTGAACGAGGTTTTTTGACTCCAGCGCTGTCCTCCAGACAGTCTCTTCCCTTCACCTGATGAAGGCCGCTTGTGTTGTGGCCGAAACGTCGTGAGAATGTTAATGTGTTATTTAATTTTATCAATTTATTATTTTATTCTAATTCTACATGACTTTACCGAAAGAACCAAAGAAGATGAATCCTTGCAGTCACGAAAGCTTTTAATCGAAATTTAACCGCCTATACGGAGAGGGATTCCACACAACCTTAAGATCATTCAACAGACTCCGGGATAAGAAGGCTCAACTAATCGAGTCTCTCACCTTTCTGAAGAGATGCCGCGACTCTAAGCTTAAAGGTCGTGATCTGAACGTGGCTTTTTCACTCCAGCGCTGTCCTCCAGACAGTTTCGTCCCTTCACCTGATGAAGGCCTCTTGTGTTGTGGCCGAAACGTTGTGAGAATATTATTGTGTTATTTCATTTTATCAATTTATTATTTTATTCTCATTCTACGTGACTTTACCGAAAGAACCAAAGAAGATGAATCCTTGCAGTCACGCAAGCTTTAAATCGAAATTTAACCGCATATACGGAGAGGGATTCCACACAACCTTAAGACGATTCAACAGACTCCGGGATAAGAAGGCTCAACTAATCGTGTCTCTCACCTTTCTGAAGAGAAGCCGCGACTCTATGCTTAAAGGTCGTGATCTGAACGTGGCTTTTTCACTCCAGCGCTGTCCTCCAGACAGTCTCGTCCCTTCACCTGATGAAGGCCGCTTGTGTTGTGGCCGAAACGTCGTGAGAATATTATTGTGTTATTTTATTTTATCAATTTATTATTTTATTCTCATTCTACGTGACTTTACCGAAAGAACCAAAGAACATGAATCCTTTCAGTCACGAAAGCTTTAAATCGAAATTTAACCGCCTCTACGGAGAGGGATTCCACACAACCTTAAGATCATTCAACAGACTCCGGGATAAGAAGGCTCAACTAATTGAGTCTCTCACCTTTCTGAAGAGATGCCGCAAATCTAAGCTTAAAGGTCGTGATCTGAACGTGGTTTTTTGACTCCAGCGCTGTCCTCCAGACAGTCTCTTCCCTTCACCTGATGAAGGCCGCTTGTGTTGTGGCCGAAACGTCGTGAGAATGTTAATGTGTTATTTAATTTTATCAATTTATTATTTTATTCTAATTCTACATGACTTTACCGAAAGAACCAAAGAAGATGAATCCTTGCAGTCACGAAAGCTTTTAATCGAAATTTAACCGCCTATACGGAGAGGGATTCCACACAACCTTAAGATCATTCAACAGACTCCGGGATAAGAAGGCTCAACTAATCGAGTCTCTCACCTTTCTGAAGAGATGCCGCGACTCTAAGCTTAAAGGTCGTGATCTGAACGTGGCGTTTTCACTCCAGCGCTGTCCTCCAGACAGTTTCGTCCCTTCACCTGATGAAGGCCTCTTGTGTTGTGGCCGAAACGTTGTGAGAATATTATTGTGTTATTTCATTTTATCAATTTATTATTTTATTCTCATTCTACGTGACTTTACCGAAAGAACCAAAGAAGATGAATCCTTGCAGTCACGCAAGCTTTAAATCGAAATTTAACCGCATATACGGAGAGGGATTCCACACAACCTTAAGACGATTCAACAGACTCCGGGATAAGAAGGCTCAACTAATCGTGTCTCTCACCTTTCTGAAGAGAACCCGCGACTCTATGCTTAAAGGTCGTGATCTGAACGTGGCTTTTTCACTCCAGCGCTGTCCTCCAGATAGTCTCTTCCCTTCACCTGATGAAGGCCACTTGTGTTGTGGCCGAAACGTCGTGAGAATATTATTGTGTTATTTTATTTTATCAATTTATTATTTTATTCTCATTCTACGTGACTTTACCGAAAGAACCAAAGAAGATGAATCCTTGCACTCACGCAAGCTTTAAATCGAAATTTAACTGCCTCTACGGAGAGGGATTCCACACAACCTTAAGATCATTCAACAGACTCCGGGATAAGAAGGCTCAACTAATTGAGTCTCTCACCTTTCTGAAGAGATGCCGCAAATCTAAGCTTAAAGGTCGTGATCTGAACGTGGTTTTTTGACTCCAGCGCTGTCCTCCAGACAGTCTCTTCCCTTCACCTGATGAAGGCCGCTTGTGTTGTGGCCGAAACGTTGTGAGAATATTAATGTGTTATTTAATTTTATCAATTTATTATTTTATTCTAATTCTACATGACTTTACCGAAAGAACCAAAGAAGATGAATCCTTGCAGTCACGAAAGCTTTTAATCGAAATTTAACCGCCTCTATGGAAAGGGATTTCACACATCCTTAAGATCATTCAACAGACTCCGGGATAAGAAGGCTCAACTAATCGAGTCTCTCACCTTTCTGAAGAGATGCCGCGACTCTAAGCTTAAAGGTCGTGATCTGAACGTGGCTTTTTCACTCCAGCGCTGTCCTCCAGACAGTTTCGTCCCTTCACCTGATGAAGGCCTCTTGTGTTGTGGCCGAAACGTCGTGAGAATATTATTGTGTTATTTCATTTTATCAATTTATTATTTTATTCTCATTCTACGTGACTTTACCGAAAGAACCAAAGAAGATGAATCCTTGCAGTCACGCAAGCTTTAAATCGAAATTTAACCGCATATACGGAGAGGGATTCCACACAACCTTAAGACGATTCAACAGACTCCGGGATAAGAAGGCTCAACTAATCGTGTCTCTCACCTTTCTGAAGAGAAGCCGCGACTCTATGCTTAAAGGTCGTGATCTGAACGTGGCTTTTACACTCCAGCGCTGTCCTCCAGACAGTCTCGTCCCTTCACCTGATGAAGGCCGCTTGTGTTGTGGCCGAAACGTCGTGAGAATATTATTGTGTTATTTTATTTTATCAATTTATTATTTTATTCTCATTCTACGTGACTTTACCGAAAGAACCAAAGAACATGAATCCTTTCAGTCACGAAAGCTTTAAATCGAAATTTAACCGCCTCTACGGAGAGGGATTCCACACAACCTTAAGATCATTCAACAGACTCCGGGATAAGAAGGCTCAACTAATTGAGTCTCTCACCTTTCTGAAGAGATGCCGCAAATCTAAGCTTAAAGGTCGTGATCTGAACGTGTTTTTTTGACTCCAGCGCTGTCATCCAGACAGTCTCTTCCCTTCACCTGATGAAGGCCGCTTGTGTTGTCACCGAAACGTCGTGAGAATGTTAATGTGTTATTTAATTTTATCAATTTATTATTTTATTCTAATTCTACATGACTTTACCGAAAGAACCAAAGAAGATGAATCCTTGCAGTCACGAAAGCTTTTAATCGAAATTTAACCGCCTCTACGGAGAGGGATTCCACACAACCTTAAGATCATTCAACAGACTCCGGGATAAGAAGGCTCAACTAATCGAGTCTCTCACCTTTCTGAAGAGAAGCTGCGACTCTATGCTTAAAGGTCGTGATCTGAACGTGGCTTTTTCACTCCAGCGCTGTCCTCCAGACAGTCTCGTCCCTTCACCTGATGAAGGCCGCTTGTGTTGTGGCCGAAACGTCGTGAGAATATTATTGTGTTATTTTATTTTATCAATTTATTATTTTATTCTCATTCTACGTGACTGTACCGAAAGAACCAAAGAACATGAATCCTTTCAGTCACGAAAGCTTTAAATCGAAATTTAACCGCCTCTACGGAGAGGGATTCCACACAACCTTAAGATCATTCAACAGACTCCGGGATAAGAAGGCTCAACTAATTGAGTCTCTCACCTTTCTGAAGAGATGCCGCAAATCTAAGCTTAAAGGTCGTGATCTGAACGTGGTTTTTTGACTCCAGCGCTGTCCTCCAGACAGTCTCTTCCCTTCACCTGATGAAGGCCGCTTGTGTTGTGGCCGAAATGTTGTGAGAATATTAATGTGTTATTTAATTTTATCAATTTATTATTTTATTCTAATTCTACATGACTTTACCGAAAGAACCAAAGAAGATGAATCCTTGCAGTCACGAAAGCTTTTAATCGAAATTTAACCGCCTCTAGGGATAGGGATTCCACACATCCTTAAGATCATTCAACAGACTCCGGGATAAGAAGGCTCAACTAATCGAGTCTCTCACCTTTCTGAAGAGATGCCGCGACTCTAAGCTTAAAGGTCGTGATCTGAACGTGGCTTTTTCACTCCAGCGCTGTCCTCCAGACAGTTTCGTCCCTTCACCTGATGATGGCCTCTTGTGTTGTGGCCGAAACGTCGTGAGAATATTATTGTTTTATTTCATTTTATCAATTTATTATTTTATTCTCATTCTACGTGACTTTACCGAAAGAACCAAAGAAGATGAATCCTTGCAGTCACGCAAGCTTTAAATCGAAATTTAACCGCATATACGGAGAGGGATTCCACACAACCTTAAGACGATTCAACAGACTCCGGGATAAGAAGGCTCAACTAATCGTGTCTCTCACCTTTCTGAAGAGAACCCGCGACTCTATGCTTAAAGGTCGTGATCTGAACTTGGCTTTTTCACTCCAGCGCTGTCCTCCAGATAGTCTCTTCCCTTCACCTGATGAAGGCCACTTGTGTTGTGGCCGAAACGTCGTGAGAATATTATTGTGTTATTTTATTTTATCAATTTATTATTTTATTCTCATTCTACGTGACTTTACCGAAAGAACCAAAGAAGATGAATCCTTGCACTCAAGCAAGCTTTAAATCGAAATTTAACTGCCTCTACGGAGAGGGATTCCACACAACCTTAAGATCATTCAACAGACTCCGGGATAAGAAGGCTCAACTAATCGTGTCTCTCACCTTTCTGAAGAGAAGCCGCGACTCTATGCTTAAAGGTCGTGATCTGAACGTGGCTTTTTCACTCCAGCGCTGTCCTCCAGACAGTCTCGTCCCTTCACCTGATGAAGGCCGCTTGTGTTGTGGCCGAAACGTCGTGAGAATATTATTGTGTTATTTTATTTTATCAATTTATTATTTTATTCTCATTCTACGTGACTTTACCGAAAGAACCAAAGAACATGAATCCTTTCAGTCACGAAAGCTTTAAATCGAAATTTAACCGCCTCTACGGAGAGGGATTCCACACAACCTTAAGATCATTCAACAGACTCCGGGATAAGAAGGCTCAACTAATTGAGTCTCTCACCTTTCTGAAGAGATGCCGCAAATCTAAGCTTAAAGGTCGTGATCTGAACGTGGTTTTTTGACTCCAGCGCTGTCCTCCAGACAGTCTCTTCCCTTCACCTGATGAAGGCCGCTTGTGTTGTGGCCGAAACGTTGTGAGAATATTAATGTGTTATTTAATTTTATCAATTTATTATTTTATTCTAATTCTACATGACTTTACCGAAAGAACCAAAGAAGATGAATCCTTGCAGTCACGAAAGCTTTTAATCGAAATTTAACCGCCTCTACGGAAAGGGATTCCACACATCCTTAAGATCATTCAACAGACTCCGGGATAAGAAGGCTCAACTAATCGAGTCTCTCACCTTTCTGAAGAGATGCCGCGACTCTAAGCTTAAAGGTCGTGATCTGAACGTGGCTTTTTCACTCCAGCGCTGTCCTCCAGACAGTTTCGTCCCTTCACCTGATGAAGGCCTCTTGTGTTGTGGCCGAAACGTCGTGAGAATATTATTGTGTTATTTCATTTTATCAATTTATTATTTTATTCTCATTCTACGTGACTTTACCGAAAGAACCAAAGAAGATGAATCCTTGCAGTCACGCAAGCTTTAAATCGAAATTTAACCGCATATACGGAGAGGGATTCCACACAACCTTAAGACGATTCAACAGACTCCGGGATAAGAAGGCTCAACTAATCGTGTCTCTCACCTTTCTGAAGAGAACCCGCGACTCTATGCTTAAAGGTCGTGATCTGAACGTGGCTTTTTCACTCCAGCGCTGTCCTCCAGATAGTCTCTTCCCTTCACCTGATGAAGGCCACTTGTGTTGTGGCCGAAACGTCGTGAGAATATTATTGTGTTATTTTATTTTATCAATTTATTATTTTATTCTCATTCTACGTGACTTTACCGAAAGAACCAAAGAAGATGAATCCTTGCACTCAAGCAAGCTTTAAATCGAAATTTAACTGCCTCTACGGAGAGGGATTCCACACAACCTTAAGATCATTCAACAGACTCCGGGATAAGAAGGCTCAACTAATCGTGTCTCTCACCTTTCTGAAGAGAAGCCGCGACTCTATGCTTAAAGGTCGTGATCTGAACGTGGCTTTTTCACTCCAGCGCTGTCCTCCAGACAGTCTCGTCCCTTCACCTGATGAAGGCCGCTTGTGTTGTGGCCGAAACGTCGTGAGAATATTATTGTGTTATTTTATTTTATCAATTTATTATTTTATTCTCATTCTACGTGACTTTACCGAAAGAACCAAAGAACATGAATCCTTTCAGTCACGAAAGCTTTAAATCGAAATTTAACCGCCTCTACGGAGAGGGATTCCACACAACCTTAAGATCATTCAACAGACTCCGGGATAAGAAGGCTCAACTAATTGAGTCTCTCACCTTTCTGAAGAGATGCCGCAAATCTAAGCTTAAAGGTCGTGATCTGAACGTGGTTTTTTGACTCCAGCGCTGTCCTCCAGACAGTCTCTTCCCTTCACCTGATGAAGGCCGCTTGTGTTGTGGCCGAAACGTTGTGAGAATATTAATGTGTTATTTAATTTTATCAATTTATTATTTTATTCTAATTCTACATGACTTTACCGAAAGAACCAAAGAAGATGAATCCTTGCAGTCACGAAAGCTTTTAATCGAAATTTAACCGCCTCTACGGAAAGGGATTCCACACATCCTTAAGATCATTCAACAGACTCCGGGATAAGAAGGCTCAACTAATCGAGTCTCTCACCTTTCTGAAGAGATGCCGCGACTCTAAGCTTAAAGGTCGTGATCTGAACGTGGCTTTTTCACTCCAGCGCTGTCCTCCAGACAGTTTCGTCCCTTCACCTGATGAAGGCCTCTTGTGTTGTGGCCGAAACGTCGTGAGAATATTATTGTGTTATTTCATTTTATCAATTTATTATTTTATTCTCATTCTACGTGACTTTACCGAAAGAACCAAAGAAGATGAATCCTTGCAGTCACGCAAGCTTTAAATCGAAATTTAACCGCATATACGGAGAGGGATTCCACACAACCTTAAGACGATTCAACAGACTCCGGGATAAGAAGGCTCAACTAATCGTGTCTCTCACCTTTCTGAAGAGAAGCCGCGACTCTATGCTTAAAGGTCGTGATCTGAACGTGGCTTTTACACTCCAGCGCTGTCCTCCAGACAGTCTCGTCCCTTCACCTGATGAAGGCCGCTTGTGTTGTGGCCGAAACGTCGTGAGAATATTATTGTGTTATTTTATTTTATCAATTTATTATTTTATTCTCATTCTACGTGACTTTACCGAAAGAACCAAAGAACATGAATCCTTTCAGTCACGAAAGCTTTAAATCGAAATTTAACCGCCTCTACGGAGAGGGATTCCACACAACCTTAAGATCATTCAACAGACTCCGGGATAAGAAGGCTCAACTAATTGAGTCTCTCACCTTTCTGAAGAGATGCCGCAAATCTAAGCTTAAAGGTCGTGATCTGAACGTGTTTTTTTGACTCCAGCGCTGTCCTCCAGACAGTCTCTTCCCTTCACCTGATGAAGGCCGCTTGTGTTGTCACCGAAACGTCGTGAGAATGTTAATGTGTTATTTAATTTTATCAATTTATTATTTTATTCTAATTCTACATGACTTTACCGAAAGAACCAAAGAAGATGAATCCTTGCAGTCACGAAAGCTTTTAATCGAAATTTAACCGCCTCTACGGAGAGGGATTCCACACAACCTTAAGATCATTCAACAGACTCCGGGATAAGAAGGCTCAACTAATCGAGTCTCTCACCTTTCTGAAGAGAAGCTGCGACTCTATGCTTAAAGGTCGTGATCTGAACGTGGCTTTTTCACTCCAGCGCTGTCCTCCAGACAGTCTCGTCCCTTCACCTGATGAAGGCCGCTTGTGTTGTGGCCGAAACGTCGTGAGAATATTATTGTGTTATTTTATTTTATCAATTTATTATTTTATTCTCATTCTACGTGACTGTACCGAAAGAACCAAAGAACATGAATCCTTTCAGTCACGAAAGCTTTAAATCGAAATTTAACCGCCTCTACGGAGAGGGATTCCACACAACCTTAAGATCATTCAACAGACTCCGGGATAAGAAGGCTCAACTAATTGAGTCTCTCACCTTTCTGAAGAGATGCCGCAAATCTAAGCTTAAAGGTCGTGATCTGAACGTGGTTTTTTGACTCCAGCGCTGTCCTCCAGACAGTCTCTTCCCTTCACCTGATGAAGGCCGCTTGTGTTGTGGCCGAAACGTTGTGAGAATATTAATGTGTTATTTAATTTTATCAATTTATTATTTTATTCTAATTCTACATGACTTTACCGAAAGAACCAAAGAAGATGAATCCTTGCAGTCACGAAAGCTTTTAATCGAAATTTAACCGCCTCTAGGGATAGGGATTCCACACATCCTTAAGATCATTCAACAGACTCCGGGATAAGAAGGCTCAACTAATCGAGTCTCTCACCTTTCTGAAGAGATGCCGCGACTCTAAGCTTAAAGGTCGTGATCTGAACGTGGCTTTTTCACTCCAGCGCTGTCCTCCAGACAGTTTCGTCCCTTCACCTGATGATGGCCTCTTGTGTTGTGGCCGAAACGTCGTGAGAATATTATTGTGTTATTTCATTTTATCAATTTATTATTTTATTCTCATTCTACGTGACTTTACCGAAAGAACCAAAGAAGATGAATCCTTGCAGTCACGAAAGCTTTAAATCGAAATTTAACCGCCTCTACGGAGAGGGATTCCACACAACCTTAAGATCATTCAACAGACTCCGGGATAAGAAGGCTCAACTAATTGAGTCTCTCACCTTTCTGAAGAGATGCCGCAAATCTAAGCTTAAAGGTCGTGATCTGAACGTGTTTTTTTGACTCCAGCGCTGTCCTCCAGACAGTCTCTTCCCTTCACCTGATGAAGGCCGCTTGTGTTGTCGCCGAAACGTCGTGAGAATGTTAATGTGTTATTTAATTTTATCAATTTATTATTTTATTCTAATTCTACATGACTTTACCGAAAGAACCAAAGAAGATGAATCCTTGCAGTCACGAAAGCTTTTAATCGAAATTTAACCGCCTCTACGGAGAGGGATTCCACACAACCTTAAGATCATTCAACAGACTCCGGGATAAGAAGGCTCAACTAATCGAGTCTCTCACCTTTCTGAAGAGATGCCGCGACTCTAAGCTTAAAGGTCGTGATCTGAACGTGGCTTTTTCACTCCAGCGCTGTCCTCCAGACAGTTTCGTCCCTTCACCTGATGAAGGCCTCTTGTGTTGTGGCCGAAACGTCGTGAGAATATTATTGTGTTATTTGATTTTATCAATTTATTATTTTATTCTCATTCTACGTGACTTTACCGAAAGAACCAAAGAACATGAATCCTTTCAGTCACGAAAGCTTTAAATCGAAATTCAACCGCCTCTACGGAGAGGGATTCCACACAACCTTAAGATCATTCAACAGACTCCGGGATAAGAAGGCTCAACTAATTGAGTCTCTCACCTTTCTGAAGAGATGCCGCAAATCTAAGCTTAAAGGTCGTGATCTGAACGTGGTTTTTTGACTCCAGCGCTGTCCTCCAGACAGTCTCTTCCCTTCACCTGATGAAGGCCGCTTGTGTTGTGGCCGAAACGTCGTGAGAATATTAATGTGTTATTTAATTTTATCAATTTATTATTTTATTCTAATTCTACATGACTTTACCGAAAGAACCAAAGAAGATGAATCCTTGCAGTCACGAAAGCTTTTAATCGAAATTTAACCGCCTCTACGGAAAGGGATTCCACACAACCTTAAGATCATTCAACAGACTCCAGGATAAGAAGGCTCAACTAATCGAGTCTCTCACCTTTCTGAAGAGATGCCGCGACTCTAAGCTTAAAGGTCGTGATCTGAACGTGGCTTTTTCACTCCAGCGCTGTCCTCCAGACAGTTTCGTCCCTTCACCTGATGAAGGCCTCTTGTGTTGTGGCCGAAACGTCGTGAGAATATTATTGTGTTATTTGATTTTATCAATTTATTATTTTATTCTCATTCTACGTGACTTTACCGAAAGAACCAAAGAACATGAATCCTTTCAGTCACGAAAGCTTCAAATCGAAATTTAACCGCCTCTACGGAGAGGGATTCCACACAACCTTAAGATCATTCAACAGACTCCGGGATAAGAAGGCTCAACTAATTGAGTCTCTCACCTTTCTGAAGAGATGCCGCAAATCTAAGCTTAAAGGTCGTGATCTGAACGTGGTTTTTTGACTCCAGCGCTGTCCTCCAGACAGTCTCTTCCCTTCACCTGATGAAGGCCGCTTGTGTTGTGGCCGAAACGTCGTGAGAATATTAATGTGTTATTTAATTTTATCAATTTGTTATTTTATTCTAATTCTACATGACTTTACCGAAAGAACCAAAGAAGATGAATCCTTGCAGTCACGAAAGCTTTTAATCGAAATTTAACCGCCTCTACGGAAAGGGATTCCACACAACCTTAAGATCATTCAACAGACTCCGGGATAAGAAGGCTCAACTAATCGAGTCTCTCACCTTTCTGAATAGATGCCGCGACTCTAAGCTTAAAGGTCGTGATCTGAACGTGGCTTTTTCACTCCAGCGCTGTCCTCCAGACAGTTTCGTCCCTTCACCTGATGAAGGCCTCTTGTGTTGTGGCCGAAACGTCGTGAGAATATTATTGTGTTATTTCATTTTATCAATTTATTATTTTATTCTCATTCTACGTGACTTTACCGAAAGAACCAAAGAAGATGAATCCTTGCAGTCACGCAAGCTTTAAATCGAAATTTAACCGCATATACGGAGAGGGATTCCACACAACCTTAAGACGATTCAACAGACTCCGGGATAAGAAGGCTCAACTAATCGAGTCTCTCACCTTTCTGAAGAGATGCCGCGACTCTAAGCTTAAAGGTCGTGATCTGAACGTGGCTTTTTCACTCCAGCGCTGTCCTCCAGACAGTTTCGTCCCTTCACCTGATGAAGGCCTCTTGTGTTGTGGCCGAAACGTCGTGAGAATATTATTGTGTTATTTCATTTTATCAATTTATTATTTTATTCTCATTCTACGTGACTTTACCGAAAGAACCAAAGAAGATGAATCCTTGCAGTCACGCAAGCTTTAAATCGAAATTTAACCGCATATACGGAGAGGGATTCCACACAACCTTAAGACGATTCAACAGACTCCGGGATAAGAAGGCTCAACTAATCGTGTCTCTCACCTTTCTGAAGAGAACCCGCGACTCTATGCTTAAAGGTCGTGATCTGAACGTGGCTTTTTCACTCCAGCGCTGTCCTCTAGACAGTCTCGTCCCTTCACCTGATGAAGGCCGCTTGTGTTGTGGCCGAAACGTCGTGAGAATATTATTGTGTTATTTTATTTTATCAATTTATTATTTTATTCTCATTCTATGTGACTTTACCGAAAGAACCAAAGAACATGAATCCTTGCACTCACGCAAGCTTTAAATTGAAATTTAACTGCCTCTACGGAGAGGGATTCCACACAACCTTAGGATCATTGAACAGACTTTGGGATAAGAAGGCTCAACTAATCGTGTCTCTCACCTTTCTGAAGAGATGTCGCGACTCTATGCTTAAAGGTCGTGATCTGAACGTGGCTTTTTCACTCCAGCGCTGTCCTCCAGATAGTCTCTTCCCTTCACCTGATGAAGGCCACTTGTGTTGTGGCCGAAACGTCGTGAGAATATTATTGTGTTATTTAATTTTATCAATTTATTATTTTATTCTAATTCTACATGACTTTACCGAAAGAACCAAAGAAGATGAATCCTTGCAGTCACGAAAGCTTTTAATCGAAATTTAACCGCCTCTACGGAGAGGGATTCCACACAACCTTAAGATCATTCAACAGACTCCGGGATAAGAAGGCTCAACTAATCGAGTCACTCACCTTTCTGAAGAGATGCCGCGACTCTAAGCTTAAAGGTCGTGATCTGAACGTGGCTTTTTCACTCCAGCGCTGTCCTCCAGACAGTTTCATCCCTTCACCTGATGAAGGCCTCTTGTGTTGTGGCCGAAACGTCGTGAGAATATTATTGTGTTATTTCATTTTATCAATTTATTATTTTATTCTCATTCTACGTGACTTTACCGAAAGAACCAAAGAAGATGAATCCTTGCAGTCACGCAAGCTTTAAATCGAAATTTAACCGCATATACGGAGAGGGATTCCACACAACCTTAGGATCATTGAACAGACTTTGGGATAAGAAGGCTCAACTAATCGTGTCTCTCACCTTTCTGAAGAGATGCCGCGACTCTATGCTTAAAGGTTGTGATCTGAACGTGGCTTTTTCACTCCAGCGCTGTCCTCCAGATAGTCTCTTCCCTTCACCTGATGAAGGCCACTTGTGTTGTGGCCGAAACGTCGTGAGAATATTATTGTGTTATTTTATTTTATCAATTTATTATTTTATTCTCATTCTACGTGACTTTACCGAAAGAACCAAAGAAGATGAATCCTTGCACTCACGCAAGCTTTAAATCGAAATTTAACTGCCTCTACGGAGAGGGATTCCACACAACCTTAAGATCATTCAACAGACTCCGGGATAAGAAGGCTCAACTAATCGTGTCTCTCACCTTTCTGAAGAGAAGCCGCGACTCTATGCTTAAAGGTCGTGATCTGAACGTGGCTTTTTCACTCCAGCGCTGTCCTCCAGACAGTCTCGTCCCTTCACCTGATGAAGGCCCCTTGTGTTGTGGCCGAAACGTCGTGAGAATATTATTGTGTTATTTTATTTTATCAATTTATTATTTTATTCTCATTCTACGTGACTTTACCGAAAGAACCAAAGAACATGAATCCTTTCAGTCACGAAAGCTTTAAATCGAAATTTAACCGCCTCTACGGAGAGGGATTCCACACAACCTTAAGATCATTCAACAGACTCCGGGATAAGAAGGCTCAACTAATTGAGTCTCTCACATTTCTGAAGAGATGCCGCAAATCTAAGCTTAAAGGTCGTGATCTGAACGTGGTTTTTTGACTCCAGCGCTGTCCTCCAGACAGTCTCTTCCCTTCACCTGATGAAGGCCGCTTGTGTTGTGGCCGAAACGTCGTGAGAATATTAATGTGTTATTTAATTTTATCAATTTATTATTTTATTCTAATTCTACATGACTTTACCGATAGAACCAAAGAAGATGAATCCTTGCAGTCACGAAAGCTTTTAATCGAAATTTAACCGCCTCTACGGAGAGGGATTCCACACAACCTTAAGATCATTCAACAGACTCCGGGATAAGAAGGCTCAACTAATCGAGTCTCTCACCTTTCTGAAGAGATGCCGCGACTCTAAGCTTAAAGGTCGTGATCTGAACGTGGCTTTTTCACTCCAGCGCTGTCCTCCAGACAGTTTCGTCCCTTCACCTGATGAAGGCCTCTTGTGTTGTGGCCGAAACGTCGTGAGAATATTATTGTGTTATTTCATTTTATCAATTTATTATTTTATTCTCATTCTACGTGACTTTACCGAAAGAACCAAAGAAGATGAATCCTTGCAGTCACGCAAGCTTTAAATCGAAATTTAACCGCATATACGGAGAGGGATTCCACACAACCTTAAGACGATTCAACAGACTCCGGGATAAGAAGGCTCAACTAATCGAGTCTCTCACCTTTCTGAAGAGATGCCGCGACTCTATGCTTAAAGGTCGTGATCTGAACGTGGCTTTTTCACTCCAGCGCTGTCCTCCAGATAGTCTCGTCCCTTCACCTGATGAAGGCCGCTTGTGTTGTGGCCGAAACGTCGTGAGAATATTATTGTCTTGTTTTATTTGATCAATTTATTATTTTATTCTCATTCTACGTGACTTTACCGAAAGAACCAAAGAACATGAATCCCTGCAGTCACGCAAGATTTAAATCGAATTTTAACTGCCTCTACGGAGAGGGATTCCACACAACCTTAAGATCATTCAACAGACTCCGGGATAAGAAGGCTCAACTAATCGAGTCTCTCACCTTTCTGAAGAGATGCCGCGACTCGAAGCTTGAAGGTCGTGATCTGAACGTGGCTTTTTCACTCCAGCGCTGTCCTCCAGATAGTCTCGTCCCTTCACCTGATGAAGGCCGCTTGTGTTGTGGCAAAAACGTTGTGAGAATATTATTGTGTTATTTTATTTTATCAATTTATTATTTTATTCTCATTCTACGTGACTTTACCGAAAGTACCAAAGAACATGAATCCCTGCAGTCATGCAAGCTTTAAATCGAAATTTAACCGCCTCTACGGAGAGGGATTCCAAACAACCTTAAGATCATTCAACAGACTCTGGGAAAAAAACGCTCAACTAATCGTGTCTCTCACCTTTCTGAAGAGATGCCGTGACTCTGAGCTTAAAGGTCGTGATCTGAACGTGGCTTTTTCACTCCAGCGCTGTCCTCCAGACAGTCTCGTCCCTTCACCTGATGAAGGCCGCTTGTGTTGTGGCCGAAACGTCGTGAGAATATTATTGTGTTATTTTATTTTATCAATTTATTATTTCATTCTCATTCTATGTGACTTTACCGAAAGAACCAAAGAAGATGAATCCTTGCACTCACGCAAGCTTTAAGTCGAAATTTAACTGCCTCTATGGAGAGGGATTCCACACAACCTTAGGATCATTCAACAGACTCCGGGATAAGAAGGCTCAACTAATCGTGTCTCTCACCTTTCTGAAGAGATGCCGCGACTCTATGCTTAAAGGTCGTGATCTGAACGTGGCTTTTTCACTCCAGCGCTGTCCTCCAGATAGTCTCTTCCCTTCACCTGATGAAGGCCACTTGTGTTGTGGCCGAAACGTCGTGAGAATATTATTGTGTTATTTTATTTTATCAATTTATTATTTTATTCTCATTCTACGTGACTTTACAGAAAGAACCAAAGAAGATAAATGCTTGCACTCACGCAAGCTTTAAATCGAAATTTGACTGCCTCTACAGAGAGGGATTCCACACAACCTTAAGACCATTCAACAGACTCCGGGATAAGAAGGCTCAACTAATAGAGTCTCTCACCTTTCTGAAGAGATGCCGCGACTCGAAGCTTGAAGGTCGTGATCTGAACGTGGCTTTTTCACTCCAGCGCTGTCCTCCAGACAGTCTCGTCCCTTCACCTGGTGAAGGCCACTTGTGTTGTGTCTGAAACGTCGTGAGAATATTATTGTGTTATTTAATTTGATCAATTTATTATTTTATTCTCATTCTATGTGACTTTACCGAAAGAACCAAAGAAGATGAATCCTTGCACTCACACAAGCTTTAAATCGAAATTTAACTGCCTCTACGGAGAGGGATTCCACACAACCTTAAGATCATTCAACAGACTCCAGGATAAGAAGGCTCAACTAATCGTGTCTTTCACCTTTCTGAAGAGATGCCGCGACTCTATGCTTAAAGGTCGTGATCTGAACGTGGCTTTTTCACTCCAGTGCTTTCCTCCAGACAGTCTCGTCCCTTCACCTGATGAAGGCCGCTTGTGTTGTGGCCGAAACGTCGTGAGAATATTATTGTGTTATTTTATTTTATCAATTTATTATTTCATTCTCATTCTATGTGACTTTACCGAAAGAACCAAAGAAGATGAATCCTTGCACTCACGCAAGCTTTAAGTCGAAATTTAACTGCCTCTACGGAGAGGGATTCCACACAACCTTAGGATCATTCAACAGACTCCGGGATAAGAAGGCTCAACTAATCGTGTCTCTCACATTTCTGAAGAGATGCCGCGACTCTATGCTTAAAGGTCGTGATCTGAACATGGCTTTTTCACTCCAGCGCTGTCCTCCAGATAGTCTCTTCCCTTCACCTGATGAAGGCCACTTGTGTTGTGGCCGAAACGTCGTGAGAATATTATTGTGTTATTTTATTTTATCAATTTATTATTTTATTCTCATTCTACGTGACTTTACAGAAAGAACCAAAGAAGATAAATGCTTGCACTCACGCAAGCTTTAAATCGAAATTTAACTGCCTCTACAGAGAGGGATTCCACACAACCTTAAGATCATTCAACAGACTCCGGGATAAGAAGGCTCAATTAATCGTGTCTCTCACCTTTCTGAAGAGAAACCGCGACTCTATGCTAAAAGGTCGTGATCTGAACGTGGCTTTTTCACTGCAGCGCTGTCCTCCAGATAGTCTCGTCCCTTCACCTGATGAAGGCCGCTTGTGTTGTGGCCGAAACGTCGTGAGAATATTATTGTGTTAATTTATTTTATCAATTTATTATTTTATTCTCATTCTACGTGACTTTACCGAAAGAACCAAAGAACATGAATCCTTTCAGTCACGAAAGCTTTAAATCGAAATTTAACCGCCTCTACGGAGAGGGATTCCACACAACCTTAAGATCATTCAACAGACTCCGGGATAAGAAGGCTCAACTAATTGAGTCTCTCATCTTTCTGAAGAGATGCCGCAACTCTAAGCTTAAAGGTCGTGATCTGAACGTGGCTTTTTGACTCCAGCGCTGTCCTCCAGACAGTCTCGTCCCTTCACCTGATGAAGGCCGCTTGTGTTGTGGCCGAAACGTCGTGAGAATATTATTGTCTTGTTTTATTTTATCAATTTATTATTTTATTCTAATTCTACGTGACTTTACCGAAAGAACCAAAGAAGATGAATCCTTGCAGTCACGAAAGCTTTAAATCGAAATTTAACCGCCTCTACGGAGAGGGATTCCACACAACCTTAAGATCATTCAGCAGACTCCGGGATAAGAAGGCTCAACTAATCGAGTCTCTCACCTTTCTGAAGAGATGTCGCGACTCTAAGCTTAAAGGTCGTGATCTGAACGTGGCTTTTTCACTCCAGCGCTGTCCTCCAGATAGTCTTGTCCCTTCACCTGATAAAGGCCGCTTGTGTTGTGGCCGAAACGTCGTGAGAATATTATTGTGTTATTTTATTTTATCAATTTATTATTTTATTCTCATTCTACGTGACTTTACCGAAAGAACCAAAGAACATGAATCCCTGCAGTCACGCAAGCTTTAAATCGAAATGTAACCGCATATACGGAGAGGGATTCCACACAACCTTAAGACCATTCAACAGACTCCGGGATAAGAAGGCTCAACTAATCGTGTCTCTCACCTTTCTGAAGAGATGCCGCGACTCTATGCTTAAAGGTCGTGATCTGAACGTGGCTTTTTCACTCCAGCGCTGTCCTCCATACAGTCTCGTCCCTTCACCTGATGAAGGCCGCTTGTGTTGTGGCCTAAACGTCGTGAGAATATTATTGTGTTATTTTATTTTATCAATTTATTATTTCATTCTCATTCTACGTGACTTTACAGAAAGAACCAAAGAAGATAAATGCTTGCACTCACGCAAGCTTTAAATCGAAATTTAACTGCCTCTACAGAGAGGGATTCCACACAACCTTAAGATCATTCAACAGACTCCGGGATAAGAAGGCTCAATTAATCGTGTCTCTCACCTTTCTGAAGAGAAACCGCGACTCTATGCTAAAAGGTCGTGATCTGAACGTGGCTTTTTCACTGCAGCGCTGTCCTCCAGATAGTCTCGTCCCTTCACCTGATGAAGGCCGCTTGTGTTGTGGCCGAAACGTCGTGAGAATATTATTGTGTTAATTTATTTTATCAATTTATTATTTTATTCTCATTCTACGTGACTTTACCGAAAGAACCAAAGAACATGAATCCTTTCAGTCACGAAAGCTTTAAATCGAAATTTAACCGCCTCTACGGAGAGGGATTCCACACAACCTTAAGATCATTCAACAGACTCCGGGATAAGAAGGCTCAACTAATTGAGTCTCTCATCTTTCTGAAGAGATGCCGCAACTCTAAGCTTAAAGGTCGTGATCTGAACGTGGCTTTTTGACTCCAGCGCTGTCCTCCAGACAGTCTCGTCCCTTCACCTGATGAAGGCCGCTTGTGTTGTGGCCGAAACGTCGTGAGAATATTATTGTCTTGTTTTATTTTATCAATTTATTATTTTATTCTAATTCTACGTGACTTTACCGAAAGAACCAAAGAAGATGAATCCTTGCAGTCACGAAAGCTTTAAATCGAAATTTAACCGCCTCTACGGAGAGGGATTCCACACAACCTTAAGATCATTCAGCAGACTCCGGGATAAGAAGGCTCAACTAATCGAGTCTCTCACCTTTCTGAAGAGATGTCGCGACTCTAAGCTTAAAGGTCGTGATCTGAACGTGGCTTTTTCACTCCAGCGCTGTCCTCCAGATAGTCTCGTCCCTTCACCTGATAAAGGCCGCTTGTGTTGTGGCCGAAACGTCGTGAGAATATTATTGTGTTATTTTATTTTATCAATTTATTATTTTATTCTCATTCTACGTGACTTTACCGAAAGAACCAAAGAACATGAATTCCTGCAGTCACGCAAGCTTTAAATCGAAATGTAACCGCATATACGGAGAGGGATTCCACACAACCTTAAGACCATTCAACAGACTCCGGGATAAGAAGGCTCAACTAATCGTGTCTCTCACCTTTCTGAAGAGATGCCGCGACTCTATGCTTAAAGGTCGTGATCTGAACGTGGCTTTTTCACTCCAGCGCTGTCCTCCATACAGTCTCGTCCCTTCACCTGATGAAGGCCGCTTGTGTTGTGGCCTAAACGTCGTGAGAATATTATTGTGTTATTTTATTTTATCAATTTATTATTTCATTCTCATTCTATGTGACTTTACCGAAAGAACCAAAGAAGATGAATCCTTGTACTCACGCAAGCTTTAAATTGAAATTTAACTGCCTCTACGGAGAGGGATTCCACACAACCTTAAGATCATTCAACAGACTCCGGGATAAGAAGGCTCAACTAATCGTGTCTCTCACCTTTCTGAAGAGATGCCGCGACTCTTTCCTTAAAGGTCGTGATCTGAACGTGGCTTTTTCACTCCAGCGCTGTCCTCCAGATAGTCTCTTCACTTCACCTGATGAAGGCCACTTGTGTTGTGGCCGAAACGTCGTGAGAATATTATTGTGTTATTTTATTATATCAATTTATTATTTTATTCTCATTCTACGTGACTTTACCGAAAGAACCAAAGAAGATGAATCCTTGCACTCATGCAAGTTTTAAATCGAAATTTAACTGCCTCTATGGAGAGTAATTCCACACAACCTTAAGATCATTCAACAGACTCCGGGATAAGAAGGTTCAACTAATTGTGTCTCTCACCTTTCTGAAGAGAACCCGCGACTCTATGCTTAAAGGTCGTGATCTGAACGTGGCTTTTTCACTCCAGCGCTGTCCTCTAGACAGTCTCGTCCCTTCACCTGATGAAGGCCGCTTGTGTTGTGGCCGAAACGTCGTGAGAATATTATTGTGTTATTTTATTTTATCAATTTATTATTTTATTCTCATTCTACGTGACTTTACCGAAAGAACCAAAGAACATGAATCCTTTCAGTCACGAAAGCTTTAAATCGAAATTTAACCGCCTCTACGGAGAGGGATTCCACACAACCTTAAGACCATTCAACAGACTCCGGGATAAGAAGGCTCAACTAATTGAGTCTCTCACCTTTCTGAAGAGATGCTGCAACTCTAAGCTTAAAGGTCGTGATCTGAACGTGGCTTTTTCACTCCAGCGCTGTCCTCCAGATAGTCTCTTCCCTTCACCTGATGAAGGCCACTTGTGTTGTGGCCGAAACGTCGTGAGAATATTATTGTGTTATTTTATTTTATCAATTTTATTATTTTATTCTCATTCTACGTGACTTTACCGAAAGAACCAAAGAAGATGAATCCTTGCACTCACGCAAGCTTTAAATCGAAATTTAACTGCCTCTACGGAGAGGGATTCCACACAACCTTAAGATCATTCAACAGACTCCGGGATAAGAAGGCTCAACTAATCGTGTCTCTCACCATTCTGAAGAGAACCCGCGACTCTATGCTTAAAGGTCGTGATCTGAACGTGTTTTTTTCACTCCAGCGCTGTCCTCTAGACAGTCTCGTCCCTTCACCTGATGAAGGCCGCTTGTGTTGTGGCCGAAACGTCGTGAGAATATTATTGTGTTATTTTATTTTATCAATTTATTATTTTATTCTCATTCTACGTGACTTTACCGAAAGAACCAAAGAACATGAATCCTTTCAGTCACGAAAGCTTTAAAGCGTAATTTAACCGCCTCTACGGAGAGGGATTCCACACAATCTTAAGACCATTCAACAGACTCCGGGATAAGAAGGCTCAACTAATTGAGTCTCTCACCTTTCTGAAGAGATGCCGCAACTCTAAGCTTACAGGTCGTGATCTGAATGTGGCTTTTTGACTCCAGCGCTGTCCTCCAGACAGTCTCGTCCCTTCACCTGATGAAGGCCGCTTGTGTTGTGGCCGAAACGTCGTGAGAATATTAATGTGTTGTTTAATTTTATCAATTTATTATTTTATTCTAATTCTACATGACTTTACCGAAAGAACCAAAGAAGATGAATCCTTGCAGTCACGAAAGCTTTTAATCGAAATTTAACCGCCTCTACGGAGAGAGATTCCACACAACCTTAAGATCATTCAACAGACTCCGGGATAAGAAGGCTCAACTAATCGAGTCTCTCACCTTTCTGAAGAGATGCCGCGACTCTAAGCTTAAAGGTCGTGATCTGAACGTGGCTTTTTCACTCCAGCGCTGTCCTCCATACAGTCTCGTCCCTTCACCTGATGAAGGCCGCTTGTGTTGTGGCCGAAACGTCGTGAGAATATTATTGTGTTATTTTATTTTATCAATTTATTATTTCATTCTAATTCTATGTGACTTTACCGAAAGAACCAAAGAAGATGAATCCTTGCACTCACGCAAGCTTTAAATTGAAATTTAACTGCCTCTACGGAGAGGGATTCCACACAACCTTAGGATCATTCAACAGACTTTGGGATAAGAAGGCTCAACTAATCGTGTCTCTCACTTTTCTGAAGAGATGCCGCGACTCTATGCTTAAAGGTCGTGATCTGACCGTGGCTTTTTCACTCCAGCGCTGTCCTCCAGATAGTCTCTTCCCTTCACCTGATGAAGGCCACTTGTGTTGTGGCCGAAACGTCGTGAGAATATTATTGTGTTATTTTATTTTATCAATTTATTATTTTATTCTCATTCTACGTGACTTTACCGAAAGAACCAAAGAACATGAATTCTTGCACTCACGCAAGCTTTAAATCGAAATTTAACTGCCTCTACGGAGAGGGATTCCACACAACCTTAAGATCATTCAACAGACTCCGGGATAAGAAGGCTCAACTAATCGTGTCTCTCACCTTTCTGAAGAGAAGCCGCGAATCTATGCTTAAAGGTCGTGATCTGAACGTGGTTTTTTCACTCCAGCGCTGTCCTCCAGACAGTCTCGTCCCTTCACCTGATGAAGGCCGCTTGTGTTGTGGCCGAAACGTCGTGAGAATATTATTGTGTTATTTTATTTTATCAATTTATTATTTTATTCTCATTCTACGTGACTTTACCGAAAGAACCAAAGAACATGAATCCTTTCAGTCACGAAAGCTTTAAATCGAAATTTAACCGCCTCTACGGAGAGGGATTCCACACAACCTTAAGATCATTCAACAGACTCCGGGATAAGAAGGCTCAACTAATTGAGTCTCTCACCTTTCTGAAGAGATGCCGCAACTCTAAGCTTAAAGGTCGTGATCTGAACGTGGTTTTTTGACTCCAGCGCTGTCCTCCAGACAGTCTCGTCAATTCACCTGATGAAGGCCGCTTGTGTTGTGGCCGAAACGTCGTGAGAATATTAATGTGTTATTTAATTTTATCAATTTATTATTTTATTCTAATTCTACATGACTTTACCGAAAGAACCAAAGAAGATGAATCCTTGCAGTCACAAAAGCTTTTAATCGAAATTTAACCGCCTCTACGGAGAGGGATTCCACACAACCTTAAGATCATTCAACAGACTCCGGGATAAGAAGGCTCAACTAATCGAGTCTCTCACCTTTCTGAAGAGATGCCGCGACTCTAAGCTTAAAGGTCGTGATCTGAACGTGGCTTTTTCACTCCAGCGCTGTCCTCCAGACAGTCTCGTCTCTTCACCTGATGAAGGCCTCTTGTGTTGTGGCCGAAACGTCGTGAGAATATTATTGTGTTATTTCATTTTATCAATTTATTATTTTATTCTCATTCTACGTGACTTTACCGAAAGAACCAAAGAAGATGAATCCTTGCAGTCACGCAAGCTTTAAATCGAAATTTAACCGCATATACGGAGAGGGATTCCACACAACCTTAAGACCATTCAAGAGACTCCGGGATAAGAAGGCTCAACTAATCGAGTCTCTCACCTTTCTGAAGAGATTCCGCGACTCTATGCTTAAAGGTCGTGATCTGAACGTGGCTTTTTCACTCCAGCACTGTCCTACAGACAGTCTCCTCCCTTCACCTGATGAAGGCCGCTTGTGTTGTGGCCGAAACGTCGTGAGAATATTATTGTGTTATTTTATTTTATCAATTTATTATTTTATTCTCATTCTACGTGACTTTACCGAAAGAACCAAAGAACATGAATACCTGCAGTCACGAAAGCTTTAAATCAAAATTTAACTGCCTCTACGGAGAGGGATTCCACACATCCTTAAGACCATTCAACAGACTCCGGGATAAGAAGGCTCAACTAATCGAGTCTCTCACCTTTCTGAAGAGATGCCGCGACTCGAAGCTTGAAGGTCGTGATCTGAACGTGGCTTTTTCACTCCAGCGCTGTCCTCCAGACAGTCTCGTCCCTTCACCTGATGAAGGTCGCTTGTGTTGTGGCTGAAACGTCGTGAGAATATTATTGTGTTATTTTATTTTATCAATTTATTATTTTATTATCATTCTATGTGACTTTACCGAAAGAACCAAAGAAGATGAATCCTTGCACTCACGCAAGCTTTAAATTGAAATTTAACTGCCTCTACGGAGAGGGATTCCACACAACCTTAGGATCATTCAACAGACTTTGGGATAAGAAGGCTCAACTAATCGTGTCTCTCACTTTTCTGAAGAGATGCCGCGACTCTATGCTTAAAGGTCGTGATCTGACCGTGGCTTTTTCACTCCAGCGCTGTCCTCCAGATAGTCTCTTCCCTTCACCTGATGAAGGCCACTTGTGTTGTGGCCGAAACGTCGTGAGAATATTATTGTGTTATTTTATTTTATCAATTTATTATTTTATTCTCATTCTACGTGACTTTACCGAAAGAACCAAAGAACATGAATTCTTGCACTCACGCAAGCTTTAAATCGAAATTTAACTGCCTCTACGGAGAGGGATTCCACACAACCTTAAGATCATTCAACAGACTCCGGGATAAGAAGGCTCAACTAATCGTGTCTCTCACCTTTCTGAAGAGAAGCCGCGAATCTATGCTCAAAGGTCGTGATCTGAACGTGGCTTTTTCACTCCAGCGCTGTCCTCCAGACAGTCTCGTCCCTTCACCTGATGAAGCCCGCTTGTGTTGTGGCTGAAACGTCGTGAGAATATTATTGTGTTATTTTATTTTATCAATTTATTATTTTATTCTCATTCTACGTGACTTTACCGAAAGAACCAAAGAACATGAATCCTTTCAGTCACGAAAGCTTTAAATCGAAATTTAACCGCCTCTACGGAGAGGGATTCCACACAACCTTAAGATCATTCAACAGACTCCGGGATAAGAAGGCTCAACTAATTGAGTCTCTCACCTTTCTGAAGAGATGCCGCAACTCTAAGCTTAAAGGTCGTGATCTGAACGTGGTTTTTTGACTCCAGCGCTGTCCTCCAGACAGTCTCGTCAATTCACCTGATGAAGGCCGCTTGTGTTGTGGCCGAAACGTCGTGAGAATATTAATGTGTTATTTAATTTTATCAATTTATTATTTTATTCTAATTCTACATGACTTTACCGAAAGAACCAAAGAACATGAATCCTTTCAGTCACGAAAGCTTTAAATCGAAATTTAACCGCCTCTACGGAGAGGGATTCCACACAACCTTAAGATCATTCAACAGACTCCGGGATAAGAAGGCTCAACTAATTGAGTCTCTCACCTTTCTGAAGAGATGCCGCAACTCTAAGCTTAAAGGTCGTGATCTGAACGTGGTTTTTTGACTCCAGCGCTGTCCTCCAGACAGTCTCGTCAATTCACCTGATGAAGGCCGCTTGTGTTGTGGCCGAAACGTCGTGAGAATATTAATGTGTTATTTAATTTTATCAATTTATTATTTTATTCTAATTCTACATGACTTTACCGAAAGAACCAAAGAAGATGAATCCTTGCAGTCACGAAAGCTTAAAATCGAAATTTAACCGCCTCTACGGAGAGGGATTCCACACAACCTTAAGATCATTCAACAGACTCCGGGATAAGAAGGCTCAACTAATCGAGTCTCTCACCTTTCTGAAGAGATGCCGCGACTCTAAGCTTAAAGGTCGTGATCTGAACGTGGCTTTTTCACTCCAGTGCTGTCCTCCAGACAGTCTCGTCTCTTCACCTGATGAAGGCCTCTTGTGTTGTGGCCGAAACGTCGTGAGAATATTATTGTGTTATTTCATTTTATCAATTTATTATTTTATTCTCATTCTACGTGACTTTACCGAAAGAACCAAAGAAGATGAATCCTTGCAGTCACGCAAGCTTTAAATCGAAATTTAACCGCATATACGGAGAGGGATTCCACACAACCTTAAGACCATTCAAGAGACTCCGGGATAAGAAGGCTCAACTAATCGAGTCTCTCACCTTTCTGAAGAGATGCCGCGACTCTATGCTTAAAGGTCGTGATCTGAACGTGGCTTTTTCACTCCAGCACTGTCCTACAGACAGTCTCGTCCCTTCACCTGATGAAGGCAGCTTGTGTTGTGGCCGAAACGTCGTGAGAATATTATTGTGTTATTTTATTTTATCAATTTATTATTTTATTCTCATTCTACGTGACTTTACCGAAAGAACCAAAGAACATGAATACCTGCAGTCACGAAAGCTTTAAATCAAAATTTAACTGCCTCTACGGAGAGGGATTCCACACATCCTTAAGACCATTCAACAGACTCCGGGATAAGAAGGCTCAACTAATCGAGTCTCTCACCTTTCTGAAGAGATGCCGCGACTCGAAGCTTGAAGGTCGTGATCTGAACGTGGCTTTTTCACTCCAGCGCTGTCCTCCAGACAGTCTCGTCCCTTCACCTGATGAAGGTCGCTTGTGTTGTGGCTGAAACGTCGTGAGAATATTATTGTGTTATTTTATTTTATCAATTTATTATTTTATTATCATTCTATGTGACTTTACCGAAAGAACCAAAGAAGATGAATCCTTGCACTCACGCAAGCTTTAAATCGAAATTTAACTGCCTCTACAGAGAGGGATTCCACACAACCTTAAGATCATTCAACAGACTCCGGGATAAGAAGGCTCAACTAATCGAGTCTCTCACCTTTCTGAAGAGATGCCGCGACTCTATGCTTAAAGGTCGTGATCTGAACGTGGCTTTTTCACTCCAGCGCTGTCCTCCATACAGTCTCGTCCCTTCACCTGATGAAGGCTGCTTGTGTTGTGGCCTAAACGTCGTGAGAATATTATTGTGTTATTTTATTTTATCAATTTATTATTTCATTCTCATTCTATGTGACTTTACCGAAAGAACCAAAGAAGATGAATCCTTGCACTCACGCAAGCTTTAAATTGAAATTTAACTGCCTCTACGGAGAGGGATTCCACACAACCTTAAGATCATTCAGCAGACTCCGGGATAAGAAGGCACAACTAATCGTGTCTCTCACCTTTCTGAAGAGATGCCGCGACTCTTTCCTTAAAGGTCGTGATCTGAACGTGGCTTTTTCACTCCAGCGCTGTCCTCCAGATAGTCTCTTCCCTTCACCTGATGAAGGCCACTTGTGTTGTGGCCGAAACGTCGTGAGAATATTATTGTGTTATTTTATTTTATCAATTTATTATTTTATTCTCATTCTACGTGACTTTACCGAAAGAACCAAAGAAGATGAATCCTTGCGCTCACGCAAGTTTTAAATAGAAATTTAACTGCCTCTATGGAGAGGGATTCCACACAACCTTAAGATCATTCAACAGACTCCGGGATAAGAAGGCTCAACTAATTGTGTCTCTCACCTTTCTGAAGAGAACCCGCGAATCTATGCTTAAAGGTCGTGATCTGAACGTGGCTTTTTCACTCCAGCGCTGTCCTCTAGACAGTCTCGTCCCTTCACCTGATGAAGGCCGCTTGTGTTGTGGCCGAAACGTCGTGAGAATATTATTGTGTTATTTTATTTTATCAATTTATTATTTTATTCTCATTCTACGTGACTTTACCGAAAGAACCAAAGAACATGAATCCTTTCAGTCACGAAAGCTTTAAATCGAAATTTAACCGCCTCTACGGAGAGGGATTCCACACAACCTTAACACCATTCAACAGACTCCGGGATAAGAAGGCTCAACTAATTGAGTCTCTCACCTTTCTGAAGAGATGCTGCAACTCTAAGCTTAAAGGTCGTGATCTGAACGTGGATTTTTGACTCCAGCCCTGTCCTCCAGACAGTCTCGTCCCTTCACCTGATGAAGGCCGCTTGTGTTGTGGCCGAAACGTCGTGAGAATATTAATGTGTTATTTAATTTTATCAATTTATTATTTTATTCTAATTCTACATGACTTTACCGAAAGAACCAAAGAAGATGAATTCTTGCAGTCACGAAAGCTTTTAATCGAAATTTAACCGCCTCTACGGAGAGAGATTCCACACAACCTTGAGATCATTCAACAGACTCCGGGATAAGAAGGTTCAACTAATCGAGTCTCTCACGTTTCTGAAGAGATGCCGCGACTCTAAGCTTAAAGGTCGTGATCTGAACGTGGCTTTTTCACTCCTGCGCTGTCCTCCATACAGTCTCGTCACTTCACCTGATGAAGGCCGCTTGTGTTGTGGCCGAAACGTCGTGAGAATATTATTGTGTTATTTTATTTTATCAATTTATTATTTTATTCTAATTCTACATGACTTTACCGAAAGAACCAAAGAAGATGAATCCTTGCAGTCACGAAAGCTTTAAATCGAAATTTAACCGCCTCTACGGAGAGGGATTCCACACAACCTTAAGATCATTCAACAGACTCCGGGATAAGAAGGCTCAACTAATCGAGTCTCTCACCTTTCTGAAGAGATGCCGCGACTCTAAGCTTAAAGGTCGTGATCTGAACGTGGCTTTTTCACTCCAGTGCTGTCCTCCAGACAGTCTCGTCTCTTCACCTGATGAAGGCCTCTTGTGTTGTGGCCGAAACGTCGTGAGAATATTATTGTGTTATTTCATTTTATCAATTTATTATTTTATTCTCATTCTACGTGACTTTACCGAAAGAACCAAAGAAGATGAATCCTTGCAGTCACGCAAGCTTTAAATCGAAATTTAACCGCATATACGGAGAGGGATTCCACACAACCTTAAGACCATTCAAGAGACTCCGGGATAAGAAGGCTCAACTAATCGAGTCTCTCACCTTTCTGAAGAGATGCCGCGACTCTATGCTTAAAGGTCGTGATCTGAACGTGGCTTTTTCACTCCAGCACTGTCCTACAGACAGTCTCGTCCCTTCACCTGATGAAGGCAGCTTGTGTTGTGGCCGAAACGTCGTGAGAATATTATTGTGTTATTTTATTTTATCAATTTATTATTTTATTCTCATTCTACGTGACTTTACCGAAAGAACCAAAGAACATGAATACCTGCAGTCACGAAAGCTTTAAATCAAAATTTAACTGCCTCTACGGAGAGGGATTCCACACATCCTTAAGACCATTCAACAGACTCCGGGATAAGAAGGCTCAACTAATCGAGTCTCTCACCTTTCTGAAGAGATGCCGCGACTCGAAGCTTGAAGGTCGTGATCTGAACGTGGCTTTTTCACTCCAGCGCTGTCCTCCAGACAGTCTCGTCCCTTCACCTGATGAAGGTCGCTTGTGTTGTGGCTGAAACGTCGTGAGAATATTATTGTGTTATTTTATTTTATCAATTTATTATTTTATTATCATTCTATGTGACTTTACCGAAAGAACCAAAGAAGATGAATCCTTGCACTCACGCAAGCTTTAAATCGAAATTTAACTGCCTCTACAGAGAGGGATTCCACACAACCTTAAGATCATTCAACAGACTCCGGGATAAGAAGGCTCAACTAATCGAGTCTCTCACCTTTCTGAAGAGATGCCGCGACTCTATGCTTAAAGGTCGTGATCTGAACGTGGCTTTTTCACTCCAGCGCTGTCCTCCATACAGTCTCGTCCCTTCACCTGATGAAGGCTGCTTGTGTTGTGGCCTAAACGTCGTGAGAATATTATTGTGTTATTTTATTTTATCAATTTATTATTTCATTCTCATTCTATGTGACTTTACCGAAAGAACCAAAGAAGATGAATCCTTGCACTCACGCAAGCTTTAAATTGAAATTTAACTGCCTCTACGGAGAGGGATTCCACACAACCTTAAGATCATTCAGCAGACTCCGGGATAAGAAGGCTCAACTAATCGTGTCTCTCACCTTTCTGAAGAGATGCCGCGACTCTTTCCTTAAAGGTCGTGATCTGAACGTGGCTTTTTCACTCCAGCGCTGTCCTCCAGATAGTCTCTTCCCTTCACCTGATGAAGGCCACTTGTGTTGTGGCCGAAACGTCGTGAGAATATTATTGTGTTATTTTATTTTATCAATTTATTATTTTATTCTCATTCTACGTGACTTTACCGAAAGAACCAAAGAAGATGAATCCTTGCGCTCACGCAAGTTTTAAATAGAAATTTAACTGCCTCTATGGAGAGGGATTCCACACAACCTTAAGATCATTCAACAGACTCCGGGATAAGAAGGCTCAACTAATTGTGTCTCTCACCTTTCTGAAGAGAACCCGCGAATCTATGCTTAAAGGTCGTGATCTGAACGTGGCTTTTTCACTCCAGCGCTGTCCTCTAGACAGTCTCGTCCCTTCACCTGATGAAGGCCGCTTGTGTTGTGGCCGAAACGTCGTGAGAATATTATTGTGTTATTTTATTTTATCAATTTATTATTTTATTCTCATTCTACGTGACTTTACCGAAAGAACCAAAGAACATGAATCCTTTCAGTCACGAAAGCTTTAAATCGAAATTTAACCGCCTCTACGGAGAGGGATTCCACACAACCTTAACACCATTCAACAGACTCCGGGATAAGAAGGCTCAACTAATTGAGTCTCTCACCTTTCTGAAGAGATGCTGCAACTCTAAGCTTAAAGGTCGTGATCTGAACGTGGCTTTTTGACTCCAGCCCTGTCCTCCAGACAGTCTCGTCCCTTCACCTGATGAAGGCCGCTTGTGTTGTGGCCGAAACGTCGTGAGAATATTAATGTGTTATTTAATTTTATCAATTTATTATTTTATTCTAATTCTACATGACTTTACCGAAAGAACCAAAGAAGATGAATTCTTGCAGTCACGAAAGCTTTTAATCGAAATTTAACCGCCTCTACGGAGAGAGATTCCACACAACCTTGAGATCATTCAACAGACTCCGGGATAAGAAGGTTCAACTAATCGAGTCTCTCACGTTTCTGAAGAGATGCCGCGACTCTAAGCTTAAAGGTCGTGATCTGAACGTGGCTTTTTCACTCCTGCGCTGTCCTCCATACAGTCTCGTCACTTCACCTGATGAAGGCCGCTTGTGTTGTAGCCGAAACGTCGTGAGAATATTATTGTGTTATTTTATTTTATCAATTTATTATTTCATTCTCATTCTATGTTACTTTACCGAAAGAACCAAAGAAGATGAATCCTTGCACTCACGCAAGCTTTAAATTGAAATTTAACTGCCTCTACGGAGAGGGATTCCACACAACCTTAGCATCATTCAACAGACTTTGGGATAAGAAGGCTCAACTAATATTGTCTCTCACCTTTCTGAAGAGATGCCGCGACTCTATGCTTAAAGGTCGTGATCTAAACGTGGCTTTTTCACTCCAGCGCTGTCCTCCAGATAGTCTCTTCCCTTCACCTGATGAAGGCCACTTGTGTTGTGGCCAAAACGTCGTGAGAATATTATTGTGTTATTTTATTTTATCAATTTATTATTTTATTCTCATTCTACGTGACTTTACGGAAAGAACCAAAGAAGATGAATCCTTGCACTCACGCAAGCTTTAAATCGAAATTTAACTGCCTCTACGGAGAGGGATTCCACACAACCTTAAGATCATTCAACAGACTCCGGGATAAGAAGGCTCAACTAATCGTGTCTCTCACCTTTCTGAAGAGATGCCGCGACTCTATGCTTAAAGGTCGTGATCTGAACGTGGCTTTTTCACTCCAGCTCTGTCCTCCAGATAGTCTCTTCCCTTCACCTGATGAAGGCCACTTGTGTTGTGGCCGAAACGTCGTGAGAATATTATTGTGTTATTTTATTTTATCAATTTATTATTTTATTCTCATTCTACGTGACTTTACCGAAAGAACCAAAGAACATGAATCCTTTCAGTCACGAAAGCTTTAAATCGAAATTTAACCGCCTCTACGGAGAGGGATTCCACACAACCTTAAGATCATTCAACAGACTCCGGGATAAGAAGGCTCAACTAATTGAGTCTCTCACCTTTCTGAAGAGATGCCGCAACTCTAAGCTTAAAGGTCGTGATCTGAACGTGGTTTTTTGACTCCAGCGCTGTCCTCCAGACAGTCTCGTCAATTCACCTGATGAAGGCCGCTTGTGTTGTGGCCGAAACGTCGTGAGAATATTAATGTGTTATTTAATTTTATCAATTTATTATTTTATTCTAATTCTACATGACTTTACCGAAAGAACCAAAGAAGATGAATCCTTGCAGTCACGAAAGCTTTTAATCGAAATTTAACCGCCTCTACGGAGAGGGATTCCACACAACCTTAAGATCATTCAACAGACTCCGGGATAAGATGGCTCAACTAATCGAGTCTCTCACCTTTCTGAAGAGATGCCGCGACTCTAAGCTTAAAGGTCGTGATCTGAACGTGGCTTTTTCACTCCAGCGCTGTCCTCCAGACAGTCTCGTCTCTTCACCTGATGAAGGCCTCTTGTGTTGTGGCCGAAACGTCGTGAGAATATTATTGTGTTATTTCATTTTATCAATTTATTATTTTATTCTCATTCTACGTGACTTTACCGAAAGAACCAAAGAAGATGAATCCTTGCAGTCACGCAAGCTTTAAATCGAAATTTAACCGCATATACGGAGAGGGATTCCACACAACCTTAAGACCATTCAAGAGACTCCGGGATAAGAAGGCTCAACTAATCGAGTCTCTCACCTTTCTGAAGAGATTCCGCGACTCTATGCTTAAAGGTCGTGATCTGAACGTGGCTTTTTCACTCCAGCACTGTCCTACAGACAGTCTCCTCCCTTCACCTGATGAAGGCCGCTTGTGTTGTGGCCGAAACGTCGTGAGAATATTATTGTGTTATTTTATTTTATCAATTTATTATTTTATTCTCATTCTACGTGACTTTACCGAAAGAACCAAAGAACATGAATACCTGCAGTCACGAAAGCTTTAAATCAAAATTTAACTGCCTCTACGGAGAGGGATTCCACACATCCTTAAGACCATTCAACAGACTCCGGGATAAGAAGGCTCAACTAATCGAGTCTCTCACCTTTCTGAAGAGATGCCGCGACTCGAAGCTTGAAGGTCGTGATCTGAACGTGGCTTTTTCACTCCAGCGCTGTCCTCCAGACAGTCTCGTCCCTTCACCTGATGAAGGTCGCTTGTGTTGTGGCTGAAACGTCGTGAGAATATTATTGTGTTATTTTATTTTATCAATTTATTATTTTATTATCATTCTATGTGACTTTACCGAAAGAACCAAAGAAGATGAATCCTTGCACTCACGCAAGCTTTAAATCGAAATTTAACTGCCTCTACAGAGAGGGATTCCACACAACCTTAAGATCATTCAACAGACTCCGGGATAAGAAGGCTCAACTAATCGAGTCTCTCACCTTTCTGAAGAGATGCCGCGACTCTATGCTTAAAGGTCGTGATCTGAACGTGGCTTTTTCACTCCAGCGCTGTCCTCCATACAGTCTCGTCCCTTCACCTGATGAAGGCTGCTTGTGTTGTGGCCTAAACGTCGTGAGAATATTATTGTGTTATTTTATTTGATCAATTTATTATTTCATTCTCATTCTATGTGACTTTACCGAAAGAACCAAAGAAGATGAATCCTTGCACTCACGCAAGCTTTAAATTGAAATTTAACTGCCTCTACGGAGAGGGATTCCACACAACCTTAGGATCATTCAACAGACTTTGGGATAAGAAGGCTCAACTAATCGTGTCTCTCACTTTTCTGAAGAGATGCCGCGACTCTATGCTTAAAGGTCGTGATCTGACCGTGGCTTTTTCACTCCAGCGCTGTCCTCCAGATAGTCTCTTCCCTTCACCTGATGAAGGCCACTTGTGTTGTGGCCGAAACGTCGTGAGAATATTATTGTGTTATTTTATTTTATCAATTTATTATTTTATTCTCATTCTACGTGACTTTACCGAAAGAACCAAAGAACATGAATTCTTGCACTCACGCAAGCTTTAAATCGAAATTTAACTGCCTCTACGGAGAGGGATTCCACACAACCTTAAAATCATTCAACAGACTCCGGGATAAGAAGGCTCAACTAATCGTGTCTCTCACCTTTCTGAAGAGAAGCCGCGAATCTATGCTTAAAGGTCGTGATCTGAACGTGGCTTTTTCACTCCAGCGCTGTCCTCCAGACAGTCTCGTCCCTTCACCTGATGAAGCCCGCTTGTGTTGTGGCTGAAACGTCGTGAGAATATTATTGTGTTATTTTATTTTATCAATTTATTATTTTATTCTCATTCTACGTGACTTTACCGAAAGAACCAAAGAACATGAATCCTTTCAGTCACGAAAGCTTTAAATCGAAATTTAACCGCCTCTACGGAGAGGGATTCCACACAACCTTAAGATCATTCAACAGACTCCGGGATAAGAAGGCTCAACTAATTGAGTCTCTCACCTTTCTGAAGAGATGCCGCAACTCTAAGCTTAAAGGTCGTGATCTGAACGTGGTTTTTGACTCCAGCGCTGTCCTCCAGACAGTCTCGTCAATTCACCTGATGAAGGCCGCTTGTGTTGTGGCCGAAACGTCGTGAGAATATTAATGTGTTATTTAATTTTATCAATTTATTATTTTATTCTAATTCTACATGACTTTACCGAAAGAACCAAAGAACATGAATCCTTTCAGTCACGAAAGCTTTAAATCGAAATTTAACCGCCTCTACGGAGAGGGATTCCACACAACCTTAAGATCATTCAACAGACTCCGGGATAAGAAGGCTCAACTAATTGAGTCTCTCACCTTTCTGAAGAGATGCCGCAACTCTAAGCTTAAAGGTCGTGATCTGAACGTGGTTTTTTGACTCCAGCGCTGTCCTCCAGACAGTCTCGTCAATTCACCTGATGAAGGCCGCTTGTGTTGTGGCCGAAACGTCGTGAGAATATTAATGTGTTATTTAATTTTATCAATTTATTATTTTATTCTAATTCTACATGACTTTACCGAAAGAACCAAAGAAGATGAATCCTTGCAGTCACGAAAGCTTTTAATCGAAATTTAACCGCCTCTACGGAGAGGGATTCCACACAACCTTAAGATCATTCAACAGACTCCGGGATAAGAAGGCTCAACTAATCGAGTCTCTCACCTTTCTGAAGAGATGCCGCGACTCTAAGCTTAAAGGTCGTGATCTGAACGTGGCTTTTTCACTCCATTGCTGTCCTCCAGACAGTCTCGTCTCTTCACCTGATGAAGGCCTCTTGTGTTGTGGCCGAAACGTCGTGAGAATATTATTGTGTTATTTCATTTTATCAATTTATTATTTTATTCTCATTCTACGTGACTTTACCGAAAGAACCAAAGAAGATGAATCCTTGCAGTCACGCAAGCTTTAAATCGAAATTTAACCGCATATACGGAGAGGGATTCCACACAACCTTAAGACCATTCAAGAGACTCCGGGATAAGAAGGCTCAACTAATCGAGTCTCTCACCTTTCTGAAGAGATGCCGCGACTCTATGCTTAAAGGTCGTGATCTGAACGTGGCTTTTTCACTCCAGCACTGTCCTACAGACAGTCTCGTCCCTTCACCTGATGAAGGCAGCTTGTGTTGTGGCCGAAACGTCGTGAGAATATTATTGTGTTATTTTATTTTATCAATTTATTATTTTATTCTCATTCTACGTGACTTTACCGAAAGAACCAAAGAACATGAATACCTGCAGTCACGAAAGCTTTAAATCAAAATTTAACTGCCTCTACGGAGAGGGATTCCACACATCCTTAAGACCATTCAACAGACTCCGGGATAAGAAGGCTCAACTAATCGAGTCTCTCACCTTTCTGAAGAGATGCCGCGACTCGAAGCTTGAAGGTCGTGATCTGAACGTGGCTTTTTCACTCCAGCGCTGTCCTCCAGACAGTCTCGTCCCTTCACCTGATGAAGGTCGCTTGTGTTGTGGCTGAAACGTCGTGAGAATATTATTGTGTTATTTTATTTTATCAATTTATTATTTTATTATCATTCTATGTGACTTTACCGAAAGAACCAAAGAAGATGAATCCTTGCACTCACGCAAGCTTTAAATCGAAATTTAACTGCCTCTACAGAGAGGGATTCCACACAACCTTAAGATCATTCAACAGACTCCGGGATAAGAAGGCTCAACTAATCGAGTCTCTCACCTTTCTGAAGAGATGCCGCGACTCTATGCTTAAAGGTCGTGATCTGAACGTGGCTTTTTCACTCCAGCGCTGTCCTCCATACAGTCTCGTCCCTTCACCTGATGAAGGCTGCTTGTGTTGTGGCCTAAACGTCGTGAGAATATTATTGTGTTATTTTATTTGATCAATTTATTATTTCATTCTCATTCTATGTGACTTTACCGAAAGAACCAAAGAAGATGAATCCTTGCACTCACGCAAGCTTTAAATTGAAATTTAACTGCCTCTACGGAGAGGGATTCCACACAACCTTAAGATCATTCAGCAGACTCCGGGATAAGAAGGCTCAACTAATCGTGTCTCTCACCTTTCTGAAGAGATGCCGCGACTCTTTCCTTAAAGGTCGTGATCTGAACGTGGCTTTTTCACTCCAGCGCTGTCCTCCAGATAGTCTCTTCCCTTCACCTGATGAAGGCCACTTGTGTTGTGGCCGAAACGTCGTGAGAATATTATTGTGTTATTTTATTTTATCAATTTATTATTTTATTCTCATTCTACGTGACTTTACCGAAAGAACCAAAGAAGATGAATCCTTGCGCTCACGCAAGTTTTAAATAGAAATTTAACTGCCTCTATGGAGAGGGATTCCACACAACCTTAAGATCATTCAACAGACTCCGGGATAAGAAGGCTCAACTAATTGTGTCTCTCACCTTTCTGAAGAGAACCCGCGAATCTATGCTTAAAGGTCGTGATCTGAACGTGGCTTTTTCACTCCAGCGCTGTCCTCTAGACAGTCTCGTCCCTTCACCTGATGAAGGCCGCTTGTGTTGTGGCCGAAACGTCGTGAGAATATTATTGTGTTATTTTATTTTATCAATTTATTATTTTATTCTCATTCTACGTGACTTTACCGAAAGAACCAAAGAACATGAATCCTTTCAGTCACGAAAGCTTTAAATCGAAATTTAACCGCCTCTACGGAGAGGGATTCCACACAACCTTAACACCATTCAACAGACTCCGGGATAAGAAGGCTCAACTAATTGAGTCTCTCACCTTTCTGAAGAGATGCTGCAACTCTAAGCTTAAAGGTCGTGATCTGAACGTGGCTTTTTGACTCCAGCCCTGTCCTCCAGACAGTCTCGTCCCTTCACCTGATGAAGGCCGCTTGTGTTGTGGCCGAAACGTCGTGAGAATATTAATGTGTTATTTAATTTTATCAATTTATTATTTTATTCTAATTCTACATGACTTTACCGAAAGAACCAAAGAAGATGAATTCTTGCAGTCACGAAAGCTTTTAATCGAAATTTAACCGCCTCTACGGAGAGAGATTCCACACAACCTTGAGATCATTCAACAGACTCCGGGATAAGAAGGTTCAACTAATCGAGTCTCTCACGTTTCTGAAGAGATGCCGCGACTCTAAGCTTAAAGGTCGTGATCTGAACGTGGCTTTTTCACTCCTGCGCTGTCCTCCATACAGTCTCGTCACTTCACCTGATGAAGGCCGCTTGTGTTGTGGCCGAAACGTCGTGAGAATATTATTGTGTTATTTTATTTTATCAATTTATTATTTCATTCTCATTCTATGTTACTTTACCGAAAGAACCAAAGAAGATGAATCCTTGCACTCACGCAAGCTTTAAATTGAAATTTAACTGCCTCTACGGAGAGGGATTCCACACAACCTTAGCATCATTCAACAGACTTTGGGATAAGAAGGCTCAACTAATATTGTCTCTCACCTTTCTGAAGAGATGCCGCGACTCTATGCTTAAAGGTCGTGATCTAAACGTGGCTTTTTCACTCCAGCGCTGTCCTCCAGATAGTCTCTTCCCTTCACCTGATGAAGGCCACTTGTGTTGTGGCCAAAACGTCGTGAGAATATTATTGTGTTATTTTATTTTATCAATTTATTATTTTATTCTCATTCTACGTGACTTTACGGAAAGAACCAAAGAAGATGAATCCTTGCACTCACGCAAGCTTTAAATCGAAATTTAACTGCCTCTACGGAGAGGGATTCCACACAACCTTAAGATCATTCAACAGACTCCGGGATAAGAAGGCTCAACTAATCGTGTCTCTCACCTTTCTGAAGAGATGCCGCGACTCTATGCTTAAAGGTCGTGATCTGAACGTGGCTTTTTCACTCCAGCGCTGTCCTCCAGATAGTCTCTTCCCTTCACCTGATGAAGGCCACTTGTGTTGTGGCCGAAACGTCGTGAGAATATTATTGTGTTATTTTATTTTATCAATTTATTATTTTATTCTCATTCTACGTGACTTTACCGAAAGAACCAAAGAAGATGAATCCTTGCACTCACGCAAGCTTTAAATCGAAAATTAACTGCCTCTATGGAGAGGGATTCCACACAACCTTAAGATCATTCAACAGACTCCGGGATAAGAAGGCTCAACTAATCGTGTCTCTCACCTTTCTTAAGAGAACCCGCGACTCTATGCTTAAAGGTCGTGATCTGAACGTGGCTTTTTCACTCCAGCGCTGTCCTCTAGACAGTCTCGTCCCTTCACCTGATGAAGGCCGCTTGTGTTGTGGCCGAAACGTCGTGAGAATATTATTGTGTTATTTTATTTTATCAATCTATTATTTTATTCTCATTCTACGTGACTTTACCGAAAGAACCAAAGAACATGAATCCTTTCAGTCACGAAAGCTTTAAATCGAAATTTAACCGCCTCTACGGAGAGGGATTCCACACAACCTTAAGACCATTCAACAGACTCCGGGATAAGAAGGCTCAACTAATTGAGTCTCTCACCTTTCTGAAGAGATGCCGCAACTCTAAGCTTAAAGGTCGTGATCTGAATGTGGCTTTTTGACTCCAGCGCTGTCCTCCAGACAGTCTCGTCCCTTTACCTGATGAAGGCCGCTTGTGTTGTGGCCGAAACGTCGTGAGAATATTATTGTGTTATTTTATTTTATCAATTTATTATTTCATTCTAATTCTATGTGACTTTACCGAAAGAACCAAAGAAGATGAATCCTTGCACTCACGCAAGCTTTAAATTGAAATTTAACTGCCTCTACGGAGAGGGATTCCACACAACCTTAAGATCATTCAACAGACTCCGGGATAAGAAGGCTCAACTAATCGTGTCTCTCACCTTTCTGAAGAGAAGCCGCGAATCTATGCTTAAAGGTCGTGATCTGAACGTGGCTTTTTCACTCCAGCGCTGTCCTCCAGACAGTCTCGTCCCTTCACCTGATGAAGGCCGATTGTGTTGTGGCCGAAACGTCGTGAGAATATTATTGTGTTATTTTATTTTATCAATTTATTATTTTATTCTCATTCTACGTGACTTTACCGAAAGAACCAAAGCACATGAATCCTTTCAGTCACGAAAGCTTTAAATCGAAATTTAACCGCCTCTACGGAGAGGGATTCCACACAACCTTAAGATCATTCAACAGACTCCGGGATAAGAAGGCTCAACTAATTGAGTCTCTCACCTTTCTGAAGAGATGCCGCAACTCTAAGCTTAAAGGTCGTGATCTGAACGTGTTTTTTTGACTCCAGCGCTGTCCTCCAGACAGTCTCGTCCCTTCACCTGATGAAGGCCGCTTGTGTTGTGGCCGAAACGTCGTGAGAATATTAATGTGTTATTTAATTTTATCAATTTATTATTTTATTCTAATTCTACATGACTTTACCGAAAGAACCAAAGAAGATGAATCCTTGCAGTCACGAAAGCTTTTAATCGAAATTTAACCGCCTCTACGGAGAGGGATTCCACACAACCTTAAGATCATTCAACAGACTCCGGGATAAGAAGGCTCAACTAATCGAGTCTCTCACCTTTCTGAAGAGATGCCGCGACTCTAAGCTTAAAGGTCGTGATCTGAACGTGGCTTTTTCACTCCAGCGCTGTCCTCCAGACAGTCTCGTCTCTTCACCTGATGAAGGCCTCTTGTGTTGTGGCCGAAACGTCTTGAGAATATTATTGTGTTATTTCATTTGATCAATTTATTATTTTATTCTCATTCTACGTGACTTTACCGACAGAACCAAAGAAGATGAATCCTTGCAGTCACGCAAGCTTTAAATCGAAATTTAACCGCATATACGGAGAGGGATTCACACAACCTTAAGACCATTCAACAGACTCCGGGATAAGAAGGCTCAACTAATCGAGTCTCTCACCTTTCTGAAGAGATGCCACGACTCTATGCTTAAAGGTCGTGATCTGAACGTGGCTTTTTCACTCCAGCGCTGTCCTCCAGACAGTCTCGTCCCTTCACCTGATGAAGGCCGCTTGTGTTGTGGCCTAAACGTCGTGAGAATATTATTGTGTTATTTTATTTTATCAATTTATTATTTTATTCTCATTCTACGTGACTTTACCGAAAGAACCAAAAAACATGAATACCTGCAGTCACGAAAGCTTTAAATCAAAATTTAACTGCCTCTACGGAGAGGGATTCCACACATCCTTAAGACCATTCAACAGACTCCGGGATAAGAAGGGTCAACTAATCGAGTCTCTCACCTTTCTGAAGAGATGCCGCGACTCGAAGCTTGAAGGTCGTGATCTGAACGTCGCTTTTTCACTCCAGCGCTGTCCTCCAGACAGTCTCGTCCCTTCACCTGATGAAGGCCGCTTGTGTTGTGGCCTAAACGTCGTGAGAATATTATTGTGTTATTTTATTTTATCAATTTTATATTTTATTCTCATTCTACGTGACTTTACCGAAAGAACCAAAAAACATGAATACCTGCAGTCACGAAAGCTTTAAATCAAAATTTAACTGCCTCTACAGAGAGGGATTCCACACATCCTTAAGACCATTCAACAGACTCCGGGATAAGAAGGCTCAACTAATCGAGTCTCTCACCTTTCTGAAGAGATGCCGCGACTCTATGCTTAAAGGTCGTGATCTGAACGTGGCTTTTTCACTCCAGCGCTGTCCTCCATACAGTCTCGTCCCTTCACCTGATGAAGGCCGCTTGTGTTGTGGCCTAAACGTCGTGAGAATATTATTGTGTTATTTTATTTTATCAATTTATTATTTCATTCTCATTCTATGTGACTTTACCGAAAGAACCAAAGAAGATGAATCCTTGCACTCACGCAAGCTTTAAATTGAAATTTAACTGCCTCTACGGAGAGGGATTCCACACAACCTTAAGATCATTCAACAGACTCCGGGATAAGAAGGCTCAACTAATCGTGTCTCTCACCTTTCTGAAGAGATGCCGCGACTCTTTCCTTAAAGGTCGTGATCTGAACGTGGCTTTTTCACTCCAGCGCTGTCCTCCAGATAGTCTCTTCCCTTCACCTGATGAAGGCCACTTGTGTTGTGGCCGAAACGTCGTGAGAATATTATTGTGTTATTTTATTTTATCAATTTATTATTTTATTCTCATTCTACGTAACTTTACCGAAAGAACCAAAGAAGATGAATCCTTTCGGTCACGAAAGCTTTAAATCGAAATTTAACCGTCTCTACGGAGAGGGATTCCACACAACCTTAAGACCATTCAACGGACTCCGGGATAAGAAGGCTCAACTAATTGAGTCTCTCACCTTTCTGAAGAGATGCTGCAACTCTAAGCTTAAAGGTCGTGATCTGAACGTGGCTTTTTGACTCCAGCGCTGTCCTCCAGACAGTCTCGTCCCTTTACCTGATGAAGGCCGCTTGTGTTGTGGCCGAAACGTCGTGAGAATATTATTGTGTTATTTTATTTTATCAATTTATTATTTCATTCTAATTCTATGTGACTTTACCGAAAGAACCAAAGAAGATGAATCCTTGCACTCACGCAAGCTTTAAATTGAAATTTAACTGCCTCTACGGAGAGGGATTCCACACAACCTTAAGATCATTCAACAGACTCCGGGATAAGAAGGCTCAACTAATCGTGTCTCTCACCTTTCTGAAGAGAAGCCGCGAATCTATGCTTAAAGGTCGTGATCTGAACGTGGCTTTTTCACTCCAGCGCTGTCCTCCAGACAGTCTCGTCCCTTCACCTGATGAAGGCCGATTGTGTTGTGGCCGAAACGTCGTGAGAATATTATTGTGTTATTTTATTTTATCAATTTATTATTTTATTCTCATTCTACGTGACTTTACCGAAAGAACCAAAGCACATGAATCCTTTCAGTCACGAAAGCTTTAAATCGAAATTTAACCGCCTCTACGGAGAGGGATTCCACACAACCTTAAGATCATTCAACAGACTCCGGGATAAGAAGGCTCAACTAATTGAGTCTCTCACCTTTCTGAAGAGATGCCGCAACTCTAACCTTAAAGGTCGTGATCTGAACGTGTTTTTTTGACTCCAGCGCTGTCCTCCAGACAGTCTCGTCCCTTCACCTGATGAAGGCCGCTTGTGTTGTGGCCGAAACGTCGTGAGAATATTAATGTGTTATTTAATTTTATCAATTTATTATTTTATTCTAATTCTACATGACTTTACCGAAAGAACCAAAGAATTTGAATCCTTGCAGTCACGAAAGCTTTTAATCGAAATTTAACCGCCTCTACGGAGAGGGATTCCACACAACCTTAAGATCATTCAACAGACTCCGGGATAAGAAGGCTCAACTAATCGAGTCTCTCACCTTTCTGAAGAGATGCCGCGACTCTAAGCTTAAAGGTCGTGATCTGAACGTGGCTTTTTCACTCCAGCGCTGTCCTCCAGACAGTCTCGTCTCTTCACCTGATGAAGGCCTCTTGTGTTGTGGCCGAAACGTCTTGAGAATATTATTGTGTTATTTCATTTGATCAATTTATTATTTTATTCTCATTCTACGTGACTTTACCGACAGAACCAAAGAAGATGAATCCTTGCAGTCACGCAAGCTTTAAATCGAAATTTAACCGCATATACGGAGAGGGATTCACACAACCTTAAGACCATTCAACAGACTCCGGGATAAGAAGGCTCAACTAATCGAGTCTCTCACCTTTCTGAAGAGATGCCACGACTCTATGCTTAAAGGTCGTGATCTGAACGTGGCTTTTTCACTCCAGCGCTGTCCTCCAGACAGTCTCGTCCCTTCACCTGATGAAGGCCGCTTGTGTTGTGGCCTAAACGTCGTGAGAATATTATTGTGTTATTTTATTTTATCAATTTATTATTTTATTCTCATTCTACGTGACTTTACCGAAAGAACCAAAAAACATGAATACCTGCAGTCACGAAAGCTTTAAATCAAAATTTAACTGCCTCTACGGAGAGGGATTCCACACATCCTTAAGACCATTCAACAGACTCCGGGATAAGAAGGCTCAACTAATTGAGTCTCTCACCTTTCTGAAGAGATGCCGCAACTCTAAGCTTAAAGGTCGTGATCTGAACGTGTTTTTTTGACTCCAGCGCTGTCCTCCAGACAGTCTCGTCCCTTCACCTGATGAAGGCCGCTTGTGTTGTGGCCGAAACGTCGTGAGAATATTATTGTGTTATTTTATTTTATCAATTTATTATTTTATTCTCATTCTACGTGACTTTACCGAAAGAACCAAAGAAGATGAATCCTTGCACTCACGCAAGCTTTAAATTGAAATTTAACTGCCTCTACGGAGAGGGATTCCAAACAACCTTAAGATCATTCAACAGACTCCGGGATAAGAAGGCTCAACTAATCGAGTCTCTCACCTTTCTGAAGAGATGCCGCGACTCTAAGCTTAAAGGTCGTGATCTGAACGTGGCTTTTTCACTCCAGCGCTGTCCTCCAGATAGTTTCTTCCCTTCACCTGATGAAGGCCACTTGTGTTGTGGCCGAAACGTCGTGAGAATATTATTGTGTTATTTTATTTTATCAATTTATTATTTTATTCTCATTCTACGTGACTTTACCGAAAGAACCAAAGAACATGAATCCTTTCGGTCACGAAAGCTTTAAATCGAAATTTAACTGCCTCTACGGAGAGGGATTCCACACAACCTTAAGACCATTCAACGGACTCCGGGATAAGAAGGCTCAACTAATTGAGTCTCTCACCTTTCTGAAGAGATGCTGCAACTCTAAGCTTAAAGGTCGTGATCTGAACGTGGCTTTTTGACTCCAGCGCTGTCCTCCAGACAGTCTCGTCCCTTCACCTGATGAAGGCCGCTTGTGTTGTGGCCGAAACGTCGTGAGAATATTAATGTGTTATTTAATTTTATCAATTTATTATTTTATTCTAATTCTACATGACTTTACCGAAAGAACCAAAGAAGATGAATCCTTGCAGTCACGAAAGCTTTTAATCGAAATTTAACCGCCTCTACGGAGAGAGATTCCACACAACCTTAAGATCATTCAACAGACTGCGAGATAAGAAGGTTCAACTAATCGAGTCTCTCACCTTTCTGAAGAGATGCCGCGACTCTAAGCTTAAAGGTCGTGATCTGAACGTGGCTTTTTCACTCCTGCGCTGTCCTCCATACAGTCTCGTCCCTTCACCTGATGAAGGCCGCTTGTGTTGTGGCCGAAACGTCGTGATAATATTATTGTGTTATTTTATTTTATCAATTTATTATTTCATTCTCATTCTATGTGACTTTACTGAAAGAACCAAAGAAGATGAATCCTTGCACTCACGCAAGCTTTAAATTGAAATTTAACTGCCTCTACGGAGAGGGATTCCACACAACCTTAGGATCATTCAACAGACTTTGGGATAAGAAGGCTCAACTAATCGTGGCTCTCACCTTTCTGAAGAGATGCCGCGACTCTATGCTTAAAGGTCGTGATCTGAACGTGGCTTTTTCACTCCAGCGCTGTCCTCCAGATAGTCTCTTCCCTTCACCTGATGAAGGCCGCTTGTGTTGTGGCCGAAACGTCGTGAGAATATTATTGTGTTATTTTATTTTATCAATTTATTATTTTATTCTCATTCTACGTGACTTTACCGAAAGAACCAAAGAAGATGAATCCTTGCACTCACGCAAGCTTTAAATTGAAATTTAACTGCCTCTACGGAGAGGGATTCCAAACAACCTTAAGATCATTCAACAGACTCCGGGATAAGAAGGCTCAACTAATCGTGTCTCTCACCTTTCTGAAGAGATGCCGCGACTCTATGATTAAAGGTCGTGATCTGAACGTGGCTTTTTCACTCCAGCGCTGTCCTCCAGATAGTTTCTTCCCTTCACCTGATGAAGGCCACTTGTGTTGTGGCCGAAACGTCGTGAGAATATTATTGTGTTATTTTATTTTATCAATTTATTATTTTATTCTCATTCTACGTGACTTTACCGAAAGAACCAAAGAAGATGAATCCTTGCACTTACGCAAGCTTTAAATCGAAATTTAACTGCCTCTACGGAGAGGGATTCCACACAACCTTAAGATCATTCAACAGACTCCGGGATAAGAAGGCTCAACTAATCGTGTCTCTCACCTTTCTGAAGAGAACCCGCGACTCTATGCTTAAAGGTCGTGATCTGAACGTGGCTTTTTCACTCCAGCGCTGTCCTCTAGACAGTCTCGTCCCTTCACCTGATGAAGGCCGCTTGTGTTGTGGCCGAAACGTCGTGAGAATATTATTGTGTTATTTTATTTTATCAATTTATTATTTTATTCTCATTCTACGTGACTTTACCGAAAGAACCAAAGCACATGAATCCTTTCAGTCACGAAAGCTTTAAATCGAAATTTAACCGCCTCTACGGAGAGGCATTCCACACAACCTTAAGATCATTCAACAGACTCCGGGATAAGAAGGCTCAACTAATTGAGTCTCTCACCTTTCTGAAGAGATGCCGCAACTCTAACCTTAAAGGTCGTGATCTGAACGTGTTTTTTTGACTCCAGCGCTGTCCTCCAGACAGTCTCGTCCCTTCACCTGATGAAGGCCGCTTGTGTTGTGGCCGAAACGTCGTGAGAATATTAATGTGTTATTTAATTTTATCAATTTATTATTTTATTCTAATTCTACATGACTTTACCGAAAGAACCAAAGAATTTGAATCCTTGCAGTCACGAAAGCTTTTAATCGAAATTTAACCGCCTCTACGGAGAGGGATTCCACACAACCTTAAGATCATTCAACAGACTCCGGGATAAGAAGGCTCAACTAATCGAGTCTCTCACCTTTCTGAAGAGATGCCGCGACTCTAAGCTTAAAGGTCGTGATCTGAACGTGGCTTTTTCACTCCAGCGCTGTCCTCCAGACAGTCTCGTCTCTTCACCTGATGAAGGCCTCTTGTGTTGTGGCCGAAACGTCTTGAGAATATTATTGTGTTATTTCATTTGATCAATTTATTATTTTATTCTCATTCTACGTGACTTTACCGACAGAACCAAAGAAGATGAATCCTTGCAGTCACGCAAGCTTTAAATCGAAATTTAACCGCATATACGGAGAGGGATTCACACAACCTTAAGACCATTCAACAGACTCCGGGATAAGAAGGCTCAACTAATCGAGTCTCTCACCTTTCTGAAGAGATGCCACGACTCTATGCTTAAAGGTCGTGATCTGAACGTGGCTTTTTCACTCCAGCGCTGTCCTCCAGACAGTCTCGTCCCTTCACCTGATGAAGGCCGCTTGTGTTGTGGCCTAAACGTCGTGAGAATATTATTGTGTTATTTTATTTTATCAATTTATTATTTTATTCTCATTCTACGTGACTTTACCGAAAGAACCAAAAAACATGAATACCTGCAGTCACGAAAGCTTTAAATCAAAATTTAACTGCCTCTACGGAGAGGGATTCCACACATCCTTAAGACCATTCAACAGACTCCGGGATAAGAAGGCTCAACTAATTGAGTCTCTCACCTTTCTGAAGAGATGCCGCAACTCTAAGCTTAAAGGTCGTGATCTGAACGTGTTTTTTTGACTCCAGCGCTGTCCTCCAGACAGTCTCGTCCCTTCACCTGATGAAGGCCGCTTGTGTTGTGGCCGAAACGTCGTGAGAATATTATTGTGTTATTTTATTTTATCAATTTATTATTTTATTCTCATTCTACGTGACTTTACCGAAAGAACCAAAGAAGATGAATCCTTGCACTCACGCAAGCTTTAAATTGAAATTTAACTGCCTCTACGGAGAGGGATTCCAAACAACCTTAAGATCATTCAACAGACTCCGGGATAAGAAGGCTCAACTAATCGAGTCTCTCACCTTTCTGAAGAGATGCCGCGACTCTAAGCTTAAAGGTCGTGATCTGAACGTGGCTTTTTCACTCCAGCGCTGTCCTCCAGATAGTTTCTTCCCTTCACCTGATGAAGGCCACTTGTGTTGTGGCCGAAACGTCGTGAGAATATTATTGTGTTATTTTATTTTATCAATTTATTATTTTATTCTCATTCTACGTGACTTTACCGAAAGAACCAAAGAACATGAATCCTTTCGGTCACGAAAGCTTTAAATCGAAATTTAACTGCCTCTACGGAGAGGGATTCCACACAACCTTAAGACCATTCAACGGACTCCGGGATAAGAAGGCTCAACTAATTGAGTCTCTCACCTTTCTGAAGAGATGCTGCAACTCTAAGCTTAAAGGTCGTGATCTGAACGTGGCTTTTTGACTCCAGCGCTGTCCTCCAGACAGTCTCGTCCCTTCACCTGATGAAGGCCGCTTGTGTTGTGGCCGAAACGTCGTGAGAATATTAATGTGTTATTTAATTTTATCAATTTATTATTTTATTCTAATTCTACATGACTTTACCGAAAGAACCAAAGAAGATGAATCCTTGCAGTCACGAAAGCTTTTAATCGAAATTTAACCGCCTCTACGGAGAGAGATTCCACACAACCTTAAGATCATTCAACAGACTGCGAGATAAGAAGGTTCAACTAATCGAGTCTCTCACCTTTCTGAAGAGATGCCGCGACTCTAAGCTTAAAGGTCGTGATCTGAACGTGGCTTTTTCACTCCTGCGCTGTCCTCCATACAGTCTCGTCCCTTCACCTGATGAAGGCCGCTTGTGTTGTGGCCGAAACGTCGTGATAATATTATTGTGTTATTTTATTTTATCAATTTATTATTTCATTCTCATTCTATGTGACTTTACTGAAAGAACCAAAGAAGATGAATCCTTGCACTCACGCAAGCTTTAAATTGAAATTTAACTGCCTCTACGGAGAGGGATTCCACACAACCTTAGGATCATTCAACAGACTTTGGGATAAGAAGGCTCAACTAATCGTGTCTCTCACCTTTCTGAAGAGATGCCGCGACTCTATGCTTAAAGGTCGTGATCTGAACGTGGCTTTTTCACTCCAGCGCTGTCCTCCAGATAGTCTCTTCCCTTCACCTGATGAAGGCCGCTTGTGTTGTGGCCGAAACGTCATGAGAATATTATTGTGTTATTTTATTTTATCAATTTATTATTTTATTCTCATTCTACGTGACTTTACCGAAAGAACCAAAGAAGATGAATCCTTGCACTCACGCAAGCTTTAAATTGAAATTTAACTGCCTCTACGGAGAGGGATTCCAAACAACCTTAAGATCATTCAACAGACTCCGGGATAAGAAGGCTCAACTAATCGTGTCTCTCACCTTTCTGAAGAGATGCCGCGACTCTATGATTAAAGGTCGTGATCTGAACGTGGCTTTTTCACTCCAGCGCTGTCCTCCAGATAGTTTCTTCCCTTCACCTGATGAAGGCCACTTGTGTTGTGGCCGAAACGTCGTGAGAATATTATTGTGTTATTTTATTTTATCAATTTATTATTTTATTCTCATTCTACGTGACTTTACCGAAAGAACCAAAGAAGATGAATCCTTGCACTTACGCAAGCTTTAAATCGAAATTTAACTGCCTCTACGGAGAGGGATTCCACACAACCTTAAGATCATTCAACAGACTCCGGGATAAGAAGGCTCAACTAATCGTGTCTCTCACCTTTCTGAAGAGAACCCGCGACTCTATGCTTAAAGGTCGTGATCTGAACGTGGCTTTTTCACTCCAGCGCTGTCCTCTAGACAGTCTCGTCCCTTCACCTGATGAAGGCCGCTTGTGTTGTGGCCGAAACGTCGTGAGAATATTATTGTGTTATTTTATTTTATCAATTTATTATTTTATTCTCATTCTACGTGACTTTACCGAAAGAACCAAAGAACATGAATCCTTTCGGTCACGAAAGCTTTAAATCGAAATTTAACCGCCTCTACGGAGAGGGATTCCACACAACCTTAAAACCATTCAACGGACTCCGGGATAAGAAGGCTCAACTAATTGAGTCTCTCACCTTTCTGAAGAGATGCTGCAACTCTAAGCTTAAAGGTCGTGATCTGAACGTGGCTTTTTGACTCCAGCGCTGTCCTCCAGACAGTCTCGTCCCTTCACCTGATGAAGGCCGCTTGTGTTGTGGCCGAAACGTCGTGAGAATATTAATGTGTTATTTAATTTTATCAATTTATTATTTTATTCTAATTCTACGTGACTTTACCGAAAGAACCAAAGAACATGAATCCTTTCGGTCACGAAAGCTTTAAATCGAAATTTAACTGCCTCTACGGAGAGGGATTCCACACAACCTTAAGATCATTCAACAGACTCCGGGATAAGAAGGCTCAACTAATCGTGTCTCTCACCTTTCTGAAGAGAACCCGCGACTCTATGCTTAAAGGTCGTGATCTGAACGTGGCTTTTTCACTCCAGCGCTGTCCTCTAGACAGTCTCGTCCCTTCACCTGATGAAGGCCGCTTGTGTTGTGGCCGAAACGTCGTGAGAATATTATTGTGTTATTTTATTTTATCAATTTATTATTTTATTCTCATTCTACGTGACTTTACCGAAAGAACCAAAGAACATGAATCCTTTCGGTCACGAAAGCTTTAAATCGAAATTTAACCGCCTCTACGGAGAGGGATTCCACACAACCTTAAAACCATTCAACGGACTCCGGGATAAGAAGGCTCAACTAATTGAGTCTCTCACCTTTCTGAAGAGATGCTGCAACTCTAAGCTTAAAGGTCGTGATCTGAACGTGGCTTTTTGACTCCAGCGCTGTCCTCCAGACAGTCTCGTCCCTTCACCTGATGAAGGCCGCTTGTGTTGTGGCCGAAACGTCGTGAGAATATTAATGTGTTATTTAATTTTATCAATTTATTATTTTATTCTAATTCTACATGACTTTACCGAAAGAACCAAAGAAGATGAATCCTTGCAGTCACGAAAGCTTTTAATCGAAATTTAACCGCCTCTACGGAGAGAGATTCCACACAACCTTAAGATCATTCAACAGACTGCGAGATAAGAAGGTTCAACTAATCGAGTCTCTCACCTTTCTGAAGAGATGCCGCGACTCTAAGCTTAAAGGTCGTGATCTGAACGTGGCTTTTTCACTCCTGCGCTGTCCTCCACACAGTTTCGTCCCTTCACCTGATGAAGGCCGCTTGTGTTGTGGCCGAAACGTCGTGAGAATATTATTGTGTTATTTTATTTTATCAATTTATTATTTCATTCTCATTCTATGTGACTTTACCGAAAGAACCAAAGAAGATGAATCCTTGCACTCACGCAAGCTTTAAATTGAAATTTAACTGCCTCTACGGAGAGGGATTCCACACAACCTTAGGATCATTCAACAGACTTTGGGATAAGAAGGCTCAACTAATCGTGTCTCTCACCTTTCTGAAGAGATGCCGCGACTCTATGCTTAAAGGTCGTGATCTGAACGTGGCTTTTTCACTCCAGCGCTGTCCTTAAGATAGTCTCTTCCCTTCACCTGATGAAGGCCACTTGTGTTGTGGCCGAAACGTCGTGAGAATATTATTGTGTTATTTTATTTTATCAATTTATTATTTTATTCTCATTCTACGTGACTTTACCGAAAGAACCAAAGAAGATGAATCCTTGCACTCACGCAAGCTTTAAATCGAAATTTAACTGCCTCTACGGAGAGGGATTCCACACAACCTTAAGATCATTCAACAGACTCCGGGATAAGAAGGCTCAACTAATCGTGTCTCTCACCTTTCTGAAGAGATGCCGCGACTCTATGCTTAAAGGTCGTGATCTGAACGTGGCTTTTTCACTCCAGCGCTGTCCTCCAGATAGTTTCTTCCCTTCACCTGATGAAGGCCACTTGTGTTGTGGCCGAAACGTCGTGAGAATATTATTGTGTTATTTTATTTTATCAATTTATTATTTTATTCTCATTCTACGTGACTTTACCGAAAGAACCAAAGAAGATGAATCCTTGCACTTACGCAAGCTTTAAATCGAAATTTAACTGCCTCTACGGAGAGGGATTCCACACAACCTTAAGATCATTCAACAGACTCCGGGATAAGAAGGCTCAACTAATCGTGTCTCTCACCTTTCTGAAGAGATGCCGCGACTCTATGCTTAAAGGTCGTGATCTGAACGTGGCTTTTTCACTCCAGCGCTGTCCTCCAGATAGTTTCTTCCCTTCACCTGATGAAGGCCACTTGTGTTGTGGCCGAAACGTCGTGAGAATATTATTGTGTTTTTTTATTTTATCAATTTATTATTTTATTCTCATTCTACGTGACTTTACCGAAAGAACCAAAGAAGATGAATCCTTGCACTTACGCAAGCTTTAAATCGAAATTTAACTGCCTCTACGGAGAGGGATTCCACACAACCTTAAGATCATTCAACAGACTCCGGGATAAGAAGGCTCAACTAATCGTGTCTCTCACCTTTCTGAAGAGAACCCGCGACTCTATGCTTAAAGGTCGTGATCTGAACGTGGCTTTTTCACTCCAGCGCTGTCCTCTAGACAGTCTCGTCCCTTCACCTGATGAAGGCCGCTTGTGTTGTGGCCGAAACGTCGTGAGAATATTATTGTGTTATTTTATTTTATCAATTTATTATTTTATTCTCATTCTACGTGACTTTACCGAAAGAACCAAAGAACATGAATCCTTTCGGTCACGAAAGCTTTAAATCGAAATTTAACCGCCTCTACGGAGAGGGATTCCACACAACCTTAAGACCATTCAACAGACTCCGGGATAAGAAGGCTCAACTAATTGAGTCTCTCACCTTTCTGAAGAGATGCTGCAACTCTAAGCTTAAAGGTCGTGATCTGAACGTGGCTTTTTGACTCCAGCGCTGTCCTCCAGACAGTCTCGTCCCTTCACCTGATGAAGGCCGCTTGTGTTGTGGCCGAAACGTCGTGAGAATATTAATGTGTTATTTAATTTTATCAATTTATTATTTTATTCTAATTCTACATGACTTTACCGAAAGAACCAAAGAAGATGAATCCTTGCAGTCACGAAAGCTTTTAATCGAAATTTAACCGCCTCTACGGAGAGAGATTCCACACAAACTTAAGATCATTCAACAGACTTCGAGATAAGAAGGTTCAACTAATCGAGTCTCTCACCTTTCTGAAGAGATGCCGCGACTCTAAGCTTAAAGGTCGTGATCTGAACGTGGCTTTTTCACTCCTGCGCTGTCCTCCATACAGTCTCGTCCCTTCACCTGATGAAGGCCGCTTGTGTTGTGGCCGAAACGTCGTGAGAATATTATTGTTTTATTTTATTTTATCAATTTATTATTTCATTCTCATTCTATGTGACTTTACCGAAAGAACCAAAGAAGATGAATCCATGCACTCACGGAAGCTTTAAATTGAAATTTAACTGCCTCTACGGAGAGGGATTCCACACAACCTTAGGATCATTCAACAGACTTTGGGATAAGAAGGCTCAACTAATCGTGTCTCTCACCTTTCTGAAGAGATGCCGCGACTCTATGCTTAAAGGTCGTGATCTGAACGTGGCTTTTTCACTCCAGCGCTGTCCTCCATACAGTCTCGTCCCTTCACCTGATGAAGGCCGCTTGTGTTGTGGCCGAAACGTCGTGAGAATATTATTGTGTTATTTTATTTTATCAATTTATTATTTCATTCTCATTCTATGTGACTTTATTGAAAGAACCAAAGAAGATGAATCCATGCACTCACGGAAGCTTTAAATTGAAATTTAACTGCCTCTACGGAGAGGGATTCCACACAACCTTCTGATCATTCAACAGACTTTGGGATAAGAAGGCTCAACTAATCGTGTCTCTCACCTTTCTGAAGAGATGCCGCGACTCTATGCTTAAAGGTCGTGATCTGAACGTGGCTTTTTCACTCCAGCGCTGTCCTCCAGATAGTCTCTTCCCTTCACCTGATGAAGGCCACTTGTGTTGTGGCCGAAACGTCGTGAGAATATTATTGTGTTATTTTATTTTATCAATTTATTATTTTATTCTCATTCTACGTGACTTTACCGAAAGAACCAAAGAAGATGAATCCTTGCACTCACGCAAGCTTTAAATCGAAATTTAACTGCCTCTACGGAGAGGGATTCCACACAACCTTAAGATCATTCAACAGACTCCGGGATAAGAAGGCTCAACTAATCGTGTCTCTCACCTTTCTGAAGAGATGCCGCGACTCTATGCTTAAAGGTCGTGATCTGAACGTGGCTTTTTCACTCCAGCGCTGTCCTCCAGATAGTTTCTTCCCTTCACCTGATGAAGGCCACTTGTGTTGTGGCCGAAACGTCGTGAGAATATTATTGTGTTATTTTATTTTATCAATTTATTATTTTATTCTCATTCTACGTGACTTTACCGAAAGAACCAAAGAAGATGAATCCTTGCACTTACGCAAGCTTTAAATCGAAATTTAACTGCCTCTACGGAGAGGGATTCCACACAACCTTAAGATCATTCAACAGACTCCGGGATAAGAAGGCTCAACTAATCGTGTCTCTCACCTTTCTGAAGAGAACCCGCGACTCTATGCTTAAAGGTCGTGATCTGAACGTGGCTTTTTCACTCCAGCGCTGTCCTCTAGACAGTCTCGTCCCTTCACCTGATGAAGGCCGCTTGTGTTGTGGCCGAAACGTCGTGAGAATATTAATGTGTTATTTAATTTTATCAATTTATTATTTTATTCTAATTCTACATGACTTTACCGAAAGAACCAAAGAAGATGAATCCTTGCAGTCACGAAAGCTTTTAATCGAAATTTAACCGCCTCTACGGAGAGAGATTCCACACAAACTTAAGATCATTCAACAGACTTCGAGATAAGAAGGTTCAACTAATCGAGTCTCTCACCTTTCTGAAGAGATGCCGCGACTCTAAGCTTAAAGGTCGTGATCTGAACGTGGCTTTTTCACTCCTGCGCTGTCCTCCATACAGTCTCGTCCCTTCACCTGATGAAGGCCGCTTGTGTTGTGGCCGAAACGTCGTGAGAATATTATTGTGTTATTTTATTTTATCAATTTATTATTTCATTCTCATTCTATGTGACTTTACCGAAAGAACCAAAGAAGATGAATCCATGCACTCACGGAAGCTTTAAATTGAAATTTAACTGCCTCTACGGAGAGGGATTCCACACAACCTTAGGATCATTCAACAGACTTTGGGATAAGAAGGCTCAACTAATCGTGTCTCTCACCTTTCTGAAGAGATGCCGCGACTCTATGCTTAAAGGTCGTGATCTGAACGTGGCTTTTTCACTCCAGCGCTGTCCTCCATACAGTCTCGTCCCTTCACCTGATGAAGGCCGCTTGTGTTGTGGCCGAAACGTCGTGAGAATATTATTGTGTTATTTTATTTTATCAATTTATTATTTCATTCTCATTCTATGTGACTTTACCGAAAGAACCAAAGAAGATGAATCCATGCACTCACGGAAGCTTTAAATTGAAATTTAACTGCCTCTACGGAGAGGGATTCCACACAACCTTAGGATCATTCAACAGACTTTGGGATAAGAAGGCTCAACTAATCGTGTCTCTCACCTTTCTGAAGAGATGCCGCGACTCTATGCTTAAAGGTCGTGATCTGAACGTGGCTTTTTCACTCCAGCGCTGTCCTCCAGATAGTCTCTTCCCTTCACCTGATGAAGGCCACTTGTGTTGTGGCCGAAACGTCGTGAGAATATTATTGTGTTATTTTATTTTATCAATTTATTATTTTATTCTCATTCTACGTGACTTTACCGAAAGAACCAAAGAAGATGAATCCTTGCACTCACGCAAGCTTTAAATCGAAATTTAACTGCCTCTACGGAGAGGGATTCCACACAACCTTAAGATCATTCAACAGACTCCGGGATAAGAAGGCTCAACTAATCGTGTCTCTCACCTTTCTGAAGAGATGCCGCGACTCTATGCTTAAAGGTCGTGATCTGAACGTGGCTTTTTCACTCCAGCGCTGTCCTCCAGATAGTTTCTTCCCTTCACCTGATGAAGGCCACTTGTGTTGTGGCCGAAACGTCGTGAGAATATTATTGTGTTATTTTATTTTATCAATTTATTATTTTATTCTCATTCTACGTGACTTTACCGAAAGAACCAAAGAAGATGAATCCTTGCACTTACGCAAGCTTTAAATCGAAATTTAACTTCCTCTACGGAGAGGGATTCCACACAACCTTAAGATCATTCAACAGACTCCGGGATAAGAAGGCTCAACTAATCGTGTCTCTCACCTTTCTGAAGAGAACCCGCGACTCTATGCTTAAAGGTCGTGATCTGAACGTGGCTTTTTCACTCCAGCGCTGTCCTCTAGACAGTCTCGTCCCTTCACCTGATGAAGGCCGCTTGTGTTGTGGCCAAAACGTCGTGAGAATATTATTGTGTTATTTTATTTTATCAATTTATTATTTTATTCTCATTCTACGTGACTTTACCGAAAGAACCAAAGAACATGAATCCTTTCAGTCACGAAAGCTTTAAATCGAAATTTAACCGCCTCTACGGAGAGGGATTCCACACAACCTTAAGACCATTCAACAGACTCCAGGATAAGAAGGCTCAACTAAATTTTGATTTAAAGCTTTCGTGACTGCAGTAATTCATATTCTTATTTTTTTCGGTAAAGTCACGTTGAAGAGAAACAACAAAATATATATAAAACAATAAAAAATTCTCACGACGTTTCGACCATAACTCAAACGTCGTGAGAATTTTTTATTGTTTTATATATATTTTGTTATTTTGTTGTTTCTCTTCAACGTGACTTTACCGAAAAAACTAAGAATAAGGCTCAACTAATTGAGTCTCTCACCTTTCTGAAGAGATGCCGCAACTCTAAGCTTAAAGGTCGTGATCTGAATGTGGCTTTTTGACTCCAGCGCTGTCCTCCAGACAGTCTCGTCCCTTCACCTGATGAAGGCCGCTTGTGTTGTGGCCGAAACGTCGTGAGAATATTAATGTGTTATTTAATTTTATCAATTTATTATTTTATTCTAATTCTACATGACTTTACCGAAAAACCAAAGAAGATGAATCCTTGCAGTCACGAAAGCTTTTAATCGAAATTTAACCGCCTCTACGGAGAGAGATTCCACACAACCTTAAGATCATTCAACAGACTCCGGGATAAGAAGGCTCAACTAATCGAGTCTCTCACCTTTCTGAAGAGATGCCGCGACTCTAAGCTTAAAGGTCGTGATCTGAACGTGGCTTTTTCACTCCAGCGCTGTCCTCCATACAGTCTCTTCCCTTCACCTGATGAAGGCCGCTTGTGTTGTGGCCGAAACGTCGTAAGAATATTATTGTGTTATTTTATTTTATCAATTTATTATTTCATTCTAATTCTATGTGACTTCACCGAAAGAACCAAAGAAGATGAATCCTTGCACTCACGCAAGCTTTAAATTGAAATTTAACTGCCTCTACGGAGAGGGATTCCACACAACCTTAGGATCATTCAACAGACTTTGGGATAAGAAGGCTCAACTAATCGTGTCTCTCACTTTTCTGAAGAGATGCCGCGACTCTATGCTTAAAGGTCGTGATCTGACCGTGGCTTTTTCACTCCAGCGCTGTCCTCCAGATAGTCTCTTCCCTTCACCTGATGAAGGCCACTTGTGTTGTGGCCGAAACGTCGTGAGAATATTATTGTGTTATTTTATTTTATCAATTTATTATTTTATTCTCATTCTACGTGACTTTACCGAAAGAACCAAAGAACATGAATCCTTTCAGTCACGCAAGCTTTAAATGGAAATTTAACTGCCTCTACGGAGAGGGATTCCACACAACCTTAAGATCATTCAACAGACTCCGGGATAAGAAGGCTCAACTAATCGTGTCTCTCACCTTTCTGAAGAGAAGCTGCGAATCTATGCTTAAAGGTCGTGATCTGAACGTGGCTTTTTCACTCCAGCGCTGTCCTCCAGACAGTCTCGTCCCTTCACCTGATGAAGGCCGCTTGTGTTGTGGCTGAATCGTCGTGAGAATATTATTGTGTTATTTTATTTTATCAATTTATTATTTTATTCTCATTCTACGTGACTTTACCGAAAGAACCAAAGAACATGAATCCTTTCAGTCACGAAAGCTTTAAATCGAAATTTAACCGCCTCTACGGAGAGGGATTCCACACAACCTTAAGATCATTCAACAGACTCCGGGATAAGAAGGCTCAACTAATTGAGTCTCTCACCTTTCTGAAGAGATGCCGCAACTCTAAGCTTAAAGGTCGTGATCTGAACGTGGCTTTTTGACTCCAGCGCTGTCCTCCAGACAGTCTCGTCCCTTCACCTGATGAAGGCCGCTTGTGTTGTGGCCGAAACGTCGTGAGAATATTAATGTGTTATTTAATTTTATCAATGTATTATTTTATTCTAATTCTACATGACTTTACCGAAAGAACCAAAGAAGATGAATCCTTGCAGTCACGAAAGCTTTTAATCGAAATTTAACCGCCTCTACGGAGAGGGATTCCACACAACCTTAAGATCATTCAACAGACTCCGGGATAAGAAGGCTCAACTAATCGAGTCTCTCACCTTTCTGAAGAGATGCCGCGACTCTAAGCTTAAAGGTCGTGATCTGAACGTGGCTTTTTCACTCCAGCGCTGTCCTCCAGACAGTCTCGTCCCTTCACCTGATGAAGGCCGCTTGTGTTGTGGCCGAATCGTCGTGAGAATATTATTGTGTTATTTTATTTTATCAATTTATTATTTTATTCTCATTCTACGTGACTTTACCGAAAGAACCAAAGAACATGAATCCTTTCAGTCACGAAAGCTTTAAATCGAAATTTAACCGCCTCTACGGAGAGGGATTCCACACAACCTTAAGATCATTCAACAGACTCCGGGATAAGAAGGCTCAACTAATTGAGTCTCTCACCTTTATGAAGAGATGCCGCAACTCTAAGCTTAAAGGTCGTGATCTGAACGTGGCTTTTGACTCCAGCGCTGTCCTCCAGACAGTCTCGTCCCTTCACCTGATGAAGGCTGCTTGTGTTGTGGCCGAAACGTCGTGAGAATATTAATGTGTTATTTAATTTTATCAATTTATTATTTTATTCTAATTCTACATGACTTTACCGAAAGAACCAAAGAAGATGAATCCTTGCAGTCACGAAAGCTTTTAATCGAAATTTAACCGCCTCTACGGAGAGGGATTCCACACAACCTTAAGATCATTCAACAGACTCCGGGATAAGAAGGCTCAACTAATCGAGTCTCTCACCTTTCTGAAGAGATGCCGCGACTCTAAGCTTAAAGGTCGTGATCTGAACGTGGCTTTTTCACTCCAGCGCTGTCCTCCAGACAGTCTCGTCCCTTCACCTGATGAAGGCCTCTTGTGTTGTGGCCGAAACGTCGTGAGAATATTATTGTGTTATTTTATTTTATCAATTTATTATTTTATTCTCATTCTACGTGACTTTACCGAAAGAACCAAAGAAGATGAATCCTTGCAGTCACGCAAGCTTTAAATCGAAATTTAACCGCATATACGGAGAGGGATTCCACACAACCTTAAGACCATTCAACAGACTCCGGGATAAGAAGGCTCAACTAATCGAGTCTCTCACCTTTCTGAAGAGATGCCGCGACTCTATGCTTAAAGGTCGTGATCTGAATGTGGCTTTTTCACTCCAGCGCTGTCCTCCAGATAGTCTCCTCCTTTCACCTGATGAAGGCCGCTTGTGTTGTGGCCGAAACGTCGTGAGAATATTATTGTGTTATTTTATTTGATCAATTTATTATTTTATTCTCATTCTACGTGACTTTACCGAAAGAACCAAAGAACACGAATCCCTGCAGTCACGCAAGCTTTAAATCGAATTTTAACTGCCTCTACGGAGAGGGATTCCACACAACCTTAAGATCATTCAACAAACTCCGGGATAAGAAGGCTCAACTAATCGAGTCTCTCACCTTTCTGAAGAGATGCCGCGACTCGAAGCTTGAAGGTCGTGATCTGAACGTGGCTTTTTCACTCCAGCGCTGTCCTCCAGACAGTCTCGTCCCTTCACCTGATGAAGGCCGCTTGTGTTGTGGCCAAAACGTCGTGAGAATATTATTGTGTTATTTTATTTTATCAATTTATTATTTTATTCTCATTCTACGTGACTTTACCGAAAGAACCAAATAACATGAATCCCTGCAGTCACGCAAGCTTTAAATCGAAATTTAACCGCCTCTACGGAGAAGGATTCAAAACAACCTTAAGATCATTCAACAGACTCCGGGATAAGAACGCTCAACTAATCGTGTCTCTCACCTTTTTGAAGAGATGCCGCGAGTCTGAGCTTAAAGGTCGTGATCTGAACGTGGCTTTTTCACTCCAGCGCTGTCCTCCAGACAGTCTTGTCCCTTCACCTGATGAAGGCCGCTTGTGTTGTGGCCAAAACGTCGTGAGAATATTATTGTCTTGTTTTATTTTATCAATTTATTATTTTATTCTAATTCTACGTGACTTTACCGAAAGAACCAAAGAAGATGAATCCTTGCAGTCACGAAAGCTTTGAATCGAATTTTAACTGCCTCTACGGAGAGGGATTCCACACAACCTTAAGATCATTCAACAGACTCCGGGATAAGAAGGCTCAACTAATCGTGTCTCTCACCTTTCTGAAGAGATGCCGCGACTCTAAGCTTAAAGGTCGTGATCTGAACGTGGCTTTTTCACTCCAGCGCTGTCCTCCAGACAGTTTCATCCCTTCACCTGATGAAGGCCTCTTGTGTTGTGGCCGAAACGTCGTGAGAATATTATTGTGTTATTTCATTTTATCAATTTATTATTTTATTCTCATTCTACGTGACTTTACCGAAAGAACCAAGGAACATGAATCCCTGCAGTCACGAAAACTTTAAATCGAAATTTAACCGCCTCTACTGAGAGGGATTCCACACAACCTTAAGACCATTCAACAGACTCCGGGATAAGAAGGCTCAAATAATCGTGTCTCTCACCTTTCTGAAGAGATGCCGCGACTCTAAGCTTAAAGGTCGTGATGTGAACGTGGCTTTTTCACTCCAGCGCTGTCCTCCAGACAGTCTCGTCCCTTCACCTGATGAAGGCCGCTTGTGTTGTGGCCTAAACGTCGTGAGAATATTATAGTGTTATTTTATTTTATCAATTTATTATTTTATTCTCATTCTACGTGACTTTACCGAAAGAACCAAAGAACATGAATACAGAACATGAATACTTGCAGTCACGAAAGCTTTAAATCGAAATATAACTGCCTCTACGGAGAGGGATTCCACTCATCCTTAAGACCATTCAACAGACTCCGGGATAAGAAGGCTCAACTAATCGAGTCTCTCACCTTTCTGAAGAGATGCCGCGACTCGAAGCTTGAAGGTCGTGATCTGAACGTGGCTTTTTCACTCCAGCGCTGTCCTCCAGACAGTCTCGTCCCTTCACCTGATGAAGCCCGCTTGTGTTATGGCTGAAACGTCGTGAGAATGTTATTGTGTTATTTTATTTTATCAATTTATTATTTTATTCTCATTCTATGTGACTTTACCGAAAGAACCAAAGAAGATGAATCCTTGCACTCACGCAAGCTTTAAATCGAAATTTAACTGCCTCTACGGAGAGGGATTCCACACAACCTTATGATCATTCAACAGACTCCGGGATAAGAAGGCTCAACTAATCGTGTCTTTCACCTTTCTGAAGAGATGCTGCGACTCTATGCTTAAAGGTCGTGATCTGAACGTGGCTTTTTCACTCCAGCGCTGTCCTCCAGACAGTCTCGTCCCTTCACCTGATGATGGCCGCTTGTGTTGTGGCCGAAACGTCGTGAGAATATTATTGTGTTATTTTATTTTATCAATTTATTATTTCATTCTCATTCTATGTGGCTTTACCGAAAGAACCAAAGAAGATGAATCATTGCACTCACGCAAGCTTTAAGTCGAAATTTAACTGCCTCTACGGAGAGGGATTCCACACAACCTTAGGATCATTCAACAGACTCCGGGATAAGAAGGCTCAACTAATCGTGTCTCTCACCTTTCTGAAGAGATGCCGCGACTCTATGCTTAAAGGTCGTGATCTGAACGTGGCTTTTTCACTCCAGCGCTATCCTCCAGATGGTCTCTTCCCTTCACCTGATGAAGGCCACTTGTGTTGTGGCGGAAACGTCGTGAGAATATTATTGTGTTATTTTATTTTATCAATTTATTATTTTATTCTCATTCTACGTGACTTTACCGAAAGAACCAAAGAACATGAATTCTTTCAGGCACGAAAGCTTTAAATCAAAATTTAACCGCCTCTACGGAGAGGGATTCCACACAACCTTAAGATCATTCAACAGACTCCGGGATAAGAAGGCTCAACTAATTGAGTCTCTCATCTTTCGAAGAGATGCCGCAACTCTAAGCTTAAAGGTCGTGATCTGAACGTGGCTTTTTGACTCCAGTGCTGTCCTCCAGAGAGTCTCGTCCCTTCACCTGATGAAGGCCGCTTGTGTTGTGGCCGAAACGTCGTGAGAATATTAATGTGTTATTTAATTTTATCAATTTATTATTTTATTCTAATTCTACATGACTTTACCGAAAGAACCAAAGAAGATGAATCCTTGCAGTCACGAAAGCTTTTAATCGAAATTTAACCGCCTCTACGGAGAGGGATACCACACAACCTTAAGATCATTCAACAGACTCCGGGATAAGAAGGCTCAACTAATCGAGTCTCTCACCTTTCTGAAGAGATGCCGCGACTCTAAGCTTAAAGGTCGTGATCTGAACGTGGCTTTTTCACTCCAGCGCTGTCCTCCAGACAGTCTCGTCCCTTCACCTGACGAAGGCCGCTTGTGTTGTGGCCGAAAGGTCGTGAGAATATTATTGTTTTATTTCATTTTATCAATTTATTATTTTATTCTCATTCTACGTGACTTTACCGAAAGAACCAAAGAAGATGAATCCTTGCAGTCACGCAAGCTTTAAATCGAAATTTAACCGCCTCTACGGAGAGGGATTCCAAACAACCTTAAGATCATTCAACAGACTCCGGGATAAGAACGCTCAACAAATCGTGTCTCTCACCTTTCTGAAGATATGCCGCGACTCTAACTTAAAGGTCGTGATCTGAACGTGGCTTTTTCACTCCAGCTCTGTCCTCCAGACAGTCTCGTCCCTTCACCTGATGAAGGCCGCTTATGTTGTGGCCGAAACGTCGTGAGAATATTATTGTCTTGTTTTATTTTATCAATTTATTATTTTATTCTAATTCTACGTGACTTTACCGAAAGAACCAAAGAAGATGAATCCTTGCAGTCATGCAAGCTTTAAATTGAAATTTAACTGCCTCTACGGAGAGGGATTCCACACAACCTTAGGATCATTCAACAGACTTTGGGATAAGAAGGCTCACCTAATCGTGTCTCTCACCTTTCTGAAGAGATGCCGCGACTCTTTGCTTAAAGGTCATGATCTGAACGTGGCTTTTTCACTCCAGCGCTGTCCTCGAGATAGTCTCTTCCCTTCACCTGATGAAGGCCACTTGTGTTGTGGCCGAAACGTCGTGAGAATATTATTGTGTTATTTTATTTTATCAATTTATTATTTTATTCTCATTCTACGTGACTTTACCGAAAGAACCAAAGAAGATGAATCCTTGCACTCACGCAAGCTTTAAATCGAAATTTAACTGCCTCTACGGAGAGGGATTCCACACAACCTTAAGATCATTCAACAGACTCCGGGATAAGAAGGCTCAACTAATCGTGTCTCTCACCTTTCTGAAGAGAAGCCGCGACTCTATGCTTAAAGGTCATGATCTGAACGTGGCTTTTTCACTCCAGCGCTGTCCTCCAGACAGTCTCGTCCCTTCACCTGATGAAGGCCGCTTGTGTTGTGGCCGAAACGTCGTGAGAATATTATTGTGTTATTTTATTTTATCAATCTATTATTTTATTCTCATTCTACGTGACTTTACCGAAAGAACCAAAGAAAATGAATCCTTTCAGTCACGAAAGCTTTAAATCGAAATTTAACCGCCTCTACGGAGAGGGATTCCACACAACCTTAAGATCATTCAACAGACTCCGGGATAAGAAGGCTCAACTAATTGAATCTCTCACCTTTCTGAAGAGATGCCGCAAATCTAAGCTTAAAGGTCGTGATCTGAACGTGGTTTTTTGACTCCAGCGCTGTCCTCCAGACAGTCTCTTCCCTTCACCTGATGAAGGCCGCTTGTGTTGTGGCCGAAACGTCGTGAGAATGTTAATGTGTTATTTAATTTTATCAATTTATTATTTTATTCTAATTCTACATGACTTTACCGAAAGAACCAAAGAAGATGAATCCTTGCAGTCACGAAAGCTTTTAATCGAAATTTAACCGCCTATACGGAGAGGGATTCCACACAACCTTAAGATCATTCAACAGACTCCGGGATAAGAAGGCTCAACTAATCGAGTCTCTCACCTTTCTGAAGAGATGCCGCGACTCTAAGCTTAAAGGTCGTGATCTGAACGTGGCTTTTTCACTCCAGCGCTGTCCTCCAGACAGTTTCGTCCCTTCACCTGATGAAGGCCTCTTGTGTTGTGGCCGAAACGTTGTGAGAATATTATTGTGTTATTTCATTTTATCAATTTATTATTTTATTCTCATTCTACGTGACTTTACCGAAAGAACCAAAGAAGATGAATCCTTGCAGTCACGCAAGCTTTAAATCGAAATTTAACCGCATATACGGAGAGGGATTCCACACAACCTTAAGACGATTCAACAGACTCCGGGATAAGAAGGCTCAACTAATCGTGTCTCTCACCTTTCTGAAGAGAAGCCGCGACTCTATGCTTAAAGGTCGTGATCTGAACGTGGCTTTTTCACTCCAGCGCTGTCCTCCAGACAGTCTCGTCCCTTCACCTGATGAAGGCCGCTTGTGTTGTTGCCGAAACGTCGTGAGAATATTATTGTGTTATTTTATTTTATCAATTTATTATTTTATTCTCATTCTACGTGACTTTACCGAAAGAACCAAAGAACATGAATCCTTTCAGTCACGAAAGCTTTAAATCGAAATTTAACCACCTCTACGGAGACGGATTCCACACAACCTTAAGATCATTCAACAGACTCCGGGATAAGAAGGCTCAACTAATTGAGTCTCTCACCTTTCTGAAGAGATGCCGCAAATCTAAGCTTAAAGGTCGTGATCTGAACGTGGTTTTTTGACTCCAGCGCTGTCCTCCAGACAGTCTCTTCCCTTCACCTGATGAAGGCCGCTTGTGTTGTGGCCGAAACGTCGTGAGAATGTTAATGTGTTATTTAATTTTATCAATTTATTGTTTTATTCTAATTCTACATGACTTTACCGAAAGAACCAAAGAAGATGAATCCTTGCAGTCACGAAAGCTTTTAATCGAAATTTAACCGCCTATACGGAGAGGGATTCCACACAACCTTAAGATCATTCAACAGACTCCGGGATAAGAAGGCTCAACTAATCGAGTCTCTCACCTTTCTGAAGAGATGCCGCGACTCTAAGCTTAAAGGTCGTGATCTGAACGTGGCTTTTTCACTCCAGCGCTGTCCTCCAGACAGTTTCGTCCCTTCACCTGATGAAGGCCTCTTGTGTTGTGGCCGAAACGTTGTGAGAATATTATTGTGTTATTTCATTTTATCAATTTATTATTTTATTCTCATTCTACGTGACTTTACCGAAAGAACCAAAGAAGATGAATCCTTGAAGTCACGCAAGCTTTAAATCGAAATATAACCGCATATACGGAGAGGGATTCCACACAACCTTAAGACGATTCAACAGACTCCGGGATAAGAAGGCTCAACTAATCGTGTCTCTCACCTTTCTGAAGAGAACCCGCGACTCTATGCTTAAAGGTCGTGATCTGAACGTGGCTTTTTCACTCCAGCGCTGTCCTCTAGACAGTCTCGTCCCTTCACCTGATGAAGGCCGCTTGTGTTGTGGCCGAAACGTCGTGAGAATATTATTGTGTTATTTTATTTTATCAATTTATTATTTAATTCTCATTCTACGTGACTTTACCGAAAGAACCAAAGAACATGAATCCTTGCACTCACGCAAGCTTTAAATTGAAATGTAACTGCCTCTACGGAGAGGGATTCCACACAACCTTAGGATCATTGAACAGACTTTGGGATAAGAAGGCTCAACTAATCGTGTCTCTCACCTTTCTGAAGAGATGCCGCGACTCTATGCTTAAAGGTCGTGATCTGAACGTGGCTTTTTCACTCCAGCGCTGTTCTCCAGATAGTCTCTTCCCTTCACCTGATGAAGGCCACTTGTGTTGTGGCCGAAACGTCGTGAGAATATTATTGTGTTATTTAATTTTATCAATTTATTATTTTATTCTAATTCTACATGACTTTACCGAAAGAACCAAAGAAGATGAATCCTTGCAGTCACGAAAGCTTTTAATCGAAATTTAACCGCCTCTACGGAGAGGGATTCCACACAACCTTAAGATCATTCAACAGACTCCGGGATAAGAAGGCTCAACTAATCGAGTCTCTCACCTTTCTGAAGAGATGCCGCGACTCTAAGCTTAAAGGTCGTGATCTGAACGTGGCTTTTTCACTCCAGCGCTGTCCTCCAGACAGTTTCATCCCTTCACCTGATGAAGGCTTCTTGTGTTGTGGCCGAAACGTCGTGAGAATATTATTGTGTTATTTCATTTTATCAATTTATTATTTTATTCTCATTCTACGTGACTTTACCGAAAGAACCAAAGAAGATGAATCCTTGCAGTCACGCAAGCTTTAAATCGAAATTTAACCGCATATACGGAGAGGGATTCCACACAACCTTAAGACGATTCAACAGACTCCGGGATAAGAAGGCTCAACTAATCGTGTCTCTCACCTTTCTGAAGAGAAGCCGCGACTCTATGCTTAAAGGTCGTGATCTGAACGTGGCTTTTACACTCCAGCGCTGTCCTCCAGACAGTCTCGTCCCTTCACCTGATGAAGGCCGCTTGTGTTGTGGCCGAAACGTCGTGAGAATATTATTGTGTTATTTTATTTTATCAATTTATTATTTTATTCTCATTCTACGTGACTTTACCGAAAGAACCAAAGAACATGAATCCTTTCAGTCACGAAAGCTTTAAATCGAAATTTAACCGCCTCTACGGAGAGGGATTCCACACAACCTTAAGATCATTCAACAGACTCCGGGATAAGAAGGCTCAACTAATTGAGTCTCTCACCTTTCTGAAGAGATGCCGCAAATCTAAGCTTAAAGGTCGTGATCTGAACGTGTTTTTTTGACTCCAGCGCTGTCCTCCAGACAGTCTCTTCCCTTCACCTGATGAAGGCCGCTTGTGTTGTCGCCGAAACGTCGTGAGAATGTTAATGTGTTATTTAATTTTATCAATTTATTATTTTATTCTAATTCTACATGACTTTACCAAAAGAACCAAAGAAGATGAATCCTTGCAGTCACGAAAGCTTTTAATCGAAATTTAACCGCCTCTACGGAGAGGGATTCCACACAACCTTAAGATCATTCAACAGACTCCGGGATAAGAAGGCTCAACTAATCGAGTCTCTCACCTTTCTGAAGAGATGCCGCGACTCTAAGCTTAAAGGTCGTGATCTGAACGTGGCTTTTTCACTCCAGCGCTGTCCTCCAGACAGTTTCGTCCCTTCACCTGATGAAGGCCTCTTGTGTTGTGGCCGAAACGTCGTGAGAATATTATTGTGTTATTTGATTTTATCAATTTATTATTTTATTCTCATTCTACGTGACTTTACCGAAAGAACCAAAGAACATGAATCCTTTCAGTCACGAAAGCTTTAAATCGAAATTTAACCGCCTCTACGGAGAGGGATTCCACACAACCTTAAGATCATTCAACAGACTCCGGGATAAGAAGGCTCAACTAATTGAGTCTCTCACCTTTCTGAAGAGATGCCGCAAATCTAAGCTTAAAGGTCGTGATCTGAACGTGGTTTTTTGACTCCAGCGCTGTCCTCCAGACAGTCTCTTCCCTTCACCTGATGAAGGCCGCTTGTGTTGTGGCCGAAACGTCGTGAGAATATTAATGTGTTATTTAATTTTATCAATTTATTATTTTATTCTAATTCTACATGACTTTACCGAAAGAACCAAAGAAGATGAATCCTTGCAGTCACGAAAGCTTTTAATCGAAATTTAACCGCCTCTACGGAAAGGGATTCCACACAACCTTAAGATCATTCAACAGACTCCGGGATAAGAAGGTTCAACTAATCGAGTCTCTCACCTTTCTGAAGAGATGCCGCGACTCTAAGCTTAAAGGTCGTGATCTGAACGTGGCTTTTTCACTCCAGCGCTGTCCTCCAGACAGTTTCGTCCCTTCACCTGATGAAGGCCTCTTGTGTTGTGGCCGAAACATCGTGAGAATATTATTGTGTTATTTCATTTTATCAATTTATTATTTTATTCTCATTCTACGTGACTTTACCGAAAGAACCAAAGAAGATGAATCCTTGCAGTCACGCAAGCTTTAAATCGAAATTTAACCGCATATACGGAGAGGGATTCCACACAACCTTAAGACGATTCAACAGACTCCGGGATAAGAAGGCTCAACTAATCGTGTCTCTCACCTTTCTGAAGAGAAGCCACGACTCTATGCTTAAAGGTCGTGATCTGAACGTGGCTTTTTCACTCCAGCGCTGTCCTCCAGACATTCTCGTCCCTTCACCTGATGAAGGCCGCTTGTGTTGTTGCCGAAACGTCGTGAGAATATTATTGTGTTATTTTATTTTATCAATTTATTATTTTATTCTCATTCTACGTGACTTTACCGAAAGAACCAAAGAACATGAATCCTTTCAGTCACGAAAGCTTTAAATCGAAATTTAACCGCCTCTACGGAGACGGATTCCACACAACCTTAAGATCATTCAACAGACTCCGGGATAAGAAGGCTCAACTAATTGAGTCTCTCACCTTTCTGAAGAGATGCCGCAAATCTAAGCTTAAAGGTCGTGATCTGAACGTGGTTTTTTGACTCCAGCACTGTCCTCCAGACAGTCTCTTCCCTTCACCTGATGAAGGCCGCTTGTGTTGTGGCCCGAAACGTCGTGAGAATGTTAATGTGTTATTTAATTTTATCAATTTATTATTTTATTCTAATTCTACATGACTTTACCGAAAGAACCAAAGAAGATGAATCCTTGCAGTCACGAAAGCTTTTAATCGAAATTTAACCGCCTATACGGAGAGGGATTCCACACAACCTTAAGATCATTCAACAGACTCCGGGATAAGAAGGCTCAACTAATCGAGTCTCTCACCTTTCTGAAGAGATGCCGCGACTCTAAGCTTAAAGGTCGTGATCTGAACGTGGCTTTTTCACTCCAGCGCTGTCCTCCAGACAGTTTCGTCCCTTCACCTGATGAAGGCCTCTTGTGTTGTGGCCGAAACGTTGTGAGAATATTATTGTGTTATTTCATTTTATCAATTTATTATTTTATTCTCATTCTACGTGACTTTACCGAAAGAACCAAAGAAGATGAATCCTTGCAGTCACGCAAGCTTTAAATCGAAATTTAACCGCATATACGGAGAGGTATTCCACACAACCTTAAGACGATTCAACAGACTCCGGGATAAGAAGGCTCAACTAATCGTGTCTCTCACCTTTCTGAAGAGAACCCGCGACTCTATGCTTAAAGGTCGTGATCTGAACGTGGCTTTTTCACTCCAGCGCTGCCCTCTAGACAGTCTCGTCCCTTCACCTGATGAAGGACGCTTGTGTTGTGGCCGAAACGTCGTGAGAATATTATTGTGTTATTTTATTTTATCAATTTATTATTTAATTCTCATTCTACGTGACTTTACCGAAAGAACCAAAGAACATGAATCCTTGCACTCACGCAAGCTTTAAATTGAAATGTAACTGCCTCTACGGAGACGGATTCCACACAACCTTAGGATCATTGAACAGACTTTGGGATAAGAAGGCTCAACTAATCGTGTCTCTCACCTTTCTGAAGAGATGCCGCGACTCTATGCTTAAAGGTCGTGATCTGAACGTGGCTTTTTCACTCCAGCGCTTTTCTCCAGATAGTCTCTTCCCTTCACCTGATGAAGGCCACTTGTGTTGTGGCCGAAACGTCGTGAGAATATTATTGTGTTATTTAATTTTATCAATTTATTATTTTATTCTAATTCTACATGACTTTACCGAAAGAACCAAAGAAGATGAATCCTTGCAGTCACGAAAGCTTTTAATCGAAATTTAACCGCCTCTACGGAGAGGGATTCCACACAACCTTAAGATCATTCAACAGACTCCGGGATAAGAAGGCTCAACTAATCGAGTCTCTCAACTTTCTGAAGAGATGCCGCGACTCTAAGCTTAAAGGTCGTGATCTGAACGTGGCTTTTTCACTCCAGCGCTGTCCTCCAGACAGTTTCATCCCTTCACCTGATGAAGGCCTCTTGTGTTGTGGCCGAAACGTCATGAGAATATTATTGTGTTATTTCATTTTATCAATTTATTATTTTATTCTCATTCTACGTGACTTTACCGAAAGAACCAAAGAAGATGAATCCTTGCAGTCACGCAAGCTTTAAATCGAAATTTAACCGCATATACGGAGAGGGATTCCACACAACCTTAAGACGATTCAACAGACTCCGGGATAAGAAGGCTCAACTAATCGTGTCTCTCACCTTTCTGAAGAGAACCCGCGACTCTATGCTTAAAGGTCGTGATCTGAACGTGGCTTTTTCACTCCAGCGCTGTCCTCCAGATAGTCTCTTCCCTTCACCTGATGAAGGCCACTTGTGTTGTGGCCGAAACGTCGTGAGAATATTATTGTGTTATTTTATTTTATCAATTTATTATTTTATTCTCATTCTACGTGACTTTACCGAAAGAACCAAAGAAGATGAATCCATGCACTCACGCAAGCTTTAAATCGAAATTTAACTGCCTCTACGGAGAGGGATTCCACACAACCTTAAGATCATTCAACAGACTCCGGGATAAGAAGGCTCAACTAATCGTGTCTCTCACCTTTCTGAAGAGAAGCCGCGACTCTATGCTTAAAGGTCGTGATCTGAACGTGGCTTTTTCACTCCAGCGCTGTCCTCCAGACAGTCTCGTCCCTTCACCTGATGAAGGCCGCTTGTGTTGTGGCCGAAACGTCGTGAGAATATTATTGTGTTATTTTATTTTATCAATTTATTATTTTATTCTCATTCTACGTGACTTTACCGAAAGAACCAAAGAACATGAATCCTTTCAGTCACGAAAGCTTTAAATCGAAATTTAACCGCCTCTACGGAGAGGGATTCCACACAACCTTAAGATCATTCAACAGACTCCGGGATAAGAAGGCTCAACTAATTGAGTCTCTAACCTTTCTGAAGAGATGCCGCAAATCTAAGCTTAAAGGTCGTGATCTGAACGTGGTTTTTTGACTCCAGCGCTGTCCTCCAGACAGTCTCTTCCCTTCACCTGATGAAGGCCGCTTGTGTTGTGGCCGAAACGTTGTGAGAATATTAATGTGTTATTTAATTTTATCAATTTATTATTTTATTCTAATTCTACATGACTTTACCGAAAGAACCAAAGAAGATGAATCCTTGCAGTCACGAAAGCTTTTAATCGAAATTTAACCGCCTCTACGGAAAGGGATTCCACACAACCTTAAGATCATTCAACAGACTCCGGGATAAGAAGGCTCAACTAATTGAATCTCTCACCTTTCTGAAGAGATGCCGCAAATCTAAGCTTAAAGGTCGTGATCTGAACGTGGTTTTTTGACTCCAGCGCTGTCCTCCAGACAGTCTCTTCCCTTCACCTGATGAAGGCCGCTTGTGTTGTGGCCGAAACGTCGTGAGAATGTTAATGTGTTATTTAATTTTATCAATTTATTATTTTATTCTAATTCTACATGACTTTACCGAAAGAACCAAAGAAGATGAATCCTTGCAGTCACGAAAGCTTTTAATCGAAATTTAACCGCCTATACGGAGAGGGATTCCACACAACCTTAAGATCATTCAACAGACTCCGGGATAAGAAGGCTCAACTAATCGAGTCTCTCACCTTTCTGAAGAGATGCCGCGACTCTAAGCTTAAAGGTCGTGATCTGAACGTGGCTTTTTCACTCCAGCGCTGTCCTCCAGACAGTTTCGTCCCTTCACCTGATGAAGGCCTCTTGTGTTGTGGCCGAAACGTTGTGAGAATATTATTGTGTTATTTCATTTTATCAATTTATTATTTTATTCTCATTCTACGTGACTTTACCGAAAGAACCAAAGAAGATGAATCCTTGCAGTCACGCAAGCTTTAAATCGAAATTTAACCGCATATACGGAGAGGGATTCCACACAACCTTAAGACGATTCAACAGACTCCGGGATAAGAAGGCTCAACTAATCGTGTCTCTCACCTTTCTGAAGAGAAGCCGCGACTCTATGCTTAAAGGTCGTGATCTGAACGTGGCTTTTTCACTCCAGCGCTGTCCTCCAGACAGTCTCGTCCCTTCACCTGATGAAGGCCGCTTGTGTTGTTGCCGAAACGTCGTGAGAATATTATTGTGTTATTTTATTTTATCAATTTATTATTTTATTCTCATTCTACGTGACTTTACCGAAAGAACCAAAGAACATGAATCCTTTCCGTCACGAAAGCTTTAAATCGAAATTTAACCACCTCTACGGAGACGGATTCCACACAACCTTAAGATCATTCAACAGACTCCGGGATAAGAAGGCTCAACTAATCGAGTCTCTCACCTTTCTGAAGAGATGCCGCGACTCTAAGCTTAAAGGTCGTGATCTGAACGTGGTTTTTTGACTCCAGCGCTGTCCTCCAGACAGTCTCTTCCCTTCACCTGATGAAGGCCGCTTGTGTTGTGGCCGAAACGTCGTGAGAATGTTAATGTGTTATTTAATTTTATCAATTTATTGTTTTATTCTAATTCTACATGACTTTACCGAAAGAACCAAAGAAGATGAATCCTTGCAGTCACGAAAGCTTTTAATCGAAATTTAACCGCCTATACGGAGAGGGATTCCACACAACCTTAAGATCATTCAACAGACTCCGGGATAAGAAGGCTCAACTAATCGAGTCTCTCACCTTTCTGAAGAGATGCCGCGACTCTAAGCTTAAAGGTCGTGATCTGAACGTGGCTTTTTCACTCCAGCGCTGTCCTCCAGACAGTTTCGTCCCTTCACCTGATGAAGGCCTCTTGTGTTGTGGCCGAAACGTTGTGAGAATATTATTGTGTTATTTCATTTTATCAATTTATTATTTTATTCTCATTCTACGCGACTTTACCGAAAGAACCAAAGAAGATGAATCCTTGAAGTCACGCAAGCTTTAAATCGAAATATAACCGCATATACGGAGAGGGATTCCACACAACCTTAAGACGATTCAACAGACTCCGGGATAAGAAGGCTCAACTAATCGTGTCTCTCACCTTTCTGAAGAGAACCCGCGACTCTATGCTTAAAGGTCGTGATCTGAACGTGGCTTTTTCACTCCAGCGCTGTCCTCTAGACAGTCTCGTCCCTTCACCTGATGAAGGCCGCTTGTGTTGTGGCCGAAACGTCGTGAGAATATTATTGTGTTATTTTATTTTATCAATTTATTATTTAATTCTCATTCTACGTGACTTTACCGAAAGAACCAAAGAACATGAATCCTTGCACTCACGCAAGCTTTAAATTGAAATGTAACTGCCTCTACGGAGAGGGATTCCACACAACCTTAGGATCATTGAACAGACTTTGGGATAAGAAGGCTCAACTAATCGTGTCTCTCACCTTTCTGAAGAGATGCCGCGACTCTATGCTTAAAGGTCGTGATCTGAACGTGGCTTTTTCACTCCAGCGCTGTTCTCCAGATAGTCTCTTCCCTTCACCTGATGAAGGCCACTTGTGTTGTGGCCGAAACGTCGTGAGACTATTATTGTGTTATTTAATTTTATCAATTTATTATTTTATTCTAATTCTACGTGACTTTACCGAAAGAACCAAAGAAGATGAATCCTTGCAGTCACGAAAGCTTTTAATCGAAATTTAACCGCCTCTACGGAGAGGGATTCCACACAACCTTAAGATCATTCAACAGACTCCGGGATAAGAAGGCTCAACTAATCGAGTCTCTCACCTTTCTGAAGAGAAGCCGCGACTCTAAGCTTAAAGGTCGTGATCTGAACGTGGCTTTTTCACTCCAGCGCTGTCCTCCAGACAGTTTCATCCGTTCACCTGATGAAGGCCTCTTGTGTTGTGGCCGAAACGTCGTGAGAATATTATTGTGTTATTTCATTTTATCAATTTATTATTTTATTCTCATTCTACGTGACTTTACCGAAAGAACCAAAGAAGATGAATCCTTGCAGTCACGCAAGCTTTAAATCGAAATTTAACCGCATATACGGAGAGGGATTCCACACAACCTTAAGACGATTCAACAGACTCCGGGATAAGAAGGCTCAACTAATCGTGTCTCTCACCTTTCTGAAGAGAAGCCGCGACTCTATGCTTAAAGGTCGTGATCTGAACGTGGCTTTTACACTCCAGCGCTGTCCTCCAGACAGTCTCGTCCCTTCACCTGATGAAGGCCTCTTGTGTTGTGGCCGAAACGTCGTGAGAATATTATTGTGTTATTTCATTTTATCAATTTATTATTTTATTCTCATTCTACGCGACTTTACCGAAAGAACCAAAGAAGATGAATCCTTGAAGTCACGCAAGCTTTAAATCGAAATATAACCGCATATACGGAGAGGGATTCCACACAACCTTAAGACGATTCAACAGACTCCGGGATAAGAAGGCTCAACTAATCGTGTCTCTCACCTTTCTGAAGAGAACCCGCGACTCTATGCTTAAAGGTCGTGATCTGAACGTGGCTTTTTCACTCCAGCGCTGTCCTCTAGACAGTCTCGTCCCTTCACCTGATGAAGGCCGCTTGTGTTGTGGCCGAAACGTCGTGAGAATATTATTGTGTTATTTTATTTTATCAATTTATTATTTAATTCTCATTCTACGTGACTTTACCGAAAGAACCAAAGAACATGAATCCTTGCACTCACGCAAGCTTTAAATTGAAATGTAACTGCCTCTACGGAGAGGGATTCCACACAACCTTAGGATCATTGAACAGACTTTGGGATAAGAAGGCTCAACTAATCGTGTCTCTCACCTTTCTGAAGAGATGCCGCGACTCTATGCTTAAAGGTCGTGATCTGAACGTGGCTTTTTCACTCCAGCGCTGTTCTCCAGATAGTCTCTTCCCTTCACCTGATGAAGGCCACTTGTGTTGTGGCCGAAACGTCGTGAGACTATTATTGTGTTATTTAATTTTATCAATTTATTATTTTATTCTAATTCTACATGACTTTACCGAAAGAACCAAAGAAGATGAATCCTTGCAGTCACGAAAGCTTTTAATCGAAATTTAACCGCCTCTACGGAGAGGGATTCCACACAACCTTAAGATCATTCAACAGACTCCGGGATAAGAAGGCTCAACTAATCGAGTCTCTCACCTTTCTGAAGAGATGCCGCGACTCTAAGCTTAAAGGTCGTGATCTGAACGTGGCTTTTTCACTCCAGCGCTGTCCTCCAGACAGTTTCATCCCTTCACCTGATGAAGGCCTCTTGTGTTGTGGCCGAAACGTCGTGAGAATATTATTGTGTTATTTCATTTTATCAATTTATTATTTTATTCTCATTCTACGTGACTTTACCGAAAGAACCAAAGAAGATGAATCCTTGCAGTCACGCAAGCTTTAAATCGAAATTTAACCGCATATACGGAGAGGGATTCCACACAACCTTAAGACGATTCAACAGACTCCGGGATAAGAAGGCTCAACTAATCGTGTCTCTCACCTTTCTGAAGAGAAGCCGCGACTCTATGCTTAAAGGTCGTGATCTGAACGTGGCTTTTACACTCCAGCGCTGTCCTCCAGACAGTCTCGTCCCTTCACCTGATGAAGGCCGCTTGTGTTGTGGCCGAAACGTCGTGAGAATATTATTGTGTTATTTTATTTTATCAATTTATTATTTTATTCTCATTCTACGTGACTTTACCGAAAGAACCAAAGAACATGAATCCTTTCAGTCACGAAAGCTTTAAATCGAAATTTAACCGCCTCTACGGAGAGGGATTCCACACAACCTTAAGATCATTCAACAGACTCCGGGATAAGAAGGCTCAACTAATTGAGTCTCTCACCTTTCTGAAGAGATGCTGCAAATCTAAGCTTAAAGGTCGTGATCTGAACGTGTTTTTTTGACTCCAGCGCTGTCCTCCAGACAGTCTCTTCCCTTCACCTGATGAAGGCCGCTTGTGTTGTCGCCGAAACGTCGTGAGAATGTTAATGTGTTATTTAATTTTATCAATTTATTATTTTATTCTAATTCTACATGACTTTACCGAAAGAACCAAAGAAGATGAATCCTTGCAGTCACGAAAGCTTTTAATCGAAATTTAACCGCCTCTACGGAGAGGGATTCCACACAACCTTAAGATCATTCAACAGACTCCGGGATAAGAAGGCTCAACTAATCGAGTCTCTCACCTTTCTGAAGAGATGCCGCGACTCTAAGCTTAAAGGTCGTGATCTGAACGTGGCTTTTTCACTCCAGCGCTGTCCTCCAGACAGTTTCGTCCCTTCACCTGATGAAGGCCTCTTGTGTTGTGGCCGAAACGTCGTGAGAATATTATTGTGTTATTTGATTTTATCAATTTATTATTTTATTCTCATTCTACGTGACTTTACCGAAAGAACCAAAGAACATGAATCCTTTCAGTCACGAAAGCTTTAAATCAAAATTTAACCGCCTCTACGGAGAGGGATTCCACACAACCTTAAGATCATTCAACAGACTCCGGGATAAGAAGGCTCAACTAATTGAGTCTCTCACCTTTCTGAAGAGATGCCGCAAATCTAAGCTTAAAGGTCGTGATCTGAACGTGGTTTTTTGACTCCAGCGCTGTCCTCCAGACAGTCTCTTCCCTTCACCTGATGAAGGCCGCTTGTGTTGTGGCCGAAACGTCGTGAGAATATTAATGTGTTATTTAATTTTATCAATTTATTATTTTATTCTAATTCTACATGACTTTACCGAAAGAACCAAAGAAGATGAATCCTTGCAGTCACGAAAGCTTTTAATCGAAATTTAACCGCCTCTACGGAAAGGGATTCCACACAACCTTAAGATCATTCAACAGACTCCGGGATAAGAAGGCTCAACTAATCGAGTCTCTCACCTTTCTGAAGAGATGCCGCGACTCTAAGCTTAAAGGTCGTGATCTGAACGTGGCTTTTTCACTCCAGCGCTGTCCTCCAGACAGTTTCGTCCCTTCACCTGATGAAGGCCTCTTGTGTTGTGGCCGAAACGTCGTGAGAATATTATTGTGTTATTTCATTTTATCAATTTATTATTTTATTCTCATTCTACGTGACTTTACCGAAAGAACCAAAGAAGATGAATCCTTGCAGTCACGCAAGCTTTAAATCGAAATTTAACCGCATATACGGAGAGGGATTCCACACAACCTTAAGACGATTCAACAGACTCCGGGATAAGAAGGCTCAACTAATCGTGTCTCTCACCTTTCTGAAGAGAAGCCGCGACTCTATGCTTAAAGGTCGTGATCTGAACGTGGATTTTTCACTCCAGCGCTGTCCTCCAGACAGTCTCGTCCCTTCACCTGATGAAGGCCGCTTGTGTTGTTGCCGAAACGTCGTGAGAATATTATTGTGTTATTTTATTTTATCAATTTATTATTTTATTCTCATTCTACGTGACTTTACCGAAAGAACCAAAGAACATGAATCCTTTCAGTCACGAAAGCTTTAAATCGAAATTTAACCGCCTCTACGGAGACGGATTCCACACAACCTTAAGATCATTCAACAGACTCCGGGATAAGAAGGCTCAACTAATTGAGTCTCTCACCTTTGTGAAGAGATGCCGCAAATCTAAGCTTAAAGGTCGTGATCTGAACGTGGTTTTTTGACTCCAGCGCTGTCCTCCAGACAGTCTCTTCCCTTCACCTGATGAAGGCCGCTTGTGTTGTGGCCGAAACGTCGTGAGAATGTTAATGTGTTATTTAATTTTATTAATTTATTATTTTATTCTAATTCTACATGACTTTACCGAAAGAACCAAAGAAGATGAATCCTTGCAGTCACGAAAGCTTTTAATCGAAATTTAACCGCCTATACGGAGAGGGATTCCACACAACCTTAAGATCATTCAACAGACTCCGGGATAAGAAGGCTCAACTAATCGAGTCTCTCACCTTTCTGAAGAGATGCCGCGACTCTAAGCTTAAAGGTCGTGATCTGAACGTGGCTTTTTCACTCCAGCGCTGTCCTCCAGACAGTTTCGTCCCTTCACCTGATGAAGGCCTCTTGTGTTGTGGCCGAAACGTTGTGAGAATATTATTGTGTTATTTCATTTTATCAATTTATTATTTTATTCTCATTCTACGTGACTTTACCGAAAGAACCAAAGAAGATGAATCCTTGCAGTCACGCAAGCTTTAAATCGAAATTTAACCGCATATACGGAGAGGTATTCCACACAACCTTAAGACGATTCAACAGACTCCGGGATAAGAAGGCTCAACTAATCGTGTCTCTCACCTTTCTGAAGAGAACCCGCGACTCTATGCTTAAAGGTCGTGATCTGAACGTGGCTTTTTCACTCCAGCGCTGTCCTCTAGACAGTCTCGTCCCTTCACCTGATGAAGGCCGCTTGTGTTGTGGCCGAAACGTCGTGAGAATATTATTGTGTTATTTTATTTTATCAATTTATTATTTAATTCTCATTCTACGTGACTTTACCGAAAGAACCAAAGAACATGAATCCTTGCACTCACGCAAGCTTTAAATTGAAATGTAACTGCCTCTACGGAGAGGGATTCCACACAACCTTAGGATCATTGAACAGACTTTGGGATAAGAAGGCTCAACTAATCGTGTCTCTCACCTTTCTGAAGAGATGCCGCGACTCTATGCTTAAAGGTCGTGATCTGAACGTGGCTTTTTCACTCCAGCGCTTTTCTCCAGATAGTCTCTTCGCTTCACCTGATGAAGGCCACTTGTGTTGTGGCCGAAACGTCGTGAGAATATTATTGTGTTATTTAATTTTATCAATTTATTATTTTATTCTAATTCTACATGACTTTACCGAAAGAACCAAAGAAGATGAATCCTTGCAGTCACGAAAGCTTTTAATCGAAATTTAACCGCCTCTACGGAGAGGGATTCCACACAACCTTAAGATCATTCAACAGACTCCGGGATAAGAAGGCTCAACTAATCGAGTCTCTCAACTTTCTGAAGAGATGCCGCGACTCTAAGCTTAAAGGTCGTGATCTGAACGTGGCTTTTTCACTCCAGCGCTGTCCTCCAGACAGTTTCATCCCTTCACCTGATGAAGGCCTCTTGTGTTGTGGCCGAAACGTCATGAGAATATTATTGTGTTATTTCATTTTATCAATTTATTATTTTATTCTCATTCTACGTGACTTTACCGAAAGAACCAAAGAAGATGAATCCTTGCAGTCACGCAAGCTTTAAATCGAAATTTAACCGCATATACGGAGAGGGATTCCACACAACCTTAAGACGATTCAACAGACTCCGGGATAAGAAGGCTCAACTAATCGTGTCTCTCACCTTTCTGAAGAGAACCCGCGACTCTATGCTTAAAGGTCGTGATCTGAACGTGGCTTTTTCACTCCAGCGCTGTCCTCCAGATAGTCTCTTCCCTTCACCTGATGAAGGCCACTTGTGTTGTGGCCGAAACGTCGTGAGAATATTATTGTGTTATTTTATTTTATCAATTTATTATTTTATTCTCATTCTACGTGACTTTACCGAAAGAACCAAAGAAGATGAATCCTTGCACTCACGCAAGCTTTAAATCGAAATTTAACTGCCTCTACGGAGAGGGATTCCACACAACCTTAAGATCATTCAACAGACTCCGGGATAAGAAGGCTCAACTAATCGTGTCTCTCACCTTTCTGAAGAGAAGCCGCGACTCTATGCTTAAAGGTCGTGATCTGAACGTGGCTTTTTCACTCCAGCGCTGTCCTCCAGACAGTCTCGTCCCTTCACCTGATGAAGGCCGCTTGTGTTGTGGCCGAAACGTCGTGAGAATATTATTGTGTTATTTTATTTTATCAATTTATTATTTTATTCTCATTCTACGTGACTTTACCGAAAGAACCAAAGAACATGAATCCTTTCAGTCACGAAAGCTTTAAATCGAAATTTAACCGCCTCTACGGAAAGGGATTCCACACAACCTTAAGATCATTCAACAGACTCCGGGATAAGAAGGCTCAACTAATCGAGTCTCTCACCTTTCTGAAGAGATGCCGCGACTCTAAGCTTAAAGGTCGTGATCTGAACGTGGCTTTTTCACTCCAGCGCTGTCCTCCAGACAGTTTCGTCCCTTCACCTGATGAAGGCCTCTTGTGTTGTGGCCGAAACGTCGTGAGAATATTATTGTGTTATTTCATTTTATCAATTTATTATTTTATTCTCATTCTACGTGACTTTACCGAAAGAACCAAAGAAGATGAATCCTTGCAGTCACGCAAGCTTTAAATCGAAATTTAACCGCATATACGGAGAGGGATTCCACACAACCTTAAGACGATTCAACAGACTCCGGGATAAGAAGGCTCAACTAATCGTGTCTCTCACCTTTCTGAAGAGAAGCCGCGACTCTATGCTTAAAGGTCGTGATCTGAACGTGGCTTTTACACTCCAGCGCTGTCCTCCAGACAGTCTCGTCCCTTCACCTGATGAAGGCCGCTTGTGTTGTGGCCGAAACGTCGTGAGAATATTATTGTGTTATTTTATTTTATCAATTTATTATTTTATTCTCATTCTACGTGACTTTACCGAAAGAACCAAAGAACATGAATCCTTTCAGTCACGAAAGCTTTAAATCGAAATTTAACCGCCTCTACGGAGAGGGATTCCACACAACCTTAAGATCATTCAACAGACTCCGGGATAAGAAGGCTCAACTAATTGAGTCTCTCACCTTTCTGAAGAGATGCCGCAAATCTAAGCTTAAAGGTCGTGATCTGAACGTGTTTTTTTGACTCCAGCGCTGTCCTCCAGACAGTCTCTTCCCTTCACCTGATGAAGGCCGCTTGTGTTGTCGCCGAAACGTCGTGAGAATGTTAATGTGTTATTTAATTTTATCAATTTATTATTTTATTCTAATTCTACATGACTTTACCGAAAGAACCAAAGAAGATGAATCCTTGCAGTCACGAAAGCTTTTCATCGAAATGTAACCGCCTCTACGGAGAGGGATTCCACACAACCTTAAGATCATTCAACAGACTCCGGGATAAGAAGGCTCAACTAATCGAGTCTCTCACCTTTCTGAAGAGATGCCGCGACTCTAAGCTTAAAGGTCGTGATCTGAACGTGGCTTTTTCACTCCAGCGCAGTCCTCCAGACAGTTTCGTCCCTTCACCTGATGAAGGCCTCTTGTGTTGTGGCCGAAACGTCGTGAGAATATTATTGTGTTATTTGATTTTATCAATTTATTATTTTATTCTCATTCTACGTGACTTTACCGAAAGAACCAAAGAACATGAATCCTTTCAGTCACGAAAGCTTTAAATCAAAATTTAACCGCCTCTACGGAGAGGGATTCCACACAACCTTAAGATCATTCAACAGACTCCGGGATAAGAAGGCTCAACTAATTGAGTCTCTCACCTTTCTGAAGAGATCCCGCAAATCTAAGCTTAAAGGTCGTGATCTGAACGTGGTTTTTTGACTCCAGCGCTGTCCTCCAGACAGTCTCTTCCCTTCACCTGATGAAGGCCGCTTGTGTTGTGGCCGAAACGTCGTGAGAATATTAATGTGTTATTTAATTTTATCAATTTATTATTTTATTCTAATTCTACATGACTTTACCGAAAGAACCAAAGAAGATGAATCCTTGCAGTCACGAAAGCTTTTAATCGAAATTTAACCGCCTCTACGGAAAGGGATTCCACACAACCTTAAGATCATTCAGCAGACTCCGGGATAAGAAGGCTCAACTAATCGAGTCTCTCACCTTTCTGAAGAGATGCCGCGACTCTAAGCTTAAAGGTCGTGATCTGAACGTGGCTTTTTCACTCCAGCGCTGTCCTCCAGACAGTTTCGTCCCTTCACCTGATGAAGGCCTCTTGTGTTGTGGCCGAAACGTCGTGAGAATATTATTGTGTTATTTCATTTTATCAATTTATTATTTTATTCTCATTCTACGTGACTTTACCGAAAGAACCAAAGAAGATGAATCCTTGCAGTCACGCAAGCTTTAAATCGAAATTTAACCGCATATACGGAGAGGGATTCCACACAACCTTAAGACGATTCAACAGACTCCGGGATAAGAAGGCTCAACTAATCGTGTCTCTCACCTTTCTGAAGAGAAGCCGCGACTCTATGCTTAAAGGTCGTGATCTGAACGTGGCTTTTACACTCCAGCGCTGTCCTCCAGACAGTCTCGTCCCTTCACCTGATGAAGGCCGCTTGTGTTGTGGCCGAAACGTCGTGAGAATATTATTGTGTTATTTTATTTTATCAATTTATTATTTTATTCTCATTCTACGTGACTTTACCGAAAGAACCAAAGAACATGAATCCTTTCAGTCACGAAAGCTTTAAATCGAAATTTAACCGCCTCTACGGAGAGGGATTCCACACAACCTTAAGATCATTCAACAGACTCCGGGATAAGAAGGCTCAACTAATTGAGTCTCTCACCTTTCTGAAGAGATGCCGCAAATCTAAGCTTAAAGGTCGTGATCTGAACGTGTTTTTTTGACTCCAGTGCTGTCCTCCAGACAGTCTCTTCCCTTCACCTGATGAATCCGCTTGTGTTGTCGCCGAAACGTCGTGAGAATGTTAATGTGTTATTTAATTTTATCAATTTATTATTTTATTCTAATTCTACATGACTTTACCGAAAGAACCAAAGAAGATGAATCCTTGCAGTCACGAAAGCTTTTAATCGAAATTTAACCGCCTCTACGGAGAGGGATTCCACACAACCTTAAGATCATTCAACAGACTCCGGGATAAGAAGGCTCAACTAATCGAGTCTCTCACCTTTCTGAAGAGATGCCGCGACTCTAAGCTTAAAGGTCGTGATCTGAACGTGGCTTTTTCACTCCAGCGCTGTCCTCTAGACAGTTTCGTCCCTTCACCTGATGAAGGCCGCTTGTGATGTGGCCGAAACGTCGTGAGAATATTATTGTGTTATTTTATTTTATCAATTTATTATTTTACTCTCATTCTACGTGACTTTACCGAAAGAACCAAAGAACATGAATCCTTTCAGTCACGAAAGCTTTAAATCGAAATTTAACCGCCTCTACGGAGAGGGATTCCACACAACCTTAAGATCATTCAACAGACTCCGGGATAAGAAGGCTCAACTAATTGAGTCTCTCACCTTTCTGAAGAGATGCCGCAAATCTAAGCTTAAAGGTCGTGATCTGAACGTGTTTTTTTGACTCCAGCGCTGTCCTCCAGACAGTCTCTTCCCTTCACCTGATGAAGGCCGCTTGTGTTGTCGCCGAAACGTCGTGAGAATGTTAATGTGTTATTTAATTTTATCAATTTATTATTTTATTCTAATTCTACATGACTTTACCGAAAGAACCAAAGAAGATGAATCCTTGCAGTCACGAAAGCTTTTAATCGAAATTTAACCGCCTCTACGGAGAGGGATTCCACACAACCTTAAGATCATTCAACAGACTCCGGGATAAGAAGGCTCAACTAATTGAGTCTCTCACCTTTCTGAAGAGATCCCGCAAATCTAAGCTTAAAGGTCGTGATCTGAACGTGGTTTTTTGACTCCAGCGCTGTCCTCCAGACAGTCTCTTCCCTTCACCTGATGAAGGCCGCTTGTGTTGTGGCCGAAACGTCGTGAGAATATTAATGTGTTATTTAATTTTATCAATTTATTATTTTATTCTAATTCTACATGACTTTACCGAAAGAACCAAAGAAGATGAATCCTTGCAGTCACGAAAGCTTTTAATCGAAATTTAACCGCCTCTACGGAAAGGGATTCCACACAACCTTAAGATCATTCAGCAGACTCCGGGATAAGAAGGCTCAACTAATCGAGTCTCTCACCTTTCTGAAGAGATGCCGCGACTCTAAGCTTAAAGGTCGTGATCTGAACGTGGCTTTTTCACTCCAGCGCTGTCCTCCAGACAGTTTCGTCCCTTCACCTGATGAAGGCCGCTTGTGTTGTCGCCGAAACGTCGTGAGAATGTTAATGTGTTATTTAATTTTATCAATTTATTATTTTATTCTAATTCTACATGACTTTACCGAAAGAACCAAAGAAGATGAATCCTTGCAGTCACGAAAGCTTTTAATCGAAATTTAACCGCCTCTACGGAGAGGGATTCCACACATTCTTAAGATCATTCAACAGACTCCGGGATAAGAAGGCTCAACTAATCGAGTCTCTCACCTTTCTGAAGAGATGCCGCAACTCTAAGCTTAAAGGTCGTGATCTGAACGTGGCTTTTTCACTCCAGCGCTGTCCTCCAGACAGTTTCGTCCCTTCACCTGATGAAGGCCTCTTGTGTTGTGGCCGAAACGTCGTGAGAATATTATTGTGTTATTTGATTTTATCAATTTATTATTTTATTCTCATTCTACGTGACTTTACCGAAAGAACCAAAGAACATGAATCCTTTCAGTCACGAAAGCTTTAAATCGAAATTTCACCGCCTCTACGGAGAGGGATTCCACACAACCTTAAGATCATTCAACAGACTCCGGGATAAGAAGGCTCAACTAATTGAGTCTCTCACCTTTCTGAAGAGATGCCGCAAATCTAAGCTTAAAGGTCGTGATCTGAACGTGGTTTTTTGACTCCAGCGCTGTCCTCCAGACAGTCTCTTCCCTTCACCTGATGAAGGCCGCTTGTGTTGTGGCCGAAACGTCGTGAGAATATTAATGTGTTATTTAATTTTATCAATTTATTATTTTATTCTAATTCTACATGACTTTACCGAAAGAACCAAAGAAGATGAATCCTTGCAGTCACGAAAGCTTTTAATCGAAATTTAACCGCCTCTACGGAAAGGGATTCCACACAACCTTAAGATCATTCAACAGACTCCGGGATAAGAAGGCTCAACTAATCGAGTCTCTCACCTTTCTGAAGAGATGCCGCGACTCTAAGCTTAAAGGTCGTGATCTGAACGTGGCTTTTTCACTCCAGCGCTGTCCTCCAGACAGTTTCGTCCCTTCACCTGATGAAGGCCTCTTGTGTTGTGGCCGAAACGTCGTGAGAATATTATTGTGTTATTTCATTTTATCAATTTATTATTTTATTCTCATTCTACGTGACTTTACCGAAAGAACCAAAGAAGATGAATCCTTGCAGTCACGCAAGCTTTAAATCGAAATTTAACCGCATATACGGAGAGGGATTCCACACAACCTTAAGACGATTCAACAGACTCCGGGATAAGAAGGCTCAACTAATCGAGTCTCTCACCTTTCTGAAGAGATGCCGCGACTCTATGCTTAAAGGTCGTGATCTGAACGTGGCTTTTTCACTCCAGCGCTGTCCTCCAGACAGTTTCGTCCCTTCACCTGATGAAGGCCTCTTGTGTTGTGGCCGAAACGTCGTGAGAATATTATTGTGTTATTTCATTTTATCAATTTATTATTTTATTCTCATTCTACGTGACTTTACCGAAAGAACCAAAGAAGATGAATCCTTGCAGTCACGCAAGCTTTAAATCGAAATTTAACCGCATATACGGAGAGGGATTCCACACAACCTTAAGACGATTCAACAGACTCCGGGATAAGAAGGCTCAACTAATCGTGTCTCTCACCTTTCTGAAGAGAACCCGCGACTCTATGCTTAAAGGTCGTGATCTGAACGTGGCTTTTTCACTCCAGCGCTGTCCTCTAGACAGTCTCGTCCCTTCACCTGATGAAGGCCTCTTGTGTTGTGGCCGAAACGTCGTGAGAATATTATTGTGTTATTTCATTTTATCAATTTATTATTTTATTCTCATTCTACGTGACTTTACCGAAAGAACCAAAGAAGATGAATCCTTGCAGTCACGCAAGCTTTAAATCGAAATTTAACCGCATATACGGAGAGGGATTCCACACAACCTTAAGACGATTCAACAGACTCCGGGATAAGAAGGCTCAACTAATCGAGTCTCTCACCTTTCTGAAGAGATGCCGCGACTCTAAGCTTAAAGGTCGTGATCTGAACGTGGCTTTTTCACTCCAGCGCTGTCCTCCAGACAGTTTCGTCCCTTCACCTGATGAAGGCCTCTTGTGTTGTGGCCGAAACGTCGTGAGAATATTATTGTGTTATTTCATTTTATCAATTTATTATTTTATTCTCATTCTACGTGACTTTACCGAAAGAACCAAAGAAGATGAATCCTTGCAGTCACGCAAGCTTTAAATCGAAATTTAACCGCATATACGGAGAGGGATTCCACACAACCTTAAGACGATTCAACAGACTCCGGGATAAGAAGGCTCAACTAATCGTGTCTCTCACCTTTCTGAAGAGAACCCGCGACTCTATGCTTAAAGGTCGTGATCTGAACGTGGCTTTTTCACTCCAGCGCTGTCCTCTAGACAGTCTCGTCCCTTCACCTGATGAAGGCCGCTTGTGTTGTGGCCGAAACGTCGTGAGAATATTATTGTGTAATTTTATTTTATCAATTTATTATTTTATTCTCATTCTACGTGACTTTACCGAAAGAACCAAAGAACATGAATCCTTGCACTCACGCAAGCTTTAAATTGAAATTTAACTGCCTCTACGGAGAGGGATTCCACACAACCTTAGGATCATTGAACAGACTTTGGGATAAGAAGGCTCAACTAATCGTGTCTCTCACCTTTCTGAAGAGATGCCGCGACTCTATGCTTAAAGGTCGTGATCTGAACGTGGCTTTTTCACTCCAGCGCTGTCCTCCAGATAGTCTCTTCCCTTCACCTGATGAAGGCCACTTGTGTTGTGGCCGAAACTTCGTGAGAATATTATTGTGTTATTTTATTTTATCAATTTATTATTTTATTCTAATTCTACATGACTTTACCGAAAGAACCAAAGAAGATGAATCCTTGCAGTCACGAAAGCTTTTAATCGAAATTTAACCGCCTCTACGGAGAGGGATTCCACACAACCTTAAGATCATTCAACAGACTCCGGGATAAGAAGGCTCAACTAATCGAGTCTCTCACCTTTCTGAAGAGATGCCGCGACTCTAAGCTTAAAGGTCGTGATCTGAACGTGGCTTTTTCACTCCAGTGCTGTCCTCCAGACAGTTTCATCCCTTCACCTGATGAAGGCCTCTTGTGTTGTGGCCGAAACGTCGTGAGAATATTATTGTGTTATTTCATTTTATCAATTTATTATTTTATTCTCATTCTACGTGACTTTACCGAAAGAACCAAAGAAGATGAATCCTTGCACTCACGCAAGCTTTAAATCGAAATTTAACTGCCTCTACGGAGAGGGATTCCACACAACCTTAAGATCATTCAACAGACTCCGGGATAAGAAGGCTCAACTAATCGTGTCTCTCACCTTTCTGAAGAGAAGCCGCGACTCTATGCTTAAAGGTCGTGATCTGAACGTGGCTTTTTCACTCCAGCGCTGTCCTCCAGACAGTCTCGTCCCTTCACCTGATGAAGGCCGCTTGTGTTGTGGCCGAAACGTCGTGAGAATATTATTGTGTTATTTGATTTTATCAATTTATTATTTTATTCTCATTCTACGTGACTTTACCGAAAGAACCAAAGAACATGAATCCTTGCACTCACGCAAGCTTTAAATCGAAATTTAACTGCCTCTACGGAGAGGGATTCCACACAACCTTAAGATCATTCAACAGACTCCGGGATAAGAAGGCTCAACTAATCGTGTCTCTCACCTTTCTGAAGAGAAGCCGCGACTCTATGCTTAAAGGTCGTGATCTGAACGTGGCTTTTTCACTCCAGCGCTGTCCTCCAGACAGTCTCGTCCCTTCACCTGATGAAGGCCGCTTGTGTTGTGGCCGAAACGTCGTGAGAATATTATTGTGTTATTTTATTTTATCAATTTATTATTTTATTCTCATTCTACGTGACTTTACCGAAAGAACCAAAGAACATGAATCCTTTCAGCACGAAAGCTTTAAATCGAAATTTAACCGCCTCTACGGAGAGGGATTCCACACAACCTTAAGATCATTCAACAGACTCCGGGATAAGAAGGCTCAACTAATTGAGTCTCTCACATTTCTGAAGAGATGCCGCGACTCTAAGCTTAAAGGTCGTGATCTGAACGTGGCTTTTTCACTCCAGCGCTGTCCTCCAGACAGTTTCGTCCCTTCACCTGATGAAGGCCTCTTGTGTTGTGGCCGAAACGTCGTGAGAATATTATTGTGTTATTTCATTTTATCAATTTATTATTTTATTCTCATTCTACGTGACTTTACCGAAAGAACCAAAGAAGATGAATCCTTGCAGTCACGCAAGCTTTAAATCGAAATTTAACCGCATATACGGAGAGGGATTCCACACAACCTTAAGACGATTCAACAGACTCCGGGATAAGAAGGCTCAACTAATCGTGTCTCTCACCTTTCTGAAGAGAACCCGCGACTCTATGCTTAAAGGTCGTGATCTGAACGTGGCTTTTTCACTCCAGCGCTGTCCTCTAGACAGTCTCGTCCCTTCACCTGATGAAGGCCGCTTGTGTTGTGGCCGAAACGTCGTGAGAATATTATTGTGTTATTTTATTTTATCAATTTATTATTTTATTCTCATTCTACGTGACTTTACCGAAAGAACCAAAGAACATGAATCCTTGCACTCACGCAAGCTTTAAATTGAAATTTAACTGCCTCTACGGAGAGGGATTCCACACAACCTTAGGATCATTGAACAGACTTTGGGATAAGAAGGCTCAACTAATCGTGTCTCTCACCTTTCTGAAGAGATGCCGCGACTCTATGCTTAAAGGTCGTGATCTGAACGTGGCTTTTTCACTCCAGCGCTGTCCTCCAGATAGTCTCTTCCCTTCACCTGATGAAGGCCACTTGTGTTGTGGCCGAAACTTCGTGAGAATATTATTGTGTTATTTTATTTTATCAATTTATTATTTTATTCTCATTCTACGTGACTTTACCGAAAGAACCAAAGAAGATGAATCCTTGCACTCACGCAAGCTTTAAATCGAAATTTAACTGCCTCTACGGAGAGGGATTCCACACAACCTTAAGATCATTCAACAGACTCCGGGATAAGAAGGCTCAACTAATTGAGTCTCTCACATTTCTGAAGAGATGCCGCAAATCTAAGCTTAAAGGTCGTGATCTGAACGTGGTTTTTTGACTCCAGCGCTGTCCTCCAGACAGTCTCTTCCCTTCACCTGATGAAGGCTGCTTGTGTTGTGGCCGAAACGTCGTGAGAATATTAATGTGTTATTTAATTTTATCAACTTATTATTTTATTCTAATTCTACATGACTTTACCGATAGAACCAAAGAAGATGAATCCTTGCAGTCACGAAAGCTTTTAATCGAAATTTAACCGCCTCTATGGAGAGGGATTCCACACAACCTTAAGATCATTCAACAGACTCCGGGATAAGAAGGCTCAACTAATCGAGTCTCTCACCTTTCTGAAGAGATGCCGCGACTCTAAGCTTAAAGGTCGTGATCTGAACGTGGCTTTTTCACTCCAGCGCTGTCCTCCAGACAGTTTCGTCCCTTCACCTGATGAAGGCCTCTTGTGTTGTGGCCGAAACGTCGTGAGAATATTATTGTGTTATTTCATTTTATCAATTTATTATTTTATTCTCATTCTACGTGACTTTACCGAAAGAACCAAAGAAGATGAATCCTTGCAGTCACGCAAGCTTTAAATCGAAATTTAACCGCATATACGGAGAGGGATTCCACACAACCTTAAGACGATTCAACAGACTCCGGGATAAGAAGGCTCAACTAATCGAGTCTCTCACCTTTCTGAAGAGATGCCGCGACTCTATGCTTAAAGGTCGTGATCTGAACGTGGCTTTTTCACTCCAGCGCTGTCCTCCAGATAGTCTCGTCCCTTCACCTGATGAAGGCCGCTTGTGTTGTGGCCGAAACGTCGTGAGAATATTATTGTCTTGTTTTATTTGATCAATTTATTATTTTTTCTCATTCTACGTGACTTTACCGAAAGAACCAAAGAAGATGAATCCTTGCACTCACGCAAGCTTTAAATCGAAATTTAACTGCCTCTACGGAGAGGGATTCCACACAACCTTAAGATTATTCAACAGACTCCGGGATAAGAAGGCTCAACTAATCGTGTCTCTCACCTTTCTGAAGAGAAGCCGCGACTCTATGCTTAAAGGTCGTGATCTGAACGTGGCTTTTTCACTCCAGAGCTGTCCTCCAGACAGTCTCGTCCCTTCACCTGATGAAGGCCGCTTGTGTTGTGGCCGAAACGTCGTGAGAATATTATTGTGTTATTTTATTTTATCAATTTATTATTTTATTCTCATTCTACGTGACTTTACCGAAAGAACCAAAGAACATGAATCCTTTCAGTCACGAAAGCTTTAAATCGAAATTTAACAGCCTCTACGGAGAGGGATTCCACACAACCTTAAGATCATTCAACAGACTCCGGGATAAGAAGGCTCAACTAATTGAGTCTCTCACATTTCTGAAGAGATGCCGCAAATCTAAGCTTAAAGGTCGTGATCTGAACGTGGTTTTTTGACTCCAGCGCTGTCCTCCAGACAGTCTCTTCCCTTCACCTGATGAAGGCCGCTTGTGTTGTGGCCGAAACGTCGTGAGAATATTAATGTGTTATTTAATTTTATCAACTTATTATTTTATTCTAATTCTACATGACTTTACCGATAGAACCAAAGAAGATGAATCCTTGCAGTCACGAAAGCTTTTAATCGAAATTTAACCGCCTCTACGGAGAGGGATTCCACACAACCTTAAGATCATTCAACAGACTCCGGGATAAGAAGGCTCAACTAATCGAGTCTCTCACCTTTCTGAAGAGATGCCGCGACTCTAAGCTTAAAGGTCGTGATCTGAACGTGGCTTTTTCACTCCAGCGCTGTCCTCCAGACAGTTTCGTCCCTTCACCTGATGAAGGCCTCTTGTGTTGTGGCCGAAACGTCGTGAGAATATTATTGTGTTATTTCATTTTATCAATTTATTATTTTATTCTCATTCTACGTGACTTTACCGAAAGAACCAAAGAAGATGAATCCTTGCAGTCACGCAAGCTTTAAATCGAAATTTAACCGCATATACGGAGAGGGATTCCACACAACCTTAAGACGATTCAACAGACTCCGGGATAAGAAGGCTCAACTAATCGAGTCTCTCACCTTTCTGAAGAGATGCCGCGACTCTATGCTTAAAGGTCGTGATCTGAACGTGGCTTTTTCACTCCAGCGCTGTCCTCCAGATAGTCTCGTCCCTTCACCTGATGAAGGCCGCTTGTGTTGTGGCCGAAACGTCGTGAGAAAATTATTGTCTTGTTTTATTTGATCAATTTATTATTTTATTCTCATTCTACGTGACTTTACCGAAAGAACCAAAGAACATGAATCCCTGCAGTCACGCAAGCTTTAAATCGAATTTTAACTGCCTCTACGGAGAGGGATTCCACACAACCTTAAGATCATTCAACAGACTCCGGGATAAGAAGGCTCAACTAATCGAGTCTCTCACCTTTCTGAAGAGATGCCGCGACTCGAAGCTTGAAGGTCGTGATCTGAACGTGGCTTTTTCACTCCAGCGCTGTCCTCCAGATAGTCTCGTCCCTTCACCTGATGAAGGCCGCTTGTGTTGTGGCAAAAACGTTGTGAGAATATTATTGTGTTATTTTATTTTATCAATTTATTATTTTATTCTCATTCTACGTGACTTTACCGAAAGTACCAAAGAACATGAATCCCTGCAGTCATGCAAGCTTTAAATCGAAATTTAACCGCCTCTACGGAGAGGGATTCCAAACAACCTTAAGATCATTCAACAGACTCTGGGATAAAAACGCTCAACTAATCGTGTCTCTCACCTTTCTGAAGAGATGCCGCGACTCTGAGCTTAAAGGTCGTGATCTGAACGTGGCTTTTTCACTCCAGCGCTGTCCTCCAGACAGTCTCGTCCCTTCACCTGATGACGGCCGCTTGTGTTGTGGCCAAAACGTCGTGAGAATATTATTGTCTTGTTTTATTTTATCAATTTATTATTTTATTCTAATTCTACGTGACTTTACCGATAGAACCAAAGAAGATGAATCCTTGCAGTCACGAAAGCTTTAAATCGAATTTTAACTGCCTCTACAGAGAGGGATTCCACACAACCTTAAGATCATTCAACAGACTCCGGGATAAGAAGGCTCAACTAATCGTGTCTCTCACCTTTCTGAAGAGATGCCGCAACTCTTTGCTTAAAGGTCGTGATCTGAACGTGGCTTTTTCACTCCAGCACTGTCCTCCAGATAGTCTCGTCCCTTCACCTAATGAAGGCCGCTTGTGTTGTGGCCGAAACGTCGTGATAATATTATTGTGTTATTTTATTTTATCAATTTATCATTTTATTCTCATTCTACGTGACTTTACCGAAAGAACCAAAGAACATGAATACCTGCAGTCACGAAAGCTTTAAATCGAAATATAACTGCCTGTACGGAGAGGGATTCCACACATCCTTAAGACCATTCAACAGACTCCGGGATAAGAAGGCTCAACTAATAGAGTCTCTCACCTTTCTGAAGAGATGCCGCGACTCGAAGCTTGAAGGTCGTGATCTGAACGTGGCTTTTTCACTCCAGCGATGTCCTCCAGACAGTCTCGTCCCTTCACCTGGTGAAGGCCGCTTGTGTTGTGTCTGAAACGTCGTGAGAATATTATTGTGTTATTTAATTTTATCAATTTATTATTTTATTCTCATTCTACGTGACTTTACCGAAAGAACCAAAGAAGATGAATCCTTGCAGTCACGCAAGCTTTAAATCGAAATTTAACCGCATATACGGAGAGGGATTCCACACAACCTTAAGACGATTCAACAGACTCCGGGATAAGAAGGCTCAACTAATCGTGTCTCTCACCTTTCTGAAGAGAACCCGCGACTCTATGCTTAAAGGTCGTGATCTGAACGTGGCTTTTTCACTCCAGCGCTGTCCTCTAGACAGTCTCGTCCCTTCACCTGATGAAGGCCGCTTGTGTTGTGGCCGAAACGTCGTGAGAATATTATTGTGTTATTTTATTTTATCAATTTATTATTTTATTCTCATTCTACGTGACTTTACCGAAAGAACCAAAGAACATGAATCCTTGCACTCACGCAAGCTTTAAATTGAAATTTAACTGCCTCTACGGAGAGGGATTCCACACAACCTTAGGATCATTGAACAGACTTTGGGATAAGAAGGCTCAACTAATCGTGTCTCTCACCTTTCTGAAGAGATGCCGCGACTCTATGCTTAAAGGTCGTGATCTGAACGTGGCTTTTTCACTCCAGCGCTGTCCTCCAGATAGTCTCTTCCCTTCACCTGATGAAGGCCACTTGTGTTGTGGCCGAAACTTCGTGAGAATATTATTGTGTTATTTTATTTTATCAATTTATTATTTTATTCTCATTCTACGTGACTTTACCGAAAGAACCAAAGAAGATGAATCCTTGCACTCACGCAAGCTTTAAATCGAAATTTAACTGCCTCTACGGAGAGGGATTCCACACAACCTTAAGATCATTCAACAGACTCCGGGATAAGAAGGCTCAACTAATTGAGTCTCTCACATTTCTGAAGAGATGCCGCAAATCTAAGCTTAAAGGTCGTGATCTGAACGTGGTTTTTTGACTCCAGCGCTGTCCTCCAGACAGTCTCTTCCCTTCACCTGATGAAGGCCGCTTGTGTTGTGGCCGAAACGTCGTGAGAATATTAATGTGTTATTTAATTTTATCAACTTATTATTTTATTCTAATTCTACATGACTTTACCGATAGAACCAAAGAAGATGAATCCTTGCAGTCACGAAAGCTTTTAATCGAAATTTAACCGCCTCTATGGAGAGGGATTCCACACAACCTTAAGATCATTCAACAGACTCCGGGATAAGAAGGCTCAACTAATCGAGTCTCTCACCTTTCTGAAGAGATGCCGCGACTCTAAGCTTAAAGGTCGTGATCTGAACGTGGCTTTTTCACTCCAGCGCTGTCCTCCAGACAGTTTCGTCCCTTCACCTGATGAAGGCCTCTTGTGTTGTGGCCGAAACGTCGTGAGAATATTATTGTGTTATTTCATTTTATCAATTTATTATTTTATTCTCATTCTACGTGACTTTACCGAAAGAACCAAAGAAGATGAATCCTTGCAGTCACGCAAGCTTTAAATCGAAATTTAACCGCATATACGGAGAGGGATTCCACACAACCTTAAGACGATTCAACAGACTCCGGGATAAGAAGGCTCAACTAATCGAGTCTCTCACCTTTCTGAAGAGATGCCGCGACTCTATGCTTAAAGGTCGTGATCTGAACGTGGCTTTTTCACTCCAGCGCTGTCCTCCAGATAGTCTCGTCCCTTCACCTGATGAAGGCCGCTTGTGTTGTGGCCGAAACGTCGTGAGAATATTATTGTCTTGTTTTATTTGATCAATTTATTATTTTTTCTCATTCTACGTGACTTTACCGAAAGAACCAAAGAAGATGAATCCTTGCACTCACGCAAGCTTTAAATCGAAATTTAACTGCCTCTACGGAGAGGGATTCCACACAACCTTAAGATTATTCAACAGACTCCGGGATAAGAAGGCTCAACTAATCGTGTCTCTCACCTTTCTGAAGAGAAGCCGCGACTCTATGCTTAAAGGTCGTGATCTGAACGTGGCTTTTTCACTCCAGAGCTGTCCTCCAGACAGTCTCGTCCCTTCACCTGATGAAGGCCGCTTGTGTTGTGGCCGAAACGTCGTGAGAATATTATTGTGTTATTTTATTTTATCAATTTATTATTTTATTCTCATTCTACGTGACTTTACCGAAAGAACCAAAGAACATGAATCCTTTCAGTCACGAAAGCTTTAAATCGAAATTTAACAGCCTCTACGGAGAGGGATTCCACACAACCTTAAGATCATTCAACAGACTCCGGGATAAGAAGGCTCAACTAATTGAGTCTCTCACATTTCTGAAGAGATGCCGCAAATCTAAGCTTAAAGGTCGTGATCTGAACGTGGTTTTTTGACTCCAGCGCTGTCCTCCAGACAGTCTCTTCCCTTCACCTGATGAAGGCCGCTTGTGTTGTGGCCGAAACGTCGTGAGAATATTAATGTGTTATTTAATTTTATCAACTTATTATTTTATTCTAATTCTACATGACTTTACCGATAGAACCAAAGAAGATGAATCCTTGCAGTCACGAAAGCTTTTAATCGAAATTTAACCGCCTCTACGGAGAGGGATTCCACACAACCTTAAGATCATTCAACAGACTCCGGGATAAGAAGGCTCAACTAATCGAGTCTCTCACCTTTCTGAAGAGATGCCGCGACTCTAAGCTTAAAGGTCGTGATCTGAACGTGGCTTTTTCACTCCAGCGCTGTCCTCCAGACAGTTTCGTCCCTTCACCTGATGAAGGCCTCTTGTGTTGTGGCCGAAACGTCGTGAGAATATTATTGTGTTATTTCATTTTATCAATTTATTATTTTATTCTCATTCTACGTGACTTTACCGAAAGAACCAAAGAAGATGAATCCTTGCAGTCACGCAAGCTTTAAATCGAAATTTAACCGCATATACGGAGAGGGATTCCACACAACCTTAAGACGATTCAACAGACTCCGGGATAAGAAGGCTCAACTAATCGAGTCTCTCACCTTTCTGAAGAGATGCCGCGACTCTATGCTTAAAGGTCGTGATCTGAACGTGGCTTTTTCACTCCAGCGCTGTCCTCCAGATAGTCTCGTCCCTTCACCTGATGAAGGCCGCTTGTGTTGTGGCCGAAACGTCGTGAGAAAATTATTGTCTTGTTTTATTTGATCAATTTATTATTTTATTCTCATTCTACGTGACTTTACCGAAAGAACCAAAGAACATGAATCCCTGCAGTCACGCAAGCTTTAAATCGAATTTTAACTGCCTCTACGGAGAGGGATTCCACACAACCTTAAGATCATTCAACAGACTCCGGGATAAGAAGGCTCAACTAATCGAGTCTCTCACCTTTCTGAAGAGATGCCGCGACTCGAAGCTTGAAGGTCGTGATCTGAACGTGGCTTTTTCACTCCAGCGCTGTCCTCCAGATAGTCTCGTCCCTTCACCTGATGAAGGCCGCTTGTGTTGTGGCAAAAACGTTGTGAGAATATTATTGTGTTATTTTATTTTATCAATTTATTATTTTATTCTCATTCTACGTGACTTTACCGAAAGTACCAAAGAACATGAATCCCTGCAGTCATGCAAGCTTTAAATCGAAATTTAACCGCCTCTACGGAGAGGGATTCCAAACAACCTTAAGATCATTCAACAGACTCTGGGATAAAAACGCTCAACTAATCGTGTCTCTCACCTTTCTGAAGAGATGCCGCGACTCTGAGCTTAAAGGTCGTGATCTGAACGTGGCTTTTTCACTCCAGCGCTGTCCTCCAGACAGTCTCGTCCCTTCACCTGATGACGGCCGCTTGTGTTGTGGCCAAAACGTCGTGAGAATATTATTGTCTTGTTTTATTTTATCAATTTATTATTTTATTCTAATTCTACGTGACTTTACCGATAGAACCAAAGAAGATGAATCCTTGCAGTCACGAAAGCTTTAAATCGAATTTTAACTGCCTCTACAGAGAGGGATTCCACACAACCTTAAGATCATTCAACAGACTCCGGGATAAGAAGGCTCAACTAATCGTGTCTCTCACCTTTCTGAAGAGATGCCGCAACTCTTTGCTTAAAGGTCGTGATCTGAACGTGGCTTTTTCACTCCAGCACTGTCCTCCAGATAGTCTCGTCCCTTCACCTAATGAAGGCCGCTTGTGTTGTGGCCGAAACGTCGTGATAATATTATTGTGTTATTTTATTTTATCAATTTATCATTTTATTCTCATTCTACGTGACTTTACCGAAAGAACCAAAGAACATGAATACCTGCAGTCACGAAAGCTTTAAATCGAAATATAACTGCCTGTACGGAGAGGGATTCCACACATCCTTAAGACCATTCAACAGACTCCGGGATAAGAAGGCTCAACTAATAGAGTCTCTCACCTTTCTGAAGAGATGCCGCGACTCGAAGCTTGAAGGTCGTGATCTGAACGTGGCTTTTTCACTCCAGCGATGTCCTCCAGACAGTCTCGTCCCTTCACCTGGTGAAGGCCGCTTGTGTTGTGTCTGAAACGTCGTGAGAATATTATTGTGTTATTTAATTTTATCAATTTATTATTTTATTCTCATTCTATGTGACTTTACCGAAAGAACCAAAGAAGATGAATCCTTGCACTCACACAAGCTTTAAATCGAAATTTAACTGCCTCTACGGAGAGGGATTCCACACAACCTTAAGATCATTCAACAGACTCCGGGATAAGAAGGCTCAACTAATCGTGTCTTTCACCTTTCTGAAGAGATGCCGCGACTCTATGCTTAAAGGTCGTGATCTGAACGTGGCTATTTCACTCCAGTGCTTTCCCCCAGACAGTCTCGTCCCTTCACCTGATGAAGGCCGCTTGTGTTGTGGCCGAAACGTCGTGAGAATATTATTGTGTTATTTTATTTTATCAATTTATTATTTCATTCTCATTCTATGTGACTTTACCGAAAGAACCAAAGAAGATGAATCCTTGCACTCACGCAAGCTTTAAGTCGAAATTTAACTGCCTCTATGGAGAGGGATTCCACACAACCTTAGGATCATTCAACAGACTCCGGGATAAGAAGGCTCAACTAATCGTGTCTCTCACCTTTCTGAAGAGATGCCGCGACTCTATGCTTAAAGGTCGTGATCTGAACGTGGCTTTTTCACTCCAGCGCTGTCCTCCAGATAGTCTCTTCCCTTCACCTGATGAAGGCCACTTGTGTTGTGGCCGAAACGTCGTGAGAATATTATTGTGTTATTTTATTTTATCAATTTATTATTTTATTCTCATTCTACGTGAATTTACAGAAAGAACCAAAGAAGATAAATGCTTGCACTCACGCAAGCTTTAAATCGAAATTTGACTGCCTCTACAGAGAGGGATTCCACACAACCTTAAGACCATTCAACAGACTCCGGGATAAGAAGGCTCAACTAATAGAGTCTCTCACCTTTCTGAAGAGATGCCGCGCCTCGAAGCTTGAAGGTCGTGATCTGAACGTGGCTTTTTCACTCCAGCGCTGTCCTCCAGACAGTCTCGTCCCTTCACCTGGTGAAGGCCGCTTGTGTTGTGTCTGAAACGTCGTGAGAATATTATTGTGTTATTTAATTTGATCAATTTATTATTTTATTCTCATTCTATGTGACTTTACCGAAAGAACCAAAGAAGATGAATCCTTGCACTCACACAAGCTTTAAATCGAAATTTAACTGCCTCTACGGAGAGGGATTCCACACAACCTTAAGATCATTCAACAGACTCCAGGATAAGAAGGCTCAACTAATCGTGTCTTTCAACTTTCTGAAGAGATGCCGCGACTCTATGCTTAAAGGTCGTGATCTGAACGTGGCTTTTTCACTCCAGTACTTTCCTCCAGACAGTCTCGTCCCTTCACCTGATGAAGGCCGCTTGTGTTGTGGCCGAAACGTCGTGAGAATATTATTGTGTTATTTTATTTTATCAATTTATTATTTCATTCTCATTCTATGTGACTTTACCGAAAGAACCAAAGAAGATGAATCCTTGCACTCACGCAAGCTTTAAGTCGAAATTTAACTGCCTCTACGGAGAGGGATTCCACACAACCTTAGGATCATTCAACAGACTCCGGGATAAGAAGGCTCAACTAATCGTGTCTCTCACATTTCTGAAGAGATGCCGCGACTCTATGCTTAAAGGTCGTGATCTGAACTTGGCTTTTTCACTCCAGCGCTGTCCTCCAGATAGTCTCTTCCCTTCACCTGATGAAGGCCACTTGTGTTGTGGCCGAAACGTCGTGAGAATATTATTGTGTTATTTTATTTTATCAATTTATTATTTTATTCTCATTCTACGTGACTTTACAGAAAGAACCAAAGAAGATAAATGCTTGCACTCACGCAAGCTTTAAATCGAAATTTAACTGCCTCTACAGAGAGGGATTCCACACAACCTTAAGATCATTCAACAGACTCCGGGATAAGAAGGCTCAATTAATCGTGTCTCTCACCTTTCTGAAGAGAAACCGCGACTCTATGCTAAAAGGTCGTGATCTGAACGTGGCTTTTTCACTGCAGCGCTGTCCTCCAGATAGTCTCGTCCCTTCACCTGATGAAGGCCGCTTGTGTTGTGGCCGAAACGTCGTGAGAATATTATTGTGTTAATTTATTTTATCAATTTATTATTTTATTCTCATTCTACGTGACTTTACCGAAAGAACCAAAGAACATGAATCCTTTCAGTCACGAAAGCTTTAAATCGAAATTTAACCGCCTCTACGGAGAGGGATTCCACACAACCTTAAGATCATTCAACAGACTCCGGGATAAGAAGGCTCAACTAATTGAGTCTCTCATCTTTCTGAAGAGATGCCGCAACTCTAAGCTTAAAGGTCGTGATCTGAACGTGGCTTTTTGACTCCAGCGCTGTCCTCCAGACAGTCTCGTCCCTTCACCTGATGAAGGCCGCTTGTGTTGTGGCCGAAACGTCGTGAGAATATTATTGTCTTGTTTTATTTTATCAATTTATTATTTTATTCTAATTCTACGTGACTTTACCGAAAGAACCAAAGAAGATGAATCCTTGCAGTCAAGAAAGCTTTAAATCGAAATTTAACCGCCTCTACGGAGAGGGATTCCACACAACCTTAAGATCATTCAGCAGACTCCGGGATAAGAAGGCTCAACTAATCGAGTCTCTCACCTTTCTGAAGAGATGTCGCGACTCTAAGCTTAAAGGTCGTGATCTGAACGTGGCTTTTTCACTCCAGCGCTGTCCTCCAGATAGTATCGTCCCTTCACCTGATAAAGGCCGCTTGTGTTGTGGCCGAAACGTCGTGAGAATATTATTGTGTTATTTTATTTTATCAATTTATTATTTTATTCTCATTCTACGTGACTTTACCGAAAGAACCAAAGAACATGAATCCCTGCAGTCACGCAAGCTTTAAATCGAAATATAACCGCATATACGGAGAGGGATTCCACACAACCTTAAGACCATTCAACAGACTCCGGGATAAGAAGGCTCAACTAATCGTGTCTCTCACCTTTCTGAAGAGATGCCGCGACTCTATGCTTAAAGGTCGTGATCTGAACGTGGCTTTTTCACTGCAGCGCTGTCCTCCAGATAGTCTCGTCCCTTCACCTGATGAAGGCCGCTTGTGTTGTGGCCGAAACGTCGTGAGAATATTATTGTGTTATTTTATTTTATCAATTTATTATTTTATTCTCATTCTACGTGACTTTACCGAAAGAACCAAAGAACATGAATCCCTGCAGTCACGCAAGCTTTAAATCGAAATTTAACCGCCTCTACGGAGAGGGATTCCAAACAACCCTAAGATCCTTCAACAGACTCCGGGATAAGAACGCTCAACTAATCGTGTCTCTCACCTTTCTGAAGAGATGCCGCGACTCTAAGCTTAAAGGTCGTGATCTGAACGTGGCTTTTTCACTCCAGCGCTGTCCTCCAGACAGTCTCGTCCCTTCACCTGATGAAGGCCGCTTGTGTTGTACCCGAAACGTCGTGAGAATATTATTGTCTTGTTTTATTTTATCAATTTATTATTTTATTCTAATTCTACGTGACTTTACCGAAAGAACCAAAGAAGATGAATCCTTGCAGTCACGAAAGCTTTAAATCGAATTTTAACTTCCTCTACGGAGAGGGATTCCACACAACCTTAAGATCATTCAACAGACTCCGGGATAAGAAGGCTCAACTAATCGTGTCTCTCACCTTTCTGAAGAGATGCCGCGACTCTATGCTTAAAGGTCGTGATCTGAACGTGGCTTTTTCACTCCAACACTGTCCTCCAGATATTCTCGTACCTTCACCTGATGAAGGCCGCTTGTGTTGTGGCCAAAACGTCGTGAGAATATTATTGTGTTATTTTATTTCATCAATTTATTATTTTATTCTCATTCTACGTGACTTTACCGAAAGAACCAAAGAACATGAATCCCTGCAGTCACGAAAGCTTTAAATCGAAATTTAACCGCCTCTACGGAGAGGGATTCTACACAACCTTAAGGCCATTCAACAGACTCCGGGATAAGAAGGCTCAACTAATCGAGTCTCTCACCTTTCCGAAGTGAAACCGCGACTCTATGCTTAAAGGTCGTGATCTGAACGTGGCTTTATCACTCCAGCGCTGTCCTCCAGACAGTCGTCCCTTCACCTGATGAAGGCCGCTTGTGTTGTGGCCGAAACGTCGTGAGAATATTATTGTGTTATTTTATTTTATCAATTTATTATTTTATTCTCATTCTACGTGACTTTACCGAAAAAACCAAAGAACATGAATCCCTGCAGTCACGAAAGCTTTAAATCGAAATTTAACCACCTCTACGGAGAGGGATTCCACACAACCTTAAGACCATTCAACATAATCCGGGATAAGAAGGCTCAACTAATCGAGTCTCTCACCTTTCTGAAGAGATGCCGCGACTCGAAGCTTGAAGGTCGTGATCTGAACATGGCTTTTTCACTCCAGCGCTGTCCTCCAGACAGTCTCATCCCTTCACCTGATGAAGGCCGCTTGTGTTGTGGCCGAAATGTCGTGAGAATATTATTGTGTTATTTTATTTTATCAATTTATTATTTTATTCTCATTCTATGTGACTTTACCGAAAGAACCAAAGAAGATGAATCCTTGCACTCACGCAAGCTTTAAATCGAAATTTAACTGCCTCTACGGAGAGGGATTCCACACAACCTTAAGATCATTCAACAGACTCCGGGATAACAAGGCTCAACTAATCGTGTCTCTCACCTTTCTGAAGTGAAACCGCGACTCTATGCTTAAAGGTCATGATCTGAACGTGGCTTTTTCACTCCAGCGCTGTCCTCCAGACAGTCTCGTCCCTTCACCTGATGAAGGCCGCTTGTGTTGTGGCCGAAACGTCGTGAGAATATTATTGTGTTATTTAATTTTATCAATTTATTATTTTATTCTCATTCTACGTGACTTTACCGAAAGAACTAAAGAAGATGAATCCTTGCAGTCACGAAAGCTTTAAATCGAAATTTAACCGCATATACGGAGAGGGATTCCACGCAACCTTATGATCATTCAACAGACTCCGGGATAAGAAGGCTCAACTAATCGAGTCTCTCACCTTTCTGAAGAGATGCCGCGACTCGAAGCTTGAAGGTCGTGATCTGAACGTGGCTTTTTCACTCCAGCGCTGTCCTCCAGACAGTCTCGTCCCTTCACCTGATGAAGGCCGCTTGTGTTGTGGCCGAAACGTCGTGAGAATATTATTGTGTTATTTTATTTTATCAATTTATTATTTTATTCTCATTCTATGTGACTTTACCGAAAGAACCAAAGAAGATGAATCCTTGCACTCACGCAAGTTTTAAATCGAAATTTCACTGCCTCTACGGAGAGGGATTCCACACAACCTTAAGATCATTCAACAGACTCCGGGATAAGAAGGCTCAACTAATCATGTCTCTCACCTTTCCGAAGTGAAACCGCGAATCTATGCTTAAAGGTCGTGATCTGAACGTGGCTTTTTCACTCCAGCGCTGTCCTCCAGACAGTCTCGTCCCTTCACCTGATGAAGGGCACTTGTGTTGTGGCTGAAACGTCGTGAGAATATTATTGTGTTATTTTATTTTATCAATTTATTATTTTATTCTCATTCTATGTGACTTTACCGAAAGAACCAAAGAAGATGAATCCTTGCACTCACGCAAGCTTTAAATCGAAATTTAACTGCCTCTACGGAGAGGGATTCCACACAACCTTAAGATCATTCAACAGACTCCGGGATAAGAAGGCTCAACTAATCGTGTCTCTCACCTTTCTGAAGTGAAACCGCGACTCTATGCTTAAAGGTCGTGATCTGAACGTGGCTTTTTCACTCCAGCACTGTCCTCCAGACAGTGTCGCCCCTTGACCTGATGAATGCCGCTTGTGTTGTGGCCGAAACGTCGTGAGAATATTATTGTCTTGTTGTATTTTATCAATTTATTATTTTATTCTAATTCTACGTGACTTTACCGAAAGAACCAAAGAAGATGAATCCTTGCAGTCACGAAAGCTTTAAATCGAATTTTAACTGCCTCTACGGAGAGGGATTCCACACAACCTTAAGATCATTCAACAGACTCCGGGATAAGAAGGATGAACTAATCGTGCCTCTCACCTTTCTGAAGAGATGCTGCGACTCTATGCTTAAAGGTCGTGATCTGAACGTGGCTTTTTCACTCCAGCACTGTCCTCCAGATAGTCTCGTCCCTTCTCCTGATGAAGGCCGCTTGTGTTGTGGCCGAAACGTCGTGAGAATATTATTGTCTTGTTTTATTTTTTCAATTTATTATTTTATTCTAATTCTACGTGAATTTACCGAAAGAACCAAAGAAGATGAATCCTTGCAGTCACGAAAGAATTAAATCGAAATTTAACCGCCTCTACGGAGAGGGATTCCACACAACCCTAAGATCATTCAGCAGACTCCGGGATAAGAAGGCACAACTAATCGAGTCTCTCACCTTTCTGAAGAGATGCCGCGACTCTATGCTTAAAGGTCGTGATCTGAACGTGGCTTTTTCACTGCAGCGCTGTCCTCCAGATAGTCTCGTCCCTTCACCTGATGAAGGCCGCTTGTGTTGTGGCCGAAACGTCGTGAGAATATTATTGTGTTATTTTATTTAATCAATTTATTATTTTATTCTCATTCTACGTGACTTTACCGAAAGAACCAAAGAACATGAATCCCTGCAGTCACGCAAGCTTTAAATCGAAATTTAACCGCCTCTACGGAGAGGGATTCCAAACAACCTTAAGATCCTTCAACAGACTCCGGGATAAGAACGCTCAACTAATCGTGCCTCTCACCTTTCTGAAGAGATGCCGCGACTCTAAGCTTAAAGGTCGTGATCTGAACGTGGCTTTTTCATTCCAGCGCTGTCCTCCAGACAGTCTCGTCCCTTCACCTGATGAAGGCCGCTTGTGTTGTGGCCGACACGTCGTGAGAATATTATTGTCTTGTTTTATTTCATCAATTTATTATTTTATTCTAATTCTACGTGACTTTACCGAAAGAACCAAAGAAGATGAATCCTTGCAGTCACGAAAGCTTTAAATCAAATTTTAACTGCCTCTATGGAGAGGGATTCCACACAACCTTAAGATCATTCAACAGACTCCGGGATAAGAAGGCTCAACTAATCGTGTCTCTCACCTTTCTGAAGAGATGCCGCGACTCTATGCTTAAAGGTCGTGATCTGAACGTGGCTTTTTCACTCCAGCACTGTCCTCCAGATAGTCTCGTCCCTTCACCTGATGAAGGCCGCTTGTGTTGTGGCCGAAACGTCGTGAGAATATTATTGTGTTATTTTATTTTATCAATTTATTATTTTATTCTCATTCTACGTGACTTTACCGAAAGAACCAAAGAACATGAATCCCTGCAGTCACGAAAGCTTTAAATCGAAATTTAACCGCCTCTACGGAGAGGGATTCTACACAACCTTAAGGCCATTCAACAGACTCCGGGATAAGAAGGCTCAACTAATCGAGTCTCTCACCTTACTGAAGAGATGCCGCGACTTGAAGCTTGAAGGTCGTGATCTGAACGTGGCTTTTTCACTCCATCGCTGTCCTCCAGACAGCCTCGTCCCTTCACCTGATGAAGGCCGCTTGTGTTGTGGCCGAATCTTCGTGAGAATATTATTGTGTTATTTTATTTTATCAATTTATTATTTTATTCTCATTCTACGTGACTTTACCGAAAGAACCAAAGAAGATGAATCCTTGCAGTCATGAAAGCATTAAATCGAAATTTAACCGCATATACAGAGAGGGATTCCACACAACCTTAAGACCATTCAACAGACTCCGGGATAAGAAGGCTCAACTAATCGAGTCTCTCACCTTTCTGAAGAGATGCCGCGACTCTATGCTTAAAGGTCGTGATCTGAACGTGGCTTTTTCACTGCAGCGCTGTCCTCCAGATAGTCACGTCCCTTCACCTGATGAAGGCCGCTTGTGTTGTGGCCGAAACGTCGTGAGAATATTATTGTGTTATTTTATTTTATCAATTTATTATTTTATTCTCATTCTACGTGACTTTACCGAAAGAACCAAAGAACATGAATCCCTGCAGTCACGCAAGCTTTAAATCGAAATTTAACCGCCTCTACGGAGAGGGATTCCAAACAACCTTAAGGTCCTTCAACAGACTCCGGGATAAGAACGCTCAACTAATCGTGTCTCTCACCTTTCTGAAGAGATGCCGCGACTCTAAGCTTAAAGGTCGTGATCTGAACGTGGCTTTTTCACTCCAGCGCTGTCCTCCAGACAGTCTCGTCCCTTCACCTGATGAAGGCCGCTTGTGTTGTGGCCGAAACGTCGTGAGAATATTATTGTCTTGTTTTATTTTATCAATTTATTATTTTATTCTAATTCTACGTGACTTTACCGAAAGAACCAAAGAAGATGAATCCTTGCAGTCACGAAAGCTTTAAATCGAATTTTAACTGCCTCTACGGAGAGGAATTCCACACAACCTTAAGATCATTCAACAGACTCTCGGATAAGAAGGCTCAACTAATCGTGTCTCTCACCTTTCTGAAGAGATGCCGCGACTCGAAGCTTGAAGGTCGTGATCTGAACGTGGCTTTTTCACTCCAGCGCTGTCCTCCAGACAGTCTCATCCCTTCACCTGATGAAGGCCGCTTGTGTTGTGGCCGAAATGTCGTGAGAATATTATTGTGTTATTTTATTTTATCAATTTATTATTTTATTCTCATTCTACGTGACTTTACCGAAAGAACCAAACAACATGAATCCTTGCAGTCACACAAGCTTTAAATCGAAATTTAACCGCCTCTACGGAGAGGGATTCCACACAACCTTAAGATCATTCAACAGACTCGGGGATAAGAAGGCTCAACTAATTGAGTCTCTCACCTTTCTGAAGAGATGCCGCGACTCTAAGCTTAAAAGTCTTGATCTGAACGTGGCTTTTCACTCCAGCGCTGTCCTCCAGACAGTCTCGTCCCTTCACCTGATCAAGGCCGCTTGTGTCGTGGCTGAAACGTCGTGAGAATATTATTGTGATATTTTATTTTATCAATTTATTATTTTATTCTCATTCTACATGACTTTACCGAAAGAACCAAAGAAGATGAATCCTTGCACTCACGCAAGTTTTAAATCGAAATTTCACTGCCTCTACGGAGAGGGATTCCACACATCCTTAAGATCATTCAACAGACTCCGGGATAAGAAGGCTCAACTAATCATGTCTCTCACCTTTCCGAAGTGAAACCGCGAATCTATGCTTAAAGGTCGTGATCTGAACGTGGCTTTTTCACTCCAGCGCTGTCCTCCAGACAGTCGTCCCTTCACCTGATGAAGGCTGCTTGTGTTGTGGCCGAAACGTCGTGAGAATATTATTGTGTTATTTTATTTTATCAATTTATTATTTTATTCTCATTCTACGTGACTTTACCGAAAGAACCAAAGAACATGAATCCCTGCAGTCACGAAAGCTTTGAATCGAAATTTAACCGCCTCTACGGAGAGGGATTCCACACAACCTTAAGACCATTCAACAGACTCCGGGATAAGAAGGCTCAACTAATCGAGTCTCTCACCTTTCTGAAGAGATGCCGCGACTCGAAGCTTGAAGGTCGTGATCTGAACGTGGCTTTTTCACTCTAGCGCTGTCCTCCAGACAGTCTCGTCCCTTCACCTGATGAAGGGCGCTTGTGTTGTGGCCGAAACGTCGTGAGAATATTATTGTGTTATTTTATTTTATCAATTTATTATTTTATTCTCATTCTATGTGACTTTACCGAAAGAACCAAAGAAGATGAATCCTTGCACTCACGCAAGCTTTAAATCGAAATTTAACTGCCTCTACGGAGAGGGATTCCACACAACCTTAAGATCATTCAACAGACTCCGGGATAAGAAGGCTCAACTAATCGTGTCTCTCACCTTTCTGAAGTGAAACCGCGACTCTATGCTTAAAGGTCGTGATCTGAACGTGGCTTTTTCACTCCAGCGCTGTCCTCCAGACAGTGTCGCCCCTTGACCTGATGAAGGCCGCTTGTGTTGTGGCCGAAATGTCGTGAGAATATTATTGTGTTATTTTATTTTATCAATTTATTATTTTATTCTCATTCTACGTGACTTTACCGAAAGAACCAAACAACATGAATCCTTGCAGTCACGCAAGCTTTAAATCGAAATTTAACCGCCTCTACGGAGAGGGATTCCACACAACCTTAAGATCATTCAACAGACTCCGGGATAAGAAGGCTCAACTAATTGAGTCTCTCACCTTTCTGAAGAGATGCCGCGACTCTAAGCTTAAAAGTCTTGATCTGAACGTGGCTTTTTCACTCCAGCGCTGTCCTCCAGACAGTCTCGTCCCTTCACCTGATCAAGGCCGCTTGTGTCGTGGCTGAAACGTCGTGAGAATATTATTGTGATATTTTATTTTATCAATTTATTATTTTATTCTCATTCTACATGACTTTACCGAAAGAACCATAGAAGATGAATCCTTGCAGTCACGAAAGCTTTAAATCGAAATTTAACCGCCTCTACGGAGAGGGATTCCACACAACCTTAAGATCATTCAACAGACTCCGGGATAAGAAGGCTCAACGAATCGAGTCTCTCACCTTTCTGAAGAGATTCCGCGACTCTATGCTTAAAGGTCGTGATCTGAACGTGGCTTTTTCACTCCAGCGCTGTCCTCCAGACAGTCTCGTCCCTTGACCTGATGAAGGCCGCTTGTGTTGTGGCCGAAATGTCGTGAGAATATTATTGTGTTATTTTATTTTATCAATTTATTATTTTATTCTCATTCTACGTGACTTTACCGAAAGAACCAAACAACATGAATCCTTGCAGTCACGCAAGCTTTAAATCGAAATTTAACCGCCTCTACGGAGAGGGATTCCACACAACCTTAAGATCATTCAACAGACTCCGGGATAAGAAGGCTCAACTAATTGAGTCTCTCACCTTTCTGAAGAGATGCCGCGACTCTAAGCTTAAAGGTCGTGATCTGAACGTGGCTTTTTCATTCCAGCGCTGTCCTCCAGACAGTCTCGTCCCTTCACCTGATGAAGGCCGCTTGTGTTGTGGCCGACACGTCGTGAGAATATTATTGTCTTGTTTTATTTTATCAATTTATTATTTTATTCTAATTCTACGTGACTTTACCGAAAGAACCAAAGAAGATGAATCCTTGCAGTCACGAAAGCTTTAAATCAAATTTTAACTGCCTCTATGGAGAGGGATTCCACACAACCTTAAGATCATTCAACAGACTCCGGGATAAGAAGGCTCAACTAATCGTGTCTCTCACCTTTCTGAAGAGATGCCGCGACTCTATGCTTAAAGGTCGTGATCTGAACGTGGCTTTTTCACTCCAGCACTGTCCTCCAGATAGTCTCGTCCCTTCACCTGATGAAGGCCGCTTGTGTTGTGGCCGAAACGTCGTGAGAATATTATTGTGTTATTTTATTTTATCAATTTATTATTTTATTCTCATTCTACGTGACTTTACCGAAAGAACCAAAGAACATGAATCCCTGCAGTCACGAAAGCTTTAAATCGAAATTTAACCGCCTCTACGGAGAGGGATTCTACACAACCTTAAGGCCATTCAACAGACTCCGGGATAAGAAGGCTCAACTAATCGAGTCTCTCACCTTACTGAAGAGATGCCGCGACTTGAAGCTTGAAGGTCGTGATCTGAACGTGGCTTTTTCACTCCATCGCTGTCCTCCAGACAGCCTCGTCCCTTCACCTGATGAAGGCCGCTTGTGTTGTGGCCGAATCTTCGTGAGAATATTATTGTGTTATTTTATTTTATCAATTTATTATTTTATTCTCATTCTACGTGACTTTACCGAAAGAACCAAAGAAGATGAATCCTTGCAGTCATGAAAGCATTAAATCGAAATTTAACCGCATATACAGAGAGGGATTCCACACAACCTTAAGACCATTCAACAGACTCCGGGATAAGAAGGCTCAACTAATCGAGTCTCTCACCTTTCTGAAGAGATGCCGCGACTCTATGCTTAAAGGTCGTGATCTGAACGTGGCTTTTTCACTGCAGCGCTGTCCTCCAGATAGTCACGTCCCTTCACCTGATGAAGGCCGCTTGTGTTGTGGCCGAAACGTCGTGAGAATATTATTGTGTTATTTTATTTTATCAATTTATTATTTTATTCTCATTCTACGTGACTTTACCGAAAGAACCAAAGAACATGAATCCCTGCAGTCACGCAAGCTTTAAATCGAAATTTAACCGCCTCTACGGAGAGGGATTCCAAACAACCTTAAGGTCCTTCAACAGACTCCGGGATAAGAACGCTCAACTAATCGTGTCTCTCACCTTTCTGAAGAGATGCCGCGACTCTAAGCTTAAAGGTCGTGATCTGAACGTGGCTTTTTCACTCCAGCGCTGTCCTCCAGACAGTCTCGTCCCTTCACCTGATGAAGGCCGCTTGTGTTGTGGCCGAAACGTCGTGAGAATATTATTGTCTTGTTTTATTTTATCAATTTATTATTTTATTCTAATTCTACGTGACTTTACCGAAAGAACCAAAGAAGATGAATCCTTGCAGTCACGAAAGCTTTAAATCGAATTTTAACTGCCTCTACGGAGAGGAATTCCACACAACCTTAAGATCATTCAACAGACTCTCGGATAAGAAGGCTCAACTAATCGTGTCTCTCACCTTTCTGAAGAGATGCCGCGACTCGAAGCTTGAAGGTCGTGATCTGAACGTGGCTTTTTCACTCCAGCGCTGTCCTCCAGACAGTCTCATCCCTTCACCTGATGAAGGCCGCTTGTGTTGTGGCCGAAATGTCGTGAGAATATTATTGTGTTATTTTATTTTATCAATTTATTATTTTATTCTCATTCTACGTGACTTTACCGAAAGAACCAAACAACATGAATCCTTGCAGTCACACAAGCTTTAAATCGAAATTTAACCGCCTCTACGGAGAGGGATTCCACACAACCTTAAGATCATTCAACAGACTCGGGGATAAGAAGGCTCAACTAATTGAGTCTCTCACCTTTCTGAAGAGATGCCGCGACTCTAAGCTTAAAAGTCTTGATCTGAACGTGGCTTTTCACTCCAGCGCTGTCCTCCAGACAGTCTCGTCCCTTCACCTGATCAAGGCCGCTTGTGTCGTGGCTGAAACGTCGTGAGAATATTATTGTGATATTTTATTTTATCAATTTATTATTTTATTCTCATTCTACATGACTTTACCGAAAGAACCAAAGAAGATGAATCCTTGCACTCACGCAAGTTTTAAATCGAAATTTCACTGCCTCTACGGAGAGGGATTCCACACATCCTTAAGATCATTCAACAGACTCCGGGATAAGAAGGCTCAACTAATCATGTCTCTCACCTTTCCGAAGTGAAACCGCGAATCTATGCTTAAAGGTCGTGATCTGAACGTGGCTTTTTCACTCCAGCGCTGTCCTCCAGACAGTCGTCCCTTCACCTGATGAAGGCTGCTTGTGTTGTGGCCGAAACGTCGTGAGAATATTATTGTGTTATTTTATTTTATCAATTTATTATTTTATTCTCATTCTACGTGACTTTACCGAAAGAACCAAAGAACATGAATCCCTGCAGTCACGAAAGCTTTGAATCGAAATTTAACCGCCTCTACGGAGAGGGATTCCACACAACCTTAAGACCATTCAACAGACTCCGGGATAAGAAGGCTCAACTAATCGAGTCTCTCACCTTTCTGAAGAGATGCCGCGACTCGAAGCTTGAAGGTCGTGATCTGAACGTGGCTTTTTCACTCTAGCGCTGTCCTCCAGACAGTCTCGTCCCTTCACCTGATGAAGGGCGCTTGTGTTGTGGCCGAAACGTCGTGAGAATATTATTGTGTTATTTTATTTTATCAATTTATTATTTTATTCTCATTCTATGTGACTTTACCGAAAGAACCAAAGAAGATGAATCCTTGCACTCACGCAAGCTTTAAATCGAAATTTAACTGCCTCTACGGAGAGGGATTCCACACAACCTTAAGATCATTCAACAGACTCCGGGATAAGAAGGCTCAACTAATCGTGTCTCTCACCTTTCTGAAGTGAAACCGCGACTCTATGCTTAAAGGTCGTGATCTGAACGTGGCTTTTTCACTCCAGCGCTGTCCTCCAGACAGTGTCGCCCCTTGACCTGATGAAGGCCGCTTGTGTTGTGGCCGAAATGTCGTGAGAATATTATTGTGTTATTTTATTTTATCAATTTATTATTTTATTCTCATTCTACGTGACTTTACCGAAAGAACCAAACAACATGAATCCTTGCAGTCACGCAAGCTTTAAATCGAAATTTAACCGCCTCTACGGAGAGGGATTCCACACAACCTTAAGATCATTCAACAGACTCCGGGATAAGAAGGCTCAACTAATTGAGTCTCTCACCTTTCTGAAGAGATGCCGCGACTCTAAGCTTAAAAGTCTTGATCTGAACGTGGCTTTTTCACTCCAGCGCTGTCCTCCAGACAGTCTCGTCCCTTCACCTGATCAAGGCCGCTTGTGTCGTGGCTGAAACGTCGTGAGAATATTATTGTGATATTTTATTTTATCAATTTATTATTTTATTCTCATTCTACATGACTTTACCGAAAGAACCATAGAAGATGAATCCTTGCAGTCACGAAAGCTTTAAATCGAAATTTAACCGCCTCTACGGAGAGGGATTCCACACAACCTTAAGATCATTCAACAGACTCCGGGATAAGAAGGCTCAACGAATCGAGTCTCTCACCTTTCTGAAGAGATTCCGCGACTCTATGCTTAAAGGTCGTGATCTGAACGTGGCTTTTTCACTCCAGCGCTGTCCTCCAGACAGTCTCGTCCCTTGACCTGATGAAGGCCGCTTGTGTTGTGGCCGAAATGTCGTGAGAATATTTTTGTGTTATTTTATTTTATCAATTTATTATTTTATTCTCATTCTACGTGACTTTACCGAAAGAACCAAACAACATGAATCCTTGCAGTCACGCAAGCTTTAAATCGAAATTTAACCGCCTCTACGGAGAGGGATTCCACACAACCTTAAGATCATTCAACAGACTCCGGGATAAGAAGGCTCAACTAATTGAGTCTCTCACCTTTCTGAAGAGATGCCGCGACTCTAAGCTTAAAAGTCTTGATCTGAACGTGGCTTTTTCACTCCAGCGCTGTCCTCCAGACAGTCTCGTCCCTTCACCTGATCAAGGCCGCTTGTGTCGTGGCTGAAACGTCGTGAGAATATTATTGTGATATTTTATTTTATCAATTTATTATTTTATTCTCATTCTACATGACTTTACCGAAAGAACCATAGAAGATGAATCCTTGCAGTCACGAAAGCTTTAAATCGAAATTTAACCGCCTCTACGGAGAGGGATTCCACACAACCTTAAGATCATTCAACAGACTCCGGGATAAGAAGGCTCAACGAATCGAGTCTCTCACCTTTCTGAAGAGATTCCGCGACTCTAAGCTTAAAGGTCGTGATCTGAACGTGGCTTTTTCACTCCAGCGCTGTCCTCCAGACAGTCTCGTCCCTTCACCTCATGAAGGCCGCTTGTGTTGTGGCCGAAACGTCGTGAGAATATTATTGCGTTATTTCATTTTATCAATTTATTATTTTATTCTCATTCTACGTGACTTTTAGCGAAATAACCAAACAAGATGAATCCTTGCAGTCACACAAGCTTTAAATCGAAATTTAACGCCTCTACGGAGAGGGATTCCACACAACCTTAAGATCATTCAACAGACTCCAGGATAAGAAGGCTCAACTAATCGAGTCTCTCACCTTTCTGAAGAGATGCCGCGACTCTAAGCTTAAAAGTCCTGATCTGAACATGGCTTTTTCACTCCAGCGCTGTCCTCCAGACAGTCTCGTCCCTTCACCTGATGAAGGCCGCTTGTGTCGTGGCTGAAACGTCGTGAGAATATTATTGTGTTATTTTATTGTATCAATTTATTATTTTATTCTCATTCTACGTGACTTTACCGAAAGAACCAAAGAAGATGAATCCTTGCAGTCACGAAAGCTTTAAATCGAAATTTAACCGCCTCTATGGAGCGGGATTCCACACAACCTTAAGATCATTCAACAGACTCCGGGATAAGAAGGCTCAACTAATTGAGTCTCTCACCTTTCTGAGTAGATGCCGCAACTCTAAGCTTAAAGGTCGTGATCTGAATGTGGCTTTTTCACTCTAGCGCTGTCCTCCAGACAGTCTCGTCCCTTCACCTGATGAAGGCCGCTTGTGTTGTGGCTGAAATGTCGTGAGAATATTATTGTGTTATTTTATTTTATCAATTTATTATTTTATTCTCATTCTACGTGACTTTACCGAAATAACTAAAGGAGGTGAATCCTTGCAGTCACGAAAGCTTTAAATCAAAATTTAACCGCCTCTATGGAGCGGGATTCCACACAACCTTAAGATCATTCAACAGACTCCGGGATAAGAAGGCTCAACTAATTGAGTCTCTCACCTTTCTGAAGAGATGCCGCAACTCTAAGCTTAAAGGTCGTGATCTGAACGTGGCTTTTTGACTCCAGCGCTGTCCTCCAGACAGTCTCGTCCCTTCACCTAATGAAGGCCGCTTGTGTTGTGGCCGAAACGTCGTGAGAATATTATTGTGTTATTTTATTTTATCAATTTATTATTTTATTCTCATTCTACGTGACTTTACGGAAATAACTAAAGGAGGTGAATCCTTGCAGTCACGAAAGCTTTAAATCAAAATTTAACCGCCTCTATGGAGCGGGATTCCACACAACCTTAAGATCATTCAACAGACTCCGGGATAAGAAGGCTCAACTAATTGAGTCTCTCACCTTTCTGAAGAGATGCCGCAACTCTAAGCTTAAAGGTCGTGATCTGAACGTGGCTTTTTGACTCCAGCGCTGTCCTCCAGACAGTCTCGTCCCTTCACCTGATGAAGGCTGCTTGTGTTGTGGCCGAAACGTCGTGAGAATATTATTGTGTTATTTAATTTTATCAATTTATTATTTTATTCTAATTCTAGATGACTTTACCGAAAGAACCAAAGAAGATGAATCCTTGCAGTCACGAAAGCTTCTTATCGAAATTTAACCGCCTCTACGGAGAGGGATTCCACACAACCTTAAGATCATTCAACAGACTCCGGGATAAGAAGGCTCAACTAATCGAGTCTCTCACCTTTCTGAAGAGATGCCGCGACTCTAAGCTTAAAGGTCGTGATCTGAACGTGGCTTTTTCACTCCAGCGCTGTCCTCCAGACAGTCTCGTCCCTTCACCTGATGAAGGCCTCTTGTGTTGTGGCGGAAACGTCGTGAGAATATTATTGTGTTATTTCATTTGATCAATTTATTATTTTATTCTCATTCTACGTGACTTTACCGAAAGAACCAAAGAAGATGAATCCTTGCAGTCACGCAAGCGTTAAATCGAAATTTAACCGCCTCTACGGAGAGGGATTCCAAACAACCTTAAGATCATTCAACAGACTCCGGGATAAGAAGGCTCAACTAATTGAGTCTCTCACCTTTCTGAAGAGATGCCGCAACTCTAAGCTTAAAGGTCGTGATCTGAATGTGGCTTTTTCACTCCAGCGCTGTCCTCCAGACAGTCTCGTCCCTTCACCTGATGAAGGCCGCTTGTGTTGTGGCCGAAACGTCGTGAGAATATTATTGTGTTATTTCATTTTATCAATTTATTATTTTATTCTCATTCTACGTGACTTTACCGAAAGAACCAAACAAGATGAATCTTTGCAGTCACGAAAGCTTTAAATCGAAATTTAACCGCCTCTATGGAGAGGGATTCCACACAACCTTAAGATCATTCAACAGACTCCGGGATAAGAAGGCTCAACTAATCGAGTCTCTCACCTTTCTGAAGAGATGCCGCGACTCTAAGCTTAAAGGTCGTGATCTGAACGTGGCTTTTTCACTCCAGCGCTTTCCTCCAGACAGTCTCTTCCCTTCACCTGATGAAGGCCGCTTGTGTTGTGGCCGAAACGTCGTGAGAATATTATTGTGTTATTTCATTTTATCAATTTATTATTTTATTCTCATTCTACATGACTTTACCGAAATAACCAAACAAGATGAATCCTTGCAGTCACGAAAGCTTTAAATCGAAATTTAACCGCCTCTACGGAGAGGGATTCCACACAACCTTAAGATCATTCAACAGACTCCGGGATAAGAAGGCTCAACTAATCGAGTCTCTCACCTTTCTGAAGAGATGCCGCGACTCTAAGCTTAAAGGTCGTGATCTGAACGTGGCTTTTTCACTCCAGCGCTGTCCTCTAGACAGTCTCGTCCCTTCACCTGATGAAGGCCGCTTGTGTTGTGGCCGAAACGTCGTGAGAATATTATTGTGTTATTTCATTTTATCAATTTATTATTTTATTCTCATTCTACATGACTTTACCGAAATAACCAAACAAGATGAATCCTTGCAGTCATGCAAGCTTTAATTCGAAATTTAACCGCCTCTACGGAAAGGGATTCCACACAACCTTAAGTTCATTCAACAGACTCCGGGATAAGAAGGCTCAACTAATTGAGTCTCTCACCTTTCTGAAGAGATGCCGCAACTCTAAGCTTAAAGGTCGTGATCTGAACGTGGCTTTTTGACTCCAGCGCTGTCCTCCAGACAGTCTCATCCCTTCACCTGATGAAAGCCGCTTGTGTTGCGGCCGAAACGTCGTGAGAATATTATTGTGTTATTTCATTTTATCAATTTATTTTTTTATTCTCATTCTATGTGACTTTACCGAAAGAACCAAAGAAGATGAATCCTTGCAGTTACGGAAGCTTTAAATCGAAGGTGTAATTGTATGAAGTTATGCAAGTGTGGGTAATTATTCGATTTAGGCTTGGCTTCGTTGTCTAAAGATGTATTATGAATCGTGATAATACAATGTTTCCTGCTTTAACTTTTACTGATTGTGTTTTAGTATTTTCATGTCAGGTCTCAAATTCAGATCCTACCACAGGAAACAGTTCTTACAATTAAGTTTATTACTCATTAACTTAGGAAGGCACCACTCAGACTCTTCTTTGTTAAGCAACTTGAAAATGTTAAACAAACATAACACTGTAATATTCGAACTTTCATGCTAGGAATGCCAACACAGTACTCCTGGAGATGTTATCCTCATTGATCCGTACATTTAATCCTCAATGGTTACCTTTGTTAAGCGGTTTAAAATAATCGGCTAATTCCTCAGAGTAAAGCGAGCATACACGGCGATAGGCAAAAAGTCCTTAAAAATTAATGTGACAATATTCATACGAACAGTAATAAAGAAACATGTGCTTAAGGCAAAAGTATATTTCAATGAATTCATTGGTAAGATTATGCAATTCACGAAATGCCCTGGAACAATAGTGTGCAGCAGTGTCTGTTTGCCTAATATATGCTTATCAATTGGCTAATGGGCTTGAATTGATTCGTGGGCAAGATTCTGTCGTCAAAATAAAGAAATCTCAAAATAATAGGATTCCTGTGAGTGTGTAGATTCGTAAAATAGATGTTTATAAATGTTAGTTTCCTCAATACATTCATTGGTACAGTTATGCATTTAACGAAACGAATGACTAAAATACTTCTAAACGACCGTATTCATGCAGCTCAATGGAACGAACAATGTTTTTCACGATCAGCTATTAGTTAACGCACCACATTGGAATGGCCCTTTTCGAACACAAGGAGAACTTTGGCGTAATCTTACTAGTCCCGATATGTTCGTTATGTGTGTGTGGGTTTATTTTCTTCTTAACCAGACGTCAAGGCGCCTTGGCGTCTGGTTGTACCGAAAATGCCTTGGTTCCCTGCTGGGCAATGAGTCGAGTTTGTGGGCGTGTCATACACATGGCGCTCTCTCTCTTGTCGGCAACTGCAGGCCTCTCTGCTGCTGGATGACCACTGAGTCAGCATGATGCTCGTCCCTGCCGGTGGCGATTGCACTCGAAGCTCGTCCGCTGTTTGCCAGCTCCGACACAATTCCTCTCAATGTGAGTATATTTTAAATCGTAAAATATTATGTGCATTCATTATCGTTTTATTATTACAAAAATGTAAAACACATATGTCTTAAAAGTGGTGACAAAGACGAGGAGTGGAGGTGTCTAGTTTTGCAGAGGTTTGCGGTTCAATTTCAGTGGCCACCCCAGTTAATACCGCGGATGTAAAAGTCATCTGAGCAATATAGATTTTGTGGAGAAGCGACTTTTCCACCAATGAAAAGCTCAACGAAGTGTCTTATTACGTGGAAATGTATATAAGCCAAATACTCTAAACGCGTGATGTTGATGTGGAGGGAAAAAACGGAAGACCCGGAGAAAAATCCATGCGACCACGGAGACAAACGTGGAAACTCCAAATATACAGGTGTCATGGTCGGGATCGAACCCAAATCCATCTGCATACAAGGCGAGGGAGCAACATTTCACAACTGCGGCGCCAATTAAGAGTGGACCTTGTGTATGTATACTCTTTGGTTCTTTCGGTAAAGTCAATTAGGTAGAAAAAGAAAACAAAATAAAAAGTAATTTCTCACGACGTTTCGATCGCGACACAAGCAGTCGTCCTCAGTCAGAAAAAATAATCCAGCAGTGGAACTGCTGCACCAGCGAGAGAGCTGTTACAACAAATGGTTATATATGTCGCGATGGGCAAGCAAGCTGGGTCTGAGATGGAAATTCCATCTCATCCACGGACGCAAGCAAGTCAGTTGTGTTAATGGGGGAGATTTATTCTGCCTGAGGATGACCGTTTGTGTTGCGATCGATATGTCGTGATATATTATTTTTTATTTTGTTTCATTTTTCTACCAACGTGACTTTACCGAAAGAACCAAAGAGTATGGTTTCCTGTAGTCACGAAAGCTTCAAATCAAGATTGTGTTCACATGTTGAACTTCTTAGCCAACCATACTAATCGGAGGTGTAGGCCAACATGATGGTCCAAGTTTTAGCACATTTCAGAAATCTTCCAAAATGACCTCATCAGCAGTGAGTGTTTGGACAGCGATTGGCATGAATTGCTATGAAATTGGGATTTTATTCCAGTGAATAATTTTCCCACTGCAAAAAATATTTCAGTACGATTAATTTACTTAATATGAAACAACTTTTCATGAATAATGATATAATAAAAGAAGGTACATATAGTAATACAAAATACATTTGCAATTGTTAATGTTGAAGGTTTAGGCTCCTACATAGCCCACAACATTTACAATTAATGACACATTGTAATTTGGTAATGTTGGATGATAAAGGTTGACAATGATATTGAATGGTGAAACGTTTAAATTAAACTATTGCGTTTGCTATGGAACACCTTCTAAGCTATTCGCTATTTTTCAGAAGCAACCTGGTGACTAATGATAGCTCAACGTAGAAGCTTATCACGTTGAAATTTATAGCAGCCAAATAATCTAAACGCATATTTGTAAATCTGTAAGGGTAACGTTAACAGCAAGAGAAGGTAGTTTCAATGGTAATGGAGCAGCCTTAATCGATAGTGGTGGCGAGTTTAACGATGCATTTATATTCAAGAGATCTAACCCAAAAACCTATATTATGGAAAACATTGGTCACGAAAGCCGACATGTTAAACGGAATAAAAGCAAACATTTGAATCCAGTGTAAAATAAGTGTGCCCATTGTTTTAATGATTATCAAATAAAATTTGCAATGCAGAGGTTTCGTTGATCAAATCTAGTGTACATTAGTTTTAATGTTTTTTTTCACCCCAAACGAAATAATTACTTTTGATTTAAAGCTTTCGTGACTGCAGTAATTCATATTCTTAGCTCTTTCGGTAAAGTCACGTTGAAGGGAAACAATAAAATAATAATATATATATAAAACAATAAACATTCTCACGACGTTTCGACCATAACACAAACGGTCGTCATCAGGTGTGTCGGTTTGCATTAATTTATTTATTTTTTGGACGGTGTATTTTTTTTATTATAAAAAAACGTCAGCACCACGCACAGCGATTTGGCAGTTTATTTAGAATGACTAGTCCCTCTATTTTCTGAAAAGAGGAGGGGGGAGACGAAATATTAATGTATGCTGTCTGAAAGCCACTGTAACCGTGAACAATCAATTAAGACCTGAAATGGTTAATCAAATCTTTCCAATGATTGCTAAGCCAGAATCCATCTTCTCGGTTGAAATTGTCTCTGTGCTTGTATATGTGGATAGCCTCATGAACGAATCTCTCATGGTAGCCAGATGGCATCCAAAGAACCTCTGTCTTGGAAATTCAATGTCATGTGAGCCTACTGAAATATAACAATGATCTGCCACGGCCGAGGTGTTGGTCCTACCGTGCTTAAGGTCTGTTTTGTGTTCACGAATGCGGTCTGAGACATGGCGTTTGGTTTTTCCAATGTAACTACTACCACAGAGCAACTTAGTTTGTAGTCACCGGGGTACTTTATGTCCGGAATCACATCTTTTACAGACGGAACCAGATCACGGATTTCAACACATTACATACAATCCTCTGAAAGACTCGACACCCAACAATGGCAGAGCCAGGATCTTCAGGTAGGGGGGCAACCCCTCCATCAATGAAAAATGATAAAGGAGTTCTTAGTAAGTAAGGACTTGTTCCTTGATTGTTTTTCGACGCTTGTGTGGCGATGGCGCAGCCATCGATCGAGGGTCAAAATCGAACCGTGGTTGATCGGCATCGCGCTCGCTGAAGGTGAATGCCTTCAGGGAAGTCGTGTACTGTATACGCAACTGTGCACAATTCTGTGGGTCACTTATAACTGCTTTGCCGTTACTTAGTGCGAATTATGGACTCGGACTATTGTCCTATCATCTCATCGGGTCCCTGGCACACAATAATATGCTACACAGTGGCAGTGGAGGTCGCAAAATGCCGATTTATTACTAATAAACCCCAATGATCCGATGTACATGAGGGATTTCGATCAGATCTGTGGGGGGGGGGGGGGGCACGTGAAACCCCCCCCCCCTCCCACTGGCTCTTCCAGTGACACCCAAGGTTGATTTCGTGGACCATACCCAGAGCTTGCCGTTGCAAGACTGATTTTGGTAGTTTGGCTTCTCTTTTTTATCCAAAATGTTTCGCCTCTGTCTCGTCTTCTCAGAAAGGACCAGAATGCCTTTGATTTCGCTCCTCAGCCTGTGATTGGTCAGTTTCCTCTTACGACAGAAAAACTTTCCTTTTGATTGTGACCGTTTGTCTTGTAAACATGTATGTCTGTCTGTTCTAATTTATTGAAGTACTTTCCTAAGTGACATCAAGGCCTGCCTCCCTCTCCCCTTCCTTCAGTCATCCCATGGCCTGTGGTGGACACAGATGCTCTCAATTGTCCCTCAGTGTAGTTATTCCAGTTTAACAATTTATTGCAGTAATTAACCGGGACCACAGCTCGTGGCAAGGTCCACGTGTAGGAGACTCGTTTAGCGGAGAACATAGAATGTTGATGAAGTTTTCTTCAGGATAAACAACAACGCTGGTCCCTCTGGGGATATGACTTATATTCTATGCACCATGGCTGGCTCCGCCCTTGGCCACGACCAGCTTCCAGAATCCTCGGGAAGGATCTGGATGTTCAGCACGTGACCACCCCTCGCCCTCACTTGGACGCCTTTATAGACATAACTGGTCACGTGTAATCTCGGTTCAACTAGAGTGCCATGGCCTTTAGTTACCTCATTCCTACAGCCGGCACTCCCACACCCTGTACTGTAGGGCTGGTACTGCACGCCAAACGTGGTGCTATCTAGCGCTATCAATCAGCACTCACCCGGCCCCTCTAGGGCCAGTACAACACCCACACCAATGTGGTGTCCGTGATGTCGTTACACCGCACCTCTAAATGGTCAGCACTGCACAGTGGCATCCCGCAATGTCACTACATAACCCCCCCCCCTCCCCTACGTAGCACTCAGCCATTCCCCCTCAACAAAAGAAGCAAACCCCTTAGTGTGTCTCAACAAATAAATTCCATAACCCTTTCTATGTAATATGTACACTATATACAGAATAAACAGTAACTAACGGGCAAAGGGGATGGAAGAACAGAACAACAATAGGCAAAAACAAAGGAAGAGAAAGAAGGGAATATAGAGAAAAAAACAAAACGCAGTAACACGCCAAACCTCGAGACCCCTCTACAGCACCAGCATCTACCACCCTCAACATGTAACAACACCTGCAAGCACAATAAAGGCCAGGCCTGCCGAGTGTGACAACCAACTGATGGTGTGGGAGCGTGTTTGTATGGGGATCAGGAAAACTGAGAGGCTTTGATCGAGTCCTTGTGGCCAGGCGGCGAGGGGAGGTGGGCTTTCTCTGCCTGGGGGTCCCTGGGGGAATTTGAAAATGTCCCATCGAAGTCAGAGTCCTGTGCAAGCGCTCTACCATTCCATCCGTTTGTGGAAGGTGTGGTGATGTGCGTACTTTCTTTGTTCCCAATAATTCACACACCTCCCGCAGCAATTTCGAAGAAAAAGTCTTACCCTGATCAGTCAGAAGATGCTCAGGGGCCCCCTTGTACATCACATAGACATCGAGGAATGCCTCGGTTATGGCTGCCACTGACTGGTTTGGAAGCGGCCAGGCCATTGGCCAGTGTGAAAAAAATTCGACGCCCACTAGTAAATAATTATTACGACGAGGGAAATGGACCAAGGATATCAAGAGCGACCAGCTCCTTTATGCGGGAGACCTGAATGGTTTGCAACCGTGGACAACAGGGTTTAGACGGGGGTTTCCGCCGCGTGCACTGCGCACACCCCTTCAATAAATAAGCGACATTTTCCACCATGCAAGGCTAGAAGAAGTCGAGTTTAAGTGTGGCTAGTGTCTTATGCACACCAAGGTGCAACAGTGGCTCGTGCACCGCCCAGATGACTTTACCCCGTAAGGCAGTAGGCATGACAATGTTGTAACGGCGCAACCCTTCATCCCAATGCATGAGCAATCTGCCTTTGAGGATGACAGAGGCTACACTTCGTCGATCCCCACCCCCATCCGCCTCCTTGACACGGCATCGTACCTTGAACAGGGAAGCGCCCTCAAGCTGGAGGCGCCCCCACTCAGCATGGTCCAAGCCAATGACAGCGTCATGCGCCACATGACTCTCTGCTTCCTCAGAGGTTTCAACCTCGGCCGATGCCACAAGTGGAGGTGGCGAGTCCTTGGTAGGCGTCTTACAGTGCCCCGAGCCCGAGAAAAACGTGCACCCATCGTTCGTGTGTCGGGTACCTTTGCGATCAAAAACAGTAAAGGAATAGTCCTGGAGGACTGTCAACCAATGTGAAAGTTGGCCAGACGGCTGCTCAATACGCAGTGCATACTGTAGCGCTGCATGGTCAGAGTGCACCTCAAAGCGTCTGACATAAAGATAGGGACAATACTGTTGCACAAAAAAAACAATAGACAAAAGTTCCCCGGAGTGTGGCAGAGTACCGTTGTTTGGCCGGAGACAGCACTCTGCTGACATACAGTGACGGAAAAAAGTATTTGACCGCTGCTGATTTTGTACGTTTGCCCACTGACAAAGAAATGATCAGTCTATAATTTTAATGGTAGGTTTATTTGAACAGTGAGAGACAGAATAACAACGTCAAAATCCAGAAAAACGCATGTCAAAAATGTTATAAATTGATTTGCATTTTAATGAGGGAAATTAGTATTTGACCCCTCTGCAAAACATGACTTAGTACTTGGTGGCAAAACCCTTGTTGGCAATCACAGAGGCCAGACGTTTCTTGTAGTTGGCCACCAGGTTTGCATACATCTCAGGAGGGATTTTGTCCCACTCCTCTTTGCAGATCATCTCCAAGTCATTAAGGTTTCGAGGTTGACGTTTGGCAACTCGAACATTCAGCTCCCTTCACAGATTTGGTCTGGAGACTGGCTAGGCCACTCCAGGACCTTAATGTGCTTCTTCTTGAGCCACTCCTGTGTTGCCTTGGCCGTGTGTCTTGGGTCATTGTCATGCTGGAATACCCATCCACGATCCTCTTTCAATGCCCTGGCTGAGGGACGGAGGTTCTCACCCAAGATTTGACGGTACATGGACCCGTCCATCGTCCCTTTATTGCTGTGAAGTTGTCCTGTCCCCTTAGCAGAAAAACAGCCCCATAGCATAATGTTTCCACCTCCATGTTTGACGATGGGGATGGTGTTCTTGGGGTCATAGGCAGCATTCCTCCTCCTCCAAACATGGCGAGTTGAATTGATGCCAAAGAGCTCCATTTTGGTCTCATCTGACCACAACACTTTCACCTAGTTGTCCTCTGAATCATTCAGAAGTTCATTGGCAAACTTCGGACGGGCATGTATATGTGCTTTCTTGAGCAGGGGGACCTTACGGGTGCTGCAGGATTTCAGTCCTTCACGGCGTAGTGTGTTACCAATTGTTTTCTTGGTGACTATGGTCCCAGCTGCCTTGAGATCATTGATAAGATCCTCCCGTGTAGTTCTGGGCTGATTCCTCACCGTTCTCATGATCATTGCAACTCCACGAGGTGAGATCTTGCATGGAGCCTCAGGCCGAGGGAGATTAACAGTTCTTTTGTGTTTCTTACATTTGCGAATAATCGCACCAACTGTTGTCAACTTTTCACCAAGCTGCTTGGCAATGGTCTTGTAGCCCATTCCAGCCTTGTGTAGGTCTATAATCTTGCCACTGACATCCTTGGAGAGCTCTTTGATCTTGGCCATGGTGGACAGTTTGGAATCTGATTGATTTATTGCTTCTGTGGACAGGTATCTTTTATACAGGTAACAAGCTCAGATTAGGAGCACTCCCTTTAAGATTGTGCTCCTAATCTTAGCTCGTTACCTGTATTAAGACACCTGGGAGCCAGAAATATTTCTGATTGAGAGGGGGTCAAATACTTATTCCCTCATTAAAATGCAAATCAATTTATAACATTTTTGATATGCGTTTTTCTGGGTTTTTGTTGTTGTTATTCTGTCTCTCACTGTTCAAATAACCCTACCATTAAAATTATAAACTGATCATTTCTTTGTCAGTGGGCAAACGTACAAAATCAGCAGGCGATCAAATTATTTTTTCCCTCACTGTATGTGACAACACTCTCGACGCCATTAACGACTTGAGACAGAACAGCGTCAATTCTAGTGTTGCTAGCATCTGTATCAAGGACGGACGGCAAGGAAAAGTCGGGGTATCGGATGGGAGGTGCGTTCACCAAGCCATCCCAGATTGCAACAAATGTGGCCTCCTCCTCCTACCTCCAATGGAACTTCTGATCCTTTGCCGTCAAGGAGTGGAGAGGTTTGGCGAATGTGGTGAAACCGGGGACAAAACGGCGGTAATAAGACACAAGAACGCACACACGCGGTTTTGTCTGAGTCCATCGCTATCCCTGATTTACTGACTATGTGGCCAAAATACTAAACAGATTTTTGGAGCAGGTGACACTTCCGTGGTTTAAATTTGAGGTTCGCTGCACACATTTTAAGAAAGACAGCACGTAACCGTTCCAGATGTTCTTGGAACGTAACGCAAAAAACGAAAACATCATCGATATATATCAGGCACGAGTCCCACTGCAGGCCAGCTAGAACCATTTCCATCAATCGCTGGAATGTAGCCGACACAAAATGAAGACCCATCGGAAGCCGATTAGATTCAAACAAGCCTTGTGGTTAAATTTCGATTTAAAGCTTTCGTGACTGCAAGGATTCATCTTTTTTGGTTCTTTCGGTAAAGTCACGTAGAATGAGAATAAAATAATACATTGATAAAATAAAATAACGCAATAATATTCTCACGACGTTTCGGCCACAACACAAGCGGCCTTCATCAGGTGAAGGGACGAGACTGTCTTGGAGGACAGTGCTGGAGTGAAAAAGCCACGCTCAGATCGCGACCTTTAAGCTGTGTGAGAAGAATCAAAGCGCCTTGACAAAGGGATTAGCATAGAATTTAGCATTGAAATGGCTGAGTGATTAGCTTGTGACTAGTCACAGAAATGGCTATGTTAAAGTTAAAGCATACACATCCGCAGAGGCACCCCTTGACAAAGGAATTCGCATAGAATATAGCATTGAAATAACTGAGTGATTAGCTTGTAACTGGTCACAGAAATTGCTATGTTAAAGTCAGAGCATATACATTAACCGAGGCACCTAGTACATGTGTGTGTATGTGCATAAGTCCATGTGTGTGTGTCAGTCCATATGTGTGTGCCTCTATGTGCGTGTGTCAGTGCATGCATGTTTGTGTGGGAGTCTATGTGTGTCAGTTGATGTGTGTACGGCAATGTGTGTATATGCGTGAGAGTTCATTTGAGTTTGTGCGTAGATATGTGTGTATAAGTTCATATGTGTGTGTGTCAGTCTATGTATGTGTGTGTGAGTCGATGTGTGTCTGTAAGTCGAAGTGTGTGCATGGGTCCTTGTGTGTGTGTCTTAGTCGATATGTGTGTCTTTGTAAGACCATATTTGTGTTTGTTTCGGTCAATGTGTGTGCGAGTCTATATAACATCGGACACTCCAAGCGACGCTCACAACAACGAGCGGAGCGCCGGGTGGCTAAAGCACAGCAAGTTGGCAAAGAAGGGGGCACAGATGCTGCATCAGCCAGTCGTCTCAGTCAGTCGACTTGTTGCATCTGGCTCTGCCCCGTGATCTCCTGCCAGCGGGCGTTTGAAACTTCACGTGGCCTCAAGGTGCACATAGCCTGCCACAAGCGTTGTGGTTACGTCACCGCCACTTAGTGGCGAATGGCGGTTGTTATTATTGTTGAGTCTATGTTGGTAGCGGGTAGTTTGTGATAAACTTCCTCAGGGCGTGACGACCCTGCTTTACGCGTGTCCCAGGCACAGCTGGCCCGGCTTTCGGTACCTGGTAAGGGCCCCTCTCAGGGTTACGTGGTTATCTCACTGCCTTGTGAGTGTCTCGGGAGAATCAATGGCTAACAAAGTAAACCTCTACAGAAAATCAGGAGTGGGGCCCCTCAGGCGGTTTTGTGATGCACTTCGGCACATTCCCAGCAGCCCCTGCAGCCAAACTGGTACCAAACGTCATGCTACGTACCCCTTTGGACATCACCAGCAAGGCCGAGGGGGGGATCCTGACCCATGGGCAACACCAGGATTTCCAGAAGTAACCTGGCCAGGCATTGCGCCAACAAGAGGTGCAAAAATGGGGAGAGGATACTCCTCGGCCACCTAATCGTGGCCAAAAAACACGGATGGCAGCAGTCACGGGTTATAAGCTCATTTTAGATTGGAGTGGAAAATGGGCACAACGGGTTGCCATCGTCGGTGGGAGGGGTCATTGCACCTAATGGAAAGCTACCGCCCGCCTCAAGCTGGGCTGCCCCCGGCCAATAAGTGCTTTCCCGCCACGGCTCACCTGCTCCAATGGGTGCTTGGAGCTTTTGGTTCACCACAAGACAAGTGGGCTGCAACACCTGCACCAGAGAAAAGCAAAACAAAACGAAAGAAGGTTCCAGCCCTTCATTTTGCAAGCTGGAATGTACGTACAATGTGTTATGAACTCTCCGAAGATCTATTCCTGGTCGCCCAATCCTGCGCTTCAAAGATGTCTGGTAACGGGACATGAAGAGCTACGACATCAACCCAAATGACTGGAAGAAAACTGCCAGTCACCGACTCAGCTGGCAGCAGGCTGTGAAAACAGGCCTCAGGAGAGGCGAGGAGAAAAAACACACTGCTTGGCAGACCAAGAGGGAGCGACGTAAAGAAAAAGCAAACACCTCTGGAGCTGCCACCGCATTCACTTACCATTGCTGTGGTAAGGATTGTCACTCAACAATTAGCCTATTAAGTAATTCTTGGCACTGCAAAACCTACAGCTGACCTCGTAAGGCACAATAGAATTGTCTCTCGAGGCACAAAGGCCGATGATGAAACTATATATGTGTAGTGGTTGATTTTACTCGGACAACTTTTGTCTTTCTTCCAACACCACTTTATTTACAGTTCTCCACATGTCCTCAATGCTTCACAGTTCCCTTGCTTGCCACGGCTCGCTCACCGTGCTCACTCGACTCGCTCGCCGCCTTAGTCTCTCCTATCTCTACTTCTCTGTCAGCTCCGATGTCACTGTGCTCTCTCCACTGCTGGCTGCTTCGTCTCTGCTCTCCGCTCTATGCGATCACTGCGCTCTCTCCACTGCTGGCTGCTTCTCTCTGCTCTCCGCTATCACTGTGCTTTCTCCATTGCTGGCTGTTTCTCTCTTCAGCTCCTGCTTTCCTCCCTCCACTGCTCGCTGCCTTCACGCTTGTGGCCGTCAAGATGCTGTCGCTGCCCTTGTGGTGAGTCGGACGGCCTTCCGCGGTGGCTGAAACTGCCACTAACTATGGACTCACTGACAAAATACTAACTGCCATAAAACTGCTGCTAACTATAAACTGATAAAATTTTACTGTCATAAAACTGCTGCTAACTATAAACTAACAGAATACCAACTGCCAAAAAACTACTTCTAAATACGAACTGACAAATTTATAACTGCCGTAAAACTTAATGCTAACTATGAACTCACCAAATAATAACCTGCCATAAGACTACTGTTATGAACTGAAGTTAACTAACAAAATACTAACTGCCATACAACTATTGCTAACTCTAAACTTAAAATTAACAGACCCTTAGAGACCCACAGAGATGTGCAAAGAGACACCAAGAGCCTTAGAGATCCACAGAGACACCCACAGAGACACCCAGACCCTTAGAGACCCACAGAGACACTCAGACCCAGAGACCCACAGAGACCCGCAGAGTAACCCACAGAGACACCCAGACCTTTAGAGAACCACAAAAGGCACACAGACTCAGAGACCAACAGAGACACCTGCCGAGACCCCCAGTCACCCACAGAGACTCCACAGATACCCCTGCCGAGACCCCCAGTCACCCATAGAAACCCCCACAGAGACCCCACAGAGTCACCTACAGAGACCCCCACACAGACCCCCACAGTGTCACCCACAGAGAACCCCACCGACTCAGCCACATAGACCCCCACAGAGTCACCCACAGAGACCCCCCAAGAAACCCCCACAGAGACCCCCACTTAGACATCCACAGAGACCCCCACAAAGTCACCCAGAGACACCGACAGAGTCTCCCACAGAGACATACCTACAGAGACCCACAGAGACCCAGAGAGTCACCCAAAGAGACCCCCACAGAGACCGCCACAGAGACTCTCACAGAGTCACCAACAGAGACACCCACAGAGACCCCACAGTGTCACCCACAGAGTCACCCACAGAGACACCCACAGAATCACCCACAGAGACCACCAATGAGTCACCCACAGGGTCACCCAAAGAGCCACCCACAGAGTCACCCACAGGGTCACACACAGAGACACCCACAGTGTCACCCATAGAGACACCCACAGAGTCACCCACAGTGACCCCCTCAGTCACGCACAGAGACACCCACAGAGACACCCAGACCCTTAGAGACCCACAGAGACACTCAGACCCAGAGACCCACAGAGACCCGCAGAGTAACCCACAGAGACACCCAGACCTTTAGAGACCCACAAAAGGCACCCAGACTGAGAGACCAACAGAGACACCTGCCGAGACCCCCAGTCACCCACAGAGACCCTACAGATACCCCTGCCGAGACCCCGAGTCACCCATAGAAACCCCCACAGAGACCCCCACAGAGTCACCTACAGAGACCCCCACACAGACCCCCACAGTGTCACCCACAGAGACCCCCACAGACTCAGCCACATAGACCCCCACAGAGTCACCCACAGAGACCCCCCAAGAAACCCCCACAGAGACCCCCACAGAGACCCCCACTTAGACATCCACAGAGACCCCCACAAAGTCACCCAGAGACACCGACAGAGTCTCCTACAAAGACATACCTACAGAGCCCCACGGAGACCCAGAGAGTCACCCAAAGAGACCCCCACAGAGACCGCCACAGAGACTCTCACAGAGTCACCAACAGAGACACCCACAGAGACCCCACAGTGTCACCCACAGAGTCACCCAAACAGCCACCCACAGAGTCACCCACAGGGTCACACACAGAGACACCCACAGTGTCACCCATAGAGACACCCACAGAGTCACCCACAGTGACCCCCTCAGTCACGCACAGAGACCCCCACAGAGTCACCCACAGAGTCACCGACATAGTCACCCACAGAGACACCCACAGAGTCACCCACGGAGACACCAACAGAGTCACCCACAGAGTCACCCACAGAGACACCCACAGAGTCACCCACAGAGTCACCCACAAAGACACCCACAGAGTCACCGACATAGTAACCACAGAGACACCCACAGACTCACCCACAGAGACACCCACAGAGTCACCCACAGAGTCACCCACAAAGACACCCACAGAGTCACCGACATAGTCACCCACAGAGGCACCCACAGAGTCACCGACAGAGACACCCACAGAGTCACCCAAAAAGACACCCACAGAGTCACTGACATAGTCACCCACAGAGTCACCCACAGAGTCACCCACAAAGACACCCACAGAGTCACCGACATAGTCACCCACAGAGGCACCCACAGAGTCACCCACAGAGGCACCCACAAAGACACCCACAGAGTCACTGACAGTCACCCACAAAGACACCCACAGAGTCACCCACAGAGACACCCACAAAGTCACCCACAGAGTCACCCACACAGAGTCACCCACAGAGACACTTACACAGAGTCACCCAGAAAGACACCCACAGAGTCACCGACAAAGTCACCCACAGATACACCCAAAGAGACACCCACAGAGTCACCCACAGAGTCACCCACAAAGACATTCACAGAGTCACCGACGTTGTCACCCACAGAGTCACCCACAGTGTCACCCACCAAGACACCCACAGAGTCACCGACATAGTCACCAACAGAGCCACCCACAGAGTCACCCATAGAGACACCCACATAGTCACCCACAGAGTCACACACAGAGACACCCAGAGAGACAACCACACAGAGTCACCCACAGAGACACCCACAGAGACATCCACACAGAGCCACCCACAGAGACACTCAAACAGACACCCACAGAGTCACCCACACAGAGTCACCCATAGAGACACCCACACAGAGTCACCCATAGAGTCACCCACACAGAGTCACCCAGAAAGACACCCACAGAGTCACCGACATAGTCACCCACAGAGACACCCACAGCATCACCCACAGAGACACCCACAGAGTCACCCACAGAGTCACCCACAAAGACATCCACAGAGTCACCGACGTAGTCACCCACAGAGTCACCCACAGTGTCACCCACAAAGACACCCACAGAGTCACCGACATAGTCACCCACAGAGACACCCACAGAGTCACCCACAGAGACACCCACAGAGTCACCCACAGAGTCACACACAGAGACACCCAGAGAGTCACCCACAGAGTCACCCACAGAGACACCCACACAGAGTCATCCACAGAGACACCCACAGAGTCACCCACACAGAGTCACCCACAGAGATACCCACAAAGAGTCACCCACACAGAGTCACCCACAAAGAGTCACCGTTGATTTCGTGGCCTTCCACCTCCCGCTGCACAGCTCCTCGACAGCGGCCCGCCAGAGGATGGAGCTGGAGGTGGCCACGGAGCTGCAGGGCAGGGCCAGCGATGAGCGCTACGGAGTCATCCGGGTCCTGTACACGTTCGAATTCCGCGGCCACAATTGGCTCGTCGTCGAGCTCTTGAAGTACATGAACATTCTCCACCCCCCCACCACCCACCCACGTGCGTGCGCATGTCCATTGCTCCGCTTGATTGTTGATTTATTTCGGAATTAATATTTATTTAATATTTGATCAAGCAACTAGATTAATCGATTTATCACATTTATTAAGGCCTTTCCCGACCAATATCATCCATAATAGAGGTATTTTTGGGTTAGATCACTTAAATATATACATGTTGTGTCATTAAACCCGCTACCACCTGACACAGTCAACTAGTAAGGGTTGTCACGCAAACAGAACGTGCCAATTCGTTACTAGTACAGCACTAGTGTGTAGTGTATAGTAGTGTAGTGTATAGTGCAGTGTATAGTGCAGTATAATGGTACAGCACAACGATGTGTTGGAGAGCCATGCCACAACATTTACCATCTCTGAGTATGACGTTTCGCCAATAATTACAACCAGCTTCATCAGGCGACAGCTAGATTTTGTGGATAATTCCACCTGTTTCGTTCCTTTGTAGAGGCTCAGATCTGGTAACCACACTTCTGTGCTCTTGCGCAGAGTGGGGGGGGGGGATTGATTTTCTAATTTGTTCCCCAATAGCTTTATTTAATAACTTTCATAATTATCTTCTTTTGCAGTTTATTTTATAAGTTTAAAGATAGTTAACAATTCATCAAAAGATGTCTCGCCTCGTTAAATAAATTAACTTTATTGAATACATAACTTGTTTTATTGCTATTTTGATAATTAATTTATTCAATAATTAAGCTGACAATTTTACAATCACAATTTGTTTGGCAACCGAGTCTCCAAAGCTCTGGGAAGTGGAGCAGCACGCGCCCACGTGGCCCCGTGGGTCAAGCAGCTGAGCGCGGAGAACCGCTGCGTTATCGATAACCACAGAACACCGTGGCGACAAAGCAGACGCAGGAAGTCCCCCGGGTTGCGGAAGACGCGACTCACGGAAACGCTCCCCATAAATCACACATTCGATTTTTTCATGAGAATCTATGTATATATATAAAAGGGAAATTTGTGAATGTTTGTCTGTTCGAAATGTTTAGCATACTTGCCAACATGCAACAAACTTTAAAGTTAAGAAATGTTGATAATTAGGTAATCATTAAAAATAATACATTTATTATTAAATTGTGATATGATAGTAATAAAATGATAGTAATGAAATAATAAAACAGAAATTGTAATAATAACATAATCATGGTGAAATTATAATAAAATCATAATAATGAAATTATTATCATAAAATATTACACGAGCGGCAATGTTTTGTGCGCGTTAGTTCCCTCGGCGCTATTGCGGCACGGCGAGGCCGTGGATGAATACCGCGGAGCGACGAGGCGTTTCATGACCCCACCCCCCAAAACTAACCAAGTGGCACAGTCGGTTTGGAGTCTGGGTCGTGGACGTCATCGGAACGGGAAAAGGGTTTTAACGTCATTGTCGTTGTCGTTGTGGTGCCAGGAAGAGCCTCTATGGCGTCATAAGCAAAGGGAGCATCGGGCGAATCTGAGTGAGGCGGTTGAGGGAGTACACCAGGGCCATCCTCGACTTCCTGTTGTACGCCAAGGGGCTTGGCATTGTCCACGCGGACATCAAGCCGGTGAGCGGAGCGGGCGCGGTGGTCGCGCCCTCTCGTCGGGGCGCTCGGTTAGCTGGCGCGGAGGCAGTCCAGCTACTGCTGATCGCGGGGTCAATGCGGTGGCTCAGTCCATCTGGAGGGAGGTGGTGGTAGCAGTGGTGGTGGGGTCACGGTACCCTCAGCGAAGACGATCCGGGGCGAGGTGGACACTCGTACCGAAGAGGCAGCCCGGCCACGGTTGATCGTAGGGTCAACGTGCTGGCTCCGTCCATCTACTGTGACTCTGCCACCTCCTCCTTCCAGATGGAGGTAGCAGGTTGATGGTAGGCCGCGGTTGGTAGGATATGTTAACTACCTCGTCTGGTATACAGGGGTCGTGGGTTCGATCCCCACCCCGACACCTGCTGTATATTTGGAGTTTGGGTCTCTCTCTCCCCGTGGTGGTCGCGTGGATTTTTCTCCAGGTCCTCCGGTTTTTCCCTCCACGTTCAGAATCAACATCACCAAGCGTTTAGAGTATTTGACCGCTGCTGTAACAATTCCCCGTGATGATGATGATATCAGCCCACTTCGTTGAGCTATCATTTGTAATGGCCAGGTCGCATCTGTGACAAAAGAGCTGCACAGTGGCACAGAGTGGGGCCTTACAACTAGTAAAGTAAAACATAGCTTAGGTTTAGTTTGGGTCTCTCTATGTCTGTGTGGGTCTCTATGAGTATGGGTCTCTCTATGTCTGTGTGTGTCTCTATGAGTATGGATCTCTGTGGGACTGGATGGGTCTCTATGAGTATGGGTATCTGTGGGTGTGTACAGGTCTCTATGAGTATGGGTCTCTGTGGGTCTGTATGGGTCTCTATGAGTATGGGTTTCTGTAGGTCTTTATGGGTCTCTATGTGTATGTGTTTCTATATTTCTGTGTGGGACTCTATGAGTATGGGTCTCTGTTGGTCTATGTGGGTCTCTATGAGTATGAGTCTTTGGGTATGGGTCTCTGTGTGTATGTTTGGGTCTCTATGGGCCTGTTGAAACACGTCTCTAGAGTGTTTGGCTGTGTTGTATATGTGGGCGTGTGAAAATTGATGAAAAATAATTAAAATTAAATGAAATTCGAAATTTGCATAATTAATCCGAAATTATGCTAATTCGTGTAATTATGCGTGTAACTATGCTAATTAGAGAGGTAATCGTATTAATTTATACGAGTGGGTGTGGTTGTGTTAATGATAGCCTTTATGATAATCAGGCCCCGCCTCGTTGACGAGGTGGGGTTATCAATCAGGATAACGCAATCAATCGTGTGCAGTTACGCTAGTGTCAATTCGGCCTCGTTGTCTAACTTCGTATTATTGATCAGCATAATACAATGATTCTCGCTTTAACACTCCCCGAGTGTTCATATTTTAGGTCCCATGTTCATATCGTTCGCTTTAGTTTAATGAGTGTGTATTAGTGTGTTTATAGTTTAGGTTCCCGTGTTCCTATCTCGTCGCAGGATACAGATCTTATGTAAAAATTTCTGGAAAGAATCACACGACCACTTCTGTATTAATCAATTTATTTTCTAATTAAACCTTAACTATAATATGTATGTGAACTCTCAATCTCGGAACTTCAACACGGTATCCATACGGTATCAAGACAGTATCATCAACGACTGTACGATTTCACTTTGATAACACATGCACCCCGCATAAAGCGATTGCTGTTAGTGAGAGAGAGAGTCAGGGCATGCAAATGCTATGCTACACAAAAGCTTATATATTATAATATGAACGATCATTATGCTTGAAATGGTCAGCACATTATCACAGGCGATTGATTACATGCAACGGTATTCATATAAAAAGACAATCAAACAGTTATTATTTCCAAAGGCATAAATGTAACAACAGATCCACCGGACAGACTATATGATTACCGAAATTTAGTGAGTCGAGGGGCTTGGGCAGGCTGGTGCAAGCGACGTAACCCATTCCATTTTGTTAGGTGGGGGTAGCAGTGAGGCTCTTTTGTAGCGGGGTGGGGCTGGGGAGGGCTCTGATTTCCCGGGGGTGGGGGGTGGGGTTTGGTTTGGGGCTCTCAGTAGCAGTCGTTAGGAAGCAAAGGTGGGTGGGTGAGTGAGTGGGTAGGTAGGTGAGTGGGTGGGTGAGTGGGTGGGTGAGTGGGTGGATGAGAAAAAGACAGACACACACATGGACTTAAACACACGTATGGACCTACACGCACACATATGGACTCAAACACACAGACAACTCGACTCAAACACAAACACATTGACTTACATACACACATATGAACTTACACACACATATGGACTAACACACACATGGACTAACACACACACACACATTTGGAGGTTTGATTGATGAGCTGGCACTGCTAAGTGTTCTGGATTCGAAATTAGGTCAGCACTCAGACCTCTGAGCGATGTGGCCATATCTCTCTTGCGAGAATCGAGAATATAGGTTTATCATGCGCGATTGAAATTATATCTAAAAACCAAGATCTCACTTCTGCTACGCGATATCTGCACACATACTAGCTTACGTTTTGATAACTGTGATGGAAGGGGTTATCTTCGTGCAGTCATTCGTGACCGGGTTGAGACCATCAACTCACCACACTTGACTGTGCAGTTTCATTACAGGCGAATGCCTGGATTCGAACAAAGGTTTTCAGTGATGCTGGCTCAAAGGGGTTGTGGATGTGATAATGATGACACTGAATGCAAACACAATCCAATGAATTTTTAAAGATATTTTATTTTGCATCACAAGCCCAAAGCATTGCATAACATGCAACTGACTAGTTGCATGCAATTCCCTATAATTAAAGAGCATGCAATTGTAATCTAAATGCATTAATCCAGATGGTGGTGCTGATGGAAATGATAGTACTACAAGGGAAGTTCTTTAATTTTCTGGTGTCACCTTTGGAGAAATTGTTGGTCATTCGAGGCCAGTTATCATTATTTGTATATTCATTATAGTGTGAAATGGAAAACAAATATGAGCGTTTCTGAAAATAGGTGTCCCAACACAAATGAAGATTGGTTGATTGTTTGAGGAATCTTTATCTTTCCGTCATCGTTTTGTTTGGTATCATTCACACGTGGATGTCTTCTCTCTATAATTTTAGTAGAAATGTTGGTCAAGTCCATCGATTATTCTGTTCGTGGCAGCATGCAGAAACTGTATTGTCAAGATATATGTTTGTATGATTTGCCGTGGAGAATGTCCTTAGCTGTGTGCTTCATTTGGGTTTTCACTCTTCACCTTCTCATTTCTGAAGCCCATAAAGCATCACCTCTTTCACCTCCTTCCAGTCATTTATGTCGTTCATCCAACTTGTACTTTGATGTTTTGAACCCCTCCAGATTTGCACTCTACCGATCAACGTTGCCTATGCCAGTGTGTATTGTCTTGTTACATTGCCCAAACCACTGCAGGAAGTTTATTTCCATTTGCGTTTGCTAGTTGGGGCTCATTCTCACGTAAGTAAATGGCAAAAGTGACGTTTAAATGTACTTATGCTATTTGTACTTATATACTTTATTCTTATTTCTTTATATAAGTTTTAGCTACTGGCTTACCATTGATCTACTTTTTCCTCCTATCGTGTTGTGTATTGTTTGTTGTTGTAACTTGCTGACTCGCCCCTACTGGACATCTGTAAAAAAGAGATTAATTTATCGTCGGATTCCTCCGGGATAAAGACAGATTATGATCATTCCATTGTGATTTCTGAGCGAACAGACTCAATTATATACGGTATGTGCGAGAAAAAATCGTTGAAATAACTGCATCTCCGTGTTAATTATTTTTTCACCGATTCAAAGGTTCCTTAATTGCACCAACTGAACTCTCCCAAATGGCATATGTATTGCATCATATTTTATACCGCAGGGTTCAATAAACTATTAAATAAAGATAGGCAGCGTTGAATGCAGCATGCAGCTAGTAAAGCGCAGCACGTGCGTGCTTTTCCGATGCCGTTTCACTTTTCGTTTGTTACTACAGTCGCCTTGGTGTAGGCGAGGCCCTTGTAGACACCCTCCATTGGGATGTCGTAGGTGGCGCCGTTCAATAAGGACATGCGCACCGTACCCTTGTACGGGAGGTCGATTTCCGCGCGACCGATATTGATGTCGATCGCAGTGGTCTTGCGTGGAGGAACCGTGACGTCGAATGAGAGGAGCTCGGTTTTCGATTCTGAATTCTCCACGGCGTGCGTACTCTCGGTGCTAACGGTAAAACTAAAGCCATATTCAACCTCCACGACATCCGGAACGCCGGCTGAGACGCTGATGCTCACGGTTGCCTCCAGCTTGTTTGTGATCGACCAGGAGGAGGTTTTGGTCACGGTCTTGGAGGTTTCAATTTTATAGGTTTGGGGGACAGAACCAGTATTCTTGTAACTGAGTGATTTGATCTCTTCCATCTGGACTTTTGGAAGCTCCCTGTGCAGTGTAGGGTATGTCACGTTGATCAATTCTGAACTTTTAACCGAATTGATGAAGAGGAAGCCCATGCTGTCGATGTCTGAACCGCCTTTGCCCTGAATTCCAAGGCAGATTCCAGAGCGGACGTCGACTGGGTACTCGGTCTTTAGGCCCCAGTCTGTCATCTTCACGAAGAATTCCCTGCCTTTGGTTGTCCTGAACTTGAAGGCGCCCAGGCGTGAGCCAGCCCCATTCCCCCACAGTGAGAGGGACGAAAACAGCTCCCCGGGCTGGAACACAAACTCTTTGTGAGATCCCGAGGGACTGCCGTACTGTGCAGTCCTTCCGTCCGTCAGCCAGGCCTTCACGCACTTGATCTGCCACCCTCCAACCCACACCCAGATTTTTTCCAGCGTTGCTCCATTTCTCCACCCATCAAAACTGAAGGCTGTTCCTCCTTGTCCTCCACAGGTGTGTAAGGCCAATGCATAAGGCATTTTCTCCTCTCTTCCTGCACATTACAAGATACAGATTTGTTTAAATTATGAAAGAAATTTAAAACATCGTGATATTCACAGTTTGACTTTCAAAACCACATTTTATTGACACATTTGTAATAGTTATGCACTTCTAAATTTGCATGTCGACTCAGATGTTATCGACAACACTATTGCGAAAAATACGGTGAAAAAGCAGTACATCATCATGTTGGTAAATTAAAAAAAAACACACATTGGATCAGATTATTAACTCGTAATGGCTAACTTACAGCTAAAGACAATGAAAGAAGAGCAGACAGTGACAAGGTTAGATAATTTACAAGAATAACTGTTTGAGGTTAAGAGAGCTTTGTCTGCAAGAGAAATACAGCTTCTCTGAAATAAAAGTTGACACAACACAGTACAGCAAATCCTTCCCTCGAGGTTTTACTGTTTTGGGCCAAATTTATTGAGGTACTGTTCGCCGATTGTGCCCCTGTGGCTCGACCATTCGCAGTTGATCTAGAGATTCCTGTATGCATGGTAAATTTACTGCTCGCGATTATGCTGCCATGAAAGTACACAATGAGCCATCTTGTCCCCATCTTATTGCCCAAGTGGCCCATCGTGGTATCCCAGGCGACGTGGTGTTTCTAGATTCCAGTGGATAGACAGTGAGGTTCAGCCGCTCACGATTTTAACTTCCTGCAGTGAACAGTACTGTACACGGTTACCTATACAGTACATCTACGAATAGCCCCTCCTGCATTCAAAAAGCTTTCTTTAAGATGTTTGATTCAAGCATAGCCTCATCCATATGGAATCACAAATTAGCGCAAATAGATTTCCATTCCCTTACGTTACTTAAGAGACATCGGGGCCTGACCCTTTTCAGATTTCCTAAAATAGAACAAAGCAATCGCTTTCAGAACTTTATTCAATAGATCAACAAGAAAAAGTATAGGACATGGAAAAACTGGGAGAAGGCTCGGTGAGCTGCTGGTTATTTGCTGCCGTTACCTAAGCTCCTATCAAATATAGATCGCGTGTCCTGAAACCATTATTCACGGTTTCTAACACATTGGGGAAATGCAACCACAGGTGAATCTCATTCCACTCCTTAAACACATTGGGGAAATGCAACCACAGGTGAATCTCATTCCACTCCTTCATATGTAGACAATCGCCTCTGTGGGGCAACCAATCACTAACAATAGGATGCACAAGGGCTAACTGGCCTGGCTGGAGAGAGATTGGCTTGGAAAGGGTGGGGGACCTTCCAAATAAGGTTACCAAAATATCAGGGACACCATCCAAAGCTACAAACAAAAACTTTTACCACATCACTCACCCAATTTTGGATGGTCTGGTGGAAAAAGGAAATGAAAAGTTCGTGCAGGAGATTGAGACCGGGTTAGAGCCAAAACTAGAAAGCTGAGGGGGAAAGGCTGCTGGGACAGGACATTCCTCACCAGAAATGGACTCAAATATGGTTGGGCTCTGACAGCAGACCGCAGGTCCCTTCCTCTAAAGATAATTTAGTTCAAATTCACACATTCCTCTCCTAATTGCCCTAGATACCACAATGCACGGTACAGATGTAACTGAATGCCTTCTGGACGTGCCCAGATATTTTAGAATTTTACGAGAATTTAACGGATTATTTTAATCGGAACTTGGCACAGAGCTGAGTCCCCTCAGTGGACTAAACTTTGCGGGGCATAAAACCAAAAGGGCTATCGGTACGCCAATATGCCTTACTGAAAACCGGCTATATTGTAGCAAGAAAGACAATACTAGCAAATTGGAAACAAGAACCCCCTCTTGGGGACTCTGGCACAGAACTATCCGTGCCTTGGCGGGAATCAGCTCCTTAACCAGGATCTACCAGGGATATAATAAGAGTAAGAGGCAATGTGGTCCCCATTTTTATTGACCCTGCGTGAATAACCAGAAAAGTAGGGAGCTGGGCAAGGGGATGAACTCCAGACACTGAAACATTGCAATAGGCACCGTTGCTCCTAGGGGAAAATAAGAAGGATAAGCCCAGACATCACGCTTATGTTACTTTGTTTCCCGTCTAGTTTGGATAAATTATTCCCCTTCCTCCCCCTTGTCCTTCTTCTTCCCCTTCCCAGTTAATCTGCAGCTCCTGATCGTTGCCTCTGTGGTAGGTCAGCGAGCCCAAGGGCATTCAGACGGGTCCCCATTTTAGGATTTATTGCACCGGGTTCGACACACGTTCGTAATTGGTATCTCCCTCTGTGATGGCCATGTTCTGGACTCTTACAAAAAAACATGCATTGGATAAATAAAGGGTGGACGATTGACTCAGGACATCAAGAGTCGTGTTTTTCTTCTTCATGTGATGCAGTGTGGATATCAAAGAGAGAGAGGAGGGAGACAGGAAGAGAGCAAAGTGAGAGGGGAGGCACGAGTATTGCGCAATCGACGTCACTTTTAGACAGACAAACGTCATCAATGCATTTGTATGTAAAGTTTTTTTCCTGAACATTTACACCAACGTTGTATGATTGTCAATTGAATTCACATCTTTATATTTTTAGGAGTTGCTTGCTGCTGATGCTGTTATACGTTGTTTTTTCACTGATTTGTGACAGTACCTTACAGAACGGATTTGTAGTGAAAATAAACACAGAAATACGATAGCATCTTGTTTTGCCAACATCACACCAAGCAGGCAGGTTCTCAAGGGGTGCCAGCTCAGAGGCACTTACCTAGGAGTCACCTGTCCACCACACACACCACCTGAATTGTTCATAACGAGACCAGTCAGGAGTAACCTACACACTCACCTTAAGGTTCTCTTCCCAGAGCATGCTTTTCTATCACCAGAACACTGTCATTTATACTACTGTTGCACAGGCCACGTGATCCAGCCACAGCCTAAATTATACATCGCTTCGCATCACTCACGTCAGAATAGTTTATGTAAATAGTTTGGCATATTTACAGAAATTATGAATTTTTAATCTATCATACATATATATTTTTCAAACTTGAACCTCTCTTTCTTTTTCATGATGACGAGGTGGAGTGAATCAATGAGTGGTGTATTATCAAAAAAGGTTCTTCCAACATTATGGAACCTTGTTTCCGCGCCAAACATCGTAAACCTTCCATTAAAAATATATTCTGAAGCAGAAAATTAGCAGTGCCAGATACACCAGCCACATTTATAAATATGTTGTGTAACATCGATCCTTACCCACCGTGTAGCAATATTTTAATGTAGATGTAAAATTCAATGAGGGATGTGATTATCTTGGTGTGTTCTGAGACTGTTGTTGTACATATCCGGGAGAGATCTGAGATTGTTGTTGTTGTCTTGGTGAGGGACTGTTGTTGCTGTTGTCTTGGAGTTGTCTGGGACTGTTGTTGATTTGGTGTATAACTCTTGTACTTGTCATGGTGTTGTCTTGGACTCTTGATGTTGTTTTTGGCCTTTTGCTGTTTTGCCCCAGGCGTGCATTTTGTGTCAAAAAATTGGCAGGAATGTATGTTCTTGTGCAATTTGTACATCTATACAGCAGTATCTCACTTAACGAGCATTCTGTCTCTGCTTATTCGAGCGATTTCAATACAGCTTAATTTGTTCCAAAACGAGCAACACTCTAAAGGCACTACTTTTAGTTGCAAAAATGATCATCTTAAGCAGCGTTTAAACAAGAATAGCCAAAACATAACCCTCGTGCTCCTCCCAAGAGACCTCATTAGTTAACGCGTGTTGGGCTAAAACAAGCGTTCGATAACTCCTCGTTGGGTAAGGATTTCGCGTATTTATATTCTGTTGGTGTACCCAGAAAATCCTTACTGACTCTCAAGATACACTTTCGAAAGGGCCTCTCTAAGTTTCACAGTAGGGGACGATTTAGCTGCTCTGTGTAATCTCAATTGAGTAATTTTGCAGATACATTTTCAACATTGGAATGTTCGGCCACACCAGAAACATTTACAAATAAATTGTGAAAGAAGAAAGGCAGAGAACCCATAGGAAACCCATCCAGGAGCAGGTCAGAAATCGAACAAAGAACGTCTAAACTGTGAGGCACAAGTGTTAAAACTCTGCCACCCCGCCTACAGTATCAAATTGAATCCACGAATTGAAATAGAATTGCAAAGAAAAAAAGCCCGCTTCAACTACAATGGAAGTCAAATGGTAATGAAATTTAATTATGACTAAAGTTTGTCATCAGAATCCCTAAAAATATGACGAAAAATGTAGTGCATTTAGTGAAACATTTAAGCCATAACTGTTTTATTAGATTAATCTGATATACCAGTCGTTCCCAACCAGTGTGTTTGATGTGTACACCTCCCAGCCTAATATCTTGTCCTCATTCCCTGACCAGCACATAATCTACTGCGAATCATCCCTAACTTTACTTTACAATCCCTGTCCGTACCCCCTTTGGAGATGGTACACCAGACAGCCACTAACAGAAGATTAATGCAGTAATTTATCCAAACGTTTAGGCTCCACAGTCCCAGAGTGTCAGTCTACTGTATTCCCAATAACTCGTTTGGTGCGACTGAGTAGTTTCTACTTCGACAATAACCTTTAAAAATACACAGACCATAAAAACGAGACGTGACAAATGAAACACTACAATCGAGCAGACAGAGTTTACGAATCAAGCCATATTACACAATACAAATAAGTAAGACATGCACGTGTAAGATACACGATATAGAAAATTAGCCAATGCAAATGAGACAAACAGCAGAGACAGTTCATAAGATTCAGGGCATTTTAGATGAGTTATTACGAATTGGATATTAGATGGGCAAAGGGAATAGGTAGGATATGTTAAACAGTATCAATTGAGGGCGAATTATAAAGTAAATAATCAAGAGCATCCCCACGCTGAGAAACATGCAAGGAAAGCAATCTTGCTAGCAAGCTGTTATGAGTAGCAAAAAATGTTGCGTAAAGCAGACGTGTTACATAAGAAGTAACGATATAGATGTCTCTTCCATCAGCTGTCAACAGGTGGTTGACACCGAGGCTGAATGAAATAGTTCCTTTGATTTCGGTCACTGGACACGACATTCGCTGTGCCGTGAGGTATGGTGAATTGAATATTGGCTTGGCAACATTGATCGGTAATATTTAACGAATGAATAATCAATAAATAACCGTGATAGTGTTAATTTATTGAGCCTATCATATTTATTTTCATAGTATTTTTGGGGTTTTTTTTGGAAGCGGAAATTCCTTAGCCCACAAAAAAAGCATCATGGAGAAGGAAGTGAAGTGGCACTGCTGTGACTCTGCTTATCTGAAACCCGATTCACACCACCATCCATCACAGAAGAATTATCTCATCAAGACTCTGTACCATAGAGCCCAATGCATATCTGACCAGGAAGACATAGGCAGTGAACTCAAGCACATACACCAAGCTCTTAAGGCTAATGGTTACTCCGACTATACAATCCGCAAAGCTATCACTCAAACCATGAAGAAGGACCCTCTTGAGGAGCCTTTCAAAGCCATCACCTTACCCTACATTGCGGGGATCACAAAAAAGATCTCCAAAATCTTGAATAAACACAAGATCCAGGTCGTTTCAACACATTACATAAAATCCGTGATCTGGTTCCGTCTGTAAAAAGATGTGATTCCGGACATACGGTAGCCTGGTGTCTACAAACTAAGTTGCCTCAGTAGTAGTAGTTACATTGGAGAAACCAAACGCCATGTCTCGGACCGCATTCGTGAACACAAAGCAGACCTTAAACACGGTAGGACCAACACCTCGGCCATGGCAGATCATTGTTATAATTCAGTAGGCTCACATGCCATTGACTTTTCCAAGACAGAGGTTCTTTGTAAGCCATCTTCTACCATGAGAGATTCGTTCATGAGACTATCCACATATACAAGCACAGAGACAATTTCAACCGAGAAGATGGATTCTGGCTTAGCAATCATTGGAAAGATTTGATTAACCATTTCAGGTCTTAATTGATTGTTCACGTTTACAGTGGCTTTCAGACAGCATACATTAATTTTTCGTCTCCCCCCTCCTCTTTTCAGAACATAGATGGACTAGTCCTTCTAAATAAACTGCCAAATCGCTGCATGTGGCGCTGACGTTTTTTTATATAAATAAATGAATACACCGTTAAAAATACATTAATTAATGCAAACCGACACACCTGATGACGACCGTTTCATGTGTTATGGTCGAAACGTCGTGATAATTTTTATATATATATTTTATTATTTTATTGTTTCCCTTCAACGTGACTTTACTGAAAGAGCTAAGATTATACTCTAGAATTAATTAACCCACGTCCCAACGACGCTGCGCGTGCCCGTGCACCTGTTACTTCTCCAGACTTTAAGACGCCAATTCAGCCCTGACAACAACACCAGCCAATCACAGCCGTCTCTTGCTCCATAGCTTAATTGGCCTAATCATGACATCATTGTTCCAACCATCGCATATGTTTGTCCCAATATGACCCATACTCTCCTGCACCCGCGCGATCTCACCATTTACCCTCATGCGCCTATTTGTTCCACTACATATGTATGTATGTGTGAGTCGATATGTGTGTGTAAGTCTATGTGTGTGTGTGAGTCCATTTGTGTGTGTAACTACATATGTGTGTGTCTAAAGTCGATGCCTGTGTGTGTGCGTGTAAGTCGATGTGTTTCTATGTGTGTGAGTCGATGTCTGTGTGTAAGTCCAGGTGTGTGTCTGCTTTTTTCACCCGGGCACCACCGGGTACTTACTGCTAGTTAGATATAAATCTAACAATGAATCAAATTTTTGTTTCATATACAGCATATACAGTACATACAAATACATATTTAGTTAATCGGTACTAATATATTAGGGGCCATCCATAAATTATGTCATGCACTTGGGGGGGGGGGGGGGTCAGACATTTGTGACGATGTTTGACGAGGGGGGAGGGGTTTGAGAAATGTGACGTCACATCAAAATGCGCAACTTTAAATAAATATAGGCAGCACCTTCTACTTAATTAATTATACGTTTTAATAAATGTGTTTTTCCTACAACATCAGAATGCAGCGCCACATTAAAAATGCACTACAATGACAATAGTTTAAAGCGATTTGAAGCATATTCTTAGTTTTTTCGGTAAAGTCACGTTGAAGAGAAACAACAAAATAATAAAATATATATAAAACAATAAAAAACATTCTCACGACGTTTCGACCATAACTCAAACGGTCATCTTCAGGTGTGTTGGTTTGCATAAATTTATTTTTAAACGGCGCATTTATTTATTTATAAAAAACGTTAGCATCACGCGCAGCGATTTGGCAGTTTACCCAGGACTAGTCCATCTATATTTTGAAAAGAGGAGGGGGGAGACGAAATTTTTTATAATGTATGCTGTCTGAAAGCCAATGTAAGCGTGAACAATCAATTAAGAACTGAAATGGTTCATCAAATCTTCCCAGTGATTGCTAAGATATAATCCATCTTCTCGGTTGAAATTGTCTCTGTGCTTGTATATGTGGATAGCCTCATGAACGAATCTCTCATGGAAGCCAGATGGCTTACAAAGAACCTCTGTCTTGGAAAAGTCAATGGCATGTGAGCCTACTGAATTAGAACAATGATCTGCTACGGCCGAGGTGTTGGTCCTACCGTGTTTAAGGTCTGCTTTGTGTTCACGAATGCGGTCCGAGACATGGCGTTTGGTTTCTCCAATGTAACTACTACCACAGAGGCAACTTAGTTTGTAGACACCAGGGTATTGTATGTCCGGAATCACATCTTTTACAGACGGAACCAGATCACGGATTTTATGTAATGTGTTGAAACGGACCTGGATCTTGTGTTTATTCAAGATTTTGGAGATCTTTTTTGTGATCCCAGCAATGTAGGGTAAAGTGATGGTTTTGAAAGGCTCCTCAAGAGGGTTCTTCTTCATGGTTTGAGTGATAGCTTTGCGGATTGTATAGTCGGAGTAACCATTAGCCCTAAGAGCTTGGTGTACGTGCTTGAGTTTACTGCTTATGTGTTCCTGGTCGGATATGCATTGGGCTCTATGATACAGAGTCTTGATGAGAGAATTCTTCTGTGATGGATGGTGGTGGGAATCCGGTTTCAGATAAGCATCCGTATGGGTAGCTTTCCTGTAGACAGAGTGGCTCATTGAACCATCAGGTCTCTTTTTAATTAGGACATCCAAAAAAGGTATCTTGCCATCTATTTCGACTTCCATGGTAAATCTGATGGCTGGGTGTATGGAATTGATGTGGTCGAAGAATTGGTCTAGAGCAGGCCGGCCATGTGGCCAGATGACAAAAGTGTCATCCACGTACCTCTTCCATAAGGTTGGGCGCAGAGTGGCAGTCTGGATGGCGTCAGTCTCAAATTTCTCCATGAAAATGTTAGCTATAACTGGAGAAAGGGGGGAGCCCATTGGGGTGCCCTCAGTTTGTTTGTAGAAAGTTCCATTCCAAGTGAAGTATGTATTGGTTAAACAGTGTCTCACCAGGGGGGGTACCTCAGTGTTTAGTCCTTGATGAACCAAGTCTTCAATGATTGCAATGGTGTCAGGTACAGGAACCTTGGTGAATAAGGAAACTACATCAAAACTGACAAGCACGTCGTCTGGGGACAGGGAATACCCTTGATTGTCGATACCAGGTGAGTAGAATTTTGTACCGCAGAGGTGGTCTTTCCAGTGAAAGGACGCAGGATTTCAGACAAAAAACGAGCTAGTTTGTAGGTGGGGGAGCTGATTGTAGAGACTATGGAACGAAGAGGTGTATCAACTTTATGTATTTTTGGTAAGCCATATAATCTTGGTGGCCTGGCAGCAGAAGGTTTCAACGAAAACTGTTTAGATTGATCAATTAATGCGGTTGAATCAGAAATTATTTTGTTGGTTTGTGTGACGAGGCTGTTGGTGGGATCTCTTTTTTTTTGTATAACTACCATCGTCGATTAATTATTTAATTTTGTTGTGGTATTCTATTTTATCCATGATGACAGTAGCATTGCCTTTGTCAGCTGAGAGAACTACAATATCATTCCTCTTTTTTAATTTATATAATTCAAAACGCTCATCTTTGCTGAGGTTGCTAGCTGGCATCTTAGCGTTTTTGAGGGTTGCAGCGATTTCAGATCTTGCTACGTCTGCAGCGATGTGACCCAGGCCCCTGAGAGCAACGTCTACTTGGGCAATTATATTATTAACTGGTATGTGTTTAGGTGTGACTGCAAAGTTTAGACCTTTAGCTAAAACGGATTTCAGACCATCGGAAATAGAACTGTTACTGTGATTAATTACGACTTTATTAACGTCTAACTTTTTGGTGTGTGGGTCCGGTCTTTTGTTGAAGAGGAGGTTAAATTTGGAAATCAGGTTTTCCTTACATTTGGTCGACATAGTAGCAGCTGAAGAGGCAGTCATATTGTCTACATGTTCCCAATCCGATGTGGACATTATTGCCGTCAATGATAAGTGTGATTTGTAGAGTGTCTTGTCTAACTGATCTAGTTCTGTGCGTATAAGTCTGATTTTTTCTGAGATAAGAGCTAAGCTAGTTTTGGAAAGAATTCGTTTCGCATTAGAAGAAGTTACAGCAGCAGAGGTCAGTGTAAATGCGATTGGTATTACCCCAGAGTCGTGGCATCTCTTCAGGAAGGTGAGAGACTCGATCAGCTGAGCTTTCTTATCCCGGAGTTTGTTGAAGGATCTTAAAGTAATGTGAAAACCCTCCCCGTAGAGGCGATTAAATTTTGATTTAAAGCTTTCGTGACTGCAGTAATTCATATTCTTAGTTTTTTCGGTAAAGTCACGTTGAAGAGAAACAACAAAATAATAAAATATATATAAAACAATAAAAAATTCTCACGACGTTTCGACCATAACTCAAACGGTCATCTTCAGGTGTGTTGGTTTGCATAAATTTATTTTTAAACGGCGCATTTATTTATTTATAAAAAAACGTTAGCGTCACGCGCAGCGATTTGGCAGTTTACCCAGGACTAGACCATCTATATTTTGAAAAGAGGAGGGGGGAGACGAAATTTTTTATAATGTATGCTGTCTGAAAGCCAATGTAAGCGTGAACAATCAATTAAGAACTGAAATGGTTTATCAAATCTTTCCAATGATTGCTAGGATAGAATCCATATTCTCGGTTGAAATTGTCTCTGTGCTTGTATATGTGGATAGCCTCATGAACGAATCTCTCATGGAAGCCAGATGGTTCATCAAGGACTAAACACTGAGGTACCCCCCCTGGTGAGACACTTTAACCAATACATACTTCACTTGGAATGGAACTTTCTACAAACAAACTGAGGGCACCCCAATGGGCTCCCCCCTTTCTCCAGTTATAGCTAACATTTTCATGGAGAAATTTGAGACTGACGCCATCCAGACTGCCACTCTGCGCCCAACCTTATGGAAGAGGTACGTGAATGACACTTTTGTCATCTGGCCACATGGCCGGCCTGCTCTAGACCAATTCTTCGACCACATCTATTCCATACACCCAGCCATCAGATTTACCATGGAAGTCGAAATAGATGGCAAGATACCTTTTTTGGATGTCCTAATTAAAAAGAGACCTGATGGTTCAATGAGCCACTCTGTCTACAGGAAAGCTACCCATACGGATGCTTATCTGAAACCGGATTCCCACCACCATCCATCACAGAAGAATTCTCTCATCAAGACTCTGTATCATAGAGCCCAATGCATATCCGACCAGGAACACATAAGCAGTGAACTCAAGCACGTACACCAAGCTCTTAGGGCTAATGGTTACTCCGACTATACAATCCGCAAAGCTATCACTCAAACCATGAAGAAGAACCCTCTTGAGGAGCCTTTCAAAACCATCACTTTACCCTACATTGCTGGGATCACAAAAAAGATCTCCAAAATCTTGAATAAACACAAGATCCAGGTCCGTTTCAACACATTACATAAAATCCGTGATCTGGTTCCGTCTGTAAAAGATGTGATTCCGGACATACAATACCCTGGTGTCTACAAACTAAGTTGCCTCTGTGGTAGTAGTTACATTGGAGAAACCAAACGCCATGTCTCGGACCGCATTCGTGAACACAAAGCAGACCTTAAACACGGTAGGACCAACACCTCGGCCGTAGCAGATCATTGTTCTAATTCAGTAGGCTCACATGCCATTGACTTTTCCAAGACAGAGGTTCTTTGTAAGCCATCTGGCTTCCATGAGAGATTCGTTCATGAGGCTATCCACATATACAAGCACAGAGACAATTTCAACCGAGAAGATGGATTATATCTTAGCAATCACTGGAAAGATTTGATGAACCATTTCAGTTCTTAATTGATTGTTCACGCTTACATTGGCTTTCAGACAGCATACATTATAAAAAATTTCGTCTCCCCCCTCCTCTTTTCAAAATATAGATGGACTAGTCCTGGGTAAACTGCCAAATCGCTGCGCGTGACGCTAACGTTTTTTTTATAAATAATTAAATGCGCCGTTTAAAAATTAATTTATGCAAACCAACACACCTGAAGATGACCGTTTGAGTTATGGTCGAAACGTCGTGAGAATTTTTTTATTGTTTTATATATATTTTATTATTTTGTGTTTCTCTTCAACGTGACTTTACCGAAAAAAACTAAGAATATGAATTACTGCAGTCACGAAAGCTTTAAATCAAAAATTCGATTTGAAGCATGTTTTACATCTTTTTTTTTTTTGGGGGGGGGGCAGAGCTTCGTGACGTCATATTTGAGGTGGGTCTGACTTTGCGTGACGCCGCGTGACGAAGGGGGCGGGGGGTCAAAAATTGTTCAAAATCGCGTGACGTCATTTGGACGGCCCCTTAGTCGAGTGTCATCACAGGTGAAAAGTCGTCTCTTGTCCGTGCGCCTCCACCCATCACACATGCGCCAAGTGATCTGGCTAACCGAATCAAGTAAAACTTCCTAAACGCTTGATTTCGTGTATAATTTTGTATTTCATATTCCAGATAGCAGACCAGCCAGCCAATCACAATGGTGGCTAATTCTGTCAGCCTTTGATGTTCCAGAGTCACAGCAGTGCCACTTCACTTCCTTCTCCATGATGCTTTTTTTGTGGGCTAAGGAATTTCCGCTTCCAAAAAAACCCCCAAAAATTATATCTAAATAAAAAGGATAGGCTCAATACATCAACACTATCACGGTTATTTATTGATTATTTATTCGTTAAATATTACAGATCAATGTTGCGAAGCCAATATTCAATTCACCATACCTCACGGCATAGCGAATGTCGTGTCCAGTGACCGAAATCAAAGGAACTATTTCATTCAGCCTCGTTGTCAACCACCTGTTGACAGCTGATGGTAGAGACATCTATATCGGTACTTCTTATGTAACACGTCTGCTTTACGCAACATTTTTTGCTACTCATAACAGCTTGCTCGCAAGATTGCTTTCCTTGCATGTTTCTCAGCGTGGGGATGCTCATGATTATTTACTTTATAATTCGCCGTCAATTGTTACTGTTTAACATATCCTACGTATTGCCTTTGCCCATCTAATATCCAATTCGTAATAAGTCATCTAAAATGCCCTGAATCTTATGAACTGTCTCTGCTGTTTGTCTCATTTGCATTGGCTTATTTTCTATATCGTGTATCTTACACGTGCATGTCTTACTTATTTGTATTGTGTAATATGGCTTGATTCGTAACCTCTGTCTGCTCGATTGTAGTGTTTCATTTGTCACGTCTCGTTTTTATGGTCTGTGTATTCTTAAAGGTTATTTTCAAAGTAGAAACTACTCAGTCGCACCAAACGAGTTATTGGGAATAAAGTGGACTGACACTCTGGGACTGTGGAGCCTAAACGTTTGGATAAATTACTGCATTAATCTTCTGTTAGTGGCTGCCTGGTGTACCATCTCCAAAGGGGGTACGAACAGGAATTGTAAAGTAAAGTTAGGGATGATTCGCAGTAGATTATGTGCTGGTCAGGGAATGAGGAAAAGTTATTAGGCTGGGAGGTGTACACATCAAACACACTGGTTGGGAACGACTGGTATATCAGATTAATATAATAAACCAGTTATGGCTTAACTGTTTTAAAAAAATGCACTACATTATACGTCATATTTTTAGGCATTCCGATGACAAACTTTAGTTATAATTAAAATTCATTACCATTTGACTTCCATTGTAGTTGAAGCGGGCTTTTTTTTCTTTCCAATTCTATTTCAATTCGTGGATTCAATTTGATACTGCAGGCGGGGTAGCAGAGTTTTAACACTTGTGCCTCACAGTTTAGACGTCCTTTCGTCGATTTCTGACCCGCTCCTGGATGGGTTTCCTATGGGTTCTCTGCTTTTCTTCTCTCACAATTTATTTGTAAATGTTTCTGATGTGACCGAACATTCCAATGTTGAAAATGTATCTGCAAAATTACTCAATTGGGATTACACAGAGCAGCTACATCGCCCCCTACTGTGAAACTTAGAGAGGCCCTTTCGAAAATGTATCTTGAGAGTCAGTAAGGATTTTCTGGGTACACCAACAGAATACAAATACATGAAATCCTTACCCAACGAAGAGTTATCGAACACTTGTTTCAGCCCAACACGCGTTACCTAATGAGATCTCTTTGGAGGAACACGAGGGTTATGTTTTGGTCATACGTGTTTTAACGCTGCTTAAGATTATCATATTCGCAACTAAAAGTAGTGCCGTGAGAGTGTTGCTCGTTTTGGAACGAATTAATCTGTATTGAAATCGCTCGAATTAGCAGAGAAAGAATGCTCTTTAAGTGAGATACGCCTGTATAGATGTACAAATTGCACAATAACATACATTCCTGCCAATTTTTTGACACCAAATGCACGCCTGGGGCAAAACAGCAAAAGGACAAAAACAACAGCAAGAGTCCAAGACAACACCATGACAAGTACAATAGTTACACACCAAAACAACAACAACAGTCCCAGACAACTCCAAGACAACATTAACAACAGTCCCTCACCAAGACAACAACAACAACAACAATCTCAGATCTCTCCCGGATATGTACAACAACAGTCTCAGAACACACCAAGATAATCACGTCCCTCATTGAATTTTACATCTACATTAAAATATTGCTACACGGTGAGTAAGGATCTATGTTACACAACATATTTATAAATGTGGCTGGTGTATCTGGCACTACTAATTTTCTGCTTCAGAATATATTTTTAATGGAAGGTTTACGATGTTTGGCGCGGAAACAAGGTTCCATAATGTTGGAAGAACCTTGTTTGATAATACACCACTCATTGATTCACTCCACCTCGTCATCATGAAAAAGAAAGAGAGGTTCAACTTTGAAAATTATATATGTATGATAGATTAAATATTCATAATTTCTGTAAATATGCCAAACTATATTTACATAAACTATTCTGACGTGAGTGATGCGAAGCGATGTATAATTTAGGCTGTGGCTGGATCACGTGGCCTGTGCAACAGTAGTATAAATGACAGTGTTCTGGTGATAGAAAAGCATGCTCTGGGAAGAGAACCTTAAGGTGAGTGTGTGGGTTACTCCTGACTGGTCTCGTTCTTAAAAATTCAGGTGGTGTGTGTGGTGGACAGGTGACTCCCAGGTAAGTGCCTCTTAGCTGGCACCCCTTGAGAACCTGCCTGCTTGGTGTGATGTTGGAAAAACAAGATGCTATCGGATTTCTGTGTTTATTTTCACTAAAAATCCGTTCTGTAAGGTACTGTCACAAATCAGTGAAAAAACAACGTATAGCAGCATCAGCAGCAAGCAACTCCTAAAAATATAAAGATGTGAATTCAATTGACAATCATGCAACGTTGGTTTAAATGTTCAGGAAAAACTTTACATACAAATGCATTGATGACGTTTGTTTGTCTAAAAGTAACGTCGATTGCGCAATACTCGTGCCTCCCCTCTCACTTTGCTCTTTTCCTGTCTCCCTCCTCTCTCTCTCTCTCTTTGATATCCACACAGCATCACATGAAGAAGAAAAACACGACTCTTGATGTCCTGGGTCAATCTTCCACGCTTTTTTATCCAATGCATGTTTTTTTGTAAGAGTCCAGAACATGGCCATCACAGAGGGAGATACCAATTACGAACGTGTGTCGAACCCGGTGCAATAAATCCTTAAATGGGGACCCGTCTGGATGCCCTTGGGCTCGCTGACCTACCACAGAGGCAACGATCAAGAGCAGCAGATTAACTGGGAAGGGGAATAAGAGGACAAGGGGGAGGAAGGGGAATAATTTATCCAAACTAGACAGGAAACAAAGTAAAATAAGCGTGATGTCTGGGCTTATCCTTCTTATTTTCCCCTAGGAGCAACGGTGCCTATTGGAATGTTTCAGTGTCTGGAGTTCATCCCCTTGCTCCGCTCCCTACTTTTCTGATTATTCACGCAGGGTCAATACAAATGGGGACCACATTTCCTCTTACTCTTATTATATCCCTGGTAGATCCTGGTTAAGGAGCTGATTCCCGCCAAGGCACGAATAGTTCTGTGCCAGAGTCTCCAAGAGGGGGTTCTTGTTTCCAATTTGCTAGTATTGTCTTTCTTGCTACAATATATCCGGTTTTCAGTAAGGCATATTGGCGTACCGATAGCCCTTTTGGTTTCAAGCCCCGCAAAGTTTAGTCCACTGAGGGGCTCAGCACTGTGCCAAGTTCCGATTAAAATAATCCGTTAAATTCTCGTATAATTCTAAAATATCTGGGCACGGCCAGAAGGCATTCAGTTACATCTGTACCGTCCATTGTGGTATCTAGGGCAATTAGGAGAGGAATGCGTGAATTTGAACTAAATTATGTTTAGAGGAAGGGACCTGCGGCCTGCTGTCTGAGCCCAACCATATTTGAGTCCATTTCTGGTGAGGAATGTCCTGTCCCAGCAGCCTTTCCTCCTCAGCTTTCTAGTTTTGGCTCTAACCCGGTCTCAATCTCCTGCACGAACTTTTCATTTCCTTTTTTTCCACCAGACCATCCAAGATTGGGTGAGTGATGTGGTCAAAGTTTTTGTTTGTAGCTTTGGATGGTGTCCCTGATATTTTGGTAACCTTATTTGGAAGGTCCCCCACCCTTTCCAAGCCTATCACTCTCCAGCCAGGCCAGTTACCCCTTGTGCATTCTATTGTTAGTGATTGGTCGCCCCACAGAGGCGATTGTCTACATATGAAGGAGTGGAATGAGATTCACCTGTGGTTGCCTTTCCCCAATGTGTTAGAAACCGTGAATAATGGTTTCAGGACACGCGATCTATATTTGATAGGAGCTTAGGTAACGGCAGCAAATAACCAGCAGCTCACCGAGCCTTCTCCCAGTTTTTCCATGTCCTATACTTTTTCTTGTTGATCTATTGAATAAAGTTCTGAAAGCGATTGCTTTGTTCTATTTTAGGAAATCTGAAAAGGGTCAGGCCCCGATGTCTCTTAAGTAACGTAAGGGAATGGAAATCTATTTGCGCTAATTTGTGATTCCATATGGATGAGGCTATGCTTGAATCAAACATCTTAAAGAAAGCTTTTTGAATGCAGGAGGGGCTATTCGTAGATGTACTGTATAGGTAACCGTGTACAGTACTGTTCACTGCAGGAAGTTAAAATCGTGAGCGGCTGAACCTCACTGTCTATCCACTGGAATCTAGAAACACCACGTCGCCTGGGATACCACGATGGGCCACTTGGGCAATAAGATGGGGACAAGATGGCGCATTGTGTACTTTCATGGCAGCATAATCGCGAGCAGTAAATTTACCATGCATACAGGAATCTCTAGATCAACTGCGAATGGTCGAGCCACAGGGGCACAATCGGCGAACAGTACCTCAATAAATTTGGCCCAAAACAGTAAAACCTCGAGGGAAGGATTTGCTGTACTGTGTTGTGTCAACTTTTATTTCAGAGAAGCTGTATTTCTCTTGCAGACAAGGCTCTCTTAACCTCAAACAGTTATTCTTGTAAATTATCTAACCTTGTCACTGTCTGATCTTCTTTCATTGTCTTTAGTTGTAAGTTAGCCATTACGAGTTAATAATCTGATCCAATGTGTGTTTTTTTAGAATTTACCAACATGATGATGTACTGCTTTTTCACCGTTTTTTCGCAATAGTGTTGTCGATAACATCTGAGTCGACATGCAAATTTAGAAGTGCATAACTATTACAAATGTGTCAATAAAATGTGGTTTTGAAAGTCAAACTGTGAATATCACGATGTTTTAAATTTCTTTCATAATTTAAACAAATCTGTATCTTGTAATGTGCAGGAAGAGAGGAGAAAATGCCTTATGCATTGGCCTTACACACCTGTGGAGGACAAGGAGGAACAGCCTTCAGTTTTGATGGGTGGAGAAATGGAGCAACGCTGGAAAAAATCTGGGTGTGGGTTGGAGGGTGGCAGATCAAGTGCGTGAAGGCCTGGCTGACGGACGGAAGGACTGCACAGTACGGCAGTCCCTCGGGATCTCACAAAGAGTTTGTGTTCCAGCCCGGGGAGCTGTTTTCGTCCCTCTCACTGTGGGGGAATGGGGCTGGCTCACGCCTGGGCGCCTTCAAGTTCAGGACAACCAAAGGCAGGGAATTCTTCGTGAAGATGACAGACTGGGGCCTAAAGACCGAGTACCCAGTCGACGTCCGCTCTGGAATCTGCCTTGGAATTCAGGGCAAAGGCGGTTCAGACATCGACAGCATGGGCTTCCTCTTCATCAATTCGGTTAAAAGTTCAGAATTGATCAACGTGACATACCCTACACTGCACAGGGAGCTTCCAAAAGTCCAGATGGAAGAGATCAAATCACTCAGTTACAAGAATACTGGTTCTGTCCCCCAAACCTATAAAATTGAAACCTCCAAGACCGTGACCAAAACCTCCTCCTGGTCGATCACAAACAAGCTGGAGGCAACCGTGAGCATCAGCGTCTCAGCCGGCGTTCCGGATGTCGTGGAGGTTGAATATGGCTTTAGTTTTACCGTTAGCACCGAGAGTACGCACGCCGTGGAGAATTCAGAATCGAAAACCGAGCTCCTCTCATTCGACGTCACGGTTCCTCCACGCAAGACCACTGCGATCGACATCAATATCGGTCGCGCGGAAATCGACCTCCCGTACAAGGGTACGGTGCGCATGTCCTTATTGAACGGCGCCACCTACGACATCCCAATGGAGGGTGTCTACAAGGGCCTCGCCTACACCAAGGCGACTGTAGTAACAAACGAAAAGTGAAACGGCATCGGAAAAGCACGCACGTGCTGCGCTTTACTAGCTGCATGCTGCATTCAACGCTGCCTATCTTTATTTAATAGATTATTGAACCCTGCGGTATAAATATGATGCAATACATATGCCATTTGGGAGAGTTCAGTTGGTGCAATTAAGGAACCTTTGAATCGGTGAAAAAATAATTAACACGGAGATGCAGTTATTTCAACGATTTTTTCTCGCACATACCGTATATAATTGAGTCTGTTCGCTCAGAAATCACAATGGAATGATCATAATCTGTCTTTATCCCGGAGGAATCCGACGATAAATTAATCTCTTTTTTACAGATGTCCAGTAGGGGCGAGTCAGAAAGTTACAACAACAAACAATACACAACACGATAGGAGGAAAAAGTAGATCAATGGTAAGCCAGTAGCTAAAACTTATATAAAGAAATAAGAATAAAGTATATAAGTACAAATAGCATAAGTACATTTAAACGTCACTTTTGCCATTTACTTACGTGAGAATGAGCCCCAACTAGCAAACGCAAATGGAAATAAACTTCCTGCAGTGGTTTGGGCAATGTAACAAGACAATACACACTGGCATAGGCAACGTTGATCGGTAGAGTGCAAATCTGGAGGGGTTCAAAACATCAAAGTACAAGTTGGATGAACGACATAAATGACTGGAAGGAGGTGAAAGAGGTGATGCTTTATGGGCTTCAGAAATGAGAAGGTGAAGAGTGAAAACCCAAATGAAGCACACAGCTAAGGACATTCTCCACGGCAAATCATACAAACATATATCTTGACAATACAGTTTCTGCATGCTGCCACGAACAGAATAATCGATGGACTTGACCAACATTTCTACTAAAATTATAGAGAGAAGACATCCACGTGTGAATGATACCAAACAAAACGATGACGGAAAGATAAAGATTCCTCAAACAATCAACCAATCTTCATTTGTGTTGGGACACCTATTTTCAGAAACGCTCATATTTGTTTTCCATTTCACACTATAATGAATATACAAATAATGATAACTGGCCTCGAATGACCAACAATTTCTCCAAAGGTGACACCAGAAAATTAAAGAACTTCCCTTGTAGTACTATCATTTCCATCAGCACCACCATCTGGATTAATGCATTTAGATTACAATTGCATGCTCTTTAATTATAGGGAATTGCATGCAACTAGTCATTTGCATGTTATGCAATGCTTTGGGCTTGTGATGCAAAATAAAATATCTTTAAAAATTCATTGGATTGTGTTTGCATTCAGTGTCATCATTATCACATCCACAACCCCTTTGAGCCAGCATCACTGAAAACCTTTGTTCGAATCCAGGCATTCGCCTGTAATGAAACTGCACAGTCAAGTGTGGTGAGTTGATGGTCTCAACCCGGTCACGAATGACTGCACGAAGATAACCCCTTCCATCACAGTTATCAAAACGTAAGCTAGTATGTGTGCAGATAACGCGTAGCAGAAGTGAGATCTTGGTTTTTAGATATAATTTCAATCGCGCATGATAAACCTATATTCTCGATTCTCGCAAGAGAGATATGGCCACATCGCTCAGAGGTCTGAGTGCTGACCTAATTTCGAATCCAGAACACTTAGCAGTGCCAGCTCATCAATCAAACCTCCAAATGTGTGTGTGTGTGTTAGTCCATGTGTGTGTTAGTCCATATGTGTGTGTAAGTTCATATGTGTGTATGTAAGTCAATGTGTTTGTGTTTGAGTCGAGTTGTCTGTGTGTTTGAGTCCATATGTGTGCGTGTAGGTCCATACGTGTGTTTAAGTCCATGTGTGTGTCTGTCTTTTTCTCATCCACCCACTCACCCACCCACTCACCCACCCACTCACCTACCTACCCACTCACTTACCCACCCACCTTTGCTTCCTAACGACTGCTACTGAGAGCCCCAAACCAAACCCCACCCCCCACCCCCGGGAAATCAGAGCCCTCCCCAGCCCCACCCCGCTACAAAAGAGCCTCACTGCTACCCCCACCTAACAAAATGGAATGGGTTACGTCGCTTGCACCAGCCTGCCCAAGCCCCTCGACTCACTAAATTTCGGTAATCATATAGTCTGTCCGGTGGATCTGTTGTTACATTTATGCCTTTGGAAATAATAACTGTTTGATTGTCTTTTTATATGAATACCGTTGCATGTAATCAATCGCCTGTGATAATGTGCTGACCATTTCAAGCATAATGATCGTTCATATTATAATATATAAGCTTTTGTGTAGCATAGCATTTGCATGCCCTGACTCTCTCTCTCACTAACAGCAATCGCTTTATGCGGGGTGCATGTGTTATCAAAGTGAAATCGTACAGTCGTTGATGATACTGTCTTGATACCGTATGGATACCGTGTTGAAGTTCCGAGATTGAGAGTTCACATACATATTATAGTTAAGGTTTAATTAGAAAATAAATTGATTAATACAGAAGTGGTCGTGTGATTCTTTCCAGAAATTTTTACATAAGATCTGTATCCTGCGACGAGATAGGAACACGGGAACCTAAACTATAAACACACTAATACACACTCATTAAACTAAAGCGAACGATATGAACATGGGACCTAAAATATGAACACTCGGGGAGTGTTAAAGCGAGAATCATTGTATTATGCTGATCAATAATACGAAGTTAGACAACGAGGCCGAATTGACACTAGCGTAACTGCACACGATTGATTGCGTTATCCTGATTGATAACCCCACCTCGTCAACGAGGCGGGGCCTGATTATCATAAAGGCTATCATTAACACAACCACACCCACTCGTATAAATTAATTCGATTACCTCTCTAATTAGCATAGTTACACGCATAATTACACGAATTAGCATAATTTCGGATTAATTATGCAAATTTCGAATTTCATTTAATTTTAATTATTTTTCATCAATTTTCACACGCCCACATATACAACACAGCCAAACACTCTAGAGACGTGTTTCAACAGGCCCATAGAGACCCAAACATACACACAGAGACCCATACCCAAAGACTCATACTCATAGAGACCCACATAGACCAACAGAGACCCATACTCATAGAGTCCCACACAGAAATATAGAAACCCATACACATAGAGACCCATAAAGACCTACAGAAACCCATACTCATAGAGACCCATACAGACCCACAGAGACCCATACTCATAGAGACCTGTACACACCCACAGATACCCATACTCATAGAGACCCATCCAGTCCCACAGAGATCCATACTCATAGAGACACACACAGACATAGAGAGACCCATACTCATAGAGACCCACACAGACATAGAGAGACCCAAACTAAACCTAAGCTATGTTTTACTTTACTAGTTGTAAGGCCCCACTCTGTGCCACTGTGCAGCTCTTTTGTCACAGATGCGACCTGGCCATTACAAATGATAGCTCAACGAAGTGGGCTGATATCATCATCATCACGGGGAATTGTTACAGCAGCGGTCAAATACTCTAAACGCTTGGTGATGTTGATTCTGAACGTGGAGGGAAAAACCGGAGGACCTGGAGAAAAATCCACGCGACCACCACGGGGAGAGAGAGACCCAAACTCCAAATATACAGCAGGTGTCGGGGTGGGGATCGAACCCACGACCCCTGTATACCAGACGAGGTAGTTAACATATCCTACCAACCGCGGCCTACCATCAACCTGCTACCTCCATCTGGAAGGAGGAGGTGGCAGAGTCACAGTAGATGGACGGAGCCAGCACGTTGACCCTACGATCAACCGTGGCCGGGCAGCCTCTTCGGTACGAGTGTCCACCTCGCCCCGGATCGTCTTCGCTGAGGGTACCGTGACCCCACCACCACTGCTACCACCACCTCCCTCCAGATGGACTGAGCCACCGCATTGACCCCGCGATCAGCAGTAGCTGGACTGCCTCCGCGCCAGCTAACCGAGCGCCCCGACAAGAGGGCGCGACCACCGCGCCCGCTCCGCTCACCGGCTTGATGTCCGCGTGGACAATGCCAAGCCCCTTGGCGTACAACAGGAAGTCGAGGATGGCCCTGGTGTACTCCCTCAACCGCCTCACTCAGATTCGCCCGATGCTCCCTTTGCTTATGACGCCATAGAGGCTCTTCCTGGCACCACAACGACAACGACAATGACGTTAAAACCCTTTTCCCGTTCCGATGACGTCCACGACCCAGACTCCAAACCGACTGTGCCACTTGGTTAGTTTTGGGGGGTGGGGTCATGAAACGCCTCGTCGCTCCGCGGTATTCATCCACGGCCTCGCCATGCCGCAATAGCGCCGAGGGAACTAACGCGCACAAAACATTGCCGCTCGTGGAATATTTTATGATAATAATTTCATTATTATGATTTTATTATAATTTCACCATGATTATGTTATTATTACAATTTCTGTTTTATTATTTCATTACTATCATTTTATTACTATCATATCACATTTTAATAATAAATGTATTATTTTTAATGATTACCTAATTATCAACATTTCTTAACTTTAAAGTTTGTTGCATGTTGGCAAGTATGCTAAACATTTCGAACAGACAAACATTCACAAATTTCCCTTTTATATATATACATAGATTCTCATGAAAAAATCGAATGTGTGATTTATGGGGAGCGTTTCCGTGAGTCGCGTCTTCCGCAACCCGGGGGACTTCCTGCGTCTGCTTTGTCGCCACGGTGTTCTGTGGTTATCGATAACGCTGCGGTTCTCCGCGCTCAGCTGCTTGACCCACGGGGCCACGTGGGCGCGTGCTGCTCCACTTCCCAGAGCTTTGGAGACTCGGTTGCCAAACAAATTGTGATTGGAAAATTGTCAGCTTAATTATTGAATAAATTAATTATCAAAATAGCAATAAAACAAGTTATGTATTCAATAAAGTTAATTTATTTAACGAGGCGAGACATCTTTTGATGAATTGTTAACTATCTTTAAACTTATAAAATAAACTGCAAAAGAAGATAATTATGAAAGTTATTAAATAAAGCTATTGGGGAACAAAATTAGAAAATCAATCCCCCCCCCCACTCTGCGCAAGAGCACAGAAGTGTGGTTACCAGATCTGAGCCTCTACAAAGGAACGAAACAGGTGGAATTATCCACAAAATCTAGCTGTCGCCTGATGAAGCTGGTTGTAATTATTGGCGAAACGTCATACTCAGAGATTGTAAATGTTGTGGCATGGCTCTCCAACACATCGTTGTGCTGTACCATTATACTGCACTATACACTGCACTATACACTACACTACTATACACTACACACTAGTGCTGTACTAGTAACGAATTGGCACGTTCTGTTTGCGTGACAACCCTTACTAGTTGACTGTGTCAGGTGGTAGCGGGTTTAATGACACAACATGTATATATTTAAGTGATCTAACCCAAAAATACCTCTATTATGGATGATATTGGTCGGGAAAGGCCTTAATAAATGTGATAAATCGATTAATCTAGTTGCTTGATCAAATATTAAATAAATATTAATTCCGAAATAAATCAACAATCAAGCGGAGCAATGGACATGCGCACGCACGTGGGTGGGTGGTGGGGGGGTGGAGAATGTTCATGTACTTCAAGAGCTCGACGACGAGGCAATTGTGGCCGCGGAATTCGAACGTGTACAGGACCCGGATGACTCCGTAGCGCTCATCGCTGGCCCTGCCCTGCAGCTCCGTGGCCACCTCCAGCTCCATCCTCTGGCGGGCCGCTGTCGAGGAGCTGTGCAGCGGGAGGTGGAAGGCCACGAAATCAACGGTGACTCTTTGTGGGTGACTCTGTGTGGGTGACTCTTTGTGGGTATCTCTGTGGGTGACTCTGTGTGGGTGACTCTGTGGGTGTCTCTGTGGATGACTCTGTGTGGGTGTCTCTGTGGGTGACTCTGTGGGTGACTCTCTGGGTGTCTCTGTGTGTGACTCTGTGGGTGACTCTGTGGGTGTCTCTGTGGGTGACTCTGTGGGTGTCTCTGTGGGTGACTATGTCGGTGACTCTGTGGGTGTCTTTGTGGGTGACACTGTGGGTGACTCTGTGGGTGACTACATCGGTGACTCTGTGGATGTCTTTGTGGGTGACTCTGTGGGTGACTCTGTGGGTGTCTCTGTGGGTGATGCTGTGGGTGTCTCTGTGGGTGACTATGTCGGTGACTCTGTGGGTGTCTTTCTGGGTGACTCTGTGTGGGTGACTCTATGGGTGACTCTGTGTGGGTGTCTCTATGGGTGACTCTGTGTGGGTGACTCTGTGGGTGTCTGTTTGAGTGTCTCTGTGGGTGGCTCTGTGTGGATGTCTCTGTGGGTGTCTCTGTGGGTGACTCTGTGTGGTTGTCTCTCTGGGTGTCTCTGTGTGTGACTCTGTGGGTGACTATGTGGGTGTCTCTATGGGTGACTCTGTGGGTGGCTCTGTTGGTGACTATGTCGGTGACTCTGTGGGTGTCTTGGTGGGTGACACTGTGGGTGACTCTGTGGGTGACAACGTCGGTGACTCTGTGGATGTCTTTGTGGGTGACTCTGTGGGTGACTCTGTGGGTGTCTCTGTGGGTGTCTCTGTGGGTGACTTTGTCGGTGACTCTGTGGGTGTCTTTCTGGGTGACTCTGTGTGGGTGTCTCTGTGGGTGACTCTGTGTGGGTGACTCTGTGGGTGACTTTGTGGGTGTCTCTGTGGGTGACTCTGTGGGTGTCTCTGTGGGTGACTATGTCAGTGACTCTGTGGGTGTCTTTGTGGGTGCCTCTGTGGGTGACTATGTCGGTGACTCTGTGGGTGTCTTTGTGGGTGACTCTGTGGGTGACTCTGTGGGTGCCTCTGTGGGTGACTATGTCGGTGACTCTGTGGGTGTCTTTGTGGGTGACTCTGTGGGTGACTCTGTGGGTGACTATGTCAGTGACTCTGTGGGTGTCTTTTTGGGTGACTCTGTGGGTGTCTCTGTCGGTGACTCTGTGGGTGCCTCTGTGGGTGACTATGTCGGTGACTCTGTGGGTGTCTTTGTGGGTGACTCTGTGGGTGACTCTGTGGGTGTCTCTGTGGGTGAGTCTGTGGGTGTCTCTGTGGTTACTATGTCGGTGACTCTGTGGGTGTCTTTGTGGGTGACTCTGTGGGTGACTCTGTGGGTGTCTCTGTGGGTGACTCTGTGGGTGACTCTGTTGGTGTCTCCGTGGGTGACTCTGTGGGTGTCTCTGTGGGTGACTATGTCGGTGACTCTGTGGGTGACTCTGTGGGGGTCTCTGTGCGTGACTGAGGGGGTCACTGTGGGTGACTCTGTGGGTGTCTCTATGGGTGACACTGTGGGTGTCTCTGTGTGTGACCCTGTGGGTGACTCTGTGGGTGGCTGTTTGGGTGACTCTGTGGGTGACACTGTGGGGTCTCTGTGGGTGTCTCTGTTGGTGACTCTGTGAGAGTCTCTGTGGCGGTCTCTGTGGGGGTCTCTTTGGGTGACTCTCTGGGTCTCCGTGGGGCTCTGTAGGTATGTCTTTGTGGGAGACTCTGTCGGTGTCTCTGGGTGACTTTCTGGGGGTCTCTGTGGATGTCTAAGTGGGGGTCTCTGTGGGGGTCTCTGTGGGGGTTTCTTGGGGGGTCTCTGTGGGTGACTCTGTGGGGGTCTATGTGGCTGAGTCTGTGGGGGTCTCTGTGGGTGACACTGTGGGGGTCTGTGTGGGGGTCTCTGTAGGTGACTCTGTGGGGGTCTCTGTGGGGGTTTCTATGGGTGACTCGGGGTCTCGGCAGGGGTATCTGTAGGGTCTCTGTGGGTGACTGGGGGTCTCGGCAGGTGTCTCTGTTGGTCTCTCAGTCTGGGTGCCTTTTGTGGGTCTCTAAAGGTCTGGGTGTCTCTGTGGGTTACTCTGCGGGTCTCTGTGGGTCTCTGGGTCTGTGTGTCTCTGTGGGTCTCTAAGGGTCTGGGTGTCTCTGTGGGTGTCTCTGTGCGTGACTGAGGGGGTCACTGTGGGTGACTCTGTGGGTGTCTCTATGGGTGACACTGTGGGTGTCTCTGTGTGTGACCCTGTGGGTGACTCTGTGGGTGGCTCTTTGGGTGACCCTGTGGGTGACTCTTTGGTGGTCTCTGTGGGTGATTCTGTGGGTGTCTCTGTGGGTGACTCTGTGGGTGACACTGTGGGGTCTCTGTGGGTGTCTCTGCTGGTGACTCTGTGAGAGTCTCTGTGGCGGTCTCTGTGGGGGTCTCTTTGGGTGACTCTCTGGGTCTCTGTGGGTCTCTGTAGGTATGTCTCTGTGGGAGACTCTGTCGGTGTCTCTGGGTGACTTTGTGGGGGTCTCTGTGGATGTCTAAGTGGGATTCTCTGTGGGGGTTTCTTGGGGGGTCTCTGTGGGTGACTCTGTGGGGGTCTATGTGGCTGAGTCGGTGGGGTTCTCTGTGGGTGACACTGTGGGGGTCTGTGTGGGGGTCTCTGTAGGTGACTCTGTGGGGTCTCTGTGGGGGTTTCTATGGGTGACTGGGGGTCTCGGCAGGGGTATCTGTGGAGTCTCTGTGGGTGACTGGGGGTCTCGGCAGGTGTCTCTGTTGGTCTCTGAGTCTGGGTGCCTTTTGTGGTTCTCTAAAGGTCTGGGTGTCTCTGTGGGTTACTCTGCGGGTCTCTGTGGGTCTCTGGGTCTGAGTGTCTCTGTGGGTCTCTAAGGGTCTGGGTGTCTCTGTGGGTGTCTCTGTGGATCTCTAAGGCTCTGGGTGTCTCTGTGCACTTCTCTGTGGGTCTATAAGGGTCTGTTAATTTTTAGTTTAGAGTTAGCAATAGTTGTATGGCAGTTAGTATTTTGTTAGTTATCTTCAGTTCATAACAGTAGTCTTATGGCAGGTTATTATTTTGTGAGTTCATAGTTAGCATTAAGTTTTACGGCAGTTATATATTTGTCAGTTCATATTTAGAAGTAGTTTTTTGGCAGTTGGTATTCTGTTAGTTTATAGTTAGCAGCAGTTTTATGACAGTAAAATTTTATCAGTTTATAGTTAGCAGCAGTTTTATGGCAGTTAGTATTTTGTCAGTGAGTCCATAGTTAGTGGCAGTTTCAGCCACCGCGGAAGGCCGTCCGACTCACCACAAGGGCAGCGACAGCATCTTGATGGCCACAAGCGTGAAGGCAGCGAGCAGTGGAGGGGTGAAAGCAGGAGCTGAAGAGAAAAACAGCCAGCAATGGAGAAAGCACAGTGATAGCGGAGAGCAGAGAGAAGCAGCCAGCAGTGGAGAGAGCGCAGTGATAGCATAGAGCGGAGAGCAGAGACGAAGCAGCCAGCAGTGGAGAGAGCACAGTGACATCGGAGCTGACGGAGAAGTAGAGATAGGAGAGACTAAGGCGGCGAGCGAGTCGAGTGAGCACGGTGAGCGAGCCGTGGCAAGCAAGGGAACTGTGAAGCATTGAGGACATGTGGAGAACTGTAAATAAAGTGGTGTTGGAAGAAAGACAAAAGTTGTCCGAGTAAAATCAACCACTACACATATATAGTTTCATCATCGGCCTTTGTGCCTCGAGAGACAATTCTATTGTGCCTTACGAGGTCAGCTGTAGGTTTTGCAGTGCCAAGAATGACTTAATAGGCCAATTGTTGAGTGACAATCCTTACCACAGCAATGGTAAGTGAATGCGGTGGCAGCTCCAGAGGTGTTTGCTTTTTCTTTACATCGCTCCCTCTTGGTCTGCCAAGCAGTGTGTCTTTTCTCCTCGCCTCTCCTGAGGCCTGTTTTCACAGCCTGCTGCCAGCTGAGTCGGTGACTGGCAGTTTTCTTCCAGTCATTTGGGTTGATGTCGTAGCTCTTCATGTCCCGTTACCAGACATCTTTGAAGCGCAGGATTGGGCGACCAGGAATAGATCTTCGGAGAGTTCATAACACATTGTACGTACATTCCAGCTTGCAAAATGAAGGGCTGGAACCTTCTTTCGTTTTGTTTTGCTTTTCTCTGGTGCAGGTGTTGCAGCCCACTTGTCTTGTGGTGAACCAAAAGCTCCAAGCACCCATTGGAGCAGGTGAGCCGTGGCGGGAAAGCACTTATTGGCCGGGGGCAGCCCAGCTTGAGGCGGGCGGTAGCTTTCCATTAGGTGCAATGACCCCTCCCACCGACGATGGCAACCCATTGTGCCCATTTTCTACTCCAATCTAAAATGAGCTTATAACCCGTGACTGCTGCCATCCGTGTTTTTTGGCCACGATTAGGTGGCCGAGGAGTATCCTCTCCCCATTTTTGCACCTCTTGTTGGCGCAATGCCTGGCCAGGTTCCTTCTGGAAATCCTGGTGTTGCCCATGGGTCAGGATCCCCCCCTCGGCCTTGCTGGTGATGTCCAAAGGGGTACGTAGCATGACGTTTGGTACCAGTTTGGCTGCAGGGGCTGCTGGGAATGTGCCGCAGTGCATCACAAAACCGCCTGAGGGGCCCCACTCCTGATTTTCTGTAGAGGTTTACTTTGTTAGCCATTGATTCTCCCGAGACACTCACAAGGCAGTGAGATAACCACGTAACCCTGAGAGGGGCCCTTACCAGGTAACGAAAGCCGGGCCAGCTGTGCCTGGGACACGCGTAAAGCAGGGTCGTCACGCCCTGAGGAAGTTTATCACAAACTACCCGCTACCAACATAGACTCAACAATAATAACAACCGCCATTCGCCACTAAGTGGCGGTGACGTAACCACAACGCTTGTGGCAGGCTATGTGCACCATGAGGCCACGTGAAGTTTCAAACGCCCGCTGGCAGGAGATCACGGGGCAGAGCCAGATGCAACAAGTCGACTGACTGAGACGACTGGCTGATGCAGCATCTGTGCCCCCTTCTTTGCCAACTTGCTGTGCTTTAGCCACCCGGCGCTCCGCTCGTTGTTGTGAGCATCGCTTGGAGTGTCCGATGTTATATAGACTCGCACACACATTGACCGAAACAAACACAAATATGGTCTTACAAAGACACACATATCGACTAAGACACACACACAAGGACCCATGCACACACTTCGACTTACAGACACACATCGACTCACACACACATACATAGACTGACACACACACATATGAACTTATACACACATATCTACGCACAAACTCAAATGAACTCTCACGCATATACACACATTGCCGTACACACATCAACTGACACACATAGACTCCCACACAAACATGCATGCACTGACACACGCACATAGAGGCACACACATATGGACTGACACACACACATGGACTTATGCACATACACACACATGTACTAGGTGCCTCGGTTAATGTATATGCTTTGACTTTAACATAGCAATTTCTGTGACCAGTTACAAGCTAATCACTCAGTTATTTCAATGCTAAATTCTATGCGAATTCCTTTGTCAAGGGGTGCCTCTGCGGATGTGTATGCTTTAACTTTAACATAGCCATTTCTGTGACTAGTCACAAGCTAATCACTCAGCCATTTCAATGCTAAATTCTATGCTAATCCCTTTGTCAAGGCGCTTTGATTCTTCTCACACAGCTTAAAGGTCGCGATCTGAGCGTGGCTTTTTCACTCCAGCACTGTCCTCCAAGACAGTCTCGTCTTTTCACCTGATGAAGGCCGCTTGTGTTGTGGCCGAAACGTCGTGAGAATATTATTGCGTTATTTTATTTTATCAATGTATTATTTTATTCTCATTCTACGTGACTTTACCGAAAGAACCAAAAAAGATGAATCCTTGCAGTCACGAAAACTTTAAATCGAAATTTAACCACAAGGCTTGTTTGAATCTAATCGGCTTCCGATGGGTCTTCATTTTGTGTCGGCTACATTCCAGCGATTGATGGAACTGGTTCTAGCTGGCCTGCAGTGGGACTCGTGCCTGATATATATCGACGATGTTTTCGTTTTTTGCGTTACGTTCCAAGAACATTTGGAACGGTTACGTGCTGTCTTTCTTAAAATGTGTGCAGCGAACCTCAAATTTAAACCACGGAAGTGTCACCTGCTCCAAAAATCTGTTTAGTATTTTGGCCACATAGTCAGTAAATCAGGGATAGCGATGGACCCAGACAAAACCGCGTGTGTGCGTTCTTGTGTCTTATTACCGCCGTTTTGTCCTCGGTTTCACCACATTCGCCAAACCTCTCCACTCCTTGACGGCAAAGGATCAGAAGTTCCATTGGAGGTAGGAGGAGGAGGCCACATTTGTTGCAATCTGGGATGGCTTGGTGAACGCACCTCCCATCCGATACCCCGACTTTTCCTTGCCGTCCGTCCTTGATACAGATGCTAGCAACACTAGAATTGACGCTGTTCTGTCTCAAGTCGTTAATGGCGTCGAGAGTGTTGTCACATACAGTGAGGGAAAAAATAATTTGATCGCCTGCTGATTTTGTACGTTTGCCCACTGACAAAGAAATGATCAGTTTATAATTTTAATGGTAGGGTTATTTGAACAGTGAGAGACAGAATAACAACAACAAAAACCCAGAAAAACGCATATCAAAAATGTTATAAATTGATTTGCATTTTAATGAGGGAATAAGTATTTGACCCCCTCTCAATCAGAAAGATTTCTGGCTCCCAGGTGTCTTAATACAGGTAACGAGCTAATATTAGGAGCACAATCTTAAAGGGAGTGCTCCTAATCTGAGCTTGTTACCTGTATAAAAGATACCTGTCCACAGAAGCAATAAATCAATCAGATTCCAAACTGTCCACCATGGCCAAGATCAAAGAGCTCTCCAAGGATGTCAGTGGCAAGATTATAGACCTACACAAGGCTGGAATGGGCTACAAGACCATTGCCAAGCAGCGTGGTGAGAAGTTGACAACAGTTGGTGCGATTATTCGCAAATGTAAGAAACACAAAAGAACTGTTAATCTCCCTCGGCCTGAGGCTCCATGCAAGATCTCACCTCGTGGAGTTGCAATGATCATGAGAACGGTGAGGAATCAGCCCAGAACTACACGGGAGGATCTTATCAATGATCTCAAGGCAGCTGGGACCATAGTCACCAAGAAAACAATTGGTAACACACTACGCCGTGAAGGACTGAAATCCTGCAGCACCCGTAAGGTCCCCCTGCTCAAGAAAGCACATATACATGCCCGTCCGAAGTCTGCCAATGAACTTCTGAATGATTCAGAGGACAACTAGGTGAAAGTGTTGTGGTCAGATGAGACCAAAATGGAGCTCTTTGGCATCAATTCAACTCGCCATGTTTGGAGGAGGAGGAATGCTGCCTATGACCCCAAGAACACCATCCCCATCGTCAAACATGGAGGTGGAAACATTATGCTATGGGGCTGTTTTTCTGCTAAGGGGACAGGACAACTTCAGAGCAATAAAGGGACGATGGACGGGTCCATGTACCGTCAAATCTTGGGTGAGAACCTCCGTCCCTCAGCCAGGGCATTGAAAGAGGATCGTGGATGGGTATTCCAGCATGACAATGACCCAAGACACACGGCCAAGGCAACACAGGAGTGGCTCAAGAAGAAGCACATTAAGGTCCTGGAGTGGCCTAGCCAGTCTCCAGACCAAATCTGTGAAGGGAGCTGAATGTTCGAGTTGCCAAACGTCAACCTCGAAACCTTAATGACTTGGAGATGATCTGCAAAGAGGAGTGGGACAAAATCCCTCCTGAGATGTATGCAAACCTGGTGGCCAACTACAAGAAACGTCTGGCCTCTGTGATTGCCAACAAGGGTTTTGCCACCAAGTACTAAGTCATGTTTTGCAGAGGGGTCAAATACTAATTTCCCTCATTAAAATGCAAATCAATTTATAACATTTTTGACATGCGTTTTTCTGGATTTTGTTGTTGTTATTCTGTCTCTCACTGTTCAAATAAACCTACCATTAAAATTATAGACTGATCATTTCTTTGTCAGTGGGCAAACGTACAAAATCAGCAGCGGTCAAATACTTTTTTCTGTCACTGTATGTCAGCAGAGTGCTGTCTCCGGCCAAACAACGGTACTCTGCCACACTCCGGGGAACTTTTGTCTATTGTTTTTTTTGTGCAACAGTATTGTCCCTATCTTTATGTCAGACGCTTTGAGGTGCACTCTGACCATGCAGCGCTACAGTATGCACTGCGTATTGAGCAGCCGTCTGGCCAACTTTCACATTGGTTGACAGTCCTCCAGGACTATTCCTTTACTGTTTTTGATCGCAAAGGTACCCGACACACGAACGATGGGTGCACGTTTTTCTCGGGCTCGGGGCACTGTAAGACGCCTACCAAGGACTCAACACCTCCACTTGTGGCATCGGCCGAGGTTGAAACCTCTGAGGAAGCAGAGAGTCATGTGGCGCATGACGCTGTCATTGGCTTGGACCATGCTGAGTGGGGGCGCCTCCAGCTTGAGGGCGCTTCCCTGTTCAAGGTACGATGCCGTGTCAAGGAGGCGGATGGGGGTGGGGATCGACGAAGTGTAGCCTCTGTCATCCTCAAAGGCAGATTGCTCATGCATTGGGATGAAGGGTTGCGCCGTTACAACATTGTCATGCCTACTGCCTTACGGGGTAAAGTCATCTGAGCTGTGCACGAGCCACTGTTGCACCTTGGTGTGCATAAGACACTAGCCACACTTAAACTTGACTTCTTCTAGCCTTGCATGGTGGAAAATGTCGCTTATTTATTGAAGGGGTGTGCGCAGTGCACGCGGCGGAAACCCCCGTCTAAACCCTGTTGTCCACGGTTGCAAACCATTCAGGTCTCCCGCATAAAGGAGCTGGTCGCTCTTGATATCCTTGGTCCATTTCCCTCGTCGTAATAATTATTTACTAGTGGGCGTCGAATTTTTTTCACACTGGCCAATGGCCTGGCCGCTTCCAAACCAGTCAGTGGCAGCCATCACCGAGGCATTCCTCGATGTCTATGTGATGTACAAGGGGGCCCCTGAGCATCTTCTGACTGATCAGGGTAAGACTTTTTCTTCGAAATTGCTGCGGGAGGTGTGTGAATTATTGGGAACAAAGAAAGTACGCACATCACCACACCTTCCACAAACGGATGGAATGGTAGAGCGCTTGCACAGGACTCTGACTTCGATGGGACATTTTCAAATTCCCCCAGGGACCCCCAGGCAGAGAAAGCCCACCTCCCCTCGCCGCCTGGCCACAAGGAGTCGATCAAAGCCTCTCAGTTTTCCTGATCCCCATACAAACACGCTCCCACACCATCAGTTGGTTGTCACACTCGGCAGGCCTGGCCTTTATTGTGCTTGCAGGTGTTGTTACATGTTGAGGGTGGTAGATGCTGGTGCTGGAGAGGGGTCCCGAGGTTTGGCGTGTTACTGCGTTTTGTTTTTTTCTCTATATTCCCTTCTTACTTCCTTTGTTTTTGCCTATTGTTGTTCTGTTCTTCCATCCCCTTTGCCCGTTAGTTACTGTTTATTCTGTATATAGTGTACATATTACATAGAAAGGGTTATGGAATTTATTTGTTGAGACACACTAAGGGGTTTGCTTCTTTTGTTGAGGGGGAATGGCTGAGTGTTACGTAGGGGAGGGGGGGGGGTTATGTAGTGACATTGCGGGATGCCACTGTGCAGTGCTGACCATTTAGAGGTGCGGTGTAACGACATCACGGACACCACATTGGTGTGGGTGTTGTACTGGCCCTAGAGGGGCCGGGTGAGTGCTGATTGATAGCGCTAGATAGCACCACGTTTGGCGTGCAGTACCAGCCCTACAGTACAGGGTGTGGGAGTGCCGGCTGTAGGAATGAGGTTACTAAAGGCCATGGCACTCTGGTTGAACCGAGATTACACGTGACCAGTTATGTCTATAAAGGCGTCCAAGTGAGGGCGAGGGGTGGTCACGTGCTGAACATCCAGATCCTTCCCGAGGATTCTGGAAGCTGGTCGTGGCCAAGGGCGGAGCCAGCCATGGTGCATAGGATATAAGTCGTATCCCCAGAGGGACCAGCGTTGTTGTTTATCCTGAAGAAAACTTCATCAACATTCTATGTTCTCCGCTAAACGAGTCTCCTACACGTGGACCTTGCCACGAGCTGTGGTCCCGGTTAATTACTGCAATAAATTGTTAAACTGGAATAACTACACTGAGGGACAATTGAGAGCATCTGTGTCCACCACAGGCCATGGGATGACTGAAGGAAGGGGAGAGGGAGGCAGGCCTTGATGTCACTTAGGAAAGTACTTCAATAAATTAGAACAGACAGACATACATGTTTACAAGACAAACGGTCACAATCAAAAGGAAAGTTTTTCTGTCGTAAGAGGAAACTGACCAATCACAGGCTGAGGTGCGAAATCAAAGGCATTCTGGTCCTTTCTGAGAAGACGAGACAGAGGCAAAACATTTTGGATAAGAAAGAGAAGCCAAACTACCAAAATCAGTCTTGCAACGGCAAGCTCTGGGTATGGTCCACGAAATCAACCTTGGGTGTCACTGGAAGAGCCAGTGGGAGGGGGGGGGGTTTCACGTGCCCCCCCCACAGATCTGATCGAAATCCCTCATGTACATCGGATCATTGGGGTTTATTAGTAATAAATCGGCATTTTGCGACCTCCACTGCCACTGTGTAGCATATTATTGTGTGCCAGGGACCCGATGAGATGATAGGACAATAGTCCGAGTCCATAATTCGCACTAAGTAACGGCAAAGTAGTTATAAGTGACCCACAGAATTGTGCACAGTTGCGTATACAGTACACGACTTCCCTGAAGGCATTCACCTTCAGCGAGCGCGATGCCGATCAACCACGGTTCGATTTTGACCCTCGATCGATGGCTGCGCCATCGCCACACAAGCATCGAAAAACAATCAAGGAACAAGTCCTTACTTACTAAGAACTCCTTTATCATTTTTCATTGATGGAGGGGTTGCCCCCCTACCTGAAGATCCTGGCTCTGCCATTGTTGGGTGTCGAGTCTTTCAGAGGATTGTATGTAATGTGTTGAAATCCGTGATCTGGTTCCGTCTGTAAAAGATGTGATTCCGGACATAAAGTACCCTGGTGACTACAAACTAAGTTGCTCTGTGGTAGTAGTTACATTGGAAAAACCAAACGCCATGTCTCAGACCGCATTCGTGAACACAAAACAGACCTTAAACACGGTAGGACCAACACCTCGGCCGTGGCAGATCATTGTTATATTTCAGTAGGCTCACATGACATTGAATTTCCAAGACAGAGGTTCTTTGGAAGCCATCTGGCTACCATGAGAGATTCGTTCATGAGGCTATCCACATATACAAGCACAGAGACAATTTCAACCGAGAAGATGGATTCTGGCTTAGCAATCATTGGAAAGATTTGATTAACCATTTCAGGTCTTAATTGATTGTTCACGCTTACAGTGGCTTTCAGACAGCATACATTAATATTTCGTCTCCCCCTCCTCTTTTCAGAAAATAGAGGGACTAGTCATTCTAAATAAACTGCCAAATCGCTGCGCGTGGTGCTGACGTTTTTTATAATAAAAAAATGCACCGTCCAAAAAATAAATAAATTAATGCAAACCGACACACCTGATGACGACCGTTTGTGTTATGGTCGAAACGTCGTGAGAATGTTTATTGTTTTATATATATATTATTATTTTATTGTTTCCCTTCAACGTGACTTTACCGAAAGAGCTAAGAATATGAATTACTGCAGTCACGAAAGCTTTAAATCAAAAGTAATTTTTTCGTTTGGGGTGAAAAAAAAACATTAACACTAATGTACACTAGATTTGATCAACGAAACCTCTGCATTGCAAATTTTATTTGATAATCATTAAAACAATGGGCACACTTATTTTACACTGGATTCAAATGTTTGCTTTTATTCCGTTTAACATGTCGGCTTTCGTGACCAATGTTTTCCATAATATAGGTTTTTGGGTTAGATCTCTTGAATATAAATGCCTCGTTAAACTCGCCACCACTATCGATTAAGGCTGCTCCATTACCATTGAAACTACCTTCTCTTGCTGTTAACGTTACCCTTACAGATTTACAAATATGCGTTTAGATTATTTGGCTGCTATAAATTTCAACGTGATAAGCTTCTACGTTGAGCTATCATTAGTCACCAGGTTGCTTCTGAAAAATAGCGAATAGCTTAGAAGGTTTTGATTTAAAGCTTTCGTGACTGCAGTAATTCATATTCTTAGTTTTTTCGGTAAAGTCACGTTGAAGAGAAACAACAGAATAACAAAATATATATAAAACAATAAAAAATTCTCACGACGTTTCGACCATAACTCAAACGGTCATCATCAGGTGTGTCGGTTTGCATAAATTTATTTTTAAAACGGCATATTTATTTATTTCTAAAAAAAAATAACGTTTGCGTCACGCGCAGCGATTGGCAGTTTGCCCAGGACTAGTCCATCTATTTTTTGAAAAGAGGAGGGGGGAGACGAAATTTGTTTTTATGTATGCTGTCTGAAAGCCACTGTAAGCGTGAACAATCAATCAAGAACTGAAATGATTTATCAAATCTTTCCAATGATTGCTAAGATAGAATCCATCTTCTCGGTTGAAATTGTCTCTGTGCTTGTATATGTGGATAGCCTCATGAACGAATCTCTCATGGAAGCCAGATGGCTTACAAAGAACCTCCGTCTTGGAAAAGTCAATGGCATGTGAGCCTACTGAATTAGAACAATGATCTGCTACGGCCGAGGTGTTGGTCCTACCGTGTTTAAGGTCTGCTTTATGTTCACGAATGCGGTCCGAGATATGGCGTTTGGTTTCTCCAATGTAACTACTACCACAGAGGCAACTTAGTTTGTAGACACCAGGGCATTGTATGTCCGGAATCACATCTTTTACAGACGGAACCAGATCACGGATTTTATGTAATGTGTTGAAACGGACCTGGATCTTGTGTTTATTCAAGATTTTGGAGATCTTTTTTGTGATCCCAGCAATGTAGGGTAAAGTGATGGTTTTGAAAGGCTCCTCAAGAGGGTTCTTCTTCATGGTTTGAGTGATAGCTTTGCGGATTGTATAGTCGGAGTAACCATTAGCCCTAAGAGCTTGGTGTACGTGCTTGAGTTCACTGCTTATGTGTTCCTGGTCGGATATGCATTGGGCTCTATGATACAGAGTCTTGATGAGAGAATTCTTCTGTGATGGATGGTGGTGGGAATCCGGTTTCAGATAAGCATCCGTATGGGTAGCTTTCCTGTAGACAGAGTGGCTCATTGAACCATCAGGTCTCTTTTTAATTAGGACATCCAAAAAAGGTATCTTGCCATCTATTTCGACTTCCATGGTAAATCTGATGGCTGGGTGTATGGAATTGATGTGGTCGAAGAATTGGTCTAGAGCAGTCCGGCCATGTGGCCAGATGACAAAAGTGTCATCCACGTACCTCTTCCATAAGGTTGGGCGCAGAGTGGCAGTCTGGATGGCGTCAGTCTCAAATTTCTCCATGAAAATGTTAGCTATAACTGGAGAAAGGGGGGAGCCCATTGGGGTGCCCTCAGTTTGTTTGTAGAAAGTTCCATTCCAAGTGAAGTATGTATTGGTTAAACAGTGTCTCACCAGGGGGGGTACCTCAGTGTTTAGTCCTTGATGAACCAAGTCTTCAATGATTGCAATGGTGTCAGGTACAGGAACCTTGGTGAATAAGGAAACTACATCAAAACTGACAAGCAGGTCGTCTGCGGACAGGGAAATACCCTTGATTGTTGATACCAGGTGAGTAGAATTTTGTACCGCAGAGGTGGTCTTTCCAGTGAAAGGACGCAGGATTTCAGACAAAAAACGAGCTAGTTTGTAGGTGGGGGAGCTGATAGTAGAGACTATGGGACGAAGAGGTGTATCAACTTTATGTATTTTTGGTAAGCCGTATAATCTTGGTGGCCTGGCAGCAGAAGGTTTCAACGAAAACTGTTTAGATTGATCAATTAATGCGGTTGAATCAGAAATTATTTTGTTGGTTTGTGTGACGAGGCTGTTGGTGGGATCTCTTTTTATTTTTGTATAACTACCATCGTCGAGTAATTCTTTAATTTTGTTGTTGTATTCTATTTTATCCATGATGACAGTAGCATTGCCTTTGTCAGCTGAGAGAACTACAATATCATTCCTCTTTTTTAATTTATATAATTCAAAACGCTCATCTTTGCTGAGGTTGCTAGCTGGTATCTTAGCGTTTTTGAGGGTTGCAGCGATTTCAGATCTTGCTACGTCTGCAGCGATGTGACCCAGGCCCCTGAGAGCAACGTCTACTTGGGCAATTATATCCTTAACTGGTATGTGTTTAGGTGTGACTGCAAAGTTTAGACCTTTAGCTAAAACGGATTTCAGACCATCGGAAATAGAACTGTTACTGCGATTAATTACGACTTTATTAACGTCTACCTTTTTGGTGTGTGGGTCCGGTCTTTTGTTGAAGAGGAGGTTAAATTTGGAAATCAGGTTTTCCTTACATTTGGTCGACATAGTAGCAGCTGAAGAGGCAGTCATATTGTCTACATGTTCCCAATCCGATGTGGACATTATTGCCGTCAATGATAAGTGTGATTTGTACAGTGTCTTGTCTAACTGATCTAGTTGTGTGCGTATAAGTCTGATTTTTTCTGAGATAAGAGCTAAGCTAGTTTTGAAAAGAATTCGTTTCGCATTAGAAGAAGTTACAGCAGCAGAGGTCAGTGTAAATGCGATTGGTATTACCCCAGAGTCGCGGCATCTCTTCAGGAAGGTGAGAGACTCGATCAGCTGAGCTTTCTTATCCCGGAGTTTGTTGAAGGATCTTAAAGTTATGTGAAAACCCTCCCCGTAGAGGCGATTAAATTTTGATTTAAAGCTTTCGTGACTGCAGTAATTCATATTCTTAGTTTTTCCGACTATACAATCCGCAAAGCTATCACTCAAACCATGAAGAAGAACCCTCTTGAGGAGCCTTTCAAAACCATCACTTTACCCTACATTGCTGGGATCACAAAAAAGATCTCCAAAATCTTGAATAAACACAAGATCCAGGTCCGTTTCAACACATTACATAAAATCCGTGATCTGGTTCCGTCTGTAAAAGATGTGATTCCGGACATACAATACCCTGGTGTCTACAAACTAAGTTGCCTCTGTGGTAGTAGTTACATTGGAGAAACCAAACGCCATATCTCGGACTGCATTCGTGAACATAAAGCAGACCTTAAACACGGTAGGACCAACACCTCGGCCGTAGCAGATCATTGTTCTAATTCAGTAGGCTCACATGCCATTGACTTTTCCAAGACGGAGGTTCTTTGTAAGCCATCTGGCTTCCATGAGAGATTCGTTCATGAGGCTATCCACATATACAAGCACAGAGACAATTTCAACCGAGAAGATGGATTCTATCTTAGCAATCATTGGAAAGATTTGATAAATCATTTCAGTTCTTGATTGATTGTTCACGCTTACAGTGGCTTTCAGACAGCATACATAAAAACAAATTTCGTCTCCCCCCTCCTCTTTTCAAAAAATAGATGGACTAGTCCTGGGCAAACTGCCAATCGCTGCGCGTGACGCAAACGTTATTTTTTTTATAAATAAATAAATATGCCGTTTTAAAAATAAATTTATGCAAACCGACACACCTGATGATGACCGTTTGAGTTATGGTCGAAACGTCGTGAGAATTTTTTATTGTTTTATATATATTTTGTTATTCTGTTGTTTCTCTTCAACGTGACTTTACCGAAAAAACTAAGAATATAGCTTAGAAGGTGTTCCATAGCAAACGCAATAGTTTAATTTAAACGTTTCACCATTCAATATCATTGTCAACCTTTATCATCCAACATTACCAAATTACAATGTGTCATTAATTGTAAATGTTGTGGGCTATGTAGGAGCCTAAACCTTCAACATTAACAATTGCAAATGTATTTTGTATTACTATATGTACCTTCTTTTATTATATCATTATTCATGAAAAATTGTTTCATATTAAGTAAATTAATCGTACTGAAATAATTTTTGCAGTGGGAAAATTATTCACTGGAATAAAATCCCAATTTCATAGCAATTCATGCCAATCGCTTAACCCTCACATTAGGATTTCGCTGAGGGTCGCTGTCCAAACACTCACTGCTGATGAGGTCATTTTGGAAGATTTCTGAAATGTGCTAAAACTTGGACCATCATGTTGGCCTACACCTCCGATTAGTATGGTTGGCTAAGAAGTTCAACATGTGAACACAATCTTGATTTGAAGCTTTCGTGACTACAGGAAACCATACTCTTTGGTTCTTTCGGTAAAGTCACGTTGGTAGAAAAATGAAACAAAATAAAAAATAACATATCACGACATATCGATCGCAACACAAACGGTCGTCCTCAGGCAGACTAAATCTCCCCCATTAACACAACTGACTTGCTTGCGTCCGTGGATGAGATGGAATTTCCATCTCAGACCCAGCTTGCTTGCCCATCGCGACATATATAACCATTTGTTGTAACAGCTCTCTCGCTGGTGCAGAAGTTCCACTGCTGGATTATTTTTTCTGACTGAGGACGACTGCTTGTGTCGCGATCGAAACGTCGTGAGAAATTACTTTTTATTTTGTTTTCTTTTTCTACCTAATTGACTTTACCGAAAGAACCAAAGAGTATACATACACAAGGTCCACTCTTAATTGGCGCCGCAGTTGTGAAATGTTGCTCCCTCGCCTTGTATGCAGATGGATTTGGGTTCGATCCCGACCATGACACCTGTATATTTGGAGTTTCCACGTTTGTCTCCGTGGTCGCATGGATTTTTCTCCGGGTCTTCCGTTTTTCCCTCCACATCAACATCACGCGTTTAGAGTATTTGGCTTATATACATTTCCACGTAATAAGACACTTCGTTGAGCTTTTCATTGGTGGAAAAGTCGCTTCTCCACAAAATCTATATTGCTCAGATGACTTTTACATCCGCGGTATTAACTGGGGTGGCCACTGAAATTGAACCGCAAACCTCTGCAAAACTAGACACCTCCACTCCTCGTCTTTGTCACCACTTTTAAGACATATGTGTTTTACATTGTTGTAATAATAAAACGATAATGAATGCACATAATATTTTACGATTTAAAATATACTCACATTGAGAGGAATTGTGTCGGAGCTGGCAAACAGCGGACGAGCTTCGAGCGCAATCGCCACCGGCAGGGACGAGCATCATGCCGACTCAGTGGTCATCCAGCAGCAGAGAGGCCTGCAGTTGCCGACAAGAGAGAGAGCGCCATGTGTATGACACGCCCACAAACTCGACTCATTGCCCAGCAGGGAACCAAGGCATTTTCGGTACAACCAGACGCCAAGGCGCCTTGACGTCTGGTTAAGAAGAAAATAAACCCACACACACATAACGAACATATCGGGACTAGTAAGATTACGCCAAAGTTCTCCTTGTGTTCGAAAAGGGCCATTCCAATGTGGTGCGTTAACTAATAGCTGATCGTGAAAAACATTGTTCGTTCCATTAAGCTGCATGAATACGGTCGTTTAGAAGTATTTTAGTCATTCGTTTCGTTAAATGCATAACTGTACCAATGAATGTATTGAGGAAACTAACATTTATAAACATCTATTTTACGAATCTACACACTCACAGGAATCCTATTATTTTGAGATTTCTTTATTTTGACGACAGAATCTTGCCCACGAATCAATTCAAGCCCATTAGCCAATTGATAAGCATATATTAGGCAAACAGACACTGCTGCACACTATTGTTCCAGGGCATTTCGTGAATTGCATAATCTTACCAATGAATTCATTGAAATATACTTTTGCCTTAAGCACATGTTTCTTTATTACTGTTCGTATGAATATTGTCACATTAATTTTTAAGGACTTTTTGCCTATCGCCGTGTATGCTCGCTTTACTCTGAGGAATTAGCCGATTATTTTAACCCGCTTAACAAAGGTAACCATTGAGGATTAAATGTACGGATCAATGAGGATAACATCTCCAGGAGTACTGTGTTGGCATTCCTAGCATGAAAGTTCGAATATTACAGTGTTATGTTTGTTTAACATTTTCAAGTTGCTTAACAAAGACGAGTCTGAGTGGTGCCTTCCTAAGTTAATGAGTAATAAACTTAATTGTAAGAACTGTTTCCTGTGGTAAGATCTGAATTTGAGACCTGACATGAAAATACTAAAACACAATCAGTAAAAGTTAAAGCAGGAAACATTGTATTATCAAGATTCATAATACATCCTTAGACAACGAAGCCAAGCATAAATCGAATAATTACCCACACTTGCATAACTTCATACAATTACACCTTCGATTTAAAGCTTCTGTAACTGCAAGGATTCATCTTCTTTGGTTCTTTCGGTAAAGTCACATAGAATGAGAATAAAAAAATAAATTGATAAAATGAAATAACACAATAATATTCTCACGACGTTTCGGCCGCAACACAAGCGGCTTTCATCAGGTGAAGGGATGAGACTGTCTGGAGGACAGCGCTGGAGTCAAAAAGCCACGTTCAGATCACGACCTTTAAGCTTAGAGTTGTGGCATCTCTTCAGAAAGGTGAGAGACTCAATTAATTGAGCCTTCTTATCCCGGAGTCTGTTGAATGATCTTAAGGTTGTGTAGAATCCCGCTCCATAGAGGCGGTTAAATTTCGATTTAAAGCTTTCGTGACTGCAAGGATTCATCTTCTTTGGTTATTTCGGTAAAGTCACGTAGAATGAGAATAAAATAATAAATTGATAAAATAAAATAACACAATAATATTCTCACGACGTTTCAGCCACAACACAAGAGGCCTTCATCAGGTGAAGGGACGAGACTGTCTGGAGGACAGCGCTGGAGTGAAAAAGCCACGTTCAGATCACGACCTTTAAGCTTAGAGTCGCGGCATCTCTTCAGAAAGGTGAGAGACTCGATTAGTTGAGCCTTCTTATCCCGGAGTCTGTTGAATGATCTTAAGGTTGTGTGGAATCCCTCTCCGTAGAGGCGGTTAAATTTCGATTTAAAGCTTGCGTGACTGCAATGATTCATCTTGTTTGGTTCTTTCGGTAAAGTCACGTAGAATGAGAATAAAATAATAAATTGATCAAATGAAATAACACAATAATATTCTCACGACGTTTCGGCCACAACACAAGCGGCCTTCATCAGGTGAAGGGACGAGACTGTCTGGGGGACAGCGCTGGAATGAAAAAGCCACGTTCAGATCACAACCTTTAAGCTTAGAGTCGCGGAATCTCTTCAGAAAGGTGAGAGACTCGATTAGTTGAGCCTTCTTATCCCGGAGTCTGTTGAATGATCTTAAGGTTGTGTGGAATCCCTCTCCGTAGAGGCGGTTAAATTTCGATTTAAAGTTTTCGTGACTGCAAGGATTCATCTTCTTTGGTTCTTTCGGTAAAGTCACGTAGAATTAGAATAAATTAATAAATTGATAAAATGAAATAACACAATAATATTCTCACGACGTTTCGGCCACAACACAAGCGGCCTTCATCAGGTGAAGGGACGAGACTGTCTGGAGGACAGCGCTGGAGTGAAAAAGCCACGTTCAGATCACGACCTTTAAGCTTAGAGTCGCGGAATCTCTTCAGAAAGGTGAGAGACTCGATTAGTTGAGCCTTCTTATCCCGGAGTCTGTTGAATGATCTTAAGGTTGTGTGGAATCCCTCTCCGTAGAGGCGGTTAAATTTCGATTTAAAGCTTGCGTGACTGCAAGGATTCATCTTCTTTGGTTCTTTCGGTAAAGTCACGTAGAATGAGAATAAAATAATAAATTGATAAAATGAAATAACACAATAATATTCTCACGACGTTTCGGCCACAACACAAGCGGCCTTCATCAGGTGAAGGGACGAGACTGTCTGGAGGACAGCGCTGGAGTGAAAAAGCCACGTTCAGATCACGACCTTTAAGCTTAGAGTCGCGGAATCTCTTCAGAAAGGTGAGAGACTCGATTAGTTGAGCCTTCTTATCCCGGAGTCTGTTGAATGATCTTAAGGTTGTGTGGAATCCCTCTCCGTAGAGGCGGTTAAATTTCGATTTAAAGCTTGCGTGACTGCAAGGATTCATCTTCTTTGGTTCTTTCGGTAAAGTCACGTAGAATGAGAATAAAATAATAAATTGATAAAATGAAATAACACAATAATATTCTCACGACGTTTCGGCCACAACACAAGCGGCCTTCATCAGGTGAAGGGACGAGACTGTCTGGAGGACAGCGCTGGAGTGAAAAAGCCACGTTCAGATCACGACCTTTAAGCTTAGAGTCGCGGAATCTCTTCAGAAAGGTGAGAGACTCGATTAGTTGAGCCTTTTTATCCCGGAGTCTGTTGAATGATCTTAAGGTTTTGTGGAATCCCTCTCCGTAGAGGCGGTTAAATTTCGATTTAAAGCTTTCATGACTGCAAGGATTCATCTTCTTTGGTTCTTTCGGTAAAGTAATGTAGAATTAGAATAAAATAATGAATTGATAAAATAAAATAACACAATAATATTCTCACGACGTTTCGGCCACAACACAAGCGGCCTTCATCAGGTGAAGGGACGAGACTGTCTGGAGGACAGCGCTGGAGTGAAAAAGCCACGTTCAGATCACGACCTTTAAGCTTAGAGTCGCGGCATCTCTTCAGAAAGGTGAGAGACATGATTAGTTGAGCCTTCTTATCCCGGAGTCTGTTGAATAATCTTAAGGTTGTGTGGAATCCCTCTCCATAGAGGCGGTTAAATTTCGATTTAAAGCTTGCGTGACTGCAAGGATTCATCTTGTTTTGTTCTTTCGGTAAAGTCACGTAGAATGAGAATAAAATAATAAATTGATAAAATTAAATAACACAATAATATTCTCACGACGTTTCGGCCACAACACAAGCGGCCTTCATCAGGTGAAGGGACGAGACTGTCTGGAGGACAGCGCTTGAGTGAAAAAGCCACATTCAGATCACGACCTTTAAGCTTAGAGTTGCGGCATCTACTCAGAAAGGTGAGAGACTCAATTAGTTGAGCCTTCTTATCCCGGAGTCTGTTGAATAATCTTAAGGTTGTGTGGAATCCCGCTCCATAGAGTCGGTTAAATTTCGATTTAAAGCTTTCGTGACTGCAAGGATTCATCTTTTTTGGTTCTTTCGGTAAAGTCACGTAGAATGAGAATAAAATAATAAATTGATCAAATAAAATAACACAATAATATTCTCACGACGTTTCAGCCACGTCACAAGCGGCCTTCATCAGGTGAAGGGACGAGACTGTCTGGAGGACAGCGCTGGAGTGAAAAAGCCAAGTTCAGATCAGGACCTTTAAGCTTAGAGTCGCGGCATCTCTTCAGAAAGGTGAGAGACTCGATTAGTTGAGCCTTCTTATCCCGGAGTCTGTTGAATGAGCTTAAGGTTGTGTGGAATCCCTCTCCGTAGAGGCGGTTAAATTTCGATTTAAAGCTTGCGTGAATGCAAGGATTCATCTTGTTTGGTTCTTTCAGTAAGTCACGTAGAATGAGAATAAAATAATAAATTGATAAAATGAAATAACACAATAATATTCTCATGACGTTTCGGCCACAACACAAGCAGCCTTCATCAGGTGAAGGGACGAGACTGTCTGGAGGACAGCGCTGGAGTGAAAAAGCCACGTTCAGATCACGACCTTTAAGCTTAGAGTCGCGGCATCTCTTCAGAAAGGTGAGAGACTCGATTAGTTGAGCCTTCTTATCCCGGAGTCTGTTGAATGATCTTAAGGTTGTGTGGAATCCCTCTCCGTAGAGGCGGTTAAATTTCGATTTAAAGCTTGCGTGACTGCAAGGATTCATCTTGTTTGGTTATTTCGCTAAAGTCACGTAGAATGAGAATAAAATAATAAATTGATAAAATGAAATAACACAATAATATTCTCACGACGTTTCGGCCACAACACAAGCGGCCTTCATCAGGTGAAGGGACGAGACTGTCTGGAGGACAGCGCTGGAGTGAAAAAGCCACGTTCTGATCACGACCTTTAACCTTAGAGTCGCGGAATCTCTTCAGAAAGGTGAGATACTCGATTAGTTGAGCCTTCTTATCCCGGATTCTGTTGAATGATCTTAAGGTTGTGTGGAATCTCAATGTTCATTCTGCAAAGTCCCATCAGAAGGGACAAACACAAACAAATCGACACGAATAATTGTTGTTACCCAGAATGGAAACGGTTGCACTACGCAGGGACCTGAAAACTCAATTACCCTGCAAAAGAATATCTTATAAACCGTACGGGTTTGCAGCTCTGCCACCAATGTAGACCACCTACTCACTACCCACCAACACTCCCTCGCACCCTCTCCATCCCCCCCCCCCCCCCCGCCGCTGCCATCTCGCCAAACTCCCCCCACCTCCCAACCTGTCAAATCATCTCACCATGCCCCTCTCACCACGTGTGCGTCTCCACCCCCCCCCCCACCCCTCCCTCCCCGTGCGTCTCCCAACAGATGGGATCCGAATCTCCGCATGACGCCTGAGCAGGCGCTGGCTCACAGCTGGCTCCAAACCACCACCACCACCACCACCACCCGGGCCACCACCAGCAGGGCCACCCCCACCGTTAGCGAGGCCACCCCCACCACTGCCACCATCCGGGCCACCACCACCAACATCAGGGGCACCACCACCACCCGGGCCACCACCAGCAGCTGGGCCACCCCCACTGCCAGCAAGACCACCCCCGCCGCCAGCGAGACCACCCCCACCACCACCCGGGCCACCATCACCAGCTGGGTCACCCCCACCACTAGCGAGGCCACCCCCACCATCACCCGGGCCACCACCACCAGCTAGGCCACCCCCACCACCAGCGAAGCCACCAACGCCACCATCCGGGCCACCACCATCACCCGGGCCACCACCAGCAGGGCCACCCCCACCGTTAGCGAGGCCACCCCCACCACTGCCACCATCTGGGCCACCACCACCACCATCAGGGGCACCACCACCCGGGCCACCACCAGCAGCTGGGCCACCCCCACCGCCAGCAAGGCCACCCCCACCACCAGCGAGGCCACCCCCACCGTCAGCGAGGCCACTCCCACCATCACCACTATCCGGGCCACCACCACCAGCTGGGCCACCACCACCAGCTGGGTCACCCCTACCACTAGCGAGGCCACCCCCACCATCAACCGGGCCACAACCACCAGCTGGGCCACCTCCACCACCAACAAGGCCACCCCCACCACCAGCGAGGCCACCCCCACCGTCAGCGAGGCCACTCCCACCATCACCACTATCCGGGCCACCACCACCAGCTGGGCCACCACCACCATGAGCAGCAGCGTCGGCACCACTCCTGTGCAGGGCTCTGCAGCTGCTGAGCCACGGTGAGCCTCTCTCTGTGTACCTCGCCTGGTATGCAGGAGGACGTGGGTTCGATCCTGACCCTGATGAGATGTTAACTACCTCGCCCGGTATACATGAGGTCGTGGGCTTGATCCCGCTGCTGCTGTACATTTGCAGTCTCCGTTTCTGTCCCCGTGGTGGTCACCGCGTGGATTCTTCTCAGGGTCCTCCAGATTTTCCCCTCCACGTTGAGATTCGGCGTCACGCACTTCGAGTATTTGACTGCCGCTATGAATGTCCACGCGATGAAGATGATGTTGTCAGCCCTCTTGATTCGGCTATCAGCTGAGATGGCCAAGTCGCTTCTGGTCTACGTGGGACAATAGGTCTCTGTGGTTCTATGGGTCTCTGTGATTATGGGTCTCTGTGGGTCTATGGGTCTCTGAGGGTCTATGGGTCTCTGGGGTCTGTATGGGTCTCTAGGAATATGGGTCTCTGTGTGCCTGATGATGACAATGATGATGATGACGATGATGAGGATGACCACGATGATGATGACAACGATGATGATGATGACGACGATGATGATGATGATGACAATGATGACGATGAGGATGACGATGATGATGATGGCGATCAGGATGACGACGACGATGATGACGATGCTGATGATGATGACGATGATGATGACTATTATGATGACGATGATGACGATGATGAGGACGACGATGATGTTGACGATGATGACGACGATGATGACGATGATGGACGATTATGATGACGATGATTATGATGACGACGATGATGATGATGATGACGATGTTGATGATGATGATGTGCTGCTGTGGTGCTCCTGCCTCTCTCTTCACAAAGCGGAGTCGGAGGAGAAGCTCCCATCGCCATTGCCATCGTCCCCGCTCACCCAGACATTTGGAGAAGGGACGGAGGTGGTGGAGGTGGTGGAGACGCAGGAGGAGGATGACGACAACGAGGAGGAGGAGGATAAAGAGGAGAAGGAGGATGGAAAGGAGAAGGAGGAAGAGGAGGAGGAGAGGGTGCGAGGGGTCCTGGCGCGTGTGGGCAGGGCGCTCCGCTCACTCCGCTCGCTGCTCAGCCGCCTGCTGCTCTGTGGTGGGCGGCCCACAGCAGAGTAGCGGAGTGGACCCCCACTCACCACCCCCACTCACCACTCACACTCACCACCCACACTCACCACCCCACACTCATCAACCACAATCACCACTCACACTGACCACCCACACTCACCACCCCACACTCACCACCCACACTCACCACACCACACTCACCACCCACACTCACCACTCACACTCACCACCCACACTCACCACCCCACACTCACCACCCACACTCACCACCCACACTCACCACCGACACTCACCAAACTCACCACCCCCACTCACCACCCACAGTCACCACACTCACCATCCACACTCACCACCCACACTCACCACACTCACCACACCACACTGACCACCCACACTCACCATCCACACTCACCACACAATGGACGAGAGCCTGCCAAGCCACGTGCGCGTGTGAAGAGTTAGGATAGAGATACAAAAATAAGTTATAATGTAATAACGTGTACATATATATCTAGACCATTGTTTGTTTATCGATTGTTGTTGTTAATAAATAAGCGGACTCAACAGAACGTTGCAGTTGTGTTTGTTGTGGCGAGTTGCTGCTACCTGGGGTCTCAGGTGACTTGGATCCAGATGTTGACTATCTCGCCTGGTACACAGGAGGTCGTGGGTTCAATTCCGACCCTCATGAGATGATAACACCCTTACCTGGTTACGCAGGTCGTGGGTTCGATCCCGGACCCTGATGGGATGTTAACTACCTCGTCTGGTTACGCAGGAGGTGGTGGGTTCGATCCTGACCCTGGTGAGATTTTGACTACCTCGCGTGGTATACAGGAGGTCGTGGGTTTCTGTCCCGACCCTGACGATTCCTGCTGCTGTATATTTGGAGTCTACGTCTCTCTCTCTCTCATCATCACAGTGGCTAGGAAATGTTAATTACCTCGCCTAGTGTACGGGAGGTCGTGGGTTCAATTCCGACCCTGATGAGATGTTAACTAACTCGCCTGGTTACAAAGGAGGTGGTGGGTTCGATCCCGACCCTGATGAAATTTAACTACCTCGCCTGGTACGCAGGAGGTCGTGGGTTCCATCCCGACCCTGAAGATGCCTGCTGCTGCTGTGTATTTGGAGTCTGCCCAGCTCCGTGTCTCATCAGCAGAAGCAAGAGACAGGCTTTGCTTGAACCAATGGAGGTGAACTGCCCAGATGTTTGTTGTCAGATGCACCTAGCCTGGCACAGCAGTCAACCCATGGCACCTGCTGGGTCAGTCCCGTGACATCCAATTGCACCTAGCCTGGCACAGCAGTCAACCCATGGCACCTGCTGGATCTGTCCTGTGACCTCATCCTGCACCTAGCTTGGCACAGCAGTCAACCCATGGCACCTGCTGGATCTGTACCGTGACCTCCTACTCCACCTAGCCTGGAACAGCAGTCAACCCATGGCACCTGCTGGGTCTGTCCCGTGACCTCCAATTGCACCTAGCCTGGCACAGCAGTCAACCCTTGGCACCTGCTGGGTCTGTCCCGTGACCTCCTCTTCCACTTAGCCTGGCACAGCAGTCAACCGATAGCACCTGCTTGGTCTGTCCTGTGACCTCTGCCTGCACCTAGCCTGGCACAGCAATTAACCCATTACACCTGCTAGGTCTGTCCTGTGACCTCCTCCTGCACCTATCCTGGCAAAGCAGTCAACCCATGTCACCTGCTGGGTCTGTCCCGTGACCTCCTCCTGCACCTAGCCTGGCACAGCAGTACAACCCATAGCACCTGCTGGGTCTGTCCCGTGACCTTCTCCTTCACCTAGCCTGGCACAGCAGTCAACCCATAGCACCTGCTGGGACTGTCCCGTGACCTCTTCCTGTACCTAGCCTGGCACAGCAATCAACCCATGGCACCTGCTGAGTCTGTCCCGTAACCTCCTCCTGCAACGAGCCTGGCACAGCAGTCAACCCAAAGCACCTGCTGGGTCTGTCCAGCAACCCTTCGAAACTTCACATGGCCTCATAAGTGCCGTGGTGACGTCACAAGGGGGATGGGACACGTGTCTGAGTTACAATTAATGAGTTCTGCACGGGTCGTCATTAACAAAGCTTACCTAACCTATCCACACTACAAATTGCAATCACCTTTACTGGCTACTCCTATAGGCTTCCATAGGTTTTACATCAAACCTTCCACCACATTTCCTACACGACATAACCATCTTCTTATCCACACTACAAATTACAATCACCTCCACAGGCTATTCCCATAGTCTCCATTACCTGTCCTCACGTTCCCCAATTTGCTTAAGAAACCACGCTTATCCGCACTATGCATTAAAATCGCCGTCGCCGGCCAATCAAATAGAGCTCCCATAGGCTCTCACGTTTCCTGCCCTCAACATTCCCTACATGACATAAGCTTTGCTCCCTATCCGCACTACAATTGCCTTCGCCGGCAAATTCCCATAGAGCTCCCATCGTCTCCTATGTTAAGCTACCACCACATTCCCCAGTTTTCGCTTAAGAAACCACGCTTATCCATAGAGACACAAAGAGACCCATAGTTCAGTTCAGTTCATTTATTAGGTATAGCCCTGTGAGCCATTCGGCTCTTGAATCGGGTGCAACCGCAACCAACTAAAAAAAGAACAAGAAACATCTTAAAGCGACTACATGCAACAGAAAAAATCCAGGAAAAAAACAGCAAAGTCTTCCAGAAAAAGCACCGCATATCAACGCTGTGTGCAAAAATCCCAGTGGGATGCTTGTCAAACAATAACAACCATAAGACAACTTCAATTACAGTTACCAGTCTAACTCTGTGTATTTCAACAAACAAATATGGCTAAACCAGAACGTTTTCGAAATCACCAAAATAAAGCTATAAAACAATGTAACAGTGATCACAGGAACTGTGATTACAATTTAACAATAAACGATATACGTGACATGCACGACCAATTCTAGATTTGAAGCTTTCGTGACTGCAAGGATCCATACTCTTTGGTTCTATTCGGTAAAGTCACGTAGGTAAAAAATAAAACAACAAAAATCACGACGTTTCGGCCACAACACAAGCAGCCTTCATCAGGTGAAGGGACTGTGTTGTCATGAGGACAGCGTTGGAGTGAAAACAGCCAAGCCCAGGTCGCGTCCTTTAAGCTGTAAAATCTAGAATCCACAAACTTACCTCACATAGAGACCCACAAACTCACTTCACACAGAGATCCACACACTGAGACCTACACACTCACCACACACAGACACACATTGAGACCCACAAACTCACAACACAGAGACCCACAGACTCACCTCACACAGAGACCCACAGACTCACCACACACAGACACCCACACTCATCTCACACAGACACCCACAGACTCACCTCACACAGAGACACACAGAGACCCACATGCTCACCTCACACTGAGACACACAGACTCACCACACAGACACACAAAGAGACCACAGACTCACCTCACACAGAGACCCACAGACTCACCACACACAGACACGCACACTCACCTCACAGACACCCACAGACTCACCACACACAGACACACACAGACACCCACACTCAAACCACACAGAGACCCACAGATTAACCTCACACAGACACACACAGACTCACCACACAGACACACAAAGAGACCACAGACTCACCTCACACAGAGACCCACAGACTCACCACACAGACATACAAAGAGACCACAGACTCACCTCACACAGAGACCCACACTCAAACCACACAGACACCCACAGACTTACCTCAAACAGAGACCCACAGGGCCACAGACTCACCACACACAGACACGCACACTCACCTCACAGATACCCACAGACTCACCTCTCACAGAGACTCACAGACTCTCCACACACAGACACCCACACTCAAACCACACAGACACCCACAGATTCACCTCACACAGAGGCACACAGAGACCCGCAGACTCACCTCTCACAGAGACTCACAGACTCTCCACACACAGACACCAACACTCAAACCACACAGACACCCACAGACTCACCTCACACAGAGGCACACAGACTCACCACACAGACACACAAAGAGACTCACAGACTCACCACACACAGACACCCACACTCAAACCATACAGAGACCCATAGACTAACCTTACACAGACACACAAAGTGACCCACACAATCACCACACAGAGCACCCAGAGACTCATCACTTAGAGACCAGCAGACTCTCCGCACAAAGACCCACAAACTCACCTCACACAGAGACCCACAGACTCACTACACAGAGACCCACAAACTCACCACACAGAGACCCACAAACTCACTTAAAACAGAGTCCCACATACTACCACACCGCTGTCATCGCACCAGCACCACGGTGCATCACGTGGCACCGCCTAGCTATTACCACTACCACACCTCTGTCATCGCAACCAGCACCACGGTGCGTCACGTGGCACCGTCTAGCTGCTACCACTACAACACCGCTGTTATCGCACCAGCACCACGGCGTGTCTACCACTACCACACCGCTGGTCATCGCACTACGACACGTTAATTTTTAAATGTATGCACACGTATACAGTAAAACCTTGGATTGCGAGCATAATCTGTTCCGGAAACGTGTTTGTAATCCAAAGCACTCGTATATCAAGGCACTCGTATATCAGTTGTGATCACGTGACGCTCGTTAGACAAAGCGTATACGTACTACTCGTATTGCAAGACCTCGTTCGTTTATCAAATTAATATTTATATAAAAATTTTGCTCGTCTTGCAAAACACTCGCAGACCAAGACCAAGTTTCTCGCAATTCAAGGTTTTACTGTATTTATATTTTTATACGTAAAATGTTCAATTATTTTTTTACGTGTTCAGATAACTACTTGTGGTAAGTACCCGGCGTTGCCCCGGCGACAAAGGCAGACACACACATGGACTTACACACGGACATCGACCCACACACATAGAAAACATCGACTTAGATGCCCACACACACGGTTAAACCCAGGATGGATCGTGAGCAGGCCAGCCTAAATGTTTCGAACCGGCGAAGATGTTCCATTAAGGGGGTGCACGTGTCGCAAGCGTAGAGAAGGGAGGGAATTACCGTGGCCGAGAAGACCTGGAGCTTCATGCGGAGCGAGAGACCAGGTACCTTCCACACAGCATAACGCAGCCGATGAAAATATAATGGCGCTCGACTGATTTGGAGTGGGACCTCTGCTGTTTAACCGGAGCTGGTCATGAGTACACTGGGCAGGTATGGGAATCTCTGCAATCTCTGCACAACTGCCGCATCACCAATTGTGAGTTGTGGCGGTGGATTGTCCGATGGTACAAAATACCCAGGCAGGTGCTTAGTTTTGGTAGGGCTGATGGTAAGGCCCAACCTCTTAGTGGCACGCTCCAGGTTCAGCTGCAGCGACTCCAACTCCTCTTCTGAGTGAGTAGCAATCACCAGAGCATCGGCATACATAACATGGTTGAGAAATAGGGAGCCATCCTTTGACCGCACCCGGGCATCGATCAGCCTCCCATTGTATCTGTATCACATGGTAATTTCTCCGGTACAGCCATTGAAGGCTTCACCAATTACGTGGTCAAAAGATATGTTAAATAATGTGGGAGCCAGAGGACATCCCTGTCACACCCCAAGGTGTAGAGGGAATGGCTGTGACTGACGGCCTGTAGTTTGACGCGGGGTCGCTCAATATCATAACGGTCCTTAAGTATCGTGAGCAAAGGGGGAGGGACTCCGAAAGCATGAAGAACACCAAAGGCCTGGCCTACTGATAGTATCATAGGCCTTGACCAGGTCAATAAAACAGACACATAGACTCACACGCACACATGGAGCTACAGACATGCAAAGAAATGGACTCACACTAACTCTGATGGAGCCACACACACAAAGCGACTATCACACACGCCCATGGACTGACACACACAGACATATTGACTCACACACACAAACACATAGACGTACACACACACACATATGGAGTCACACATGCATAGACATCCACTTTAGATACGCACACATGGAGTTACACAAATATATATATCGACGTACACACATACAGCAACTCACACACACACATCGACTTACACACGGACATACGTGGACGAAAAAACACACATTGACGTATAGTACACTGATATACTTACACGCATATCAACTAAGACACACACACGCATTGACTTACACACACATATCGAGTGACACACACACACACATGTATGGATTTACACACACATGTGGACTACAACACACATATGGACTGACAACACACATACACAGCGACGTACACACACACACATCGACTGACAAACATAGACACACAAACGCAAGTTAACTTACACACTCAGATGGTGCCATGCACACACATCGACTAGCACACAAACATGGACTAACACACACAGAGAGTGACTGATACGCACACAAATGGACTGATACGCACACTTGGACTGACACACACAAACACTTCGACATACACACACACATCGGGTGTTGTCCGTTCGAAAAAGACAGACACACACATGGACTTAAACACACGTATGGACCTACACGCACACATATGGACTCAAACACACACACAACTCGACTCAAACACAAACACATTGACTTACATACACACATATGAACTTACACACACATATGGACTAACACACACATGGACTAACACACACACACACACATTTGGAGGTTTGATTGATGAGCTGGCACTGCTAAGGTTCTGGATTCGAAATTAGGTCAGCACTCAGACCTCTGAGCGATGTGGCCATATCTCTCTTGCGAGAATCGAGAATATAGGTTTATCATGCGCGATTGAAGTTATATCTAAAAACCAAGATCTCACTTCTGCTACGCGTTATCTGCACACATACTAGCTTACGTTTTGATAACTGTGATGGAAGGGTTTATCTTCGTGCAGTCATTCGTGACCGGGTTGAAGCCACCACCGCCACCATCCGGGCCACCACCATCACCCGGGCCACCACCAGCAGGGCCACCCCCACCGTTAGCGAGGCCACCCCCACCACTGCCACCATCTGGGCCACCACCACCACCATCAGGGGCACCACAACCCGGGCCACCACCAGCAGCTGGGCCACCCCCACCGCCAGCAAGACCACCCCCACTGTCAGCGAGACCACCCCCACCATCACCCGGGCCACCACCACCAGCTGGGTCACCCCCACCACTAGCGAGGCCACCCCCACCATCAACCGGGCCACAACCACCAGCTGGGCCACCTCCACCACCAACAAGGCCACCCCCACCACCAGCGAGGCCACCCCCACCGTCAGCGAGGCCACTCACACCATCACCACTATCCGGGCCACCACCACCAGCTGGGCCACCACCACCATGAGCAGCAGCGTCGGCACCACTCCTGTGCAGGGCTCTGCAGCTGCTGAGCCACGGTGAGCCTCTCTCTGTGTACTTCGCCTGGTACGCAGGAGGACGTGGGTTCGATCCTGACCCTGATGAGATGTTAACTACCTCGCCTGGTATACAGGAGGTCGTAGGCTCGATCCCGACCCTGATGAGATGTTAACTACCTCGCCTGGTATACATGAGGTCGTGGGCTTGATCCCGCTGCTGCTGTACATTTGCAGTCTCCGTTTCTGTCCCCGTGGTGGTCACCGCGTGGATTCTTCTCAGGGTCCTCCAGATTTTCCCCTCCACGTTGAGATTCGGCGTCACGCACTTCGAGTATTTGACTGCCGCTATGAATGTCCACGCGATGAAGATGATGTTGTCAGCCCTCTTGATTCGGCTATCAGCTGAGATGGCCAAGTCGCTTCTGGTCTACGTGGGACAATAGGTCTCTGTGGTTCTATGCGTCTCTGTGATTATGGGTCTCTGTGGGTCTATGGGTCTCTGAGGGTCTATGGGTCTCTGGGGTCTGTATGGGTCTCTATGAATATGGGTCTCTGTGTGCCTGATGATGACAATGATGATGATGACGATGATGAGGATGACCACGATGATGATGACAACGATGATGATGATGACGACGATGATGATGATGATGATGACAATGATGACGATGAGGATGACGATGATGATGATGGCGATCAGGATGACGACGACGATGATGACGATGCTGATGATGATGACGATGATGATGACTATTATGATGACGATGATGACGATGATGAGGACGACGATGATGTTGACGATGATGACGACGATGATGACGATGATGGACGATTATGATGACGATGATTATGATGACGACGATGATGATGATGACGATGATGATGATGACGATGTTGATGATGATGATGTGCTGCTGTGGTGCTCCTGCCTCTCTCTTCACAAAGCGGAGTCGGAGGAGAAGCTCCCATCGCCATTGCCATCGTCCCCGCTCACCCAGACATTTGGAGAGGGGACGGAGGTGGTGGAGGTGGTGGAGACGCAGGAGGAGGATGACGACAACGAGGAGGAGGAGGATAAAGAGGAGAAGGAGGATGGAAAGGAGAAGGAGGAAGAGGAGGAGGAGAGGGTGCGAGGGGTCCTGGCGCGTGTGGGCAGGGCGCTCCGCTCACTCCGCTCGCTGCTCAGCCGCCTGCTGCTCTGTGGTGGGCGGCCCACAGCAGAGTAGCGGAGTGGACCCCCACTCACCACCCCCACTCACCACTCACACTCACCACCCACACTCACCACCCCACACTCATCAACCACACTCACCACTAACACTGACCACCCACACTCACCACCCCACACTCACCACCCACACTCACCACACCACACTCACCACCCACACTCACCACTCACACTCACCACCCACACTCACCACCCCACACTCACCACCCACACTCACCACCCACACTCACCACCGACACTCACCAAACTCACCACCCCCACTCACCACCCACAGTCACCACACTCACCATCCACACTCACCACCCACACTCACCACACTCACCACACCACACTGACCACCCACACTCACCATCCACACTCACCACATAATGGACGAGAGCCTGCCAAGCCACGTGCGCGTGTGAAGAGTTAGGATAGAGATACAAAAATAAGTTATAATGTAATAACGTGTACATATATATCTAGACCATTATTTGTTTATCGATTGTTGTTGTTAATAAATAAGCGGACTCAACAGAACGTTGCAGTTGTGTTTGTTGTGGCGAGTTGCTGCTACCTGGGGTCTCAGGTGACTTGGATCCAGATGTTGACTATCTCGCCTGGTACACAGGAGGTCGTGGGTTCAATTCCGACCCTGATGAGATGATAACACCCTCACCTGGTTACGCAGGTCGTGGGTTCGATCCCGGACCCTGATGGGATGTTAACTACCTCGTCTGGTTACGCAGGAGGTGGTGGGTTCGATCCTGACCCTGGTGAGATTTTGACTACCTCGCGTGGTATACAGGAGGTCGTGGGTTTCTGTCCCGACCCTGACGATTCCTGCTGCTGTATATTTGGAGTCTACGTCTCTCTCTCTCTCATCATCACAGTGGCTAGGAAATGTTAATTACCTCGCCTAGTGTACGGGAGGTCGTGGGTTCAATTCCGACCCTGATGAGATGTTAACTACCTCGCCTGGTTACAAAGGAGGTGGTGGGTTCGATCCCGACCCTGATGAGATGTTAACTATCTCGCCTGGTACACAGGAGGTCGTGGGTTCAATTCCGACCCTGATGAGATGCTAACTACCTCGCCTGGTTACGCAGGTCGTGGGTTCGATCCCGGACCCTGATGGGATGTTAACTACCTCGTCTGGTTACGCAGGAGGTGGTGGGTTCGATCCTGACCCTGGTGAGATTTTGACTACCTCGCGTGGTATACAGGAGGTCGTGGGTTTCTATCCCGACCCTGACGATTCCTGCTGCTGTATATTTGGAGTCTACGTCTCTCTCTCTCTCATCATCACAGTGGCTAGGAAATGTTAATTACCTCGCCTAGTGTACGGGAGGTCGTGGGTTCAATTCCGACCCTGATGAGATGTTAACTACCTCGCCTGGTTACAAAGGAGGTGGTGGGTTCGATCCCGACCCTGATGAAATTTAACTACCTCGCCTGGTACGCAGGAGGTCGTGGGTTCCATCCCGACCCTGAAGATGCCTGCTGCTGCTGTGTATTTGGAGTCTGCCCAGCTCCGTGTCTCATCAGCAGAAGCAAGAGACAGGCTTTGCTTGAACCAATGGAGGTGAACTGCCCAGATGTTTGTTGTCAGATGCACCTAGCCTGGCACAGCAGTCAACCCATGGCACCTGCTGGGTCTGTCCCGTGACATCCAATTGCACCTAGCCTGGCACAGCAGTCAACCCATGGCACCTGCTGGGTCTGTCCCGTGACCTCCTCCTGCACCTAGCTTGGCACAGCAGTCAACCCATGGCACCTGCTGGATCTGTACCGTGACCTCCTACTCCACCTAGCCTGGAACAGCAGTCAACCCATGGCACCTGCTGGGTCTGTCCCGTGACCTCCAATTGCACCTAGCCTGGCACAGCAGTCAACCCTTGGCACCTGCTGGGTCTGTCCCGTGACCTCCTCTTCCACTTAGCCTGGCACAGCAGTCAACCGATAGCACCTGCTTGGTCTGTCCTGTGACCTCTGCCTGCACCTAGCCTGGCACAGCAATTAACCCATTACACCTGCTGGGTCTGTCCTGTGACCTCCTCCTGCACCTAGCCTGGCAAAGCAGTCAACCCATGTCACCTGCTGGGTCTGTCCCGTGACCTCCTCCTGCACCTAGCCTGGCACAGCAGTACAACCCATAGCACCTGCTGGGTCTGTCCCGTGACCTTCTCCTTCACCTAGCCTGGCACAGCAGTCAACCCATAGCACCTGCTGGGACTGTCCCGTGACCTCTTCCTGTACCTAGCCTGGCACAGCAATCAACCCATGGCACCTGCTGAGTCTGTCCCGTAACCTCCTCCTGCAACGAGCCTGGCACAGCAGTCAACCCAAAGCACCTGCTGGGTCTGTCCAGCAACCCTTCGAAACTTCACATGGCCTCATAAGTGCCGTGGTGACGTCACAAGGGGGATGGGACACGTGTCTGAGTTACAATTAATGAGTTCTGCACGGGTCGTCATTAACAAAGCTTACCTAACCTATCCACACTACAAATTGCAATCACCTTTACTGGCTACTCCTATAGGCTTCCATAGGTTTTACATCAAACCTTCCACCACATTTCCTACACGACATAACCATCTTCTTATCCACACTACAAATTACAATCACCTCCACAGGCTATTCCCATAGTCTCCATTACCTGTCCTCACGTTCCCCAATTTGCTTAAGAAACCACGCTTATCCGCACTATGCATTAAAATCGCCGTCGCCGGCCAATCAAATAGAGCTCCCATAGGCTCTCACGTTTCCTGCCCTCAACATTCCCTACATGACATAAGCTTTGCTCCCTATCCGCACTACAATTGCCTTCGCCGGCAAATTCCCATAGAGCTCCCATCGTCTCCTATGTTAAGCTACCACCACATTCCCCAGTTTTCGCTTAAGAAACCACGCTTATCCATAGAGACACAAAGAGACCCATAGTTCAGTTCAGTTCATTTATTAGGTATAGCCCTGTGAGCCATTCGGCTCTTGAATCGGGTGCAACCGCAACCAACTAAAAAAAGAACAAGAAACATCTTAAAGTGACTACATGCAACAGAAAAATCCAGGAAAAAAACAGCAAAGTCTTCCAGAAAAAGCACCGCATATCAATGCTGTGTGCAAAAATCTCAGTGGGATGCTTGTCAAACAATAACAACCATAAGACAACTTCAATTACAGTTACCAGTCTAACTCTGTGTATTTCAACAAACAAATATGGCTAAACCAGAACGTTTTCGAAATCACCAAAATAAAGCTATAAAACAATGTAACAGTGATCACAGGAACTGTGATTACAATTTAACAATAAACGATATACGTGACATGCACGACCAATTCTAGATTTGAAGCTTTCGTGACTGCAAGGATCCATACTCTTTGGTTCTATTCGGTAAAGTCACGTAGGTAAAAAATAAAACAACAAAAATCACGACGTTTCGGCCACAACACAAGCAGCCTTCATCAGGTGAAGGGACTGTGTTGTCATGAGGACAGCGTTGGAGTGAAAACAGCCAAGCCCAGGTCGCGTACTTAAAGCTGTAAAATCTAGAATCCACAAACTTACCTCACATAGAGACCCACAAACTCACTTCACACAGAGATCCACACACTGAGACCTACACACTCACCACACACAGACACACATTGAGACCCACAAACTCACAACACAGAGACCCACAGACTCACCTCACACAGAGACCCACAGACTCACCACACACAGACACCCACACTCATCTCACACAGACACCCACAGACTCACCTCACACAGAGACACACAGAGACCCACAGGCTCACCTCACACTGAGACACACAGACTCACCACACAGACACACAAAGAGACCACAGACTCACCTCACACAGAGACCCACAGACTCACCACACACAGACACGCACACTCACCTCACAGACACCCACAGACTCACCACACACAGACACACACAGACACCCACACTCAAACCACACAGAGACCCACAGATTAACCTCACACAGACACACATAGACTCACCACACAGACACACAAAGAGACCACAGACTCACCTCACACAGAGACCCACAGACTCACCACACAGACATACAAAGAGACCACAGACTCACCTCACACAGAGACCCACACTCAAACCACACAGACACCCACAGACTTACCTCAAACAGAGACCCACAGGGCCACAGACTCACCACACACATACACGCACACTCACCTCACAGATACCCACAGACTCACCTCTCACAGAGACTCACAGACTCTCCACACACAGACACCCACACTCAAACCACACAGACACCCACAGATTCACCTCACACAGAGGCACACAGAGACCCGCAGACTCACCTCTCACAGAGACTCACAGACTCTCCACACACAGACACCAACACTCAAACCACACAGACACCCACAGACTCACCTCACACAGAGGCACACAGACTCACCACACAGACACACAAAGAGACTCACAGACTCACCACACACAGACACCCACACTCAAACCATACAGAGACCCACAGACTAACCTTACACAGACACACAAAGTGACCCACACAATCACCACACAGAGCACCCAGAGACTCATCACTTAGAGACCCGCAGACTCTCCGCACAAAGACCCACAAACTCACCTCACACAGAGACCCACAGACTCACTACGCAGAGACCCACAAACTTACCACACAGAGACCCACAAACTCACTTAAAACAGAGTCCCACATACTACCACACCGCTGTCATCGCACCAGCACCACGGTGCATCACGTGGCACCGCCTAGCTATTACCACTACCACACCTCTGTCATCGCAACCAGCACCACGGTGCGTCACGTGGCACCGTCTAGCTGCTACCACTACAACACCGCTGTTATCGCACCAGCACCACGGCGTGTCTACCACTACCACACCGCTGGTCATCGCACTACGACACGTTAATTTTTAAATGTATGCACACGTATACAGTAAAACCTTGGATTGCGAGCATAATCTGTTCCGGAAACGTGTTTGTAATCCAAAGCACTCGTATATCAAGGCACTCGTATATCAGTTGTGATCACGTGACGCTCGTTAGACAAAGCGTATACGTACTACTCGTATTGCAAGACCTCGTTCGTTTATCAAATTAATATTTATATAAAAATTTTGCTCGTCTTGCAAAACACTCGCAGACCAAGACCAAGTTTCTCGCAATTCAAGGTTTTACTGTATTTATATTTTTATACGTAAAATGTTCAATTATTTTTTTACGTGTTCAGATAACTACTTGTGGTAAGTACCCGGCGTTGTCCGGGCGACAAAGGCAGACAAACACATGGACTTACACACGGACATCGACCCACACACATAGAAAACATCGACTTAGATGCACACACACACGGTTAAACCCAGGATGGATCGTGAGCAGGCCAGCCTAAATGTTTCGAACCGGCGAAGATGTTCCATTAAGGGGGTGCACGTGTCGCAAGCGTAGAGAAGGGAGGGAATTACCGTGGCCGAGAAGACCTGGAGCTTCATGCGGAGCGAGAGACCAGGTACCTTCCACACAGCATAACGCAGCCGATGAAAATATAATGGCGCTCGACTGATTTGGAGTGGGACCTCTGCTGTTTAACCGGAGCTGGTCATGAGTACACTGGGCAGGTATGGGAATCTCTGCAATCTCTGCACATCTGCCGCATCACCAATTGTGAGTTGTGGCGGTGGATTGTCCGATGGTACAAAATACCCAGGCAGGTGCTTAGCTTTGGTAGGGCTGATGGTAAGGCCCAACCTCTTAGTGGCACGCTCCAGGTTCAGCTGCAGCGACTCCAACTCCTCTTCTGAGTGAGTAGCAATCACCAGAGCATCTGCATACATAACATGGTTGAGAAATAGGGAGCCATCCTTTGACCGCACCCGGGCATCGATTAGCCTCCCATTGTATCTGTATCACATGGTAATTCCTCCGGTACAGCCATTGAAGGCTTCACCAACTACGTGGTCAAAAGATATGTTAAATAATGTGGGAGCCAGAGGACATCCCTGTCACACCCCAAGGTGTAGAGGGAATGGCTGTGACTGACGGCCTGTAGTTTGATGCGGGGTCGCTCAATATCATAACGGTCCTTAAGTATCGTGAGCAAAGGGGGAGGGACTCCGAAAGCATGAAGAACACCAAAGGCCTGGCCTACTGATAGTATCATAGGCCTTGACCAGGTCAATAAAACAGACACATAGACTCACACGCACACATGGAGCTACAGACATGCAAAGAAATGGACTCACACTAACTCTGATGGAGCCACACACACAAAGCGACTATCACACACGCCCATGGACTGACACACACAGACATATTGACTCACACACACAAACACATAGACGTACACACACACACACATATGGAGTCACACATGCATAGACATCCACTTTAGATACGCACACATGGAGTTACACAAATATATATATCGACGTACACACATACAGCAACTCACACACACACATCGACTTACACACGGACATTCGTGGACGAAAAAACACACATTGACGTATAGTACACTGATATACTTACACGCATATCAACTAAGACACACACACGCATTGACTTACACACACATATCGAGTGACACACACACACATGTATGGATTTACACACACATGTGGACTACAACACACATATGGACTGACAACACACATACACAGCGACGTACACACACACACATCGACTGACAAACATAGACACACAAACGCACGTTAACTTACACACTCAGATGGTGCCATGCACACACATCGACTAGCACACAAACATGGACTAACACACACAGAGAGTGACTGATACGCACACAAATGGACTGATACGCACACTTGGACTGACACACACAAACACTTCGACATACACACACACATCGGGTGTTGTCCGTTCGAAAAAGACAGACACACACATGGACTTAAACACACGTATGGACCTACACGCACACATATGGACTCAAACACACACACAACTCGACTCAAACACAAACACATTGACTTACATACACACATATGAACTTACACACACATATGGACTAACACACACATGGACTACAACAACAACAACAACCGCCATTCGCCACTAAGTGGCGGTGACGTCACCACGACGCTTGTGCCAGGCTATGTGCACCCTGAGGCCACGTGAAGTGTCGAACGCCCGCTGGCAGGAGGTCACGGGGCAGACCCAGGTGCCACGGGTCGACTGACTGAGATGACTGGCTGATGCACCACCTGTGCCCCCTACTGTGCCAACCTGCTGTTCTTTAGCCACCCGGCGCTCCGCTCGCTGTTGTGAGCGTCGCTCCTCCGCCCTCCGTTGTTGTTGGAGGGCGACTGCCTCCAACTGCCCAGTAGCATCCTTCACGAGCCTCCTCCACAGAGGCCGATCTTGACACCGCTGGTACCAGTCATCGGCAAGTCCACTCAGCTCCACGTCCTCCTGTACCACATCACTCCATCTCTTCTCTAGCCCGTGCCGCGCCCGCTTAGCCCCCTCAATCCGGCCAAACAAAAGCTGTTTCGGCATGCGGTGGCTGGGCATGCGGGCTACATGACCCAGCCATCGCAGCCTTGCCTGCCGGAGGAGCTCACCGATGGGACCCTGCCCAGATCTTTCAAGGATTTGTGAGCTCCTCACACAATCCAGTCTGGTTAAACCCAGGATGGATCGTAGGCAGGCCAGCCTAAATGTTTCTAACCGGCGAAGATGTTCCATTAGGGGGGTCCACGTTTCGCAAGCATAGAGAAGGGAGGGAATGACCGTGGCCGAGAAGACCTGAAGCTTAGTGCGGAGCGACAGACCAGGTAGCTTCCACACAGCGTTACGCAACCGATGAAAAGATATTGCCGCTCGACTGATTCGGAGTGAGACCTCTGCTGTTAAACTGGAGCCAGTCATAAGCACACTGCCCAGGTATGGGAAACTCTCCACTCTCTCCACAACTGCCCCATCACCGATTGGGAGTTGTGGTGGTGGAGTGTCCGATGGTACAAAATACCCAGGCAGGTGCTTAGTTTTGGTGGGGCTGATGGTAAGGCCCCACCTCTTAGTGGCATGCTCCAGTCTCAGCAGCAGCGTCTCCAACTCCTCCTCTGACTGAGCAGCTATTACCAAGTCATCAGCATACATAACGTGGTTGAGCAATAGGGAGCCATCCCTTGACCGCACCCGGGCATCGATTAGCCTCCCATTATATCTGTACCATATGGAGATTCCCCCGGTACAGCTATTGAAGGCTTCACGAACTACGTGGTCAAAATAGATGTTAAATAATGTGGGAGCCAAAGGACATCCCTGTCGCACCCCAAGGTGTACAGGGAATGGCTCTGACTCCCGGCCACGTAGTTTTACCCGGGCCCGCTCACCATCATGAAGGTCCTTAATGATCGTGAGCAGAGGGTCAGGTACTCCAAAAGCACGAAGAACGACCCAGAGCCCAGGCCTACTGATGGTATCATAGGCCTTGACCAGGTCAATAAAGCAGAGATGTAGGTCTTGTTGGAATTCCCTACACCTCTGCTGTAGCAGACGGACAGAAAATATGGCATCTGTGCAGGACCGCCCTTTCCTGAAACCGCATTGGGGCTCCGCAAGCCTCTCCTCAGCGTGCCTGGCAAGGCGATGCTGAATAATCCTTGCCAGGACCTTTCCCGGCACACTGAGGAGTGAGATGCCCCTGTAGTTGTTACAGTCTGTGCGGTCCCCCTTCTTAAAAAGGGGGACCACCAGGGCATCCTTCCAATCCTGCGGAACCCGTCCAGTGGTCCAGACTGTTGTTATGATGTCATATAGGGCAGTCTGTGCACAAACGCCACCCTCCCTCAGCATTTCGCTTGGGAGATCATCTCTGCCCGCTGCCTTTCCTGGTCTCAGACTCCGGATCGCCATCAATACTTCCTCAGCAGATGGCACCTCAGCCAGCCACTCACAGGGGGTGACTTCATCCAATATTTGAGGCACCGCAGCCTCAGCAGGGTCATCCTCACTTTGTGCCGCGATGTTTTCCTGGCTGAGGGATTTTCCCTCCCCCAGGACCTCACAGAAATGCTCAGCAAATCTGCGAACCTGTTCCTGGGGGTCGGAAATTGGATCACCGTTTTTTCCCCTAATGATGGTAATAGGTGTGGCGCTGCAGGTTACTTTTTTGATGGAGTTAAATAGAGATTTGTGATCACGGGCCACTGAGGCAGACTCCATCTCCTCAGCAACCCGCGACCACCACCCATCCTTGCAGCGCCTCACGGCTCTCCGAACCTCCGAGCGAAGGCTGCGGTAAGCCTCCTCATTCTCTGACGTGGGATTCTGTAGCCGATGACAGTGGGCCTGTCGCTTTTTCTCAACCATCCTGAACAACTCCTCTGTCATCCAGGGTGTCTGGGGAGGTCTGGACCGCGTACCCAAAGCAGCCATTGCAGCTGCATGAGTCACAGTCCTAAACCTCGCCCATTTACCCTCGACATCAGGAGGAGTCGGGGACGATGCCAATCCCAGCCGCAAGCGATGATGAAATTCTCGCTTGCAACTTTCATCAGATAACTGAGACCAGGCCACTTTAGGTTGGAATGGGGTCCTGGGTGTACACCCACCACCGGAGTGGAAGAATGGCAGGCGCATCTTACAGATGACTAGTCGATGGTCAGAGGGCAGATCAGCTCCACGGTAGGTCCTGGTGTCAAGGACATGGGCTCGCATTTGCTGGTCCGTCACTATGTAGTCCAGCAGATGTTCTTGCTTGGACCCGGCATGCATCCATGATGTTGTGTGGATGCGCCGATGCCGGAACAGCGTGTTGGTAATTACAAGCCCATGGGCTGCACAAAAATCTAGCAGCCTCCTACCGTTGTTATTGAGCTGATCTGGCCCATGCCCTCCAATCACTCCAGACCAGGTGCCAGTATCATGACCAACTCGGGCATTGAAGTCACCCAACATGATGACTCTATCCCGAGGGGCCACTTTAGCCAGCACCTGTGACAGGAGGTCATAGAAGGCATCTGACTCATCGGCTTTGCCTGCATCCCTCCACGGATGTTCATCTTCGGTGGGGGCATAAGTAACCACGACCACCATTCCTCGCCTCCGGTTGATGGGAAGGCGAGCCCAAAGTAGCCTGGGGCTTACAGCTTCCCACACCTCACCGCCACGCTTCCACGCCCCCTTCATTCTTTTGTTCAAAAGAAGACCCACACCCTGTTGTTTGGCAGTCTGCTGCCCCGAGTAGAGGACTGTCCACCCCTCATGGTGGCAGGAGCCAGAGCCGGTCCACCGGACCTCCTGAATGCCGCATAGATCCAGGCGGTACCGGTCCAGCTCCCGACAGAGGAGTGGCAGCCTCTCCTCTGCAGTGAGCGTTCGAACATTCCACGTGGCCAACCGTAGTGGCTTTTCGTTGTTTCTGGAGTAGCCCCGAGGGTAGGTATTCAATCTCCTGGCTCCGCCAATTGGGGTTTGGCCAGGAGACGTCATAGACGCCTGGCCCCCCGGGGCCTCCGGCACAAGCTTAGTTGTTACATATTTCATTCGTAGTTTCGTGGTAATTAATTGAAGGTGGAGGGGTTACCAGCCTCTCGCACCCGTCCAGAGCCCCCGTTTAGCCCCTGTGGTGGACACATATGCCATGAGGGGAGGAGCCAATCAAAATTGGATCTCCCCCCACAGCGCTGTCCACGACAGAGTTGCCCGTCCGGCACCGCGAGGAGGTAGGGGGTTGTTTTGCCGGACACACACACATGGACTAACACATGGACTAACACACACACACACACACATTTGGAGGTTTGATTGATGCGCTGGCACTGCTAAGGTTCTGGATTCGAAATTAGGTCAGCACTCAGACCTCTGAGCGATGTGGCCATATCTCTCTTGCGAGAATCGAGAATATAGGTTTATCATGCGCGATTGAAGTTATATCTAAAAACCAAGATCTCACTTCTGCTACGCGTTATCTGCACACATACTAGCTTACGTTTTGATAACTGTGATGGAAGGGGTTATCTTCGTGCAGTCATTCGTGACCGGGTTGAAGCCACCACCGCCACCATCCGGGCCACCACCATCACCCGGGCCACCACCAGCAGGGCCACCCCCACCGTTAGCGAGGCCACCCCCACCACTGCCACCATCTGGGCCACCACCACCACCATCAGGGGCACCACCACCCGGGCCACCACCAGCAGCTGGGCCACCCCCACCGCCAGCAAGACCACCCCCACTGTCAGCGAGACCACCCCCACCATCACCCGGGCCACCATCACCAGCTGGGTCACCCCCACCACTAGCGAGGCCACCCCCACCATCAACCGGGCCACAACCACCAGCTGGGCCACCTCCACCACCAACAAGGCCACCCCCACCACCAGCGAAGCCACCCCCACCGTCAGCGAGGCCACTCCCACCATCACCACTATCCGGGCCACCACCACCAGCTGGGCCACCACCACCATGAGCAGCAGCGTCGGCACCACTCCTGTGCAGGGCACTGCAGCTGCTGAGCCACGGTGAGCCTCTCTCTGTGTACCTCGCCTGGTACGCAGGAGGACGTGGGTTCGATCCTGACCGTGATGAGATGTTAACTACCTCGCCTGGTATACAGGAGGTCGTAGGCTCGATCCCGACCCTGATGTGATGTTAACTACCTCGCCTGGTATACATGAGGTCGTGGGCTTGATCCCGCTGCTGCTGTACATTTGCAGTCTCCGTTTCTGTCCCTATGGTGGTCACCGCGTGGATTCTTCTCAGGGTCCTCCAGATTTTCCCCTCCACGTTGAGATTCGGCGTCACGCACTTCGAGTATTTGACTGCCGCTATGAATGTCCACGCGATGAAGATGATGTTGTCAGCCCTCTTGATTCGGCTATCAGTTGAGATGGCCAAGTCGCTTCTGGTCTACGTGGGACAATAGGTCTCTGTGGTTCTATGGGCCTCTGTGATTATGGGTCTCTGTGGGTCTATGGGTCTCTGAGGGTCTATGGGTCTCTGGGGTCTGTATGGGTCTCTATGAATATGGGTCTCTGTGTGCCTGATGATGACAATGATGATGATGACGATGATGAGGATGACCACGATGATGATGACAACGATGATGATGATGACGACGATGATGATGATGATGATGACAATGATGACGATGAGGATGACGATGATGATGATGGCGATCAGGATGACGACGACGATGATGACGATGCTGATGATGATGACGATGATGATGACTATTATGATGACGATGATGACGATGATGAGGACGACGATGATGTTGACGATGATGACGACGATGATGACGATGATGGACGATTATGATGACGATGATTATGATGACGACGATGATGATGATGACGATGATGATGATGACGATGTTGATGATGATGATGTGCTGCTGTGGTGCTCCTGCCTCTCTCTTCACAAAGCGGAGTCGGAGGAGAAGCTCCCATCGCCATTGCCATCGTCCCCGCTCACCCAGACATTTGGAGAGGGGACGGAGGTGGTGGAGGTGGTGGAGACGCAGGAGGAGGATGACGACAACGAGGAGGAGGAGGATAAAGAGGAGAAGGAGGATGGAAAGGAGAAGGATGAAGAGGAGGAGGAGAGGGTGCGAGGGGTCCTGGCGCGTGTGGGCAGGGCGCTCCGCTCACTCCGCTCGCTGCTCAGCCGCCTGCTGCTCTGTGGTGGGCGGCCCACAGCAGAGTAGCGGAGTGGACCCCCACTCACCACCCCCACTCACCACTCACACTCACCACCCACACTCACCACCCCACACTCATCAACCACACTCACCACTCACACTGACCACCCACACTCACCACCCCACACTCACCACCCACACTCACCACACCACACTCACCACCCACACTCACCACTCACACTCACCACCCACACTCACCACCCCACACTCACCACCCACACTCACCACCCACACTCACCACCGACACTCACCAAACTCACCACCCCCACTCACCACCCACAGTCACCACACTCACCATCCACACTCACCACCCACACTCACCACACTCACCACACCACACTGACCACCCACACTCACCATCCACACTCACCACACAATGGACGAGAGCCTGCCAAGAATAAAATAATAAATTGATAAAATAAAATAACACATTAATATTCTCACGACGTTTCGGCCACAACACAAGAGGCCTTCATCAGGTGAAGGGACGAGACTGTCTGGAGGACAGCGCTGGAGTGAAAAAGCAAAGTTCAGTTCACGACCTTCAAGCTTCGAGTCGCAGCATCTCTTCAGAAAGGTGAGAGACTCGATTAGTTGAGCCTTCTTATCCCGGAGTCTGTTGAATGGCCTTAAGGTTGTTTGGAATCCCTCTCCGTAGAGGCGGTTAAATTTCGATTTAAAGCTTTCATGACTGCAGGGATTCATGTTCTTTGGTTCTTTCGGTAAAGTCACGTAGAATGAGAATAAAATAATAAATTGATAAAATAAAATAACACAATAACAATCTCACGACGTTTCGGCCACAACACAAGCGGCCTTCATCAGGTGAAGGGACGAGACTGTCTGGAGGACAGCGCTGGAGTGAAAAAGCCACGTTCAGATCACGACCTTCAAGCTTCGAGTCGCGGCATCTCTTCAGAAAGGTGAGAGACTCGATTAGTTGAGCTTTCTTATCCTGGAGTCTGTTGAATGATGATAAGGTTGCTTGGAATCCCTCTCCGTATATGCGGTTAAATTTCGATTTAAAGCTTTCGTGACTGCAGGTATTCATGTTCTTTGGTTCTTTCGGTAAAGTCACGTAGAATGAGAATAAAATAATAAATTGATAAAATAAAATAACGCAATAATATTCTCACGACGTTTAGGCCACAACACAGCGGCCTTCATCAGGTGAAGGGACGAGACTGTCTGGAGGACAGCGCTGGAGTGAAAAAGCCACGTTCACATCACGACCTTTAAGCTTAGAGTCGCGGCATCTCATCAGAAAGGTGAGAGACACGATTAGTTGAGCCTTCTTATCCCGGAGTTTGTTGAATGGTCTTAAGGTTGTGTGGAATCCCTCTCCGTAGCGGCGGTAAAATTTCGAATTAAAGCTTTCGTGACTGCAGGGATTCATGTTCTTTGGTTCTTTTGGTAAAGTCACGTAGAATGAGAATAAAATAATAAATTGATGAAATAAAATAAGACAATAATATTCTCACGACGTTTAGGCCACAACACAAGCGGCCTTCATCAGGTGAAGGGACGAGGCTGTCTGGAGGACAGCACTGGAGTGAAAAAGCCACGTTCAGATGACGACCTTTAAGCTTAGAGTCGCGGCATCTCTTCAGAAAGGTGAGAGACACGATTAGTTGAGCCTTCTTATCCCGGAGTCTGTTGAATGATCTTAAGGTTGTGTGGAATCCCTCTCCGTATATGCAGTTAAATTTCGATTTAAAGCTTTCGTGACTGCAAGGATTCATCTTCTTTGGTTCTTTCGGTAAAGTCACGTAGAATTGGAATAAAATAATACATTGATAAAATAAAACAACACAATAATATTCTCACGACGTTTCGGCCACAACACAAGTGGCCTTCAACAGGTGAAGGGACGAGACTGTCTGGAGGACAGCGCTCGAGTGAAAAAGCCACGTTCAGATCACGACCTTTAGGATTAGAGTCGCGGCATCTCTTCAGAAAGGTGAGAGACACGATTAGTTGAGCCTTCTTATCCCGGAGTCTGTTGAATGATCTTAAGGTTGTGTGGAATCCCTCTCCGTATATGCAGTTAAATTTCGATTTAAAGCTTTCTTGACTGCAAGGATTCATCTTCTTTTGTTATTTTGGTAAAGTCACGTAGAATGAGAATAAAATAATAAATTGATGAAATAAAATAAGACAATAATATTCTCACGACGTTTAGGCCACAACACAAGCGGCCTTCATCAGGTGAAGGGACGAGGCTGTCTGGAGGACAGCGCTGGAGTGAAAAAGCCACGTTCAGATGACGACCTTTAAGCTTAGAGTCGCGGCATCTCTTCAGAAAGGTGAGAGACTCGATTAGTTGAGCCTTCTTATCCCGGAGTCTGTTGAATGATCTTAAGGTTGTGTGGAATCCCTCTCCGTAGAGGCGGTTAAATTTCGCTTTAAAGCTTTCGTGACTGCAAGGATTCATCTTCTTTGGTTCTTTCGGTAAAGTCACGTAGAATTAGAATAAAATAATACATTGATAAAATAAAACAACACAATAATATTCTCACGACGTTTCGGCCACAACACAAGCGGCCTTCAACAGGTGAAGGGACGAGACTGTCTGTTGGACAGCGCTCGAGTGAAAAAGTCACGTTCAGATCACGACCTTTAAGCTTAGTGTCGCGGCATTTCTTCAGAAAGGTGAGAGACTCGATTAGTTGTGCCTTCTTATCCCAGAGTCTGTTGAATGATCTTAAGGTTGTGTGGAATCCCTCTCTGTAGAGGCGGTTAAATTTCGATTTAAAGCTTTCGTGACTGCAAGTATTCATCTTCTTTGGTTCTTTCGGTAAAGTCATGCAGAATTAGAATAAAATAATAAATTGATAAAATTAAATAACACATTAATATTCTCACGACGTTTCGGCCACAACACAAGCGGCCTTCATCAGGTGAAGGGACGAGACTGTCTGGAGGACAGCGCTGGAGTGAAAAAGCCACGTTCAGATCACGACCTTTAAGCATAGAGTCGCGGTTTCACTTCAGAAAGGTGAGAGACACGATTCGTTGAGCCTTCTTATCCCGGAGTCTGTTGAATGATCTTAAGGTTGTGTGGAATCCCTCTCCATAGAGGCAGTTAAATTTCGATTTAAAGCTTGCGTGAGTGCAAGGATTCATCTTCTTTGGTTCTTTCGGTAAAGTCACATAGAATGAGAATAAAATAATAAATTGATAAAATAAAATAACACATTAATATTCTCACGACGTTTCGGCCACAACACAAGAGGCCTTCATTAGGTGAAGGGACGAGACTGTCTGGAGGACAGCGCTGGAGTGAAAAAGCCAAGTTCAGTTCACGACCTTCAAGCTTCGAGTCGCAGCATCTCTTCAGAAAGGTGAGAGACTCGATTAGTTGAGCCTTCTTATCCCGGAGTCTGTTGAATGGCCTTAAGGTTGTTTGGAATCCCTCTCCGTAGAGGCGGTTAAATTTCGATTTAAAGCTTTCATGACTGCAGGGATTCATGTTCTTTGGTTCTTTCGGTAAAGTCACGTAGAATGAGAAAAAAATTATAAATTGATAAAATAAAATAACACAATAATATTCTCACGACGTTTCGGCCACAACACAAGCGGCCTTCATCAGGTGAAGGGACGAGACTGTCTGGAGGACAGCGCTGGAGTGAAAAAGCCACGTTCAGATCACGACCTTCAAGCTTCGAGTCGCGGCATCTCTTCAGAAAGGTGAGAGACTCGATTAGTTGAGCTTTCTTATCCTGGAGTCTGTTGAATGATGATAAGGTTGCTTGGAATCCCTCTCCGTATATGCGGTTAAATTTCGATTTAAAGCTTTCGTGACTGCAGGTATTCATGTTCTTTGGTTCTTTCGGTAAAGTCACGTAGAATGAGAATAAAATAATAAATTGATAAAATAAAATAACGCAATAATATTCTCACGACGTTTAGGCCACAACACAGCGGCCTTCATCAGGTGAAGGGACGAGACTGTCTGGAGGACAGCGCTGGAGTGAAAAAGCCACGTTCAGATCACGACCTTCAAGCTTCGAGTCGCGTCATCTCTTCAGAAAGGTGAGAGACTCGATTAGTTGAGCCTTCTTATCCCGGAGTCTGTTGAATGGTCTTAAGGTTGTGTGGAATTCCTCTCCGTAGAGACGGTTAAATTTCGATTTAAAGCTTTCGTGACTGCAGGGATTCATGTTCTTTGGTTCTTTCGGTAAAGTCACGTAAAATGAGAATAAAATAATAAATTGATAAAATAAAATAACACAATAATATTCGCACGACGTTTCGGCCACAACACAAGCGGCCTTCATCAGTTGAAGGGGCGACTGTCTGGAGGACAGCGCTGGAGTGAAAAAGCGACATTCACATCACGACCTTTAAGCATAGAGTCGCGGTTTCACTTCAGAAAGGTGAGAGACACGATTAGTTGAGCCTTCTTATCCCGGAGTCTGTTGAATGGCTTTAAGGTTGTTTGGAATCCCTCTCCGTAGAGGCGGTTAAATTTCGATTTAAAGCTTTCATGACTGCAGGGATTCATGTTCTTTGGTTCTTTCGGTAAAGTCACGTAGAATGAGAATAAAATAATAAATTGATAAAATAAAATAACACAATAATATTCTCACGACGTTTCGGCCACAACACAAGCGGCCTTCATCAGGTGAAGGGACGAGACTGTCTGGAGGACAGCGCTGGAGTGAAAAAGCCACGTTCAGATCACGACCTTCAAGCTTCGAGTCGCGGCATCTCTTCAGAAAGGTGAGAGACTCGATTAGTTGAGCTTTCTTATCCTGGAGTCTGTTGAATGATGATAAGGTTGCTTGGAATCCCTCTCCGTATATGCGGTTAAATTTCGATTTAAAGCTTTCGTGACTGCAGGTATTCATGTTCTTTGGTTCTTTCGGTAAAGTCACGTAGAATGAGAATAAAATAATAAATTGATAAAATAAAATTACGCAATAATATTCTCACGACGTTTAGGCCACAACACAGCGGCCTTCATCAGGTGAAGGGACGAGACTGTCTGGAGGACAGCGCTGGAGTGAAAAAGCCACGTTCACATCACGACCTTTAAGCTTAGAGTCGCGGCATCTCATCAGAAAGGTGAGAGACACGATTAGTTGAGCCTTCTTATCCCGGAGTTTGTTGCATGGTCTTAAGGTTGTGTGGAATCCCTCTCCGTAGCGGCGGTTAAATTTCGATTTAAAGCTTTCGTGACTGCAGGGATTCATGTTCTTTGGTTCTTTTGGTAAAGTCACGTAGAATGAGAATAAAATAATAAATTGATGAAATAAAATAAGACAATAATATTCTCACGACGTTTAGGCCACAACACAAGCGGCCTTCATCAGGTGAAGGGACGAGGCTGTCTGGAGGACAGCACTGGAGTGAAAAAGCCACGTTCAGATGACGACCTTTAAGCTTAGAGTCGCGGCATCTCTTCAGAAAGGTGAGAGACACGATTAGTTGAGCCTTCTTATCCCGGAGTCTGTTGAATGATCTTAAGGTTGTGTGGAATCCCTCTCCGTATATGCGGTTAAATTTCGATTTAAAGCTTTTGTGACTGCAAGGATTCATCTTCTTTGGTTATTTTGGTAAAGTCACGTAGAATGAGAATAAAAAAAATAAATTGATAATATAAAATAACACAATAATATTCTCACGAAGATTCGGCCACAACACAAGCGGCCTTCATCAGGTGAAGGGACGTGGCTGTCTGGAGGACAGCACTGGAGTGAAAAAGCCACGTTCAGATGACGACCTTTAAGCTTAGAGTCGCGGCATCTCTTCAGAAAGGTGAGAGACTCGATTAGTTGAGCCTTCTTATCCCGGAGTCTGTTGAATGATCTTAAGGTTGTGTGGAATCCATCTCCGTAGAGGCGGTTAAATTTCGATTAAAAGCTTTCGTGACTGCAAGGATTCATCTTCTTTGGTTCTTTCGGTAAAGTCATGTAGAATTAGAATAAAATAATACATTGATAAAATAAAACAACACAATAATATTCTCACGACGTTTCGGCCACAACACAAGCGGCCTTCATCAGGTGAAGGGACTAGACTGTCTGGAGGACAGCGCTGGAGTGAAAAAGCAACGTTCAGATCACGACCTTTAAGCATAGAGTCGCGGCATCTCTTCAGAAAGGTGAAAGACACGATTAGTTGAGCCTTCTTATCCCGGAGTCTGTTGAATGATCTTAAGGTTGTGTGGAATCCCTCTCCGTAGAGGCAGTTAAATTTCGATTTAAAGCTTGCGTGAGTGCAAGGATTCATCTTCCTTGGTTCTTTCGGTAAAGTCACATAGAATCAGAATAAAATAATAAATTCATAAAATAAAATAACACAATAATATTCTCACGACGTTTCGGCCACAACACAAGCGGCCTTCAACAGGTGAAGGGACGAGACACTCTGGAGGACAGCGCTGGAGTGAAAAAGCCACGTTCACATCACGACCTTTAAGCTTAGAGTCGCGGCATCTCATCAGAAAGGTGAGAGACACGATTAGTTGAGCCTTCTTATCCCGGAGTTTGTTGAATGGTCTTAAGGTTGTGTGGAATCCCTCTCCGTAGAGGCGGTTGAATTTCGATTTAAAGCTTTCGTGACTGCAGGGATTCATGTTCTTCGGTTCTTTCGGTAAAGTCACGTAGAATGAGAATAAAATAATAAATTGATAAAATAAAATAACACAATAATATTCTCACGACGTTTAGGCCACAACACAAGCGGCCTTCATCAGGTGAAGGGACGAGGCTGTCTGGAGGACAGCGCTGGAGTGAAAAAGCCACGTTCAGATGACGAACTTTAAGCTTAGAGTCGCGGCATCTCTTCAGAAAGGTGAGAGACTCGATTAGTTGCGCCTTCTTATCCCGGAGTCTGTTGAATGATCTTAAGGTTGTGTGGAATCCCTCTCCGTAGAGGCGGTTAAATTTCGATTTAAAGCTTTCGTGACTGCAAGGATTCATCTTCTTCGGTTCTTTCGGTAAAGTCACGTAGAATTAGAATAAAATAATATATTGATAAAATAAACAACACAATAATATTCTCACGACGTTTTGGCCACAACACAAGCGGCCTTCATCAGGTGAAGGGACTAGACTGTCTGGAGGACAGCGCTGGAGTGAAAAAGCAACGTTCAGATCACAACCTTTAAGCATAGAGTCGCGGCATCTCTTCAGAAAGGTGAGAGACACGATTAGTTGAGCCTTCTTATCCCGGAGTCTGTTGAATGATCTTAAGGTTGTGTGGAATCCCTCTCCGTAGAGGCAGTTAAATTTCGATTTAAAGCTTGCGTGAGTGCAAGGATTCATCTTCCTTGGTTCTTTCGGTAAAGTCACATAGAATGAGAATAAAATAATAAATTCATAAAATAAAATAACACAATAATATTCTCACGACGTTTTGGCCACAACACAAGCGGCCTTCAACAGGTGAAGGGACGAGGCTGTCTGGAGGACAGCGCTGGAGTGAAAAAGCCACGTTCAGATGACGACCTTTAAGCTTAGAGTCGCGGCATCTCTTCAGAAAGGTGAGAGACTCGATTAGTTGTGCCTTCTTATCCCAGAGTCTGTTGAATGATCTTAAGGTTGTGTGGAATCCCTCTCTGTAGAGGCGGTTTAATTTCGATTTAAAGCTTTCGTGACTGAAGGATTCATCTTCTTTGGTTCTTTCGGTAAAGTCACGTAGAATTAGAATAAAATAATAAATTGATAAAATAAAACAAGACAATAATATTCTCACGACGTTTAGGCCACAACACAAGCGGCCTTCATCAGGTGAAGGGACTAGACTGTCTGGAGGACAGCGCTGGAGTGAAAAAGCAACGTTCAGATCACGACCTTTAAGCATAGAGTCGCGGCATCTCTTCAGAAAGGTGAGAGACACGATTAGTTGAGCCTTCTTATCCCGGAGTATGTTGAATGATCTTAAGGTTGTGTGGAATCCCTCTCCGTAGAGGCAGTTAAATTTCGATTTAAAGCTTGCGTGAGTGCAAGGATTCATCTTCCTTGGTTCTTTCGGTAAAGTCACATAGAATGAGAATAAAATAATAAATTCATAAAATAAAATAACACAATAATATTCTCACGACGTTTTGGCCACAACACAAGTGGCCTTCAACAGGTGAAGGGACGAGACTGTCTGGAGTACAGCGCTGGAGTGAAAAAGCCACGTTCAGATCACGACCTTAAAGATTAGAGTCGCGGCATCTCTTCAGAAAGGTGAGAGACACGATTAGTTGAGCCTTCTTATCCCGGAGTCTGTTGAATGATCTTAAGGTTGTGTGGAATCCCTCTCCGTATATGCGGTTAAATTTCGATTTAAAGCTTTCGTGACTGCAAGGATTCATCTTCTTTGGTTATTTCGGTAAAGTCACGTAGAATGAGAATAAAAAAATAAATTGATAATATAAAATAACACAATAATATTCTCACGAAGATTCGGCCACAACACAAGCGGCCTTCATCAGGTGAAGGGACGAGGCTGTCTGGAGGACAGCGCTGGAGTGAAAAAGCCACGTTCACATCACGACCTTTAAGCTTAGAGTCGCGGCATCTCATCAGAAAGGTGAGAGACACGATTAGTTGAGCCTTCTTATCCCGGAGTTTGTTGAATGGTCTTAAGGTTGTGTGGAATCCCTCTCCGTAGAGGCGGTTGAATTTCGATTTAAAGCTTTCGTGACTGCAGGGATTCATGTTCTTCGGTTCTTTCGGTAAAGTCACGTAGAATGAGAATAAAATAATAAATTGATAAAATAAAATAACACAATAATATTCTCACGACGTTTAGGCCACAACACAAGCGGCCTTCATCAGGTGAAGGGACGAGGCTGTCTGGAGGACAGCGCTGGAGTGAAAAAGCCACGTTCAGATGACGAACTTTAAGCTTAGAGTCGCGGCATCTCTTCAGAAAGGTGAGAGACTCGATTAGTTGCGCCTTCTTATCCCGGAGTCTGTTGAATGATCTTAAGGTTGTGTGGAATCCCTCTCCGTAGAGGCGGTTAAATTTCGATTTAAAGCTTTCGTGACTGCAAGGATTCATCTTCTTCGGTTCTTTCGGTAAAGTCACGTAGAATTAGAATAAAATAATATATTGATAAAATAAACAACACAATAATATTCTCACGACGTTTTGGCCACAACACAAGCGGCCTTCATCAGGTGAAGGGACTAGACTGTCTGGAGGACAGCGCTGGAGTGAAAAAGCAACGTTCAGATCACAACCTTTAAGCATAGAGTCGCGGCATCTCTTCAGAAAGGTGAGAGACACGATTAGTTGAGCCTTCTTATCCCGGAGTCTGTTGAATGATCTTAAGGTTGTGTGGAATCCCTCTCCGTAGAGGCAGTTAAATTTCGATTTAAAGCTTGCGTGAGTGCAAGGATTCATCTTCCTTGGTTCTTTCGGTAAAGTCACATAGAATGAGAATAAAATAATAAATTCATAAAATAAAATAACACAATAATATTCTCACGACGTTTTGGCCACAACACAAGCGGCCTTCAACAGGTGAAGGGACGAGGCTGTCTGGAGGACAGCGCTGGAGTGAAAAAGCCACGTTCAGATGACGACCTTTAAGCTTAGAGTCGCGGCATCTCTTCAGAAAGGTGAGAGACTCGATTAGTTGTGCCTTCTTATCCCAGAGTCTGTTGAATGATCTTAAGGTTGTGTGGAATCCCTCTCTGTAGAGGCGGTTTAATTTCGATTTAAAGCTTTCGTGACTGAAGGATTCATCTTCTTTGGTTCTTTCGGTAAAGTCACGTAGAATTAGAATAAAATAATAAATTGATAAAATAAAACAAGACAATAATATTCTCACGACGTTTAGGCCACAACACAAGCGGCCTTCATCAGGTGAAGGGACTAGACTGTCTGGAGGACAGCGCTGGAGTGAAAAAGCAACGTTCAGATCACGACCTTTAAGCATAGAGTCGCGGCATCTCTTCAGAAAGGTGAGAGACACGATTAGTTGAGCCTTCTTATCCCGGAGTATGTTGAATGATCTTAAGGTTGTGTGGAATCCCTCTCCGTAGAGGCAGTTAAATTTCGATTTAAAGCTTGCGTGAGTGCAAGGATTCATCTTCCTTGGTTCTTTCGGTAAAGTCACATAGAATGAGAATAAAATAATAAATTCATAAAATAAAATAACACAATAATATTCTCACGACGTTTTGGCCACAACACAAGTGGCCTTCAACAGGTGAAGGGACGAGACTGTCTGGAGTACAGCGCTGGAGTGAAAAAGCCACGTTCAGATCACGACCTTAAAGATTAGAGTCGCGGCATCTCTTCAGAAAGGTGAGAGACACGATTAGTTGAGCCTTCTTATCCCGGAGTCTGTTGAATGATCTTAAGGTTGTGTGGAATCCCTCTCCGTATATGCGGTTAAATTTCGATTTAAAGCTTTCGTGACTGCAAGGATTCATCTTCTTTGGTTATTTCGGTAAAGTCACGTAGAATGAGAATAAAAAAATAAATTGATAATATAAAATAACACAATAATATTCTCACGAAGATTCGGCCACAACACAAGCGGCCTTCATCAGGTGAAGGGACGAGGCTGTCTGGAGGACAGCGCTGGAGTGAAAAAGCCACGTTCAGATCACGACCTTTAAGCTTAGAGTCGCGGCATCTCTTCAGAAAGGTGAGAGACTCGATTAGTTGTGCCTTCTTATCCCAGAGTCTGTTGAATGATCTTAAGGTTGTGTGGAATCCCTCTCTGTAGAGGCGGTTTAATTTCGATTTAAAGCTTTCGTGACTGAAGGATTCACCTTCTTTGGTTCTTTCGGTAAAGTCACGTAGAATTAGAATAAAATAATAAATTGATAAAATAAAACAAGACAATAATATTCTCACGACGTTTCGGCCACAACACAAGCGGCCTTCATCAGGTGAAGGGACGAGAATGTCTGGAGGACAGCGCTGGAGTGAAAAAGCCACGTTCAGATCACGACCTTTAGGCTTAGAGTCGCGGCATCTCTTCAGAAGGTGAGAGACACGATTAGTTGAGCGTTCTTATCCCGGAGTCTGTTGAATGATCTTAAGGTTGTTTGCAATCCCTCTCCGTAGAGGCGGTTAAATTTTGATTAAAAGCTTGCGTGACTGCAAGGATTCATCTTGTTTGGTGCTTTCGGTAAAGTCACATAGAATGAGAATAAAATAATAAATTGATAAAATAAAATAACACAATAATATTCTCACGACGTTTCGGCCACAACACAAGCGGCCTTCATCAGGTGAAGGGACGAGACTGTCTGGAGGACAGCGCTGTAGTGAAAAAGCCACGTTCAGATCACGACCTTCAAGCTTCGAGTCGCGGCATCTCTTCAGAAAGGTGAGAGACTCGATTAGTTGAGCCTTCTTATCCCGGAGTCTGTTGAATGATCTTAAGATGGTGTGGAATCCCTCTCCGTAGAGTCGGTTAAATTTCGATTTAAAGCTTTCGTGACTGCAATGATTCATCTTCTTTGGTTCTTTCGGTAAAGTCATGTAGAATTAGAGTAAAATAATATATTGATAAAATAAAATAACACAAAAATATTCTCATGACGTTTCGGCCACAACACAAGCGGCCTTCATCAGGTAAAGGGACGAGACTGTCTGGAGAACAGCGCTGGAGTGAAAATGCCACGTTCAGATCAAGACCTTCAAGCTTCGAGTCGCGGCATCTCTTCAGAAAGGTGAGAGACTCGATTAGTTGAGCCATCTTATCCCGGAGTCTGTTGAATGATCTTAAGGTTGTGTGGAATCCCTCTCCATAGAGGCAGTTAAATTTCGATTTAAAGCTTGCGTGAGTGCAAGGATTCATCTTCCTTGGTTCTTTCGGTAAAGTCACATAGAATGAGAATAAAATAATAAATTCATAAAATAAAATAACACAATAATATTCTCACGACGTTTTGGCCACAACACAAGTGGCCTTCAACAGGTGAAGGGACGAGACTGTCTGGAGTACAGCGCTGGAGTGAAAAAGCCACGTTCAGATCACGACCTTTAAGATTAGAGTCGCGGCATCTCTTCATAAAGGTGAGAGACACGATTAGTTGAGCCTTCTTATCCCGGAGTCTGTTGAATGATCTTAAGGTTGTGTGGAATCCCTCTCCGTATATGCTGTTAAATTTCGATTTAAAGCTTTCGTGACTGCAAGGATTCATCTTCTTTGGTTATTTCGGTAAAGTCACGTAGAATGAGAATAAAAAAAATAAATTGATAATATAAAATAACACAATAATATTCTCACGAAGATTCGGCCACAACACAAGCGGCCTTCATCAGGTGAAGGGACAAGGCTGTCTGGAGGACAGCGCTGGAGTGAAAAAGCCGCGTTCAGATCACGACCTTTAAGCTTAGAGTCGCGGCATCTCTTCAGAAAGGTGAGAGACTCGATTAGTTGTGCCTTCTTATCCCAGAGTCTGTTGAATGATCTTAAGGTTGTGTGGAATCCCTCTCTGTAGAGGCGGTTTAATTTCGATTTAAAGCTTTCGTGACTGAAGGATTCATCTTCTTTGGTTCTTTCGTTAAAGTCACGTAGAATTAGAATAAAATAATAAATTGATAAAATAAAACAAGACAATAATATTCTCACGACGTTTCGGCCACAACACAAGCGGCCTTCATCAGGTGAAGGGACGAGAATGTCTGGAGGACAGCGCTGGAGTGAAAAAGCCACGTTCAGATCACGACCTTTAAGCTTAGAGTCGCGGCATCTCTTCAGAGGGTGAGAGACACGATTAGTTGAGCGTTCTTATCCCGGAGTCTGTTGAATGATCTTAAGGTTGTTTGCAATCCCTCTCCGTAGAGGCGGTTAAATTTCGATTAAAAGCTTGCGTGACTGCAAGGATTCATCTTGTTTGGTTCTTTCGGTAAAGTCACATAGAATGAGAATAAAATAATAAATTGATAAAATAAAATAACACAATAATATTCTCACGACGTTTCGGCCACAATACAAGCGGCCTTCATCAGGTGAAGGGACGAGACTGTCTGGAGGACAGCGCTGTAGTGAAAAAGCCACGTTCAGATCACGACCTTCAAGCTTCGAGTCGCGGCATCTCTTCAGAAAGGTGAGAGACTCGATTAGTTGAGCCTTCTTATCCCGGAGTCTGTTGAATGATCTGAAGATGGTGTGGAATCCCTCTCCGTAGAGGCGGTTAAATTTCGATTTAAAGCTTTCGTGACTGCAAGGATTCATCTTCTTTGGTTCTTTCGGTAAAGTCATGTAGAATTAGAATAAAATAATAAATTGATAAAATAAAATAACACAAAAATATTCTCATGACGTTTCGGCCACAACACAAGCGGCCTCCATCAGGTGAAGGAACGAGACTGTCTGGAGAACAGCGCTGGAGTGAAAAAGCCACGTTCAGATCACGACCTTCAAGCTTCGATTCGCGGCATCTCTTCAGAAAGGTGAGAGACTCGATTAGTTGAGCCTTCTTATCCCGGAGTCTGTTGAATGATCTTAAGGTGGTGTGGAATCCCTCTCCGTAGAGGCGGTTAAATTTCGATTTAAAGCTTTCGTGACTGCAAGGATTCATCTTCTTTGGTTCTTTCGGTAAAGTCATGTAGAATTAGAATAAAATAATAAATTGATAAAATAAAATAACACAATAATATTCTCACGACGTTTCTGCCACAACACAAGCGGCCTTCATCAGGTGAAGGGACGAGACTGTCTGGAGGACAGCGCTGGAGTGAAAAAGCCACGTTCAGATCACGACCTTCAAGCTTCGAGTCGCGGCATCTCTTCAGAAAGGTGAGAGACTCGATTAGTTGAGCCATCTTATCCCGGAGTCTGTTGAATGGTCTTAAGGTTGTGTGGAATCCCTCTCCGTAGAGACGGTTAAATTTCGATTTAAAGCTTTCGTGACTGCAGGGATTCATGTTCTTTGGTTCTTTCGGTAAAGTCATGTAGAATTAGAATAAAATAATAAATTGATCAAATAAAATAACACAATAATATTCGCACGACGTTTCGGCCACAACACAAGCGGCCTTCAACAGGTGAAGGGACGAGACTGTCTGGAGGACAGCGCTGGAGTGAAAAAGCCACGTTCAGATCACGACCTTTAAGATTAGAGTCGCGGTTTCACTTCAGAAAGTTGAGAGACACGAATCGTTGAGCCTTCTTATCCCGGAGTCTGTTGAATGATCTTAAGGTTGTGTGGAATCCCTCTCTGTAGAGGCGGTTTAATTTCGATTTAAAGCTTTCGTGACTGAAGGATTCATCTTCTTTGGTTCTTTCGGTAAAGTCACGTAGAATTAGAATAAAATAATACATTGATAAAATAAAACAAGACAATAATATTCTCACGACGTTTCTGCCACAACACAAGCGGCCTTCATCAGGTGAAGGGACGAGACTGTCTGGAGGACAGCGCTGGAGTGAAAAAGCCACGTTCAGATCACGACCTTCAAGCTTCGAGTCGCGGCATCTCTTCAGAAAGGTGAGAGACTCGATTAGTTGAGCCATCTTATCCCGGAGTCTGTTGAATGGTCTTAAGGTTGTGTGGAATCCCTCTCCGTAGAGACGGTTAAATTTCGATTTAAAGCTTTCGTGACTGCAGGGATTCATGTTCTTTGGTTCTTTCGGTAAAGTCATGTAGAATTAGAATAAAATAATAAATTGATCAAATAAAATAACACAATAATATTCGCACGACGTTTCGGCCACAACACAAGCGGCCTTCAACAGGTGAAGGGACGAGACTGTCTGGAGGACAGCGCTGGAGTGAAAAAGCCACGTTCAGATCACGACCTTTAAGATTAGAGTCGCGGTTTCACTTCAGAAAGTTGAGAGACACGAATCGTTGAGCCTTCTTATCCCGGAGTCTGTTGAATGATCTTAAGGTTGTGTGGAATCCCTCTCTGTAGAGGCGGTTTAATTTCGATTTAAAGCTTTCGTGACTGAAGGATTCATCTTCTTTGGTTCTTTCGGTAAAGTCACGTAGAATTAGAATAAAATAATACATTGATAAAATAAAACAAGACAATAATATTCTCACGACGTTTCGGTCACAACACAAGCGGCCTTCATCAGGTGAAGGGACAAGAATGTCTGGAGGACAGCGCTGGAGTGAAAAAGCCACGTTCAGATCACAACCTTTAAGCTTAGAGTCGCAGCATCTCTTCAGAAGGTGAGAGACACGATTAGTTGAGCGTTCTTATCCCGGAGTCTGTTGAATGATCTTAAGGTTGTTTGCAATCCCTCTCCGTAGAGGCGGTTAAATTTCGATTAAAAGCTTGCATGACTGCAAGGATTCATCTTGTTTGGTTCTTTCGGTAAAGTCACATAGAATGAGAATAAAATAATAAATTGATAAAATAAAATAACACAATAATATTCTCACGACGTTTCGGCCACAACACAAGCGGCCTTCATCAGGTGAAGGAACGAGACTGTCTGGAGGACAGCGCTGTAGTGAAAAAGCCACGTTCAGATCACGACCTTCAAGCTTCGAGTCGCGGCATCTCTTCAGAAAGGTGAGAGACTCGATTAGTTGAGCCTTCTTATCCCGGAGTCTGTTGAATGATCTTAAGGTGGTGTGGAATCCCTCTCCGTAGAGGCGGTTAAATTTCGATTTTAAGCTTTCGTGACTGCAAGGATTCATCTTCTTTGGTTCTTTCGGTAAAGTCATGTAGAATTAGAATAAAATAATAAATTGATAAAATAAAATAACACAATAATATTCTCACGACGTTTCGGCCACAACACAAGCGGCCTTCATCAGGTGAAGGGACGAGACTGTCTGGAGAACAGCGCTGGAGTGAAAAAGCCACGTTCAGATCACGACCTTCAAGCTTCGAGTCGCGGCATCTCTTCAGAAAGGTGAGAGACTCGATTAGTTGAGCCTTCTTATCCCGGAGTCTGTTGAATGATCTTAAGGTGGTGTGGAATCCCTCTCCGTAGAGGCGGTTAAATTTCGATTTAAAGCTTTCGTGACTGCAAGGATTCATCTTCTTTGGTTCTTTCGGTAAAGTCATGTAGAATTAGAATAAAATAATAAATTGATAAAATAAAATAACACAATAATATTCTCACGACGTTTCGGCCACAACACAAGCGGCCTTCATCAGGTGAAGGGACGAGACTGTCTGGAGGACAGCGCTGGAGTGAAAAAGCCACGTTCAGATCACGACCTTCAAGCTTCGAGTCGCGGCATCTCTTCAGAAAGGTGAGAGACTCGATTAGTTGAGCCTTCTTATCCCGGAGTCTGTTGAATGGTCTTAAGGTTGTGTGGAATCCCTCTCCGTAGAGACGGTTAAATTTCGATTTAAAGCTTTCGTGACTGCAGGGATTCATGTTCTTTGGTTCTTTCGGTAAAGTCACGTAGAATGAGAATAAAATAATAAATTGATAAAATAAAATAACACAATAATATTCTCACGACGTTTTGGCAACAACACAAGCGGCCTTCATCAGGTGAAGGCACGACTGTCTGGAGGACAGCGCTGGAGTGAAAAAGCCACGTTCAGATCACGACCTTTAAGCATAGAGTCGTAGTTTCACTTCGGAAAGGTGAGAGACACGATTAGTTGAGCCTTCTTATCCCGGAGTCTGTTGAATGATCTTAAGGTTGCATGGAATCCCTCTCCGTAGAGGCAGTGAAATTTCGATTTAAAGCTTGCGTGAGTGCAAGGATTCATCTTCTTTGGTTCTTTCGGTAAAGTCACATAGAATGAGAATAAAATAATAAATTGTTAAAATAAAATAACACAATAATATTCTCACGACGTTTCGGCCACAACACAAGCGGCCTTCATCAGGTGAAGGGACGAGACTGTCTGGAGGACAGCGCTGGAGTGAAAAAGCCACGTTCAGATCACGACCTTCAAGCTTCGAGTCGCGGCATCTCTTCAGAAAGGTGAGAGACTCGATTAGTTGAGCCTTCTTATCCCGGAGTCTGTTGAAAGATCTTAAGGTTGTTTGCAATCCCTCTCCGTAGAGGCGGTTAAATTTCGATTAAAAGCTTGCATGACTGCAAGGATTCATCTTGTTTGGTTCTTTCGGTAAAGTCACATAGAATGAGAATAAAATAATAAATTGATAAAATAAAATAACACAATAATATTCTCACGACGTTTCGGCCACAACACAAGCGGCCTTCATCAGGTGAAGGGACGAGACTGTCTGGAGGACAGCGCTGTAGTGAAAAAGCCACGTTCAGATCACGACCTTCAAGCTTCGAGTCGCGGCATCTCTTCAGAAAGGTGAGAGACTCGATTAGTTGAGCCTTCTTATCCCGGAGTCTGTTGAATGATCTTAAGGTGGTGTGGAATCCCTCTCCGTAGAGGCGGTTAAATTTCGATTTTAAGCTTTCGTGACTGCAAGGATTCATCTTCTTTGGTTCTTTCGGTAAAGTCATGTAGAATTAGAATAAAATAATAAATTGATAAAATAAAATAACACAATAATATTCTCACGACGTTTCGGCCACAACACAAGCGGCCTTCATCAGGTGAAGGGACGAGACTGTCTGGAGAACAGCGCTGGAGTGAAAAAGCCACGTTCAGATCAGGACCTTCAAGCTTCGAGTCGCGGCATCACTTCAGAAAGGTGAGAGACTCGATTAGTTGAGCCTTCTTATCCCGGAGTCTGTTGAATGATCTTAAGGTGGTGTGGAATCCCTCTCCGTAGAGGCGGTTAAATTTCGATTTAAAGCTTTCGTGACTACAAGGATTCATCTTCTTTGGTTCTTTCGGTAAAGTCATGTAGAATTAGAATAAAATAATAAATTGATAAAATAAAATAACACAATAATATTCTCACGACGTTTCGGCCACAACACAAGCGGCCTTCATCAGGTGAAGGGACGAGACTGTCTGGAGGACAGCGCTGGAGTGAAAAAGCCACGTTCAGATCACGACCTTCAAGCTTCGAGTCGCGGCATCTCTTCAGAAAGGTGAGAGACTCGATTAGTTGAGCCTTCTTATCCCGGAGTCTGTTGAATGATCTTAAGGTTGCATGGAATCCCTCTCCGTAGAGGCAGTGAAATTTCGATTTAAAGCTTACGTGAGTGCAAGGATTCATCTTCTTTGGTTCTTTCGGTAAAGTCACATAGAATGAGAATAAAATAATAAATTGTTAAAATAAAATAACACAATAATATTCTCACGACGTTTCGGCCACAACACAAGCGGCCTTCATCAGGTGAAGGGACGAGACTGTCTGGAGGACAGCGCTGGAGTGAAAAAGCCACGTTCAGATCACGACCTTCAAGCTTCGAGTCGCGGCATCTCTTCAGAAAGGTGAGAGACTCGATTAGTTGAGCCTTCTTATCCCGGAGTCTGTTGAATGGCCTTAAGGTTGTGTGGAATCCCTCTCCATAGAGGCGGTTAAATTTCGATTTAAAGCTTTCGTGACTGCAGGGATTCATGTTCTTTGGTTCTTTCGGTAAAGTCACGTAGAATGAGAATAAAATAATAAATTGATAAAATAAAATAACACAATAATATTCTCACGACGTTTCGGCCACAACACAAGCGGCCTTCATCAGGTGAAGGGACGAGACTATCTGGAGGACAGTGCTGGAGTGAAAAAGCCACGTTCAGATCACGACCTTTAAGCAAAGAGTTGTGGCATCTCTTCAGAAAGGTGAGAGACACGATTAGTTGAGCCTTCTTATCCCGGAGTCTGTTGAATGATCGTAAGGTTGTGTGGAATCCCTCTCCGTAGAGGCAGTTAAAATTCGATTTTAAGCTTTCGTGACTGCAAGGATTCATCTTCTTTGGTTCTTTCGGTAAAGTAACGTAGAATTAGAATAAAATAATAAATTGATAAAATAAAACAAGACAATAATATTCTCACGACGTTTCGGCCACAACACAAGCGGCCTTCATCAGGTGAAGGGACGAGACTGTCTGGAGGACAGCGCTGGAGTGAAAAAGCCACGTTCAGATCACGACCTTTAAGCTCAGAGTCGCGGCATCTCTTCAGAAAGGTGAGAGACACGATTAGTTGAGAGTTCTTATCCCGGAGTCTGTTGAATGATCTTAAGGTTGTTTGGAATCCCTCTCCGTAGAGGCGGTTAAATTTCGATTTAAAGCTTGCGTGACTGCAGGGATTCATGTTCTTTAGTTCTTTCGGTAAAGTCACGTAGAATGAGAATAAAATAATAAATTGATAAAATAAAATAACACAATAATATTCTCACGACGTTTCGGCCACAACACAAGCGGCCTTCATCAGGTGAAGGGACGAGACTGTCTGGAGGACAGCGCTGGAGTGAAAAAGCCACGTTCAGATCACGACCTTTAAGCTCAGAGTCGCGGCATCTCTTCAGAAAGGTGAGAGACATGATTAGTTGAGCGTTTTTATCCCGGAGTCTGTTGAATGATCTTAAGGTTGTTTGGAATCCCTCTCCGTAGAGGCGGTTAAATTTCGATTTAAAGCTTGCGTGACTGCAGGGATGCATGTTCTTTGGTTCTTTCGGTAAAGTCACGTAGAATGAGAATAAAATAATAAATTGATAAAATAAAATAACACAATAATATTCTCACGACGTTTCGGCCACAACACAAGCGGCCTTCATCAGGTGAATGGACGAGACTATCTGGAGGACAGCGCTGGAGTGAAAAAGCCACGTTCAGATCACGACCTTTAAGCATAGAGTCGTGGCATCTCTTCAGAAAGGTGAGAGACTCGATTAGTTGAGCCTTCTTATCCCGGAATCTGTTGAATGGTCTTAAGGTTGTGTGGAATCCCTCTCCGTATATGCGGTTAAATTTCGATTTAAAGCTTGCGTGACTGCAAGGATTCATCTTCTTTGGTTCTTTCGGGAAAGTCACATAGAATGAGAATAAAATAATAAATTGATAAAATGAAATAACACAATAATATTATCACGACGTTTCGGCCACAACACAAGAGGCCTTCATCAGGTGAAGGGACGAGACTGTCTGGAGGACAGCGCTGGAGTGAAAAAGCCACTTTCAGATCACGACCTTTAAGCTTAGAGTCGCGGCATCTCTTCAGAAAGGTGAGAGACTCGATTAGTTGAGCCTTCTTATCCCGGAGTCTGTTGAATGATCTTAAGGTTGTGTGGAATCCCTCTCCGTAGAGGCGGTTAAATTTCGATTAAAAGCTTTCGTGACTGAAAGGATTCATGTTCTTTGGTTCTTTCGGTAAAGTCACGTAAAATGAGAATAAAATTATAAATTGATAAAATAAAATAACACTATAATATTCTCACGACGTTTCGGCCACAACACAAGCGGCCTTCATCAGGTGAAGGGACGAGACTGTCTGGAGGACAGCGCTGGAGTGAAAAAGCCACGTTCAGATCACGACCTTTAAGCATAGAGTCGCGGTTTCTCTTCAGAAAGGTGAGAGACACGATTAGTTGAGCCTTCTTATCCCGGAGTCTGTTGAATGATCTAAAGGTTGTGTGGAATCCCTCTCCGTAGAGGCAGTTAAATTTCGATTTAAAGCTTGCATGAGTGCAAGGATTCATCTTCTTTGGTTCTTTCGGTAAAGTCAAGTAGAATGAGAATAAAATAATAAATTTATAAAATAAAATAACACAATAATATTCTCACGACGTTTCGGCCACAACACAAGTGGCCTTCATCAGGTGAAGGGAAGAGCCTATCTGGAGGACAGCGCTGGAGTGAAAAGCCACGTTCAGATCACGACCTTTAAGCATAGAGTCGCGGCATCTCTTCAGAAAGGCGAGAGACACGATTAGTTGAGCCTTCTTATCCCGGAGTCTGTTGAATGATCCTAAGGTTGTGTGGAATCCCTCTCCATAGAGGCAGTTAAATTTCGATTTAAAGCTTGCGTGAGTGCAAGGATTCATCTTCTTTGGTTCTTTCGGTAAAGTCACATAGAATGAGAATAAAATAATAAATTGATAAAATAAAATAACACAATAATATTCTCACGACGTTTCAGCCACAACACAAGCGGCCTTCATCAGGTGAAGGGACGAGACTGTATGGAGGACAGCGCTGGAGTGAAAAAGCCACGTTCAGATCACGACCTTTAAGCATAGAGTCGCGGCATCTCTTCAGAAAGGTGAGAGACTCGATTAGTTGAACCTTCTTATTCCGGAGTCTGTTGAATGATCTTAAGGTTGTGTGGAATCCCTCTCCGTAAAGGCAGTTAAATTTCGATTTAAAGCTTGCGTGAATGCAAGGATTCATCTTCTTTGGTTATTTCGGTAAAGTCACATAGAATGAGAATAAAATAATAAATTGATAAAATAAAATAACACAATAATATTCTCACGACGTTTCAGCCACAACACAAGCGGCCTTCATCAGGTGAAGGGACGAGACTGTCTGGAGGACAGCGCTGGAGTGAAAAAGCCACGTTCAGATCACGACCTTCAAGCTTCGAGTCGGGGCATCTCTTCAGAAAGGTGAGAGACTCGATTAGTTGAGTCTTCTTATCCCGGAGTCTGTTGAATGGTCTTAAGGATGTGTGGAATCCCTCTCCGTAGAGGCAGTTAAATTTTGATTTAAAGCTTTCGTGACTGCAGGTATTCATGTTCTTTGGTTCTTTCGGTAAAGTCACGTAGAATGAGAATAAAATAATAAATTGATAAAATAAAATAACACAATAATATTCTCACGACGATTCGGCCAAAACACAAGCGGCCTTCATCAGGTGAAGGGACGAGGCTGTCTGGAGGAAAGCGCTGGAGTGAAAAAGCCTCGCTCATATCACGACCTTTAAGCTTAGAGTCGCGGCATCTCTTCAGAAAGGTGAGAGACAAGATTAGTTTAGCCGTCTTATCCCGGAGTCTGTTGAATGATCTTAAGGTTGTGTGGAATCCCTCTCCGTAGAGGCGGTTAAATTTCGATTTAAAGATTGCGTGACTGCATGGATTCATCTTCTTTGGTTCTTTCGGTAAAGTCACGTAGAATGAGAATAAAATAATAAATTTATAAAATAAAATAACACAATAATATTCTCACGACGTTTCGGCCACAACACAAGCAGCCTTCATCAGGTGAAGGGACGAGACTGTCTGGAGGACAGCGCTGGAGTGAAAAAGCCACGTTCAGATCACGACCTTTAAGCATAGAGTCGCGGCATCTCTTCAGAAAGGTGAGAGACACGATTAGTTGAGCCTTCTTATCCCGGAGTCTGTTGAATGATCCTAAGGTTGTGTGGAATCCCTCTCCGTAGAGGCACTTAAATTTCGATTTAAAGCTTGCGTGAGTGCAAGGATTCATCTTCTTTGGTTCTTTCGGTAAAGTCACATAGAATGAGAATGAAATAATAAATTGATAAAATAAAATAACACAATAATATTCTCACGACGTTTCAGCCACAACACAAGCGGCCTTCATCAGGTGAAGGGACGAGACTGTATGGAGGACAGCGCTGGAGTGAAAAAGCTACGTTCAGATCACGACCTTTAAGCATAGAGTCGCGGCATCTCTTCAGAAAGGTGAGAGACTCGATTAGTTGAGCCTTCTTATCCCGTAGTCTGTTGAATGATCTTAATGTTGTTTGGAATCCCTCTCCGTAGAGGCGGTTAAATTTCGATTAAAAGATTGCGTGACTGCATGGATTCATCTTCTTTGGTTCTTTCGGTAAAGTCACGTAGAATGAGAATAAAATAATGAATTTATAAAATAAAATAACACAATAATATTCTCACGACGTTTCGGCCACAACACAAGCGGCCTTCATCAGGTGAAGGGACGAGACTGTCTGGAGAACAGCGCTGGAGTGAAAAAGCCACGTTCAGATCACGACCTTCAAGCTTCGAGTCGCGGCATCTCTTCAGAAAGGTGAGAGACTCGATTAGTTGAGCCTTCTTATCCCGGAGTCTGTTGAATGATCTTAAGGTGGTGTGGAATCCCTCTCCGTAGAGGCGGTTAAATTTCGATTTAAAGCTTTCGTGACTGCAAGGATTCATCTTCTTTGGTTCTTTCGGTAAAGTCATGTAGAATTAGAATAAAATAATAAATTGATAAAATAAAATAACACAATAATATTCTCACGACGTTTCGGCCACAACACAAGCGGCCTTCATCAGGTGAAGGGACGAGACTGTCTGGAGGACAGCGCTGGAGTGAAAAGCCACGTTCAGATCACGACCTTCAAGCTTCGAGTCGCGGCATCTCTTCAGAAAGGTGAGAGACTCGATTAGTTGAGCCTTCTTATCCCGGAGTCTGTTGAATGGTCTTAAGGTTGTGTGGAATCCCTCTCCGTAGAGACGGTTAAATTTCGATTTAAAGCTTTCGTGACTGCAGGGATTCATGTTCTTTGGTTCTTTCGGTAAAGTCACGTAGAATGAGAATAAAATATTACATTGATAAAATAAAATAACACAATAATATTCTCACGACGTTTTGGCAACAACACAAGCGGCCTTCATCAGGTGAAGGCACGACTGTCTGGAGGACAGCGCTGGAGTGAAAAAGCCACGTTCAGATCACGACCTTTAAGCATAGAGTCGCAGTTTCACTTCGGAAAGGTGAGAGACACGATTAGTTGAGCCTTCTTATCCCGGAGTCTGTTGAATGATCTTAAGGTTGCATGGAATCCCTCTCCGTAGAGGCAGTGAAATTTCGATTTAAAGCTTGCGTGAGTGCAAGGATTCATCTTCTTTGGTTCTTTCGGTAAAGTCACATAGAATGAGAATAAAATAATAAATTGTTAAAATAAAATAACACAATAATATTCTCACGACGTTTCGGCCACAACACAAGCGGCCTTCATCAGGTGAAGGGACGAGACTGTCTGGAGGACAGCGCTGGAGTGAAAAAGCCACGTTCAGATCACGACCTTCAAGCTTCGAGTCGCGGCATCTCTTCAGAAAGGTGAGAGACTCGATTAGTTGAGCCTTCTTATCCCGGAGTCTGTTGAATGGCCTTAAGGTTGTGTGGAATCCCTCTCCATAGAGGCGGTTAAATTTCGATTTAAAGCTTTCGTGACTGCAGGGATTCATGTTCTTTGGTTCTTTCGGTAAAGTCACGTAGAATGAGAATAAAATAATAAATTGATAAAATAAAATAACACAATAATATTCTCACGACGTTTCGGCCACAACACAAGCGGCCTTCATCAGGTGAAGGGACGAGACTGTCTGGAGGACAGCGCTGGAGTGAAAAAGCCACGTTCAGATCACGACCTTTAAGCTCAGAGTCGCGGCATCTCTTCAGAAAGGTGAGAGACACGATTAGTTGAGAGTTCTTATCCCGGAGTCTGTTGAATGATCTTAAGGTTGTTTGGAATCCCTCTCCGTAGAGGCGGTTAAATTTCGATTTAAAGCTTGCGTGACTGCAGGGATTCATGTTCTTTGGTTCTTTCGGTAAAGTCACGTAGAATGAGAATAAAATAATAAATTGATAAAATAAAATAACACAATAATATTCTCACGACGTTTCGGCCACAACACAAGCGGCCTTCATCAGGTGAAGGGACGAGACTGTCTGGAGGACAGCGCTGGAGTGAAAAAGCCACGTTCAGATCACGACCTTTAAGCTCAGAGTCGCGGCATCTCTTCAGAAAGGTGAGAGATATGATTAGTTGAGCGTTTTTATCCCGGAGTCTGTTGAATGATCTTAAGGTTGTTTGGAATCCCTCTCCGTAGAGGCGGTTAAATTTCGATTTAAAGCTTGCGTGACTGCAGGGATTCATGTTCTTTGGTTCTTTCGGTAAAGTCACGTAGAATGAGAATAAAATAATAAATTGATAAAATAAAATAACACAATAATATTCTCACGACGTTTCGGCCACAACACAAGCGGCCTTCATCAGGTGAATGGACGAGACTATCTGGAGGACAGCGCTGGAGTGAAAAAGCCACGTTCAGATCACGACCTTTAAGCATAGAGTCGCGGCATCTCTTCAGAAAGGTGAGAGACTCGATTAGTTGAGCCTTCTTATCCCGGAATCTGTTGAATGGTCTTAAGGTTGTGTGGAATCCCTCTCCGTATATGCGGTTAAATTTCGATTTAAAGCTTGCGTGACTGCAAGGATTCATCTTCTTTGGTTCTTTCGGGAAAGTCACATAGAATGAGAATAAAATAATAAATTGATAAAATGAAATAACACAATAATATTCTCACGACGTTTCGGCCACAACACAAGAGGCCTTCATCAGGTGAAGGGACGAGACTGTCTGGAGGACAGCGCTGGAGTGAAAAAGCCACTTTCAGATCACGACCTTTAAGCTTAGAGTCGCGGCATCTCTTCAGAAAGGTGAGAGACTCGATTAGTTGAGCCTTCTTATCCCGGAGTCTGTTGAATGATCTTAAGGTTGTGTGGAATCCCTCTCCGTAGAGGCGGTTAAATTTCGATTAAAAGCTTTCGTGACTGAAAGGATTCATGTTCTTTGGTTCTTTCGGTAAAGTCACGTAAAATGAGAATAAAATAATAAATTGATAAAATAAAATAACACTATAATATTCTCACGACGTTTCGGCCACAACACAAGCGGCCTTCATCAGGTGAAGGGACGAGACTGTCTGGAGGACAGCGCTGGAGTGAAAAAGCCACGTTCAGATCACGACCTTTAAGCATAGAGTCGCGGTTTCTCTTCAGAAAGGTGAGAGACACGATTAGTTGAGCCTTATTATCCCGGAGTCTGTTAAATGATCTTAAGGTTGTGTGGAATCCATCTCCGTAGAGGCAGTTAAATTTCGATTCAAAGCTTGCATGAGTGCAAGGATTCATCTTCTTTGGTTCTTTCGGTAAAGTCAAGTAGAATGAGAATAAAATAATAAATTTATAAAATAAAATAACACAATAATATTCTCACGACGTTTCGGCCACAACACAAGTGGCCTTCATCAGGTGAAGGGAAGAGCCTATCTGGAGGACAGCGCTGGAGTGAAAAGCCACGTTCAGATCACGACCTTTAAGCATAGAGTCGCGGCATCTCTTCAGAAAGGTGAGAGACACGATTAGTTGAGCCTTCTTATCCCGGAGTCTGTTGAATGATCCTAAGGTTGTGTGGAATCCCTCTCCGTAAAGGCAGTTAAATTTCGATTTAAAGCTTGCGTGAATGCAAGGATTCATCTTCTTTGGTTATTTCGGTAAAGTCACATAGAATGAGAATAAAATAATAAATTGATAAAAAAAATAACACAATAATATTCTCACGACGTTTCAGCCACAACACAAGCGGCCTTCATCAGGTGAAGGGACGAGACTGTCTGGAGGACAGCGCTGGAGTGAAAAAGCCACGTTCAGATCACGACCTTCAAGCTTCGAGTCGGGGCATCTCTTCAGAAAGGTGACAGACTCGATTAGTTGAGTCTTCTTATCCCGGAGTCTGTTGAATGGTCTTAAGGATGTGTGGAATCCCTCTCCGTAGAGGCAGTTAAATTTTGATTTAAAGCTTTCGTAACTGCAGGTATTCATGTTCTTTGGTTCTTTCGGTAAAGTCACGTAGAATGAGAATAAAATAATAAATTGATAAAATAAAATAACACAATAATATTCTCACGACGATTCGGCCAAAACACAAGCGGCCTTCAGCAGGTGAAGGGACGAGGCTGTCTGGAGGACAGCGCTGGAGTGAAAAAGCCTCGCTCATATCACGACCTTTAAGCTTAGAGTCGCGGCATCTCTTCAGAAAGGTGAGAGACAAGATTAGTTTAGCCGTCTTATCCCGGAGTCTGTTGAATGATCTTAAGGTTGTGTGGAATCCCTCTCCGTAGAGGCGGTTAAATTTCGATTAAAAATTGCGTGACTGCATGGATTCATCTTCTTTGGTTCTTTCGGTAAAGTCACGTAGAATGAGAATAAAATAATAAATTTATAAAATAAAATAACACAATAATATTCTCACGACGTTTCGGCCACAACACAAGCGGCCTTCATCAGGTGAAGGGACGAGACTGTCTGGAGGACAGCGCTGGAGTGAAAAAGCCACGTTCAGATCACGACCTTTAAGCATAGAGTCGCGGCATCTCTTCAGAAAGGTGAGAGACACGATTAGTTGAGCCTTCTTATCCCGGAGTCTGTTGAATGATCCTAAGGTTGTGTGGAATCCCTCTCCGTAGAGGCAGTTAAATTTCGATTTAAAGCTTGCGTGAGTGCAAGGATTCATCTTCTTTGGTTCTTTCGGTAAAGTCACATAGAATGAGAATGAAATAATAAATTGATAAAATAAAATAACACAATAATATTCTCACGACGTTTCAGCCACAACACAAGCGGCCTTCATCAGGTGAAGGGACGAGACTGTATGGAGGACAGCGCTGGAGTGAAAAAGCTACGTTCAGATCACGACCTTTAAGCATAGAGTCGCGGCATCTCTTCAGAAAGGTGAGAGACTCGATTAGTTGAGCCTTCTTGTCCCGTAGTCTGTTGAATGATCTTAATGTTGTGTGGAATCCCTCTCCGTAGAGGCGGTTAAATTTCGATTTAAAGATTGCGTGACTGCATGGATTCATCTTCTTTGGTTCTTTCGGTAAAGTCACGTAGAATGAGAATAAAATAATAAATTTATAAAATAAAATAACACAATAATATTCTCACGACGTTTCGGCCACAACACAAGCGGCCTTCATCAGGTGAAGGGACGAGACTGTCTGGAGGACAGCGCTGGAGTGAAAAAGCCACGTTCACATCACGACCTTTAAGCATAGAGTCGCGGCATCTCTTCAGAAAGGTGAGAGACACGATTAGTTGAGCCTTCTTATCCCGGAGTCTGTTGAATGATCCTAAGGTTGTGTGGAATCCCTCTCCGTAGAGTCAGTTAAATTTCGATTTAAAGCTTGCGTGAGTGCAAGGATTCTTCTTCTTTGGTTCTTTCGGTAAAGTCACATAGAATGAGAATGAAATAATAAATTGATAAAATAAAATAACACAATAATATTCTCACGACGTTTCAGCCACAACACAAGCGGCCTTCATCAGGTGAAGGGACGAGACTGTATGGAGGACAGCGCTGGAGTGAAAAAGCCACGTTCAGATCACGACCTTTAAGCATAGAGTCGCGGCATCTCTTCAGAAAGGTGAGAGACTCGATTAGTTGAGCCTTCTTATCCCGGAGTCTGTTGAATGATCTTAAGGTTGTGTGGAATCCCTCTCCGTAGAGGCAGTTAAATTTCGATTTAAAGCTTGCGTGAGAGCAAGGATTCATCTTCTTTGGTTCAATCGGTAAAGTCACATAGAATGGGAATAAAATAATAAATTGATAAAATAAAATAACACAATAATATTCTCACGACGTTTCAGCCACAACACAAGCGGCCTTCATCAGGTGAAGGGACGAGACTGTCTGGAGGACAGCGCTGGAGTGAAAAAGCCACGTTCAGATCACGACCTTCAAGCTTCGAGTTGGGGCATCTCTTCAGAAAGGTGAGAGACTCGATTAGTTGAGTCTTCTTATCCCGGAGTCTGTTGAATGGTCTTAAGGATGTGTGGAATCCCTCTCCGTATAGTCAGTTAAATTTTGATTTAAAGCTTTCGTGACTGCAGGTATTCATCTTCTTTGGTTCTTTCGGTAAAGTCACGTAGAATGAGAATAAAATAATAAATTTATAAAATAAAATAACACAATAATATTCTCACGACGTTTCGGCCACAACACAAGCGGCCTTCATCAGGTGAAGGGACGAGACTGTCTGGAGGACAGCGCTGGAGTGAAAAAGCCACGTTCAGATCACGACCTTTAAGCATAGAGTCGCGGCATCTCTTCAGAAAGGTGAGAGACACGATTAGTTGAGCCTTCTTATCTCGGAGTCTGTTGAATGATCTTAAGGTTGTGTGGAATCCCTCTCCGTAGAGGCAGTTAAATTTCGATTTAAAGCTTGCGTGAGTGCAAGGATTCATCTTCTTTGGTTCTTTCGGTAAAGTCACATAGAATGAGAATAAAATAATAAATTGATAAAATAAAATAACACAATAATATTATCACGACGTTTCAGCCACAAAACAAGCGGCCTTCATCAGGTGAAGGGACGAGACTGTCTGGAGGACAGCGCTGGAGTGAAAAAGCCACGTTCAGATCACGACCTTCAAGCTTCGAGTCGGGGCATCTCTTCAGAAAGGTGAGAGACTCGATTAGTTCAGTATTCTTATCCCGGAGTCTGTTGAATGGTCTTAAGGATGTGTGGAATCCGTCTCCGTAGAGGCAGTTAAATTTTGATTTAAAGCTTTCGTGACTGCAGGTATTCATCTTCTTTGGTTCAATCGGTAAAGTCACATAGAATGGGAATACAATAATAAATTGATAAAATAAAATAACACAATAATATTCTCACGACGTTTCAGCCACAACACAAGCGGCCTTCATCAGGTGAAGGGACGAGACTGTCTGGAGGACAGCGCTGGAGTGAAAAAGCCACGTTCAGATCACGACCTTCAAGCTTCGAGTTGGGGCATCTCTTCAGAAAGGTGAGAGACTCGATTAGTTGAGTCTTCTTATCCCGGAGTCTGTTGAATGGTCTTAAGGATGTGTGGAATCCCTCTCCGTAGAGGCAGTTAAATTTTGATTTAAAGCTTTCGTGACTGCAGGTATTCATGTTCTTTGGTTCTTTCGGTAAAGTCACGAAGAATGAGAATAAAATAATAAATTGATAAAATAAAATAACACAATAATAATCTCACGACGTTTAGGCCACAACACAAGCTGCCTTCATCAGGTGAAGGGACGAGACTGTCTGGAGGACAGCGCTGGAGTGAAAAAGCCACGTTCACATCACGACCTTTAAGCTTAGAGTCACGGCATCTCTTCAGAAAGGTGAGAGACAAGATTAGTTTAGCCGTCTTATCCCGGAGTCTGTTGAATGATCTTAAGGTTGTGTGGAATCCCTCTCCATAGAGGCGGTTAAATTTCGATTTAAAGATTGCGTGACTGCATGTATTCATCTTCTTTGGTTCTTTCGGTAAAGTCACGTAGAATGAGAATAAAATAATAAATTTATAAAATAAAATAACACAATAATATTCTCACGACGTTTCGGCCACAACACAAGCGGCCTTCATCAGGTGAAGGGACGAGACTGTCTGGAGGACAGCGCTGGAGTGAAAAAGCCACGTTCAGATCACGACCTTTAAGCATAGAGTCGCGGCATCTCTTCAGAAAGGTGAGAGACTCGATTACTTGAGCCTTCTTATCCCGGAGTCTGTTGAATGATCTTAAAGTTGTGTAGAATCCCTCTCCGTAGAGGCAGTTAAATTTCGATTTAAAGCTTGCGTGAGTGCAAGGATTCATCTTCTTTAGTTCTTTCGGTAAAGTCACATAGAATGAGAATGAAATAATAAATTGATAAAATAAAATAACACAATAATATTATCACGACGTTTCAGCCACAAAACAAGCGGCCTTCATCAGGTGAAGGGACGAGACTGTCTGGAGGACAGCCCTGGAGTGAAAAAGCCACGTTCAGATCACGACCTTCAAGCTTCGAGTCGGGGCATCTCTTCAGAAAGGTGAGAGACTCGATTAGTTGAGTATTCTTATCCCGGAGTCTGTTGAATGGTCTTAAGGATGTGTGGAATCCCTCTCCGTAGAGGCAGTTAAATTTCGATTTAAAGCTTGCGTGAGTGCAAGGATTCATCTTCTTTGGTTCTTTCGGTAAAGTCACATAGAATGAGAATGAAATAATAAATTGATAAAATAAAATAACACAATAATATTCTCACGACGTTTAGGCCACAACACAAGCGGCCTTCATCAGGTGAAGGGACAAGACTGTCTGGAGGACAGCGCTGGAGTGAAAAAGCCACGTTCAGATCACAACCTTTAAGCTTCGAGTCGCGGCATCTCTGCAGAAAGGTGAGAAACTCGATTAGTTGAGCCTTCGTATCCCGGAGTCTGTTGAATGGTCTTAAGGTTGTGTGGAATCCCTCTCAGTAGAGGCGGTTAAATTTCTATTTAAATCTTTCGTGACTGCAAGGATTCATGTTCTTTGGTTCTTTCGGTAAAGTCACGTAGAATGAGAATAAAATAATAAATTGATAAAATAAAATAACACAATAATAGTCTCACGACGTCAATGCCACAACACAAGCGGCCTTCATCAGGTGAAGGGACGAGACTGTCTGGAGTACAGCGCTGGAGTGAAAAAGCCACGTTCAGATCACGACCTTTAAGATTAGAGTCGCGGCATCTCTTCAGAAAGGTAAGAGACACGATTAGTTGAGCCTTTTTATCCCAGAGTCTGTTGAATGATCTTAAGGTTGTGTGGAATCCCTCTCCGTATATGCGGTTAAATTTCGATTTAAAGCTTTCGTGACTGCAAGGATTCATCTTCTTTGGTTCTTTCGGTAAAGTCACGTAGAATGAGAATAAAAAAATAAATTGATAAAATAAAATAACACAATAATATTCTCACGACGATTCGGCCAAAACACAAGCGGCCTTCATCAGGTGAAGGGACGAGGCTGTCTGGAGGACAGCGCTGGAGTGAAAAAGCCTCGTTCATATCACGACCTTTAAGCTTAGAGTCGCGGCATCTCTTCAGAAAGGTGAGAGACAAGATTAGTTTAGCCGTCTTATCCCGAATTCTGTTGAATGATCTTAAGGTTGTGTGGAATCCCTCTCCGTAGAGGCGGTTAAATTTCGATTTAAAGATTGCGTTACTGCATGGATTCATCTTCTTTGGTTCTTTCGGTAAAGTCACATAGAATGAGAATAAAATAATAAATTCATAAAATAAAATTACGCAATAATATTCTCACGACGTTTCGGCCACAACACAAGCGACCTTCAACAGGTGAAGGGACGAGACTGTCTGGAGGACAGCGCTGGAGTGAAAAAGCCACGTTCAGATCACGACCTTTAAGCTTCGAGTCGCGGCATCTCTGCAGAAAGGTGAGAAACTCGATTAGTTGAGCCTTCGTATCCCGGAGTCTGTTGAATGGTCTTAAGGTTGTGTGGAATCCCTCTCAGTAGAGGCGGTTAAATTTCGATTTAAATCTTTCGTGACTGCAAGGATTCATGTTCTTTGGTTCTTTCGGTAAAGTCACGTAGAATGAGAATAAAATAATAAATTGATAAAATAAAATAACACAATAATAGTCTCACGACGTCAACGCCACAACACAAGCGGCCTTCATCAGGTGAAGGGACGAGACTGTCTGGAGTACAGCGCTGGAGTGAAAAAGCCACGTTCAGATCACGACCTTTAAGATTAGAGTCGCGGCATCTCTTCAGAAAGGTAAGAGACACGATTAGTTGAGCCTTTTTATCCCAGAGTCTGTTGAATGATCTTAAGGTTGTGTGGAATCCCTCTCCGTATATGCGGTTAAATTTCGATTTAAAGCTTTCGTGACTGCAAGGATTCATCTTCTTTGGTTCTTTCGGTAAAGTCACGTAGAATGAGAATAAAAAAATAAATTGATAAAATAAAATAACACAATAATATTCTCACGACGATTCGGCCAAAACACAAGCGGCCTTCATCAGGTGAAGGGACGAGGCTGTCTGGAGGACAGCGCTGGAGTGAAAAAGCCTCGTTCATATCACGACCTTTAAGCTTAGAGTCGCGGCATCTCTTCAGAAAGGTGAGAGACTCGATTAGTTGAGCCTTCTTATCCCGGAGTCTGTTGAATGATCTTAAGGTTGTGTGGAATCCCTCTCCGTAGAGGCAGTTAAATTTCGATTTAAAGCTTGCGTGAGTGCATGGATTCATCTTATTTGGTTCTTTCGGTAAAGTCACATAGAATGAGAATAAAATAATAAATTCATAAAATAAAATTACGCAATAATATTCTCATGACGTTTCGGCCACAACACAAGCGGCCTTCAACAGGTGAAGGGACGAGACTGTCTGGAGGACAGCGCTGGAGTGAAAAAGCCACGTTCAGATCACGACCTTTAAGCTTCGAGTCGCGGCATCTCTGCAGAAAGGTGAGAAACTCGATTAGTTGAGCCTTCGTATCCCGGAGTCTGTTGAATGGTCTTAAGGTTGTGTGGAATCCCTCTCAGTAGAGGCGGTTAAATTTCGATTTAAATCTTTCGTGACTGCAAGGATTCATGTTCTTTGGTTCTTTCGGTAAAGTCACGTAGAATGAGAATAAAATAATAAATTGATAAAATAAAATAACACAATAATAGTCTCACGACGTCAACGCCACAACACAAGCGGCCTTCATCAGGTGAAGGGACGAGACTGTCTGGAGTACAGCGCTGGAGTGAAAAAGCCACGTTCAGATCACGACCTTTAAGATTAGAGTCGCGGCATCTCTTCAGAAAGGTAAGAGACACGTTTAGTTGAGCCTTTTTATCCCAGAGTCTGTTGAATGATCTTAAGGTTGTGTGGAATCCCTCTCCGTATATGCGGTTAAATTTCGATTTAAAGCTTTCGTGACTGCAAGGATTCATCTTCTTTGGTTCTTTCGGTAAAGTCACGTAGAATGAGAATAAAAAAATAAATTGATTAAATAAAATAACACAATAATATTCTCACGACGATTCGGCCAAAACACAAGCGGCCTTCATCAGGTGAAGGGACGAGGCTGTCTGGACGACAGCACTGGAGTGAAAAAGCCTCGTTCATATCACGACCTTTAAGCTTAGAGTCGCGGCATCTCTTCAGAAAGGTGAGAGACTCGATTAGTTGAGCCTTCTTATCCCGGAGTCTGTTGAATGATCTTAAGGTTGTGTGGAATCCCTCTCCGTAGAGGCAGTTAAATTTCGATTTAAAGCTTGCGTGAGTGCAAGGATTCATCTTCTTTGGTTCTTTCGGTAAAGTCACATAGAATGAGAATGAAATAATAAATTGATAAAATAAAATAACACAATAATAGTCTCACGACGTCAACGCCACAACACAAGCGGCCTTCATCAGGTGAAGGGACGAGACTGTCTGGAGTACAGCGATGGAGTGAAAAAGCCACGTTCAGATCACGACCTTTAAGATTAGAGTCGCGGCATCTCTTCAGAAAGGTAAGAGACGCAATTAGTTGAGCCTTTTTATCCCAGAGTCTGTTGAATGATCTTAAGGTTGTGTGGAATCCCTCTCCGTATATGCGGTTAAATTTCGATTTAAAGCTTTCGTGACTGCAAGGATTAATCTTCTTTGGTTCTTTCGGTAAAGTCACGTAGAATGAAAATAAAAAAATAAATTGATAAAATAAAATAACACAATAATATTCTCACGACGATTCGGCCAAAACACAAGCGGCCTTCATCAGGTGAAGGGACGAGGCTGTCTGGAGGACAGCGCTGGAGTGAAAAAGCCTCGTTCATATCACGACCTTTAATCTTAGAGTCGCGGCATCTCTTCAGAAAGGTGAGAGACTCGATTAGTTGAGCCTTCTTATCCCGGAGTCTGTTGAATGATCTTAAGGTTGTGTGGAATCCCTCTCCGTAGAGGCAGTTAAATTTCGATTTAAAGCTTGCGTGAGTGCAAGGATTCATCTTCTTTGGTTCTTTCGGTAAAGTCACATAGAATGAGAATGAAATAATAAATTGATAAAATAAAATAATACAATAATAGTCTCACGACGTCAACGCCACAACACAAGCGGCCTTCATCAGGTGAAAGGACGAGACTGTCTGGAGGACAGCGCTGGAGTGAAAAAGCCACGTTCAGATCACGCCTTTAAGCTTCGAGTCGCGGCATCTCTTCAGAAAGTTGAGAGACTCGATTAGTTGAGCCTTCTTATCCCGGAGTCTGTTGAATGGTCTTAAGGTTGTGTGGAATCCCTCTCCGTAGAGGCGGTTAAATTTCGATTTAAAGCTTTCGTGGCTGCAAGGATTCATGTTCTTTGGTTCTTTCGGTAAAGTCACGTAGAATGAGAATAAAATAATACATTGGTAAAATAAAATAACACAATAATATTCTCACGTCGTTTCGGCCACAACACAAGTGGCCTTCATCAGGTGAAGAGACGAGACTATATGGAGGACAGCGCTGGAGTGAAAAAGCCACGTGCAGATCACGACCTTTAAGCATAGAGTCGCGGCATCTCTTCAGAAAGGTGAGAGACACGATTAGTTGAGCCTTCTTATCCCGGAATCTGTTGAATGATCTTAAGGTTGTGTGGAATCCCTCTCCGTAGAGGCAGTTAAATTTCGATTTAAAGCTTGCGTGAGTGCAAGGATTCATCTTCTTTGGTTCTTTCGGTAAAGTCACATAGAATGAGAATAAAATAATAAATTGATAAAATAAAATAACACAGTAATATTCTCACGATGTTTCGGCCACAACACAAGCGGCCTTCATCAGGTGAAGGGACAATACTGTCTGGAGGACAGCGCTGGAGTGAAAAAGCCACGTTCAGATCACGACCTTTAAGCATAGAGTCGCGGCATCTCTTCAGAAAGGTGAGAGACACGATTAGTTGAGCCTTCTTATCCCGAAGTCTGTTGAATGATCTTAAGGTTGTGTGGAATCCCTCTCCGTAGAGGCAGTTAAATTTCGATTTAAAGCTTGCGTGAGCGCAAGGATTCATCTTCTTTGGTTCTTTCGGTAAAGTCACATAGAATGAGAATAAAATAATAAATTGATCAAATAAAATAACACAATAATATTCTCACGACGTTTTGGCCACAACACAAGCGGCCTTCATCAGGTGAAGGGACGAGACTGTCTGGAGGACAGCGCTGGAGTGAAAAAGCCACGTTCAGATCACGACCTTCAAGCTTCGAATCGCGGCATCTCTTCAGAAAGGTGAGAGACTCAATTAGTTGAGCCTTCTTATCCCGGAGTCTGTTGAATGGTCTAAAGGTTGTGTGGAATCCCTCTCCGTAGAGGCGGTTAAATTTCGATTTAAAGCTTTCGTGACTGCAGGGATTCATGTTCTTCGGTTCATTTGGTAAAGTCACGTAGAATGAGAATAAAATAATAAATTGATAAAATAAAATAACACAATAATATTCTCACGAAGATTCGGTCACAACACAAGCGGCCTTCATCAGGTGAAGGGACGAGGCTGTCTGGAGGACAGCGCTGGAGTGAAAAAGCCACGTGCAGATCACGACCTTTAAGCATAGAGTCGCGGCATCTCTTCAGAAAGGTGAGAGACACGATTAGTTGAGCCTTCTTATCCCGGAATCTGTTGAATGATCTTAAGGTTGTGTGGAATCCTTCTCTGTAGAGGCAGTTAAATTTCGATTTAAAGCTTGCGTGAGTGCAAGGATTCATCTTCTTTGGTTCTTTCGGTAAAGTCACATAGAATGAGAATAAAAAAATAAATTGATAAAATAAAATAACACAGTAATATTCTCACGACGTTTCGGCCACAACACAAGCGGCCTTCATCAGGTGAAGGGACAATACTGTCTGGAGGACAGCGCTGGAGTGAAAAAGCCACCTTCAGATCACGACCTTTAAGCATAGAGTCGCGGCATCTCTTCAGAAAGGTGAGAGACACTATTAGTTGAGCCTTCTTATCCCAGAGTCTGTTGATTGGTCTTACGGTTGTGTGGAATCCCTCTCCGTAGAGGCGGTTAAATTTCGATTTAAAGCTTTCGTGACTGCAGGGATTCATGTTCTTTGGTTCATTCGGTAAAGTCACGTAGAATGAGAATAAAATAATAAATTGATAAAATAAAATAACACAATAATATTCTCACGAAGATTCGGTCACAACACAAGCAGCCTTCATCAGGTGAAGGGACGAGGCTGTCTGGAGGACAGCGCTGGAGTGAAAAAGCCACGTGCAGATCACGACCTTCAACCTTTGAGTCGCGGCATCTCTTCAGAAAGGTGAGAGACTCAATTAGTTGAGCCTTCTTATCCCGGAGTCTGTTGAATGGTCTAAAGGTTGTGTGGAATCCCTCTCCGTAGAGGCGGTTAAATTTCGATTTAAAGCTTTCGTGACTGCAGGGATTCATGTTCTTTGGTTCATTTGGTAAAGTCACGTAGAATGAGAATAAAATAATAAATTGATAAAATAAAATAACACAATAATATTCTCACGAAGATTCGGTCACAACACAAGCGGCCTTCATCAGGTGAAGGGACGAGGCTGTCTGGAGGACAGCGCTGGAGTGAAAAAGCCACGTGCAGATCACGACCTTTAAGCATAGAGTCGCGGCATCTCTTCAGAAAGGTGAGAGACACGATTAGTTGAGCCTTCTTATCCCGGAATCTGTTGAATGATCTTAAGGTTGTGTGGAATCCTTCTCTGTAGAGGCAGTTAAATTTCGATTTAAAGCTTGCGTGAGTGCAAGGATTCATCTTCTTTGGTTCTTTCGGTAAAGTCACATAGAATGAGAATAAAAAAATAAATTGATAAAATAAAAAAACACAGTAATATTCTCACGACGTTTCGGCCACAACACAAGCGGCCTTCATCAGGTGAAGGTACAATACTGTCTGGAGGACAGCGCTGGAGTGAAAAAGCCACGTTCAGATCACGACCTTTAAGCATAGAGTCGCGGCATCTCTTCAGAAAGGTGAGAGACACGATTAGTTGAGCCTTCTTATCCCAGAGTCTGTTGAATGGTCTTACGGTTGTGTGGAATCCCTCTCCGTAGAGGCGGTTAAATTTCGATTTATAGCTTTCGTGACTGCAGGGATTCATGTTCTTTGGTTCATTCGGTAAAGTCACGTAGAATGAGAATAAAATAATAAATTGATAAAATAAAATAACACAATAATATTCTCACGAAGATTCGGGCACAACACAAGCGGCCTTCATCAGGTGAAGTGACGAGGCTGTCTGGAGGACAGCGCTGGAGTGAAAAAGCCACGTTCAGATCACGACCTTTAAGCATAGAGTCGCGGCATCTCTTCAGAAAGGTGAGAGACAAGATTAGTTGAGCCTTCTTATCCCGGAATCTGTTGAATGATCTTAAGGTTGTGTGGAATCCTTCTCTGTAGAGGCAGTTAAATTTCGATTTAAAGCTTGCGTGAGTGCAAGGATTCATCTTCTTTGGTTCTTTCGGTAAAGTCACATAGAATGAGAATAAAAAAATAAATTGATAAAATAAAATAACACAATAATATTCTCACGAAGATTCGGTCACAACACAAGCAGCCTTCATCAGGTGAAGGTACAATACTGTCTGGAGGACAGCGCTGGAGTGAAAAAGCCACGTGCAGATCACGACCTTCAACCTTTGAGTCGCGGCATCTCTTCAGAAAGGTGAGAGACTCAATTAGTTGAGCCTTCTTATCCCGGAGTCTGTTGAATGGTCTAAAGGTTGTGTGGAATCCCTCTCCGTAGAGGCGGTTAAATTTCGATTTAAAGCTTTCGTGACTGCAGGGATTCATGTTCTTTGGTTCATTTGGTAAAGTCACGTAGAATGAGAATAAAATAATAAATTGATAAAATAAAATAACACAATAATATTCTCACGAAGATTCGGTCACAACACAAGCGGCCTTCATCAGGTGAAGGGACGAGGCTGTCTGGAGGACAGCGCTGGAGTGAAAAAGCCACGTGCAGATCACGACCTTTAAGCATAGAGTCGCGGCATCTCTTCAGAAAGGTGAGAGACACGATTAGTTGAGCCTTCTTATCCCGGAATCTGTTGAATGATCTTAAGGTTGTGTGGAATCCTTCTCTGTAGAGGCAGTTAAATTTCGATTTAAAGCTTGCGTGAGTGCAAGGATTCATCTTCTTTGGTTCTTTCGGTAAAGTCACATAGAATGAGAATAAAAAAATAAATTGATAAAATAAAAAAACACAGTAATATTCTCACGACGTTTCGGCCACAACACAAGCGGCCTTCATCAGGTGAAGGTACAATACTGTCTGGAGGACAGCGCTGGAGTGAAAAAGCCACGTTCAGATCACGACCTTTAAGCATAGAGTCGCGGCATCTCTTCAGAAAGGTGAGAGACACGATTAGTTGAGCCTTCTTATCCCAGAGTCTGTTGAATGGTCTTACGGTTGTGTGGAATCCCTCTCCGTAGAGGCGGTTAAATTTCGATTTATAGCTTTCGTGACTGCAGGGATTCATGTTCTTTGGTTCATTCGGTAAAGTCACGTAGAATGAGAATAAAATAATAAATTGATAAAATAAAATAACACAATAATATTCTCACGAAGATTCGGGCACAACACAAGCGGCCTTCATCAGGTGAAGTGACGAGGCTGTCTGGAGGACAGCGCTGGAGTGAAAAAGCCACGTTCAGATCACGACCTTTAAGCATAGAGTCGCGGCATCTCTTCAGAAAGGTGAGAGACAAGATTAGTTGAGCCTTCTTATCCCGGAGACTGTTGAATGATCTTAAGGTTGTGTGGAATCCCTCTACGTAGAGGCAGTTAAATTTCGATTTAAAGCTTGCGTGAGTGCAAGGATTCATCTTCTTTGGTTCTTTCGGTAAAGTCACGTAGAATGAGAATAAAATAATAAATTGATAAAATAAAATAACACAATAATATTCTCACGACGTTTCGGCCACAACACAAGCGGCCTTCATCAGGTGAAGGGACGAGACTGTCTGGAGGACAGCGCTGGAGTGAAAAAGCAACGTGCAGATCACGACCTTTAAGCATAGAGTCGCGGCATCTCTTCAGAAAGGTGAGAGACACGATTGGTTGAGCCTTCTTATCCCGGAGTCTGTTGAATGATCTTAAGGTTGTGTGGAATCCCTCTCCGTAGAGGCAGTTAAATTTCGATTTAAAGCTTGCGTTAGTGCAAGGATTCATCTTTTTTGGTTCTTTCGGTAAAGTCACATAGAATGAGAATAAAATAATAAATTGATAAAATAAAATAACACAATAATATTCTCACGACGTTTCGGCCACAACACAAGCGGCCTTCATCAGGTGAAGGGACGAGACTGTCTGGAGGACAGCGCTGGAGTGAAAAAGCCACGTTCAGATCACGACCTTCAAGCTTCGAGTCGCGGCATCTCTTCAGAAAGGTGAGAGACTCCATTAGTTGAGCCTTCTTATCCCGGAGTCTGTTGAATGGTCTTAAGGTTGTGTGGAATCCCTCTCCGTAGAGGCGGTTAAATTTCGATTTAATGCTTTCGTGACTGCAGGGATTCATGTTCTTTGGTTCTATCGCTAAAGTCACGTAGAATGAGAATAAAATGATAAATTGATAAAATAAAATAACACAATAATATTCTCACGACGTTTAGGCCACAACACAAGCGGCCTTCATCAGGTGAAGGGACGAGACTGTCTGGAGGACAGCGCTGGAGTGAAAAAGCCACGTTCAGATCACGACCTTTAAGATTAGAGTCGCGGCATCTCTTCAGAAAGGTGAGAGACACGATTACTTGAGCCTTCTTATCCCGGAGTCTGTTGAATGATCTTAAGGTTGTGTGGAATCCCTCTCCATATATGCGGTTAAATTTCGATTGAAAGCTTTCCTGACTGCAAGGATTCATCTTCTTTGGTTCTTTCGGTAAAGGCACGTAGAATGAGAATAAAAAAATAAATTGATAAAATAAAATAACACAATAATATTCTCACGACGATTCGGCCAAACACAAGCGGCCTTCATCAGGTGAAGGGACGAGGCTCTCTGGAGGACAGCGCTGGAGGGAAAAGCCTCGTTCATATCGTGACCTTTAAGCTTAGAGTCGCGGCATCTCTTCAGAAAGGTGAGAGACAAGATTAGTTTAGCCTTCTTATCCCGGAGTCTGTTGAATGATCTTAAGGTTGTGTGGAATCCCTCTCCGTAGAGGCGGTTAAATTTCGATTTAAAGATTGCGTGACTGCATGGATTCATCTTCTTTGGTTCTTTCGGTAAAGTCACGTAGAATGAGAATAAAATAATAAATTTATAAAATAAAATAACACAATAATATTCTCACGACGTTTCGGCCACAACACAAGCGACCTTCATCAGGTGAAGGGACGAGACTGTCTGGAGGACAGCGCTGGAGTGAAAAAGCCACGTTCAGATCACGACCTTCAAGCTTCGAGTCGCGGCATCTCTTCAGAAAGGTGAGAGACTCCATTAGTTGAGCCTTCTTATCCCGGAGTCTGTTGAATGGTCTTAAGGTTGTGTGGAATCCCTCTCCGTAGAGGTGGTTAAATTTCGATTTAATGCTTTCGTTACTGCAGGGATTCATGTTCTTTGGTTCTTTCGCTAAAGTCACGTAGAATGAGAATAAAATGATAAATTGATAAAATAAAATAACACAATAATATTCTCACGACGTTTAGGCACAACACAAGCGGCCTTCATCAGGTGAAGGGACGAGACTGTCTGGAGGACAGCGCTGGAGTGAAAAAGCCACGTTCAAATCACGACCTTTAAGCTTCGAGTCGCGGCATCTCTTCATAAATGTGAGAGACTCGATTAGTTGAGCGTTCTTATCCCGGAGTCTGTTGAATGGTCTTAAGGTTGTGTGGAATCCCTCTCCGTAGAGGCGGTTAAATTTCGATTTAAATCTTTCGTGACTGCAAGGATTCATGTTCTTTGGTTCTTTCGGTAAAGTCACGTAGAATGAGAATAAAATAATAAATTGATAAAATAAAATAACACAATAATATTCTCATGACGTAAACGCCACAACACAAGCGGCCTTCATCAGGTGAAGGGACAAGACTGTCTGGAGGACAGCGCTGGAGTGAAAAAGCCACGTTCAGATCACGACCTTTAAGATTAGAGTCGCGGCATCTCTTCAGAAAGGTGAGAGACACGATTACTTGAGCCTTCTTATCCCGGAGTCTGTTGAATGATCTTAAGGTTGTGTGGAATCACTCTCCGTATATGCGGTTAAATTTCGATTTAAAGCTTTCGTGACTGCAAGGATTCATCTTCTTTGGTTCTTTCGGTAAAGGCACGTAGAATGAGAATAAAAAAATAAATTGATAAAATAAAATAACACAATAATATTCTCACGACGATTCGGCCAAAACACAAGCGGCCTTCATCAGGTGAAGGGACGAGGCTCTCTGGAGGACAGCGCTGGAGGGAAAAGCCTCGTTCATATCGCGACCTTTAAGCTTAGAGTAGCGGCATCTCTTCAGAAAGGTGAGAGACAAGATTAGTTTAGCCTTCTTATCCCGGAGTCTGTTGAATGATCTTAAGGTTGTGTGGAATCCCTCTCCGTAGAGGCGGTTAAATTTCGATTTAAAGATTGCGTGACTGCATGGATTCATCTTCTTTGGTTCTTTCGGTAAAGTCACGTAGAATGAGAATAAAATAATAAATTTATAAAATAAAATAACACAATAATATTCTCACGACGTTTCGGCCACAACACAAGCGGCCTTCATCAGGTGAAGGGACGAGACTGTCTGGAGGACAGTGCTGGAGTGAAAAAGCCACGTTCAGATCACGACCTTTAAGCTTCGAGTCCCAGCATCTCTTCAGAAAGGTGAGAGACTCGATTAGTTGAGACTTCTTATCCCGGAGTCTGTTGAATGGTCTTAAGGTTGTGTGGAATCCCTCTCCGTAGAGGCGGTTAAATTTCGATTTAAAGCTTTCGTGACTGCAAGGATTCATGTTCTTTGGTTCTTTTGGTAAAGTCACGTAGAATGAGTATAAAATAATAAATTGATAAAATAAAATAACACAATAATATTCTCACGACGTTTCGGCCAAAACACAAGTGGCCTTCATCAGGTGAAGGGACGAGACTATCTGGAGGACAGCGCTGGAGTGAAAAAGCCACGTTCAGATCACGACCTTTAAGATTAGAGTCGCGGCATCTCTTCAGAAAGGTGAGAGACACGATTACTTGAGCCTTCTTATCCCGGAGTCTGTTGAATGATCTTAAGGTTGTGTGGAATCCCTCTCCGTAGAGGCAGTTAAATTTCGATTTAAAGCTTGCGTGAGTGCAAGGATTCATATTCTTTGGTTCTTTCGGTAAAGTCACATAGAATGAGAATAAAATAATAAATTGATAAAATAAAATAACACAATAATATTCTCACGACGTTTCGGCCACAACACAAGCGGCCTTCATCAGGTGAAGGGACGAGACTGTCTGGAGGACAGCGCTGGAGTGAAAAAGCCACGTTCAGATCACGACCTTTAAGCATATAGTCGCTGCATCTCTTCAGAAAGGTGAGAGACACGATTAGTTGAGCCTTCTTATCCCGGAGACTGTTGAATGATCTTAAGGTTGTGTGGAATCCCTCTTCGTAGAGGCAGTTAAATTTCGATTTAAAGCTTGCGTGACTGCATGGATTCATCTTCTTTGGTTCTTTCGGTAAAGTCACGTAGAATGATAATAAAATAATGAATTTATAAAATAAAATAACACAATAATATTCTCACGACGTTTCGGCCACAACACAAGCGGCCTTCATCAGGTGAAGGGACGAGACTGTCTGGAGGACAGCGCTGGAGTGAAAAAGCCACGTTCAGATCACGACCTTTAAGCTTCGAGTCCCGGCATCTCTTCAGAAAGGTGAGAGACTCGATTAGTTGAGCCTTCTTATCCCGGAGTCTGTTGAATGGTCTTAAGGTTGTGTGGAATCCCTCTCCGTAGAGGCGGTTAAATTTCGATTTAAAGCTTTCGTGACTGAAAGGATTCATGTTCTTTGGTTCTTTCGGTAAAGTCACGTAGAATGAGAATAAAATAATAAATTGATAAAATAAAATAACACAATAATATTCTCACGACGTTTCGGCCACAACACAAGCAGCCTTCAACAGGTGAAGGGACGAGGCTGTCTGGAGGACAGCGCTGGATTGAAAAAGCCACGTTCATATCACGACCTTTAACCTTAGAGTCGCGGCATTTCTTCGGAAAGGTGAGAGACTCGATTAGTTGAGCCTTCTTATCCCGGAGTCTGTTGATTGATCTTAAGGTTGTGTGGAATCCCTCTCCGTAGAGGCGGTTAAATTTCGATTTAAAGCTTTTGTGACTGCAAGGATTCATCTTATTTGGTTCTTTCGGTAAAGTCACGTAGAATTCGAATTAAATAATAAATTGATAAAATAAAATAACACAATAATATTCTCACGACGTTTTGGCCACAACACAAGCGGCCTTCATCAGGTGAAGGGACGAGACTGTCTGGAGTACAGCGCTGGATTGAAAAAGCCACGTTCAGATCACGACCTTCAAGCTTCGAGTCGCGGCATCTCTTCAGAAAGGTGAGAGACACGATTACTTGAGCCTTCTTATCCCGGAGTCTGTTGAATGATCTTAAGGTTGTGTGGAATCCCTCTCCGTATATGCGGTTAAATTTCGATTTAAAGCTTTCGTGACTGCAAGGATTCATCTTCTTTGGTTCTTTCGGTAATGTCACGTAGAATGAGAATAAAAAAATAAATTGATAAAATAAAATAACACAATAATATTCTCACGACGATTCGGCCAAAACACAAGCGGCCTTCATCAGGTGAAGGGACGAGGCTGTCTGGAGGACAGCGCTGGAGGGAAAAAGCCTCGTTCATATCGCGACCTTTAAGCTTAGAGTCGCGGCCTCTCTTCAGAAAGGTGAGAGACAAGATTAGTTTAGCCTTCTTATCCTGGAGTCTGTTGAATGATCTTAAGGTTGTGTGGAATCCCTCTCCGTAGAGGCGGTTAAATTTCGATTTAAAGATTGCGTGACTGCATGGATTCATCTTCTTTGGTTCTTTCGGTAAAGTCACGTAGAATGAGGATAAAATAATAAATTTATAAAATAAAATAACACAATAATATTCTCACGACGTTTCGGCCACAACACAAGCGGCCTTCATCAGGTGAAGGGACGAGACTGTCTGGAGGACAGCGATGGAGTGAAAAAGCCACGTTCAGATCACGACCTTTAAGCTTCGAGTCCCGGCATCTCTTCAGAAAGGTGAGAGACTCGATTAGTTGAGCCTTCTTATCCCTGAGTCTGTTGAATGGTCTTAAGGTTGTGTGGAATCCCTCTCCGTAGAGGCGGTTAAATTTCGATTTAAAGCTTTCGTGACTGAAAGGATTCATGTTCTTTGGTTCTTTCGGTAAAGTCACGTAGAATGAGAATAAAATAATAAATTGATAAAATAAAATAACACAATAATATTCTCACGACGTTTCGGCCACAACACAAGCAGCCTTCAACAGGTGAAGGGACGAGGCTGTCTGGAGGACAGCGCTGGATTGAAAAAGCCACGTTCATATCACGACCTTTAACCTTAGAGTCGCGGCATTTCTTCGGAAAGGTGAGAGACTCGATTAGTTGAGCCTTCTTATCCCGGAGTCTGTTGATTGATCTTAAGGTTGTGTGGAATCCCTCTCCGTAGAGGCGGTTAAATTTCGATTTAAAGCTTTTGTGACTGCAAGGATTCATCTTATTTGGTTCTTTCGGTAAAGTCACGTAGAATGAGAATAAAATAATAAATTGATAAAATAAAATAACACAATAATATTCTCACGACGTTTCGGCCACAACACAAGCAGCCTTCAACAGGTGAAGGGACGAGACTGTCTGGAGGACAGCGCTGGATTGAAAAAGCCACGTTCATATCACGACCTTTAACCTTAGAGTCGCGGCATTTCTTCGGAAAGGTGAGAGACTCGATTAGTTGAGCCTTCTTATCCCGGAGTCTGTTGATTGATCTTAAGGTTGTGTGGAATCCCTCTCCGTAGAGGCGGTTAAATTTCGATTTAAAGCTTTTGTGACTGCAAGGATTCATCTTATTTGGTTCTTTCGGTAAAGTCACGTAGAATTCGAATTAAATAATAAATTGATAAAATAAAATAACACAATAATATTCTCACGACGTTTTGGCCACAACACAAGCGGCCTTCATCAGGTGAAGGGACGAGACTGTCTGGAGTACAGCGCTGGATTGAAAAAGCCACGTTCAGATCACGACCTTCAAGCTTCGAGTCGCGGCATCTCTTCAGAAAGGTGAGAGACACGATTACTTGAGCCTTCTTATCCCGGAGTCTGTTGAATGATCTTAAGGTTGTGTGGAATCCCTCTCCGTATATGCGGTTAAATTTCGATTTAAAGCTTTCGTGACTGCAAGGATTCATCTTCTTTGGTTCTTTCGGTAATGTCACGTAGAATGAGAATAAAAAAATAAATTGATAAAATAAAATAACACAATAATATTCTCACGACGATTCGGCCAAAACACAAGCGGCCTTCATCAGGTGAAGGGACGAGGCTGTCTGGAGGACAGCGCTGGAGGGAAAAAGCCTCGTTCATATCGCGACCTTTAAGCTTAGAGTCGCGGCCTCTCTTCAGAAAGGTGAGAGACAAGATTAGTTTAGCCTTCTTATCCTGGAGTCTGTTGAATGATCTTAAGGTTGTGTGGAATCCCTCTCCGTAGAGGCGGTTAAATTTCGATTTAAAGATTGCGTGACTGCATGGATTCATCTTCTTTGGTTCTTTCGGTAAAGTCACGTAGAATGAGGATAAAATAATAAATTTATAAAATAAAATAACACAATAATATTCTCACGACGTTTCGGCCACAACACAAGCGGCCTTCATCAGGTGAAGGGACGAGACTGTCTGGAGGACAGCGATGGAGTGAAAAAGCCACGTTCAGATCACGACCTTTAAGCTTCGAGTCCCGGCATCTCTTCAGAAAGGTGAGAGACTCGATTAGTTGAGCCTTCTTATCCCTGAGTCTGTTGAATGGTCTTAAGGTTGTGTGGAATCCCTCTCCGTAGAGGCGGTTAAATTTCGATTTAAAGCTTTCGTGACTGAAAGGATTCATGTTCTTTGGTTCTTTCGGTAAAGTCACGTAGAATGAGAATAAAATAATAAATTGATAAAATAAAATAACACAATAATATTCTCACGACGTTTCGGCCACAACACAAGCAGCCTTCAACAGGTGAAGGGACGAGGCTGTCTGGAGGACAGCGCTGGATTGAAAAAGCCACGTTCATATCACGACCTTTAACCTTAGAGTCGCGGCATTTCTTCGGAAAGGTGAGAGACTCGATTAGTTGAGCCTTCTTATCCCGGAGTCTGTTGATTGATCTTAAGGTTGTGTGGAATCCCTCTCCGTAGAGGCGGTTAAATTTCGATTTAAAGCTTTTGTGACTGCAAGGATTCATCTTATTTGGTTCTTTCGGTAAAGTCACGTAGAATTCGAATTAAATAATAAATTGATAAAATAAAATAACACAATAATATTCTCACGACGTTTTGGCCACAACACAAGCGGCCTTCATCAGGTGAAGGGACGAGACTGTCTGGAGTACAGCGCTGGATTGAAAAAGCCACGTTCAGATCACGACCTTCAAGCTTCGAGTCGCGGCATCTCTTCAGAAAGGTGAGAGACACGATTACTTGAGCCTTCTTATCCCGGAGTCTGTTGAATGATCTTAAGGTTGTGTGGAATCCCTCTCCGTATATGCGGTTAAATTTCGATTTAAAGCTTTCGTGACTGCAAGGATTCATCTTCTTTGGTTCTTTCGGTAATGTCACGTAGAATGAGAATAAAAAAATAAATTGATAAAATAAAATAACACAATAATATTCTCACGACGATTCGGCCAAAACACAAGCGGCCTTCATCAGGTGAAGGGACGAGGCTGTCTGGAGGACAGCGCTGGAGGGAAAAAGCCTCGTTCATATCGCGACCTTTAAGCTTAGAGTCGCGGCCTCTCTTCAGAAAGGTGAGAGACAAGATTAGTTTAGCCTTCTTATCCTGGAGTCTGTTGAATGATCTTAAGGTTGTGTGGAATCCCTCTCCGTAGAGGCGGTTAAATTTCGATTTAAAGATTGCGTGACTGCATGGATTCATCTTCTTTGGTTCTTTCGGTAAAGTCACGTAGAATGAGGATAACATAATAAATTTATAAAATAAAATAACACAATAATATTCTCACGACGTTTCGGCCACAACACAAGCGGCCTTCATCAGGTGAAGGGACGAGACTGTCTGGAGGACAGCGATGGAGTGAAAAAGCCACGTTCAGATCACGACCTTTAAGCTTCGAGTCCCGGCATCTCTTCAGAAAGGTGAGAGACTCGATTAGTTGAGCCTTCTTATCCCGGAGTCTGTTGAATGGTCTTAAGGTTGTGTGGAATCCCTCTCCGTAGAGGCGGTTAAATTTCGATTTAAATCTTTCGTGACTGAAAGGATTCATGTTCTTTGGTTCTTTCGGTAAAGTCACGTAGAATGAGAATAAAATAATAAATTGATAAAATAAAATAACACAATAATATTCTCACGACGTTTCGGCCACAACACAAGCAGCCTTCATCAGGTGAAGGGACGAGACTGTCTGGAGGACAGCGCTGGAGTGAAAAAGCCACGTTCAGATCACGACCTTTAAGCATAGAGTCGCGGCATCTCTTCAGAAAGGTGAGAGACACGATTGGTTGAGCCTTCTTATCCCGGAGTCTGTTGAATGATCTTAAGGTTGTGTGGAATCCCTCTCCGTATATGCGGTTAAATTTCGATTTAAAGCTTTCGTGACTGCAAGGATTCATCTTCTTTGGTTCTTTCGGTAATGTCACGTAGAATGAGAATAAAAAAATAAATTGATAAAATAAAATAACACAATAATATTCTCACGACGATTCGGCCAAAACACAAGCGGCCTTCATCAGGTGAAGGGACGAGGCTGTCTGGAGGACAGCGCTGGAGGGAAAAAGCCTCATTCATATCGCGACCTTTAAGCTTAGAGTCGCGGCCTCTCTTCAGAAAGGTGAGAGACAAGATTAGTTTAGCCTTCTTATCCTGGAGTCTGTTGAATGGTCTTAAGGTTGTGTGGAATCCCTCTCCGTAGAGGCGGTTAAATTTCGATTTAAAGCTTTCGTGACTGAAAGGATTCATGTTCTTTGGTTCTTTCGGTAAAGTCACGTAGAATGAGAATAAAATAATAAATTGATAAAATAAAATAACACAATAATATTCTCACGACGTTTCGGCCACAACACAAGCAGCCTTCATCAGGTGAAGGGACGAGGCTGTCTGGAGGACAGCGCTGGATTGAAAAAGCCACGTTCATATCACGACCTTTAACCTTAGAGTCGCGGCATTTCTTCAGAAAGGTGAGAGACTCGATTAGTGGAGCCTTCTTATCCCGGAGTCTGTTGAATGATCTTAAGGTTGTGTGGAATCCATCTCCGTATATGCGGTTAAATTTCGATTTAAAGCTTTCGTGACTGCAAGGATTCATCTTCTTTGGTTCTTTCGGTAATGTCACGTAGAATGAGAATAAAAAAATAAATTGATAAAATAAAATAACACAATAATATTCTCACGACGATTCGGCCAAAACACAAGCGGCCTTCATCAGGTGAAGGGACGAGGCTGTCTGGAGGACAGCGCTGGAGGGAAAAAGCCTCGTTCATATTGCGACCTTTAAGCTTAGAGTCGCGGCCTCTCTTCAGAAAGGTGAGAGACAAGATTAGTTTAGCCTTCTTATCCTGGAGTCTGTTGAATTATCTTAAGGTTGTGTGGAATCCCTCTCCATAGAGGCGGTTAAATTTCGATTTAAAGATTGCGTGACTGCATGGATTCATCTTCTTTGGTTCTTTCGGTAAAGTCACGTAGAATGAGAATAAAATAATGAATTTATAAAATAAAATAACACAATAATATTCTCACGACGTTTCGGCCACAACACAAGCGGCCTTCATCAGGTGAAGGGACGAGACTGTCTGGAGGACAGCGCTGGAGTGAAAAAGCCACGTTCAGATCACGACCTTTAAGCTTCGAGTCCCGGCATCTCTTCAGAAAGGTGAGAGACTCGATTAGTTGAGCCTTCTTATCCCGGAGTCTGTTGAATGGTCTTAAGGTTGTGTGGAATCCCTCTCCGTAGAGGCGGTTAAATTTTGATTTAAAGCTTTCGTGACTGAAAGGATTCATGTTCTTTGGTTCTTTCGGTAAAGTCACGTAGAATGAGAATAAAATAATAAATTGATAAAATAAAATAACACAATAATATTCTCACGACGTTTCGGCCACAACACAAGCAGCCTTCATCAGGTGAAGGGACGAGGCTGTCTGGAGGACAGCGCTGGATTGAAAAAGCCACGTTCATATCACGACCTTTAACCTTAGAGTCGCGGCATTTCTTCAGAAAGGTGAGAGACTCGATTAGTTGAGCCTTCTTATCCCGGAGTCTGTTGAATGATCTTAAGGTTGTGTGGAATCCCTCTCCGTAGAGGCGGTTAAATTTCGATTTAAAGCTTTTGTGACTGCAAGGATTCATCTTATTTGGTTCTTTCGGTAAAGTCACGTAGAATTCGAATTAAATAATAAATTGATAAAATAAAATAACACAATAATATTCTCACGACGTTTCGGCCACAACACAAGCGGCCTTCATCAGGTGAAGGGACGAGACTGTCTGGAGTACAGCGCTGGAGTGAAAAAGCCACGTTCAGATCACGACCTTCAAGCTTCGAGTCGCGGCATCTCTTCAGAAAGGTGAGAGACACGATTACTTGAGCCTTCTTATCCCGGAGTCTGTTGAATGATCTTAAGGTTGTGTGGAATCCCTCTCCGTATATGCGGTTAAATTTCGATTTAAAGCTTTCGTGACTGCAAGGATTCATCTTCTTTGGTTCTTTCGGTAATGTCACGTAGAATGAGAATAAAAAAATAAATTGATAAAATAAAATAACACAATAATATTCTCACGACGATTCGGCCAAAACACAAGCGGCCTTCATCAGGTGAAGGGACGAGGCTGTCTGGAGGACAGCGCTGGAGGGAAAAAGCCTCGTTCATATCGCGACCTTTAAGCTTAGAGTCGCGGCCTCTCTTCAGAAAGGTGAGAGACAAGATTAGTTTAGCCTTCTTATCCTGGAGTCTGTTGAATGATCTTAAGGTTGTGTGGAATCCCTCTCCGTAGAGGCGGTTAAATTTCGATTTAAAGATTGCGTGACTGCATGGATTCATCTTCTTTGGTTCTTTCGGTAAAGTCACGTAGAATGAGGATAAAATAATAAATTTATAAAATAAAATAACACAATAATATTCTCACGACGTTTCGGCCACAACACAAGCGGCCTTCATCAGGTGAAGGGACGAGACTGTCTGGAGGACAGCGATGGAGTGAAAAAGCCACGTTCAGATCACGACCTTTAAGCTTCGAGTCCCGGCATCTCTTCAGAAAGGTGAGAGACTCGATTAGTTGAGCCTTCTTATCCCAGAGTCTGTTGAATGGTCTTAAGGTTGTGTGGAATCCCTCTCCGTAGAGGCGGTTAAATTTCGATTTAAAGCTTTCGTGACTGAAAGGATTCATGTTCTTTGGTTCTTTCGGTAAAGTCACGTAGAATGAGAATAAAATAATAAATTGATAAAATAAAATAACACAATAATATTCTCACGACGTTTCGGCCACAACACAAGCAGCCTTCATCAGGTGAAGGGACGAGACTGTCTGGAGGACAGCGCTGGAGTGAAAAAGCCACGTTCAGATCACGACCTTTAAGCATAGAGTCGCGGCATCTCTTCAGAAAGGTGAGAGACACGATTGGTTGAGCCTTCTTATCCCGGAGTCTGTTGAATGATCTTAAGGTTGTGTGGAATTCCTCTCCGTAGAGGCAGTTAAATTTCGATTTAAAGCTTGCGTGAGTGCAAGGATTCATCTTCTTTGGTTCTTTCGGTAAAGTCACATAGAATGAGAATAAAATAATAAATTGATAAAATAAAATAACACAATAATATTCTCACGACGTTTCGGCCACAACACAAGCGGCCTTCATCAGGTGAAGGGATGAGACTGTCTGGAGGACAGCGCTGGAGTGAAAAAGCCACGTTCAGATCACGACCTTCAAGCTTCGAGTCGCGGCATCTCTTCAGAAAGGTGAGAGACACGATTACTTGAGCCTTCTTATCCCGGAGTCTGTTGAATGATCTTAAGGTTGTGTGGAATCCTTCTCCGTATATGCGGTTAAATTTCGATTTAAAGCTTTCGTGACTGCAAGGATTCATCTTCTTTGGTTCTTTCGGTAATGTCACGTAGAATGAGAATAAAAAAATAAATTGATAAAATAAAATAACACAATAATATTCTCACGACGATTCGGCCAAAACACAAGCGGCCTTCATCAGGTGAAGGGACGAGGCTGTCTGGAGGACAGCGCTGGAGGGAAAAAGCCTCATTCATATCGCGACCTTTAAGCTTAGAGTCGCGGCCTCTCTTCAGAAAGGTGAGAGACAAGATTAGTTTAGCCTTCTTATCCTGGAGTCTGTTGAATGATCTTAAGGTTGTGTGGAATCCCTCTCCGTAGAGGCGGTTAAATTTCGATTTAAAGATTGCGTGACTGCATGGATTCATCTTCTTTGGTTCTTTCGGTAAAGTCACGTAGAATGAGAATAAAATAATAAATTTATAAAATAAAATAACACAATAATATTCTCACGACGTTTCGGCCACAACACAAGCGGCCTTCATCAGGTGAAGGGACGAGACTGTCTGGAGGACAGCGCTGGAGTGAAAAAGCCACGTTCAGATCACGACCTTTAAGCTTCGAGTCCCGGCATCTCTTCAGAAAGGTGAGAGACTCGATTAGTTGAGCCTTCTTATCCCGGAGTCTGTTGAATGGTCTTAAGGTTGTGTGGAATCCCTCTCCGTAGAGGCGGTTAAATTTCGATTTAAAGCTTTCGTGACTGAAAGGATTCATGTTCTTTGGTTCTTTCGGTAAAGTCACGTAGAATGAGAATAAAATAATAAATTGATAAAATAAAATAACACAATAATATTCTCACGACGTTTCGGCCACAACACAAGCAGCCTTCATTAGGTGAAGGGACGAGGCTGTCTGGAGGACAGCGCTGGATTGAAAAAGCCACGTTCATATCACGACCTTTAACCTTAGAGTCGCGGCATTTCTTCAGAAAGGTGAGAGACTCGATTAGTTGAGCCTTCTTATCCCGGAGTCTGTTGAATGATCTTAAGGTTGTGTGGAATCCCTCTCCGTAGAGGCGGTTAAATTTCGATTTAAAGCTTTTGTGACTGCAAGGATTCATCTTATTTGGTTCTTTCGGTAAAGTCACGTAGAATTCGAATTAAATAATAAATTGATAAAATAAAATAACACAATAATATTCTCACGACGTTTCGGCCACAACACAAGCGGCCTTCATCAGGTGAAGGGACGAGACTGTCTGGAGGACAGCGCTGGAGTGAAAAAGCCACGTTCAGATCACGACCTTTAAGCTTCGAGTCGCGGCATCTCTTCATAAATGTGAGAGACTCGATTAGTTGAGCCTTCTTATCCCGGAGTCTGTTGAATGGTCTTAAGGTTGTGTGGAATCTCTCTCCGTAGAGGCGGTTAAATTTCGATTTAAATCTTTCGTGACTGCAAGGATTCATGTTCTTTGGTTATTTCGGTAAAGTCACGTAGAATTAGAATAAAATAATAAATTGATAAAATAAAATAACACAATAATATTCTCATGACGTAAACGCCACAACACAAGCGGCCTTCATCAGGTGAAGGGACGAGACTGTCTGGAGGACAGCGCTGGAGTGAAAAAGCCACGTTCAGATCACGACCTTTAAGATTAGAGTCGCGGCATCTCTTCAGAAAGGTGAGAGACACGATTACTTGAGCCTTCTTATCCCGGAGTCTGTTGAATGATCTTAAGGTTGTGTGGAATCCCTCTCCGTATATGCGGTTAAATTTCGATTTAAAGCTTTCGTGACTGCAAGGATTCATCTTCTTTGGTTCTTTCGGTAAAGTCACGTAGAATGAGAATAAAAAAAAAATTGATAAAATAAAATAACACAATAATATTCTCACGACGATTCGGCCAAAACACAAGCGGCCTTCATCAGGTGAAGGGACGAGGCTGTCTGGAGGACAGCGCTGGAGTGAAAAAGCCTCGTTCATATCGCGACCTTTAAGCTTAGAGTCGCGGCATCTCTTCAGAAAGGTGAGAGACAAGATTAGTTTAGCCTTCTTATCCCGGAGTCTGTTGAATGATCTTAAGGTTGTGTGGAATCCCTCTCCATAGAGGCGGTTAAATTTCGATTTAAAGATTGCGTGACTGCATGGATTCATCTTCTTTGGTTCTTTCGGTAAAGTCACGTAGAATGAGAATAAAATAATAAATTTATAAAATAAAATAACACAATAATATTCTCACGACGTTCCGGCTACAACACAAGCGGCCTTCATCAGGTGAAGGGACGAGATTGTCTGGAGGACAGCGCTGGAGTGAAAAAGCCACGTTCAGATCACGACCTTTAAGCTACGAGTCCCGGCATCTCTTCAGAAAGGTGAGAGACTGGATTAGTTGAGCCTTCTTATCCCGGAGTCTGTTGAATGGTCTTAAGGTTGTGTGGAATCCCTCTCCGTAGAGGCGGTTAAATTTCGATTTAAAGCTTTCGTGACTGAAAGGATTCATGTTCTTTGGTTCTTTCGGTAAAGTCACGTAGAATGAGAATAAAATAATAAATTGATAAAATAAAATAACACAATAATATTCTCACGACGTTTCGGCCACAACACAAGCAGCCTTCATCAGGTGAAGGGACGAGGCTGTCTGGAGGACAGCGCTGGATTGAAAAAGCCACATTCATATCACGACCTTTAACCTTAGAGTCGCGGCATTTCTTCAGAAAGGTGAGAGACTCGATTAGTTGAGCCTTCTTATCCCGGAGTCTGTTGAATGATCTTAAGGTTGTGGGGAATCCCTCTCCGTAGAGGTGGTTAAATTTCGATTTAAAGCTTTTGTGACTGCAAGGATTCATCTTATTTGGTTCTTTCGGTAAAGTCACGTAGAATTCGAATTAAATAATAAATTGATAAAATAAAATAACACAATAATATTCTCACGACGTTTCGGCCACAACACAAGCGGCCTTCATCAGGTGAAGGGACGAGGCTGTCTGGAGGACAGCGCTGGATTGAAAAAGCCACGTTCATATCACGACCTTTAACCTTAGAGTCGCGGCATTTCTTCAGAAAGGTGAGAGACTCGATTAGTTGAGCCTTCTTATCCCGGAGTCTGTTGAATGATCTTAAGGTTGTGTGGAATCCCTCTCCGTAGAGGTGGTTAAATTTCGATTTAAAGCTTTTGTGACTGCAAGGATTCATCTTATTTGGTTCTTTCGGTAAAGTCACGTAGAATTCGAATTAAATAATAAATTGATAAAATAAAATAACACAATAATATTCTCACGACGTTTCGGCCACAACACAAGCGGCCTTCATCAGGTGAAGGGACGAGGCTGTCTGGAGGACAGCGCTGGATTGAAAAAGCCACGTTCATATCACGACCTTTAACCTTAGAGTCGCGGTATTTCTTCAGAAAGGTGAGAGACTCAATTAGTTGACCCTTCTTATCCCGGAGTCTGTTGAATGATCTTAAGGTTGTGTGGAATCCCTCTCCGTAGAGGCGGTTAAATTTCGATTTCAAGCTTTTGTGACTGCAAGGATTCATCTTATTTGGTTCTTTCGGTAAAGTCACGTAGAATTCGAATAAAATAATAAATTGATAAAATAAAATAACACAATAATATTCTCACGACGTTTCGGCCACAACACAAGCGGCCTTCATCAGGTGAAGGGATGAGACTGTCTGAAGGACAGCACTGGAGTGAAAAAGCCACCTTCAGATCACGACCTTTAAGCATAGAGTCGCGGCATCTCTTCAGAAAGGTGAGAGACACGATTAGTTGAGCCTTCTTATCCCGGAGTCTGTTGAATGATCTGAAGGTTGTGTGGAATCCCTCTCGGTAGAGGCAGCACGCTCGTGGTTAGTTGTTAGCCGCTGCGCTGCTGGTCCTGTGAGTAGCAGCTGGCTTTGTGCGACCACCTATGGGCCCCCCCCCCCCCTCCCTCCCTCCAGGAGGCTCCTGCTGTGAGCTGCTCGTCGCTGCTCGTTGCAGCTCCTCACTCACTTCCGTAAAACTCATAAATGTATTTTAATAAACCCCAATGATCCGATGTAAATGAGGGATTTCAATCGGATCTTTGGGGGGGCAAGGGCCACCCCCCCCCCCGCCACGGGCTCTGCCAGTGACACCCAAGGTTGATTACGAGGACCATACCCCGGAGCTTGCCGTTGCAAGACTGAGTTGGGTAGTTTGGCTTCTCTGTTTTATCCAAAATGTTTTGCCTCCATCTCGACTTCTAAGAAAATACCGGAATGCCTTTGATTCGCTCCTCAGCCTGTGATTGGTCAGTTTCCTTTTACGACAGAAAAACTTTCCCTTTGATTGTGACCGTTTGTCTTGTGAACGTGTATGTCTGTCTGTTCTAATTTATTGAAGTAATTTCCTAAGTGGTATCAAGGCCTGGCCTCCCTCTCCCCTTCCTTCAGTCATCTCATGGCCTGTGGTGGACAGAGATACTCTTAATTGTCTCTCAGAATAGTTATTCCAGTTTAACAATTTTTTTGCAGTAATTAACCGGGACCACAGCTCGGGGCAAGGTCCACGTGTTGGAGACTCGATGAACGGAGAACGTAGAATGTGGATGAAGTTTTCATCAGGATAAACAACAACACTGGTCCCTCTGGGGATACGGCTTATATTCTATGCGGCATGGTTGGCTCCGCCCTTGGCCACGGCCACCTTCCAGAATCCTCATGACCACCCCTCGACCTCACTTGGGCCCCTTAATAGACTTAACTGGTCACGTGTCCTCTCGGGTCAACCAGAGTGCCATGGCCTTTAGTAACCTCATTCCTACGGCCGGCACTCCCACACCCTGTACTGTAGGGCTGGTACTGCACGCCAAGCGTGGTGCTATCTAGCGCTATCAATCAGCAGTCACCGGGCCCCTCTAGGGCCAGTACAACACCCACACCAATGTGGTGTCCGTGATGTCGTTACACCGCACACCATACCTCTAAATGGCCGGCACTGCACAGTGGCATCCCGCAATGTCTCTACATCAACCCCCCCACCCCCCTTCGTAGGACTCAGCCATCCCCCCTCAACAAAAGAACCAAACCCCTTAGTGTGCCTCAACAAATAAATACCACAACCCTTTCTATACAATATGTACACTATATACAGAATAAACAGTAACTAACGGGAAAAGGGGGGATGGAAAAACAGTACAACAATAGGCAAAAAAACAAAGGAAGAGAGAAAAGGGAACATAGAAAAACGCAGTAACATGCAAAACCTCAGGACCCCCTCCAACACCAGCATCTACCACCCTCACCATGTAACAACACCCGCAAGCACAATAAAGGCCAGGCCTGCCGAGTGTGACAACCGACTGATGGTGTCGGAGCGTGTTTGTATGGGGATCACGAAAAACCGAGAGTCTATCATCGAGTCCTTGTAGCCAGGGCCCGAGGGGAGGTGGGTTTTCTCTGCCTGGGGGTCCCTGGGGGAATTTGAAAATGTCCCATCGAAGTCAGAGTCCTGTGCAAGCGCTCCACCATTCCATACGTTTGTGGAAGGTATGGTGATGTACGTACTTTCTTTGTTCCCAATAAGTCACACACATCCCGCAGCAATTTAGAAGAAAAATTCTTACCCTGATCAGTCAGAAGATGCTCAGGGGCCCCCTTGTTCATCACATAGACATCGAAGAATGCCTCGGTGATGGCTGCCACTGACTGGTTGGGAAGTGACCAGGCCATTGGCCAGCATGAAAAATTATTCGACGCCCCCTAGGAAATACTTATTAGGACGAGGGAAATGGACCAAGGATATCAAGAGCGACCAGCTCATTTATGCGGGAGACCTGAATGGATTTCAACCGTGGACAACAGGGTTTAAACGGGGGTTTCCGCCGCGTGCACTGCACACACCCCTTCAATAAATTAGCGACATCTTCCGCATTGCCATGCTAGAAGAAGTCGAGCTTAAGTGTGGCGAGTATCTTATGCACACCAAGGTGCAACAGTGGCTTGTGCACCGCCCAGATGACTTTATCCCGTAAGGCAGTAGGCATGACAATGTTGTAACGGCGCAACCCTTCATTCCAATGCCTGAGCAATCCGACTCTGAGGATGACAGAGGCTACACCCCATCGATCCCCACCCCAATCCCCCTCCTCAAGCTGGAGGCGCCCCCACTCAGCATGGTCCAAGCGAATGACAGCGTCACGCGCCACATGACTCGCGGCTTCCTCAGAGATTTCAACCTCGGCTAATGCCACAAAGGGAGGGGGCGAGTCCTTGGTAGGCGTCTTACAGTGCCACGAGCCCGAGAAAAACGTGCACCCATCGTTCGTGTGCCGGGTACCTTTGCGATTAAAAACAGTAAAGGAATATTCCTGGAGGACTGCCAACCAACTTGAAAGTTGGCCAGACGGCTGCTCAATGCGCAGTGCATACTGTAGCGCTGCATGGTCAGAGTGCACCTCAAAGCGTCTGACATAAAGATAGGGACAATACTGTTGCACAAAAAAAGGCAATAGAAAAAGTTCCCGGCGTGTGACAGAGTACCATTGTTTGGACAGAGACAGCACTCTGCTGACATATATGTGACATCACTCTCGACGCCATTAACGAATTTAACCAGAACAGCGCCAATTCCGGTGTTGCTAGCATCTGTATCAAAGATGGACGGCAAGGAAAAGTCGGGATATCGGATGGGAGGGGCGTTCACCAAGCCATCCCAGAGTGCAACAAATGTGGCCTCCTCCTCCTACTTACAATGGAACTTCTGATCCTTTGCCGTCAAGGAGTGGAGAGGTTTGGCGAAAGTGGCGAACCCGGGGACAAAACGGCGGTAATAAGACACAAGAATGCACACACGCGGTTTTGTCCGGGTCCATCGCTATCCCTGATTAACTGAGTATGTGGCCAAGATACCAAACATATTTTTGGAGCAGGTGACACTTCCGTGGTTTAAATTTGAGGTTCGCTGCACGCATTTTAAGAAAGAAAGCACGTAACCGTTCCAGATGTTCTTGGAACGTACGGCAACAAACGAAAATATCGTCGAGATATATCATGCACGAGTCCCACTGCAGGCCAACTAGAACCAGTTCCATCAATCGCTGGAATGTAGCCGACACGAAATGAAGACCCATCGGAAGCCGATTAGATTCAAACAAGCCTTGTGGTGTCTGAAAGTCTGTCTTGGGCTGAGAGGATTCATCTAGTGGCAACTGCCAAAATCTAGATAGGAGGTCAAGAGTCGAAAAATAACGTGCTCCTGCTAGAGCATCCAGGGAATCGTCCATCCGAGGAGGAGGGAACACGTCAGCCGCCTAGAAATTATTAAGCTTATATAAATTTTACAGAGAAGCGCAAACTACCATTCTGCTTTTTAACTAGAACAACCGGGGCTCCCCACGGGCTGGTGGACGGTGAGAAAATATCAGCGGCCAACATCTCATCAACCACCAGCCGTACGTGTTATTTTTCCATTTGGCTCAGTCGGTAGGGGTTCTGCCGGATGGGAGCAGCATCACCCGTATCGATGTGGTGACTCAAAAGCGTAGTATGTCCGATGTCTAATTTGCCCTTGCTAAACACATCGGAGAATTCACGCAAAAGCTCCGTCAACTCCCCCCTCTGGGACTCGGCCAATTCATATCCATCCACTTTTCATCAATAACCACCGAGGTTTCGTGGGCTAGCACGGTGCCCTCCTGAATGACAGATGTATCCAATCCTAAATTCAGGACTTGAATGAACGGTTCCTGGTCATTGGATACCTAAATCTGGGCCCCCACCAACGTCAACCCACGAATGGCTTTGTTTGAGGGTCCTAGGAGGATTCCTCCCACAGTCGCCTCCTGATCTAGCAGTTTGCGCAATTGTAAGGGAACCGACATTTGCGCGCCAGGGGGAATCTTTACGGTCTTACTCGCAAGCGCTTGTAGAGTTGTGGGAGAAGCCAAAATGGCCATTCGACGGCCTGATGGTAACTCAAGGCAACGCTAATCGATCAAAATTTTCAGGAGCATCTTCCCCAAGAAGTAAGTCCCGAGCAAGCAAGGAACAGCAAGGGACGTTGATAAAAGAACTGTTCCTGTCAAATTTGACATCTCCAATACACACCTCCGATGTTATTTTCCCAATAATGCCCAATGAGCTGCCATTTGCAGAAAAGCAGAGAGCCCTGACCGGACGTAGCGAGTGACATTTAGGGTGCAGAATGTAAAAAATAAATTCGGAAATAATAATCGCGGACGCATGTCATATATATTAGATCTTGAAAAATAAAAAATATATAAAAATTAAATGCAATTGACAAATGTTTGATTCCTGAAATCACGCATATCAAAACAAATTATGCTAATCATGATCATTATGCATTTATGCTAATTATGCCCAGCTTCGTTGTCTTGGGGTATTACCTAACGTAATAATGAAATGAAGGTGCAATTGTATGAAGTTATGCAAGTGTAGGTAATTATACTATTTAGGCTTGGCTTCGTTGTCTAAGGGTGTATTATCAATCGTGATAATACAATGTTTCTTGCTTTAACTTTTACTGATTATGTTTTAGTATTTTTACGTCAGGTCTCAAATTCAGATCTTACCGCAGGAAACAGTTCTTATAATTAAGATTATTACTCATTAACTTAGGAAAGCACCACTCAGACACTTCTGTGTTAAGCAACTTTAATATGTAAAACAAACATAACACTATAATATGCGAACTCTCATGCTAGAAATGTCAACACAGTACTCCTGGAGATGTTCTTCTCATTGATCCATACATTTAACCCTCAACGGTTACCTTTGTTAAGCGGGATAAAATAACAATCGGCTAATTCCTCAGAGTAAAGCGAGCATACACAGCGATAAGAAAAAGTCCTTAAAAATGTATGTGACAATATTCATACGAACAGTAATAAAGAAACATGTGCTTAAGGCAAAAGTATATTTCAATGAATTCATTGGAAAGATTATGCAATTTACGAAATGCCCTGGAACAATAGTGTGCGGCAGTGTCTGTTAGCCTAACATATGCTTATCAATTGGCTATTGGGCTTGAATTGATTTATGGGCAAGATTCCGTCATCAAAAGAAATAAATCTCGAAATAATATGATTCCTGTGAGTGTGTAGATTCGTAACATAGATGTTCATAAATGTTAGTTTCCTCAATAAATTCATTGCTACAGTTAGGCAATTAACGAAACGAATGACTAAAATACTTCTTAATGACCGTATTCATGCAGCTCAATGGACCCAATAATGTTTTTCACGATCAGCTATTAGTTAACGCACCAAATTGGGATGGCCCTTTATGAAACACAAAGAGAACTTTGGAGTAATCTTATTAGTCCCGATATGTGTGTTATGTGTGTGTGGGTGTATTTTCTTCTTAAGCAGACGTCAAGGCGCCTTGGCGTCTGGTTGTACCGAAAATGCCTTGGTTCCCTGCTGGGCAATGAGTCGTGTGTGTGGGCGTGTCATACAAATGGCGCTCTCTCTCTCGGCGACAACTGCAGGCCTCTCTGCTGCTGGATGACCGCTGAGTTGGCATGACGCTCGTCCCTGACGGTGCCCGATTGCGCTCGAAGCTCGTCTGCTGTTCGCCAGCTCTGACACACTTCCTCTCAAAGTGATTATATTTTAAATCGGTAAAATATTGTGTGCATTCATTATCGTTTTATTATTACAACAAAGTAAAACACATATGTCTTAAAAGTGGTGACAAAGACGATGAGTGGAGATGTCTAGTTTTGCAGAGGTTTTCAGTTCAATTTTAGTGGCCACCCCAGTTAATACCCGGATGTAAAAGTCATTAGAGCAATATAGATTTTGAGGAGAAGCGACTTTTCCACCAATTGAAAAACTTAACGAAGTGGCTTATTTCGTGGAAATGTACATAAGCCAAATACTCTAAACGTGTGATGTTGATGTGGAGGGGAAAAAACGGAAGACCCGGAGAAAAATCCATGCGACCACGGAGACAGACGTCGAAACTCCAAATATACAGGTGTCATGGTCGGGATCGAACCATAATCCTTCTGCATACAAGGCGAGGGAGCAACATTCCATAACTGCGGCGCCAATTAAGAGTGGAACTTGTGTATGTATACTCTTTGGTTCTTTCGGTAAAGTCACGTAGGTAGCAAAAGAAAACAAAATAAAAATTATTTCTCACGACGTTTCGATCGCAACACAAGCAATCGTCCTCAGGTGGAAAAAATAATCCAGCAGTAGAACTGCTGAACCAGCGAGAGAGCTGTTACAACAAGTGGTTATATATGTGGCGATGGGCAAGCAAGCTGGGTGTGAGATGGAAAGCAATTCCATCCACGGACGCAAGCAAGTCAGTTGTGTTAATGGGGGAGATTTATTCTGCCTGAGGACGACCGTTTGTGTTGCGATCGAAACGAAGTAATATATTATTTTTTATTTTGTTTTTTTTCTACCTACGTGACTTCACCGAAAGATCCAAAGAGTTTGGTTTCCTGCAGTCACGAAAGCTTCAAATCAAGGTTGTGTGTGTATGTTGAACTTCTTAGCCAACCATACTAATCGGAGGTGTAGGCCAACATAATCGACCAAGTTTTGGCACATTTCAGAAATCTTCCCAAATGACCTCATCAGCAGTGAGTGTTTGGACAGCGACCCGCAGCGAAATCCTAATGTGAGGGTTAAGCGATCGGCATGAAGTGCTATGAAATTGGGATTTTATTCCAGTATATTATTTTCGTTCTGCTGAAATTATGTCAGTACCATTTATTTACTTGCTATGAAACAACTTTCCATGAATAATGATCAAATAAAATATGGTACATATAGTAATACAAAAATACATTTACTATTGTTAATGTTGTGGGTTTAGGCTCCTACATAGCCCACAACATTTACAATTAACGACACATTGTAAATTGTTAATGTTGGATGATAAAGGTTGACAATGATGTTGAATGATTAAACGTTTAAACTAAACTATTGCATTTGCTATGGAACGCCTTCTAAGCTAATCGCTCCTTTTCAGAAGCAACCTGGTGACAAATGATAACTCAACGTAGAAGCTTTTCACGTTGAAATTTATAGCAGCCAAATAATCTAAACGCATATTTGTAAATGTATACTGGTAATGTGAACAGCAAGAGAAGGTTGTTTAAATTTTAATGGAGCAGCCTTAATCGATAGTGGTGGCGAGTTTAACGACGCATTTATATTCAAGAGACCTAACCCAACAACCTCTATTATGGAAACATTGGTCACGAAAGCCGACATGTTAAACGGAATAAAAGCAAACATTTGAATCCAGTGTAAAATAAGTGTGCCCATTGTTTTAATGATTATCAAATAAAATTTGCAATGCAGAGGTTACGTTGATCAAATCTAACCACGTGTCGTGACAGGAAACCTGTAACCATGCGTCACGGCAGGAAGTGATGACGTCACCCTTGGGAGTGCTCTAAGCACGCACGCTCGCACTTGGCACTCACACGCGGACTTTGACAACACGAGCGGCAAGATGCTGATGCTACTGCTGCTGCTGTTGCAGTTCTGCATCGAATTTGTCCGGTTCCTCTTCTCCCTCTTCTTGGGTAACAGATGCAAAGCCACACATCTCATTCCCAAGCCCCCATGCCCGAACCCTGGCACGGATTCACTGGCATGGACTTTGGTATTGCTCATGATTGGGTTGATGGTCATGACGGTTTTTATTCAGGTCATGAAGCGGCGTCATTGGAAACATGGTAAGTAGAAACATGCGGTGTGGGTGTATGGGTCTTGATGTGAGGTTGTGGGTCTCTATGTGAATTTGTGGGTTTTGATGGGAGTCTGAAAGTGCGTGTGTGTATGTATTTGTGTGGGAGTGCGTGAAGTTTCGTGCTTTTTATTTTTTCAACACGTTTTCTTCGTTGATTAAAAAAAGTGTAATAAGCGGAGTTGAAAAAAATTGAGCATAGCTGTAAACACATCTCATCATGTGCTGGCAACGTTACCCATTACATGCTTTAATTGTAAAGTTAAATTCTACATTACCCGCTGATAACTCAAGACACTTCAAATTTCAAATTTTATCGAGGGTAACTTTTCCACTGGTCTGTAAACAGACGTGGAGATATGTCAAATGCAATACAGTTGCAAATAAAGTTATCACTACATTGCAGAGAAAGTACATTTTCTATTTCAGTCCCTTTCCTAATGATGATTCCTGTTTCACACTTTACAGCCTTGTCAACGTTTGAAGTGCACAACGCGACGCTTCGACAGCAGAACGAGTATCTGGGGCGGAGAAGAGCGAAGCTGCACGAGGAAAACACGACGCTACGTGCAGGGATGGAGGTGACTCGTCAGGAGTTTGTGGCGATGCACGCGGAGACGATGCTACAAGAGCGAGTGATGTGGCAACATGAGATGCTGCGTAAAGGAAATGAGAGGCTGCATTTGGAGAACGTGATGCTGCTTCGAAAGAAGGAGACGCTCCTTCAGGAGATTGAGACGCTTCTTCTCGCCACTGCCACCGCCACCGCCGTTACCAACGCCACCCCCGCCAACACCGACACCAATGCCAAGGAAATCACCGCCACCGCCATTGTCACCATCACCGCTATCAATGCCACCAACAGTACCCCCATGGCCAAGAAGAAAAAATCCAAATTTTCTTGGTTCAAAAAACACTTTGATTAATTTATGATGGGGGCAATTTTGGGAATAATTTAGTTTTCAAATTACCCATTTAAAAAGTCACACACACTTACACACAAAAACATCGACAACCTTCATCATAAAATACCCATACAGGTGCTTTGTTTTCGTGGGGCCGTGTGATGGTTGAGGCCCCACCACTGAGTGAAACTCTTCAGGTTCATCCGACTGGGCATTTGCTCTCATTACGAGACACAGAGAGATATGGATATAGACATGGAGACAGTCAAGGAGACACACACGGACACGGAGATTAAGACAAAGGTCCCCCTATAGCCTTGTTGTATATATTGTTTTGAAAAATAATAATAATAAAAAATTACATCGTAAAATTGTCATTTCATTAAAATAAAATAGTTATTGAAGTATGCAAATATATTCAAATTATATAAATTAGGCTCGGCTTCGTTCTCTCGGGTTTATTACCAATCGAGATAAAACAATGATTTTCATTATGAGACCTCCTTTGCCAGAAACAAGATATAGGAATAGGTTTTACCCTTTTAACTGGCACAAAAACTGACACCTTTATTCAAGGCATCATGATTGCAATAACCACAACACAAGCAGTCAAAATGCAAACAAAAAAGACAACTCTGATAATAATATGCACTGTCCTTGAATTTGATTGGTCCACACCCGAGACAGCTTTTCTTAGAGCCTAGTCTCCATTGGTAAAACCTATTCCTATATCTTGTTTCTGGCAAAGGAGGTCTCATAATGTAAATCCTCACCCCGAGCCCTCAATACTCTGATAGTGCGCTGTTTTTGAGTTGTACGCCTTTTGGCGTCTACTGGTCCAACACCAATGGAGACTAGGCTCTAAGACCAATCAAAATTCAAGGACAGTGCATATTATTATCAGAGTTGTCTTTTTTATTTGCATTTTGACTGCTTGTGTTGTGGTTATTGCAAACATGATGCCTTGATTAAACGTGTCAGTTTTTGTGCCAGTTAAAAGGGTAAAACCTATTCCTACAATGATTTTCGCTTTAACTTTTACTGATTATGTTTTAGTGTTATTATGTCCGGTCTCAGAATGCAGAGCTCGCCACAAGATACAGTTTTTATAATTAAGATAATTACGCATGAACTTAGGAAGGAACCACTCAGACTCTTCTGTGTTAAAAAAAACTTTAATATCTAAAAAAACTCTAATTTCCGAACACACTTAATGATCGAAATTGCCACCACAGTTCTCCTGTATATGTCCTACTCATCGATCCATACAATGGTTGCGTTGTTTAAACTGAGCAATAGAATAATAGGCTAACTCCTCACAGTAGCACGTCAATACACGACGAAAAGAAAAGTCCTTAAAAATGACGGAACCGTACTCAAGAAACATGTGCCCAATGCAAAAGTGGACATCAATGAATTAATTTGGAAGATTAAGCAATTAACAGAATGTCCCTAAACAATAGTGTATGTTCGGCTGTGTAGGTTTGCCTAACAGATGCTTATCAGTTGGATAATGGCACATCAATGAATTCGCGGGCAATATTCTGTGATCAAAATAAAATATCTCAAAATAATTGTATTCCTGTGAGTGTGTAGATTCATAACATAGATTATTATAAAATTTTAGTGTGTCATCAACGAAGCCATTGGTAAGGTTACGCGATAAAGAATACGAATGACTAAAATAATTCCAAATGACCCTATTCATGGAACTCAAGGGACAGAACAATGTTTTCACAATCAGCTAATAGTTAACACACCACGTTGAGATGGAAACCCTTTTAGAAACTTGGAACAATCTTATTCGCACCGATATGCATGAAGTGTGTGTGTGGGAGGGCAGTCACCACGAGGTCCAATAATTAATGCGGACGGTATGGTTTGAGTTGTCCACCTACTATTAATGCTAACTGTGGTTCTTACGAATCAGTGGCTTCCGCGGTTCAGCGTTCCTTGTACCGAAAATATCTCAAGTCCTCAGCAGGGGCGCCTGGTCGGCGTGTGTATGTGCATCGAACACACGGCGCTATTGGCTTCGGCTTCAGTCTTTCTCCACCACTGGGGTGGTTTCTGAGTCTGCACGCTGCTCACACTGGCGCCCGTGCCTGTGCTGGCAGGTATGATGGGTCCGACTCCGTCTGCATCAATGTGCGCGATGGTCCCATCACAACATAGCTCTCAGAGATCGTCCACTGGGTTGGAGCGCGTCACTCCCCCCCCCCCCCCCCTTGAGCTTGACCTTTGCTGGAGTGTGCTCGCGGCAAACTCTTATAACTTAGGAAAATACAACTTATCGCAGTCCTTGACTTTGCAAGGGACTCAAAACATCAGGATGAATGCAGAATAAAACTTTCGGGAATACTCCATCAGCGCCGAACTCAATACTTAGCAACACATCGCCACTCCTCTGCCAGACTCGACACCCAACAATGGCAGAGCCAGGATTTTCAAGTAGGGGGGGCAACCCCCCCCAACAATGAAAAATGATAGGAGTTGTTAGTAAGTAAGGACTTGTCCCTTGCTTTTTATTCGACGCGTGTGCGGCGATGGCGCAGCCATCAATCGAAGGTCAAATTCGAACCGTGTTGTGTGATCGGCATCGCGCTCGCTGAAGGTGGATGCCTTCAGGGAAGTCGTGGACTGTGTACGTAACTGCGCACAATTCTGTATGTCACTTATAACTGCGTTGCCGTTACTTATTACCAATTATGGACTAGGACTATTCTCCTATCATCTCATAGAGTCCCTGGCACTTAATAATATGCTACACAGTGGCAGTGGGGGTCGCAAAATACCGATGTATTGCCAATAAACCCCAATGATCCGATATAAATTAGGGATTTCAATCGGATCATTTTGGGAGGCACGTGCCACTCCACCCCCCCTACCACTGGCTCTGCCAGTGACACCCAAGGTTGATTTCGAGGACCATATCCAGAGCTTGCCGTTGCAAGACTGATTTGGGCAGTTTGGCTTCTCTATTTTATCCAAAATGTTTCGCCTCCGTCTCGTCTTCTCACAAAGGACCGGAATGCCTTTTATTTCGCTCCTCGGCCTGTGATTGGTCAGTTTCCTCTTACGACGTAACTGTCCTTTTGATTGTGACCATTTGTATGGTGAACGTGTGTGTCTGTTCTAATGTATTAAAGTAATTTCCTAAGTGACATCAAGGCCTGCCCCCCCCTCTCCCTTTCCTTCAGTCATCTCATGGCCTGTGGTGGACACAGATGCTCTCAATTGTCCCTCCGTGTAGTTATTCCAGTTTTACAATTTTTTGCAGTAATTAACCGGGACCACAGCTCGGGGCAAAGTTCACGTGTTGGAGACTCGTTGAGCGGAGAACGTAGAATGTTGATGAAGTTTTCTTCAGGATAAACAACAACGCCGGTCGCTCTGGGGACACGGCTTGCTTATATTCTATGCAGCGTGGCTGCCTCCACCCTTGGCCACGACCACCTTCCAGAATCCTCGGGAAAAATCTGAATGTTCAGCACGTGACCACCCCTCACCCTCACTTTGGCCCCTTTGTAGACTTAACTTGTCACGTGTACTCTCGGGGCAACCAGAGTGCCATGGCCTTTAGAAACCTCATTCCTATGGCCGGCACACCCACACCCTGTACTGTAGGGCTGGCACTACACACCAAGCGTGGTGCTATCTAGCGCTATCAATAAGCATTCACCGGGCCCCTCTAGGGCCAGTACAACACCCACACCAATGTGGTGTCCGCGATGTCACTACATCAACCGACACCCCCCCCCCCCCTACGTAGCACTCAGGCATCCCCCCTCAACACATGAACCAAACCCCATCGTGTGCCTCAACAAAAAAATACCACAACCCTTTCTATACAATATGTACACTACATACGGAATAAACAGTAATTAACGGGCAAAGGGGATGGAAGAACAGAACAACAATAGGCAAAAACAAAGGAAGAGAGAGAATGGAACACAGAGAAAAAAAAAACGCAGTAACACGCAAAACCTCGGGACCCCCTCCAGCACCAGCATCTACCACCCTCATCATGTAACAGCACCCGCAAGCACAATAAAGGCCAGGCCTGCCGAGTGTGACAACCAACTGATGGTGTGGGAGCGTGTTTGTATGGTGATCACGAAAACCGAGAGTCTTTGATCGAGTCCTTGTGGCCAGGCCCCAAGTGGAGGTGGGCTTACTCTGCCTGGGGGTCCCTGGGGGAATTTGAAAATGTCCCATCGAAGTCAGAGTCCTGTGCAAGCACTCTACCATTCCATCCGTTTGTGGAAGGTGTGGTGATGTACGTACTTTCTTTGTTCCCAATAAGTCACACAGCTCCCGCAGCAATTTCGAAGAAAAAGTCTTACCCTGATCAGTCAGAAGATGCTCAGGGGCCCCCTTGTTCATCACATAGACATCGAGGAATGCCTCGGTGATGGCTGACACTGACTGGTTGGGAAGCGGCCAGGCCATTGGCCAGCGTGAAAAATATTCGACGCCCACTAGTAAATACTTATTGCAACGAGGGAAATACTAATTGCAACGAGGGAAATGGACCAAGAATATCAAGAGCGACTAGCTCATTTATGCGGGAGACCTGAATGGATTTCAACCGTGGCCAACAGGGTTTAGACGGGGGTTTCCACTGCGTGCACTGCACACACCCCTTCAATAAATTAGCGACATATTCCACCATGCCATGCTAGAAGAAGTCGAGCTTAAGTGTGGCGAGTATCTAATGCACACCAAGGTGCAACAGTGGCTCGTGCACCGCTCAGATGACTTCACCCTGTAAGGCTGTAGGCACGACAATGTTGTAACGGCGTAACCCTTGATCCCAATGCATGAGCAATCGGCCTCTGAGGATGACAGTGGCTACACCCCGTCGATCCCCAACCCCATCCGCCTCCTTGACCTGGCGTCGTAACTTGAACAGGGAAGCCCCCTCAAGCTGGAGGCGCCACCACTCAGCATGGTCCAAGCCAATGACAGCATCACGGACCACATGACTCTCGACTTTCTCAGAGGTTTAAACCTCGTCCGACGCCGCAAGGGGAGGGGCCGAGTCCGTGGTAGGCGTCTTACAGTGCCCCGAGCCCAAGAAAAACGTGCACCCATCGTTCGTGTGTCGGGTACCTTTGCGATCAAAAACAGTAAAGCAATAGTCCTGGAGGACTGCCAACCATCGTGAAAGTTGGCCAGACGGCTGCTCAATACGCAGTGCATACTGTAGCTCTGCATGGTCAGAGTGCGCCTCAAAGCGTCTGACATAAAGATAGGGACAATACTGTTGCACAAAAAAACAATAGACAAAAGTTCCCGGCCTGTGTGACAGAGTACCGTTGTTTGGCCGGAGACAGCACTCTGCTGACATACAGTGAGGGAAAAAAAGTATTTGACCACTGCTGATTTTGTACGTTTGCCCACTGACAAATAAATGATCAGTCTATAATTTTAATGGTAGGTTTATTTGAACAGTGAGAGACAGAATAACAACAACAAAATCCAGAAAAACGCATGTCAAAAATTTTATAAATTGATTTGCATTTTAATGAGGGAAATAAGTATTTGACCCCTCTGCAAAACATGACTTAGTACTTGGTGGCAAAACCCTTGTTGGAAATCACAGAGGTCAGACGTTTCTTGTAGTTGGTCATCAGGTTTGCATACATCTCAGGAGGGATTTTGTCCCACTCCTCTTTGCAGATCATCTCCAAGTCATTAAGGTTTCGAGTTTGACGTTTGGCAACTCGAACCTTCAGCTCCATTCACAGATTTGGTCTGGAGACTGGCTAGGCCACTCCGGTACCTTAATGTGCTTCTTCTTGAGCCACTCCTGTGTTGCCTTGGCCGTGTGTCTTGGGTCATTGTCATGCTGGAATACCCATCCACCATCCTTTTGCAATGCCCTTGCTGAGGGACGGAGGTTCTCACGCAAGATTTGACGGTACATGGACCCGTCCATCGTCCTTTTATTGCTGTGAAGTTGTCCTGTCCCCTTAGCAGAAAAAGAGCCCCAAAGCATAATGTTTCCACCTCCATGTTTGACGATGGAGATGGTGTTCTTGGGGTCATAGGCAGCATTCCTCCTCCTCCTCCAAACATGGCGAGTTGAGTTGATGCCAAAGAGCTCCATTTTGGTCTCATCTGACCACAACACTTTCACCTAGTTGTCCTCTGAATCATTCAGAAGTTCATTGGCAAACTTCGGACGGGCATGTATATGTGCTTTCTTGAGCAAGGGGACCTTACGGGTGCTGCAGGATTTCAGTCCTTCACGGCGTAGTGTGTTACCAAATGTTTTCTTGGTGACTATGGTCCCAGCTGCCTTGAGATCATTTATAAGATCCTCCAGTGTAGTTCTGGGCTGATTCCTCACCGTTCTCATGATCATTGCAACTCCACGAGGTGAGATCTTGCATGGAGCCTCAGGCCGAGGGAGATTGACAGTTCTTTTGTGTTTCTTACATTTGCGAATAATCGCACCAACTGTTGTTAACTTCTCACCAAGCTGCTTGGCAATGGTCTTGTAGCCCATTCCAGCCTTGTGTAGGTCTACAATCTTGTCCCTGACATCCTTGGAGAGCTCTTTGGTTTGGCCATGGTGGACAGTTTGGAATCTGATTGATTTATTGCTTCTGTGGACAGGTGTCTTTTTTACAGGTTTTCAAGCTGAGATTAGGAGCACTCCCTTTAAGAGTGTGCTCCTAATCTTAGCTCGTTACCTGTATAAAGACACCTGGGAGCCAGAAATCTTTCTGATTGAGATGGGGTCAAATACTTATTTCCCTCATTAAAATGCAAATCAATTTATAACATTTTTGATATGCGTTTTTCTGGATTTTTGTTGTTGTTATTCTGTCTCTAACTATTCAAATAACCCTACCATTAAAATTATAAACTGATCATTTCTTTGTCAGTGGGCAAACGTACAAAATCAGCAGGCGATCAAATTATTTTTTCCCTCACTGTATATGCGACAACACTCTCGACGCCATTAACGACTTGAGACAGAACAGCGCCAATTCCAGTGTTGCTACCATCTGTATCAATGACGGACGGCAAGGAAAAGTCGGGGTATCGGATGGGAGGGGCCTTCACCAAACCATCTCAGATTGCAGCAAATGTGGCCTCCTCCTCCTACCTCCAATGGAACTTCTGATCCTTTGCCGTCAAGGAGTGGAGAGGTTTGGCGAATGTGGTGAAACCGGGGACAAAACGGCGGTAATAAGACACAAGAACGCACACACGCGGTTTTGTCTGGGTCCATCGCTATCCCTGATTTACTGACTATGTGGCCAAGATAAAAAAAAAACAGATTTTTGGAGCAGGTGACACTTCCGTGGTTTAAATTTGAGGTTCGCTGCACGCATTTTAAGAAAGACAGCACGTAACCATTCCAGATGTTCTTGGAACGTACGGCAAAAAACGAAAACATCGTCGATATATATCAGGCACGAGTCCCACTGCAGGCCAGCTAGAACCAGTTCCATCAATCGCTGGAATGTAGCCGACACAAAATGAAGACCCATCGGAAGCCGATTAGATTCAAACAAGCCTTGTGGTTAAATTTCGATTTAAAGCTTTCGTGACTGCAAGGATTCATCTTCTTTGGTTATTTCGGTAAAGTCACGTAGAATGAGAATAAAATAATAAACTGATCAAATAAAATAACACAATAATATTCTCACGACGTTTCGGCCACAACACAAGCGGCCTTTATCAGGTGAAGTGACGAGACTGTCTGGAGGACAGTGCTGGAGTGAAAAAGCCACGCTCAGACCTTTAAGCTGTGTGAGAAGAAACAAAGCGCCTTGACAAAGGAATTAGCATAGAATTTAGCATTGAAATGGCTGAGTGATTAGCTTGTGACTGGTCACAGAAATGGCTATGTTAAAGTTAAAGTATACACATCCGCAGAGGCACCCCTTGACAAAGGAATTAGCATAGAATTTAGCATTGAAATAGCTGAGTGATTAGCTTGTAACTGGTCACAGAAATTGCTATGTTAAAGTCAGAGCATATACATTCACCGAGGCACCTAGTACATGTGTGTGTATGTGCATAAGTCCATGTGTGTGTGTCAGTCCATGTGTGTGTGCCTCTATGTGCGTGTGTCAGTACATGCATGTTTGTGTGGGAGTCTATGTGTGTCAGTTGATGTGTGTACGGCAATGTGTGTATGTGCGTGAGAGTTCATTTGAGTTTGTGTGTAGATATGTGTGTATAAGTTCATATGTGTGTGTGTCAGTCTATGTATGTGTGTGTGAGTCGATGTGTGTCTGTAAGTCGATGTGTGTGCATGGGTCCTTGTGTGTGTGTCTTAGTCGATATGTGTGTCTTTGTAAGTCCATATTTGTGTTTGTTTCGGTCAATGTGTGTGCGAGTCTATATAACATCGGGCACTCCAAGCGACGCTCACAACAACGAGCGGAGCGCCGGGTGGCTAAAGCACAGCAAGTTGGCAAAGAAGGGGGCACAGGTGCTGCAGCAGCCAGTCGTCTCAGTCAGTCGACTTGTTGCATCTGGCTCTGCCCCGTGATCTCCTGCCAGCGGGCGTTTGAAACTTCACGTGGCCTCAAGGTGCACATAGCCTGCCACAAGCGTTGTGGTTACGTCACCGCCACTTAGTGGCGAATGGCGGTTGTTATTATTGTTGAGTCTATGTTGGTAGCGGGTAGTTTGTGATAAACTTCCTTAGGGCATGACGACCCTGCTTTACGCGAGTCCCAGGCACATCTGGCCCGGCTTTCGGTACCTGGTAAGGGCCCCTCTCAGGATTACGTGGTTACCTCACTGCCTTGTAAGTGTCTCGGGAGAGTCAATGGCTAACGGAGTAAACCTCTACAGAAAATCAGGAGTGGGGCCCCTCAGGCGGTTTTGTGATGCACTGCGGCACATTACCGGCAGCCCCTGCAGCCAAACTGGTACCAAACGTCATGCTACGTACCCCTTTGGACATCACCAGCAAGGCCGAGGGGGGAATCCTGACGCATGGGCAACACCACGATTTCCAGAAGTAACCTGGCCGGGCATTGCGCCAACAAGAGGTGCAAAAATGGGGAGAGGACACTCCTCGGCCACCTAATCGTGGCCAAAAAACACGGATGGCAGCAGTCACGGGTTATAAGCTCATTTTAGATTGGCGTAGAAAATGGGCACAACGGGTTGACATCGTCGGTGGGAGGGGTCATTGCACCCAATGGATAGCTACCGCCCGCCTCAAGCTGGGCTGCCTCCGGCCAATAAGTGCTTTCACGCCACGGCTCACCTGCTCCAATGGGTGCTTGGAGCATTTGGTTCACCACCAGACAAGTGGGCTGCAACACCTGCACCAGAGAAAAGCAAAACAAAACGAAAGAAGGTTCCAGCCCTTCATTTTGCAAGCTGGAAAGTACGTACAATGTGTTATGGACTCTCCGAAGATCTATTCCTGGTCGCCCAATGCTGCGCTTCAAAGATGTCTGGTAACGGGACATGAAGAGCTACGACATCAACCCAAATGGCTGGAAGAAAACTGCCAGTCACCGACTCAGCTGGCAGCAGGCTGTGAAAACAGGCCTCAGGAGAGGCGAGGAAAAAAGACACACTGCTTGGCAGACCAAGAGGAAGCGACGTAAAGAAAAAGCAAACACCTCTGGAGCTGCCACCGCATTCACTTGCCATTGCTGTGGTAAGGATTGTCACTCAACAATTGGCCTATTAAGTCATTCTTGGCACTGCAAAACCTACAGCTGACCTCGTAAGGCACTATAGAATTGTCTCTCGAGACACAAAGTCCGATGATGAATCTGTATATGTGTAGTGGTTGATTTTACTCGGACAACTTTTGTCTTTCTTCCAACACCACTTTATTTACAGTTCTCCACATGTCCTCAATGCTTCACAGTTCCCTTGCTTGCCACGGCTCGCTCACCATGCTTCACTCGACTCGCTCGCCGCCTTTGTCTCTCCAATCTCTACTTCTCCGTCAGCTCCGATGTCACTGTGCTCTCTCCACTGCTGGCTGCTTCGTCTCTGCTCTCTGCTCTATGCTATCAATGCGCTCTCTCCACTGCTGGCTGCTTTTCTCTGCTCTCCGCTATCACTGTGCTTCCTCCACTGCTGGCTGCTTCTCTCTGCTCTCCGCTATAACTGTGCTCTCTCCACTGCTGACTGCTTCTCTCTTCAGCTCCTGCTTTCCTCTCTCCACTGCTCGCTGCCTTCACTCTTGTGGCCGTCAAGATGCTGTCGCTGCCCTTGTGGTGAGTTGGACGGGCTTCCGAGGTGCCCCTCGCTCTTGGAAAATAATCATCAAATGATTGGAGGCACCACCTTGAAACTGCCACTAATTATGGACTCACTGACAACATACTAACTGCCATAAAACTGCTGCTAACTATAAACTAACAAAATTTTACTGTCATAAAACTGCTAACTATAAACTAACAGAATACCAACTGCCAAAAAAATACTTCTAAATATGAACTGACAAATGTATAACTGCCGTAAAACTTAATGCTAACTTATGAACTCACCAAATAATAACCTGCCGTAAGACTACTGTTATGAACTGAAGTTAACTAACAAAATAATAACTGCCATACAACTATTGCTAACTCTAAACTAAAAACTAACAGACCCTTAGAAGACCCACAGAGACATGCACAGAGACACCCAGACCCTTAGAGACCTACAGAGACACCCAGACCCTTAGAGACCCACAGAGAAACCCACAGAGACACCCAGACCCTTAGAGACCTACAGAGACACTCAGACCCAGAGACCCACAGAGACCCGCAGAGTAACCCACAGAGACACCCAGACCTTTAGAGACCCACAAAAGGTACCCAGACTCAGAGACCAACAGAGACACCTGCCGAGACCCCCAGTCACCCACAGAGACCCCACAGAAACCCCTGCCGAGACCCCCAGTCACCCATAGAAACCCCCACAGAGACCCCCACAGAGTCACCTACAGAGACCCCCACACAGACCCCAGAGTGTCACCCACAGAGACCCCCACAGACTCAGCAACATAGACCCCCACAGAGTCACCCACAGAGACCCCCACTTAGACATCCACAGAGACCCCGACAAAGTCACCCAGAGACACCGACAGAGTCTCCCACAGAGACATACCTACAGAGACCCAGAGAGTCACCCAAAGAGACCCCCAGAGAGACCGCCACAGAGACTCTCACAGAGTCACCAACAGAGACACCCACAGTTACCCACAGAGACACCCACAGAGACCCCACAGTGTCACCCACAGAGTCACCCAAAGAGACACCCACAGAATCACCCACAGAGACCACCAAAGAGTCACCCACAGAGTTACCCAAAGAGCCACCCACAGAGTCACCCACAGTGTCACCCACAGTGACCCCCTCAGTCACGCACAGAGACCCCAACAGAGTCACCCACAGAGTAACCGACATAGTCACCCACAGAGACACCCACAGAGTCACCCACAGAGACACCAACAGAGTCACCCACAGAGTCACCCACAGAGACACCCACAGAGTCACCCACAGAGTCACCCACAAAGACACCCACAGAGTCACCGACATAGTCACCACAGAGACACCCACAGAGTCACCCACAGAGTCACCCACAAAGACACCCACAGAGTCACCGACATAGTCACCCACAGGGGCACCCACAGAGTCACCGACAGAGACACCCACAGAGTCACCCACAAAGACACCCACAGAGTCACTAACATTGTCACCCACAGAGACACCCACAGAGTCACCCACAGAGTCACCCACAAAGACACCCACAGAGTCACCGACATAGTCACCCACAGAGGCACCCACAGAGTCACCCACAGAGTCACCCACAAAGACACCCACAGAGTCACCGACATAGTCACCACAGAGACACCCACAGACTCACCCACAGAGACACCCACAGAGTCACCCACATAGTCACCCACAAAGACACCCACAGAGTCACCGACATAGTCACCCAAAGAGGCACCCACAGAGTCACCGACAGAGACACCCACAGAGTCACTGACATAGTCACCCACAGAGACACCCACAGAGTCACCCACAGAGACACCCACATAGTCACCCACACAGAGTCACCCACAGAGACACCCACACAGAGTCACCCACAGAGTCACCCACACAGAGTCACCCAGAAAGACACCCACAGAGTCACCGACATAGTCACCCACAGAGACACCACCCACAGAATCACCCACAGAGACACCCACAGAGTCACCCGCAGAGTCACCCACAAAGACATCCACAGAGTCTCCGACATAGTCACCCACAGAGACACCCACAGATTCACCCACAGAGACACCCAAAGAGTCACCCACAGAGTCACACACAGAGACAACAACAACAACCGCCATTCGCCACTAAGTGGTGGTGACGTCACCACGAAGCTTGTGCCAGGCTATGTGCACCCTGAGGCCACGTGAAGTGTCGAACGCCCGGTGGCAGGAGGTCATGGGGCAGACCCAGGTGCCACGGGTCGACTGACTGAGATGACTGGCTGATGCACCACCTGTGCCCCCTACTGTGCCAACCTGCTGTGCTTTAGCCACCCGGCGCTCCGCTCGTTGTTCTGAGCGTCGCTCCTCCGCCCTCCGTTGTTGTTAGAGGGCGACTACCTCCAACTGCCCAGTAGCCTCCTTCACGAGCCTCCTCCACAGAGGCCGATCTTGACACCGCTGGTACCAGTCATTGGCAAGTCCACTCAGCTCCACGTCCTCCTCTACCACATCACTCCATCTCTTCTACAGCCCGTGCCGCGCCCGCTTAGCCCCCTCAATCCGGCCGAACAAAACCTGTTTCGGCATGCGGTGGCTGGGCATGCGGGCTACATGACCTAGCCATCGCAGCCTTGCCCGCTGGAGGAGCTCACCGATGGGACCTTGCCCAGATCTTTCAAGGATTTGTGAGCTCCTCACACAATCCAGTCTGGTTAAACCCAGGATTGATCGTAGGCAGGCCAGCCTAAATGTTTCTAACCGGCGAAGATGTTCCATTAGGGGGCTCCACGTTTCGCAAGCGTAGAGAAGGGAGGGAATGACCGTGGACGAGAAGACCTGAAGCTTAGTGCGGAGCGACAGACCAGGTAGCTTCCACACAGCGTTACGCAACCGATGAAAATATATTGCCGCTCGACTGATTCGGAGTGAGACCTCTGCTGTTAAACTGGAGCCAGTCATAAGCACACTGCCCAGGTATGGGAACTCTCCACTCTCTCCACAACTGCCCCATCACCGTTTGGGAGTTGTGGGGGTGGAGTGTCCGATGGTACAAAATACCCAGGCAGGTGCTTAGTTTTGATGGGGCTGATGGTAAGGCCCCACCTCTTAGTGGCACGCTCGAGTCTCAGCAGCAGTGTCTCCAACTCCTCCTCTGACTGAGCAGCTATTACCAAATCATTGGCATACATAACGTGGTTGAGCAATAGGGAACCATCCCTTGACCGCACCCGGGCATCGATCAGCCTCCCATTATATCTGTACCATATGGAGATTCCCCCGGTACAGCTATTGAAGGCTTCACGAACTACGTGGTCAAAATAGATGTTAATAAATGTGGGAGCCAGAGGACATCCCTGTCGCACCCAAAGGTGTACAGGGAATGGAACTGACTCCCAGCCATATAGTTTTACCCGGGCCTGCTCATCATCATGAAGGTTCTTAATGATCGTGAGCAGAGGGTCAGGTACTCCAAAAACACGAAGAACAACCGAGAGCCCAGGCCTACTGATGGTATCATAGGCCTTGACCAGGTCAATAAAGCAGAGATGTAGGTCTTGTTGGAATTCCCTACACCTCTGCTGTAGCAGACGGACAGAAACTATGGCATCTGTGAAGGACCGCCCTTTCATGAAACCGCATTGGGGCTCCGCAAGCCTCTCCTCAGCGTGCCTGGCAAGGCGATGCTGAATAATCCTTGCCAGGACCTTTCCCGGCACACTGAGGAGTGAGATGCCCCTGTAGTTGTTACAGTATGTGCGGTCCCCCTTCTTAAAAAGGGGGACCACCAGGGAATCCTTCCAATCTTGCGGAACCCGTCCAGTGGTCCAGACCATTGTTATGATGTCATATAGGGAAGTCTGTGCACAAACGCCACCTTCCCTCAGCATTTCGCTTGGGAGATCATCTCTGCCCACTGCCTTTCCGAGTCTCAGACTCCGGATCGCCTTCAGTACTTCCTCAACAGATGGCACCTCAGCCAGCCACTCACAGGGGGTACCTTCTTCCAATATTTGAGGCACCGCAGCCTCAGCAGGGTCATCCTCACTTTGTGCCACGATATTTTCCTGGCTGAGGGATTTTCCCTCTCCCAGGACCTCACAGAAATTGCTCAGCAAATCTGCAAACCTGTTCCTGGACATCCACAGAGTCACCGACGTAGTCACCCACAGAGTCACCCACAGTGTCAGCCACAAAGACACCCACAGAGTCACCGACATAGTCACCCACAGAGTCACACACAGAGACACCCAGAGAGTCACCCACAGAGACACCCACAGAGTCACCCACAGAGACACCCACAGAGTCACCCACAGAGACACCCATAGAGTCACCCACAGAGTCACACACAGCGACACCCAGAGAGTCACCCACAGAGTCACCCACAGAGACACCCACACAGAGTCATCCATAGAGACACCCACAGAGTCACCCACACAGAGTCACCCACACAGAGTCACCCACAGAGATACCCACACAGAGTCACCCACACAGAGTCACCCACAGAGAGTCACCGTTGATTTCGTGGCCTTCCACCTCCCGCTGCACAACTCCTCGACAGCGGCCCGCCAGAGGATTGAGCTGGAGGTGGCCGCGGAGCTGCAGGGCAGGGCCAGCGATGAGCGCTATGGAGTCATCCGGGTCCTGGACACGTTCGAATTCCGCGGCCACAATTGCCTCGTCGTCGAGCTCTTGAAGTACATGAACATTCTCCACCCCCCCCCCACCACCCACCCACGTGCGTGCGCATGTCCATTGCTCCGCTTGATTGTTGATTTATTTCGGAATTAATATTTATTTAATATTTGATCAAGCAACTAGATTAATCGATTTATCACATTTATTAAGGCCTTTCACGACCAATATCATCCATAATAGAGGTATTTTTGGGTTAGATCACTTAAATATATACATGTTGTGTCATTAAACCCGCCACCACCTGACACAGTCAACTAGTAAGGGTTGTCACGCAAACATAACGTGCCAATTCGTTACTAGTACAGCACTAGTGTGTAGTGTATAGTAGTGTAGTGTATAGTGCAGTGTATAGTGCAGTATAATGGTACAGCACAACGATGTGTTGGAGAGCCATGCCACAACATTTACAATCTCTGAGTATGACGTTTCGCCAATAATTACAACCAGCTTCATCAGGCGACAGCTAGATTTTGTGGATAATTCCACCTGTTTCGTTCCTTATGTAGAGGCTCAGATCTGGTAACCACACTTCTGTGCTCTTGCGCAGAGTGGGGGAGGGGGGGGGATTGATTTTCTAATTTGTTCCCCAATAGCTTTATTTAATAACTTTCATAATTATCTTCTTTTGCAGTTTATTTTATGAGTTTAAAGATAGTTAACAATTCATCAAAAGATGTCTCGCCTCGTTAAATAAATTAACTTCATTGAATACATAACTTATTTAATTGCTATTTTGATAATTAATAAATTCAATAATTAAGCTGACAATTTTACAATCACAATTTGTTTGGCAACTGAGTCTCCAAAGCTCTGGGAAGTGGAGCAGCACGCGCCCACGTGGCCCTGTGGGTCAAGCAGCTGAGCGCGGAGAACCGCTGCGTTATCGATAACGACAGAACACCGTGGCGACAAAGCAGACGCAGGAAGTCCCCCAGGTTGCGGAAGACGCGACTCACGGAAACGCTCCCCATAAATCACACATTCGATTTTTTCATGAGAATCTATGTATATATATAAAAGGGAAATTTGTGAATGTGTGTCTGTTCGAAATGTTTAGCATACTTGCCAACATGCAACAAACTTTAAATTTAAGAAATGTTGATAATAAGGTAATAATAAAAAATAATACATTTATTAGTAAATTGTGATATGATAGTAATAAAATGATAGTAATGAATTAATAAAATAGAAATTGTAATAATAACATATTCATGGTGAAATTATAATAAAATCATAATAATGAAATTATTATCATAAAATATTCCACGCGCGGCAATGTTTTGTGCGCGTTAGTTCCCTCGTCGCTATTGCAGCACGGCGAGGCCGTGGATGAATACCGCGGAGCGACGAGGCGTTTCATGACCCCACCCCCCAAAACTAACCAAGTGGCACAGTCGGTTTGGAGTCTGGGTCGTGGACGTCATCGGAACGGGAAAAGGGTTTTAACGTCATTGTTGTTGTCGTTGTGGTGCCAGGAAGAGCCTCTACGACGTCATAAGCAAAGGGAGCATCGGGCGAATCTGCGTGAGGCGGTTGAGGGAGTACACCAGGGCCATCCTCGACTTCCTGTTGTACGCCAAGGGGCTTGGCATTGTCCACGCGGACATCAAGCCGGTGAGCGGAGCGGGCGCGATGGTCGCACCCTCTCGTTGGGGCGCTCGGTTAGCTGGCGCGGAGGCAGTCCGGCTACTGTTGATCGCGGGGTCAATGCGGTGGCTCAGTCCATCTGGAGGGAGGTGGTGGTAGCGGTGGTGGTGGTGGGGTCACGGTACCCTCAGCGAAGACGATCCGGGACGAGGTGGACACTCGTACCGAAGAGGCAGCCCGGCCACAGTTGATCGTAGGGTCAACGTGCTGGCTCCGTCCATCTACTGTGACTCTGCCACCTCCTCCTTCCAGATGGAGGTAGCAGGTTGATGGTAGGACGCGGTGGGTAGGATATGTTAACTACCTCGTCTGGTATACAGGGGTCGTGGGTTCGATCCCCACCCCGACACCTGCTGTATATTTGGAGTCTGGGTCTCTCTCTCCCCGTGGTGGTCACGTGGATTTTTCTCCAGGTTCTCCGGTTTTTTCCTCCACGGTCAGAATCAACATCACCAAGCGATTAGAGTATTTGACCGCTGCTGTAACAATTCCCCGTGATGATGATGATATCAGCCCACTTCGTTGAGCTATCATTTGTAATGGCCAGGTCGCTTCTGTGACAAAAGAGCTGCACAGTGGCACAGAGTGGAGCCTTACAACTAGTAAAGTAAAACATAGCTTAGGTTTAGTTTGGGTCTCTCTATGTCTGTATGGGTCTCTATGAGTATGGGTCTCTCTATGTCTGTGTGTGTCTCTATGAGTATGGATCTCTGTGGGACTGGATCGGTCTCTATGAGTATGGGTATCTGTGGGTGAGTACAGGTCTCTATGAGTATGGGTCTCTGTGGGTCTTTATGGGTCTCTATGTGTATGGGTTTCTATATTTCTGTGTGGGACTCTATGAGTATGGGTCTCTGTTGGTCTATGTGGGTCTCTATGAGTATGAGTCTTTGGGTATGGGTCTCTGTGGGTATGTTTGGTTCTCTATGGGCCTGTTGAAACATATCTCTAGAGTGTTTGGCTGCTGCTATAAATGTCCACGCAATGATGATGATGCTGATGATGCTGATGATGATGGTTATATCAGCTACTTGATTGAGATTATGTTATTACGTGATGGCCAGGTCGTTTCCGATAAAATAGCTACACAGCAGCATAGTAGTAAAATAAAACAAATAAGTTTAGTTATTTATTAAAACGACATGGAACGGGTCTCAGGCACATAGCCCATGCCGACAGTGGGCTGGGGGGTGGGTGGGGCTGCCCGTGTGGGTGTAAATGCGTCACTTTCCGTGATCGACCCACTGCTGGCTGGACACTCTTGCCGTAACCTCAGAGCGTGGAATTCCTTCTCTGTCTCTCCCCTTTGTCCAGGACAACATTCTGCTCACCACGGCTGGCAAAGTGAGGGTCACCGACTTCGGGTGCAGCTGCTACCTGAAGCATAAAAGTGAGTGGCTTTGCGTGCATGGAGTATTTTTTTCAGGGTTAGCGTCACCATAAACGTTGCGTTGTCAAACCCACCGCCATCCGATTCAGCCAGCCAGTGAGGTTCAGCGTCATGTAAACAGGACGCTCCAATGCGCCACTTGCACAGCACTAACCAGTGTGCTGGAGATGTAAACCCACTACGACGTTTACAATTCGAGCGATTACAGCCGAGCATCATCATCAGGCGGGCAGCCAGAGTACACGGTCCAGCCCAATATCTCGCCTCCGCCGTGAAATATTGGTCGCAGAAGCCGACTATGCGTTTACCCGACCGAAAAAAGAAAAAAAACTGTTCAACCCACGTCACTGTTGATTGAGGGACTACTTTATATTCATCGTCCATGTTGTTTTTGTTGCTGTGCAGCCCAAAACGTGGGCGGGACGTTGCCCTACATGGCCCCGGAACTGCTGCTGGGCTACCATGTCACCTGCGCTGTGGACATGTGGGCCCTGGGCTGCACCTTGGCCGAGTTTGCTACCGGCAAGGTGCTCTTCGATTTACCGACCGACGAAGAACACCTGCCTTGCTGCATCGAGGTACGAGCAGTGGGGTGGTATGGTGGGTATAGTGGGTTGGCATGGTGGGTGGGTATGGTGGGTGGGTACGGTGGGTATAGTGGGTGGGCAGGCAGGTCTCTATGGGTATGGGTCTCTGTTGGTCTGCACAGAGACCCATGCTCATCGAGACCATACAGACCCACAGAAACCCATACTCATAGAGACCCATACAGACCCACAGAAACCCATACTCATAGAGACCCATGCAGACCCACAGATACCCATGAATTTGTATTCCCTCTCACGGCCACAGAACACCAGCGAGGAATATCTGAACTGGTCCATGGCCTCTCATAGGTTGACTCAGCCTCAAACGAGTACCTGGTGTAGCAGTGTGTAGTAAACATTTCCACTGGGGGACACAAAGGTGGCCGGGCGTGGTGCTGGGCACCCACTCTCTTGTGTGCCGTTCCGGCCTTCAAAGGTGATCCTCGCTGTTAACAGCCCTTGCCCCAGAAATGAGATGAGGCTAATACGGCGAGGGGGGGATTGTTGTCTTTGTACACAGTGCTGGCCTCCACACGCGCTGCCTTCGCCACTACTCACCGCTGACAGACGGCACTTGCCCCAATGGGCCCGCTGAGGCTACACCGGCTGTAACCCCCCCTCCCCCCACTCCTCCTTTTGTCTTCGTCCGAAACCGTGCGCAGACCCTGGGCATGCCCCCGAAAAAAATGGTGGACGAAGCCCCAAACAGGACAATTTTATTTGGTGAGTCGAGCGGCTTGGGCAGGCTGGCGCAAGCGACGTAACCCATTCCGTTTTGTTAGTTGGGGGTAGCAGTGAGGCTCTTTTTCGGGTTCTTTTGTGGGGGGGGGGGTGGGTCTGGGGAGGGCTCTGATTTCCCGTGGTTGGGGGGTGGGGTTTGGTTTGGGGCTCTCAGTAGCAGTCGTTAGGAAGCATAGGTGTACGGGTGAGTGAGTGAGCGGGTGGGTGGGTAGGTGAGTGGGTGGGTGAGTGGGTGGGTGAGTGGGTGGATGAGTGAGTGGTTGGGTAGGTGAGTAGGTAGGTGAGTGGGTGGTGGGTAGGTGAGTGGGTGGCTGGATGCGTGGGTGGGTAGGTGAGTGGATGGGTAGATGAGTGAGAGGGTGGGTGAGTGGGTATGTAGGTGGGTGAGTGGGTGAGAATGTGGATAGGAAGGTGGGTAGTTAAGTGGATGAGGGGGTATGTGGGAGACGTGATGGTTGGTGACTCTGCGTGCGTGTCTCTGTCTCTCTGCAGACTCTGAGGGACTCCCCTAACACCTGTCCAAGCAGCGGCCACCAGGAAACCTCCCCCTGCACCGCGCACTGCAGAGCCACCACCCTCAGCTGATCGACTTCGTCAGCCGCTGCCTGCAGTACGAACCACACTCGCCCCTCGCTCACCCCCACTCATCCCCACACCACTCAACCTCCACTCACTCACCCCCACTCACCACCCCATACCTGTCAACACCTTATCACTGCCCACCTTACTACAGACCCAACTCAGACATTAGTGGTCACTCTGTGACCCTTATAAATCTCAATGTTCATTCTGCAAAGTCCCATCAGAAGGGACAAACACAAACAAATAGACACGAATAATTGTTGTTACCCAGAATGGAAACGGTTGCACTACGCAGGGACCTGAAAACTCAATTACCCTGCAAAAGAATATCTTATAAACCGTACGGGTTGACAGCTCTGCCACCAATGTAGACCACCTACTCACTACCCACCAACACTCCCTCGCACCCTCTCCATCCCCCCCCCCCGCCGCTGCCATCTCCCCAAACTCCCCCCACCTCCCAACCTGTCAAATCATCTCACCATGCCCCTCTCACCACGTGTGCGTCTCCACCCCACCCCTCCCTCCCTCCCCGTGCGTCTCCCAACAGATGGGATCCGAATCTCCGCATGACGCCTGAGCAGGCACTGGCTCACAGCTGGCTCCAAACCACCACCACCACCACCACCCGGGCCACCACTAGCAGGGCCACCCCCACCGTTAGCGAGGCCACCCCCACCACTGCCACCATCCGGGCCACCACCACCAACATCAGGGGCACCACCACCACCCGGGCCACCACCAGCAGCTGGGCCACCCCCACCGCCAGCAAGACCACCCCCGCCGCCAGCGAGACCACCCCCACCACCACCCGGGCCACCAACACCAGCTGGGTCACCCCCACCACTAGTGAGGCCACCCCCACCATCACCCGGGCCACCACCACCAGCTAGGCCACCCCCACCACCAGCGAAGCCACCACCGCCACCATCCGGGCCACCACCATCACCCGGGCCACCACCAGCAGGGCCACCCCCACCGTTAGCGAGGCCACCCCCACCACTGCCACCATCTGGGCCACCACCACCACCATCAGGGGCACCACCACCCGGGCCACCACCAGCAGCTGGGCCACCCCCACCGCCAGCAAGACCACCCCCACTGTCAGCGAGACCACCCCCACCATCACCCGGGCCACCACCACCAGCTGGGTCACCCCCACCACTAGCGAGGCCACCCCCACCATCAACCGGGCCACAACCACCAGCTGGGCCACCTCCACCACCAACAAGGCCACCCCCACCACCAGCGAGGCCACCCCCACCGTCAGCGAGGCCACTCCCACCATCACCACTATCCGGGCCACCACCACCAGCTGGGCCACCACCACCATGAGCAGCAGCGTCGGCACCACTCCTGTGCGGGGCTCTGCAGCTGCTGAGCCACGGTGAGCCTCTCTCTGTGTACCTCGCCTGGTACGCAGGAGGACGTGGGTTCGATCCTGACCCTGATGAGATGTTAACTACCTCGCCTGGTATACAGGAGGTCGTAGGCTCGATCCCGACCCTGATGAGATGTTAACTACCTCGCCTGGTATACATGAGGTCGTGGGCTTGATCCCGCTGCTGCTGTACATTTGCAGTCTCCGTTTCTGTCCCCGTGGTGGTCATCGCGTGGATTCTTCTCAGGGTCCTCCAGATTTTCCCCTCCACGTTGAGATTCGGCGTCACGCACTTCGAGTATTTGACTGCCGCTATGAATGTCCACGCGATGAAGATGATGTTGTCAGCCCTCTTGATTCGGCTATCAGCTGAGATGGCCAAGTCGCTTCTGGTCTACGTGGGACAATAGGTCTCTGTGGTTCTATGGGTCTCTGTGATTATGGGTCTCTGTGGGTCTATGGGTCTCTGAGGGTCTATGGGTCTCTGGGGTCTGTATGGGTCTCTATGAATATGGGTCTCTGTGTGCCTGATGATGACAATGATGATGATGACGATGATGAGGATGACCACGATGATGATGACAACGATGATGATGATGACGACGATGATGATGATGATGATGACAATGATGACGATGAGGATGACGATGATGATGATGGCGATCAGGATGACGACGACGATGATGACGATGCTGATGATGATGACGATGATGATGACTATTATGATGACGATGATGACGATGATGAGGACGACGATGATGTTGACGATGATGACGACGATGATGACGATGATGGACGATTATGATGACGATGATTATGATGACGACGATGATGATGATGACGATGATGATGATGATGACGATGTTGATGATGATGATGTGCTGCTGTGGTGCTCCTGCCTCTCTCTTCACAAAGCGGAGTCGGAGGAGAAGCTCCCATCGCCATTGCCATCGTCCCCGCTCACCCAGACATTTGGAGAGGGGACGGAGGTGGTGGAGGTGGTGGAGACGCAGGAGGAGGATGACGACAACGAGGAGGAGGAGGATAAAGAGGAGAAGGAGGATGGAAAGGAGAAGGAGGAAGAGGAGGAGGAGAGGGTGCGAGGGGTCCTGGCGCGTGTGGGCAGGGCGCTCCGCTCACTCCGCTCGCTGCTCAGCCGCCTGCTGCTCTGTGGTGGGCGGCCCACAGCAGAGTAGCGGAGTGGACCCCCACTCACCACCCCCACTCACCACTCACACTCACCACCCACACTCACCACCCCACACTCATCAACCACACTCACCACTCACACTGACCACCCACACTCACCACCCCACACTCACCACCCACACTCACCACACCACACTCACCACCCACACTCACCACTCACACTCACCACCCACACTCACCACCCCACACTCACCACCCACACTCACCACCCACACTCACCACCGACACTCACCAAACTCACCACCCCCACTCACCACCCACAGTCACCACACTCACCATCCACACTCACCACCCACACTCACCATCCACACTCACCACACAATGGACGAGAGCCTGCCAAGCCACGTGCGCGTGTGAAGAGTTAGGATAGAGATACAAAAATAAGTTATAATGTAATAACGTGTACATATATATCTAGACCATTGTTTGTTTATCGATTGTTGTTGTTAATAAATAAGCGGACTCAACAGAACGTTGCAGTTGTGTTTGTTGTGGCGAGTTGCTGCTGCCTGGGGTCTCAGGTGACTTGGATCCAGATGTTGACTATCTCGCCTGGTACACAGGAGGTCGTGGGTTCAATTCCGACCCTGATGAGATGATAACACCCTCACCTGGTTACGCAGGTCGTGGGTTCGATCCCGGACCCTGATGGGATGTTAACTACCTCGTCTGGTTACGCAGGAGGTGGTGGGTTCGATCCTGACCCTGGTGAGATTTTGACTACCTCGCGTGGTATACAGGAGGTCGTGGGTTTCTGTCCCGACCCTGACGATTCCTGCTGCTGTATATTTGGAGTCTACGTCTCTCTCTCTCATCATCACAGTGGCTAGGAAATGTTAATTACCTCGTCTAGTGTACGGGAGGTCGTGGGTTCAATTCCGACCCTGATGAGATGTTAACTACCTCGCCTGGTTACAAAGGAGGTGGTGGGTTCGATCCCGACCCTGATGAAATTTAACTACCTCGCCTGGTACGCAGGAGGTCGTGGGTTCCATCCCGACCCTGAAGATGCCTGCTGCTGCTGTGTATTTGGAGTCTGCCCAGCTCCGTGTCTCATCAGCAGAAGCAAGAGACAGGCTTTGCTTGAACCAATGGAGGTGAACTGCCCAGATGTTTGTTGTCAGATGCACCTAGCCTGGCACAGCAGTCAACCCATGGCACCTGCTGGGTCTGTCCCGTGACATCCAATTGCACCTAGCCTGGCACAGCAGTCAACCCATGGCACCTGCTGGGTCTGTCCCGTGACCTCCTCCTGCACCTAGCTTGGCACAGCAGTCAACCCATGGCACCTGCTGGATCTGTACCGTGACCTCCTACTCCACCTAGCCTGGAACAGCAGTCAACCCATGGCACCTGCTGGGTCTGTCCCGTGACCTACAATTGCACCTAGCCTGGCACAGCAGTCAACCCTTGGCACCTGCTGGGTCTGTCCCGTGACCTCCTCTTCCACTTAGCCTGGCACAGCAGTCAACCGATAGCACCTGCTTGGTCTGTCCTGTGACCTCTGCCTGCACCTAGCCTGGCACAGCAATTAACCCATTACACCTGCTGGGTCTGTCCTGTGACCTCCTCCTGCACCTAGCTTGCCAAAGCAGTCAACCCATGTCACCTGCTGGGTCTGTCCCGTGACCTCCTCCTGCACCTAGCCTGGCACAGCAGTCAACCCATAGCACCTGCTGGGACTGTCCCGTGACCTCTTCCTGTACCTAGCCTGGCACAGCAATCAACCCATGGCACCTGCTGAGTCTGTCCCGTAACCTCCTCCTGCAACGAGCCTGGCACAGCAGTCAACCCAAAGCACCTGCTGGGTCTGTCCAGCAACCCTTCGAAACTTCACATGGCCTCATAAGTGCCGTGGTGACGTCACAAGGGGGATGGGACACGTGTCTGAGTTACAATTAATGAGTTCTGCACGGGTCGTCATTAACAAAGCTTACCTAACCTATCCACACTACAAATTGCAATCACCTTTACTGGCTACTCCTATAGGCTTCCATAGGTTTTACATCAAACCTTCCACCACATTTCCTACACGACATAACCATCTTCTTATCCACACTACAAATTACAATCACCTCCACAGGCTATTCCCATAGTCTCCATTACCTGTCCTCACGTTCCCCAATTTGCTTAAGAAACCACGCTTATCCGCACTATGCATTAAAATCGCCGTCGCCGGCCAATCAAATAGAGCTCCCATAGGCTCTCACGTTTCCTGCCCTCAACATTCCCTACATGACATAAGCTTTGCTCCCTATCCGCACTACAATTGCCTTCGCCGGCAAATTCCCATAGAGCTCCCATCGTCTCCTATGTTAAGCTACCACCACATTCCCCAGTTTTCGCTTAAGAAACCACGCTTATCCATAGAGACACAAAGAGACCCATAGTTCAGTTCAGTTCATTTATTAGGTATAGCCCTGTGAGCCATTCGGCTCTTGAATCGGGTGCAACCGCAACCAACTAAAAAAAGAACAAGAAACATCTTAAAGTGACTACATGCAACAGAAAAAATCCAGGAAAAAAACAGCAAAGTCTTCCAGAAAAAGCACCGCATATCAACGCTGTGTGCAAAAATCCCAGTGGGATGCTTGTCAAACAATAACAACCATAAGACAACTTCAATTACAGTTACCAGTCTAACTCTGTGTATTTCAACAAACAAATATGGCTAAACCAGAACGTTTTCGAAATCACCAAAATAAAGCTATAAAACAATGTAACAGTGATCACAGGAACTGTGATTACAATTTAACAATAAACGATATACGTGACATGCACGACCAATTCTAGATTTGAAGCTTTCGTGACTGCAAGGATCCATACTCTTTGGTTCTATTCGGTAAAGTCACGTAGGTAAAAAATAAAACAACAAAAATCACGACGTTTCGGCCACAACACAAGCAGCCTTCATCAGGTGAAGGGACTGTGTTGTCATGAGGACAGCGTTGGAGTGAAAACAGCCAAGCCCAGGTCGCGTCCTTTAAGCTGTAAAATCTAGAATCCACAAACTTACCTCACATAGAGACCCACAAACTCACTTCACACAGAGATCCACACACTGAGACCTACACACTCACCACACACAGACACACATTGAGACCCACAAACTCACAACACAGAGACCCACAGACTCACCTCACACAGAGACCCACAGACTCACCACACACAAACACCCACACTCATCTCACACAGACACCCACAGACTCACCTCACACAGAGACACACAGAGACCCACAGGCTCACCTCACACTGAGACACACAGACTCACCACACAGACACACAAAGAGACCACAGACTCACCTCACACAGAGACCCACAGACTCACCACACACAGACACGCACACTCACCTCACAGACACCCACAGACTCACCACACACAGACACACACAGACACCCACACTCAAATCACACAGAGACCCACAGATTAACCTCACACAGACACACACAGACTCACCACACAGACACACAAAGAGACCACAGACTCACCTCACACAGAGACCCACAGACTCACCACACAGACATACAAAGAGACCACAGACTCACCTCACACAGAGACCCACACTCAAACCACACAGACACCCACAGACTTACCTCAAACAGAGACCCACAGGGCCACAGACTCACCACACACAGACACGCACACTCACCTCACAGATACCCACAGACTCACCTCTCACAGAGACTCACAGACTCTCCACACACAGACACCAACACTCAAACCACACAGACACCCACACTCAAATTATACAGAGACCCACAGACTAACCTTACACAGACACACAAAGTGACCCACACAATCACCACACAGAGCACCCAGAGACTCATCACTTAGAGACCCGCAGACTCTCCGCACAAAGACCCACAAACTCACCTCACACAGAGACCCACAGACTCACTACACAGAGACCCACAAACTCACCACACAGAGACCCACAAACTCACTTAAAACAGAGTCCCACATACTACCACACCGCTGTCATCGCACCAGCACCACGGTGCATCACGTGGCACCGCCTAGCTATTACCACTACCACACCTCTGTCATCGCAACCAGCACCACGGTGCGTCACGTGGCACCGTCTAGCTGCTACCACTACAACACCGCTGTTATCGCACCAGCACCACGGCGTGTCTACCACTACCACACCGCTGGTCATCGCACTACGACACGTTAATTTTTAAATGTATGCACACGTATACAGTAAAACCTTGGATTGCGAGCATAATCTGTTCCGGAAACGTGTTTGTAATCCAAAGCACTCGTATATCAAGGCACTCGTATATCAGTTGTGATCACGTGACGCTCGTTAGACAAAGCGTATATGTACTACTCGTATTGCAAGACCTCGTTCGTTTATCAAATTAATATTTATATAAAAATTTTGCTCGTCTTGCAAAACACTCGCAGACCAAGACCAAGTTTCTCGCAATTCAAGGTTTTACTGTATTTATATTTTTATACGTAAAATGTTCAATTATTTTTTTACGTGTTCAGATAACTACTTGTGGTAAGTACCCGGCGTTGCCCGGGCGACAAAGGCAGACAAACACATGGACTTACACACGGACATCGACCCACACACATAGAAAACATCGACTTAGAAGTACACACACACGGTTAAACTCAGGATGGATCGTGTGCAGGCCAGCCTAAATGTTTCGAACCGGCGAAGATGTTCCATTAAGGGGGTGCACGTGTCGCAAGCGTAGAGAAGGGAGGGAATTACCGTGGCCGAGAAGACCTGGAGCTTCATGCGGAGCGAGAGACCAGGTACCTTCCACACAGCATAACGCAGCCGATGAAAATATAATGGCGCTCGACTGATTTGGAGTGGGACCTCTGCTGTTTAACCGGAGCTGGTCATGAGTACACTGGGCAGGTATGGGAATCTCTGCAATCTCTGCACAACTGCCGCATCACCAATTGTGAGTTGTGGCGGTGGATTGTCCGATGGTACAAAATACCCAGGCAGGTGCTTAGTTTTGGTAGGGCTGATGGTAAGGCCCAACCTCTTAGTGGCACGCTCCAGGTTCAGCTGCAGCGACTCCAACTCCTCTTCTGAGTGAGTAGCAATCACCAGAGCATCGGCATACATAACATGGTTGAGAAATAGGGAGCCATCCTTTGACCGCACCCGGGCATCGATCAGCCTCCCATTGTATCTGTATCACATGGTAATTCCTCCGGTACAGCCATTGAAGGCTTCACCAACTACGTGGTCAAAAGATATGTTAAATAATGTGGGAGCCAGAGGACATCCCTGTCACACCCCAAGGTGTAGAGGGAATGGCTGTGACTGACGGCCTGTAGTTTGACGCGGGGTCGCTCAATATCATAACGGTCCTTAAGTATCGTGAGCAAAGGGGGAGGGACTCCGAAAGCATGAAGAACACCAAAGGCCTGGCCTACTGATAGTATCATAGGCCTTGACCAGGTCAATAAAACAGACACATAGACTCACACGCACACATGGAGCTACAGACATGCAAAGAAATGGACTCACACTAACTCTGATGGAGCCACACACACAAAGCGACTATCACACACGCCCATGGACTGACACACACAGACATATTGACTCACACACACAAACACATAGACGTACACACACACACACATATGGAGTCACACATGCATAGACATCCACTTTAGATACGCACACATGGAGTTACACAAATATATATATCGACGTACACACATACAGCAACTCACACACACACATCGACTTACACACGGACATACGTGGACTAAAAAACACACATTGACGTATAGTACACTGATATACTTACACGCATATCAACTAAGACACACACACGCATTGACTTACACACACATATCGAGTGACACACACACACATGTATGGATTTACACACACATGTGGACTACAACACACATATGGACTGACAACACACATACACAGCGACGTACACACACACACATCGACTGACAAACATAGACACACAAACGCACGTTAACTTACACACTCAGATGGTGCCATGCACACACATCGACTAGCACACAAACATGGACTAACACACACAGAGAGTGACTGATACGCACACAAATGGACTGATACGCACACTTGGACTGACACACACAAACACTTCGACATACACACACACATCGGGTGTTGTCCGTTCGAAAAAGACAGACACACACATGGACTTAAACACACGTATGGACCTACACGCACACATATGGACTCAAACACACACACAACTCGACTCAAACACAAACACATTGACTTACATACACACATATGAACTTACACACACATATGGACTAACACACACATGGACTAACACACACACACACACATTTGGAGGTTTGATTGATGAGCTGGCACTGCTAAGGTTCTGGATTCGAAATTAGGTCAGCACTCAGACCTCTGAGCGATGTGGCCATATCTCTCTTGCGAGAATCGAGAATATAGGTTTATCATGCGCGATTGAAGTTTTATCTAAAAACCAAGATCTCACTTCTGCTACGCGTTATCTGCACACATACTAGCTTACGTTTTGATAACTGTGATGGAAGGGGTTATCTTCGTGCAGTCATTCGTGACCGGGTTGAAGCCACCACCGCCACCATCCGGGCCACCACCATCACCCGGGCCACCACCAGCAGGGCCACCCCCACCGTTAGCGAGGCCACCCCCACCACTGCCACCATCTGGGCCACCACCACCACCATCAGGGGCACCACCACCCGGGCCACCACCAGCAGCTGGGCCACCCCCACCGCCAGCAAGACCACCCCCACTGTCAGCGAGACCACCCCCACCATCACCCGGGCCACCACCACCAGCTGGGTCACCCCCACCACTAGCGAGGCCACCCCCACCATCAACCGGGCCACAACCACCAGCTGGGCCACCTCCACCACCAACAAGGCCACCCCCACCACCAGCGAGGCCACCCCCACCGTCAGCGAGGCCACTCCCACCATCACCACTATCCGGGCCACCACCACCAGCTGGGCCACCACCACCATGAGCAGCAGCGTCGGCACCACTCCTGTGCAGGGCTCTGCAGCTGCTGAGCCACGGTGAGCCTCTCTCTGTGTACCTCGCCTGGTACGCAGGAGGACGTGGGTTCGATCCTGACCCTGATGAGATGTTAACTACCTCGCCTGGTATACAGGAGGTCGTAGGCTCGATCCCGACCCTGATGAGATGTTAACTACCTCGCCTGGTATACATGAGGTCGTGGGCTTGATCCCGCTGCTGCTGTACATTTGCAGTCTCCGTTTCTGTCCCCGTGGTGGTCACCGCGTGGATTCTTCTCAGGGTCCTCCAGATTTTCCCCTCCACGTTGAGATTCGGCGTCACGCACTTCGAGTATTTGACTGCCGCTATGAATGTCCACGCGATGAAGATGATGTTGTCAGCCCTCTTGATTCGGCTATCAGCTGAGATGGCCAAGTCGCTTCTGGTCTACGTGGGACAATAGGTCTCTGTGGTTCTATGGGTCTCTGTGATTATGGGTCTCTGTGGGTCTATGGGTCTCTGAGGGTATATGGGTCTCTGGGGTCTGTATGGGTCTCTATGAATATGGGTCTCTGTGTGCCTGATGATGACAATGATGATGATGACGATGATGAGGATGACCACGATGATGATGACAACGATGATGATGATGACGACGATGATGATGATGATGACAATGATGACGATGAGGATGACGATGATGATGATGGCGATCAGGATGACGACGACGATGATGACGATGCTGATGATGATGACGATGATGATGACTATTATGATGACGATGATGACGATGATGAGGACGACGATGATGTTGACGATGATGACGACGATGATGACGATGATGGACGATTATGATGACGATGATTATGATGACGACGATGATGATGATGACGATGATGATGATGACGATGTTGATGATGATGATGTGCTGCTGTGGTGCTCCTGCCTCTCTCTTCACAAAGCGGAGTCGGAGGAGAAGCTCCCATCGCCATTGCCATCGTCCCCGCTCACCCAGACATTTGGAGAGGGGACGGAGGTGGTGGAGGTGGTGGAGACGCAGGAGGAGGATGACGACAACGAGGAGGAGGAGGATAAAGAGGAGAAGGAGGATGGAAAGGAGAAGGAGGAAGAGGAGGAGGAGAGGGTGCGAGGGGTCCTGGCGCGTGTGGGCAGGGCGCTCCGCTCACTCCGCTCGCTGCTCAGCCGCCTGCTGCTCTGTGGTGGGCGGCCCACAGCAGAGTAGCGGAGTGGACCCCCACTCACCACCCCCACTCACCACTCACACTCACCACCCACACTCACCACCCCACACTCATCAACCACACTCACCACTCACACTGACCACCCACACTCACCACCCCACACTCACCACCCACACTCACCACACCACACTCACCACCCACACTCACCACTCACACTCACCACCCACACTCACCACCCCACACTCACCACCCACACTCACCACCCACACTCACCACCGACACTCACCAAACTCACCACCCCCACTCACCACCCACAGTCACCACACTCACCATCCACACTCACCACCCACACTCACCACACTCACCACACCACACTGACCACCCACACTCACCATCCACACTCACCACACAATGGACGATAGCCTGCCAAGCCACGTGCGCGTGTGAAGAGTTAGGATAGAGATACAAAAATAAGTTATAATGTAATAACGTGTACATATATATCTAGACCATTGTTTGTTTATCGATTGTTGTTGTTAATAAATAAGCGGACTCAACAGAACGTTGCAGTTGTGTTTGTTGTGGCGAGTTGCTGCTGCCTGGGGTCTCAGGTGACTTGGATCCAGATGTTGACTATCTCGCCTGGTACACAGGAGGTCGTGGGTTCAATTCCGACCCTCATGAGATGATAACACCCTCACCTGGTTACGCAGGTCGTGGGTTCGATCCCGGACCCTGATGGGATGTTAACTACCTCGTCTGGTTACGCAGGAGGTGGTGGGTTCGATCCTGACCCTGGTGAGATTTTGACTACCTCGCGTGGTATACAGGAGGTCGTGGGTTTCTGTCCCGACCCTGACGATTCCTGCTGCTGTATATTTGGAGTCTACGTCTCTCTCTCTCTCATCATCACAGTGGCTAGGAAATGTTAATGACCTCGCCTAGTGTACGGGAGGTCGTGGGTTCAATTCCGACCCTGATGAGATGTTAACTACCTCGCCTGGTTACAAAGGAGGTGGTGGGTTCGATCCCGACCCTGATGAAATTTAACTACCTCGCCTGGTACGCAGGAGGTCGTGGGTTCCATCCCGACCCTGAAGATGCCTGCTGCTGCTGTGTATTTGGAGTCTGCCCAGCTCCGTGTCTCATCAGCAGAAGCAAGAGACAGGCTTTGCTTGAACCAATGGAGGTGAACTGCCCAGATGTTTGTTGTCAGATGCACCTAGCCTGGCACAGCAGTCAACCCATGGCACCTGCTGGGTCTGTCCCGTGACATCCAATTGCACCTAGCCTGGCACAGCAGTCAACCCATGGCACCTGCTGGGTCTGTCCCGTGACCTCCTCCTGCACCTAGCTTGGCACAGCAGTCAACCCATGGCACCTGCTGGATCTGTACCATGACCTCCTACTCCACCTAGCCTGGAACAGCAGTCAACCCATGGCACCTGCTGGGTCTGTCCCGTGACCTACAATTGCACCTAGCCTGGCACAGCAGTCAACCCTTGGCACCTGCTGGGTCTGTCCCGTGACCTCCTCTTCCACTTAGCCTGGCACAGCAGTCAACCGATAGCACCTGCTTGGTCTGTCCTGTGACCTCTGCCTGCACCTAGCCTGGCACAGCAATTAACCCATTACACCTGCTGGGTCTGTCCTGTGACCTCCTCCTGCACCTATCCTGGCAAAGCAGTCAACCCATGTCACCTGCTGGGTCTGTCCCGTGACCTCCTCCTGCACCTAGCCTGGCACAGCAGTACAACCCATAGCTCCTGCTGGGTCTGTCCCGTGACCTTCTCCTTCACCTAGCCTGGCACAGCAGTCAACCCATAGCACCTGCTGGGACTGTCCCGTGACCTCTTTCTGTACCTAGCCTGGCACAGCAATCAACCCATGGCACCTGCTGAGTCTGTCCCGTAACCTCCTCCTGCAACGAGCCTGGCACAGCAGTCAACCCAAAGCACCTGCTGGGTCTGTCCAGCAACCCTTCGAAACTTCACATGGCCTCATAAGTGCCGTGGTGACGTCACACGGGGGATGGGACACGTGTCTGAGTTACAATTAATGAGTTCTGCACGGGTCGTCATTAACAAAGCTTACCTAACCTATCCACACTACAAATTGCAATCACCTTTACTGGCTACTCCTATAGGCTTCCATAGGTTTTACATCAAACCTTCCACCACATTTCCTACACGACATAACCATCTTCTTATCCACACTACAAATTACAATCACCTCCACAGGCTATTCCCATAGTCTCCATTACCTGTCCTCACGTTCCCCAATTTGCTTAAGAAACCACGCTTATCCGCACTATGCATTAAAATCGCCGTCGCCGGCCAATCAAATAGAGCTCCCATAGGCTCTCACGTTTCCTGCCCTCCACATTCCCTACATGACATAAGCTTTGCTCCCTATCCGCACTACAATTGCCTTCGCCGGCAAATTCCCATAGAGCTCCCATCGTCTCCTATGTTAAGCTACCACCACATTCCCCAGTTTTCGCTTAAGAAACCACGCTTATCCATAGAGACACAAAGAGACCCATAGTTCAGTTCAGTTCATTTATTAGGTATAGCCCTGTGAGCCATTCGGCTCTTGAATCGGGTGCAACCGCAACCAACTAAAAAAAGAACAAGAAACATCTTAAAGTGACTACATGCAACAGAAAAAATCCAGGAAAAAAACAGCAAAGTCTTCCAGAAAAAGCACCGCATATCAACGCTGTGTGCAAAAATCCCAGTGGGATGCTTGTCAAACAATAACAACCATAAGACAACTTCAATTACAGTTACCAGTCTAACTCTGTGTATTTCAACAAACAAATATGGCTAAACCAGAACGTTTTCGAAATCACCAAAATAAACCTATAAAACAATGTAACAGTGATCACAGGAACTGTGATTACAATTTAACAATAAACGATATACGTGACATGCACGACCAATTCTAGATTTGAAGCTTTCGTGACTGCAAGGATCCATACTCTTTGGTTCTATTCGGTAAAGTCACGTAGGTAAAAAATAAAACAACAAAAATCACGACGTTTCGGCCACAACACAAGCAGCCTTCATCAGGTGAAGGGACTGTGTTGTCATGAGGACAGCGTTGGAGTGAAAACAGCCAAGCCCAGGTCGCGTCCTTTAAGCTGTAAAATCTAGAATCCACAAACTTACCTCACATAGAGACCCACAAACTCATTTCACACAGAGATCCACACACTGAGACCTACACACTCACCACACACAGACACACATTGAGACCCACAAACTCACAACACAGAGACCCACAGACTCACCTCACACAGAGACCCACAGACTCACCACACACAGACACCCACACTCATCTCACACAGACACCCACAGACTCACCTCACACAGAGACACACAGAGACCCACAGGCTCACCTCACACTGAGACACACAGACTCACCACACAGACACATAAAGAGTCCACAGACTCACCTCACACAGAGACCCACAGACTCACCACACACAGACACGCACACTCACCTCACAGACACCCACAGACTCACCACACACAGACACACACAGACACCCACACTCAAACCACACAGAGACCCACAGATTAACCTCACAAAGACACACACAGACTCACCACACAGACACACAAAGAGACCACAGACTCACCTCACACAGAGACCCACAGACTCACCACACAGACATACAAAGAGACCACAGACTCTCCACACACAGACACCCACACTCAAACCACACAGACACCCACAGATTCACCTCACACAGAGGCACACAGAGACCCGCAGACTCACCTCTCACAGAGACTCACAGACTCTCCACACACAGACACCAACACTCAAACCACACAGACACCCACACTCAAATTATACAGAGACCCACAGACTAACCTTACACAGACACACAAAGTGACCCACACAATCACCACACAGAGCACCCAGAGACTCATCACTTAGAGACCCGCAGACTCTCCGCACAAAGACCCACAAACTCACCTCACACAGAGACCCACAGACTCACTACACAGAGACCCACAAACTCACCACACAGAGACCCACAAACTCACTTAAAACAGAGTCCCACATACTACCACACCGCTGTCATTGCACCAGCACCATGGTGCATCACGTGGCACCGCCTAGCTATTACCACTACCACACCTCTGTCATCGCAACCAGCACCACGGTGCGTCACGTGGCACCGTCTAGCTGCTACCACTACAACACCGCTGTTATCGCACCAGCACCACGGCGTGTCTACCACTACCACACCGCTGGTCATCGCACTACGACACGTTAATTTTTAAATGTATGCACACGTATACAGTAAAACCTTGGATTGCGAGCATAATCTGTTCCGGAAACGTGTTTGTAATCCAAAGCACTCGTATATCAAGGCACTCGTATATCAGTTGTGATCACGTGACGCTCGTTAGACAAAGCGTATACGTACTACTCGTATTGCAAGACCTCGTTCGTTTATCAAATTAATATTTATATAAAAATTTCGCTCGTCTTGCAAAACACTCGCAGACCAAGACCAAGTTTCTCGCAATTCAAGGTTTTACTGTATTTATATTTTTATACGTAAAATGTTCAATTATTTTTTTACGTGTTCAGATAACTACTTGTGGTAAGTACCCGGCGTTGCCCGGGCGACAAAGGCAGACAAACACATGGACTTACACACGGACATCGACCCACACACATAGAAAACATCGACTTAGATGCACACACACACGGTTAAACCCAGGATGGATCGTGAGCAGGCCAGCCTAAATGTTTCGAACCGGCGAAGATGTTCCATTAAGGGGGTGCACGTGTCGCAAGCGTAGAGAAGGGAGGGAATTACCGTGGCCGAGAAGACCTGGAGCTTCATGCGGAGCGAGAGACCAGGTACCTTCCACACAGCATAACGCAGCCGATGAAAATATAATGGCGCTCGACTGATTTGGAGTGGGACCTCTGTTGTTTAACCGGAGCTGGTCATGAGTACACTGGGCAGGTATGGGAATCTCTGCAATCTCTGCACAACTGCCGCATCACCAATTGTGAGTTGTGGCGGTGGATTGTCCGATGGTACAAAATACCCAGGCAGGTGCTTAGTTTTGGTCGGGCTGATGGTAAGGCCCAACCTCTTAGTGGCACGCTCCAGGTTCAGCTGCAGCGACTCCAACTCCTCTTCTGAGTGAGTAGCAATCACCAGAGCATCGGCATACATAACATGGTTGAGAAATAGGGAGCCATCCTTTGACCGCACCCGGGCATCGATCAGCCTCCCATTGTATCTGTATCACATGGTAATTCCTCCGGTACAGCCATTGAAGGCTTCACCAACTACGTGGTCAAAAGATATGTTAAATAATGTGGGAGCCAGAGGACATCCCTGTCACACCCCAAGGTGTAGAGGGAATGGCTGTGACTGACGGCCTGTAGTTTGACGCGGGGTCGCTCAATATCATAACGGTCCTTAAGTATCGTGAGCAAAGGGGGAGGGACTACGAAAGCATGAAGAACACCAAAGGCCTGGCCTACTGATAGTATCATAGGCCTTGACCAGGTCAATAAAACAGACACATAGACTCACACGCACACATGGAGCTACAGACATGCAAAGAAATGGACTCACACTAACTCTGATGGAGCCACACACACAAAGCGACTATCACACACGCCCATGGACTGACACACACAGACATATTGACTCACACACACAAACACATAGACGTACACACACACACACATATGGAGTCACACATGCATAGACATCCACTTTAGATACGCACACATGGAGTTACACATATATATATCCACGTACACACATACAGCAACTCACACACACACATCGACTTACACACGGACATACGTGGACTAAAAAACACACATTGACGTATAGTACACTGATATACTTACACGCATATCAACTAAGACACACACACGCATTGACTTACACACACATATCGAGTGACACACACACACATGTATGGATTTACACACACATGTGGACTACAACACACATATGGACTGACAACACACATACACAGCGACGTACACACACACACATCGACTGACAAACATAGACACACAAACGCACGTTAACTTACACACTCAGATGGTGCCATGCACACACATCGACTAGCACACAAACATGGACTAACACACACAGAGAGTGACTGATACGCACACAAATGGACTGATACGCACACTTGGACTGACACACACAAACACTTCGACATACACACACACACATCGGGTGTTGTCCGTTCGAAAAAGACAGACACACACATGGACTTAAACACACGTATGGACCTACACGCACACATATGGACTCAAACACACACACAACTCGACTCAAACACAAACACATTGACTTACATACACACATATGAACTTACACACACATATGGACTAACACACACATGGACTAACACACACACACACACATTTGGAGGTTTGATTGATGAGCTGGCACTGCTAAGGTTCTGGATTCGAAATTAGGTCAGCACTCAGACCTCTGAGCGATGTGGCCATATCTCTCTTGTGAGAATCGAGAATATAGGTTTATCATGCGCGATTGAAGTTATATCTAAAAACCAAGATCTCACTTCTGCTACGCGTTATCTGCACACATACTAGCTTACGTTTTGATAACTGTGATGGAAGGGGTTATCTTCGTGCAGTCATTCGTGACCGGGTTGAAGCCACCACCGCTACCATCCGGGCCACCACCATCACCCGGGCCACCACCAGCAGGGCCACCCCCACCGTTAGCGAGGCCACCCCCACCACTGCCACCATCTGGGCCACCACCACCACCATCAGGGGCACCACCACCCGGGCCACCACCAGCAGCTGGGCCACCCCCACCGCCAGCAAGACCACCCCCACTGTCAGCGAGACCACCCCCACCATCACCCGGGCCACCACCACCAGCTGGGTCACCCCCACCACTAGCGAGGCCACCCCCACCATCAACCGGGCCACAACCACCAGCTGGGCCACCTCCACCACCAACAAGGCCACCCCCACCACCAGCGAGGCCACCCCCACCGTCAGCGAGGCCACTCCCACCATCACCACTATCCGGGCCACCACCACCAGCTGGGCCACCACCACCATGAGCAGCAGCGTCGGCACCACTCCTGTGCAGGGCTCTGCAGCTGCTGAGCCACGGTGAGCCTCTCTCTGTGTACCTCGCCTGGTACGCAGGAGGACGTGGGTTCGATCCTGACCCTGATGAGATGTTAACTACCTCGCCTGGTATACAGGAGGTCGTAGGCTCGATCCCGACCCTGATGAGATGTTAACTACCTCGCCTGGTATACATGAGGTCGTGGGCTTGATCCCGCTGCTGCTGTACATTTGCAGTCTCCGTTTCTGTCCCCGTGGTGGTCACCGCGTGGATTCTTCTCAGGGTCCTCCAGATTTTCCCCTCCACGTTGAGATTCGGCGTCACGCACTTCGAGTATTTGACTGCCGCTATGAATGTCCACGCGATGAAGATGATGTTGTCAGCCCTCTTGATTCGGCTATCAGCTGAGATGGCCAAGTCGCTTCTGGTCTACGTGGGACAATAGGTCTCTGTGGTTCTATGGGTCTCTGTGATTATGGGTCTCTGTGGGTCTATGGGTCTCTGAGGGTCTATGGGTCTCTGGGGTCTGTATGGGTCTCTATGAATATGGGTCTCTGTGTGCCTGATGATGACAATGATGATGATGACGATGATGAGGATGACCACGATGATGATGACAACGATGATGATGATGACGACGATGATGATGATGATGATGACAATGATGACGATGAGGATGACGATGATGATGATGGCGATCAGGATGACGACGACTATGATGACGATGCTGATGATGATGACGATGATGATGACTATTATGATGACGATGATGACGATGATGAGGACGACGATGATGTTGACGATGATGACGACGATGATGACGATGATGGACCATTATGATGACGATGATTATGATGACGACGATGATGATGATGACGATGATGATGATGACGATGTTGATGATGATGATGTGCTGCTGTGGTGCTCCTGCCTCTCTCTTCACAAAGCGGAGTCGGAGGAGAAGCTCCCATCGCCATTGCCATCGTCCCCGCTCACCCAGACATTTGGAGAGGGGACGGAGGTGGTGGAGGTGGTGGAGACGCAGGAGGAGGATGACGACAACGAGGAGGAGGAGGATAAAGAGGAGAAGGAGGATGGAAAGGAGAAGGAGGAAGAGGAGGAGGAGAGGGTGCGAGGGGTCCTGGCGCGTGTGGGCAGGGCGCTCCGCTCACTCCGCTCGCTGCTCAGCCGCCTGCTGCTCTGTGGTGGGCGGCCCACAGCAGAGTAGCGGAGTGGACCCCCACTCACCACCCCCACTCACCACTCACACTCACCACCCACACTCACCACCCCACACTCATCAACCACACTCACCACTCACACTGACCACCCACACTCACCACCCCACACTCACCACCCACACTCACCACACCACACTCACCACCCACACTCACCACTCACACTCACCACCCACACTCACCACCCCACACTCACCACCCACACTCACCACCCACACTCACCACCGACACTCACCAAACTCACCACCCCCACTCACCACCCACAGTCACCACACTCACCATCCACACTCACCACCCACACTCACCACACTCACCACACCACACTGACCACCCACACTCACCATCCACACTCACCACACAATGGACGAGAGCCTGCCAAGCCACGTGCGCGTGTGAAGAGTTAGGATAGAGATACAAAAATAAGTTATAATGTAATAACGTGTACATATATATCTAGACCATTGTTTGTTTATCGATTGTTGTTGTTAATAAATAAGCGGACTCAACAGAACGTTGCAGTTGTGTTTGTTGTGGCGAGTTGCTGCTGCCTGGGGTCTCAGGTGACTTGGATCCAGATGTTGACTATCTCGCCTGGTACACAGGAGGTCGTGGGTTCAATTCCGACCCTCATGAGATGATAACACCCTCACCTGGTTACGCAGGTCGTGGGTTCGATCCCGGACCCTGATGGGATGTTAACTACCTCGTCTGGTTACGCAGGAGGTGGTGGGTTCGATCCTGACCCTGGTGAGATTTTGACTACCTCGCGTGGTATACAGGAGGTCGTGGGTTTCTGTCCCGACCCTGACGATTCCTGCTGCTGTATATTTGGAGTCTACGTCTCTCTCTCTCTCTCATCATCACAGTGGCTAGGAAATGTTAATTACCTCGCCTAGTGTACGGGAGGTCGTGGGTTCAATTCCGACCCTGATGAGATGTTAACTACCTCGCCTGGTTACAAAGGAGGTGGTGGGTTCGATCCCGACCCTGATGAAATTTAACTACCTCGCCTGGTACGCAGGAGGTCGTGGGTTCCATCCCGACCCTGAAGATGCCTGCTGCTGCTGTGTATTTGGAGTCTGCCCAGCTCCGTGTCTCATCAGCAGAAGCAAGAGACAGGCTTTGCTTGAACCAATGGAGGTGAACTGCCCAGATGTTTGTTGTCAGATGCACCTAGCCTGGCACAGCAGTCAACCCATGGCACCTGCTGGGTCTGTCCCGTGACATCCAATTGCACCTAGCCTGGCACAGCAGTCAACCCATGGCACCTGCTGGGTATGTCCCGTGACCTCATCCTGCAACTAGCTTGGCACAGCAGTCAACCCATGGCACCTGCTGGATCTGTACCGTGACCTCCTACCCCACCTAGCCTGGAACAGCAGTCAACCCATGGCACCTGCTGGGTCTGTCCCGTGACCTCCAATTGCACCTAGCCTGGCACAGCAGTCAACCCTTGGCACCTGCTGGGTCTGTCCCGTGACCTCCTCTTCCACTTAGCCTGGCACAGCAGTCAACCGATAGCACCTGCGTGGTCTGTCCTGTGACCTCTGCCTGCACCTAGCCTGGCACAGCAATTAACCCATTACACCTGCTGGGTCTGTCCTGTGACCTCCTCCTGCACCTATCCTGGCAAAGCAGTCAACCCATGTCACCTGCTGGGTCTGTCCCGTGACCTCCTCCTGCACCTAGCCTGGCACAGCAGTACAACCCATAGCACCTGCTGGGTCTGTCCCGTGACCTTCTCCTTCACCTAGCCTGGCACAGCAGTCAACCCATAGCACCTGCTGGGACTGTCCCGTGACCTCTTCCTGTACCTAGCCTGGCACAGCAATCAACCCATGGCACCTGCTGGGTCTGTCCAGCAACCCTTCGAAACTTCACATGGCCTCATAAGTGCCGTGGTGACGTCACAAGGGGGATGGGACACGTGTCTGAGTTACAATTAATGAGTTCTGCACGGGTCGTCATTAACAAAGCTTACCTAACCTATCCACACTACAAATTGCAATCACCTTTACTGGCTACTCCTATAGGCTTCCATAGGTTTTACATCAAACCTTCCACCACATTTCCTACACGACATAACCATCTTCTTATCCACACTACAAATTACAATCACCTCCACAGGCTATTCCCATAGTCTCCATTACCTGTCCTCACGTTCCCCAATTTGCTTAAGAAACCACGCTTATCCGCACTATGCATTAAAATCGCCGTCGCCGGCCAATCAAATAGAGCTCCCATAGGCTCTCACGTTTCCTGCCCTCCACATTCCCTACATGACATAAGCTTTGCTCCCTATCCGCACTACAATTGCCTTCGCCGGCAAATTCCCATAGAGCTCCCATCGTCTCCTATGTTAAGCTACCACCACATTCCCCAGTTTTCGCTTAAGAAACCACGCTTATCCATAGAGACACAAAGAGACCCATAGTTCAGTTCAGTTCATTTATTAGGTATAGCCCTGTGAGCCATTCGGCTCTTGAATCGGGTGCAACCGCAACCAACTAAAAAAAGAACAAGAAACATCTTAAAGTGACTACATGCAACAGAAAAAATCCAGGAAAAAAACAGCAAAGTCTTCCAGAAAAAGCACCGCATATCAACGCTGTGTGCAAAAATCCCAGTGGGATGCTTGTCAAACAATAACAACCATAAGACAACTTCAATTACAGTTACCAGTCTAACTCTGTGTATTTCAACAAACAAATATGGCTAAACCAGAACGTTTTCGAAATCACCAAAATAAACCTATAAAACAATGTAACAGTGATCACAGGAACTGTGATTACAATTTAACAATAAACGATATACGTGACATGCACGACCAATTCTAGATTTGAAGCTTTCGTGACTGCAAGGATCCATACTCTTTGGTTCTATTCGGTAAAGTCACGTAGGTAAAAAATAAAACAACAAAAATCACGACGTTTCGGCCACAACACAAGCAGCCTTCATCAGGTGAAGGGACTGTGTTTTCATGAGGACAGCGTTGGAGTGAAAACAGCCAAGCCCAGGTCGCGTCCTTTAAGCTGTAAAATCTAGAATCCACAAACTTACCTCACATAGAGACCCACAAACTCACTTCACACAGAGATCCACACACTGAGACCTACACACTCACCACACACAGACACACATTGAGACCCACAAACTCACAACACAGAGACCCACAGACTCACCTCACACAGAGACCCACAGACTCACCACACACAGACACCCACACTCATCTCACACAGACACCCACAGACTCACCTCACACAGAGACACAAAGAGACCACAGACTCACCTCACACAGAGACCCACAGACTCACCACACACAGACACGCACACTCACCTCACAGACACCCACAGACTCACCACACACAGACACACACAGACACCCACACTCAAACCACACAGAGACCCACAGATTAACCTCACACAGACACACACAGACTCACCACACAGACACACAAAGAGACCACAGACTCACCTCACACAGAGACCCACAGACTCACCACACAGACATACAAAGAGACCACAGACTCACCTCACACAGAGACCCACACTCAAACCACACAGACACCCACAGACTTACCTCAAACAGAGACCCACAGGGCCACAGACTCACCACACACAGACACGCACACTCACCTCACAGATACCCACAGACTCACCTCTCACAGAGACTCACAGACTCTCCACACACAGACACCCACACTCAAACCACACAGACACCCACAGATTCACCTCACACAGAGGCACACAGAGACCCGCAGCTCGACTCAAACACAAACACATTGACTTACATACACACATATGAACTTACACACACATATGGACTAACACACACATGGACTAACACACACACACATTTGGAGGTTTGATTGATGAGCTGGCACTGCTAAGGTTCTGGATTCAAGAGAGATATGTGGCCATATCTCTCTTGCGAGAATCGAGAATATAGGTTTATCATGCGCGATTGAAGTTATATCTAAAAACCAAGATCTCACTTCTGCTACGCGTTATCTGCACACATACTAGCTTACGTTTTGATAACTGTGATGGAAGGGGTTATCTTCGTGCAGTCATTCGTGACCGGGTTGAGACCATCAACTCACCTCACTTGACTGTGCAGTTTCATTACAGGCGAATGCCTGGATTTGAACAAAGGTTTTCAGTGATGCTGGCTCAAATGGGTTGTGGATGTGATAATGATGATACTGAATGCAAACACAATCCAATGATTTTTTAAAGATATTTTATTTTGCATCACAAGCCCAAAGCATTGCAGAACATGCAACTGACTAGTTGCAACTGACTAGTTGCATGCAATTCCCTATAATTAAAGAGCATGCAATTGTAATCTAAATACATTAATCCAGATGGTGGTGCTGATGGAAATGATAGCACTGCAAGAGAAGTTCTTTAATTTTCTGGTGTCACCTTTGGAGAAATTCTTGGTAATTCGAGGCCAGTTATCATTATTTGTATATTCATTGTAGTGTGAAATTGAAAACAAATATGAGCGTTTTTGAAAATAGGTGTCCCAACACAAATGAAGATTGGTTGATTGTTTGAGGAATCTTTATCTTTGCGTCATCGTTTTGTTTGGTATCATTCACACGTGGATGTCTTCTCTCTATAATTTTAGTAGAAATGTTGGTCAAGTCCATCGATTATTCTGTTCGTGGCAGCATGCAGAAACTGTATTGTCAAGATATATGGTTGTATGATTTTGCCGTGGAGAATATCCTTAGCTGTGTGCTTCGTGTGAGTTTTCACTCTTCAGCTTCTCATTTCTGAAGCCCATAAAGCTTCACCTCTTTTACCTCCTTCCAGTCATTTATGTCGGTCATCCAACTTGTACTTTGATGTTTTGAACCCCTCCAGATTTGCACTCTACCGATCAGCGTTGCCTATGCCAGTGTGTATTGTCTTGTTACATTGCCCAAACCACTGCAGGAAGTTTTTTTTTCCATTTGCTTTTGCTAGTTCGGGCTCATTCTCACGTTTGTAAATGACAAAAGTAACGTTAAAAATTATTTCTTATCTGTGAAATGATAGTTAGATTGTAAAATCAAATATTATGAAGATACCCTCTGCTGTGTTGGTTTGATCTGGAACTGTTTTTGTCGTCGTTTTGTTGCCTTGCCCAAGTTTGTTGAAAAATCGGCAGGAATGTACTTATGCTATTTGTACTTATATACTTTATTTATTCGTGTTTCTTTATATAAATTTAAGCTACTGGCTTACCATTGATCTACTTTTTACTCCTATCGTGTTTTGTATTGTTTGTTGTTGTAACTTGCTGGCTCGCCCCTACTGGACATCTGTAAAAAAGAGATTAATTTATCGTCGGATTCCTCCGGGATAAAGACAGATTATGATCATTCCATTGTGATTTCTGAGCGAACAGACTCAATTATGTACGGTATGTGCGAGAAAAATTCGTTGAAATAACTGCATCTCTGTGTTAATTATTTTTTCACCGATTCAAAGGTTCCTTAATTGCACCAACTGAAATCTCCCAAATGGCATATGTATTGCATCATATTTTATACCGCAGGGTTCAATAAACTATTAAATAAAGATAGGCAGCTTTGAATGCAGCATGCAGTTAGTAAAGCGCAGCACGTGCGTGCTTTTCCGATGCCGTTTCACTTTTCCTTTATTTCTGCAGTCACCTTGGTGTAGGCGAGGCCCTTGTAGACACCCTTCATTGGGATGTCGTAGGTGGCGCCGTTCAATAAGGAGATGCGCACCGTACCCTTGTACGGGAGGTCGATTTCGGCGCGACCGATATTGATGTCGATCGCAGTGGTCTTGCGTGGAGGAACCGTGACGTTGAATGAGAGGAGCTCGGTTTTCGATTCTGAATTCTCCACGGCGTGCGTACTCTCGGTGCTAACGGTAAAACTAAAGCCAGCTTCAACATCCACGACATCCGGAACGCCGGCTGAGACGGTGAGGCTCACGGTTGCCTCCAGACTGTTTGTGATCGACCAGGAGGAGGTTTTGGTCACGGTCTTGGAGGTTTCAATTTTATAGGTTTGGGGGACAGAACCAGTATTCTTGTAACTGAGTGATTTGATCTCTTCCATCTGGACTTTTGGAAGCTCCCTGTGCAGTGTAGGGTATGTCACGTTGATCAATTCTGAACTTTTAACCGAATTGATGAAGAGGAAGCCCATGCTGTCGATGTCTGAACCGCCTTTGCCCTGAATTCCAAGGCAGATTCCAGAGCGGACGTCGACTGGGTACTCGGTCTTTAGGCCCCAGTCTGTCATCTTCACGAAGAATTCCCTGCCTTTGGTTGTCCTGAACTTGAAGGCGCCCAGGCGTGAGCCAGCCCCATTCCCCCACAGTGAGAGGGACGAAAACAGCTCCCCGGGCTGGAACACAAACTCTTTGTGAGATCCCGAGGGACTGCCGTACTGTGCAGTCCTTCCGTCCGTCAGCCAGGCCTTCACGCACTTGATCTGCCACCCTCCAACCCACACCCAGATTTTTTCCAGCGTTGCTCCATTTCTCCACCCATCAAAACTGAAGGCTGTTCCTCCTTGTCCTCCACAGGTGTGTAAGGCCAATGCATAAGGCATTTTCTCCTCTCTTCCTGCACATTACAAGATACAGATTTGTTTAAATTATGAAAGAAATTTAAAACATCGTGATATTCACAGTTTGACTTTCAAAACCACATTTTATTGACACATTTGTAATAGTTATGCACTTCTAAATTTGCATGTCGACTCAGATGTTATCGACAACACTATTGCGAAAAAACGGTGAAAAAGCAGTACATCATCATGTTGGTAAATTCTAAAAAAACACACATTGGATCAGATTATTAACTCGTAATGGCTAACTTACAGCTAAAGACAATGAAAGAAGAGCAGACAGTGTCAAGGTTAGATAATTTACAAGAATAACTGTTTGAGGTTAAGAGAGCCTTGTCTGCAAGAGAAATACAGCTTCTCTGAAATAAAAGTTGACACAACACAGTACAGCAAATCCTTCCCTCGAGGTTTTACTGTTTTGGGCCAAATTTATTGAGGTACTGTTCGCCGATTGTGCCCCTGTGGCTCGACCATTCGCAGTTGATCTAGAGATTCCTGTATGCATGGTAAATTTACTGCTCGCGATTATGCTGCCATGAAAGTACACAATGCGCCATCTTGTCCCCATCTTATTGCCCAAGTGGCCCATCGTGGTATCCCAGGCGACGTGGTGTTTCTAGATTCCAGTGGATAGACAGTGAGGTTCAGCCGCTCACGATTTTAACTTCCTGCAGTGAACAGTACTGTACACGGTTACCTATACAGTACATCTACGAATAGCCCCTCCTGCATTCAAAAAGCTTTCTTTAAGATGTTTGATTCAAGCATAGCCTCATCCATATGGAATCACAAATTAGCGCAAATAGATTTCCATTCCCTTACGTTACTTAAGAGACATCGGGGCCTGACCCTTTTCAGATTTCCTAAAATAGAACAAAGCAATCGCTTTCAGAACTTTATTCAATAGATCAACAAGAAAAAGTATAGGACATGGAAAAACTGGGAGAAGGCTCGGTGAGCTGCTGGTTATTTGCTGCCGTTACCTAAGCTCCTATCAAATATAGATCGCTTGTCCTGAAACCATTATTCACGGTTTCTAACACATTGGGGAAATGCAACCACAGGTGAATCTCATTCCACTCCTTCATATGTAGACAATCGCCTCTGTGGGGCGACCAATCACTAACAATAGAATGCACAAGGGGTAACTGGCCTGGCTGGAGAGTGATAGGCTTGGAAAGGGTGGGGGACCTTCCAAATAAGGTTACCAAAATATCAGGGACACCATCCAAAGCTACAAACAAAAACTTTGACCACATCACTCACCCAATCTTGGATGGTCTGGTGGAAAAAAAGGAAATGAAAAGTTCGTGCAGGAGATTGAGACCGGGTTAGAGCCAAAACTAGAAAGCTGAGGAGGAAAGGCTGCTGGGACAGGACATTCCTCACCAGAAATGGACTCAAATATGGTTGGGCTCAGACAGCAGGCCGCAGGTCCCTTCCTCTAAACATAATTTAGTTCAAATTCACGCATTCCTCTCCTAATTGCCCTAGATACCACAATGGACGGTACAGATGTAACTGAATGCCTTCTGGCCGTGCCCAGATATTTTAGAATTATACGAGAATTTAACGGATTATTTTAATCGGAACTTGGCACAGTGCTGAGCCCCTCAGTGGACTAAACTTTGTGGGGCTTGAAACCAAAAGGGCTATCGGTACGCCAATATGCCTTACTGAAAACCGGCTATGTTGTAGCAAGAAACACAATACTAGCAAATTGGAAACAAGAACCCCCTCTTGGAGACTCTGGCACAGAACTATTCGTGCCTTGGCGGGAATCAGCTCCTTAACCAGGATCTACCAGGGATATAATAAGAGTAAGAGGAAATGTGGTCCCATTTTTATTGACCCTGCGTGAATAATCGGAAAAGTAGGGAGCGGGGCAAGGGGATGAACTCCAGACACTGAAACATTCCAATAGGCACCGTTGCTCCTAGGGGAAAATAAGAAGGATAAGCCCAGACATCACGCTTATTTTACTTTGTTTCCTGTCTAGTTTGGATAAATTATTCCTCTTCCTCCCCCTTGTCCTCTTCTTCCACTTCCCAGTTAACCTGCTGCTCTTGATCGTTGCCTCTGTGGTAGGTCAGCGAGCCCAAGGGCATCCAGACGGGTCCCCATTTAAGGATTTATTGCACCGGGTTCGACACACGTTCGTAATTGGTATCTCCCTCTGTGATGGCCATGTTCTGGACTCTTACAAAAAAACATGCATTGGATAAAAAAGGGTGGAAGATTGACCCAGGACATCAAGAGTCGTGTTTTTCTTCTTTATGTGATGCTGTGTGGATATCAAAGAGAGAGAGAGAGAGAGGAGGGAGACAGGAAAAGAGCAAATTGAGAGGGGAGGCACGAGTATTGTGCAATCGACGTCACTTTTAGACAAACAAACGTCATCAATGCATTTGTATGTAAAGTTTTTCCTGAACATTTAAACCAACGTTGCATGATTGTCAATTGAATTCACATCTTTATATTTTTAGGAGTTGCTTGCTGCTGATGCTGCTATACGTTGTTTTTTCACTGATTTGTGACAGTACCTTACAGAACGGATTTTTAGTGAAAATAAACACAGAAATCCGATAGCATCTTGTTTTGCCAACATCACACCAAGCAGGCAGGTTCTCAAGGGGTGCCAGCTAAGAGGCACTTACCTGGGAGTCACCTGTCCACCACACACACCACCTGAATTTTTAAGAACGAGACCAGTCAGGAGTAACCCACACACTCACCTTAAGGTTCTCTTCCCAGAGCATGCTTTTCTATCACCAGAACACTGTCATTTATACTACTGTTGCACAGGCCACGTGATCCAGCCACAGCCTAAATTATACATCGCTTCGCATCACTCACGTCAGAATAGTTTATGTAAATATAGTTTGGCATATTTACAGAAATTATGAATATTTAATCTATCATACATATATAATTTTCAAAGTTGAACCTCTCTTTCTTTTTCATGATGACGACGTGGAGTGAATCAATGAGTGGTGTATTATCAAACAAGGTTCTTCCAACATTATGGAACCTTGTTTCCGCGCCAAACATCGTAAACCTTCCATAAAAAATATATTCTGAAGCAGAAAATTAGTAGTGCCAGATACACCAGCCACATTTATAAATATGTTGTGTAACATAGATCCTTACTCACCGTGTAGCAATATTTTAATGTAGATGTAAAATTCAATGAGGGACGTGATTATCTTGGTGTGTTCTGAGACTGTTGTTGTACATATCCGGGAGAGATCTGAGATTGTTGTTGTTGTTGTTGTCTTGGTGAGGGACTGTTGTTAATGTTGTCTTGGAGTTGTCTGGGACTGTTGTTGTTGTTTTGGTGTGTAACTATTGTACTTGTCATGGTGTTGTCTTGGACTCTTGCTGTTGTTTTTGTCCTTTTGCTGTTTTGCCCCAGGCGTGCATTTGGTGTCAAAAAATTGGCAGGAATGTATGTTATTGTGCAATTTGTACATCTATACAGACGTATCTCACTTAAAGAGCATTCTTTCTCTGCTAATTCGAGCGATTTCAATACAGATTAATTCGTTCCAAAACGAGCAACACTCTCACGGCACTACTTTTAGTTGCGAATATGATCATCTTAAGCAGCGTTAAAACACGTATGACCAAAACATAACCCTCGTGTTCCTCCAAAGAGATCTCATTAGGTAACGCGTGTTGGGCTCAAACAAGTGTTCGATAACTCTTCGTTGGGTAAGGATTTCATGTATTTGTATTCTGTTGGTGTACCCAGAAAATCCTTACTGACTCTCAAGATAGATTTTCGAAAGGGCCTCTCTAAGTTTCACAGTAGGGGGCGATGTAGCTGCTCTGTGTAATCCCAATTGAGTAATTTTGCAGATACATTTTCAACATTGGAATGTTCGGTCACATCAGAAACATTTACAAATAAATTGTGAGAGAAGAAAAGCAGAGAACCCATAGGAAACCCATCCAGGAGCGGGTCAGAAATCGACGAAAGGACGTCTAAACTGTGAGGCACAAGTGTTAAAACTCTGCCACCCCGCCTAAAGTATCAAATTGAATCCACGAATTGAAATAGAATTGGAAAGAAAAAAAGCCCGCTTCAACTACAATGGAAGTCAAATGGTAATGAATTTTAATTATAACTAAAGTTTGTCATCGGAATGCCTAAAAATATGACGTATAATGTAGTGCATTTTTTTAAAACAGTTAAGCCATAACTGGTTTATTATATTAATCTGATATACCAGTCGTTCCCAACCAGTGTGTTTGATGTGTACACCTCCCAGCCTAATAACTTTTCCTCATTCCCTGACCAGCACATAATCTACTGCGAATCATCCCTAACTTTACTTTACAATCCCTGTTCGTACCCCCTTTGGAGATGGTACACCAGGCAGCCACTAACAGAAGATTAATGCAGTAATTTATCCAAACGTTTAGGCTCCACAGTCCCAGAGTGTCAGTCCACTTTATTCCCAATAACTCGTTTGGTGCGACTGAGTAGTTTCTACTTTGAAAATAACCTTTAAAAATACACAGACCATAAAAACGAGACGTGACAAATGAAACACTACAATCGAGCAGACAGAGGTTACGAATCAAGCCATATTACACAATACAAATAAGTAAGACATGCACGTGTAAGATACACGATATAGAAAATAAGCCAATGCAAATGAGACAAACAGCAGAGACAGTTCATAAGATTCAGGGCATTTTAGATGACTTATTACGAATTGGATATTAGATGGGCAAAGGCAATACGTAGGATATGTTAAACAGTAACAATTGACGGCGAATTATAAAGTAAATAATCATGAGCATCCCCACGCTGAGAAACATGCAAGGAAAGCAATCTTGCGAGCAAGCTGTTATGAGTAGCAAAAAATGTTGCGTAAAGCAGACGTGTTACATAAGAAGTACCGATATAGATGTCTCTTCTCTTTCATCAGCTGTCAACAGGTGGTTGACAACGAGGCTGAATGAAATAGTTCCTTTGATTTCGGTCACTGGACACGACTTTCGCTATGCCGTGAGGTATGGTGAATTGAATATTGGCTTCGCAACATTGATCTGTAATATTTAACGAATAAATAATCAATAAATAACCGTGATAGTGTTGATGTATTGAGCCTATCCTTTTTATTTAGATATAATTTTTGGGGGTTTTTTTGGAAGCGGAAATTCCTTAGCCCACAAAAAAAGCATCATGGAGAAGGAAGTGAAGTGGCACTGCTGTGACTCTGGAACATCAAAGGCTGACAGAATTAGCCACCATTGTGATTGGCTGGCTGGTCTGCTATCTGGCATATGAAATACAAAATTTTACACGAAATCAAGCGTTTAGGAAGTTTTACTTGATTCGGTTAGCCAGATCACTTGGCGCATGTGTGATGGGTGGAGGCGCACGGACAAGAGACGACTTTTCACCTGTGATGACACTCGACTAAGGGGCCGTCCAAATGACGTCACGCGATTTTGAACAATTTTTGACCCCCCGCCCCCTTCGTCACGCGGCGTCACGCAAAGTCAGACCCACCTCAAATATGACGTCACGAAGCTCTGCCCCCCCCCCCCCAAAAAAAAAGATGTAAAACATGCTTCAAATCGAATTTTTGATTTAAAGCTTTCGTGACTGCAGTAATTAATATTCTTAGTTTTTTCGGTAAAGTCACGTTGAAGAGAAACAACAAAATAATAAAATATATATAAAACAATAAAAAAAATTCTCACGACGTTTCGACCATAACTCAAACGGTCATCTTCAGGTGTGTTGGTTTGCATAAATTTATTTTTAAACGGCGCATTTAATTATTTATAAAAAAAACGTTAGCGTCACGCGCAGCGATTTGGCAGTTTACCCAGGACTAGTCCATCTATATTTTGAAAAGAGGAGGGGGGAGACGAAATTTTTTATAATGTATGCTGTCTGAAAGCCAATGTAAGCGTGAACAATCAATTAAGAACTGAAATGGTTTATCAAATCTTTCCAGTGATTGCTAAGATATAATCCATCTTCTCGGTTGAAATTGTCTCTGTGCTTGTATATGTGGATAGCCTCATGAACGAATCTCTCATGGAAGCCAGATGGCTTACAAAGAACCTCTGTCTTGGAAAAGTCAATGGCATGTGAGCCTACTGAATTAGAACAATGATCTGCTACGGCCGAGGTGTTGGTCCTACCGTGTTTAAGGTCTGCTTTGTGTTCACGAATGTGGTCCGAGACATGGCGTTTGGTTTCTCCAATGTAACTACTACCACAGAGGCAAACTTAGTTTGTAGACACCAGGGTATTGTATGTCCGGAATCACATCTTTTACAGACGGAACCAGATCACGGATTTTATGTAATGTGTTGAAACGGACCTGGATCTTGTGTTTATTCAAGATTTTGGAGATCTTTTTTGTGATCCCAGCAATGTAGGGTAAAGTGATGGTTTTGAAAGGCTCCTCAAGAGGGTTCTTCTTCATGGTTTGAGTGATAGCTTTGCGGATTGTATAGTCGGAGTAACCATTAGCCCTAAGAGCTTGGTGTACGTGCTTGAGTTCACTGCTTATGTGTTCCTGGTCGGATATGCATTGGGCTCTATGATACAGAGTCTTGATGAGAGAATTCTTCTGTGATGGATGGTGGTGGGAATCCGGTTTCAGATAAGCATCCGTATGGGTAGCTTTCCTGTAGACAGAGTGGCTCATTGAACCATCAGGTCTCTTTTTAATTAGGACATCCAAAAAAGGTATCTTGCCATCTATTTCGACTTCCATGGTAAATCTGATGGCTGGGTGTATGGAATTGATGTGGTCGAAGAATTGGTCTAGAGCAGGCCGGCCATGTGGCCAGATGACAAAAGTGTCATCCACGTACCTCTTCCATAACGTTGGGCGCAGAGTGGCAGTCTGGATGGCGTCAGTCTCAAATGTATCCATGAAAATGTTAGCTATAACTGGAGAAAGGGGGGAGCCCATTGGGGTGCCCTCAGTTTGTTTGTAGAAAGTTCCATTCCAAGTGAAGTATGTATTGGTTAAACAGTGTCTCACCAGGGGGGGTACCTCAGTGTTTAGTCCTTGATGAACCATCTGGCTTCCATGAGAGATTCGTTCATGAGGCTATCCACATATACAAGCACAGAGACAATTTCAACCGAGAATATGGATTCTATCCTAGCAATCATTGGAAAGATTTGATAAACCATTTCAGTTCTTAATTGATTGTTCACGCTTACATTGGCTTTCAGACAGCATACATTATAAAAAAAATTCGTCTCCCCCCTCCTCTTTTCAAAATATAGATGGTCTAGTCCTGGGTAAACTGCCAAATCGCTGCGCGTGACGCTAACGTTTTTTATAAATAAATAAATGCGCCGTTTAAAAATAAATTTATGCAAACCAACACACCTGAAGATGACCGTTTGAGTTATGGTCGAAACGTCGTGAGATTTTTTTATTGTTTTATATATATTTTATTATTTTGTTGTTTCTCTTCAACTTGACTTTACCGAAAAAACTAAGAATATTAATTACTGCAGTCACGAAAGCTTTAAATCAAAATTTAATCGCCTCTACGGGGAGGGTTTTCCCATTACTTTAAGATCCTTCAACAAACTCCGGGATAAGAAAGCTCAGCTGATCGAGTCTCTCACCTTCCTGAAGAGATGCCACGACTCTGGGGTAATACCAATCGCATTTACACTGACCTCTGCTACTGTAACTTCTTCTAATGCGAAACGAATTATTTCCAAAACTAGCTTAGCTCTTATCTCAGAAAAAATCAGACTTATACGCACAGAACTAGATCAGTTAGACAAGACACTCTACACATCACACTTATCATTGACGGCAATAATGTCCACATCGGATTGGGAACATGTAGACAATATGACTGCCTCTTCAGCTGCTACTATGTCGACCAAATGTAAGGAAAACCTGATTTCCAAATTTAACCTCCTCTTCAACAAAAGACCGGACCCACACACCAAAAAGTTAGACGTTAATAAAGTCGTAATTAATCGCAGTAACAGTTCTATTTCCGATGGTCTGAAATCCGTTTTAGCTAAAGGTCTAAACTTTGCAGTCACACCTAAACACATACCAATTAATTAATGATATTAATTAATTGGTATGTGTTTGGTATAATTAATGATATAATTGCCCAAGTAGACGTTGCTCTCAGGGGCCTGGGTCACATCGCTGCAGACGTAGCAAGATCTGAAATCGCTGCAACCCTCAAAAACGCTAAGATGCCAGCTAGCAACCTCAGCAAAGATGAGCGTTTTGAATTATATAAATTAAAAAAGAGGAATGATATTGTAGTTCTCTCAGCTGACAAAGGCAATGCTACTGTCATCATGGATAAAATATAATACCACAACAACATTAAATAATTACTCGACGATGGTAGTTATACAAAAAAAAAGAGATCCCACCAACAGCCTCGTCACACAAACCAACAAAATAATTTCTGATTCAACCGCATTAATTGATCAATCTAAACAGTTTTCGTTGAGACCTTCTGCTGCCAGGCCACCAAGATTATATGGCTTACCAAAAATACATAAAGTTGATACACCTCTTCGTTCCATAGTCTCTACAATCAGCTCCCCCACCTACAAACTAGCTCGTTTTTTGTCTGAAATCCTGCGTCCTTTCACTGGAAAGACCACCTCTGCGGTACAAAATTCTACTCACCTGGTATCGACAATCAAGGGTATTTCCCTGTCCCCAGACGACCTGCTTGTCAGTTTTGATGTAGTTTCCTTATTCACCAAGGTTCCTGTACCTGACACCATTGCAATCATTGAAAACTTGGTTCATCAAGGACTAAACACTGAGGTACCCCCCCTGGTGAGACACTGTTTAACCAATACATACTTCACTTGGAATGGAACTTTCTACAAACAAACTGAGGGCACCCCAATGGGCTCCCCCGTTTCTCCAGTTATAGCTAACATTTTCATGGATAAATTTGAGACTGACGCCATCCGGACTGCCACTCTGCGCCCAACCTTATGGAAGAGGTACGTGCATGACACTTTTGTCATCTGGCCACATGGCCGGCCTGCTCTAGACCAATTCTTCGACCACATCAATTCCATACACCCAGCCATCAGATTTACCATGGAAGTCGAAATAGATGGCAAGATACCTTTTTTGGATGTCCTAATTAAAAAGAGACCTGATGGTTCAATGAGCCACTCTGTCTACAGGAAAGCTACCCATACGGATGCTTATCTGAAACCGGATTCCCACCACCATCCATCACAGAAGAATTCTCTCATCAAGACTCTGTATCATAGAGCCCAATGCATATCCGACCAGGAACACATAAGCAGTGAACTCAAGCACGTACACCAAGCTCTTAGGGCTAATGGTTACTCCGACTATACAATCCGCAAAGCTATCACTCAAACCATGAAGAAGAACCCTCTTGAGGAGCCTTTCAAAACCATCACTTTACCCTACATTGCTGGGATCACAAAAAAGATCTCCAAAATCTTGAATAAACACAAGATCCAGGTCCGTTTCAACACATTACATAAAATCCGTGATCTGGTTCCGTCTGTAAAAGATGTGATTCCGGACATACAATACCCTGGTGTCTACAAACTAAGTTGCCTCTGTGGTAGTAGTTACATTGGAGAAACCAAACGCCATGTCTCGGACCACATTCGTGAACACAAAGCAGACCTTAAACATGGTAGGACCAACACCTCGGCCGTAGCAGATCATTGTTCTAATTCAGTAGGCTCACATGCCATTGACTTTTCCAAGACAGAGGTTCTTTGTAAGCCATCTGGCTTCCATGAGAGATTCGTTCATGAGGCTATCCACATATACAAGCACAGAGACAATTTCAACCGAGAAGATGGATTCTATCTTAGCAATCATTGGAAAGATTTGATAAACCATTTCAGTTCTTAATTGATTGTTCACGCTTACATTGGCTTTCAGACAGCATACATTATAAAAAAATTCGTCTCCCCCCTCCTCTTTTCAAAATATAGATGGACTAGTCCTGGGTAAACTGCCAAATCGCTGCGCGTGACGCTAACGTTTTTTTTATAAATAAATAAATGCGCCGTTTAAAAATAAATTTATGCAAACCAACACACCTGAAGATGACCGTTTGAGTTATGGTCGAAACGTCGTGAGAATGTTTTTTATTGCTTTATATATTTTATTATTTTGTTGTTTCTCTTCAACGTGACTTTACCGAAAAAACTAAGAATATGCTTCAAATCGCTTTAAACTATTGTCATTGTAGTGCATTTTTAATGTGGCGCTGCACTCTGATGTTGTAGGAAAAACACATTTATTAAAACGTATAATTAATTAAGTAGAAGGTGCTGCCTATATTTATTTAAAGTTGGGCATTTTGATGTGACGTCACATTTCTCAAACCCCTCCCCCCTCGTCAAACATCGTCACAAATGTCTGACCCCCCCCCCCCCCCCCCAAGTGCATGACATAATTTATGGATGGCCCCTAATATATTAGTACCGATTAACTAAATATGTATTTGTATGTACTGTATATGCTGTATATGAAACAAAAATTGGATTCATTGTTAGATTTATATCTAACTAGCGGTAAGTACCCGGTGGTGCCCGGGTGAAAAAAGCAGACACACACCTGGACTTACACACAGACATCGACTCACACACATAGAAACACATCGACTTACACGCACACACACAGGCATCGACTTTAGACACACACATATGTAGTTACACACACAAATGGACTCACACACACACATAGACTTACACACACAAATCGACTCACACATACATACATATGTAGTGGAACAAATAGGCGCATGAGGGTAAATGGTGAGATCGCGCGGGTGCAGGAGAGTATGGGTCATATTGGGACAAACATATGCGATGGTTGGAACAATGATGTCATGATTAGGCCAATTAAGCTATGGAGCAAGAGACGGCTGTGATTGGCTGGTGTTGTTGTCAGGGCTGAATTGGCGTCTTAAAGTCTGGAGAAGTAACAGGTGCACGGGCACGCGCAGCATCGTTGGGACGTGGGTTAATTAATTCTAGAGTATAATCTTAGCTCTTTCAGTAAAGTCACGTTGAAGGGAAACAATAAAATTATAAAATATATATAAAAATTCTCACGACGTTTCGACCATAACACATGAAACGGTCGTCATCAGGTGTGTCGGTTTGCATTAATTAATGTATTTTTAACGGTGTATTCATTTATTTATAAAAAAAAAACGTCAGCGCCACACGCAGCGATTTGACAGTTTATTTAGAAGGACTAGTCCATCTATGTTCTGAAAAGAGGAGGGGGGAGACGAAAAATTAATGTATGCTATCTGAAAGCCACTGTAAACGTGAACAATCAATTAAGACCTGAAATGGTTAATCAAATCTTTCCAATGATTGCTAAGCCAGAATCCATCTTCTCGGTTGAAATTGTCTCTGTGCTTGTATATGTGGATAGTCTCATGAACGAATCTCTCATGGTAGCCAGATGGCTTACAAAGAACCTCTGTCTTGGAAAAGTCAATGGCATGTGAGCCTACTGAATTATAACAATGATCTGCCATGGCCGACGTGTTGGTCCTACCGTGTTTAAGGTCTGCTTTGTGTTCACGAATGCGGTCCGAGACATGGCGTTTGGTTTCTCCAATGTAACTACTACTACTGAGGCAACTTAGTTTGTAGACACCAGGCTACCGTATGTCCGGAATCACATCTTTTTACAGACGGAACCAGATCACGGATTTTATGTAATGTGTTGAAACGACCTGGATCTTGTGTTTATTCAAGATTTTGGAGATCTTTTTTGTGATCCCCGCAATGTAGGGTAAGGTGATGGTTTTGAAAGGCTCCTCAAGAGGGTCCTTCTTCATGGTTTGAGTGATAGCTTTGCGGATTGTATAGTCGGAGTAACCATTAGCCTTAAGAGCTTGGTGTATGTGCTTTAGTTCACTGCCTATGTCTTCCTGGTCAGATATGCATTGGGCTCTATGGTACAGAGTCTTGATGAGATAATTCTTCTGTGATGGATGGTGGTGTGAATCGGGTTTCAGATAAGCAGAGTCACAGCAGTGCCACTTCACTTCCTTCTCCATGATGCTTTTTTTGTGGGCTAAGGAATTTCCGCTTCCAAAAAAACCCCCCAAAATACTATGTAAATAAATATGATAGGCTCAATACATTAACACTATCACGGTTATTTATTGATTATTCATTCGTTAAATATTACCGATCAATGTTGCCAAGCCAATATTCAATTCACCATACCTCATGGCACAGCGAATGTCGTGTCCAGTGACCGAAATCAAAGGAACTATTTCATTCAGCCTCGTTGTCAACCACCTGTTGACAGCTGATGGAAGAGACATCTATATCGGTACTTCTTATGTAACACGTCTGCTTTACGCAACATTTTTTGCTACTCATAACAGCTTGCTAGCAAGATTGCTTTCCTTGCATGTTTCTCAGCGTGGGGATGCTCTTGATTATTTACTTTATAATTCGCCCTCAATTGATACTGTTTAACATATCCTACCTATTCCCTTTGCCCATCTAATATCCAATTCGTAATAACTCATCTAAAATGCCCTGAATCTTATGAACTGTCTCTGCTGTTTGTCTCATTTGCATTGGCTAATTTTCTATATCGTGTATCTTACACGTGCATGTCTTAATTATTTGTATTGTGTAATATGGCTTGATTCGTAACCTCTGTCTGCTCGATTGTAGTGTTTCATTTGTCACGTCTCGTTTTTATGGTCTGTGTATTTTTAAAGGTTATTTTCGAAGTAGAAACTACTCAGTCGCACCAAACGAGTTATTGGGAATACAGTAGACTGACACTCTGGGACTGTGGAGCCTAAACGTTTGGATAAATTACTGCATTAATCTTCTGTTAGTGGCTGTCTGGTGTACCATCTCCAAAGGGGGTACGGACAGGGATTGTAAAGTAAAGTTAGGGATGATTCGCAGTAGATTATGTGCTGGTCAGGGAATGAGGACAAGATATTAGGCTGGGAGGTGTACACATCAAACACACTAATTGGGAACGACTGGTATATCAGATTAATCTAATAAAACAGTTATGGCTTAAATGTTTCACTAAATTCACTACATTTTTCGTCATATTTTTAGGGATTCTGATGACAAACTTTAGTCATAATTAAAATTCATTACCATTTGACTTCCATTGTAGTTGAAGCAGGCTTTTTTTCTTTGCAATTCTATTTCAATTCGTGGATTCAATTTGATACTGTAGGCGGGGTGGCAGAGTTTTAACACTTGTGCCTCACAGTTTAGATGTTCTTTGTTCGATTTCTGACCTGCTCCTGGATGGGTTTCCTATGGGTTATCTGCCTTTCTTCTTTCACAATTTATTTGTAAATGTTTCTGGTGTGGCCGAACATTCCAATGTTGAAAATGTATCTGCAAAATTACTCAATTGAGATTACACAGAGCAGCTAAATCGTCCCCTACTGTGAAACTTAGAGAGGCCCTTTCGAAAGTGTATCTTGAGAGTCAGTAAGGATTTTCTGGGTACACCAACAGAATATAAATACGCGAAATCCTTACCCAACGAGGAGTTATCGAACGCTTGTTTTAGCCCAACACGCGTTAACTAATGAGGTCTCTTGGGAGGAGCACGAGGGTTATGTTTTGGCTATTCTTGTTTAAACGCTGCTTAAGATGATCATTTTTGCAACTAAAAGTAGTGCCTTTAGAGTGTTGCTCGTTTTGGAACAAATTAAGCTGTATTGAAATCGCTCGAATAAGCAGAGACAGAATGCTCGTTAAGTGAGATACTGCTCTATAGATGTACAAATTGCACAAGAACATACATTCCTGCCAATTTTTTGACACAAAATGCACGCCTGGGGCAAAACAGCAAAAGGCCAAAAACAACATCAAGAGTCCAAGACAACACCATGACAAGTACAAGAGTTATACACCAAATCAACAACAGTCCCAGACAACTCCAAGACAACACCAACAACAGTCCCTCACCAAGACAACAACAACAATCTCAGATCTCTCCCGGATATGTACAACAACAGTCTCAGAACACACCAAGATAATCACATCCCTCATTGAATTTTACATCTACATTAAAATATTGCTACACGGTGGGTAAGGATCAATGTTACACAACATATTTATAAATGTGGCTGGTGTATCTGGCACTACTAATTTTCTGCTTCAGAATATATTTTAATGGAAGGTTTACGATGTTTGGCGCGGAAACAAGGTTCCATAATGTTGGAAGAACCTTTTTTGATAATACACCACTCATTGATTCACTCCACCTCGTCATCATGAAAAAGAAAGAGAGGTTCAAGTTTGAAAAATATATATGTATGATAGATTAAAAATTCATAATTTCTGTAAATATGCCAAACTATTTACATAAACTATTCTGACGTGAGTGATGCGAAGCGATGTATAATTTAGGCTGTGGCTGGATCACGTGGCCTGTGCAACAGTAGTATAAATGACAGTGTTCTGGTGATAGAAAAGCATGCTCTGGGAAGAGAACCTTAAGGTGAGTGTGTAGGTTACTCCTGACTGGTCTCGTTATGAACAATTCAGGTGGTGTGTGTGGTGGACAGGTGACTCCCAGGTAAGTGCCTCTGAGCTGGCACCCCTTGAGAACCTGCCTGCTTGGTGTGATGTTGGCAAAACAAGATGCTATCGTATTTCTGTGTTTATTTTCACTACAAATCCGTTCTGTAAGGTACTGTCACAAATCAGTGAAAAAACAACGTATAACAGCATCAGCAGCAAGCAACTCCTAAAAATATAAAGATGTGAATTCAATTGACAATCATACAACGTTGGTGTAAATGTTCAGGAAAAAAACTTTACATACAAATGCATTGATGACGTTTGTCTGTCTAAAAGTGACGTCGATTGCGCAATACTCGTGCCTCCCCTCTCACTTTGCTCTCTTCCTGTCTCCCTCCTCTCTCTCTCTCCCTTTGATATCCACACTGCATCACATGAAGAAGAAAAACACGACTCTTGATGTCCTGAGTCAATCGTCCACCCTTTATTTATCCAATGCATGTTTTTTTTGTAAGAGTCCAGAACATGGCCATCACAGAGGGAGATACCAATTACGAACGTGTGTCGAACCCGGTGCAATAAATCCTAAAATGGGGACCCGTCTGGATGCCCCTGGGCTCGCTGACCTACCACAGAGGCAACGATCAGGAGCTGCAGATTAACTGGGAAGGGGAAGAAGAAGGACAAGGGGGAGGAAGGGGAATAATTTATCCAAACTAGACAGGAAACAAAGTAACATAAGCGTGATGTCTGGGCTTATCCTTCTTATTTTCCCCTAGGAGCAACGGTGCCTATTGCAATGTTTCAGTGTCTGGAGTTCATCCCCTTGCCCAGCTCCCTACTTTTCTGGTTATTCACGCAGGGTCAATAAAAATGGGGACCACATTGCCTCTTACTCTTATTATATCCCTGGTAGATCCTGGTTAAGGAGCTGATTCCCGCCAAGGCACGGATAGTTCTGTGCCAGAGTCCCCAAGAGGGGGTTCTTGTTTCCAATTTGCTAGTATTGTCTTTCTTGCTACAATATTGCCGGTTTTCAGTAAGGCATATTGGCGTACCGATAGCCCTTTTGGTTTCATGCCCCGCAAAGTTTAGTCCACTGAGGGGACTCAGCTCTGTGCCAAGTTCCGATTAAAATAATCCGTTAAATTCTCGTAAAATTCTAAAATATCTGGGCACGTCCAGAAGGCATTCAGTTACATCTGTACCGTGCATTGTGGTATCTAGGGCAATTAGGAGAGGAATGTGTGAATTTGAACTAAATTATGTTTAGAGGAAGGGACCTGCGGTCTGCTGTCAGAGCCCAACCATATTTGAGTCCATTTCTGGTGAGGAATGTCCTGTCCCAGCAGCCTTTCCCCCTCAGCTTTCTAGTTTTGGCTCTAACCCGGTCTCAATCTCCTGCACAAACTTTTCATTTCCTTTTTCCACCAGACCATCCAAGATTGGGTGAGTGATGTGGTAAAAGTTTTTGTTTGTAGCTTTGGATGGTGTCCCTGATATTTCGGTAACCTTATTTGGAAGGTCCCCCACCCTTTCCAAGCCAATCTCTCTCCAGCCAGGCCAGTTAGCCCTTGTGCATCCTATTGTTAGTGATTGGTTGCCCCACAGAGGCGATTGTCTACATATGAAGGAGTGGAATGAGATTCACCTGTGGTTGCATTTCCCCAATGTGTTTAAAGAGTGGAATGAGATTCACCTGTGGTTGCATTTCCCCAATGTGTTAGAAACCGTGAATAATGGTTTCAGGACCCGCGATCTATATTTGATAGGAGCTTAGGTAACGGCAGCAAATAACCAGCAGCTCACCGAGCCTTCTCCCAGTTTTTCCATGTCCTATACTTTTTCTTGTTGATCTATTGAATAAAGTTCTGAAAGCGATTGCTTTGTTCTATTTTAGGAAATCTGAAAAGGGTCAGGCCCCGATGTCTCTTAAGTAACGTAAGGGAATGGAAATCTATTTGCGCTAATTTGTGATTCCATATGGATGAGGCTATGCTTGAATCAAACATCTTAAAGAAAGCTTTTTGAATGCAGGAGGGGCTATTCGTAGATGTACTGTATAGGTAACCGTGTACAGTACTGTTCACTGCAGGAAGTTAAAATCGTGAGCGGCTGAACCTCACTGTCTATCCACTGGAATCTAGAAACACCACGTCGCCTGGGATACCACGATGGGCCACTTGGGCAATAAGATGGGGACAAGATGGCGCATTGTGTACTTTCATGGCAGCATAATCGCGAGCAGTAAATTTACCATGCATACAGGAATCTCTAGATCAACTGCGAATGGTCGAGCCACAGGGGCACAATCGGCGAACAGTACCTCAATAAATTTGGCCCAAAACAGTAAAACCTCGAGGGAAGGATTTGCTGTACTGTGTTGTGTCAACTTTTATTTCAGAGAAGCTGTATTTCTCTTGCAGACAAGGCTCTCTTAACCTCAAACAGTTATTCTTGTAAATTATCTAACCTTGTCACTGTCTGCTCTTCTTTCATTGTCTTTAGCTGTAAGTTAGCCATTACGAGTTAATAATCTTATCCAATGTGTGTTTTTTTAGAATTTACCAACATGATGATGTACTGCTTTTTCACCGTTTTTTCGCAATAGTGTTGTCGATAACATCTGAGTCGACATGCAAATTTAGAAGTGCATAACTATTACAAATGTGTCAATAAAATGTGGTTTTGAAAGTCAAACTGTGAATATCACGATGTTTTAAATTTCTTTCATAATTTAAACAAATCTGTATCTTGTAATGTGCAGGAAGAGAGGAGAAAATGCCTTATGCATTGGCCTTACACACCTGTGGAGGACAAGGAGGAACAGCCTTCAGTTTTGATGGGTGGAGAAATGGAGCAACGCTGGAAAAAATCTGGGTGTGGGTTGGAGGGTGGCAGATCAAGTGCGTGAAGGCCTGGCTGACGGACGGAAGGACTGCACAGTACGGCAGTCCCTCGGGATCTCACAAAGAGTTTGTGTTCCAGCCCGGGGAGCTGTTTTCGTCCCTCTCACTGTGGGGGAATGGGGCTGGCTCACGCCTGGGCGCCTTCAAGTTCAGGACAACCAAAGGCAGGGAATTCTTCGTGAAAATGACAGACTGGGGCCTAAAGACCGAGTACCCAGTCGACGTCCGCTCTGGAATCTGCCTTGGAATTCAGGGCAAAGGCGGTTCAGACATCGACAGCATGGGCTTCCTCTTCATCAATTCGGTTAAAAGTTCAGAATTGATCAACGTGACATACCCTACACTGCACAGGGAGCTTCCAAAAGTCCAGATGGAAGAGATCAAATCACTCAGTTACAAGAATACTGGTTCTGTCCCCCAAACCTATAAAATTGAAACCTCCAAGACCGTGACCAAAACCTCCTCCTGGTCGATCACAAACAAGCTGGAGGCAACCGTGAGCCTCACCGTCTCAGCCGGCGTTCCGGATGTCGTGGATGTTGAAGCTGGCTTTAGTTTTACCGTTAGCACCGAGAGTACGCACGCCGTGGAGAATTCAGAATCGAAAACCGAGCTCCTCTCATTCAACGTCACGGTTCCTCCACGCAAGACCACTGCGATCGACATCAATATCGGTCGCGCGGAAATCGACCTCCCGTACAAGGGTACGGTGCGCATCTCCTTATTGAACGGCGCCACCTACGACATCCCAATGAAGGGTGTCTACAAGGGCCTCGCCTACACCAAGGCGACTGTAGAAATAAAGGAAAAGTGAAACGGCATCGGAAAAGCACGCACGTGCTGCGCTTTACTAACTGCATGCTGCATTCAAAGCTGCCTATCTTTATTTAATAGTTTATTGAACCCTGCGGTATAAAATATGATGCAATACATATGCCATTTGGGAGATTTCAGTTGGTGCAATTAAGGAACCTTTGAATCGGTGAAAAAATAATTAACACAGAGATGCAGTTATTTCAACGAATTTTTCTCGCACATACCGTACATAATTGAGTCTGTTCGCTCAGAAATCACAATGGAATGATCATAATCTGTCTTTATCCCGGAGGAATCCGACGATAAATTAATCTCTTTTTTACAGATGTCCAGTAGGGGCGAGCCAGCAAGTTACAACAACAAACAATACAAAACACGATAGGAGTAAAAAGTAGATCAATGGTAAGCCAGTAGCTTAAATTTATATAAAGAAATACGAATAAATAAAGTATATAAGTACAAATAGCATAAGTACATTCCTGCCGATTTTTCAACAAACTTGGGCAAGGCAACAAAACGACGACAAAAACAGTTCCAGATCAAACCAACACAGCAGAGGGTATCTTCATAATATTTGATTTTACAATCTAACTATCATTTCACAGATAAGAAATAATTTTTAACGTTACTTTTGTCATTTACAAACGTGAGAATGAGCCCGAACTAGCAAAAGCAAATGGAAAAAAAAAACTTCCTGCAGTGGTTTGGGCAATGTAACAAGACAATACACACTGGCATAGGCAACGCTGATCGGTAGAGTGCAAATCTGGAGGGGTTCAAAACATCAAAGTACAAGTTGGATGACCGACATAAATGACTGGAAGGAGGTAAAAGAGGTGAAGCTTTATGGGCTTCAGAAATGAGAAGCTGAAGAGTGAAAACTCACACGAAGCACACAGCTAAGGATATTCTCCACGGCAAAATCATACAACCATATATCTTGACAATACAGTTTCTGCATGCTGCCACGAACAGAATAATCGATGGACTTGACCAACATTTCTACTAAAATTATAGAGAGAAGACATCCACGTGTGAATGATACCAAACAAAACGATGACGCAAAGATAAAGATTCCTCAAACAATCAACCAATCTTCATTTGTGTTGGGACACCTATTTTCAAAAACGCTCATATTTGTTTTCAATTTCACACTACAATGAATATACAAATAATGATAACTGGCCTCGAATTACCAAGAATTTCTCCAAAGGTGACACCAGAAAATTAAAGAACTTCTCTTGCAGTGCTATCATTTCCATCAGCACCACCATTTGGATTAATGTATTTAGATTACAATTGCATGCTCTTTAATTATAGGGAATTGCATGCAACTAGTCAGTTGCATGTTCTGCAATGCTTTGGGCTTGTGATGCAAAATAAAATATCTTTAAAATATCATTGGATTGTGTTTGCATTCAGTATCATCAGTATCACATCCACAACCCATTTGAGCCAGCATCACTGAAAACCTTTGTTCAAATCCAGGCATTCGCCTGTAATGAAACTGCACAGTCAAGTGAGGTGAGTTGATGGTCTCAACCCGGTCACGAATGACTGCACGAAGATAACCCCTTCCATCACAGTTATCAAAACGTAAGCTAGTATGTGTGCAGATAACGCGTAGCAGAAGTGAGATCTTGGTTTTTAGATATAACTTCAATCGCGCATGATAAACCTATATTCTCGATTCTCGCAAGAGAGATATGGCCACATCGCTCAGAGGTCTGAGTGCTGACCTAATTTCGAATCCAGAACCTTAGCAGTGCCAGCTCATCAATCAAACCTCCAAATGTGTGTGTGTGTGTGTTAGTCCATGTGTGTGTTAGTCCATATGTGTGTGTAAGTTCATATGTGTGTATGTAAGTCAATGTGTTTGTGTTTGAGTCGAGTTGTGTGTGTGTTTGAGTCCATATGTGTGCGTGTAGGTCCATACGTGTGTTTAAGTCCATGTGTGTGTCTGTCTTTTTCGAACGGACAACACCCGATGTGTGTGTGTATGTCGAAGTGTTTGTGTGTGTCAGTCCAAGTGTGCGTATCAGTCCATTTGTGTGCGTATCAGTCACTCTCTGTGTGTGTTAGTCCATGTTTGTGTGCTAGTCGATGTGTGTGCATGGCACCATCTGAGTGTGTAAGTTAACGTGCGTTTGTGTGTCTATGTTTGTCAGTCGATGTGTGTGTGTGTACGTCGCTGTGTATGTGTGTTGTCAGTCCATATGTGTGTTGTAGTCCACATGTGTGTGTAAATCCATACATGTGTGTGTGTGTCACTCGATATGTGTGTGTAAGTCAATGCGTGTGTGTGTCTTAGTTGATATGCGTGTAAGTATATCAGTGTACTATACGTCAATGTGTGTTTTTTAGTCCACGTATGTCCGTGTGTAAGTCGATGTGTGTGTGTGAGTTGCTGTATGTGTGTACGTCGATATATATATTTGTGTAACTCCATGTGTGCGTATCTAAAGTGGATGTCTATGCATGTGTGACTCCATATGTGTGTGTGTACGTCTATGTGTTTGTGTGTGTGAGTCAATATGTCTGTGTGTGTCAGTCCATGGGCGTGTGCGATAGTCGCTTTGTGTGTGTGGCTCCATCAGAGTTAGTGTGAGTCCATTTCTTTGCATGTCTGTAGCTCCATGTGTGCGTGTGAGTCTATGTGTCTGTTTTATTGACCTGGTCAAGGCCTATGATACTATCAGTAGGCCAGGCCTTTGGTGTTCTTCATGCTTTCGGAGTCCCTCCCCCTTTGCTCACGATACTTAAGGACCGTTATGATATTGAGCGACCCCGCGTCAAACTACAGGCCGTCAGTCACAGCCATTCCCTCTACACCTTGGGGTGTGACAGGGATGTCCTCTGGCTCCCACATTATTTAACATATCTTTTGACCACGTAGTTGGTGAAGCCTTCAATGGCTGTACCGGAGGAATTACCATGTGATACAGATACAATGGGAGGCTGATCGATGCCCGGGTGCGGTCAAAGGATGGCTCCCTATTTCTCAACCATGTTATGTATGCCGATGCTCTGGTGATTGCTACTCACTCAGAAGAGGAGTTGGAGTCGCTGCAGCTGAACCTGGAGCGTGCCACTAAGAGGTTGGGCCTTACCATCAGCCCTACCAAAACTAAGCACCTGCCTGGGTATTTTGTACCATCGGACAATCCACCGCCACAACTCACAATTGGTGATGCGGCAGTTGTGCAGAGATTGCAGAGATTCCCATACCTGCCCAGTGTACTCATGACCAGCTCCGGTTAAACAGCAGAGGTCCCACTCCAAATCAGTCGAGCGCCATTATATTTTCATCGGCTGCGTTACGCTGTGTGGAAGGTACCTGGTCTCTCGCTCCGCATGAAGCTCCAGGTCTTCTCGGCCACGGTAATTCCCTCCCTTCTCTACGCTTGCGACGCGTGCACCCCCTTAATGGAACATCTTCGCCGGTTCGAAACATTTAGGCTGGCCTGCTCACGATCCATCCTGGGTTTAACCGTGTGTGTGTGCATCTAAGTCGATGTTTTCTATGTGTGTGGGTCGATGTCCGTGTGTAAGTCCATGTGTTTGTCTGCCTTTGTCGCCCGGGCAACGCCGGGTACTTACCACAAGTAGTTATCTGAACACGTAAAAAAATAATTGAACATTTTACGTATAAAAATATAAATACAGTAAAACCTTGAATTGCGAGAAACTTGGTCTTGGTCTGCGAGTGTTTTGCAAGACGAGCAAATTTTTTATATAAATATTAATTTGATAAACGAACGAGGTCTTGCAATACGAGTAGTACGTATACGCTTTGTCTAACGAGCGTCACGTGATCACAACTGATATACGAGTGCCTTGATATACGAGTGCTTTGGATTACAAACACGTTTCCGGAACAGATTATGCTCGCAATCCAAGGTTTTACTGTATACGTGTGCATACATTTAAAAATTAACGTGTCGTAGTGCGATGACCAGCGGTGTGGTAGTGGTAGACACGCCGTGGTGCTGGTGCGATAACAGCGATGTTGTAGTGGTAGCAGCTAGACGGTGCCACGTGACGCACCGTGGTGCTGGTTGCGATGACAGAGGTGTGGTAGTGGTAATAGCTAGGCGGTGCCACGTGATGCACCGTGGTGCTGGTGCGATGACAGCGGTGTGGTAGTATGTGGGACTCTGTTTTAAGTGAGTTTGTGGGTCTCTGTGTGGTGAGTTTGTGGGTCTCTGTGTAGTGAGTCTGTGGGTCTCTGTGTGAGGTGAGTTTGTGGGTCTTTGTGCGGAGAGTCTACGGGTCTCTAAGTGATGAGTCTCTGGGTGCTCTGTGTGGTGATTGTGTGGGTCACTTTGTGTGTCTGTGTAAGGTTAGTCTGTGGGTCTCTGTATGGTTTGAGTGTGGGTGTCTGTGTGTGGTGAGTCTGTGAGTCTCTTTGTGTGTCTGTGTGGTGAGTCTGTGTGCCTCTGTGTGAGGTGAGTCTGTGGGTGTCTGTGTGGTTTGAGTGTTGGTGTCTGTGTGTGGAGAGTCTGTGAGTCTCTGTGAGAGGTGAGTCTGCGGGTCTCTGTGTGCCTCTGTGTGAGGTGAATCTGTGGGTGTCTGTGTGGTTTGAGTGTGGGTGTCTGTGTGTGGAGAGTCTGTGAGTCTCTGTGAGAGGTGAGTCTGTGGGTATCTCTGAGGTGAGTGTGCGTGTCTGTGTGTGGTGAGTCTGTGGCCCTGTGGGTCTCTGTTTGAGGTAAGTCTGTGGGTGTCTGTGTGGTTTGAGTGTGGGTCTCTGTGTGAGGTGAGTCTGTGGTCTCTTTGTATGTCTGTGTGGTGAGTCTGTGGGTCTCTGTGTGAGGTGAGTCTGTGGTCTCTTTGTGTGTCTGTGTGGTGAGTCTGTGTGTGTCTGTGTGAGGTTAATCTGTGGGTCTCTGTGTGGTTTGAGTGTGGGTGTCTGTGTGTGTCTGTGTGTGGTGAGTCTGTGGGTGTCTGTGAGGTGAGTGTGCGTGTCTGTGTGTGGTGAGTCTGTGGGTCTCTGTGTGAGGTGAGTCTGTGGTCTCTTTGTGTGTCTGTGTGGTGAGTCTGTGTGTCTCAGTGTGAGGTGAGCCTGTGGGTCTCTGTGTGTCTCTGTGTGAGGTGAGTCTGTGGGTGGCTGTGTGAGATGAGTGTGGGTGTCTGTGTGTGGTGAGTCTGTGGGTCTCTGTGTGAGGTGAGTCTGTGGGTCTCTGTGTTGTGAGTTTGTGGGTCTCAATGTGTGTCTGTGTGTGGTGAGTGTGTAGGTCTCAGTGTGTGGATCTCTGTGTGAAGTGAGTTTGTGGGTCTCTATGTGAGGTAAGTTTGTGGATTCTAGATTTTACAGCTTAAAGGACGCGACCTGGGCTTGGCTGTTTTCACTCCAACGCTGTCCTCATGACAACACAGTCCCTTCACCTGATGAAGGCTGCTTGTGTTGTGGCCGAAACGTTGTGATTTTTGTTGTTTTATTTTTTACCTACGTGACTTTACCGAATAGAACCAAAGAGTATGGATCCTTGCAGTCACGAAAGCATCAAATCTAGAATTGGTCGTGCATGTCACGTATATCGTTTATTGTTAAATTGTAATCACAGTTCCTGTGATCACTGTTACATTGTTTTATAGCTTTATTTTGGTGATTTCGAAAACGTTCTGGTTTAGCCATATTTGTTTGTTGAAATACACACAGTTAGACTGGTAACTGTAATTGAAGTTGTCTTATGGTTGTTATTGTTTGACAAGCATCCCACTGGGATTTTTGCACACAGCGTTGATATGCGGTGCTTTTTCTGGAAGACTTTGCTGTTTTTTTCCTGGATTTTTTCTGTTGCATGTAGTCACTTTAAGATGTTTCTTGTTCTTTTTTTAGTTGGTTGCGGTTGCACCCGATTCAAGAGCCGAATGGCTCACAGGGCTATACCTAATAAATGAACTGAACTGAACTATGGGTCTCTTTGTGTCTCTATGGATATGCGTGGTTTCTTAAGCGAAAACTGGGGAATGTGGTGGTAGCTTAACATAGGAGACGATGGGAGCTCTATGGGAATTTGCCGGCGAAAACAATTGTAGTGCGGATAGGGAGCAAAGCTTATGTCATGTAGGGAATGTGGAGGGCAGGAAACGTGAGAGCCTATGGGAGCTCTATTTGATTGGCCGGCGACGGCGATTTTAATGCATAGTGCGGATAAGCGTGGTTTCTTAAGCAAATTGGGGAACGTGAGGGCAGGTAATGGAGACTATGGGAATAGCCTGTGGAGGTGATTGTAATTTGTAGTGTGGATAAGAAGATGGTTATGTCGTGTAGGAAATGTGGTGGAAGGTTTGATGTAAAACCTATGGAAGCCTATAGGAGTAGCCAGTAAAGGTGATTGCAATTTGTAGTGTGGATAGGTTAGGTAAGCTTTGTTAATGACGACCCGTGCAGAACTCATTAATTGTAACTCAGACACGTGTCCCATCCCCCTTGTGACGTCACCACGGCACTTATGAGGCCATGTGAAGTTTCGAAGGGTTGCTGGACAGACCCAGCAGGTGCTTTGGGTTGATTGCTGTGCCAGGCTCGTTGCAGGAGGAGGTTACGGGACAGACTCAGCAGGTGCCATGGGTTGATTGCTGTGCCAGGCTAGGTACAGGAAGAGGTCACGGGACAGTCCCAGCAGGTGCTATGGGTTGACTGCTGTGCCAGGCTAGGTTAAGGAGAAGGTCACGGGACAGACCCAGCAGGTGCTATGGGTTGTACTGCTGTGCCAGGCTAGGTGCAGGAGGAGGTCACGGGACAGACCCAGCAGGTGACATGGGTTGACTGCTTTGCCAGGCTAGGTGCAGGAGGAGGTCACAGGACAGACCCAGCAGGTGTAATGGGTTAATTGCTGTGCCAGGCTAGGTGCAGGCAGAGGTCACAGGACAGACCAAGCAGGTGCTATCGGTTGACTGCTGTGCCAGGCTAAGTAGAAGAGGAGGTCACGGGACAGACCCAGCAGGTGCCAAGGGTTGACTGCTGTGCCAGGCTAGGTGCAATTGGAGGTCACGGGACAGACCCAGCAGGTGCCATGGGTTGACTGCTGTTCCAGGCTAGGTGGAGTAGGAGGTCACGGTACAGATCCAGCAGGTGCCATGGGTTGACTGCTGTGCCAAGCTAGGTGCAGGAGGAGGTCACGGGACAGACCCAGCAGGTGCCATGGGTTGACTGCTGTGCCAGGCTAGGTGCAATTGGATGTCACGGGACAGACCCAGCAGTTGCCATGGGTTGACTGCTGTGCCAGGCTAGGTGCATCTGACAACAAACATCTGGGCAGTTCACCTCCATTGGTTCAAGCAAAGCCTGTCTCTTGCTTCTGCTGATGAGACACGGAGCTGGGCAGACTCCAAATACACAGCAGCAGCAGGCATCTTCAGGGTCGGGATGGAACCCACGACCTCCTGCGTACCAGGCGAGGTAGTTAAATTTCATCAGGGTCGGGATCGAACCCACCACCTCCTTTGTAACCAGGCGAGGTAGTTAACATCTCATCAGGGTCGGAATTGAACCCACGACCTCCCGTACACTAGGCGAGGTAATTAACATTTCCTAGCCACTGTGATGATGAGAGAGAGAGAGAGACGTAGACTCCAAATATACAGCAGCAGGAATCGTCAGGGTCGGGACAGAAACCCACGACCTCCTGTATACCACGCGAGGTAGTCAAAATCTCACCAGGGTCAGGATCGAACCCACCACCTCCTGCGTAACCAGACGAGGTAGTTAACATCCCATCAGGGTCCGGGATCGAACCCACGACCTGCGTAACCAGGCGAGGTAGTTAGCATCTCATCAGGGTCGGAATTGAACCCACGACCTCCTGTGTACCAGGCGAGATAGTTAACATCTCATCAGGGTCGGGATCGAACCCACCACCTCCTTTGTAACCAGGCGAGGTAGTTAACATCTCATCAGGGTCGGAATTGAACCCACGACCTCCCGTACACTAGGCGAGGTAATTAACATTTCCTAGCCACTGTGATGATGAGAGAGAGAGAGACGTAGACTCCAAATATACAGCAGCAGGAATCGTCAGGGTCGGGACAGAAACCCACGACCTCCTGTATACCACGCGAGGTAGTCAAAATCTCACCAGGGTCAGGATCGAACCCACCACCTCCTGCGTAACCAGACGAGGTAGTTAACATCCCATCAGGGTCCGGGATCGAACCCACGACCTGCGTAACCAGGCGAGGTAGTTAGCATCTCATCAGGGTCGGAATTGAACCCACGACCTCCTGTGTACCAGGCGAGATAGTTAACATCTCATCAGGGTCGGGATCGAACCCACCACCTCCTTTGTAACCAGGCGAGGTAGTTAACATCTCATCAGGGTCGGAATTGAACCCACGACCTCCCGTACACTAGGCGAGGTAATTAACATTTCCTAGCCACTGTGATGATGAGAGAGAGAGAGACGTAGACTCCAAATATACAGCAGCAGGAATCGTCAGGGTCGGGACAGAAACCCACGACCTCCTGTATACCACGCGAGGTAGTCAAAATCTCACCAGGGTCAGGATCGAACCCACCACCTCCTGCGTAACCAGACGAGGTAGTTAACATCCCATCAGGGTCCGGGATCGAACCCACGACCTGCGTAACCAGGCGAGGTAGTTAGCATCTCATCAGGGTCGGAATTGAACCCACGACCTCCTGTGTACCAGGCGAGATAGTTAACATCTCATCAGGGTCGGGATCGAACCCACCACCTCCTTTGTAACCAGGCGAGGTAGTTAACATCTCATCAGGGTCGGAATTGAACCCACGACCTCCCGTACACTAGGCGAGGTAATTAACATTTCCTAGCCACTGTGATGATGAGAGAGAGAGAGACGTAGACTCCAAATATACAGCAGCAGGAATCGTCAGGGTCGGGACAGAAACCCACGACCTCCTGTATACCACGCGAGGTAGTCAAAATCTCACCAGGGTCAGGATCGAACCCACCACCTCCTTCGTAACCAGACGAGGTAGTTAACATCCCATCAGGTTCCGGGATCGAACCCACGACCTGCGTAACCAGGTGAGGGTGTTATCATCTCATCAGGGTCGGAATTGAACCCACGACCTCCTGTGTACCAGGCGAGATAGTCAACATCTGGATCCAAGTCACCTGAGACCCCAGGCAGCAGCAACTCGCCACAACAAACACAACTGCAACGTTCTGTTGAGTCCGCTTATTTATTAACAACAACAATCGATAAACAAACAATGGTCTAGATATATATGTACACGTTATTACATTATAACTTATTTTTGTATCTCTATCCTAACTCTTCACACGCGCACGTGGCTTGGCAGGCTCTCGTCCATTGTGTGGTGAGTGTGGATGGTGTGGGTGGTCAGTGTGGTGTGGTGAGTGTGGTGAGTGTGGGTGGTGAGTGTGGATGGTGAGTGTGGTGACTATGGGTGGTGAGTGGGGGTGGTGAGTTTGGTGAGTGTCGGTGGTGAGTGTGGGTGGTGAGTGTGGGTGGTGAGTGTGGGGTGGGGAGTGTGGGTGGTGAGTGTGAGTGGTGAGTGTGGGTGGTGAGTGTGGTGTGGTGAGTGTGGGTGGTGAGTGTGGGGTGGTGAGTGTGGGTGGTCAGTGTGAGTGGTGAGTGTGGTTGATGAGTGTGGGGTGGTGAGTGTGGGTGGTGAGTGTGAGTGGTGAGTGGGGGTGGTGAGTGGGGGTCCACTCCGCTACTCTGCTGTGGGCCGCCCACCACAGAGCAGCAGGCGGCTGAGCAGCGAGCGGAGTGAGCGGAGCGCCCTGCCCACACGCGCCAGGACCCCTCGCACCCTCTCCTCCTCCTCTTCCTCCTTCTCCTTTCCATCCTCCTTCTCCTCTTTATCCTCCTCCTCCTCGTTGTCGTCATCCTCCTCCTGCGTCTCCACCACCTCCACCACCTCCGTCCCCTCTCCAAATGTCTGGGTGAGCGGGGACGATGGCAATGGCGATGGGAGCTTCTCCTCCGACTCCGCTTTGTGAAGAGAGAGGCAGGAGCACCACAGCAGCACATCATCATCATCAACATCGTCATCATCATCATCGTCATCATCATCATCGTCGTCATCATAATCATCGTCATCATAATCGTCCATCATCGTCATCATCGTCCTCATCATCGTCAACATCATCGTCGTCCTCATCATCGTCATCATCGTCATCATAATAGTCATCATCATCGTCATCATCATCAGTATCGTCATCATCGTCGTCGTCATCCTGATCGCCATCATCATCATCGTCATCCTCATCGTCATCATTGTCATCATCATCATCATCGTCGTCATCATCATCATCGTTGTCATCATCATCGTGGTCATCCTCATCATCGTCATCATCATCATTGTCATCATCAGGCACACAGAGACCCATATTCATAGAGACCCATACAGACCCCAGAGACCCATAGACCCTCAGAGACCCATAGACCCACAGAGACCCATAATCACAGAGACCCATAGAACCACAGAGACCTATTGTCCCACGTAGACCAGAAGCGACTTGGCCATCTCAGCTGATAGCCGAATCAAGAGGGCTGACAACATCATCTTCATCGCGTGGACATTCATAGCGGCAGTCAAATACTCGAAGTAGGTGACGCCGAATCTCAACGTGGAGGGGAAAATCTGGAGGACCCTGAGAAGAATCCACGCGGTGACCACCACGGGGACAGAAACGGAGACTGCAAATGTACAGCAGCAGCGGGATCAAGCCCACGACCTCATGTATACCAGGCCAGGTAGTTAACATCTCATCAGGGTCGGGATCGTGCCTACGACCTCCTGTATACCAGGCGAGGTAGTTAACATCTCATCAGGGTCAGGATCGAACCCACGTCCTCCTGCGTACCAGGCGAGGTACACAGAGAGAGGCTCACCGTGGCTCAGCAGCTGCAGAGCCCTGCACAGGAGTGGTGCCGACGCTGCTGCTCATGGTGGTGGAGGCCCAGCTGGTGGTGGTGGCCCGGATAGTGGTGATGGTGGGAGTGGCCTCGCTGACGGTGGGGGTGGCCTCGCTGGTGGTGGGGGTGGCCTTGTTGGTGGTGGAGGTGGCCCAGCTGGTGGTTGTGGCCCGGTTGATGGTGGGGGTGGCCTCGCTAGTGGTGGGGGTGACCCAGCTGGTGGTGGTGGCCCGGGTGATGGTGGGGGTGGTCTCGCTGACAGTGGGGGTGGTCTTGCTGGCGGTGGGGGTGGCCCAGCTGCTGGTGGTGGCCCGGGTGGTGGTGCCCCTGATGGTGGTGGTGGTGGCCCAGATGGTGGCAGTGGTGGGGGTGGCCTCGCTAACGGTGGGGGTGGCCCTGCTGGTGGTGGCCCGGGTGATGGTGGTGGCCCGGATGGTGGCGGTGGTGGCTTCAACCCGGTCACGAATGACTGCACGAAGATAACCCCTTCCATCACAGTTATCAAAACGTAAGCTAGTATGTGTGCAGATAACGCGTAGCAGAAGTGAGATCTTGGTTTTTAGATATAACTTCAATCGCGCATGATAAACCTATATTCTCGATTCTCGCAAGAGAGATATGGCCACATCGCTCAGAGGTCTGAGTGCTGACCTAATTTCGAATCCAGAACCTTAGCAGTGCCAGCTCATCAATCAAACCTCCAAATGTGTGTGTGTGTGTGTTAGTCCATGTGTGTGTTAGTCCATATGTGTGTGTAAGTTCATATGTGTGTATGTAAGTCAATGTGTTTGTGTTTGAGTCGAGTTGTGTGTGTGTTTGAGTCCATATGTGTGCGTGTAGGTCCATACGTGTGTTTAAGTCCATGTGTGTGTCTGTCTTTTTCGAACGGACAACACCCGATGTGTGTGTGTATGTCGAAGTGTTTGTGTGTGTCAGTCCAAGTGTGCGTATCAGTCCATTTGTGTGCGTATCAGTCACTCTCTGTGTGTCAGTTTAACACGTAGGCTTTCGCGACCAATATTATTCATAATAAAGGTTTTTGGGTTAGATCGCGTTTATTTATAAATGTGTCGTAACCCTCCACCACACGACACGGCCAATCAGCAAAAAAAAGTGTCACGTTGACAAAAGACAAATAATTCACTACTTCAGACCACCGGTGTGTTGAAGAGTTAATCCACATTTACAGTTTGAGTACGACGTTTCGCTGGTAAATACTTCCAGCATCATCGGGCAATTCGCCAGAATGGTAAAGCCCTCGCTTGCTCCCGGTTTTGTATAGAGCAGAAGAGTGACGTCATCACTTAACTCATCAGGTGCAGTGATTAGAGGCGGAGGGGGGGGGGGTAATGTAATTATATAATCGATTAGTAATCAGTCATTGGTTATGATTAGTAATGAGTTGTAGATTAGTAATTCTTTAAATCAAAATGTAATGTGTATTATTTAATAATACGCTTCCAGGCCGCACTAAGCCGGTAGCTGTCAGAGCGATTAAAGTTATTCTTGTTCCTCTCAATTTCAATGGATTCTCTAATTAGTCTTTGCCAGTAATAATTAGTTTTACACACCACTGCAACATTGTCAAAATCAATTGAGTGTCCTTGTTGACAAGCATGTTCTGCCACTGCCGACAGTTGTGTTTGAGATAATTTAATATTTCTCTGATGTTCTTTTAGTCTTACGCTGATGTTACGTCCCGTCTGCCCAATGTAGCAGCTGCCACATGAACAATTAATCCGATATACATCGGGCGAAAACAGTGTCAGATGGTGAGAGTCTAGTGAGAGAGATTAAACACGTTAAAGACGCACTACGACAGAATGGCTACAATAATGCTCAAATTAACAGAGCACTGAATGCCAAATCACGATCGCAAAGCAATACTACTGAAAGCGACCAGATTGTTAAAACAATAAAAATTCCATATATCTCAGGAGTAACTGACAAATTAGCCCGCGTTTTGCAAAAGCAAAACATTACAGTAAGATTTGGTACAGTACACAAAATTCAAAAACTAGTATCTTGCACTAAAGACGCATTACCTAAACTATCAACAGAAGGTGTATATCGGATTAATTGTTCATGTGGCAGCTGCTACATTGGGCAGACGGGACGTAACATCAGCGTAAGACTAAAAGAACATCAGAGAAATATTAAATTATCTCAAACACAACTGTCGGCAGTGGCAGAACATGCTTGTCAACAAGGACACTCAATTGATTTTGACAATGTTGCAGTGGTGTGTAAAACTAATTATTACTGGCAAAGACTAATTAGAGAATCCATTGAAATTGAGAGGAACAAGAATAACTTTAATCGCTCTGACAGCTACCGGCTTAGTGCGGCCTGGAAGCGTATTATTAAATAATACACATTACATTTTGATTTAAAGAATTACTAATCTACAACTCATTACTAATCATAACCAATGACTGATTACTAATCGATTATATAATTACATTACCCCCCCCCCCTCCGCCTCTAATCACTGCACCTGATGAGTTAAGTGATGACGTCACTCTTCTGCTCTATACAAAACCGGGAGCAAGCGAGGGCTTTACCATTCTGGCGAATTGCCCGATGATGCTGGAAGTATTTACCAGCGAAACGTCGTACTCAAACTGTAAATGTGGATTAACTCTTCAACACACCGGTGGTCTGAAGTAGTGAATTATTTGTCTTTTGTCAACGTGACACTTTTTTTTGCTGATTGGCCGTGTCGGGTGGTGGAGGGTTACGACACATTTATAAATAAACGCGATCTAACCCAAAAACCTTTATTATGAACTCTCTGTGTGTGTTAGTCCATGTTTGTGTGCTAGTCGATGTGTGTGCATGGCACCATCTGAGTGTGTAAGTTAACGTGCGTTTGTGTGTCTATGTTTGTCAGTCGATGTGTGTGTGTGTACGTCGCTGTGTATGTGTGTTGTCAGTCCATATGTGTGTTGTAGTCCACATGTGTGTGTAAATCCATACATGTGTGTGTGTGTCACTCGATATGTGTGTGTAAGTCAATGCGTGTGTGTGTCTTAGTTGATATGCGTGTAAGTATATCAGTGTACTATACGTCAATGTGTGTTTTTTAGTCCACGTATGTCCGTGTGTAAGTCGATGTGTGTGTGTGAGTTGCTGTATGTGTGTACGTCGATATATATATTTGTGTAACTCCATGTGTGCGTATCTAAAGTGGATGTCTATGCATGTGTGACTCCATATGTGTGTGTGTGTGTACGTCTATGTGTTTGTGTGTGTGAGTCAATATGTCTGTGTGTGTCAGTCCATGGGCGTGTGTGATAGTCGCTTTGTGTGTGTGGCTCCATCAGAGTTAGTGTGAGTCCATTTCTTTGCATGTCTGTAGCTCCATGTGTGCGTGTGAGTCTATGTGTCTGTTTTATTGACCTGGTCAAGGCCTATGATACTATCAGTAGGCCAGGCCTTTGGTGTTCTTCATGCTTTCGGAGTCCCTCCCCCTTTGCTCACGATACTTAAGGACCGTTATGATATTGAGCGACCCCGCGTCAAACTACAGGCCGTCAGTCACAGCCATTCCCTCTACACCTTGGGGTGTGACAGGGATGTCCTCTGGCTCCCACATTATTTAACATATCTTTTGACCACGTAGTTGGTGAAGCCTTCAATGGCTGTACCGGAGGAATTACCATGTGATACAGATACAATGGGAGGCTGATCGATGCCCGGGTGCGGTCAAAGGATGGCTCCCTATTTCTCAACCATGTTATGTATGCCGATGCTCTGGTGATTGCTACTCACTCAGAAGAGGAGTTGGAGTCGCTGCAGCTGAACCTGGAGCGTGCCACTAAGAGGTTGGGCCTTACCATCAGCCCTACCAAAACTAAGCACCTGCCTGGGTATTTTGTACCATCGGACAATCCACCGCCACAACTCACAATTGGTGATGCGGCAGTTGTGCAGAGATTGCAGAGATTCCCATACCTACCCAGTGTACTCATGACCAGCTCCGGTTAAACAGCAGAGGTCCCACTCCAAATCAGTCGAGCGCCATTATATTTTCATCGGCTGCGTTATGCTGTGTGGAAGGTACCTGGTCTCTCGCTCCGCATGAAGCTGCAGGTCTTCTCGGCCACGGTAATTCCCTCCCTTCTCTACGCTTGCGACACGTGCACCCCCTTAATGGAACATCTTCGCCGGTTCGAAACATTTAGGCTGGCCTGCTCACGATCCATCCTGGGTTTAACCGTGTGTGTGTGCATCTAAGTCGATGTTTTCTATGTGTGTGGGTCGATGTCCGTGTGTAAGTCCATGTGTTTGTCTGCCTTTGTCGCCCGGGCAACGCCGGGTACTTACCACAAGTAGTTATCTGAACACGTAAAAAAATAATTGAACATTTTACGTATAAAAAACCTTGAATTGCGAGAAACTTGGTCTTGGTCTGCGAGTGTTTTGCAAGACGAGCAAAATGTTTATATAAATATTAATTTGATAAACGAACGAGGTCTTGCAATACGAGTAGTACGTATACGCTTTGTCTAACGAGCGTCACGTGATCACAACTGATATACGAGTGCCTTGATATACGAGTGCTTTGGATTACAAACACGTTTCCGGAACAGATTATGCTCGCAATCCAAGGTTTTACTGTATACGTGTGCATACATTTAAAAATTAACGTGTCGTAGTGCGATGACCAGCGGTGTGGTAGTGGTAGACACGCCGTGGTGCTGGTGCGATAACAGCGGTGTTGTAGTGGTAGCAGCTAGACGGTGCCACGTGACGCACCGTGCTGCTGGTTGCGATGACAGAGGTGTGGTAGTGGTAATAGCTAGGCGGTGCCACGTGATGCACCGTGGTGCTGGTTGCGATGACAGAGGTGTGGTAGTGGTAATAGCTAGGCGGTGCCACGTGATGCACCATGGTGCTGGTGCAATGACAGCGGTGTGGTAGTATGTGGGACTCTGTTTTAAGTGAGTTTGTGGGTCTCTGTGTGGTGAGTTTGTGGGTCTCTGTGTAGTGAGTCTGTGGGTCTCTGTGTGAGGTGAGTTTGTGGGTCTTTGTGCGGAGAGTCTGCGGGTCTCTAAGTGATGAGTCTCTGGGTGCTCTGTGTAGTGATTGTGTGGGTCACTTTGTGTGTCTGTGTAAGGTTAGTCTGTGGGTCTCTGTATGGTTTGAGTGTGGGTGTCTGTGTGTGGTGAGTCTGTGAGTCTCTTTGTGTGTCTGTGTGGTGAGTCTGTGTGCCTCTGTGTGAGGTGAGTCTGTGGGTGTCTGTGTGGTTTGAGTGTTGGTGTCTGTGTGTGGAGAGTCTGTGAGTCTCTGTGAGAGGTGAGTCTGCGGGTCTCTGTGTGCCTCTGTGTGAGGTGAATCTGTGGGTGTCTGTGTGGTTTGAGTGTGGGTGTCTGTGTGTGGAGAGTCTGTGAGTCTCTGTGAGAGGTGAGTCTGTGGGTATCTGTGAGGTGAGTGTGCGTGTCTGTGTGTGGTGAGTCTGTGGCCCTGTGGGTCTCTGTTTGAGGTAAGTCTGTGGGTGTCTGTGTGGTTTGAGTGTGGGTCTCTGTGTGAGGTGAGTCTGTGGTCTCTTTGTATGTCTGTGTGGTGAGTCTGTGGGTCTCTGTGTGAGGTGAGTCTGTGGTCTCTTTGTGTGTCTGTGTGGTGAGTCTGTGTGTGTCTGTGTGAGGTTAATCTGTGGGTCTCTGTGTGGTTTGAGTGTGGGTGTCTGTGTGTGTCTGTGTGTGGTGAGTCTGTGGGTGTCTGTGAGGTGAGTGTGCGTGTCTGTGTGTGGTGAGTCTGTGGGTCTCTGTGTGAGGTGAGTCTGTGGTCTCTTTGTGTGTCTGTGTGGTGAGTCTGTGTGTCTCAGTGTGAGGTGAGCCTGTGGGTCTCTGTGTGTCTCTGTGTGAGGTGAGTCTGTGGGTGTCTGTGTGAGATGAGTGTGGGTGTCTGTGTGTGGTGAGTCTGTGGGTCTCTGTGTGAGGTGAGTCTGTGGGTCTCTATGTTGTGAGTTTGTGGGTCTCAATGTGTGTCTGTGTGTGGTGAGTGTGTAGGTCTCAGTGTGTGGATCTCTGTGTGAAGTGAGTTTGTGGGTCTCTATGTGAGGTAAGTTTGTGGATTCTAGATTTTACAGCTTAAAGGACGCGACCTGGGCTTGGCTGTTTTCACTCCAACGCTGTCCTCATGACAACACAGTCCCTTCACCTGATGAAGGCTGCTTGTGTTGTGGCCGAAACGTCGTGATTTTTGTTGTTTTATTTTTTACCTACGTGACTTTACCGAATAGAACCAAAGAGTATGGATCCTTGCAGTCACGAAAGCTTCAAATCTAGAATTGGTCGTGCATGTCACGTATATCGTTTATTGTTAAATTGTAATCACAGTTCCTGTGATCACTGTTACATTGTTTTATAGCTTTATTTTGGTGATTTCGAAAACGTTCTGGTTTAGCCATATTTGTTTGTTGAAATACACAGAGTTAGACTGGTAACTGTAATTGAAGTTGTCTTATGGTTGTTATTGTTTGACAAGCATCCCACTGGGATTTTTGCACACAGCGTTGATATGCGGTGCTTTTTCTGGAAGACTTTGCTGTTTTTTTCCTGGATTTTTTCTGTTGCATGTAGTCACTTTAAGATGTTTCTTGTTCTTTTTTTAGTTGGTTGCGGTTACACCCGATTCAAGAGCCGAATGGCTCACAGGGCTATACCTAATAAATGAACTGAACTATGGGTCTCTTTGTGTCTCTATGGATAAGCGTGGTTTCTTAAGCGAAAACTGGGGAATGTGGTGGTAGCTTAACATAGGAGACGATGGGAGCTCTATGGGAATTTGCCGGCGAAGGCAATTGTAGTGCGGATAGGGAGCAAAGCTTATGTCATGTAGGGAATGTTGAGGGCAGGAAACGTGAGAGCCTATGGGAGCTCTATTTGATTGGCCGGCGACGGCGATTTTAATGCATAGTGCGGATAAGCGTGGTTTCTTAAGCAAATTGGGGAACGTGAGGACAGGTAATGGAGACTATGGGAATAGCCTGTGGAGGTGATTGTAATTTGTAGTGTGGATAAGAAGATGGTTATGTCGTGTAGGAAATGTGGTGGAAGGTTTGATGTAAAACCTATGGAAGCCTATAGGAGTAGCCAGTAAAGGTGATTGCAATTTGTAGTGTGGATAGGTTAGGTAAGCTTTGTTAATGACGACCCGTGCAGAACTCATTAATTGTAACTCAGACACGTGTCCCATCCCCCTTGTGACGTCACATGGCACTTATGAGGCCATGTGAAGTTTCGAAGGGTTGCTGGACAGACCCAGCAGGTGCTTTGGGTTGACTGCTGTGCCAGGCTCGTTGCAGGAGGAGGTTACGGGACAGACTCAGCAAGTGCCATGGGTTGATTGCTGTGCCAGGCTAGGTACAGGAAGAGGTCACGGGACAGTCCCAGCAGGTGCTATGGGTTGACTGCTGTGCCAGGCTAGGTGAAGGAGAAGGTCACGGGACAGACCCAGCAGGTGCTATGGGTTGTACTGCTGTGCCAGGCTAGGTGCAGGAGGAGGTCACGGGACAGACCCAGCAGGTGACATGGGTTGACTGCTTTGCCAGGCTAGGTGCAGGAGGAGGTCACAGGACAGACCCAGCAGGTGTAATGGGTTAATTGCAGTGCCAGGCTAGGTGCAGGCAGAGGTCACAGTACAGACCAAGCAGGTGCTATCGGTTGACTGCTGTGCCAGGCTAAGTGGAAGAGGAGGTCACGGGACAGACCCAGCAGGTGCCAAGGGTTGACTGCTGTGCCAGGCTAGGTGCAATTGGAGGTCACGGGACAGACCCAGCAGGTGCCATGGGTTGACTGCTGTTCCAGGCTAGGTGGAGTAGGAGGTCACGGTACAGATCCAGCAGGTGCCATGGGTTGACTGCTGTGCCAAGCTAGGTGCAGGAGGAGGTCACGGGACAGACCCAGCAGGTGCCATGGGTTGACTGCTGTGCCAGGCTAGGTGCAATTGGATGTCACGGGACAGACCCAGCAGGTGCCATGGGTTGACTGCTGTGCCAGGCTAGGTGCATCTGACAACAAACATCTGGGCAGTTCACCTCCATTGGTTCAAGCAAAGCCTGTCTCTTGCTTCTGCTGATGAGACACGGAGCTGGGCAGACTCCAAATACACAGCAGCAGCAGGCATCTTCAGGGTCGGGATCGAACCCACCACCTCCTTTGTAACCAGGCGAGGTAGTTAACATCTCATCAGGGTCGGAATTGAACCCACGACCTCCCGTACACTAGGCGAGGTAATTAACATTTCCTAGCCACTGTGATGATGAGAGAGAGAGAGACGTAGACTCCAAATATACAGCAGCAGTATCGTCAGGGTCGGGACAGAAACCCACGACCTCCTCTATACCACGCGAGGTAGTCAAAATCTCACCAGGGTCAGGATCGAACCCACCACCTCCTGCGTAACCAGACGAGGTAGTTAACATCCCATCAGGGTCCGGGATCGAACCCACGACCTGCGTAACCAGGTGAGGGTGTTATCATCTCATGAGGGTCGGAATTGAACCCACGACCTCCTGTGTACCAGGCGAGATAGTCAACATCTGGATCCAAGTCACCTGAGACCCCAGGCAGCAGCAACTCGCCACAGCAAACACAACTGCAACGTTCTGTTGAGTCCGCTTATTTATTAACAACAACAATCGATAAACAAACAATGGTCTAGATATATATGTACACGTTATTACATTATAACTTATTTTTGTATCTCTATCCTAACTCTTCACACGCGCACGTGGCTTGGCAGGCTCTCGTCCATTGTGTGGTGAGTGTGGATGGTGAGTGTGGGTGGTCAGTGTGGTGTGGTGAGTGTGGTGAGTGTGGGTGGTGAGTGTGGATGGTGAGTGTGGTGACTGTGGGTGGTGAGTGGGGGTGGTGAGTTTGGTGAGTGTCGGTGGTGAGTGTGGGTGGTGAGTGTGGGTGGTGAGTGTGGGGTGGTGAGTGTGGGTGGTGAGTGTGAGTGATGAGTGTGGGTGGTGAGTGTGGTGTGGTGAGTGTGGGTGGTGAGTGTGGGGTGGTGAGTGTGGGTGGTCAGTGTGAGTGGTGAGTGTGGTTGATGAGTGTGGGGTGGTGAGTGTGGGTGGTGAGTGTGAGTGGTGAGTGGGGGTGGTGAGTGGGGGTCCACTCCGCTACTCTGCTGTGGGCCGCCCACCACAGAGCAGCAGGCGGCTGAGCAGCGAGCGGAGTGAGCGGAGCGCCCTGCCCACACGCGCCAGGACCCCTCGCACCCTCTCCTCCTCCTCTTCCTCCTTCTCCTTTCCATCCTCCTTCTCCTCTTTATCCTCCTCCTCCTCGTTGTCGTCATCCTCCTCCTGCGTCTCCACCACCTCCACCACCTCCGTCCCCTCTCCAAATGTCTGGGTGAGCGGGGACGATGGCAATGGCGATGGGAGCTTCTCCTCCGACTCCGCTTTGTGAAGAGAGAGGCAGGAGCACCACAGCAGCACATCATCATCATCAACATCGTCATCATCATCATCATCGTCATCATCATCATCGTCGTCATCATAATCATCGTCATCATAATGGTCCATCATTGTCATCATCGTCGTCATCATCGTCAACATCATCGTCGTCCTCATCATCGTCATCATCGTCATCATAATAGTCATCATCATCGTCATCATCATCAGCATCGTCATCATCGTCGTCGTCATCCTGATCGCCATCATCATCATCGTCATCCTCATCGTCATCATTGTCATCATCATCATCATCGTCGTCATCATCATCATCGTTGTCATCATCATCGTGGTCATCCTCATCATCGTCATCATCATCATTGTCATCATCAGGCACACAGAGACCCATATTCATAGAGACCCATACAGACCCCAGAGACCCATAGACCCTCAGAGACCCATAGACCCACAGAGACCCATAATCACAGAGACCCATAGAACCACAGAGACCTATTGTCCCACGTAGACCAGAAGCGACTTGGCCATCTCAGCTGATAGCCGAATCAAGAGGGCTGACAACATCATCTTCATCGCGTGGACATTCATAGCGGCAGTCAAATACTCGAAGTGCGTGACGCCGAATCTCAACGTGGAGGGGAAAATCTGGAGGACCCTGAGAAGAATCCACGCGGTGACCACCACGGGGACAGAAACGGAGACTGCAAATGTACAGCAGCAGCGGGATCAAGCCCACGACCTCATGTATACCAGGCGAGGTAGTTAACATCTCATCAGGGTCGGGATCGAGCCTACGACCTCCTGTATACCAGGCGAGGTAGTTAACATCTCATCAGGGTCAGGATCGAACCCACGTCCTCCTGCGTACCAGGCGAGGTACACAGAGAGAGGCTCACCGTGGCTCAGCAGCTGCAGAGCCCTGCACAGGAGTGGTGCCGACGCTGCTGCTCATGGTGGTGGTGGCCCAGCTGGTGGTGGTGGCCCGGATAGTGGTGATGGTGGGAGTGGCCTCGCTGACGGTGGGGGTGGCCTCGCTGGTGGTGGGGGTGGCCTTGTTGGTGGTGGAGGTGGCCCAGCTGGTGGTTGTGGCCCGGTTGATGGTGGGGGTGGCCTCGCTAGTGGTGGGGGTGACCCAGCTGGTGGTGGTGGCCCGGGTGATGGTGGGGGTGGTCTCGCTGACAGTGGGGGTGGTCTTGCTGGCGGTGGGGGTGGCCCAGCTGCTGGTGGTGGCCCGGGTGGTGGTGCCCCTGATGGTGGTGGTGGTGGCCCAGATGGTGGCAGTGGTGGGGGTGGCCTCGCTAACGGTGGGGGTGGCCCTGCTGGTGGTGGCCCGGGTGATGGTGGTGGCCCGGATGGTGGCGGTGGTGGCTTCAACCCGGTCACGAATGACTGCACGAAGATAACCCCTTCCATCACAGTTATCAAAACGTAAGCTAGTATGTGTGCAGATAACGCGTAGCAGAAGTGAGATCTTGGTTTTTAGATAAAACTTCAATCGCGCATGATAAACCTATATTCTCGATTCTCGCAAGAGAGATATGGCCACATCGCTCAGAGGTCTGAGTGCTGACCTAATTTCGAATCCAGAACCTTAGCAGTGCCAGCTCATCAATCAAACCTCCAAATGTGTGTGTGTGTGTGTTAGTCCATGTGTGTGTTAGTCCATATGTGTGTGTAAGTTCATATGTGTGTATGTAAGTCAATGTGTTTGTGTTTGAGTCGAGTTGTGTGTGTGTTTGAGTCCATATGTGTGCGTGTAGGTCCATACGTGTGTTTAAGTCCATGTGTGTGTCTGTCTTTTTCGAACGGACAACACCCGATGTGTGTGTGTATGTCGAAGTGTTTGTGTGTGTCAGTCCAAGTGTGCGTATCAGTCCATTTGTGTGCGTATCAGTCACTCTCTGTGTGTGTTAGTCCATGTTTGTGTGCTAGTCGGTGTGTGTGCATGGCACCATCTGAGTGTGTAAGTTAACGTGCGTTTGTGTGTCTATGTTTGTCAGTCGATGTGTGTGTGTGTGTACGTCGCTGTGTATGTGTGTTGTCAGTCCATATGTGTGTTGTAGTCCACATGTGTGTGTAAATCCATACATGTGTGTGTGTGTCACTCGATATGTGTGTGTAAGTCAATGCGTGTGTGTGTCTTAGTTGATATGCGTGTAAGTATATCAGTGTACTATACGTCAATGTTTTTTTTTTAGTCCACGTATGTCCGTGTGTAAGTCGATGTGTGTGTGTGTGTTGCTGTATGTGTGTACGTCGATATATATATTTGTGTAACTCCATGTGTGCGTATCTAAAGTGGATGTCTATGCATGTGTGACTCCATATGTGTGTGTGTGTGTACGTCTATGTGTTTGTGTGTGTGAGTCAATATGTCTGTGTGTGTCAGTCCATGGGCGTGTGTGATAGTCGCTTTGTGTGTGTGGCTCCATCAGAGTTAGTGTGAGTCCATTTCTTTGCATGTCTGTAGCTCCATGTGTGCGTGTGAGTCTTTGTGTCTGTTTTATTGACCTGGTCAAGGCCTATGATACTATCAGTAGGCCAGGCCTTTGGTGTTCTTCATGCTTTCGGAGTCCCTCCCCCTTTGCTCACGATACTTAAGGACCGTTATGATATTGAGCGACCCCGCATCAAACTACAGGCCGTCAGTCACAGCCATTCCCTCTACACCTTGGGGTGTGACAGGGATGTCCTCTGGCTCCCACATTATTTAACATATCTTTTGACCACGTAGTTGGTGAAGCCTTCAATGGCTGTACCGGAGGAATTACCATGTGATACAGATACAATGGGAGGCTGATCGATGCCCGGGTGCGGTCAAAGGATGGCTCCCTATTTCTCAACCATGTTATGTATGCCGATGCTCTGGTGATTGCTACTCACTCAGAAGAGGAGTTGGAGTCGCTGCAGCTGAACCTGGAGCGTGCCACTAAGAGGTTGGGCCTTACCATCAGCCCTACCAAAACTAAGCACCTGCCTGGGTATTTTGTACCATCGGACAATCCACCGCCACAACTCACAATTGGTGATGCGGCAGTTGTGCAGAGATTGCAGAGATTCCCATACCTGCCCAGTGTACTCATGACCAGCTCCGGTTAAACAGCAGAGGTCCCACTCCAAATCAGTCGAGCGCCATTATATTTTCATCGGCTGCGTTATGCTGTGTGGAAGGTACCTGGTCTCTCGCTCCGCATGAAGCTCCAGGTCTTCTCGGCCACGGTAATTCCCTCCCTTCTCTACGCTTGCGACACGTGCACCCCCTTAATGGAACATCTTCGCCGGTTCGAAACATTTAGGCTGGCCTGCTCACGATCCATCCTGGGTTTAACCGTGTGTGTGTGCATCTAAGTCGATGTTTTCTATGTGTGTGGGTCGATGTCCGTGTGTAAGTCCATGTGTTTGTCTGCCTTTGTCGCCCGGGCAACGCCGGGTACTTACCACAAGTAGTTATCTGAACACGTAAAAAAATAATTGAACATTTTACGTATAAAAATATAAATACAGTAAAACCTTGAATTGCGAGAAACTTGGTCTTGGTCTGCGAGTGTTTTGCAAGACGAGCAAAATTTTTATATAAATATTAATTTGATAAACGAACGAGGTCTTGCAATACGAGTAGTACGTATACGCTTTGTCTAACGAGCGTCACGTGATCACAACTGATATACGAGTGCCTTGATATACGAGTGCTTTGGATTACAAACACGTTTCCGGAACAGATTATGCTCGCAATCCAAGGTTTTACTGTATACGTGTGCATACATTTAAAAATTAACGTGTCGTAGTGCGATGACCAGCGGTGTGGTAGTGGTAGACACGCCGTGGTGCTGGTGCGATAACAGCGGTGTTGTAGTGGTAGCAGCTAGACGGTGCCACGTGACGCACCGTGCTGCTGGTTGCGATGACAGAGGTGTGGTAGTGGTAATAGCTAGGCGGTGCCACGTGATGCACCGTGGTGCTGGTTGCGATGACAGAGGTGTGGTAGTGGTAATAGCTAGGCGGTGCCACGTGATGCACCATGGTGCTGGTGCAATGACAGCGGTGTGGTAGTATGTGGGACTCTGTTTTAAGTGAGTTTGTGGGTCTCTGTGTGGTGAGTTTGTGGGTCTCTGTGTAGTGAGTCTGTGGGTCTCTGTGTGAGGTGAGTTTGTGGGTCTTTGTGCGGAGAGTCTGCGGGTCTCTAAGTGATGAGTCTCTGGGTGCTCTGTGTAGTGATTGTGTGGGTCACTTTGTGTGTCTGTGTAAGGTTAGTCTGTGGGTCTCTGTATGGTTTGAGTGTGGGTGTCTGTGTGTGGTGAGTCTGTGAGTCTCTTTGTGTGTCTGTGTGGTGAGTCTGTGTGCCTCTGTGTGAGGTGAGTCTGTGGGTGTCTGTGTGGTTTGAGTGTTGGTGTCTGTGTGTGGAGAGTCTGTGAGTCTCTGTGAGAGGTGAGTCTGCGGGTCTCTGTGTGCCTCTGTGTGAGGTGAATCTGTGGGTGTCTGTGTGGTTTGAGTGTGGGTGTCTGTGTGTGGAGAGTCTGTGAGTCTCTGTGAGAGGTGAGTCTGTGGGTATCTGTGAGGTGAGTGTGCGTGTCTGTGTGTGGTGAGTCTGTGGCCCTGTGGGTCTCTGTTTGAGGTAAGTCTGTGGGTGTCTGTGTGGTTTGAGTGTGGGTCTCTGTGTGAGGTGAGTCTGTGGTCTCTTTGTATGTCTGTGTGGTGAGTCTGTGGGTCTCTGTGTGAGGTGAGTCTGTGGTCTCTTTGTGTGTCTGTGTGGTGAGTCTGTGTGTGTCTGTGTGAGGTTAATCTGTGGGTCTCTGTGTGGTTTGAGTGTGGGTGTCTGTGTGTGTCTGTGTGTGGTGAGTCTGTGGGTGTCTGTGAGGTGAGTGTGCGTGTCTGTGTGTGGTGAGTCTGTGGGTCTCTGTGTGAGGTGAGTCTGTGGTCTCTTTGTGTGTCTGTGTGGTGAGTCTGTGTGTCTCAGTGTGAGGTGAGCCTGTGGGTCTCTGTGTGTCTCTGTGTGAGGTGAGTCTGTGGGTGTCTGTGTGAGATGAGTGTGGGTGTCTGTGTGTGGTGAGTCTGTGGGTCTCTGTGTGAGGTGAGTCTGTGGGTCTCTATGTTGTGAGTTTGTGGGTCTCAATGTGTGTCTGTGTGTGGTGAGTGTGTAGGTCTCAGTGTGTGGATCTCTGTGTGAAGTGAGTTTGTGGGTCTCTATGTGAGGTAAGTTTGTGGATTCTAGATTTTACAGCTTAAAGGACGCGACCTGGGCTTGGCTGTTTTCACTCCAACGCTGTCCTCATGACAACACAGTCCCTTCACCTGATGAAGGCTGCTTGTGTTGTGGCCGAAACGTCGTGATTTTTGTTGTTTTATTTTTTACCTACGTGACTTTACCGAATAGAACCAAAGAGTATGGATCCTTGCAGTCACGAAAGCTTCAAATCTAGAATTGGTCGTGCATATCACGTATATCGTTTATTGTTAAATTGTAATCACAGTTCCTGTGATCACTGTTACATTGTTTTATAGCTTTATTTTGGTGATTTCGAAAACGTTCTGGTTTAGCCATATTTGTTTGTTGAAATACACAGAGTTAGACTGGTAACTGTAATTGAAGTTGTCTTATGGTTGTTATTGTTTGACAAGCATCCCACTGGGATTTTTGCACACAGCGTTGATATGCGGTGCTTTTTCTGGAAAACTTTGCTGTTTTTTTCCTGGATTTTTTCTGTTGCATGTAGTCACTTTAAGATGTTTCTTGTTCTTTTTTTAGTTGGTTGCGGTTACACCCGATTCAAGAGCCGAATGGCTCACAGGGCTATACCTAATAAATGAACTGAACTGAACTATGGGTCTCTTTGTGTCTCTATGGATAAGCGTGGTTTCTTAAGCGAAAACTGGGGAATGTGGTGGTAGCTTAACATAGGAGACGATGTGAGCTCTATGGGAATTTGCCGGCGAAGGCAATTGTAGTGCGGATAGGGAGCAAAGCTTATGTTGTTAGGGTCGCCGGCCCCCGGGATCTCCCCTGCCTGCGACCCTGTCCGCGAAGTACCGACGCTCCCAGACTCTCCACTAGTGTGGGAGCTGCCGCCGCCGCACTCCTCCCCTGGCGGGGAAAGGTCGTCGCGCTCCTGTTCCCCCCCCTGTGCCGTCCCCCCCCGAGTCCGGGTCTCCTGCCGGTGGGGCATCACACTCGACCTCCCTGGGACCCGCTAGCGCTTCGCCGGCACCCAAACGCGACGCTCCCCGCCCGCGCAGTCCCACGCACCAATCACACGCGGGTAACAGGGGGTCAAAGGTCGGAGGGTAAGCGACGTCGTTCGTGCTCACTCCGACGCTTGGGGGGATTGGTTTAAACGGGTTTAAAGGGCTATGCGATGGGCATGCGTGCGAGACGGGTATCCGCTCGCAATGCAGGAGTCCGCAGCCGACGGTTCGTAGCGCACACAATCCACGCGGCGCCGCTCCACACACGCGGCGACCACCGAGAACAGCAAGCGAACCCACACTTCCACTCTCTTTCCACACCCTCGCAAAAAAACCACCACACCAGTCTGTTATGTAACGACCACCGCGACAGCAAGCGCACCCACGCTTCCGCAATAACCACACCAGTCTGTTATGTAACGACCACCGCGACAGCAAGCGCACCCACGCTTCCGCAAAAACCACACCAGTCCGTTATGTAACCGCCGACGATTTATTCCACCGCGTCGGCGAGCCCTTATTTAACCGAGTCAGTCGGGATCAGCGGGGCAGGACCGATCTATCTCTCGATAGTCGGCACTACACTCTACCTGTCCTTCTCCCCTTTACCCTCTCCGGTTTTGCTCTTAAGCTAAGTCCCAACTCCCTCTCTCTCTCTCTTACTCACGGTTCGTCGTCACTGCCGTCTGGTCCTCGCGGCGCGTCGATACGTCCCACGGACGTTCGCGCGGCTGGACTCGGGAGTTGACGGGCCTGAGGTTGACTCGAGTAGCCAGAGAACCTTTTTCCTTCGCCCTGACCCGCTTTATTCTTTCTACATCAAAGGGGCTACCTGGTGCCGACTCGCGGGCCAATCAGCTCGCTGGGATCACCCGCCAATCGGTAGGCCCATCTGTATCCCAGCATCCCCCGGGCCGTTGCTTTCAGCGACGTCCGCATCTAAATTTACCTGCTCAGCGACCCTCCAGCCAGAGGGCGACCCTGCTTTCCCGCCGCTCGTGGCTCTGCCCTCCTACCTGCCTGCTGACCCGTGTGTGTTGTGTGTGCTGTCTACCCGCGGTGGCTCGGCAGCCCCGTCGTGACCATGTAATTACAACCAAAGTCACGGCGCCGCGGTGGGTGTTAGCGTCGGGGGAGACCGTCCAATTCCCTGGCTGCAGGAAACCGTGAAGATTATCCCTTTACGAGGGCTTCTGGGTGAAAACCTGTCGGCCAGGGTGTCTCCCCACGCGCTCTAATGGTGGGGGAGTGCGTGCGTGTGTGTTCCGGTGGGGGGGGGGGGTGGGGAGGTGGTGGGGTGGAGCAATGTCGGCCTCGTCGCTCGGAGCGGCGAGATCGCAGGTGGGCCGCCCGCCGATCGGCTCCGTGGCGGCGGCATCACATAGCCCCCCGAGGTGCCAGTCCCCGTCCCGGGTTGACTGGAGCACCTCGCCTGGGCCGCGCTCACGAGGTAGCGCTGCGGGGTCCGGGGGATCCGCCCGGATCTCGTGGCTGGCCTCGGGGGAGGTGGCTCCATCCTCGGGGTTTCCTGCAGCGGTCTCCTTCTCCACTCCAGTGGCTCCTCCGATCCCTCGGCACCTGGGGGCTGGGGGACAAACTCCGCGGCAGCGGGGTTTAAGGGGCGGCGTCCCCGCCGTCCTCTGGCGGGGCCGGGACGCCTCGGGGCTGGGGGCACGGCGGGGCCCATGTAGTGCGCGAGGCCCCCGAGCACGGGTGGCGCAGGGGCACCGGGGTTTCGCGGTACTCGGGCAGCGAGGTTCTCCCCCGCCGGGGCTGCCCTCCATGGTTTTAAGCGGCGGACGTTAACCACCGTTTCTCGGCCCCTCTCTCCACCCTGGATTAGTACCGTCCAGGGAGAGATCTGCCGTACCACGGTCCAGGGGCCCCGCCAGTAGGTGGTCAGCTTCCCCACCTGTCCGGCCCCGACGCGAGGGGTGTGTAGCCACACCTTGGTACCTGTCAAGAAAAGGGGGGGCTCCACGCGGGGTCGGGTGCTCTGTTCCTGTCGCCGATGCGCGGCCTCCCCTTGCGGGTAGGCCCGGTCCCGGACCCCTCGTAGGGTCTCCATCAGATGTTCCACGGGGCGACTCCCTTCCTCCGTTTGGGGTGGAGGAATGCCGAACAGCAAGTCTGCGAGTAGACGAGACTCACGACCAAACATCATTAGGAACGGGGTTTGTCCCGTCGATGTGTGCACCGTGGTGGCGTAGGCGAACAGGGCGTAGGGGAGGTGTTCGTCCCAATCCCGTTGGTTTGCGGCCGCCATACGCTTGAGCTTTCCGGCCAGAGTCTGATTCATACGTTCAACCATACCGTTCGCCTGGGGGTGGTACGCCGTGGTTCGGTCTTTCTGGATCCCGAACTCCCGGCACAGCGCCTGAAACAACTCGGCCTCGAACTCGCTACCCTGGTCGGTAAGGACTCGCTCCGGGATCCCGTGCTTAAGTACATAGTGCTCCACGAACGCCCGGGCTACTACCAGGGCCGTTTTATCGGGGATGGCCACCGCCACGGGGTAGCGGGTGAAGTATTCCACCGCTACGAGGATATAGCGGTTGCCCCGGTGGGATCGTGGGAATGGCCCCTGGAGATCGATGCCGACCAGCTGGTTAGTCCGACTGACGCGGAACGGCCTTAGGGGTACTTGGTATCGTGCCGGTTTCGGCCCGCACTGCTGACAAGCGCGGCAGCCCTGTACCCAGGCGGCCACATCTTGCGTCAATTTGGGCCAGAGATACTGGCGACGCAGAGTCTCCCGAGTGCGCCGCTCCCCGTCATGGCCCCCGAGCGGGTGGTCGTGTACCAGCCGTAGCAGCTGGGGTCGCACCTGGGCGGGAACACAGATGCACCCCGGCTGGCCGGCCTCGGTTAACTCCCGTACCACCCCGTTCTGCACACACAACCGGGCATACAAACCGCTCCAGGGCCCTGGTAGGGTGCTTTTCCCCTCCCGCAGGGCCGCTTCCACCGCCGCCAGATCCGGATCCCGCTGCTGGGTCTGCCTCAGCTGCTCGTCGCTCAGGCCCGGGAAGGCGCAGCCGACGTCCTCCTGGATCCGTCCGATCGGGGCGGGGTGGTCCACGGGGTCCCGAGTCGTGGGCCCTGCGCTCGCCGGGCGGCCGACTGGGTCCGCGCCTCCACCTGTGGGGGTCTCTGTGGCGCATACCGCACTCTCTCTCGCCGGGGGGGGGTTAGGTTCAGCGGGTTCCCGGGGGTCCGTTGCCTGTCGGCAACGTCCCCTCGTGAAGCACGGGCAGGCCTCCTCCGCCCTCGTCTCGGCACACACCGCGGGTCGCCGTGATAATGCGTCCGCGTTTGCATGCGTCCGCCCCGCCCGGTATTCGATCTGCAGGTTGTACTCCTGCAGCTGCGCCAGCCATCGGGCCATCTGTCCCCGCGGTTCCTTGAAGGTGAGGAGGAACTGCAGAGCATAATGGTCCGTGCGCACTCGACATTTCCTGCCGTATAAATACGGCCGAAACTGTTTACACGCGAAGATCACAGCGTACAATTCCTGACGGGTCACACAGTAGTTCAGCTCGGCCCCGCTCAGGGTCCGGCTGGCGTACGCAATCACCCGTTCCACCCCTTCCTGCACCTGCGACAACACCGCACCCAGCCCGCTGCTGCAGGCGTCGGTGTCCAAAATAAAGTCGGTGGTAAAATCGGGGAAAGCCAGTGTAGGGGTGTGTGTGAGGTGGTCTTTGAGGGTGGTGAAGGCCGTCTGGCAGGCCTCCGTCCACTGATAGGGGTTCTTGGGGGAAGTGAGTTGGGTGAGGGGGCGTGCAATCTCGCTGAATCCCTTTACAAATCGACGGTAATAGGTGGCGAGCCCCAAGAATGACCTTATCTCCGACAGGTTTCTTGGCTGTGGCCAATCCACTACGGCGCGTACCTTGTCCGGATCGGTGCGCACCCCCGCCTCGCTGACGCGATGTCCGAGGTACCCCACCTCGCGCTGTGCGATGTAACACTTACGCGGCTTGAGCTTGAGATGAGCCGCTCGCAGTCGCTGGAACACCTCCCGTAACCTGGACCAGTGCTCAGACAGAGATCTACTGAACACGATCACATCATCCAGGTAAATCAGGCATTGCTCCCACTGCAAGCCCCGCATCACCAACTCCATCAGCCGCTGGAACGTCGCGGGCGCGTTAGTGAGCCCGAACGGGAGTACTCGAAACTCGAATAGCCCCATCGGGGTGGTGAATGCGGTTTTTGGCCGATCCTCCTCCGTCATCTCCACGTGCCAGTACCCGGACGCGAGATCGAGGGTGGAAAAATACCGCGCTCCGGCGAGGCTGTCAAAGGTGTCGTCGATGCGCGGTATGGGGAAGGCGTCGCCGAGGGTGACTGCGTTTAGTTTGCGGTAATCGACGCAAAACCGGGTTGACCCGTCCTTTTTTGTTACTAGCACCACCGGGGCAGACCAGGGGCTCGCCGAGGGCTGAATTATGTTATCGCGGAGCATGTCCCTGACCGCCTCTTTGATCTGGGCACGTTCGGGTGCGCCCACGCGGTACGCGGGGAGTTTTATGGGTCGGGCGGCCCCGGTGTCGATTTGGTGCTTAACGAGATCTGTGCGACCCACGTCTGAATCGTGTTCGCTGAACACATCGGCATACTCCCGCAGTAACCCGCGTAGCTGATCGGCCTCTCCCTTGGGTAAATCTGCCCAAGGTACGTGTACCGCGTCAAGAAGGGGGACGACCTCGGCGTGGGGAGTCGGGCCGACTCGCCAGGCCAGGTCTTGTTGGTCCTCGGGGCGACCGGGGTCCTCCGCCCAGAGTGCGAATACCGAGTCGCTGGAGTGGCGCGCGTGTAGGGGGTGCACGGTGGCTACTGTGGTGCGCCGTCGTAGTATTGCTGGGGTGCCGTGGGGGTTAAACACACGCATGAACAATCGGCCCCCATCGGCGTTTACCAACGTGGCTGACCCCACAACCCCGTATCGTTTTGCCAACTCCGGGTGAGGAGTTAGCATTACCTCCCCCGATGGTCGGTGCGCGGGGTCGGTGGAGGGTGTCGCCACAGGTACCAGCATCTCGGCGAGCGGCCCGATGGTGACGGCCGTCGTCAGGGTAGCGGCCACAGGTGTGAAGCGGGGGCGATTCGGCTCCCGTCCCAGGAATGGAATCCGTTCCCCGCTGCCTTCCACGGTGGCGCACCGCTGTCGGGGCTGCACGTTGAGCCCCAGCTTTTCCAGGAGGTCGGTACCTGCGATACACTCGTGGCACAGCACACTCGAGACGTAGAACTCCTGAGTGCACACCTGGTTTCCGAGACGGACCTCGAGGGAGATCCTTCCCAGCAACCCCATCCCGGCTCCGCTCGCTGTGTGCAGCGCGCAATCCGGGGCCGGCAGGCGGCTCACGTCAACCCCGAGCACGCTGCAGTGCGCGGCGCTCACGAGTGAGGCTACGGCCCCCGTGTCCAGTAGGATCCGGGTGCGCTGCCCGTTCACCTGTCCTTCCACCAGTGACGTGGCCCCCGTGATTCCTGCCACCAGCTCCCGTAGCCAGTCGCCCGTCCTCACCGCGTCCTTGGGTGTTGTGGCCGTGACCTGTGTGGGTGTCACTTGCTTACCATTATTATTATCGTCGTTTTGTTTCGGGACCTCGGTGATTGCACCCCTAGGTGGTCCACTCTCTAGGGGGCGTTGGCGTTTAACCCTTCGGTATATCTAGCGCGGGCGATCTGTGGGCAGTCTCTCATGAGATGCCCCTGACGGCCGCACATATAACACGCCCGGGGGGGGGGTGGCGGCTCCATAGTGGGCACCCTGCCCGCTCCCTCTCCCCCCCGTGCGCCGCTGCCCAGACTCTGCTTCTAGTCGGGCTACCCTCCCAGCTAGCCCTCCCAACTCGGTCTGAATCGTCTCTACCGTAGTCTGCAGCGTAGTCATATGTGCCCGTACTTGGGTTACGTTGTTGTCGATCCCCCCGATGCCCGCCTGTATCCCCGCTACCCATCCCGGGGTGGTCTCGCGGGATACCGGAGGCCCCCTTTCCCGACCCCCTACCATCCTGGTGAGCTCCTGTTCCTCCTCTTCCTCCTCGGTGGACAGACTTGCGATGGTGCGCTCCCGGCCCAGTCCTCGGAGCTGTGCGCGTTCGCTAGAAATTCTTTCACATTTGCGCGCGCGCTCGACAAGGGCATCAAAGGAGAGGCGCGTACAGTTCACGTCTGGCTGCCACCACGCCGTGCGCATTAAGTATCGCTGGATTTTCTCTGTGGCCAGCTCCTCAATCGCTTCTGTGGTGTGCCTCGGGCGTGCGATCTTTGTTAGCTCACGCACATCCTCGGCATAATCGCGCAGGTCCTCGCCGGGTTGGCGACGGCGTGCCTCTAAGGCCGCTTTTGCCTCCTCCTCATCGCGCGTACCGAAGCGCAGATCAAGTCGGCGCATCAGCTCCTCTAGCTGTGTCTGCGCGCTTGCGGGTAGGGCTTCCACAAAATCGGCTGCCCGCCCATCCAGATTCATATTAAGTTGACGTAGCGTCTGCGCGTCCGTCCACCCATTAATTTCCTTAGCCCCTAGGACGTTGCGGGCAAATGCTCTCCACGAAGGTGTACCCCGGCCAGTGAATATATGCCTTATTTTCGCGTGGGGTAACGCGGGGGTTCGTACCGCTTCTGACACCATATTGTTAGGGTCGCCGGCCCCCGGGATCTCCCCTGCCTGCGACCCTGTCCGCGAAGTACCGACGCTCCCAGACTCTCCACTAGTGTGGGAGCTGCCGCCGCCGCACTCCTCCCCTGGCGGGGAAAGGTCGTCGCGCTCCTGTTCCCCCCCCTGTGCCGTCCCCCCCCCGAGTCCGGGTCTCCTGCCGGTGGGGCATCACACTCGACCTCCCTGGGACCCGCTAGCGCTTCGCCGGCACCCAAACGCGACGCTCCCCGCCCGCGCAGTCCCACGCACCAATCACACGCGGGTAACAGGGGGTCAAAGGTCGGAGGGTAAGCGACGTCGTTCGTGCTCACTCCGACGCTTGGGGGGATTGGTTTAAACGGGTTTAAAAGGCTATGCGATGGGCATGCGTGCGAGACGGGTATCCGCTCGCAACGCAGGAGTCCGCAGCCGACGGTTCGTAGCGCACACAATCCACGCGGCGCCGCTCCACACACGCGGCGACCACCGAGAACAGCAAGCGAACCCACGCTTCCACTCTCTTTCCACACCCTCGCAAAAAAACCACCACACCAGTCTGTTATGTAACGACCACCGCGACAGCAAGCGCACCCACGCTTCCGCAATAACCACACCAGTCTGTTATGTAACGACCATCGCGACAGCAAGCGCACCCACGCTTCCGCAAAAACCACACCAGTCCGTTATGTAACCGCCGACGATTTATTCCACCGCGTCGGCGAGTCCTTATTTAACCGAGTCAGTCGGGATCAGCGGGGCAGGACCGATCTATCTCTCGATAGTCGGCACTACACTCTACCTGTCCTTCTCCCCTTTACCCTCTCTGGTTTTGCTCTTAAGCTAAGTCCCAACTCCCTCTCTCTCTCTCTTACTCACGGTTCGTCGTCACTGCCGTCTGGTCCTCGCGGCGCGTCGATACGTCCCACGGACGTTCGCGCGGCTGGACTCGGGAGTTGACGGGCCTGAGGTTGACTCGAGTAGCCAGAGAACCTTTTTCCTTCGCCCTGACCCGCTTTATTCTTTCTACATCAAAGGGGCTACCTGGTGCCGACTCGCGGGCCAATCAGCTCGCTGGGATCACCCACCAATCGGTAGGCCCATCTGTATCCCAGCATCCCCCGGGCCGTTGCTTTCAGCGACGTCCGCATCTAAATTTACCTGCTCAGCGACCCTCCAGCCAGAGGGCGACCCTGCTTTCCCGCCGCTCGTGGCTCTGCCCTCCTACCTGCCTGCTGACCCGTGTGTGTTGTGTGTGCTGTCTACCCGCGGTGGCTCGGCAGCCCCGTCGTGACCATGTAATTACAACCAAAGTCACGGCGCCGCGGTGGGTGTTAGCGTCGGGGGAGACCGTCCAATTCCCTGGCTGCAGGAAACCGTGAAGATTATCCCTTTACGAGGGCTTCTGGGTGAAAACCTGTCGGCCAGGGTGTCTCCCCACGCGCTCTAATGGTGGGGGAGTGCGTGCGTGTGTGTTCCGGTGGGGGGGGGGGGGTGGGGAGGTGGTGGGGTGGAGCAATGTCGGCCTCGTCGCTCGGAGCGGCGAGATCGCAGGTGGGCCGCCCGCCGATCGGCTCCGTGGCGGCGGCATCACAATGTCATGTAGGGAATGTTGAGGGCAGGAAACGTGAGAGCCTATGGGAGCTCTATTTGATTGGCCGGCGACGGCGATTTTAATGCATAGTGCGGATAAGCGTGGTTTCTTAAGCAAATTGGGGAACGTGAGGACAGGTAATGGAGACTATGGGAATAGCCTGTGGAGGTGATTGTAATTTGTAGTGTGGATAAGAAGATGGTTATGTCGTGTAGGAAATGTGGTGGAAGGTTTGATGTAAAACCTATGGAAGCCTATAGGAGTAGCCAGTAAAGGTGATTGCAATTTGTAGTGTGGATAGGTTAGGTAAGCTTTGTTAATGACGACCCGTGCAGAACTCATTAATTGTAACTCAGACACGTGTCCCATCCCCCTTGTGACGTCACCACGGCACTTATGAGGCCATGTGAAGTTTCGAAGGGTTGCTGGACAGACCCAGCAGGTGCTTTGGGTTGACTGCTGTGCCAGGCTCGTTGCAGGAGGAGGTTACGGGACAGACTCAGCAGGTGCCATGGGTTGATTGCTGTGCCAGGCTAGGTACAGGAAGAGGTCACGGGACAGTCCCAGCAGGTGCTATGGGTTGACTGCTGTGCCAGGCTAGGTGAAGGAGAAGGTCACGGGACAGACCCAGCAGGTGCTATGGGTTGTACTGCTGTGCCAGGCTAGGTGCAGGAGGAGGTCACGGGACAGACCCAGCAGGTGACATGGGTTGACTGCTTTGCCAGGCTAGGTGCAGGAGGAGGTCACAGGACAGACCCAGCAGGTGTAATGGGTTAATTGCTGTGCCAGGCTAGGTGCAGGCAGAGGTCACAGGACAGACCAAGCAGGTGCTATCGGTTGACTGCTGTGCCAGGCTAAGTAGAAGAGGAGGTCACGGGACAGACCCAGCAGGTGCCAAGGGTTGACTGCTGTGCCAGGCTAGGTGCAATTGGAGGTCACGGGACAGACCCAGCAGGTGCCATGGGTTGACTGCTGTTCCAGGCTAGGTGGAGTAGGAGGTCATGGTACAGATCCAGCAGGTGCCATGGGTTGACTGCTGTGCCAAGCTAGGTGCAGGAGGAGGTCACGGGACAGACCCAGCAGGTGCCATGGGTTGACTGCTGTGCCAGGCTAGGTGCAATTGGATGTCACGGGACAGACCCAGCAGGTGCCATGGGTTGACTGCTGTGCCAGGCTAGGTGCATCTGACAACAAACATCTGGGCAGTTCACCTCCATTGGTTCAAGCAAAGCCTGTCTCTTGCTTCTGCTGATGAGACACGGAGCTGGGCAGACTCCAAATACACAGCAGCAGCAGGCATCTTCAGGGTCGGGATGGAACCCACGACCTCCTGCGTACCAGGCGAGGTAGTTAAATTTCATCAGGGTCGGGATCGAACCCACCACCTCCTTTGTAACCAGGCGAGGTAGTTAACATCTCATCAGGGTCGGAATTGAACCCACGACCTCCCGTACACTAGGCGAGGTAATTAACATTTCCTAGCCACTGTGATGATGAGAGAGAGAGAGAGACGTAGACTCCAAATATACAGCAGCAGGAATCGTCAGGGTCGGGATAGAAACCCACGACCTCCTGTATACCACGCGAGGTAGTCAAAATCTCACCAGGGTCAGGATCGAACCCACCACCTCCTGCGTAACCAGACGAGGTAGTTAACATCCCATCAGGGTCCGGGATCGAACCCATGACCTGCGTAACCAGGAGAGGTAGTTAGCATCTCATCAGGGTCGGAATTGAACCCACGACCTCCTGTGTACCAGGCGAGATAGTTAACATCTCATCAGGGTCGGGATCGAACCCACCACCTCCTTTGTAACCAGGCGAGGTAGTTAACATCTCATCAGGGTCGGAATTGAACCCACGACCTCCCGTACACTAGGCGAGGTAATTAACGTTTCCTAGCCACTGTGATGATGAGAGAGAGAGAGACGTAGACTCCAAATATACAGCAGCAGGAATCGTCAGGGTCGGGACAGAAACCCACGACCTCCTGTATACCACGCGAGGTAGTCAAAATCTCACCAGGGTCAGGATCGAACCCACCACCTCCTGCGTAACCAGACGAGGTAGTTAACATCCCATCAGGGTCCGGGATCGAACCCACGACCTGCGTAACCAGGTGAGGGTGTTATCATCTCATCAGGGTCGGAATTGAACCCACGATCTCCTGTGTACAAGGCGAGATAGTCAACATCTGGATCCAAGTCACCTGAGACCCCAGGCAGCAGCAACTCGCCACAACAAACACAACTGCAACGTTCTGTTGAGTCCGCTTATTTATTAACAACAACAATCGATAAACAAACAATGGTCTAGATATATATGTACACGTTATTACATTATAACTTATTTTTGTATCTCTATCCTAACTCTTCACACGCGCACGTGGCTTGGCAGGCTCTCGTCCATTGTGTGGTGAGTGTGGATGGTGAGTGTGGGTGGTCAGTGTGGTGTGGTGAGTGTGGTGAGTGTGGGTGGTGAGTGTGGATGGTGAGTGTGGTGACTGTGGGTGGTGAGTGGGGGTGGTGAGTTTGGTGAGTGTCGGTGGTGAGTGTGGGTGGTGAGTGTGAGTGGTGAGTGTGGGTGGTGAGTGTGGTGTCGTGAGTGTGGGTGGTGAGTGTGGGGTGGTGAGTGTGGGTGGTCAGTGTGAGTGGTGAGTGTGGTTGATGAGTGTGGGGTGGTGAGTGTGGGTGGTGAGTGTGAGTGGTGAGTGGGGGTGGTGAGTGGGGGTCCACTCCGCTACTCTGCTGTGGGCCGCCCACCACAGAGCAGCAGGCGGCTGAGCAGCGAGCGGAGTGAGCGGAGCGCCCTGCCCACACGCGCCAGGACCCCTCGCACCCTCTCCTCCTCCTCTTCCTCCTTCTCCTTTCCATCCTCCTTCTCCTCTTTATCCTCCTCCTCCTCGTTGTCGTCATCCTCCTCCTGCGTCTCCACCACCTCCACCACCTCCGTCCCCTCTCCAAATGTCTGGGTGAGCGGGGACGATGGCAATGGCGATGGGAGCTTCTCCTCCGACTCCGCTTTGTGAAGAGAGAGGCAGGAGCACCACAGCAGCACATCATCATCATCAACATCGTCATCATCATCATCGTCATCATCATCATCGTCGTCATCATAATCATCGTCATCATAATCGTCCATCATCGTCATCATCGTCGTCATCATCGTCAACATCATCGTCGTCCTCATCATCGTCATCATCGTCATCATAATAGTCATCATCATCGTCATCATCATCAGCATCGTCATCATCGTCGTCGTCATCCTGATCGCCATCATCATCATCGTCATCCTCATCGTCATCATTGTCATCATCATCATCATCGTCGTCATCATCAACATCGTTGTCATCATCATCGTGGTCATCCTCATCATCGTCATCATCATCATTGTCCTCATCAGGCACACAGAGACCCATATTCATAGAGACCCATACAGACCCCAGAGACCCATAGACCCTCAGAGACCCATAGACCCACAGAGACCCATAATCACAGAGACCCATAGAACCACAGAGACCTATTGTCCCACGTAGACCAGAAGCGACTTGGCCATCTCAGCTGATAGCCGAATCAAGAGGGCTGACAACATCATCTTCATCGCGTGGACATTCATAGCGGCAGTCAAATACTCGAAGTGCGTGACGCCGAATCTCAACGTGGAGGGGAAAATCTGGAGGACCCTGAGAAGAATCCACGCGGTGACCACCACGGGGACAGAAACGGAGACTGCAAATGTACAGCAGCAGCGGGATCAAGCCCACGACCTCATGTATACCAGGCGAGGTAGTTAACATCTCATCAGGGTCGGGATCGAGCCTACGACCTCCTGTATACCAGGCGAGGTAGTTAACATCTCATCAGGGTCAGGATCGAACCCACGTCCTCCTGCGTACCAGGCGAGGTACACAGAGAGAGGCTCACCGTGGCTCAGCAGCTGCAGAGCCCTGCACAGGAGTGGTGCCGACGCTGCTGCTCATGGTGGTGGTGGCCCAGCTGGTGGTGGTGGCCCGGATAGTGGTGATGGTGGGAGTGGCCTCGCTGACGGTGGGGGTGGCCTCGCTGGTGGTGGGGGTGGCCTTGTTAGTGGTGGAGGTGGCCCAGCTGGTGGTTGTGGCCTGGTTGATGGTGGGGGTGGCCTCGCTAGTGGTGGGGGTGACCCAGCTGGTGGTGGTGGCCCGGGTGATGGTGGGGGTGGTCTCGCTGACAGTGGGGGTGGTCTTGCTGGCGGTGGGGGTGGCCCAGCTGCTGGTGGTGGCCCGGGTGGTGGTGCCCCTGATGGTGGTGGTGGTGGCCCAGATGGTGGCAGTGGTGGGGGTGGCCTCGCTAACGGTGGAGGTGGCCCTGCTGGTGGTGGCCCGGGTGATGGTGGTGGCCCGGATGGTGGCGGTGGTGGCTTCGCTGGTGGTGGGGGTGGCCTAGCTGGTGGTGGTGGCCCGGGTGATGGTGGGGGTGGCCTCGCTAGTGGTGGGGGTGACCCAGCTGGTGATGGTGGCCCGGGTGGTGGTGGGGGTGGTCTCGCTGGCGGCGGGGGTGGTCTTGCTGGCGGTGGGGGTGGCCCAGCTGCTGGTGGTGGCCCGGGTGGTGATGGTGCCCCTGATGTTGGTGGTGGTGCCCCGGATGGTGGCAGTGGTGGGGGTGGCCTCGCTAACGGTGGGAGTGGCCCTGCTAGTGGTGGCCCGGGTGGTGGTGGTGGTGGTGGTTTTGAGCCAGCTGTGAGCCAGCGCCTGCTCAGGCGTCATGCGGAGATTCGGATCCCATCTGTTGGGAGACGCACGGGGAGGGAGGGAGGGGTGGGGGGGGGGTGGAGACGCACACGTGGTGAAAGGGGCATGGTGAGATGATTTGACAGGTTGGGAGGTGGGGGGAGTTTGGGGAGATGGCAGCGGCGGGGGGGGGGATGGAGAGGGTGCGAGGGAGTGTTGGTGGGTAGTGAGTAGGTGGTCTACATTGGTGGCAGAGCTGTCAACCCGTACGGTTTATAAGATATTCTTTTGCAGGGTAATTGAGTTTTCAGGTCCCTGCATAGTGCAACCGTTTCCATTCTGGGTAACAACAATTATTCGTGTCTATTTGTTTGTGTTTGTCCCTTCTGATGGGACTTTGCAGAATGAACATTGAGATTTATAAGGGTCACAGAGTGACCACTAATGTCTGAGTTGGGTCTGTAGTAAGGTGGGCAGTGATAAGGTGTTGACAGGTATGGGGTGGTGAGTGGGGGTGAGTGAGTGGGGGTTGAGTGGTGTGGGGATGAGTGGGGGTGAGCGAGGGGCGAGTGTGGTTCGTACTGCAGGCAGCGGCTGACGAAGTCGATCAGCTGAGGGTGGTGGCCCTGCAGTGCGCGGTGCAGGGGGAGGTTTCCTGGTGGCCGCTGCTTGGACAGGTGTTAGGGGAGTCCCTCAGAGTCTGCAGAGAGACAGAGACACGCACGCAGAGTCACCAACCATCACGTCTCCCACATACCCCCTCATCCACTTAACTACCCACCTTCCTATCCACATTCTCACCCACTCACCCACCTACATACCCACTCACCCACCCTCTCACTCATCTACCCATCCACTCACCTACCCACCCACGCATCCAGCCACCCACTCACCTACCCACCACCCACTCACCTACCTACTCACCTACCCAACCACTCACTCATCCACCCACTCACCCACCCACTCACCCACCCACTCACCTACCCACCCACCCGCTCACTCACTCACCCGTACACCTATGCTTCCTAACGACTGCTACTGAGAGCCCCAAACCAAACCCCACCCCCCAACCACGGGAAATCAGAGCCCTCCCCAGACCCACCCCCCCCACAAAAGAACCCGAAAAAGAGCCTCACTGCTACCCCCAACTAACAAAACGGAATGGGTTACGTCGCTTGCGCCAGCCTGCCCAAGCCGCTCGACTCACCAAATAAAATTGTCCTGTTTGGGGCTTCGTCCACCATTTTTTTCGGGGGCATGCCCAGGGTCTGCGCACAGTTTCGGACGAAGACAAAAGGAGGAGTGGGGGGAGGGGGGGTTACAGCCGGTGTAGCCTCAGCGGGCCCATTGGGGCAAGTGCCGTCTGTCAGCGGTGAGTAGTGGCGAAGGCAGCGCGTATGGAGGCCAGCACTGTGTACAAAGACAACAATCCCCCCCTCGCCGTATTAGCCTCATCTCATTTCTGGGGCAAGGGCTGTTAACAGCGAGGATCACCTTTGAAGGCTGGAACGGCACACAAGAGGGTGGGTGCCCAGCACCACGCCCGGCCACCTTTGTGTCCCCCAGTGGAAATGTTTACTACACACTGCTACACCAGGTACTCGTTTGAGGCTGAGTCAACCTATGAGAGGCCATGGACCAGTTCAGATATTCCTCGCTGGTGTTCTGTGGCCGTGAGAGGGAATACAAATTCATGGGTATCTGTGGGCCTGCATGGGTCTCTATGAGTATGGGTTTCTGTGGGTCTGTATGGGTCTCTATGAGTATGGGTTTCTGTGGGTCTGTATGGTCTCGATGAGCATGGGTCTCTGTGCAGACCAACAGAGACCCATACCCATAGAGACCTGCCTGCCCACCCACTATACCCACCGTACCCACCCACCATACCCACCCACCATGCCAACCCACTATACCCACCATACCACCCCACTGCTCATACCTCGATGCAGCAAGGCAGGTGTTCTTCGTCGGTCGGTAAATCGAAGAGCACCTTGCCGGTAGCAAACTCGGCCAAAGGCCCACATGTCCACAGCGCAGGTGACATGGTAGCCCAGCAGCAGTTCCGGGGCCATGTAGGGCAACGTCCCGCCCACGTTTTGGGCTGCACAGCAACAAAAACAACATGGACGATGAATATAAAGTAGTCCCTCAATCAACAGTGACGTGGGTTGAACAGGTTTTTTTCTTTTTTCGGTCGGGTAAACGCATAGTCGGCTTCTGCGACCAATATTTCACGGCGGAGGCGAGATTTTGGGCTGGACCGTGTACTCTGGCTGCCCGCCTGATGATGATGCTCGGCTGTAATCGCTCGAATTGTAAACGTCGTAGTGGGTTTACATCTCCAGCACACTGGTTAGTGCTGTGCAAGTGGCGCATTGGAGCGTCCTGTTTACATGACGCTGAACCTCACTGGCTGGCTGAATCGGATGGCGGTGGGTTTGACAACGCAACGTTTATGGTGACGCTAACCCTGAAAAAAATACTCCATGCACGCAAAGCCACTCACTTTTATGCTTCAGGTAGCAGCTGCACCCGAAGTCGGTGACCCTCACTTTGCCAGCCGCGGTGAGCAGAATGTTGTCCTGGACAAAGGGGAGAGACAGAGAAGGAATTCCACGCTCTGAGGTTACGGCAAGAGTGTCCAGCCAGCAGTGGGTCGATCACGGAAAGTGACGCATTTACACCCACACGGGCAGCCCCACCCACCCCCCAGCCCACTGTCGGCATGGGCTATGTGCCTGAGACCCGTTCAATGTCGTTTTAATAAATAACTAAACTTATTTGTTTTATTTTACTACTATGCTGCTGTGTAGCTATTTTATCGGAAACGACCTGGCCATCACGTAATAACATAATCTCAATCAAGTAGCTGATATAACCATCATCATCAGCATCATCATCAGCATCATCAGCATCATCAGCATCATCATCATTGCGTGGACATTTATAGCAGCAGCCAAACACTCTAGAGACATGTTTCAACAGGCCCATAGAGAACCAAACATACCCACAGAGACCCATACCCAAAGACTCATACTCATAGAGACCCACATAGACCAACAGAGACCCATACTCATAGAGTCCCACACAGAAATATAGAAACCCATACACATAGAGACCCATAAAGACCCACAGAGACCCATACTCATAGAGACCTGTACTCACCCACAGATACCCATACTCATAGAGACCGATCCAGTCCCACAGAGATCCATACTCATAGAGACACACACAGACATAGAGAGACCCATACTCATAGAGACCCATACAGACATAGAGAGACCCAAACTAAACCTAAGCTATGTTTTACTTTACTAGTTGTAAGGCCCCACTCTGTGCCACTGTGCAGCTCTTTTGTCACAGAAGCGACCTGGCCATTACAAATGATAGCTCAACGAAGTGGGCTGATATCATCATCATCACGGGGAATTGTTACAGCAGCGGTCAAATACTCTAAACGCTTGGTGATGTTGATTCTGACCGTGGAGGAAAAAACCGGAGGACCTGGAGAAAAATCCACGTGACCACCACGGGGAGAGAGAGACCCAGACTCCAAATATACAGCAGGTGTCGGGGTGGGGATCGAACCCACGACCCCTGTATACCAGACGAGGTAGTTAACATATCCTACCCACCGCGGCCTACCATCAACCTGCTACCTCCATCTGGAAGGAGGAGGTGGCAGAGTCACAGTAGATGGACGGAGCCAGCACGTTGACCCTACGATCAACTGTGGCCGGGCTGCCTCTTCGGTACGAGTGTCCACCTCGTCCCGGATCGTCTTCGCTGAGGGTACCGTGACCCCACCACCACCACCGCTACCACCACCTCCCTCCAGATGGACTGAGCCACCGCATTGACCCCGCGATCAACAGTAGCCGGACTGCCTCCGCGCCAGCTAACCGAGCGCCCCGACGAGAGGGTGCGACCATCGCGCCCGCTCCGCTCACCGGCTTGATGTCCGCGTGGACAATGCCAAGCCCCTTGGCGTACAACAGGAAGTCGAGGATGGCCCTGGTGTACTCCCTCAACCGCCTCACGCAGATTCGCCCGATGCTCCCTTTGCTTATGACGTCGTAGAGGCTCTTCCTGGCACCACAACGACAACAACAATGACGTTAAAACCCTTTTCCCGTTCCGATGACGTCCACGACCCAGACTCCAAACCGACTGTGCCACTTGGTTAGTTTTTGGGGGTGGGGTCATGAAACGCCTCGTCGCTCCGCGGTATTCATCCACGGCCTCGCCGTGCTGCAATAGCGACGAAGGAACTAACGCGCACAAAACATTGCCGCGCGTGGAATATTTTATGATAATAATTTCATTATTATGATTTTATTATAATTTCACCATGAATATGTTATTATTACAATTTCTATTTTATTAATTCATTACTATCATTTTATTACTATCATATCACAATTTAATAATAAATGTATTATTTTTTATTATTACCTTATTATCAACATTTCTTAAATTTAAAGTTTGTTGCATGTTGGAAAGTATGCTAAACATTTCGAACAGACACACATTCACAAATTTCCCTTTTATATATATACATAGATTCTCATGAAAAAATCGAATGTGTGATTTATGGGGAGCGTTTCCGTTAGTCGCGTCTTCCGCAACCCGGGGGACTTCCTGCGTCTGCTTTGTCGCCACGGTGTTCTGTGGTTATCGATAACGCAGCGGTTCTCCGCGCTCAGCTGCTTGACCCACGGGGCCACGTGGGCGCGTGGTGCTCCACTTCCCAGAGCTTTGGAAACTCAGTTGCCAAACAAATTGTGATTGTAAAATTGTCAGCTTAATTATTGAATTTATTAATTATCAAAATAGCAATTAAATAAGTTATGTATTCAATGAAGTTAATTTATTTAACGAGGCGAGACATCTTTTGATGAATTGTTAACTATCTTTAAACTCATAAAATAAACTGCAAAAGAAGATAATTATGAAAGTTATTAAATAAAGCTATTGGGGAACAAATTAGAAAATCAATCCCCCCCCCACTCTGCGCAAGAGCACAGAAGTGTGGTTACCAGATCTGAGCCTCTACATAAGGAACGAAACAGGTGGAATTATCCACAAAATCTAGCTGTCGCCTGATGAAGCTGGTTGTAATTATTGGTGAAACGTCATACTCAGAGATTGTAAATGTTGTGGCATGGCTCTCCAACACATCGTTGTGCTGTACCATTATACTGCACTATACACTGCACTATACACTACACTACTATACACTACACACTAGTGCTGTACTAGTAACGAATTGGCACGTTATGTTTGCGTGACAACCCTTACTAGTTGACTGTGTCAGGTGGTGGCGGGTTTAATGACACAACATGTATATATTTAAGTGATCTAACCCAAAAATACCTCTATTATGGATGATATTGGTCGTGAAAGGCCTTAATAAATGGGATAAAGCGATTAATCTAGTTGCTTGATCAAATATTAAATAAATATTAATTCCGAAATAAATCAACAATCAAGCGGAGCAATGGACATGCGCACGCACGTGGGTGGGTGGTGGGGGGGGTGGAGAATGTTCATGTACTTCAAGAGCTCGACGACGAGGCAATTGTGGCCGCGGAATTCGAACGTGTCCAGGACCCGGATGACTCCGTAGCGCTCATCGCTGGCCCTGCCCTGCAGCTCCGTGGCCACCTCCAGATCAATCCTCTGGCGGGCCGCTGTCGAGGAGTTGTGCAGCGGGAGGTGGAAGGCCACGAAATCAACGGTGACTCTCTGTGGGTGACTCTGTGTGGGTGACTCTGTGTGGGTATCTCTGTGGGTGACTCTGTGTGGGTGACTCTGTGTGGGTGACTCTGTGTGGGTGACTCTGTGGGTGTCTCTGTGGATGACTCTGTGTGGGTGTCTCTGTGGGTGACTCTGTGGGTGACTCTCTGGGTGTCTCTGTGTGTGACTCTGTGGGTGACTCTATGGGTGTCTCTGTGGGTGACTCTGTGGGTGTCTTTGTGGGTGACTCTGTGGGTGTCTCTGTGGGTGACTCTCTGGGTGTCTCTGTGTGTGACTCTGTGGGTGACTATGTTGGTGACTCTGTGGGTGTCTTTGTGGCTGACACTGTGGGTGACTCTGTGGGTGACTACGTCGGTGACTCTGTGGATGTCTTTGTGGGTGACTTTGTGGGTGACTCTGTGGGTGTCTCTGTGGGTGATTCTGTGGGTGTCTCTTTGGGTGACTATGTCGGTGACTCTGTGGGTGTCTTTCTGGGTGACTCTGTGTGGGTGACTCTATGGGTGACTCTGTGTGGGTGTCTCTATGGGTGACTCTGTGTGGGTGACTCTGTGGGTGTCTGTTTGGGTGTCTCTGTGGGTGGCTCTGTGTGGGTGTCTCTGTGGTTGTCTCTGTGGGTGACTCTGTGTGGTTGTCTCTCTGGGTGTCTCTGTGTGTGACTCTGTGGGTGACTCTGTGGGTGTCTCTATGGGTGACTCTTTGGGTGGCTCTGTGGGTGACTTTGTCGGTGACTCTGTGGGTGTCTTTGTGGGTGACACTGTGGGTGACTCTGTGGGTGACTACGTCGGTGACTCTGTGGATGTCTTTGTGGGTGACTCTGTGAGTGACTCTGTGGGTGTCTCTGTGGGTGTGAACATCCGTGGAGGGATGCAGGCAAAGCCGATGAGTCAGATGCCTTCTATGACCTCCTGTCACAGGTGCTGGCTAAAGTGGCCCCTCGGGATAGAGTCATCATGTTGGGTGACTTCAATGCCCGAGTTGGTCATGATACTGGTACCTGGTCTGGAGTGATTGGAGGGCATGGACCAGATCAGCTCAATAACAACGGTAGGAGGCTGCTAGATTTTTGTGCAGCCCATGGGCTTGCAATTACCAACACGCTGTTCCGGCATTGGCGCATCCACATAACATCATGGATGCATGCCGGGTCCAAGCAAAAACATCTGCTGGACTACATAGTGATGGACCAGCGGATGCCAGCCCATGTCCTTAACACCAGGACCTACCGTGGAGCTGATCTGCCCTCTGACCATCGACTAGTCATCTGTAACATGCGCCTGCTATTCTTCCACTCCGGTGGTGGGTGTACACCCAGGACCCCATTCCAACCTAAAGTGGCCTGGTCTCAGTTATCTGATGAAAGTTGCAAGCGATAATTTCATCATCGCTTGCGGCTGGGATTGGCATCGTCCCCGACTCCTCCTGATGTCGAGGGTAAATGGGCGAGGTTTAGGACTGTGACTCATGCAGCTGCAATGGCTGCTTTGGGTACACGGTCAAGACCTCCCCAGAGACCCTGGCTGACAGAGGAGGTCTTCAGGATGGTTGAGAAAAAGCGACAGGCCCACTGTCATCGGCTACAAAATCCCACGTCAGAGAATGAGGAGGCTTACCCCAGCCTTCGCTCGGAGGTTCGGAGAGCCGTGAGGCGCTGCAAGGATGGGTGGTGGTCGCGGGTTGCTGAGGAGATGGAGTCTGCCTCAGTGTCCCGTGATCACAAATCTCTATTTAACTCCATCAAAAAACGAACCTGCTGCGCCACACCTATTACCATCATTAGGGGAAAAACGCTGATCCAATCTCCGACCCCCAGGAACAGGTTTGCAGATTTGCTGAGCAATTTCTGTGAGGTCCAGGGAGAGGGAAAATCCCTCAGCCAGGAAAATATCGTGGCACAAAGTGAGGATGACCCTGCTGAGGCTGCGGTGCCTCAAATATTTGAAGAAGTCACCCCCTGTGAGTGGCTGGCTGAGGTGCCATCTGTTGAGGAAGAACTGAAGGCGATCCGGAGTCTGAGACTCGGAAAGGCAGTGGGCAGAGATGATCTCCCAAGCGAAATGCTGAGGGAGGGTGGCGTTTGTGCACAGACTTCCCTATATGACATCATAACAACGGTCTGGACCACTGGACGGGTTCCGCAAGATTGGAAGGATTCCCTGGTGGTCCCCCTTTTTAAGAAGGGGGACCGCACATACTGTAACAACTACAGGGGCATCTCACTCCTCAGTGTGCCGGGAAAGGTCCTGGCAAGGATTATTCAGCATCGCCTTGCCAGGCACGCTGAGGAGAGGCTTGCGGAGCCCCAATGCGGTTTCATGAAAGGGTGGTCCTTCACAGATGCCATAGTTTCTGTCCGTCTGCTACAGCAGAGGTGTAGGGAATTCCAACAAGACCTACATCTCTGCTTTATTGACCTGGTCTGGGCCTATGATACCATCAGTAGGCCTGGGCTCTCGGTTGTTCTTCGTGTTTTTGGAGTACCTGACCCTCTGCTCACGATCATTAAGAACCTTCATGATGATGAGCAGGCCCGGGTAAAACTATATGGCTGGGAGTCAGTTCCATTCCCTGTACACCTTTGGGTGCGACAGGGATGTCCTCTGGCTCCCACATTTATTAACATCTATTTTGACCACGTAGTTCGTGAAGCCTTCAATAGCTGTACCGGGGGAATCTCCATATGGTACAGATATAATGGGAGGCTGATCGATGCCCGGGTGCGGTCAAGGGATGGTTCCCTATTGCTCAACCACGTTATGTATGCCAATGATTTGGTAATAGCTGCTCAGTCAGAGGAGGAGTTGGAGACGCTGCTGCTGAGACTCGAGCGTGCCACTAAGAGGTGGGGCCTTACCATCAGCCCCATCAAAACTAAGCACCTGCCTGGGTATTTTGTACCATCGGACACTCCACCCCCACAACTCCCAAACGGTGATGGGGCAGTTGTGGAGAGAGTGGAGAGTTTCCCATACCTGGGCAGTGTGCTTATGACTGGCTCCAGTTTAACAGCAGAGGTCTCACTCCGAATCAGTCGAGCGGCAATATCTTTTCATCGGTTGCGTAACACTGTGTGGAAGCTACCTGGTCTGTCGCTCCGCACTAAGCTTCAGGTCTTCTCGTCCACGGTCATTCCCTCCCTTCTCTACGCTTGCGAAACGTGGACCCCCCTAATGGAACATCTTCGCCGGTTAGAAACATTTAGGCTGGCCTGCCTACGATCAATCCTGGGTTTAACCAGACTGGATTGTGTGAGGAGCTCACAAATCCTTGAAAGATCTGGGCAAGGTCCCATCGGTGAGCTCCTCCGGCGGGCAAGGCTGCGATGGCTAGGTCATGTAGCCCGCATGCCCAGCCACCGCATGCCAAAACAGGTTTTGTTCGGCCGGATTGAGGGGGCTAAGCGGGCGCGGCACGGGCTATAGAAGAGATGGAGTGAATGTGGTAGAGGAGGACGTGGAGCTGAGTGGACTTGCCAATGACTGGTACCAGCGGTGTCAAGATCGGCCTCTGTGGAGGAGGCTCGTGAAGGAGGCTACTGGGCAGTTGGAGGTAGTCGCCCTCCAACAACAACGGAGGGCGGAGGAGCGACGCTCAGAACAACGAGCGGAGCGCCGGGTGGCTAAAGCACAGCAGGTTGGCACAGTAGGGGGCACAGGTGGTGCATCAGCCAGTCATCTCAGTCAGTCGACCCGTGGCACCTGGGTCTGCCCCATGACCTCCTGCCACCGGGCGTTCGACACTTCACGTGGCCTCAGGGTGCACATAGCCTGGCACAAGCTTCGTGGTGACGTCACCACCACTTAGTGGCGAATGGCGGTTGTTGTTGTTGTCTCTGTGTGTGACTCTGTGGGTGACTCTTTGGGTGTCTCTGTGGGTGAATCTGTGGGTGTCTCTGTGGGTGACTATGTCGGAGACTCTGTGGATGTCTTTGTGGGTGACTCTGCGGGTGACTCTGTGGGTGTCTCTGTGGGTGATTCTGTGGGTGGTGTCTCTGTGGGTGACTATGTCGGTGACTCTGTGGGTGTCTTTCTGGGTGACTCTGTGTGGGTGACTCTGTGGGTGACTCTGTGTGGGTGTCTCTGTGGGTGACTCTGTGTGGGTGACTATGTGGGTGTCTCTGTGGGTGACTCTGTGGGTGTCTCTGTGGGTGACTATGTCAGTGACTCTGTGGGTGTCTCTGTCGGTGACTCTGTGGGTGCCTCTTTGGGTGACTATGTCGGTGACTCTGTGGGTGTCTTTGTGGGTGACTATGTGGGTGACTCTGTGGGTGTCTCTGTGGGTGAGTCTGTGGGTGTCTCTGTGGTGACTATGTCGGTGACTCTGTGGGTGTCTTTGTGGGTGACTCTGTGGGTGACTCTGTGGGTGCCTCTGTGGGTGACTATGTCGGTGACTCTGTGGGTGTCTTTGTGGGTGACTCTGTGGGTGACTCTGTGGGTGTCTCTGTGGGTGACAATGTTAGTGACTCTGTGGGTGTCTTTGTGGGTGACTCTGTGGGTGTCTCTGTCGGTGACTCTGTGGGTGCCCCTGTGGGTGACTCTGTCGGTGACTCTGTGGGTGTCTTTGTGGGTGACTCTGTGGGTGACTCTGTGGGTGTCTCTGTGGTGACTATGTCGGTGACTCTGTGGGTGTCTTTGTGGGTGACTCTGTGGGTGACTCTGTGGGTGTCTCTGTGGGTGACTCTGTGGGTGACTCTGTTGGTGTCTCTGTGGGTGACTCTGTGGGTGTCTCTGTGGGTGACTATGTCGGTGACTCTGTGGGTGACTCTGTTGGGGTCTCTGTGCGTGACTGAGGGGGTCACTGTGGGTGACACTGTGGGTGTCTCTGTGTGTGACCCTGTGGGTGACTCTGTGGGTGGCTCTTTGGGTAACTCTGTGGGTGACTCTTTGGTGGTCTCTGTGGGTGATTCTGTGGGTGTCTCTTTGGGTGACTCTGTGGGTGACACTGTGGGGTCTCTGTGGGTGTCTCTGTGGGTAACTGTGGGTGTCTACACACAAACTCAAATGAACTCTCACGCACATACACACATTGCCGTACACACATCAACTGACACACATAGACTCCCACACAAACATGCATGTACTGACACACGCACATAGAGGCACACACACATGGACTGACACACACACATGGACTTATGCACATACACACACATGTACTAGGTGCCTCGGTGAATGTATATGCTCTGACTTTAACATAGCAATTTCTGTGACCAGTTACAAGCTAATCACTCAGCTATTTCAATGCTAAATTCTATGCTAATTCCTTTGTCAAGGGGTGCCTCTGCGGATGTGTATACTTTAACTTCAACATAGCCATTTCTGTGACCAGTCACAAGCTAATCACTCAGCCATTTCAATGCTAAATTCTATGCTAATTCCTTTTCAAGGCGCTTTGTTTCTTCTCACACAGCTTAAAGGTCGCGATCTGAGCGTGGCTTTTTCACTCCAGCACTGTCCTCCAGACAGTCTCGTCCCTTCACCTGATGAAGGCCGCTTGTGTTGTGGCCGAAACGTCGTGAGAATATTATTGTGTTATTTTATTTGATCAGTTTATTATTTTATTCTCATTCTACGTGACTTTACCGAAATAACCAAAGAAGGAGCACACTCTTAAAGGGAGTGCTCCTAATCTCAGCTTGAAAACCTGTAAAAAAGACACCTGTCCACAGAAGCAATAAATCAATCAGATTCCAAACTGTCCACCATGGCCAAACCAAAGAGCTCTCCAAGGATGTCAGGGACAAGATTGTAGACCTACACAAGGCTGGAATGGGCTACAAGACCATTGCCAAGCAGCTTGGTGAGAAGTTAACAACAGTTGGTGCGATTATTCGCAAATGTAAGAAACACAAAAGAACTGTCAATCTCCCTCGGCCTGAGGCTCCATGCAAGATCTCACCTCGTGGAGTTGCAATGATCATGAGAACGGTGAGGAATCAGCCCAGAACTACACTGGAGGATCTTATCAATGATCTCAAGGCAGCTGGGACCATAGCCACCAAGAAAACATTTGGTAACACACTACGCCGTGAAGGACTGAAATCCTGCAGCACCCGTAAGGTCCCCTTGCTCAAGAAAGCACATATACATGCCCGTCCGAAGTTTGCCAATGAACTTCTGAATGATTCAGAGGACAACTAGTTGAAAGTGTTGTGGTCAGATGAGACCAAAATGGAGCTCTTTGGCATCAACTCAACTCGCCATGTTTGGAGGAGGAGGAATGCTGCCTATGACCCCAAGAACACCATCTCCATCGTCAAACATGGAGGTGGAAACATTATGCTTTGGGGCTCTTTTTCTGCTAAGGGGACAGGACAACTTCACAGCAATAAAAGGACGATGGACGGGTCCATGTACCGTCAAATCTTGGGTGAGAACCTCCGTCCCTCAGCAAGGGCATTGCAAAAGGATGGTGGATGGGTATTTAGCATGACAATGACCCAAGACACACGGCCAAGGCAACACAGGAGTGGCTCAAGAAGAAGCACATTAAGGTACTGGAGTGGCCAAGCCAGTCTCCAGACCAAATCTGTGAATGGAGCTGAAGGTTCGAGTTGCCAAACGTCAAACTCGAAACCTTAATGACTTGGAGATGATCTGCAAAGAGGAGTGGGACAAAATCCCTCCTGAGATGTATGCAAACCTGATGACCAACTACAAGAAACGTCGGACCTCTGTGATTTCCAACAAGGGTTTTGCCACCAAGTACTAAGTCATGTTTTGCAGAGGGGTCAAATACTTATTTCCCTCATTAAAATGCAAATCAATTTATACAATTTTTGACATGCGTTTTTCTGGATTTTGTTGTTGTTATTCTGTCTCTCACTGTTCAAATAAACCTACCATTAAAATTATAGACTGATCATTTCTTTGTCAGTGGGCAAACGTACAAAATCAGCAGCGGTCAAATACTTTTTTTCCCTCACTGTATGTCAGCAGAGTGCTGTCTCCGGCCAAACAACGGTACTCTGTCACACAGGCCGGGAACTTTTGTCTATTGTTTTTTTGTGCAACAGTATTGTCCCTATCTTTATGTCAGACGCTTTGAGGCGCACTCTGACCATGCAGAGCTACAGTATGCACTGCGTATTGAGCAGCCGTCTGGCCAACTTTCACGATGGTTGGCAGTCCTCCAGGACTATTGCTTTACTGTTTTTGATCGCAAAGGTACCCGACACACGAACGATGGGTGCACGTTTTTCTTGGGCTCGGGGCACTGTAAGACGCCTACCACGGACTCGCCCCCTCCCCTTGCGGCGTCGGCCGAGGTTTAAACCTCTGAGAAAGTCGAGAGTCATGTGGTCCGTGATGCTGTCATTGGCTTGGACCATGCTGAGTGGTGGCGCCTCCAGCTTGAGGGGGCTTCCCTGTTCAAGTTACGACGCCATGTCAAGGAGGCGGATGGGGTTGGGGATCGACGGGGTGTAGCCACTGTCATCCTCAGAGGCGGATTGCTCATGCATTGGGATCAAGGGTTACGCCGTTACAACATTGTCGTGCCTACAGCCTTACAGGGTGAAGTCATCTGAGCGGTGCACGAGCCACTGTTGCACCTTGGTGTGCATTAGATACTCGCAACACTTAAGCTCGACTTCTTCTAGCATGGCATGGCGGAATATGTCTCTAATTTATTGAAGGGGTGTGTGCAGTGCACGCAGTGGAAACCCCCGTCTAAACCCTGTTGGCCACGGTTGAAATCCATTCAGGTCTCCCGCATAAATGAGCTAGTCGCTCTTGATATTCTTGGTCCATTTCCCTCGTTGCAATTAGTATTTCCCTCGTTGCAATAAGTATTTACTAGTGGGCGTCGAATATTTTTCACGCTGGCCAATGGCCTGGCCGCTTCCCAACCTGTCAGTGTCAGCCATCACCGAGGCATTCCTCGATGTCTATGTGATGAACAAGGGGGCCCCTGAGCATCTTCTGACTGATCAGGGTAAGACTTTTTCTTCGAAATTGCTGCGGGAGGTGTGTGACTTATTGGGAACAAAGAAAGTACGTACATCACCACACCTTCCACAAACGGATGGAATGGTAGAGTGCTTGCACAGGACTCTGACTTCGATGGGACATTTTCAAATTCCCCCAGGGACCCCCAGGCAGAGTAAGCCCACCTCCACTCGGGGCCTGGCCACAAGGACTCGATCAAAGACTCTCGGTTTTCGTGATCACCATACAAACACGCTCCCACACCATCAGTTGGTTGTCACACTCGGCAGGCCTGGCCTTTATTGTGCTTGCGGGTGCTGTTACATGATGAGGGTGGTAGATGCTGGTGCTGGAGGGGGTCCCGAGGTTTTGCGTGTTACTGCGTTTTTTTTTTCTCTGTGTTCCATTCTCTCTCTTCCTTTGTTTTTGCCTATTGTTGTTCTGTTCTTCCATCCCCTTTGCCCGTTAATTACTGTTTATTCCGTATGTAGTGTACATATTGTATAGAAAGGGTTGTGGTATTTTTTTGTTGAGGCACACGATGGGGTTTGGTTCATGTGTTGAGGGGGGATGCCTGAGTGCTACGTAGGGGGGGGGGGTCGGTTGATGTAGTGACATCGCGGACACCACATTGGTGTGGGTGTTGTACTGGCCCTAGAGGGGCCCGGTGAATGCTTATTGATAGCGCTAGATAGCACCACGCTTGGTGTGTAGTGCCAGCCCTACAGTACAGGGTGTGGGTGTGCCGGCCATAGGAATGAGGTTTCTAAAGGCCATGGCAATCTGGTTGACCCGAGAGTACACGTGACAAGTTAAGTCTACAAAGGGGCCAAAGTGAGGGTGAGGGGTGGTCACGTGCTGAACATTCAGATTTTTCCCGAGGATTCTGGAAGGTGGTCGTGGCCAAGGGTGGAGCCAGCCACGCTGCATAGAATATAAGCAAGCCGTGTCCCCAGAGGGACCGGCGTTGTTGTTTATCCTGAAGAAAACTTCATCAACATTCTACGTTCTCCGCTTAACGAGTCTCCAACACGTGAACTTTGCCCCGAGCTGTGGTCCCGGTTAATTACTGCAAAAAAATGTAAAACTGGAATAACTACACGGAGGGACAATTGAGAGCATCTGTGTCCACCACAGGCCATGAGATGACTGAAGGAAAGGGAGAGGGGGGGGCAGGCCTTGATGTCACTTAGGAAATTACTTTAACACATTAGAACAGACACACACGTTCACCATACAAATGGTCACAATCAAAAGGACAGTTACGTCGTAAGAGGAAACTGACCAATCACAGGCCGAGGAGCGAAATAAAAGGCATTCCGGTCCTTTGTGAGAAGACGAGACGGAGGCGAAACATTTTGGATAAAATAGAGAAGCCAAACTGCCCAAATCAGTCTTGCAACGGCAAGCTCTGGATATGGTCCTCGAAATCAACCTTGGGTGTCACTGGCAGAGCCAGTGGTAGGGGGGGGGGTGGAGTGGCACGTGCCCCCCAAAATGATCCGATTGAAATCCCTAATTTCTATCGGATCATTGGGGTTTATTGGCAATACATCGGTATTTTGCGACCCCCACTGCCACTGTGTAGCATATTATTAAGTGCCAGGGACTCTATGAGATGATAGGAGAATAGTCCTAGTCCATAATTGGTAATAAGTAACGGCAACGCAGTTATAAGTGACATACAGAATTGTGCGCAGTTACGTACACAGTCCACGACTTCCCTGAAGGCATCCACCTTCAGCGAGCGCGATGCCGATCACACAACGCGGTTCGAATTTGACCTTCGATTGATGGCTGCGCCATCACCGCACACGCGTCGAATAAAAAGCAAGGGACAAGTCCTTACTTACTAACAACTCCTATCATTTTTCATTGTTGGGGGGGGGGTTGCCCCCCCTACTTGAAAATCCTGGCTCTGCCATTGTTGGGTGTCGAGTCTGGCAGAGGAGTGGCGATGTGTTGCTAAGTATTGAGTTCGGCGCTGATGGAGTATTCCCGAAAGTTTTATTCTGCATTCATCCTGATGTTTTGAGTCCCTTGCAAAGTCAAGGACTGCGATAAGTTGTATTTTCCTAAGTTATAAGAGTTTGCCGCGAGCACACTCCAGCAAAGGTCAAGCTCAAGGGGGGGGGGGGGGGGGGGAGTGACGCGCTCCAACCCAGCGGACGATCTCTGAGAGCTATGTTGTGATGGGACCATCGCGCACATCGATGCAGACGGAGTCGGACCCATCATACCTGCCAGCACAGGCACGGGCGCCAGTGTGAGCAGCGTGCAGACTCAGAAACCACCCCAGTGGTGGAGAAAGACTGAAGCCGAAGCCAATGGCGCCGTGTGTTCGATGCACATACACACGCCGACCAGGCGCCCCTGCTGAGGACTTGAGATATTTTCGGTACAAGGAACGCTGAACCGCGGAAGCCACTGATTCGTAAGAACCACAGTTAGCATTAATAGTAGGTGGACAACTCAAACCATACCGTCCGCATTAATTATTGGACCTCGTGGTGACTGCCCTCCCACACACACACTTCATGCATATCGGTGCGAATAAGATTGTTCCAAGTTTCTAAAAGGGTTTCCATCTCAACGTGGTGTGTTAACTATTAGCTGATCGTGAAAACATTGTTCTGTCCCTTGAGTTGCATGAATAGGGTCATTTGGAATTATTTTAGTCATTCGTTTTCTTTATCGCGTAACCTTACCAATGGCTTCGTTGATGACACACTAAAATTTTATAATAATCTATGTTATGAATCTACACACTCACATGAATACAATTGTTTTGAGATATTTTATTTTGATCACAGAATATTGCCCGCGAATTCATTGATGTGCCATTAGCCAACTGATAAGCATCTGTTAGGCAAACCTACACAGCCGAACATACACTATTGTTTAGGGACATTCTGTTAATTGCTTAATCTTCCAAATTAATTCATTGATGTCCACTTTTGCATTGGGCACATGTTTCTTGAGCACGGTTCCGTCATTTTTAAGGACTTTTCTTTTCGTCGTGTATTGACGTGCTACTGTGAGGAGTTAGCCTATTATTCTATTGCTCAGTTTAAACAACGCAACCATTGTATGGATCGATGAGTAGGACATATACAGGAGAACTGTGGTGGCAATTTCGATCATTAAGTGTGTTCGGAAATTAGAGTTTTTTTAGATATTAAAGTTTTTTTTAACACAGAAGAGTCTGAGTGGTTCCTTCCTAAGTTCATGCGTAATTATCTTAATTATAAAAACTGTATCTTGTGGCGAGCTCTGCATTCTGAGACCGGACATAATAACACTAAAACATAATCAGTAAAAGTTAAAGCGAAAATCATTGTAGGAATAGGTTTTACCCTTTTAACTGGCACAAAAACTGACACGTTTAATCAAGGCATCATGTTTGCAATAACCACAACACAAGCAGTCAAAATGCAAATAAAAAAGACAACTCTGATAATAATATGCACTGTCCTTGAATTTGATTGGTCCACACCCTAGACAGCTTTTCTTAGAGCCTAGTCTCCATTGGTGTTGGACCAGTAGACGCCAAAAGGCGTACAACTCAAAAACAGCGCACTATCAGAGTATTGAGGGCTCGGGGTGAGGATTTACATTATGAGACCTCCTTTGCCAGAAACAAGATATAGGAATAGGTTTTACCAATGGAGACTAGGCTCTAAGAAAAGCTGTCTCGGGTGTGGACCAATCAAATTCAAGGACAGTGCATATTATTATTATCAGAGTTGTCTTTTTTGTTTGCATTTTGACTGCTTGTGTTGTGGTTATTGCAATCATGATGCCTTGAATAAAGGTGTCAGTTTTTGTGCCAGTTAAAAGGATAAAACCTATTCCTATATCTTGTTTCTGGCAAAGGAGGTCTCATAATGAAAATCATTGTTTTATCTCGATTGGTAATAAACCCGAGAGAACGAAGCCGAGCCTAATTTATATAATTTGAATATATTTGCATACTTCAATAACTATTTTATTTTAATGAAATGACAATTTTACAATGTAATTTTTTATTATTATTATTTTTCAAAACAATATATACAACAAGGCTATAGGGGGACCTTTGTCTTAATCTCCGTGTCCGTGTGTGTCTCCTTGACTGTCTCCATGTCTATATCCATATCTCTCTGTGTCTCGTAATGAGAGCAAATGCCCAGTCGGATGAACCTGAAGAGTTTCACTCAGTTGTGGGGCCTCAACCATCACACGGCCCCACGAAAACAAAGCACCTGTATGGGTATTTTATGATGAAGGTTGTCGATGTTTTTGTGTGTAAGTGTGTGTGACTTTTTAAATGGGTAATTTGAAAACTAAATTATTCCCAAAATTGCCCCCATCATAAATTAATCAAAGTGTTTTTTGAACCAAGAAAATTTGGATTTTTTCTTCTTGGCCATGGGGGTACTGTTGGTGGCATTGATAGCGGTGATGGTGACAATGGCGGTGGCGGTGATTTCCTTGGCATTGGTGTCGGTGTTGGCGGGGGTGGCGTTGGTAACGGCGGTGGCGGCGGCAGTGGCGAGAAGAAGCGTCTCAATCTCCTGAAGGAGCGTCTCCTTCTTTGGAAGCAGCATCACGTTCTCCAAATGCAGCCTCTCATTTCCTTTACGCAGCATCTCATGTTGCCACATCACTCGCTCTTGTAGCATCGTCTCCGCGTGCATCGCCACAAACTCCTGACGAGTCACCTCCATCCCTGCACGTAGCGTCGTGTTTTCCTCGTGCAGCTTCGCTCTTCTCCGCCCCAGATACTCGTTCTGCTGTCGAAGCGTCGCGTTGTGCACTTCAAACGTTGACAAGGCTGTAAAGTGTGAAACAGGAATCATCATTAGGAAAGGGACTGAAATAGAAAATGTACTTTCTCTGCAATGTAGTGATAACTTTATTTGCAACTGTATTGCATTTGACATATCTCCACGTCTGTTTACAGACCAGTGGAAAAGTTACCCTCGATAAAATTTGAAATTTGAAGTGTCTTGAGTTATCAGCGGGTAATGTAGAATTTAACTTTACAATTAAAGCATGTAATGGGTAACGTTGCCAGCACATGATGAGATGTGTTTACAGCTATGCTCAATTTTTTTCAACTCCGCTTATTACACTTTTTTTAATCAACGAAGAAAACGTGATGAAAAAATAAAAAGCACGAAACTTCACGCACTCCCACACAAATACATACACACACGCACTTTCAGACTCCCATCGAAACCCACAAATTCACATAGAGACCCACAACCTCACATCAAGACCCATACACCCACACCGCATGTTTCTACTTACCATGTTTCCAATGACGCCGCTTCATGACCTGAATAAAAACCGTCATGACCATCAACCCAATCATGAGCAATACCAAAGTCCATGCCAGTGAATCCGTGCCAGGGTTCGGGCATGGGGGCTTGGGAATGAGATGTGTGGCTTTGCATCTGTTACCCAAGAAGAGGGAGAAGAGGAACCGGACAAATTCGATGCAGAACTGCAACAGCAGCAGCAGTAGCATCAGCATCTTGCCGCTCGTGTTGTCAAAGTCCGCGTGTCAGTGCCAAGTGCGAGCGTGCGTGCTTAGAGCACTCCCAGTGGTGACGTCATCACTTCCTGCCGTGACGCATGGTTACAGGTTTCCTGTCACGACACGTGGTTAGATTTGATCAACGTAACCTCTGCATTGCAAATTTTATTTGATAATCATTAAAACAATGGGCACACTTATTTTACACTGGATTCAAATGTTTGCTTTTATTCCGTTTAACATGTCGGCTTTCGTGACCAATGTTTCCATAATAGAGGTTGTTGGGTTAGGTCTCTTGAATATAAATGCGTCGTTAAACTCGCCACCACTATCGATTAAGGCTGCTCCATTAAAATTTAAACAACCTTCTCTTGCTGTTCACATTACCAGTATACATTTACAAATATGCGTTTAGATTATTTGGCTGCTATAAATTTCAACGTGAAAATCTTCTACGTTGAGTTATCATTTGTCACCAGGTTGCTTCTGAAAAGGAGCGATTAGCTTAGAAGGCGTTCCATAGAAAATGCAATAGTTTAGTTTAAACGTTTAATCATTCAACATCATTGTCAACCTTTATCATCCAACATTAACAATTTACAATGTGTCGTTAATTGTAAATGTTGTGGGCTATGTAGGAGCCTAAACCCACAACATTAACAATAGTAAATGTATTTTTGTATTACTATATGTACCATATTTTATTTGATCATTATTCATGGAAAGTTGTTTCATAGCAAGTAAATAAATGGTACTGACATAATTTCAGCAGAACGAAAATAATATACTGGAATAAAATGCCAATTTCATAGCACTTCATGCCGATCGCTTAACCCTCACATTAGGATTTCGCTACGGGTCGCTGTCCAAACACTCACTGCTGATGAGGTCATTTGGGAAGATTTCTGAAATGTGCCAAAACTTGGTCGATTATGTTGGCCTACACCTCCGATTAGTATGGTTGGCTAAGAAGTTCAACATACACACACAACCTTGATTTGAAGCTTTCGTGACTGCAGGAAACCAAACTCTTTGGATCTTTCGGTGAAGTCACGTAGGTAGAAAAAAAACAAAATAAAAAATAATATATTACTTCGTTTCGATCGCAACACAAACGGTCGTCCTCAGGCAGAATAAATCTCCCCCATTAACACAACTGACTTGCTTGCGTCCGTGGATGGAATTGCTTTCCATCTCAGACCCAGCTTGCTTGCCCATCGCCAAATATATAACCACTTGTTGTAACAGCTCTCTCGCTGGTTCAGCAGTTCTACTGCTGGATTATTTTTTCCACCTGAGGACGATTGCTTGTGCTGCGATCGAAACGTCGTGAGAAATAATTTTTATTTTGTTTTCTTTTGCTACCTACGTGACTTTACCGAAAGAACCAAAGAGTATACATACACAAGTTCCACTCTTAATTGGCGCCGCAGTTATGGAATGTTGCTCCCTCGCCTTGTATGCAGAAGGATTATGGTTCGATCCCGACCATGACACCTGTATATTTGGAGTTTCGACGTCTGTCTCTGTGGTCGCATGGATTTTTCTCCGGGTCTTCCGTTTTTTCCCCTCCACATCAACATCACACGTTTAGAGTATTTGGCTTATGTACATTTCCACGAAATAAGCCACTTCGTTAAGTTTTTCAATTGGTGGAAAAGTCGCTTCTCCTCAAAATCTATATTGCTCAGATGACTTTTACATCGGGTATTAACTGGGGTGGCCACTGAAATTGAACTGAAAACCTCTGCAAAACTAGACATCTCCACTCATCGTCTTTGTCACCACTTTTAAGACATATGTGTTTTACTTTGTTGTAATAATAAAACGATAATGAATGCACACAATATTTTACCGATTTAAAATATAATCACTTTGAGAGGAAGTGTGTCAGAGCTGGCGAACAGCAGACGAGCTTCGAGCGCAATCGGGCACCGTCAGGGACGAGCGTCATGCCAACTCAGCGGTCATCCAGCAGCAGAGAGGCCTGCAGTTGTCGCCGAGAGAGAGAGCGCCATTTGTATGACACGCCCACACACACGACTCATTGCCCAGCAGGGAACCAAGGCATTTTCGGTACAACCAGACGCCAAGGCGCCTTGACGTCTGCTTAAGAAGAAAATACACCCACACACACATAACACACATATCGGGACTAATAAGATTACTCCAAAGTTCTCTTTGTGTTTCATAAAGGGCCATCCCAATTTGGTGCGTTAACTAATAGCTGATCGTGAAAAACATTATTGGGTCCATTGAGCTGCATGAATACGGTCATTAAGAAGTATTTTAGTCATTCGTTTCGTTAATTGCCTAACTGTAGCAATGAATTTATTGAGGAAACTAACATTTATGAACATCTATGTTACGAATCTACACACTCACAGGAATCATATTATTTCGAGATTTATTTCTTTTGATGACGGAATCTTGCCCATAAATCAATTCAAGCCCAATAGCCAATTGATAAGCATATGTTAGGCTAACAGACACTGCCGCACACTATTGTTCCAGGGCATTTCGTAAATTGCATAATCTTACCAATGAATTCATTGAAATATACTTTTGCCTTAAGCACATGTTTCTTTATTACTGTTCGTATGAATATTGTCACATACATTTTTAAGGACTTTTTCCTATCGCTGTGTATGCTCGCTTTACTCTGAGGAATTAGCCGATTGTTATTTTATCCCGCTTAACAAAGGTAACCGTTGAGGGTTAAATGTATGGATCAATGAGAAGAACATCTCCAGGAGTACTGTGTTGACATTTCTAGCATGAGAGTTCGCATATTATAGTGTTATGTTTGTTTTACATATTAAAGTTGCTTAACACAGAAGTGTCTGAGTGGTGCTTTCCTAAGTTAATGAGTAATAATCTTAATTATAAGAACTGTTTCCTGCGGTAAGATCTGAATTTGAGACCTGACGTAAAAATACTAAAACATAATCAGTAAAAGTTAAAGCAAGAAACATTGTATTATCACGATTGATAATACACCCTTAGACAACGAAGCCAAGCCTAAATAGTATAATTACCTACACTTGCATAACTTCATACAATTGCACCTTCATTTCATTATTACGTTAGGTAATACCCCAAGACAACGAAGCTGGGCGTAATTAGCATAAATGCATAATGATCATGATTAGCATAATTTGTTTTGATATGCGTGATTTCAGGAATCAAACATTTGTCAATTGCATTAAATTTTTATATATTTTTTTATTTTTCAAGATCTAATATATATGACATGCGTCCGCGATTATTATTTCCGAATTTATTTTTTACATTCTGCACCCTAAATGTCACTCGCTACGTCCGGTCAGGGCTCTCTGCTTTTCTGCAAATGGCAGCTCATTGGGCATTATTGGGAAAATAACATCGGAGGTGTGTATTGGAGATGTCAAATTTGACAGGAACAGTTCTTTTATCAACGTCCCTTGCTGTTCCTTGCTTGCTTGGGACTTACTTCTTGGGGAAGATGCTCCTGAAAATTTTGATCGATTAGCGTTGCCTTGAGTTACCATCAGGCCGTCGAATGGCCATTTTGGCTTCTCCCACAACTCTACAAGCGCTTGCGAGTAAGACCGTAAAGATTCCCCCTGGCCCACAAATGTCGGTTCTCTTACAATTGCGCAAACTGCTAGATCAGGAGGCGACTGTGGGAGGAATCCTCCTAGGACCCTCAAACAAAGCCATTCGTGGGTTGACGTTGGTGGGGGCCCAGATTTAGGTATCCAATGACCAGGAACCGTTCATTCAAGTCCTGAATTTAGGATTGGATACATCTGTCATTCACGAGGGCACCGTGCTAGCCCACGAAACCTCGGTGGTTATTGATGAAAAGTGGATGGATACGAATTGGCCGAGTCCCAGAGGGGGGAGTTGACGGAGCTTTTGCGTGAATTCTCCGATGTGTTTAGCAAGGGCAAATTAGACATCGGACATACTACGCTTTTGAGTCACCACATCGATACGGGTGATGCTGCCCCCATCCGGCAGAACCCCTACCGACTGAGCCAAATGGAAAAATAACACGTACGGCTGGTGGTTGATGAGATGTTGGCCGCTGATATTTTCTCACCGTCCACCAGCCCGTGGGGAGCCCCGGTTGTTCTAGTTAAAAAGCAGAATGGTAGTTTGCGCTTCTCTGTAAAATTTATATAAGCTTAATAATTTCTAGGCGGCTGATGTGTTCCCTCCTCCTCGGATGGACGATTCCCTGGATGCTCTAGCAGGAGCACGTTATTTTTCGACTCTTGACCTCCTATCTAGATTTTGGCAGTTGCCACTAGATGAATCCTCTCAGCCCAAGACAGACTTTCAGACACCACAAGGCTTGTTTGAATCTAATCGGCTTCCGATGGGTCTTCATTTCGTGTCGGCTACATTCCAGCGATTGATGGAACTGGTTCTAGTTGGCCTGCAGTGGGACTCGTGCATGATATATCTCAACGATATTTTCGTTTGTTGCCGTACGTTCCAAGAACATCTGGAACGGTTACGTGCTTTCTTTCTTAAAATGCGTGCAGCGAACCTCAAATTTAAACCACGGAAGTGTCACCTGCTCCAAAAATATGTTTGGTATCTTGGCCACATACTCAGATAATCAGGGATAGCGATGGACCCGGACAAAACCGCGTGTGTGCGTTCTTGTGTCTTATTACCGCCGTTTTGTCCCCGGGTTCGCCACTTTCGCCAAACCTCTCCACTCCTTGACGGCAAAGGATCAGAAGTTCCATTGTAAGTAGGAGGAGGAGGCCACATTTGTTGCACTCTGGGATGGCTTGGTGAACGCCCCTCCCATCCGATATCCCGACTTTTCCTTGCCGTCCATCTTTGATACAGATGCTAGCAACACCGGAATTGGCGCTGTTCTGGTTAAATTCGTTAATGGCGTCGAGAGTGATGTCACATATATGTCAGCAGAGTGCTGTCTCTGTCCAAACAATGGTACTCTGTCACACGCCGGGAACTTTTTCTATTGCCTTTTTTTGTGCAACAGTATTGTCCCTATCTTTATGTCAGACGCTTTGAGGTGCACTCTGACCATGCAGCGCTACAGTATGCACTGCGCATTGAGCAGCCGTCTGGCCAACTTTCAAGTTGGTTGGCAGTCCTCCAGGTATATTCCTTTACTGTTTTTAATCGCAAAGGTACCCGGCACACGAACGATGGGTGCACGTTTTTCTCGGGCTCGTGGCACTGTAAGACGCCTACCAAGGACTCGCCCCCTCCCTTTGTGGCATTAGCCGAGGTTGAAATCTCTGAGGAAGCCGCGAGTCATGTGGCGCGTGACGCTGTCATTCGCTTGGACCATGCTGAGTGGGGGCGCCTCCAGCTTGAGGAGGGGGATTGGGGTGGGGATCGATGGGCTGTAGCCTCTGTCATCCTCAGAGTCGGATTGCTCATGCATTGGAATGAAGGGTTGCGCCGTTACAACATTGTCATGCCTACTGCCTTACGGGATAAAGTCATCTGGGCGGTGCACAAGCCACTGTTGCACCTTGGTGTGCATAAGATACTCGCCACACTTAAGCTCGACTTCTTCTAGCATGGCAATGCGGAAGATGTCGCTAATTTATTGAAGGGGTGTGTGCAGTGCACGCGGCGGAAACCCCCGTTTAAACCCTGTTGTCCACGGTTGAAATCCATTCAGGTCTCCCGCATAAATGAGCTGGTCGCTCTTGATATCCTTGGTCCATTTCCCTCGTCCTAATAAGTATTTCCTAGGGGGCGTCGAATAATTTTTCATGCTGGCCAATGGCCTGGTCACTTCCCAACCAGTCAGTGGCAGCCATCACCGAGGCATTCCTCGATGTCTATGTGATGAACAAGGGGGCCCCTGAGCATCTTCTGACTGATCAGGGTAAGAATTTTTCTTCGAAATTGCTGCGGGATGTGTGTGACTTATTGGGAACAAAGAAAGTACGTACATCACCATACCTTCCACAAACGTATGGAATGGTGGTGCGCTTACACAGGACTCTGACTTCGATGGGACATTTTCAAATTCCCCCAGGGACCCCCAGGCAGAGAAAACCCACCTCCCCTCGGGCCCTGGCTACAAGGACTCGATGATAGACTCTCTGTTTTCGTGATCCCCATACAAACACGCTCCGACACCATCAGTCGGTTGTCACACTCGGCAGGCCTGGCCTTTATTGTGCTTGCGGGTGTTGTTACATGGTGAGGGTGGTAGATGCTGGTGTTGGAGGGGGTCCTGAGGTTTTGCATGTTACTGCGTTTTTCTATGTTCCCTTTTCTCTCTTCCTTTGTTTTTTTGCCTATTGTTGTACTGTTTTTCCATCCCCCCTTTGCCCGTTAGTTACTGTTTATTCTGTATATAGTGTACATATTGTATAGAAAGGGTTGTGGTATTTATTTGTTGAGGCACACTAAGGGGTTTGGTTCTTTTGTTGAGGGGGGATGGCTGAGTCCTACGAAGGGGGGTGGGGGGGTTGATGTAGAGACATTGCGGGATGCCACTGTGCAGTGCCGGCCATTTAGAGGTATGGTGTGCGGTGTAACGACATCACGGACACCACATTGGTGTGGGTGTTGTACTGGCCCTAGAGGGGCCCGGTGACTGCTGATTGATAGCGCTAGATAGCACCACGCTTGGCGTGCAGTACCAGCCCTACAGTACAGAGTGTGGGAGTGCCGGCCGTAGGAATGAGGTTACTAAAGGCCATGGCACTCTGGTTGACCCGAGAGGACACGTGACCAGTTAAGTCTATTAAGGGGCCCAAGTGAGGTCGAGGGGTGGTCATGAGGATTCTGGAAGGTGGCCGTGGCCAAGGGCGGAGCCAACCATGCCGCATAGAATATAAGCCGTATCCCCAGAGGGAACAGTGTTGTTGTTTATCCTGATGAAAACTTCATCCACATTCTACGTTCTCCGTTCATCGAGTCTCCAACACGTGGACCTTGCCCCGAGCTGTGGTCCCGGTTAATTACTGCAAAAAAATTGTTAAACTGGAATAACTATTCTGAGAGACAATTAAGAGTATCTCTGTCCAACACAGGCCATGAGATGACTGAAGGAAGGGGAGAGGGAGGCCAGGCCTTGATACCACTTAGGAAATTACTTCAATAAATTAGAACAGACAGACATACACGTTCACAAGACAAACGGTCACAATCAAAGGGAAAGTTTTTCTGTCGTAAAAGGAAACTGACCAATCACAGGCTGAGGAGCGAATCAAAGGCATTCCGGTATTTTCTTAGAAGTCGAGACGGAGGCAAAACATTTTGGATAAAACAGAGAAGCCAAACTACCCAACTCAGTCTTGCAACGGCAAGCTCCGGGGTATGGTCCTCGTAATCAACCTTGGGTGTCACTGGCAGAGCCCGTGGCGGGGGGGGGGGGTGGCCCTTGCCCCCCCAAAGATCCGATTGAAATCCCTCATTTACATCGGATCATTGGGGTTTATTAAAATACATTTATGAGTTTTACGGGAGTGAGGAGCTGCAATGAGCAGCGACGAGCAGCTCACAGCAGGAGCCTCCTGGAGGGAGGGAGGGGGAGGGGCACCATAGGTGGTCGCACAAAGCCAGCTGCTACTCACAGGACCAGCAGCGCAGCGGCTAACAACTAACCACGAGCGTGCAGCCTCTACCGAGAGGGATTCCACACAACCTTCAGATCATTCAACAGACTCCGGGATAAGAAGGCTCAACTAATCGTGTCTCTCACCTTTCTGAAGAGATGCCGCGACTCTATGCTTAAAGGTCGTGATCTGAAGGTGGCTTTTTCACTCCAGTGCTGTCCTCCAGACAGTCTCATCCCTTCACCTGATGAAGGCCGCTTGTGTTGTGGCCGAAACGTCGTGAGAATATTATTGTGTTATTTTATTTTATCAATTTATTATTTTATTCGAATTCTACGTGACTTTACCGAAAGAACCAAATAAGATGAATCCTTGCAGTCACAAAAGCTTGAAATCGAAATTTAACCGCCTCTACGGAGAGGGATTCCACACAACCTTAAGCTCATTCAACAGACTCCGGGATAAGAAGGGTCAACTAATTGAGTCTCTCACCTTTCTGAAGAAATACCGCGACTCTAAGGTTAAAGGTCGTGATATCAACGTGGCTTTTTCAATCCAGCGCTGTCCTCCAGACAGCCTCGTCCCTTCACCTAATGAAGGCCGCTTGTGTTGTGGCCGAAACGTCGTGAGAATATTATTGTGTTATTTTATTTTATCAATTTATTATTTAATTCGAATTCTACGTGACTTTACCGAAATAACCAAATAAGATGAATCATTGCAGTCACAAAAGCTTTAAATCGAAATTTAACCACCTCTACGGAGAGGGATTCCACACAACCTTAAGATCATTCAACAGACTCCGGGATAAGAAGGCTCAACTAATCGAGTCTCTCACCTTTCTGAAGAAATGCCGCGACTCTAAGGTTAAAGGTCGTGATATGAACGTGGCTTTTTCAGTCCAGCGCTGTCCTCCAGACAGCCTCGTCCCTTCACCTGATGAAGGCTGCTTGTGTTGTGGCCGAAACGTCGTGAGAATATTATTGTGTTATTTTATTTTATCAATTTATTATTTTATTCTCATTCTACGTGACTTTACCGAAAGAACCAAAGAACATGAATCCTTTCAGTCACGAAAGCTTTAAATCGAAATTTAACCGCCTCTACGGAGAGGGATTCCACACAACCTTAAGACCATTCAACAGACTCCGGGATAAGAAGGCTCAACTAATCGAGTCTCTCACCTTTCTGAAGAGATGCCGGGACTCGAAGCTTAAAGGTCGTGATCTGAACGTGGCTTTTTCACTCCAGCGCTGTCCTCCAGACAATTTCGTCCCTTCACCTGATGAAGGCCGCTTGTGTTGTGGCCGGAACGTCGTGAGAATATTATTGTGTTATTTTATTTTATAAATTTATTATTTTATTCTCATTCTACGTGACTTTACCGAAAGAACCAAAGAAGATGAATCCATGCAGTCACGCAATCTTTAAATCGAAATTTAACCGCCTCTATGGAGAGGGATTCCACACAACCTTAAGATCATTCAACAGAATCCGCGATAAGAAGGCTAAACTAATCTTGTCTCTCACCTTTCTGAAGAGATGCCGCGACTCTAAGCTTAAACGTCGCGATATGAACGAGGCTTTTTCACTCCTGCGCTGTCCTCCAGACAGCCTCGTCCCTTCACCTGATGAAGGCCGCTTGTGTTTTGGCCGAATCGTCGTGAGAATATTATTGTGTTACTTTATTTTATCAATTTTTTTTTTTTATTCTCATTCTACGTGACTTTACCGAAAGAACCAAAGAAGATGAATCCTTGCAGTCACGAAAGCTTTAAATCGAAATTTAACCGCATATACGGAGAGGGATTCCACACAACCTTAAGATCATTCAACAGACTCCGGGATAAGAAGGCTCAAATAATCGTGTCTCTCACCTTTCTGAAGAGATGCCGCGACTCTAATCTTAAAGGTCGTGATCTGAACGTGGATTTTTCACTCCAGCGCTGTCCTCCAGACAGTCTCGTCCCTTCACCTGATGAAGGCCGCTTGTGTTGTGGCGTTTACGTCGTGAGAATATTATTGTGTTATTTTATTTTATCAATTTATTATTTTATTCTCATTCTACGTGACTTTACCGAAAGAACCAAAGAACATGAATCCTTGCAGTCACGAAAGATTTAAATCGAAATTTAACCGCCTCTACGAAGAGGGATTCCACACAACCTTAAGACCATTCAACAGACTCCGGGATAAGAAGGCTCAACTAATCGAGTCTCTCACATTTATGAAGAGATGCCGCGACTCGAAGCTTAAAGGTCGTGATCTGAACGTGGCTTTTTCACTCCAGCGCTGTCCTCCAGACAGTCTCGTCCCTTCACCTGATGAAGGCCGCTTGTGTTGTGGCCGAAACGTCGTGAGAATATTATTGTGTTATTTTATTTTATCAATTTATTATTTAATTCGAATTCTACGTGACTTTACCGAAAGAACCAAATAAGATGAATCCTTGCAGTCACAAGAGCTTTAAATCGAAATTTAACCGCCTCTACGGAGAGGGATTCCACACAACCTTAAGATCATTCAACAGACTCCGGGATAAGAAGGCTCAACTAATCGAGTCTCTCACCTTTCTGAAGAAATGCCGCGACTCTAAGGTTAAAGGTGGTGATATGAACGTGGCTTTTTCAATCCAGCGCTGTCCTCCAGACAGCCTCGTCCCTTCACCTGATGAAGGCTGCTTGTGTTGTGGCCGAAACGTCGTGAGAATATTATTGTGTTATTTTATTTTATCAATTTATTATTTTATTCTCATTCTACGTGACTTTACCGAAAGAACCAAAGAACATTAATCCTTTCAGTCACGAAAGCTTTAAATCGAAATTTAACCGCCTCTACGGAGCGGGATTCCACACAACCTAAAGACCATTCAACAGACTCCGGGATAAGAAGGCTCAACTAATCGAGTCTCTCACCTTTCTGAAGAGATGCCGGGACTCGAAGCTTAAAGGTCGTGATCTGAACGTGGCTTTTTCACTCCAGCGCTGTCCTCCAGACAGTCTCGTCCCTTCACCTGATGAAGGCCGCTTGTGTTGTGGCCGAAACGTCGTGAGAATATTATTGTGTTATTTTATTTTATAAATTTATTATTTTATTCTCATTCTACGTGACTTTACCGAAAGAACCAAAGAAGATGAATCCATGCAGTCACGCAATCTTTAAATCGAAATTTAACCGCCTCTACGGAGAGGGATTCCACACAACCTTAAGATCATTCAACAGACTCCAGGATAAGAAGGCTAAACTAATCTTGTCTCTCACCTTTCTGAAGAGAGGCCGCCACTCTAAGCTTAAAGGTCGCGATATGAACGAGGCTTTTTCCCTCCAGCGCTGTCCTCCAGACAGCCTCGTCCCTTCACCTGATGAAGGCCGCTTGTGTTTTGGCCGAATCGTCGTGAGAATATTATTGTGTTATTTTATTTTATCAATTTATTTTTTTATTCTCATTCTACGTGACTTTACCGAAAGAACCAAAGAAGATGAATCCTTGCAGTCACGAAAGCTTTAAATCGAAATTTAACCGCATATACGGAGAGGGATTCCACACAACCTTAAGATCATTCAACAGACTCCGGGATAAGAAGGCTCAAGTAATCGTGTCTCTCACCTTTCTGAAGAGATGCCGCGACTCGAAGCTTGAAGGTCGTCATCTGAACGTGGCTTTTTCACTCCAGCGCTGTCCTCCAGACAGTCTCGTCCCTTCACCTGATGAAGGCCGCTTGTGTTGTGGCCGAAACGTCGTGAGAATTTTATTGTGTTCTTTTATTTTATCAATTTATTATTTTATTCTCATTCTATGTGACTTTACCGAAAGAACCTAAGAAGATGAATCCTTGCACTCACGCAAGCTTTAAATCGAAATTTAACTGCCTCTACGGAGAGGGATTCCACACAACCTTAAGATCATTCAACAGACTCCGGGATAAGAAGGCTCAACCGATCGTGTCTCTCACCTTTCTGAAGAGATGCCGCGACTCTATGCTTAAAGGTCGTGATCTGAACGTGGCTTTTTCACTCCAGCGCTGTCCTCCAGACAGTCTCGTCCCTTCACCTGATGAAGGCCGCTTGTGTTGTGGCCGAAACGTCGTGAGAATATTATTGTGTTATTTTATTTTATAAATTTATTATTTTATTCTCATTCTATGTGACTTTACCGAAAGAACCAAAGAAGATGAATCCTTGCACTCACGCAAGCTTTAAATCGAAATTTAACTGCCTCTACGGAGAGGGATTCCACACAACCTTAAGATCATTCAACAGTCTCCGGGATAAGAAGGCTCAACTAATCGTGTCTCTCACCTTTCTGAAGAGATGCCGCGACTCTATGCTTAAAGGTCGTGATCTGAACGAGGCTTTTTCACTCCAGCGCAGTCCTCCAGACAGTCTCGTCCCTTCACCTGATGAAGGCCGCTTGTGTTGTGGCCGAAACGTCGTGAGAATATTATTGTGTTATTTTATTTTATCAATTTATTATTTTATTCTCATTCTATGTGACTTTACCGTAAGAACCAAAGAATATGAATCCTTGCACTCACGCAAGCTTTAAATCGAAATGTAACTGCCTCTACGGAGAGGGATTCCACACAACCTTAAGATCATTCAACAGACTCCGGGATAAGAAGGCTCAAGTAATCGTGTCTCTCACCTTTCTGAAGAGATGCCGCGACTCTAATCTTAAAGGTCGTGATCTGAACGTGGCTTTTTCACTCCAGCGCTGTCCTCCAGATAGTCTCGTCCCTTCACCTGATGAAGGCCACTTGTGTTTTGGCCGAAACGTCGTGAGAATATCATTGTGTTATTTTATTTTATCAAATTATTATTTTATTCTCATTCTACGTGACTTTACCGAAAGAACCAAAGAACATGAATCCTTGCAGTCACGAAAGCTTTAAATCGAAATTTAACCGCCTCTACGGAGAGGGATTCCACACAACCTTAAGACCATTCAACAGACTCCGGGATAAGAAGTCTCAACTAATCGAGTCTCTCACATTTCTGAAGAGATGCCGGGACTCGAAGCTTAAAGGTCGTGATCTGAACGTGGCTTTTTCACTCCAGCGCTGTCCTCCAGACAGTCTCGTCCCTTCACCTGATGAAGGCCGCTTGTGTTGTGGCCGAAACGTCGTGAGAATATTATTGTGTTATTTTATTTTATAAATTTATTATTTTATTCTCATTCTACGTGACTTTACCAAAAGAACCAAAGAAGATGAATCCATGCAGTCACGCAATCTTTAAATCGAAATTTAACCGCCTCTACGGAGAGGGATTCCACACAACCTTAAGATCATTCAACAGACTCCGGGATAAGAAGGCTAAACTAATCTTGTCTCTCACTTTTCTGAAGAGATGCTGCGACTCTAAGCTTAAAGGTCGCGATATGAACGAGGCTTTTCCCTCCAGCGCTGTCCTCCAGACAGCCTCGTCCCTTCACCTGATGAAGGCCGCTTGTGTTTTGGCCGAATCGTCGTGAGAATATTATTGTGTTATTTTATTTCATCAATTTATTTTTTTATTCTCATTCTACGTGACTTTACCCAAAGAACCAAAGAAGATGAATCCTTGCAGTCACGAAAGCTTTAAATCGAAATTTAACCGCATATACGGAGAGGGATTCCACACAACCTTAAGATCATTCAACAGACTCCGGGATAAGAAGGCTCAAGTAATCGTGTCTCTCACCTTTCTGAAGAGATGCCGCGACTCTAATCTTAAAGGTCGTGATCTGAACGTGGCTTTTTCACTCCAGCGCTGTCCTCCAGACAGTCTCGTCCCTTCACCTGATGAAGGCCGCTTGTGTTGTGGCGTTTGCGTCATGAGAATATTATTGTGTTATTTTATTTTATCAATTTTTTATTTTATTCTCATTCTACGTGACTTTACCGAAAGAACCAAAGAACATGAATCCTTGCAGTCACGAAAGATTTAAATCGAAATTTAACCGCCTCTACGGAGAGGGATTCCACACAACCTTAAGAACATTCAACAGACTCCGGGAAAAGAAGGCTCAACTAATCGAGTCTCTCACATTTATGAAGAGATGCCGCGACTCGAAGCTTAAAGGTCGTGATCTGAACGTGGCTTTTTTACTCCAGCGCTGTCCTCCAGACAGTCTCGTCCCTTCACCTGATGAAGGCCGCTTGTGTTGTGGCCTAAACGTCGTGAGAATATTATTGTGTTATTTTATTTTATCAATTTATCATTTTATTCTCATTCTACGTGACTTTACGGAAAGAACCAAAGAACATGAATCCCTGCAGTCACGAAAGCATTAAATCGAAATTTAACCGCCTCTACGGAGAGGGATTCCACACAACCTTAAGACCATTCAACAGACTCCGGGATAAGAAGGCTCAACTAATGGAGTCTCTCACCTTTCTGAAGAGATGCCGCGACTCTATGCTTAAAGGTCGTGATCTGAACGTGGCTTTTTCACTCCAGCGCTGTCCTCCAGACAGTATTTTCCCTTCACCTGATGAAGGCCGCTTGTGTTGTGGCCGAAACGTTGTGAGAATATTACTGTGTTATTTTATTTTATCAATTTATTATTTTATTCTCATTCTATGTGACTTTACCGAAAGAACCAAAGAAGATGAATCCTTGCACTCACGCAAGCTTTAAATCGAAATTTAACTGCCTCTACAGAGAAGGATTCCACACAACCTTAAGATCATTCAACAGATTCCAGGATAAGAAGGCTCAACTAATCGTGTCTCTCACCTTTCTGAAGAGATGCCGCGACTCTATGCTTAAAGGTCGTGATCTGCACGTGGCTTTTTCACTCCAGCGCTGTCCTCCAGACAGCCTCATCCCTTCACCTGATGAAGGCCGCTTGTGTTGTGACCGAATCTTCGTGAGAATATTATTGTGTTATTTTATTTTATCAATTTATTATTTTATTCTCATTCTACGTGACTTTACCAAATGAACCAAAGTACATGAATCCCTGCAGTCACGAAAGCTTTAAATCGAAATTTAACCGCCTCTACGGAGAGGGATTTCACATAACCTTAAGATCATTCAACAGACTTCGGGATAAGAAGGCTCAACTAATCGTGTCTCTCACCTTTCTGAAGAGATGCCGCGACTCTATGCTTAAAGGTCGTGATCTGAACGTGGCTTTTTCACTCCAGCGCTGTCCTCCAGACAGTATTGTCCCTTCACTTGATGAAGGCCGCTTGTGTTGTGGCCGAAACGTCGTGAGAATATTACTGTGTTATTTATTTTATCAATTTATTATTTTATTCTCATTCTATGTGACTTTACCGAAAGAACCAAAGAAGATGAATCCTTGCACTCACGCAAGCTTTAAATCGAAATTTAACTGCCTCTACAGAGAAGGATTCCACACAACCTTAAGATCATTCAACAGATTCCGGGATAAGAAGGCTCAACTAATCGTGTCTCTCACCTTTCTGAAGAGATGCCGCGACTCTATGTTTAAAGGTCGTGATCTGCACGTGGCTTTTTCACTCCAGCGCTGTCCTCCATATAGTCTCGTCTCTTCACCTGATGAAGGCCACTTGTGTTGTGGCCGAAACGTCGTGAGAATATTATTGTGTTATTTTATTTTATCAATGTATTATTTTATTCTCATTCTACGTGACTTTACCGAAAGAACCAAAGAACATGAATCCTTGCAGCCACGAAAGCTTTAAATCGAAATTTAACCGCCTCTACGGAGAGGGATTCCACACAACCTTAAGACCATTCAACAGACTCCGGGATAAGAAGGCTCAACTAATCGAGTCTCTCAACTTTCTGAAGAGATGCCGCGACTCGAAGCTTAAAGGCGTGATCTGAACGTGGCTTTTTCACTCCAGCGCTGTCCTCCAGACAGTCTCGTCCCTTCACCTGATGAAGGCCGCTTGTGTTGTGGCTGAAACGTCGTGAGAATATTATTGTGTTATTTTATTTTATAAATGTATTATTTTATTCTCATTCTACGTGACTTTACCGAAAGAACCAAAGAAGATGAATCCATGCAGTCACGCAATCTTTAAATCGAAATTTAACCGCCTCTACGGAGAGGGATTCCACACAACCTTAAGATCATTCAACAGACTCCGGGATAAGACGGCTAAACTAATCTTGTCTCTCACCTTTCTGAAGAGATGCCGCGACTCTAAGCTTAAAGGTCGTGATATGAACGAGGCTTTTTCACTCCAGCGCTGTCCTCCAGACAGCCTCGTCCCTTCACCTGATGAAGGCCGCTTGTGTTTTGGCCGAATCGTCGTGAGAATATTATTGTGTTATTTTATTTTATCAATTTATTTTTTTATTCTCATTCTACGTGACTTTACCGAAAGAACCAAAGAAGATTAATCCTTGCAGTCACGAAAGCTTTAAATCAAAATTTAACCGCATATACGGAGAGGGATTCCACACAACCTTAAGATCATTCAACAGACTCTGGGATAAAAAGGCTCAACTAATTGTGTCTCTTACCTTTCTGAAGAGATGCCGCGACTCTAATCTTAAAGGTCGTGATCTGAACGTGGCTTTTTCACTCCAGCGCTGTACTCCAGACAGTCTCGTCCCTTCACCTGATGAAGGCCGCTTGTGTTGTGGCGTTGACGTCGTGAGACTATTATTGTGTTATTTTATTTTATCAATTTATTATTTCATTCTCATTCTATGTGACTTTACCGAAAGAACCAAAGAAGATGAATCCTTGCACTCACGCAAGCTTTAAATCGAAATTTAACTGCCTCTACGGAGAGGGATTCCACACAACCTTAAGATCATTCAACAGACTCCGGGATAAGAAGGCTCAACTAATCGAGTCTCTCACCTTTCTGAAGAGATGCCGCGACTCTAAGCTTAAAGGTCGTGATATGAACGAGGCTTTTTCACTCCAGCGCTGTCCTCCAGACAGCCTCGTCCCTTCACCTGATGAAGGCCGCTTGTGTTGTGACCGAATCTTCGTGAGAATATTATTGTGTTATTTTATTTTATCAATTTATTATTTTATTCTCATTCTACGTGACTTTACCAAATTAACCAAAGAACATGAATCCCTGCAGCCACGAAAGCTTTAAATCGAAATTTAACCGCCTCTACGGAGAGGGATTCCACACAACCTTAAGACAATTCAACAGACTCCGGGATAAGAAGGCTCAACTAATTGAGTCTCTCACCTTTCTGAAGAGATGCCGCGACTCGAAGCTTGAAGGTCGTGATCTGAACGTGGCTTTTTCACTCCAGCGCTGTCCTCCAGACAGTCTCGTCCCTTCACCTGATGAAGGCCGCTTGTGTTGTGGCCGAAACGTCGTGAGAATATTATTGTGTTATTCTATTTGATCAATTTATTATTTTATTCTCATTCTATGTGACTTTACCGAAAGAACCAAAGAAGATGAACACTTGCACTCACGCAAGCTTTAAATCGAAATTTAACTGCCTCTACGGAGAGGGATTTCACACAACCTTAAGATCATTCAACAGACTTCGGGATAAGAAGGCACAACTAATCGTGTCTCTCACCTTTCTGAAGAGATGCCGCGACTCCATGCTTAAAGGTCGTGATCTGAACGTGGCTTTTTCACTCCAGCGCTGTCCTCCAGACAGTATTGTCCCTTCACCTGATGAAGGCCGCTTGTGTTGTGGCCGAAACGTCGTGAGAATATTACTGTGTTATTTTATTTTATCAATGTATTATTTTATTCTCATTCTATGTGACTTTACCGAAATAACCAAAGAAGATGAATCCTTGCACTCACGCAAGCTTTAAATCGAAATTTAACTGCCTCTACGGAGAGGGATTCCACACAACCTTAAGATCATTCAACAGATTCCGGGATAAGAAGGCTCAACTAATCGTGTCTCTCACCTTTCTGAAGAGATGCCGCGACTCTATGTTTAAAGGTCGTGATCTGCACGTGGCTTTTTCACTCCAGCGCTGTCCTCCATATAGTCTCGTCTCTTCACCTGATGAAGGCCACTTGTGTTGTGGCCGAAACGTCGTGAGAATATTATTGTGTTATTTTATTTTATCAATGTATTATTTTATTCTCATTCTACGTGACTTTACCGAAAGAACCAAAGAACATGAATCCTTGCAGCCACGAAAGCTTTAAATCGAAATTTAACCGCCTCTACGGAGAGGGATTCCACACAACCTTAAGACCATTCAACAGACTCCAGGATAAGAAGGCTCAACTAATCGAGTCTCTCAACTTTCTGAAGAGATGCCGCGACTCGAAGCTTAAAGGCGTGATCTGAACGTGGCTTTTTCACTCCAGAGCTGTCCTCCAGACAGTCTCGTCCCTTCACCTGATGAAGGCCGCTTGTGTTGTGGCTGAAACGTCGTGAGAATATTATTGTGTTATTTTATTTTATAAATGTATTATTTTATTCTCATTCTACGTGACTTTACCGAAAGAACCAAAGAAGATGAATACATGCAGTCACGCAATCTTTAAATCGAAATTTAACCGCCTTTACGGAGAGGGATTCCACACAACCTTAAGATCATTCAACAGATTCCGGGATAAGAAGGCTCAACTAATCGTGTCTCTCACCTTTCTGAAGAGATGCCGCGACTCTATGTTTAAAGGTCGTGATCTGCACGTGGCTTTTTCACTCCAGCGCTGTCCTCCATATAGTCTCGTCTCTTCACCTGATGAAGGCCACTTGTGTTGTGGCCGAAACGTCGTGAGAATATTATTGTGTTATTTTATTTTATCAATGTATTATTTTATTCTCATTCTACGTGACTTTACCGAAAGAACCAAAGAACATGAATCCTTGCAGCCACGAAAGCTTTAAATCGAAATTTAACCGCCTCTACGGAGAGGAATTCCACACAACCTTAAGACCATTCAACAGACTCCGGGATAAGAAGGCTCAACTAATCGAGTCTCTCAACTTTCTGAAGAGATGCCGCGACTCGAAGCTTAAAGGCGTGATCTGAACGTTGCTTTTTCACTCCAGCGCTGTCCTCCAGACAGTCTCGTCCCTTCACCTGATGAAGGCCGCTTGTGTTGTGGCTGAAACGTCGTGAGAATATTATTGTGTTATTTTATTTTATAAATGTATTATTTTATTCTCATTCTACGTGACTTTACCGAAAGAACCAAAGAAGATGAATCCATGCAGTCACGCAATCTTTAAATCGAAATTTAACCGCCTCTACGGAGAGGGATTCCACACAACCTTAAGATCATTCAACAGACTCCGGGATAAGACGGCTAAACTAATCTTGTCTCTCACCTTTCTGAAGAGATGCCGCGACTCTAAGCTTAAAGGTCGTGATATGAACGAGGCTTTTTCACTCCAGCGCTGTCCTCCAGACAGCCTCGTCCCTTCACCTGATGAAGGCCGCTTGTGTTGTGGCCGAAACGTCGTGAAAATATTACTGTGTTATTTTATTTTATCAATTTATTATTTTATTCTCATTCTATGTGACTTTACCGAAAGAACCAAAGAAGATGAATCCTTGCACTCACGCAAGCTTTAAATCGAAATTTAACTGCCTCTACAGAGAAGGATTCCACACAACCTTAAGATCATTCAACAGATTCCAGGATAAGAAGGCTCAACTAATCGTGTCTCTCACCTTTCTGAAGAGATGCCGCGACTCTATGCTTAAAGGTCGTGATCTGCACGTGGCTTTTTCACTCCAGCGCTGTCCTCCAGACAGCCTCGTCCCTTCACCTGATGAAGGCCGCTTGTGTTGTGACCGAATCTTCGTGAGAATATTATTGTGTTATTTTATTTTATCAATTTATTATTTTATTCTCATTCTACGTGACTTTACCAAATGAACCAAAGAACATGAACCCCTGCAGTCACGAAAGCTTTAAATCGAAATTTAACCGCCTCTACGGAGAGGGATTCCACACAACCTTAAGACCATTCAACAGACTCCGGGATAAGAAGGCTCAACTAATTGAGTCTCTCACCTTTCTGAAGAGATGCCGCGACTCGAAGCTTGAAGGTCGTGATCTGAACGTGGCTTTTTCACTCCAGAGCTGTCCTCCAGACAGTCTCGTCCCTTCACCTGATGAAGGCTGCTTGTGTTGTGGCCGAAACGTCGTGAGAATATTATTGTGTTATTTTATTTGATCAATTTATTATTTTATTCTCATTCTATGTGACTTTACCGAAAGAACCAAAGAAGATGAACACTTGCACTCACGCAAGCTTTAAATCGAAATTTAAGTGCCTCTACGGAGAGGGATTTCAAACAACCTTAAGATCATTCAACAGACTTCGGGATAAGAAGGCTCAACTAATCGTGTCTCTCACCTTTCTGAAGAGATGCCGCGACTCCATGCTTAAAGGTCGTGATCTGAACGTGGCTTTTTCACTCCAGCGCTGTCCTCCAGACAGTATTGTCCCTTCACCTGATGAAGGCCGCTTGTGTTGTGGCCGAAACGTCGTGAGAATTTTACTGTGTTATTTTATTTTATCAATTTATTATTTTATTCTCATTCTATGTGACTTTACCGAAAGAACCAAAGAAGATGAATCCTTGCACTCACGCAAGCTTTAAATCGAAATTTAACTGCCTCTACGGAGAGGGATTCCACACAACCTTAAGATCATTCAACAGATTCCGGGATAAGAAGGCTCAACTAATCGTGTCTCTCACCTTTCTGAAGAGATGCCGCGACTCTATGTTTAAAGGTCGTGATCTGCACGTGGCTTTTTCACTCCAGCGCTGTCCTCCATATAGTCTCGTCTCTTCACCTGATGAAGGCCACTTGTGTTGTGGCCGAAACGTCGTGAGAATATTATTGTGTTATTTTATTTTATCAATGTATTATTTTATTCTCATTCTACGTGACTTTACCGAAAGAACCAAAGAACATGAATCCTTGCAGCCACGAAAGCTTTAAATCGAAATTTAACCGCCTCTACGGAGAGGGATTCCACACAACCTTAAGACCATTCAACAGACTCCGGGATAAGAAGGCTCAACTAATCGAGTCTCTCAACTTTCTGAAGAGATGCCGCGACTCGAAGCTTAAAGGCGTGATCTGAACGTGGCTTTTTCACTCCAGCGCTGTCCTCCAGACAGTCTCGTCCCTTCACCTGATGAAGGCCGCTTGTGTTGTGGCTGAAACGTCGTGAGAATATTATTGTGTTATTTTATTTTATAAATGTATTATTTTATTCTCATTCTACGTGACTTTACCGAAAGAACCAAAGAAGATGAATCCATGCAGTCACGCAATCTTTAAATCGAAATTTAACCGCCTCTACGGAGAGGGATTCCACACAACCTTAAGATCATTCAACAGACTCCGGGATAAGACGGCTAAACTAATCTTGTCTCTCACCTTTCTGAAGAGATGCCGCGACTCTAAGCTTAAAGGTCGTGATATGAACGAGGCTTTTTCACTCCAGCGCTGTCCTCCAGACAGCCTCGTCCCTTCACCTGATGAAGGCCGCTTGTGTTTTGGCCGAATCGTCGTGAGAATATTATTGTGTTATTTTATTTTATCAATTTATTTTTTTATTCTCATTCTACGTGACTTTACCGAAAGAACCAAAGAAGATTAATCCTTGCAGTCACGAAAGCTTTAAATCGAAATTTAACCGCATATACGGAGAGGGATTCCACACAACATTAAGATCATTCAACAGACTCTGGGATAAAAAGGCTCAACTAATTGTGTCTCTTACCTTTCTGAAGAGATGCCGCGACTCTAATCTTAAAGGTCGTGATCTGAACGTGGCTTTTTCACTCCAGCGCTGTACTCCAGACAGTCTCGTCCCTTCACCTGATGAAGGCCGCTTGTGTTGTGGCGGTGACGTCGTGAGACTATTATTGTGTTATTTTATTTTAACAATTTATTATTTAATTCTCATTCTATGTGACTTTACCGAAAGAACCAAAGAAGATGAATCCTTGCACTCACGCAAGCTTTAAATCGAAATTTAACTGCCTCTACGGAGAGGGATTCCACACAACCTTAAGATCATTCAACAGACTCCGGGATAAGAAGGCTCAACTAATCGAGTCTCTCACCTTTCTGAAGAGATGCCGCGACTATAAGCTTAAAGGTCGTGATATGAACGAGGTTTTTTCACTCCAGCGCTGTCCTCCAGACAGCCTCGTCCCTTCACCTGATGAAGGCCGCTTGTGTTTTGGCCGAATCGTCGTGAGAATATTATTGTGTTATTTTATTTTATCAATTTATTTTTTTATTCTCATTCTACGTGACTTTACCGAAAGAACCAAGGAAGATTAATCCTTGCAGTCACGAAAGCTTTAAATCGAAATTTAACCGCATATACGGAGAGGGATTACACACAACCTTAAGATCATTCAACAGACTCTGGGATAAAAAGGCTCAACTAATCGTGTCTCTTACCTTTCTGAAGAGATGCCGCGACTCTAATCTTAAAGGTCGTGATCTGAACGTGGCTTTTTCACTCCAGCGCTGTACTCCAGACAGTCTCGTCCCTTCACCTGATGAAGGCCGCTTGTGTTGTGGCGTTGACGTCGTGAGACTATTATTGTGTTATTTTATTTTATCAATTTGTTATTTTATTCTCATTCTACGTGACTTTACCGAAAGAACCAAAGAACATGAATCCTTGCAGTCACGAAAGATTTAAATCGAAATTTAACCGCCTCTACTGAGAGGGATTCCACACAACCTTAAGACCATTCAACAGACTCCGGGATACGAAGGCTCAACTAATCAAGTTTCTCACCTTTCTGCAGAGATGCCGCGACTCGAAGCTTAAAGGTCGTGATCTGAACGTGGCTTTTTCACTCCAGCGCTGTCCTCCAGACAGTCTCGTCCCTTCACCTGTTGAAGGCCGCTTGTGTTGTGGCCAAAACGTCGTGAGAATATTATTGCGTAATTTTATTTTATCAATTTATTTTTTTATTCTCATTCTACGTGACTTTACCGAAAGAACCAAAGAAGATGAATCCTTGCAGTCACGAACGCTTTAAATCGAAATTTAACCACATATACGGAGAGGGATTCCACACAACCTTAAGATCATTCAACAGACTCTGGGATAAAAAGGCTCAACTAATCGTGTCTCTTACCTTTCTGAAGAGATGCCGCGACTCTAATCTTAAAGGTCGTGATCTGAACGTGGCTTTTTCACTCCAGCGCTGTACTCCAGACAGTCTCGTCCCTTCACCTGATGAAGGCCGCTTGTGTTGTGGCGTTGACGTCGTGAGACTATTATTGTGTTATTTTATTTTATCAATTTATTATTTTATTCTCATTCTACGTGACTTTACCGAAAGAACCAAAGAACATGAATCCTTGCAGTCACGAAAGATTTAAATCGAAATTTAACCGCCTCTACTGAGAGGGATTCCACACAACCTTAAGACCATTCAACAGACTCAGGGATACGAAGGCTCAACTAATCGAGTTTCTCACCTTTCTGCAGAGATGCCGCGACTCGAAGCTTAAAGGTCGTGATCTGAACGTGGCTTTTTCACTCCAGCGCTGTCCTCCAGACAGTCTCGTCCCTTCACCTGATGAAGGCCGCTTGTGTTGTGGCCTAAACGTCGTGAGAATTTTATTGTGTTATTTTATTTTATCAATTTATTATTTTATTCTCATTCTACGTGACTTTACCGAAAGAACCAAAGAACATGAATACCTGCAGTCACGAAAGCTTTAAATCAAAATTTAACTGCCTCTACGGAGAGGGATTCCACACATCCTTAAGACCATTCAACAGACTCCTGGATAAGAATACTCAACTAATCGAGTTTCTCACCTTTCTGAAGAGATGCCCCGACTCGAAGCTTGAAGGTCGTGATCTGAACGTGGCTTTTTCACTCCAGCGCTGTCCTCCAGACAGTATTGTCCCTTCACCTGATGAAGGCCGCTTGTGTTGTGGCCGAAACGTCGTGAGAATATTACTGTGTTATTTTATTTTATCAATTTATTATTTTATTCTCATTCTATGTGACTTTACCGAAAGAACCAAAGAAGATGAATCCTTGCACTCACGCAAGCTTTAAATCGAAATTTAACTGCCTCTACAGAGAAGGATTCCACACAACCTTAAGATCATTGAACAGATTCCAGGATAAGAAGGCTCAACTAATCGTGTCTCTCACCTTTCTGAAGAGATGCCGCGACTCTATGCTTAAAGGTCGTGATCTGCACGTCGCTTTTTCACTCCAGCGCTGTCCTCCAGACAGCCTCGTCCCTTCACCTGATGAAGGCCGCTTGTGTTGTGACCGAATCTTCGTGAGAATATTATTGTGTTATTTTATTTTATCAATTTATTATTTTATTCTCATTCTACGTGACTTTACCAAATGAACCAAAGAACATGAATCCCTGCAGTCACGAAAGCTTTAAATCGAAATTTAACCGCCTCTACGGAGAGGGATTCCACACAACCTTAAGACCATTCAACAGACTCCGGGATAAGAAGGCTCAACTAATTAAGTCTCTCACCTTTCTGAAGAGATGCCGCGACTCGAAGCTTGAAGGTCGTGATCTGAACGTGGCTTTATCACTCCAGCGCTGTCCTCCAGACAGTCTCGTCCCTTCACCTGATGAAGGCCGCTTGTGTTGTGGCCGAAACGTCGTGAGAATATTATTGTGTTATTTTATTTGATCAATTTATTATTTTATTCTCATTCTATGTGACTTTACCGAAAGAACCAAAGAAGATGAACACTTGCACTCACGCAAGCTTTAAATCGAAATTTAACTGCCTCTACGGAGAGGGATTCCACACAACCTTAAGATCATTCAACAGATTCCGGGATAAGAAGGCTCAACTAATCGTGTCTCTCACCTTTCTGAAGAGATGCCGCGACTCTATGTTTAAAGGTCGTGATCTGCACGTGGCTTTTTCACTCCAGCGCTGTCCTCCATATAGTCTCGTCTCTTCACCTGATGAAGGCCACTTGTGTTGTGGCCGAAACGTCGTGAGAATATTATTGTGTTATTTTATTTTATCAATGTATTATTTTATTCTCATTCTATGTGACTTTACCGAAAGAACCAAAGAAGATGAATCCTTGCACTCACGCAAGCTTTAAATCGAAATTTAACTGCCTCTACGGAGAGGGATTCCACACAACCTTAAGATCATTCAACAGACTCCGGGATAAGAAGGCTCAACTAATCGAGTCTCTCACCTTTCTGAAGAGATGCCGCGACTCTAAGCTTAAAGGTCGTGATATGAACGAGGCTTTTTCACTCCAGCGCTGTCCTCCAGACAGCCTCGTCCCTTCACCTGATGAAGGCCGCTTGTGTTGTGGCCGAAACGTCGTGGGAATATTATTGTGTTATTTTATTTGATCAATTTATTATTTTATTTTCATTCTACGTGACTTTACCGAAAGAACCAAAGAAGATGAACACTTGCACTCACGCAAGCTTTAAATCGAAATTTAAGTGCCTCTACGGACAGGGATTTCAAACAACCTTAAGATCATTCAACAGACTTCGGGATAAGAAGGCTCAACTAATCGTGTCTCTCACCTTTCTGAAGAGATGCCGCGACTCCATGCTTAAAGGTCGTGATCTGAACGTGGCTTTTTCACTCCAGCGCTGTCCTCCAGACAGTATTGTCCCTTCACCTGATGAAGGCCGCTTGTGTTGTGGCCGAAACGTCGTGAGAATATTACTGTGTTATTTTATTTTATCAATTTATTATTTTATTCTCATTCTATGTGACTTTACCGAAAGAACCAAAGAAGATGAATCCTTGCACTCATGCAAGCTTTAAATCGAAATTTAACTGCCTCTACGGAGAGGGATTCCACACAACCTTAAGATCATTCAACAGATTCCGGGATAAGAAGGCTCAACTAATCGTGTCTCTCACCTTTCTGAAGAGATGCCGCGACTCTATGTTTAAAGGTCGTGATCTGCACGTGGCTTTTTCACTCCAGCGCTGTCCTCCATATAGTCTCGTCTCTTCACCTGATGAAGGCCACTTGTGTTGTGGCCGAAACGTCGTGAGAATATTATTGTGTTATTTTATTTTATCAATGTATTATTTTATTCTCATTCTACGTGACTTTACCGAAAGAACCAAAGAACATGAATCCTTGCAGCCACGAAAGCTTTAAATCGAAATTTAACCGCCTCTACGGAGAGGGATTCCACACAACCTTAAGACCATTCAACAGACTCCGGGATAAGAAGGCTCAACTAATCGAGTCTCTCAACTTTCTGAAGAGATGCCGCGACTCGAAGCTTAAAGGCGTGATCTGAACGTGGCTTTTTCACTCCAGCGCTGTCCTCCAGACAGTCTCGTCCCTTCACCTGATGAAGGCCGCTTGTGTTGTGGCTGAAACGTCGTGAGAATATTATTGTGTTATTTTATTTTATAAATGTATTATTTTATTCTCATTCTACGTGACTTTACCGAAAGAACCAAAGAAGATGAATCCATGCAGTCACGCAATCTTTAAATCGAAATTTAACCGCCTCTACGGAGAGGGATTCCACACAACCTTAAGATCATTCAACAGACTCCGGGATAAGACGGCTAAACTAATCTTGTCTCTCACCTTTCTGAAGAGATGCCGCGACTCTAAGCTTAAAGGTCGTGATATGAACGAGGCTTTTTCACTCCAGCGCTGTCCTCCAGACAGCCTCGTCCCTTCACCTGATGAAGGCCACTTGTGTTTTGGCCGAATCGTCGTGAGAATATTATTGTGTTATTTTATTTTATCAATTTATTTTTTTATTCTCATTCTACGTGACTTTACCGAAAGAACCAAAGAAGATTAATCCTTGCAGTCATGAAAGCTTTAAATCGAAATTTAACCGCATATACGGAGAGGGATTCCACACAACCTTAAGATCATTCAACAGACTCTGGGATAAAAAGGCTCAACTAATTGTGTCTCTTACCTTTCTGAAGAGATGCCGCGACTCTAATCTTAAAGGTCGTGATCTGAACGTGGCTTTTTCACTCCAGCGCTGTACTCCAGACAGTCTCGTCCCTTCACCTGATGAAGGCCGCTTGTGTTGTGGCGTTGACGTCGTGAGACTATTATTGTGTTATTTTATTTTATCAATTTATTATTTCATTCTCATTCTATGTGACTTTACCGAAAGAACCAAAGAAGATGAATCCTTGCACTCACGCAAGCTTTAAATCGAAATTTAACTGCCTCTACGGAGAGGGATTCCACACAACCTTAAGATCATTCAACAGACTCCGGGATAAGAAGGCTCAACTAATCGAGTCTCTCACCTTTCTGAAGAGATGCCGCGACTCTAAGCTTAAAGGTCGTGATATGAACGAGGCTTTTTCACTCCAGCGCTGTCCTCCAGACAGCCTCGTCCCTTCACCTGATGAAGGCCGCTTGTGTTTTGGCCGAATCGTCGTGAGAATATTATTGTGTTATTTTATTTTATCAATTTATTTTTTTATTCTCATTCTACGTGACTTTACCGAAAGAACCAAGGAAGATTAATCCTTGCAGTCACGAAAGCTTTAAATCGAAATTTTACCGCATATACGGAGAGGGATTCCACACAACCTTAAGATCATTCAACAGACTCTGGGATAAAAAGGCTCAACTAATTGTGTCTCTTACCTTTCTGAAGAGATGCCGCGACTCTAATCTTAAAGGTCGTGATCTGAACGTGGCTTTTTCACTCCAGCACTGTACTCCAGACAGTCTCGTCCCTTCACCTGATGAAGGCCGCTTGTGTTGTGGCGTTGACGTCGTGAGACTTTTATTGTGTTATTTTATTTTATCAATTTATTATTTCATTCTCATTCTATGTGACTTTACCGAAAGAACCAAAGAAGATGAATCCTTGCACTCACGCAAGCTTTAAATCGAAATTTAACTGCCTCTACGGAGAGGGATTCCACACAACCTTAAGATCATTCAACAGACTGCGGGATAAGAAGGCTCAACTAATCGAGTCTCTCACCTTTCTGAAGAGATGCCGCGACTCTAAGCTTAAAGGTCGTGATATGAACGAGGCTTTTTCACTCCAGCGCTGTCCTCCAGACAGCCTCGTCCCTTCACCTGATGAAGGCCGCTTGTGTTTTGGCCGATTCGTCGTGAGAATATTATTGTGTTATTTTATTTTATCAATTTATTTTTTTATTCTCATTCTACGTGACTTTACCGAAAGAACCAAAGAAGATTAATCCTTGCAGTCACGAAAGCTTTAAATCGAAATTTAACCGCATATACGGAGAGGGATTCCACACAACCTTAAGATCATTCAACAGACTCTGGGATAAAAAGGCTCAACTAATTGTGTCTCTTACCTTTCTGAAGAGATGCCGCGACTCTAATCTTAAAGGTCGTGATCTGAACGTGGCTTTTTCACTCCAGCGCTGTACTCCAGACAGTCTCGTCCCTTCACCTGATGAAGGCCGCTTGTGTTGTGGCGTTGACGTCGTGAGACTATTATTGTGTTATTTTATTTTATCAATTTATTATTTCATTCTCATTCTATGTGACTTTACCGAAAGAACCAAAGAAGATGAATCCTTGCACTCACGCAAGCTTTAAATCGAAATTTAACTGCCTCTACGGAGAGGGATTCCACACAACCTTAAGATCATTCAACAGACTCCGGGATAAGAAGGCTCAACTAATCGAGTCTCTCACCTTTCTGAAGAGATGCCGCGACTCTAAGCTTAAAGGTCGTGATATGAACGAGGCTTTTTCACTCCAGCGCTGTCCTCCAGACAGCCTCGTCCCTTCACCTGATGAAGGCCGCTTGTGTTTTGGCCGAATCGTCGTGAGAATATTATTGTGTTATTTTATTTTATCAATTTATTTTTTTATTCTCATTCTACGTGACTTTACCGAAAGAACCAAGGAAGATTAATCCTTGCAGTCACGAAAGCTTTAAATCGAAATTTAACCGCATATACGGAGAGGGATTCCACACAACCTTAAGATCATTCAACAGACTCTGGGATAAAAAGGCTCAACTAATTGTGTCTCTTACCTTTCTGAAGAGATGCCGCGACTCTAATCTTAAAGGTCGTGATCTGAACGTGGCTTTTTCACTCCAGCACTGTACTCCAGACAGTCTCGTCCCTTCACCTGATGAAGGCCGCTTGTGTTGTGGCGTTGACGTCGTGATACTTTTATTGTGTTATTTTATTTTATCAACTTATTATTTCATTCTCATTCTATGTGACTTTACCGAAAGAACCAAAGAAGATGAATCCTTGCACTCACGCAAGCTTTAAATCGAAATTTAACTGCCTCTACGGAGAGGGATTCCACACAACCTTAAGATCATTCAACAGACTCCGGGATAAGAAGGCTCAACTAATCGAGTCTCTCACCTTTCTGAAGAGATGCCGCGACTCTAAGCTTAAAGGTCGTGATATGAACGAGGCTTTTTCACTCCAGCGCTGTCCTCCAGACAGCCTCGTCCCTTCACCTGATGAAGGCCGCTTGTGTTTTGGCCGAATCGTCGTGAGAATATTATTGTGTTATTTTATTTTATCAATTTATTTTTTTATTCTCATTCTACGTGACTTTACCGAAAGAACCAAGGAAGATTAATCCTTGCAGTCACGAAAGCTTTAAATCGAAATTTAACCGCATATACGGAGAGGGATTCCACACAACCTTAAGATCATTCAACAGACTCTGGGATAAAAAGGCTCAACTAATCGTGTCTCTTACCTTTCTGAAGAGATGCCGCGACTCTAATCTTAAAGGTCGTGATCTGAACGTGGCTTTTTCACTCCAGCGCTGTACTTCAGACAGTCTCGTCCCTTCACCTGATGAAGGCCGCTTGTGTTGTGGCGTTGACGTCGTGAGACTATTATTGTGTTATTTTATTTTATCAATTTATTATTTTATTCTCATTCTACGTGACTTTACCGAAAGAACCAAAGAACATGAATCCTTGCAGTCACGAAAGATTTAAATCGAAATTTAACCGCCTCTACTGAGAGGGATTCCACACAACCTTAAGACCATTCAACAGACTCAGGGATACGAAGGCTCAACTAATCGAGTTTCTCACCTTTCTGCAGAGATGCCGCGACTCGAAGCTTAAAGGTCGTGATCTGAACGTGGCTTTTTCACTCCAGCGCTGTCCTCCAGACAGTCTCGTCCCTTCACCTGATGAAGGCCGCTTGTGTTGTGGCCTAAACGTCGTGAGAATATTATTGTGTTATTTTATTTTATCAATTTATTATTTTATTCTCATTCTACGTGACTTTACCGAAAGAACCAAAGAACATGAATACCTGCAGTCACGAAAGCTTTAAATCAAAATTTAACTGCCTCTACGGAGAGGGATTCCACACAACCTTAAGATCATTCAACAGACTCTGGGATAAAAAGGCTCAACTAATCGAGTCTCTCACCTTTCTGAAGAGATGCCGCGACTCTAAGCTTAAAGGTCGTGATATGAACGAGGCTTTTTCACTCCAGCGCTGTCCTCCAGACAGCCTCGTCCCTTCACCTGATGAAGGCCGCTTGTGTTTTGGCCGAATCGTCGTGAGAATATTATTGTGTTATTTTATTTTATCAATTTATTTTTTTATTCTCATTCTACGTGACTTTACCGAAAGAACCAAAGAAGATTAATCCTTGCAGTCACGAAAGCTTTAAATCGAAATTTAACCGCATATACGGAGAGGGATTCCACACAACCTTAAGATCATTCAACAGACTCTGGGATAAAAAGGCTCAACTAATTGTGTCTCTTACCTTTCTGAAGAGATGCCGCGACTCTAATCTTAAAGGTCGTGATCTGAACGTGGCTTTTTCACTCCAGCGCTGTACTCCAGACAGTCTCGTCCCTTCACCTGATGAAGGCCGCTTGTGTTGTGGCGTTGACGTCGTGAGACTATTATTGTGTTATTTTATTTTATCAATTTATTATTTCATTCTCATTCTATGTGACTTTACCGAAAGAACCAAAGAAGATGAATCCTTGCACTCACGCAAGCTTTAAATCGAAATTTAACTGCCTCTACGGAGAGGGATTCCACACAACCTTAAGATCATTCAACAGACTCCGGGATAAGAAGGCTCAACTAATCGAGTCTCTCACCTTTCTGAAGAGATGCCGCGACTCTAAGCTTAAAGGTCGTGATATGAACGAGGCTTTTTCACTCCAGCGCTGTCCTCCAGACAGCCTCGTCCCTTCACCTGATGAAGGCCGCTTGTGTTTTGGCCGAATCGTCGTGAGAATATTATTGTGTTATTTTATTTTATCAATTTATTTTTTTATTCTCATTCTACGTGACTTTACCGAAAGAACCAAGGAAGATTAATCCTTGCAGTCACGAAAGCTTTAAATCGAAATTTAACCGCATATACGGAGAGGGATTCCACACAACCTTAAGATCATTCAACAGACTCTGGGATAAAAAGGCTCAACTAATTGTGTCTCTTACCTTTCTGAAGAGATGCCGCGACTCTAATCTTAAAGGTCGTGATCTGAACGTGGCTTTTTCACTCCAGCACTGTACTCCAGACAGTCTCGTCCCTTCACCTGATGAAGGCCGCTTGTGTTGTGGCGTTGACGTCGTGATACTTTTATTGTGTTATTTTATTTTATCAACTTATTATTTCATTCTCATTCTATGTGACTTTACCGAAAGAACCAAAGAAGATGAATCCTTGCACTCACGCAAGCTTTAAATCGAAATTTAACTGCCTCTACGGAGAGGGATTCCACACAACCTTAAGATCATTCAACAGACTCCGGGATAAGAAGGCTCAACTAATCGAGTCTCTCACCTTTCTGAAGAGATGCCGCGACTCTAAGCTTAAAGGTCGTGATATGAACGAGGCTTTTTCACTCCAGCGCTGTCCTCCAGACAGCCTCGTCCCTTCACCTGATGAAGGCCGCTTGTGTTTTGGCCGAATCGTCGTGAGAATATTATTGTGTTATTTTATTTTATCAATTTATTTTTTTATTCTCATTCTACGTGACTTTACCGAAAGAACCAAGGAAGATTAATCCTTGCAGTCACGAAAGCTTTAAATCGAAATTTAACCGCATATACGGAGAGGGATTCCACACAACCTTAAGATCATTCAACAGACTCTGGGATAAAAAGGCTCAACTAATCGTGTCTCTTACCTTTCTGAAGAGATGCCGCGACTCTAATCTTAAAGGTCGTGATCTGAACGTGGCTTTTTCACTCCAGCGCTGTACTCCAGACAGTCTCGTCCCTTCACCTGATGAAGGCCGCTTGTGTTGTGGCGTTGACGTCGTGAGACTATTATTGTGTTATTTTATTTTATCAATTTATTATTTTATTCTCATTCTACGTGACTTTACCGAAAGAACCAAAGAACATGAATCCTTGCAGTCACGAAAGATTTAAATCGAAATTTAACCGCCTCTACTGAGAGGGATTCCACACAACCTTAAGACCATTCAACAGACTCAGGGATACGAAGGCTCAACTAATCGAGTTTCTCACCTTTCTGCAGAGATGCCGCGACTCGAAGCTTAAAGGTCGTGATCTGAACGTGGCTTTTTCACTCCAGCGCTGTCCTCCAGACAGTCTCGTCCCTTCACCTGATGAAGGCCGCTTGTGTTGTGGCCTAAACGTCGTGAGAATATTATTGTGTTATTTTATTTTATCAATTTATTATTTTATTCTCATTCTACGTGACTTTACCGAAAGAACCAAAGAACATGAATACCTGCAGTCACGAAAGCTTTAAATCAAAATTTAACTGCCTCTACGGAGAGGGATTCCACACATCCTTAAGACCATTCAACATACTCCGGGATAAGAATACTCAACTAATCGAGTTTCTCACCTTTCTGAAGTGATGCCCCGACTCGAAGCTTGAAGGTCGTGATCTGAACGTGGCTTTTTCACTCCAGCGCTGTCCTCCAGACAGTATTGTCCCTTCACCTGATGAAGGCCGCTTGTGTTGTGGCCGAAACGTCGTGAGAATATTACTGTGTTATTTTATTTTATCAATTTATTATTTTATTCTCATTCTATGTGACTTTACCGAAAGAACCAAAGAAGATGAATCCTTGCACTCACGCAAGCTTTAAATCGAAATTTAACTGCCTCTACAGAGAAGGATTCCACACAACCTTAAGATCATTGAACAGATTCCAGGATAAGAAGGCTCAACTAATCGTGTCTCTCACCTTTCTGAAGAGATGCCGCGACTCTATGCTTAAAGGTCGTGATCTGCACGTGGCTTTTTCACTCCAGCGCTGTCCTCCAGACAGCCTCGTCCCTTCACCTGATGAAGGCCGCTTGTGTTGTGACCGAATCTTCGTGAGAATATTATTGTGTTATTTTATTTTATCAATTTATTATTTTATTCTCATTCTACGTGACTTTACCAAATGAACCAAAGAACATGCATCCCTGCAGTCACGAAAGCTTTAAATCGAAATTTAACCGCCTCTACGGAGAGGGATTCCACACAACCTTAAGACCATTCAACAGACTCCGGGATAAGAAGGCTCAACTAATTAAGTCTCTCACCTTTCTGAAGAGATGCCGCGACTCGAAGCTTGAAGGTCGTGATCTGAACGTGGCTTTATCACTCCAGCGCTGTCCTCCAGACAGTCTCGTCTCTTCACCTGATGAAGGCCGCTTGTGTTGTGGCCGAAACGTCGTGAGAATATTATTGTGTTATTTTATTTGATCAATTTATTATTTTATTCTCATTCTATGTGACTTTACCGAAAGAACCAAAGAAGATGAACACTTGCACTCACGCAAGCTTTAAATCGAAATTTAACTGCCTCTACGGAGAGGGATTTCACACAACCTTAAGATCATTCAACAGACTTCGGGATAAGAAGGCTCAACTAATCGTGTCTCTCACCTTTCTGAAGAGATGCCGCGACTCTATGCTTAAAGGTCGTGATCTGAACGTGGCTTTTTCACTCCAGCGCTGTCCTCCAGAGAGTATTGTCCCTTCACCTGATGAAGGCCGCTTGTGTTGTGGCCGAAACGTCGTGAGAATATTACTGTGTTATTTTATTTTATCAATTTATTATTTTATTCTCATTCTATGTGACTTTAGCGAAAGAACCAAAGAAGATGAATCCTTGCACTCACGCAAGCTTTAAATCGAAATTTAACTGCCTCTACGGAGAGGGATTCCACACAACCTTAAGATCATTCAACAGACTCTGGGATAAAAAGGCTCAACTAATTGTGTCTCTTACCTTTCTGAAGAGATGCCGCGACTCTAATCTTAAAGGTCGTGATCTGAACGTGGCTTTTTCACTCCAGCGCTGTACTCCAGACAGTCTCGTCCCTTCACCTGATGAAGGCCGCTTGTGTTGTGGCGTTGACGTCGTGAGACTATTATTGTGTTATTTTATTTTATCAATTTATTATTTCATTCTCATTCTATGTGACTTTACCGAAAGAACCAAAGAAGATGAATCCTTGCACTCACGCAAGCTTTAAATCGAAATTTAACTGCCTCTACGGAGAGGGATTCCACACAACCTTAAGATCATTCAACAGACTCCGGGATAAGAAGGCTCAACTAATCGAGTCTCTCACCTTTCTGAAGAGATGCCGCGACTCTAAGCTTAAAGGTCGTGATATGAACGAGGCTTTTTCACTCCAGCGCTGTCCTCCAGACAGCCTCGTCCCTTCACCTGATGAAGGCCGCTTGTGTTTTGGCCGAATCGTCGTGAGAATATTATTGTGTTATTTTATTTTATCAATTTATTTTTTTATTCTCATTCTACGTGACTTTACCGAAAGAACCAAGGAAGATTAATCCTTGCAGTCACGAAAGCTTTAAATCGAAATTTAACCGCATATACGGAGAGGGATTCCACACAACCTTAAGATCATTCAACAGACTCTGGGATAAAAAGGCTCAACTAATTGTGTCTCTTACCTTTCTGAAGAGATGCCGCGACTCTAATCTTAAAGGTCGTGATCTGAACGTGGCTTTTTCACTCCAGCACTGTACTCCAGACAGTCTCGTCCCTTCACCTGATGAAGGCCGCTTGTGTTGTGGCGTTGACGTCGTGATACTTTTATTGTGTTATTTTATTTTATCAATTTATTATTTCATTCTCATTCTATGTGACTTTACCGAAAGAACCAAAGAAGATGAATCCTTGCACTCACGCAAGCTTTAAATCGAAATTTAACTGCCTCTACGGAGAGGGATTCCACACAACCTTAAGATCATTCAACAGACTCCGGGATAAGAAGGCTCAACTAATCGAGTCTCTCACCTTTCTGAAGAGATGCCGCGACTCTAAGCTTAAAGGTCGTGATATGAACGAGGCTTTTTCACTCCAGCGCTGTCCTCCAGACAGCCTCGTCCCTTCACCTGATGAAGGCCGCTTGTGTTTTGGCCGAATCGTCGTGAGAATATTATTGTGTTATTTTATTTTATCAATTTATTTTTTTATTCTCATTCTACGTGACTTTACCGAAAGAACCAAGGAAGATTAATCCTTGCAGTCACGAAAGCTTTAAATCGAAATTTAACCGCATATACGGAGAGGGATTCCACACAACCTTAAGATCATTCAACAGACTCTGGGATAAAAAGGCTCAACTAATCGTGTCTCTTACCTTTCTGAAGAGATGCCGCGACTCTAATCTTAAAGGTCGTGATCTGAACGTGGCTTTTTCACTCCAGCGCTGTACTCCAGACAGTCTCGTCCCTTCACCTGATGAAGGCCGCTTGTGTTGTGGCGTTGACGTCGTGAGACTATTATTGTGTTATTTTATTTTATCAATTTATTATTTTATTCTCATTCTATGTGACTTTACCGAAAGAACCAAAGAACATGAATCCTTGCAGTCACGAAAGATTTAAATCGAAATTTAACCGCCTCTACTGAGAGGGATTCCACACAACCTTAAGACCATTCAACAGACTCAGGGATACGAAGGCTCAACTAATCGAGTTTCTCACCTTTCTGCAGAGATGCCGCGACTCGAAGCTTAAAGGTCGTGATCTGAACGTGGCTTTTTCACTCCAGCGCTGTCCTCCAGACAGTCTCGTCCCTTCACCTGATGAAGGCCGCTTGTGTTGTGGCCTAAACGTCGTGAGAATATTATTGTGTTATTTTATTTTATCAATTTATTATTTTATTCTCATTCTACGTGACTTTACCGAAAGAACCAAAGAACATGAATACCTGCAGTCACGAAAGCTTTAAATCAAAATGTAACTGCCTCTACGGAGAGGGATTCCACACATCCTTAAGACCATTCAACATACTCCGGGATAAGAATACTCAACTAATCGAGTTTCTCACCTTTCTGAAGAGATGCCCCGACTCGAAGCTTGAAGGTCGTGATCTGAACGTGGCTTTTTCACTCCAGCGCTGTCCTCCAGACAGTATTGTCCCTTCACCTGATGAAGGCCGCTTGTGTTGTGGCCGAAACGTCGTGAGAATATTACTGTGTTATTTTATTTTATCAATTTATTATTTTATTCTCATTCTATGTGACTTTACCGAAAGAACCAAAGAAGATGAATCCTTGCACTCACGCAAGCTTTAAATCGAAATTTAACTGCCTCTACAGAGAAGGATTAAACACAACCTTAAGATCATTGAACAGATTCCAGGATAAGAAGGCTCAACTAATCGTGTCTCTCACCTTTCTGAAGAGATGCCGCGACTCTATGCTTAAAGGTCGTGATCTGCACGTGGCTTTTTCACTCCAGCGCTGTCCTCCAGACAGCCTCGTCCCTTCACCTGATGAAGGCCGCTTGTGTTGTGACCGAATCTTCGTGAGAATATTATTGTGTTATTTTATTTTATCAATTTATTATTTTATTCTCATTCTACGTGACTTTACCAAATGAACCAAAGAACATGCATCCCTGCAGTCACGAAAGCTTTAAATCGAAATTTAACTGCCTCTACGGAGAGGGATTTCACACAACCTTAAGATCATTCAACAGACTTCGGGATAAGAAGGCTCAACTAATCGTGTCTCTCACCTTTCTGAAGAGATGCCGCGACTCTATGCTTAAAGGTCGTGATCTGAACGTGGCTTTTTCACTCCAGCGCTGTCCTCCAGAGAGTATTGTCCCTTCACCTGATGAAGGCCGCTTGTGTTGTGGCCGAAACGTCGTGAGAATATTACTGTGTTATTTTATTTTATCAATTTATTATTTTATTCTCATTCTATGTGACTTTAGCGAAAGAACCAAAGAAGATGAATCCTTGCACTCACGCAAGCTTTAAATCGAAATTTAACTGCCTCTACGGAGAGGGATTCCACACAACCTTAAGATCATTCAACAGATTCCGGGATAAGAAGGCTCAACTAATCGTGTCTCTCACCTTTCTGAAGAGATGCCGCGACTCTATGTTTAAAGGTCGTGATCTGCACGTGGCTTTTTCACTCCAGCGCTGTCCTCCATATAGTCTCGTCTCTTCACCTGATGAAGGCCACTTGTGTTGTGGCCGAAACGTCGTGAGAATATTATTGTGTTATTTTATTTTATCAATGTATTATTTTATTCTCATTCTACGTGACTTTACCGAAAGAACCAAAGAACATGAATCCTTGCAGCCACGAAAGCTTTAAATCGAAATTTAACCGCCTCTACGGAGAGGGATTCCACACAACCTTAAGACCATTCAACAGACTCCGGGATAAGAAGGCTCAACTAATCGAGTCTCTCAACTTTCTGAAGAGATGCCGCGACTCGAAGCTTAAAGGCGTGATCTGAACGTGGCTTTTTCACTCCAGCGCTGTCCTCCAGACAGTCTCGTCCCTTCACCTGATGAAGGCCGCTTGTGTTGTGGCTGAAACGTCGTGAGAATATTATTGTGTTATTTTATTTTATAAATGTATTATTTTATTCTCATTCTACGTGACTTTACCGAAAGAACCAAAGAAGATGAATCCATGCAGTCACGCAATCTTTAAATCGAAATTTAACTGCCTCTATGGAGAGGGATTCCACACAACCTTAAGATCATTCAACAGACTCCGGGATAAGATGGCTAAACTAATCTTGTCTCTCACCTTTCTGAAGAGATGCCGCGACTCTAAGCTTAAAGGTCGTGATATGAACGAGGCTTTTTCACTCGAGCGCTGTCCTCCAGACAGCCTCGTCCCTTCACCTGATGAAGGCCGCTTGTGTTTTGGCCGAATCGTCGTGAGAATATTATTGTGTTATTTTATTTTATCAATTTATTTTTTTATTCTCATTCTACGTGACTTTACCGAAAGAACCAAAGAGGATTAATCCTTGCAGTCACGAAAGCTTTACATCGAAATTTAACCGCATATACGGAGAGGGATTCCACACAACCTTAAGATCATTCAACAGACTCTGGGATAAAAAGGCTCAACTAATTGTGTCTCTTACCTTTCTGAAGAGATGCCGCGACTCTAATCTTAAAGGTCGTGATCTGAACGTGGCTTTTTCACTCCAGCGCTGTACTCCAGACAGTCTCGTCCCTTCACCTGATGAAGGCCGCTTGTGTTGTGGCGTTGACGTCGTGAGACTATTATTGTGTTATTTTATTTTATCAATTTATTATTTCATTCTCATTCTATGTGACTTTACCGAAAGAACCAAAGAAGATGAATCCTTGCACTCACGCAAGCTTTAAATCGAAATTTAACTGCCTCTACGGAGAGGGATTCCACACAACCTTAAGATCATTCAACAGACTCCGGGATAAGAAGGCTCAACTAATCGAGTCTCTCACCTTTCTGAAGAGATGCCGCGACTCTAAGCTTAAAGGTCGTGATATGAACGAGGCTTTTTCACTCCAGCGCTGTCCTCCAGACAGCCTCGTCCCTTCACCTGATGAAGGCCGCTTGTGTTTTGGCCGAATCGTCGTGAGAATATTATTGTGTTATTTTATTTTATCAATTTATTATTTTATTCTCATTCTATGTGACTTTACCGAAAGAACCAAAGAAGATGAATCCTTGCACTCACGCAAGCTTTAAATCGAAATTTAACTGCCTCTACAGAGAAGGATTCCACACAACCTTAAGATCATTGAACAGATTCCAGGATAAGAAGGCTCAACTAATCGTGTCTCTCACCTTTCTGAAGAGATGCCGCGACTCTATGCTTAAAGGTCGTGATCTGCACGTGGCTTTTTCACTCCAGCGCTGTCCTCCAGACAGCCTCGTCCCTTCACCTGATGAAGGCCGCTTGTGTTGTGACCGAATCTTCGTGAGAATATTATTGTGTTATTTTATTTTATCAATTTATTATTTTATTCTCATTCTACATGACTTTACCAAATGAACCAAAGAACATGCATCCCTGCAGTCACGAAAGCTTTAAATCGAAATTTAACCGCCTCTACGGAGAGGGATTCCACACAACCTTAAGACCATTCAACAGACTCCGGGATAAGAAGGCTCAACTAATTAAGTCTCTCACCTTTCTGAAGAGATGCCGCGACTCGAAGCTTGAAGGTCGTGATCTGAACGTGGCTTTATCACTCCAGCGCTGTCCTCCAGACAGTCTCGTCCCTTCACCTGATGAAGGCCGCTTGTGTTGTGGCCGAAACGTCGTGAGAATATTATTGTGTTATTTTATTTGATCAATTTATTATTTTATTCTCATTCTATGTGACTTTACCGAAAGAACCAAAGAAGATGAACACTTGCACTCACGCAAGCTTTAAATCGAAATTTAACTGCCTCTACGGAGAGGGATTTCACACAACCTTAAGATCATTCAACAGACTTCGGGATAAGAAGGCTCAACTAATCGTGTCTCTCACCTTTCTGAAGAGATGCCGCGACTCTATGCTTAAAGGTCGTGATCTGAACGTGGCTATTTCACTCCAGCGCTGTCCTCCAGAGAGTATTGTCCCTTCACCTGATGAAGGCCGCTTGTGTTGTGGCCGAAACGTCGTGAGAATATTACTGTGTTATTTTATTTTATCAATTTATTATTTTATTCTCATTCTATGTGACTTTAGCGAAAGAACCAAAGAAGATGAATCCTTGCACTCACGCAAGCTTTAAATCGAAATTTAACTGCCTCTACGGAGAGGGATTCCACACAACCTTAAGATCATTCAACAGATTCCAGGATAAGAAGGCTCAACTAATCGTGTCTCTCACCTTTCTGAAGAGATGCCGCGACTCTATGTTTAAAGGTCGTGATCTGCACGTGGCTTTTTCACTCCAGCGCTGTCCTCCATATAGTCTCGTCTCTTCACCTGATGAAGGCCACTTGTGTTGTGGCCGAAAAGTCGTGAGAATATTATTGTGTTATTTTATTTTATCAATGTATTATTTTATTCTCATTCTACGTGACTTTACCGAAAGAACCAAAGAACATGAATCCTTGCAGCCACGAAAGCTTTAAATCGAAATTTAACCGCCTCTACGGAGAGGGATTCCACACAACCTTAAGACCATTCAACAGACTCCGGGATAAGAAGGCTCAACTAATCGAGTCTCTCAACTTTCTGAAGAGATGCCGCGACTCGAAGCTTAAAGGCGTGATCTGAACGTGGCTTTTTCACTCCAGCGCTGTCCTCCAGACAGTCTTGTCCCTTCACCTGATGAAGGCCACTTGTGTTGTGGCTGAAACGTCGTGAGAATATTATTGTGTTATTTTATTTTATAAATGTATTATTTTATTCTCATTCTACGTGACTTTACCGAAAGAACCAAAGAAGATGAATCCATGCAGTCACGCAATCTTTAAATCGAAATTTAACCGCCTCTACGGAGAGGGATTCCACACAACCTTAAGATCATTCAACAGACTCCGGGATAAGATGGCTAAACTAATCTTGTCTCTCACCTTTCTGAAGAGATGCCGCGACTCTAAGCTTAAAGGTCGTGATATGAACGAGGCTTTTTCACTCCAGCGCTGTCCTCCAGACAGCCTCGTCCCTTCACCTGATGAAGGCCGCTTGTGTTTTGGCCGAATCGTCGTGAGAATATTATTGTGTTATTTTATTTTATCAATTAATTTTTTTATTCTCATTCTACGTGACTTTACCGAAAGAACCAAAGAGGATTAATCCTTGCAGTCACGAAAGCTTTAAATCGAAATTTAACCGCATATACGGAGAGGGATTCCACACAACCTTAAGATCATTCAACAGACTCTGGGATAAAAAGGCTCAACTAATTGTGTCTCTTACCTTTCTGAAGAGATGCCGCGACTCTAATCTTAAAGGTCGTGATCTGAACGTGGCTTTTTCACTCCAGCGCTGTACTCCAGACAGTCTCGTCCCTTCACCTGATGAAGGCCGCTTGTGTTGTGGCGTTGACGTCGTGAGACTATTATTGTGTTATTTTATTTTATCAATTTATTATTTCATTCTCATTCTATGTGACTTTACCGAAAGAACCAAAGAAGATGAATCCTTGCACTCACGCAAGCTTTAAATCGAAATTTAACTGCCTCTACGGAGAGGGATTCCACACAACCTTAAGATCATTCAACAGACTCCGGGATAAGAAGGCTCAACTAATCGAGTCTCTCACCTTTCTGAAGAGATGCCGCGACTCTAAGCTTAAAGGTCGTGATATGAACGAGGCTTTTTCACTCCAGCGCTGTCCTCCAGACAGCCTCGTCCCTTCACCTGATGAAGGCCGCTTGTGTTTTGGCCGAATCGTCATGAGAATATTATTGTGTTATTTTATTTTATCAATTTATTTTTTTATTCTCATTCTACGTGACTTTACCGAAAGAACCAAAGAAGATGAATCCTTGCAGTCACGAAAGCTTTAAATCGAAATTTAACCGCATATACGGAGAGGGATTCCACACAACCTTAAGATCATTCAACAGACTCTGGGATAAAAAGGCTCAACTAATCGTGTCTCTTACTTTTCTGAAGAGATGCCGCGACTCTAATCTTAAAGGTCGTGATCTGAACGTGGCTTTTTCACTCCAGCGCTGTCCTCCAGACAGCCTCGTCCCTTCACCTGATGAAGGCCGCTTGTGTTGTGACCGAATCTTCGTGAGAATATTATTGTGTTATTTTATTTTATCAATTTATTTTTTTATTCTCATTCTACGTGACTTTACCAAATGAACCAAAGAACATGAATCCCTGCAGTCACAAAAGCTTTAAATCGAAATTTAACCGCCTCTACGGAGAGGGATTCCACACAACCTTAAGACCATTCAACAGACTCCGGGATAAGAAGGCTCAACTAATTGAGTCTCTCACCTTTCTGAAGAGATGCCGCGACTCGAAGCTTGAAGGTCGTGATCTGAACGTGGCTTTTTCACTCCAGCGCTGTCCTCCAGACAGTCTCGTCCCTTCACCTGATGAAGGCCGCTTGTGTTGTGGCCGAAACGTCGTGAGAATATTATTGTGTTATTTTATTTGATCAATTTATTATTTTATTCTCATTCTATGTGACTTTACCGAAAGAACCAAAGAAGATGAACGCTTGCACTCACGCAAGCTTTAAATCGAAATTTAACTGCCTCTACGGAGAGGGATTTCACACAACCTTAAGATCATTCAACAGACTTCGGGATAAGAAGGCTCAACTAATCGTGTCTCTCACCTTTCTGAAGAGATGTCGCGACTCTATGCTTAAAGGTCGTGATCTGAACGTGGCTTTTTCACTCCAGCGCTGTCCTCCAGACAGTATTGTCCCTTCACCTGATGAAGGCTGCTTGTGTTGTGGCCGAAACGTCGTGAGAATATTACTGTGTTATTTTATTTTATCAATTTATTATTTTATTCTCATTCTATGTGACTTTACCGAAAGAACCAAAGAAGATGAATCCTTGCACTCACGCAAGCTTTAAATCGAAATTTAACTGCCTCTACGGAGAGGGATTCCACACAACCTTAAGATCATTCAACAGATTCCGGGATAAGAAGGCTCAACTAATCGTGTCTCTCACCTTTCTGAAGAGATGCCGCGACTCTATGTTTAAAGGTCGTGATCTGCACGTGGCTTTTTCACTCCAGCGCTGTCCTCCATATAGTCTCGTCTCTTCACCTGATGAAGGCCACTTGTGTTGTGGCCGAAACGTCGTGAGAATATTATTGTGTTATTTTATTTTATCAATGTATTATTTTATTCTCATTCTACGTGACTTTACCGAAAGAACCAAAGAACATGAATCCTTGCAGCCACGAAAGCTTTAAATCGAAATTTAACCGCCTCTACGGAGAGGGATTCCACACAACCTTAAGACCATTCAACAGACTCCGGGATAAGAAGGCTCAACTAATCGAGTCTCTCAACTTTCTGAAGAGATGCCGCGACTCGAAGCTTAAAGGCGTGATCTGAACATGGCTTTTTCACTCCAGCGCTGTCCTCCAGACAGTCTCGTCCCTTCACCTGATGAAGGCCGCTTGTGTTGTGGCTGAAACGTCGTGAGAATATTATTGTGTTATTTTATTTTATAAATGTATTATTTTATTCTCATTCTACGTGACTTTACCGAAAGAACCAAAGAAGATGAATCCATGCAGTCACGCAATCTTTAAATCGAAATTTAACCGCCTCTACGGAGAGGGATTCCACACAACCTTAAGATCATTCAACAGACTCCAGATTAAGACGGCTAAACTAATCTTGTCTCTCACCTTTCTGAAGAGATGCCGCGACTCTAAGCTTAAAGGTCGTGATATGAACGAGGCTTTTTCACTCCAGCGCTGTCCTCCAGACAGCCTCGTCCCTTCACCTGATGAAGGCCGCTTGTGTTTTGGCCGAATCGTCGTGAGAATATTATTGTGTTATTTTATTTTATCAATTTATTTTTTTATTCTCATTCTACGTGACTTTACCGAAAGAACCAAAGAAGATTAATCCTTGCAGTCACGAAAGCTTTAAATCGAAATTTAACCGCATATACGGAGAGGGATTCCACACAACCTTAAGATCATTCAACAGACTCTGGGATAAAAAGGCTCAACTAATTGTGTCTCTTACCTTTCTGAATAGATGCCGCGACTCTAATCTTAAAGGTCGTGATCTGAACGTGGCTTTTTCACTCCAGCGCTGTACTCCAGACAGTCTCGTCCCTTCACCTGATGAAGGCCGCTTGTGTTGTGGCGTTGACGTCGTGAGACTATTATTGTGTTATTTTATTTTATCAATTTATTATTTCATTCTCATTCTATGTGACTTTACCGAAAGAACCAAAGAAGATGAATCCTTGCACTCACGCAAGCTTTAAATCGAAATTTATCTGCCTCTACGGAGAGGGATTCCAGACAACCTTAAGATCATTCAACAGACTCCGGGATAAGAAGGCTCAACTAATCGAGTCTCTCACCTTTTTGAAGAGATGCCGCGACTCTAAGCTTAAAGGTCGTGATATGAACGAGGCTTTTTCACTCCAGCGCTGTCCTCCAGACAGTCTCGTCCCTTCACCTGATGAAGGCCGCTTGTGTTGTGGCTGAAACGTCGTGAGAATATTATTGTGTTATTTTATTTTATAAATGTATTATTTTATTCTCATTCTACGTGACTTTACCGAAAGAACCAAAGAAGATGAATCCATGCAGTCACGCAATCTTTAAATCGAAATTTAACCGCCTCTACGGAGAGGGATTCCACACAACCTTAAGATCATTCAACAGACTCCAGATTAAGACGGCTAAACTAATCTTGTCTCTCACCTTTCTGAAGAGATGCCGCGACTCTAAGCTTAAAGGTCGTGATATGAACGAGGCTTTTTCACTCCAGCGCTGTCCTCCAGACAGCCTCGTCCCTTCACCTGATGAAGGCCGCTTGTGTTTTGGCCGAATCGTCGTGAGAATATTATTGTGTTATTTTATTTTATCAATTTATTTTTTTATTCTCATTCTACATGACTTTACCGAAAGAACCAAAGAAGATTAATCCTTGCAGTCACGAAAGCTTTAAATCGAAATTTAACCGCATATACGGAGAGGGATTCCACACAACCTTAAGATCATTCAACAGACTCTGGGATAAAAAGGCTCAACTAATTGTGTCTCTTACCTTTCTGAAGAGATGCCGCGACTCTAATCTTAAAGGTCGTGATCTGAACGTGGCTTTTTCACTCCAGCGCTGTACTCCAGACAGTCTCGTCCCTTCACCTGATGAAGGCCGCTTGTGTTGTGGCGTTGACGTCGTGAGACTATTATTGTGTTATTTTAATTTATCAATTTATTATTTCATTCTCATTCTATGTGACTTTACCGAAAGAACCAAAGAAGATGAATCCTTGCACTCACGCAAGCTTTAAATCGAAATTTATCTGCCTCTACGGAGAGGGATTCCAGACAACCTTAAGATCATTCAACAGACTCCGGGATAAGAAGGCTCAACTAATCGAGTCTCTCACCTTTTTGAAGAGATGCCGCGACTCTAAGCTTAAAGGTCGTGATATGAACGAGGCTTTTTCACTCCAGCGCTGTCCTCCAGACAGCCTCGTCCCTTCACCTGATGAAGGCCGCTTGTGTTTTGGCCGAATCGTCGTGAGAATATTATTGTGTTATTTTATTTTATCAATTTATTTTTTTATTCTCATTCTACGTGACTTTACCCGAAAAACCAAAGAAGATTAATCCTTGCAGTCACGAAAGCTTTAAATCGAAATTTAACCGCATATACGGAGAGGGATTCCACACAACCTTAAGATCATTCAACAGACTCTGGGATAAAAAGGCTCAACTAATTGTGTCTCTTACCTTTCTGAAGAGATGCCGCGACTCTAATCTTAAAGGTCTTGATCTGAACGTGGCTTTTTCACTCCAGCACTGTACTCCAGACAGTCTCGTCCCTTCACCTGATGAAGGCCGCTTGTGTTGTGGCATTGACGTCGTGAGACTTTTATTGTGTTATTTTATTTTATCAATTTATTATTTCATTCTCATTCTATGTGACTTTACCGAAAGAACCAAAGAAGATGAATCCTTGCACTCACGCAAGCTTTAAATCGAAATTTAACTGCCTCTACGGAGAGGGATTCCACACAACCTTAAGATCATTCAACAGACTCCGGGATAAGAAGGCTCAACTAATCGAGTCTCTCACCTTTCTGAAGAGATGCCGCGACTCTAAGCTTAAAGGTCGTGATATGAACGAGGCTTTTTCACTCCAGCGCTGTCCTCCAGACAGCCTCGTCCCTTCACCTGATGAAGGCCGCTTGTGTTTTGGCCGAATCGTCGTGAGAATATTATTGTGTTATTTTATTTTATCAATTTATTTTTTTATTCTCATTCTACGTGACTTTACCGAAAGAACCAAAGAAGATGAATCCTTGCAGTCACGAAAGCTTTAAATCGAAATTTAACCGCATATACGGAGAGGGATTCCACACAACCTTAAGATCATTCAACAGACTCTGGGATAAAAAGGCTCAACTAATCGTGTCTCTTACCTTTCTGAAGAGATGCCGCGACTCTAATCTTAAAGGTCGTGATCTGAACGTGGCTTTTTCACTCCAGTGCTGTACTCCAGACAGTCTCGTCCCTTCACCTGATGAAGGCCGCTTGTGTTGTGGCGTTGACGTCGTGAGACTATTATTGTGTTATTTTATTTTATCAATTTATTATTTTATTCTCATTCTACGTGACTTTACCTAAAGAACCAAAGAACATGAATCCTTGCAGTCACGAAAGATTTAAATCGAAATTTAACCGCCTCTACTGAGAGGGATTCCACACAACCTTAGGATCATTCAACAGACTCCGGGATAAGAAGGCTCAACTAATCGTGTCTCTCAACTTTCTGAAGAGATGCCGCGACTCTATGCTTAAAGGTCGTGATCTGAACGTGGCTTTTTCACTCCAGCGCTGTCCTCCAGACAGTCTCGTCCCTTCACCTGTTGAAGGCCGCTTGTGTTGTGGCCGAAACGTCGTGAGAATATTATTGCATAATTTTATTTTATGAATTTATTATTTTATTCTCATTCTATGTGACTTTACCGAAAGAACCAAAGAAGATGAATCCTTGCAGTCACAAAAGCTTTAAATCGAAATTTAACCGCATATACGGAGAGGGATTCCACACAACCTTAAGATCATTCAACAGACTCCAGATTAAGACGGCTAAACTAATCTTGTCTCTCACCTTTCTGAAGAGATGCCGCGACTCTAAGCTTAAAGGTCGTGATATGAACGAGGCTTTTTCACTCCAGCGCTGTCCTCCAGACAGCCTCGTCCCTTCACCTGATGAAGGCCGCTTGTGTTTTGGCCGAATCGTCGTGAGAATATTATTGTGTTATTTTATTTTATCAATTTATTTTTTTATTCTCATTCTACGTGACTTTACCGAAAGAACCAAAGAAGATTAATCCTTGCAGTCACGAAAGCTTTAAATCGAAATTTAACCGCATATACGGAGAGGGATTCCACACAACCTTAAGATCATTCAACAGACTCTGGGATAAAAAGGCTCAACTAATTGTGTCTCTTACCTTTCTGAAGAGATGCCGCGACTCTAATCTTAAAGGTCGTGATCTGAACGTGGCTTTTTCACTCCAGCGCTGTACTCCAGACAGTCTCGTCCCTTCACCTGATGAAGGCCGCTTGTGTTGTGGCGTTGACGTCGTGAGACTATTATTGTGTTATTTTATTTTATCAATTTATTATTTCATTCTCATTCTATGTGACTTTACCGAAAGAACCAAAGAAGATGAATCCTTGCACTCACGCAAGCTTTAAATCGAAATTTATCTGCCTCTACGGAGAGGGATTCCAGACAACCTTAAGATCATTCAACAGACTCCGGGATAAGAAGGCTCAACTAATCGAGTCTCTCACCTTTTTGAAGAGATGCCGCGACTCTAAGCTTAAAGGTCGTGATATGAACGAGGCTTTTTCACTCCAGCGCTGTCCTCCAGACAGTCTCGTCCCTTCACCTGATGAAGGCCGCTTGTGTTGTGGCTGAAACGTCGTGAGAATATTATTGTGTTATTTTATTTTATAAATGTATTATTTTATTCTCATTCTACGTGACTTTACCGAAAGAACCAAAGAAGATGAATCCATGCAGTCACGCAATCTTTAAATCGAAATTTAACCGCCTCTACGGAGAGGGATTCCACACAACCTTAAGATCATTCAACAGACTCCAGATTAAGACGGCTAAACTAATCTTGTCTCTCACCTTTCTGAAGAGATGCCGCGACTCTAAGCTTAAAGGTCGTGATATGAACGAGGCTTTTTCACTCCAGCGCTGTCCTCCAGACAGCCTCGTCCCTTCACCTGATGAAGGCCGCTTGTGTTTTGGCCGAATCGTCGTGAGAATATTATTGTGTTATTTTATTTTATCAATTTATTTTTTTATTCTCATTCTACATGACTTTACCGAAAGAACCAAAGAAGATTAATCCTTGCAGTCACGAAAGCTTTAAATCGAAATTTAACCGCATATACGGAGAGGGATTCCACACAACCTTAAGATCATTCAACAGACTCTGGGATAAAAAGGCTCAACTAATTGTGTCTCTTACCTTTCTGAAGAGATGCCGCGACTCTAATCTTAAAGGTCGTGATCTGAACGTGGCTTTTTCACTCCAGCGCTGTACTCCAGACAGTCTCGTCCCTTCACCTGATGAAGGCCGCTTGTGTTGTGGCGTTGACGTCGTGAGACTATTATTGTGTTATTTTAATTTATCAATTTATTATTTCATTCTCATTCTATGTGACTTTACCGAAAGAACCAAAGAAGATGAATCCTTGCACTCACGCAAGCTTTAAATCGAAATTTATCTGCCTCTACGGAGAGGGATTCCAGACAACCTTAAGATCATTCAACAGACTCCGGGATAAGAAGGCTCAACTAATCGAGTCTCTCACCTTTTTGAAGAGATGCCGCGACTCTAAGCTTAAAGGTCGTGATATGAACGAGGCTTTTTCACTCCAGCGCTGTCCTCCAGACAGCCTCGTCCCTTCACCTGATGAAGGCCGCTTGTGTTTTGGCCGAATCGTCGTGAGAATATTATTGTGTTATTTTATTTTATCAATTTATTTTTTTATTCTCATTCTACGTGACTTTACCCGAAAAACCAAAGAAGATTAATCCTTGCAGTCACGAAAGCTTTAAATCGAAATTTAACCGCATATACGGAGAGGGATTCCACACAACCTTAAGATCATTCAACAGACTCTGGGATAAAAAGGCTCAACTAATTGTGTCTCTTACCTTTCTGAAGAGATGCCGCGACTCTAATCTTAAAGGTCTTGATCTGAACGTGGCTTTTTCACTCCAGCACTGTACTCCAGACAGTCTCGTCCCTTCACCTGATGAAGGCCGCTTGTGTTGTGGCATTGACGTCGTGAGACTTTTATTGTGTTATTTTATTTTATCAATTTATTATTTCATTCTCATTCTATGTGACTTTACCGAAAGAACCAAAGAAGATGAATCCTTGCACTCACGCAAGCTTTAAATCGAAATTTAACTGCCTCTACGGAGAGGGATTCCACACAACCTTAAGATCATTCAACAGACTCCGGGATAAGAAGGCTCAACTAATCGAGTCTCTCACCTTTCTGAAGAGATGCCGCGACTCTAAGCTTAAAGGTCGTGATATGAACGAGGCTTTTTCACTCCAGCGCTGTCCTCCAGACAGCCTCGTCCCTTCACCTGATGAAGGCCGCTTGTGTTTTGGCCGAATCGTCGTGAGAATATTATTGTGTTATTTTATTTTATCAATTTATTTTTTTATTCTCATTCTACGTGACTTTACCGAAAGAACCAAAGAAGATGAATCCTTGCAGTCACGAAAGCTTTAAATCGAAATTTAACCGCATATACGGAGAGGGATTCCACACAACCTTAAGATCATTCAACAGACTCTGGGATAAAAAGGCTCAACTAATCGTGTCTCTTACCTTTCTGAAGAGATGCCGCGACTCTAATCTTAAAGGTCGTGATCTGAACGTGGCTTTTTCACTCCAGTGCTGTACTCCAGACAGTCTCGTCCCTTCACCTGATGAAGGCCGCTTGTGTTGTGGCGTTGACGTCGTGAGACTATTATTGTGTTATTTTATTTTATCAATTTATTATTTTATTCTCATTCTACGTGACTTTACCTAAAGAACCAAAGAACATGAATCCTTGCAGTCACGAAAGATTTAAATCGAAATTTAACCGCCTCTACTGAGAGGGATTCCACACAACCTTAGGATCATTCAACAGACTCCGGGATAAGAAGGCTCAACTAATCGTGTCTCTCAACTTTCTGAAGAGATGCCGCGACTCTATGCTTAAAGGTCGTGATCTGAACGTGGCTTTTTCACTCCAGCGCTGTCCTCCAGACAGTCTCGTCCCTTCACCTGTTGAAGGCCGCTTGTGTTGTGGCCGAAACGTCGTGAGAATATTATTGCATAATTTTATTTTATGAATTTATTATTTTATTCTCATTCTATGTGACTTTACCGAAAGAACCAAAGAAGATGAATCCTTGCAGTCACAAAAGCTTTAAATCGAAATTTAACCGCATATACGGAGAGGGATTCCACACAACCTTAAGATCATTCAACAGACTCTGGGATAAAAAGGCTCAACTAATCGTGTCTCTTACCTTTCTGAAGAGATGCCGCGACTCTAATCTTAAAGGTCGTGATCTGAACGTGGCTTTTTCACTCCAGCGCTGTACTCCAGACAGTCTCGTCCCTTCACCTGATGAAGGCCGCTTGTGTTGTGGCGTTGACGTCGTGAGACTATTATTGTGTTATTTTATTTTATCAATTTATTATTTTATTCTCATTCTACGTGACTTTACCGAAAGAACCAAAGAACATGAATCCTTGCAGTCACGAAAGATTTAAATCGAAATTTAACCGCCTCTACTGAGAGGGATTCCACACAACCTTAAGACCATTCAACAGACTCCGGGATACGAAGGCTCAACTAATCGAGTTTCTCACCTTTCTGCAGAGATGCCGCGACTCGAAGCTTAAAGGTCGTGATCTGAACGTGGCTTTTTCACTCCAGCGCTGTCCTCCAGACAGTCTCGTCCCTTCACCTGTTGAAGGCCGCTTGTGTTGTGGCCGAAACGTCGTGAGAATATTATTGCGTAATTTTATTTTATCAATTTATTTTTTTATTCTCATTCTACGTGACTTTACCGAAAGAACCAAAGAACATGAATCCTTGCAGTCACGAAAGATTTAAGTCGAAATTTAACCGCCTCTACTGAGAGGGATTCCACACAACCTTAGGATCATTCAACAGACTCCGGGATAAGAAGGCTCAACTAATCGTGTCTCTCACCTTTCTGAAGAGATGTCGCGACTCTATGCTTAAAGGTCGTGATCTGAACGTGGCTTTTTCACTCCAGCGCTGTCCTCCAGACAGTCTCGTCCCTTCACCTGTTGAAGGCCGCTTGTGTTGTGGCCGAAACGTCGTGAGAATATTATTGCGTAATTTTATTTTATGAATTTATTATTTTATTCTCATTCTATGTGACTTTACCGAAAGAACCAAAGAAGATGAATCCTTGCAGTCACGAAAGCTTTAAATCGAAATTTAACCACATATACGGAGAGGGATTCCACACAACCTTAAGATCATTCAACAGACTCTGGGATAAAAAGGCTCAACTAATCGTGTCTCTTACCTTTCTGAAGAGATGCCGCGACTCTAATCTTAAAGGTCGTGATCTGAACGTGGCTTTTTCACTCCAGCGCTGTACTCCAGACAGTCTCGTCCCTTCACCTGATGAAGGCCGCTTGTGTTGTGGCGTTGATGTCGTGAGACTATTATTGTGTTATTTTATTTTATCAATTTATTATTTTATTCTCATTCTACGTGACTTTACCTGAAAGAACCAAAGAACATGAATCCTTGCAGTCACGAAAGATTTAAATCGAAATTTAACCGCCTCTACTGAGAGGGATTCCACACAACCTTAAGACCATTCAACAGACTCCGGGATACGAAGGCTCAACTAATTGAGTTTCTCACCTTTCTGCAGAGATGCCGCGACTCGAAGCTTAAAGGTCGTGATCTGAACGTGGCTTTTTCACTCCAGGGCTGTCCTCCAGACAGTCTCGTCCCTTCACCTGTTGAAGGCCGCTTGTGTTGTGGCCGAAACGTCGTGAGAATATTATTGCGTAATTTTATTTTATCAATTTATTTTTTTATTCTCATTCTACGTGACTTTACCGAAAGAACCAAAGAAGATGAATCCTTGCAGTCACGAAAGCTTTAAATCGAAATTTAACCACATATACGGAGAGGGATTCCACACAACCTTAAGATCATTCAACAGACTCTGGGATAAAAAGGCTCAACTAATCGTGTCTCTTACCTTTCTGTAGAGATGCCGCGACTCTAATCTTAAAGGTCGTGATCTGAACGTGGCTTTTTCACTCCAGCGCTGTACTCCAGACAGTCTCGTCCCTTCACCTGATGAAGGCCGCTTGTGTTGTGGCGTTGACGTCGTGAGACTATTATTGTGTTATTTTATTTTATCAATTTATTATTTTATTCTCATTCTACGTGACTTTACCGAAAGAACCAAAGAACATGAATCCTTGCAGTCACGAAAGATTTAAATCGAAATTTAACCGCCTCTACTGAGAGGGATTCCACACAACCTTAAGACCATTCAACAGACTCAGGGATACGAAGGCTCAACTAATCGAGTTTCTCACCTTTCTGCAGAGATGCCGCGACTCGAAGCTTAAAGGTCGTGATCTGAACGTGGCTTTTTCACTCCAGCGCTCTCCTCCAGACAGTCTCGTCCCTTCACCTGATGAAGGCCGCTTGTGTTGTGGCCTAAACGTCGTGAGAATATTATTGTGTTATTTTATTTTATCAATTTATTTTTTTATTCTCATTCTACGTGACTTTACCGAAAGAACCAAAGAACATGAATACCTGCAGTCACGAAAGCTTTAAATCAAAATTTAACTGCCTCTATGGAGAGGGATTCCACACATCCTTAAGACCATTCAACAGACTCCGGGATAAGAATACTCAACTAATCGAGTCTCTCACCTTTCTGAAGAGATGCCCCGACTCGAAGCTTGAAGGTCGTGATCTGAACGTGGCTTTTTCACTCCAGCGCTGTCCTCCAGACAGTCTCTTCCCTTCACCTGATGAAGGCCGCTTGTTTTGTGGCTGAAACGGCGTGATAATATTATTGTGTTATTTTATTTTATCAATTTATTATTTTATTCTCATTCTATGTGACTTTATCGAAAGAACCAAAGAAGATGAATCCTTGCACTCACGCAAGCTTTAAATCGAAATTTAAATGCCTCTACGGAGAGGGATTCCACACAACCTTAAGATCATTCAACAGACTCTGGGATAAAAAGGCTCAACTAATTGTGTCTCTTACCTTTCTGAAGAGATGCCGCGACTCTAATCTTAAAGGTCGTGATCTGAACGTGGCTTTTTCACTCCAGCGCTGTACTCCAGACAGTCTCGTCCCTTCACCTGATGAAGGCCGCTTGTGTTGTGGCGTTGACGTCGTGAGACTATTATTGTGTTATTTTATTTTATCAATTTATTATTTCATTCTCATTCTATGTGACTTTACCGAAAGAACCAAAGAAGATGAATCCTTGCACTCACGCAAGCTTTAAATCGAAATTTATCTGCCTCTACGGAGAGGGATTCCAGACAACCTTAAGATCATTCAACAGACTCCGGGATAAGAAGGCTCAACTAATCGAGTCTCTCACCTTTTTGAAGAGATGCCGCGACTCTAAGCTTAAAGGTCGTGATATGAACGAGGCTTTTTCACTCCAGCGCTGTCCTCCAGACAGTCTCGTCCCTTCACCTGATGAAGGCCGCTTGTGTTGTGGCTGAAACGTCGTGAGAATATTATTGTGTTATTTTATTTTATAAATGTATTATTTTATTCTCATTCTACGTGACTTTACCGAAAGAACCAAAGAAGATGAATCCATGCAGTCACGCAATCTTTAAATCGAAATTTAACCGCCTCTACGGAGAGGGATTCCACACAACCTTAAGATCATTCAACAGACTCCAGATTAAGACGGCTAAACTAATCTTGTCTCTCACCTTTCTGAAGAGATGCCGCGACTCTAAGCTTAAAGGTCGTGATATGAACGAGGCTTTTTCACTCCAGCGCTGTCCTCCAGACAGCCTCGTCCCTTCACCTGATGAAGGCCGCTTGTGTTTTGGCCGAATCGTCGTGAGAATATTATTGTGTTATTTTATTTTATCAATTTATTTTTTTATTCTCATTCTACATGACTTTACCGAAAGAACCAAAGAAGATTAATCCTTGCAGTCACGAAAGCTTTAAATCGAAATTTAACCGCATATACGGAGAGGGATTCCACACAACCTTAAGATCATTCAACAGACTCTGGGATAAAAAGGCTCAACTAATTGTGTCTCTTACCTTTCTGAAGAGATGCCGCGACTCTAATCTTAAAGGTCGTGATCTGAACGTGGCTTTTTCACTCCAGCGCTGTACTCCAGACAGTCTCGTCCCTTCACCTGATGAAGGCCGCTTGTGTTGTGGCGTTGACGTCGTGAGACTATTATTGTGTTATTTTAATTTATCAATTTATTATTTCATTCTCATTCTATGTGACTTTACCGAAAGAACCAAAGAAGATGAATCCTTGCACTCACGCAAGCTTTAAATCGAAATTTATCTGCCTCTACGGAGAGGGATTCCAGACAACCTTAAGATCATTCAACAGACTCCGGGATAAGAAGGCTCAACTAATCGAGTCTCTCACCTTTTTGAAGAGATGCCGCGACTCTAAGCTTAAAGGTCGTGATATGAACGAGGCTTTTTCACTCCAGCGCTGTCCTCCAGACAGCCTCGTCCCTTCACCTGATGAAGGCCGCTTGTGTTTTGGCCGAATCGTCGTGAGAATATTATTGTGTTATTTTATTTTATCAATTTATTTTTTTATTCTCATTCTACGTGACTTTACCCGAAAAACCAAAGAAGATTAATCCTTGCAGTCACGAAAGCTTTAAATCGAAATTTAACCGCATATACGGAGAGGGATTCCACACAACCTTAAGATCATTCAACAGACTCTGGGATAAAAAGGCTCAACTAATTGTGTCTCTTACCTTTCTGAAGAGATGCCGCGACTCTAATCTTAAAGGTCTTGATCTGAACGTGGCTTTTTCACTCCAGCACTGTACTCCAGACAGTCTCGTCCCTTCACCTGATGAAGGCCGCTTGTGTTGTGGCATTGACGTCGTGAGACTTTTATTGTGTTATTTTATTTTATCAATTTATTATTTCATTCTCATTCTATGTGACTTTACCGAAAGAACCAAAGAAGATGAATCCTTGCACTCACGCAAGCTTTAAATCGAAATTTAACTGCCTCTACGGAGAGGGATTCCACACAACCTTAAGATCATTCAACAGACTCCGGGATAAGAAGGCTCAACTAATCGAGTCTCTCACCTTTCTGAAGAGATGCCGCGACTCTAAGCTTAAAGGTCGTGATATGAACGAGGCTTTTTCACTCCAGCGCTGTCCTCCAGACAGCCTCGTCCCTTCACCTGATGAAGGCCGCTTGTGTTTTGGCCGAATCGTCGTGAGAATATTATTGTGTTATTTTATTTTATCAATTTATTTTTTTATTCTCATTCTACGTGACTTTACCGAAAGAACCAAAGAAGATGAATCCTTGCAGTCACGAAAGCTTTAAATCGAAATTTAACCGCATATACGGAGAGGGATTCCACACAACCTTAAGATCATTCAACAGACTCTGGGATAAAAAGGCTCAACTAATCGTGTCTCTTACCTTTCTGAAGAGATGCCGCGACTCTAATCTTAAAGGTCGTGATCTGAACGTGGCTTTTTCACTCCAGTGCTGTACTCCAGACAGTCTCGTCCCTTCACCTGATGAAGGCCGCTTGTGTTGTGGCGTTGACGTCGTGAGACTATTATTGTGTTATTTTATTTTATCAATTTATTATTTTATTCTCATTCTACGTGACTTTACCTAAAGAACCAAAGAACATGAATCCTTGCAGTCACGAAAGATTTAAATCGAAATTTAACCGCCTCTACTGAGAGGGATTCCACACAACCTTAGGATCATTCAACAGACTCCGGGATAAGAAGGCTCAACTAATCGTGTCTCTCAACTTTCTGAAGAGATGCCGCGACTCTATGCTTAAAGGTCGTGATCTGAACGTGGCTTTTTCACTCCAGCGCTGTCCTCCAGACAGTCTCGTCCCTTCACCTGTTGAAGGCCGCTTGTGTTGTGGCCGAAACGTCGTGAGAATATTATTGCATAATTTTATTTTATGAATTTATTATTTTATTCTCATTCTATGTGACTTTACCGAAAGAACCAAAGAAGATGAATCCTTGCAGTCACAAAAGCTTTAAATCGAAATTTAACCGCATATACGGAGAGGGATTCCACACAACCTTAAGATCATTCAACAGACTCTGGGATAAAAAGGCTCAACTAATCGTGTCTCTTACCTTTCTGAAGAGATGCCGCGACTCTAATCTTAAAGGTCGTGATCTGAACGTGGCTTTTTCACTCCAGCGCTGTACTCCAGACAGTCTCGTCCCTTCACCTGATGAAGGCCGCTTGTGTTGTGGCGTTGACGTCGTGAGACTATTATTGTGTTATTTTATTTTATCAATTTATTATTTTATTCTCATTCTACGTGACTTTACCGAAAGAACCAAAGAACATGAATCCTTGCAGTCACGAAAGATTTAAATCGAAATTTAACCGCCTCTACTGAGAGGGATTCCACACAACCTTAAGACCATTCAACAGACTCCGGGATACGAAGGCTCAACTAATCGAGTTTCTCACCTTTCTGCAGAGATGCCGCGACTCGAAGCTTAAAGGTCGTGATCTGAACGTGGCTTTTTCACTCCAGCGCTGTCCTCCAGACAGTCTCGTCCCTTCACCTGTTGAAGGCCGCTTGTGTTGTGGCCGAAACGTCGTGAGAATATTATTGCGTAATTTTATTTTATCAATTTATTTTTTTATTCTCATTCTACGTGACTTTACCGAAAGAACCAAAGAACATGAATCCTTGCAGTCACGAAAGATTTAAGTCGAAATTTAACCGCCTCTACTGAGAGGGATTCCACACAACCTTAGGATCATTCAACAGACTCCGGGATAAGAAGGCTCAACTAATCGTGTCTCTCACCTTTCTGAAGAGATGTCGCGACTCTATGCTTAAAGGTCGTGATCTGAACGTGGCTTTTTCACTCCAGCGCTGTCCTCCAGACAGTCTCGTCCCTTCACCTGTTGAAGGCCGCTTGTGTTGTGGCCGAAACGTCGTGAGAATATTATTGCGTAATTTTATTTTATGAATTTATTATTTTATTCTCATTCTATGTGACTTTACCGAAAGAACCAAAGAAGATGAATCCTTGCAGTCACGAAAGCTTTAAATCGAAATTTAACCGCATATACGGAGAGGGATTCCACACAACCTTAAGATCATTCAACAGACTCTGGGATAAAAAGGCTCAACTAATCGTGTCTCTTACCTTTCTGAAGAGATGCCGCGACTCTAATCTTAAAGGTCGTGATCTGAACGTGGCTTTTTCACTCCAGCGCTGTACTCCAGACAGTCTCGTCCCTTCACCTGATGAAGGCCGCTTGTGTTGTGGCGTTGATGTCGTGAGACTATTATTGTGTTATTTTATTTTATCAATTTATTATTTTATTCTCATTCTACGTGACTTTACCTGAAAGAACCAAAGAACATGAATCCTTGCAGTCACGAAAGATTTAAATCGAAATTTAACCGCCTCTACTGAGAGGGATTCCACACAACCTTAAGACCATTCAACAGACTCCGGGATACGAAGGCTCAACTAATTGAGTTTCTCACCTTTCTGCAGAGATGCCGCGACTCGAAGCTTAAAGGTCGTGATCTGAACGTGGCTTTTTCACTCCAGGGCTGTCCTCCAGACAGTCTCGTCCCTTCACCTGTTGAAGGCCGCTTGTGTTGTGGCCGAAACGTCGTGAGAATATTATTGCGTAATTTTATTTTATCAATTTATTTTTTTATTCTCATTCTACGTGACTTTACCGAAAGAACCAAAGAAGATGAATCCTTGCAGTCACGAAAGCTTTAAATCGAAATTTAACCACATATACGGAGAGGGATTCCACACAACCTTAAGATCATTCAACAGACTCTGGGATAAAAAGGCTCAACTAATCGTGTCTCTTACCTTTCTGTAGAGATGCCGCGACTCTAATCTTAAAGGTCGTGATCTGAACGTGGCTTTTTCACTCCAGCGCTGTACTCCAGACAGTCTCGTCCCTTCACCTGATGAAGGCCGCTTGTGTTGTGGCGTTGACGTCGTGAGACTATTATTGTGTTATTTTATTTTATCAATTTATTATTTTATTCTCATTCTACGTGACTTTACCGAAAGAACCAAAGAACATGAATCCTTGCAGTCACGAAAGATTTAAATCGAAATTTAACCGCCTCTACTGAGAGGGATTCCACACAACCTTAAGACCATTCAACAGACTCAGGGATACGAAGGCTCAACTAATCGAGTTTCTCACCTTTCTGCAGAGATGCCGCGACTCGAAGCTTAAAGGTCGTGATCTGAACGTGGCTTTTTCACTCCAGCGCTCTCCTCCAGACAGTCTCGTCCCTTCACCTGATGAAGGCCGCTTGTGTTGTGGCCTAAACGTCGTGAGAATATTATTGTGTTATTTTATTTTATCAATTTATTTTTTTATTCTCATTCTACGTGACTTTACCGAAAGAACCAAAGAACATGAATACCTGCAGTCACGAAAGCTTTAAATCAAAATTTAACTGCCTCTATGGAGAGGGATTCCACACATCCTTAAGACCATTCAACAGACTCCGGGATAAGAATACTCAACTAATCGAGTCTCTCACCTTTCTGAAGAGATGCCCCGACTCGAAGCTTGAAGGTCGTGATCTGAACGTGGCTTTTTCACTCCAGCGCTGTCCTCCAGACAGTCTCTTCCCTTCACCTGATGAAGGCCGCTTGTTTTGTGGCTGAAACGGCGTGATAATATTATTGTGTTATTTTATTTTATCAATTTATTATTTTATTCTCATTCTATGTGACTTTATCGAAAGAACCAAAGAAGATGAATCCTTGCACTCACGCAAGCTTTAAATCGAAATTTAAATGCCTCTACGGAGAGGGATTCCACACAACCTTAAGATCATTCAACAGACTCCGGGATAAGAAGGCTCAAGTAATCGAGTCTCTCACCTTTCTGAAGAGATGCCGCGACTCTATGCTTAAAGGTCGTGATCTGAACGTGGCTTTTTCACTCCAGCGCTGTCCTCCATACAGTTTCGTCCCTTCACCTAATGAAGGCCGCTTGTGTTGTGGCTGAAACGTCGTGAGAATATTATTGTGTTATTTTATTTTATCAATTCATTATTTCATTCTCATTCTATGTGACTTTACCGAAAGAACCAAAGAAGATGAATCCTTGCACTCACGCAAGCTTTAAATCGAAATTTAACTGCCTCTACGGAGAGGGATTCCACACAACCTTAGGATCATTCAACAGACTCCAGGATAAGAAGGCTCAACTAATCGTGTCTCTCACCTTTCTGAAGAGATGCCGCGACTCTATGCTTAAAGGTCGTGATCTGAACGTGGCTTTTTCACTCCAGCGCTGTCCTCCAGACAGTCTCGTCCCTTCACCTGATGAAGGCTGCTTGTGTTGTGGCCGAAACGTCGTGAGAATATTATTGTGTTATTTTATTTTATAAATTTATTATTTTATTCTCATTCTACGTGACTTTACCGAAAGAACCAAAGAAGATGAATACATGCAGTCACGCAATCTTTAAATTGAAATTTAACCGCCTCTATGGAGAGGGATTCCACACAACCTTAAGATCATTCAACAGACTCCGGGATAAGACGGCTAAACTAATCTTGTCTCTCACCTTTCTGAAGAGATGCCGCGACTCTAAGCTTAAAGGTCGTGATGTGAACGTGGCTTTTTCACTCCAGCGCTGTCCTCCAGACAGTCTCGTCCCTTCACCTGATGAAGGCTGCTTGTGTTGTGGCCTAAACGTCGTGAGATTATTATTGTGTTATTTTATTTTATCAATGTATTATTTTATTCTCATTCTTCGTGACTTTACCGAAAGAACCAAAGAACATGAATACCTGCAGTCACGAAAGCTTTAAATCAAAATTTAACTGCCTCTACGGAGAGGGATTCCACACATCCTTAAGACCATTCAACAGACTCCGGGATAAGAAGACTCAACTAATCGAGTCTCTCACCTTTCTGAAGAGATGCCCCAACTCGAAGCTTGAAGGTCGTGATCTGAACGTGGCTCTTTCACTCCAGCGCTGTCCTCCAGACAGTCTCGTCCCTTCACCTGATGAAGGCCGCTTGTGTTGTGGCTGAAACGTCGTGAGAATATTATTGTGTTATTTTATTTTATCAATTTATTATTTTATTCCCATTCTATGTGACTTTACCGATTGAACCAAAAAAGATGAATACCTGCAGTCACGAAAGCTTTAAATCAAAATTTAACTGCCTCTACGGAGAGGGATTCCACACATCCTTAAGACCATTCAACAGACTCCGGGATAAGAATACTCAACTAATCGAGTCTCTCACCTTTCTGAAGAGATGCCCCGACTCGAAGCTTGAAGGTCGTGATCTGAACGTGGCTTTTTCACTCCAGCGCTGTCCTCCAGACAGTCTCGTCCCTTCACCTGATGAAGGCAGCTTGTGTTGTGGCTGAAACGTCGTGAGAATATTATTGTGTTATTTTATTTTATCAATTTATTATTTCATTCTCATTCTATGTGACTTTACCGAAAGAACCAAAGAAGATGAATCCTTGCACTCACGCAAGCTTTAAATCGAAATTTAACTGCCTCTACGGAGAGGGATTCCACACAACCTTAGGATCATTCAACAGACTCCAGGATAAGAAGGCTCAACTAATCGAGTCTCTCACCTTTCTGAAGAGTTGCCCCAACTCGAAGCTTGAAGGTCGTGCTCTGAACGTGGCTTTTTCACTCCAGCGCTGTCCTCCAGACAGTCTCGTCCCTTCACCTGATGAAGGCCGCTTGTGTTGTGGCTGAAACGTCGTGAGAATATTATTGTGTTATTTTATTTTATCAATTTATTATTTTATTCCCATTCTATGTGACTTTACCGATTGAACCAAAGAAAATGAATACCTGCAGTCACGAAAGCTTTAAATCAAAATTTAACTGCCTCTACGGAGAGGGATTCCACACATCCTTAAGACCATTCAACAGACTCCGGGATAAAAATACTCAACTAATCGAGTCTCTCACCTTTCTGAAGAGATGCCGCGACTCTATGCTTAAAGGTCGTGATATGAACGAGGCTTTTTCACTCCAGCGCTGTCCTCCAGACAGCCTCGTCCCTTCACCTGATGAAGGCCGCTTGTGTTTTGGCCGAATCGTCGTGAGAATATTATTGTGTTATTTTATTTTATCAATTTATTTTTTTATTCTCATTCTACGTGACTTTACCCGAAAAACCAAAGAAGATTAATCCTTGCAGTCACGAAAGCTTTAAATCGAAATTTAACCGCATATACGGAGAGGGATTCCACACAACCTTAAGATCATTCAACAGACTCTGGGATAAAAAGGCTCAACTAATTGTGTCTCTTACCTTTCTGAAGAGATGCCGCGACTCTAATCTTAAAGGTCTTGATCTGAACGTGGCTTTTTCACTCCAGCACTGTACTCCAGACAGTCTCGTCCCTTCACCTGATGAAGGCCGCTTGTGTTGTGGCATTGACGTCGTGAGACTTTTATTGTGTTATTTTATTTTATCAATTTATTATTTCATTCTCATTCTATGTGACTTTACCGAAAGAACCAAAGAAGATGAATCCTTGCACTCACGCAAGCTTTAAATCGAAATTTAACTGCCTCTATGGAGAGGGATTCCACACAACCTTAAGATCATTCAACAGACTCCGGGATAAGAAGGCTCAACTAATCGAGTCTCTCACCTTTCTGAAGAGATGCCGCGACTCTAAGCTTAAAGGTCGTGATATGAACGAGGCTTTTTCACTCCAGCGCTGTCCTCCAGACAGCCTCGTCCCTTCACCTGATGAAGGCCGCTTGTGTTTTGGCCGAATCGTCGTGAGAATATTATTGTGTTATTTTATTTTATCAATTTATTTTTTTATTCTCATTCTACGTGACTTTACCGAAAGAACCAAAGAAGATGAATCCTTGCAGTCACGAAAGCTTTAAATCGAAATTTAACCGCATATAAGGAGAGGGATTCCACACAACCTTAAGATCATTCAACAGACTCTGGGATAAAAAGGCTCAACTAATCGTGTCTCTTACCTTTCTGAAGAGATGCCGCGACTCTAATCTTAAAGGTCGTGATCTGAACGTGGCTTTTTCACTCCAGTGCTGTACTCCAGACAGTCTCGTCCCTTCACCTGATGAAGGCCGCTTGTGTTGTGGCGTTGACGTCGTGAGACTATTATTGTGTTATTTTATTTTATCAATTTATTATTTTATTCTCATTCTACGTGACTTTACCTAAAGAACCAAAGAACATGAATCCTTGCAGTCACGAAAGATTTAAATCGAAATTTAACCGCCTCTACTGAGAGGGATTCCACACAACCTTAGGATCATTCAACAGACTCCGGGATAAGAAGGCTCAACTAATCGTGTCTCTCACCTTTCTGAAGAGATGCCGCGACTCTATGCTTAAAGGTCGTGATCTGAACGTGGCTTTTTCACTCCAGCGCTGTCCTCCAGACAGTCTCGTCCCTTCACCTGTTGAAGGCCGCTTGTGTTGTGGCCGAAACGTCGTGAGAATATTATTGCGTAATTTTATTTTATGAATTTATTATTTTATTCTCATTCTATGTGACTTTACCGAAAGAACCAAAGAAGATGAATCCTTGCAGTCACAAAAGCTTTAAATCGAAATTTAACCGCATATACGGAGAGGGATTCCACACAACCTTAAGATCATTCAACAGACTCTGGGATAAAAAGGCTCAACTAATCGTGTCTCTTACCTTTCTGAAGAGATGCCGCGACTCTAATCTTAAAGGTCGTGATCTGAACGTGGCTTTTTCACTCCAGCGCTGTACTCCAGACAGTCTCGTCCCTTCACCTGATGAAGGCCGCTTGTGTTGTGGCGTTGACGTCGTGAGACTATTATTGTGTTATTTTATTTTATCAATTTATTATTTTATTCTCATTCTACGTGACTTTACCGAAAGAACCAAAGAACATGAATCCTTGCAGTCACGAAAGATTTAAATCGAAATTTAACCGCCTCTACTGAGAGGGATTCCACACAACCTTAAGACCATTCAACAGACTCCGGGATACGAAGGCTCAACTAATCGAGTTTCTCACCTTTCTGCAGAGATGCCGCGACTCGAAGCATAAAGGTCGTGATCTGAACGTGGCTTTTTCACTCCAGCGCTGTCCTCCAGACAGTCTCGTCCCTTCACCTGTTGAAGGCCGCTTGTGTTGTGGCCGAAACGTCGTGAGAATATTATTGCGTAATTTTATTTTATCAATTTATTTTTTTATTCTCATTCTACGTGACTTTACCGAAAGAACCAAAGAACATGAATCCTTGCAGTCACGAAAGATTTAAGTCGAAATTTAACCGCCTCTACTGAGAGGGATTCCACACAACCTTAGGATCATTCAACAGACTCCGGGATAAGAAGGCTCAACTAATCGTGTCTCTCACCTTTCTGAAGAGATGTCGCGACTCTATGCTTAAAGGTCGTGATCTGAACGTGGCTTTTTCACTCCAGCGCTGTCCTCCAGACAGTCTCGTCCCTTCACCTGTTGAAGGCCGCTTGTGTTGTGGCCGAAACGTCGTGAGAATATTATTGCGTAATTTTATTTTATGAATTTATTATTTTATTCTCATTCTATGTGACTTTACCGAAAGAACCAAAGAAGATGAATCCTTGCAGTCACGAAAGCTTTAAATCGAAATTTAACCGCATATACGGAGAGGGATTCCACACAACCTTAAGATCATTCAACAGACTCTGGGATAAAAAGGCTCAACTAATCGTGTCTCTTACCTTTCTGAAGAGATGCCGCGACTCTAATCTTAAAGGTCGTGATCTGAACGTGGCTTTTTCACTCCAGCGCTGTACTCCAGACAGTCTCGTCCCTTCACCTGATGAAGGCCGCTTGTGTTGTGGCGTTGATGTCGTGAGACTATTATTGTGTTATTTTATTTTATCAATTTATTATTTTATTCTCATTCTACGTGACTTTACCTGAAAGAACCAAAGAACATGAATCCTTGCAGTCACGAAAGATTTAAATCGAAATTTAACCGCCTCTACTGAGAGGGATTCCACACAACCTTAAGACCATTCAACAGACTCCGGGATACGAAGGCTCAACTAATTGAGTTTCTCACCTTTCTGCAGAGATGCCGCGACTCGAAGCTTAAAGGTCGTGATCTGAACGTGGCTTTTTCACTCCAGGGCTGTCCTCCAGACAGTCTCGTCCCTTCACCTGTTGAAGGCCGCTTGTGTTGTGGCCGAAACGTCGTGAGAATATTATTGCGTAATTTTATTTTATCAATTTATTTTTTTATTCTCATTCTACGTGACTTTACCGAAAGAACCAAAGAAGATGAATCCTTGCAGTCACGAAAGCTTTAAATCGAAATTTAACCACATATACGGAGAGGGATTCCACACAACCTTAAGATCATTCAACAGACTCTGGGATAAAAAGGCTCAACTAATCGTGTCTCTTACCTTTCTGTAGAGATGCCGCGACTCTAATCTTAAAGGTCGTGATCTGAACGTGGCTTTTTCACTCCAGCGCTGTACTCCAGACAGTCTCGTCCCTTCACCTGATGAAGGCCGCTTGTGTTGTGGCGTTGACGTCGTGAGACTATTATTGTGTTATTTTATTTTATCAATTTATTATTTTATTCTCATTCTACGTGACTTTACCGAAAGAACCAAAGAACATGAATCCTTGCAGTCACGAAAGATTTAAATCGAAATTTAACCGCCTCTACTGAGAGGGATTCCACACAACCTTAAGACCATTCAACAGACTCAGGGATACGAAGGCTCAACTAATCGAGTTTCTCACCTTTCTGCAGAGATGCCGCGACTCGAAGCTTAAAGGTCGTGATCTGAACGTGGCTTTTTCACTCCAGCGCTGTCCTCCAGACAGTCTCGTCCCTTCACCTGATGAAGGCCGCTTGTGTTGTGGCCTAAACGTCGTGAGAATATTATTGTGTTATTTTATTTTATCAATTTATTTTTTTATTCTCATTCTACGTGACTTTACCGAAAGAACCAAAGAACATGAATACCTGCAGTCACGAAAGCTTTAAATCAAAATTTAACTGCCTCTATGGAGAGGGATTCCACACATCCTTAAGACCATTCAACAGACTCCGGGATAAGAATACTCAACTAATCGAGTCTCTCACTTTTCTGAAGAGATGCCCCGACTCGAAGCTTGAAGGTCGTGATCTGAACGTGGCTTTTTCACTCCAGCGCTGTCCTCCAGACAGTCTCTTCCCTTCACCTGATGAAGGCCGCTTGTTTTGTGGCTGAAACGGCGTGATAATATTATTGTGTTATTTTATTTTATCAATTTATTATTTTATTCTCATTCTATGTGACTTTATCGAAAGAACCAAAGAAGATGAATCCTTGCACTCACGCAAGCTTTAAATCGAAATTTAAATGCCTCTACGGAGAGGGATTCCACACAACCTTAAGATCATTCAACAGACTCCGGGATAAGAAGGCTCAAGTAATCGAGTCTCTCACCTTTCTGAAGAGATGCCGCGACTCTATGCTTAAAGGTCGTGATCTGAACGTGGCTTTTTCACTCCAGCGCTGTCCTCCATACAGTTTCGTCCCTTCACCTAATGAAGGCCGCTTGTGTTGTGGCTGAAACGTCGTGAGAATATTATTGTGTTATTTTATTTTATCAATTCATTATTTCATTCTCATTCTATGTGACTTTACCGAAAGAACCAAAGAAGATGAATCCTTGCACTCACGCAAGCTTTAAATCGAAATTTAACTGCCTCTACGGAGAGGGATTCCACACAACCTTAGGATCATTCAACAGACTCCAGGATAAGAAGGCTCAACTAATCGTGTCTCTCACCTTTCTGAAGAGATGCCGCGACTCTATGCTTAAAGGTCGTGATCTGAACGTGGCTTTTTCACTCCAGCGCTGTCCTCCAGACAGTCTCGTCCCTTCACCTGATGAAGGCTGCTTGTGTTGTGGCCGAAACGTCGTGAGAATATTATTGTGTTATTTTATTTTATAAATTTATTATTTTATTCTCATTCTACGTGACTTTACCGAAAGAACCAAAGAAGATGAATACATGCAGTCACGCAATCTTTAAATTGAAATTTAACCGCCTCTATGGAGAGGGATTCCACACAACCTTAAGATCATTCAACAGACTCCGGGATAAGACGGCTAAACTAATCTTGTCTCTCACCTTTCTGAAGAGATGCCGCGACTCTAAGCTTAAAGGTCGTGATGTGAACGTGGCTTTTTCACTCCAGCGCTGTCCTCCAGACAGTCTCGTCCCTTCACCTGATGAAGGCTGCTTGTGTTGTGGCCTAAACGTCGTGAGATTATTATTGTGTTATTTTATTTTATCAATGTATTATTTTATTCTCATTCTTCGTGACTTTACCGAAAGAACCAAAGAACATGAATACCTGCAGTCACGAAAGCTTTAAATCAAAATTTAACTGCCTCTACGGAGAGGGATTCCACACATCCTTAAGACCATTCAACAGACTCCGGGATAAGAAGACTCAACTAATCGAGTCTCTCACCTTTCTGAAGAGATGCCCCAACTCGAAGCTTGAAGGTCGTGATCTGAACGTGGCTCTTTCACTCCAGCGCTGTCCTCCAGACAGTCTCGTCCCTTCACCTGATGAAGGCCGCTTGTGTTGTGGCTGAAACGTCGTGAGAATATTATTGTGTTATTTTATTTTATCAATTTATTATTTTATTCCCATTCTATGTGACTTTACCGATTGAACCAAAAAAGATGAATACCTGCAGTCACGAAAGCTTTAAATCAAAATTTAACTGCCTCTACGGAGAGGGATTCCACACATCCTTAAGACCATTCAACAGACTCCGGGATAAGAATACTCAACTAATCGAGTCTCTCACCTTTCTGAAGAGATGCCCCGACTCGAAGCTTGAAGGTCGTGATCTGAACGTGGCTTTTTCACTCCAGCGCTGTCCTCCAGACAGTCTCGTCCCTTCACCTGATGAAGGCAGCTTGTGTTGTGGCTGAAACGTCGTGAGAATATTATTGTGTTATTTTATTTTATCAATTTATTATTTCATTCTCATTCTATGTGACTTTACCGAAAGAACCAAAGAAGATGAATCCTTGCACTCACGCAAGCTTTAAATCGAAATTTAACTGCCTCTACGGAGAGGGATTCCACACAACCTTAGGATCATTCAACAGACTCCAGGATAAGAAGGCTCAACTAATCGAGTCTCTCACCTTTCTGAAGAGTTGCCCCAACTCGAAGCTTGAAGGTCGTGCTCTGAACGTGGCTTTTTCACTCCAGCGCTGTCCTCCAGACAGTCTCGTCCCTTCACCTGATGAAGGCCGCTTGTGTTGTGGCTGAAACGTCGTGAGAATATTATTGTGTTATTTTATTTTATCAATTTATTATTTTATTCCCATTCTATGTGACTTTACCTATTGAACCAAAGAAAATGAATACCTGCAGTCACGAAAGCTTTAAATCAAAATTTAACTGCCTCTACGGAGAGGGATTCCACACATCCTTAAGACCATTCAACAGACTCCGGGATAAAAATACTCAACTAATCGAGTCTCTCACCTTTCTGAAGAGATGCCGCGACTCTATGCTTAAAGGTCGTGATCTGAACGTGGCTTTTTCACTCCAGCGCTGTCCTCCATACAGTCTCGTCCCTTCACCTGATGAAGGCCGCTTGTGTTGTGGCTGAAACGTCGTGAGAATATTATTGTGTTATTTTATTTTATCAATTCATTATTTCATTCTCATTCTATGTGACTTTACCGAAAGAACCAAAGAAGATGAATCCTTGCACTCACGCAAGCTTTAAATCGAAATTTAACTGCCTCTACGGAGAGGGATTCCACACAACCTTAGGATCATTCAACAGACTCCAGGATAAGAAGGCTCAACTAATCGTGTCTCTCACCTTTCTGAAGAGATGCCGCGACTCTATGCCTAAAGGTCGTGATCTGAACGTGGCTTTTTCACTCCAGCGCTGTCCTCCAGAGAGTCTCGTCCCTTCACCTGATGAAGGCTGCTTGTGTTGTGGCCGAAACGTCGTGAGAATATTATTGTGTTATTTTATTTTATAAATTTATTATTTTATTCTCATTCTACGTGACTTTACCGAAAGAACCAAAGAAGATGAATACATGCAGTCACGCAATCTTTAAATTGAAATTTAACCGCCTCTATGGAGAGGGATTCCACACAACCTTAAGATCATTCAACAGACTCCGGGATAAGACGGCTAAACTAATCTTGTCTCTCACCTTTCTGAAGAGATGCCGCGACTCTAAGCTTAAAGGTCGTGATGTGAACGTGGCTTTTTCACTCCAGCGCTGTCCTCCAGACAGTCTCGTCCCTTCACCTGATGAAGGCCGCTTGTGTTGTGGCCTAAACGTCGTGAGATTATTATTGTGTTATTTTATTTTATCAATGTATTATTTTATTCTCATTCTTCGTGACTTTACCGAAAGAACCAAAGAACATGAATACCTGCAGTCACGAAAGCTTTAAATCAAAATTTAACTGCCTCTACGGAGAGGGATTCCACACATCCTTAAGACCATTCAACAGACTCCGGGATAAGAAGACTCAACTAATCGAGTCTTTCACCTTTCTGAAGAGATGCCCAACTCGAAGCTTGAAGGTCGTGATCTGAACGTGGCTCTTTCACTCCAGCGCTGTCCTCCAGACAGTCTCGTCCCTTCACCTGATGAAGGCCGCTTGTGTTGTGGCTGAAACGTCGTGAGAATATTATTGTGTTATTTTATTTTATCAATTTATTATTTTATTCCCATTCTATGTGACTTTACCGATTGAACCAAAGAAGATGAATACCTGCAGTCACGAAAGCTTTAAATCAAAATTTAACTGCCTCTACGGAGAGGGATTCCACACATCCTTAAGACCATTCAACAGACTCCGGGATAAGAATACTCAACTAATCGAGTCTCTCACCTTTCTGAAGAGATGCCCCGACTCGAAGCTTGAAGGTCGTGATCTGAACGTGGCTTTTTCACTCCAGCGCTGTCCTCCAGACAGTCTCGTCCCTTCACCTGATGAAGGCCGCTTGTGTTGTGGCTGAAACGTCGTGAGAATATTATTGTGTTATTTTATTTTATCAATTTATTATTTCATTCTCATTCTATGTGACTTTACCGAAAGAACCAAAGAAGATGAATCCTTGCACTCACGCAAGCTTTAAATCGAAATTGAACTGCCTCTACGGAGAGGGATTCCACACAACCTTAGGATCATTCAACAGACTCCAGGATAAGAAGGCTCAACTAATCGAGTCTCTCACCTTTCTGAAGAGATGCCTCAACTCGAAGCTTGAAGGTCGTGATCTGAACGTGGCTTTTTCACTCCAGCGCTGTCCTCCAGACAGTCTCGTCCCTTCACCTGATGAAGGCCGCTTGTGTTGTGGCTGAAACGTCGTGAGAATATTATTGTGTTATTTTATTTTATCAATTTATTATTTCATTCTCATTCTATGTGACTTTACCGAAAGAACCAAAGAAGATGAATCCTTGCACTCACGCAAGCTTTAAATCGAAATTTAACTGCCTCTACGGAGAGGGATTCCACACAACCTTAGGATCATTCAACAGACTCCAGGATAAGAAGGCTCAACTAATCGTGTCTCTCACCTTTCTGAAGAGATGCCGCGACTCTATGCTTAAAGGTCGTGATCTGAACGTGGCTTTTTCACTCCAGCGCTGTCCTCCAGACAGTCTCGTCCCTTCACCTGATGAAGGCCGCTTGTGTTGTGGCCGAAACGTCGTGAGAATATTATTGTGTTATTTTATTTTATAAATTTATTATTTTATTCTCATTCTACGTGACTTTACCGAAAGAACCAAAGAAGATGAATACATGCAGTCACGAAATCTTTAAATTGAAATTTAACCGCCTCTATGGAGAGGGATTCCACACAACCTTAAGATCATTCAACAGACTCCGGGATAAGACGGCTAAACTAATCTTGTCTCTCACCTTTCTGAAGAGATGCCACGACTCTAAGCTTAAAGGTCGTGATGTGAACATGGCTTTTTCACTCCAGCGCTGTCCTCCAGACAGTCTCGTCCCTTCACCTGATGAAGGCCGCTTGTGTTGTGGCCTAAACGTCGTGAGATTATTATTGTGTTATTTTATTTTATCAATTTATTATTTTATTCTCATTCTTCGTGACTTTACCGAAAGAACCAAAGAACATGAATACCTGCAGTCACGAAAGCTTTAAATCAAAATTTAACTGCCTCTACGGAGAGGGATTCCACACATCCTTAAGACCATTCAACAGACTCCGGGATAAGAAGACTCAACTAATCGAGTCTCTCACCTTTCTGAAGAGATGCCCCAACTCGAAGCTTGAAGGTCGTGATCTGAACGTGCCTTTTTCACTCCAGCGCTGTCCTCCAGACAGTCTCGTCCCTTCACCTGATGAAGGCCGCTTGTGTTGTGGCTGAAACGTCGTGAGAATATTATTGTGTTATTTTATTTTATCAATTTATTATTTTATTCCCATTCTATGTGACTTTACCGATTGAACCAAAGAAGATGAATACCTGCAGTCACGAAAGCTTTAAATCAAAATTTAACTGCCTCTACGGAGAGGGATTCCACACATCCTTAAGACCATTCAACAGACTCCGGGATAAGAATACTCAACTAATCGAGTCTCTCACCTTTCTGAAGAGATGCCCCGACTCGAAGCTTGAAGGTCGTGATCTGAACGTGGCTTTTTCACTCCAGCACTGTCCTCCAGACAGTCTCGTCCCTTCACCTGATGAAGGCCGCTTGTTTTGTGGCTGAAACGTCGTGATAATATTATTGTGTTATTTTATTTTATCAATTTATTATTTTATTCTCATTCTATGTGACTTTACCGAAAGAACCAAAGAAGATGAATCCTTGCACTCACGCAAGCTTTAAATCGAAATTTAACTGCCTCTACGGAGAGGGATTCCACACAACCTTAAGATCATTCAACAGACTCCGGGATAAGAAGGCTCAAGTAAACGAGTCTCTCACCTTTCTGAAGAGATGCCCCAACTCGAAGCTTGAAGGTCGTGATCTGAACGTGCCTTTTTCACTCCAGCGCTGTCCTCCAGACAGTCTCGTCCCTTCACCTGATGAAGGCCGCTTGTGTTGTGGCTGAAACGTCGTGAGAATATTATTGTGTTATTTTATTTTATCAATTTATTATTTTATTCCCATTCTATGTGACTTTACCGATTGAACCAAAGAAGATGAATACCTGCAGTCACGAAAGCTTTAAATCAAAATTTAACTGCCTCTACGGAGAGGGATTCCACACATCCTTAAGACCATTCAACAGACTCCGGGATAAGAATACTCAACTAATCGAGTCTCTCACCTTTCTGAAGAGATGCCCCGACTCGAAGCTTGAAGGTCGTGATCTGAACGTGGCTTTTTCACTCCAGCACTGTCCTCCAGACAGTCTCGTCCCTTCACCTGATGAAGGCCGCTTGTTTTGTGGCTGAAACGTCGTGATAATATTATTGTGTTATTTTATTTTATCAATTTATTATTTTATTCTCATTCTATGTGACTTTACCGAAAGAACCAAAGAAGATGAATCCTTGCACTCACGCAAGCTTTAAATCGAAATTTAACTGCCTCTACGGAGAGGGATTCCACACAACCTTAAGATCATTCAACAGACTCCGGGATAAGAAGGCTCAAGTAAACGAGTCTCTCACCTTTCTGAAGAGATGCCGCGACTCTATGCTTAAAGGTCGTGATCTGAACGTGGCTTTTTCACTCCAGCGCTGTCCTCCATACAGTCTCGTCCCTTCACCTGATGAAGGCCGCTTGTGTTGTGGCTGAAACGTCGTGAGAATATTATTGTGTTATTTTATTTTATCAATTTATTATTTCATTCTCATTCTATGTGACTTTACCGAAAGAACCAAAGAATATGAATCCTTGCACTCACGCAAGCTTTAAATCGAAATTTAACTGCCTCTACGGAGAGGGATTCCACACAACCTTAGGATCATTCAACAGACTCCGGGATAAGAAGGCTCAACTAATCGTGTCTCTCACCTTTCTGAAGAGATGCCGCGACTCTATGCTTAAAGGTCGTGATCTGAACGTGGCTTTTTCACTCCAGCGCTGTCCTCCAGACAGTCTCGTCCCTTCACCAGATGAAGGCCGCTTGTGTTGTGGCCGAAACGTCGTGAGAATATTATTGTGTTATTTTATTTTATAAATGTATTATTTTATTCTCATTCTACGTGACTTTACCGAAAGAACCAAAGAAGATGAATCCATGCAGTCACGCAATCTTTAAATCGAAATTTAACCGCCTCTACGGAGAGGGATTCCACACAACCTTAAGATCATTCAACAGACTCCGGGATAAGACGGCTAAACTAATCTTGTCTCTCACCTTTCTGAAGAGATGCCGCGACTCTAAGCTTAAAGGTCGTGATGTGAACGTGGCTTTTTCACTCCAGCGCTGTCCTCCAGACAGTCTCGTCCCTTCACCTGATGAAGGCCGCTTGTGTTGTGGCCTAAACGTCGTGAGATTATTATTGTGTTATTTTATTTTATCAATTTATTATTTTATTCTCATTCTTCGTGACTTTACCGAAAGAACCAAAGAACATGAATACCTGCAGTCACGAAAGCTTTACATCAAAATTTAACTGCCTCTACGGAGAGGGATTCCACACATCCTTAAGACCATTCAACAGACTCCGGGATAAGAAGACTCAACTAATCGAGTCTCTCACCTTTCTGAAGAGATGCCCCAACTCGAAGCTTGAAGGTCGTGATCTGAACGTGGCTTTTTCACTCCAGCGCTGTCCTCCAGACAGTCTCGTCCCTTTACCTGATGAAGGCCGCTTGTGTTGTGGCTGAAACGTCGTGAGAATATTATTGTGTTATTTTATTTTATCAATTTATTATTTTATTCCCATTCTATGTGACTTTACCGATTGAACCAAAGAAGATGAATCCTTGCACTCACGCAAGCTTTAAATCGAAAATTTAACTGCCTCTACGGAGAGGGATTCCACACAACCTTAGGATCATTCAACAGACTCCGGGATAAGAAGGCTCAACTAATCGTGTCTCTCACCTTTCTGAAGAGATGCCGCGACTCTATGCTTAAAGGTCGTGATCTGAACGTGGCTTTTTCACTCCAGCGCTGTCCTCCAGACAGTCTCGTCCCTTCACCTGATGAAGGCCGCTTGTGTTGTGGCCGAAACGTCGTGAGAATATTATTGTGTTATTTTATTTTATAAATTTATTATTTTATTCTCATTCTACGTGACTTTACCGAAAGAACCAAGGAAGATGAATCCATGCAGTCACGCAATCTTTAAATCGAAATTTAACCGCCTCTACGGAGAGGGATTCCACACAACCTTAAGATCATTCAACAGACTCCGGGATAAGACGGCTAAACTAATCTTGTCTCTCACCTTTCTGAAGACATGCCGTGACTCTAAGCTTAAAGGTCGTGATGTGAACGTGGCTTTTTCACTCCAGCGCTGTCCTCCAGACAGTCTCGTCCCTTCACCTGATGAAGGCCGCTTGTGTTGTGGCCTAAACGTCGTGAGATTATTATTGTGTTATTTTATTTTATCAATTTATTATTTTATTCTCATTCTTCGTGACTTTACCGAAAGAACCAAAGAACATGAATACCTGCAGTCACGAAAGCTTTAAATCAAAATTTATCTGCCTCTACGGAGAGGGATTCCACACATCCTTAAGACCATTCAACAGACACCGGGATAAGAAGACTCAACTAATCGAGTCTCTCACCTTTCTGAAGAGATGCCCCAACTCGAAGCTTGAAGGTCGTGATCTGAACGTGGCTTTTTCACTCCAGCGCTGTCCTCCAGACAGTCTCGTCCCTTCACCTGATGAAGGCCGCTTGTGTTGTGGCTGAAACGTCGTGAGAATATTATTGTGTTATTTTATTTTATCAATTTATTATTTTATTCCCATTCTATGTGACTTTACCGATTGAACCAAAGAAGATGAATACCTGCAGTCACGAAAGCTTTAAATCAAAATTTAACTGCCTCTACGGAGAGGGATTCCACACATCCTTAAGACCATTCAACAGACTCCGGGATAAGAATACTCAACTAATCGAGTCTCTCACCTTTCTGAAGAGATGCCCCGACTCGAAGCTTGAAGGTCGTGATCTGAACGTGGCTTTTTCACTCCAGCGCTGTCCTCCAGACAGTCTCGTCCCTTCACCTGATGAAGGCCGCTTGTTTTGTGGCTGAAACGTCGTGATAATATTATTGTGTTATTTTATTTTATCAATTTATTATTTTATTCTCATTCTATGTGACTTTACCGAAAGAACCAAAGAAGATGAATCCTTGCACTCACGCAAGCTTTAAATCAAAATTTAACTGCCTCTACGGAGAGGGATTCCACACAACCTTAAGATCATTCAACAGCCTCCGGGATAAGAAGGCTCAAGTAATCGAGTCTCTCACCTTTCTGAAGAGATGCCGCGACTCTATGCTTAAAGGTCGTGATCTGAACGTGGCTTTTTCACTCCAGCGCTGTCCTCCATACAGTCTCGTCCCTTCACCTGATGAAGGCCGCTTGTGTTGTGGCTGAAACGTCGTGAGAATATTATTGTGTTATTTTATTTTATCAATTTATTATTTCATTCTCATTCTATGTGACTTTACCGAAAGAACCAAAGAAGATGAATCCTTGCACTCACGCAAGCTTTAAATCGAAATTTAACTGCCTCTACGGAGAGGGATTCCACACAACCTTAGGATCATTCAACAGACTCCGGGATAAGAAGGCTCAACTAATCGTGTCTCTCACCTTTCTGAAGAGATGCCGCGACTCTATGCTTAAAGGTCGGGATCTGAACGTGGCTTTTTCACTCCAGCGCTGTCCTCCAGACAGTCTCGTCCCTTCACCAGATTAAGGCCGCTTGTGTTGTGGCCGAAACGTCGTGAGAATATTATTGTGTTATTTTATTTTATAAATTTATTATTTTATTCTCATTCTACGTGACTTTACCGAAAGAACCAAAGAAGATGAATCCATGCAGTCACGCAATCTTTAAATCGAAATTTAACCGCCTCTACGGAGAGGGATTCCACACAACCTTAAGATCATTCAACAGACTCCGGGATAAGACGGCTAAACTAATCTTGTCTCTCACCTATCTGAAGAGATGCCGCGACTCTAAGCTTAAAGGTCGTGATGTGAACGTGGCTTTTTCACTCCAGCGCTGTCCTCCAGACAGTCTCGTCCCTTCACCTGATGAAGGCCGCTTGTGTTGTGGCCTAAACGTCGTGAGATTATTATTGTGTTATTTTATTTTATCAATTTATTATTTTATTCTCATTCTTCGTGACTTTACCGAAAGAACCAAAGAACATGAATACCTGCAGTCACGAAAGCTTTAAATCAAAATTTAACTGCCTCTACGGAGAGGGATTCCACACATCCTTAAGACCATTCAACAGACTCCGGGATAAGAAGACTCAACTAATCGAGTCTCTCACCTTTCTGAAGAGATGCCCCAACTCGAAGCTTGAAGGTCGTGATCTGAACGTGGCTTTTTCACTCCAGCGCTGTCCTCCAGACAGTCTCGTCCCTTCACCTGATGAAGGCCGCTTGTGTTGTGGCTGAAACGTCGTGAGAATATTATTGTGTTATTTTATTTTATCAATTTATTATTTTATTCCCATTCTATGTGACTTTACCGATTGAACCAAAGAAGATGAATCCTTGCTATCACGCAAGCTTTAAATCGAAATTTAACTGCCTCTACGGAGAGGGATTCCACACAACCTTAAGATCATTCAACAGACTCCGGGATAAGAAGGCTCAACTAATCAAGTCTCTCACCTTTCTGAAGAGATGCCGCGACTCTATGCTTAAAGGTCGTGATCTGAACGTGGCTTTTTCACTCCAGCGTTGTCCTCCATACAGTCTCGTCCCTTCACCTGATGAAGGCCGCTTGTGTTGTGGCTGAAACGTCGTGAGAATATTATTGTGTTATTTTATTTTATCAATTTATTATTTCATTCTCATTCTATGTGACTTTACCGAAAGAACCAAAGAAGATGAATCCTTGCACTCACGCAAGCTTTAAATCGAAATTTAACTGCCTCTACGGAGAGGGATTCCACACAACCTTAGGATCATTCAACAGACTCCGGGATAAGAAGGCTCAACTAATCGTGTCTCTCACCTTTCTGAAGAGATGCCGCGACTCTATGCTTAAAGGTCGGGATCTGAACGTGGCTTTTTCACTCCAGCGCTGTCCTCCAGACAGTCTCGTCCCTTCACCAGATGAAGGCCGCTTGTGTTGTGGCCGAAACGTCGTGAGAATATTATTGTGTTATTTTATTTTATAAATTTATTATTTTATTCTCATTCTACGTGACTTTACCGAAAGAACCAAAGAAGATGAATCCATGCAGTCACGCAATCTTTAAATCGAAATTTAACCGCCTCTACGGAGAGGGATTCCACACAACCTTAAGATCATTCAACAGACTCCGGGATAAGACGGCTAAACTAATCTTGTCTCTCACCTTTCTGAAGAGATGCCGCGACTCTAAGCTTAAAGGTCGTGATGTGAACGTGGCTTTTTCACTCCAGCGCTGTCCTCCAGACAGTCTCGTCCCTTCACCTGATGAAGGCCGCTTGTGTTGTGGCCTAAACGTCGTGAGATTATTATTGTGTTATTTTATTTTATCAATTTATTATTTTATTCTCATTCTTCGTGACTTTACCGAAAGAACCAAAGAACATGAATACCTGCAGTCACGAAAGCTTTAAATCAAAATTTAACTGCCTCTACGGAGAGGGATTCCACACATCCTTAAGACCATTCAACAGACTCCGGGATAAGAAGACTCAACTAATCGAGTCTCTCACCTTTCTGAAGAGATGCCCCAACTCGAAGCTTGAAGGTCGTGATCTGAACGTGGCTTTTTCACTCCAGCGCTGTCCTCCAGACAGTCTCGTCCCTTCACCTGATGAAGGCCGCTTGTGTTGTGGCTGAAACGTCGTGAGAATATTATTGTGTTATTTTATTTTATCAATTTATTATTTTATTCCCATTCTATGTGACTTTACCGATTGAACCAAAGAAGATGAATCCTTGCTATCACGCAAGCTTTAAATCGAAATTTAACTGCCTCTACGGAGAGGGATTCCACACAACCTTAAGATCATTCAACAGACTCCGGGATAAGAAGGCTCAACTAATCAAGTCTCTCACCTTTCTGAAGAGATGCCGCGACTCTATGCTTAAAGGTCGTGATCTGAACGTGGCTTTTTCACTCCAGCGCTGTCCTCCATACAGTCTCGTCCCTTCACCTGATGAAGGCCGCTTGTGTTGTGGCTGAAACGTCGTGAGAATATTATTGTGTTATTTTATTTTATCAATTTATTATTTCATTCTCATTCTATGTGACTTTACCGAAAGAACCAAAGAAGATGAATCCTTGCACTCACGCAAGCTTTAAATCGAAAATTTAACTGCCTCTACGGAGAGGGATTCCACACAACCTTAGGATCATTCAACAGACTCCGGGATAAGAAGGCTCAACTAATCGTGTCTCTCAGCTTTCTGAAGAGATGCCGCGACTCTATGCTTAAAGGTCGTGATCTGAACGTGGCTTTTTCACTCCAGCGCTGTCCTCCAGACAGTCTCGTCCCTTCACCTGATGAAGGCCGCTTGTGTTGTGGCCGAAATGTCGTGAGAATATTATTGTGTTATTTTATTTTATAAATTTATTATTTTATTCTCATTCTACGTGACTTTACCGAAAGAACCAAAGAAGATGAATCCATGCAGTCACACAATCTTTAAATCGAAATTTAACCGCCTCTACGGAGAGGGATTCCACACAACCTTAAGATCATTCAACAGACTCCGGGATAAGACGGCTAAACTAATCTTGTCTCTCACCTTTCTGAAGACATGCCGCGACTCTAAGCTTAAAGGTCGTGATGTGAACGTGGCTTTTTCACTCCAGCGCTGTCCTCCAGACAGTCTCGTCCCTTCACCTGATGAAGGCCGCTTGTGTTGTGGCCTAAACGTCGTGAGATTATTATTGTGTTATTTTATTTTATCAATTTATTATTTTATTCTCATTCTTCGTGACTTTACCGAAAGAACCAAAGAACATGAATACCTGCAGTCACGAAAGCTTTAAATCAAAATTTAACTGCCTCTACGGAGAGGGATTCCACACATCCTTAAGACCATTCAACAGACACCGGGATAAGAAGACTCAACTAATCGAGTCTCTCACCTTTCTGAAGAGATGCCCCAACTCGAAGCTTGAAGGTCGTGATCTGAACGTGGCTTTTTCACTCCAGCGCTGTCCTCCAGACAGTCTCGTCCCTTCACCTGATGAAGGCCGCTTGTGTTGTGGCTGAAACGTCGTGAGAATATTATTGTGTTATTTTATTTTATAAATTTATTATTTTATTCCCATTCTATGTGACTTTACCGATTGAACCAAAGAAGATGAATCCTTGCTCTCACGCAAGCTTTAAATCGAAATTTAACTGCCTCTACGGAGAGGGATTCCACACAACCTTAAGATCATTCAACAGACTCCGGGATAAGAAGGCTCAACTAATCGAGTCTCTCACCTTTCTGAAGAGATGCCGCGACTCTATGCTTAAAGGTCGTGATCTGAACGTGGTTTTTTCACTCCAGCGCTGTCCTCCATACAGTCTCATCCCTTCACCTGATGAAGGCCGCTTGTGTTGTGGCTGAAACGTCGTGAGAATATTATTGTGTTATTTTATTTTATAAATTTATTATTTTATTCTCATTCTACGTGACTTTACCGAAAGAACCAAAGAAGATGAATCCATGCAGTCACGCAATCTTTAAATCGAAATTTAACCGCCTCTACGGAGAGGGATTCCACACAACCTTAAGATCATTCAACAGACTCCGGGATAAGAAGGCTCAACTAATCGAGTCTCTCACCTTTCTGAAGAGATGCCGCGACTCTATGCTTAAAGGTCGTGATCTGAACGTAGCTTTTTCACTCCAGCGCTGTCCTCCATACAGTCTCGTCCCTTCACCTGATGAAGGCCGCTTGTGTTGTGGCTGAAACGTCGTGAGAATATTATTGTGTTATTTTATTTTATCAATTTAATATTTCATTCTCATTCTTCGTGACTTTACCGAAAGAACCAAAGAACATGAATACCTGCAGTCACGAAAGCTTTAAATCAAAATTTATCTGCCTCTACGGAGAGGGATTCCACACATCCTTAAGACCATTCAACAGACACCGGGATAAGAAGACTCAACTAATCGAGTCTCTCACCTTTCTGAAGAGATGCCCCAACTCGAAGCTTGAAGGTCGTGATCTGAACGCGGCTTTTTCACTCCAGCGCTGTCCTCCAGACAGTCTCGTCCCTTCACCTGATGAAGGCCGCTTGTGTTGTGGCTGAAACGTCGTGAGAATATTATTGTGTTATTTTATTTTATCAATTTATTATTTTATTCCCATTCTATGTGACTTTACCGATTGAACCAAAGAAGATGAATACCTGCAGTCACGAAAGCTTTAAATCAAAATTTAACTGCCTCTACGGAGAGGGATTCCACACATCCTTAAGACCATTCAACAGACTCCGGGATAAGAATACTCAACTAATCGAGTCTCTCACCTTTCTGAAGAGATGCCCCGACTCGAAGCTTGAAGGTCGTGATCTGAACGTGGCTTTTTCACTCCAGCGCTGTCCTCCAGACAGTCTCGTCCCTTCACCTGATGAAGGCCGCTTGTTTTGTGGCTGAAACGTCGTGATAATATTATTGTGTTATTTTATTTTATCAATTTATTATTTTATTCTCATTCTATGTGACTTTACCGAAAGAACCAAAGAAGATGAATCCTTGCACTCACGCAAGCTTTAAATCGAAATTTAACTGCCTCTACGGAGAGGGATTCCACACAACCTTAAGATCATTCAACAGACTCCGGGATAAGAAGGCTCAAGTAATCGAGTCTCTCACCTTTCTGAAGAGATGCCGCGACTCTATGCTTAAAGGTCGTGATCTGAACGTGGCTTTTTCACTCCAGCGCTGTCCTCCATACAGTCTCGTCCCTTCACCTGATGAAGGCCGCTTGTGTTGTGGCTGAAACGTCGTGAGAATATTATTGTGTTATTTTATTTTATCAATTTATTATTTCATTCTCATTCTATGTGACTTTACCCAAAGAACCAAAGAAGATGAATCCTTGCACTCACGCAAGCTTTAAATCGAAATTTAACTGCCTCTACGGAGAGGGATTCCACACAACCTTAGGATCATTCAACAGACTCCGGGATAAGAAGGCTCAACTAATCGTGTCTCTCACCTTTCTGAAGAGATGCCGCGACTCTATGCTTAAAGGTCGGGATCTGAACGTGGCTTTTTCACTCCAGCGCTGTCCTCCAGACAGTCTCGTCCCTTCACCAGATGAAGGCCGCTTGTGTTGTGGCCGAAACGTCGTGAGAATATTATTGTGTTATTTTATTTTATAAATTTATTATTTTATTCTCATTCTACGTGACTTTACCGAAAGAACCAAAGAAGATGAATCCATGCAGTCACGCAATCTTTAAATCGAAATTTAACCGCCTCTACGGAGAGGGATTCCACACAACCTTAAGATCATTCAACAGACTCCGGGATAAGACGGCTAAACTAATCTTGTCTCTCACCTTTCTGAAGAGATGCCGCGACTCTAAGCTTAAAGGTCGTGATGTGAACGTGGCTTTTTCACTCCAGCGCTGTCCTCCAGACAGTCTCGTCCCTTCACCTGATGAAGGCCGCTTGTGTTGTGGCCTAAACGTCGTGAGATTATTATTGTGTTATTTTATTTTATCAATTTATTATTTTATTCTCATTCTTCGTGACTTTACCGAAAGAACCAAAGAACATGAATACCTGCAGTCACGAAAGCTTTAAATCAAAATTTAACTGCCTCTACGGAGAGGGATTCCACACATCCTTAAGACCATTCAACAGACTCCGGGATAAGAAGACTCAACTAATCGAGTCTCTCACCTTTCTGAAGAGATGCCCCAACTCGAAGCTTGAAGGTCGTGATCTGAACGTGGCTTTTTCACTCCAGCGCTGTCCTCCAGACAGTCTCGTCCCTTCACCTGATGAAGGCCGCTTGTGTTGTGGCTGAAACGTCGTGAGAATATTATTGTGTTATTTTATTTTATCAATTTATTATTTTATTCTCATTCTACGTGACTTTACCGAAAGAACCAAAGAAGATGAATCCATGCAGTCACGCAATCTTTAAATCGAAATTTAACCGCCTCTACGGAGAGGGATTCCACACAACCTTAAGATCATTCAACAGACTCCGGGATAAGACGGCTAAACTAATCTTGTCTCTCACCTTTCTGAAGAGATGCCGCGACTCTAAGCTTAAAGGTCGTGATGTGAACGTGGCTTTTTCACTCCAGCGCTGTCCTCCAGACAGTCTCGTCCCTTCACCTGATGAAGGCCGCTTGTGTTGTGGCCTAAACGTCGTGAGATTATTATTGTGTTATTTTATTTTATCAATTTATTATTTTATTCTCATTCTTCGTGACTTTACCGAAAGAACCAAAGAACATGAATACCTGCAGTCACGAAAGCTTTAAATCAAAATTTAACTGCCTCTACGGAGAGGGATTCCACACATCCTTAAGACCATTCAACAGACTCCGGGATAAGAAGACTCAACTAATCGAGTCTCTCACCTTTCTGAAGAGATGCCCCAACTCGAAGCTTGAAGGTCGTGATCTGAACGTGGCTTTTTCACTCCAGCGCTGTCCTCCAGACAGTCTCGTCCCTTCACCTGATGAAGGCCGCTTGTGTTGTGGCTGAAACGTCGTGAGAATATTATTGTGTTATTTTATTTTATCAATTTATTATTTTATTCCCATTCTATGTGACTTTACCGATTGAACCAAAGAAGATGAATCCTTGCTATCACGCAAGCTTTAAATCGAAATTTAACTGCCTCTACGGAGAGGGATTCCACACAACCTTAAGATCATTCAACAGACTCCGGGATAAGAAGGCTCAACTAATCAAGTCTCTCACCTTTCTGAAGAGATGCCGCGACTCTATGCTTAAAGGTCGTGATCTGAACGTGGCTTTTTCACTCCAGCGCTGTCCTCCATACAGTCTCGTCCCTTCACCTGATGAAGGCCGCTTGTGTTGTGGCTGAAACGTCGTGAGAATATTATTGTGTTATTTTATTTTATCAATTTATTATTTCATTCTCATTCTATGTGACTTTACCGAAAGAACCAAAGAAGATGAATCCTTGCACTCACGCAAGCTTTAAATCGAAAATTTAACTGCCTCTACGGAGAGGGATTCCACACAACCTTAGGATCATTCAACAGACTCCGGGATAAGAAGGCTCAACTAATCGTGTCTCTCAGCTTTCTGAAGAGATGCCGCGACTCTATGCTTAAAGGTCGTGATCTGAACGTGGCTTTTTCACTCCAGCGCTGTCCTCCAGACAGTCTCGTCCCTTCACCTGATGAAGGCCGCTTGTGTTGTGGCCGAAATGTCGTGAGAATATTATTGTGTTATTTTATTTTATAAATTTATTATTTTATTCTCATTCTACGTGACTTTACCGAAAGAACCAAAGAAGATGAATCCATGCAGTCACACAATCTTTAAATCGAAATTTAACCGCCTCTACGGAGAGGGATTCCACACAACCTTAAGATCATTCAACAGACTCCGGGATAAGACGGCTAAACTAATCTTGTCTCTCACCTTTCTGAAGACATGCCGCGACTCTAAGCTTAAAGGTCGTGATGTGAACGTGGCTTTTTCACTCCAGCGCTGTCCTCCAGACAGTCTCGTCCCTTCACCTGATGAAGGCCGCTTGTGTTGTGGCCTAAACGTCGTGAGATTATTATTGTGTTATTTTATTTTATCAATTTATTATTTTATTCTCATTCTTCGTGACTTTACCGAAAGAACCAAAGAACATGAATACCTGCAGTCACGAAAGCTTTAAATCAAAATTTAACTGCCTCTACGGAGAGGGATTCCACACATCCTTAAGACCATTCAACAGACACCGGGATAAGAAGACTCAACTAATCGAGTCTCTCACCTTTCTGAAGAGATGCCCCAACTCGAAGCTTGAAGGTCGTGATCTGAACGTGGCTTTTTCACTCCAGCGCTGTCCTCCAGACAGTCTCGTCCCTTCACCTGATGAAGGCCGCTTGTGTTGTGGCTGAAACGTCGTGAGAATATTATTGTGTTATTTTATTTTATAAATTTATTATTTTATTCCCATTCTATGTGACTTTACCGATTGAACCAAAGAAGATGAATCCTTGCTCTCACGCAAGCTTTAAATCGAAATTTAACTGCCTCTACGGAGAGGGATTCCACACAACCTTAAGATCATTCAACAGACTCCGGGATAAGAAGGCTCAACTAATCGAGTCTCTCACCTTTCTGAAGAGATGCCGCGACTCTATGCTTAAAGGTCGTGATCTGAACGTGGTTTTTTCACTCCAGCGCTGTCCTCCATACAGTCTCATCCCTTCACCTGATGAAGGCCGCTTGTGTTGTGGCTGAAACGTCGTGAGAATATTATTGTGTTATTTTATTTTATAAATTTATTATTTTATTCTCATTCTACGTGACTTTACCGAAAGAACCAAAGAAGATGAATCCATGCAGTCACGCAATCTTTAAATCGAAATTTAACCGCCTCTACGGAGAGGGATTCCACACAACCTTAAGATCATTCAACAGACTCCGGGATAAGAAGGCTCAACTAATCGAGTCTCTCACCTTTCTGAAGAGATGCCGCGACTCTATGCTTAAAGGTCGTGATCTGAACGTAGCTTTTTCACTCCAGCGCTGTCCTCCATACAGTCTCGTCCCTTCACCTGATGAAGGCCGCTTGTGTTGTGGCTGAAACGTCGTGAGAATATTATTGTGTTATTTTATTTTATCAATTTAATATTTCATTCTCATTCTTCGTGACTTTACCGAAAGAACCAAAGAACATGAATACCTGCAGTCACGAAAGCTTTAAATCAAAATTTATCTGCCTCTACGGAGAGGGATTCCACACATCCTTAAGACCATTCAACAGACACCGGGATAAGAAGACTCAACTAATCGAGTCTCTCACCTTTCTGAAGAGATGCCCCAACTCGAAGCTTGAAGGTCGTGATCTGAACGCGGCTTTTTCACTCCAGCGCTGTCCTCCAGACAGTCTCGTCCCTTCACCTGATGAAGGCCGCTTGTGTTGTGGCTGAAACGTCGTGAGAATATTATTGTGTTATTTTATTTTATCAATTTATTATTTTATTCCCATTCTATGTGACTTTACCGATTGAACCAAAGAAGATGAATACCTGCAGTCACGAAAGCTTTAAATCAAAATTTAACTGCCTCTACGGAGAGGGATTCCACACATCCTTAAGACCATTCAACAGACTCCGGGATAAGAATACTCAACTAATCGAGTCTCTCACCTTTCTGAAGAGATGCCCCGACTCGAAGCTTGAAGGTCGTGATCTGAACGTGGCTTTTTCACTCCAGCGCTGTCCTCCAGACAGTCTCGTCCCTTCACCTGATGAAGGCCGCTTGTTTTGTGGCTGAAACGTCGTGATAATATTATTGTGTTATTTTATTTTATCAATTTATTATTTTATTCTCATTCTATGTGACTTTACCGAAAGAACCAAAGAAGATGAATCCTTGCACTCACGCAAGCTTTAAATCGAAATTTAACTGCCTCTACGGAGAGGGATTCCACACAACCTTAAGATCATTCAACAGACTCCGGGATAAGAAGGCTCAAGTAATCGAGTCTCTCACCTTTCTGAAGAGATGCCGCGACTCTATGCTTAAAGGTCGTGATCTGAACGTGGCTTTTTCACTCCAGCGCTGTCCTCCATACAGTCTCGTCCCTTCACCTGATGAAGGCCGCTTGTGTTGTGGCTGAAACGTCGTGAGAATATTATTGTGTTATTTTATTTTATCAATTTATTATTTCATTCTCATTCTATGTGACTTTACCCAAAGAACCAAAGAAGATGAATCCTTGCACTCACGCAAGCTTTAAATCGAAATTTAACTGCCTCTACGGAGAGGGATTCCACACAACCTTAGGATCATTCAACAGACTCCGGGATAAGAAGGCTCAACTAATCGTGTCTCTCACCTTTCTGAAGAGATGCCGCGACTCTATGCTTAAAGGTCGGGATCTGAACGTGGCTTTTTCACTCCAGCGCTGTCCTCCAGACAGTCTCGTCCCTTCACCAGATGAAGGCCGCTTGTGTTGTGGCCGAAACGTCGTGAGAATATTATTGTGTTATTTTATTTTATAAATTTATTATTTTATTCTCATTCTACGTGACTTTACCGAAAGAACCAAAGAAGATGAATCCATGCAGTCACGCAATCTTTAAATCGAAATTTAACCGCCTCTACGGAGAGGGATTCCACACAACCTTAAGATCATTCAACAGACTCCGGGATAAGACGGCTAAACTAATCTTGTCTCTCACCTTTCTGAAGAGATGCCGCGACTCTAAGCTTAAAGGTCGTGATGTGAACGTGGCTTTTTCACTCCAGCGCTGTCCTCCAGACAGTCTCGTCCCTTCACCTGATGAAGGCCGCTTGTGTTGTGGCCTAAACGTCGTGAGATTATTATTGTGTTATTTTATTTTATCAATTTATTATTTTATTCTCATTCTTCGTGACTTTACCGAAAGAACCAAAGAACATGAATACCTGCAGTCACGAAAGCTTTAAATCAAAATTTAACTGCCTCTACGGAGAGGGATTCCACACATCCTTAAGACCATTCAACAGACTCCGGGATAAGAAGACTCAACTAATCGAGTCTCTCACCTTTCTGAAGAGATGCCCCAACTCGAAGCTTGAAGGTCGTGATCTGAACGTGGCTTTTTCACTCCAGCGCTGTCCTCCAGACAGTCTCGTCCCTTCACCTGATGAAGGCCGCTTGTGTTGTGGCTGAAACGTCGTGAGAATATTATTGTGTTATTTTATTTTATCAATTTAATATTTCATTCTCATTCTATGTGACTTTACCGAAAGAACCAAAGAAGATGAATCCTTGCACTCACGCAAGCTTTAAATCGAAATTTAACTGCCTCTACGGAGAGGGATTCCACACAACCTTAGGATCATTCAACAGACTCCGGGATAAGAAGGCTCAACTAATCGTGTCTCTCACCTTTCTGAAGAGATGCCGCGACTCTATGCTTAAAGGTCGTGATCTGAACGTGGCTTTTTCACTCCAGCGCTGTCCTCCAGACAGTCTCGTCCCTTCACCTGATGAAGGCCACTTGTGTTGTGGCCGAAACGTCGGGAGAATATTATTGTGTTATTTTATTTTATAAATTTATTATTTTATTCTCATTCTACGTGACTTTACCGAAAGAACCAAAGAAGATGAATCCATGCAGTCACGCAATCTTTAAATCGAAATTTAACCGCCTCTACGGAGAGGGATTCCACACAACCTTAGGATCATTCAACAGACTCCGGGATAAGAAGGCTCAACTAATCGTGTCTCTCACCTTTCTGAAGAGATGCCGCGACTCTATGCTTGAAGGTCGTGATCTGAACGTGGCTTTTTCACTCCAGCGCTGTCCTCCAGACAGTCTCGTCCCTTCACCAGATGAAGGCCGCTTGTGTTGTGGCCGAAACGTCGTGAGAATATTATTGTGTTATTTTATTTTATAAATTTATTATTTTATTCTCATTCTACGTGACTTTACCGAAAGAACCAAAGAAGATGAATCCATGCAGTCACGCAATCTTTAAATCGAAATTTAACCGCCTCTACGGAGAGGGATTCCACACAACCTTAAGATCATTCAACAGACTCCGGGATAAGACGGCTAAACTAATCTTGTCTCTCACCTTTCTGAAGAGATGCCGCGACTCTAAGCTTAAAGGTCGTGATATGAGCGAGGCTTTTTCACTCCAGCGCTGTCCTCCAGACAGCCTCGTCCCTTCACCTGATGAAGGCCGCTTGTGTTTTGGCCGAATCGTCGTGAGAATATTATTGTGTTATTTTATTTTATCAATTTATTATTTTATTCTCATTCTACGTGACTTTACCGAAAGAACCAAAGAACATGAATACCTGCAGTCACGAAAGCTTTAAATCAAAATTTAACTGCCAGTACGGAGAGGGATTCCACACATCCTTAAGACCATTCAACAGACTCCGGGATAAGAAGACTCAACTAATCGAGTCTCTCACCTTTCTGAAGAGATGCCCCGACTCGAAGCTTGAAGGTCGTGATCTGAACGTGGCTTTTTCACTCCAGCGCTGTCCTCCAGACAGTCTCGTCCCTTCACCTGATGAAGGCCGCTTGTGTTGTGGCTGAAACGTCGTGAGAATATTATTGTGTTATTTTATTTTATCAATTTTTTATTTTATTCTCATTCTATGTGACTTTACCGAAATAACCAAAGAAGATGAATCCTTGCATTCACGCAAGCTTTAAATCGAAATTTAACTGCCTCTACGGAGAGGGATTCCACACAACCTTAAGATCATTCAACAGACTCCGGGATAAGAAGGCTCAACTAATCGAGTCTCTCACCTTTCTGAAGAGATGCCGCGACTCTATGCTTAAAGGTCGTGATCAGAACGTGGCTTTTTCACTCCAGCGCTGTCCTCCATACAGTCTCGTCCCTTCACCTGATGAAGGCCGCTTGTGTTGTGGCTGAAACGTCGTGAGAATATTATTGTGTTATTTTATTTTATCAATTTATTATTTTATTCTCATTCTATGTGACTTTACCGAAAGAACCAAAGAAGATGAATCCTTGCACTCACGCAAGCTTTAAATCAAAATTTAACTGCCTCTATGGAGAGGGATTCCACACAACCTTAGGATCATTCAACAGACTCCGGGATAAGAAGGCTCAACTAATCGTGTCTCTCACCTTTCTGAAGAGATGCCGCGACTCTATGTTTAAAGGTCGTGATCTGAACGTGGCTTTTTCACTCCAGCGCTGTCCTCCAGATAGGCTCTTCCCTTCACCTGATGAAGGCCACTTGTGTTGTGGCCGAAACGTCGTGAGAATATTATTGTGTTATTTTATTTTATAAATGTATTATTTTATTCTCATTCTACTTGACTTTACCGAAAGAACCAAAGAAGATGAATCCTTGCACTCACGCAAGCTTTGAATCGAAATTTAACTGCCTCTACGGAGAGGGATTCCACACAACCTTAAGATCATTCAACAGACTCCGGGATAAGAAGGCTCAACTAATCGTGTCTCTCACCTTTCTGAAGAGAAACCACGACTCTAAGCTTAAAGGTCGTGATCTGAACGTGGCTTTTTCACTCCAGCGCTGTCCTCCAGACAGTCGTCCCTTCACCTGATGAAGGCCGCTTGTGTTGTGGCCGAAACGTCGTGAGAATATTATAGTGTTATTTTATTTTATCAATTTATTATTTTATTCTCATTTTACGTGACTTTACCGAAAGAACCAAAGAACATGAATCCTTTCAGTCAAGAAAGCTTTTAATCGAAATTTAACCGCCTCTACGGAGAGGGATTCCACACAACCTTAAGATCATTCAACAGACTCCGGGATAAGAAGGCTCAACTAATCGAGTCTCTCACCTTTCTGAAGAGATGCCGCGACTCTAAGCTTAAAGGTCGTGATCTGAAAGTGGCTTTTTCACTCCAGCGCTGTCCTCCAGACAGTCTCGTCCCTTCACCTGATGAAGGCCTCTTGTGTTGTTGCCGAAACGTCGTGAGAATATTATTGTGTTATTTCATTTTATCAATTTATTTTATTCTCATTCTACGTGACTTTACCGAAAGAACCAAAGAATATGAATCCCTGCAGTCACGCAAGCTTTAAATCGAAATTTAACCGCCTCTACGGAGAGGGATTCCAAACAACCTTAAGATCATTCAACAGACTCCGGGATAAGACGGCTAAACTAATCTTGTCTCTCACCTTTCTGAAGAGATGCCGCGACTCTAAGCTTAAAGGTCGTGATATGAGCGAGGCTTTTTCACTCCAGCGCTGTCCTCCAGACAGCCTCGTCCCTTCACCTGATGAAGGCCGCTTGTGTTTTGGCCGAATCGTCGTGAGAATATTATTGTGTTATTTTATTTTATCAATTTATTATTTTATTCTCATTCTACGTGACTTTACCGAAAGAACCAAAGAACATGAATACCTGCAGTCACGAAAGCTTTAAATCAAAATTTAACTGCCAGTACGGAGAGGGATTCCACACATCCTTAAGACCATTCAACAGACTCCGGGATAAGAAGACTCAACTAATCGAGTCTCTCACCTTTCTGAAGAGATGCCCCGACTCGAAGCTTGAAGGTCGTGATCTGAACGTGGCTTTTTCACTCCAGCGCTGTCCTCCAGACAGTCTCGTCCCTTCACCTGATGAAGGCCGCTTGTGTTGTGGCTGAAACGTCGTGAGAATATTATTGTGTTATTTTATTTTATCAATTTTTTATTTTATTCTCATTCTATGTGACTTTACCGAAATAACCAAAGAAGATGAATCCTTGCATTCACGCAAGCTTTAAATCGAAATTTAACTGCCTCTATGGAGAGGGATTCCACACAACCTTAAGATCATTCAACAGACTCCGGGATAAGAAGGCTCAACTAATCGAGTCTCTCACCTTTCTGAAGAGATGCCGCGACTCTATGCTTAAAGGTCGTGATCTGAACGTGGCTTTTTCACTCCAGCGCTGTCCTCCATACAGTCTCGTCCCTTCACCTGATGAAGACCGCTTGTGTTGTGGCTGAAACGTCGTGAGAATATTATTGTGTTATTTTATTTTATCAATTTATTATTTTATTCTCATTCTATGTGACTTTACCGAAAGAACCAAAGAAGATGAATCCTTGCACTCACGCAAGCTTTAAATCAAAATTTAACTGCCTCTATGGAGAGGGATTCCACACAACCTTAGGATCATTCAACAGACTCCGGGATAAGAAGGCTCAACTAATCGTGTCTCTCACCTTTCTGAAGAGATGCCGCGACTCTATGTTTAAAGGTCGTGATCTGAACGTGGCTTTTTCACTCCAGCGCTGTCCTCCAGATAGGCTCTTCCCTTCACCTGATGAAGGCCACTTGTGTTGTGGCCGAAACGTCGTGAGAATATTATTGTGTTATTTTATTTTATAAATTTATTATTTTATTCTCATTCTACTTGACTTTACCGAAAGAACCAAAGAAGATGAATCCTTGCACTCACGCAAGCTTTGAATCGAAATTTAACTGCCTCTACGGAGAGGGATTCCACACAACCTTAAGATCATTCAACAGACTCCGGGATAAGAAGGCTCAACTAATCGTGTCTCTCACCTTTCTGAAGAGAAACCACGACTCTAAGCTTAAAGGTCGTGATCTGAACGTGGCTTTTTCACTCCAGCGCTGTCCTCCAGACAGTCGTCCCTTCACCTGATGAAGGCCGCTTGTGTTGTGGCCGAAACGTCGTGAGAATATTATAGTGTTATTTTATTTTATCAATTTATTATTTTATTCTCATTTTACGTGACTTTACCGAAAGAACCAAAGAACATGAATCCTTTCAGTCACGAAAGCTTTTAATCGAAATTTAACCGCCTCTACGGAGAGGGATTCCACACAACCTTAAGATCATTCAACAGACTCCGGGATAAGAAGGCTCAACTAATCGAGTCTCTCACCTTTCTGAAGAGATGCCGCGACTCTAAGCTTAAAGGTCGTGATCTGAAAGTGGCTTTTTCACTCCAGCGCTGTCCTCCAGACAGTCTCGTCCCTTCACCTGATGAAGGCCTCTTGTGTTGTGGCCGAAACGTCGTGAGAATATTATTGTGTTATTTCATTTTATCAATTTATTATTTTATTCTCATTCTACGTGACTTTCCCGAAAGAACCAAAGAAGATGAATCCTTGCAGTCACGCAAGCTTTAAATCGAAAATTAACCGCATATACGGAGAGGGATTCCACACAACCTTAAGATCATTCAACAGACTCCGGGATAAGAAGGCTCAACTAATCGAGTCTCTCACCTTTCTGAAGAGATGCCGCGACTCTATGCTTAAAGGTCGTGATCTGAACGTGGCTTTTTCACTCCAGCGCTGTCCTCCATACAGTCTCGTCCCTTCACCTGATGAAGGCCGCTTGTGTTGTGGCTGAAACGTCGTGAGAATATTATTGTGTTATTTTATTTTATCAATTTATTATTTTATTCTCATTCTATGTGACTTTACCGAAAGAACCAAAGAAGATGAATCCTTGCACTCACGCAAGCTTTAAATCAAAATTTAACTGCCTCTATGGAGAGGGATTCCACACAAACTTAGGATCATTCAACAGACTCCGGGATAAGAAGGCTCAACTAATCGTGTCTCTCACCTTTCTGAAGAGATGCCGCGACTCTATGTTTAAAGGTCGTGATCTGAACGTGGCTTTTTCACTCCAGCGCTGTCCTCCAGATAGGCTCTTCCCTTCACCTGATGAAGGCCACTTGTGTTGTGGCCGAAACGTCGTGAGAATATTATTGTGTTATTTTATTTTATAAATTTATTATTTTATTCTCATTCTACTTGACTTTACCGAAAGAACCAAAGAAGATGAATCCTTGCACTCACGCAAGCTTTGAATCGAAATTTAACTGCCTCTACGGAGAGGGATTCCACACAACCTTAAGATCATTCAACAGACTCCGGGATAAGAAGGCTCAACTAATCGTGTCTCTCACCTTTCTGAAGAGAAACCACGACTCTAAGCTTAAAGGTCGTGATCTGAACGTGGCTTTTTCACTCCAGCGCTGTCCTCCATACAGTCTCGTCCCTTCACCTGATGAAGGCCGCTTGTGTTGTGGCTGAAACGTCGTGAGAATATTATTGTGTTATTTTATTTTATCAATTTATTATTTTATTCTCATTCTATGTGACTTTACCGAAAGAACCAAAGAAGATGAATCCTTGCACTCACGCAAGCTTTAAATCAAAATTTAACTGCCTCTATGGAGAGGGATTCCACACAAACTTAGGATCATTCAACAGACTCCGGGATAAGAAGGCTCAACTAATCGTGTCTCTCACCTTTCTGAAGAGATGCCGCGACTCTATGTTTAAAGGTCGTGATCTGAACGTGGCTTTTTCACTCCAGCGCTGTCCTCCAGATAGGCTCTTCCCTTCACCTGATGAAGGCCACTTGTGTTGTGGCCGAAACGTCGTGAGAATATTATTGTGTTATTTTATTTTATAAATTTATTATTTTATTCTCATTCTACTTGACTTTACCGAAAGAACCAAAGAAGATGAATCCTTGCACTCACGCAAGCTTTGAATCGAAATTTAACTGCCTCTACGGAGAGGGATTCCACACAACCTTAAGATCATTCAACAGACTCCGGGATAAGAAGGCTCAACTAATCGTGTCTCTCACCTTTCTGAAGAGAAACCACGACTCTAAGCTTAAAGGTCGTGATCTGAACGTGGCTTTTTCACTCCAGCGCTGTCCTCCAGACAGTCTCGTCCCTTCACCTGATGAAGGCCTCTTGTGTTGTTGCCGAAACGTCGTGAGAATATTATTGTGTTATTTCATTTTATCAATTTATTTTATTCTCATTCTACGTGACTTTACCGAAAGAACCAAAGAATATGAATCCCTGCAGTCACGCAAGCTTTAAATCGAAATTTAACCGCCTCTACGGAGAGGGATTCCAAACAACCTTAAGATCATTCAACAGACTCCGGGATAAAAACGCTCAACTAATCGTGTCTCTCACCTTTCTGAAGAGATACCACGACTCTGAGCTTAAAGGTCGTGATCTGAACGTGGCTTTTTCACTCCAGCGCTGTCCTCCATACAGTCTCGTCCCTTCACCTGATGAAGGCCGCTTGTGTTGTGGCTGAAACGTCGTGAGAATATTATTGTGTTATTTTATTTTATCAATTTATTATTTTATTCTCATTCTACGTGACTTTACCGAAAGAACCAAAGAACATGAATACCTGCAGTCACGAAAGCTTTAAATCAAAATTTATCTGCCTCTACGGAGAGGGATTCCACACATCCTTAAGACCATTCAACAGACACCGGGATAAGAAGACTCAACTAATCGAGTCTCTCACCTTTCTGAAGAGATGCCCCAACTCGAAGCTTGAAGGTCGTGATCTGAACGCGGCTTTTTCACTCCAGCGCTGTCCTCCAGACAGTCTCGTCCCTTCACCTGATGAAGGCCGCTTGTGTTGTGGCTGAAACGTCGTGAGAATATTATTGTGTTATTTTATTTTATCAATTTATTATTTTATTCCCATTCTATGTGACTTTACCGATTGAACCAAAGAAGATGAATACCTGCAGTCACGAAAGCTTTAAATCAAAATTTAACTGCCTCTACGGAGAGGGATTCCACACATCCTTAAGACCATTCAACAGACTCCGGGATAAGAATACTCAACTAATCGAGTCTCTCACCTTTCTGAAGAGATGCCCCGACTCGAAGCTTGAAGGTCGTGATCTGAACGTGGCTTTTTCACTCCAGCGCTGTCCTCCAGACAGTCTCGTCCCTTCACCTGATGAAGGCCGCTTGTTTTGTGGCTGAAACGTCGTGATAATATTATTGTGTTATTTTATTTTATCAATTTATTATTTTATTCTCATTCTATGTGACTTTACCGAAAGAACCAAAGAAGATGAATCCTTGCACTCACGCAAGCTTTAAATCGAAATTTAACTGCCTCTACGGAGAGGGATTCCACACAACCTTAAGATCATTCAACAGACTCCGGGATAAGAAGGCTCAAGTAATCGAGTCTCTCACCTTTCTGAAGAGATGCCGCGACTCTATGCTTAAAGGTCGTGATCTGAACGTGGCTTTTTCACTCCAGCGCTGTCCTCCATACAGTCTCGTCCCTTCACCTGATGAAGGCCGCTTGTGTTGTGGCTGAAACGTCGTGAGAATATTATTGTGTTATTTTATTTTATCAATTTATTATTTCATTCTCATTCTATGTGACTTTACCGAAAGAACCAAAGAAGATGAATCCTTGCACTCACGCAAGCTTTAAATCGAAATTTAACTGCCTCTACGGAGAGGGATTCCACACAACCTTAGGATCATTCAACAGACTCCGGGATAAGAAGGCTCAACTAATCGTGTCTCTCACCTTTCTGAAGAGATGCCGCGACTCTATGCTTAAAGGTCGGGATCTGAACGTGGCTTTTTCACTCCAGCGCTGTCCTCCAGACAGTCTCGTCCCTTCACCAGATGAAGGCCGCTTGTGTTGTGGCCGAAACGTCGTGAGAATATTATTGTGTTATTTTATTTTATAAATTTATTATTTTATTCTCATTCTACGTGACTTTACCGAAAGAACCAAAGAAGATGAATCCATGCAGTCACGCAATCTTTAAATCGAAATTTAACCGCCTCTACGGAGAGGGATTCCACACAACCTTAAGATCATTCAACAGACTCCGGGATAAGACGGCTAAACTAATCTTGTCTCTCACCTTTCTGAAGAGATGCCGCGACTCTAAGCTTAAAGGTCGTGATGTGAACGTGGCTTTTTCACTCCAGCGCTGTCCTCCAGACAGTCTCGTCCCTTCACCTGATGAAGGCCGCTTGTGTTGTGGCCTAAACGTCGTGAGATTATTATTGTGTTATTTTATTTTATCAATTTATTATTTTATTCTCATTCTTCGTGACTTTACCGAAAGAACCAAAGAACATGAATACCTGCAGTCACGAAAGCTTTAAATCAAAATTTAACTGCCTCTACGGAGAGGGATTCCACACATCCTTAAGACCATTCAACAGACTCCGGGATAAGAAGACTCAACTAATCGAGTCTCTCACCTTTCTGAAGAGATGCCCCAACTCGAAGCTTGAAGGTCGTGATCTGAACGTGGCTTTTTCACTCCAGCGCTGTCCTCCAGACAGTCTCGTCCCTTCACCTGATGAAGGCCGCTTGTGTTGTGGCTGAAACGTCGTGAGAATATTATTGTGTTATTTTATTTTATCAATTTAATATTTCATTCTCATTCTATGTGACTTTACCGAAAGAACCAAAGAAGATGAATCCTTGCACTCACGCAAGCTTTAAATCGAAATTTAACTGCCTCTACGGAGAGGGATTCCACACAACCTTAGGATCATTGAACAGACTCCGGGATAAGAAGGCTCAACTAATCGTGTCTCTCACCTTTCTGAAGAGATGCCGCGACTCTATGCTTAAAGGTCGTGATCTGAACGTGGCTTTTTCACTCCAGCGCTGTCCTCCAGACAGTCTCGTCCCTTCACCTGATGAAGGCCGCTTGTGTTGTGGCCGAAACGTCGGGAGAATATTATTGTGTTATTTTATTTTATAAATTTATTATTTTATTCTCATTCTACGTGACTTTACCGAAAGAACCAAAGAAGATGAATCCATGCAGTCACGCAATCTTTAAATCGAAATTTAACCGCCTCTACGGAGAGGGATTCCACACAACCTTAGGATCATTCAACAGACTCCGGGATAAGAAGGCTCAACTAATCGTGTCTCTCACCTTTCTGAAGAGATGCCGCGACTCTATGCTTGAAGGTCGTGATCTGAACGTGGCTTTTTCACTCCAGCGCTGTCCTCCAGACAGTCTCGTCCCTTCACCAGATGAAGGCCGCTTGTGTTGTGGCCGAAACGTCGTGAGAATATTATTGTGTTATTTTATTTTATAAATTTATTATTTTATTCTCATTCTACGTGACTTTACCGAAAGAACCAAAGAAGATGAATCCATGCAGTCACGCAATCTTTAAATCGAAATTTAACCGCCTCTACGGAGAGGGATTCCACACAACCTTAAGATCATTCAACAGACTCCGGGATAAGACGGCTAAACTAATCTTGTCTCTCACCTTTCTGAAGAGATGCCGCGACTCTAAGCTTAAAGGTCGTGATATGAGCGAGGCTTTTTCACTCCAGCGCTGTCCTCCAGACAGCCTCGTCCCTTCACCTGATGAAGGCCGCTTGTGTTTTGGCCGAATCGTCGTGAGAATATTATTGTGTTATTTTATTTTATCAATTTATTATTTTATTCTCATTCTACGTGACTTTACCGAAAGAACCAAAGAACATGAATACCTGCAGTCACGAAAGCTTTAAATCAAAATTTAACTGCCAGTACGGAGAGGGATTCCACACATCCTTAAGACCATTCAACAGACTCCGGGATAAGAAGACTCAACTAATCGAGTCTCTCACCTTTCTGAAGAGATGCCCCGACTCGAAGCTTGAAGGTCGTGATCTGAACGTGGCTTTTTCACTCCAGCGCTGTCCTCCAGACAGTCTCGTCCCTTCACCTGATGAAGGCCGCTTGTGTTGTGGCTGAAACGTCGTGAGAATATTATTGTGTTATTTTATTTTATCAATTTTTTATTTTATTCTCATTCTATGTGACTTTACCGAAATAACCAAAGAAGATGAATCCTTGCATTCACGCAAGCTTTAAATCGAAATTTAACTGCCTCTACGGAGAGGGATTCCACACAACCTTAAGATCATTCAACAGACTCCGGGATAAGAAGGCTCAACTAATCGAGTCTCTCACCTTTCTGAAGAGATGCCGCGACTCTATGCTTAAAGGTCGTGATCTGAACGTGGCTTTTTCACTCCAGCGCTGTCCTCCATACAGTCTCGTCCCTTCACCTGATGAAGGCCGCTTGTGTTGTGGCTGAAACGTCGTGAGAATATTATTGTGTTATTTTATTTTATCAATTTATTATTTTATTCTCATTCTATGTGACTTTACCGAAAGAACCAAAGAAGATGAATCCTTGCACTCACGCAAGCTTTAAATCAAAATTTAACTGCCTCTATGGAGAGGGATTCCACACATCCTTAAGACCATTCAACAGACTCCGGGATAAGAAGACTCAACTAATCGAGTCTCTCACCTTTCTGAAGAGATGCCCCGACTCGAAGCTTGAAGGTCGTGATCTGAACGTGGCTTTTTCACTCCAGCGCTGTCCTCCAGACAGTCTCGTCCCTTCACCTGATGAAGGCCGCTTGTGTTGTGGCTGAAACGTCGTGAGAATATTATTGTGTTATTTTATTTTATCAATTTTTTATTTTATTCTCATTCTATGTGACTTTACCGAAATAACCAAAGAAGATGAATCCTTGCATTCACGCAAGCTTTAAATCGAAATTTAACTGCCTCTACGGAGAGGGATTCCACACAACCTTAAGATCATTCAACAGACTCCGGGATAAGAAGGCTCAACTAATCGAGTCTCTCACCTTTCTGAAGAGATGCCGCGACTCTATGCTTAAAGGTCGTGATCTGAACGTGGCTTTTTCACTCCAGCGCTGTCCTCCATACAGTCTCGTCCCTTCACCTGATGAAGGCCGCTTGTGTTGTGGCTGAAACGTCGTGAGAATATTATTGTGTTATTTTATTTTATCAATTTATTATTTTATTCTCATTCTATGTGACTTTACCGAAAGAACCAAAGAAGATGAATCCTTGCACTCACGCAAGCTTTAAATCAAAATTTAACTGCCTCTATGGAGAGGGATTCCACACAACCTTAGGATCATTCAACAGACTCCGGGATAAGAAGGCTCAACTAATCGTGTCTCTCACCTTTCTGAAGAGATGCCGCGACTCTATGTTTAAAGGTCGTGATCTGAACGTGGCTTTTTCACTCCAGCGCTGTCCTCCAGATAGGCTCTTCCCTTCACCTGATGAAGGCCACTTGTGTTGTGGCCGAAACGTCGTGAGAATATTATTGTGTTATTTTATTTTATAAATTTATTATTTTATTCTCATTCTACTTGACTTTACCGAAAGAACCAAAGAAGATGAATCCTTGCACTCACGCAAGCTTTGAATCGAAATTTAACTGCCTCTACGGAGAGGGATTCCACACAACCTTAAGATCATTCAACAGACTCCGGGATAAGAAGGCTCAACTAATCGTGTCTCTCACCTTTCTGAAGAGAAACCACGACTCTAAGCTTAAAGGTCGTGATCTGAACGTGGCTTTTTCACTCCAGCGCTGTCCTCCAGACAGTCGTCCCTTCACCTGATGAAGGCCGCTTGTGTTGTGGCCGAAACGTCGTGAGAATATTATAGTGTTATTTTATTTTATCAATTTATTATTTTATTCTCATTTTACGTGACTTTACCGAAAGAACCAAAGAACATGAATCCTTTCAGTCACGAAAGCTTTTAATCGAAATTTAACCGCCTCTACGCAGAGGGATTCCACACAACCTTAAGATCATTCAACAGACTCCGGGATAAGAAGGCTCAACTAATCGAGTCTCTCACCTTTCTGAAGAGATGCCGCGACTCTAAGCTTAAAGGTCGTGATCTGAAAGTGGCTTTTTCACTCCAGCGCTGTCCTCCAGACAGTCTCGTCCCTTCACCTGATGAAGGCCTCTTGTGTTGTGGCCGAAACGTCGTGAGAATATTATTGTGTTATTTCATTTTATCAATTTATTATTTTATTCTCATTCTACGTGACTTTCCCGAAAGAACCAAAGAAGATGAATCCTTGCAGTCACGCAAGCTTTAAATCGAAAATTAACCGCATATACGGAGAGGGATTCCACACAACCTTAAGATCATTCAACAGACTCCGGGATAAGAAGGCTCAACTAATCGAGTCTCTCACCTTTCTGAAGAGATGCCGCGACTCTATCCTTAAAGGTCGTGATCTGAACGTGGCTTTTTCACTCCAGCGCTGTCCTCCATACAGTCTCGTCCCTTCACCTGATGAAGGCCGCTTGTGTTGTGGCTGAAACGTCGTGAGAATATTATTGTGTTATTTTATTTTATCAATTTATTATTTTATTCTCATTCTATGTGACTTTACCGAAAGAACCAAAGAAGATGAATCCTTGCACTCACGCAAGCTTTAAATCAAAATTTAACTGCCTCTATGGAGAGGGATTCCACACAAACTTAGGATCATTCAACAGACTCCGGGATAAGAAGGCTCAACTAATCGTGTCTCTCACCTTTCTGAAGAGATGCCGCGACTCTATGTTTAAAGGTCGTGATCTGAACGTGGCTTTTTCACTCCAGCGCTGTCCTCCAGATAGGCTCTTCCCTTCACCTGATGAAGGCCACTTGTGTTGTGGCCGAAACGTCGTGAGAATATTATTGTGTTATTTTATTTTATAAATTTATTATTTTATTCTCATTCTACTTGACTTTACCGAAAGAACCAAAGAAGATGAATCCTTGCACTCACGCAAGCTTTGAATCGAAATTTAACTGCCTCTACGGAGAGGGATTCCACACAACCTTAAGATCATTCAACAGACTCCGGGATAAGAAGGCTCAACTAATCGTGTCTCTCACCTTTCTGAAGAGAAACCACGACTCTAAGCTTAAAGGTCGTGATCTGAACGTGGCTTTTTCACTCCAGCGCTGTCCTCCAGACAGTCGTCCCTTCACCTGATGAAGGCCGCTTGTGTTGTGGCCGAAACGTCGTGAGAATATTATAGTGTTATTTTATTTTATCAATTTATTATTTTATTCTCATTTTACGTGACTTTACCGAAAGAACCAAAGAACATGAATCCTTTCAGTCACGAAAGCTTTTAATCGAAATTTAACCGCCTCTACGGAGAGGGATTCCACACAACCTTAAGATCATTCAACAGACTCCGGGATAAGAAGGCTCAACTAATCGAGTCTCTCACCTTTCTGAAGAGATGCCGCGACTCTAAGCTTAAAGGTCGTGATCTGAAAGTGGCTTTTTCACTCCAGCGCTGTCCTCCAGACAGTCTCGTCCCTTCACCTGATGAAGGCCTCTTGTGTTGTGGCCGAAACGTCGTGAGAATATTATTGTGTTATTTCATTTTATCAATTTATTTTATTCTCATTCTACGTGACTTTACCGAAAGAACCAAAGAATATGAATCCCTGCAGTCACGCAAGCTTTAAATCGAAATTTAACCGCCTCTACGGAGAGGGATTCCAAACAACCTTAAGATCATTCAACAGACTCCGGGATAAAAACGCTCAACTAATCGTGTCTCTCACCTTTCTGAAGAGATACCACGACTCTGAGCTTAAAGGTCGTGATCTGAACGTGGCTTTTTCACTCCAGCGCTGTCCTCCAGACAGTCTCGTCCCTTCACCTGATGAAGGCCGCTTGTGTTGTGGCCGAAACGTCGTGAGAATATTATTGTGTTATTTTATTTTATCAATTTATTATTTTATTCTCATTCTACGTGACTTTACCGAAAGAACCAAAGAACATGAATCCCTGCAGTCACGCAAGCTTTAAATCGAAATTTAACCGCCTCTACGGAGAGGGATTCCAAACAACCTTAAGATCATTCAACAGACTCCGGGATAAGAACGCTCAACTAATCGTGTCTCTCACCTTTCTGAAGAGATGCCGCGACTCTGAGCTTAAAGGTCGTGATCTGAACGTGGCTTTTTCACTCCAGCGCTGTCCTCCAGATAGTCTCGTCCCTTCACCTGATGAAGGCCACTTGTGTTGTGGCCGAAACGTCGTGAGAATATTATTGTCTTGTTTTATTTTATCAATTTATTATTTTATTCTAATTCTACGTTACTTTACCGAAAGAACCAAAGAAGATGAATCCTTGCAGTCACGAAAGCTTAAAATCGAATTTTAACTGCCTCTACGGAGAGGGATTCCACACAACCTTAAGATCATTCAACAGACTCCGGGATAAGAAGGCTCAACTAATCGTGTCTCTCACCTTTCTGAAGAGATGCCACAATTCTTTGCTTAAAGGTCGTGATCTGAACGTGGCTTTTTCACTCCAGCACTGTCCTCCAGATAGTCTCGTCCCTTCACCTGATGAAGGCCGCTTGTGTTGTGGCCGAAATGTCGTGAGAATATTATTGTGTTATTTTATTTTATCAATTTATTATTTTATTCTCATTCTTCGTGACTTTACCGTAAGAACCAAAGAACATGAATCCCTGCAGTCACGAAAGCTTTAAATCGAAATTTAACCGCCTCTACGGAGAGGGATTCCATACAACCTTAAGATCATTCAATAGACTCCGGGATAAGAAGGCTCAACTAATCGTGTCTCTCACCTTTCCGAAGTGAAACTGCGACTCTATGCTTAAAGGTCGTGATCTGAACGTGGCTTTTTCACTCCAGCGCTGTCCTCCAGACAGTCGTCCCTTCACCTGATGAAGGCCGCTTGTGTTGTTGCCGAAACGTCGTGAGAATATTATTGTGTTATTTTGTTTGATCAATTTATTATTTTATTCTCATTCTACGTGACTTTACCGAAAGAACCAAAGAACATGAATCCCTGCAGTCACGAAAGCTTTAAATCGAAATTTAACCGCCTCTACGGAGAGGGATTCCACACAACCTTAAGACCATTCAACAGAATCCGGGATAAGAAGGCTCAACTAATCGAGTCTCTCACCTTTCTGAAGAGATGCCGCGACTCTGAGCTTAAAGGTCGTGATCTGAACGTGGCTTTTTCACTCCAGCGCTGTCCTCCAGACAGTCGTCCCTTCACCTGATGAAGGCCGCTTGTGTTGTTGCCGAAACGTCGTGAGAATATTATTGTGTTATTTTATTTTATCAATTTATTTTATTCTCATTCTACGTGACTTTACCGAAAGAACCAAAGAACATGAATCCCTGCAGTCACGCAAGCTTTAAATCGAAATTTAACCGCCTCTACGGAGAGGGATTCCAAACAACCTTAAGATCATTCAACAGACTCCGGGATAAAAACGCTCAACTAATCGTGTCTCTCACCTTTCTGAAGAGATACCACGACTCTGAGCTTAAAGGTCGTGATCTGAACGTGGCTTTTTCACTCCAGCGCTGTCCTCCAGACAGTCTCGTCCCTTCACCTGATGAAGGCCGCTTGTGTTGTGGCCGAAACGTCGTGAGAATATTATTGTGTTATTTTATTTTATCAATTTATTATTTTATTCTCATTCTACGTGACTTTACCGAAAGAACCAAAGAACATGAATCCCTGCAGTCACGCAAGCTTTAAATCGAAATTTAACCGCCTCTACGGAGAGGGATTCCAAACAACCTTAAGATCATTCAACAGACTCCGGGATAAGAACGCTCAACTAATCGTGTCTCTCACCTTTCTGAAGAGATGCCGCGACTCTGAGCTTAAAGGTCGTGATCTGAACGTGGCTTTTTCACTCCAGCGCTGTCCTCCAGACAGTCTCGTCCCTTCACCTGATGAAGGCCACTTGTGTTGTGGCCGAAACGTCGTGAGAATATTATTGTCTTGTTTTATTTTATCAATTTATTATTTTATTCTAATTCTACGTTACTTTACCGAAAGAACCAAAGAAGATGAATCCTTGCAGTCACGAAAGCTTAAAATCGAATTTTAACTGCCTCTACGGAGAGGGATTCCACACAACCTTAAGATCATTCAACAGACTCCGGGATAAGAAGGCTCAACTAATCGTGTCTCTCACCTTTCTGAAGAGATGCCACAATTCTTTGCTTAAAGGTCGTGATCTGAACGTGGCTTTTTCACTCCAGCACTGTCCTCCAGATAGTCTCGTCCCTTCACCTGATGAAGGCCGCTTGTGTTGTGGCCGAAATGTCGTGAGAATATTATTGTGTTATTTTATTTTATCAATTTATTATTTTATTCTCATTCTTCGTGACTTTACCGAAAGAACCAAAGAACATGAATCCCTGCAGTCACGAAAGCTTTAAATCGAAATTTAACCGCCTCTATGGAGAGGGATTCCACACAACCTTAAGGCCATTCAACAGACTCCGGGATAAGAAGGCTCAACTAATCGAGTCTCTCACCTTTCTGAAGAGATGCCGCGACTCGAAGCTTGAAGGTCGTGATCTGAACGTGGCTTTTTCACTCCAGCGCTGTCCTCCAGACAGTCTCGTCCCTTCACCTGATGAAGGCCGCTTGTGTTGTGGCCGAAACGTCGTGAGAATATTATTGTGTTATTTTATTTTAACAATTTATTATTTTATTCTCATTCTATGTGACTTTACCGAAAGAACCAAAGAAGATGAATCCTTGCACTCACGCAAGCTTTAAATCGAAATTTCACTGCCTCTACGGAGAGGGATTCCATACAACCTTAAGATCATTCAACAGACTCCGGGATAAGAAGGCTCAACTAATCGTGTCTCTCACCTTTCCGAAGTGAAACTGCGACTCTATGCTTAAAGGTCGTGATCTGAACGTGGCTTTTTCACTCCAGCGCTGTCCTCCAGACAGTCGTCCCTTCACCTGATGAAGGCCGCTTGTGTTGTTGCCGAAACGTCGTGAGAATATTATTGTGTTATTTTGTTTTATCAATTTATTATTTTATTCTCATTCTACGTGACTTTACCGAAAGAACCAAAGAACATGAATCCCTGCAGTCACGAAAGCTTTAAATCGAAATTTAACCGCCTCTACGGAGAGGGATTCCACACAACCTTAAGACCATTCAACAGACTCCGGGATAAGAAGGCTCAACTAATCGAGTCTCTCACCTTTATGAAGAGATGCCGCGACTCTGAGCTTAAAGGTCGTGATCTGAACGTGGCTTTTTCACTCCAGCGCTGTCCTCCAGACAATCTCGTCCCTTCACCTGATGAAGGCCGCTTGTGTTGTGGCCGAAACGTCGTGAGAATATTATTGTCTTGTTTTATTTTATCAATTTATTATTTTATTCTAATTCTACGTTACTTTACCGAAAGAACCAAAGAAGATGAATCCTTGCAGTCACGAAAGCTTAAAATCGAATTTTAACTGCCTCTACGGAGAGGGATTCCACACAACCTTAAGATCATTCAACAGACTCCGGGATAAGAAGGCTCAACTAATCGTGTCTCTCACCTTTCTGAAGAGATGCCACAACTCTTTGCTTAAAGGTCGTGATCTGAACGTGGCTTTTTCACTCCAGCACTGTCCTCCAGATAGTCTCGTCCCTTCACCTGATGAAGGCCGCTTGTGTTGTGGCCGAAACGTCGTGAGAATATTATTGTGTTATTTTATTTTATCAATTTATTATTTTATTCTCATTCTACGTGACTTTACCGAAAGAACCAAAGAACATGAATCCCTGCAGTCACGAAAGATTTAAATCGAAATTTAACCGCCTCTACGGAGAGGGATTCCACACAACCTTAAGACCATTCAACAGACTCCGGGATAAGAAGGCTCAACTAATCGAGTCTCTCACCTTTCTGAAGAGATGCCGCGACTCTGAGCTTAAAGGTCGTGATCTGAACGTGGCTTTTTCACTCCAGCGCTGTCCTCCAGACAATCTCGTCCCTTCACCTGATGAAGGCCGCTTGTGTTGTGGCCGAAACGTCGTGAGAATATTATTGTCTTGTTTTTTTTTATCAATTTATTATTTTATTCTAATTCTACGTTACTTTACCGAAAGAACCAAAGAAGATGAATCCTTGCAGTCACGAAAGCTTAAAATCGAATTTTAACTGCCTCTACGGAGAGGGATTCCACACAACCTTAAGATCATTCAACAGACTCCGGGATAAGAAGGCTCAACTAATCGTGTCTCTTACCTTTCTGAAGAGATGCCACAACTCTTTGCTTAAAGGTCGTGATCTGAACGTGGCTTTTTCACTCCAGCACTGTCCTCCAGATAGTCTCGTCCCTTCACCTGATGAAGGCCGCTTGTGTTGTGGCCGAAACGTCGTGAGAATATTATTGTGTTATTTTATTTTATCAATTTATTATTTTATTCTCATTCTACGTGATTTTACCGAAAGAACCAAAGAACATGAATCCCTGCAGTCACGAAAGCTTTAAATCGAAATTTAACCGCCTCTACGGAGAGGGATTCCATACAACCTTAAGATCATTCAACAGACTCCGGGATAAGAAGGCTCAACTAATCGTGTCTCTCACCTTTCCGAAGTGAAACTGCGACTCTGAGCTTAAAGGTCGTGATCTGAACCTGGCTTTTTCACTCCAGCGCTGTCCTCCAGACAGTCTCGTCCCTTCACCTGATGAAGGCCGCTTGTGTTGTGGCCGAAACGTCGTGAGAATATTATTGTGTTATTTTATTTTAACAATTTATTATTTTATTCTCATTCTATGTGACTTTACCGAAAGAACCAAAGAAGATGAATCCTTGCACTCACGCAAGCTTTAAATCGAAATTTCACTGCCTCTACGGAGAGGGATTCCATACAACCTTAAGATCATTCAACAGACTCCGGGATAAGAAGGCTCAACTAATCGTGTCTCTCACCTTTCCGAAGTGAAACTGCGACTCTATGCTTAAAGGTCGTGATCTGAACGTGGCTTTTTCACTCCAGCGCTGTCCTCCAGACAGTCGTCCCTTCACCTGATGAAGGCCGCTTGTGTTGTTGCCGAAACGTCGTGAGAATATTATTGTGTTATTTTGTTTGATCAATTTATTATTTTATTCTCATTCTACGTGACTTTACCGAAAGAACCAAAGAACATGAATCCCTGCAGTCACGAAAGCTTTAAATCGAAATTTAACCGCCTCTACGGAGAGGGATTCCACACAACCTTAAGACCATTCAACAGACTCCGGGATAAGAAGGCTCAACTAATCGAGTCTCTCACCTTTCTGAAGAGATGCCGCGACTCTGAGCTTAAAGGTCGTGATCTGAACGTGGCTTTTTCACTCCAGCGCTGTCCTCCAGACAATCTCGTCCCTTCACCTGATGAAGGCCGCTTGTGTTGTGGCCGAAACGTCGTGAGAATATTATTGTGTTATTTTATTTTATCAATTTATTTTATTCTCATTCTACGTGACTTTACCGAAAGAACCAAAGAACATGAATCCCTGCAGTCACGCAAGCTTTAAATCGAAATTTAACCGCCTCTACGGAGAGGAATTCCAAACAACCTTAAGATCATTCAACAGACTCCGGGATAAAAACGCTCAACTAATCGTGTCTCTCACCTTTCTGAAGAGATACCACGACTCTGAGCTTAAAGGTCGTGATCTGAACGTGGCTTTTTCACTCCAGCGCTGTCCTCCAGACAGTCTCGTCCCTTCACCTGATGAAGGCCGCTTGTGTTGTGGCCGAAACGTCGTGAGAATATTATTGTGTTATTTTATTTTATCAATTAGTATTTTATTCTCATTCTACGTGACTTTACCGAAAGAACCAAAGAACATGAATCCCTGCAGTCACGCAAGCTTTAAATCGAAATTTAACCGCCTCTACGGAGAGGGATTCCAAACAACCTTAAGATCATTCAACAGACTCCGGGATAAGAACGCTCAACTAATCGTGTCTCTCACCTTTCTGAAGAGATGCCGCGACTCTGAGCTTAAAGGTCGTGATCTGAACGTGGCTTTTTCACTCCAGCGCTGTCCTCCAGACAGTCTCGTCCCTTCACCTGATGAAGGCCACTTGTGTTGTGGCCGAAACGTCGTGAGAATATTATTGTCTTGTTTTATTTTATCAATTTATTATTTTATTCTAATTCTACGTTACTTTACCGAAAGAACCAAAGAAGATGAATCCTTGCAGTCACGAAAGCTTAAAATCGAATTTTAACTGCCTCTACGGAGAGGGATTCCACACAACCTTAAGATCATTCAACAGACTCCGGGATAAGAAGGCTCAACTAATCGTGTCTCTCACCTTTCTGAAGAGATGCCACAATTCTTTGCTTAAAGGTCGTGATCTGAACGTGGCTTTTTCACTCCAGCACTGTCCTCCAGATAGTCTCGTCCCTTCACCTGATGAAGGCCGCTTGTGTTGTGGCCGAAATGTCGTGAGAATATTATTGTGTTATTTTATTTTATCAATTTATTATTTTATTCTCATTCTTCGTGACTTTACCGAAAGAACCAAAGAACATGAATCCCTGCAGTCACGAAAGCTTTAAATCGAAATTTAACCGCCTCTATGGAGAGGGATTCCACACAACCTTAAGGCCATTCAACAGACTCCGGGATAAGAAGGCTCAACTAATCGAGTCTCTCACCTTTCTGAAGAGATGCCGCGACTCGAAGCTTGAAGGTCGTGATCTGAACGTGGCTTTTTCACTCCAGCGCTGTCCTCCAGACAGTCTCGTCCCTTCACCTGATGAAGGCCGCTTGTGTTGTGGCCGAAACGTCGTGAGAATATTATTGTGTTATTTTATTTTAACAATTTATTATTTTATTCTCATTCTATGTGACTTTACCGAAAGAACCAAAGAAGATGAATCCTTGCACTCACGCAAGCTTTAAATCGAAATTTCACTGCCTCTACGGAGAGGGATTCCATACAACCTTAAGATCATTCAACAGACTCCGGGATAAGAAGGCTCAACTAATCGTGTCTCTCACCTTTCCGAAGTGAAACTGCGACTCTATGCTTAAAGGTCGTGATCTGAACGTGGCTTTTTCACTCCAGCGCTGTCCTCCAGACAGTCGTCCCTTCACCTGATGAAGGCCGCTTGTGTTGTTGCCGAAACGTCGTGAGAATATTATTGTGTTATTTTGTTTTATCAATTTATTATTTTATTCTCATTCTACGTGACTTTACCGAAAGAACCAAAGAACATGAATCCCTGCAGTCACGAAAGCTTTAAATCGAAATTTAACCGCCTCTACGGAGAGGGATTCCACACAACCTTAAGACCATTCAACAGACTCCGGGATAAGAAGGCTCAACTAATCGAGTCTCTCACCTTTATGAAGAGATGCCGCGACTCTGAGCTTAAAGGTCGTGATCTGAACGTGGCTTTTTCACTCCAGCGCTGTCCTCCAGACAATCTCGTCCCTTCACCTGATGAAGGCCGCTTGTGTTGTGGCCGAAACGTCGTGAGAATATTATTGTCTTGTTTTATTTTATCAATTTATTATTTTATTCTCATTCTACGTTACTTTACCGAAAGAACCAAAGAAGATGAATCCTTGCAGTCACGAAAGCTTAAAATCGAATTTTAACTGCCTCTACGGAGAGGGATTCCACACAACCTTAAGATCATTCAACAGACTCCGGGATAAGAAGGCTCAACTAATCGTGTCTCTCACCTTTCTGAAGAGATGCCACAACTCTTTGCTTAAAGGTCGTGATCTGAACGTGGCTTTTTCACTCCAGCACTGTCCTCCAGATAGTCTCGTCCCTTCACCTGATGAAGGCCGCTTGTGTTGTGGCCGAAACGTCGTGAGAATATTATTGTGTTATTTTATTTTATCAATTTATTATTTTATTCTCATTCTACGTGACTTTACCGAAAGAACCAAAGAACATGAATCCCTGCAGTCACGAAAGATTTAAATCGAAATTTAACCGCCTCTACGGAGAGGGATTCCACACAACCTTAAGACCATTCAACAGACTCCGGGATAAGAAGGCTCAACTAATCGAGTCTCTCACCTTTCTGAAGAGATGCCGCGACTCTGAGCTTAAAGGTCGTGATCTGAACGTGGCTTTTTCACTCCAGCGCTGTCCTCCAGACAATCTCGTCCCTTCACCTGATGAAGGCCGCTTGTGTTGTGGCCGAAACGTCGTGAGAATATTATTGTCTTGTTTTATTTTATCAATTTATTATTTTATTCTAATTCTACGTTACTTTACCGAAAGAACCAAAGAAGATGAATCCTTGCAGTCACGAAAGCTTAAAATCGAATTTTAACTTCCTCTACGGAGAGGGATTCCACACAACCTTAAGATCATTCAACAGACTCCGGGATAAGAAGGCTCAACTAATCGTGTCTCTTACCTTTCTGAAGAGATGCCACAACTCTTTGCTTAAAGGTCGTGATCTGAACGTGGCTTTTTCACTCCAGCACTGTCCTCCAGATAGTCTCGTCCCTTCACCTGATGAAGGCCGCTTGTGTTGTGGCCGAAACGTCGTGAGAATATTATTGTGTTATTTTATTTTATCAATTTATTATTTTATTCTCATTCTACGTGACTTTACCGAAAGAACCAAAGAACATGAATCCCTGCAGTCACGAAAGCTTTAAATCGAAATTTAACCGCCTCTACGGAGAGGGATTCCATACAACCTTAAGATCATTCAACAGACTCCGGGATAAGAAGGCTCAACTAATCGTGTCTCTCACCTTTCCGAAGTGAAACTGCGACTCTGAGCTTAAAGGTCGTGATCTGAACCTGGCTTTTTCACTCCAGCGCTGTCCTCCAGACAGTCTCGTCCCTTCACCTGATGAAGGCCGCTTGTGTTGTGGCCGAAACGTCGTGAGAATATTATTGTGTTATTTTATTTTAACAATTTATTATTTTATTCTCATTCTATGTGACTTTACCGAAAGAACCAAAGAAGATGAATCCTTGCACTCACGCAAGCTTTAAATCGAAATTTCACTGCCTCTACGGAGAGGGATTCCATACAACCTTAAGATCATTCAACAGACTCCGGGATAAGAAGGCTCAACTAATCGTGTCTCTCACCTTTCCGAAGTGAAACTGCGACTCTATGCTTAAAGGTCGTGATCTGAACGTGGCTTTTTCACTCCAGCGCTGTCCTCCAGACAGTCGTCCCTTCACCTGATGAAGGCCGCTTGTGTTGTTGCCGAAACGTCGTGAGAATATTATTGTGTTATTTTGTTTTATCAATTTATTATTTTATTCTCATTCTACGTGACTTTACCGAAAGAACCAAAGAACATGAATCCCTGCAGTCACGAAAGCTTTAAATCGAAATTTAACCGCCTCTACGGAGAGGGATTCCACACAACCTTAAGACCATTCAACAGACTCCGGGATAAGAAGGCTCAACTAATCGAGTCTCTCACCTTTATGAAGAGATGCCGCGACTCTGAGCTTAAAGGTCGTGATCTGAACGTGGCTTTTTCACTCCAGCGCTGTCCTCCAGACAATCTCATCCCTTCACCTGATGAAGGCCGCTTGTGTTGTGGCCGAAACGTCGTGAGAATATTATTGTCTTGTTTTATTTTATCAATTTATTATTTTATTCTAATTCTACGTTACTTTACCGAAAGAACCAAAGAAGATGAATCCTTGCAGTCACGAAAGCTTAAAATCGAATTTTAACTGCCTCTACGGAGAGGGATTCCACACAACCTTAAGATCATTCAACAGACTCCGGGATAAGAAGGCTCAACTAATCGTGTCTCTCACCTTTCTGAAGAGATGCCACAACTCTTTGCTTAAAGGTCGTGATCTGAACGTGGCTTTTTCACTCCAGCACTGTCCTCCAGATAGTCTCGTCCCTTCACCTGATGAAGGCCGCTTGTGTTGTGGCCGAAACGTCGTGAGAATATTATTGTGTTATTTTATTTTATCAATTTATTATTTTATTCTCATTCTACGTGACTTTACCGAAAGAACCAAAGAACATGAATCCCTGCAGTCACGAAAGATTTAAATCGAAATTTAACCGCCTCTACGGAGAGGGATTCCACACAACCTTAAGACCATTCAACAGACTCCGGGATAAGAAGGCTCAACTAATCGAGTCTCTCACCTTTCTGAAGAGATGCCGCGACTCTGAGCTTAAAGGTCGTGATCTGAACGTGGCTTTTTCACTCCAGCGCTGTCCTCCAGACAATCTCGTCCCTTCACCTGATGAAGGCCGCTTGTGTTGTGGCCGAAACGTCGTGAGAATATTATTGTCTTGTTTTATTTTATCAATTTATTATTTTATTCTAATTCTACGTTACTTTACCGAAAGAACCAAAGAAGATGAATCCTTGCAGTCACGAAAGCTTAAAATCGAATTTTAACTGCCTCTACGGAGAGGGATTCCACACAACCTTAAGATCATTCAACAGACTCCGGGATAAGAAGGCTCAACTAATCGTGTCTCTTACCTTTCTGAAGAGATGCCACAACTCTTTGCTTAAAGGTCGTGATCTGAACGTGGCTTTTTCACTCCAGCACTGTCCTCCAGATAGTCTCGTCCCTTCACCTGATGAAGGCCGCTTGTGTTGTGGCCGAAACGTCGTGAGAATATTATTGTGTTATTTTATTTTATCAATTTATTATTTTATTCTCATTCTACGTGACTTTACCGAAAGAACCAAAGAACATGAATCCCTGCAGTCACGAAAGCTTTAAATCGAAATTTAACCGCCTCTACGGAGAGGGATTCCATACAACCTTAAGATCATTCAACAGACTCCGGGATAAGAAGGCTCAACTAATCGTGTCTCTCACCTTTCCGAAGTGAAACTGCGACTCTGAGCTTAAAGGTCGTGATCTGAACCTGGCTTTTTCACTCCAGCGCTGTCCTCCAGACAGTCTCGTCCCTTCACCTGATGAAGGCCGCTTGTGTTGTGGCCGAAACGTCGTGAGAATATTATTGTGTTATTTTATTTTATCAATTTATTATTTTATTCTCATTCTACGTGACTTTACCGAAACAACCAAAGAAGATGAATCCTTGCAGTCACGAAAGCTTAAAATCGAATTTTAACTGCCTCTACGGAGAGGGATTCCACACAACCTTAAGATCATTCAACAGACTCCGGGATAAGAAGGCTCAACTAATCGTGTCTCTCACCTTTCTGAAGAGATGCCACAACTCTTAACTTAAAGGTCGTGATCTGAACGTGGCTTTTTCACTCCAGCACTGTCCTCCAGATAGTCTCGTCCCTTCACCTGATGAAGGCCGCTTGTGTTGTGGCCGAAACGTCGTGAGAATATTATTGTGTTATTTTATTTTATCAATTTATTATTTTATTCTCATTCTACGTGACTTTACCGAAAGAACCAAAGAACATGAATCCCTGCATTCACGAAAGCTTTAAATCGAAATTTAACCACCTCTATGGAGAGGGATTCCACACAACCTTAAGGCCATTCAACAGACTCCGGGATAAGAAGGCTCAACTAATCGAGTCTCTCACCTTTCTGAAGAGATGCCGCGACTCGAAGCTTGAAGGTCGTGATCTGAACGTGGCTTTTTCACTCCAGCGCTGTCCTCCAGACAGTCTCGTCCCTTCACCTGATGAAGGCCGCTTGTGTTGTGGCCGAAACGTCGTGAGAATATTATTGTGTTATTTTATTTTATCAATTTATTATTTTATTCTCATTCTATGTGACTTTACCGAAAGAACCAAAGAAGATGAATCCTTGCACTCACGCAAGCTTTAAATCGAAATTTCACTGCCTCTACGGAGACGGATTCCATACAACCTTAAGATCATTCAACAGACTCCGGGATAAGAAGGCTCAACTTATCGTGTCTCTCACCTTTCCGAAGTGAAACTGCGACTCTATGCTTAAAGGTCGTGATCTGAACGTGGCTTTTTCACTCCAGCGCTGTCCTCCAGACAGTCGTCCCTTCACCTGATGAAGGCCGCTTGTGTTGTGGCCGAAACGTCGTGAGAATATTATTGTGTTATTTTATTTTATCAATTTATTATTTTATTCTCATTCTACGTGACTTTACCGAAATAACCAAAGAACATGAATCCCTGCAGTCACGATAGCTTTAAATCGAAATTTAACCGCCTCTACGGAGAGGGATTCCACACAACCTTAAGACCATTCAACAGACTCCGGGATAAGAAGGCTCAACTAATCGAGTCTCTCACCTTTCTGAAGAGATGCCGCGACTCGAAGCTTGAAGGTCGTGATCTGAACGTGGCTTTTTCACTCCAGCGCTGTCCTCCAGACAGTCTCATCCCTTCACCTGATGAAGGCCGCTTGTGTTGTGGCCGAAATGTCGTGAGAAAATTATTGTGTTATTGTATTTTATCAATTTATTATTTTATTCTCATTCTATGTGACTTTACCGAAAGAACCAAAGAAGATCAATCCTTGCACTCACGCAAGCTTTAAATCGAAATTTAACTGCCTCTACGGAGAGGGATTCCACACAACCTTAAGATCATTCAACAGACTCCGGGATAAGAAGGCTCAACTTATCGAGTCTCTCACCTTTCTGAAGAGATGCCGCGACTCGAAGCTTGAAGGTCGTGATCTGAACGTGGCTTTTTCACTCCAGCGCTGTCCTCCAGACAGTCTCATCCCTTCACCTGATGAAGGCCGCTTGTGTTGTGGCCGAAATGTCGTGAGAAAATTATTGTGTTATTTTATTTTATCAATTTATTATTTTATTCTCATTCTATGTTACTTTACCGAAAGAACCAAAGAAGATGAATCCTTGCACTCACGCAAGCTTTAAATCGAAATTTAACTGCCTCTACGGAGAGGGATTCCACACAACCTTAAGATCATTCAACAGACTCCGGGATAAGAAGGCTCAACTAATCGTGTCTCTCACCTTTCTGAAGTTAAACCGTGACTCTATGCTTAAAGGTCATGATCTGAACGTGGCTTTTTCACTCCAGCGCTGTCCTCCAGACAGTGTCGTCCCTTCACCTGATGAAGGCCGCTTGTGTTGTGGCCAAAACGTCGTGAGAATATTATTGTCTTGTTTTATTTTATCAATTTATTATTTTATTCTAATTCTACGTTACTTTACCGAAAGAACCAAAGAAGATGAATCCTTGCAGTCACGAAAGCTTTAAATCGAATTTTAACTGCCTCTACGGAGAGGGATTCCACACAACCTTAAGATCATTCAACAGACTCTGGGATAAGAAGGCTCAACTAATCGTGTCTCCTACCTTTCTGAAGAGATGCCACAACTCTTTGCTTAAAGGTCGTGATCTGAACGTGGCTTTTTCACTCCAGCACTGTCCTCCAGATAGTCTCGTCCCTTCACCTGATGAAGGCCGCTTGTGTTGTGGCCGAAACGTCGTGAGAATATTATTGTGTTATTTTATTTTATCAATTTATTATTTTATTCTCATTCTACGTGACTTTACCGAAAGAACCAAAGAACATGAATCCCTGCAGTCACGAAAGCTTTAAATCGAAATTTAACCGCCTCTACGGAGAGGGATTCCATACAACCTTAAGATCATTCAACAGACTCCGGGATAAGAAGGCTCAACTAATCGTGTCTCTCACCTTTCCGAAGTGAAACTGCGACTCTGAGCTTAAAGGTCGTGATCTGAACCTGGCTTTTTCACTCCAGCGCTGTCCTCCAGACAGTCTCGTCCCTTCACCTGATGAAGGCCGCTTGTGTTGTGGCCGAAACGTCGTGAGAATATTATTGTGTTATTTTATTTTATCAATTTATTATTTTATTCTCATTCTACGTGACTTTACCGAAACAACCAAAGAAGATGAATCCTTGCAGTCACGAAAGCTTAAAATCGAATTTTAACTGCCTCTACGGAGAGGGATTCCACACAACCTTAAGATCATTCAACAGACTCCGGGATAAGAAGGCCCAACTAATCGTGTCTCTCACCTTTCTGAAGAGATGCCACAACTCTTTGCTTAAAGGTCGTGATCTGAACGTGGCTTTTTCACTCCAGCACTGTCCTCCAGATAGTCTCGTCCCTTCACCTGATGAAGGCCGCTTGTGTTGTGGCCGAAACGTCGTGAGAATATTATTGTGTTATTTTATTTTATCAATTTATTATTTTATTCTCATTCTACGTGACTTTACCGAAAGAACCAAAGAACATGAATCCCTGCATTCACGAAAGCTTTAAATCGAAATTTAACCACCTCTATGGAGAGGGATTCCACACAACCTTAAGGCCATTCAACAGACTCCGGGATAAGAAGGCTCAACTAATCGAGTCTCTCACCTTTCTGAAGAGATGCCGCGACTCGAAGCTTGAAGGTCGTGATCTGAACGTGGCTTTTTCACTCCAGCGCTGTCCTCCAGACAGTCTCGTCCCTTCACCTGATGAAGGCCGCTTGTGTTGTGGCCGAAACGTCGTGAGAATATTATTGTGTTATTTTATTTTATCAATTTATTATTTTATTCTCATTCTATGTGACTTTACCGAAAGAACCAAAGAAGATGAATCCTTGCACTCACGCAAGCTTTAAATCGAAATTTCACTGCCTCTACGGAGACGGATTCCATACAACCTTAAGATCATTCAACAGACTCCGGGATAAGAAGGCTCAACTTATCGTGTCTCTCACCTTTCCGAAGTGAAACTGCGACTCTATGCTTAAAGGTCGTGATCTGAACGTGGCTTTTTCACTCCAGCGCTGTCCTCCAGACAGTCGTCCCTTCACCTGATGAAGGCCGCTTGTGTTGTGGCCGAAACGTCGTGAGAATATTATTGTGTTATTTTATTTTATCAATTTATTATTTTATTCTCATTCTACGTGACTTTACCGAAATAACCAAAGAACATGAATCCCTGCAGTCACGATAGCTTTAAATCGAAATTTAACCGCCTCTACGGAGAGGGATTCCACACAACCTTAAGACCATTCAACAGACTCCGGGATAAGAAGGCTCAACTAATCGAGTCTCTCACCTTTCTGAAGAGATGCCGCGACTCGAAGCTTGAAGGTCGTGATCTGAACGTGGCTTTTTCACTCCAGCGCTGTCCTCCAGACAGTCTCATCCCTTCACCTGATGAAGGCCGCTTGTGTTGTGGCCGAAATGTCGTGAGAAAATTATTGTGTTATTTTATTTTATCAATTTATTATTTTATTCTCATTCTATGTGACTTTACCGAAAGAACCAAAGAAGATCAATCCTTGCACTCACGCAAGCTTTAAATCGAAATTTAACTGCCTCTACGGAGAGGGATTCCACACAACCTTAAGATCATTCAACAGACTCCAGGATAAGAAGGCTCAACTTATCGAGTCTCTCACCTTTCTGAAGAGATGCCGCGACTCGAAGCTTGAAGGTCGTGATCTGAACGTGGCTTTTTCACTCCAGCGCTGTCCTCCAGACAGTCTCATCCCTTCACCTGATGAAGGCCGCTTGTGTTGTGGCCGAAATGTCGTGAGAAAATTATTGTGTTATTTTATTTTATCAATTTATTATTTTATTCTCATTCTATGTTACTTTACCGAAAGAACCAAAGAAGATGAATCCTTGCACTCACGCAAGCTTTAAATCGAAATTTAACTGCCTCTACGGAGAGGGATTCCACACAACCTTAAGATCATTCAACAGACTCCGGGATAAGAAGGCTCAACTAATCGTGTCTCTCACCTTTCTGAAGTGAAACCGCGACTCTATGCTTAAAGGTCATGATCTGAACGTGGCTTTTTCACTCCAGCGCTGTCCTCCAGACAGTGTCGTCCCTTCACCTGATGAAGGCCGCTTGTGTTGTGGCCAAAACGTCGTGAGAATATTATTGTGTTATTTTATTTTATCAATTTATTATTTTATTCTCTTTCTATGTGACTTTACCGAAAGAACCAAAGAAGATGAATCCTTGCACTCACGCAAGCTTTAAATCGAAATTTAACTGCCTCTACGGAGAGGGATTCCACACAACCTTAAGATCATTCAACAGACTCCGGGATAAGAAGGCTCAACTAATCGAGTCTCTCACCTTTCTGAAGAGATGCCGCGACTCAGAGCTTAAAGGTCGTGATCTGAACGTGGCTTTTTCACTCCAGCGCTGTCCTCCAGAGGTGTCTCGTCCCTTCACCTGATGAAGGCCGCTTGTGTTGTGGCCAAAACGTCGTGAGAATATTATTGTCTTGTTTTATTTTATCAATTTATTATTTTATTCTAATTCTACGTTACTTTACCGAAAGAACCAAAGAAGATGAATCCTTGCAGTCACGAAAGCTTAAAATCGAATTTTAACTGCCTCTACGGAGAGGGATTCCACACAACCTTAAGATCATTCAACAGACTCCGGGATAAGAAGGCTCAACTAATCGTGTCTCTCACCTTTCTGAAGAGATGCCACAACTCTTTGCTTAAAGGTCGTGATATGAACGTGGCTTTTTCACTCCAGCACTGTCCTCCAGATAGTCTCGTCCCTTCACCTGATGAAGGCCGCTTGTGTTGTGGCCGACACGTCGTGAGAATATTATTGTGTTATTTTATTTTATCAATTTATTATTTTATTCTCATTCTACGTGACTTTACCGAAAGAACCAAAGAACATGAATCCCTGCAGTCACGAAAGCTTTAAATCGAAATTTAACCGCCTCTATGGAGAGGGATTCCACACAACCTTAAGGCCATTCAACAGACTCCGGGATAAGAAGGCTCAACTAATCGAGTCTCTCACCTTTCTGAAGAGATGCCGCGACTCGAAGCTTGAAGGTCGTGATCTGAACGTGGCTTTTTCACTCCAGCGCTGTCCTCCAGACAGTCTCGTCCCTTCACCTGATGAAGGCCGCTTGTGTTGTGGCCGAAACGTCGTGAGAATATTATTGTGTTATTTTATTTTATCAATTTATTATTTTATTCTCATTCTATGTGACTTTACCGAAAGAACCAAAGAAGATGAATCCTTGCACTCACGCAAGCTTTAAATCGAAATTTCACTGCCTCTACGGAGAGGGATTCCATAAAAGCTTAAGTTAATTCAACAGACTCCGGGATAAGAAGGCTCAACTAATCGTGTCTCTCACCTTTCCGAAGTGAAACTGCGACTCTATGCTTAAAGGTCGTGATCTGAACGTGGCTTTTTCACTCCAGCGCTGTCCTCCAGACAGTCGTCCCTTCACCTGATGAAGGCCGCTTGTGTTGTGGCCGAAACGTCGTGAGAATATTATTGTGTTATTTTATTTTATCAATTTATTATTTTATTCTCATTCTACGTGACTTTACCGAAAGAACCAAATAACATGAATCCCTGCAGTCACGAAAGCTTTAAATCGAAATTTAACCACCTCTACGGAGAGGGATTCCACACAACCTTAAGACCATTCAACAGACTCCGGGATAAGAAGGCTCAACTAATCGAGTCTCTCACCTTTCTGAAGAGATGCCGCGACTCGAAGCTTGAAGGTCGTGATCTGAACGTGGCTTTTTCACTCCAGCGCTGTCCTCCAGACAGTCTCATCCCTTCACCTGATGAAGGCCGCTTGTGTTGTGGCCGAAATGTCGTGAGAAAATTATTGTGTTATTTTATTTTATCAATTTATTATTTTATTCTCATTCTATGTGACTTTACCGAAAGAACCAAAGAAGATGAATCCTTGCACTCACGCAAGCTTTAAATCGAAATTTAACTGCCTCTACGGAGAGGGATTCCACACAACCTTAAGACCATTCAACAGACTCCGGGATAAGAAGGCTCAACTAATCGAGCCTCTCACCTTTCTGAAGACATGCCGCGAATCGAAGCTTGAAGGTCGTGATCTGAACGTGGCTTTTTCACTCCAGCACTGTCCTCCAGATAGTCTCGTCCCTTCACCTGATGAAGGCCGCTTGTGTTGTGGCCGAAACGTCGTGAGAATATTATTGTGTTATTTTATTTTATCAATTTATTATTTTATTCTCATTCTACGTGACTTTACCGAAAGAACCAAAGAACATGAATCCCTGCAGTCACGAAAGCTTTAAATCGAAATTTAACCGCCTCTACGGAGAGGGATTCCACACAACCTTAAGACCATTCAACAGACTTCGGGATAAGAAGGCTCAACTAATCGAGTCTCTCACCTTTCTGAAGAGATGCCGCGACTCGAAGCTTGAAGGTCGTGATCTGAACGTGGCTTTTTCACTCCAGCGCTGTCCTCCAGACAGTCTCATCCCTTCACCTGATGAAGGCCGCTTGTGTTGTGGCCGAAACGTCGTGAGAATATGATTGTGTTATTTTATTTTATCAATTTATTATTTTATTCTCATTCTATGTGACTTTACCGAAAGAACCAAAGAAGATGAATCCTTGCACTCACGCAAGCTTTAAATCGAAATTTAACTGCCTCTACGGAGAGGGATTCCACACAACCTTAAGATCATTCAACAGACTCCGGGATAAGAAGGCTCAACTAATCGTGTCTCTCACCTTTCTGAAGTGAAACCGCGACTCTATGCTTAAAGGTCATGATCTGAACGTGGCTTTTTCACTCCAGCGCTGTCCTCCAGACAGTGTCGTCCCTTCACCTGATGAAGGCCGCTTGTGTTGTGGCCAAAACGTCGTGAGAATATTATTGTGTTATTTTATTTTATCAATTTATTATTTTATTCTCTTTCTATGTGACTTTACCGAAAGAACCAAAGAAGATGAATCCTTGCACTCACGCAAGCTTTAAATCGAAATTTAACTGCCTCTACGGAGAGGGATTCCACACAACCTTAAGATCATTCAACAGACTCCGGGATAAGAAGGCTCAACGAATCGTGTCTCTCACCTTTCTGAAGTGAAACCGCGACTCTATGCTTAAAGGTCGTGATCTGAACGTGGCTTTTTCACTCCAGCGCTGTCCTCCAGACAGTCGTCCCTTCACCTGATGAAGGCCGCTTGTGTTGTGGCCGAAACGTCGTGCGAATATTATTGTGTTATTTTATTTTATCAATTTATTATTGTATTCTCATTCTACGTGACTTACCCAAAAGAATCAAAGAACATGAATCCCTGCAGTCACGAAAGCTTTACATCGAAATTTAACCGTCTCTACGGAGAGGGATTTCACACAACCTTAAGACCATTCAACAGACTCCGGGATAAGAAGGCTCAACTAATCGAGTCTCTCACCTTTCTGAAGAGATGCCGCGACTCGAAGCTTGAAGGTCGTGATCTGAACGTGGCTTTTTTACTCCAGCGCTGTCCTCCAGACAGTCTCGTCCCTTCACCTGATGAAGGCTGCTTGTGTTGTGGCCGAAACGTCGTGAGAATATTATTGTGTTATTTTATTTTATCAATTTATTATTTTATTCTCATTCTACGTGACTTTACCGAAAGAACCAAAGAACATGAATCCCTGCAGTCACCCAAGCTTTAAATCGAAATTTAACCGCCTCTACGGAGAGGGATTCCAAACAACCTTAAGATCATTCAACAGACTCCGGGATAAGAACGCTCAACTAATCGTGTCTCTCACCTTTCTGAAGAGATGCCGCGACTCTGAGCTTAAAGGTCGTGATCTGAACCTGGCTTTTTCACTCCAGCGCTGTCCTCCAGACAGTCTCGTCCCTTCACCTGATGAAGGCCGCTTGTGTTGTGGCCGAAACGTCGTGAGAATATTATTGTGTTATTTTATTTTATCAATTTATTATTTTATTCTCATTCTACGTGACTTTACCGAAAGAACCAAAGAACATGAATCCCTGCAGTCACGCAAGCTTTAAATCGAAATTTAACCACCTCTACGGAGAGGGATTCCAAACAACCTTAAGATCATTCAACAGACTCCGGGATAAGAACGCTCAACTAATCGTGTCTCTCACCTTTCTGAAGAGATGCCGCGACTCTGAGCTTAAAGGTCGTGATCTGAACGTGGCTTTTTCACTCCAGCGCTGTCCTCCAGACAGTCTCGTCCCTTCACCTGATGAAGGCCGCTTGTGTTGTGGCCGAAACGTCGTGAGAATATTATTGCCTTGTTTTATTTTATCAATTTATTATTTTATTCTAATTCTACGTTACTTTACCGAAAGAACCAAAGAAGATGAATTCTTGCAGTCACGAAAGCTTAAAATCGAATTTTAACTGCCTCTACGGAGAGGGTTTCCACACAACCTTAAGATCATTCAACAGACTCCGGGATAAGAAGGCTCAACTAATCGTGTCTCTCACCTTTCTGAAGAGATGCCACAACACTTTGCTTAAAGGTCGTGATCTGAACGTGGCTTTTTCACTCCAGCACTGTCCTCCAGATAGTCTCGTCCCTTCACCTGATGAAGGCCGCTTGTGTTGTGGCCGAAACGTCGTGAGAATATTATTGTGTTATTTTATTTTATCAATTTATTATTTTATTCTCATTCTACGTGACTTTACCGAAAGAACCAAAGAACATGAATCCCTGCAGTCACGAAAGCTTTAAATCGAAATTTAACCGCCTCTACGGAGAGGGATTCCACACAACCTTAAGACCATTCAACAGACTCCGGGATAAGAAGGCTCAACTAATCGAGTCTCTCACCTTTCTGAAGAGATGCCGCGACTCGAAGCTTGAAGGTCGTGATCTGAACGTGGCTTTTTCACTCCAGCGCTGTCCTCCAGACAGTCTCATCCCTTCACCTGATGAAGGCCGCTTGTGTTGTGGCCGAAACGTCGTGAGAATATTATTGTGTTATTTTATTTTATCAATTTATTATTTTATTCTCATTCTATGTGACTTTACCGAAAGAACCAAAGAAGATGAATCCTTGCACTCACGCAAGCTTTAAATCGAAATTTAACTGCCTCTACGGAGAGGGATTCCACACAACCTTAAGATCATTCAACAGACTCCGGGATAAGAAGGCTCAACTAATCGTGTCTCTCACCTTTCTGAAGTGAAACCGCGACTCTATGCTTAAAGGTCATGATCTGAACGTGGCTTTTTCACTCCAGCGCTGTCCTCCAGACAGTCTCATCCCTTCACCTGATGAAGGCCGCTTGTGTTGTGGCCGAAATGTCGTGAGAAAATTATTGTGTTATTTTATTTTATCAATTTATTATTTTATTCTCATTCTATGTTACTTTACCGAAAGAACCAAAGAAGATGAATCCTTGCACTCACGCAAGCTTTAAATCGAAATTTAACTGCCTCTACGGAGAGGGATTCCACACAACCTTAAGATCATTCAACAGACTCCGGGATAAGAAGGCTCAACTAATCGTGTCTCTCACCTTTCTGAAGTGAAACCGCGACTCTATGCTTAAAGGTCATGATCTGAACGTGGCTTTTTCACTCCAGCGCTGTCCTCCAGACAGTGTCGTCCCTTCACCTGATGAAGGCCGCTTGTGTTGTGGCCAAAACGTCGTGAGAATATTATTGTGTTATTTTATTTTATCAATTTATTATTTTATTCTCTTTCTATGTGACTTTACCGAAAGAACCAAAGAAGATGAATCCTTGCACTCACGCAAGCTTTAAATCGAAATTTAACTGCCTCTACGGAGAGGGATTCCACACAACCTTAAGATCATTCAACAGACTCCGGGATAAGAAGGCTCAACTAATCGAGTCTCTCACCTTTCTGAAGAGATGCCGCGACTCAGAGCTTAAAGGTCGTGATCTGAACGTGGCTTTTTCACTCCAGCGCTGTCCTCCAGACAGTCTCGTCCCTTCACCTGATGAAGGCCGCTTGTGTTGTGGCCAAAACGTCGTGAGAATATTATTGTCTTGTTTTATTTTATCAATTTATTATTTTATTCTAATTCTACGTTACTTTACCGAAAGAACCAAAGAAGATGAATCCTTGCAGTCACGAAAGCTTAAAATCGAATTTTAACTGCCTCTACGGAGAGGGATTCCACACAACCTTAAGATCATTCAACAGACTCCGGGATAAGAAGGCTCAACTAATCGTGTCTCTCACCTTTCTGAAGAGATGCCACAACTCTTTGCTTAAAGGTCGTGATATGAACGTGGCTTTTTCACTCCAGCACTGTCCTCCAGATAGTCTCGTCCCTTCACCTGATGAAGGCCGCTTGTGTTGTGGCCGACACGTCGTGAGAATATTATTGTGTTATTTTATTTTATCAATTTATTATTTTATTCTCATTCTACGTGACTTTACCGAAAGAACCAAAGAACATGAATCCCTGCAGTCACGAAAGCTTTAAATCGAAATTTAACCGCCTCTATGGAGAGGGATTCCACACAACCTTAAGGCCATTCAACAGACTCCGGGATAAGAAGGCTCAACTAATCGAGTCTCTCACCTTTCTGAAGAGATGCCGCGACTCGAAGCTTGAAGGTCGTGATCTGAACGTGGCTTTTTCACTCCAGCGCTGTCCTCCAGACAGTCTCGTCCCTTCACCTGATGAAGGCCGCTTGTGTTGTGGCCGAAACGTCGTGAGAATATTATTGTGTTATTTTATTTTATCAATTTATTATTTTATTCTCATTCTATGTGACTTTACCGAAAGAACCAAAGAAGATGAATCCTTGCACTCACGCAAGCTTTAAATCGAAATTTCACTGCCTCTACGGAGAGGGATTCCATAAAAGCTTAAGTTAATTCAACAGACTCCGGGATAAGAAGGCTCAACTAATCGTGTCTCTCACCTTTCCGAAGTGAAACTGCGACTCTATGCTTAAAGGTCGTGATCTGAACGTGGCTTTTTCACTCCAGCGCTGTCCTCCAGACAGTCGTCCCTTCACCTGATGAAGGCCGCTTGTGTTGTGGCCGAAACGTCGTGAGAATATTATTGTGTTATTTTATTTTATCAATTTATTATTTTATTCTCATTCTACGTGACTTTACCGAAAGAACCAAAGAACATGAATCCCTGCAGTCACGAAAGCTTTAAATCGAAATTTAACCGCCTCTACGGAGAGGGATTCCACACAACCTTAAGACCATTCAACAGACTCCGGGATAAGAAGGCTCAACTAATCGAGTCTCTCACCTTTCTGAAGAGATGCCGCGACTCGAAGCTTGAAGGTCGTGATCTGAACGTGGCTTTTTCACTCCAGCGCTGTCCTCCAGACAGTCTCATCCCTTCACTTGATGAAGGCCGCTTGTGTTGTGGCCGAAATGTCGTGAGAAAATTATTGTGTTATTTTATTTTATCAATTTATTATTTTATTCTCATTCTATGTGACTTTACCGAAAGAACCAAAGAAGATGAATCCTTGCACTCACGCAAGCTTTAAATCGAAATTTAACTGCCTCTACGGAGAGGGATTCCACACAACCTTAAGACCATTCAACAGACTCCGGGATAAGAAGGCTCAACTAATCGAGCCTCTCACCTTTCTGAAGAGATGCCGCGAATCGAAGCTTGAAGGTCGTGATCTGAACGTGGCTTTTTCACTCCAGCACTGTCCTCCAGATAGTCTCGTCCCTTCACCTGATGAAGGCCGCTTGTGTTGTGGCCGAAACGTCGTGAGAATATTATTGTGTTATTTTATTTTATCAATTTATTATTTTATTCTCATTCTACGTGACTTTACCGAAAGAACCAAAGAACATGAATCCCTGCAGTCACGAAAGCTTTAAATCGAAATTTAACCGCCTCTATCGAGAGGGATTCCACACAACCTTAAGGCCATTCAACAGACTCCGGGATAAGAAGGCTCAACTAATCGAGTCTCTCACCTTTCTGAAGAGATGCCGCGACCCGAAGCTTGAAGGTCGTGATCTGAACGTGGCTTTTTCACTCCAGCGCTGTCCTCCAGACAGTCTCGTCCCTTCACCTGATGAAGGCCGCTTGTGTTGTGGCCGAAACGTCGTGAGAATATTATTGTGTTATTTTATTTTATCAATTTATTATTTTATTCTCATTCTACGTGACTTTACCGAAAGAACCAAAGAACATGAATCCCTGCAGTCACGAAAGCTTTAAATCGAAATTTAACCGCCTCTACGGAGAGGGATTCCACACAACCTTAAGACCATTCAACAGACTCCGGGATAAGAAGGCTCAACTAATCGAGTCTCTCACCTTTCTGAAGAGATGCCGCGACTCGAAGCTTGAAGGTCGTGATCTGAACGTGGCTTTTTCACTCCAGCGCTGTCCTCCAGACAGTCTCATCCCTTCACCTGATGAAGGCCGCTTGTGTTGTGGCCGAAATGTCGTGAGAAAATTATTGTGTTATTTTATTTTATCAATTTATTATTTTATTCTCATTCTATGTGACTTTACCGAAAGAACCAAAGAAGATGAATCCTTGCACTCACGCAAGCTTTAAATCGAAATTTAACTGCCTCTACGGAGAGGGATTCCACACAACCTTAAGATCATTCAACAGACTCCGGGATAAGAAGGCTCAACTAATCGTGTCTCTCACCTTTCTGAAGTGAAACCGCGACTCTATGCTTAAAGGTCATGATCTGAACGTGGCTTTTTCACTCCAGCGCTGTCCTCCAGACAGTGTCGTCCCTTCACCTGATGAAGGCCGCTTGTGTTGTGGCCAAAACGTCGTGAGAATATTATTGTGTTATTTTATTTTATCAATTTATTATTTTATTCTCTTTCTATGTGACTTTACCGAAAGAACCAAAGAAGATGAATCCTTGCACTCACGCAAGCTTTAAATCGAAATTTAACTGCCTCTACGGAGAGGGATTCCACACAACCTTAAGATCATTCAACAGACTCCGGGATAAGAAGGCTCAACGAATCGTGTCTCTCACCTTTCTGAAGTGAAACCGCGACTCTATGCTTAAAGGTCGTGATCTGAACGTGGCTTTTTCACTCCAGCGCTGTCCTCCAGACAGTCGTCCCTTCACCTGATGAAGGCCGCTTGTGTTGTGGCCGAAACGTCGTGCGAATATTATTGTGTTATTTTATTTTATCAATTTATTATTGTATTCTCATTCTACGTGACTTACCCGAAAGAATCAAAGAACATGAATCCCTGCAGTCACGAAAGCTTTAAATCGAAATTTAACCGTCTCTACGGAGAGGGATTTCACACAACCTTAAGACCATTCAACAGACTCCGGGATAAGAAGGCTCAACTAATCGAGTCTCTCACCTTTCTGAAGAGATGCCGCGACTCGAAGCTTGAAGGTCGTGATCTGAACGTGGCTTTTTTACTCCAGCGCTGTCCTCCAGACAGTCTCGTCCCTTCACCTGATGAAGGCCGCTTGTGTTGTGGCCGAAACGTCGTGAGAATATTATTGTGTTATTTTATTTTATCAATTTATTATTTTATTCTCATTCTACGTGACTTTACCGAAAGAACCAAAGAACATGAATCCCTGCAGTCACGCAAGCTTTAAATCGAAATTTAACCGCCTCTACGGAGAGGGATTCCAAACAACCTTAAGATCATTCAACAGACTCCGGGATAAGAACGCTCAACTAATCGTGTCTCTCACCTTTCTGAAGAGATGCCGCGACTCTGAGCTTAAAGGTCGTGATCTGAACCTGGCTTTTTCACTCCAGCGCTGTCCTCCAGACAGTCTCGTCCCTTCACCTGATGAAGGCCGCTTGTGTTGTGGCCGAAACGTCGTGAGAATATTATTGTCTTGTTTTATTTTATCAATTTATTATTTTATTCTAATTCTACGTTACTTTACCGAAAGAACCAAAGAAGATGAATTATTGCAGTCACGAAAGCTTAAAATCGAATTTTAACTGCCTCTACGGAGAGGGATTCCACACAACCTTAAGATCATTCAACAGACTCCGGGATAAGAAGGCTCAACTAATCGTGTCTCTCACCTTTCTGAAGAGATGCCACAACTCTTTGCTTAAAGGTCGTGATCTGAACGTGGCTTTTTCACTCCAGCACTGTCCTCCAGATAGTCTCGTCCCTTCACCTGATGAAGGCCGCTTGTGTTGTGGCCGAAACGTCGTGAGAATATTATTGTGTTATTTTATTTTATCAATTTATTATTTTATTCTCATTCTACGTGACTTTACCGAAAGAACCAAAGAACATGAATCCCTGCAGTCACGAAAGCTTTAAATCGAAATTTAACCGCCTCTATGGAGAGGGATTCCACACAACCTTAAAGCCATTCAACAGACTCCGGGATAAGAAGGCTCAACTAATCGAGTCTCTCACCTTTCTGAAGAGATGCCGCGACTCGAAGCTTGAAGGTCGTGATCTGAACGTGGCTTTTTCACTCCAGCGCTGTCCTCCAGACAGTCTCATCCCTTCACCTGAAGAAGGCCGCTTGTGTTGTGGCCGAAATGTCGTGAGAAAATTATTGTGTTATTTTATTTTATCAATTTATTATTTTATTCTCATTCTATGTGACTTTACCGAAAGAACCAAAGAAGATGAATCCTTGCACTCACGCAAGCTTTAAATCGAAATTTAACTGCCTCTACGGAGAGGGATTCCACACAACCTTAAGATCATTCAACAGACTCCGGGATAAGAAGGCTCAACTAATCGTGTCTCTCACCTTTCTGAAGTGAAACCGCGACTCTATGCTTAAAGGTCATGATCTGAACGTGGCTTTTTCACTCCAGCGCTGTCCTCCAGACAGTGTCGTCCCTTCACCTGATGAAGGCCGCTTGTGTTGTGGCCAAAACGTCGTGAGAATATTATTGTGTTATTTTATTTTATCAATTTATTATTTTATTCTCTTTCTATGTGACTTTACCGAAAGAACCAAAGAAGATGAATCCTTGCACTCACGCAAGCTTTAAATCGAAATTTAACTGCCTCTATGGAGAGGGATTCCACACAACCTTAAGATCATTCAACAGACTCCGGGATAAGAAGGCTCAACGAATCGTGTCTCTCACCTTTCTGAAGTGAAACCGCGACTCTATGCTTAAAGGTCGTGATCTGAACGTGGCTTTTTCACTCCAGCGCTGTCCTCCAGACAGTCGTCCCTTCACCTGATGAAGGCCGCTTGTGTTGTGGCCGAAACGTCGTGCGAATATTATTGTGTTATTTTATTTTATCAATTTATTATTGTATTCTCATTCTACGTGACTTACCCGAAAGAATCAAAGAACATGAATCCCTGCAGTCACGAAAGCTTTAAATCGAAATTTAACCGCCTCTACGGAGAGGGATTCCACACAACCTTAAGACCATTCAACAGACTCCGGGATAAGAAGGCTCAACTAATCGAGTCTCTCACCTTTCTGAAGAGATGCCGCGACTCGAAGCTTGAAGGTCGTGATCTGAACGTGGCTTTTTCACTCCAGCGCTGTCCTCCAGACAGTCTCATCCCTTCACCTGATGAAGGCCGCTTGTGTTGTGGCCGAAATGTCGTGAGAAAATTATTGTGTTATTTTATTTTATCAATTTATTATTTTATTCTCATTCTATGTGACTTTACCGAAAGAACCAAAGAAGATGAATCCTTGCACTCACGCAAGCTTTAAATCGAAATTTAACTGCCTCTACGGAGAGGGATTCCACACAACCTTAAGATCATTCAACAGACTCCGGGATAAGAAGGCTCAACTAATCGTGTCTCTCACCTTTCTGAAGTGAAACCGCGACTCTATGCTTAAAGGTCATGATCTGAACGTGGCTTTTTCACTCCAGCGCTGTCCTCCAGACAGTGTCGTCCCTTCACCTGATGAAGGCCGCTTGTGTTGTGGCCAAAACGTCGTGAGAATATTATTGTGTTATTTTATTTTATCAATTTATTATTTTATTCTCTTTCTATGTGACTTTACCGAAAGAACCAAAGAAGATGAATCCTTGCACTCACGCAAGCTTTAAATCGAAATTTAACTGCCTCTACGGAGAGGGATTCCACACAACCTTAAGATCATTCAACAGACTCCGGGATAAGAAGGCTCAACGAATCGTGTCTCTCACCTTTCTGAAGTGAAACCGCGACTCTATGCTTAAAGGTCGTGATCTGAACGTGGCTTTTTCACTCCAGCGCTGTCCTCCAGACAGTCGTCCCTTCACCTGATGAAGGCCGCTTGTGTTGTGGCCGAAACGTCGTGCGAATATTATTGTGTTATTTTATTTTATCAATTTATTATTGTATTCTCATTCTACGTGACTTACCCGAAAGAATCAAAGAACATGAATCCCTGCAGTCACGAAAGCTTTAAATCGAAATTTAACCGTCTCTACGGAGAGGGATTTCACACAACCTTAAGACCATTCAACAGACTCCGGGATAAGAAGGCTCAACTAATCGAGTCTCTCACCTTTCTGAAGAGATGCCGCGACTCGAAGCTTGAAGGTCGTGATCTGAACGTGGCTTTTTTACTCCAGCGCTGTCCTCCAGACAGTCTCGTCCCTTCACCTGATGAAGGCCGCTTGTGTTGTGGCCGAAACGTCGTGAGAATATTATTGTGTTATTTTATTTTATCAATTTATTATTTTATTCTCATTCTACGTGACTTTACCGAAAGAACCAAAGAACATGAATCCCTGCAGTCACGCAAGCTTTAAATCGAAATTTAACCGCCTCTACGGAGAGGGATTCCAAACAACCTTAAGATCATTCAACAGACTCCGGGATAAGAACGCTCAACTAATCGTGTCTCTCACCTTTCTGAAGAGATGCCGCGACTCTGAGCTTAAAGGTCGTGATCTGAACCTGGCTTTTTCACTCCAGCGCTGTCCTCCAGACAGTCTCGTCCCTTCACCTGATGAAGGCCGCTTGTGTTGTGGCCGAAACGTCGTGAGAATATTATTGTCTTGTTTTATTTTATCAATTTATTATTTTATTCTAATTCTACGTTACTTTACCGAAAGAACCAAAGAAGATGAATTATTGCAGTCACGAAAGCTTAAAATCGAATTTTAACTGCCTCTACGGAGAGGGATTCCACACAACCTTAAGATCATTCAACAGACTCCGGGATAAGAAGGCTCAACTAATCGTGTCTCTCACCTTTCTGAAGAGATGCCACAACTCTTTGCTTAAAGGTCGTGATCTGAACGTGGCTTTTTCACTCCAGCACTGTCCTCCAGATAGTCTCGTCCCTTCACCTGATGAAGGCCGCTTGTGTTGTGGCCGAAACGTCGTGAGAATATTATTGTGTTATTTTATTTTATCAATTTATTATTTTATTCTCATTCTACGTGACTTTACCGAAAGAACCAAAGAACATGAATCCCTGCAGTCACGAAAGCTTTAAATCGAAATTTAACCGCCTCTATGGAGAGGGATTCCACACAACCTTAAAGCCATTCAACAGACTCCGGGATAAGAAGGCTCAACTAATCGAGTCTCTCACCTTTCTGAAGAGATGCCGCGACTCGAAGCTTGAAGGTCGTGATCTGAACGTGGCTTTTTCACTCCAGCGCTGTCCTCCAGACAGTCTCATCCCTTCACCTGAAGAAGGCCGCTTGTGTTGTGGCCGAAATGTCGTGAGAAAATTATTGTGTTATTTTATTTTATCAATTTATTATTTTATTCTCATTCTATGTGACTTTACCGAAAGAACCAAAGAAGATGAATCCTTGCACTCACGCAAGCTTTAAATCGAAATTTAACTGCCTCTACGGAGAGGGATTCCACACAACCTTAAGATCATTCAACAGACTCCGGGATAAGAAGGCTCAACTAATCGTGTCTCTCACCTTTCTGAAGTGAAACCGCGACTCTATGCTTAAAGGTCATGATCTGAACGTGGCTTTTTCACTCCAGCGCTGTCCTCCAGACAGTGTCGTCCCTTCACCTGATGAAGGCCGCTTGTGTTGTGGCCAAAACGTCGTGAGAATATTATTGTGTTATTTTATTTTATCAATTTATTATTTTATTCTCTTTCTATGTGACTTTACCGAAAGAACCAAAGAAGATGAATCCTTGCACTCACGCAAGCTTTAAATCGAAATTTAACTGCCTCTATGGAGAGGGATTCCACACAACCTTAAGATCATTCAACAGACTCCGGGATAAGAAGGCTCAACGAATCGTGTCTCTCACCTTTCTGAAGTGAAACCGCGACTCTATGCTTAAAGGTCGTGATCTGAACGTGGCTTTTTCACTCCAGCGCTGTCCTCCAGACAGTCGTCCCTTCACCTGATGAAGGCCGCTTGTGTTGTGGCCGAAACGTCGTGCGAATATTATTGTGTTATTTTATTTTATCAATTTATTATTGTATTCTCATTCTACGTGACTTACCCGAAAGAATCAAAGAACATGAATCCCTGCAGTCACGAAAGCTTTAAATCGAAATTTAACCGTCTCTACTGAGAGGGATTTCACACAACCTTAAGACCATTCAACAGACTCCGGGATAAGAAGGCTCAACTAATCGAGTCTCTCACCTTTCTGAAGAGATGCCGCGACTCGAAGCTTGAAGGTCGTGATCTGAACGTGGCTTTTTTACTCCAGCGCTGTCCTCCAGACAGTCTCGTCCCTTCACCTGATGAAGGCCGCTTGTGTTGTGGCCGAAACGTCGTGAGAATATTATTGTGTTATTTTATTTTATCAATTTATTATTTTATTCTCATTCTACGTGACTTTACCGAAAGAACCAAAGAACATGAATCCCTGCAGTCACGCAAGCTTTAAATCGAAATTTAACCGCCTCTACGGAGAGGGATTCCAAACAACCTTAAGATCATTCAACAGACTCCGGGATAAGAACGCTCAACTAATCGTGTCTCTCACCTTTCTGAAGAGATGCCGCGACTCTGAGCTTAAAGGTCGTGATCTGAACCTGGCTTTTTCACTCCAGCGCTGTCCTCCAGACAGTCTCGTCCCTTCACCTGATGAAGGCCGCTTGTGTTGTGGCCGAAACGTCGTGAGAATATTATTGTCTTGTTTTATTTTATCAATTTATTATTTTATTCTAATTCTACGTTACTTTACCGAAAGAACCAAAGAAGATGAATTATTGCAGTCACGAAAGCTTAAAATCGAATTTTAACTGCCTCTACGGAGAGGGATTCCACACAACCTTAAGATCATTCAACAGACTCCGGGATAAGAAGGCTCAACTAATCGTGTCTCTCACCTTTCTGAAGAGATGCCACAACTCTTTGCTTAAAGGTCGTGATCTGAACGTGGCTTTTTCACTCCAGCACTGTCCTCCAGATAGTCTCGTCCCTTCACCTGATGAAGGCCGCTTGTGTTGTGGCCGAAACGTCGTGAGAATATTATTGTGTTATTTTATTTTATCAATTTATTATTTTATTCTCATTCTACGTGACTTTACCGAAAGAACCAAAGAACATGAATCCCTGCAGTCACGAAAGCTTTAAATCGAAATTTAACCGCCTCTATGGAGAGGGATTCCACACAACCTTAAAGCCATTCAACAGACTCCGGGATAAGAAGGCTCAACTAATCGAGTCTCTCACCTTTCTGAAGAGATGCCGCGACTCGAAGCTTGAAGGTCGTGATCTGAACGTGGCTTTTTCACTCCAGCGCTGTCCTCCAGACAGTCTCGTCCCTTCACCTGATGAAGGCCGCTTGTGTTGTGGCCGAAACGTCGTGAGAATATTATTGTGTTATTTTATTTTAACAATTTATTATTTTATTCTCATTCTATGTGACTTTACCGAAAGAACCAAAGAAGATGAATCCTTGCACTCACGCAAGCTTTAAATCGAAATTTCACTGCCTCTACGGAGAGGGATTCCATACAACCTTAAGATCATTCAACAGACTCCGGGATAAGAAGGCTCAACAAATCGTGTCTCTCACCTTTCCGAAGTGAAACTGCGACTCTATGCTTAAAGGTCGTGATCTGAACGTGGCTTTTTCACTCCAGCGCTGTCCTCCAGACAGTCGTCCCTTCACCTGATGAACGTGGCTTTTTCACTCCAGCGCTGTCCTCCAGACAGTCGTCCCTTCACCTGATGAAGGCCGCTTGTGTTGTGGCCGAAACGTCGTGAGAATATTATTGTGTTATTTTATTTTATCAATTTATTATTTTATTCTCATTCTACGTGACTTTACCGAAAGAACCAAAGAACATGAATCCCTGCAGTCACGAAAGCTTTAAATCGAAATTTAACCGCCTCTACGGAGAGGGATTCCACACAACCTTAAGACCATTCAACAGACTCCGGGATAAGAAGGCTCAACTAATCGAGTCTCTCACCTTTCTGAAGAGATGCCGCGACTCTGAGCTTAAAGGTCGTGATCTGAACGTGGCTTTTTCACTCCAGCGCTGTCCTCCAGACAGTCTCGTCCCTTCACCTGATGAAGGCCGCTTGTGCTGTGGCCGAAACGTCGTGAGAATATTATTGTCTTGTTTTATTTTATCAATTTATTATTTTATTCTAATTCTACATTACTTTACCGAAAGAACCAAAGAAGATGAATCCTTGCAGTCACGAAAGCTTAAAATCGAATTTTAACTGCCTCTACGGAGAGGGATTCCACACAACCTTAAGGCCATTCAACAGACTCCGGGATAAGAAGGCTCAACTAATCGTGTCTCTCACCTTTCTGAAGAGATGCCGCGACTCCAAGCTTGAAGGTCGTGATCTGTACGTGGCTTTTTCACTCCAGCGCTGTCCTCCAGACAGTCTCGTCCCTTCACCTGATGAAGGCCGCTTGTGTTGTGGCCGAAACGTCGTGAGAATATTATTGTGTTATTTTATTTTATCAATTTATTATTTTATTCTCATTCTATGTGACTTTACCGAAAGAACCAAAGAAGATGAATCCTTGCACTCACGCAAGCTTTAAATCGAAATTTCACTGCCTCTACGGAGAGGGATTCCATACAACCTTAAGATCATTCAACAGACTCCGGGATAAGAAGGCTCAAATAATCGTGTCTCTCACCTTTCCGAAGTGAAACTGCGACTCTATGCTTAAAGGTCGTGATCTGAACGTGGCTTTTTCACTCCAGCGCTGTCCTCCAGACAGTCGTCCCTTCACCTGATGAAGGCCGCTTGTGTTGTGGCCGAAACGTCGTGAGAATATTATTGTGTTATTTTATTTTATCAATTTATTATTTTATTCTCATTCTACGTGACTTTACCGAAAGAACCAAAGAACATGAATCCCTGCAGTCACGAAAGCTTTAAATCGAAATTTAACCGCCTCTACGGAGAGGGATTCCACACAACCTTAAGACCATTCAACAGACTCCGGGATAAGAAGGCTCAACTAATCGAGTCTCTCACCTTTCTGAAGAGATGCCGCGACTCGAAGCTTGAAGGTCGTGATCTGAACGTGGCTTTTTCACTCCAGCGCTGTCCTCCAGACAGTCTCATCCCTTCACCTGATGAAGGCTGCTTGTGTTGTGGCCGAAACGTCGTGAGAATATTATTGTGTTATTTTATTTTAACAATTTATTATTTTATTCTCATTCTATGTGACTTTACCGAAAGAACCAAAGAAGATGAATCCTCGCACTCACGCAAGCTTTAAATCGAAATTTCACTGCCTCTACGGAGAGGGATTCCATACAACCTTAAGATCATTCAACAGACTCCGGGATAACAAGGCTCAAATAATCGTGTCTCTCACCTTTCCGAAGTGAAACTGCGACTCTATGCTTAAAGGTCGTGATCTGAACGTGGCTTTTTCACTCCAGCGCTGTCCTCCAGACAGTCGTCCCTTCACCTGATGAAGGCCGCTTGTGTTGTGGCCGAAACGTCGTGAGAATATTATTGTGTTATTTTATTTTATCAATTTATTATATTATTCTCATTCTACGTGACTTTACCGAAAGAACCAAAGAACATGAATCCCTGCAGTCACGAAAGCTTTAAATCGAAATTTAACCGCCTCTACGGAGAGGGATTCCACACAACCTTAAGACCATTCAACAGACTCCGGGATAAGAAGGCTCAACTAATCGAGTCTCTCACCTTTCTGAAGAGATGCCGCGACTCTGAGCTTAAAGGTCGTGATCTGAACGTGGCTTTTTCACTCCAGCGCTGTCCTCCAGACAGTCTCGTCCCTTCACCTGATGAAGGCCGCTTGTGCTGTGGCCGAAACGTCGTGAGAATATTATTGTCTTGTTTTATTTTATCAATTTATTATTTTATTCTAATTCTACGTTACTTTACCGAAAGAACCAAAGAAGATGAATCCATGCAGTCACGAAAGCTTAAAATCGAATTTTAACTGCCTCTACGGAGAGGGATTCCACACAACCTTAAGATCATTCAACAGACTCCGGGATAAGAAGGCTCAACTAATCGTGTCTCTCACCTTTCTGAAGAGATGCCACAACTCTTTGCTTAAAGGTCGTGATCTGAACGTGGCTTTTTCACTCCAGCACTGTCCTCCAGATAGTCTCGTCCCTTCACCTGATGAAGGCCGCTTGTGTTGTGGCCGAAACATCGTGAGAATATTATTGTGTTATTTTATTTTATCAATTTATTATTTTATTCTCATTCTACGTGACTTTACCGAAAAACCAAAGAACATGAATCCCTGCATTCACGAAAGCTTTAAATCGAAATTTAACCGCCTCTATGGAGAGGGATTCCACACAACCTTAAGGCCATTCAACAGACTCCGGGATAAGAAGGCTCAACTAATCGAGTCTCTCACCTTTCTGAAGAGATGCCGCGACTCCAAGCTTGAAGGTCGTGATCTGAACGTGGCTTTTTCACTCCAGCGCTGTCCTCCAGACAGTCTCGTCCCTTCACCTGATGAAGGCCGCTTGTGTTGTGGCCGAAACGTCGTGAGAATATTATTGTGTTATTTTATTTTATCAATTTATTATTTTATTCTCATTCTATGTGACTTTACCGAAAGAACCAAAGAAGATGAATCCTTGCACTCACGCAAGCTTTAAATCGAAATTTCACTGCCTCTACGGAGAGGGATTCCATACAACCTTAAGATCATTCAACAGACTCCGGGATAAGAAGGCTCAAATAATCGTGTCTATCACCTTTCCGAAGTGAAACTGCGACTCTATGCTTAAAGATCGTGATCTGAACGTGGCTTTTTCACTCCAGCGCTGTCCTCCAGACAGTCGTCCCTTCACCTGATGAAGGCCGCTTGTGTTGTGGCCGAAACGTCGTGAGAATATTATTGTGTTATTTTATTTTATCAATTTATTATATTATTCTCATTCTACGTGACTTTACCGAAAGAACCAAAGAACATGAATCCCTGCAGTCACGAAAGCTTTAAATCGAAATTTAACCGCCTCTACGGAGAGGGATTCCACACAACCTTAAGACCATTCAACAGACTCCGGGATAAGAAGGCTCAACTAATCGAGTCTCTCACCTTTCTGAAGAGATGCCGCGACTCTGAGCTTAAAGGTCGTGATCTGAACGTGGCTTTTTCACTCCAGCGCTGTCCTCCAGACAGTCTCGTCCCTTCACCTGATGAAGGCCGCTTGTGCTGTGGCCGAAACGTCGTGAGAATATTATTGTCTTGTTTTATTTTATCAATTTATTATTTTATTCTAATTCTACGTTACTTTACCGAAAGAACCAAAGAAGATGAATCCATGCAGTCACGAAAGCTTAAAATCGAATTTTAACTGCCTCTACGGAGAGGGATTCCACACAACCTTAAGATCATTCAACAGACTCCGGGATAAGAAGGCTCAACTAATCGTGTCTCTCACCTTTCTGAAGAGATGCCACAACTCTTTGCTTAAAGGTCGTGATCTGAACGTGGCTTTTTCACTCCAGCACTGTCCTCCAGATAGTCTCGTCCCTTCACCTGATGAAGGCCGCTTGTGTTGTGGCCGAAACATCGTGAGAATATTATTGTGTTATTTTATTTTATCAATTTATTATTTTATTCTCATTCTACGTGACTTTACCGAAAAACCAAAGAACATGAATCCCTGCATTCACGAAAGCTTTAAATCGAAATTTAACCGCCTCTATGGAGAGGGATTCCACACAACCTTAAGGCCATTCAACAGACTCCGGGATAAGAAGGCTCAACTAATCGAGTCTCTCACCTTTCTGAAGAGATGCCGCGACTCCAAGCTTGAAGGTCGTGATCTGAACGTGGCTTTTTCACTCCAGCGCTGTCCTCCAGACAGTCTCGTCCCTTCACCTGATGAAGGCCGCTTGTGTTGTGGCCGAAACGTCGTGAGAATATTATTGTGTTATTTTATTTTATCAATTTATTATTTTATTCTCATTCTATGTGACTTTACCGAAAGAACCAAAGAAGATGAATCCTTGCACTCACGCAAGCTTTAAATCGAAATTTCACTGCCTCTACGGAGAGGGATTCCATACAACCTTAAGATCATTCAACAGACTCCGGGATAAGAAGGCTCAAATAATCGTGTCTATCACCTTTCCGAAGTGAAACTGCGACTCTATGCTTAAAGATCGTGATCTGAACGTGGCTTTTTCACTCCAGCGCTGTCCTCCAGACAGTCGTCCCTTCACCTGATGAAGGCCGCTTGTGTTGTGGCCGAAACGTCGTGAGAATATTATTGTGTTATTTTATTTTATCAATTTATTATTTTATTCTCATTCTACGTGACTTTACCGAAAGAACCAAAGAACATGAATCCCTGCAGTCACGAAAGCTTTAAATCGAAATTTAACCGCCTCTACGGAGAGGGATTCCACACAACCTTAAGACCATTCAACAGACTCCGGGATAAGAAGGCTCAACTAATCGAGTCTCTCACCTTTCTGAAGAGATGCCGCGACTCGAAGCTTGAAGGTCGTGATCTGAACGTGGCTTTTTCACTCCAGCGCTGTCCTCCAGACAGTCTCATCCCTTCACCTGATGAAGGCCGCTTGTGTTGTGGCCGAAACGTCGTGAGAATATTATTGTGTTATTTTATTTTAACAATTTATTATTTTATTCTCATTCTATGTGACTTTACCGAAAGAACCAAAGGAGATGAATCCTTGCACTCACGCAAGCATTAAATCGAAATTTCAATGCCTCTACGGAGAGGGATTCCATACAACCTTAAGATCATTCAACAGACTCCGGGATAAGAAGGCTCAACTAATCGTGTCTCTCACCTTTCCGAAGTGAAACTGCGACTCTATGCTTAAAGGTCGTGATCTGAACGTGGCTTTTTCACTCCAGCGCTGTCCTCCAGACAGTCGTCCCTTCACCTGATGAAGGCCGCTTGTGTTGTGGCCGAAACGTCGTGAGAATATTATTGTGTTATTTTATTTTATCAATTTATTATTTTATTCTCATTCTACGTGACTTTACCGAAAGAACCAAAGAACATGAATCCCTGCAGTCACGAAAGCTTTAAATCGAAATTTAACCGCCTCTACGGAGAGGGATTCCACACAACCTTAAGACCATTCAACAGACTCCGGGATAAGAAGGCTCAACTAATCGAGTCTCTCACCTTTCTGAAGAGATGCCGCGACTCTGAGCTTAAAGGTCGTGATCTGAACGTGGCTTTTTCACTCCAGCGCTGTCCTCCAGACAGTCTCGTCCCTTCACCTGATGAAGGCCGCTTGTGTTGTGGCCGAAACGTCGTGAGAATATTATTGTCTTGTTTTATTTTATCAATTTATTATTTTATTCTAATTCTACGTTACTTTACCGAAAGAACCAAAGAAGATGAATCCTTGCAGTCACGAAAGCTTAAAATCGAATTTTAACTGCCTCTACGGAGAGGGATTCCACACAACCTTAAGATCATTCAACAGACTCCGGGATAAGAAGGCTCAACTAATCGTGTCTCTCACCTTTCTGAAGAGATGCCACAACTCTTTGCTTAAAGGTCGTGATCTGAACGTGGCTTTTTCACTCCAGCACTGTCCTCCAGATAGTCTCGTCCCTTCACCTGATGAAGGCCGCTTGTGTTGTGGCCGAAACGTCGTGAGAATATTATTGTGTTATTTTATTTTATCAATTTATTATTTTATTCTCATTCTACGTGACTTTACCGAAAGAACCAAAGAACATGAATCCCTGCATTCACGAAAGCTTTAAATCAAAATTTAACCGCCTCTATGGAGAGGGATTCCACACAACCTTAAGGCCATTCAACAGACTCCGGGATAAGAAGGCTCAACTAATCGAGTCTCTCACCTTTCTGAAGAGATGCCGCGACTCGAAGCTTGAAGGTCGTGATCTGAACGTGGCTTTTTTACTCCAGCGCTGTCCTCCAGACAGTCTCGTCCCTTCACCTGATGAAGGCCGCTTGTGTTGTGGCCGAAACGTCGTGAGAATATTATTGTGTTATTTTATTTTATCAATTTATTATTTTATTCTCATTCTATGTGACTTTACCGAAAGAACCAAAGAAGATGAATCCTTGCACTCACGCAAGCTTTAAATCGAAATTTCACTGCCTCTACGGAGAGGGATTCCATACAACCTTAAGATCATTCAACAGACTCCGGGATAAGAAGGCTCAAATAATCGTGTCTCTCACCTTTCCGAAGTGAAACTGCGACTCTATGCTTAAAGGTCGTGATCTGAACGTGGCTTTTTCACTCCAGCGCTGTCCTCCAGACAGTCGTCCCTTCACCTGATGAAGGCCGCTTGTGTTGTGGCCGAAACGTCGTGAGAATATTATTGTGTTATTTTATTTTATCAATTTATTATTTTATTCTCATTCTACGTGACTTTACTGAAAGAACCAAAGAACATGAATCCCTGCAGTCACGAAAGCTTTAAATCGAAATTTAACCGCCTCTACGGAGAGGGATTCCACACAACCTTAAGACCATTCAACAGACTCCGGGATAAGAAGGCTCAACTAATCGAGTCTCTCACCTTTCTGAAGAGATGCCGCGACTCGAAGCTTGAAGGTCGTGATCTGAACGTGGCTTTTTCACTCCAGCGCTGTCCTCCAGACAGTCTCATCCCTTCACCTGATGAAGGCCGCTTGTGTTGTGGCCGAAACGTCGTGAGAATATTATTGTGTTATTTTATTTTAACAATTTATTATTTTATTCTCATTCTATGTGACTTTACCGAAAGAACCAAAGAAGATGAATCCTTGCACTCACGCAAGCTTTAAATCGAAATTTCACTGCCTCTACGGAGAGGGATTCCATACAACCTTAAGATCATTCAACAGACTCCGGGATAAGAAGGCTCAACTAATCGTGTCTCTCACCTTTCCGAAGTGAAACTGCGACTCTATGCTTAAAGGTCGTGATCTGAACGTGGCTTTTTCACTCCAGCGCTGTCCTCCAGACAGTCGTCCCTTCACCTGATGAAGGCCGCTTGTGTTGTGGCCGAAACGTCGTGAGAATATTATTGTGTTATTTTATTTTATCAATTTATTATTTTATTCTCATTCTACGTGACTTTACCGAAAGAACCAAAGAACATGAATCCCTGCAGTCACGAAAGCTTTAAATCGAAATTTAACCGTCTCTACGGAGAGGGATTCCACACAACCTTAAGACCATTCAACAGACTCCGGGATAAGAAGGCTCAACTAATCGAGTCTCTCACCTTTCTGAAGAGATGCCGCGACTCTGAGCTTAAAGGTCGTGATATGAACGTGGCTTTTTCACTCCAACGCTGTCCTCCAGACAGTCTCGTCCCTTCACCTGATGAAGGCCGCTTGTGTTGTGGCCGAAACGTCGTGAGAATATTATTGTCTTGTTTTATTTTATCAATTTATTATTTTATTCTAATTCTACGTTACTTTACCGAAAGAACCAAAGAAGATGAATCCTTGCAGTCACAAAAGCTTAAAATCGAATTTTAACTGCCTCTACGGAGAGGGATTCCACACAACCTTAAGATCATTCAACAGACTCCGGGATAAGAAGGCTCAACTAATCGTGTCTCTCACCTTTCTGAAGAGATGCCACAACTCTTTGCTTAAAGGTCGTGATCTGAACGTGGCTTTTTCACTCCAGCACTGTCCTCCAGATAGTCTCGTCCCTTCACCTGATGAAGGCCGCTTGTGTTGTGGCCGAAACGTCGTGAGAATATTATTGTGTTATTTTATTTTATCAATTTATTATTTTATTCTCATTCTACGTGACTTTACCGAAAGAACCAAAGAAGATGAATCCTTGCACTCACGCAAGCTTTAAATCGAAATTTCACTGCCTCTACGGAGAGGGATTCCATACAACCTTAAGATCATTCAACAGACTCCGGGATAAGAAGGCTCAAATAATCGTGTCTCTCACCTTTCCGAAGTGAAACTGCGACTCTATGCTTAAAGGTCGTGATCTGAACGTGGCTTTTTCACTCCAGCGCTGTCCTCCAGACAGTCGTCCCTTCACCTGATGAAGGCCGCTTGTGTTGTGGCCGAAACGTCGTGAGAATATTATTGTGTTATTTTATTTTATCAATTTATTATTTTATTCTCATTCTACGTGACTTTACTGAAAGAACCAAAGAACATGAATCCCTGCAGTCACGAAAGCTTTAAATCGAAATTTAACCGCCTCTACGGAGAGGGATTCCACACAACCTTAAGACCATTCAACAGACTCCGGGATAAGAAGGCTCAACTAATCGAGTCTCTCACCTTTCTGAAGAGATGCCGCGACTCGAAGCTTGAAGGTCGTGATCTGAACGTGGCTTTTTCACTCCAGCGCTGTCCTCCAGACAGTCTCATCCCTTCACCTGATGAAGGCCGCTTGTGTTGTGGCCGAAACGTCGTGAGAATATTATTGTGTTATTTTATTTTAACAATTTATTATTTTATTCTCATTCTATGTGACTTTACCGAAAGAACCAAAGAAGATGAATCCTTGCACTCACGCAAGCTTTAAATCGAAATTTCGCTGCCTCTACGGAGAGGGATTCCATACAACCTTAAGATCATTCAACAGACTCCGGGATAAGAAGGCTCAACTAATCGTGTCTCTCACCTTTCCGAAGTGAAACTGCGACTCTATGCTTAAAGGTCGTGATCTGAACGTGGCTTTTTCACTCCAGCGCTGTCCTCCAGACAGTCGTCCCTTCACCTGATGAAGGCCGCTTGTGTTGTGGCCGAAACGTCGTGAGAATATTATTGTGTTATTTTATTTTATCAATTTATTATTTTATTCTCATTCTACGTGACTTTACTGAAAGAACCAAAGAACATGAATCCCTGCAGTCACGAAAGCTTTAAATCGAAATTTAACCGCCTCTACGGAGAGGGATTCCACACAACCTTAAGACCATTCAACAGACTCCGGGATAAGAAGGCTCAACTAATCGAGTCTCTCACCTTTCTGAAGAGATGCCGCGACTCGAAGCTTGAAGGTCGTGATCTGAACGTGGCTTTTTCACTCCAGCACTGTCCTCCAGATAGTCTCGTCCCTTCACCTGATGAAGGCCGCTTGTGTTGTGGCCGAAACGTCGTGAGAATATTATTGTGTTATTTTATTTTATCAATTTATTATTTTATTCTCATTCTACGTGACTTTACCGAAAGAACCAAAGAACATGAATCCCTGCATTCACGAAAGCTTTAAATCAAAATTTAACCGCCTCTATGGAGAGGGATTCCACACAACCTTAAGGCCATTCAACAGACTCCGGGATAAGAAGGCTCAACTAATCGAGTCTCTCACCTTTCTGAAGAGATGCCGCGACTCGAAGCTTGAAGGTCGTGATCTGAACGTGGCTTTTTTACTCCAGCGCTGTCCTCCAGACAGTCTCGTCCCTTCACCTGATGAAGGCCGCTTGTGTTGTGGCCGAAACGTCGTGAGAATATTATTGTGTTATTTTATTTTATCAATTTATTATTTTATTCTCATTCTATGTGACTTTACCGAAAGAACCAAAGAAGATGAATCCTTGCACTCACGCAAGCTTTAAATCGAAATTTCACTGCCTCTACGGAGAGGGATTCCATACAACCTTAAGATCATTCAACAGACTCCGGGATAAGAAGGCTCAAATAATCGTGTCTCTCACCTTTCCGAAGTGAAACTGCGACTCTATGCTTAAAGGTCGTGATCTGAACGTGGCTTTTTCACTCCAGCGCTGTCCTCCAGACAGTCGTCCCTTCACCTGATGAAGGCCGCTTGTGTTGTGGCCGAAACGTCGTGAGAATATTATTGTGTTATTTTATTTTATCAATTTATTATTTTATTCTCATTCTACGTGACTTTACTGAAAGAACCAAAGAACATGAATCCCTGCAGTCACGAAAGCTTTAAATCGAAATTTAACCGCCTCTACGGAGAGGGATTCCACACAACCTTAAGACCATTCAACAGACTCCGGGATAAGAAGGCTCAACTAATCGAGTCTCTCACCTTTCTGAAGAGATGCCGCGACTCGAAGCTTGAAGGTCGTGATCTGAACGTGGCTTTTTCACTCCAGCGCTGTCCTCCAGACAGTCTCATCCCTTCACCTGATGAAGGCCGCTTGTGTTGTGGCCGAAACGTCGTGAGAATATTATTGTGTTATTTTATTTTAACAATTTATTATTTTATTCTCATTCTATGTGACTTTACCGAAAGAACCAAAGAAGATGAATCCTTGCACTCACGCAAGCTTTAAATCGAAATTTCACTGCCTCTACGGAGAGGGATTCCATACAACCTTAAGATCATTCAACAGACTCCGGGATAAGAAGGCTCAACTAATCGTGTCTCTCACCTTTCCGAAGTGAAACTGCGACTCTATGCTTAAAGGTCGTGATCTGAACGTGGCTTTTTCACTCCAGCGCTGTCCTCCAGACAGTCGTCCCTTCACCTGATGAAGGCCGCTTGTGTTGTGGCCGAAACGTCGTGAGAATATTATTGTGTTATTTTATTTTATCAATTTATTATTTTATTCTCATTCTACGTGACTTTACCGAAAGAACCAAAGAACATGAATCCCTGCAGTCACGAAAGCTTTAAATCGAAATTTAACCGTCTCTACGGAGAGGGATTCCACACAACCTTAAGACCATTCAACAGACTCCGGGATAAGAAGGCTCAACTAATCGAGTCTCTCACCTTTCTGAAGAGATGCCGCGACTCTGAGCTTAAAGGTCGTGATATGAACGTGGCTTTTTCACTCCAACGCTGTCCTCCAGACAGTCTCGTCCCTTCACCTGATGAAGGCCGCTTGTGTTGTGGCCGAAACGTCGTGAGAATATTATTGTCTTGTTTTATTTTATCAATTTATTATTTTATTCTAATTCTACGTTACTTTACCGAAAGAACCAAAGAAGATGAATCCTTGCAGTCACAAAAGCTTAAAATCGAATTTTAACTGCCTCTACGGAGAGGGATTCCACACAACCTTAAGATCATTCAACAGACTCCGGGATAAGAAGGCTCAACTAATCGTGTCTCTCACCTTTCTGAAGAGATGCCACAACTCTTTGCTTAAAGGTCGTGATCTGAACGTGGCTTTTTCACTCCAGCACTGTCCTCCAGATAGTCTCGTCCCTTCACCTGATGAAGGCCGCTTGTGTTGTGGCCGAAACGTCGTGAGAATATTATTGTGTTATTTTATTTTATCAATTTATTATTTTATTCTCATTCTACGTGACTTTACCGAAAGAACCAAAGAAGATGAATCCTTGCACTCACGCAAGCTTTAAATCGAAATTTCACTGCCTCTACGGAGAGGGATTCCATACAACCTTAAGATCATTCAACAGACTCCGGGATAAGAAGGCTCAAATAATCGTGTCTCTCACCTTTCCGAAGTGAAACTGCGACTCTATGCTTAAAGGTCGTGATCTGAACGTGGCTTTTTCACTCCAGCGCTGTCCTCCAGACAGTCGTCCCTTCACCTGATGAAGGCTGCTTGTGTTGTGGCCGAAACGTCGTGAGAATATTATTGTGTTATTTTATTTTATCAATTTATTATTTTATTCTCATTCTACGTGACTTTACTGAAAGAACCAAAGAACATGAATCCCTGCAGTCACGAAAGCTTTAAATCGAAATTTAACCGCCTCTACGGAGAGGGATTCCACACAACCTTAAGACCATTCAACAGACTCCGGGATAAGAAGGCTCAACTAATCGAGTCTCTCACCTTTCTGAAGAGATGCCGCGACTCGAAGCTTGAAGGTCGTGATCTGAACGTGGCTTTTTCACTCCAGCGCTGTCCTCCAGACAGTCTCATCCCTTCACCTGATGAAGGCCGCTTGTGTTGTGGCCGAAACGTCGTGAGAATATTATTGTGTTATTTTATTTTAACAATTTATTATTTTATTCTCATTCTATGTGACTTTACCGAAAGAACCAAAGAAGATGAATCCTTGCACTCACGCAAGCTTTAAATCGAAATTTCGCTGCCTCTACGGAGAGGGATTCCATACAACCTTAAGATCATTCAACAGACTCCGGGATAAGAAGGCTCAACTAATCGTGTCTCTCACCTTTCCGAAGTGAAACTGCGACTCTATGCTTAAAGGTCGTGATCTGAACGTGGCTTTTTCACTCCAGCGCTGTCCTCCAGACAGTCGTCCCTTCACCTGATGAAGGCCGCTTGTGTTGTGGCCGAAACGTCGTGAGAATATTATTGTGTTATTTTATTTTATCAATTTATTATTTTATTCTCATTCTACGTGACTTTACTGAAAGAACCAAAGAACATGAATCCCTGCAGTCACGAAAGCTTTAAATCGAAATTTAACCGCCTCTACGGAGAGGGATTCCACACAACCTTAAGACCATTCAACAGACTCCGGGATAAGAAGGCTCAACTAATCGAGTCTCTCACCTTTCTGAAGAGATGCCGCGACTCGAAGCTTGAAGGTCGTGATCTGAACGTGGCTTTTTCACTCCAGCGCTGTCCTCCAGACAGTCTCATCCCTTCACCTGATGAAGGCCGCTTGTGTTGTGGCCGAAACGTCGTGAGAATATTATTGTGTTATTTTATTTTAACAATTTATTATTTTATTCTCATTCTATGTGACTTTACCGAAAGAACCAAAGAAGATTAATCCTTGCACTCACGCAAGCTTTAAATCGAAATTTCACTGCCTCTACGGAGAGGGATTCCATACAACCTTAAGATCATTCAACAGACTCCGGGATAAGAAGGCTCAACTAATCGTGTCTCTCACCTTTCCGAAGTGAAACTGCGACTCTATGCTTAAAGGTCGTGATCTGAACGTGGCTTTTTCACTCCAGCGCTGTCCTCCAGACAGTCGTCCCTTCACCTGATGAAGGCCGCTTGTGTTGTGGCCGAAACGTCGTGAGAATATTATTGTGTTATTTTATTTTATCAATTTATTATTTTATTCTCATTCTACGTGACTTTACCGAAAGAACCAAAGAACATGAATCCCTGCAGTCACGAAAGCTTTAAATCGAAATTTAACCGTCTCTACGGAGAGGGATTCCACACAACCTTAAGACCATTCAACAGACTCCGGGATAAGAAGGCTCAACTAATCGAGTCTCTCACCTTTCTGAAGAGATGCCGCGACTCTGAGCTTAAAGGTCGTGATATGAACGTGGCTTTTTCACTCCAACGCTGTCCTCCAGACAGTCTCGTCCCTTCACCTGATGAAGGCCGCTTGTGTTGTGGCCGAAACGTCGTGAGAATATTATTGTCTTGTTTTATTTTATCAATTTATTATTTTATTCTAATTCTACGTTACTTTACCGAAAGAACCAAAGAAGATGAATCCTTGCAGTCACAAAAGCTTAAAATCGAATTTTAACTGCCTCTACGGAGAGGGATTCCACACAACCTTAAGATCATTCAACAGACTCCGGGATAAGAAGGCTCAACTAATCGTGTCTCTCACCTTTCTGAAGAGATGCCACAACTCTTTGCTTAAAGGTCGTGATCTGAACGTGGCTTTTTCACTCCAGCACTGTCCTCCAGATAGTCTCGTCCCTTCACCTGATGAAGGCCGCTTGTGTTGTGGCCGAAACGTCGTGAGAATATTATTGTGTTATTTTATTTTATCAATTTATTATTTTATTCTCATTCTACGTGACTTTACCGAAAGAACCAAAGAAGATGAATCCTTGCACTCACGCAAGCTTTAAATCGAAATTTCACTGCCTCTACGGAGAGGGATTCCATACAACCTTAAGATCATTCAACAGACTCCGGGATAAGAAGGCTCAAATAATCGTGTCTCTCACCTTTCCGAAGTGAAACTGCGACTCTATGCTTAAAGGTCGTGATCTGAACGTGGCTTTTTCACTCCAGCGCTGTCCTCCAGACAGTCGTCCCTTCACCTGATGAAGGCCGCTTGTGTTGTGGCCGAAACGTCGTGAGAATATTATTGTGTTATTTTATTTTATCAATTTATTATTTTATTCTCATTCTACGTGACTTTACTGAAAGAACCAAAGAACATGAATCCCTGCAGTCACGAAAGCTTTAAATCGAAATTTAACCGCCTCTACGGAGAGGGATTCCACACAACCTTAAGACCATTCAACAGACTCCGGGATAAGAAGGCTCAACTAATCGAGTCTCTCACCTTTCTGAAGAGATGCCGCGACTCGAAGCTTGAAGGTCGTGATCTGAACGTGGCTTTTTCACTCCAGCGCTGTCCTCCAGACAGTCTCATCCCTTCACCTGATGAAGGCCGCTTGTGTTGTGGCCGAAACGTCGTGAGAATATTATTGTGTTATTTTATTTTAACAATTTATTATTTTATTCTCATTCTATGTGACTTTACCGAAAGAACCAAAGAAGATGAATCCTTGCACTCACGCAAGCTTTAAATCGAAATTTCGCTGCCTCTACGGAGAGGGATTCCATACAACCTTAAGATCATTCAACAGACTCCGGGATAAGAAGGCTCAACTAATCGTGTCTCTCACCTTTCCGAAGTGAAACTGCGACTCTATGCTTAAAGGTCGTGATCTGAACGTGGCTTTTTCACTCCAGCGCTGTCCTCCAGACAGTCGTCCCTTCACCTGATGAAGGCCGCTTGTGTTGTGGCCGAAACGTCGTGAGAATATTATTGTGTTATTTTATTTTATCAATTTATTATTTTATTCTCATTCTACGTGACTTTACCGAAAGAACCAAAGAACATGAATCCCTGCAGTCACGAAAGCTTTAAATCGAAATTTAACCGCCTCTACGGAGAGGGATTCCACACAACCTTAAGACCATTCAACAGACTCCGGGATAAGAAGGCTCAACTAATCGAGTCTCTCACCTTTCTGAAGAGATGCCGCGACTCTGAGCTTAAAGGTCGTGATCTGAACGTGGCTTTTTCACTCCAACGCTGTCCTCCAGACAGTCTCGTCCCTTCACCTGATGAAGGCCGCTTGTGTTGTGGCCGAAACGTCGTGAGAATATTATTGTCTTGTTTTATTTTATCAATTTATTATTTTATTCTAATTCTACGTTACTTTACCGAAAGAACCAAAGAAGATGAATCCTTGCAGTCACGAAAGCTTAAAATCGAATTTTAACTGCCTCTACGGAGAGGGATTCCACACAACCTTAAGATCATTCAACAGACTCCGGGATAAGAAGACTCAACTAATCGTGTCTCTCACCTTTCTGAAGAGATGCCACAACTCTTTGCTTAAAGGTCTTGATCTGAACGTGGCTTTTTCACTCCAGCACTGTCCTCCAGATAGTCTCGTCCCTTCACCTGATGAAGGCCGCTTGTGTTGTGGCCGAAACGTCGTGAGAATATTATTGTGTTATTTTATTTTATCAATTTATTATTTTATTCTCATTCTACGTGACTTTACCGAAAGAACCAAAGAACATGAATCCCTGCATTCACGAAAGCTTTAAATCGAAATTTAACCGCCTCTATGGAGAGGGATTCCACACAACCTTAAGGCCATTCAACAGACTCCGGGATAAGAAGGCTCAACTAATCGAGTCTCTCACCTTTCTGAAGAGATGCCGCGACTCGAAGCTTGAAGGTCGTGATCTGAACGTGGCTTTTTCACTCCAGCGCTGTCCTCCAGACAGTCTCGTCCCTTCACCTGATGAAGGCCGCTTGTGTTGTGGCCGAAACGTCGTGAGAATATTATTGTGTTATTTTATTTTATCAATTTATTATTTTATTCTCATTCTATGTGACTTTACCGAAAGAACCAAAGAAGATGAATCCTTGCACTCACGCAAGCTTTAAATCGAAATTTCACTGCCTCTACGGAGAGGGATTCCATACAACCTTAAGATCATTCAACAGACTCCGGGATAAGAAGGCTCAACTAATCGTGTCTCTCACCTTTCTGAAGAGATGCCACAACTCTTTGCTTAAAGGTCGTGATCTGAACGTGGCTTTTTCACTCCAGCACTGTCCTCCAGATAGTCTCGTCCCTTCACCTGATGAAGGCCGCTTGTGTTGTGGCCGAAACGTCGTGAGAATATTATTGTGTTATTTTATTTTATCAATTTATTATTTTATTCTCATTCTATGTGACTTTACCGAAAGAACCAAAGAACATGAATCCCTGCATTCACGAAAGCTTTAAATCGAAATTTAACCGCCTCTATGGAGAGGGATTCCACACAACCTTAAGGCCATTCAACAGACTCCGGGATAAGAAGGCTCAACTAATCGAGTCTCTCACCTTTCTGAAGAGATGCCGCGACTTGAAGCTTGAAGGTCGTGATCTGAACGTGGCTTTTTCACTCCAGAGCTGTCCTCCAGACAGTCTCGTCCCTTCACCTGATGAAGGCTGCTTGTGTTGTGGCCGAAACGTCGTGAGAATATTATTGTGTTATTTTATTTTATCAATTTATTATTTTATTCTCATTCTATGTGACTTTACCGAAAGAACCAAAGAAGATGAATCCTTAAACTCACGCAAGCTTTAAATCGAAATTTCACTGCCTCTACGGAGAGGGATTCCATACAACCTTAAGATCATTCAACAGACTCCGGGATAAGAAGGCTCAAATAATCGTGTCTCTCACCTTTCCGAAGTGAAACTGCGACTCTATGCTTAAAGGTCGTGATCTGAACGTGGCTTTTTCACTCCAGCGCTGTCCTCCAGACAGTCGTCCCTTCACCTGATGAAGGCCGCTTGTGTTGTGGCCGAAACGTCGTGAGAATATTATTGTGTTATTTTATTTTATCAATTTATTATTTTATTCTCATTCTACGTGACTTTACTGAAAGAACCAAAGAACATGAATCCCTGCAGTCACGAAAGCTTTAAATCGAAATTTAACCGCCTCTACGGAGAGGGATTCCACACAACCTTAAGACCATTCAACAGACTCCGGGATAAGAAGGCTCAACTAATCAAGTCTCTCACCTTTCTGAAGAGATGCCGCGACTCGAAGCTTGAAGGTCGTGATCTGAACGTGGCTTTTTCACTCCAGCGCTGTCCTCCAGACAGTCTCATCCCTTCACCTGATGAAGGCCGCTTGTGTTGTGGCCGAAACGTCGTGAGAATATTATTGTGTTATTTTATTTTAACAATTTATTATTTTATTCTCATTCTATGTGACTTTACCGAAAGAACCAAAGAAGATGAATCCTTGCACTCACGCAAGCTTTAAATCGAAATTTCACTGCGTCTACGGAGAGGGATTCCATACAACCTTAAGATCATTCAACAGACTCCGGGATAAGAAGGCTCAACTAATCGTGTCTCTCACCTTTCCGAAGTGAAACTGCGACTCTATGCTTAAAGGTCGTGATCTGAACGTGGCTTTTTCACTCCAGCGCTGTCCTCCAGACAGTCGTCCCTTCACCTGATGAAGGCCGCTTGTGTTGTGGCCGAAACGTCGTGAGAAAATTATTGTGTTATTTTATTTTATCAATTTATTATTTTATTCTCATTCTACGTGACTTTACCGAAAGAACCAAAGAACATGAAACCCTGCAGTCACGAAAGCTTTAAATCGAAATTTAACCGTCTCTACGGAGAGGGATTCCACACAACCTTAAGACCATTCAACAGACTCCGGGATAAGAAGGCTCAACTAATCGAGTCTCTCACCTTTCTGAAGAGATGCCGCGACTCGAAGCTTGAAGGTCGTGATCTGAACGTGGCTTTTTCACTCCAGCGCTGTCCTACAGACAGTCTCGTCCCTTCACCTGATGAAGGCCGCTTGTGTTGTGGCCGAAACGTCTTGAGAATATTATTGTGTTATTTTATTTTATCAATTTATTATTTTATTCTCATTCTATTTGACTTTACCGAAAGAACCAAACAAGATGAATCCTTGCAGTCACGCAAGCTTTAAATCGAAATTTAACTGCCTCTACGGAGAGGGATTGCAAACAACCTTAAGATCATTCAACAGACTCCGGGATAAGAAGGCTCAACTAATCGTGTCTCTCACCTTTCTGAAGAGATGCCGCGACTCTAATCTTAAAGGTCGTGATCTGAACGTGGCTTTTTCACTCCAGCGCTGTCCTCCAGACAGTCTCGTCCCTTCACCTGTTGAAGGCCGCTTGTGTTGTGGCCAAAACGTCGTGAGAATATTATTGTGTTATTTTATTTTATGAATTTATTATTTTATTCTCATTCTATGTGGCTTTACCGAAAGAACCAAGGAAGATGAATCCTTGCACTCACGCAAGCTTTAAATCGAAATTTAACTGCCTCTATGGAGAGGGATTCCACACAACCGTAAGATCATTCAACAGACTCCGGGATAAGAAGGCTCAACTAATCGTGTCTCTCACATTTCTGAAGAGATGCCGCGACTCTATGCTTAAAGGTCGTGATCTGAACGTTGCTTTTTCACTCCAGCGCTGTCCTCCAGACAGTCTAGTCCCTTCACCTGATGAAGGCTGCTTGTGTTGTGGCCGAAACGTCGTGAGAATATTATTGTGTTGTTTTATTTTATCAATGTATTATTTTATTCTAATTCTACGTGACTTTACCGAAAGAACCAAAGAAGATGAATCCTTGCAGTCACGAAAGCTTTAAATCGAATTTTAACCGCCTCTACGGAGAGGGATTGCAAACAACCTTAAGATCATTCAACAGACTCCGGGATAAGAAGGCTCAACTAATCGTGTCTCTCACCTTTCTGAAGAGATGCCGCGACTCTAATCTTAAAGGTCGTGATCTGAACGTGGCTTTTTTCACTCCAGCGCTGTCCTCCAGACAGTCTCGTCCTTTCACCTGTTGAAGGCCGCTTGTGTTGTGGCCAAAACGTCGTGAGAATATTATTGTGTTATTTTATTTTATTAATTTATTATTTTATTCTCATTCTATGTGACTTTACCGAAAGAACCAAGGAAGATGAATCCTTGCACTCACGCAAGCTTTAAATCGAAATTTAACTGCCTCTACGGAGAGGGATTCCACACAACCTTAAGATCATTCAACAGACTCCGGGATAAGAAGGCTCAACTAATCGTGTCTCTCACCTTTCCGAAGTGAAACTGCGACTCTATGCTTAAAGGTCGTGATCTGAACGTGGCTTTTTCACTCCAGCGCTGTCCTCCAGACAGTCGTCCCTTCACCTGATGAAGGCCGCTTGTGTTGTGGCCGAAACGTCGTGAGAATATTATTGTGTTATTTTATTTTATCAATTTATTATTTTATTCTCATTCTACGTGACTTTACTGAAAGAACCAAAGAACATGAATCCCTGCAGTCACGAAAGCTTTAAATCGAAATTTAACCGCCTCTACGGAGAGGGATTCCACACAACCTTAAGACCATTCAACAGACTCCGGGATAAGAAGGCTCAACTAATCAAGTCTCTCACCTTTCTGAAGAGATGCCGCGACTCGAAGCTTGAAGGTCGTGATCTGAACGTGGCTTTTTCACTCCAGCGCTGTCCTCCAGACAGTCTCATCCCTTCACCTGATGAAGGCCGCTTGTGTTGTGGCCGAAACGTCGTGAGAATATTATTGTGTTATTTTATTTTAACAATTTATTATTTTATTCTCATTCTATGTGACTTTACCGAAAGAACCAAAGAAGATGAATCCTTGCACTCACGCAAGCTTTAAATCGAAATTTCACTGCGTCTACGGAGAGGGATTCCATACAACCTTAAGATCATTCAACAGACTCCGGGATAAGAAGGCTCAACTAATCGTGTCTCTCACCTTTCCGAAGTGAAACTGCGACTCTATGCTTAAAGGTCGTGATCTGAACGTGGCTTTTTCACTCCAGCGCTGTCCTCCAGACAGTCGTCCCTTCACCTGATGAAGGCCGCTTGTGTTGTGGCCGAAACGTCGTGAGAAAATTATTGTGTTATTTTATTTTATCAATTTATTATTTTATTCTCATTCTACGTGACTTTACCGAAAGAACCAAAGAACATGAAACCCTGCAGTCACGAAAGCTTTAAATCGAAATTTAACCGTCTCTACGGAGAGGGATTCCACACAACCTTAAGACCATTCAACAGACTCCGGGATAAGAAGGCTCAACTAATCGAGTCTCTCACCTTTCTGAAGAGATGCCGCGACTCGAAGCTTGAAGGTCGTGATCTGAACGTGGCTTTTTCACTCCAGCGCTGTCCTACAGACAGTCTCGTCCCTTCACCTGATGAAGGCCGCTTGTGTTGTGGCCGAAACGTCTTGAGAATATTATTGTGTTATTTTATTTTATCAATTTATTATTTTATTCTCATTCTATTTGACTTTACCGAAAGAACCAAACAAGATGAATCCTTGCAGTCACGCAAGCTTTAAATCGAAATTTAACTGCCTCTACGGAGAGGGATTGCAAACAACCTTAAGATCATTCAACAGACTCCGGGATAAGAAGGCTCAACTAATCGTGTCTCTCACCTTTCTGAAGAGATGCCGCGACTCTAATCTTAAAGGTCGTGATCTGAACGTGGCTTTTTCACTCCAGCGCTGTCCTCCAGACAGTCTCGTCCCTTCACCTGTTGAAGGCCGCTTGTGTTGTGGCCAAAACGTCGTGAGAATATTATTGTGTTATTTTATTTTATGAATTTATTATTTTATTCTCATTCTATGTGGCTTTACCGAAAGAACCAAGGAAGATGAATCCTTGCACTCACGCAAGCTTTAAATCGAAATTTAACTGCCTCTATGGAGAGGGATTCCACACAACCGTAAGATCATTCAACAGACTCCGGGATAAGAAGGCTCAACTAATCGTGTCTCTCACATTTCTGAAGAGATGCCGCGACTCTATGCTTAAAGGTCGTGATCTGAACGTTGCTTTTTCACTCCAGCGCTGTCCTCCAGACAGTCTAGTCCCTTCACCTGATGAAGGCTGCTTGTGTTGTGGCCGAAACGTCGTGAGAATATTATTGTGTTATTTTATTTTATCAATTTATTATTTTATTCTCATTCTACGTGACTTTACCGAAAGAACCAAAGAACATGAATCCCTGCAGTCACGAAAGCTTTAAATCGAAATTTAACCGCCTCTACGGAGAGGGATTCCACACAACCTTAAGACCATTCAACAGACTCCGGGATAAGAAGGCTCAACTAATCGAGTCTCTCACCTTTCTGAAGAGATGCCGCGACTCTGAGCTTAAAGGTCGTGATCTGAACGTGGCTTTTTCACTCCAACGCTGTCCTTCAGACAGTCTCGTCCCTTCACCTGATGAAGGCCGCTTGTGTTGTGGCCGAAACGTCGTGAGAATATTATTGTCTTGTTTTATTTTATCAATTTATTATTTTATTCTAATTCTACGTTACTTTACCGAAAGAACCAAAGAAGATGAATCCTTGCAGTCACGAAAGCTTAAAATCGAATTTTAACTGCCTCTACGGAGAGGGATTCCACACAACCTTAAGATCATTCAACAGACTCCGGGATAAGAAGGCTCAACTAATCGTGTCTCTCACCTTTCTGAAGAGATGCCACAACTCTTTGCTTAAAGGTCTTGATCTGAACGTGGCTTTTTCACTCCAGCACTGTCCTCCAGATAGTCTCGTCCCTTCACCTGATGAAGGCCGCTTGTGTTGTGGCCGAAACGTCGTGAGAATATTATTGTGTTATTTTATTTTATCAATTTATTATTTTATTCTCATTCTACGTGACTTTACCGAAAGAACCAAAGAACATGAATCCCTGCATTCACGAAAGCTTTAAATCGAAATTTAACCGCCTCTATGGAGAGGGATTCCACACAACCTTAAGGCCATTCAACAGACTCCGGGATAAGAAGGCTCAACTAATCGAGTCTCTCACCTTTCTGAAGAGATGCCGCGACTCGAAGCTTGAAGGTCGTGATCTGAACGTGGCTTTTTCACTCCAGCGCTGTCCTCCAGACAGTCTCGTCCCTTCACCTGATGAAGGCCGCTTGTGTTGTGGCCGAAACGTCGTGAGAATATTATTGTGTTATTTTATTTTATCAATTTATTATTTTATTCTCATTCTATGTGACTTTACCGAAAGAACCAAAGAAGATGAATCCTTGCACTCACGCAAGCTTTAAATCGAAATTTCACTGCCTCTACGGAGAGGGATTCCATACAACCTTAAGATCATTCAACAGACTCCGGGATAAGAAGGCTCAACTAATCGTGTCTCTCACCTTTCTGAAGAGATGCCACAACTCTTTGCTTAAAGGTCGTGATCTGAACGTGGCTTTTTCACTCCAGCACTGTCCTCCAGATAGTCTCGTCCCTTCACCTGATGAAGGCCGCTTGTGTTGTGGCCGAAACGTCGTGAGAATATTATTGTGTTATTTTATTTTATCAATTTATTATTTTATTCTCATTCTATGTGACTTTACCGAAAGAACCAAAGAACATGAATCCCTGCATTCACGAAAGCTTTAAATCGAAATTTAACCGCCTCTATGGAGAGGGATTCCACACAACCTTAAGGCCATTCAACAGACTCCGGGATAAGAAGGCTCAACTAATCGAGTCTCTCACCTTTCTGAAGAGATGCCGCGACTTGAAGCTTGAAGGTCGTGATCTGAACGTGGCTTTTTCACTCCAGAGCTGTCCTCCAGACAGTCTCGTCCCTTCACCTGATGAAGGCTGCTTGTGTTGTGGCCGAAACGTCGTGAGAATATTATTGTGTTATTTTATTTTATCAATTTATTATTTTATTCTCATTCTATGTGACTTTACCGAAAGAACCAAAGAAGATGAATCCTTAAACTCACGCAAGCTTTAAATCGAAATTTCACTGCCTCTACGGAGAGGGATTCCATACAACCTTAAGATCATTCAACAGACTCCGGGATAAGAAGGCTCAAATAATCGTGTCTCTGACCTTTCCGAAGTGAAACTGCGACTCTATGCTTAAAGGTCGTGATCTGAACGTGGCTTTTTCACTCCAGCGCTGTCCTCCAGACAGTCGTCCCTTCACCTGATGAAGGCCGCTTGTGTTGTGGCCGAAACGTCGTGAGAATATTATTGTGTTATTTTATTTTATCAATTTATTATTTTATTCTCATTCTACGTGACTTTACTGAAAGAACCAAAGAACATGAATCCCTGCAGTCACGAAAGCTTTAAATCGAAATTTAACCGCCTCTACGGAGAGGGATTCCACACAACCTTAAGACCATTCAACAGACTCCGGGATAAGAAGGCTCAACTAATCAAGTCTCTCACCTTTCTGAAGAGATGCCGCGACTCGAAGCTTGAAGGTCGTGATCTGAACGTGGCTTTTTCACTCCAGCGCTGTCCTCCAGACAGTCTCATCCCTTCACCTGATGAAGGCCGCTTGTGTTGTGGCCGAAACGTCGTGAGAATATTATTGTGTTATTTTATTTTAACAATTTATTATTTTATTCTCATTCTATGTGACTTTACCGAAAGAACCAAAGAAGATGAATCCTTGCACTCACGCAAGCTTTAAATCGAAATTTCACTGCGTCTACGGAGAGGGATTCCATACAACCTTAAGATCATTCAACAGACTCCGGGATAAGAAGGCTCAACTAATCGTGTCTCTCACCTTTCCGAAGTGAAACTGCGACTCTATGCTTAAAGGTCGTGATCTGAACGTGGCTTTTTCACTCCAGCGCTGTCCTCCAGACAGTCGTCCCTTCACCTGATGAAGGCCGCTTGTGTTGTGGCCGAAACGTCGTGAGAAAATTATTGTGTTATTTTATTTTATCAATTTATTATTTTATTCTCATTCTACGTGACTTTACCGAAAGAACCAAAGAACATGAAACCCTGCAGTCACGAAAGCTTTAAATCGAAATTTAACCGTCTCTACGGAGAGGGATTCCACACAACCTTAAGACCATTCAACAGACTCCGGGATAAGAAGGCTCAACTAATCGAGTCTCTCACCTTTCTGAAGAGATGCCGCGACTCGAAGCTTGAAGGTCGTGATCTGAACGTGGCTTTTTCACTCCAGCGCTGTCCTACAGACAGTCTCGTCCCTTCACCTGATGAAGGCCGCTTGTGTTGTGGCCGAAACGTCTTGAGAATATTATTGTGTTATTTTATTTTATCAATTTATTATTTTATTCTCATTCTATTTGACTTTACCGAAAGAACCAAACAAGATGAATCCTTGCAGTCACGCAAGCTTTAAATCGAAATTTAACTGCCTCTACGGAGAGGGATTGCAAACAACCTTAAGATCATTCAACAGACTCCGGGATAAGAAGGCTCAACTAATCGTGTCTCTCACCTTTCTGAAGAGATGCCGCGACTCTAATCTTAAAGGTCGTGATCTGAACGTGGCTTTTTCACTCCAGCGCTGTCCTCCAGACAGTCTCGTCCCTTCACCTGTTGAAGGCCGCTTGTGTTGTGGCCAAAACGTCGTGAGAATATTATTGTGTTATTTTATTTTATGAATTTATTATTTTATTCTCATTCTATGTGGCTTTACCGAAAGAACCAAGGAAGATGAATCCTTGCACTCACGCAAGCTTTAAATCGAAATTTAACTGCCTCTATGGAGAGGGATTCCACACAACCGTAAGATCATTCAACAGACTCCGGGATAAGAAGGCTCAACTAATCGTGTCTCTCACATTTCTGAAGAGATGCCGCGACTCTATGCTTAAAGGTCGTGATCTGAACGTTGCTTTTTCACTCCAGCGCTGTCCTCCAGACAGTCTAGTCCCTTCACCTGATGAAGGCTGCTTGTGTTGTGGCCGAAACGTCGTGAGAATATTATTGTGTTGTTTTATTTTATCAATGTATTATTTTATTCTAATTCTACGTGACTTTACCGAAAGAACCAAAGAAGATGAATCCTTGCAGTCACGAAAGCTTTAAATCGAATTTTAACCGCCTCTACGGAGAGGGATTGCAAACAACCTTAAGATCATTCAACAGACTCCGGGATAAGAAGGCTCAACTAATCGTGTCTCTCACCTTTCTGAAGAGATGCCGCGACTCTAATCTTAAAGGTCGTGATCTGAACGTGGCTTTTTTCACTCCAGCGCTGTCCTCCAGACAGTCTCGTCCTTTCACCTGTTGAAGGCCGCTTGTGTTGTGGCCAAAACGTCGTGAGAATATTATTGTGTTATTTTATTTTATTAATTTATTATTTTATTCTCATTCTATGTGACTTTACCGAAAGAACCAAGGAAGATGAATCCTTGCACTCACGCAAGCTTTAAATCGAAATTTAACTGCCTCTACGGAGAGGGATTCCACACAACCTTAAGATCATTCAACAGACTCCGGGATAAGAAGGCTCAACTAATCGTGTCTCTCACCTTTCCGAAGTGAAACTGCGACTCTATGCTTAAAGGTCGTGATCTGAACGTGGCTTTTTCACTCCAGCGCTGTCCTCCAGACAGTCGTCCCTTCACCTGATGAAGGCCGCTTGTGTTGTGGCCGAAACGTCGTGAGAATATTATTGTGTTATTTTATTTTATCAATTTATTATTTTATTCTCATTCTACGTGACTTTACTGAAAGAACCAAAGAACATGAATCCCTGCAGTCACGAAAGCTTTAAATCGAAATTTAACCGCCTCTACGGAGAGGGATTCCACACAACCTTAAGACCATTCAACAGACTCCGGGATAAGAAGGCTCAACTAATCAAGTCTCTCACCTTTCTGAAGAGATGCCGCGACTCGAAGCTTGAAGGTCGTGATCTGAACGTGGCTTTTTCACTCCAGCGCTGTCCTCCAGACAGTCTCATCCCTTCACCTGATGAAGGCCGCTTGTGTTGTGGCCGAAACGTCGTGAGAATATTATTGTGTTATTTTATTTTAACAATTTATTATTTTATTCTCATTCTATGTGACTTTACCGAAAGAACCAAAGAAGATGAATCCTTGCACTCACGCAAGCTTTAAATCGAAATTTCACTGCGTCTACGGAGAGGGATTCCATACAACCTTAAGATCATTCAACAGACTCCGGGATAAGAAGGCTCAACTAATCGTGTCTCTCACCTTTCCGAAGTGAAACTGCGACTCTATGCTTAAAGGTCGTGATCTGAACGTGGCTTTTTCACTCCAGCGCTGTCCTCCAGACAGTCGTCCCTTCACCTGATGAAGGCCGCTTGTGTTGTGGCCGAAACGTCGTGAGAAAATTATTGTGTTATTTTATTTTATCAATTTATTATTTTATTCTCATTCTACGTGACTTTACCGAAAGAACCAAAGAACATGAAACCCTGCAGTCACGAAAGCTTTAAATCGAAATTTAACCGTCTCTACGGAGAGGGATTCCACACAACCTTAAGACCATTCAACAGACTCCGGGATAAGAAGGCTCAACTAATCGAGTCTCTCACCTTTCTGAAGAGATGCCGCGACTCGAAGCTTGAAGGTCGTGATCTGAACGTGGCTTTTTCACTCCAGCGCTGTCCTACAGACAGTCTCGTCCCTTCACCTGATGAAGGCCGCTTGTGTTGTGGCCGAAACGTCTTGAGAATATTATTGTGTTATTTTATTTTATCAATTTATTATTTTATTCTCATTCTATTTGACTTTACCGAAAGAACCAAACAAGATGAATCCTTGCAGTCACGCAAGCTTTAAATCGAAATTTAACTGCCTCTACGGAGAGGGATTGCAAACAACCTTAAGATCATTCAACAGACTCCGGGATAAGAAGGCTCAACTAATCGTGTCTCTCACCTTTCTGAAGAGATGCCGCGACTCTAATCTTAAAGGTCGTGATCTGAACGTGGCTTTTTCACTCCAGCGCTGTCCTCCAGACAGTCTCGTCCCTTCACCTGTTGAAGGCCGCTTGTGTTGTGGCCAAAACGTCGTGAGAATATTATTGTGTTATTTTATTTTATGAATTTATTATTTTATTCTCATTCTATGTGGCTTTACCGAAAGAACCAAGGAAGATGAATCCTTGCACTCACGCAAGCTTTAAATCGAAATTTAACTGCCTCTATGGAGAGGGATTCCACACAACCGTAAGATCATTCAACAGACTCCGGGATAAGAAGGCTCAACTAATCGTGTCTCTCACATTTCTGAAGAGATGCCGCGACTCTATGCTTAAAGGTCGTGATCTGAACGTTGCTTTTTCACTCCAGCGCTGTCCTCCAGACAGTCTAGTCCCTTCACCTGATGAAGGCTGCTTGTGTTGTGGCCGAAACGTCGTGAGAATATTATTGTGTTGTTTTATTTTATCAATGTATTATTTTATTCTAATTCTACGTGACTTTACCGAAAGAACCAAAGAAGATGAATCCTTGCAGTCACGAAAGCTTTAAATCGAATTTTAACCGCCTCTACGGAGAGGGATTGCAAACAACCTTAAGATCATTCAACAGACTCCGGGATAAGAAGGCTCAACTAATCGTGTCTCTCACCTTTCTGAAGAGATGCCGCGACTCTAATCTTAAAGGTCGTGATCTGAACGTGGCTTTTTTCACTCCAGCGCTGTCCTCCAGACAGTCTCGTCCTTTCACCTGTTGAAGGCCGCTTGTGTTGTGGCCAAAACGTCGTGAGAATATTATTGTGTTATTTTATTTTATTAATTTATTATTTTATTCTCATTCTATGTGACTTTACCGAAAGAACCAAGGAAGATGAATCCTTGCACTCACGCAAGCTTTAAATCGAAATTTAACTGCCTCTACGGAGAGGGATTCCACACAACCTTAAGATCATTCAACAGACTCCGGGATAAGAAGGCTCAACTAATCGTGTCTCTCACCTTTCCGAAGTGAAACTGCGACTCTATGCTTAAAGGTCGTGATCTGAACGTGGCTTTTTCACTCCAGCGCTGTCCTCCAGACAGTCGTCCCTTCACCTGATGAAGGCCGCTTGTGTTGTGGCCGAAACGTCGTGAGAAAATTATTGTGTTATTTTATTTTATCAATTTATTATTTTATTCTCATTCTACGTGACTTTACCGAAAGAACCAAAGAACATGAAACCCTGCAGTCACGAAAGCTTTAAATCGAAATTTAACCGTCTCTACGGAGAGGGATTCCACACAACCTTAAGACCATTCAACAGACTCCGGGATAAGAAGGCTCAACTAATCGAGTCTCTCACCTTTCTGAAGAGATGCCGCGACTCGAAGCTTGAAGGTCGTGATCTGAACGTGGCTTTTTCACTCCAGCGCTGTCCTACAGACAGTCTCGTCCCTTCACCTGATGAAGGCCGCTTGTGTTGTGGCCGAAACGTCTTGAGAATATTATTGTGTTATTTTATTTTATCAATTTATTATTTTATTCTCATTCTATTTGACTTTACCGAAAGAACCAAACAAGATGAATCCTTGCAGTCACGCAAGCTTTAAATCGAAATTTAACTGCCTCTACGTAGAGGGATTGCAAACAACCTTAAGATCATTCAACAGACTCCGGGATAAGAAGGCTCAACTAATCGTGTCTCTCACTTTTCTGAAGAGATGCCGCGACTCTAATCTTAAAGGTCGTGATCTGAACGTGGCTTTTTCACTCCAGCGCTGTCCTCCAGACAGTCTCGTCCCTTCACCTGTTGAAGGCCGCTTGTGTTGTGGCCAAAACGTCGTGAGAATATTATTGTGTTATTTTATTTTATGAATTTATTATTTTATTCTCATTCTATGTGGCTTTACCGAAAGAACCAAGGAAGATGAATCCTTGCACTCATGCAAGCTTTAAATCGAAATTTAACTGCCTCTATGGAGAGGGATTCCACACAACCTTAAGATCATTCAACAGACTCCGGGATAAGAAGGCTCAACTAATCGTGTCTCTCACCTTTCTGAAGAGATGCCGCGACTCTAATCTTAAAGGTCGTGATCTGAACGTGGCTTTTTTCACTCCAGCGCTGTCCTCCAGACAGTCTCGTCCTTTCACCTGTTGAAGGCCGCTTGTGTTGTGGCCAAAACGTCGTGAGAATATTATTGTGTTATTTTATTTTATTAATTTATTATTTTATTCTCATTCTATGTGACTTTACCGAAAGAACCAAGGAAGATGAATCCTTGCACTCACGCAAGCTTTAAATCGAAATTTAACTGCCTCTACGGAGAGGGATTCCACACAACCTTAAGATCATTCAACAGACTCCGGGATAAGAAGGCTCAACTAATCGTGCCTCTCACCTTTCTGAAGAGATGCCGCGACTCTATGCTTAAAGGTCGTGATCTGAATGTTGCTTTTTCACTCCAGCGCTGTCCTCCAGACAGTCTAGTCCCTTCACCTGATGAAGGCCGCTTGTGTTGTGGCCGAAACGTCGTGAGAATATTATTGTGTTATTTTATTTTATCAATTTATTATTTTATTCTAATTCTACGTGACTTTACCGAAAGAACCAAAGAAGATGAATCCTTGCAGTCACGAAAGCTTTAAATCGAAATTTAACCGCCTCTACGGAGAGGGATTCCACACAACCTTAAGATCATTCAACAGACTCCGGGATAAGAAGGCTCAACTAATCGAGTCTCTCACCTTTCTGAAGAGATGCCGCGACTCTAAGCTTAAAGGTCGTCATCTGAACGTGGCTTTTTCACTCCAGCGCTGTCCTCCAGATAGTCTCGTCCCTTCACCTGATGAAGGCCGCTTGTGTTGTGGCCGACACGTCGTGAGAATATTATTGTGTTATTTTATTTTATCAATTTATTATTTTATTCTCATTCTACGTGACTTTACCGAAAGAACCAAAGAACATGAATCCCAGGCAGTCACGAAAGCTTTAAATCGAAATTTAACCGCCTCTATGGAGAGGGATTCCACACAACCTTAAGGCCATTCAACAGACTCCGGGATAAGAAGGCTCAACTAATCGAGTCTCTCACCTTTCTGAAGAGATGCCGCGACTCGAAGCTTGAAGGTCGTGATCTGAACGTGGCTTTTTCACTCCAGCGCTGTCCTCCAGACAGTCGTCCCTTCACCTGATGAAGGCCGCTTGTGTTGTGGCCGAAACGTCGTGAGAATATTATTGTGTTATTTTATTTTATCAATTTATTATTTTATTCTCATTCTACGTGACTTTACTGAAAGAACCAAAGAACATGAATCCCTGCAGTCACGAAAGCTTTAAATCGAAATTTAACCGCCTCTACGGAGAGGGATTCCACACAACCTTAAGACCATTCAACAGACTCCGGGATAAGAAGGCTCAACTAATCGAGTCTCTCACTTTTCTGAAGAGATGCCGCGACTCGAAGCTTGAAGGTCGTGATCTGAACGTGGCTTTTTCACTCCAGCGCTGTCCTCCAGACAGTCTCATCCCTTCACCTGATGAAGGCCGCTTGTGTTGTGGCCGAAATGTCGTGAGAAAATTATTGTGTTATTTTATTTTATCAATTTATTATTTTATTCTCATTCTATGTGACTTTACCGAAAGAACCAAAGAAGATGAATCCTTGCACTCACGCAAGCTTTAAATCGAAATTTAACTGCCTCTACGGAGAGGGATTCCACACAACCTTAAGACCATTCAACAGACTCCGGGATAAGAAGGCTCAACTAATCGAGCCTCTCACCTTTCTGAAGAGATGCCGCGAATCGAAGCTTGAAGGTCGTGATCTGAACGTGGCTTTTTCACTCCAGCACTGTCCTCCAGATAGTCTCGTCCCTTCACCTGATGAAGGCCGCTTGTGTTGTGGCCGAAACGTCGTGAGAATATTATTGTGTTATTTTTTTTTATCAATTTATTATTTTATTCTCATTCTACGTGACTTTACCGAAAGAACCAAAGAACATGAATCCCTGCAGTCACGAAAGCTTTAAATCGAAATTTAACCGCCTCTATGGAGAGGGATTCCACACAACCTTAAGGCCATTCAACAGACTCCGGGATAAGAAGGCTCAACTAATCGAGTCTCTCACCTTTCTGAAGAGATGCCGCGACCCGAAGCTTGAAGGTCGTGATCTGAACGTGGCTTTTTCACTCCAGCGCTGTCCTCCAGACAGTCTCGTCCCTTCACCTGATGAAGGCCGCTTGTGTTGTGGCCGAAACGTCGTGAGAATATTATTGTGTTATTTTATTTTATCAATTTATTATTTTATTCTCATTCTACGTGACTTTACCGAAAGAACCAAAGAACATGAATCCCTGCAGTCACGAAAGCTTTAAATCGAAATTTAACCGCCTCTACGGAGAGGGATTCCACACAACCTTAAGACCATTCAACAGACTCCGGGATAAGAAGGCTCAACTAATCGAGTCTCTCACCTTTCTGAAGAGATGCCGCGACTCGAAGCTTGAAGGTCGTGATCTGAACGTGGCTTTTTCACTCCAGCGCTGTCCTCCAGACAGTCTCATCCCTTCACCTGATGAAGGCCGCTTGTGTTGTGGCCGAAATGTCGTGAGAAAATTATTGTGTTATTTTATTTTATCAATTTATTATTTTATTCTCATTCTATGTGACTTTACCGAAAGAACCAAAGAAGATGAATCCTTGCACTCACGCAAGCTTTAAATCGAAATTTAACTGCCTCTACGGAGAGGGATTCCACACAACCTTAAGACCATTCAACAGACTCCGGGATAAGAAGGCTCAACTAATCGAGCCTCTCACCTTTCTGAAGAGATGCCGCGAATCGAAGCTTGAAGGTCGTGATCTGAACGTGGCTTTTTCACTCCAGCACTGTCCTCCAGATAGTCTCGTCCCTTCACCTGATGAAGGCCGCTTGTGTTGTGGCCGAAACGTCGTGAGAATATTATTGTGTTATTTTATTTTATCAATTTATTATTTTATTCTCATTCTACGTGACTTTACCGAAAGAACCAAAGAACATGAATCCCTGCAGTCACGAAAGCTTTAAATCGAAATTTAACCGCCTCTATGGAGAGGGATTCCACACAACCTTAAGGCCATTCAACAGACTCCGGGATAAGAAGGCTCAACTAATCGAGTCTCTCACCTTTCTGAAGAGATGCCGCGACCCGAAGCTTGAAGGTCGTGATCTGAACGTGGCTTTTTCACTCCAGCGCTGTCCTCCAGACAGTCTCGTCCCTTCACCTGATGAAGGCCGCTTGTGTTGTGGCCGAAACGTCGTGAGAATATTATTGTGTTATTTTATTTTATCAATTTATTATTTTATTCTCATTCTACGTGACTTTACCGAAAGAACCAAAGAACATGAATCCCTGCAGTCACGAAAGCTTTAAATCGAAATTTAACCGCCTCTACGGAGAGGGATTCCACACAACCTTAAGACCATTCAACAGACTCCGGGATAAGAAGGCTCAACTAATCGAGTCTCTCACCTTTCTGAAGAGATGCCGCGACTCGAAGCTTGAAGGTCGTGATCTGAACGTGGCTTTTTCACTCCAGCGCTGTCCTCCAGACAGTCTCATCCCTTCACCTGATGAAGGCCGCTTGTGTTGTGGCCGAAATGTCGTGAGAAAATTATTGTGTTATTTTATTTTATCAATTTATTATTTTATTCTCATTCTATGTGACTTTACCGAAAGAACCAAAGAAGATGAATCCTTGCACTCACGCAAGCTTTAAATCGAAATTTAACTGCCTCTACGGAGAGGGATTCCACACAACCTTAAGATCATTCAACAGACTCCGGGATAAGAAGGCTCAACTAATCGTGTCTCTCACCTTTCTGAAGTGAAACCGCGACTCTATGCTTAAAGGTCATGATCTGAACGTGGCTTTTTCACTCCAGCGCTGTCCTCCAGACAGTGTCGTCCCTTCACCTGATGAAGGCCGCTTGTGTTGTGGCCAAAACGTCGTGAGAATATTATTGTGTTATTTTATTTTATCAATTTATTATTTTATTCTCATTCTACGTGACTTTACCGAAAGAACCAAAGAACATGAATCCCTGCAGTCACGAAAGCTTTAAATCGAAATTTAACCGCCTCTATGGAGAGGGATTCCACACAACCTTAAGGCCATTCAACAGACTCCGGGATAAGAAGGCTCAACTAATCGAGTCTCTCACCTTTCTGAAGAGATGCCGCGACCCGAAGCTTGAAGGTCGTGATCTGAACGTGGCTTTTTCACTCCAGCGCTGTCCTCCAGACAGTCTCGTCCCTTCACCTGATGAAGGCCGCTTGTGTTGTGGCCGAAACGTCGTGAGAATATTATTGTGTTATTTTATTTTATCAATTTATTATTTTATTCTCATTCTACGTGACTTTACCGAAAGAACCAAAGAACATGAATCCCTGCAGTCACGAAAGCTTTAAATCGAAATTTAACCGCCTCTACGGAGAGGGATTCCACACAACCTTAAGACCATTCAACAGACTCCGGGATAAGAAGGCTCAACTAATCGAGTCTCTCACCTTTCTGAAGAGATGCCGCGACTCGAAGCTTGAAGGTCGTGATCTGAACGTGGCTTTTTCACTCCAGCGCTGTCCTCCAGACAGTCTCATCCCTTCACCTGATGAAGGCCGCTTGTGTTGTGGCCGAAATGTCGTGAGAAAATTATTGTGTTATTTTATTTTATCAATTTATTATTTTATTCTCATTCTATGTGACTTTACCGAAAGAACCAAAGAAGATGAATCCTTGCACTCACGCAAGCTTTAAATCGAAATTTAACTGCCTCTACGGAGAGGGATTCCACACAACCTTAAGATCATTCAACAGACTCCGGGATAAGAAGGCTCAACTAATCGTGTCTCTCACCTTTCTGAAGTGAAACCGCGACTCTATGCTTAAAGGTCATGATCTGAACGTGGCTTTTTCACTCCAGCGCTGTCCTCCAGACAGTGTCGTCCCTTCACCTGATGAAGGCCGCTTGTGTTGTGGCCAAAACGTCGTGAGAATATTATTGTGTTATTTTATTTTATCAATTTATTATTTTATTCTCTTTCTATGTGACTTTACCGAAAGAACCAAAGAAGATGAATCCTTGCACTCACGCAAGCTTTAAATCGAAATTTAACTGCCTCTACGGAGAGGGATTCCACACAACCTTAAGATCATTCAACAGACTCCGGGATAAGAAGGCTCAACGAATCGTGTCTCTCACCTTTCTGAAGTGAAACCGCGACTCTATGCTTAAAGGTCGTGATCTGAACGTGGCTTTTTCACTCCAGCGCTGTCCTCCAGACAGTCGTCCCTTCACCTGATGAAGGCCGCTTGTGTTGTGGCCGAAACGTCGTGCGAATATTATTGTGTTATTTTATTTTATCAATTTATTATTGTATTCTCATTCTACGTGACTTACCCGAAAGAATCAAAGAACATGAATCCCTGCAGTCACGAAAGCTTTAAATCGAAATTTAACCGTCTCTACGGAGAGGGATTTCACACAACCTTAAGACCATTCAACAGACTCCGGGATAAGAAGGCTCAACTAATCGAGTCTCTCACCTTTCTGAAGAGATGCCGCGACACGAAGCTTGAAGGTCGTGATCTGAACGTGGCTTTTTTACTCCAGCGCTGTCCTCCAGACAGTCTCGTCCCTTCACCTGATGAAGGCCGCTTGTGTTGTGGCCGAAACGTCGTGAGAATATTATTGTGTTATTTTATTTTATCAATTTATTATTTTATTCTCATTCTACGTGACTTTACCGAAAGAACCAAAGAACATGAATCCCTGCAGTCACGCAAGCTTTAAATCGAAATTTAACCGCCTCTACGGAGAGGGATTCCAAACAACCTTAAGATCATTCAACAGACTCCGGGATGAGAACGCTCAACTAATCGTGTCTCTCACCTTTCTGAAGAGATGCCGCGACTCTGAGCTTAAAGGTCGTGATCTGAACCTGGCTTTTTCACTCCAGCGCTGTCCTCCAGACAGTCTCGTCCCTTCACCTGATGAAGGCCGCTTGTGTTGTGGCCGAAACGTCGTGAGAATATTATTGTGTTATTTTATTTTATCAATTTATTATTTTATTCTCATTCTACGTGACTTTACCGAAAGAACCAAAGAACATGAATCCCTGCAGTCACGCAAGCTTTAAATCGAAATTTAACCACCTCTACGGAGAGGGATTCCAAACAACCTTAAGATCATTCAACAGACTCCGGGATAAGAACGCTCAACTAATCGTGTCTCTCACCTTTCTGAAGAGATGCCGCGACTCTGAGCTTAAAGGTCGTGATCTGAACGTGGCTTTTTCACTCCAGCGCTGTCCTCCAGACAGTCTCGTCCCTTCACCTGATGAAGGCCGCTTGTGTTGTGGCCGAAACGTCGTGAGAATATTATTGTCTTGTTTTATTTTATCAATTTATTATTTTATTCTAATTCTACGTTACTTTACCGAAAGAACCAAAGAAGATGAATTCTTGCAGTCACGAAAGCTTAAAATCGAATTTTAACTGCCTCTACGGAGAGGGCTTCCACACAACCTTAAGATCATTCAACAGACTCCGGGATAAGAAGGCTCAACTAATCGTGTCTCTCACCTTTCTGAAGAGATGCCACAACTCTTTGCTTAAAGGTCGTAATCTGAACGTGGCTTTTTCACTCCAGCACTGTCCTCCAGATAGTCTCGTCCCTTCACCTGATGAAGGCCGCTTGTGTTGTGGCCGAAACGTCGTGAGAATATTATTGTGTTATTTTATTTTATCAATTTATTATTTTATTCTCATTCTACGTGACTTTACCGAAAGAACCAAAGAACATGAATCCCTGCAGTCACGAAAGCTTTAAATCGAAATTTAACCGCCTCTACGGAGAGGGATTCCACACAACCTTAAGACCATTCAACAGACTCCGGGATAAGAAGGCTCAACTAATCGAGTCTCTCACCTTTCTGAAGAGATGCCGCGACTCGAAGCTTGAAGGTCGTGATCTGAACGTGGCTTTTTCACTCCAGCGCTGTCCTCCAGACAGTCTCATCCCTTCACCTGATGAAGGCCGCTTGTGTTGTGGCCGAAATGTCGTGAGAAAATTATTGTGTTATTTTATTTTATCAATTTATTATTTTATTCTCATTCTATGTGACTTTACCGAAAGAACCAAAGAAGATGAATCCTTGCACTCACGCAAGCTTTAAATCGAAATTTAACTGCCTCTACGGAGAGGGATTCCACACAACCTTAAGATCATTCAACAGACTCCGGGATAAGAAGGCTCAACTAATCGTGTCTCTCACCTTTCTGAAGTGAAACCGCGACTCTATGCTTAAAGGTCATGATCTGAACGTGGCTTTTTCACTCCAGCGCTGTCCTCCAGACAGTGTCGTCCCTTCACCTGATGAAGGCCGCTTGTGTTGTGGCCAAAACGTCGTGAGAATATTATTGTGTTATTTTATTTTATCAATTTATTATTTTATTCTCTTTCTATGTGACTTTACCGAAAGAACCAAAGAAGATGAATCCTTGCACTCACGCAAGCTTTAAATCGAAATTTAACTGCCTCTACGGAGAGGGATTCCACACAACCTTAAGATCATTCAACAGACTCCGGGATAAGAAGGCTCAACGAATCGTGTCTCTCACCTTTCTGAAGTGAAACCGCGACTCTATGCTTAAAGGTCGTGATCTGAACGTGGCTTTTTCACTCCAGCGCTGTCCTCCAGACAGTCGTCCCTTCACCTGATGAAGGCCGCTTGTGTTGTGGCCGAAACGTCGTGCGAATATTATTGTGTTATTTTATTTTATCAATTTATTATTGTATTCTCATTCTACGTGACTTACCCGAAAGAATCAAAGAACATGAATCCCTGCAGTCACGAAAGCTTTAAATCGAAATTTAACCGTCTCTACGGAGAGGGATTTCACACAACCTTAAGACCATTCAACAGACTCCGGGATAAGAAGGCTCAACTAATCGAGTCTCTCACCTTTCTGAAGAGATGCCGCGACTCGAAGCTTGAAGGTCGTGATCTGAACGTGGCTTTTTTACTCCAGCGCTGTCCTCCAGACAGTCTCGTCCCTTCACCTGATGAAGGCCGCTTGTGTTGTGGCCGAAACGTCGTGAGAATATTATTGTGTTATTTTATTTTATCAATTTATTATTTTATTCTCATTCTACGTGACTTTACCGAAAGAACCAAAGAACATGAATCCCTGCAGTCACGCAAGCTTTAAATCGAAATTTAACCGCCTCTACGGAGAGGGATTCCAAACAACCTTAAGATCATTCAACAGACTCCGGGATAAGAACGCTCAACTAATCGTGTCTCTCACCTTTCTGAAGAGATGCCGCGACTCTGAGCTTAAAGGTCGTGATCTGAACCTGGCTTTTTCACTCCAGCGCTGTCCTCCAGACAGTCTCGTCCCTTCACCTGATGAAGGCCGCTTGTGTTGTGGCCGAAACGTCGTGAGAATATTATTGTCTTGTTTTATTTTATCAATTTATTATTTTATTCTAATTCTACGTTACTTTACCGAAAGAACCAAAGAAGATGAATCCTTGCAGTCACAAAAGCTTAAAATCGAATTTTAACTGCCTCTACGGAGAGGGATTCCACACAACCTTAAGATCATTCAACAGACTCCGGGATAAGAAGGCTCAACTAATCGTGTCTCTCACCTTTCTGAAGAGATGCCACAACTCTTTGCTTAAAGGTCGTGATCTGAACGTGGCTTTTTCACTCCAGCACTGTCCTCCAGATAGTCTCGTCCCTTCACCTGATGAAGGCCGCTTGTGTTGTGGCCGAAACGTCGTGAGAATATTATTGTGTTATTTTATTTTATCAATTTATTATTTTATTCTCATTCTACGTGACTTTACCGAAAGAACCAAAGAACATGAATCCCTGCAGTCACGAAAGCTTTAAATCGAAATTTAACCGCCTCTATGGAGAGGGATTCCACACAACCTTAAAGCCATTCAACAGACTCCGGGATAAGAAGGCTCAACTAATCGAGTCTCTCACCTTTCTGAAGAGATGCCGCGACTCGAAGCTTGAAGGTCGTGATCTGAACGTGGCTTTTTCACTCCAGCGCTGTCCTCCAGACAGTCTCGTCCCTTCACCTGATGAAGGCCGCTTGTGTTGTGGCCGAAACGTCGTGAGAATATTATTGTGTTATTTTATTTTAACAATTTATTATTTTATTCTCATTCTATGTGACTTTACCGAAAGAACCAAAGAAGATGAATCCTTGCACTCACGCAAGCTTTAAATCGAAATTTCACTGCCTCTACGGAGAGGGATTCCATACAACCTTAAGATCATTCAACAGACTCCGGGATAAGAAGGCTCAACAAATCGTGTCTCTCACCTTTCCGAAGTGAAACTGCGACTCTATGCTTAAAGGTCGTGATCTGAACGTGGCTTTTTCACTCCAGCGCTGTCCTCCAGACAGTCGTCCCTTCACCTGATGAACGTGGCTTTTTCACTCCAGCGCTGTCCTCCAGACAGTCGTCCCTTCACCTGATGAAGGCCGCTTGTGTTGTGGCCGAAACGTCGTGAGAATATTATTGTGTTATTTTATTTTATCAATTTATTATTTTATTCTCATTCTACGTGACTTTACCGAAAGAACCAAAGAACATGAATCTCTGCAGTCACGAAAGCTTTAAATCGAAATTTAACCGCCTCTACGGAGAGGGATTCCACACAACCTTAAGACCATTCAACAGACTCCGGGATAAGAAGGCTCAACTAATCGAGTCTCTCACCTTTCTGAAGAGATGCCGCGACTCTGAGCTTAAAGGTCGTGATCTGAACGTGGCTTTTTCACTCCAGCGCTGTCCTCCAGACAGTCTCGTCCCTTCACCTGATGAAGGCCGCTTGTGCTGTGGCCGAAACGTCGTGAGAATATTATTGTCTTGTTTTATTTTATCAATTTATTATTTTATTCTAATTCTACGTTACTTTACCGAAAGAACCAAAGAAGATGAATCCTTGCAGTCACGAAAGCTTAAAATCGAATTTTAACTGCCTCTACGGAGAGGGATTCCACACAACCTTAAGATCATTCAACAGACTCCGGGATAAGAAGGCTCAACTAATCGTGTCTCTCACCTTTCTGAAGAGATGCCACAACTCTTTGCTTAAAGGTCGTGATCTGAACGTGGCTTTTTCACTCCAGCACTGTCCTCCAGATAGTCTCGTCCCTTCACCTGATGAAGGCCGCTTGTGTTGTGGCCGAAACGTCGTGAGAATATTATTGTGTTATTTTATTTTATCAATTTATTATTTTATTCTCATTCTACGTGACTTTACCGAAAGAACCAAAGAACATGAATCCCTGCATTCACGAAAGCTTTAAATCGAAATTTAACCGCCTCTATGGAGAGGGATTCCACACAACCTTAAGGCCATTCAACAGACTCCGGGATAAGAAGGCTCAACTAATCGTGTCTCTCACCTTTCTGAAGAGATGCCGCGACTCCAAGCTTGAAGGTCGTGATCTGAACGTGGCTTTTTCACTCCAGCGCTGTCCTCCAGACAGTCTCGTCCCTTCACCTGATGAAGGCCGCTTGTGTTGTGGCCGAAACGTCGTGAGAATATTATTGTGTTATTTTATTTTATCAATTTATTATTTTATTCTCATTCTATGTGACTTTACCGAAAGAACCAAAGAAGATGAATCCTTGCACTCACGCAAGCTTTAAATCGAAATTTCACTGCCTCTACGGAGAGGGATTCCATACAACCTTAAGATCATTCAACAGACTCCGGGATAAGAAGGCTCAAATAATCGTGTCTCTCACCTTTCCGAAGTGAAACTGCGACTCTATGCTTAAAGGTCGTGATCTGAACGTGGCTTTTTCACTCCAGCGCTGTCCTCCAGACAGTCGTCCCTTCACCTGATGAAGGCCGCTTGTGTTGTGGCCGAAACGTCGTGAGAATATTATTGTGTTATTTTATTTTATCAATTTATTATTTTATTCTCATTCTACGTGACTTTACCGAAAGAACCAAAGAACATGAATCCCTGCAGTCACGAAAGCTTTAAATCGAAATTTAACCGCCTCTACGGAGAGGGATTCCACACAACCTTAAGACCATTCAACAGACTCCGGGATAAGAAGGCTCAACTAATCGAGTCTCTCACCTTTCTGAAGAGATGCCGCGACTCTGAGCTTAAAGGTCGTGATCTGAACGTGGCTTTTTCACTCCAGCGCTGTCCTCCAGACAGTCTCGTCCCTTCACCTGATGAAGGCCGCTTGTGCTGTGGCCGAAACGTCGTGAGAATATTATTGTCTTGTTTTATTTTATCAATTTATTATTTTATTCTAATTCTACGTTACTTTACCGAAAGAACCAAAGAAGATGAATCCTTGCAGTCATGAAAGCTTAAAATCGAATTTTAACTGCCTCTACGGAGAGGGATTCCACACAACCTTAAGATCATTCAACAGACTCCGGGATAAGAAGGCTCAACTAATCGAGTCTCTCACCTTTCTGAAGAGATGCCGCGACTCCAAGCTTGAAGGTCGTGATCTGAACGTGGCTTTTTCACTCCAGCGCTGTCCTCCAGACAGTCTCGTCCCTTCACCTGATGAAGGCCGCTTGTGTTGTGGCCGAAACGTCGTGAGAATATTATTGTGTTATTTTATTTTATCAATTTATTATTTTATTCTCATTCTATGTGACTTTACCGAAAGAACCAAAGAAGATGAATCCTTGCACTCACGCAAGCTTTAAATCGAAATTTCACTGCCTCTACGGAGAGGGATTCCATACAACCTTAAGATCATTCAACAGACTCCGGGATAAGAAGGCTCAAATAATCGTGTCTATCACCTTTCCGAAGTGAAACTGCGACTCTATGCTTAAAGGTCGTGATCTGAATGTGGCTTTTTCACTCCAGCGCTGTCCTCCAGACAGTCGTCCCTTCACCTGATGAAGGCCGCTTGTGTTGTGGCCGAAACGTCGTGAGAATATTATTGTGTTATTTTATTTTATCAATTTATTATTTTATTCTCATTCTACGTGACTTTACCGAAAGAACCAAAGAACATGAATCCCTGCAGTCACGAAAGCTTTAAATCGAAATTTAACCGCCTCTACGGAGAAGGATTCCACACAACCTTAAGACCATTCAACAGACTCCGGGATAAGAAGGCTCAACTAATCGAGTCACTCACCTTTCTGAAGAGATGCCGCGACTCGAAGCTTGAAGGTCGTGATCTGAACGTGGCTTTTTCACTCCAGCGCTGTCCTCCAGACAGTCTCATCCCTTCACCTGATGAAGGCCGCTTGTGTTGTGGCCGAAACGTCGTGAGAATATTATTGTGTTATTTTATTTTAACAATTTATTATTTTATTCTCATTCTATGTGACTTTACCGAAAGAACCAAAGGAGATGAATCCTTGCACTCACGCAAGCTTTAAATCGAAATTTCACTGCCTCTACGGAGAGGGATTCCATACAACCTTAAGATCATTCAACAGACTCCGGGATAAGAAGGCTCAACTAATCGTGTCTCTCACCTTTCCGAAGTGAAACTGCGACTCTATGCTTAAAGGTCGTGATCTGAACGTGGCTTTTTCACTCCAGCGCTGTCCTCCAGACAGTCGTCCCTTCACCTGATGAAGGCCGCTTGTGTTGTGGCCGAAACGTCGTGAGAATATTATTGTGTTATTTTATTTTATCAATTTATTATTTTATTCTCATTCTACGTGACTTTACCGAAAGAACCAAAGAACATGAATCCCTGCAGTCACGAAAGCTTTAAATCGAAATTTAACCGCCTCTACGGAGAGGGATTCCACACAACCTTAAGACCATTCAACAGACTCCGGGATAAGAAGGCTCAACTAATCGAGTCTCTCACCTTTCTGAAGAGATGCCGCGACTCTGAGCTTAAAGGTCTTGATCTGAACGTGGCTTTTTCACTCCAGCGCTGTCCTCCAGACAGTCTCGTCCCTTCACCTGATGAAGGCCGCTTGTGTTGTGGCCGAAACGTCGTGAGAATATTATTGTCTTGTTTTATTTTATCAATTTATTATTTTATTCTAATTCTACGTTACTTTACCGAAAGAACCAAAGAAGATGAATCCTTGCAGTCACGAAAGCTTAAAATCGAATTTTAACTGCCTCTACGGAGAGGGATTCCACACAACCTTAAGATCATTCAACAGACTCCGGGATAAGAAGGCTCAACTAATCGTGTCTCTCACCTTTCTGAAGAGATGCCACAACTCTTTGCTTAAAGGTCGTGATCTGAACGTGGCTTTTTCACTCCAGCACTGTCCTCCAGATAGTCTCGTCCCTTCACCTGATGAAGGCCGCTTGTGTTGTGGCCGAAACGTCGTGAGAATATTATTGTGTTATTTTATTTTATCAATTTATTATTTTATTCTCATTCTACGTGACTTTACCGAAAGAACCAAAGAACATGAATCTCTGCATTCACGAAAGCTTTAAATCGAAATTTAACCGCCTCTATGGAGAGGGATTCCACACAACCTTAAGGCCATTCAACAGACTCCGGGATAAGAAGGCTCAACTAATCGAGTCTCTCACCTTTCTGAAGAGATGCCGCGACTCAAAGCTTGAAGGTCGTGATCTGAACGTGGCTTTTTTACTCCAGCGCTGTCCTCCAGACAGTCTCGTCCCTTCACCTGATGAAGGCCGCTTGTGTTGTGGCCGAAACGTCGTGAGAATATTATTGTGTTATTTTATTTTATCAATTTATTATTTTATTCTCATTCTATGTGACTTTACCGAAAGAACCAAAGAAGATGAATCCTTGCACTCAAGCAAGCTTTAAATCGAAATTTCACTGCCTCTACGGAGAGGGATTCCATACAACCTTAAGATCATTCAACAGACTCCGGGATAAGAAGGCTCAAATAATCGTGTCTCTCACCTTTCCGAAGTGAAACTGCGACTCTATGCTTAAAGGTCGTGATCTGAACGTGGCTTTTTCACTCCAGCGCTGTCCTCCAGACAGTCGTCCCTTCACCTGATGAAGGCCGCTTGTGTTGTGGCCGAAACGTCGTGAGAATATTATTGTGTTATTTTATTTTATCAATTTATTATTTTATTCTCATTCTACGTGACTTTACCGAAAGAACCAAAGAACATGAATCCCTGCAGTCACGAAAGCTTTAAATCGAAATTTAACCGCCTCTACGGAGAGGGATTCCACACAACCTTAAGACCATTCAACAGACTCCGGGATAAGAAGGCTCAACTAATCGAGTCTCTCACCTTTCTGAAGAGATGCCGCGACTCGAAGCTTGAAGGTCGTGATCTGAACGTGGCTTTTTCACTCCAGCGCTGTCCTCCAGACAGTCTCATCCCTTCACCTGATGAAGGCCGCATGTGTTGTGGCCGAAATGTCGTGAGAAAATTATTGTGTTATTTTATTTTATCAATTTATTATTTTATTCTCATTCTATGTGACTTTACCGAAAGAACCAAAGAAGATGAATCCTTGCACTCACGCAAGCTTTAAATCGAAATTTAACTGCCTCTACGGAGAGGGATTCCACACAACCTTAAGATCATTCAACAGACTACGGGATAAGAACGCTCAACTAATCGTGTATCTCACCTTTCTGAAGTGAAACCGCGACTCTATGCTTAAAGGTCATGATCTGAACGTGGCTTTTTCACTCCAGCGCTGTCCTCCAGACAGTGTCGTCCCTTAACCTGATGAAGGCCCCTTGTGTTGTGGCCGAAACGTCGTGAGAATATTATTGTCTTGTTTTATTTTATCAATTTATTATTGTATTCTAATTCTATGTTACTTTACCGAAAGAACCAAAGAAGATGAATCCTTGCAGTCACGAAAGCTTAAAATCGAATTTTAACTGCCTCTACGGAGAGGGATTCCACACAACCTTAAGATCATTCAACAGACTCCGGGATAAGAAGGCTCAACTAATCGTGTCTCTCACCTTTCTGAAGAGATGCCACAACTCTTTGCTTAAAGGTCGTGATCTGAACGTGGCTTTTTCACTCCAGCACTGTCCTCCAGATAGTCTCGTCCCTTCACCTGATGAAGGCCGCTTGTGTTGTGGCCGAAACGTCGTGAGAATATTATTGTGTTATTTTATTTTATCAATTTATTATTTTATTCTCATTCTACGTGACTTTACCGAAAGAACCAAAGAACATGAATCCCTGCATTCACGAAAGCTTTAAATCGAAATTTAACCGCCTCTATGGAGAGGGATTCCACACAACCTTAAGGCCATTCAACAGACTCCGGGATAAGAAGGCTCAACTAATCGAGTCTCTCACCTTTCTGAAGAGATGCCGCGACTCGAAGCTTGAAGGTCGTGATCTGAACGTGGCTTTTTCACTCCAGCGCTGTCCTCCAGACAGTCTCGTCCCTTCACCTGATGAAGGCCGCTTGTGTTGTGGCCGAAACGTCGTGAGAATATTATTGTGTTATTTTATTTTATCAATTTATTATTTTATTCTCATTCTATGTGACTTTACCGAAAGAACCAAAGAAGATGAATCCTTGCACTCACGCAAGCTTTACATCGAAATTTCACTGCCTCTACGGAGAGGGATTCCATACAACCTTAAGATCATTCAACAGACTCCGGGATAAGAAGGCTCAAATAATCGTGTCTCTCACCTTTCCGAAGTGAAACTGCGACTCTATGCTTAAAGGTCGTGATCTGAACGTGGCTTTTTCACTCCAGCGCTGTCCTCCAGACAGTCGTTCCTTCACCTGATGAAGGCCGCTTGTGTTGTGGCCGAAACGTCGTGAGAATATTATTGTGTTATTTTATTTTATCAATTTATTATTTTATTCTCATTCTACGTGACTTTACTGAAAGAACCAAAGAACATGAATCCCTGCAGTCACGAAAGCTTTAAATCGAAATTTAACCGCCTCTACGGAGAGGGATTCCACACAACCTTAAGACCATTCAACAGACTCCGGGATAAGAAGGCTAAACTAATCGAGTCTCTCACCTTTCTGAAGAGATGCCGCGACTCGAAGCTTGAAGGTCGTGATCTGAACGTGGCTTTTTCACTCCAGCGCTGTCCTCCAGACAGTCTCATCCCTTCACCTGATGAAGGCCGCTTGTGTTGTGGCCGAAACGTCGTGAGAATATTATTGTGTTATTTTATTTTAACAATTTATTATTTTATTCTCATTCTATGTGACTTTACCGAAAGAACCAAAGAAGATGAATCCTTGCACTCACGCAAGCTTTAAATCGAAATTTCACTGCCTCTACGGAGAGGGATTCCATACAACCTTAAGATCATTCAACAGACTCCGGGATAAGAAGGCTCAACTAATCGTGTCTCTCACCTTTCCGAAGTGAAACTGCGACTCTATGCTTAAAGGTCGTGATCTGAACGTGGCTTTTTCACTCCAGCGCTGTCCTCCAGACAGTCGTCCCTTCACCTGATGAAGGCCGCTTGTGTTGTGGCCGAAACGTCGTGAGAATATTATTGTGTTATTTTATTTTATCAATTTATTATTTTATTCTCATTCTACGTGACTTTACCGAAAGAACCAAAGAACATGAATCCCTGCAGTCACGAAAGCTTTAAATCGAAATTTAACCGCCTCTACGGAGAGGGATTCCACACAACCTTAAGACCATTCAACAGACTCCGGGATAATAAGGCTCAACTAATCGAGTCTCTCACCTTTCTGAAGAGATGCCGCGACTCTGAGCTTAAAGGTCGTGATATGAACGTGGCTTTTTCACTCCAACGCTGTCCTCCAGACAGTCTCGTCCCTTCACCTGATGAAGGCCGCTTGTGTTGTGGCCGAAACGTCGTGAGAATATTATTGTCTTGTTTTATTTTATCAATTTATTATTTTATTCTAATTCTACGTTACTTTACCGAAAGAACCAAAGAAGATGAATCCTTGCACTCACGCAAGCTTTAAATCGAAATTTCACTGCCTCTACGGAGAGGGATTCCATACAACCTTAAGATCATTCAACAGACTCCGGGATAAGAAGGCTCAAATAATCGTGTCTCTCACCTTTCCGAAGTGAAACTGCGACTCTATGCTTAAAGGTCGTGATCTGAACGTGGCTTTTTCACTCCAGCGCTGTCCTCCAGACAGTCGTCCCTTCACCTGATGAAGGCCGCTTGTGTTGTGGCCGAAACGTCGTGAGAATATTATTGTGTTATTTTATTTTATCAATTTATTATTTTATTCTCATTCTACGTGACTTTACTGAAAGAACCAAAGAACATGAATCCCTGCAGTCACGAAAGCTTTAAATCGAAATTTAACCGCCTCTACGGAGAGGGATTCCACACAACCTTAAGACCATTCAACAGACTCCGGGATAAGAAGGCTCAACTAATCGAGTCTCTCACCTTTCTGAAGAGATGCCGCGACTCGAAGCTTGAAGGTCGTGATCTGAACGTGGCTTTTTCACTCCAGCGCTGTCCTCCAGACAGTCTCATCCCTTCACCTGATGAAGGCCGCTTGTGTTGTGGCCGAAACGTCGTGAGAATATTATTGTGTTATTTTATTTTAACAATTTATTATTTTATTCTCATTCTATGTGACTTTATCGAAAGAACCAAAGTAGATGAATCCTTGCACTCACGCAAGCTTTAAATCGAAATTTAACTGCCTCTACGGAGAGGGATTCCACACAACCTTAAGATCATTCAACAGACTACGGGATAAGAAGGCTCAACTAATCGTGTATCTCACCTTTCTGAAGTGAAACCGTTACTCTATGCTTAAAGGTCATGATCTGAACGTGGCTTTTTCACTCCAGCGCTGTCCTCCAGACAGTGTCGTCCCTTAACCTGATGAAGGCCGCTTGTGTTGTGGCCGAAACGTCGTGAGAATATTATTGTCTTGTTTTATTTTATCAATTTATTATTGTATTCTAATTCTATGTTACTTTACCGAAAGAACCAAAGAAGATGAATCCTTGCAGTCACGAAAGCTTAAAATCGAATTTTAACTGCCTCTACGGAGAGGGATTCCACACAACCTTAAGATCATTCAACAGACTCCGGGATAAGAAGGCTCAACTAATCGTGTCTCTCACCTTTCTGAAGAGATGCCACAACTCTTTGCTTAAAGGTCGTGATCTGAACGTGGCTTTTTCACTCCAGCACTGTCCTCCAGATAGTCTCGTCCCTTCACCTGATGAAGGCCGCTTGTGTTGTGGCCGAAACGTCGTGAGAATATTATTGTGTTATTTTATTTTATCAATTTATTATTTTATTCTCATTCTACGTGACTTTACCGAAAGAACCAAAGAACATGAATCCCTGCATTCACGAAAGCTTTAAATCGAAATTTAACCGCCTCTATGGAGAGGGATTCCACACAACCTTAAGGCCATTCAACAGACTCCGGGATAAGAAGGCTCAACTAATCGAGTCTCTCACCTTTCTGAAGAGATGCCGCGACTCGAAGCTTGAAGGTCGTGATCTGAACGTGGCTTTTTCACTCCAGCGCTGTCCTCCAGACAGTCTCGTCCCTTCACCTGATGAAGGCCGCTTGTGTTGTGGCCGAAACGTCGTGAGAATATTATTGTGTTATTTTATTTTATCAATTTATTATTTTATTCTCATTCTATGTGACTTTACCGAAAGAACCAAAGAAGATGAATCCTTGCACTCACGCAAGCTTTAAATCGAAATTTCACTGCCTCTACGGAGAGGGATTCCATACAACCTTAAGATCATTCAACAGACTCCGGGATAAGAAGGCTCAAATAATCGTGTCTCTCACCTTTCCGAAGTGAAACTGCGACTCTATGCTTAAAGGTCGTGATCTGAACGTGGCTTTTTCACTCCAGCGCTGTCCTCCAGACAGTCGTCCCTTCACCTGATGAAGGCCGCTTGTGTTGTGGCCGAAACGTCGTGAGAATATTATTGTGTTATTTTATTTTATCAATTTATTATTTTATTCTCATTCTACGTGACTTTACTGAAAGAACCAAAGAACATGAATCCCTGCAGTCACGAAAGCTTTAAATCGAAATTTAACCGCCTCTACGGAGAGGGATTCCACACAACCTTAAGACCATTCAACAGACTCCGGGATAAGAAGGCTCAACTAATCGAGTCTCTCACCTTTCTGAAGAGATGCCGCGACTCGAAGCTTGAAGGTCGTGATCTGAACGTGGCTTTTTCACTCCAGCGCTGTCCTCCAGACAGTCTCATCCCTTCACCTGATGAAGGCCGCTTGTGTTGTGGCCGAAACGTCGTGAGAATATTATTGTGTTATTTTATTTTAACAATTTATTATTTTATTCTCATTCTATGTGACTTTACCGAAAGAACCAAAGAAGATGAATCCTTGCACTCACGCAAGCTTTAAATCGAAATTTCACTGCCTCTACGGAGAGGGATTCCATACAACCTTAAGATCATTCAACAGACTCCGGGATAAGAAGGCTCAACTAATCGTGTCTCTCACCTTTCCGAAGTGAAACTGCGACTCTATGCTTAAAGGTCGTGATCTGAACGTGGCTTTTTCACTCCAGCGCTGTCCTCCAGACAGTCGTCCCTTCACCTGATGAAGGCCGCTTGTGTTGTGGCCGAAACGTCGTGAGAATATTATTGTGTTATTTTATTTTATCAATTTATTATTTTATTCTCATTCTACGTGACTTTACCGAAAGAACCAAAGAACATGAATCCCTGCAGTCACGAAAGCTTTAAATCGAAATTTAACCGCCTCTACGGAGAGGGATTCCACACAACCTTAAGACCATTCAACAGACTCCGGGATAAGAAGGCTCAACTAATCGAGTCTCTCACCTTTCTGAAGAGATGCCGCGACTCTGAGCTTAAAGGTCGTGATATGAACGTGGCTTTTTCACTCCAACGCTGTCCTCCAGACAGTCTCGTCCCTTCACCTGATGAAGGCCGCTTGTGTTGTGGCCAAAACGTCGTGAGAATATTATTGTCTTGTTTTATTTTATCAATTTATTATTTTATTCTAATTCTACGTTACTTTACCGAAAGAACCAAAGAAGATGAATCCTTGCAGTCACAAAAGCTTAAAATCGAATTTTAACTGCCTCTACGGAGAGGGATTCCACACAACCTTAAGATCATTCAACAGACTCCGGGATAAGAAGGCTCAACTAATCGTGTCTCTCACCTTTCTGAAGAGATGCCACAACTCTTTGCTTAAAGGTCGTGATCTGAACGTGGCTTTTTCACTCCAGCACTGTCCTCCAGATAGTCTCGTCCCTTCACCTGATGAAGGCCGCTTGTGTTGTGGCCGAAACGTCGTGAGAATATTATTGTGTTATTTTATTTTATCAATTTATTATTTTATTCTCATTCTACGTGACTTTACCGAAAGAACCAAAGAAGATGAATCCTTGCACTCACGCAAGCTTTAAATCGAAATTTCACTGCCTCTACGGAGAGGGATTCCATACAACCTTAAGATCATTCAACAGACTCCGGGATAAGAAGGCTCAAATAATCGTGTCTCTCACCTTTCCGAAGTGAAACTGCGACTCTATGCTTAAAGGTCGTGATCTGAACGTGGCTTTTTCACTCCAGCGCTGTCCTCCAGACAGTCGTCCCTTCACCTGATGAAGGCCGCTTGTGTTGTGGCCGAAACGTCGTGAGAATATTATTGTGTTATTTTATTTTATCAATTTATTATTTTATTCTCATTCTACGTGACTTTACTGAAAGAACCAAAGAACATGAATCCCTGCAGTCACGAAAGCTTTAAATCGAAATTTAACCGCCTCTACGGAGAGGGATTCCACACAACCTTAAGACCATTCAACAGACTCCGGGATAAGAAGGCTCAACTAATCGAGTCTCTCACCTTTCTGAAGAGATGCCGCGACTCGAAGCTTGAAGGTCGTGATCTGAACGTGGCTTTTTCACTCCAGCGCTGTCCTCCAGACAGTCTCATCCCTTCACCTGATGAAGGCCGCTTGTGTTGTGGCCGAAACGTCGTGAGAATATTATTGTGTTATTTTATTTTAACAATTTATTATTTTATTCTCATTCTATGTGACTTTACCGAAAGAACCAAAGAAGATGAATCCTTGCACTCACGCAAGCTTTAAATCGAAATTTCGCTGCCTCTACGGAGAGGGATTCCATACAACCTTAAGATCATTCAACAGACTCCGGGATAAGAAGGCTCAACTAATCGTGTCTCTCACCTTTCCGAAGTGAAACTGCGACTCTATGCTTAAAGGTCGTGATCTGAACGTGGCTTTTTCACTCCAGCGCTGTCCTCCAGACAGTCGTCCCTTCACCTGATGAAGGCCGCTTGTGTTGTGGCCGAAACGTCGTGAGAATATTATTGTGTTATTTTATTTTATCAATTTATTATTTTATTCTCATTCTATGTGACTTTACCGAAAGAACCAAAGAGCATGAATCCCTGCAGTCACGAAAGCTTTAAATCGAAATTTAACCGCCTCTACGGAGAGGGATTCCACACAACCTTAAGACCATTCAACAGACTCCGGGATAAGAAGGCTCAACTAATCGAGTCTCTCACCTTTCTGAAGAGATGCCGCGACTCTGAGCTTAAAGGTCGTGATCTGAACGTGGCTTTTTCACTCCAACGCTGTCCTCCAGACAGTCTCGTCCCTTCACCTGATGAAGGCCGCTTGTGTTGTGGCCGAAACGTCGTGAGAATATTATTGTGTTATTTTATTTTATCAATTTATTATTTTATTCTCATTCTACGTGACTTTACCGAAAGAACCAAAGAACATGAATCCCTGCATTCAGGAAAGCTTTAAATCGAAATTTAACCGCCTCTATGGAGAGGGATTCCACACAACCTTAAGACCATTCAACAGACTCCGGGATAAGAAGGCTCAACTAATCGAGTCTCTCACCTTTCTGAAGAGATGCCGCGACTCTGAGCTTAAAGGTCGTGATATGAACGTGGCTTTTTCACTCCAACGCTGTCCTCCAGACAGTCTCATCCCTTCACCTGATGAAGGCCGCTTGTGTTGTGGCCGAAACGTCGTGAGAATATTATTGTCTTGTTTTATTTTATCAATTTATTATTTTATTCTAATTCTACGTTACTTTACCGAAAGAACCAAAGAAGATGAATCCTTGCAGTCACAAAAGCTTAAAATCGAATTTTAACTGCCTCTACGGAGAGGGATTCCACACAACCTTAAGATCATTCAACAGACTCCGGGATAAGAAGGCTCAACTAATCGTGTCTCTCACCTTTCTGAAGAGATGCCACAACTCTTTGCTTAAAGGTCGTGATCTGAACGTGGCTTTTTCACTCCAGCACTGTCCTCCAGATAGTCTCGTCCCTTCACCTGATGAAGGCCGCTTGTGTTGTGGCCGAAACGTCGTGAGAATATTATTGTGTTATTTTATTTTATCAATTTATTATTTTATTCTCATTCTACGTGACTTTACCGAAAGAACCAAAGAAGATGAATCCTTGCACTCACGCAAGCTTTAAATCGAAATTTCACTGCCTCTACGGAGAGGGATTCCATACAACCTTAAGATCATTCAACAGACTCCGGGATAAGAAGGCTCAAATAATCGTGTCTCTCACCTTTCCGAAGTGAAACTGCGACTCTATGCTTAAAGGTCGTGATCTGAACGTGGCTTTTTCACTCCAGCGCTGTCCTCCAGACAGTCGTCCCTTCACCTGATGAAGGCCGCTTGTGTTGTGGCCGAAACGTCGTGAGAATATTATTGTGTTATTTTATTTTATCAATTTATTATTTTATTCTCATTCTACGTGACTTTACTGAAAGAACCAAAGAACATGAATCCCTGCAGTCACGAAAGCTTTAAATCGAAATTTAACCGCCTCTACGGAGAGGGATTCCACACAACCTTAAGACCATTCAACAGACTCCGGGATAAGAAGGCTCAACTAATCGAGTCTCTCACCTTTCTGAAGAGATGCCGCGACTCGAAGCTTGAAGGTCGTGATCTGAACGTGGCTTTTTCACTCCAGCGCTGTCCTCCAGACAGTCTCATCCCTTCACCTGATGAAGGCCGCTTGTGTTGTGGCCGAAACGTCGTGAGAATATTATTGTGTTATTTTATTTTAACAATTTATTATTTTATTCTCATTCTATGTGACTTTACCGAAAGAACCAAAGTAGATGAATCCTTGCACTCACGCAAGCTTTAAATCGAAATTTAACTGCCTCTACGGAGAGGGATTCCACACAACCTTAAGATCATTCAACAGACTACGGGATAAGAAGGCTCAACTAATCGTGTATCTCACCTTTCTGAAGTGAAACCGCGACTCTATGCTTAAAGGTCATGATCTGAACGTGGCTTTTTCACTCCAGCGCTGTCCTCCAGACAGTGTCGTCCCTTAACCTGATGAAGGCCGCTTGTGTTGTGGCCGAAACGTCGTGAGAATATTATTGTCTTGTTTTATTTTATCAATTTATTATTGTATTCTAATTCTATGTTACTTTACCGAAAGAACCAAAGAAGATGAATCCTTGCAGTCACGAAAGCTTAAAATCGAATTTTAAATGCCTCTACGGAGAGGGATTCCACACAACCTTAAGATCATTCAACAGACTCCGGGATAAGAAGGCTCAACTAATCGTATCTCTCACCTTTCTGAAGAGATGCCACAACTCTTTGCTTAAAGGTCGTGATCTGAACGTGGCTTTTTCACTCCAGCACTGTCCTCCAGATAGTCTCGTCCCTTCACCTGATGAAGGCCGCTTGTGTTGTGGCCGAAACGTCGTGAGAATATTATTGTGTTATTTTATTTTATCAATTTATTATTTTATTCTCATTCTACGTGACTTTACCGAAAGAACCAAAGAACATGAATCCCTGCATTCACGAAAGCTTTAAATCGAAATTTAACCGCCTCTATGGAGAGGGATTCCACACAACCTTACGGCCATTCAACAGACTCCGGGATAAGAAGGCTCAACTAATCGAGTCTCTCACCTTTCTGAAGAGATGCCGCGACTCGAAGCTTGAAGGTCGTGATCTGAACGTGGCTTTTTCACTCCAGCGCTGTCCTCCAGACAGTCTCGTCCCTTCACCTGATGAAGGCCGCTTGTGTTGTGGCCGAAACGTCGTGAGAATATTATTGTGTTATTTTATTTTATCAATTTATTATTTTATTCTCATTCTATGTGACTTTACCGAAAGAACCAAAGAAGATGAATCCTTGCACTCACGCAAGCTTTTAATCGAAATTTCACTGCCTCTACGGAGAGGGATTCCATACAACCTTAAGATCATTCAACAGACTCCGGGATAAGAAGGCTCAAATAATCGTGTCTCTCACCTTTCCGAAGTGAAACTGCGACTCTATGCTTAAAGGTCGTGATCTGAACGTGGCTTTTTCACTCCAGCGCTGTCCTCCAGACAGTCGTCCCTTCACCTGATGAAGGCCGCTTGTGTTGTGGCCGAAACGTCGTGAGAATATTATTGTGTTATTTTATTTTATCAATTTATTATTTTATTCTCATTCTACGTGACTTTACTGAAAGAACCAAAGAACATGAATCCCTGCAGTCACGAAAGCTTTAAATCGAAATTTAACCGCCTCTACGGAGAGGGATTCCACACAACCTTAAGACCATTCAACAGACTCCGGGATAAGAAGGCTCAACTAATCGAGTCTCTCACCTTTCTGAAGAGATGCCGCGACTCGAAGCTTGAAGGTCGTGATCTAAACGTGGCTTTTTCACTCCAGCGCTGTCCTCCAGACAGTCTCATCCCTTCACCTGATGAAGGCCGCTTGTGTTGTGGCCGAAACGTCGTGAGAATATTATTGTGTTATTTTATTTTAACAATTTATTATTTTATTCTCATTCTATGTGACTTTACCGAAAGAACCAAAGAAGATGAATCCTTGCACTCACGCAAGCTTTAAATCGAAATTTCACTGCCTCTACGGAGAGGGATTCCATACAACCTTAAGATCATTCAACAGACTCCGGGATAAGAAGGCTCAACTAATCGTGTCTCTCACCTTTCCGAAGTGAAACTGCGACTCTATGCTTAAAGGTCGTGACCTGAACGTGGCTTTTTCACTCCAGCGCTGTCCTCCAGACAGTCGTCCCTTCACCTGATGAAGGCCGCTTGTGTTGTGGCCGAAACGTCGTGAGAATATTATTGTGTTATTTTATTTTATCAATTTATTATTTTATTCTCATTCTACGTGACTTTACTGAAAGAACCAAAGAACATGAATCCCTGCAGTCACGAAAGCTTTAAATCGAAATTTAACCGCCTCTACGGAGAGGGATTCCACACAACCTTAAGACCATTCAACAGACTCCGGGATAAGAAGGCTCAACTAATCGAGTCTCTCACCTTTCTGAAGAGATGCCGCGACTCGAAGCTTGAAGGTCGTGATCTAAACGTGGCTTTTTCACTCCAGCGCTGTCCTCCAGACAGTCTCATCCCTTCACCTGATGAATGCCGCTTGTGTTGTGGCCGAAACGTCGTGAGAATATTATTGTGTTATTTTATTTTAACAATTTATTATTTTATTCTCATTCTATGTGACTTTACCGAAAGAACCAAAGAAGATGAATCCTTGCACTCACGCAAGCTTTAAATCGAAATTTCACTGCCTCTACGGAGAGGGATTCCATACAACCTTAAGATCATTCAACAGACTCCGGGATAAGAAGGCTCAACTAATCGTGTCTCTCACCTTTCCGAAGTGAAACTGCGACTCTATGCTTAAAGGTCGTGACCTGAACGTGGCTTTTTCACTCCAGCGCTGTCCTCCAGACAGTCGTCCCTTCACCTGATGAAGGCCGCTTGTGTTGTGGCCGAAACGTCGTGAGAATATTATTGTGTTATTTTATTTTATCAATTTATTATTTTATTCTCATTCTACGTGACTTTACCGAAAGAACCAAAGAACATGAATCCCTGCAGTCACGAAAGCTTTAAATCGAAATTTAACCGCCTCTACGGAGAGGGATTCCACACAACCTTAAGACCATTCAACAGACTCCGGGATAAGAAGGCTCAACTAATCGAGTCTCTCACCTTTCTGAAGAGATGCCGCGACTCTGAGCTTAAAGGTCGTGATATGAACGTGGCTTTTTCACTCCAACGCTGTCCTCCAGACAGTCTCGTCCCTTCACCTGATGAAGGCCGCTTGTGTTGTGGCCGAAACGTCGTGAGAATATTATTGTCTTGTTTTATTTTATCAATTTATTATTTTATTCTAATTCTACGTTACTTTACCGAAAGAACCAAAGAAGATGAATCCTTGCAGTCACAAAAGCTTAAAATCGAATTTTAACTGCCTCTACGGAGAGGGATTCCACACAACCTTAAGATCATTCAACAGACTCCGGGATAAGAAGGCTCAACTAATCGTGTCTCTCACCTTTCTGAAGAGATGCCACAACTCTTTGCTTAAAGGTCGTGATCTGAACGTGGCTTTTTCACTCCAGCACTGTCCTCCAGATAGTCTCGTCCCTTCACCTGATGAAGGCCGCTTGTGTTGTGGCCGAAACGTCGTGAGAATATTATTGTGTTATTTTATTTTATCAATTTATTATTTTATTCTCATTCTACGTGACTTTACCGAAAGAACCAAAGAAGATGAATCCTTGCACTCACGCAAGCTTTAAATCGAAATTTCACTGCCTCTACGGAGAGGGATTCCATACAACCTTAAGATCATTCAACAGACTCCGGGATAAGAAGGCTCAAATAATCGTGTCTCTCACCTTTCCGAAGTGAAACTGCGACTCTATGCTTAAAGGTCGTGATCTGAACGTGGCTTTTTCACTCCAGCGCTGTCCTCCAGACAGTCGTCCCTTCACCTGATGAAGGCCGCTTGTGTTGTGGCCGAAACGTCGTGAGAATATTATTGTGTTATTTTATTTTATCAATTTATTATTTTATTCTCATTCTACGTGACTTTACTGAAAGAACCAAAGAACATGAATCCCTGCAGTCACGAAAGCTTTAAATCGAAATTTAACCGCCTCTACGGAGAGGGATTCCACACAACCTTAAGACCATTCAACAGACTCCGGGATAAGAAGGCTCAACTAATCGAGTCTCTCACCTTTCTGAAGAGATGCCGCGACTCGAAGCTTGAAGGTCGTGATCTGAACGTGGCTTTTTCACTCCAGCGCTGTCCTCCAGACAGTCTCATCCCTTCACCTGATGAAGGCCGCTTGTGTTGTGGCCGAAACGTCGTGAGAATATTTTTGTGTTATTTTATTTTAACAATTTATTATTTTATTCTCATTCTATGTGACTTTACCGAAAGAACCAAAGAAGATGAATCCTTGCACTCACGCAAGCTTTAAATCGAAATTTCGCTGCCTCTACGGAGAGGGATTCCATACAACCTTAAGATCATTCAACAGACTCCGGGATAAGAAGGCTCAACTAATCGTGTCTCTCACCTTTCCGAAGTGAAACTGCGACTCTATGCTTAAAGGTCGTGATCTGAACGTGGCTTTTTCACTCCAGCGCTGTCCTCCAGACAGTCGTCCCTTCACCTGATGAAGGCCGCTTGTGTTGTGGCCGAAACGTCGTGAGAATATTATTGTGTTATTTTATTTTATCAATTTATTATTTTATTCTCATTCTACGTGACTTTACCGAAAGAACCAAAGAGCATGAATCCCTGCAGTCACGAAAGCTTTAAATCGAAATTTAACCGCCTCTACGGAGAGGGATTCCACACAACCTTAAGACCATTCAACAGACTCCGGGATAAGAAGGCTCAACTAATCGAGTCTCTCACCTTTCTGAAGAGATGCCGCGACTCTGAGCTTAAAGGTCGTGATCTGAACGTGGCTTTTTCACTCCAACGCTGTCCTCCAGACAGTCTCGTCCCTTCACCTGATGAAGGCCGCTTGTGTTGTGGCCGAAACGTCGTGAGAATATTATTGTGTTATTTTATTTTATCAATTTATTATTTTATTCTCATTCTACGTGACTTTACCGAAAGAACCAAAGAACATGAATCCCTGCATTCACGAAAGCTTTAAATCGAAATTTAACCGCCTCTATGGAGAGGGATTCCACACAACCTTAAGGCCATTCAACAGACTCCGGGATAAGAAGGCTCAACTAATCGAGTCTCTCACCTTTCTGAAGAGATGCCGCGACTCGAAGCTTGAAGGTCGTGATCTGAACGTGGCTTTTTCACTCCAGCGCTGTCCTCCAGACAGTCTCGTCCCTTCACCTGATGAAGGCCGCTTGTGTTGTGGCCGAAACGTCGTGAGAATATTATTGTGTTATTTTATTTTATCAATTTATTATTTTATTCTCATTCTATGTGACTTTACCGAAAGAACCAAAGAAGATGAATCCTTGCACTCACGCAAGCTTTAAATCGAAATTTCACTGCCTCTACGGAGAGGGATTCCATACAACCTTAAGATAATTCAACAGACTCCGGGATAAGAAGGCTCAACTAATCGTGTCTCTCACCTTTCTGAAGAGATGCCACAACTCTTTGCTTAAAGGTCGTGATCTGAACGTGGCTTTTTCACTCCAGCACTGTCCTCCAGATAGTCTCGTCCCTTCACCTGATGAAGGCCGCTTGTGTTGTGGCCGAAACGTCGTGAGAATATTATTGTGTTATTTTATTTTATCAATTTATTATTTTATTCTCATTCTACGTGACTTTACCGAAAGAACCAAAGAACATGAATCCCTGCATTCACGAAAGCTTTAAATCGAAATTTAACCGCCTCTATGGAGAGGGATTCCACACAACCTTAAGGCCATTCAACAGACTCCGGGATAAGAAGGCTCAACTAATCGAGTCTCTCACCTTTCTGAAGAGATGCCGCGACTCGAAGCTTGAAGGTCGTGATCTGAACGTGGCTTTTTCACTCCAGCGCTGTCCTCCAGACAGTCTCGTCCCTTCACCTGATGAAGGCTGCTTGTGTTGTGGCCGAAACGTCGTGAGAATATTATTGTGTTATTTTATTTTATCAATTTATTATTTTATTCTCATTCTATGTGACTTTACCGAAAGAACCAAAGAAGATGAATCCTTGCACTCACGCAAGCTTTAAATCGAAATTTCACTGCCTCTACGGAGAGGGATTCCATACAACCTTAAGATCATTCAACAGACTCCGGGATAAGAAGGCTCAACTAATCGTGTCTCTCACCTTTCCGAAGTGAAACTGCGACTCTATGCTTAAAGGTCGTGATCTGAACGTGGCTTTTTCACTCCAGCGCTGTCCTCCAGACAGTCGTCCCTTCACCTGATGAAGGCCGCTTGTGTTGTGGCCGAAACGTCGTGAGAAAATTATTGTGTTATTTTATTTTATCAATTTATTATTTTATTCTCATTCTACGTGACTTTACCGAAAGAACCAAAGAACATGAAACCCTGCAGTCACGAAAGCTTTAAATCGAAATTTAACCGTCTCTACGGAGAGGGATTCCACACAACCTTAAGACCATTCAACAGACTCCGGGATAAGAAGGCTCAACTAATCGAGTCTCTCACCTTTCTGAAGAGATGCCGCGACTCGAAGCTTGAAGGTCGTGATCTGAACGTGGCTTTTTCACTCCAGCGCTGTCCTACAGACAGTCTCGTCCCTTCACCTGATGAAGGCCGCTTGTGTTGTGGCCGAAACGTCTTGAGAATATTATTGTGTTATTTTATTTTATCAATTTATTATTTTATTCTCATTCTATGTGACTTTACCGAAAGAACCAAACAAGATGAATCCTTGCAGTCACGCAAGCTTTAAATCGAAATTTAACTGCCTCTACGGAGAGGGATTGCAAACAACCTTAAGATCATTCAACAGACTCCGGGATAAGAAGGCTCAACTAATCGTGTCTCTCACCTTTCTGAAGAGATGCCGCGACTCTAATCTTAAAGGTCGTGATCTGAACGTGGCTTTTTCACTCCAGCGCTGTCCTCCAGACAGTCTCGTCCCTTCACCTGTTGAAGGCCGCTTGTGTTGTGGCCAAAACGTCGTGAGAATATTATTGTGTTATTTTATTTTATGAATTTATTATTTTATTCTCATTCTATGTGGCTTTACCGAAAGAACCAAGGAAGATGAATCCTTGCACTCACGCAAGCTTTAAATCGAAATTTAACTGCCTCTATGGAGAGGGATTCCACACAACCTTAAGATCATTCAACAGACTCCGGGATAAGAAGGCTCAACTAATCGTGTCTCTCACCTTTCTGAAGAGATGCCGCGACTCTAATCTTAAAGGTCGTGATCTGAACGTGGCTTTTTTCACTCCAGCGCTGTCCTCCAGACAGTCTCGTCCTTTCACCTGTTGAAGGCCGCTTGTGTTGTGGCCAAAACGTCGTGAGAATATTATTGTGTTATTTTATTTTATGAATTTATTATTTTATTCTCATTCTATGTGACTTTACCGAAAGAACCAAGGAAGATGAATCCTTGCACTCACGCAAGCTTTAAATCGAAATTTAACTGCCTCTACGGAGAGGGATTCCACACAACCTTAAGATCATTCAACAGACTCCGGGATAAGAAGGCTCAACTAATCGTGCCTCTCACCTTTCTGAAGAGATGCCGCGACTCTATGCTTAAAGGTCGTGATCTGAATGTTGCTTTTTCACTCCAGCGCTGTCCTCCAGACAGTCTAGTCCCTTCACCTGATGAAGGCCGCTTGTGTTGTGGCCGAAACGTCGTGAGAATATTATTGTGTTATTTTATTTTATCAATTTATTATTTTATTCTAATTCTACGTGACTTTACCGAAAGAACCAAAGAAGATGAATCCTTGCAGTCACGAAAGCTTTAAATCGAAATTTAACCGCCTCTACGGAGAGGGATTCCACACAACCTTAAGATCATTCAACAGACTCCGGGATAAGAAGGCTCAACTAATCGAGTCTCTCACCTTTCTGAAGAGATGCCGCGACTCTAAGCTTAAAGGTCGTCATCTGAACGTGGCTTTTTCACTCCAGCGCTGTCCTCCAGATAGTCTCGTCCCTTCACCTGATGAAGGCCGCTTGTGTTGTGGCCGAAACGTCGTGAGAATATTATTGTGTTATTTTATTTTATCAATTTATTATTTTATTCTCATTCTACGTGACTTTACCGAAAGAACCAAAGAACATGAATCACTGCAGTCACGAAAGCGTTAAATCGAAATTTAACCGCCTCTACGGAGAGAGATTCCACACAACCTTAAGGCCATTCAACAGACTCGGGGATAAGAAGGCTCAACTAATCGAGTCTCTCACCTTTCTGAAGAGATGCTGCGCCTCGAAGCTTGAAGGTCGTGAACTGAACGTGGCTTTTTCACTCCAGCGCTGTCCTCCAGACAGTCTCGTCTCTTCACCTGATGAAGGCCTCTTGTGTTGTGGCCGAAACGTCATGAGAATATTAATGTGTTATTTTATTTTATCAATTTATTATTTTATTCTCATTCTATGTGACTTTACCGAAAGAACCAAAGAAGATGAATCCTTGCACTCACGCAAGCTTTAAATCGAAATTTAACTGCCTCTACGGAGAGGGATTCCACACAACCTTAAGATCATTCAACAGACTCTGGGATAAGAAGGCTCAACGATTCGTGTCTCTCACCTTTCTGAAGTGAAACCGCGACTCTAATCTTAAAGGTCGTGATCTGAACGTGGCTTTTTCACTCCAGCGCTGTCCTCCAGACAGTCTTGTCCCTTCACCTGTTGAAGGCCGCTTGTGTTGTGGCCGAAACGTCGTGCGAATATTATTGTGTTATTTTATTTTATCAATTTATTATTTTATTCTCATTCTACGTGACTTTACCGAAAGAACCAAAGAACATGAAACCCTGCAGTCACGAAAGCTTTAAATCGAAATTTAACCGTCTCTACGGAGAGGGATTCCACACAACCTTAAGACCATTCAACAGACTCCGGGATAAGAAGGCTCAACTAATCGAGTCTCTCACCTTTCTGAAGAGATGCCGCGACTCGAAGCTTGAAGGTCGTGATCTGAACGTGGCTTTTTCACTCCAGCGCTGTCCTACAGACAGTCTCGTCCCTTCACCTGATGAAGGCCGCTTGTGTTGTGGCCGAAACGTCTTGAGAATATTATTGTGTTATTTTATTTTATCAATTTATTATTTTATTCTCATTCTATGTGACTTTACCGAAAGAACCAAACAAGATGAATCCTTGCAGTCACGCAAGCTTTAAATCGAAATTTAACTGCCTCTACGGAGAGGGATTGCAAACAACCTTAAGATCATTCAACAGACTCCGGGATAAGAAGGCTCAACTAATCGTGTCTCTCACCTTTCTGAAGAGATGCCGCGACTCTAATCTTAAAGGTCGTGATCTGAACGTGGCTTTTTCACTCCAGCGCTGTCCTCCAGACAGTCTCGTCCCTTCACCTGTTGAAGGCCGCTTGTGTTGTGGCCGAAACGTCGTGAGAATATTATTGTGTTATTTTATTTTATCAATTTATTATTTTATTCTCATTCTACGTGACTTTACTGAAAGAACCAAAGAACATGAATCCCTGCAGTCACGAAAGCTTTAAATCGAAATTTAACCGCCTCTACGGAGAGGGATTCCACACAACCTTAAGACCATTCAACAGACTCCGGGATAAGAAGGCTCAACTAATCAAGTCTCTCACCTTTCTGAAGAGATGCCGCGACTCGAAGCTTGAAGGTCGTGATCTGAACGTGGCTTTTTCACTCCAGCGCTGTCCTCCAGACAGTCTCATCCCTTCACCTGATGAAGGCCGCTTGTGTTGTGGCCGAAACGTCGTGAGAATATTATTGTGTTATTTTATTTTAACAATTTATTATTTTATTCTCATTCTATGTGACTTTACCGAAAGAACCAAAGAAGATGAATCCTTGCACTCACGCAAGCTTTAAATCGAAATTTCACTGCCTCTACGGAGAGGGATTCCATACAACCTTAAGATCATTCAACAGACTCCGGGATAAGAAGGCTCAACTAATCGTGTCTCTCACCTTTCCGAAGTGAAACTGCGACTCTATGCTTAAAGGTCGTGATCTGAACGTGGCTTTTTCACTCCAGCGCTGTCCTCCAGACAGTCGTGCCTTCACCTGATGAAGGCCGCTTGTGTTGTGGCCGAAACGTCGTGAGAAAATTATTGTGTTATTTTATTTTATCAATTTATTATTTTATTCTCATTCTACGTGACTTTACCGAAAGAACCAAAGAACATGAAACCCTGCAGTCACGAAAGCTTTAAATCGAATTTTAACTGCCTCTACGGAGAGGGATTCCACACAACCTTAAGATCATTCAACAGACTCCGGGATAAGAAGGCTCAACTAATCGTGTCTCTCACCTTTCTGAAGAGATGCCACAACTCTTTGCTTAAAGGTCGTGATCTGAACGTGGCTTTTTCACTCCAGCACTGTCCTCCAGATAGTCTCGTCCCTTCACCTGATGAAGGCCGCTTGTGTTGTGGCCGAAACGTCGTGAGAATATTATTGTGTTATTTTATTTTATCAATTTATTATTTTATTCTCATTCTACGTGACTTTACCGAAAGAACCAAAGAACATGAATCCCTGCATTCACGAAAGCTTTAAATCGAAATTTAACCACCTCTATGGAGAGGGATTCCACACAACCTTAAGGCCATTCAACAGACTCCGGGATAAGAAGGCTCAACTAATCGAGTCTCTCACCTTTCTGAAGAGATGCCGCGACTCGAAGCTTGAAGGTCGTGATCTGAACGTGGCTTTTTCACTCCAGCGCTGTCCTCCAGACAGTCTCGTCCCTTCACCTGATGAAGGCCGCTTGTGTTGTGGCCGAAACGTCGTGAGAATATTATTGTGTTATTTTATTTTATCAATTTATTATTTTATTCTCATTCTATGTGACTTTACCGAAAGAACCAAAGAAGATGAATCCTTGCACTCACGCAAGCTTTAAATCGAAATTTCACTGCCTCTACGGAGAGGGATTCCATACAACCTTAAGATCATTCAACAGACTCCGGGATAAGAAGGCTCAAATAATCGTGTCTCTCACCTTTCCGAAGTGAAACTGCGACTCTATGCTTAAAGGTCGTGATCTGAACGTGGCTTTTTCACTCCAGCGCTGTCCTCCAGACAGTCGTCCCTTCACCTGATGAAGGCCGCTTGTGTTGTGGCCGAAACGTCGTGAGAATATTATTGTGTTATTTTATTTTATCAATTTATTATTTTATTCTCATTCTACGTGACTTTACTGAAAGAACCAAAGAACATGAATCCCTGCAGTCACGAAAGCTTTAAATCGAAATTTAACCGCCTCTACGGAGAGGGATTCCACACAACCTTAAGACCATTCAACAGACTCCGGGATAAGAAGGCTCAACTAATCGAGTCTCTCACCTTTCTGAAGAGATGCCGCGACTCGAAGCTTGAAGGTCGTGATCTGAACGTGGCTTTTTCACTCCAGCGCTGTCCTCCAGACAGTCTCATCCCTTCACCTGATGAAGGCCGCTTGTGTTGTGGCCGAAATGTCGTGAGAAAATTATTGTGTTATTTTATTTTATCAATTTATTATTTTATTCTCATTCTATGTGACTTTACCGAAAGAACCAAAGAAGATGAATCCTTGCACTCACGCAAGCTTTAAATCGAAATTTAACTGCCTCTACGGAGAGGGATTCCACACAACCTTAAGATCATTCAACAGACTCCGGGATAAGAAGGCTCAACTAATCGTGTATCTCACCTTTCTGAAGTGAAACCGCGACTCTATGCTTAAAGGTCATGATCTGAACGTGGCTTTTTCACTCCAGCGCTGTCCTCCAGACAGTGTCGTCCCTTAACCTGATGAAGGCCGCTTGTGTTGTGGCCGAAACGTCGTGAGAATATTATTGTCTTGTTTTATTTTATCAATTTATTATTGTATTCTAATTCTACGTTACTTTACCGAAAGAACCAAAGAAGATGAATCCTTGCAGTCACGAAAGCTTAAAATCGAATTTTAACTGCCTCTACGGAGAGGGATTCCACACAACCTTAAGATCATTCAACAGACTCCGGGATAAGAAGGCTCAACTAATCGTGTCTCTCACCTTTCTGAAGAGATGCCACAACTCTTTGCTTAAAGGTCGTGATCTGAACGTGGCTTTTTCACTCCAGCACTGTCCTCCAGATAGTCTCGTCCCTTCACCTGATGAAGGCCGCTTGTGTTGTGGCCTAAACGTCGTGAGAATATTATTGTGTTATTTTATTTTATCAATTTATTATTTTATTCTCATTCTACGTGACTTTACCGAAAGAACCAAAGAACATGAATCCCTGCAGTCACGCAAGCTTTAAATCGAAATTTAACCACCTCTACGGAGAGGGATTCCAAACAACCTTAAGATCATTCAACAGACTCCGGGATAAGAACGCTCAACTAATCGTGTCTCTCACCTTTCTGAAGAGATGCCGCGACTCTGAGCTTAAAGGTCGTGATCTGAACGTGGCTTTTTCACTCCAGCGCTGTCCTCCAGACAGTCGTCCCTTCACCTGATGAAGGCCGCTTGTGTTGTGGCCGAAACGTCGTGAGAAAATTATTGTGTTATTTTATTTTATCAATTTATTATTTTATTCTCATTCTACGTGACTTTACCGAAAGAACCAAAGAACATGAAACCCTGCAGTCACGAAAGCTTTAAATCGAATTTTAACTGCCTCTACGGAGAGGGATTCCACACAACCTTAAGATCATTCAACAGACTCCGGGATAAGAAGGCTCAACTAATCGTGTCTCTCACCTTTCTGAAGAGATGCCACAACTCTTTGCTTAAAGGTCGTGATCTGAACGTGGCTTTTTCACTCCAGCACTGTCCTCCAGATAGTCTCGTCCCTTCACCTGATGAAGGCCGCTTGTGTTGTGGCCGAAACGTCGTGAGAATATTATTGTGTTATTTTATTTTATCAATTTATTATTTTATTCTCATTCTACGTGACTTTACCGAAAGAACCAAAGAACATGAATCCCTGCATTCACGAAAGCTTTAAATCGAAATTTAACCGCCTCTATGGAGAGGGATTCCACACAACCTTAAGGCCATTCAACAGACTCCGGGATAAGAAGGCTCAACTAATCGAGTCTCTCACCTTTCTGAAGAGATGCCGCGACTCGAAGCTTGAAGGTCGTGATCTGAACGTGGCTTTTTCACTCCAGCGCTGTCCTCCAGACAGTCTCGTCCCTTCACCTGATGAAGGCCGCTTGTGTTGTGGCCGAAACGTCGTGAGAATATTTTTGTGTTATTTTATTTTAACAATGTATTATTTTATTCTCATTCTATGTGACTTTACCGAAAGAACCAAAGAAGATGAATCCTTGCACTCACGCAAGCTTTAAATCGAAATTTCACTGCCTCTACGGAGAGGGATTCCATACAACCTTAAGATCATTCAACAGACTCCGGGATAAGAAGGCTCAACTAATCGTGTCTCTCACCTTTCCGAAGTGAAACTGCGACTCTATGCTTAAAGGTCGTGATCTGAACGTGGCTTTTTCACTCCAGCGCTGTCCTCCAGACAGTCGTCCCTTCACCTGATGAAGGCCGCTTCTGTTGTGGCCGAAACGTCGTGAGAATATTATTGTGTTATTTTATTTTATCAATTTATTATTTTATTCTCATTCTACGTGACTTTACCGAAAGAACCAAAGAACATGAATCCCTGCAGTCACGAAAGCTTTAAATCGAAATTTAACCGCCTCTACGGAGAGGGATTCCACACAACCTTAAGACCATTCAACAGACTCTGGGATAAGAAGGCTCAACTAATCGAGTCTCTCACCTTTCTGAAGAGATGCCGCGACTCTGAGCTTAAAGGTCGTGATCTGAACGTGGCTTTTTCACTCCAGCGCTGTCCTCCAGACAGTCTCGTCCCTTCACCTGATGAAGGCCGCTTGTGTTGTGGCCGAAACGTCGTGAGAATATTATTGTCTTGTTTTATTTTATCAATTTATTATTTTATTCTAATTCTACGTTACTTTACCGAAAGAACCAAAGAAGATGAATCCTTGCAGTCACGAAAGCTTAAAATCGAATTTTAACTGCCTCTACGGAGAGGGATTCCACACAACCTTAAGATCATTCAACAGACTCCGGGATAAGAAGGCTCAACTAATCGTGTCTCTCACCTTTCTGAAGAGATGCCACAACTCTTTGCTTAAAGGTCGTGATCTGAACGTGGCTTTTTCACTCCAGCACTGTCCTCCAGATAGTCTCGTCCCTTCACCTGATGAAGGCCGCTTGTGTTGTGGCCGAAACGTCGTGAGAATATTATTGTGTTATTTTATTTTATCAATTTATTATTTTATTCTCATTCTACGTGACTTTACCGAAAGAACCAAAGAACATGAATCCCTGCATTCACGAAAGCTTTAAATCGAAATTTAACCGCCTCTATGGAGAGGGATTCCACACAACCTTAAGGCCATTCAACAGACTCCGGGATAAGAAGGCTCAACTAATCGAGTCTCTCACCTTTCTGAAGAGATGCCACGACTCGAAGCTTGAAGGTCGTGATCTGAACGTGGCTTTTTCACTCCAGCGCTGTCCTCCAGACAGTCGTCCCTTCACCTGATGAAGGCCGCTTGTGTTGTGGCCGAAACGTCGTGAGAATATTATTGTGTTATTTTATTTTATCAATTTATTATTTTATTCTCATTCTACGTGACTTTACCGAAAGAACCAAAGAACATGAATCCCTGCAGTCACGAAAGCTTTAAATCGAAATTTAACCGCCTCTACGGAGAGGGATTCCACACAACCTTAAGACCATTCAACAGACTCCGGGATAAGAAGGCTCAACTAATCGAGTCTCTCACCTTTCTGAAGAGATGCCGCGACTCGAAGCTTGAAGGTCGTGATCTGAACGTGGCTTTTTCACTCCAGCGCTGTCCTCCAGACAGTCTCATCCCTTCACCTGATGAAGGCCGCTTGTGTTGTGGCCGAAATGTCGTGAGAAAATTATTGTGTTATTTTATTTTATCAATTTATTATTTTATTCTCATTCTATGTGACTTTACCGAAAGAACCAAAGAAGATGAATCCTTGCACTCACGCAAGCTTTAAATCGAAATTTAACTGCCTCTACGGAGAGGGATTCCACACAACCTTAAGATCATTCAACAGACTCCGGGATAAGAAGGCTCAACTAATCGTGTATCTCACCTTTCTGAAGTGAAACCGCGACTCTATGCTTAAAGGTCATGATCTGAACGTGGCTTTTTCACTCCAGCGCTGTCCTCCGGACAGTGTCGTCCCTTAACCTGATGAAGGCCGCTTGTGTTGTGGCCGAAACGTCGTGAGAATATTATTGTCTTGTTTTATTTTATCAATTTATTATTGTATTCTAATTCTACGTTACTTTACCGAAAGAACCAAAGAAGATGAATCCTTGCAGTCACGAAAGCTTAAAATCGAATTTTAACTGCCTCTACGGAGAGGGATTCCACACAACCTTAAGATCATTCAACAGACTCCGGGATAAGAAGGCTCAACTAATCGTGTCTCTCACCTTTCTGAAGAGATGCCGCGACTCTATGCTTAAAGGTCGTGATCTGAACGTGGCTTTTTCACTCCAGCGCTGTCCTCCAGACAGTCTCGTCCATTCACCTGATGAAGGCCGCTTGTGTTGTGGCCGAAACGTCGTGAGAATATTATTGTGTTATTTTATTTTATCAATTTATTATTTTATTCTCATTCTACGTGACTTTACCGAAAGCACCAAAGAACATGAATCCCTGCAGTCACGCAAGCTTTAAATCGAAATTTAACCGCCTCTACGGAGAGGGATTCCAAACAACCTTAAGATCATTCAACAGACTCCGGGATAAGAACGCTCAACTAATCGTGTCTCTCACCTTTCTGAAGAGATGCCGCGACTCGAAGCTTGAAGGTCGTGATCTGAACGTGGCTTTTTCACTCCAGCGCTGTCCTCCAGACAGTCTCGTCCCTTCACCTGATGAAGGCCGCTTGTGTTGTGGCCGAAACGTCGTGAGAATATTATTGTGTTATTTTATTTTATCAATTTATTATTTTATTCTCATTCTATGTGACTTTACCGAAAGAACCTAAGAAGATGAATCCTTGCACTCACGCAAGCTTTAAATCGAAATTTCACTGCCTCTACAGAGAGGGATTCCATACAACCTAAAGATCATTCAACAGACTCCGGGATAAGAAGGCTCAACTAATCGTGTCTCTCACCTTTCCGAAGTGAAACTGCGACTCTATGCTTAAAGGTTGTGATCTGAACGTGGCTTTTTCACTCCAGCGCTGTCCTCCAGACAGTCGTCCCTTCACCTGATGAAGGCCGCTTGTGTTGTGGCCGAAACGTCGTGAGAATATTATTGTGATATTTTATTTTATCAATTTATTATTTTATTCTCTTTCTATAGAACCAAAGAAGATGAATCCTTGCACTCACGCAAGCTTTAAATCGAAATGTAACTGCCTCTACGGAGAGGGATTCCACACAACCTTAAGATCATTCAACAGACTCCGGGATAAGAAGGCTCAACTAATCGTGTCTCTCACCTTTCTGAAGAGATGCCGCGACTCTATGCTTAAAGGTCGTGATCTGAACGTGGCTTTTTCACTCCAGCGCTGTCCTCCAGATAGTCTCGTCCCTTCACCTGATGAAGGCCGCTTGTGTTGTGGCCGAAACGTCGTGAGAATATGATTGTGTCATTTTATTTTATCAATTTATTGTTTTATTCTCATTCTACATGACTTTACCGAAAGAACCAAAGAACATTAATTCTTTCAGTCACGAAAGCTTTAAATCGAAATTTAACCGCCTCTACGGAGAGGGATTCCACACAACCTTAAGATCATTCAACAGACTCCGGGATAAGAAGGCTCAACTAATTGAGTCTCTCACCTTTCTGAAGAGATGCCGCAACTCTAAGCTTAAAGGTCGTGATCTGAACGTGGCTTTTTGACTCCAGCGCTGTCCTCCAGACAGTCTCGTCCCTTCACCTGATGAAGGCCGCTTGTGTTGTGGCCGAAACGTCGTGAGAATATTAATGTGTTATTTAATTTTATCAATTTATTATTTTATTCTAATTCTACATGACTTTACCGAAAGAACCAAACAAGATGAATCCTTGCAGTCACGCAACCTTTAAATCGAAATGTAACCGCCTCTACGGAGAGGGATTCCAAACAACCTTAAGATCATTCAACAGACTCCGGGATAAGAACGCTCAACTAATCGTGTCTCTCACCTTTCTGAAGAGATGCCGCGACTCTAAGCTTAAAGGTCGTGATCTGAACGTGGCTTTTTCAATCCAGCGCTGTCCTCCAGACATTCTCGTCCCTTCACCTGATGAAGGCCGCTTGTGTTGTGGCCGAAACGTCGTGAGAATATTATTGTGTTATTTTATTTTATCAATTTATTATTTTATTCTCATTCTATGTGACTTTACCGAAAGAACCAAAGAAGATGAATCCTTGCACTCACGCAAGCTTAAAATCGAAATTTAACTGCCTCTACGGAGAGGGATTCCACACAACCTTAAGATCATTCAACAGACTCCGGGATAAGAAGGCTCAACTAATCGTGTCTCTCACCTTTTTGAAGAGATGCCGCGACTCTATGCTTAAAGGTCGTGATTTGAACGTGGCTTTTTCACTCCCGCGCTGTCCTCCAGATAGTCTCGTCCCTTCACCTGATGAAGGCCGCTTGTGTTGTGGCCGAAACGTCGTGAGAATATTATTGTGTTATTTTATTTTATCAATTTATTATTTTATTCTCATTCTACGTGACTTTACCGAAAGAACCAAAGAACATGAATCCCTGCAGTCACGCAAGCTTTAAATCGAAATTTAACTGCCTCTACGGAGAGGGATTCCACACAACCTTAAGATCATTCAACAGACTCCGGGATAAGAAGGCTCAACGAATCGTGTCTCTCACCTTTCTGAAGTGAAACCGCGACTCTATGCTTAAAGGTCGTGATCTGAACGTGGCTTTTTCAATCCAGCGCTGTCCTCCAGACAGTCGTCCCTTCACCTGATGAAGGCCGCTTGTGTTGTGGCCGAAACGTCGTGAGAATATTAATGTGTTATTTAATTTTATCAATTTATTATTTTATTCTAATTCTACACGACTTTACCGAAAGAACCAAACAAGATGAATCCTTGCAGTCATGCAACCTTTAAATCGAAATTTAACCGCCTCTACGGAGAGGGATTCCAAACAACCTTAAGATCATTCAACAGACTCCGGGATAAGAACGCTCAACTAATCGTGTCTCTCACCTTTCTGAAGAGATGCCGCGACTCTAAGCTTAAAGGTCGTGATCTGAACGTGGCTTTTTCAATCCAGCGCTGTCCTCCAGACATTCTCGTCCCTTCACCTGATGAAGGCCGCTTGTGTTGTGGCCGAAACGTCGTGAGAATATTATTGTGTTATTTTATTTTATCAATTTATTATTTTATTCTCATTCTATGTGACTTTACCGAAAGAACCAAAGAACATGAATCCCTGCAGTCACGCAAGCTTTAAATCGAAATTTAACTGCCTCTACGGAGAGGGATTCCACACAACCTTAAGATCATTCAACAGACTCCGGGATAAGAAGGCTCAACGAATCGTGTCTCTCACCTTTCTGAAGTGAAACCGCGACTCTATGCTTAAAGGTCGTGATCTGAACGTGGCTTTTTCACTCCAGCGCTGTCCTCCAGACAGTCGTCCCTTCACCTGATGAAGGCCGCTTGTGTTGTGGCCGAAACGTCGTGCGAATATTATTGTGTTATTTTATTTTATCAATTTATTATTTTATTCTCATTCTATGTGACTTTACCGAAAGAACCAAACAAGATGAATCCTTGCAGTCACGCAAGCTTTAAATCGAAATTTAACCGCCTCTACGGAGAGGGATTGCAAACAACCTTAAGATCATTCAACAGACTCCGGGATAAGAACGCTCAACTAATCGTGTCTCTCACCTTTCTGATGAGATGCCGCGACTCTAAGCTTAAAGGTCGTGATCTGAACGTGGCTTTTTCAATCCAGCGCTGTCCTCCAGACATTCTCGTCCCTTCACCTGATGAAGGCCGCTTGTGTTGTGGCAGAAACGTCGTGAGAATATTATTGTGTTATTTTATTTTATCAATTTATTATTTTATTCTCATTCTATGTGACTTTACCGAAAGAACCAAAGAAGATGAATCCTTGCACTCACGCAAGCTTAAAATCGAAATTTAACTGCCTCTACGGAGAGGGATTCCACACAACCTTAAGATCATTCAACAGACTCCGGGATAAGAAGGCTCAACTAATCGTGTCTCTCACCTTTTTGAAGAGATGCCGCGACTCTATGCTTAAAGGTCGTGATTTGAACGTGGCTTTTTCACTCCCGCGCTGTCCTCCAGATAGTCTCGTCCCTTCACCTGATGAAGGCCGCTTGTGTTGTGGCCGAAACGTCGTGAGAATATTATTGTGTTATTTTATTTTATCAATTTATTATTTTATTCTCATTCTACGTGACTTTACCGAAAGAACCAAAGAACATGAATCCCTGCAGTCACGCAAGCTTTAAATCGAAATTTAACTGCCTCTACGGAGAGGGATTCCACTCAACCTTAAGATCATTCAACAGACTCCGGGATAAGAAGGCTCAACGAATCGTGTCTCTCACCTTTCTGAAGTGAAACCGCGACTCTATGCTTAAAGGTCGTGATCTGAACGTTGCTTTTTCACTCCAGCGCTGTCCTCCAGACAGTCGTCCCTTCACCTGATGAAGGCCGCTTGTGTTGTGGCCGAAACGTCGTGAGAATATTAATGTGTTATTTAATTTTATCAATTTATTATTTTATTCTAATTCTACATGACTTTACCGAAAGAACCAAACAAGATGAATCCTTGCAGTCATGCAACCTTTAAATCGAAATTTAACCGCCTCTACGGAGAGGGATTCCAAACAACCTTAAGATCATTCAACAGACTCCGGGATAAGAACGCTCAACTAATCGTGTCTCTCACCTTTCTGAAGAGATGCCGCGACTCTAAGCTTAAAGGTCGTGATCTGAACGTGGCTTTTTCAATCCAGCGCTGTCCTCCAGACATTCTCGTCCCTTCACCTGATGAAGGCCGCTTGTGTTGTGGCCGAAACGTCGTGAGAATATTATTGTGTTATTTTATTTTATCAATTTATTATTTTATTCTCATTCTATGTGACTTTACCGAAAGAACCAAAGAACATGAATCCCTGCAGTCACGCAAGCTTTAAATCGAAATTTAACTGCCTCTACGGAGAGGGATTCCACACAACCTTAAGATCATTCAACAGACTCCGGGATAAGAAGGCTCAACGAATCGTGTCTCTCACCTTTCTGAAGTGAAACCGCGACTCTATGCTTAAAGGTCGTGATCTGAACGTGGCTTTTTCACTCCAGCGCTGTCCTCCAGACAGTCGTCCCTTCACCTGATGAAGGCCGCTTGTGTTGTGGCCGAAACGTCGTGCGAATATTATTGTGTTATTTTATTTTATCAATTTATTATTTTATTCTCATTCTATGTGACTTTACCGAAAGAACCAAACAAGATGAATCCTTGCAGTCACGCAAGCTTTAAATCGAAATTTAACCGCCTCTACGGAGAGGGATTGCAAACAACCTTAAGATCATTCAACAGACTCCGGGATAAGAACGCTCAACTAATCGTGTCTCTCACCTTTCTGAAGAGATGCCGCGACTCTAAGCTTAAAGGTCGTGATCTGAACGTGGCTTTTTCACTAGAGCGCTGTCCTCCAGACATTCTCGTCCCTTCACCTGATGAAGGCCGCTTGTGTTGTGGCCGAAACGTCGTGAGAATATTATTGTCTTGTTTTATTTTATCAATTTATTATTTTATTCTCATTCTACGTGACTTTACCGAAAGAACCAAAGAAGATGAACCCTTGCAGTCACGAAAGCTTTAAATCGAAATTTAACCGCCTCTACAGAGAGGGATTCCACACAACCTTAAGATCATTCAACAGACTCTGGGATAAGAAGGCACAACTAATCGAGTCTCTCACCTTTCTGAAGAGATGCCGCGACTCTAAGCTTAAAGGTCGTGATCTGAACGTGGCTTTTTCACTCCAGCGCTGTCCTCCAGACAGCCTCGTCCCTTCACCTGATGAAGGCCGCTTGTGTTGTGGCCGAATCTTCGTGAGAATTTTATTGTGTTATTTTATATCATCAATTTATTTTTTTATTCTCATTCTACGTGACTTTACCGAAATAACCAAAGAAGATGAATCCTTGCAGTCACGAAAGCTTTAAATCGAAATTTAACCGCATATACGGAGAGGGATTCCACACAACCTTAAGATCATTCAACAGACTCCGGGATAAGAAGGCTCAACTAATCGTGTCTCTCACCTTTCCGAAGTGAAACTGCGACTCTATGCTTAAAGGTCGTGATCTGAACGTGGCTTTTTCACTCCAGCGCTGTCCTCCAGACAGTCGTCCCTTCACCTGATGAAGGCCGCTTGTGTTGTGGCCGAAACGTCGTGAGAATATTATTGTGTTATTTTATTTTATCAATTTATTATTTTATTCTCTTTCTATGTGACTTTACCGATAGAACCAAAGAAGATGAATCCTTGCACTCACGCAAGCTTTAAATCGAAATTTAACTGCCTCTACGGAGAGGGATTCCACACAACCTTAAGATCATTCAACAGACTCCGGGATAAGAAGGCTCAACTAATCGTGTCTCTCACCTTTCTGAAGAGATGCCGCGACTCTATGCTTAAAGGTCGTGATCTGAACGTGGCTTTTTCACTCCAGCGCTGTCCTCCAGATAGTCTCGTCCCTTCACCTGATGAAGGCCGCTTGTGTTGTGGCCGAAACGTCGTGAGAATATTATTGTGTTATTTTATTTTATCAATTTATTATTTTATTCTCATTCTACGTGACTTTACCGAAAGAACCAAAGAACATGAATCCCTGCAGTCACGAAAGCTTTAAATCAAAATTTAACCGCCTCTACGGAGAGGGATTCCACACAACCTTAAGGCCATTCAACAGACTCCGGGATAAGAAGGCTCAACTAATCGAGTCTCTCACCTTTCTGAAGAGATGCTGCGACTCGAAGCTTGAAGGTCGTGATCTGAACGTGGCTTTTTCACTCCAGCGCTGTCCTCCAGACAGTCGTCCCTTCACCTGATGAAGGCCGCTTGTGTTGTGGCCGAAACGTCGTGAGAATATTATTGTGTTATTTTATTTTATCAATTTATTATTTTATTCTCTTTCTATGTGACTTTACCGATAGAACCAAAGAAGATGAATCCTTGCACTCACGCAAGCTTTAAATCGAAATTTAACTGCCTCTACAGAGAGGGATTCCACACAACCTTAAGATCATTCAACAGACTCCGGGATAAGAAGGCTCAACTAATCGTGTCTCTCAACTTTCTGAAGAGATGCCGCGACTCTATGCTTAAAGGTCGTGATCTGAACGTGGCTTTTTCACTCCAGCGCTGTCCTCCAGATAGTCTCGTCCCTTCACCTGATGAAGGCCGCTTGTGTTGTGGCCGAAACGTCGTGAGAATATTATTGTGTTATTTTATTTTATCAATTTATTATTTTATTCTCATTCTACGTGACTTTACCGAAAGAACCAAAGAACATGAATCCCTGCAGTCACGAAAGCTTTAAATCAAAATTTAACCGCCTCTACGGAGAGGGATTCCACACAACCTTAAGGCCATTCAACAGACTCCGGGATAAGAAGGCTCAACTAATCGAGTCTCTCACCTTTCTGAAGAGATGCTGCGACTCGAAGCTTGAAGGTCGTGATCTGAACGTGGCTTTTTCACTCCAGCGCTGTCCTCCAGACAGTCTCGTCCCTTCACCTGATGAAGGCCGCTTGTGTTGTGGCCGAAACGTCGTGAGAATATTATTGTCTTGTTTTATTTTATCAATTTATTATTTTATTCTCATTCTATGTGACTTTACCGAAAGAACCAAACAAGATGAATCCTTGCAGTCACGCAAGCTTTAAATCGAAATTTAACCGCCTCTACGGAGAGGGATTGCAAACAACCTTAAGATCATTCAACAGACTCCGGGATAAGAACGCTCAACTAATCGTGTCTCTCACCTTTCTGAAGAGATGCCGCGACTCTAAGCTTAAAGGTCGTGATCTGAACGTGGCTTTTTCACTAGAGCGCTGTCCTCCAGACATTCTCGTCCCTTCACCTGATGAAGGCCGCTTGTGTTGTGGCCGAAACGTCGTGAGAATATTATTGTCTTGTTTTATTTTATCAATTTATTATTTTATTCTCATTCTACGTGACTTAACCGAAAGAACCAAAGAACATGAATCCCTGCAGTCACGAAAGCTTTAAATCGAAATTTAACCGTCTCTACGGAGAGGGATTTCACACAACCTTAAGACCATTCAACAGACTCCGGGATAAGAAGGCTCAACTAATCGAGTCTCTCACCTTTCTGAAGAGATGCCACGACTCGAAGCTTGAAGGTCGTGATCTGAACGTGGCTTTTTCACTGCAGCGCTGTCCTTCAGACAGTCTCGTCCCTTCACCTGATGAAGGCCGCTTGTGTTGTGGCCGAAACGTCGTGAGAATATGATTGTGTTATTTTATTTTATCAATTTATTATTTTATTCTCATTCTATGTGACTTTACCGAAATAACCAAAGAAGATTAATCTTTGCACTCACGCAAGCTTTAAATCGAAACTTAACTGCCTCTATGGAGAGGGATTCCACACAACCTTAAGATCATTCAACAGACTCCAGGATAAGAAGGCTCAACTAATCGTGTCTCTCACCTTTCTGAAGTGAAACCGCGACTCTATGCTTAAAAGTCATGATCTGAACGTGGCTTTTTCACTCCAGCGCTGTCCTCCAGACAGTCTCGTCCCTTCACCTGATGAAGGCCGCTTGTGTTGTGGCCGAAACGTCGTGAGAATATTATTGTGTTATTTTATTTTATCAATTTATTATTTTATTCTCATTCTACATGACTTTACCGAAAGAACCAAAGAACATTAATCCTTTCAGTCACGAAAGCTTTAAATCGAAATTTAACCGCCTCTACGGAGAGGGATTCCACACAACCTTAAGATCATTCAACAGACTCCGGGATAAGAAGGCTCAACTAATTGAGTCTCTCACCTTTCTGAAGAGATGCCGCAACTCTAAGCTTAAAGGTCGTGATCTGAACGTGGCTTTTTGATTCCAGCGCTGTCCTCCAGACAGTCTCGTCCCTTCACCTGATGATGGCCGCTTGTGTTGTGGCCGAAACGTCGTGAGAATATTAATGTGTTATTTAATTTTATCAATTTATTATTTTATTCTAATTCTACATGACTTTACCGAAAGAACCAAACAAGATGAATCCTTGCAGTCACGCAACCTTTAAATCGAAATTTAACCGCCTCTACGGAGAGGGATTCCAAACAACCTTAAGATCATTCAACAGACTCCGGGATAAGAACTCTCAACTAATCGTGTCTCTCACCTTTCTGAAGAGATGCCGGGACTCTAAGCTTAAAGGTCGTGATCTGAACGTGGCTTTTTCACTCCAGCGCTGTCCTCCAGACAGTCGTCCCTTCACCTGATGAAGGCCGCTTGTGTTGTGGCCGAAACGTCGTGAGAATATTATTGTGTTATTTTATTTTATCAATTTATTATTTTATTCTCTTTCTATGTGACTTTACCGATAGAACCAAAGAAGATGAATCATTGCACTCACGCAAGCTTTAAATCGAAATTTAACTGCCTCTACGGAGAGGGATTCCACACAACCTTAAGATCATTCAACAGACTCCGGGATAAGAAGGCTCAACTAATGGTGTCTCTCACCTTTCTGAAGAGATGCCGCGACTCTATGCTTAAAGGTCGAGATCTGAACGTGGCTTTTTCACTCCAGCGCTGTCCTCCAGATAGTCTCGTCCCTTCACCTGATGAAGGCCGCTTGTGTTGTGGCCGAAACGTCGTGAGAATATTATTGTGTTATTTTATTTTATCAATTTATTATTTTATTCTCATTCTACGTGACTTTACCGAAAGAACCAAAGAACATGAATCCCTGCAGTCACGAAAGCTTTAAATCAAAATTTAACCGCCTCTACGGAGAGGGATTCCACACAACCTTAAGGCCATTCAACAGACTCCGGGATAAGAAGGCTCAACTAATCGAGTCTCTCACCTTTCTGAAGAGATGCTGCGACTCGAAGCTTGAAGGTCGTGATCTGAACGTGGCTTTTTCACTCCAGCGCTGTCCTCCAGACAGTCTCGTCCCTTCACCTGATGAAGGCCTCTTGTGTTGTGGCCGAAACGTCGTGCGAATATTATTGTGTTATTTTATTTTATCAATTTATTATTTTATTCTCATTCTACGTGACTTAAACGAAAGAACCAAAGAACATGAATCCCTGCAGTCACGAAAGCTTTAAATCGAAATTTAACCGTCTCTACGGAGAGGGATTTCACACAACCTTAAGACCATTCAACAGACTCCGGGATAAGAAGGCTCAACTAATCGAGTCTCTCACCTTTCTGAAGAGATGCCACGACTCGAAGCTTGAAGGTCGTGATCTGAACGTGGCTTTTTCACTCCAGCGCTGTCCTTCAGACAGTCTCGTCCCTTCACCAGATGAAGGCCGCTTGTGTTGTGGCCGAAACGTCGTGAGAATATGATTGTGTTATTTTATTTTATCAATTTATTATTTTATTCTCATTCTATGTGACTTTACCGAAATAACCAAAGAAGATTAATCTTTGCACTCACGCAAGCTTTAAATCGAAACTTAACTGCCTCTATGGAGAGGGATTCCACACAACCTTAAGATCATTCAACAGACTCCAGGATAAGAAGGCTCAACTAATCGTGTCTCTCACCTTTCTGAAGTGAAACCGCGACTCTAAGCTTAAAGGTCGTGATCTGAACGTGGCTTTTTGACTCCAGCGCTGTCCTCCAGACAGTCTCGTCCCTTCACCTGATGATGGCCGCTTGTGTTGTGGCCGAAACGTCGTGAGAATATTAATGTGTTATTTAATTTTATCAATTTATTATTTTATTCTAATTCTACATGACTTTACCGAAAGAACCAAACAAGATGAATCCTTGCAGTCACGCAACCTTTAAATCGAAATTTAACCGCCTCTACGGAGAGGGATTCCAAACAACCTTAAGATCATTCAACAGACTCCGGGATAAGAACTCTCAACTAATCGTGTCTCTCACCTTTCTGAAGAGATGCCGGGACTCTAAGCTTAAAGGTCGTGATCTGAACGTGGCTTTTTCACTCCAGCGCTGTCCTCCAGACAGTCGTCCCTTCACCTGATGAAGGCCGCTTGTGTTGTGGCCGAAACGTCGTGAGAATATTATTGTGCTATTTTATTTTATCAATTTATTATTTTATTCTCTTTCTATGTGACTTTACCGATAGAACCAAAGAAGATGAATCATTGCACTCACGCAAGCTTTAAATCGAAATTTAACTGCCTCTACGGAGAGGGATTCCACACAACCTTAAGATCATTCAACAGACTCCGGGATAAGAAGGCTCAACTAATGGTGTCTCTCACCTTTCTGAAGAGATGCCGCGACTCTATGCTTAAAGGTCGTGATCTGAACGTGGCTTTTTCACTCCAGCGCTGTCCTCCAGATAGTCTCGTCCCTTCACCTGATGAAGGCCGCTTGTGTTGTGGCCGAAACGTCGTGAGAATATTATTGTGTTATTTTATTTTATCAATTTATTATTTTATTCTCATTCTACGTGACTTTACCGAAAGAACCAAAGAACATGAATCCCTGCAGTCACGAAAGCTTTAAATCAAAATTTAACCGCCTCTACGGAGAGGGATTCCACACAACCTTAAGGCCATTCAACAGACTCCGGGATAAGAAGGCTCAACTAATCGAGTCTCTCACCTTTCTGAAGAGATGCTGCGACTCGAAGCTTGAAGGTCGTGATCTGAACGTGGCTTTTTCACTCCAGCGCTGTCCTCCAGACAGTCTCGTCCCTTCACCTGATGAAGGCCTCTTGTGTTGTGGCCGAAACGTCGTGAGAATATGATTGTGTTATTTTATTTTATCAATTTATTATTTTATTCTCATTCTATGTGACTTTACCGAAATAACCAAAGAAGATTAATCTTTGCACTCACGCAAGCTTTAAATCGAAACTTAACTGCCTCTATGGAGAGGGATTCCACACAACCTTAAGATCATTCAACAGACTCCAGGATAAGAAGGCTCAACTAATCGTGTCTCTCACCTTTCTGAAGTGAAACCGCGACTCTATGCTTAAAAGTTATGATCTGAACGTGGCTTTTTCACTCCAGCGCTGTCCTCCAGACAGTCTCGTCCCTTCACCTGATGAAGGCTGCTTGTGTTGTGGCCGAAACGTCGTGAGAATATTATTGTGTTATTTTATTTTATCAATTTATTATTTTATTCTCATTCTACATGACTTTACCGAAAGAACCAAAGAACATTAATCCTTTCAGTCACGAAAGCTTTAAATCGAAATTTAACCACCTCTACGGAGAGGGATTCCACACAACCTTAAGATCATTCAACAGACTCCGGGATAAGAACTCTCAACTAATCGTGTCTCTCACCTTTCTGAAGAGATGCCGGGACTCTAAGCTTAAAGGTCGTGATCTGAACGTGGCTTTTTCACTCCAGCGCTGTCCTCCAGACATTCTCGTCCCTTCACCTGATGAAGGCCGCTTGTGTTGTTGCCGAAAGGTCGTGAGAATATTATTGTGTTATTTTATTTTATCAATTTATTATTTTATTCTTATTCTATGTGACTTTACCGAAAGAACCAAAGAAGATGAATCTTTGCACTCACGCAAACTTTAAATCGAAACTTAACTGCCTCTACGGAGAGGGATTCCACACAACCTTAAGATCATTCAACAGACTCCGGGATAAGAAGGCTCAACTAATCGTGTCTCTCACCTTTCTGAAGTGAAACCGCGACTCTATGCTTAAAAGTCATGATCTGAACGTGGCTTTTTCACTCCAGCGCTGTCCTCCAGACAGTCTCGTCCCTTCACCTGATGAAGGCCGCTTGTGTTGTGGCCGAAACGTCGTGAGAATATTATTGTGTTATTTTATTTTATCAATTTATTATTTTATTCTCATTCTACATGACTTAACCGAAAGAACCAAAGAACATTAATCCTTTCAGTCACGAAAGCTTTAAATCGAAATTTAACCGCCTCTACGGAGAGGGATTCCACACAACCTTAAGATTATTCAACAGACTCCGGGATAAGAAGGCTCAACTAATTGAGTCTCTCACCTTTCTGAAGAGATGCCGCAACTCTAAGCTTAAAGGTCGTGATCTGAACGTGGCTTTTTGACTCCAGCGCTGTCCTCCAGACAGTCTCGTCCCTTCACCTGATGATGGCCGCTTGTGTTGTGGCCGAAACGTCGTGAGAATATTAATGTGTTATTTAATTTTATCAATTTATTATTTTATTCTAATTCTACATGACTTTACTGAAAGAACCAAACAAGATGAATCCTTGCAGTCACGCAACCTTTAAATCGAAATTTAACCGCCTCTACGGAGAGGGATTCCAAACAACCTTAAGATCATTCAACAGACTCCGGGATAAGAACGCTCAACTAATCGTGTCTCTCACCTTTCTGAAGAGATGCCGGGACTCTAAGCTTAAAGGTCGTGATCTGAACGTGGCTTTTTCACTCCAGCGCTGTCCTCCAGACATTCTCGTCCCTTCACCTGATGAAGGCCGCTTGTGTTGTGGCCGAAACGTCGGGAGAATATTATTGTGTTATTTTATTTTATCAATTTATTATTTTATTCTCATTCTATGTGACTTTACCGAAAGAACCAAATAAGATGAATCCTTGCACTCACGCAAGCTTTAAATCGAAATTTAACTGCCTCTACGGAGAGGGATTCCACACAACCTTAAGATCATTCAACAGACTCCGGGATAAGAAGGCTCAACTAATCGTGTCTCTCACCTTTTTGAAGAGATGCCGCGACTCTATGCTTAAAGGTCGTGATCTGAACGTGGCTTTTTCACTCCAGCGCTGTCCTCCAGATAGTCTCGTCCCTTCACCTGATGAAGGCCGCTTGTGTTGTGGCCGAAACGTCGTGAGAATATTATTGTGTTATTTTATTTTATCAATTTATTATTTTATTCTCATTCTACGTGACTTTACCGAAAGAACCAAAGAACATGAATCCCTGCAGTCACGCAAGCTTTAAATCGAAATTTAACTGCCTCTACGGAGAGGGATTCCACACAACCTTAAGATCATTCAACAGACTCCGGGATAAGAAAGCTCAACGAATCGTGTCTCTCACCTTTCTGAAGTGAAACCGCGACTCTATGCTTAAAGGTCGTGATCTGAACGTGGCTTTTTCACTCCAGCGCTGTCCTCCAGACAGTCGTCCCTTCACCTGATGAAGGCCGCTTGTGTTGTGGCCGAAACATCGTGCGAATATTATTGTGTTATTTTATTTTATCAATTTATTGTTTTATTCTCATTCTATGTGACTTTACCGAAAGAACCAAACAAGATGAATCCTTGCAGTCACGCAAGCTTTAAATCGAAATTTAACCGCCTCTACGGAGAGGGATTGCAAACAACCTTAAGATCATTCAACAGACTCCGGGATAAGAACGCTCAACTAATCGTGTCTCTCACCTTTCTGAAGAGATGCCGCGACTCTAAGCTTAAAGGTCGTGATCTGAACGTGGCTTTTTCACTAGAGCGCTGTCCTCCAGACATTCTCGTCCCTTCACCTGATGAAGGCCGCTTGTGTTGTGGCCGAAACGTCGTGAGAATATTATTGTGTTATTTTATTTTATCAATTTATTATTTTATTCTCATTCTATGTGGCTTTACCGAAAGAACCAAAGTAGATGAATCCTTGCACTCACGCAAGCTTTAAATCGAAATTTCACTGCCTCTACGAAGAGGGATTCCACACAACCTTAAGATCATTCAACAGACTCCGGGATAAGAAGGCTCAACGAATCGTGTCTCTCACCTTTCTGAAGTGAAACCGCGACTCTATGCTTAAAGGTCGTGATCTGAACGTGACTTTTTCACTCCAGCGCTGTCCTCCAGACAGTCGTCCCTTCACCTGATGAAGGCCACTTGTGTTGTGGCCGAAACGTCGTGCGAATATTATTGTGTTATTTTATTTTATCAATTTATTTTTTTATTCTCATTCTACGTGACTTAACCGAAAGAACCAAAGAACATGAATCCCTGCAGTCACGAAAGCTTTAAATCGAAATTTAACCGTCTCTACGGAGAGGGATTTCACACAACCTTAAGACCATTCAACAGACTCCGGGATAAGAAGGCTCAACTAATCGAGTTTCTCACCTTTCTGAAGAGATGCCACGACTCGAAGCTTGAAGGTCGTGATCTGAACGTGGCTTTTTCACTCCAGCGCTGTCCTCCAGACAGTCTCGTCCCTTCACCTGATGAAGGCCGCTTGTGTTGTGGCCGAAACGTCGTGAGAATATGATTGTGTTATTTTATTTTATCAATTTATTATTTTATTCTCATTCTATGTGACTTTAAAGAAAGAACCAAAGAAGATGAATCTTTGCACTCACGCAAGCTTTTTTAAATCGAAACTTAACTGCCTCTACGGAGAGGGATTCCACACAACCTTAAGATCATTCAACAGACTCCGGGATAAGAAGGCTCAACTAATCGTGTCTCTCACCTTTCTGAAGTGAAACCGCGACTCTATGCTTAAAAGTCATGATCTGAACGTGGCTTTTTCACTCCAGCGCTGTCCTCCAGACAGTCTCGTCCCTTCACCTGATGAAGGCCGCTTGTGTTGTGGCCGAAACGTCGTGAGAATATTATTGTGTTATTTTATTTTATCAATTTATTATTTTATTGTCATTCTACATGACTTTACCGAAATAACCAAAGAACATTAATCCTTTCAGTCACGAAAGCTTTAAATCGAAATTTAACCGCCTCTACGGAGAGGGATTCCACACAACCTTAAGATCATTCAATGGACTCCGGGATAAGAAGGCTCAACTAATTGAGTCTCTCACCTTTCTGAAGAGATGCCGCAACTCTAAGCTTAAAGGTCGTGATCTGAACGTGGCTTTTTGACTCCAGCGCTGTCCTCCAGACAGTCTCGTCCCTTCACCTGATGATGGCCGCTTGTGTTGTGGCCGAAACGTCGTGAGAATATTAATGTGTTATTTAATTTTATCAATTTATTATTTTATTCTAATTCTACATGACTTTACCGAAAGAACCAAACAAGATGAATCCTTGCAGTCACGCAACCTTTAAATCGAAATTTAACCGCGTCTACGGAGAGGGATTCCAAACAACCTTAAGATCATTCAACAGACTCCGGGATAAGAACTCTCAACTAATCGTGTCTCTCACCTTTCTGAAGAGATGCCGGGACTCTAAGCTTAAAGGTCGTGATCTGAACGTGGCTTTTTCACTCCAGCGCTGTCCTCCAGACATTCTCGTCCCTTCACCTGATGAAGGCCGCTTGTGTTGTGGCCGAAACGTCGTGAGAATATTATTGTGTTATTTTATTTTATCAATTTATTATTTTATTCTCATTCTATGTGACTTTACCGAAAGAACCAAAGAAGATGAATCTTTGCACTCACGCAAGCTTTAAATCGAAACTTAACTGCCTCTACGGAGAGGGATTCCACACAACCTTAAGATCATTCAACAGACTCCGGGATAAGAAGGCTCAACTAATCGTGTCTCTCACCTTTCTGAAGTGAAACCGCGACTCTATGCTTAAAAGTCATGATCTGAACGTGGCTTTTTCACTCCAGCGCTGTCCTCCAGACAGTCTCGTCCCTTCACCTGATGAAGGCTGCTTGTGTTGTGGCCGAAACGTCGTGAGAATATTATTGTGTTATTTTATTTTATCAATTTATTATTTTATTCTCATTCTACATGACTTTACCGAAAGAACCAAAGAACATTAATCCTTTCAGTCACGAAAGCTTTAAATCGAAATTTAACCGCCTCTACGGAGAGGGATTCCACACAACCTTAAGATCATTCAACAGACTCCGGGATAAGAAGGCTCAACTAATTGAGTCTCTCACCTTTCTGAAGAGATGCCGCAACTCTAAGCTTAAAGGTCGTGATCTGAACGTGGCTTTTTGACTCCAGCGCTGTCCTCCAGACAGTCTCGTCCCTTCACCTGATGATGGCCGCTTGTGTTGTGGCCGAAACGTCGTGAGAATATTAATGTGTTATTTAATTTTATCAATTTATTATTTTATTCTAATTCTACATGACTTTACCGAAAGAACCAAACAAGATGAATCCTTGCAGTCACGCAACCTTTAAATCGAAATTTAACCGCCTCTACGGAGAGGGATTCCAAACAACCTTAAGATCATTCAACAGACTCCGGGATAAGAACGCTCAACTAATCCTGTCTCTCACCTTTCTGAAGAGATGCCGGGACTCTAAGCTTAAAGGTCGTGATCTGAACGTGGCTTTTTCACTCCAGCGCTGTCCTCCAGACATTCTCGTCCCTTCACCTGATGAAGGCCGCTTGTGTTGTGGCCGAAACGTCGTGAGAATATTATTGTGTTATTTTATTTTATCAATTTATTATTTTATTCTCATTCTATGTGGCTTTACCGAAAGAACCAAAGTAGATGAATCCTTGCACTCACGCAAGCTTTAAATCGAAATTTCACTGCCTCTACGAAGAGGGATTCCACACAACCTTAAGATCATTCAACAGACTCCGGGATAAGAAGGCTCAACGAATCGTGTCTCTCACCTTTCTGAAGTGAAACCGCGACTCTATGCTTAAAGGTCGTGATCTGAACGTGACTTTTTCACTCCAGCGCTGTCCTCCAGACAGTCGTCCCTTCACCTGATGAAGGCCACTTGTGTTGTGGCCGAAACGTCGTGCGAATATTATTGTGTTATTTTATTTTATCAATTTATTTTTTTATTCTCATTCTACGTGACTTAACCGAAAGAACCAAAGAACATGAATCCCTGCAGTCACGAAAGCTTTAAATCGAAATTTAACCGTCTCTACGGAGAGGGATTTCACACAACCTTAAGACCATTCAACAGACTCCGGGATAAGAAGGCTCAACTAATCGAGTTTCTCACCTTTCTGAAGAGATGCCACGACTCGAAGCTTGAAGGTCGTGATCTGAACGTGGCTTTTTCACTCCAGCGCTGTCCTCCAGACAGTCTCGTCCCTTCACCTGATGAAGGCCGCTTGTGTTGTGGCCGAAACGTCGTGAGAATATGATTGTGTTATTTTATTTTATCAATTTATTATTTTATTCTCATTCTATGTGACTTTAAAGAAAGAACCAAAGAAGATGAATCTTTGCACTCACGCAAGCTTTTTTAAATCGAAACTTAACTGCCTCTACGGAGAGGGATTCCACACAACCTTAAGATCATTCAACAGACTCCGGGATAAGAAGGCTCAACTAATCGTGTCTCTCACCTTTCTGAAGTGAAACCGCGACTCTATGCTTAAAAGTCATGATCTGAACGTGGCTTTTTCACTCCAGCGCTGTCCTCCAGACAGTCTCGTCCCTTCACCTGATGAAGGCCGCTTGTGTTGTGGCCGAAACGTCGTGAGAATATTATTGTGTTATTTTATTTTATCAATTTATTATTTTATTGTCATTCTACATGACTTTACCGAAAGAACCAAAGAACATTAATCCTTTCAGTCACGAAAGCTTTAAATCGAAATTTAACCGCCTCTACGGAGAGGGATTCCACACAACCTTAAGATCATTCAATGGACTCCGGGATAAGAAGGCTCAACTAATTGAGTCTCTCACCTTTCTGAAGAGATGCCGCAACTCTAAGCTTAAAGGTCGTGATCTGAACGTGGCTTTTTGACTCCAGCGCTGTCCTCCAGACAGTCTCGTCCCTTCACCTGATGATGGCCGCTTGTGTTGTGGCCGAAACGTCGTGAGAATATTAATGTGTTATTTAATTTTATCAATTTATTATTTTATTCTAATTCTACATGACTTTACCGAAAGAACCAAACAAGATGAATCCTTGCAGTCACGCAACCTTTAAATCGAAATTTAACCGCGTCTACGGAGAGGGATTCCAAACAACCTTAAGATCATTCAACAGACTCCGGGATAAGAACTCTCAACTAATCGTGTCTCTCACCTTTCTGAAGAGATGCCGGGACTCTAAGCTTAAAGGTCGTGATCTGAACGTGGCTTTTTCACTCCAGCGCTGTCCTCCAGACATTCTCGTCCCTTCACCTGATGAAGGCCGCTTGTGTTGTGGCCGAAACGTCGTGAGAATATTATTGTGTTATTTTATTTTATCAATTTATTATTTTATTCTCATTCTATGTGACTTTACCGAAAGAACCAAAGAAGATGAATCTTTGCACTCACGCAAGCTTTAAATCGAAACTTAACTGCCTCTACGGAGAGGGATTCCACACAACCTTAAGATCATTCAACAGACTCCGGGATAAGAAGGCTCAACTAATCGTGTCTCTCACCTTTCTGAAGTGAAACCGCGACTCTATGCTTAAAAGTCATGATCTGAACGTGGCTTTTTCACTCCAGCGCTGTCCTCCAGACAGTCTCGTCCCTTCACCTGATGAAGGCTGCTTGTGTTGTGGCCGAAACGTCGTGAGAATATTATTGTGTTATTTTATTTTATCAATTTATTATTTTATTCTCATTCTACATGACTTTACCGAAAGAACCAAAGAACATTAATCCTTTCAGTCACGAAAGCTTTAAATCGAAATTTAACCGCCTCTACGGAGAGGGATTCCACACAACCTTAAGATCATTCAACAGACTCCGGGATAAGAAGGCTCAACTAATTGAGTCTCTCACCTTTCTGAAGAGATGCCGCAACTCTAAGCTTAAAGGTCGTGATCTGAACGTGGCTTTTTGACTCCAGCGCTGTCCTCCAGACAGTCTCGTCCCTTCACCTGATGATGGCCGCTTGTGTTGTGGCCGAAACGTCGTGAGAATATTAATGTGTTATTTAATTTTATCAATTTATTATTTTATTCTAATTCTACATGACTTTACCGAAAGAACCAAACAAGATGAATCCTTGCAGTCACGCAACCTTTAAATCGAAATTTAACCGCCTCTACGGAGAGGGATTCCAAACAACCTTAAGATCATTCAACAGACTCCGGGATAAGAACGCTCAACTAATCCTGTCTCTCACCTTTCTGAAGAGATGCCGGGACTCTAAGCTTAAAGGTCGTGATCTGAACGTGGCTTTTTCACTCCAGCGCTGTCCTCCAGACATTCTCGTCCCTTCACCTGATGAAGGCCGCTTGTGTTGTGGCCGAAACGTCGTGAGAATATTATTGTGTTATTTTATTTTATCAATTTATTATTTTATTCTCATTCTACGTGACTTTACCGAAAGAACCAAAGAACATGAATCCTTGCACTCACGCAAGCTTTAAATCGAAATTTAACTGCCTCTACGGAGCGGGATTCCACACAACCTTAAGATCATTCAACAGACTCCGGGATAAGAAGGCTCAACTAATCGTGTCTCTCACCTTTTTGAAGAGATGCCGCGACTCTATGCTTAAAGGTCGTGATCTGAACGTGGCTTTTTCACTCCAGCGCTGTCCTCCAGACAGCCGTCCCTTCACCTGATGAAGGCCGCTTGTGTTGTGGCCGAAACGTCGTGCGAATATTATTGTGTTATTTTATTTTATCAATTTATTATTTTATTCTCATTCTATGTGATTTTACCGAAAGAACCAAACAAGATGAATCCTTGCAGTCACGCAAGCTTTAAATCGAAATTTAACCGCCTCTATGGGGAGGGATTGCAAACAACCTTAAGATCCTTCAACAGACTCCGGGATAAGAACGCTCAACTAATCGTGTCTCTCACCTTTCTGAAGAGATGCCGCGACTCTAAGCTTAAAGGTCGTGATCTGAACGTGGCTTTTTCACTAGAGCGCTGTCCTCCAGACATTCTCATCCCTTCACCTGATGAAGGCCGCTTGTGTTGTGGCCGAAACGTCGTGAGAATATTATTGTCTTGTTTTATTTTATCAATTTATTATTTTATTCTAATTCTACGTGACTTTACCGAAAGAACCAAAGAAGATTAATCCTTGCAGTCACGAAAGCTTTAAATCGAAATTTAACCGCCTCTACATAGAGGGATTCCACACAACCTTAAGATCATTCAACAGACTCTGGGATAAGAAGGCACAACTAATCGAGTCTCTCACCTTTCTGAAGAGATGCCGCGACTCTAAGCTTAAAGGTTGTGATCTGAACGTGCCTTTTTCACTCCAGCGCTGTCCTCCAGACAGCCTCGTCCCTTCACCTGATGAAGGCCGCTTGTGTTGTGGCCGAATCTTCGTGAGAATATTATTGTGTTATTTTATATCATCAATTTATTTTTTTATTCTCATTCTACGTGACTTTTCCGAAAGAACCAAGGAAGATGAATCCTTGCACTCACGCAAGCTTTAAATAGAAATGTAACTGCCTCTACGGAGAGGGATTCCACACAACCTTAAGATCATTCAACAGACTCCGGGATAAGAAGGCTCAACTAATCGTGTCTCTCACCTTTCTGAAGAGATGCCGCGACTCTATGCTTAAAGGTCGTGATCTGAACGTTGCTTTTTCACTCCAGCGCTGTCCTCCAGACAGTCTAGTCCCTTCACCTGATGAAGACCGCTTGTGTTGTGGCCGAAACGTCGTGAGAATATTATTGTGTTATTTTATTTTATCAATTTATTATTTTATTCTCATTCTACGTGACTTTACCGAAAGAACCAAAGAACATGAATCCCTGCAGTCTTGAAAGCTTTAAATCGAAATTTAACCGCCTCTACGGAGAGGGATTCCACACAACCTTAAGACCATTCAACAAACTCCGGGATAAGAAGGCTCAACTAATCGTGTCTCTCACCTTTCTGAAGAGATGCCGCGACTCTAAGCTTAAAGGTCGTGATCTGAACGTGGCTTTTTCACTAGAGCGCTGTCCTCCAGACATTCTCATCCCTTCACCTGATGAAGGCCGCTTGTGTTGTGGCCGAAACGTCGTGAGAATATTAATGTGTTATTTAATTTTATCAATTTATTATTTTATTCTAATTCTACATGACTTTACCGAAAGAACCAAACAAGATGAATCCTTGCAGTCACGCAACCTTTAAATCGAAATTTAACCGCCTCTACGGAGAGGGATTCCAAACAACCTTAAGATCATTCAACAGACTCCGGGATAAGAACGCTCAACTAATCCTGTCTCTCACCTTTCTGAAGAGATGCCGGGACTCTAAGCTTAAAGGTCGTGATCTGAACGTGGCTTTTTCACTCCAGCGCTGTCCTCCAGACATTCTCGTCCCTTCACCTGATGAAGGCCGCTTGTGTTGTGGCCGAAACGTCGTGAGAATATTATTGTGTTATTTTATTTTATCAATTTATTATTTTATTCTCATTCTACGTGACTTTACCGAAAGAACCAAAGAACATGAATCCTTGCACTCACGCAAGCTTTAAATCGAAATTTAACTGCCTCTACGGAGCGGGATTCCACACAACCTTAAGATCATTCAACAGACTCCGGGATAAGAAGGCTCAACTAATCGTGTCTCTCACCTTTTTGAAGAGATGCCGCGACTCTATGCTTAAAGGTCGTGATCTGAACGTGGCTTTTTCACTCCAGCGCTGTCCTCCAGACAGTCGTCCCTTCACCTGATGAAGGCCGCTTGTGTTGTGGCCGAAACGTCGTGCGAATATTATTGTGTTATTTTATTTTATCAATTTATTATTTTATTCTCATTCTATGTGATTTTACCGAAAGAACCAAACAAGATGAATCCTTGCAGTCACGCAAGCTTTAAATCGAAATTTAACCGCCTCTATGGGGAGGGATTGCAAACAACCTTAAGATCCTTCAACAGACTCCGGGATAAGAACGCTCAACTAATCGTGTCTCTCACCTTTCTGAAGAGATGCCGCGACTCTAAGCTTAAAGGTCGTGATCTGAACGTGGCTTTTTCACTAGAGCGCTGTCCTCCAGACATTCTCATCCCTTCACCTGATGAAGGCCGCTTGTGTTGTGGCCGAAACGTCGTGAGAATATTATTGTCTTGTTTTATTTTATCAATTTATTATTTTATTCTAATTCTACGTGACTTTACCGAAAGAACCAAAGAAGATTAATCCTTGCAGTCACGAAAGCTTTAAATCGAAATTTAACCGCCTCTACATAGAGGGATTCCACACAACCTTAAGATCATTCAACAGACTCTGGGATAAGAAGGCACAACTAATCGAGTCTCTCACCTTTCTGAAGAGATGCCGCGACTCTAAGCTTAAAGGTCGTGATCTGAACGTGCCTTTTTCACTCCAGCGCTGTCCTCCAGACAGCCTCGTCCCTTCACCTGATGAAGGCCGCTTGTGTTGTGGCCGAATCTTCGTGAGAATATTATTGTGTTATTTTATATCATCAATTTATTTTTTTATTCTCATTCTACGTGACTTTTCCGAAAGAACCAAGGAAGATGAATCCTTGCACTCACGCAAGCTTTAAATAGAAATGTAACTGCCTCTACGGAGAGGGATTCCACACAACCTTAAGATCATTCAACAGACTCCGGGATAAGAAGGCTCAACTAATCGTGTCTCTCACCTTTCTGAAGAGATGCCGCGACTCTATGCTTAAAGGTCGTGATCTGAACGTTGCTTTTTCACTCCAGCGCTGTCCTCCAGACAGTCTAGTCCCTTCACCTGATGAAGACCGCTTGTGTTGTGGCCGAAACGTCGTGAGAATATTATTGTGTTATTTTATTTTATCAATTTATTATTTTATTCTCATTCTACGTGACTTTACCGAAAGAACCAAAGAACATGAATCCCTGCAGTCTTGAAAGCTTTAAATCGAAATTTAACCGCCTCTACGGAGAGGGATTCCACACAACCTTAAGACCATTCAACAAACTCCGGGATAAGAAGGCTCAACTAATCGTGTCTCTCACCTTTCTGAAGAGATGCCGCGACTCTAAGCTTAAAGGTCGTGATCTGAACGTGGCTTTTTCACTAGAGCGCTGTCCTCCAGACATTCTCATCCCTTCACCTGATGAAGGCCGCTTGTGTTGTGGCCGAAACGTCGTGAGAATATTATTGTCTTGTTTTATTTTATCAATTTATTATTTTATTCTAATTCTACGTGACTTTACCGAAAGAACCAAAGAAGATTAATCCTTGCAGTCACGAAAGCTTTAAATCGAAATTTAACCGCCTCTACATAGAGGGATTCCACACAACCTTAAGATCATTCAACAGACTCTGGGATAAGAAGGCACAACTAATCGAGTCTCTCACCTTTCTGAAGAGATGCCGCGACTCTAAGCTTAAAGGTCGTGATCTGAACGTGCCTTTTTCACTCCAGCGCTGTCCTCCAGACAGCCTCGTCCCTTCACCTGATGAAGGCCGCTTGTGTTGTGGCCGAATCTTCGTGAGAATATTATTGTGTTATTTTATATCATCAATTTATTTTTTTATTCTCATTCTACGTGACTTTACCGAAAGAACCAAGGAAGATGAATCCTTGCACTCACGCAAGCTTTAAATAGAAATGTAACTGCCTCTACGGAGAGGGATTCCACACAACCTTAAGATCATTCAACAGACTCCGGGATAAGAAGGCTCAACTAATCGTGTCTCTCACCTTTCTGAAGAGATGCCGCGACTCTATGCTTAAAGGTCGTGATCTGAACGTTGCTTTTTCACTCCAGCGCTGTCCTCCAGACAGTCTAGTCCCTTCACCTGATGAAGACCGCTTGTGTTGTGGCCGAAACGTCGTGAGAATATTATTGTGTTATTTTATTTTATCAATTTATTATTTTATTCTCATTCTACGTGACTTTACCGAAAGAACCAAAGAACATGAATCCCTGCAGTCTTGAAAGCTTTAAATCGAAATTTAACCGGCTCTACGGAGAGGGATTCCACACAACCTTAAGACCATTCAACAAACTCCGGGATAAGAAGGCTCAACTAATCGTGTCTCTCAACTTTCTGATGAGATGTCGCGACTCTAAGCTTAAAGGTCGTGATGTGAACGTGGCTTTTTCACTCCAGCGCTGTCCTCCAGACAGTCTCGTCCCTTCACCTGATGAAGGCTGCTGTGTTGTGGCCTAAACGTCGTGAGAATATTATTGTGTTATTTTATTTTATCAATTCATTATTTTATTCTCATTCTACGTGACTTTACCGAAAGAACCAAAGAACATGAATACCTGCAGTCACGCAAGCTTTAAATCGAAATTTAACTGCCTCTACGGAGTGGGATTCCACACAACCTTAAGATCATTCAACAGACTCCGGGATAAGAAGGCTCAACGAATCGTGTCTCTCACCTTTCTGAAGTGAAACCGCGACTCTATGCTTAAAGGTCGTGATCTGAACGTGGCTTTTTCACTCCAGCGCTGTCCTCCAGACAGTCGTCCCTTCACCTGATGAAGGCCGCTTGTGTTGAGGCCGAAACGTCGTGCGAATATTATTGTGTTATTTTATTTTATCAATTTATTATTTTATTCTCATTCTACGTGACTTTACCGAAAGAAACAATGAACATGAATCCCTGCAGTCACGAAAGCTTTAAATCGAAATTTAACCGTCTCTACGGAGAGGGATTCCACACAACCTTAAGACCATTCAACAGACTCCGGGATAAGAAGGCTCAACTAATCGAGTCTCTCACCTTTCTGAAGAGATGCCGCGACTCGAAGCTTGAAGGTCGTGATCTGAACGTGGCTTTTTCACTCCAGCGCTGTCCTCCAGACAGTCTCGTCCCTTCACCTGATGAAGGCCGCTTGTGTTGTGGCTGAAACGTCGTGAGAATATTATTGTGTTATTTTATTTTATCAATTTATTATTTTATTCTCATTCTATGTGACTTTACCGAAAGAACCAAAGAAGATGAATCTTTTCACTCACGCAAGCTTTAAATCGAAATTTAACTGCCTCTACGGAGAGGGATTCCACACAACCTTAAGATCATTCAACAGACTCCGGGATAAGAAGGCTCAACTAATCGTGTCTCTCACCTTTCTGAAGTGAAACCGCGACTCTATGCTTAAAGGTCGTGATCTGAACGTGGCTTTTTCACTCCAGCGCTGTCCTCCAGACAGTCTCGTCCCTTCACCTGATGAAGGCCGCTTGTGTTGTGGCCGAAACGTCGTGAGAATATTAATGTGTTATTTAATTTTATCAATTTATTATTTTATTCTAATTCTACATGACTTTACCGAAAGAACCAAAGAAGATGAATCCTTGCAGTCACGAAAGCTTTAAATCGAAATTTAACCGCCTCTACGGAGAGGGATTGCAAACAACCTTAAGATCATTCAACAGACTCCGGGATAAGAACGCTCAACTAATCGTGTCTCTCACCTTTCTGAAGAGATGCCGCGACTCTAAGCTTTAAGGTCGTGATCTGAACGTGGCTTTTTCACTCCAGCGCTGTCCTCCAGACATTCTCGTCCCTTCACCTGATGAAGGTCGCTTGTGTTGTGGCCGAAACGTCGTGAGAATATTATTGTCTTGTTTTATTTTATCAATTTATTATTTTATTCTAATTCTACGTGACTTTACCGAAAGAACCAAATAAGATGAATCCTTGCAGTCACGAAAGCTTTAAATCGAAATTTAACCTCATATACGGAGAGGGATTCCACACAACCTTAAGATCATTCAACAGACTCCGGGATAAGAAGGCTCAACTAATCGTGTCTTTCACCTTTCTGAAGAGATGCCGCGACTCTAATCTTAAAGGTCATGATCTGAACGTGGCTTTTTCACTCCAGCGCTGTCCTCCAGACAGTCTCGTCCCTTCACCTGTTGAAGGCCACTTGTGTTGTGGCCGAAACGTCGTGAGAATATTATTGTGTTATTTTATTTTATGAATTTATTATTTTATTCTCATTCTATGTGACTTTACCGAAAGAACCAAGGAAGATGAATCCTTGCACTCACGCAAGCTTTAAATCGAAATTTAACTGCCTCTACGGAGAGGGATTCCACACAACCTTAAGATCATTCAACAGACTCCGGGATAAGAAGGCTCAACTAATCGTGTCTCTCACCTTTCTGAAGAGATGCCGCGACTCTATGCTTAAAGGTCGTGATCTGAACGTGGCTTTTTCACTCCAGCGCTGTCCTCCAGACAGCCTCGTCCCTTCACCTGATGAAGGCCGCTTGTGTTGTGGCCGAATCTTCGTGAGAATATTATTGTGTTGTTTTATATCATCAATTTATTTTTTTTATTCTCATTCTACGTGACTTTACCGAAATAACCAAAGAAGATGAATCCTTGCAGTCACGAAAGCTTTAAATCGAAATTTAACCGCATATACGGAGAGGGATTCCACACAACCTTAAGATCATTCAACAGACTCCGGGATAAGAAGGCTCATCTAATCGTGTCTCTCACCTTTCTGAAGAGATGACGCGACTCTAATCTTAAAGGTCGTGATCTGAACGTGGCTTTTTCACTCCAGCGCTGTCCTCCAGACAGTCTCGTCCCTTCACCTGTTGAAGGCCGCTTGTGTTGTGGCCGAAACGTCGTGAGAATATTATTGTGTTATTTTATTTTATGAATTTATTATTTTATTCTCATTCTATATGACTTTACCGAAAGAACCAAGGAAGATGAAGCCTTGCACTCATGCAAGCTTTAAATAGAAATGTAACTGCCTCTACGGAGAGGGATTCCACACAACCTTTAGATCATTCAACAGACTCCGGGATAAGAAGGCTCAACTAATCGTGTCTCTCACCTTTCTGAAGAGATGCCGCGACTCTATGCTTAAAGGTCGTGATCTGAACGTTGCTTTTTCACTCCAGCGCTGTCCTCCAGACAGTCTAGTCCCTTCACGTGATGAAGGCCGCTTGTGTTGTGGCCGAAACGTCGTGAGAATATTATTGTGTTATTTTATTTTATCAATTTATTATTTTATTCTCATTCTACGTGACTTTACCGAAAGAACCAAAGAACATGAATCCCTGCAGTCTTGAAAGCTTTAAATCGAAATTTAACCGCCTCTACGGAGAGGGATTCCACACAACCTTAAGACCATTCAACAAACTCCGGGATAAGAAGGCTCAACTAATCGTGTCTCTCACCTTTCTGATGAGATGCCGCGACTCTAAGCTTAAAGGTCGTGATGTGAACGTGGCTTTTTCACTCCAGCGCTGTCCTCCAGACAGTCTCGTCCCTTCACCTGATGAAGGCTGCTGTGTTGTGGCCTAAACGTCGTGAGAATATTATTGTGTTATTTTATTTTATCAATTCATTATTTTATTCTCATTCTACGTGGCTTTACCGAAAGAACCAAAGAACATGAATACCTGCAGTCACGCAAGCTTTAAATCGAAATTTAACTGCCTCTAAGGAGTGGGATTCCACACAACCTTAAGATCATTCAACAGACTCCGGGATAAGAAGGCTCAACGAATCGTGTCTCTCACCTTTCTGAAGTGAAACCGCGACTCTATGCTTAAAGGTCGTGATCTGAACGTGGCTTTTTCACTCCAGTGCTGTCCTCCAGACAGTCGTCCCTTCACCTGATGAAGGCCGCTTGTATTGTGGCCGAAACGTCGTGCGAATATTATTGTGTTATTTTATTTGATCAATTTATTATTTTATTCTCATTCTACGTGACTTTACCGAAAGAACCAATGAACATGAATCCCTGCAGTCACGAAAGCTTTAAATCGAAATTTAACCGTCTCTACGGAGAGGGATTCCACACAACCTTAAGACCATTCAACAGACTCCGGGATAAGAAGGCTCAACTAATCGAGTCTCTCACCTTTCTGAAGAGATGCCGCGACTCGAAGCTTGAAGGTCGTGATCTGAACGTGGCTTTTTCACTCCAGCGCTGTCCTCCAGACAGTCTCGTCCCTTCACCTGATGAAGGCCGCTTGTGTTGTGGCTGAAACGTCATGAGAATATTATTGTGTTATTTTATTTTATCAATTTATTATTTTATTCTCATTCTATGTGACTTTACCGAAAGAACCAAAGAAGATGAATCTTTTCACTCACGCAAGCTTTAAATCGAAATTTAACTGCCTCTACGGAGAGGGATTCCACACAACCTTAAGATCATTCAACAGACTCCGGGATAAGAAGGCTCAACTAATCGTGTCTCTCACCTTTCTGAAGTGAAACCGCGACTCTATGCTTAAAGGTCGTGATCTGAACGTGGCTTTTTCACTCCAGCGCTGTCCTCCAGACAGTCTCGTCCCTTCACCTGATGAAGGCCGCTTGTGTTGTGGCCGAAACGTCGTGAGAATATTAATGTGTTATTTAATTTTATCAATTTATTATTTTATTCTAATTCTACATGACTTTACCGAAAGAACCAAAGAAGATGAATCCTTGCAGTCACGAAAGCTTTAAATCGAAATTTAACCGCCTCTACGGAGAGGGATTGCAAACAACCTTAAGATCATTCAACAGACTCCGGGATAAGAACGCTCAACTAATCGTGTCTCTCACCTTTCTGAAGAGATGCCGCGACTCTAAGCTTTAAGGTCGTGATCTGAACGTGGCTTTTTCACTCCAGCGCTGTCCTCCAGACATTCTCGTCCCTTCACCTGATGAAGGTCGCTTGTGTTGTGGCCGAAACGTCGTGAGAATATTATTGTCTTGTTTTATTTTATCAATTTATTATTTTATTCTAATTCTACGTGACTTTACCGAAAGAACCAAATAAGATGAATCCTTGCAGTCACGAAAGCTTTAAATCGAAATTTAACCTCATATACGGAGAGGGATTCCACACAACCTTAAGATCATTCAACAGACTCCGGGATAAGAAGGCTCAACTAATCGTGTCTTTCACCTTTCTGAAGAGATGCCGCGACTCTAATCTTAAAGGTCGTGATCTGAACGTGGAGTTTTCACTCCAGCGCTGTCCTCCAGACAGTCTCGTCCCTTCACCTGTTGAAGGCCACTTGTGTTGTGGCCGAAACGTCGTGAGAATATTATTGTGTTATTTTATTTTAACAATTTATTATTTTATTCTCATTCTATGTGACTTTACCGAAAGAACCAAAGAAGATGAATCCTTGCACTCACGCAAGCTTTAAATCGAAATTTCACTGCCTCTATGGAGAGGGATTCCACACAACCTTAAGATCATTCAACAGACTCCGGGATAAGAAGGCTCAACTAATCGTGTCTCTCACCTTTCTGAAGAGATGCCGCGACTCTATGCTTAAAGGTCGTGATCTGAACGTGGCTTTTTCACTCCAGCGCTGTCCTCCAGACAGTCTCGTCCCTTCACCTGTTGAAGGCCGCTTGTGTTGTGGCCGAAACGTCGTGAGAATATTATTGTGTTATTTTATTTTATGAATTTATTATTTTATTCTCATTCTATATGACTTTACCGAAAGAACCAAGGAAGATGAAGCCTTGCACTCATGCAAGCTTTAAATAGAAATGTAACTGCCTCTACGGAGAGGGATTCCACACAACCTTTAGATCATTCAACAGACTCCGGGATAAGAAGGCTCAACTAATCGTGTCTCTCACCTTTCTGAAGAGATGCCGCGACTCTATGCTTAAAGGTCGTGATCTGAACGTTGCTTTTTCACTCCAGCGCTGTCCTCCAGACAGTCTAGTCCCTTCACGTGATGAAGGCCGCTTGTGTTGTGGCCGAAACGTCGTGAGAATATTATTGTGTTATTTTATTTTATCAATTTATTATTTTATTCTCATTCTACGTGACTTTACCGAAAGAACCAAAGAACATGAATCCCTGCAGTCTTGAAAGCTTTAAATCGAAATTTAACCGCCTCTACGGAGAGGGATTCCACACAACCTTAAGACCATTCAACAAACTCCGGGATAAGAAGGCTCAACTAATCGTGTCTCTCACCTTTCTGATGAGATGCCGCGACTCTAAGCTTAAAGGTCGTGATGTGAACGTGGCTTTTTCACTCCAGCGCTGTCCTCCAGACAGTCTCGTCCCTTCACCTGATGAAGGCTGCTGTGTTGTGGCCTAAACGTCGTGAGAATATTATTGTGTTATTTTATTTTATCAATTCATTATTTTATTCTCATTCTACGTGGCTTTACCGAAAGAACCAAAGAACATGAATACCTGCAGTCACGCAAGCTTTAAATCGAAATTTAACTGCCTCTACGGAGTGGGATTCCACACAACCTTAAGATCATTCAACAGACTCCGGGATAAGAAGGCTCAACGAATCGTGTCTCTCACCTTTCTGAAGTGAAACCGCGACTCTATGCTTAAAGGTCGTGATCTGAACGTGGCTTTTTCACTCCAGTGCTGTCCTCCAGACAGTCGTCCCTTCACCTGATGAAGGCCGCTTGTATTGTGGCCGAAACGTCGTGCGAATATTATTGTGTTATTTTATTTGATCAATTTATTATTTTATTCTCATTCTACGTGACTTTACCGAAAGAACCAATGAACATGAATCCCTGCAGTCACGAAAGCTTTAAATCGAAATTTAACCGTCTCTACGGAGAGGGATTCCACACAACCTTAAGACCATTCAACAGACTCCGGGATAAGAAGGCTCAACTAATCGAGTCTCTCACCTTTCTGAAGAGATGCCGCGACTCGAAGCTTGAAGGTCGTGATCTGAACGTGGCTTTTTCACTCCAGCGCTGTCCTCCAGACAGTCTCGTCCCTTCACCTGATGAAGGCCGCTTGTGTTGTGGCTGAAACGTCATGAGAATATTATTGTGTTATTTTATTTTATCAATTTATTATTTTATTCTCATTCTATGTGACTTTACCGAAAGAACCAAAGAAGATGAATCTTTTCACTCACGCAAGCTTTAAATCGAAATTTAACTGCCTCTACGGAGAGGGATTCCACACAACCTTAAGATCATTCAACAGACTCCGGGATAAGAAGGCTCAACTAATCGTGTCTCTCACCTTTCTGAAGTGAAACCGCGACTCTATGCTTAAAGGTCGTGATCTGAACGTGGCTTTTTCACTCCAGCGCTGTCCTCCAGACAGTCTCGTCCCTTCACCTGATGAAGGCCGCTTGTGTTGTGGCCGAAACGTCGTGAGAATATTAATGTGTTATTTAATTTTATCAATTTATTATTTTATTCTAATTCTACATGACTTTACCGAAAGAACCAAAGAAGATGAATCCTTGCAGTCACGAAAGCTTTAAATCGAAATTTAACCGCCTCTACGGAGAGGGATTGCAAACAACCTTAAGATCATTCAACAGACTCCGGGATAAGAACGCTCAACTAATCGTGTCTCTCACCTTTCTGAAGAGATGCCGCGACTCTAAGCTTTAAGGTCGTGATCTGAACGTGGCTTTTTCACTCCAGCGCTGTCCTCCAGACATTCTCGTCCCTTCACCTGATGAAGGTCGCTTGTGTTGTGGCCGAAACGTCGTGAGAATATTATTGTCTTGTTTTATTTTATCAATTTATTATTTTATTCTAATTCTACGTGACTTTACCGAAAGAACCAAATAAGATGAATCCTTGCAGTCACGAAAGCTTTAAATCGAAATTTAACCTCATATACGGAGAGGGATTCCACACAACCTTAAGATCATTCAACAGACTCCGGGATAAGAAGGCTCAACTAATCGTGTCTTTCACCTTTCTGAAGAGATGCCGCGACTCTAATCTTAAAGGTCGTGATCTGAACGTGGAGTTTTCACTCCAGCGCTGTCCTCCAGACAGTCTCGTCCCTTCACCTGTTGAAGGCCACTTGTGTTGTGGCCGAAACGTCGTGAGAATATTATTGTGTTATTTTATTTTATGAATTTATTATTTTATTCTCATTCTATGTGACTTTACCGAAAGAACCAAGGAAGATGAATCCTTGCACTCACGCAAGCTTTAAATCGAAATTTAACTGCCTCTACGGAGAGGGATTCCACACAACCTTAAGATCATTCAACAGACTCCGGGATAAGAAGGCTCAACTAATCGTGTCTCTCACCTTTCTGAAGAGATGCCGCGACTCTATGCTTAAAGGTCGTGATCTGAACGTGGCTTTTTCACTCCAGCGCTGTCCTCCAGACAGCCTCGTCCCTTCACCTGATGAAGGCCGCTTGTGTTGTGGCCGAATCTTCGTGAGAATATTATTGTGTTGTTTTATATCATCAATTTATTTTTTTTATTCTCATTCTACGTGACTTTACCGAAATAACCAAAGAAGATGAATCCTTGCAGTCACGAAAGCTTTAAATCGAAATTTAACCGCATATACGGAGAGGGATTCCACACAACCTTAAGATCATTCAACAGACTCCGGGATAAGAAGGCTCATCTAATCGTGTCTCTCACCTTTCTGAAGAGATGACGCGACTCTAATCTTAAAGGTCGTGATCTGAACGTGGCTTTTTCACTCCAGCGCTGTCCTCCAGACAGTCTCGTCCCTTCACCTGTTGAAGGCCGCTTGTGTTGTGGCCGAAACGTCGTGAGAATATTATTGTGTTATTTTATTTTATGAATTTATTATTTTATTCTCATTCTATATGACTTTACCGAAAGAACCAAGGAAGATGAAGCCTTGCACTCACGCAAGCTTTAAATAGAAATGTAACTGCCTCTACGGAGAGGGATTCCACACAACCTTTAGATCATTCAACAGACTCCGGGATAAGAAGGCTCAACTAATCGTGTCTCTCACCTTTCTGAAGAGATGCCGCGACTCTATGCTTAAAGGTCGTGATCTGAACGTTGCTTTTTCACTCCAGCGCTGTCCTCCAGACAGTCTAGTCCCTTCACGTGATGAAGGCCGCTTGTGTTGTGGCCGAAACGTCGTGAGAATATTATTGTGTTATTTTATTTTATCAATTTATTATTTTATTCTCATTCTACGTGACTTTACCGAAAGAACCAAAGAACATGAATCCCTGCAGTCTTGAAAGCTTTAAATCGAAATTTAACCGCCTCTACGGAGAGGGATTCCACACAACCTTAAGACCATTCAACAAACTCCGGGATAAGAAGGCTCAACTAATCGTGTCTCTCACCTTTCTGATGAGATACCGCGACTCTAAGCTTAAAGGTCGTGATGTGAACGTGGCTTTTTCACTCCAGCGCTGTCCTCCAGACAGTCTCGTCCCTTCACCTGATGAAGGCTGCTGTGTTGTGGCCTAAACGTCGTGAGAATATTATTGTGTTATTTTATTTTATCAATTCATTATTTTATTCTCATTCTACGTGGCTTTACCGAAAGAACCAAAGAACATGAATACCTGCAGTCACGCAAGCTTTACATCGAAATTTAACTGCCTCTACGGAGTGGGATTCCACACAACCTTAAGATCATTCAACAGACTCCGGGATAAGAAGGCTCAACGAATCGTGTCTCTCACCTTTCTGAAGTGAAACCGCGACTCTATGCTTAAAGGTCGTGATCTGAACGTGGCTTTTTCACTCCAGTGCTGTCCTCCAGACAGTCGTCCCTTCACCTGATGAAGGCCGCTTGTATTGTGGCCGAAACGTCGTGCGAATATTATTGTGTTATTTTATTTTATCAATTTATTATTTTATTCTCATTCTACGTGACTTTACCGAAAGAACCAATGAACATGAATCCCTGCAGTCACGAAAGCTTTAAATCGAAATTTAACCGTCTCTACGGAGAGGGATTCCACACAACCTTAAGACCATTCAACAGACTCCGGGATAAGAAGGCTCAACTAATCGAGTCTCTCACCTTTCTGAAGAGATGCCGCGACTCGAAGCTTGAAGGTCGTGATCTGAACGTGGCTTTTTCACTCCAGCGCTGTCCTCCAGACAGTCTCGTCCCTTCACCTGATGAAGGCCGCTTGTGTTGTGGCTGAAACGTCATGAGAATATTATTGTGTTATTTTATTTTATCAATTTATTATTTTATTCTCATTCTATGTGACTTTACCGAAAGAACCAAAGAAGATGAATCTTTTCACTCACGCAAGCTTTAAATCGAAATTTAACTGCCTCTACGGAGAGGGATTCCACACAACCTTAAGATCATTATACAGACTCCGGGATAAGAAGGCTCAACTAATCGTGTCTCTCACCTTTCTGAAGTGAAACCGCGACTCTATGCTTAAAGGTCGTGATCTGAACGTGGCTTTTTCACTCCAGCGCTGTCCTCCAGACAGTCTCGTCCCTTCACCTGATGAAGGCCGCTTGTGTTGTGGCCGAAACGTCGTGAGAATATTAATGTGTTATTTAATTTTATCAATTTATTATTTTATTCTAATTCTACATGACTTTACCGAAAGAACCAAAGAAGATGAATCCTTGCAGTCACGAAAGCTTTAAATCCAAATTTAACCGCCTCTACGGAGAGGGATTGCAAACAACCTTAAGATCATTCAACAGACTCCGGGATAAGAACGCTCAACTAATCGTGTCTCTCACCTTTCTGAAGAGATGCCGCGACTCTAAGCTTAAAGGTCGTGATCTGAACGTGGCTTTTTCACTCCAGCGCTGTCCTCCAGATAGTCTCGTCCCTTCACCTGATGAAGGCCGCTTGTGTTGTGGCCGAAACGTCGTGAGAATATTATTGTGTTATTTTATTTTATCAATTTATTATTTTATTCTCATTCTACGTGACTTTACCGAAAGAACCAAAGAACATGAATCCCTGCAGTCACGCAAGCTTTAAATCGAAATTTAACTGCCTCTACGGAGAGGGATTCCACACAACCTTAAGATCATTCAACAGACTCTGGGATAAGAAAGCTCAACGAATCGTGTCTCTCACCTTTCTGAAGTGAAACCGCGACTCTATGCTTAAAGGTCGTGATCTGAACGTGGCTTTTTCACTCCAGCGCTGTCCTCCAGACAGTCGTCCCTTCACCTGATGAAGGCCGCTTGTGTTGTGGCCGAAACATCGTGCGAATATTATTGTGTTATTTTATTTTATCAATTTATTATTTTATTCTCATTCTATGTGACTTTACCGAAAGAACCAAACAAGATGAATCCTTGCAGTCACGCAAGCTTTAAATCGAAATTTAACCGCCTCTACGGAGAGGGATTGCAAACAACCTTAAGATCATTCAACAGACTCCGGGATAAGAACGCTCAACTAATCGTGTCTCTCACCTTTCTGAAGAGATGCCGCGACTCTAAGCTTAAAGGTCGTGATCTGAACGTGGCTTTTTCACTAGAGCGCTGTCCTCCAGACATTCTCGTCCCTTCACCTGATGAAGGCCGCTTGTGTTGTGGCCGAATCTTCGTGAGAATATTATTGTGTTATTTTATTTCATCAATTTATTTTTTTATTCTCATTCTACGTGACTTTACCGAAATAACCAAAGAAGATGAATCCTTGCAGTCACGAAAGCTTTAAATCGAAATTTAACCGCATATACGGAGAGGGATTCCACACAACCTTAAGATCATTCAACAGACTCCGGGATAAGAAGGCTCAACTAATCGTGTCTCTCACCTTTCCGAAGTGAAACTGCGACTCTATGCTTAAAGGTCGTGATCTGAACGTGGCTTTTTCACTCCAGCGCTGTCCTCCAGACAGTCGTCTCTTCACCTGATGAAGGCTGCTTGTGTTTTGGCCGAAACGTCGTGAGAATATTATTGTGTTATTTTATTTTATCAATTTATTATTTTATTCTCTTTCTATGTGACTTTACCGATAGAACCAAAGAAGATGAATCCTTGCACTCACGCAAGCTTTAAATCGAAATTTAACTGCCTCTACGGAGAGGGATTCCACACAACCTTAAGATCATTCAACAGACTCCGGGATAAGAAGGCTCAACTAATCGTGTCTCTCACCTTTCTGAAGAGATGCCGCGACTCTATGCTTAAAGGTCGTGATCTGAACGTGGCTTTTTCACTCCAGCGCTGTCCTCCAGATAGTCTCGTCCCTTCACCTGATGAAGGCCGCTTGTGTTGTGGCCGAAACGTCGTGAGAATATTATTGTGTTATTTTATTTTGTCAATTTATTATTTTATTCTCATTCTACGTGACTTTACCGAAAGAACCAAAGAACATGAATCCCTGCAGTCACGAAAGCTTTAAATCAAAATTTAACCGCCTCTACGGAGAGGGATTCCACACAACCTTAAGGCCATTCAACAGACTCCGGGATAAGAAGGCTCAACTAATCGAGTATCTCACCTTTCTGAAGAGATGCTGCGACTCGAAGCTTGAAGGTCGTGATCTGAACGTGGCTTTTTCACTCCAGCGCTGTCCTCCAGACAGTCTCGTCCCTTCACCTGATGAAGGCCTCTTGTGTTGTGGCCGAAACGTCGTGAGAATATTATTGTGTTATTTTATTTTATCAATTTATTATTTTATTCTCATTCTATGTGACTTTACCGAAAGAACCAAAGTAGATGAATCCTTGCACTCACGCAAGCTTTAAATCGAAATTTCACTGCCTCTACGAAGAGAGATTCCACACAACCTTAAGATCATTCAACAGACTCCGGGATAAGAAGGCTCAACGAATCGTGTCTCTCACCTTTCTGAAGTGAAACCGCGACTCTATGCTTAAAGGTCGTGATCTGAACGTGGCTTTTTCACTCCAGCGCTGTCCTCCAGACAGTCGTCCCTTCACATGATGAAGGCCACTTGTGTTGTGGCCGAAACGTCGTGCGAATATTATTGTGTTATTTTATTTTATCAATTTATTTTTTTATTCTCATTCTACGTGACTTAACCGAAAGAACCAAAGAACATGAATCCCTGCAGTCACGAAAGCTTTAAATCGAAATTTAACCGTCTCTACGGAGAGGGATTTCACACAACCTTAAGACCATTCAACAGACTCCGGGATAAGAAGGCTCAACTAATCGAGTTTCTCACCTTTCTGAAGAGATGCCACGACTCGAAGCTTGAAGGTCGTGATCTGAACGTGGCTTTTTCACTCCAGCGCTGTCCTCCAGACAGTCTCGTCCCTTCACCTGATGAAGGCCGCTTGTGTTGTGGCCGAAACGTCGTGAGAATATTATTGTGTTATTTTATTTTATCAATTTATTATTTTATTCTCATTCTACGTGACTTTACCGAAAGAACCAAAGAAGATGAATCTTTGCACTCACGCAAGCTTTAAATCGAAACTTAACTGCCTCTACGGAGAGGGATTCCACACAACCTTACAATCATTCAACAGACTCCGGGATAAGAAGGCTCAACTAATCGTGTCTCTCACCTTTCTGAAGTGAAACCGCGACTCTATGCTTAAAAGTCATGATCTGAACGTGGCTTTTTCACTCCAGCGCTGTCCTCCAGACAGTCTCGTCCCTTCACCTGATGAAGGCTGCTTGTGTTGTGGCCGAAACGTCGTGAGAATATTATTGTGTTATTTTATTTTATCAATTTATTATTTTATTCTCATTCTACATGACTTTACCGAAAGAACCAAAGAACATTAATCCTTTCAGTCACGAAAGCTTTAAATTGAAATTTAACCGCCTCTACGGAGAGGGATTCCACACAACCTTAAGATCATTCAACAGACTCCGGGATAAGAAGGCTCAACTAATTGAGTCTCTCACCTTTCTGAAGAGATGCCGCAACTCTAAGCTTAAAGGTCGTGATCTGAACGTGGCTTTTTGACTCCAGCGCTGTCCTCCAGACAGTCTCGTCCCTTCACCTGATGATGGCCGCTTGTGTTGTGGCCGAAACGTCGTGAGAATATTAATGTGTTATTTAATTTTATCAATTTATTATTTTATTCTAATTCTACATGACTTTACCGAAAGAACCAAACAAGATGAATCCTTGCAGTCACGCAACCTTTAAATCGAAATTTAACCGCCTCTACGGAGAGGGATTCCAAACAACCTTAAGATCATTCAACAGACTCCGGGATAAGAACGCTCAACTAATCCTGTCTCTCACCTTTCTGAAGAGATGCCGGGACTCTAAGCTTAAAGGTCGTGATCTGAACGTGGCTTTTTCACTCCAGCGCTGTCCTCCAGACATTCGTCCCTTCACCTGATGAAGGCCGCTTGTGTTGTGGCCGAAACGTCGTGCGAATATTATTGTGTTATTTTATTTTATCAATTTATTATTTTATTCCCATTCTACGTGACTTTACCGAAAGAACCAATGAACACATGAATCTCTGCAGTCACGAAAACTTTAAATCGAAATTTAACCGTCTCTACGGAGAGGGATTCCACACAACCTTAAGACCATTCAACAGACTCCGGGATAAGAAGGCTCAACTAATCGAGTCTCTCACCTTTCTGAAGAGATGCCGCGACTCGAAGCTTGAAGGTCGTGATCTGAACGTGGCTTTTTCACTCCAGCGCTGTCCTCCAGACAGTCTCGTCCCTTCACCTGATGAAGGCCGCTTGTGTTGTGGCTGAAACGTCGTGAGAATATTATTGTGTTATTTTATTTTATCAATTTATTATTTTATTCTCATTCTATGTGACTTTACCGAAAGAACCAAAGAAGATGAATCTTTTCACTCACGCAAGCTTTAAATCGAAATTTAACTGCCTCTACGGAGAGGGATTCCACACAACCTTAAGATCATTCAACAGACTCCGGGATAAGAAGGCTCAACTAATCGTGTCTCTCACCTTTCTGAAGTGAAACCGCGACTCTATGCTTAAAGGTAGTGATCTGAACGTGGCTTTTTCACTCCAGCGCTGTCCTCCAGACAGTCTCGTCCCTTCACCTGATGAAGGCTGCTTGTGTTGTGGCCGAAACGTCGTGAGAATATTAATGTGTTATTTAATTTTATCAATTTATTATTTTATTCTATTTCTACATGACTTTACCGAAAGAACCAAAGAAGATGAATCCTTGCAGTCACGAAAGCTTTAAATCGAAATTTAACCGCCTCTACGGAGAGGGATTGCAAACAACCTTAAGATCATTCAACAGACTCCGGGATAAGAACGCTCAACTAATCGTGTCTCTCACCTTTCTGAAGAGATGCCGCGACTCTAAGCTTTAAGGTCGTGATCTGAACGTGGCTTTTTCACTCCAGCGCTGTCCTCCAGACATTCTCGTCCCTTCACCTGATGAAGGTCGCTTGTGTTGTGGCCGATACGTCGTGAGAATATTATTGTCTTGTTTTATTTTATCAATTTATTATTTTATTCTAATTCTACGTGACTTTACCGAAAGAACCAAATAAGATGAATCCTTGCAGTCACGAAAGCTTTAAATCGAAATTTAACCGCCTCTACAGAGAGGGATTCCACACAACCTTAAGATCATTCAACAGACTCTGGGATAAGAAGGCACAACTAATCGAGTCTCTCACCTTTCTGAAGAGATGCCGCGACTCTAAGCTTAAAGGTCGTGATCTGAACGTGGCTTTTTCACTCCAGCCCTGTCCTCCAGACAGCCTCGTCCCTTCACCTGATGAAGGCCGCTTGTGTTGTGGCCGAATCTTCGTGAGAATATTATTGTGTTATTTTATATTTTCAATTTATTTTTTTATTCTCATTCTACGTGACTTTACCGAAATATCCAAAGAAGATGAATCCTTGCAGTCACGAAAGCTTTAAATCGAAATTTAACCTCATATACGGAGAGGGATTCCACACAACCTTAAGATCATTCAACAGACTCCGGGATAAGAAGGCTCAACTAATCGTGTCTTTCACCTTTCTGAAGAGATGCCGCGACTCTAATCTTAAAGGTCGTGATCTGAACGTGGCTTTTTCACTCCAGCGCTGTCCTCCAGACAGTCTCGTCCCTTCACCTGTTGAAGGCCACTTGTGTTGTGGCCGAAACGTCGTGAGAATATTATTGTGTTATTTTATTTTATGAATGTATTATTTTATTCTCATTCTATGTGACTTTACCGAAAGAACCAAGGAAGATGAATCCTTGCACTCACGCAAGCTTTAAATCGAAATTTAACTGCCTCTACGGAGAGGGATTCCACACAACCTTAAGATCATTCAACAGACTCCGGGATAAGAAGCCTCAACTAATCGTGTCTCTCACCTTTCTGAAGAGATGCCGCGACTCTATGCTTAAAGGTCGTGATCTGAACGTGGCTTTTTCACTCCAGCGCTGTCCTCCAGACAGCCTCGTCCCTTCACCTGATGAAGGCCGCTTGTGTTGTGGCCGAATCTTCGTGAGAATATTATTGTGTTGTTTTATATCATCAATTTATTTTTTTTATTCTCATTCTACGTGACTTTACCGAAATAACCAAAGAAGATGAATCCTTGCAGTCACGAAAGCTTTAAATCGAAATTTAACCGCATATACGGAGAGGGATTCCACACAACCTTAAGATCATTCAACAGACTCCGGGATAAGAAGGCTCATCTAATCGTGTCTCTCACCTTTCTGAAGAGATGACGCGACTCTAATCTTAAAGGTCGTGATCTGAACGTGGCTTTTTCACTCCAGCGCTGTCCTCCAGACAGTCTCGTCCATTCACCTGTTGAAGGCCGCTTGTGTTGTGGCCGAAACGTCGTGAGAATATTATTGTGTTATTTTATTTTATGAATTTATTATTTTATTCTCATTCTATGTGACTTTACCGAAAGAACCAAGGAAGATGAAGCCTTGCACTCACGCAAGCTTTAAATAGAAATGTAACTGCCTCTACGGAGAGGGATTCCACACAACCTTAAGATCATTCAACAGACTCCGGGATAAGAAGGCTCAACTAATCGTGTCTCTCACCTTTCTGAAGAGATGCCGGAACTCTATGCTTAAAGGTCGTGATCTGAACGTTGCTTTTTCACTCCAGCGCTGTCCTCCAGACAGTCTAGTCCCTTCACCTGATGAAGGCCGCTTGTGTTGTGGCCGAAACGTCGTGAGAATATTATTGTGTTATTTTATTTTATCAATTTATTATTTTATTCTCATTCTACGTGACTTTACCGAAAGAACCAAAGAACATGAATCCCTGCAGTCTTGAAAGCTTTAAATCGAAATTTAACCGCCTCTACGGAGAGGGATTCCACACAACCTTAAGACCATTCAACAAACTCCGGGATAAGAAGGCTCAACTAATCGTGTCTCTCACCTTTCTGATGAGATGCCGCGACTCTAAGCTTAAAGGGCGTGATGTTAACGTGGCTTTTTCACTCCAGCGCTGTCCTCCAGACAGTCTCGTCCCTTCACCTGATGAAGGCTGCTGTGTTGTGGCCTAAACGTCGTGAGAATATTATTGTGTTATTTTATTTTATCAATTCATTATTTTATTCTCATTCTACGTGACTTTACCGAAAGAACCAAAGAACATGAATACCTGCAGTCACGCAAGCTTTAAATCGAAATTTAACTGCCTCTACGGAGTGGGATTCCACACAACCTTAAGATCATTCAACAGACTCCGGGATAAGAAGGCTCAACGAATCGTGTCTCTCACCTTTCTGAAGTGAAACCGCGACTCTATGCTTAAAGGTCGTGATCTGAACGTGGCTTTTTCACTCCAGTGCTGTCCTCCAGACAGTCGTCCCTTCACCTGATGAAGGCCGCTTGTGTTGTGGCCGAAACGTCGTGCGAATATTATTGTGTTATTTTATTTTATCAATTTATTATTTTATTCTCATTCTACGTGACTTTACCGAAAGAACCAATGAACATGAATCCCTGCAGTCACGAAAGCTTTAAATCGAAATTTAACCGTCTCTACGGAGAGGGATTCCACACAACCTTAAGACCATTCAACAGACTCCGGGATAAGAAGGCTCAACTAATCGTGTCTCTCACCTTTCTGAAGTGAAACCGCGACTCTATGCTTGAAGGTCGTGATCTGAACGTGGCTTTTTCACTCCAGCGCTGTCCTCCAGACAGTCTCGTCCCTTCACCTGATGAAGGCCGCTTGTGTTGTGGCCGAAACGTCGTGAGAATATTAATGTGTTATTTAATTTTATCAATTTATTATTTTATTCTAATTCTACATGACTTTACCGAAAGAACCAAAGAAGATGAATCCTTGCAGTCACGAAAGCTTTAAATCGAAATTTAACCGCCTCTACGGAGAGGGATTGCAAACAACCTTAAGATCATTCAACAGACTCCGGGATAAGAACGCTCAACTAATCGTGTCTCTCACCTTTCTGAAGAGATGCCGCGACTCTAAGCTTAAAGGTCGTGATCTGAACGTGGCTTTTTCACTCCAGCGCTGTCCTCCAGACATTCTCGTCCCTTCACCTGATGAAGGTCGCTTGTGTTGTGGCCGAAACGTCGTGAGAATATTATTGTCTTGTTTTATTTTATCAATTTATTATTTTATTCTAATTCTACGTGACTTTACCGAAAGAACCAAATAAGATGAATCCTTGCAGTCACGAAAGCTTTAAATCGAAATTTAACCGCCTCTACAGAGAGGGATTCCACACAACCTTAAGATCATTCAACAGACTCTGGGATAAGAAGGCACAACTAATCGAGTCTCTCACCTTTCTGAAGAGATGCCGCGACTCTAAGCTTAAAGGTCGTGATCTGAACGTGGCTTTTTCACTCCAGCGCTGTCCTCCAGACAGCCTCGTCCCTTCACCTGATGAAGGCCGCTTGTGTTGTGGCCGAATCTTCGTGAGAATATTATTGTGTTGTTTTATATCATCAATTTATTTTTTTTTATTCTCATTCTACGTGACTTTACCGAAATAACCAAAGAAGATGAATCCTTGCAGTCACAAAAGCTTTAAATCGAAATTTAACCGCATATACGGAGAAGGATTCCACACAACCTTAAGATCATTCAACAGACTCCGGGATAAGAAGGCTCATCTAATCGTGCCTCTCACCTTTCTGAAGAGATGACGCGACTCTAATCTTAAAGGTCGTGATCTGAACGTGGCTTTTTCACTCCAGCGCTGTCCTCCAGACAGTCTCGTCCCTTCACCTGTTGAAGGCCGCTTGTGTTGTGGCCGAAACGTCGTGAGAATATTATTGTGTTATTTTATTTTATGAATTTATTATTTTATTTTCATTCTATGTGACTTTACCGAAAGAACCAAGGAAGATGAAGCCTTGCACTCACGCAAGCTTTAAATAGAAATGTAACTGCCTCTACGGAGAGGGATTCCACACAACCTTAAGATCATTCAACAGACTCCGGGATAAGAAGGCTCAACTAATCGTGTCTCTCACCTTTCTGAAGAGATGCCGCGACTCTATGCTTAAAGGTCGTGATCTGAACGTTGCTTTTTCACTCCAGCGCTGTCCTCCAGACAGTCTAGTCCCTTCACCTGATGAAGGCCGCTTGTGTTGTGGCCGAACGTCGTGAGAATATTATTGTGTTATTTTATTTTATCAATTTATTATTTTATTCTCATTCTACGTGACTTTACCGAAAGAACCAAAGAACATGAATCCCTGCAGTCTTGAAAGCTTTAAATCGAAATTTAACCGCCTCTACGGAGAGGGATTCCACACAACCTTAAGACCATTCAACAAACTCCGGGATAAGAAGGCTCAACTAATCGTGTCTCTCACCTTTCTGATGAGATGCCGCGACTCTAAGCTTAAAGGTCGTGATGTGAACGTGGCTTTTTCACTCCAGCGCTGTCCTCCAGACAGTCTCGTCCCTTCACCTGATGAAGGCTGCTGTGTTGTGGCCTAAACGTCGTGAGAATATTAATGTGTTATTTTATTTTATCAATTCATTATTTTATTCTCATTCTACGTGACTTTACCGAAAGAACCAAAGAACATGAATACCTGCAGTCACGAAAGCTTTAAATCGAAATTTAACCGCATATACTGAGAGGGATTCCACGCAACCTTATGATCATTCAACAGACTCCGGGATAAGAAGGCTCAACTAATCGAGTCTCTCACCTTTCTGAAGAGATGCCGCGACTCGAAGCTTGAAGGTCGTGATCTGAACGTGGCTTTTTCACTCCAGCGCTGTCCTCCAGACAGTCTCGTCCCTTCACCTGATGAAGGCCGCTTGTGTTGTGGCCGAAACGTCGTGAGAATATTATTGTGTTATTTTATTTTATCAATTTATTATTTTATTCTCATTCTATGTGACTTTACCGAAAGAACCAAAGAAGATGAATCCTTGCACTCACGCAAGCTTTAAATCGAAATTTAACTGCCTCTACGGACAGGGATTCCACACAACCTTAAGATCATTCAACAGACTCCGGGATAAGAACGCTCAACTAATCGTGTCTCTCACCTTTCTGAAGAGATGCCGCGACTCTATGCTTAAAGGTAGTGATCTGAACGTGGATTTTTCACTCCAGCGCTGTCCTCCAGATAGTCTCGTCCCTTCACCTGATGAAGGCCGCTTGTGTTGTGGCCGAAACGTCGTGAGAATATTATTGTGTTATTTTATTTTATCAATTTATTATTTTATTCTCATTCTACGTGACTTTACCGAAAGAACCAAAGAACATGAATCCCTGCAGTCACGAAAGCTTTAAATCGAAATTTAACCGCCTCTACGGAGAGGGATTCCACACAACCTTAAGGCCATTCAACAGACTCCGGGATAAGAAGGCTCAACTAATCGAGTCTCTCACCTTTCTGAAGAGATGCTGCGACTCGAAGCTTGAAGGTCGTGAACTGAACGTGGCTTTTTCACTCCAGCGCTGTCCTCCAGACAGTCTCGTCCCTTCACCTTGATGAAGGCCTCTTGTGTTGTGGCCGAAACGTCGTGAGAATATTAATGTGTAATTTTATTTTATCAATTTATTATTTTATTCTCATTCTATGTGACTTTACCGAAAGAACCAAAGAAGATGAATCCTTGCACTCACGCAAGCTTTAAATCGAAATTTAACTGCCTCTACGGACAGGGATTCCACACAACCTTAAGATCATTCAACAGACTCCGGGATAAGAACGCTCAACTAATCGTGTCTCTCACCTTTCTGAAGAGATGCCGCGACTCTATGCTTAAAGGTAGTGATCTGAACGTGGATTTTTCACTCCAGCGCTGTCCTCCAGATAGTCTCGTCCCTTCACCTGATGAAGGCCGCTTGTGTTGTGGCCGAAACGTCGTGAGAATATTATTGTGTTATTTTATTTTATCAATTTATTATTTTATTCTCATTCTACGTGACTTTACCGAAAGAACCAAAGAACATGAATCCCTGCAGTCACGAAAGCTTTTAATCGAAATTTAACCGCCTCTACGGAGAGGGATTCCACACAACCTTAAGGCCATTCAACAGACTCCGGGATAAGAAGGCTCAACTAATCGAGTCTCTCACCTTTCTGAAGAGATGCTGCGACTCGAAGCTTGAAGGTCGTGAACTGAACGTGGCTTTTTCACTCCAGCGCTGTCCTCCAGACAGTCTCGTCCCTTCACCTGATGAAGGCCTCTTGTGTTGTGGCCGAAACGTCGTGAGAATATTAATGTGTAATTTTATTTTATCAATTTATTATTTTATTCTCATTCTATGTGACTTTACCGAAAGAACCAAAGAAGATGAATCCTTGCACTCACGCAAGCTTTAAATCGAAATTTAACTGCCTCTACGGAGTGGGATTCCACACAACCTTAAGATCATTCAACAGACTCCGGGATAAGAAGGCTCAACGAATCGTGTCTCTCATCTTTCTGAAGTGAAACCGCGACTCTATGCTTAAAGGTCGTGATCTGAACGTGGCATTTTCACTCCAGCGCTGTCCTCCAGACAGTCGTTCCTTCACCTGATGAAGGCCGCTTGTGTTGTGGCCGAAACGTCATGCGAATATTATTGTGTTATTTTATTTTATCAATTTATTATTTTATTCTCGTTCTACGTGACTTTACCGAAAGAACCAATGAACATGAATCCCTGCAGTCACGAAAGCTTTAAATCGAAATTTAACCGTCTCTACGGAGAGGGATTCCACACAACCTTAAGACCATTCAACAGACTCCGGGATAAGAAGGCTCAACTAATCGTGTCTCTCACCTTTCTGAAGTGAAACCGCGACTCTATGCTTAAAGGTCGTGATCTGAACGTGGCTTTTTCACTCCAGCGCTGTCCTCCAGACAGTCTCGTCCCTTCACCTGATGAAGGCCGCTTGTGTTGTGGCCGAAACGTCGTGAGAATATTAATGTGTTATTTAATTTTATCAATTTATTATTTTATTCTAATTCTACATGACTTTACCGAAAGAACCAAAGAAGATGAATCCTTGCAGTCACGAAAGCTTTAAATCGAAATTTAACCGCCTCTACGGAGAGGGATTGCAAACAACCTTAAGATCATTCAACAGACTCCGGGATAAGAACGCTCAACTAATCGTGTCTCTCACCTTTCTGAAGAGTTCCCGCGACTCTAAGCTTAAAGGTCGTGATCTGAACGTGGCTTTTTCACTCCAGCGCTGTCCTCTAGACATTCTCGTCCCTTCACCTGATGAAGGCTGCTTGTGTTGTGGCTGAAACGTCGTGAGAATATTATTGTGTTATTTTATTTTATCAATTTATTATTTTATTCTCATTCTATGTGACTTTACCGAAAGAACCAAAGAAGATGAATCTTTTCACTCACGCAAGCTTTAAACGAAATTTAACTGCCTCTACGGAGAGGGATTCCACACAACCTTAAGATCATTCAACAGAATCCGGGATAAGAAGGCTCAACTAATCGTGTCTCTCACCTTTCTGAAGTGAAACCGCGACTCTATGCTTAAAGGTCGTGATCTGAACGTGGCTTTTTCACTCCAGCGCTGTCCTCCAGACAGTCTCGTCCCTTCACCTGATGAAGGCCGCTTGTGACGTGGCCGAAACGTCGTGAGAATATTAATGTGTTATTTAATTTTATCTATTTATTATTTTATTCTAATTCTACATGACTTTACCGAAAGAACCAAAGAAGATGAATCCTTGCAGTCACGAAAGCTTTAAATCGAAATTTAACCGCCTCTACGGAGAGGGATTGCAAACAACCTTAAGATCATTCAACAGACTCCGGGATAAGAACGCTCAACTAATCGTGTCTCTCACCTTTCTGAAGAGATGCCACGACTCTAAGCTTAAAGGTCGTGATCTGAACGTGGCTTTTTCACTCCAGCGCTGTCCTCCAGACATTCTCGTCCCTTCACCTGATGAAGGCCGCTTGTGTTGTGGCCGAAACGTCGTGAGAATATTATTGTCTTGTTTTATTTTATCAATTTTTTATTTTATTCTAATTCTACCTGACTTTACCGAAAGAACCAAATAAGATGAATCCTTGCAGTCACGAAAGCTTTAAATCGAAATTTAACCGCCTCTACAGAGAGGGATTCCACACAACCTTAAGATCATTCAACAGACTCTGGGGTAAGAAGGCACAACTAATCGAGTCTCTCACCTTTCTGAAGAGATGCCGCGACTCTAAGCTTAAAGGTCGTGATCTGAACGTGGTTTTTTCACTCCAGCGCTGTCCTCCAGACAGCCTCGTCCCTTCACCTGATGAAGGCCGCTTGTGTTGTGGACGAATCTTCGTGAGAATATTATTGTGTTATTTTATATTATCAATTTATTTTTTTATTCTCATTCTACGTGACTTTACCGAAATAACCAAAGAAGATGAATCCTTGCAGTCACGAAAGCTTTAAATCGAAATTTAACCTCATATACGGAGAGGGATTCCACACAACCTTAAGATCATTCAACAGACTCCGGGATAAGAAGGCTCAACTAATCGTATCTCTCACCTTTCTGAAGAGATGCCGCGACTCTAATCTTAAAGGTCGTGATCTGAACGTGGCTTTTTCACTCCAGCGCTGTCCTCCAGACAGTCTCGTCCCTTCACCTGTTGAAGGCCGCTTGTGTTGTGGCCGAAACGTCGTGAGAATATTATTGTGTTATTTTATTTTATCAATTTCTTATTTTATTCTCATTCTACGTGACTTTACCGAAAGAACCAAAGAACATGAATCCCTGCAGTCTTGAAAGCTTTAAATCGAAATTTAACCGCCTCTACGGAGAGGGATTCCACACAACCTTAAGACCATTCAACAAACTCCGGGATAAGAAGGCTCAACTAATCGTGTCTCTCACCTTTCTGATGAGATGCCGCGACTCTAAGCTTAAAGGTCGTGATGTGAACGTGGCTTTTTCACTCCAGCGCTGTCCTCCAGACAGTCTCGTCCCTTCACCTGATGAAGGCTGCTGTGTTGTGGCCTAAACGTCGTGAGAATATTATTGTGTTATTTTATTTTATCAATTCATTATTTTATTCTCATTCTACGTGACTTTACCGAAAGAACCAAAGAACATTAATACCTGCAGTCACGAAAGCTTTAAATCGAAATTTAACCGCATATACTGAGAGGGATTCCACGCAACCTTATGATCATTCAACAGACTCCGGGATAAGAAGGCTCAACTAATCGAGTCTCTCACCTTTCTGAAGAGATGCCGCGACTCGAAGCTTGAAGGTCGTGATCTGAACGTGGCTTTTTCACTCCAGCGCTGTCCTCCAGACGGTCTCGTCCCTTCACCTGATGAAGGCCGCTTGTGTTGTGGCCGAAACGTCGTGAGAATATTATTGTGTTATTTTATTTTATCAATTTATTACTTTATTCTCATTCTATGTGACTTTACCGAAAGAACCAAAGAAGATGAATCCTTGCACTCACGCAAGCTTTAAATCGAAATTTAACTGCCTCTACTGACAGGGATTCCACACAACCTTAAGATCATTCAACAGACTCCGGGATAAGAACGCTCAACTAATCGTGTCTCTCAACTTTCTGAAGAGATGCCGCGACTCTATGCTTAAAGGTCGTGATCTGAACGTGGATTTTTCACTCCAGCGCTGTCCTCCAGACAGTCTCGTCCCTTCATCTGTTGAAGGCCGCTTGTGTTGTGGCCGAAACGTCGTGAGAATATTATTGTGTTATTTTATTTTATGAATTTATTATTTTATTCTCATTCTATGTGACATTACCGAAAGAACCAAGGAAGATGAATCCTTGCACTCACGCAAGCTTTAAATCGAAATTTAACCGCATATACGGAGAGGGATTCCACACAACCTTAAGATCATTCAACAGACTCCGGGATAAGAAGGCTCAACTAATCGTGTCTCTCACCTTTCTGAAGAGATGACGCGACTCTAATCTTAAAGGTCGTGATCTGAACGTGGCTTTTTCACTCCAGCGCTGTCCTCCAGACAGTCTCGTCCCTTCACCTGTTGAAGGCCGCTTGTGTTGTGGCCGAAACGTCGTGAGAATATTATTGTGTTATTTTATTTTATGAATTTATTATTTTATTCTCATTCTATGTGACTTTACCGAAAGAACCAAGGAAGATGAAGCCTTGCACTCACGCAAGCTTTAAATAGAAATGTAACTGCCTTTACGGAGAGGGATTCCACACAACCTTAAGATCATTCAACAGACTCCGGGATAAGAAGGCTCAACTAATCGTGTCTCTCACCTTTCTGAAGAGATGCCGCGACTCTATGCTTAAAGGTCGTGATCTGAACGTTGCTTTTTCACTCCAGCGCTGTCCTCCAGACAGTCTAGTCCCTTCACCTGATGAAGGCCGCTTGTGTTGTGGCCGAAACGTCGTGAGAATATTATTGTGTTATTTTATTTTATCAATTTATTATTTTATTCTCATTCTACGTGACTTTACCGAAAGAACCAAAGAACATGAATCCCTGCAGTCTTGAAAGCTTTAAATCGAAATTTAACCGCCTCTACGGAGAGGGATTCCACACAACCTTAAGACCATTCAACAAACTCCGGGATAAGAAGGCTCAACTAATCGTGTCTCTCACCTTTCTGATGAGATGCCGCGACTCTAAGCTTAAAGGTCGTGATGTGAACGTGGCTTTTTCACTCCAGCGCTGTCCTCCAGACAGTCTCGTCCCTTCACCTGATGAAGGCTGCTGTGTTGTGGCCTAAACGTCGTGAGAATATTATTGTGTTATTTTATTTCATCAATTCATTATTTTATTCTCATTCTACGTGACTTTACCGAAAGAACCAAAGAACATTAATACCTGCAGTCACGAAAGCTTTAAATCGAAATTTAACCGCATATACTGAGAGGGATTCCACGCAACCTTATGATCATTCAACAGACTCCGGGATAAGAAGGCTCAACTAATCGAGTCTCTCACCTTTCTGAAGAGATGCCGCGACTCGAAGCTTGAAGGTCGTGATCTGAACGTGGCTTTTTCACTCCAGCGCTGTCCTCCAGACAGTCTCGTCCCTTCACCTGATGAAGGCCGCTTGTGTTGTGGCCCAAACGTCGTGAGAATATTATTGTGTTATTTTATTTTATCAATTTATTATTTTATTCTCATTCTATGTGACTTTACCGAAAGAACCAAAGAAGATGAATCCTTGCACTCACGCAAGCTTTAAATCGAAATTTAACTGCCTCTACGGACAGGGATTCCACACAACCTTAAGATCATTCAACAGACTCCGCGATAAGAACGCTCAACTAATCGTGTCTCTCACCTTTCTGAAGAGATGCCGCGACTCTATGCTTAAAGGTCGTGATCTGAACGTGGATTTTTCACTCCAGCGCTGTCCTCCAGACAGTCTCGTCCCTTCACCTGGTGAAGGCCGCTTGTGTTGTGGCCGAAACGTCGTGAGAATATTATTGTGTTATTTTATTTTATGAATTTATTATTTTATTCTCATTCTATGTGACTTTACCGAAAGAACCAAGGAAGATGAATCCTTGCACTCACGCAAGCTTTAAATCGAAATTTAACTGCCTCTACGGAGAGGGATTCCACACAACCTTAAGATCATTCAACAGACTCCGGGATAAGAAGGCTCAACTAATCGTGTCTCTCACCTTTCTGAAGAGATGCCGCGACTCTATGCTTAAAGGTCGTGATCTGAACGTGGCTTTTTCACTCCAGCGCTGTCCTCCAGACAGCCTCGTCCCTTCACCTGATGAAGGCCGCTTGTGTTGTGGCCGAAACGTCGTGAGAATATTATTGTGTTATTTTATTTTATCAATTCATTATTTTATTCTCATTCTACGTGACTTTACCGAAAGAACCAAAGAACATGAATACCTGCAGTCACGAAAGCTTTAAATCGAAATTTAACCGCATATACTGAGAGGGATTCCACACAACCTTATGATCATTCAACAGACTCCGGGATAAGAAGGCTCAACTAATCGAGTCTCTCACCTTTCTGAAGAGATGCTGCGACTCGAAGCTTGAAGGTCGTGAACTGAACGTGGCTTTTTCACTCCAGCGCTGTCCTCCAGACAGTCTCGTCCCTTCACCTGATGAAGGCCTCTTGTGTTGTGGCCGAAACATCGTGAGAATATTAATGTGTAATTTTATTTTATCAATTTATTATTTTATTCTCATTCTATGTGACTTTACCGAAAGAACCAAAGAAGATGAATCCTTGCACTCACGCAAGCTTTAAATCGAAATTTAACTCCCTCTACGGAGTGGGATTCCACACAACCTTAAGATCATTCAACAGACTCCGGGATAAGAAGGCTCAACGAATCGTATCTCTCACCTTTCTGAAGTGAAACCGCGACTCTATGCTTAAAGGTCGTGATCTGAACGTGGCTTTTTCACTCCAGCGCTGTCCTCCAGACAGTCGTCCCTTCACCTGATGAAGGCCGCTTGTGTTGTGGCCGAAACGTCGGGCGAATATTATTGTGTTATTTTATTTTATCAATTTATTATTTTATTCTCATTCTACGTGACTTTACCGAAAGAACCAATGAACATGAATCCCTGCAGTCACGAAAGCTTTAAATCGAAATTTAACCGACTCTACGGAGAGGGATTCCATACAACCTTAAGACCATTCAACAGACTCCGGGATAAGAAGGCTCAACTAATCGAGTCTCTCACCTTTCTGAAGAGATGCCGCGACTCGAAGCTTGAAGGTCGTGATCTGAACGTGGCTTTTTCACTCCATCGCTGTCGTCCAGACAGTCTCGTCCCTTCACCTGATGAAGGCCGCTTGTGTTGTGGCCGAAACGTCGTGAGAATATTATTGTGTTATTTTATTTTATCAATTTATTATTTTATTCTCATTCTATGTGACTTTACCGAAAGAACCAAAGAACATGAATCCCTGCAGTCTTGAAAGCTTTAAATCGAAATTTAACCGCCTCTACGGAGAGGGATTCCACACAACCTTAAGACCATTCAACAAACTCCGGGATAAGAAGGCTCAACTAATCGTGTCTCTCACCTTTCTGATGAGATGCCGCGACTCTAAGCTTAAAGGTCGTGATGTGAACGTGGCTTTTTCACTCCAGCGCTGTCCTCCAGACAGTCTCGTCCCTTCACCTGATGAAGGCTGCTGTGTTGTGGCCTAAACGTCGTGAGAATATTATTGTGTTATTTTATTTTATCAATTCATTATTTTATTCTCATTCTACGTGACTTTACCGAAAGAACCAAAGAACATTAATACCTGCAGTCACGAAAGCTTTAAATCGAAATTTAACCGCATATACTGAGAGGGATTCCACGCAACCTTATGATCATTCAATAGACTCCGGGATAAGAAGGCTCAACTAATCGAGTCTCTCACCTTTCTGAAGAGATGCCGCGACTCGAAGCTTGAAGGTCGTGATCTGAACGTGGCTTTTTCACTCCAGCGCTGTCCTCCAGACAGTCTCGTCCCTTCACCTGATGAAGGCTGCTGTGTTGTGGCCTAAACGTCGTGAGAATATTATTGTGTTATTTTATTTTATCAATTCATTATTTTATTCTCATTCTACGTGACTTTACCGAAAGAACCAAAGAACATTAATACCTGCAGTCACGAAAGCTTTAAATCGAAATTTAACCGCATATACTGAGAGGGATTCCACGCAACCTTATGATCATTCAACAGACTCCGGGATAAGAAGGCTCAACTAATCGAGTCTCTCACCTTTCTGAAGAGATGCCGCGACTCGAAGCTTGAAGGTCGTGATCTGAACGTGGCTTTTTCACTCCAGCGCTGTCCTCCAGACAGTCTCGTCCCTTCACCTGATGAAGGCCGCTTGTGTTGTGGCCCAAACGTCGTGAGAATATTATTGTGTTATTTTATTTTATCAATTTATTATTTTATTCTCATTCTACGTGACTTTACCGAAAGAACCAATGAACATGAATCCCTGCAGTCACGAAAGCTTTAAATCGAAATTTAACCGACTCTACAGAGAGGGATTCCATACAACCTTAAGACCATTCAACAGACTCCGGGATAAGAAGGCTCAACTAATCGAGTCTCTCACCTTTCTGATGAGATGCCGCGACTCTAAGCTTAAAGGTCGTGATGTGAACGTGGCTTTTTCACTCCAGCGCTGTCCTCCAGACAGTCTCGTCCCTTCACCTGATGAAGGCTGCTGTGTTGTGGCCTAAACGTCGTGAGAATATTATTGTGTTATTTTATTTTATCAATTCATTATTTTATTCTCATTCTACGTGACTTTACCGAAAGAACCAAAGAACATTAATACCTGCAGTCACGAAAGCTTTAAATCGAAATTTAACCGCATATACTGAGAGGGATTCCACGCAACCTTATGATCATTCAACAGACTCCGGGATAAGAAGGCTCAACTAATCGAGTCTCTCACCTTTCTGAAGAGATGCCGCGACTCGAAGCTTGAAGGTCGTGATCTGAACGTGGCTTTTTCACTCCAGCGCTGTCCTCCAGACAGTCTCGTCCCTTCACCTGATGAAGGCCGCTTGTGTTGTGGCCCAAACGTCGTGAGAATATTATTGTGTTATTTTATTTTATCAATTTATTATTTTATTCTCATTCTATGTGACTTTACCGAAAGAACCAAAGAAGATGAATCCTTGCACTCACGCAAGCTTTAAATCGAAATTTAACTGCCTCTACGGACAGGGATTCCACACAACCTTAAGATCATTCAACAGACTCCGCGATAAGAACGCTCAACTAATCGTGTCTCTCACCTTTCTGAAGAGATGCCGCGACTCTATGCTTAAAGGTCGTGATCTGAACGTGGCTTTTTCACTCCAGCGCTGTCCTCCAGACAGCCTTGTCCCTTCACCTGATGAAGGCCGCTTGTGTTGTGGCCGAAACGTCGTGAGAATATTATTGTGTTATTTTATTTTATCAATTCATTATTTTATTCTCATTCTACGTGACTTTACCGAAAGAACCAAAGAACATGAATACCTGCAGTCACGAAAGCTTTAAATCGAAATTTAACCGCATATACTGAGAGGGATTCCACACAACCTTATGATCATTCAACAGACTCCGGGATAAGAAGGCTCAACTAATCGAGTCTCTCACCTTTCTGAAGAGATGCTGCGACTCGAAGCTTGAAGGTCGTGAACTGAACGTGGCTTTTTCACTCCAGCGCTGTCCTCCAGACAGTCTCGTCCCTTCACCTGATGAAGGCCTCTTGTGTTGTGGCCGAAACATCGTGAGAATATTAATGTGTAATTTTATTTTATCAATTTATTATTTTATTCTCATTCTATGTGACTTTACCGAAAGAACCAAAGAAGATGAATCCTTGCACTCACGCAAGCTTTAAATCGAAATTTAACTCCCTCTACGGAGTGGGATTCCACACAACCTTAAGATCATTCAACAGACTCCGGGATAAGAAGGCTCAACGAATCGTATCTCTCACCTTTCTGAAGTGAAACCGCGACTCTATGCTTAAAGGTCGTGATCTGAACGTGGCTTTTTCACTCCAGCGCTGTCCTCCAGACAGTCGTCCCTTCACCTGATGAAGGCCGCTTGTGTTGTGGCCGAAACGTCGGGCGAATATTATTGTGTTATTTTATTTTATCAATTTATTATTTTATTCTCATTCTACGTGACTTTACCGAAAGAACCAATGAACATGAATCCCTGCAGTCACGAAAGCTTTAAATCGAAATTTAACCGACTCTACGGAGAGGGATTCCATACAACCTTAAGACCATTCAACAGACTCCGGGATAAGAAGGCTCAACTAATCGAGTCTCTCACCTTTCTGAAGAGATGCCGCGACTCGAAGCTTGAAGGTCGTGATCTGAACGTGGCTTTTTCACTCCATCGCTGTCGTCCAGACAGTCTCGTCCCTTCACCTGATGAAGGCCGCTTGTGTTGTGGCCGAAACGTCGTGAGAATATTATTGTGTTATTTTATTTTATCAATTTATTATTTTATTCTCATTCTATGTGACTTTACCGAAAGAACCAAAGAAGATGAATCTTTTCACTCACGCAAGCTTTAATTCGAAATTTAACTGCCTCTACGGAGAGGGATTCCACACAACCTTAAGATCATTCAACAGACTCCGGGATAAGAAGGCTCAACTAATCGTGTCTCTCACCTTTCTGAAGTGAAACCGCGACTCTATGCTTAAAGGTCGTGATCTGAACGTGGCTTTTTCACTCCAGCGCTGTCCTCCAGACAGTCTCGTCCCTTCACCTGATGAAGGCCGCTTGTGTTGTGGCCGAAACGTCGTGAGAATATTAATGTGTTATTTAATTTTATCAATTTATTATTTTATTCTAAATCTACATGACTTTACCGAAAGAACCAAAGAAGATGAATCCTTGCAGTCACGAAAGCTTTAAATCGAAATTTAACCGCCTCTACGGAGAGGGATTGCAAACAACCTTAAGATCATTCAACAGACTGCGGGATAAGAACGCTCAACTAATCGTGTCTCTCACCTTTCTGAAGAGATGCCGCGACTCTAAGCTTAAAGGTCGTGATCTGAACGTGGCTTTTTCACTCCAGCGCTGTCCTCCAGACATTCTCGTCCCTTCACCTGATGAAGGCCGCTTGTGTTGTGGCTGAAACGTCGTGAGAATATTATTGTCTTGTTTTATTTTATCAATTTATTATTTTATTCTAATTCTACGTGATTTTACCGAAAGAACCAAATAAGATGAATCCTTGCAGTCACGAAAGCTTTAAATCGAAATTTAACCGCCTCTACAGAGAGGGATTCCACACAACCTTAAGATCATTCAACAGACTCTGGGGTAAGAAGGCACAACTAATCGAGTCTCTCACCTTTCTGAAGAGATGCCGCGACTCTAAGCTTAAAGGTCGTGATCTGAACGTGGCTTTTTCACTCCAGCGCTGTCCTCCAGACAGCCTCGTCCCTTCACCTGATGAAGGCCGCTTGTGTTGTGGCCGAATCTTCGTGAGAATATTATTGTGTTATTTTATATTATCAATTTATTTTTTTATTCTCATTCTACGTGACTTTACCGAAATAACCAAAGAAGATGAATCCTTGCAGTCACGAAAGCTTTAAATCGAAATTTAACCTCATATACGGAGAGGGATTCCACACAACCTTAAGATCATTCAACAGACTCCGGGATAAGAAGGCTCAACTAATCGTGTCTCTCACCTTTCTGAAGAGATGCCGCGACTCTAATCTTAAAGGTTGTGATCTGAACGTGGCTTTTTCACTCCAGCGCTGTCCTCCAGACAGTCTCGTCCCTTCACCTGTTGAAGGCCGCTTGTGTTGTGGCCGAAACGTCGTGAGAATATTATTGTGTTATTTTATTTTATGAATTTATTATTTTATTCTCATTCTATGTGACTTTACCGAAAGAACCAAGGAAGATGAATCCTTGCACTCACGCAAGTTTTAAATCGAAATTTAACTGCCTCTACGGAGAGGGATTCCACACAACCTTAAGATCATTCAACAGACTCCGGGATAAGAAGGCTCAACTAATCGTGTCTCTCACCTTTCTGAAGAGATGCCGCGACTCTATGCTTAAAGGTCGTGATCTGAACGTTGCTTTTTCACTCCAGCGCTGTCCTCCAGACAGTCTAGTCCCTTCACCTGATGAAGGCCGCTTGTGTTGTGGCCGAAACGTCGTGAGAATATTATTGTGTTGTTTTATTTTATCAATGTATTATTTCATTCTAATTCTACGTGACTTTACCGCAAGAACCAAAGAAGATGAATCCTTGCAGTCACGAAAGCTTTAAATCGAAATTTAACCGCCTCTACGGAGCGGGATTCCACACAACCTTAAGATCATTCAACAGACTCCGGGATAAGAAGGCTCAACTAATCGAGTCTCTCACCTTTCTGAAGAGATGCCGCGACTATAAGCTTAAAGGTCGTCATCTGAACGTGGCTTTTTCACTGCAGCGCTGTCCTCCAGACAGCCTCGTCCCTTCACCTGATGAAGGCCGCTTGTGTTGTGGCCTAAACGTCGTGAGAATATTATTGTGTTATTTTATTTTATAAATTTATTATTTTATTCTCATTCTACGTGACTTTACCGAAAGAACCAAAGAACATGAATCCCTGCAGTCACGAAAGCTTTAAATAGAAATTTAACCGCCTCTACGGAGAGGGATTCCACACAACCTTAAGACCATTCAACAAACTCCGGGATAAGAAGGCTCAACTAATCGTGTCTCTCACCTTTCTGATGAGATGCCGCGACTCTAAGCTTAAAGGTCGTGAGGTGAACGTGGCTTTTTCACTCCAGCGCTGTCCTCCAGACAGTCTCGTCCCTTCACCTGATGAAGGCCGCTGTGTTGTGGCCTAAACGTCGGGAGAATATTATTGTGTTATTTTATTTTATCAATTTATTATTTTATTCTCATTCTACGTGACTTTACCGAAAGAACCAAAGAACATGAATACCTGCAGTCACGAAAGCTTTAAATCGAAATTTAACCGCATATACGGAGAGGGATTCCACGCAACCTTATGATCATTCAACAGACTCCGGGATAAGAAGGCTCAACTAATCGAGTCTCTCACCTTTCTGAAGAGATGCCGCGACTCGAAGCTTGAAGGTCGTGATCTGAACGTAGATTTTTCACTCCAGCACTGTCCTCCAGACAGTCTCGTCCCTTCACCTGATGAAGGCCGCTTGTGTTGTGGCCGAAACGTCGTGAGAATATTATTGTGTTATTTTATTTTATGAATTTATTATTTTATTCTCATTCTATGTGACTTTACCGAAAGAACCAAGGAAGATGAATCCTTGCACTCACACAAGTTTTAAATCGAAATTTAACTGCGTCTACGGAGAGGGATTCCACACAACCTTAAGATCATTTAACAGACTCCGGGATAAGAAGGCTCAACTAATCGTGTCTCTCACCTTTCTGAAGAGATGCCGCGACTCTATGCTTAAAGGTCGTGATCTGAACGTTGCTTTTTCACTCCAGCGCTGTCCTCCAGACAGTCTAGTCCCTTCACCTGATGAAGGCCGCTTGTGTTGTGGCCGAAACGTCGTGAGAATATTATTGTGTTGTTTTATTTTATCAATGTATTATTTCATTCTAATTCTACGTGACTTTACCGCAAGAACCAAAGAAGATGAATCCTTGCAGTCACGAAAGCTTTAAATCGAAATTTAACCGCCTCTACGGAGCGGGATTCCACACAACCTTAAGATCATTCAACAGACTCCGGGATAAGAAGGCTCAACTAATCGAGTCTCTCACCTTTCTGAAGAGATGCCGCGACTATAAGCTTAAAGGTCGTCATCTGAACGTGGCTTTTTCACTGCAGCGCTGTCCTCCAGACAGCCTCGTCCCTTCACCTGATGAAGGCCGCTTGTGTTGTGGCCTAAACGTCGTGAGAATATTATTGTGTTATTTTATTTTATAAATTTATTATTTTATTCTCATTCTACGTGACTTTACCGAAAGAACCAAAGAACATGAATCCCTGCAGTCACGAAAGCTTTAAATAGAAATTTAACCGCCTCTACGGAGAGGGATTCCACACAACCTTAAGACCATTCAACAAACTCCGGGATAAGAAGGCTCAACTAATCGTGTCTCTCACCTTTCTGATGAGATGCCGCGACTCTAAGCTTAAAGGTCGTGAGGTGAACGTGGCTTTTTCACTCCAGCGCTGTCCTCCAGACAGTCTCGTCCCTTCACCTGATGAAGGCCGCTGTGTTGTGGCCTAAACGTCGTGACAATATTATTGTGTTATTTTATTTTATCAATTTATTATTTTATTCTCATTCTACGTGACTTTACCGAAAGAACCAAAGAACATGAATACCTGCAGTCACGAAAGCTTTAAATCGAAATTTAACCGCATATACGGAGAGGGATTCCACGCAACCTTATGATCATTCAACAGACTCCGGGATAAGAAGGCTCAACTAATCGAGTCTCTCACCTTTCTGAAGAGATGCCGCGACTCGAAGCTTGAAGGTCGTGATCTGAACGTAGATTTTTCACTCCAGCACTGTCCTTCAGACAGTCTCGTCCCTTCACCTGATGAAGGCCGCTTGTGTTGTGGCCGAAACGTCGTGAGAATATTATTGTGTTATTTTATTTTATCAATTTATTATTTTATTCTCATTCTATGTGACTTTACCGAAAGAACCAAACAAGATGAATCCTTGCAGTCACGCAAGCTTTAAATCGAAATTTAACCGCCTCTACGGAGAGGGATTGCAAACAACCTTAAGATCATTCAACAGACTCCGGGATAAGAACGCTCAACTAATCGTGTCTCTCACCTTTCTGAAGAGATGCCGCGACTCTAAGCTTAAAGGTCGTGATCTGAACGTGGCTTTTTCACTCCAGCGCTGTCCTCCAGACATTCTCGTCCCTTCACCTGATGAAGGCCGCTTGTGTTGTGGCCGAAACGTCGTGAGAATATTATTGTCTTGTTTTATTTTATCAATTTATTATTTTATTCTAATTCTACGTGACTTTATCGAAAGAACCAAAGAAGATGAATCCTTGCAGTCACGAAAGCTTTAAATCGAAATTTAACTGCCCCTACAGAGAGGGATTCAACACAACCTTAAGATCATTCAACAGACTCTGGGATAAGAAGGCACAACTAATCGAGGCTCTCACCTTTCTGAAGAGATGCCGCGACTCTAAGCTTAAAGGTCGTGATCTGAACGTGGCTTTTTCACTCCAGCGCTGTCCTCCAGACAGCCTCGTCCCTTCACCTGATGAAGGCTGCTTGTGTTGTGGCCGAATCTTCGTGAGAATATTATTGTGTTATTTTATATTATCAATTTATTTTTTTATTCTCATTCTACGTGACTTTACCGAAATAACCAAAGAAGATGAATCCTTGCAGTCACGAAAGCTTTAAATCGAAATTTAACCGCATATACGGAGAGGGATTCCACACAACCTTAAGATCATTCAACAGACTCCGGGATAAGAAGGCTCAACTAATCGTGTCTCTCACCTTTCTGAAGAGATGCCGCGACTCTAATCTTAAAAGTCGTGATCTGCACGTGGCTTTTTCACTCCAGCGCTGTCCTCCAGACAGTCTCGTCCCTTCACCTGTTGAAGGCCGCTTGTGTTGTGGCCGAAACGTCGTGAGAATATTATTGTGTTATTTTATTTTATCAATGTATTATTTTATTCTAATTCTACGTGACTTTTCCGAAAGAACCAAAGAAGATGAATCCTTGCAGTCACGAAAGCTTTAAATCGAAATCTAACCGCCTCTACGGAGAGGGATTCCACACAACCTTATGATAATTCAACAGACTCCGGGATAAGAAGGCTCAGCTAATCGAGTCTCTCACCTTTCTGAAGAGATGCCGCGACTCTAAGCTTAAAGGTCGTCATCTGAACGTGGCTTTTTCACTCCAGCGCTGTCCTCCAGATAGTCTCGTCCCTTCACCTGATGAAGGCCGCTTGTGTTGTGGCCGAAACGTCATGAGAATATTATTGTGTTATTTTATTTTATCAATTTATTATTTTATTCTCATTCTACGTGACTTTACCGAAAGAACCAAAGAACATGAATCCCTGCAGTCGCGAAAGCTTTAAATCGAAATTTAACCGCCTATACGGAGAGGGATTCCACACAACCTTAAGGCCATTCAACAGACTCCGGGATAAGAAGGCTCAACTACTCGAGTCTCTCACCTTTCTGAAGAGATGCTGCGACTCGAAGCTTGAAGGTCGTGAACTGAACGTGGCTTTTTCACTCCAGCGCTGTCCTCCAGACAGTCTCATCCCTTCACCTGATGAAGGCCTCTTGTGTTGTGGCCGAAATGTCGTGAGAATATTAATGTGTTATTTTATTTTTTCAATTTATTATTTTATTCTCATTCTATGTGACTTTACTGAAAGAACCAAAGAAGAGGAATCCTTGCACTCACGCAAGCTTTAAATCGAAATTTAACTGCCTCTACGGAAAGGGATTCCACACAACCTTAAGATCATTCAACAGACTCCGGGATAAGAACGCTCAACTAATCGTGTCTCTCACCTTTCTGAAGAGATGCCGCGACTATAAGCTTAAAGGTCGTGATCTGAACGTGGCTTTTTCACTCCAGCGCTGTCCTCCAGACATTCTCGTCCCTTCACATGATGAAGGCCGCTTGTGTTGTGGCCGAAACGTCGTGAGAATATTATTGTCTTGTTTTATTTTATCAATTTATTATTTTATTCTAATTCTACGTGAATTTACCGAAAGAACCAAAGAAGATGAATCCTTGCAGTCACGAAAGCTTTAAATCGAAATTTAACCGCCTCTACAGAGAGGGATTCCACACAACCTTACGATCATTCAACAGACTCTGGGATAAGAAGGCACAACTAATCGAGTCTCTCACCTTTCTGAAGAGATGCCGCGACTCTAAGCTTAAAGGTCGTGATCTGAACGTGGCTTTTTCACTCCAGCGCTGTCCTCCAGACAGCCTCGTCCCTTCACCTGATGAAGGCCGCTTGTGTTGTGGCCGAATCTTCGTGAGAATATTATTGTGTTATTTTATATTATCAATTTATTTTTTTATTCTCATTATTCGTGACTTTACAGAAATAACCAAAGAAGATGAATCCTTGCAGTCACGAAGGCTTTAAATCGAAATTTAACCGCATATACGGAGAGGGATTCCACACAACCTTAAGATCATTCAACAGACTCCGGGATAAGAAGGCTCAACTAATCGTGTCTCTCACCTTTCTGAAGAGATGCCGCGACTCTAATCTTAAAGGTCGTGATCTGCACGTGGCTTTTTCACTCCAGCGCTGTCCTCCAGACAGTCTCGTCCCTTCACCTGATGAAGGCCGCTTGTGTTGTGGCCGAAACGTCGTGAAAATATTATTGTGTTGTTTTATTTTATCAATGTATTATTTTATTCTAATTCTACGTGACTTTACCGAAAGAACCAAAGAAGATGAATCCTTGCAGTCACGAAAGCTTTAAATCGAAATCTAACCGCCTCTACGGAGAGGGATTCCACACAACCTTATGATCATTCAACAGACTCCGGGATAAGAAGGCTCAACTAATCGAGTCTCTCACCTTTCTGAAGAGATGCCGCGACTCTAAGCTTAAAGGTCGTCATCTGAACGTGGCTTTTTCACTGCAGCGCTGTCCTCCAGACAGCCTCGTCCCTTCACCTGATGAAGGCCGCTTGTGTTGTGGCCTAAACGTCGTGAGAATATTATTGTGTTATTTTATTTTATAAATTTATTATTTTATTCTCATTCTACGTGACTTTACCGAAAGAACCAAAGAACATGAATCCCTGCAGTCACGAAAGCTTTAAATAGAAATTTAACCGCCTCTACGGAGAGGGATTCCACACAACCTTAAGACCATTCAACAAACTCCGGGATAAGAAGGCTCAACTAATCGTGTCTCTCACCTTTCTGATGAGATGCCGCGACTCTAAGCTTAAAGGTCGCGAGGTGAACGTGGCTTTTTCACTCCAGCGCTGTCCTCCAGACAGTCTCGTCCCTTCACCTGATGAAGGCCGCTGTGTTGTGGCCTAAACGTCGTGAGAATATTATTGTGTTATTTTATTTTATCAATTTATTATTTTATTCTCATTCTACGTGACTTTACCGAAAGAACCAAAGAACATGAATACCTGCAGTCACGAAAGCTTTAAATCGAAATTTAACCGCATATACGGAGAGGGATTCCACGCAACCTTATGATCATTCAACAGACTCCGGGATAAGAAGGCTCAACTAATCGAGTCTCTCACCTTTCTGAAGAGATGCCGCGACTCGAAGCTTGAAGGTCGTGATCTGAACGTAGATTTTTCACTCCAGCACTGTCCTCCAGACAGTCTCGTCCCTTCACCTGATGAAGGCCGCTTGTGTTGTGGCCGAAACGTCATGAGAATATTATTGTGTTATTTTATTTTATCAATTTATTATTTTATTCTCATTCTATGTGACTTTACCGAAAGAACCAAACAAGATGAATCCTTGCAGTCACGCAAGCTTTAAATCGAAATTTAACCGCCTCTACGGAGAGGGATTGCAAACAACCTTAAGATCATTCAACAGGCTCCGGGATAAGAACGCTCAACTAATCGTGTCTCTCACCTTTCTGAAGAGATGCCGCGACTCTAAGCTTAAAGGTCGTGATCTGAACGTGGCTTTTTCACTCCAGCGCTGTCCTCCAGACATTCTCGTCCCTTCACCTGATGAAGGCCGCTTGTGTTGTGGCCGAAACGTCGTGAGAATATTATTGTCTTGTTTTATTTTATCAATTTATTATTTTATTCTAATTCTACGTGACTTTACCGAAAGAACCAAAGAAGATGAATCCTTGCAGTCACGAAAGCTTTAAATCGAAATTTAACCGCCTCTACAGAGAGGGATTCCACACAACCTTAAGATCATTCAACAGACTCTGGGTTAAGAAGGCACAACTAATCGAGTCTCTCACCTTTCTGAAGAGATGCCGCGACTCTAAGCTTAAAGGTCGTGATCTGAACGTGGCTTTTTCACTCCAGCGCTGTCCTCCAGACAGCCTCGTCCCTTCACCTGATGAAGGCTGCTTGTGTTGTGGCCGAATCTTCGTGAGAATATTATTGTGTTATTTTATATTATCAATTTATTTTTTTATTCTCATTCTACGTGACTTTACCGAAATAACCAAAGAAGATGAATCCTTGCAGTCACGAAAGCTTTAAATCGAAATTTAACCGCATATACGGAGAGGGATTCCACACAACCTTAAGATCATTCAACAGACTCCGGGATAAGAAGGCTCAACTAATCGTGTCTCTCACCTTTCTGAAGAGATGCCGCGACTCTAATCTTAAAAGTCGTGATCTGCACGTGGCTTTTTCACTCCAGCGCTGTCCTCCAGACAGTCTCGTCCCTTCACCTGTTGAAGGCCGCTTGTGTTGTGGCCGAAACGTCGTGAGAATATTATTGTGTTATTTTATTTTATGAATTTATTATTTCATTCTCATTCTATGTGACTTTACCGAAAGAACCAAGGAAGATGAATCCTTGCACTCACGCAAGCTTTAAATCGAAATTTAACTGCCTCTACGGAGAGGGTTTCCACACAACCTTAAGATCATTCAACAGACTCCGGGATAAGAAGGCTCAACTAATCGTGTCTCTCACCTTTCTGAAGAGATGCCGCGACTCTATGCTTAAAGGTCGTGATCTGAACGTTGCTTTTTCACTCCAGCGCTGTCCTCCAGACAGTCTAGTCACTTCACCTGATGAAGGCCGCTTGTGTTGTGGCCGAAACGTAGTGAGAATATTATTGTGTTGTTTTATTTTATCAATGTATTATTTTATTCTAATTCTATGTGACTTTTCCGAAAGAACCAAAGAAGATGAATCCTTGCAGTCACGAAAGCTTTAAATCGAAATCTAACCGCCTCTACGGAGAGGGATTCCACACAACCTTATGATAATTCAACAGACTCCGGGATAAGAAGGCTCAGCTAATCGAGTCTCTCACCTTTCTGAAGAGATGCCGCGACTCTAAGCTTAAAGGTCGTCATCTGAACGTGGCTTTTTCACTCCAGCGCTGTCCTCCAGATAGTCTCGTCCCTTCACCTGATGAAGGCCGCTTGTGTTGTGGCCGAAACGTCATGAGAATATTATTGTGTTATTTTATTTTATCAATTTATTATTTTATTCTCATTCTACGTGACTTTACCGAAAGAACCAAAGAACATGAATCCCTGTAGTCGCGAAAGCTTTAAATCGAAATTTAACCGCCTATACGGAGAGGGATTCCACACAACCTTAAGGCCATTCAACAGACTCCGGGATAAGAAGGCTCAACTAATCGAGTCTCTCACCTTTCTGAAGAGATGCTGCGACTCGAAGCTTGAAGGTCGTGAACTGAACGTGGCTTTTTCACTCCAGCGCTGTCCTCCAGACAGTCTCGTCCCTTCACCTGATGAAGGCCTCTTGTGTTGTGGCCGAAATGTCGTGAGAATATTAATGTGTTATTTTATTTTATCAATTTATTATTTTATTCTCATTCTATGTGACTTTACCGAAAGAACCAAAGAAGAGGAATCCTTGCACTCACGCAAGCTTTAAATCGAAATTTAACTGCCTCTACGGAAAGGGATTCCACACAACCTTAAGATCATTCAACAGACTCCGGGATAAGAACGCTCAACTAATCGTGTCTCTCACCTTTCTGAAGAGATGCCGCGACTATAAGCTTAAAGGTCGTGATCTGAACGTGGTTTTTTCACTCCAGCGCTGTCCTCCAGACATTCTCGTCCCTTCACATGATGAAGGCCGCTTGTGTTGTGGCCGAAACGTCGTGAGAATATTATTGTCTTGTTTTATTTTATCAATTTATTATTTTATTCTAATTCTACGTGACTTTACCGAAAGAACCAAAGAAGATGAATCCTTGCAGTCACGAAAGCTTTAAATCGAAATTTAACCGCCTCTACAGAGAGGGATTCCACACAACCTTACGATCATTCAACAGACTCTGGGATAAGAAGGCACAACTAATCGAGTCTCTCACCTTTCTGAAGAGATGCCGCGACTCTAAGCTTAAAGGTCGTGATCTGAACGTGGCTTTTTCACTCCAGCGCTGTCCTCCAGACAGCCTCGTCCCTTCACCTGATGAAGGCCGCTTGTGTTGTGGCCGAATTTTCGTGAGAATATTATTGTGTTATTTTATATTATCAATTTATTTTTTTATTCTCATTATTCGTGACTTTACCGAAATAACCAAAGAAGATGAATCCTTGCAGTCACGAAGGCTTTAAATCGAAATTTAACCGCATATACGGAGAGGGATTCCACACAACCTTAAGATCATTCAACAGACTCCGGGATAAGAAGGCTCAACTAATCGTGTCTCTCACCTTTCTGAAGAGATGCCGCGACTCTAATCTTAAAGGTCGTGATCTGCACGTGGCTTTTTCACTCCAGCGCTGTCCTCCAGACAGTCTCGTCCCTTCACCTGATGAAGGCCGCTTGTGTTGTGGCCGAAACGTCGTGAAAATATTATTGTGTTGTTTTATTTTATCAATGTATTATTTTATTCTAATTCTACGTGACTTTACCGAAAGAACCAAAGAAGATGAATCCTTGCAGTCACGAAAGCTTTAAATCGAAATCTAACCGCCTCTATGGAGAGGGATTCCACAAAACCTTATGATCATTCAACAGACTCCGGGATAAGAAGGCTCAACTAATCGAGTCTCTCACCTTTCTGAAGAGATGCCGCGACTCTAAGCTTAAAGGTCGTCATCTGAACGTGGCTTTTTCACTCCAGCGCTGTCCTCCAGATAGTCTCGTCCCTTCACCTGATGAAGGACGCTTGTGTTGTGGCCGAAACGTCATGAGAATATTATTGTGTTATTTTATTTTATCAATTTATTATTTTATTCTCATTCTACGTGACTTTACCGAAAGAACCAAAGAACATGAATCCCTGCAGTCGCGAAAGCTTTAAATCGAAATTTAACCGCCTATACGGAGAGGGATTCCACACAACCTTAAGGCCATTCAACAGACTCCGGGATAAGAAGGCTCAACTAATCGAGTCTCTCACCTTTCTGAAGAGATGCTGCGACTCGAAGCTTGAAGGTCGTGAACTGAACGTGGCTTTTTCACTCCAGCGCTGTCCTCCAGACAGTCTCGTCCCTTCACCTGATGAAGGCCTCTTGTGTTGTGGCCGAAATGTCGTGAGGATATTAATGTGTTATTTTATTTTATCAATTTATTATTTTATTCTCATTCTATGTGACTTTACCGAAAGAACCAAAGAAGATGAATCCTTGCACTCACGCAAGCTTTAAATCGAAATTTAACTGCCTCTACGGAAAGGGATTCCACACAACCTTAAGATCATTCAACAGACTCCGGGATAAGAAGGCTCAACGATTCGTGTCTCTCACCTTTCTGAAGTGAAACCGCGACTCTAATCTTAAAGGTCGTGATCTGAACGTGGCTTTTTCACTCCAGCGCTGTCCTCCAGACAGTCTCGTCCCTTCACCTGTTGAAGGCCGCTTGTGTTGTGGCCGAAACGTCGTGCGAATATTATTGTGTTATTTTATTTTATCAATTTATTATTTTATTCTCATTCTACGTGACTTTACCGAAAGAACCAAAGAACATGAATCCCTGCAGTCACGAAAGCTTTAAATCGAAATTTAACCGTCTCTACGGAGAGGGATTCCACACAACCTTAAGACCATTCAACAGACTCCGGGATAAGAAGGCTCAACTAATCGAGTCTCTCACCTTTCTGAAGAGATGCCGCGACTCTAAGCTTAAAGGTCGTGATCTGAACGTGGCTTTTTCACTCCAGCGCTGTCCTCCAGACATTCTCGTCCCTTCACCTGATGAAGGCCGCTTGTGTTGTGGCCGAAACGTCGTGAGAATATTATTGTCTTGTTTTATTTTATCAATGTATTATTTTATTCTAATTCTACATGACTTTACCGAAAGAACCAAAGAAGATGAATCCTTGCAGTCACGAAAGCTTTAAATCGAAATTTAACTGCCTCTACGGAGAGGGATTGCAAACAACCTTAAGATCATTCAACAGACTCCGGGATAAGAACGCTCAACTAATCGTGTCTCTCACCTTTCTGAAGAGATGCCGCGACTCTAAGCTTACAGGTCGTGATCTGAACGTGGCTTTTTCACTCCAGCGCTGTCCTCCAGACATTCTCGTCCCTTCACCTGATGAAGGCCGCTTGTGTTGTGGCCGAAACGTCGTGAGAATATTATTGTCTTGTTTTATTTTATCAATTTATTATTTTATTCTAATTCTACGTGACTTTTCCGAAAGAACCAAATAAGATGAATCCTTGCAGTCACGAAAGCTTTAAATCGAAATTTAACCGCCTCTACAGAGAGGGATTCCACACAACCTTAAGATCATTCAACAGACTCTGGGGTAAGAAGGCACAACTAATCGAGTCTCTCACCTTTCTGAAGAGATGCCGCGACTCTAAGCTTAAAGGTCGTGATCTGAACGTGGCTTTTTCACTCCAGCGCTGTCCTCCAGACAGCCTCGTCCCTTCACCTGATGAAGGCCGCTTGTGTTGTGGCCGAATCTTCGTGAGAATATTATTGTGTTATTTTATATTATCAATTTATTTTTTTATTCTCATTATACGTGACTTTACCGAAATAACCAAAGAAGATGAATCCTTGCAGTCACGAAAGCTTTAAATCGAAATTTAACCTCATATACGGAGAGGGATTCCACACAACCTTAAGATTATTCAACAGACTCCGGGATAAGAAGGCTCAACTAATCGTGTCTCTCACCTTTCTGAAGAGATGCCGCGATTCTAATCTTAAAGGTCGTGATCTGAACGTGGCTTTTTCACTCCAGCGCTGTCCTCCAGACAGTCTCGTCCCTTCACCTGTTGAAGGCCGCTTGTGTTGTGGCCGAAACGTCGTGAGAATATTATTGTGTTATTTTATTTTATGAATTTATTATTTTATTCTCATTCTATGTGACTTTACCGAAAGAACCAAGGAAGATGAATCCTTGCACTCACGCAAGTTTTAAATCGAAATTTAACTGCCTCTACGGAGAGGGATTCCACACAACCTTAAGATCATTCAACAGACTCCGGGATAAGAAGGCTCAACTAATCGTGTCTCTCACCTTTCTGAAGAGATGCCGCGACTCTATGCTTAAAGGTCGTGATCTGAACGTTGCTTTTTCACTCCAGCGCTGTCCTCCAGACAGTCTAGTCCCTTCACCTGATGAAGGCCGCTTGTGTTGTGGCCGAAACGTCGTGAGAATATTATTGTGTTGTTTTATTTTATTAATGTATTATTTTATTCTAATTCTACGTGACTTTACCGAAAGAACCAAAGAAGATGAATCCTTGCAGTCACGAAAGCTTTAAATCGAAATTTAACCGCCTCTACGGAGAGGGATTCCACACAACCTTAAGATCATTCAACAGACTCCGGGATAAGAAGGCTCAACTAATCGAGTCTCTCACCTTTCTGAAGAGATGCCGCGACTATAAGCTTAAAGGTCGTCATCTGAACGTGGCTTTTTCACTGCAGCGCTGTCCTCCAGACAGCCTCGTCCCTTCACCTGATGAAGGCCGCTTGTGTTGTGGCCTAAACGTCGTGAGAATATTATTGTGTTATTTTATTTTATAAATTTATTATTTTATTCTCATTCTACGTGACTTTACCGAAAGAACCAAAGAACATGAATCCCTGCAGTCACGAAAGCTTTAAATCGAAATTTAACCGCCTCTACGGAGAGGGATTCCACACAACCTTAAGACCATTCAACAAACTCCGGGATAAGAAGGCTCAACTAATCGTGTCTCTCACCTTTCTGATGAGATGCCGCGACTCTAAGCTTAAAGGTCGTGAGGTGAACGTGGCTTTTTCACTCCAGCGCTGTCCTCCAGACAGTCTCGTCCCTTCACCTGATTAAGGCCGCTGTGTTGTGGCCTAAACGTCGTGAGAATATTATTGTGTTATTTTATTTTATCAATTTATTATTTTATTCTCATTCTACGTGACTTTACCGAAAGAACCAAAGAACATGAATACCTGCAGTCACGAAAGCTTTAAATCGAAATTTAACCGCATATACGGAGAGGGATTCCACGCAACCTTATGATCATTCAACAGACTCCGGGATAAGAAGGCTCAACTAATCGAGTCTCTCACCTTTCTGAAGAGATGCCGCGACTCGAAGCTTGAAGGTCGTGATCTGAACGTAGATTTTTCACTCCAGCACTGTCCTCCAGACAGTCTCGTCCCTTCACCTGATGAAGGCCGCTTGTGTTGTGGCCGAAACGTTGTGAGAATATTATTGTGTTATTTTATTTTATCAATTTATTATTTTATTCTCATTCTATGTGACTTTACCGAAAGAACCAAACAAGATGAATCCTTGCAGTCACGCAAGCTTTAAATCGAAATTTAACCGCCTCTACGGAGAGGGATTGCAAACAACCTTAAGATCATTCAACAGACTCCAGGATAAGAACGCTCAACTAATCGTGTCTCTCACCTTTCTGAAGAGATGCCGCGACTCTAAGCTTAAAGGTCGTGATGTGAACGTGGCTTTTTCACTCCAGCGCTGTCCTCCAGACATTCTCGTCCCTTCACCTGATGAAGGCCGCTTGTGTTGTGGCCGAAACGTCGTGAGAATATTATTGTCTTGTTTTATTTTATCAATTTATTATTTTATTCTAATTCTACGTGACTTTTCCGAAAGAACCAAATAAGATGAATCCTTGCAGTCACGAAAGCTTTAAATCGAAATTTAACCGCCTCTACAGAGAGGGATTCCACACAACCTTAAGATCATTCAACAGACTCTGGGGTAAGAAGGCACAACTAATCGAGTCTCTCACCTTTCTGAAGAGATGCCGCGACTCTAAGCTTAAAGGTCGTGATCTGAACGTGGCTTTTTCACTCCAGCGCTGTCCTCCAGACAGCCTCGTCCCTTCACCTGATGAAGGCCGCTTGTGTTGTGGCCGAATCTTCGTGAGAATATTATTGTGTTATTTTATATTATCAATTTATTTTTTTATTCTCATTATACGTGACTTTACCGAAATAACCAAAGAAGATGAATCCTTGCAGTCACGAAAGCTTTAAATCGAAATTTAACCTCATATACGGAGAGGGATTCCACACAACCTTAAGATTATTCAACAGACTCCGGGATAAGAAGGCTCAACTAATCGTGTCTCTCACCTTTCTGAAGAGATGCCGCGATTCTAATCTTAAAGGTCGTGATCTGAACGTGGCTTTTTCACTCCAGCGCTGTCCTCCAGACAGTCTCGTCCCTTCACCTGTTGAAGGCCGCTTGTGTTGTGGCCGAAACGTCGTGAGAATATTATTGTGTTATTTTATTTTATGAATTTATTATTTTATTCTCATTCTATGTGACTTTACCGAAAGAACCAAGGAAGATGAATCCTTGCACTCACGCAAGTTTTAAATCGAAATTTAACTGCCTCTACGGAGAGGGATTCCACACAACCTTAAGATCATTCAACAGACTCCGGGATAAGAAGGCTCAACTAATCGTGTCTCTCACCTTTCTGAAGAGATGCCGCGACTCTATGCTTAAAGGTCGTGATCTGAACGTTGCTTTTTCACTCCAGCGCTGTCCTCCAGACAGTCTAGTCCCTTCACCTGATGAAGGCCGCTTGTGTTGTGGCCGAAACGTCGTGAGAATATTATTGTGTTGTTTTATTTTATTAATGTATTATTTTATTCTAATTCTACGTGACTTTACCGAAAGAACCAAAGAAGATGAATCCTTGCAGTCACGAAAGCTTTAAATCGAAATTTAACCGCCTCTACGGAGAGGGATTCCACACAACCTTAAGATCATTCAACAGACTCCGGGATAAGAAGGCTCAACTAATCGAGTCTCTCACCTTTCTGAAGAGATGCCGCGACTATAAGCTTAAAGGTCGTCATCTGAACGTGGCTTTTTCACTGCAGCGCTGTCCTCCAGACAGCCTCGTCCCTTCACCTGATGAAGGCCGCTTGTGTTGTGGCCTAAACGTCGTGAGAATATTATTGTGTTATTTTATTTTATAAATTTATTATTTTATTCTCATTCTACGTGACTTTACCGAAAGAACCAAAGAACATGAATCCCTGCAGTCACGAAAGCTTTAAATCGAAATTTAACCGCCTCTACGGAGAGGGATTCCACACAACCTTAAGACCATTCAACAAACTCCGGGATAAGAAGGCTCAACTAATCGTGTCTCTCACCTTTCTGATGAGATGCCGCGACTCTAAGCTTAAAGGTCGTGAGGTGAACGTGGCTTTTTCACTCCAGCGCTGTCCTCCAGACAGTCTCGTCCCTTCACGTGATTAAGGCCGCTGTGTTGTGGCCTAAACGTCGTGAGAATATTATTGTGTTATTTTATTTTATCAATTTATTATTTTATTCTCATTCTACGTGACTTTACCGAAAGAACCAAAGAACATGAATACCTGCAGTCACGAAAGCTTTAAATCGAAATTTAACCGCATATACGGAGAGGGATTCCACGCAACCTTATGATCATTCAACAGACTCCGGGATAAGAAGGCTCAACTAATCGAGTCTCTCACCTTTCTGAAGAGATGCCGCGACTCGAAGCTTGAAGGTCGTGATCTGAACGTAGATTTTTCACTCCAGCACTGTCCTCCAGACAGTCTCGTCCCTTCACCTGATGAAGGCCGCTTGTGTTGTGGCCGAAACGTTGTGAGAATATTATTGTGTTATTTTATTTTATCAATTTATTATTTTATTCTCATTCTATGTGACTTTACCGAAAGAACCAAACAAGATGAATCCTTGCAGTCACGCAAGCTTTAAATCGAAATTTAACCGCCTCTACGGAGAGGGATTGCAAACAACCTTAAGATCATTCAACAGACTCCAGGATAAGAACGCTCAACTAATCGTGTCTCTCACCTTTCTGAAGAGATGCCGCGACTCTAAGCTTAAAGGTCGTGATCTGAACGTGGCTTTTTCACTCCAGCGCTGTCCTCCAGACATTCTCGTCCCTTCACCTGATGAAGGCCGCTTGTGTTGTGGCCGAAACGTCGTGAGAATATTATTGTCTTGTTTTATTTTATCAATTTATTATTTTATTCTAATTCTACGTGACTTTACCGAAAGAACCAAAGAAGATGAATCCTTGCAGTCACGAAAGCTTTAAATCGAAATTTAACCGCCTCTACAGAGAGGGATTCCACACAACCTTAATATCATTCAACAGACTCTGGGATAAGAAGGCACAACTAATCGAGTCTCTCACCTTTCTGAAGAGATGCCGCGACTCTAAGCTTAAAGGTCGTGATCTGAACGTGGCTTTTTCACTCCAGCGCTGTCCTCCAGACAGCCTCGTCCCTTCACCTGATGAAGGCTGCTTGTGTTGTGGCCGAATCTTCGTGAGAATATTATTGTGTTATTTTATATTATCAATTTATTTTTTTATTCTCATTCTACGTGACTTTACCGAAATAACCAAAGAAGATGAATCCTTGCAGTCACGAAAGCTTTAAATCGAAATTTAACCGCATATACGGAGAGGGATTCCACACAACCTTAAGATCATTCAACAGACTCCGGGATAAGAAGGCTCAACTAATCGTGTCTCTCACCTTTCTGAAGAGATGCCGCGACTCTAATCTTAAAGGTCGTGATCTGCACGTGGCTTTTTCACTCCAGCGCTGTCCTCCAGACAGTCTCGTCCCTTCACCTGTTGAAGGCCGCTTGTGTTGTGGCCGAAACGTCGTGAGAATATTATTGTGTTATTTTATTTTATGAATTTATTATTTCATTCTCATTCTATGTGACTTTACCGAAAGAACCAAGGAAGATGAATCCTTGCACTCACGCAAGCTTTAAATCGAAATTTAACTGCCTCTACGGAGAGGGTTTCCACACAACCTTAAGATCATTCAACAGACTCCGGGATAAGAAGGCTCAACTAATCGTGTCTCTCACCTTTCTGAAGAGATGCCGCGACTCTATGCTTAAAGGTCGTGATCTGAACGTTGCTTTTTCACTCCAGCGCTGTCCTCCAGACAGTCTAGTCACTTCACCTGATGAAGGCCGCTTGTGTTGTGGCCGAAACGTAGTGAGAATATTATTGTGTTGTTTTATTTTATCAATGTATTATTTTATTCTAATTCTACGTGACTTTTCCGAAAGAACCAAAGAAGATGAATCCTTGCAGTCACGAAAGCTTTAAATCGAAATCTAACCGCCTCTACGGAGAGGGATTCCACACAACCTTATGATAATTCAACAGACTCCGGGATAAGAAGGCTCAGCTAATCGAGTCTCTCACCTTTCTGAAGCGATGCCGCGACTCTAAGCTTAAAGGTCGTCATCTGAACGTGGCTTTTTCACTCCAGCGCTGTCCTCCAGATAGTCTCGTCCCTTCACCTGATGAAGGCCGCTTGTGTTGTGGCCGAAACGTCATGAGAATATTATTGTGTTATTTTATTTTATCAATTTATTATTTTATTCTCATTCTACGTGACTTTACCGAAAGAACCAAAGAACATGAATCCCTGCAGTCGCGAAAGCTTTAAATCGAAATTTAACCGCCTATACGGAGAGGGATTCCACACAACCTTAAGGCCATTCAACAGACTCCGGGATAAGAAGGCTCAACTAATCGAGTCTCTCACCTTTCTGAAGAGATGCTGCGACTCGAAGCTTGAAGGTCGTGAACTGAACGTGGCTTTTTCATTCCAGCGCTGTCCTCCAGACAGTCTCGTCCCTTCACCTGATGAAGGCCTCTTGTGTTGTGGCCGAAATGTCGTGAGAATATTAATGTGTTATTTTATTTTATCAATTTATTATTTTATTCTCATTCTATGTGACTTTACCGAAAGAACCAAAGAAGATGAATCCTTGCACTCACGCAAGCTTTAAATCGAAATTTAACTGCCTCTACGGAAAGGGATTCCACACAACCTTAAGATCATTCAACAGACTCCGGGATAAGAACGCTCAACTAATCGTGTCTCTCACCTTTCTGAAGAGATGCCGCGACTCTAAGCTTAAAGGTCGTGATCTGAACGTGGCTTTTTCACTCCAGCGCTGTCCTCCAGACATTCTCGTCCCTTCACCTGATGAAGGCCGCTTGTGTTGTGGCCGAAACGTCGTGAGAATATTATTGTCTTGTTTTATTTTATCAATTTATTATTTTATTCTAATTCTACGTGACTTTACCGAAAGAACCAAAGAAGATGAATCCTTGCAGTCACGAAAGCTTTAAATCGAAATTTAACCGCCTCTACAGAGAGGGATTCCACACAACCTTAAGATCATTCAACAGACTCTGGGATAAGAAGGCACAACTAATCGAGTCTCTCACCTTTCTGAAGAGATGCCGCGACTCTAAGCTTAAAGGTCGTGATCTGAACGTGGCTTTTTCACTCCAGCGCTGTCCTCTAGACAGCCTCGTCCCTTCACCTGATGAAGGCCGCTTGTGTTGTGGCCGAGTCTTCGTGAGAATATTATTGTGTTATTTTATATTATCAATTTATTTTTTTATTCTCATTCTACGTGACTTTACCGAAATAACCAAAGAAGATGAATCCTTCCAGTCACGAAAGCTTTAAATCGAAATTTAACCGCATATACGGAGAGGGATTCCACACAACCTTAAGATCATTCAACAGACTCCGGGATAAGAAGGCTCAACTAATCGTGTCTCTCACCTTTCTGAAGAGATGCCGCGACTCTAATCTTAAAGGTCGTGATCTGCACGTGGCTTTTTCACTCCAGCGCTGTCCTCCAGACAGTCTCGTCCCTTCACCTGATGAAGGCCGCTTGTGTTGTGGCCGAAACGTCGTGAGAATATTATTGTGTTGTTTTATTTTATCAATGTATTATTTTATTCTAATTATACGTGACTTTACCGAAAGAACCAAAGAAGATGAATCCTTGCAGTCACGAAAGCTTTAAATCGAAATCTAACCGCCTCTACGGAGAGGGATTCCACACAACCTTATGATCATTCAACAGACTCCGGGATAAGAAGGCTCAACTAATCGAGTCTCTCACCTTTCTGAAGAGATGCCGCGACTCTAAGCTTAAAGGTCGTCATCTGAACGTGGCTTTTTCACTCCAGCGCTGTCCTCCAGATAGTCTCGTCCCTTCACCTGATGAAGGACGCTTGTGTTGTGGCCGAAACGTCATGAGAATATTAATGTGTTATTTTATTTTATCAATTTATTATTTTATTCTCATTCTACGTGACTTTACCGAAAGAACCAAAGAAGAGGAATCCTTGCACTCACGCAAGCTTTAAATCGAAATTTAACCGCCTATACGGAAAGGGATTCCACACAACCTTAAGATCATTCAACAGACTCCGGGATAAGAACGCTCAACTAATCGTGTCTCTCACCTTTCTGAAGAGATGCTGCGACTCTAAGCTTAAAGGTCGTGATCTGAACGTGGCTTTTTCACTCCAGCGCTGTCCTCCAGACATTCTCGTCCCTTCACCTGATGAAGGCCGCTTGTGTTGTGGCCGAAACGTCGTGAGAATATTATTGTCTTGTTTTATTTTATCAATTTATTATTTTATTCTAATTCTACGTGACTTTACCGAAAGAACCAAAGAAGATGAATCCTTGCAGTCACGAAAGCTTTAAATCGAAATTTAACCGCCTCTACAGAGAGGGATTCCACACAACCTTAAGATCATTCAACAGACTCTGGGATAAGAAGGCACAACTAATCGAGTCTCTCACCTTTCTGAAAAGATGCCGCGACTCTAATCTTAAAGGTCGTGATCTGAACGTGGCTTTTTCACTCCAGCGCTGTCCTCCAGACAGTCTCGTCCCTTCACATGTTGAAGGCCGCTTGTGTTGAGGCCGAAACGTCGTGCGAATATTATTGTGTTATTTTATTTTATCAATTTATTATTTTATTCTCATTCTACGTGACTTTACCGAAAGAACCAAAGAACATGAATCCCTGCAGTCACGAAAGCTTTAAATCGAAATTTAACCGTCTCTACGGAGAGGGATTCCACACAACCTTAAGACCATTCAACAGACTCCGGGATAAGAAGGCTCAACTAATCGAGTCTCTCACCTTTCTGAAGAGATGCCGCGACTCTCAGCTTAAAGGTCGTGATCTGAACGTGGCTTTTTCACTCCAGCGCTGTCCTCCAGACAGTCTCGTCCCTTCACCTGATGAAGGCCGCTTGTGTTGTGGCCGAAACGTCGTGAGAATATTATTGTGTTGTTTTATTTTATCAATGTATTATTTTATTCTAATTCTACGTGACTTTACCGAAAGAACCAAAGAAGATGAATCCTTGCAGTCACGAAAGCTTTAAATCGAAATCTAACCGCCTCTACGGAGAGGGATTCCACACAACCTTATGATCATTCAACAGACTCCGGGATAAGAAGGCTCAACTAATCGAGTCTCTCACCTTTCTGAAGAGATGCCGTGACTCTAAGCTTAAAGGTCGTCATCTGAACGTGGCTTTTTCACTCCAGCGCTGTCCTCCAGATAGTCTCGTCCCTTCACCTGATGAAGGACGCTTGTGTTGTGGCCGAAACGTCATGAGAATATTAATGTGTTATTTTATTTTATCAATTTATTATTTTATTCTCATTCTACGTGACTTTACCGAAAGAACCAAAGAAGAGGAATCCTTGCACTCACGCAAGCTTTAAATCGAAATTTAACCGCCTATACGGAGAGGGATTCCACACAACCTTAAGACCATTCAACAGACTCCGGGATAAGAAGGCTCAACTAATCGTGTCTCTCACCTTTCTGAAGAGATGCCGCGACTCTAATCTTAAAGGTCGTGATCTGCACGTGGCTTTTTCACTCCAGCGCTGTCCTCCAGACAGTCTCGTCCCTTCACCTGATGAAGGCCGCTTGTGTTGTGGCCGAAACGTCGTGAGAATATTATTGTGTTGTTTTATTTTATCAATGTATTATTTCATTCTAATTCTACGTGACTTTACCGAAAGAACCAAAGAAGATGAATCCTTGCAGTCACGAAAGCTTTAAATCGAAATCTAACCGCCTCTACGGAGAGGGATTCCACACAACCTTATGATCATTCAACAGACTCCGGGATAAGAAGGCTCAACTAATCGAGTCTCTCACCTTTCTGAAGAGATGCCGCGACTCTAAGCTTAAAGGTCGTCATCTGAACGTGGCTTTTTCACTCCAGCGCTGTCCTCCAGATAGTCTCGTCCCTTCACCTGATGAAGGCCGCTTGTGTTGTGGCCGAAACGTCATGAGAATATTATTGTGTTATTTTATTTTATCAATTTATTATTTTATTCTCATTCTACGTGACTTTACCGAAAGAACCAAAGAACATGAATCCCTGCAGTCGCGAAAGCTTTAAATCGAAATTTAACCGCCTATACGGAGAGGGATTCCACACAACCATAAGGCCATTCAACAGACTCCGGGATAAGAAGGCTCAACTAATCGAGTCTCTCACCTTTCTGAAGAGATGCTGCGACTCGAAGCTTGAAGGTCGTGAACTGAACGTGGCTTTTTCACTCCAGCGCTGTCCTCCAGACAGTCTCGTCCCTTCACCTGATGAAGGCCTCTTGTGTTGTGGCCGAAATGTCGTGAGAATATTAATGTGTTATTTTATTTTATCAATTTATTATTTTATTCTCATTCTACGTGACTTTACCGAAAGAACCAAAGAACATGAATCCCTGCAGTCACGAAAGCTTTAAATCGAAATTTAACCGTCTCTACGGAGAGGGATTCCACACAACCTTAAGACCATTCAACAGACTCCGGGATAAGAAGGCTCAACTAATCGTGTCTCTCACCTTTCTGAAGAGATGCCGCGACTCTAATCTTAAAGGTCGTGATCTGCACGTAGCTTTTTCACTCCAGCGCTGTCCTCCAGACAGTCTCGTCCCTTCACCTGTTGAAGGCCGCTTGTGTTGTGTCCGAAACGTCGTGAGAATATTATTGTGTTATTTTATTTTATGAATTTATTATTTTATTCTCATTCTATGTGACTTTACCGAAAGAACCAAGGAAGATTAATCCTTGCACTCACGCAAGCTTAAAATCGAAATTTAACTGCCTCTACAGAGAGGGTTTCTACACAACCTTAAGATCATTCAACAGACTCCGGGATAAGAAGGCTCAACTAATCGTGTCTCTCACCTTTCTGAAGAGATGCCGCGACTCTATGCTTAAAGGTCGTGATCTGAACGTTGCTTTTTCACTCCAGCGCTGTCCTCCAGACAGTCTAGTCACTTCACCTGATGAAGGCCGCTTGTGTTGTGGCCGAAACGTAGTGAGAATATTATTGTGTTGTTTTATTTTATCAATGTATTATTTTATTCTAATTCTACGTGACTTTACCGAAAGAACCAAAGAAGATGAATCCTTGCAGTCACGAAAGCTTTAAATCGAAATCTAACCGCCTCTACGGAGAGGGATTCCACACAACCTTATGATCATTCAACAGACTCCGGGATAAGAAGGCTCAACTAATCGAGTCTCTCACCTTTCTGAAGAGATGCCGCGACTCTAAGCTTAAAGGTCGTCATCTGAACGTGGCTTTTTCACTCCAGCGCTGTCCTCCAGATAGTCTCGTCCCTTCACCTGATGAAGGCCGCTTGTGTTGTGGCCGAAACGTCATGAGAATATTATTGTGTTATTTTATTTTATCAATTTATTATTTTATTCTCATTCTACGTGACTTTACCGAAAGAACCAAAGAACATGAATCCCTGCAGTCGCGAAAGCTTTAAATCGAAATTTAACCGCCTATACGGAGAGGGATTCCACACAACCTTAAGGCCATTCAACAGACTCCGGGATAAGAAGGCTCAACTAATCGAGTCTCTCACCTTTCTGAAGAGATGCTGCGACTCGAAGCTTGAAGGTCGTGAACTGAACGTGGCTTTTTCACTCCAGCGCTGTCCTCCAGACAGTCTCGTCCCTTCACCTGATGAAGGCCTCTTGTGTTGTGGCCGAAATGTCGTGAGAATATTAATGTGTTATTTTATTTTATCAATTTATTATTTTATTCTCATTCTATGTGACTTTACCGAAAGAACCAAAGAAGAGGAATCCTTGCACTCACGCAAGCTTTAAATCGAAATTTAACTGCCTCTATGTAAAGGGATTCCACACAACCTTAAGATCATTCAACAGACTCCGGGATAAGAACGCTCAACTAATCGTGTCTCTCACCTTTCTGAAGAGATGCCGCGACTCTAAGCTTAAAGGTCGTGATCTGAACGTGGCTTTTTCACTCCAGCGCTGTCCTCCAGACATTCTCGTCCCTTCACCTGATGAAGGCCGCTTGTGTTGTGGCGAAACGTCGTGAGAATATTATTGTGTTGTTTTATTTTATCAATGTATTATTTTATTCTAATTCTACGTGACTTTACCGAAAGAACCAAAGAAGATGAATCCTTGCAGTCACGAAAGCTTTAAATCGAAATTTAACCGCCTCTACAGAGAGGGATTCCACACAACCTTAAGATCATTCAACAGACTCTGGGATAAGAAGGCACAACTAATCGAGTCTCTCACCTTTCTGAAAAGATGCCGCGACTCTAATCTTAAAGGTCGTGATCTGAACGTGGCTTTTTCACTCCAGCGCTGTCCTCCAGACAGTCTCGTCCCTTCACATGTTGAAGGCCGCTTGTGTTGAGGCCGAAACGTCGTGCGAATATTATTGTGTTATTTTATTTTATCAATTTATTATTTTATTCTCATTCTACGTGACTTTACCGAAAGAACCAAAGAACATGAATCCCTGCAGTCACGAAAGCTTTAAATCGAAATTTAACCGTCTCTACGGAGAGGGATTCCACACAACCTTAAGACCATTCAACAGACTCCGGGATAAGAAGGCTCAACTAATCGAGTCTCTCACCTTTCTGAAGAGATGCCGCGACTCTCAGCTTAAAGGTCGTGATCTGAACGTGGCTTTTTCACTCCAGCGCTGTCCTCCAGACATTCTCGTCCCTTCACCTGATGAAGGCCGCTTGTGTTGTGGCCGAAACGTCGTGAAAATATTATTGTCTTGTTTTATTTTATCAATTTATTATTTTATTCTAATTCTACGTGACTTTACCGAAAGAACCAAAGAAGATGAATCCTTGCAGTCATGAAAGCTTTAAATCGAAATTTAACCGCCTCTACAGAGAGGGATTCCACACAACCTTAAGATCATTCAACAGACTCTGGGATAAGAAGGCACAACTAATCGAGTCTCTCACCTTTCTGAAGAGATGCCGCGACTCTAATCTTAAAGGTCGTGATCTGCACGTGGCTTTTTCACTCCAGCGCTGTCCTCCAGACAGTCTCGTCCCTTCACCTGATGAAGGCCGCTTGTGTTGTGGCCGAAACGTCGTGAGAATATTATTGTGTTGTTTTATTTTATCAATGTATTATTTCATTCTAATTCTACGTGACTTTACCGAAAGAACCAAAGAAGATGAATCCTTGCAGTCACGAAAGCTTTAAATCGAAATCTAACCGCCTCTACGGAGAGGGATTCCACACAACCTTATGATCATTCAACAGACTCCGGGATAAGAAGGCTCAACTAATCGAGTCTCTCACCTTTCTGAAGAGATGCCGCGACTCTAAGCTTAAAGGTCGTCATCTGAACGTGGCTTTTTCACTCCAGCGCTGTCCTCCAGATAGTCTCGTCCCTTCACCTGATGAAGGCCGCTTGTGTTGTGGCCGAAACGTCATGAGAATATTATTGTGTTATTTTATTTTATCAATTTATTATTTTATTCTCATTCTACGTGACTTTACCGAAAGAACCAAAGAACATGAATCCCTGCAGTCGCGAAAGCTTTAAATCGAAATTTAACCGCCTATACGGAGAGGGATTCCACACAACCTTAAGGCCATTCAACAGACTCCGGGATAAGAAGGCTCAACTAATCGAGTCTCTCACCTTTCTGAAGAGATGCTGCGACTCGAAGCTTGAAGGTCGTGAACTGAACGTGGCTTTTTCACTCCAGCGCTGTCCTCCAGACAGTCTCGTCCCTTCACCTGATGAAGGCCTCTTGTGTTGTGGCCGAAATGTCGTGAAAATATTAATGTGTTATTTTATTTTATCAATTTATTATTTTATTCTCATTCTACGTGACTTTACCGAAAGAACCAAAGAACATGAATCCCTGCAGTCACGAAAGCTTTAAATCGAAATTTAACCGTCTCTACGGAGAGGGATTCCACACAACCTTAAGACCATTCAACAGACTCCGGGATAAGAAGGCTCAACTAATCGTGTCTCTCACCTTTCTGAAGAGATGCCGCGACTCTAATCTTAAAGGTCGTGATCTGCACGTAGCTTTTTCACTCCAGCGCTGTCCTCCAGACAGTCTCGTCCCTTCACCTGTTGAAGGCCGCTTGTGTTGTGTCCGAAACGTCGTGAGAATATTATTGTGTTATTTTATTTTATGAATTTATTATTTTATTCTCATTCTATGTGACTTTACCGAAAGAACCAAGGAAGATTAATCCTTGCACTCACGCAAGCTTAAAATCGAAATTTAACTGCCTCTACAGAGAGGGTTTCTACACAACCTTAAGATCATTCAACAGACTCCGGGATAAGAAGGCTCAACTAATCGTGTCTCTCACCTTTCTGAAGAGATGCCGCGACTCTATGCTTAAAGGTCGTGATCTGAACGTTGCTTTTTCACTCCAGCGCTGTCCTCCAGACAGTCTAGTCACTTCACCTGATGAAGGCCGCTTGTGTTGTGGCCGAAACGTAGTGAGAATATTATTGTGTTGTTTTATTTTATCAATGTATTATTTTATTCTAATTCTACGTGACTTTACCGAAAGAACCAAAGAAGATGAATCCTTGCAGTCACGAAAGCTTTAAATCGAAATCTAACCGCCTCTACGGAGAGGGATTCCACACAACCTTATGATCATTCAACAGACTCCGGGATAAGAAGGCTCAACTAATCGAGTCTCTCACCTTTCTGAAGAGATGCCGCGACTCTAAGCTTAAAGGTCGTCATCTGAACGTGGCTTTTTCACTCCAGCGCTGTCCTCCAGATAGTCTCGTCCCTTCACCTGATGAAGGCCGCTTGTGTTGTGGCCGAAACGTCATGAGAATATTATTGTGTTATTTTATTTTATCAATTTATTATTTTATTCTCATTCTACGTGACTTTACCGAAAGAACCAAAGAACATGAATCCCTGCAGTCGCGAAAGCTTTAAATCGAAATTTAACCGCCTATACGGAGAGGGATTCCACACAACCTTAAGGCCATTCAACAGACTCCGGGATAAGAAGGCTCAACTAATCGAGTCTCTCACCTTTCTGAAGAGATGCTGCGACTCGAAGCTTGAAGGTCGTGAACTGAACGTGGCTTTTTCACTCCAGCGCTGTCCTCCAGACAGTCTCGTCCCTTCACCTGATGAAGGCCTCTTGTGTTGTGGCCGAAATGTCGTGAGAATATTAATGTGTTATTTTATTTTATCAATTTATTATTTTATTCTCATTCTATGTGACTTTACCGAAAGAACCAAAGAAGAGGAATCCTTGCACTCACGCAAGCTTTAAATCGAAATTTAACTGCCTCTATGTAAAGGGATTCCACACAACCTTAAGATCATTCAACAGACTCCGGGATAAGAACGCTCAACTAATCGTGTCTCTCACCTTTCTGAAGAGATGCCGCGACTCTAAGCTTAAAGGTCGTGATCTGAACGTGGCTTTTTCACTCCAGCGCTGTCCTCCAGACATTCTCGTCCCTTCACCTGATGAAGGCCGCTTGTGTTGTGGCGAAACGTCGTGAGAATATTATTGTCTTGTTTTATTTTATCAATTTATTATTTTATTCTAATTCTACGTGACTTTACCGAAAGAACCAAAGAAGATGAATCCTTGCAGTCACGAAAGCTTTAAATCGAAATTTAACCGCCTCTACAGAGAGGGATTCCACACAACCTTAAGATCATTCAACAGACTCTGGGATAAGAAGGCACAACTAATCGAGTCTCTCACCTTTCTGAAGAGATGCCGCGACTCTAATCTTAAAGGTCGTGATCTGAACGTGGCTTTTTCACTCCAGCGCTGTCCTCCAGACAGTCTCGTCCCTTCACATGTTGAAGGCCGCTTGTGTTGTGGCCGAAACGTCGTGCGAATATTATTGTGTTATTTTATTTTATCAATTTATTATTTTATTCTCATTCTACGTGACTTTACCGAAAGAACCAAAGAACATGAATCCCTGCAGTCACGAAAGCTTTAAATCGAAATTTAACCGTCTCTACGGAGAGGGATTCCACACAACCTTAAGACCATTCAACAGACTCCGGGATAAGAAGGCTCAACTAATCGAGTCTCTCACCTTTCTGAAGAGATGCCGCGACTCTAAGCTTAAAGGTCGTGATCTGAACGTGGCTTTTTCACTCCAGCGCTGTCCTCCAGACATTCTCGTCCCTTCACCTGATGAAGGCCGCTTGTGTTGTGGCCGAAACGTCGTGAAAATATTATTGTCTTGTTTTATTTTATCAATTTATTATTTTATTCTAATTCTACGTGACTTTACCGAAAGAACCAAAGAAGATGAATCCTTGCAGTCATGAAAGCTTTAAATCGAAATTTAACCGCCTCTACAGAGAGGGATTCCACACAACCTTAAGATCATTCAACAGACTCTGGGATAAGAAGGCACAACTAATCGAGTCTCTCACCTTTCTGAAGAGATGCCGCGACTCTAATCTTAAAGGTCGTGATCTGCACGTGGCTTTTTCACTCCAGCGCTGTCCTCCAGACAGTCTCGTCCCTTCACCTGATGAAGGCCGCTTGTGTTGTGGCCGAAACGTCGTGAGAATATTATTGTGTTGTTTTATTTTATCAATGTATTATTTCATTCTAATTCTACGTGACTTTACCGAAAGAACCAAAGAAGATGAATCCTTGCAGTCACGAATGCTTTAAATCGAAATCTAACCGCCTCTACGGAGAGGGATTCCACACAACCTTATGATCATTCAACAGACTCCGGGATAAGAAGGCTCAACTAATCTAGTCTCTCACCTTTCTGAAGAGATGCCGCGACTCTAAGCTTAAAGGTCGTCATCTGAACGTGGCTTTTTCACTCCAGCGCTGTCCTCCAGATAGTCTCGTCCCTTCACCTGATGAAGGCCGCTTGTGTTGTGGCCGAAACGTCATGAGAATATTATTGTGTTATTTTATTTTATCAATTTATTATTTTATTCTCATTCTACGTGACTTTACCGAAAGAACCAAAGAACATGAATCCCTGCAGTCGCGAAAGCTTTAAATCGAAATTTAACCGCCTATACCGGAGAGGGATTCCACACAACCTTAAGGCCATTCAACAGACTCCGGGATAAGAAGGCTCAACTAATCGAGTCTCTCACCTTTCTGAAGAGATGCTGCGACTCGAAGCTTGAAGGTCGTGAACTGAACGTGGCTTTTTCACTCCAGCGCTGTCCTCCAGACAGTCTCGTCCCTTCACCTGATGAAGGCCTCTTGTGTTGTGGCCGAAATGTCGTGAGAATATTAATGTGTTATTTTATTTTATCAATTTATTATTTTATTCTCATTCTATGTGACTTTACCGAAAGAACCAAAGAAGATGAATCCTTGCACTCACGCAAGCTTTCAATCGAAATTTAACTGCCTCTACGGAAAGGGATTCCACACAACCTTAAGATCATTCAACAGACTCCGAGATAAGAAGGCTCAACGATTCGTGTCTCTCACCTTTCTGAAGTGAAACCGCGACTCTAATCTTAAAGGTCGTGATCTGAACGTGGCTTTTTCACTCCAGCGCTGTCCTCCAGACAGTCTCGTACCTTCACCTGTTGAAGGCCGCTTGTGTTGTGGCCGAAACGTCGTGCGAATATTATTGTGTTATTTTATTTTATCAATTTATTATTTTATTCTCATTCTACGTGACTTTACCGAAAGAACCAAAGAACATGAATCCCTGCAGTCACGAAAGCTTTAAATCGAAATTTAACCGTCTCTACGGAGAGGGATTCCACACAACCTTAAGACCATTCAACAGACTCCGGGATAAGAAGGCTCAACTAATCGTGTCTCTCACCTTTCTGAAGAGATGCCGCGACTCTAATCTTAAAGGTCGTGATCTCCACGTGGCTTTTTCACTCCAGCGCTGTCCTCCAGACAGTCTCGTCCCTTCACCTGTTGAAGGCCGCTTGTGTTGTGTCCGAAACGTCGTGAGAATATTATTGTGTTATTTTATTTTATGAATTTATTATTTTATTCTCATTCTATGTGACTTTACCGAAAGAACCAAGGAAGATTAATCCTTGCACTCACGCAAGCTTAAAATCGAAATTTAACTGCCTCTACAGAGAGGGTTTCTACACAACCTTAAGATCATTCAACAGACTCCGGGATAAGAAGGCTCAACTAATCGTGTCTCTCACCTTTCTGAAGAGATGCCGCGACTCTATGCTTAAAGGTCGTGATCTGAACGTTGCTTTTTCACTCCAGCGCTGTCCTCCAGACAGTCTAGTCACTTCACCTGATGAAGGCCGCTTGTGTTGTGGCCGAAACGTCATGAGAATATTATTGTGTTATTTTATTTTATCAATTTATTATTTTATTCTCATTCTACGTGACTTTACCGAAAGAACCAAAGAACATGAATCCCTGCAGTCGCGAAAGCTTTAAATCGAAATTTAACCGCCTATACGGAGAGGGATTCCACACAACCTTAAGGCCATTCAACAGACTCCGGGATAAGAAGGCTCAACTAATCGAGTCTCTCACCTTTCTGAAGAGATGCTGCGACTCGAAGCTTGAAGGTCGTGAACTGAACGTGGCTTTTTCACTCCAGCGCTGTCCTCCAGACAGTCTCGTCCCTTCACCTGATGAAGGCCTCTTGTGTTGTGGCCGAAATGTCGTGAGAATATTAATGTGTTATTTTATTTTATCAATTTATTATTTTATTCTCATTCTATGTGACTTTACCGAAAGAACCAAAGAAGAGGAATCCTTGCACTCACGCAAGCTTTAAATCGAAATTTAACTGCCTCTATGTAAAGGGATTCCACACAACCTTAAGATCATTCAACAGACTCCGGGATAAGAACGCTCAACTAATCGTGTCTCTCACCTTTCTGAAGAGATGCCGCGACTCTAAGCTTAAAGGTAGTGATCTGAACGTGGCTTTTTCACTCCAGCGCTGTCCTCCAGACATTCTCGTCCCTTCACCTGATGAAGGCCGCTTGTGTTGTGGCCGAAACGTCGTGAGAATATTATTGTCTTGTTTTATTTTATCAATTTATTATTTTATTCTAATTCTACGTGACTTTACCGAAAGAACCAAAGAAGATGAATCCTTGCAGTCACGAAAGCTTTAAATCGAAATTTAACCGCCTCTACAGAGAGGGATTCCACACAACCTTAAGATCATTCAACAGACTCTGGGATAAGAAGGCACAACTAATCGAGTCTCTCACCTTTCTGAAGAGATGCCGCGACTCTAAGCTTAAAGGTCGTGATCTGAACGTGGCTTTTTCACTCCAGCGCTGTCCTCCAGACAGCCTCGTCCCTTCACCTGATGAAGGCCGCTTGTGTTGTGGCCGAATCTTCGTGAGAATATTATTGTGTTATTTTATATTATCAATTTATTTTTTTATTCTAATTCTACGTGACTTTACCGAAAGAACCAAAGAAGATGAATCCTTGCAGTCATGAAAGCTTTAAATCGAAATTTAACCGCCTCTACAGAGAGGGATTCCACACAACCTTAAGATCATTCAACAGACTCTGGGATAAGAAGGCACAACTAATCGTGTCTCTCACCTTTCTGAAGAGATGCCGCGACTCTAATCTTAAAGGTCGTGATCTGCACGTGGCTTTTTCACTCCAGCGCTGTCCTCCAGACAGTGTCGTCCCTTCACCTGATGAAGGCCGCTTGTGTTGTGGCCGAAACGTCGTGAGAATATTATTGTGTTGTTTTATTTTATCAATGTATTATTTTATTCTAATTCTACGTGACTTTACCGAAAGAACCAAAGAAGATGAATCCTTGCAGTCACGAAAGCTTTAAATCGAAATCTAACCGCCTCTACGGAGAGGGATTCCACACAACCTTATGATCATTCAACAGACTCCGGGATAAGAAGGCTCAACTAATCGAGTCTCTCACCTTTCTGAAGAGATGCCGCGACTCTAAGCTTAAAGGTCGTCATCTGAACGTGGCTTTTTCACTCCAGCGCTGTCCTCCAGATAGTCTCGTCCCTTCACCTGATGAATGCCGCTTGTGTTGTGGCCGAAACGTCATGAGAATATTATTGTGTTATTTTATTTTATCAATTTATTATTTTATTCTCATTCTACGTGACTTTACCGAAAGAACCAAAGAACATGAATCCCTGCAGTCGCGAAAGCTTTAAATCGAAATTTAACCGCCTATACGGAGAGGGATTCCACACAACCTTAAGGCCATTCAGCAGACTCCGGGATAAGAAGGCTCAACTAATCGAGTCTCTCACCTTTCTGAAGAGATGCTGCGACTCGAAGCTTGAAGGTCGTGAACTGAACGTGGCTTTTTCACTCCAGCGCTGTCCTCCAGACAGTCTCGTCCCTTCACCTGATGAAGGCCTCTTGTGTTGTGGCCGAAATGTCGTGAGAATATTAATGTGTTATTTTATTTTATCAATTTATTATTTTATTCTTATTCTATGTGACTTTACCGAAAGAACCAAAGAAGATGAATCCTTGCACTCACGCAAGCTTTAAATCGAAATTTAACTGCCTCTACGGAAAGGGATTCCACACAACCTTAAGATCATTCAACAGACTCCGGGATAAGAAGGCTCAACGATTCGTGTCTCTCACCTTTCTGAAGTGAAACCGCGACTCTAATCTTAAAGGTCGTGATCTGAACGTGGCTTTTTCACTCCAGCGCTGTCCTCCAGACAGTCTCGTACCTTCACCTGTTGAAGGCCGCTTGTGTTGTGGCCGAAACGTCGTGCGAATATTATTGTGTTATTTTATTTTATCAATTTATTATTTTATTCTCATTCTACGTGACTTTACCGAAAGAACCAAAGAACATGAATCCCTGCAGTCACGAAAGCTTTAAATCGAAATTTAACCGTCTCTACGGAGAGGGATTCTACACAACCTTAAGACCATTCAACAGACTCCGGGATAAGAAGGCTCAACTAATCGAGTCTCTCACCTTTCTGAAGAGATGCCGCGACTCTAAGCTTAAAGGTCGTGATCTGAACGTGGCTTTTTCACTCCAGCGCTGTCCTACAGACAGCCTCGTCCCTTCACCTGATGAAGGCCGCTTGTGTTGTGGCCGAAACGTCGTGAGAATATTATTGTCTTGTTTTATTTTATCAATTTATTATTTTATTCTAATTCTACGTGACTTTACCGAAAGAACCAAAGAAGATGAATCCTTGCAGTCACGAAAGCTTTAAATCGAAATTTAACCGCCTCTACAGAGAGGGATTCCACACAACCTTAAGATCATTCAACAGACTCTGGGATAAGAAGGCACAACTAATCGAGTCTCTCACCTTTCTGAAGAGATGCCGCGACTCTAAGCTTAAAGGTCGTGATCTGAACGTGGCTTTTTCACTCCAGCGCTGTCCTCCAGACAGCCTCGTCCCTTCACCTGATGAAGGCCGCTTGTGTTGTGGCCGAATCTTCGTGAGAATATTATTGTGTTATTTTATATTATCAATTTATTTTTTTATTCTCATTCTACGTGACTTTACCGAAATAACCAAAGAAGATGAATCCTTGCAGTCACGAAAGCTTTAAATCGAAATTTAACCGCATATACGGAGAGGGATTCCACACAACCTTAAGATCATTCAACAGACTCCGGGATAAGAAGGCTCAACTAATCGTGTCTCTCACCTTTCTGAAGAGATGCCGCGACTCTAATCTTAAAGGTCGTGATCTGCACGTGGCTTTTTCACTCCAGCGCTGTCCTCCAGACAGTCTCGTCCCTTCACCTGTTGAAGGCCGCTTGTGTTGTGGCCGAAACGTCGTGAGAATATTATTGTGTTATTTTATTTTATGAATTTATTATTTTATTCTCATTCTATGTGACTTTACCGAAAGAACCAAAGAAGATGAATCCTTGCAGTCACGAAAGCTTTAAATCGAAATCTAACCGCCTCTACGGAGAGGGATTCCACACAACCTTATGATCATTCAACAGACTCCGGGATAAGAAGGCTCAACTAATCGAGTCTCTCACCTTTCTGAAGAGATGCTGCGACTCGAAGCTTGAAGGTCGTGAACTGAACGTGGCTTTTTCACTCCAGCGCTGTCCTCCAGACAGTCTCGTCCCTTCACCTGATGAAGGCCTCTTGTGTTGTGGCCGAAATGTCGTGAGAATATTAATGTGTTATTTTATTTTATCAATTTATTATTTTATTCTCATTCTATGTGACTTTACCGAAAGAACCAAAGAAGAGGAATCCTTGCACTCACGCAAGCTTTAAATCGAAATTTAACTGCCTCTACGGAAAGGGATTCCACACAACCTTAAGATCATTCAACAGACTCCAGGATAAGAACGCTCAACTAATCGTGTCTCTCACCTTTCTGAAGAGATGCCGCGACTCTAAGCTTAAAGGTCGTGATCTGAACGTGGCTTTTTCACTCCAGCGCTGTCCTCCAGACATTCTCGTCCCTTCACCTGATGAAGGCCGCTTGTGTTGTGGCCGAAACGTCGTGAGAATATTATTGTCTTGTTTTATTTTATCAATTTATTATTTTATTCTAATTCTACGTGACTTTACCGAAAGAACCAAAGAAGATGAATCCTTGCAGTCACGAAAGCTTTAAATCGAAATTTAACCGCCTCTACAGAGAGTGATTCCACACAACCTTAAGATCATTCAACAGACTCTGGGATAAGAAGGCACAACTAATCGAGTCTCTCACCTTTCTGAAGAGATGCCGCGACTCTAAGCTTAAAGGTCGTGATCTGAACGTGGCTTTTTCACTCCAGCGCTGTCCTCCAGACAGCCTCGTCCCTTCACCTGATGAAGGCCGCTTGTGTTGTGGCCGAATCTTCGTGAGAATATTATTGTGTTATTTTATATTATCAATTTATTTTTTTATTCTAATTCTACGTGACTTTACCGAAAGAACCAAAGAAGATTAATCCTTGCAGTCATGAAAGCTTTAAATCGAAATTTAACCGCCTCTACAGAGAGGGATTCCACACAACCTTAAGATCATTCAACAGACTCTGGGATAAGAAGGCACAACTAATCGAGTCTCTCACCTTTCTGAAGAGATGCCGCGACTCTAATCTTAAAGGTCGTGATCTGCACGTGGCTTTTTCCCTCCAGCGCTGTCCTCCAGACAGTCTCGTCCCTTCACCTGATGAAGGCCGCTTGTGTTGTGGCCGAAACGTCGTGAGAATATTATTGTGTTGTTTTATTTTATCAATGTATTATTTTATTCTAATTCTACGTGACTTTACCGAAAGAACCAAAGAAGATGAATCCTTGCAGTCACGAAAGCTTTAAATCGAAATCTAACCGCCTCTACGGAGAGGGATTCCACACAACCTTATGATCATTCAACAGACTCTGGGATAAGAAGGCTCAACTAATCGAGTCTCTCACCTTTCTGAAGAGATGCCGCGACTCTAAGCTTAAAGGTCGTCATCTGAACGTGGCTTTTTCACTCCAGCGCTGTCCTCCAGATAGTCTCGTCCCTTCACCTGATGAAGGCCGCTTGTGTTGTGGCCGAAACGTCATGAGAATATTATTGTGTTATTTTATTTTATCAATTTATTATTTTATTCTCATTCTACGTGACTTTACCGAAAGAACCAAAGAACATGAATCCCTGCAGTCGCGAAAGCTTTAAATCGAAATTTAACCGCCTATACGGAGAGGGATTCCACACAACCTTAAGGCCATTCAACAGACTCCGGGATAAGAAGGCTCAACTAATCGAGTCTCTCACCTTTCTGAAGAGATGCTGCGACTCGAAGCTTGAAGGTCGTGAACTGAACGTGGCTTTTTCACTCCAGCGCTGTCCTCCAGACAGTCTCGTACCTTCACCTGATGAAGGCCTCTTGTGTTGTGGCCGAAATGTCGTGAGAATATTAATGTGTTATTTTATTTTATCAATTTATTATTTTATTCTCATTCTATGTGACTTTACCGAAAGAACCAAAGAAGATGAATCCTTGCACTCACGCAAGCTTTAAATCGAAATTTAACTGCCTCTACAGAAAGGGATTCCACACAACCTTAAGATCATTCAACAGACTCCGGGATAAGAAGGCTCAACGATTCGTGTCTCTCACCTTTCTGAAGTGAAACCGCGACTCTAATCTTAAAGGTCGTGATCTGAACGTGGCTTTTTCACTCCAGCGCTGTCCTCCAGACAGTCTCGTACCTTCACCTGTTGAAGGCCGCTTGTGTTGTGGCCGAAACGTCGTGCGAATATTATTGTGTTATTTTATTTTATCAATTTATTATTTTATTCTCATTCTACGTGACTTTACTGAAAGAACCAAAGAACATGAATCCCTGCAGTCACGAAAGCTTTAAATCGAAATTTAACCGTCTCTACGGAGAGGGATTCCACACAACCTTAAGACCATTCAACAGACTCCGGGATAAGAAGGCTCAACTAATCGAGTCTCTCACCTTTCTGAAGAGATGCCGCGACTCTAAGCTTAAAGGTCGTGATCTGAACGTGGCTTTTTCACTCCAGCGCTGTCCTCCAGACATTCTCGTTCCTTCACCTGATGAAGGCCGCTTGTGTTGTGGCCGAAACGTCGTGAGAATATTATTGTCTTGTTTTATTTTATCAATTTATTATTTTATTCTAATTCTACGTGACTTTACCGAAAGAACCAAAGAAGATGAATCCTTGCAGTCACGAAAGCTTTAAATCGAAATTTAACCGCCTCTACAGAGAGGGATTCCACACAACCTTAAGATCATTCAACAGACTCTGGGATAAGAAGGCACAACTAATCGAGTCTCTCACCTTTCTGAAGAGATGCCGCGACTCTAAGCTTAAAGGTCGTGATCTGAACGTGGCTTTTTCACTCCAGCGCTGTCCTCCAGACAGCCTCGTCCCTTCACCTGATGAAGGCCGCTTGTGTTGTGGCCGAATCTTCGTGAGAATATTATTGTGTTATTTTATATTATCAATTTATTTTTTTATTCTCATTCTACGTGACTTTACCGAAATAACCAAAGAAGATGAATCCTTGCAGTCACGAAAGCTTTAAATCGAAATATAACCGCATATACGGAGAGGGATTCCACACAACCTTAAGATCATTCAACAGACTCCGGGATAAGAAGGCTCAACTAATCGTGTCTCTCACCTTTCTGAAGAGATGCCGCGACTCTAATCTTAAAGGTCGTGATCTGCACGTGGCTTTTTCACTCCAGCGCTGTCCTCCAGACAGTCTCGTCCCTTCACCTGTTGAAGGCCGCTTGTGTTGTGGCCGAAACGTCGTGAGAATATTATTGTGTTATTTTATTTTATGAATTTATTATTTTATTCTCATTCTATGTGACTTTACCGAAAGAACCAAGGAAGATGAATCCTTGCACTCACGCAAGCATTAAATCGAAATTTAACTGCCTCTACGGAGAGGGTTTCTACACAACCTTAAGATCATTCAACAGACTCCGGGATAAGAAGGCTCAACTAATCGTGTCTCTCACCTTTCTGAAGAGATGCCGCGACTCTATGCTTAAAGGTCGTGATCTGAACGTTGCTTTTTCACTCCAGCGCTGTCCTCCAGACAGTCTAGTCACTTCACCTGATGAAGGCCGCTTGTGTTGTGGCCGAAACGTAGTGAGAATATTATTGTGTTGTTTTATTTTATCAATGTATTATTTTATTCTAATTCTACGTGACTTTACCGAAAGAACCAAAGAAGATGAATCCTTGCAGTCACGAAAGCTTTAAATCGAAATCTAAGCGCCTCTACGGAGAGGGATTCCACACAACCTTATGATCATTCAACAGACTCCGGGATAAGAAGGCTCAACTAATCGAGTCTCTCACCTTTCTGAAGAGATGCCGCGACTCTAAGCTTAAAGGTCGTCATCTGAACGTGGCTTTTTCACTCCAGCGCTGTCCTCCAGATAGTCTCGTCCCTTCACCTGATGAAGGCCGCTTGTGTTGTGGCCGAAACGTCGTGAGAATATTATTGTGTTATTTTATTTTATCAATTTATTATTTTATTCTCATTCTACGTGACTTTACCGAAAGAACCAAAGAACATGAATCCCTGCAGTCGCGAAAGCTTTAAATAGAAATTTAACCGCCTATACGGAGAGGGATTCCACACAACCTTAAGGCCATTCAACAGACTCCGGGATAAGAAGGCTCAACTAATCGAGTCTCTCACCTTTCTGAAGAGATGCTGCGACTCGAAGCTTGAAGGTCGTGAACTGAACGTGGCTTTTTCACTCCAGCGCTGTCCTCCAGACAGTCTCGTCCCTTCACCTGATGAAGGCCTCTTGTGTTGTGGCCGAAATGTCGTGAGAATATTAATGTGTTATTTTATTTTATCAATTTATTATTTTATTCTCATTCTATGTGACTTTAGCGAAAGAACCAAAGAAGAGGAATCCTTGCACTCACGCAAGCTTTAAATCGAAATTTAACTGCCTCTACGGAAAGGGATTCCACACAACCTTAAGATAATTCAACAGACTCCGGGATAAGAACGCTCAACTAATCGTGTCTCTCACCTTTCTGAAGAGATGCCGCGACTCTAAGCTTAAAGGTCGTGATCTGAACGTGGCTTTTTCACTCCAGCGCTGTCCTCCAGACATTCTCGTCCCTTCACCTGATGAAGGCCGCTTGTGTTGTGGCCGAAACGTCGTGAGAATATTATTGTCTTGTTTTATTTTATCAATTTATTATTTTATTCTAATTCTACGTGACTTTACCGAAAGAACCAAAGAAGATGAATCCTTGCAGTCACGAAAGCTTTAAATCGAAATTTAACCGCCTCTACAGAGAGGGATTCCACACAACCTTAAGATCATTCAACAGACTCTGGGATAAGAAGGCACAACTAATCGAGTCTCTCACCTTTCTGAAGAGATGCCGCGACTCTAAGCTTAAAGGTCGTGATCTGAACGTGGCTTTTTCACTCCAGCGCTGTCCTCCAGACAGCCTCGTCCCTTCACCTGATGAAGGCCGCTTGTGTTGTGGCCGAATCTTCGTGAGAATATTATTGTGTTATTTTATATTATCAATTTATTTTTTTATTCTCATTCTACGTGACTTTACCGAAATAACCAAAGAAGGTGAATCCTTGCAGTCACGACAGCTTTAAATCGAAATTTAACCGCATATACGGAGAGGGATTCCACACAACCTTAAGATCATTCAACAGACTCCGGGATAAGAAGGCTCAACTAATCGTGTCTCTCACCTTTCTGAAGAGATGCCGCGACTCTAATCTTAAAGGTCGTGATCTGCACGTGGCTTTTTCACTCCAGCGCTGTCCTCCAGACAGTCTCGTCCCTTCACCTGATGAAGGCCGCTTGTGTTGTGGCCGAAACGTCGTGAGAATATTATTGTGTTGTTTTATTTTATCAATGTATTATTTTATTCTAATTCTACGTGACTTTACCGAAAGAACCAAAGAAGATGAATCCTTGCAGTCAGGAAAGCTTTAAATCGAAATCTAACCGCCTCTACGGAGAGGGATTCCACACAACCTTATGATCATTCAACAGACTCCGGGATAAGAAGGCTCAACTAATCGAGTCTCTCACCTTTCTGAAGAGATGCCGCGACTCTAAGCTTAAAGGTCGTCATCTGAACGTGGCTTTTTCACTCCAGCGCTGTCCTCCAGATAGTCTCGTCCCTTCACCTGATGAAGGCCGCTTGTGTTGTGGCCGAAACGTCATGAGAATATTATTGTGTTATTTTATTTTATCAATTTATTATTTTATTCTAATTCTACGTGACTTTACCGAAAGAACCAAAGAAGATGAATCCTTGCAGTCACGAAAGCTTTAAATCGAAATTTAACCGCCTCTACAGAGAGGGATTCCACACAACCTTAAGATCATTCAACAGACTCTGGGATAAGAAGGCACAACTAATCGAGTCTCTCACCTTTCTGAAGAGATGCCGCGACTCTAAGCTTAAAGGTCGTGATCTGAACGTGGCTTTTTCACTCCAGCGCTGTCCTCCAGACAGCCTCGTCCCTTCACCTGATGAAGGCCGCTTGTGTTGTGGCCGAATCTTCGTGAGAATATTATTGTGTTATTTTATATTATCAATTTATTTTTTTATTCTCATTCTACGTGACTTTACCGAAATAACCAAAGAAGGTGAATCCTTGCAGTCACGAAAGCTTTAAATCGAAATTTAACCGCATATACGGAGAGGGATTCCACACAACCTTAAGATCATTCAACAGACTCCGGGATAAGAAGGCTCAACTAATCGTGTCTCTCACCTTTCTGAAGAGATGCCGCGACTCTAATCTTAAAGGTCGTGATCTGCACGTGGCTTTTTCACTCCAGCGCTGTCCTCCAGACAGTCTCGTCCCTTCACCTGATGAAGGCCGCTTGTGTTGTGGCCGAAACGTCGTGAGAATATTATTGTGTTGTTTTATTTTATCAATGTATTATTTTATTCTAATTCTACGTGACTTTACCGAAAGAACCAAAGAAGATGAATCCTTGCAGTCAGGAAAGCTTTAAATCGAAATCTAACCGCCTCTACGGAGAGGGATTCCACACAACCTTATGATCATTCAACAGACTCCGGGATAAGAAGGCTCAACTAATCGAGTCTCTCACCTTTCTGAAGAGATGCCGCGACTCTAAGCTTAAAGGTCGTCATCTGAACGTGGCTTTTTCACTCCAGCGCTGTCCTCCAGATAGTCTCGTCCCTTCACCTGATGAAGGCCGCTTGTGTTGTGGCCGAAACGTCATGAGAATATTATTGTGTTATTTTATTTTATCAATTTATTATTTTATTCTCATTCTACGTGACTTTACCGAAAGAACCAAAGAACATGAATCCCTGCAGTCGCGAAAGCTTTAAATCGAAATTTAACCGCCTATACGGAGAGGGATTCCACACAACCTTAAGGCCATTCAACAGACTCTGGGATAAGAAGGCACAACTAATCGAGTCTCTCACCTTTCTGAAGAGATGCCGCGACTCTAAGCTTAAAGGTCGTGATCTGAACGTGGCTTTTTCACTCCAGCGCTGTCCTCCAGACAGCCTCGTCCCTTCACCTGATGAAGGCCGCTTGTGTTGTGGCCGAATCTTCGTGAGAATATTATTGTGTTATTTTATATTATCAATTTATTTTTTTATTCTCATTCTACGTGACTTTACCGAAATAACCAAAGAAGATGAATCCTTGCAGTCACGAAAGCTTTAAATCGAAATTTAACCGCATATACGGAGAGGGATTCCACACAACCTTAAGATCATTCAACAGACTCCGGGATAAGAAGGCTCAACTAATCGTGTCTCTCACCTTTCTGAAGAGATGCCGCGACTCTAATCAAAAAGGTCGTGATCTGAACGTGGCTTTTTCACTCCAGCGCTGTCCTCCAGACAGTCTCGTCCCTTCACCTGTTGAAGGCCGCTTGTGTTGTGGCCGAAACGTCGTGAGAATATTATTGTGTTATTTTATATTATCAATTTATTTTTTTATTCTCATTCTACGTGACTTTACCGAAATAACCAAAGAAGATGAATCCTTGCAGTCACGAAAGCTTTAAATCGAAATATAACCGCATATACGGAGAGGGATTCCACACAACCTTAAGATCATTCAACAGACTCCGGGATAAGAAGGCTCAACTAATCGTGTCTCTCACCTTTCTGAAGAGATGCCGCGACTCTAATCTTAAAGGTCGTGATCTGCACGTGGCTTTTTCACTCCAGCGCTGTCCTCCAGACAGTCTCGTCCCTTCACCTGTTGAAGGCCGCTTGTGTTGTGGCCGAAACGTCGTGAGAATATTATTGTGTTATTTTATTTTATGAATTTATTATTTTATTCTCATTCTATGTGACTTTACCGAAAGAACCAAGGAAGATGAATCCTTGCACTCACGCAAGCATTAAATCGAAATTTAACTGCCTCTACGGAGAGGGTTTCTACACAACCTTAAGATCATTCAACAGACTCCGGGATAAGAAGGCTCAACTAATCGTGTCTCTCACCTTTCTGAAGAGATGCCGCGACTCTATGCTTAAAGGTCGTGATCTGAACGTTGCTTTTTCACTCCAGCGCTGTCCTCCAGACAGTCTAGTCACTTCACCTGATGAAGGCCGCTTGTGTTGTGGCCGAAACGTAGTGAGAATATTATTGTGTTGTTTTATTTTATCAATGTATTATTTTATTCTAATTCTACGTGACTTTACCGAAAGAACCAAAGAAGATGAATCCTTGCAGTCACGAAAGCTTTAAATCGAAATCTAAGCGCCTCTACGGAGAGGGATTCCACACAACCTTATGATCATTCAACAGACTCCGGGATAAGAAGGCTCAACTAATCGAGTCTCTCACCTTTCTGAAGAGATGCCGCGACTCTAAGCTTAAAGGTCGTCATCTGAACGTGGCTTTTTCACTCCAGCGCTGTCCTCCAGATAGTCTCGTCCCTTCACCTGATGAAGGCCGCTTGTGTTGTGGCCGAAACGTCGTGAGAATATTATTGTGTTATTTTATTTTATCAATTTATTATTTTATTCTCATTCTACGTGACTTTACCGAAAGAACCAAAGAACATGAATCCCTGCAGTCGCGAAAGCTTTAAATAGAAATTTAACCGCCTATACGGAGAGGGATTCCACACAACCTTAAGGCCATTCAACAGACTCCGGGATAAGAAGGCTCAACTAATCGAGTCTCTCACCTTTCTGAAGAGATGCTGCGACTCGAAGCTTGAAGGTCGTGAACTGAACGTGGCTTTTTCACTCCAGCGCTGTCCTCCAGACAGTCTCGTCCCTTCACCTGATGAAGGCCTCTTGTGTTGTGGCCGAAATGTCGTGAGAATATTAATGTGTTATTTTATTTTATCAATTTATTATTTTATTCTCATTCTATGTGACTTTAGCGAAAGAACCAAAGAAGAGGAATCCTTGCACTCACGCAAGCTTTAAATCGAAATTTAACTGCCTCTACGGAAAGGGATTCCACACAACCTTAAGATAATTCAACAGACTCCGGGATAAGAACGCTCAACTAATCGTGTCTCTCACCTTTCTGAAGAGATGCCGCGACTCTAAGCTTAAAGGTCGTGATCTGAACGTGGCTTTTTCACTCCAGCGCTGTCCTCCAGACATTCTCGTCCCTTCACCTGATGAAGGCCGCTTGTGTTGTGGCCGAAACGTCGTGAGAATATTATTGTCTTGTTTTATTTTATCAATTTATTATTTTATTCTAATTCTACGTGACTTTACCGAAAGAACCAAAGAAGATGAATCCTTGCAGTCACGAAAGCTTTAAATCGAAATTTAACCGCCTCTACAGAGAGGGATTCCACACAACCTTAAGATCATTCAACAGACTCTGGGATAAGAAGGCACAACTAATCGAGTCTCTCACCTTTCTGAAGAGATGCCGCGACTCTAAGCTTAAAGGTCGTGATCTGAACGTGGCTTTTTCACTCCAGCGCTGTCCTCCAGACAGCCTCGTCCCTTCACCTGATGAAGGCCGCTTGTGTTGTGGCCGAATCTTCGTGAGAATATTATTGTGTTATTTTATATTATCAATTTATTTTTTTATTCTCATTCTACGTGACTTTACCGAAATAACCAAAGAAGGTGAATCCTTGCAGTCACGACAGCTTTAAATCGAAATTTAACCGCATATACGGAGAGGGATTCCACACAACCTTAAGATCATTCAACAGACTCCGGGATAAGAAGGCTCAACTAATCGTGTCTCTCACCTTTCTGAAGAGATGCCGCGACTCTAATCTTAAAGGTCGTGATCTGCACGTGGCTTTTTCACTCCAGCGCTGTCCTCCAGACAGTCTCGTCCCTTCACCTGATGAAGGCCGCTTGTGTTGTGGCCGAAACGTCGTGAGAATATTATTGTGTTGTTTTATTTTATCAATGTATTATTTTATTCTAATTCTACGTGACTTTACCGAAAGAACCAAAGAAGATGAATCCTTGCAGTCAGGAAAGCTTTAAATCGAAATCTAACCGCCTCTACGGAGAGGGATTCCACACAACCTTATGATCATTCAACAGACTCCGGGATAAGAAGGCTCAACTAATCGAGTCTCTCACCTTTCTGAAGAGATGCCGCGACTCTAAGCTTAAAGGTCGTCATCTGAACGTGGCTTTTTCACTCCAGCGCTGTCCTCCAGATAGTCTCGTCCCTTCACCTGATGAAGGCCGCTTGTGTTGTGGCCGAAACGTCATGAGAATATTATTGTGTTATTTTATTTTATCAATTTATTATTTTATTCTAATTCTACGTGACTTTACCGAAAGAACCAAAGAAGATGAATCCTTGCAGTCACGAAAGCTTTAAATCGAAATTTAACCGCCTCTACAGAGAGGCATTCCACACAACCTTAAGATCATTCAACAGACTCTGGGATAAGAAGGCACAACTAATCGAGTCTCTCACCTTTCTGAAGAGATGCCGCGACTCTAAGCTTAAAGGTCGTGATCTGAACGTGGCTTTTTCACTCCAGCGCTGTCCTCCAGACAGCCTCGTCCCTTCACCTGATGAAGGCCGCTTGTGTTGTGGCCGAATCTTCGTGAGAATATTATTGTGTTATTTTATATTATCAATTTATTTTTTTATTCTCATTCTACGTGACTTTACCGAAATAACCAAAGAAGGTGAATCCTTGCAGTCACGAAAGCTTTAAATCGAAATTTAACCGCATATACGGAGAGGGATTCCACACAACCTTAAGATCATTCAACAGACTCCGGGATAAGAAGGCTCAACTAATCGTGTCTCTCACCTTTCTGAAGAGATGCCGCGACTCTAATCTTAAAGGTCGTGATCTGCACGTGGCTTTTTCACTCCAGCGCTGTCCTCCAGACAGTCTCGTCCCTTCACCTGATGAAGGCCGCTTGTGTTGTGGCCGAAACGTCGTGAGAATATTATTGTGTTGTTTTATTTTATCAATGTATTATTTTATTCTAATTCTACGTGACTTTACCGAAAGAACCAAAGAAGATGAATCCTTGCAGTCAGGAAAGCTTTAAATCGAAATCTAACCGCCTCTACGGAGAGGGATTCCACACAACCTTATGATCATTCAACAGACTCCGGGATAAGAAGGCTCAACTAATCGAGTCTCTCACCTTTCTGAAGAGATGCCGCGACTCTAAGCTTAAAGGTCGTCATCTGAACGTGGCTTTTTCACTCCAGCGCTGTCCTCCAGATAGTCTCGTCCCTTCACCTGATGAAGGCCGCTTGTGTTGTGGCCGAAACGTCATGAGAATATTATTGTGTTATTTTATTTTATCAATTTATTATTTTATTCTCATTCTACGTGACTTTACCGAAAGAACCAAAGAACATGAATCCCTGCAGTCGCGAAAGCTTTAAATCGAAATTTAACCGCCTATACGGAGAGGGATTCCACACAACCTTAAGGCCATTCAACAGACTCTGGGATAAGAAGGCACAACTAATCGAGTCTCTCACCTTTCTGAAGAGATGCCGCGACTCTAAGCTTAAAGGTCGTGATCTGAACGTGGCTTTTTCACTCCAGCGCTGTCCTCCAGACAGCCTCGTCCCTTCACCTGATGAAGGCCGCTTGTGTTGTGGCCGAATCTTCGTGAGAATATTATTGTGTTATTTTATATTATCAATTTATTTTTTTATTCTCATTCTACGTGACTTTACCGAAATAACCAAAGAAGATGAATCCTTGCAGTCACGAAAGCTTTAAATCGAAATTTAACCGCATATACGGAGAGGGATTCCACACAACCTTAAGATCATTCAACAGACTCCGGGATAAGAAGGCTCAACTAATCGTGTCTCTCACCTTTCTGAAGAGATGCCGCGACTCTAATCAAAAAGGTCGTGATCTGAACGTGGCTTTTTCACTCCAGCGCTGTCCTCCAGACAGTCTCGTCCCTTCACCTGTTGAAGGCCGCTTGTGTTGTGGCCGAAACGTCGTGAGAATATTATTGTGTTATTTTATTTTATGAATTTATTATTTTATTCTCATTCTATGTGACTTTACCGAAAGAACCAAGGAAGATGAATCCTTGCACTCACGCAAGCTTTAAATCGAAATTTAACTGCCTCTACGGAGAGGGTTTCTACACAACCTTAAGATCATTCAACAGACTCCGGGATAAGAAGGCTCAACTAATCGAGTCTCTCACCTTTCTGAAGAGATGCCGCGACTCTAAGCTTAAAGGTCGTCATCTGAACGTGGCTTTTTCACTCCAGCGCTGTCCTCCAGATAGTCTCGTCCCTTCACCTGATGAAGGCCGCTTGTGTTGTGGCCGAAACGTCATGAGAATATTATTGTGTTATTTTATTTTATCAATTTATTATTTTATTCTCATTCTACGTGACTTTACCGAAAGAACCAAAGAACATGAATCCCTGCAGTCGCGAAAGCTTTAAATCGAAATTTAACCGCCTATACGGAGAGGGATTCCACACAACCTTAAGGCCATTCAACAGACTCCGGGATAAGAAGGCTCAACTAATCGAGTCTCTCACCTTTCTGAAGAGATGCTGCGACTCGAAGCTTGAAGGTCGTGAACTGAACGTGGCTTTTTCACTCCAGCGCTGTCCTCCAGACAGTCTCGTCCCTTCACCTGATGAATGCCTCTTGTGTTGTGGCCGAAATGTCGTGAGAATATTAATGTGTTATTTTATTTTATCAATTTATTATTTTATTCTCATTCTATGTGACTTTACCGAAAGAACCAAAGAAGAGGAATCCTTGCACTCACGCAAGCTTTAAATCGAAATTTAACTGCCTCTACGGAAAGGGATTCCACACAACCTTAAGATCATTCAACAGACTCCGGGATAAGAACGCTCAACTAATCGTGTCTCTCACCTTTCTGAAGAGATGCCGCGACTCTAAGCTTAAAGGTCGTGATCTGAACGTGGCTTTTTCACTCCAGCGCTGTCCTCCAGACATTCTCGTCCCTTCACCTGATGAAGGCCGCTTGTGTTGTGGCCGAAACGTCGTGAGAATATTATTGTCTTGTTTTATTTTATCAATTTATTATTTTATTCTAATTCTACGTGACTTTACCGAAAGAACCAAAGAAGATGAATCCTTGCAGTCACGAAAGCTTTAAATCGAAATTTAACCGCCTCTACAGAGAGGGATTCCACACAACCTTAAGATCATTCAACAGACTCTGGGATAAGAAGGCACAACTAATCGAGTCTCTCACCTTTCTGAAGAGATGCCGCGACTCTAAGCTTAAAGGTCGTGATCTGAACGTGGCTTTTTCACTCCAGCGCTGTCCTCCAGACAGTCTCGTCCCTTCACCTGATGAAGGCCGCTTGTGTTGTGGCCGAAACGTCGTGAGAATATTATTGTGTTGTTTTATTTTATCAATGTATTATTTTATTCTAATTCTACGTGACTTTACCGAAAGAACCAAAGAAGATGAATCCTTGCAGTCAGGAAAGCTTTAAATCGAAATCTAACCGCCTCTACGGAGAGGGATTCCACACAACCTTATGATCATTCAACAGACTCCGGGATAAGAAGGCTCAACTAATCGAGTCTCTCACCTTTCTGAAGAGATGCCGCGACTCTAAGCTTAAAGGTCGTCATCTGAACGTGGCTTTTTCACTCCAGCGCTGTCCTCCAGATAGTCTCGTCCCTTCACCTGATGAAGGCCGCTTGTGTTGTGGCCGAAACGTCATGAGAATATTATTGTGTTATTTTATTTTATCAATTTATTATTTTATTCTCATTCTACGTGACTTTACCGAAAGAACAAAAGAACATGAATCCCTGCAGTCGCGAAAGCTTTAAATCGAAATTTAACCGCCTATACGGAGAGGGATTCCACACAACCTTAAGGCCATTCAACAGACTCCGGGATAAGAAGGCTCAACTAATCGAGTCTCTCACCTTTCTGAAGAGATGCTGCGACTCGAAGCTTGAAGGTCGTGAACTGAACGTGGCTTTTTCACTCCAGCGCTGTCCTCCAGACAGTCTCGTCCCTTCACCTGATGAAGGCCTCTTGTGTTGTGGCCGAAATGTCGTGAGAATATTAATGTGTTATTTTATTTTATCAATTTATTATTTTATTCTCATTCTATGTGACTTTACCGAAAGAACCAAAGAAGAGGAATCCTTGCACTCACGCAAGCTTTAAATCGAAATTTAACTGCCTCTACGGAAAGGGATTCCACACAACCTTAAGATCATTCAACAGACTCCGGGATAAGAACGCTCAACTAATCGTGTCTCTCACCTTTCTGAAGAGATGCCGCGACTCTAAGCTTAAAGGTCGTGATCTGAACGTGGCTTTTTCACTCCAGCGCTGTCCTCCAGACATTCTCGTCCCTTCACCTGATGAAGGCCGCTTGTGTTGTGGCCGAAACGTCGTGAGAATATTATTGTCTTGTTTTATTTTATCAATTTATTATTTTATTCTTATTCTACGTGACTTTACCGAAAGAACCAAAGAAGATGAATCCTTGCAGTCACGAAAGCTTTAAATCGAAATTTAACCGCCTCTACAGAGAGGGATTCCACACAACCTTAAGATCATTCAACAGACTCTGGGATAAGAAGGCACAACTAATCGAGTCTCTCACCTTTCTGAAGAGATGCCGCGACTCTAAGCTTAAAGGTCGTGATCTGAACGTGGCTTTTTCACTCCAGCGCTGTCCTCCAGACAGCCTCGTCCCTTCACCTGATGAAGGCCGCTTGTGTTGTGGCCGAATCTTCGTGAGAATATTATTGTGTTATTTTATATTATCAATTTATTTTTTTATTCTCATTCTACGTGACTTTACCGAAATAACCAAAGAAGGTGAATCCTTGCAGTCACGAAAGCTTTAAATCGAAATTTAACCGCATATACGGAGAGGGATTCCACACAACCTTAAGATCATTCAACAGACTCCGGGATAAGAAGGCTCAACTAATCGTGTCTCTCACCTTTCTGAAGAGATGCCGCGACTCTAATCTTAAAGGTCGTGATCTGCACGTGGCTTTTTCACTCCAGCGCTGTCCTCCAGACAGTCTCGTCCCTTCACCTGATGAAGGCCGCTTGTGTTGTGGCCGAAACGTCGTGAGAATATTATTGTGTTGTTTTATTTTATCAATGTATTATTTTATTCTAATTCTACGTGACTTTACCGAAAGAACCAAAGAAGATGAATCCTTGCAGTCAGGAAAGCTTTAAATCGAAATCTAACCGCCTATGCGGAGAGGGATTCCACACAACCTTAAGGCCATTCAACAGACTCTGGGATAAGAAGGCACAACTAATCGAGTCTCTCACCTTTCTGAAGAGATGCCGCGACTCTAAGCTTAAAGGTCGTGATCTGAACGTGGCTTTTTCACTCCAGCGCTGTCCTCCAGACAGCCTCGTCCCTTCACCTGATGAAGGCCGCTTGTGTTGTGGCCGAATTTTCCTAAGAATATTATTGTGTTATTTTATATTATCAATTTATTTTTTTATTCTCATTCTACGTGACTTTACCGAAATAACCAAAGAAGATGAATCCTTGCAGTCACGAAAGCTTTAAATCGAAATTTAACCGCATATACGGAGAGGGATTCCACACAACCTTAAGATCATTCAACAGACTCCGGGATAAGAAGGCTCAACTAATCGTGTCTCTCACCTTTCTGAAGAGATGCCGCGACTCTAATCTTAAAGGTCGTGATCTGAACGTGGCTTTTTCACTCCAGCGCTGTCCTCCAGACAGTCTCGTCCCTTCACCTGTTGAAGGCCGCTTGTGTTGTGGCCGAAACGTCGTGAGAATATTATTGTGTTATTTTATTTTATGAATTTATTATTTTATTCTCATTCTATGTGACTTTACCGAAAGAACCAAGGAAGATGAATCCTTGCACTCACGCAAGCTTTAAATCGAAATTTAACTGCCTCTACGGAGAGGGTTTCTACACAACCTTAAGATCATTCAACAGACTCCGGGATAAGAAGGCTCAACTAATCGTGTCTCTCACCTTTCTGAAGAGATGCCGCGACTCTATGCTTAAAGGTCGTGATCTGAACGTTGCTTTTTCACTCCAGCGCTGTCCTCCAGACAGTCTAGTCACTTCACCTGATGAAGGCCGCTTGTGTTGTGGCCGAAACGTAGTGAGAATATTATGGTGTTGTTTTATTTTATCAATGTATTATTTTATTCTAATTCTACGTGACTTTACCGAAAGAACCAAAGAAGATGAATCCTTGCAGTCACGAAAGCTTTAAATCGAAATCTAACCGCCTCTACGGAGAGGGATTCCACACAACCTTATGATCATGCAACAGACTCCGGGATAAGAAGGCTCAACTAATCGAGTCTCTCACCTTTCTGAAGAGATGGCGCGACTCTAAGCTTAAAGGTCGTCATCTGAACGTGGCTTTTTCACTCCAGCGCTGTCCTCCAGATAGTCTCGTCCCTTCACCTGATGAAGGCCGCTTGTGTTGTGGCCGAAACGTCATGAGAATATTATTGTGTTATTTTATTTTATCAATTTATTATTTTATTCTCATTCTACGTGACTTTACCGAAAGAACCAAAGAACATGAATCCCTGCAGTCGCGAAAGCTTTAAATCGAAATTTAACCGCCTATACGGAGAGGGATTCCACACAACCTTAAGGCCATTCAACAGACTCCGGGATAAGAAGGCTCAACTAATCGAGTCTCTCACCTTTCTGAAGAGATGCTGCGACTCGAAGCTTGAAGGTCGTGAACTGAACGTGGCTTTTTCACTCCAGCGCTGTCCTCCAGACAGTCTCGTCCCTTCACCTGATGAAGGCCTCTTGTGTTGTGGCCGAAATGTCGTGAGAATATTAATGTGTTATTTTATTTTATCAATTTATTATTTTATTCTCATTCTATGTGACTTTACCGAAAGAACCAAAGAAGAGGAATCCTTGCACTCACGCAAGCTTTAAATCGAAATTTAACTGCCTCTACGGAAAGGGATTCCACACAACCTTAAGATCATTCAACAGACTCCGGGATAAGAACGCTCAACTAATCGTGTCTTTCACCTTTCTGAAGAGATGCCGCGACTCTAAGCTTAAAGGTCGTGATCTGAACGTGGCTTTTTCACTCCAGCGCTGTCCTCCAGACATTCTCGTCCCTTCACCTGATGAAGGCCGCTTGTGTTGTGGCCGAAACGTCGTGAGAATATTATTGTCTTGTTTTATTTTATCAATTTATTATTTTATTCTAATTCTACGTGACTTTACCGAAAGAACCAAAGAAGATGAATCCTTGCAGTCACGAAAGCTTTAAATCGAAATTTAACCGCCTCTACAGAGAGGCATTCCACACAACCTTAAGATCATTCAACAGACTCTGGGATAAGAAGGCACAACTAATCGAGTCTCTCACCTTTCTGAAGAGATGCCGCGACTCTAAGCTTAAAGGTCGTGATCTGAACGTGGCTTTTTCACTCCAGCGCTGTCCTCCAGACAGCCTCGTCCCTTCACCTGATGAAGGCCGCTTGTGTTGTGGCCGAATCTTCGTGAGAATATTATTGTGTTATTTTATATTATCAATTTATTTTTTTATTCTCATTCTACGTGACTTTACCGAAATAACCAAAGAAGGTGAATCCTTGCAGTCACGAAAGCTTTAAATCGAAATTTAACCGCATATACGGAGAGGGATTCCACACAACCTTAAGATCATTCAACAGACTCCGGGATAAGAAGGCTCAACTAATCGTGTCTCTCACCTTTCTGAAGAGATGCCGCGACTCTAATCTTAAAGGTCGTGATCTGCACGTGGCTTTTTCACTCCAGCGCTGTCCTCCAGACAGTCTCGTCCCTTCACCTGATGAAGGCCGCTTGTGTTGTGGCCGAAACGTCGTGAGAATATTATTGTGTTGTTTTATTTTATCAATGTATTATTTTATTCTAATTCTACGTGACTTTACCGAAAGAACCAAAGAAGATGAATCCTTGCAGTCAGGAAAGCTTTAAATCGAAATCTAACCGCCTCTACGGAGAGGGATTCCACACAACCTTATGATCATTCAACAGACTCCGGGATAAGAAGGCTCAACTAATCGAGTCTCTCACCTTTCTGAAGAGATGCCGCGACTCTAAGCTTAATGGTCGTCATCTGAACGTGGCTTTTTCACTCCAGCGCTGTCCTCCAGACAGCCTCGTCCCTTCACCTGATGAAGGCCGCTTGTGTTGTGGCCGAATCTTCGTGAGAATATTATTGTGTTATTTTATATTATCAATTTATTTTTTTATTCTCATTCTACGTGACTTTACCGAAATAACCAAAGAAGATGAATCCTTGCAGTCACGAAAGCTTTAAATCGAAATTTAACCGCATATACGGAGAGGGATTCCACACAACCTTAAGATCATTCAACAGACTCCGGGATAAGAAGGCTCAACTAATCGTGTCTCTCACCTTTCTGAAGAGATGCCGCGACTCTAATCTTAAAGGTCGTGATCTGAACGTGGCTTTTTCACTCCAGCGCTGTCCTCCAGACAGTCTCGTCCCTTCACCTGTTGAAGGCCGCTTGTGTTGTGGCCGAAACGTCGTGAGAATATTATTGTGTTATTTTATTTTATGAATTTATTATTTTATTCTCATTCTATGTGACTTTACCGAAAGAACCAAGGAAGATGAATCTTTGCACTCACGCAAGCTTTAAATCGAAATTTAACTGCCTCTACGGAGAGGGTTTCTACACAACCTTAAGATCATTCAACAGACTCCGGGATAAGAAGGCTCAACTAATCGTGTCTCTCACCTTTCTGAAGAGATGCCGCGACTCTATGCTTAAAGGTCGTGATCTGAACGTTGCTTTTTCACTCCAGCGCTGTCCTCCAGACAGTCTAGTCACTTCACCTGATGAAGGCCGCTTGTGTTGTGGCCGAAACGTAGTGAGAATATTATGGTGTTGTTTTATTTTATCAATGTATTATTTTATTCTAATTCTACGTGACTTTACCGAAAGAACCAAAGAAGATGAATCCTTGCAGTCACGAAAGCTTTAAATCGAAATCTAACCGCCTCTACGGAGAGGGATTCCACACAACCTTATGATCATTCAACAGACTCCGGGATAAGAAGGCTCAACTAATCGAGTCTCTCACCTTTCTGAAGAGATGCCGCGACTCTAAGCTTAAAGGTCGTCATCTGAACGTGGCTTTTTCACTCCAGCGCTGTCCTCCAGATAGTCTCGTCCCTTCACCTGATGAAGGCCGCTTGTGTTGTGGCCGAAACGTCATGAGAATATTATTGTGTTATTTTATTTTATCAATTTATTATTTTATTCTCATTCTACGTGACTTTACCGAAAGAACCAAAGAACATGAATCCCTGCCGTCGCGAAAGCTTTAAATCGAAATTTAACCGCCTATACGGAGAGGGATTCCACACAACCTTAAGGCCATTCAACAGACTCCGGGATAAGAAGGCTCAACTAATCGAGTCTCTCACCTTTCTGAAGAGATGCTGCGACTCGAAGCTTGAAGGTCGTGAACTGAACGTGGCTTTTTCACTCCAGCGCTGTCCTCCAGACAGTCTCGTCCCTTCACCTGATGAAGGCCTCTTGTGTTGTGGCCGAAATGTCGTGAGAATATTAATGTGTTATTTTATTTTATCAATTTATTATTTTATTCTCATTCTATGTGACTTTACCGAAAGAACCAAAGAAGAGGAATCCTTCCACTCACGCAAGCTTTAAATCGAAATTTAACTGCCTCTACGGAAAGGGATTCCACACAACCTTAAGATAATTCAACAGACTCCGGGATAAGAATGCTCAACTAATCGTGTCTCTCACCTTTCTGAAGAGATGCCGCGACTCTAAGCTTAAAGGTCGTGATCTGAACGTGGCTTTTTCACTCCAGCGCTGTCCTCCAGACATTCTCGTCCCTTCACCTGATGAAGGCCGCTTGTGTTGTGGCCGAAACGTCGTGAGAATATTATTGTCTTGTTTTATTTTATCAATTTATTATATTATTCTAATTATACGTGACTTTACCGAAAGAACCAAAGAAGATGAATCCTTGCAGTCACGAAAGCTTTAAATCGAAATTTAACCGCCTCTACAGAGAGGGATTCCACACAACCTTAAGATCATTCAACAGACTCTGGGATAAGAAGGCACAACTAATCGAGTCTCTCACCTTTCTGAAGAGATGCCGCGACTCTAAGCTTAAAGGTCGTGATCTGAACGTGGCTTTTTCACTCCAGCGCTGTCCTCCAGACAGCCTCGTCCCTTCACCTGATGAAGGCCGCTTGTGTTGTGGCCGAATCTTCGTGAGAATATTATTGTGTTATTTTATATTATCAATTTATTTTTTTATTCTCATTCTACGTGACTTTACCGAAATAACCAAAGAAGGTGAATCCTTGCAGTCACGAAAGCTTTAAATCGAAATTTAACCGCATATACGGAGAGGGATTCCACACAACCTTAAGATCATTCAACAGACTCCGGGATAAGAAGGCTCAACTAATCGTGTCTCTCACCTTTCTGAAGAGATGCCGCGACTCTAATCTTAAAGGTCGTGATCTGCACGTGGCTTTTTCACTCCAGCGCTGTCCTCCAGACAGTCTCGTCCCTTCACCTGATGAAGGCCGCTTGTGTTGTGGCCGAAACGTCGTGAGAATATTATTGTGTTGTTTTATTTTATCAATGTATTATTTTATTCTAATTCTACGTGACTTTACCGAAAGAACCAAAGAAGATGAATCCTTGCAGTCAGGAAAGCTTTAAATCGAAATCTAACCGCCTCTACGGAGAGGGATTCCACACAACCTTATGATCATTCAACAGACTCCGGGATAAGAAGGCTCAACTAATCGAGTCTCTCACCTTTCTGAAGAGATGCCGCGACTCTAAGCTTAATGGTCGTCATCTGAACGTGGCTTTTTCACTCCAGCGCTGTCCTCCAGATAGTCTCGTCCCTTCACCTGATGAAGGCCGCTTGTGTTGTGGCCGAAACGTCATGAGAATATTATTGTGTTATTTTATTTTATCAATTTATTATTTTATTCTCATTCTACGTGACTTTACCGAAAGAACCAAAGAACATGAATCCCTGCAGTCGCGAAAGCTTTAAATCGAAATTTAACCGCCTATACGGAGAGGGATTCCACACAACCTTAAGGCCATTCAACAGACTCTGGGATAAGAAGGCACAACTAATCGAGTCTCTCACCTTTCTGAAGAGATGCCGCGACTCTAAGCTTAAAGGTCGTGATCTGAACGTGGCTTTTTCACTCCAGCGCTGTCCTCCAGACAGCCTCGTCCCTTCACCTGATGAAGGCCGCTTGTGTTGTGGCCGAATCTTCGTGAGAATATTATTGTGTTATTTTATATTATCAATTTATTTTTTTATTCTCATTCTACGTGACTTTACCGAAATAACCAAAGAAGATGAATCCTTGCAGTCACGAAAGCTTTAAATCGAAATTTAACCGCATATACGGAGAGGGATTCCACACAACCTTAAGATCATTCAACAGACTCCGGGATAAGAAGGCTCAACTAATCGTGTCTCTCACCTTTCTGAAGAGATGCCGCGACTCTAATCTTAAAGGTCGTGATCTGAACGTGGCTTTTTCACTCCAGCGCTGTCCTCCAGACAGTCTCGTCCCTTCACCTGTTGAAGGCCGCTTGTGTTGTGGCCGAAACGTCGTGAGAATATTATTGTGTTATTTTATTTTATGAATTTATTATTTTATTCTCATTCTATGTGACTTTACCGAAAGAACCAAGGAAGATGAATCTTTGCACTCACGCAAGCTTTAAATCGAAATTTAACTGCCTCTACGGAGAGGGTTTCTACACAACCTTAAGATCATTCAACAGACTCCGGGATAAGAAGGCTCAACTAATCGTGTCTCTCACCTTTCTGAAGAGATGCCGCGACTCTATGCTTAAAGGTCGTGATCTGAACGTTGCTTTTTCACTCCAGCGCTGTCCTCCAGACAGTCTAGTCACTTCACCTGATGAAGGCCGCTTGTGTTGTGGCCGAAACGTAGTGAGAATATTATGGTGTTGTTTTATTTTATCAATGTATTATTTTATTCTAATTCTACGTGACTTTACCGAAAGAACCAAAGAAGATGAATCCTTGCAGTCACGAAAGCTTTAAATCGAAATCTAACCGCCTCTACGGAGAGGGATTCCACACAACCTTATGATCATTCAACAGACTCCGGGATAAGAAGGCTCAACTAATCGAGTCTCTCACCTTTCTGAAGAGATGCCGCGACTCTAAGCTTAAAGGTCGTCATCTGAACGTGGCTTTTTCACTCCAGCGCTGTCCTCCAGATAGTCTCGTCCCTTCACCTGATGAAGGCCGCTTGTGTTGTGGCCGAAACGTCATGAGAATATTATTGTGTTATTTTATTTTATCAATTTATTATTTTATTCTCATTCTACGTGACTTTACCGAAAGAACCAAAGAACATGAATCCCTGCCGTCGCGAAAGCTTTAAATCGAAATTTAACCGCCTATACGGAGAGGGATTCCACACAACCTTAAGGCCATTCAACAGACTCCGGGATAAGAAGGCTCAACTAATCGAGTCTCTCACCTTTCTGAAGAGATGCTGCGACTCGAAGCTTGAAGGTCGTGAACTGAACGTGGCTTTTTCACTCCAGCGCTGTCCTCCAGACAGTCTCGTCCCTTCACCTGATGAAGGCCTCTTGTGTTGTGGCCGAAATGTCGTGAGAATATTAATGTGTTATTTTATTTTATCAATTTATTATTTTATTCTCATTCTATGTGACTTTACCGAAAGAACCAAAGAAGAGGAATCCTTCCACTCACGCAAGCTTTAAATCGAAATTTAACTGCCTCTACGGAAAGGGATTCCACACAACCTTAAGATAATTCAACAGACTCCGGGATAAGAATGCTCAACTAATCGTGTCTCTCACCTTTCTGAAGAGATGCCGCGACTCTAAGCTTAAAGGTCGTGATCTGAACGTGGCTTTTTCACTCCAGCGCTGTCCTCCAGACATTCTCGTCCCTTCACCTGATGAAGGCCGCTTGTGTTGTGGCCGAAACGTCGTGAGAATATTATTGTCTTGTTTTATTTTATCAATTTATTATATTATTCTAATTATACGTGACTTTACCGAAAGAACCAAAGAAGATGAATCCTTGCAGTCACGAAAGCTTTAAATCGAAATTTAACCGCCTCTACAGAGAGGGATTCCACACAACCTTAAGATCATTCAACAGACTCTGGGATAAGAAGGCACAACTAATCGAGTCTCTCACCTTTCTGAAGAGATGCCGCGACTCTAAGCTTAAAGGTCGTGATCTGAACGTGGCTTTTTCACTCCAGCGCTGTCCTCCAGACAGCCTCGTCCCTTCACCTGATGAAGGCCGCTTGTGTTGTGGCCGAATCTTCGTGAGAATATTATTGTGTTATTTTATATTATCAATTTATTTTTTTATTCTCATTCTACGTGACTTTACCGAAATAACCAAAGAAGATGAATCCTTGCAGTCACGAAAGCTTTAAATCGAAATTTAACCGCATATACGGAGAGGGATTCCACACAACCTTAAGATCATTCAACAGACTCCGGGATAATAAGGCTCAACTAATCGTGTCTCTCACCTTTCTGAAGAGATGCCGCGACTCTAATCTTAAAGGTCGTGATCTGCACGTGGCTTTTTCACTCCAGCGCTGTCCTCCAGACAGTCTCGTCCCTTCACCTGATGAAGGCCGCTTGTGTTGTGGCCGAAACGTCGTGAGAATATTATTGTGTTGTTTTATTTTATCAATGTATTATTTTATTCTAATTCTACGTGACTTTACCGAAAGAACTAAAGAAGATGAATCCTTGCAGTCACGAAAGCTTTAAATCGAAATCTAACCGCCTCTACGGAGAGGGATTCCACACAACCTTATGATCATTAAACAGACTCCAGGATAAGAAGGCTCAACTAATCGAGTCTCTCACCTTTCTGAAGAGATGCCGCGACTCTAAGCTTAAAGGTCGTCATCTGAACGTGGCTTTTTCACTCCAGCGCTGTCCTCCAGATAGTCTCGTCCCTTCACCTGATGAAGGCCGCTTGTGTTGTGGCCGAAACGTCATGAGAATATTATTGTGTTATTTTATTTTATCACTTTATTATTTTATTCTCATTCTACGTGACTTTACCGAAAGAACCAAAGAACATGAATCCCTGCAGTCGCGAAAGCTTTAAATCGAAATTTAACCGCCTATACGGAGAGGGATTCCACACAACCTTAAGGCCATTCAACAGACTCCGGGATAAGAAGGCTCAACTAATCGAGTCTCTCACCTTTCTGAAGAGATGCTGCGACTCGAAGCTTGAAGGTCGTGAACTGAACGTGGCTTTTTCACTCCAGCGCTGTCCTCCAGACAGTCTCGTCCCTTCACCTGATGAAGACCTCTTGTGTTGTGGCCGAAATGTCGTGAGAATATTAATGTGTTATTTTATTTTATCAATTTATTATTTTATTCTCATTCTATGTGACTTTACCGAAAGAACCAAAGAAGATGAATCCTTGCACTCACGCAAGCTTTAAATCGAAATTTAACTGCCTCTACGGAAAGGGATTCCACACAACCTTAAGATCATTCAACAGACTCCGGGATAAGAAGGCTCAACGATTCGTGTCTCTCACCTTTCTGAAGTGAAACCGCGACTCTAATCTTAAAGGTCGTGATCTGAACGTGGCTTTTTCACTCCAGCGCTGTCCTCCAGACAGTCTCGTCCCTTCACCTGTTGAAGGCCGCTTGTGTTGTGGCCGAAACGTCGTGCGAATATTATTGTGTTATTTTATTTTATCAATTTATTATTTTATTCTCATTCTACGTGACTTTACCGAAAGAACCAAAGAACATGAATCTCTGCAGTCACGAAAGCTTTAAATCGAAATTTAACCGTCTCTACGGAGAGGGATTCCACACAACCTTAAGACCATTCAACAGACTCCGGGATAAGAAGGCTCAACTAATCGAGTCTCTCACCTTTCTGAAGAGATGCCGCGACTCTAAGCTTAAAGGTCGTGATCTGAACGTGGCTTTTTCACTCCAGCGCTGTCCTCCAGACATTCTCGTCCCTTCACCTGATGAAGGCCGCTTGTGTTGTGGCCGAAACGTCGTGAGAATATTATTGTTTTGTTTTATTTTATCAATTTATTATTTTATTCTAATTCTACGTGACTTTACCGAAAGAACCAAAGAAGATGAATCCTTGCAGTCACGAAAGCTTTAAATCGAAATTTAACCGCCTCTACAGAGAGGGATTCCACACAACCTTAAGATCATTCAACAGACTCTGGGATAAGAAGGCACAACTAATCGAGTCTCTCACCTTTCTGAAGAGATGCCGCGACTCTAAGCTTAAAGGTCGTGATCTGAACGTGGCTTTTTCACTCCAGCGCTGTCCTCCAGACAGCCTCGTCCCTTCACCTGATGAAGGCCGCTTGTGTTGTGGCCGAATCTTCGTGAGAATATTATTGTGTTATTTTATATTATCAATTTATTTATTTATTCTCATTCTACGTGACTTTACCGAAATAACCAAAGAAGATGAATCCATGCAGTCACGAAAGCTTTAAATCGAAATTTAACCGCATATACGGAGAGGGATTCCACACAACCTTAAGATCATTCAACAGACTCCGGGATAAGAAGGCTCAACTTATCGTGTCTCTCACCTTTCTGAAGAGATTCCGCGACTCTAATCTTAAAGGTCGTGATCTGCACGTGGCTTTTTCACTCCAGCGCTGTCCTCCAGACAGTCTCGTCCCTTCACCTGATGAAGGCCGCTTGTGTTGTGGCCGAAACGTCGTGAGAATATTATTGTGTTGTTTTATTTTATCAATGTATTATTTTATTCTAATTCTACGTGACTTTACCGAAAGAACCAAAGAAGATGAATCCTTGCAGTCACGAAAGCTTTAAATCGAAATCTAACCGCCTCTACGGAGAGGGATTCCACACAACCTTATGATCATTCAACAGACTCCGGGATAAGAAGGCTCAACTAATCGATTCTCTCACCTTTCTGAAGAGATGCCGCGACTCTAAGCTTAAAGGTCGTCATCTGAACGTGGCTTTTTCACTCCAGCGCTGTCCTCCAGATAGTCTCGTCCCTTCACCTGATGAAGGCCGCTTGTGTTGTGGCCGAAACGTCATGAGAATATTATTGTGTTATTTTATTTTATCAATTTATTATTTTATTCTCATTCTACGTGACTTTACCGAAAGAACCAAAGAACATGAATCCCTGCAGTCGCGAAAGCTTTAAATCGAAATTTAACCGCCTATACGGAGAGGGATTCCACACAACCTTAAGGCCATTCAACAGACTCCGGGATAAGAAGGCTCAACTAATCGAGTCTCTCACCTTTCTGAAGAGATGCTGCGACTCGAAGCTTGAAGGTCGTGAACTGAACGTGGCTTTTTCACTCCAGCGCTGTCCTCCAGACAGTCTCGTCCCTTCACCTGTTGAAGGCCGCTTGTGTTGTGGCCGAAACGTCGTGCGAATATTATTGTGTTATTTTATTTTATCAATTTATTATTTTATTCTCATTCTACGTGACTTTACCGAAAGAACCAAAGAACATGAATCTCTGCAGTCACGAAAGCTTTAAATCAAAATTTAACCGTCTCTAAAGAAGAGGGATTCCACACAACCTTAAGACCATTCAACAGACTCCGGGATAAGAAGGCTCAACTAATCGAGTCTCTCACCTTTCTGAAGAGATGCCGCGACTCTAAGCTTAAAGGTCGTGATCTGAACGTGGCTTTTTCACTCCAGCGCTGTCCTCCAGACATTCTCGTCCCTTCACCTGATGAAGGCCGCTTGTGTTGTGGCCGAAACGTCGTGAGAATATTATTGTTTTGTTTTATTTTATCAATTTATTATTTTATTCTAATTCTACGTGACTTTACCGAAAGAACCAAAGAAGATGAATCCTTGCAGTCACGAAAGCTTTAAATCGAAATTTAACCGCCTCTACAGAGAGGGATTCCACACAACCTTAAGATCATTCAACAGACTCTGGGATAAGAAGGCACAACTAATCGAGTCTCTCACCTTTCTGAAGAGATGCCGCGACTCTAAGCTTAAAGGTCGTGATCTGAACGTGGCTTTTTCACTCCAGCGCTGTCCTCCAGACAGCCTCGTCCCTTCACCTGATGAAGGCCGCTTGTGTTGTGGCCGAATCTTCGTGAGAATATTATTGTGTTATTTTATATTATCAATTTATTTATTTATTCTCATTCTACGTGACTTTACCGAAATAACCAAAGAAGATGAATCCTTGCAGTCACGAAAGCTTTAAATCGAAATTTAACCGCATATACGGAGAGGGATTCCACACAACCTTAAGATCATTCAACAGACTCCGGGATAAGAAGGCTCAACTAATCGTGTCTCTCACCTTTCTGAAGAGATTCCGCGACTCTAATCTTAAAGGTCGTGATCTGCACGTGGCTTTTTCACTCCAGCGCTGTCCTCCAGACAGTCTCGTCCCTTCACCTGATGAAGGCCGCTTGTGTTGTGGCCGAAACGTCGTGAGAATATTATTGTGTTGTTTTATTTTATCAATGTATTATTTTATTCTAATTCTACGTGACTTTACCGAAAGAACCAAAGAAGATGAATCCTTGCAGTCACGAAAGCTTTAAATCGAAATCTAACCGCCTCTACGGAGAGGGATTCCACACAACCTTATGATCATTCAACAGACTCCGGGATAAGAAGGCTCAACTAATCGATTCTCTCACCTTTCTGAAGAGATGCCGCGACTCTAAGCTTAAAGGTCGTCATCTGAACGTGGCTTTTTCACTCCAGCGCTGTCCTCCAGATAGTCTCGTCCCTTCACCTGATGAAGGCCGCTTGTGTTGTGGCCGAAACGTCATGAGAATATTATTGTGTTATTTTATATTATCAATTTATTTTTTTATTCTAATTCTACGTGACTTTACCGAAATAACCAAAGAAGATGAATCCTTGCAGTCACGAAAGCTTTAAATCGAAATTTAACCGCATATACGGAGAGGGATTCCACACAACCTTAAGATCATTCAACAGACTCCGGGATAAGAAGGCTCAACTAATCGTGTCTCTCACCTTTCTGAAGAGATGCCGCGACTCTAATCTTAAAGGTCGTGATCTGCACGTGGGTTTTTCACTCCAGCGCTGTCCTCCAGACAGTCTCGTCCCTTCACCTGATGAAGGCCGCTTGTGTTGTGGCCGAAACGTCATGAGAATATTATTGTGTTGTTTTATTTTATCAATGTATTATTTTATTCTAATTCTACGTGACTTTACCGAAAGAACTAAAGAAGATGAATCCTTGCAGTCACGAAAGCTTTAAATCGAAATCTAACCGCCTCTACGGAGAGGGATTCCACACAACCTTATGATCATTCAACAGACTCCGGGATAAGAAGGCTCAACTAATCGAGTCTCTCACCTTTCTGAAGAGATGCCGCGACTCTAAGCTTAAAGGTCGTCATCTGAACGTGGCTTTTTCACTCCAGCGCTGTCCTCCAGATAGTCTCGTCCCTTCACCTGATGAAGGCCGCTTGTGTTGTGGCCGAAACGTCATGAGAATATTATTGTGTTATTTTATTTTATCAATTTATTATTTTATTCTCATTCTACGTGACTTTACCGAAAGAACCAAAGAACATGAATCCCTGCAGTCTCGAAAGCTTTAAATCGAAATTTAACCGCCTATACGGAGAGGGATTCCACACAACCTTAAGGCCATTCAACAGACTCCGGGATAAGAAGGCTCAACTAATCGAGTCTCTCACCTTTCTGAAGAGATGCTGCGACTCGAAGCTTGAAGGTCGTGAACTGAACGTGGCTTTTTCACTCCAGCGCTGTCCTCCAGACAGTCTCGTCCCTTCACCTGATGAAGGCCTCTTGTGTTGTGGCCGAAATGTCGTGAGAATATTAATGTGTTATTTTATTTTATCAATTTATTATTTTATTCTCATTCTATGTGACTTTACCGAAAGAACCAAAGAAGATGAATCCTTGCACTCACGCAAGCTTTAAATCGAAATTTAACTGCCTCTACGGAAAGGGATTCCACACAACCTTAAGATCATTCAACAGACTCCGGGATAAGAAGGCTCAACGATTCGTGTCTCTCACCTTTCTGAAGTGAAACCGCGACTCTAATCTTAAAGGTCGTGATCTGAACGTGGCTTTTTCACTCCAGCGCTGTCCTCCAGACAGTCTCGTCCCTTCACCTGTTGAAGGCCGCTTGTGTTGTGGCCGAAACGTCGTGCGAATATTATTGTGTTATTTTATTTTATCAATTTATTATTTTATTCTCATTCTACGTGACTTTACCGAAAGAACCAAAGAACATGAATCCCTGCAGTCACGAAAGCTTTAAATCGAAATTTAACCGTCTCTACGGAGAGGGATTCCACACAACCTTAAGACCATTCAACAGACTCCGGGATAAGAAGGCTCAACTAATCGAGTCTCTCACCTTTCTGAAGAAATGCCGCGACTCTAAGCTTAAAGGTCGTGATCTGAACGTGGCTTTTTCACTCCAGCGCTGTCCTCCAGACATTCTCGTCCCTTCACCTGATGAAGGCCGCTTGTGTTGTGGCCGAAACGTCGTGAGAATATTATTGTTTTGTTTTATTTTATCAATTTATTATTTTATTCTAATTCTACGTGACTTTACCGAAAGAACCAAAGAAGATGAATCCTTGCAGTCACGAAAGCTTTAAATCGAAATTTAACCGCCTCTACAGAGAGGGATTCCACACAACCTTAAGATCATTCAACAGACTCTGGGATAAGAAGGCACAACTAATCGAGTCTCTCACCTTTCTGAAGAGATGCCGCGACTCTAAGCTTAAAGGTCGTGATCTGAACGTGGCTTTTTCACTCCAGCGCTGTCCTCCAGACAGCCTCGTCCCTTCACCTGATGAAGGCCGCTTGTGTTGTGGCCGAATCTTCGTGAGAATATTATTGTGTTATTTTATATTATCAATTTATTTATTTATTCTCATTCTACGTGACTTTACCGAAATAACCAAAGAAGATGAATCCTTGCAGTCACGAAAGCTTTAAATCGAAATTTAACCGCATATACGGAGAGGGATTCCACACAAAGTTAAGATCATTCAACAGACTCCGGGATAAGAAGGCTCAACTAATCGTGTCTCTCACCTTTCTGAAGAGATGCCGCGACTCTAATCTTAAAGGTCGTGATCTGCACGTGGCTTTTTCACTCCAGCGCTGTCCTCCAGACAGTCTCGTCCCTTCACCTGATGAAGGCCGCTTGTGTTGTGGCCGAAACGTCGTGAGAATATTATTGTGTTGTTTTATTTTATCAATGTATTATTTTATTCTAATTCTACGTGACTTTACCGAAAGAACCAAAGAAGATGAATCCTTGCAGTCACGAAAGCTTTAAATCGAAATCTAACCGCCTCTACGGAGAGGGATTCCACACAACCTTATGATCATTCAACAGACTCCGGGATAAGAAGGCTCAACTAATCGAGTCTCTCACCTTTCTGAAGAGATGCCGCGACTCTAAGCTTAAAGGTCGTCATCTGAACGTGGCTTTTTCACTCCAGCGCTGTCCTCCAGATAGTCTCGTCCCTTCACCTGATGAAGGCCGCTTGTGTTGTGGCCGAAACGTCGTGAGAATATTATTGTTTTGTTTTATTTTATCAATTTATTATTTTATTCTAATTCTACGTGACTTTACCGAAAGAACCAAAGAAGATGAATCCTTGCAGTCACGAAAGCTTTAAATCGAAATTTAACCGCCTCTACAGAGAGGGATTCCACACAACCTTAAGATCATTCAACAGACTCTGGGATAAGAAGGCACAACTAATCGAGTCTCTCACCTTTCTGAAGAGATGCCGCGACTCTAAGCTTAAAGGTCGTGATCTGAACGTGGCTTTTTCACTCCAGCGCTGTCCTCCAGACAGTCTCTTCCCTTCACCTGTTGAAGGCCGCTTGTGTTGTGGCCGAAACGTCGTGCGAATATTATTGTGTTATTTTATTTTATCAATTTATTATTTTATTCTCATTCTACGTGACTTTACCGAAAGAACCAAAGAACATGAATCCCTGCAGTCACGAAAGCTTTAAATCGAAATTTAACCGTCTCTACGGAGAGGGATTCCACACAACCTTAAGACCATTCAACAGACTCCGGGATAAGAAGGCTCAACTAATCGAGTCTCTCACCTTTCTGAAGAGATGCCGCGACTCGAAGCTTGAAGGTCGTGATCTGAACGTGGCTTTTTCACTCCAGCGCTGTCCTCCAGACAGTCTCGTCCCTTCACCTGATGAAGGCCGCTTGTGTTGTGGCCGAAACGTCGTGAGAATATTATTGTGTTGTTTTATTTTATCAATGTATTATTTTATTCTAATTCTACGTGACTTTACCGAAAGAACCAAAGAAGATGAATCCTTGCAGTCACGAAAGCTTTAAATCGAAATCTAACCGCCTCTACGGACAGGGATTCCACACAACCTTAAGGCCATTCAACAGACTCCGGGATAAGAAGGCTCAACTAATCGAGTCTCTCACCTTTCTGAAGAGATGCTGCGACTCGAAGCTTGAAGGTCGTGAACTGAACGTGGCTTTTTCACTCCAGCGCTGTCCTCCAGACAGTCTCGTCCCTTCACCTGATGAAGGCCTCTTGTGTTGTGGCCGAAATGTCGTGAGAATATTAATGTGTTATTTTATTTTATCAATTTATTATTTTATTCTCATTCTATGTGACTTTACCGAAAGAACCAAAGAAGATGAATCCTTGCACTCACGCAAGCTTTAAATCGAAATTTAACTGCCTCTACGGAAAGGGATTCCACACAACCTTAAGATCATTCAACAGACTCCGGGATAAGAAGGCTCAACGATTCGTGTCTCTCACCTTTCTGAAGTGAAACCGCGACTCTAATCTTAAAGGTCGTGATCTGAACGTGGCTTTTTCACTCCAGCGCTGTCCTCCAGACAGTCTCTTCCCTTCACCTGTTGAAGGCCGCTTGTGTTGTGGCCGAAACGTCGTGCGAATATTATTGTGTTATTTTATTTTATCAATTTATTATTTTATTCTCATTCTACGTGACTTTACCGAAAGAACCAAAGAACATGAATCCCTGCAGTCACGAAAGCTTTAAATCGAAATTTAACCGTCTCTACGGAGAGGGATTCCACACAACCTTAAGACCATTCAACAGACTCCGGGATAAGAAGGCTCAACTAATCGAGTCTCTCACCTTTCTGAAGAGATGCCGCGACTCGAAGCTTAAAGGTCGTGATCTGAACGTGGCTTTTTCACTCCAGCGCTGTCCTCCAGACAGCCTCGTCCCTTCACCTGATGAAGGCCGCTTGTGTTGTGGCCGAATCTTCGTGAGAATATTATTGTGTTATTTTATATTATCAATTTATTGATTTATTCTCATTCTACGTGACTTTACCGAAATAACCAAAGAAGATGAATCCTTGCAGTCACGAAAGCTTTAAATCGAAATTTAACCGCATATACGGAGAGGGATTCCACACAACCTTAAGATCATTCAACAGACTCCGGGATAAGAAGGCTCAACTAATCGTGTCTCTCACCTTTCTGAAGAGATGCCGCGACTCTAATCTTAAAGGTCGTGATCTGCACGTGGCTTTTTCACTCCAGCGCTGTCCTCCAGACAGTCTCGTCCCTTCACCTGATGAAGGCCGCTTGTGTTGTGGCCGAAACGTCGTGAGAATATTATTGTGTTGTTTTATTTTATCAATGTATTATTTTATTCTAATTCTACGTGACTTTACCGAAAGAACCAAAGAAGATGAATCCTTGCAGTCACGAAAGCTTTAAATCGAAATCTAACCGCCTCTACGGAGAGGGATTCCACACAACCTTATGATCATTCAACAGACTCCGGGATAAGAAGGCTCAACTAATCGAGTCTCTCACCTTTCTGAAGAGATGCCGCGACTCTAAGCTTAAAGGTCGTCATCTGAACGTGGCTTTTTCACTCCAGCGCTGTCCTCCAGATAGTCTCGTCCCTTCACCTGATGAAGGCCGCTTGTGTTGTGGCCGAAACGTCGTGAGAATATTATTGTTTTGTTTTATTTTATCAATTTATTATTTTATTCTAATTCTACGTGACTTTACCGAAAGAACCAAAGAAGATGAATCCTTGCAGTCACGAAAGCTTTAAATCGAAATTTAACCGCCTCTACAGAGAGGGATTCCACACAACCTTAAGATCATTCAACAGACTCTGGGATAAGAAGGCACAACTAATCGAGTCTCTCACCTTTCTGAAGAGATGCCGCGACTCTAAGCTTAAAGGTCGTGATCTGAACGTGGCTTTTTCACTCCAGCGCTGTCCTCCAGACAGCCTCGTCCCTTCACCTGATGAAGGCCGCTTGTGTTGTGGCCGAATCTTCGTGAGAATATTATTGTGTTATTTTATATTATCAATTTATTCATTTATTCTCATTCTACGTGACTTTACCGAAATAACCAAAGAAGATGAATCCTTGCAGTCACGAAAGCTTTAAATCGAAATTTAAACCGCATATACGGAGAGGGATTCCACACAACCTTAAGATCATTCAACAGACTCCGGGATAAGAAGGCTCAACTAATCGTGTCTCTCACCTTTCTGAAGAGATGCCGCGACTCTAATCTTAAAGGTCGTGATCTGCACGTGGCTTTTTCACTCCAGCGCTGTCCTCCAGACAGTCTCGTCCCTTCACCTGATGAAGGCCGCTTGTGTTGTGGCCGAAACGTCGTGAGAATATTATTGTGTTGTTTTATTTTATCAATGTATTATTTTATTCTAATTCTACGTGACTTTACCGAAAGAACCAAAGAAGATGAATCCTTGCAGTCACGAAAGCTTTAAATCGAAATCTAACCGCCTCTACGGAGAGGGATTCCACACAACCTTATGATCATTCAACAGACTCCGGGATAAGAAGGCTCAACTAATCGAGTCTCTCACCTTTCTGAAGAGATGCCGCGACTCTAAGCTTAAAGGTCGTCATCTGAACGTGGCTTTTTCACTCCAGCGCTGTCCTCCAGATAGTCTCGTCCCTTCACCTGATGAAGGCCGCTTGTGTTGTGGCCGAAACGTCATGAGAATATTATTGTGTTATTTTATTTTATCAATTTATTATTTTATTCTCATTCTACGTGACTTTACCGAAAGAACCAAAGAACATGAATCCCTGCAGTCGCGAAAGCTTTAAATCGAAATTTAACCGCCTATACGGAGAGGGATTCCACACAACCTTAAGGCCATTCAACAGACTCCGGGATAAGAAGGCTCAACTAATCGAGTCTCTCACCTTTCTGAAGAGATGCTGCGACTCGAAGCTTGAAGGTCGTGAACTGAACGTGGCTTTTTCACTCCAGCGCTGTCCTCCAGACAGTCTCGTCCCTTCACCTGATGAAGGCCTCTTGTGTTGTGGCCGAAATGTCGTGAGAATATTAATGTGTTATTTTATTTTATCAATTTATTATTTTATTCTCATTCTATGTGACTTTACCGAAAGAACCAAAAAAGATGAATCCTTGCACTCACGCAAGCTTTAAATCGAAATTTAACTGCCTCTACGGAAAGGGATTCCACACAACCTTAAGATCATTCAACAGACTCCGGGATAAGAAGGCTCAACGATTCGTGTCTCTCACCTTTCTGAAGTGAAACCGCGACTCTAATCTTAAAGGTCGTGATCTGAACGTGGCTTTTTCACTCCAGCGCTGTCCTCCAGACAGTCTCTTCCCTTCACCTGTTGAAGGCCGCTTGTGTTGTGGCCGAAACGTCGTGCGAATATTATTGTGTTATTTTATTTTATCAATTTATTATTTTATTCTCATTCTACGTGACTTTACCGAAAGAACCAAAGAACATGAATCCCTGCAGTCACGAAAGCTTTAAATCGAAATTTAACCGTCTCTACGGAGAGGGATTCCACACAACCTTAAGACCATTCAACAGACTCCGGGATAAGAAGGCTCAACTAATCGAGTCTCTCACCTTTCTGAAGAGATGCCGCGACTCGAAGCTTGAAGGTCGTGATCTGAACGTGGCTTTTTCACTCCAGCGCTGTCCTCCAGACAGTCTCGTCCCTTCACCTGATGAAGGCCGCTTGTGTTGTGGCCGAAACGTCGTGAGAATATTATTGTGTTGTTTTATTTTATCAATGTATTATTTTATTCTAATTCTACGTGACTTTACCGAAAGAACCAAAGAAGATGAATCCTTGCAGTCACGAAAGCTTTAAATCGAAATCTAACCGCCTCTACGGAGAGAGATTCCACACAACCTTATGATCATTCAACAGACTCCGGGATAAGAAGGCTCAACTAATCGAGTCTCTCACCTTTCTGAAGAGATGCCGCGACTCTAAGCTTAAAGGTCGTCATCTGAACGTGGCTTTTTCACTCCAGCGCTGTCCTCCAGATAGTCTCGTCCCTTCACCTGATGAAGGCCGCTTGTGTTGTGGCCGAAACGTCATGAGAATATTATTGTGTTATTTTATTTTATCAATTTATTATTTTATTCTCATTCTACGTGACTTTACCGAAAGAACCAAATAACATGAATCCCTGCAGTCGCGAAAGCTTTAAATCGAAATTTAACCGCCTATACGGAGAGGGATTCCACACAACCTTAAGGCCATTCAACAGACTCCGGGATAAGAAGGCTCAACTAATCGAGTCTCTCACCTTTCTGAAGAGATGCTGCGACTCGAAGCTTGAAGGTCGTGAACTGAACGTGGCTTTTTCACTCCAGCGCTGTCCTCCAGACAGTCTCGTCCCTTCACCTGATGAAGGCCTCTTGTGTTGTGGCCGAAATGTCGTGAGAATATTAATGTGTTATTTTATTTTAGCAATTTATTATTTTATTCTCATTCTATGTGACTTTACCGAAAGAACCAAAGAAGATGAATCCTTGCACTCACGCAAGCTTTAAATCGAAATTTAACTGCCTCTACGGAAAGGGATTCCACACAACCTTAAGATCATTCGACAGACTCCGGGATAAGAAGGCTCAACGATTCGTGTCTCTCACCTTTCTGAAGTGAAACCGCGACTCTAATCTTAAAGGTCGTGATCTGAACGTGGCTTTTTCACTCCAGCACTGTCCTCCAGACAGTCTCGTCCCTTCACCTGTTGAAGGCCGCTTGTGTTGTGGCCGAAACGTCGTGCGAATATTATTGTGTTATTTTATTTTATCAATTTATTATTTTATTCTCATTCTACGTGACTTTACCGAAAGAACCAAAGAACATGAATCCCTGCAGTCACGAAAGCTTTAAATCGAAATTTAACCGTCTCTACGGAGAGGGATTCCACACAACCTTAAGACCATTCAACAGACTCCGGGATAAGAAGGCTCAACTAATCGAGTCTCTCACCTTTCTGAAGAGATGCCGCGACTCGAAGCTTGAAGGTCGTGATCTGAACGTGGCTTTTTCACTCCAGCGCTGTCCTCCAGACAGTCTCGTCCCTTCACCTGATGAAGGTCGCTTGTGTTGTGGCCGAAACGTCGTGAGAATATTATTGTGTTATTTTATTTTATCAATTTATTATTTTATTCTAATTCTACATGACTTTACCGAAAGAACCAAAGAAGATGAATCCTTGCAGTCACGAAAGCTTTAAATCGAAATTTAACCGCCTATACGGAGATGGATTCCACACCACCTTAAGACAATTCAACAGACTCCGGGATAAGAAGGCTCAACTAATCGAGTCTCTCACCTTTCTGAAGAGATGCCGCGACTCGAAGCTTGAAGGTCGTGATCTGAACGTGGCTTTTTCACTCCAGCGCTGTCCTCCAGACAGTCTCGTCCCTTCACCTGATGAAGGCCACTTGTGTTGTGGCCGAAACGTCGTGAGAATATTATTGTGTTATTTTATTTTATCAATTTATTATTTTATTCTAATTCTACATGACTTTACCGAAAGAACCAAAGAAGATGAATCCTTGCAGTCACGAAAGCTTTAAATCGAAATTTAACCGCCTCTACGGAGAGGGATTCCACACCACCTTAAGATCATTCAACAGACTCCGGGATAAGAAGGCTCAACTAATCGAGTCTCTCACCTTTCTGAAGAGATGCCGCGACTCGAAGCTTGAAGGTCGTGATCTGAACGTGGCTTTTTCACTACAGCGCTGTCCTCCAGACAGTCTCGTCCCTTCACCTGATGAAGGCCGCTTGTGTTGTGGCCGAAACGTCGTGAGAATATTATTGTGTTATTTTATTTTATCAATTTATTATTTTATTCTCATTCTATGTGACTTTACCGAAAGAACCAAACAAGATGAATCCTTGCAGTCACGCAAGCTTTTAATCGAAATTTAACCGCCTCTACGGAGAGGGATTGCAAACAACCTTAAGATCATTCAACAGACTCCGGGATAAGAACGCTCAACTAATCGTGTCTCTCACCTTCTGAAGAGATGCCGCGACTCTAAGCTTAAAGGTCGTGATCTGAACGTGGCTTTTTCACTCCAGCGCTGTCCTCCAGACATTCTCGTCCCTTCACCTGATGAAGGCCGCTTGTGTTGTGGCCGAAACGTCGTGAGAATATTATTGTTTTGTTTTATTTTATCAATTTATTATTTTTTTCTAATTCTACGTGACTTTACCGAAAGAACCAAAGAAGATGATTCCTTCAGTCACGAAAGCTTCAAATCGAAATTAAACCTCCTCTACAGAGAGGGATTCCACACAACCTTAAGATCATTCAACAGACTCTGGGATAAGAAGGCACAACTAATCGAGTCTCTCACCTTTCTGAAGAGATGCCGCGACTCGAAGCTTGAAGGTCGTGATCTGAACGTGGCTTTTTCACTCCAGCGCTGTCCTCCAGACAGTCTCGTCCCTTCACCTGATGAAGGCCGCTTGTGTTGTGGCCGAAACGTCGTGAGAATATTATTGTGTTATTTTATTTTATCAATTTATTATTTTATTCTAATTCTACATGACTTTACCGAAAGAACCAAAGAAGATGAATCTTGCAGTCACGAAAGCTTTAAATCGAAATTTAACCGCCTCTACGGAGATGGATTCCACACCACCTTAAGATCATTCAACAGACTCCGGGATAAGAAGGCTCAACTAATCGAGTCTCTCACCTTTCTGAAGAGATGCCGCGACTCGAAGCTTAAAGGTCGTGATCTGAACGTGGCTTTTTCACTCCAGCGCTGTCCTCCAGACATTCTCGTCCCTTCACCTGATGAAGGCCGCTTGTGTTGTGGCCGAAACGTCGTGAGAATATTATTGTCTTGTTTTATTTTATCAATTTATTATTTTATTCTAATTCTACGTGACTTTACCGAAAGAACCAAAGAAGATGAATCCTTCAGTCACGAAAGCTTTAAATCGAAATTAAACCTCCTCTACAGAGAGGGATTCCACACAACCTTAAGATCATTCAACAGACTCTGGGATAAGAAGGCACAACTAATCGAGTCTCTCACCTTTCTGAAGAGATGCCGCGACTCTAAGCTTAAAGGTCGTGATCTGAACGTGGCTTTTTCACTCCAGCGCTGTCCTCCAGACAGCCTCATCCCTTCACCTGATGAAGGCCGCTTGTGTTGTGGCCGAATCTTCGTGAGAATATTATTGTGTTATTTTATATTATCAATTTATTTTTTTATTCTCATTCTACGTGACTTTACCGAAATAACCAAAGAAGATGAATCCTTGCAGTCACGAAAGCTTTAAATCGAAATTTAACCGCATATACGGAGAGGGATTCCACACAACCTTAAGATCATTCAACAGACTCCGGGATAAGAAGGCTCAACTAATCGTGTCTCTCACCTTTCTGAAGAGATGCCGCGACTCTAATCTTAAAGGTCGTGATCTGAACGTGGCTTTTTCACTCCAGCGCTGTACTCCAGACAGTCTCGTCCCTTCACCTGTTGAAGGCCGCTTGTGTTGTGGCCAAAACGTCGTGAGAATATTATTGTGTTATTTTATTTTATGAATTTATTATTTTATTCTCTTTCTATGTGACTTTACCGAAATAACCAAGGAAGATGAATCCTTGCACTCACGCAAGCTTTAAATCGAAATTTAACTGCCTCTACGGAGAGGGATTCCACACAACCTTAAGATCATTCAACAGACTCCGGGATAAGAAGGCTCAACTAATCGTGTCTCTCACCTTTCTGAAGAGATGCCGCGAATCTATGCTTAAAGGTCGTGATCTGAACGTTGCTTTTTCACTCCAGCGCTGTCCTCCAGACAGTCTCGTCCCTTCACCTGATGAAGGCCGCTTGTGTTGTGGCCGAAACGTCGTGAGAATATTATTGTGTTGTTTTATTTTATCAATGTATTATTTTATTCTAATTCTACGTGACTTTACCGAAAGAACCAAAGAAGATGAATCCTTGCAGTCACGAAAGCTTTAAATCGAAATCTAACCGCCTCTACGGAGAGGGATTCCACACAACCTTATGATCATTCAACAGACTCCGGGATAAGAAGGCTCAACTAATCGAGTCTCTCACCTTTCTGAAGAGATGCCGCGACTCTAAGCTTAAAGGTCGTCATCTGAACGTGGCTTTTTCACTCCAGCGCTGTCCTCCAGATAGTCTCGTCCCTTCACCTGATGAAGGCCGCTTGTGTTGTGGCCGAAACGTCATGAGAATATTATTGTGTTATTTTATTTTATCAATTTATTATTTTATTCTCATTCTACGTGACTTTACCGAAAGAACCAAATAACATGAATCCCTGCAGTCGCGAAAGCTTTAAATCGAAATTTAACCGCCTATACGGAGAGGGATTCCACACAACCTTAAGGCCATTCAACAGAATCCGGGATAAGAAGGCTCAACTAATCGAGTCTCTCACCTTTCTGAAGAGATGCTGCGACTCGAAGCTTGAAGGTCGTGAACTGAACGTGGCTTTTTCACTCCAGCGCTGTCCTCCAGACAGTCTCGTCCCTTCACCTGATGAAGGCCTCTTGTGTTGTGGCCGAAATGTCGTGAGAATATTAATGTGTTATTTTATTTTAGCAATTTATTATTTTATTCTCATTCTATGTGACTTTACCGAAAGAACCAAAGAAGATGAATCCTTGCACTCACGCAAGCTTTAAATCGAAATTTAACTGCCTCTACGGAAAGGGATTCCACACAACCTTAAGATCATTCAACAGACTCCGGGATAAGAAGGCTCAACGATTCGTGTCTCTCACCTTTCTGAAGTGAAACCGCGACTCTAATCTTAAAGGTCGTGATCTGAACGTGGCTTTTTCACTCCAGCGCTGTCCTCCAGACAGTCTCGTCCCTTCACCTGTTGAAGGCCGCTTGTGTTGTGGCCGAAACGTCGTGCGAATATTATTGTGTTATTTTATTTTATCAATTTATTATTTTATTCTCATTCTACGTGACTTTACCGAAAGAACCAAAGAACATGAATCCCTGCAGTCACGAAAGCTTTAAATCGAAATTTAACCGTCTCTACGGAGAGGGATTCCACACAACCTTAAGACCATTCAACAGACTCCGGGATAAGAAGGCTCAACTAATCGAGTCTCTCACCTTTCTGAAGAGATGCCGCGACTCGAAGCTTGAAGGTCGTGATCTGAACGTGGCTTTTTCACTCCAGCGCTGTCCTCCAGACAGTCTCGTCCCTTCACCTGATGAAGGCCGCTTGTGTTGTGGCCGAAACGTCGTGAGAATATTATTGTGTTATTTTATTTTATCAATTTATTATTTTATTCTAATTCTACATGACTTTACCGAAAGAACCAAAGAAGATGAATCCTTGCAGTCACGAAAGCTTTAAATCGAAATTTAACCGCCTATACGGAGATGGATTCCACACCACCTTAAGACAATTCAACAGACTCCGGGATAAGAAGGCTCAACTAATCGAGTCTCTCACCTTTCTGAAGAGATGCCGCGACTCGAAGCTTGAAGGTCGTGATCTGAACGTGGCTTTTTCACTCCAGCGCTGTCCTCCAGACAGTCTCGTCCCTTCACCTGATGAAGGCCACTTGTGTTGTGGCCGAAACGTCGTGAGAATATTATTGTGTTATTTTATTTTATCAATTTATTATTTTATTCTAATTCTACATGACTTTACCGAAAGAACCAAAGAAGATGAATCCTTGCAGTCACGAAAGCTTTAAATCGAAATTTAACCGCCTCTACGGAGAGGGATTCCACACCACCTTAAGATCATTCAACAGACTCCGGGATAAGAAGGCTCAACTAATCGAGTCTCTCACCTTTCTGAAGAGATGCCGCGACTCGAAGCTTGAAGGTCGTGATCTGAACGTGGCTTTTTCACTACAGCGCTGTCCTCCAGACAGTCTCGTCCCTTCACCTGATGAAGGCCGCTTGTGTTGTGGCCGAAACGTCGTGAGAATATTATTGTGTTATTTTATTTTATCAATTTATTATTTTATTCTCATTCTATGTGACTTTACCGAAAGAACCAAACAAGATGAATCCTTGCAGTCACGCAAGCTTTTAATCGAAATTTAACCGCCTCTACGGAGAGGGATTGCAAACAACCTTAAGATCATTCAACAGACTCCGGGATAAGAACGCTCAACTAATCGTGTCTCTCACCTTCTGAAGAGATGCCGCGACTCTAAGCTTAAAGGTCGTGATCTGAACGTGGCTTTTTCACTCCAGCGCTGTCCTCCAGACATTCTCGTCCCTTCACCTGATGAAGGCCGCTTGTGTTGTGGCCGAAACGTCGTGAGAATATTATTGTTTTGTTTTATTTTATCAATTTATTATTTTATTCTAATTCTACGTGACTTTACCGAAAGAACCAAAGAAGATGATTCCTTCAGTAACGAAAGCTTCAAATCGAAATTAAACCTCCTCTACAGAGAGGGATTCCACACAACCTTAAGATCATTCAACAGACTCTGGGATAAGAAGGCACAACTAATCGAGTCTCTCACCTTTCTGAAGAGATGCCGCGACTCGAAGCTTGAAGGTCGTGATCTGAACGTGGCTTTTTCACTCCAGCGCTGTCCTCCAGACAGTCTCGTCCCTTCACCTGATGAAGGCCGCTTGTGTTGTGGCCGAAACGTCGTGAGAATATTATTGTGTTATTTTATTTTATCAATTTATTATTTTATTCTAATTCTACATGACTTTACCGAAAGAACCAAAGAAGATGAATCTTGCAGTCACGAAAGCTTTAAATCGAAATTTAACCGCCTCTACGGAGATGGATTCCACACCACCGTAAGATCATTCAACAGACTCCGGGATAAGAAGGCTCAACTAATCGAGTCTCTCACCTTTCTGAAGAGATGCCGCGACTCGAAGCTTAAAGGTCGTGATCTGAACGTGGCTTTTTCACTCCAGCGCTGTCCTCCAGACATTCTCGTCCCTTCACCTGATGAAGGCCGCTTGTGTTGTGGCCGAAACGTCGTGAGAATATTATTGTCTTGTTTTATTTTATCAATTTATTATTTTATTCTAATTCTACGTGACTTTACCGAAAGAACCAAAGAAGATGAATCCTTCAGTCACGAAAGCTTTAAATCGAAATTAAACCTCCTCTACAGAGAGGGATTCCACACAACCTTAAGATCATTCAACAGACTCTGGGATAAGAAGGCACAACTAATCGAGTCTCTCACCTTTCTGAAGAGATGCCGCGACTCTAAGCTTAAAGGTCGTGATCTGAACGTGGCTTTTTCACTCCAGCGCTGTCCTCCAGACAGCCTCATCCCTTCACCTGATGAAGGCCGCTTGTGTTGTGGCCGAATCTTCGTGAGAATATTATTGTGTTATTTTATATTATCAATTTATTTTTTTATTCTCATTCTACGTGACTTTACCGAAATAACCAAAGAAGATGAATCCTTGCAGTCACGAAAGCTTTAAATCGAAATTTAACCGCATATACGGAGAGGGATTCCACACAACCTTAAGATCATTCAACAGACTCCGGGATAAGAAGGCTCAACTAATCGTGTCTCTCACCTTTCTGAAGAGATGCCGCGACTCTAATCTTAAAGGTCGTGATCTGAACGTGGCTTTTTCACTCCAGCGCTGTACTCCAGACAGTCTCGTCCCTTCACCTGTTGAAGGCCGCTTGTGTTGTGGCCAAAACGTCGTGAGAATATTATTGTGTTATTTTATTTTATGAATTTATTATTTTATTCTCTTTCTATGTGACTTTACCGAAATAACCAAGGAAGATGAATCCTTGCACTCACGCAAGCTTTAAATCGAAATTTAACTGCCTCTACGGAGAGGGATTCCACACAACCTTAAGATCATTCAACAGACTCCGGGATAAGAAGGCTCAACTAATCGTGTCTCTCACCTTTCTGAAGAGATGCCGCGAATCTATGCTTAAAGGTCGTGATCTGAACGTTGCTTTTTCACTCCAGCGCTGTCCTCCAGACAGTCTAGTCCCTTCACCTGATGAAGGCCGCTTGTGGTGTGGCCGAAACGTCGTGAGAATATTATTGTGTTGTTTATTTTATCAATGTATTATGTTATTCTAATTCTACGTGACTTTACCGAAAGAACCAAAGAAGATGAATCCTTGCACTCACGCAAGCTTTATATCGAAATTTAACTGCCTCTACGGAGAGGGATTCCACACAACCTTAAGATCATTCAACAGACTATGGGATAAGAAGGCACAACTAATCGAGTCTCTCACCTTTCTGAAGAGATGCCGCGACTCTAAGCTTAAAGGTCGTGATCTGAACGTGGCTTTTTCACTCCAGCGCTGTCCTCCAGACAGCCTCGTCCCTTCACCTGATGAAGGCCGCTTGTGTTGTGGCCGAATCTTCGTGAGAATATTATTGTGTTATTTTATATTATCAATTTATTTTTTTATTCTCATTCTACGTGACTTTACCGAAATAACCAAAAAAGATGAATCCTTGCAGTCACGAAAGCTTTAAATCGAAATTTAACCGCATATACGGAGAAGGATTCCACACAACCTTAAGATCATTCAACAGACTCCGGGATAAGAAGGCTCAACTAATCGTGTCTCTCACCTTTCTGAAGAGATGCCGCGACTCTAATCTTAAAGGTCGTGATCTGAACGTGGCTTTTTCACTCCAGCGCTGTACTCCAGACAGTCTCGTCCCTTCACCTGTTGAAGGCCGCTTGTGTTGTGGCCAAAACGTCGTGAGAATATTATTGTGTTATTTTATTTTATGAATTTATTATTTTATTCTCATTCTATGTGACTTTACCGAAAGAACCAAGGAAGATGAATCCTTGCACTCACGCAAGCTTTAAATCGAAATTTAACTGCCTCTACGGAGAGGGATTCCACACAACCTTAAGATCATTCAACAGACTCCGGGATAAGAAGGCTCAACTAATCGAGTCTCTCACCTTTCTGAAGAGATGCCGCGACTCGAAGCTTGAAAGTCGTGATCTGAACGTGGCTTTTTCACTCCAGCGCTGTCCTCCAGACAGTCTCGTCCCTTCACCTGATGAAGGCCACTTGTGTTGTGGCCGAAACGTCGTGAGAATATTATTGTGTTATTTTATTTTATCAATTTATTATTTTATTCTAATTCTACATGACTTTACCGAAAGAACCAAAGAAGATGAATCCTTGCAGTCACGCAAGCTTTTAATCGAAATTTAACCGCCTCTACGGAGAGGGATTGCAAACAACCTTAAGATCATTCAACAGACTCCGGGATAAGAACGCTCAACTAATCGTGTCTCTCACCTTCTGAAGAGATGCCGCGACTCTAAGCTTAAAGGTCGTGATCTGAACGTGGCTTTTTCACTCCAGCGCTGTCCTCCAGACATTCTCGTCCCTTCACCTGATGAAGGCCGCTTGTGTTGTGGCCGAAACGTCGTGAGAATATTATTGTCTTGTTTTATTTTATCAATTTATTATTTTATTCTAATTCTACGTGACTTTACCGAAAGAACCAAAGAAGATGAATCCTTCAGTCACGAAAGCTTTAAATCGAAATTAAACCTCCTCTACAGAGAGGGATTCCACACAACCTTAAGATCATTCAACAGACTCTGGGATAAGAAGGCACAACTAATCGAGTCTCTCACCTTTCTGAAGAGATGCCGCGACTCTAAGCTTAAAGGTCGTGATCTGAACGTGGCTTTTTCACTCCAGCGCTGTCCTCCAGACAGCCTCGTCCCTTCACCTGATGAAGGCCGCTTGTGTTGTGGCCGAATCTTCGTGAGAATATTATTGTGTTATTTTATATTATCAATTTATTTTTTTATTCTCATTCTACGTGACTTTACCGAAATAACCAAAGAAGATGAATCCTTGCAGTCACGAAAGCTTTAAATCGAAATTTAACCGCATATACGGAGAGGGATTCCACACAACCTTAAGATCATTCAACAGACTCCGGGATAAGAAGGCTCAACTAATCGTGTCTCTCACCTTTCTGAAGAGATGCCGCGACTCTAATCTTAAAGGTCGTGATCTGAACGTGGCTTTTTCACTCCAGCGCTGTACTCCAGACAGTCTCGTCCCTTCACCTGTTGAAGGCCGCTTGTGTTGTGGCCAAAACGTCATGAGAATATTATTGTGTTATTTTATTTTATGAATTTATTATTTTATTCTCTTTCTATGTGACTTTACCGAAATAACCAAGGAAGATGAATCCTTGCACTCACGCAAGCTTTAAATCGAAATTTAACTGCCTCTACGGAGAGGGATTCCACACAACCTTAAGATCATTCAACAGACTCCGGGATAAGAAGGCTCAACTAATCGTGTCTCTCACCTTTCTGAAGAGATGCCGCGACTCTATGCTTAAAGGTCGTGATCTGAACGTTGCTTTTTCACTCCAGCGCTGTCCTCCAGACAGTCTAGTTCCTTCACCTGATGAAGGCCGCTTGTGTTGTGGCCGAAACGTCGTGAGAATATTATTGTGTTGTTTATTTTATCAATGTATTATGTTATTCTAATTCTACGTGACTTTACCGAAAGAACCAAAGAAGATGAATCCTTGCACTCACGCAAGCTTTAAATCGAAATTTAACTGCCTCTATGGAGAGGGATTCCACACAACCTTAAGATCATTCAACAGACTATGGGATAAGAAGGCACAACTAATCGAGTCTCTCACCTTTCTGAAGAGATGCCGCGACTCTAAGCTTAAAGGTCGTGATCTGAACGTGGCTTTTTCACTCCAGCGCTGTCCTCCAGACAGCCTCGTCCCTTCACCTGATGAAGGCCGCTTGTGTTGTGGCCGAATCTTCGTGAGAATATTATTGTGTTATTTTATATTATCAATTTATTTTTTTATTCTCATTCTACGTGACTTTACCGAAATAACCAAAGAAGATGAATCCTTGCAGTCACGAAAGCTTTAAATCGAAATTTAACCGCATATACGGAGAGGGATTCCACACAACCTTAAGATCATTCAACAGACTCCGGGATAAGAAGGCTCAACTAATCGTGTCTCTCACCTTTCTGAAGAGATGCCGCGACTCTAATCTTAAAGGTCGTGATCTGAACGTGGCTTTTTCACTCCAGCGCTGTACTCCAGACAGTCTCGTCCCTTCACCTGTTGAAGGCCGCTTGTGTTGTGGCCAAAACGTCGTGAGAATATTATTGTGTTATTTTATTTTATGAATTTATTATTTTATTCTCATTCTATGTGACTTTACCGAAAGAACCAAGGAAGATGAATCCTTGCACTCACGCAAGCTTTAAATCGAAATTTAACTGCCTCTACGGAGAGGGATTCCACACAACCTTAAGATCATTCAACAGACTCCGGGATAAGAAGGCTCAACTAATCGTGTCTCTCACCTTTCTGAAGAGATGCCACGACTCTATGCTTAAAGGTCGTGATCTGAACGTGGCTTTTTCACTCCAGCGCTGTCCTCCAGAAATTCTCGTCCCTTCACCTGATGAAGGCCGCTTGTGTTGTGGCCGAAACGTCGTGAGAATATTATTGTCTTGTTCTATTTTATCAATTTATTATTTTATTCTAATTCTACGTGACTTTACCGAAAGAACCAAAGAAGATGAATCCTTCAGTCACGAAAGCTTTAAATCGAAATTAAACCGCCTCTACAGAGAGGGATTCCACACAACCTTAAGATCATTCAACAGACTCTGGGATAAGAAGGCACAACTAATCGAGTCTCTCACCTTTCTGAAGAGATGCCGCGACTCTAAGCTTAAAGGTCGTGATCTGAACGTGGCTTTTTCACTCCAGCGCTGTCCTCCAGACAGCCTCGTCCCTTCACCTGATGAAGGCCGCTTGTGTTGTGGCCGAATCTTCGTGAGAATATTATTGTGTTATTTTATATTATCAATTTATTTTTTTATTCTCATTCTACGTGACTTTACCGAAATAACCAAAGAAGATGAATCCTTGCAGTCACGAAAGCTTTAAATCGAAATTTAACCGCATATACGGAGAGGGATTCCACACAACCTTAAGATCATTCAACAGACTCCGGGATAAGAAGGCTCAACTAATCGTGTCTCTCACCTTTCTGAAGAGATGCCGCGACTCTAATCTTAAATGTCGTGATATGAACGTGGCTTTTTCACTCCAGCGCTGTACTCCAGACAGTCTCGTCCCTTCACCTGTTGAAGGCCGCTTGTGTTGTGGCCAAAACGTCGTGAGAATATTATTGTGTTATTTTATTTTATGAATTTATTATTTTATTCTCATTCTATGTGACTTTACCGAAAGAACCAAGGAAGATGAATCCTTGCACTCACGCAAGCTTTAAATCGAAATTTAACTGCCTCTACGGAGAGGGATTCCACACAACCTTAAGATCATTCAACAGACTCTGGGATAAGAAGGCTCAACTAATCGTGTCTCTCACCTTTCTGAAGAGATGCCGCGACTCTATGCTTAAAGGTCGTGATCTGAACGTTGCTTTTTCACTCCAGCGCTGTCCTCCAGACAGTCTAGTCCCTTCACCTGATGAAGGCCGCTTGTGTTGTGGCCGAAACGTCGTGAGAATATTATTGTGTTGTTTATTTTATCAATGTATTATGTTATTCTAATTCTACGTGACTTTACCGAAAGAACCAAAGAAGATGAATCCTTGCAGTCACGAAAGCTTTAAATCGAAATTTAACCGCCTCTACGGAGAGGGATTCCACACAACCTTAAGATCATTCAACAGACTCCGGGATAAGAAGGCTCAACTAATCGAGTCTCTCACCTTTCTGAAGAGATGCCGCGACTCTAAGCTTAAAGGTCGTCATCTGAACGTGGCTTTTTCACTCCAGCGCTGTCCTCCAGACAGCCTCGTCCCTTCACCTGTTGAAGGCCGCTTGTGTTGTGGCCAAAACGTCGTGAGAATATTATTGTGTTATTTTATTTTATGAATTTATTATTTTATTCTCATTCTATGTGACTTTACCGAGAGAACCAAGGAAGATGAATCCTTGCACTCACGCAAGCTTTAAATCGAAATTTAACTGCCTCTACGGAGAGGGATTCCACACAACCTTAAGATCATTCAACAGACTCCGGGATAAGAAGGCTCAACTAATCGTGTCTCTCACCTTTCTGAAGAGATGCCGCGACTCTATGCTTAAAGGTCGTGATCTGAACGTGGCTTTTTCACTCCAGCGCTGTCCTCCAGACATTCTCGTCCCTTCACCTGATGAAGGCCGCTTGTGTTGTGGCCGAAACGTCGTGAGAATATTATTGTCTTGTTTTATTTTATCAATTTATTTTTTTATTCTAATTCTACGTGACTTTACCGAAAGAACCAAAGAAGATGAATCCTTCAGTCACGAAAGCTTTAAATCGAAATTAAACCGCCTCTACAGAGAGGGATTCCACACAACCTTAAGATCATTCAACAGACTCTGGGATAAGAAGGCACAACTAATCGAGTCTCTCACCTTTCTGAAGAGATGCCGCGACTCTAAGCTTAAAGGTCGTGATCTGAACGTGGCTTTTTCACTCCAGCGCTGTCCTCCAGACAGCCTCGTCCCTTCACCTGATGAAGGCCGCTTGTGTTGTGGCCGAATCTTCGTGAGAATATTATTGTGTTATTTTATATTATCAATTTATTTTTTTATTCTCATTCTACGTGACTTTACCGAAATAACCAAAGGAGATGAATCCTTGCAGTCACGAAAGCTTTAAATCGAAATTTAACCGCATATACGGAGAGGGATTCCACACAACCTTAAGATCATTCAACAGACTCCGGGATAAGAAGGCTCAACTAATCGTGTCTCTCACCTTTCTGAAGAGATGCCGCGACTCTAATCTTAAAGGTCGTGATCTGAACGTGGCTTTTTCACTCCAGCGCTGTACTCCAGACAGTCTCGTCCCTTCACCTGTTGAAGGCCGCTTGTGTTGTGGCCAAAACGTCGTGAGAATATTATTGTGTTATTTTATTTTATGAATTTATTATTTTATTCTCATTCTATGTGACTTTACCGAAAGAACCAAGGAAGATGAATCCTTGCACTCACGCAAGCTTTAAATCGAAATTTAACTGCCTCTACGGAGAGGGATTCCACACAACCTTAAGATCATTCAACAGACTCCGGGATAAGAAGGATCAACTTATCGTGTCTCTCACCTTTCTGAAGAGATGCCGCGACTCTATGCTTAAAGGTCGTGATCTGAACGTTGCTTTTTCACTCCAGCGCTGTCCTCCAGACAGTCTAGTCCCTTCACCTGATGAAGGCCGCTTGTGTTGTGGCCAAAACATCGTGAGAATATTATTGTGTTGTTTATTTTATCAATGTATTATTTTATTCTAATTCTACGTGACTTTACCGAAAGAACCAAAGAAGATGAATCCTTGCAGTCACGAAAGCTTTAAATCGAAATTTAACCGCCTCTACCTAGAGGGATTCCACACAACCTTAAGATCATTCAACAGACTCCGGGATAAGAAGGCTCAACTAATCGAGTCTCTCACCTTTCTGAAGAGATGCCGCGACTCTAAGCTTAAAGGTCGTCATCTGAACGTGGCTTTTTCACTCCAGCGCTGTCCTCCAGACAGCCTCGTCCCTTCACCTGTTGAAGGCCGCTTGTGTTGTGGCCAAAACGTCGTGAGAATATTATTGTGTTATTTTATTTTATGAATTTATTATTTTATTCTCATTCTATGTGACTTTACCGAAAGAACCAAGGAAGATGAATCCTTTCACTCACGCAAGCTTTAAATCGATATTTAACTGCCTCTACGGAGAGGGATTCCACACAACCTTAAGATCATTCAACAGACTCCGGGATAAGAAGGCTCAACTAATCGTGTCTCTCACCTTTCTGAAGAGATGCCGCGACTCTATGCTTAAAGGTCGTGATCTGAACGTTGCTTTTTCACTCCAGCGCTGTCCTCCAGACAGTCTAGTCCCTTCACCTGATGAAGGCCGCTTGTGTTGTGGCCGAAACGTCGTGAGAATATTATTGTGTTGTTTATTTTATCAATATATTATTTTATTCTAATTCTACGTGACTTTACCGAAAGAACCAAAGAAGATGAATCCTTGCAGTCACGAAAGCTTTAAATCGAAATTTAACCGCCTCTACGGAGAGGGATTCCACACAACCTTAAGATCATTCAACAGACTCCGGGATAAGAAGGCTCAACTAATCGAGTCTCTCACCTTTCTGAAGAGATGCCGCGACTCTAAGCTTAAAGGTCGTCATCTGAACGTGGCTTTTTCACTCCAGCGCTGTCCTCCAGACAGCCTCGTCCCTTCACCTGATGAAGGCCGCTTGTGTTGTGGCCTAAACGTCGTGAGAATATTATTGTGTTATTTTATTTTATCAATTTATTATTTTATTCTCATTCTACGTGACTTTACCGAAAGAACCGAAGAACATGAATCCCTGCAGTCACGAAAGCTTTAAATCGAAATTTAACCGCCTCTACGGAGAGGGATTCCACACAACCTTAAGACCATTCAACAAACTCCGGGATAAGAAGGCTCAACTAATCGTGTCTCTCACCTTTCTGATGAGATGCCGCGACTCTAAGCTTAAAGGTCGTGATCTGAACGTGGCTTTTTCACTCCAGCACTGTCCTTCAGACAGCCTCGTCCCTTCACCTGATGAAGGCCGCTTGTGTTGTGGCCGAATATTCGTGAGAATATGATTGTGTTATTTTATATTATCAATTTATGTTTTTATTCTCATTCTACGTGACTTTACCGAAATAACCAAAGAAGATGAATCCTTGCAGTCACGAAAGCTTTAAATCGAAATTTATCCGCATATACGGAGAGGGATTCCACACAACCTTAAGATCATTCAACAGACTCCGGGATAAGAAGGCTCAACTAATCGTGTCTCTCACCTTTCTGAAGAGATGCCGCGACTCTAATCTTAAAGGTCGTGATCTGAACGTGGCTTTTTCACTCCAGCGCTGTCCTCCAGACAGTCTCGTCCCTTCACCTGTTGAAGGCCGCTTGTGTTGTGGCCGAAACGTCGTGAGAATATTATTGTGTTATTTTATTTTATGAATTTATTATTTTATTCTCATTCTATGTGACTTTACCGAAAGAACCAAGGAAGATGAATCCTTGCACTCACGCAAGCTTTAAATCGAAATTTAACTGCCTCTACGGAGAGGGATTCCACACAACCTTAAGATCATTCAACAGACTCCGGGATAAGAAGGCTCAACTAATCGCGTCTTTCACCTTTCTGAAGAGATGCCGCGACTCTATGCTTAAAGGTCGTGATCTGAACGTTGCTTTTTCACTCCAGCGCTGTCCTCCAGACAGTCTAGTCCCTTCACCTGATGAAGGCCGCTTGTGTTGTGGCCGAAACGTCGTGAGAATATTATTGTGTTGTTTTATTTTATCAATGTATTATTTGATTCTAATTCTACGTGACTTTACCGAAAGAACCAAATAAGATGAATCCTTGCAGTCACGAAAGCTTTTAATCGAAATTTCACCGCCTCTACGGAGAGGGATTCCACACAACCTTAAGATCATTCAACAGACTCCGGGATAAGAAGGCTCAACTAATCGAGTCTCTCACCTTTCTGAAGAGATGCCGCGACTCTAAGCTTAAAGTTCGTCATCTGAACGTGGCTTTTTCACTCCAGCGCTGTCCTCCAGACAGCCTCGTCCCTTCACCTGATGAAGGCCGCTTGTGTTGTGGCCTAAACGTCGTGAGAATATTATTGTGTTATTTTATTTTATCAATTTATTATTTTATTCTCATTCTACGTGACTTTACCGAAAGAACCAAAGAACATGAATCCCTGCAGTCACGAAAGCTTTAAATCGAAATTTAACCGCATATACGGAGAGGGATTCCACGCAACCTTATGATCATTCAACAGACTCCGGGATAAGAAGGCTCAACTAATCGAGTCTCTCACCTTTCTGAAGAGATGCCGCGAATCGAAGCTTGAAGGTCGTGATCTGAACGTGGCTTTTTCACTCCAGCGCTGTCCTCCACACAGTCTCGTCCCTTCCCCTGATGAAGGCCGCTTGTGTTGTGGCCGAAACGTCGTGAGAATATTATTGTGTTATCTTATTTTATCAATTTATTATTTTATTCTCATTCTATGTGACTTTACCGAAAGAACCAAAGAAGATGAATCCTTGCACTCACGCAAGCTTTAAATCGAAATTTAACTGCCTCTACGGAGAGGGATTCCACACAACCTAAAGATCATTCAACAGACTCCGGGATAAGAAGGCTCAACGAATCGTGTCTCTCACGTTTCTGAAGTGAAACCGCGACTCTATGCTTAAAGGTCGTGATGTGAACGTCGCTTTTTCACTCCAGCGCTGTCCTCCAGACAGTCGTCCCTTCACCTGATGAAGGCCGCTTGTGTTGTGGCCGAAACGTCGTGCGAATATTATTGTGTTATTTTATTTTATCAATTTATTATTTTATTCTCATTCTACGTGACTTTACCGAAAGAACCAAAGAACATGAATCCCTGCAGTCACGAAAGCTTTAAATCGAAATTTAACCGTCTCTACGGAGAGGGATTCCACACAACCTTAAGACCATTCAACAGACTCCGGGATAAGAAGGCTCAACTAATCGAGTCTCTCACCTTTCTGAAGAGATGCCGCGACTCGAAGCTTGAAGGTCGTGATCTGAACGTGGCTTTTTCACTCCAGCGCTGTCCTCCAGACAGTCTTGTCCCTTCACCTGATGAAGGCCGCTTGTGTTGTGGCCAAAACGTCGTGAGGATATTATTGTGTTATTTTATTTTATCAATTTATTATTTTATTCTCATTCTATGTGACTTTACCGAAAGAACCAAAGAAGATGAATCTTTGCACTCACGCAAGCTTTAAATCGAAATTTAACTGCCTCTACGGAGAGGGATTCCATACAACCTTAAGATCATTCAACAGACTCCGGGATAAGAAGGCTCAACTAATCGTGTCTCTCACCTTTCTGAAGTGAAACCGCGACTCTATGCTTAAAGGTCGTGATCTGAACGTGGCTTTTTCACTCCAGCGCTGTCCTCCAGACAGTCTCGTCCCTTCACCTGATGAAGGCCGCTTGTGTTGTGGCCGAAACGTTGTGAGAATATTAATGTGTTATTTAATTTTATCAATTTATTATTTTATTCTAATTCTACATGACTTTACCGAAAGAACGAAAGAACATGAATCCTTGCAGTCACGAAAGCTTTAAATCGAAATTTAACCGCCTCTACGGAGAGGGATTCCACACCACCTTAAGATCATTCAACAGACTCCGGGATAAGAAGGCTCAACTAATCGAGTCTCTCACCTTTCTGAAGAGATGCCGCGACTCAAAGCTTGAAGGTCGTGATCTGAACGTGGCTTTTTCACTCCAGCGCTGTCCTCCAGACAGTCTCGTCCCTTCACCTGATGAAGGCCGCTTGTGTTGTGGCCGAAACGTCGTGAGAATATTATTGTGTTATTTTATTTTATCAATTTATTATTTTATTCTCATTCTATGTGACTTTACCGAAAGAACCAAACAAGATGAATCCTTGCGGTCACGCAAGCTTTAAATCGAAATTTAACCGCCTCTACGGAGAGGGATTGCAAACAACCTTAAGATCATTCAACAGACTCCGGGATAAGAACGCTCAACTAATCGTGTCTCTCACCTTTCTGAAGAGATGCCGCGACTCTAAGCTTAAAGGTCGTGATCTGAACGTGGCTTTTTCACTTCAGCGCTGTCCTCCAGACATTCTCGTCCCTTCACCTGATGAAGGCCGCTTGTGTTGTGGCCGTAACGTCGTGAGAATATTATTGTGTTATTTTATTTTATCAATTTATTATTTTATTCTCATTCTATGTGACTTTACCGAAATAACCAAAGAAGATGAATCTTTGCACTCACGCAAGCTTTAAATCGAAATTTAACTGCCTCTACGGAGAGGGATTCCACACAACCTTAAGCTCATTCAACAGACTCCGGGATAAGAAGGCTCAACTAATCGTGTCTCTCACCTTTCTGAAGTGAAACCGCGACTCTATGCTTAAAGGTCGTGATCTGAACGTGGCTTTTTCACTCCAGCGCTGTCCTCCGGACAGTCTCGTCCCTTCACCTGATGAAGGCCGCTTGTGTTGTGGCCGAAACGTCGTGAGAATATTAATGTGTTATTTTATTTTATCAATTTGTTATTTTATTCTAATTCTGCATGACTTTACTGAAAGAACCAAAGAAGATGAATCCTTGCAGTCACGAAAGCTTTAAATCGAAATTTAACCGCCTCTACAGAGAGGGATTCCACACAACCTTAAGATCATTCAACAGACTCCGGGATAAGAAGGCACAACTAATCGAGTCTCTCACCTTTCTGAAGAGATGCCGCGACTCTAAGCTTAAAAGTCATGATCTGAACGTGGCTTTTTCACTCCAGCGCTGTCCTCCAGACAGCCTCGTCCCTTCACCTGATGAAGGCCGCTTGTGTTGTGGCCGAATCTTCGTGAGAATATTATTGTGTTATTTTATATTATCAATTTATTTTTTTATTCTCATTCTACGTGACTTTACCAAAATAACCAAAGAAGATGAATCCTTGCAGTCACGAAAGCTTTAAATCGAAATTTAACCGCATATACGGAGAGGGATTCCACACAACCTTAAGATCATTCAACAGACTCCGGGATAAGAAGGCTCAACTAATCGTGTCTCTCACCTTTCTGAAGAGATGCCGCGACTCTAATCTTAAAGGTCGTGATCTGAACGTGGCTTTTTCACTCGAGCGCTGTCCTCCAGACAGTCTCGTCCCTTCACCTGTTGAAGGCCGCTTGTGTTGTAGCCGAAACGTCGTGAGAATATTATTGTGTTGTTTTATTTTATCAATGTATTATTTTATTCTAATTCTACGTGACTTTACCGAAAGAACCAAAGAAGATGAATCCTTGCAGTCACGAAAGCTTTAAAGCAAAATTTAACCGCCTCTACAGAGAGGGATTCCACACAACCTTAAGATCATTCAACAGACTCCGGGATAAGAAGGCTCAACTAATCGAGTCTCTCACCTTTCTGAAGAGATCCCGCGACTCTAAGCTTAAAGGTCGTCATCTGAACGTGGCTTTTTCACTCCAGCGCTGTCCTCCAGACAGCCTCGTCCCTTCACCTGATGAAGGCCGCTTGTGTTGTGGCCTAAACGTCGTGAGAATATTATTGTCTTATTTTATTTCATCAATTTATTATTTTATTCTCATTCTACGTGACTTTACCGAAAGAACCAAAGAACATGAATCCCTGCAGTCACGAAAGCTTTAAATCGAAATTTAACCGCCGCCACGGAGAGGGATTCCACACAACCTTATCATCATTCAACAGACTCCGGGATAAGAAAGCTCAACTAATCGAGTCTCTCACCTTTCTGAAGAGATGCCGCGACTCGAAGCTTGAAGGTCGTGATCTGAACGTGGCTTTTTCACTCCAGCGCTGTCCTCCAGACAGTCTCGTCCCTTCACCTGATGAAGGCCACTTGTGTTGTGGCCGAAACGTCGTGAGAATATTATTGTGTTATTTTATTTTATCAATTTATTATTTTATTCTCATTCTACGTGACTTTACCGAAAGAACCAAAGAACATGAATCCCTGCAGTCATGAAAGCTTTAAATCGAAATTTAACTGCCTCTACGGAGAGGGATTCCACACAACCTTAAGATCATTCAACAGACTCCGGGATAAGAAGGCTCAATGAATCGTGTCTCTCACCTTTCTGAAGTGAAACCGCGACTCTATGCTTAAAGGTCGTGATGTGAACGTCGCTTTTTCACTCCAGCGCTGTCCACCAGACAGTCGCCCCTTCACCTGATGAAGGCCGCTTGTGTTGTGGCCGAAACGTCGTGCGAATATTATTGTGTTATTTTATTTTATCAATTCATTATTTTATTCTCATTCTACGTGACTTTACCGAAAGAACCAAAGAACATGAATCCCTGCAGTCACGAAAGCTTTAAATCGAAATTTAACCGTCTCTACGGAGAGGAATTCCACACAACCTTAAGACCATTCAACAGACTCCGGGATAAGAAGGCTCAACTAATCGAGTCTCTCACCATTCTGAAGAGATGACGCGACTCAAAGCTTGAAGGTCGTGATCTGAACGTGGCTTTTTCACTCCAGCGCTGTCCTCCAGACAGTCTCGTCCCTTCACCTGATGAAGGCCGCTTGTGTTGTGGCCGAAACGTCGTGAGGATATTATTGTCTTATTTTATTTTATAAATTTATTATTTTATTCTCATTCTATGTGACTTTACCGAAAGAACCAAAGAAGATGAATCTTTGCACTCACGCAAGCTTTAAATCGAAATTTAACTGCCGCTACGGAGAGGGATTCCACACAACCTTAAGATCATTCAACAGACTCCGGGATAAGAAGGCTCAACTAATCGTGTCTCTCACCTTTCTGAAGTGAAACCGCGACTCTATGCTTAAAGGTCGTGATCTGAACGTGGCTTTTTCACTCCAGCGCTGTCCTCCAGACAGTCTCGTCCCTTCACCTGATGAAGGCCGCTTGTGTTGTGGCCGAAACGTCGTGAGAATATTAATGTGTTATTTAATTTTATCAATTTATTATTTTATTCTAATTCTACATGACATTACCGAAAGAACCAAAGAAGATGAATCCTTGCAGTCACGAAAGCTTTAAATCGAAATTTAACCGCCTCTACGGAGAGGGATTCCACACCACCTTAAGATCATTCAACAGACTCCGGGATAAGAAGGCTCAACTAATCGAGTCTCTCACCTTTCTGAAGAGATGCCGCGACTCGAAGCTTGAAGGTCGTGATCTGAACGTGGCTTTTTCACTCCAGCGCTGTCCTCCAGACAGTCTCGTCCCTTCACCTGATGAAGGCCGCTTGTGTTGTGGCCGAAACGTCGTGAGAATATTATTGTGTTATTTTATTTTATCAATTTATTATTTTATTCTCATTCTATGTGACTTTACCGAAAGAACCAAAGAAGATGAATCTTTGCACTCACGCAAGCTTTAAATCGAAATTTAACTGCCTCTATGGAGAGGGATTACACACAACCTTAAGATCATTCAACAGACTCCGGGATAAGAAGGCTCAACTAATCGTGTCTCTCACCTTTCTGAAGTGAAACCGCGACTCTATGCTTAAAGGTCGTGATCTGAACGTGGCTTTTTCACTCCAGCGCTGTCCTCCAGACAGTCTCGTCCCTTCTTCTGATGAAGGCTGCTTGTGTTGTGGCCGAAACGTCGTGAGAATATTAATGTGTTATTTAATTTTATCAATTTATTATTTTATTCTAATTCTGCATGACTTTACCGAAAGAACCAAAGAAGATGAATCCTTGCAGTCACGAAAGCTTTAAATCGAAATTTAACCGCCTCTACAGAGAGGTATTCCACACAACCTTAAGATCATTCAACAGACTCTGGGATAAGAAGGCACAACTAATCGAGTCTCTCACCTTTCTGAAGAGATGCCGCGACTCTAAGCTTAAAGGTCGTGATCTGAACGTGGCTTTTTCACTCCAGCGCTGTCCTCCAGACAGCCTCGTCCCTTCACCTGATGAAGGCCGCTTGTGTTGTGGCCGAATCTTCGTGAGAATATTATTGTGTTATTTTATATTATCAATTTATTTTTTTATTCTCATTCTACGTGACTTTACCAAAATAACCAAAGAAGATGAATCCTTGCAGTCACGAAAGCTTTAAATGGAAATTTAACTGCATATACGGAGAGGGATTCCACACAACCTTAAGATCATTCAACAGACTCCGGGATAAGAAGGCTCAACTAATCGTGTCTCTCACCTTTCTGAAGAGATGCCGCGACTCTAATCTTAAAGGTCGTGATCTGAACGTGGCTTTTTCACTCGAGCGCTGTCCTCCAGACAGTCTCGTCCCTTCACCTGTTGAAGGCCGCTTGTGTTGTGGCCAAAACGTCGTGAGAATATTATTGTGTTGTTTTATTTTATCAATGTATTATTTTATTCTAATTCTACGTGACTTTACCGAAAGAACCAAAGAAGATGAATCCTTGCAGTCACGAAAGCTTTAAAGCGAAATTTAACCGCCTAAACGGAGAGGGATTCCACACAACCTTAAGATCATTCAACAGACTCCGGGATAAGAAGGCTCAACTAATCGAGTCTCTCACCTTTCTGAAGAGATGCCGCGACTCTAAGCTTAAAGGTCGTCATCTGAACGTGGCTTTTTCAAACCAGCGCTGTCCTCCAGATAGCCTCGTCCCTTCACCTGATGAAGGCCGCTTGTGTTGTGGCCTAAACGTCGTGAGAATATTATTGTCTTATTTTATTTCATCAATTTATTATTTTATTCTCATTCTACGTGACTTTACCGAAAGAACCAAAGAACATGAATCCCTGCAGTCACGAAAGCTTTAAATCGAAATTTAACCGCCGCTACGGAGAGGGATTCCACACAACCTTAAGACCATTCAACAAACTCTGGGATAAGAAGGCTCAACTAATCGTGTATCTCACCTTTCTGATGAGATGCCGCGACTCTAAGCTTAAAGGTCGTGATGTGAACGTGGCTTTTTGACTCCAGCGCTGTCCTCCAGACAGCCTCGTCCCTTCACCTGATGAAGGCCGCTGTGTTGTGGCCTAAACGTCGTGAGAATATTATTGCGTTATTTTATTTTATCAATTTATTATTTTATTCTCATTCTACGTGACTTTACCGAAAGAACCAAAGAACATGAATACCTGCAGTCACGAAAGCTTTAAATCGAAATTTAACCGCATATACGGAGAGGGATTCCACGCAACCTTATCATCATTCAACAGACTCAGGGATAAGAAAGCTCAACTAATCGAGTCTCTCACCTTTCTGAAGAGATGCCGCGACTCGAAGCTTGAAGGTCGTGATCTGAACGTGGCTTTTTCACTCCAGCGCTGTCCTCCAGACAGTCTCGTCCCTTCACCTGATGAAGGCCACTTGTGTTGTGGCCGAAACGTCGTGAGAATATTATTGTGTTATTTTATTTTATCAATTTATTATTTTATTCTCATTCTACGTGACTTTACCGAAAGAACCAAAGAACATGAATCCCTGCAGTCATGAAAGCTTTAAATCGAAATTTAACTGCCTCTACGGAGAGGGATTCCACACAACCTTAAGATCATTCAACAGACTCCGGGATAAGAAGGCTCAATGAATCGTGTCTCTCACCTTTCTGAATTGAAACCGCGACTCTATGCTTAAAGGTCGTGATGTGAACGTCGCTTTTTCACTCCAGCGCTGTCCACCAGACAGTCGCCCCTTCACCTGATGAAGGCCGCTTGTGTTGTGGCCGAAACGTCGTGCGAATATTATTGTGTTATTTTATTTTATCAATTCATTATTTTATTCTCATTCTACGTGACTTTACCGAAAGAACCAAAGAACATGAATCCCTGCAGTCACGAAAGCTTTAAATCGAAATTTAACCGCCGCTACGGAGAGGGATTCCACACAACCTTAAGACCATTCAACAAACTCCGGGATAAGAAGGCTCAACTAATCGTGTATCTCACCTTTCTGATGAGATGCCACGACTCTAAGCTTAAAGGTCGTGATGTGAACGTGGCTTTTTGACTCCAGCGCTGTCCTCCAGACAGCCTCGTCCCTTCACCTGATGAAGGCCGCTGTGTTGTGGCCTAAACGTCGTGAGAATATTATTGCGTTATTTTATTTTATCAATTTATTATTTTATTCTCATTCTACGTGACTTTACCGAAAGAACCAAAGAACATGAATACCTGCAGTCACGAAAGCTTTAAATCGAAATTTAACCGCATATACGGAGAGGGATTCCACGCAACCTTATCATCATTCAACAGACTCCGGGATAAGAAAGCTCAACTAATCGAGTCTCTCACCTTTCTGAAGAGATGCCGCGACTCGAAGCTTGAAGGTCGTGATCTGAACGTGGCTTTTTCACTCCAGCGCTGTCCTCCAGACAGTCTCGTCCCTTCACCTGATGAAGGCCACTTGTGTTGTGGCCGAAACGTCGTGAGAATATTATTGTGTTATTTTATTTTATCAATTTATTATTTTATTCTCATTCTACGTGACTTTACCGAAAGAACCAAATAAGATGAATCCTTGCAGTCACGCAAGCTTTAAATCAAAATTTAACTGCCTCTACGGAGAGGGATTCCAAACAACCTTAAGATCATTCAACAGACTCCGGGATAAGAACGCTCAACTAATCGTGTCTCTCACCTTTCTGAAGAGATGCCGCGACTCTAAGCTTAAAGGTCGTCATCTGAACGTGGCTTTTTCAAACCAGCGCTGTCCTCCAGATAGCCTCGTCCCTTCACCTGATGAAGGCCGCTTGTGTTGTGGCCTAAACGTCGTGAGAATATTATTGTCTTATTTTATTTCATCAATTTATTATTTTATTCTCATTCTACGTGACTTTACCGAAAGAACCAAAGAACATGAATCCCTGCAGTCACAAAAGCTTTAAATCGAAATTTAACCGCCGCTACGGAGAGGGATTCCACACAACCTTAAGACCATTCAACAAACTCTGGGATAAGAAGGCTCAACTAATCGTGTATCTCACCTTTCTGATGAGATGCCGCGACTCTAAGCTTAAAGGTCGTGATGTGAACGTGGCTTTTTGACTCCAGCGCTGTCCTCCAGACAGCCTCGTCCCTTCACCTGATGAAGGCCGCTGTGTTGTGGCCTAAACGTCGTGAGAATATTATTGCGTTATTTTATTTTATCAATTTATTATTTTATTCTCATTCTACGTGACTTTACCGAAAGAACCAAAGAACATGAATACCTGCAGTCACGAAAGCTTTAAATCGAAATTTAACCGCATATACGGAGAGGGATTCCACGCAACCTTATCATCATTCAACAGACTCAGGGATAAGAAAGCTCAACTAATCGAGTCTCTCACCTTTCTGAAGAGATGCCGCGACTCGAAGCTTGAAGGTCGTGATCTGAACGTGGCTTTTTCACTCCAGCGCTGTCCTCCAGACAGTCTCGTCCCTTCACCTGATGAAGGCCACTTGTGTTGTGGCCGAAACGTCGTGAGAATATTATTGTGTTATTTTATTTTATCAATTTATTATTTTATTCTCATTCTACGTGACTTTACCGAAAGAACCAAAGAACATGAATCCCTGCAGTCATGAAAGCTTTAAATCGAAATTTAACTGCCTCTACGGAGAGGGATTCCACACAACCTTAAGATCATTCAACAGACTCCGGGATAAGAAGGCTCAATGAATCGTGTCTCTCACCTTTCTGAAGTGAAACCGCGACTCTATGCTTAAAGGTCGTGATGTGAACGTCGCTTTTTCACTCCAGCGCTGTCCACCAGACAGTCGCCCCTTCACCTGATGAAGGCCGCTTGTGTTGTGGCCGAAACGTCGTGCGAATATTATTGTGTTATTTTATTTTATCAATTCATTATTTTATTCTCATTCTACGTGACTTTACCGAAAGAACCAAAGAACATGAATCCCTGCAGTCACGAAAGCTTTAAATCGAAATTTAACCGCCGCTACGGAGAGGGATTCCACACAACCTTAAGACCATTCAACAAACTCCGGGATAAGAAGGCTCAACTAATCGTGTATCTCACCTTTCTGATGAGATGCCACGACTCTAAGCTTAAAGGTCGTGATGTGAACGTGGCTTTTTGACTCCAGCGCTGTCCTCCAGACAGCCTCGTCCCTTCACCTGATGAAGGCCGCTGTGTTGTGGCCTAAACGTCGTGAGAATATTATTGCGTTATTTTATTTTATCAATTTATTATTTTATTCTCATTCTACGTGACTTTACCGAAAGAACCAAAGAACATGAATACCTGCAGTCACGAAAGCTTTAAATCGAAATTTAACCGCATATACGGAGAGGGATTCCACGCAACCTTATCATCATTCAACAGACTCCGGGATAAGAAAGCTCAACTAATCGAGTCTCTCACCTTTCTGAAGAGATGCCGCGACTCGAAGCTTGAAGGTCGTGATCTGAACGTGGCTTTTTCACTCCAGCGCTGTCCTCCAGACAGTCTCGTCCCTTCACCTGATGAAGGCCACTTGTGTTGTGGCCGAAACGTCGTGAGAATATTATTGTGTTATTTTATTTTATCAATTTATTATTTTATTCTCATTCTACGTGACTTTACCGAAAGAACCAAAGAACATGAATCCCTGCAGTCATGAAAGCTTTAAATCGAAATTTAACTGCCTCTACGGAGAGGGATTCCACACAACCTTAAGATCATTCAACAGACTCCGGGATAAGAAGGCTCAATGAATCGTGTCTCTCACCTTTCTGAAGTGAAACCGCGACTCTATGCTTAAAGGTCGTGATGTGAACGTCGCTTTTTCACTCCAGCGCTGTCCACCAGACAGTCGCCCCTTCACCTGATGAAGGCCGCTTGTGTTGTGGCCGAAACGTCGTGCGAATATTATTGTGTTATTTTATTTTATCAATTCATTATTTTATTTTCATTCTACGTGACTTTACCGAAAGAACCAAAGAACATGAATCCCTGCAGTCACGAAAGCTTTAAATCGAAATTTAACCGTCTCTACGGAGAGGAATTCCACACAACCTTAAGACCATTCAACAGACTCCGGGATAAGAAGGCTCAACTAATCGAGTCTCTCACCATTCTGAAGAGATGACGCGACTCGAAGCTTGAAGGTCGTGATCTGAACGTGGCTTTTTCACTCCAGCGCTGTCCTCCAGACAGTCTCGTCCCTTCACCTGATGAAGGCCGCTTGTGTTGTGGCCGAAACGTCGTGAGGATATTATTGTCTTATTTTATTTTATAAATTTATTATTTTATTCTCATTCTATGTGACTTTACCGAAAGAACCAAAGAAGATGAATCTTTGCACTCACGCAAGCTTTAAATCGAAATTTAACTGCCGCTACGGAGAGGGATTCCACACAACCTTAAGATCATTCAACAGACTCCGGGATAAGAAGGCTCAACTAATCGTGTCTCTCACCTTTATGAAGTGAAACCGCGACTCTATGCTTAAAGGTCGTGATCTGAACGTGGCTTTTTCACTCCAGCGCTGTCCTCCAGACAGTCTCGTCCCTTCACCTGATGAAGGCCGCTTGTGTTGTGGCCGAAACGTCGTGAGAATATTAATGTGTTATTTAATTTTATCAATTTATTATTTTATTCTAATTCTACATGACTTTACCGAAAGAACCAAAGAAGATGAATCCTTGCAGTCACGAAAGCTTTAAATCGAAATTTAACCGCCTCTACGGAGAGGGATTCCACACCACCTTAAGATCATTCAACAGACTCCGGGATAAGAAGGCTCAACTAATCGAGTCTCTCACCTTTCTGAAGAGATGCCGCGACTCGAAGCTTGAAGGTCGTGATCTGAACGTGGCTTTTTCACTCCAGCGCTGTCCTCCAGACAGTCTCGTCCCTTCACCTGATGAAGGCCGCTTGTGTTGTGGCCGAAACGTCGTGAGAATATTATTGTGTTATTTTATTTTATCAATTTATTATTTTATTCTCATTCTATGTGACTTTACCGAAAGAACCAAAGAAGATGAATCTTTGCACTCACACAAGCTTTAAATCGAAATTTAACTGCCTCTATGGAGAGAGATTCCACACAACCTTAAGATCATTCAACAGACTCCGGGATAAGAAGGCTCAACTAATCGTGTCTCTCACCTTTCTGAAGTGAAACCGCGACTCTATGCTTAAAGGTCGTGATCTGAACGTGGCTTTTTCACTCCAGCGCTGTCCTCCAGACAGTCTCGTCCCTTCTTCTGATGAAGGCTGCTTGTGTTGTGGCCGAAACGTCGTGAGAATATTAATGTGTTATTTAATTTGATCAATTTATTATTTTATTCTAATTCTGCATGACTTTACCGAAAGAACCAAAGAAGATGAATCCTTGCAGTCACGAAAGCTTTAAATCGAAATTTAACCGCCTCTACAGAGAGGGATTCCACACAACCTTAAGATCATTCAACAGACTCTGGGATAAGAAGGCACAACTAATCGAGTCTCTCACCTTTCTGAAGAGATGCCGCGACTCTAAGCTTAAAGGTCGTGATCTGAACGTGGCTTTTTCACTCCAGCGCTGTCCTCCAGACAGCCTCGTCCCTTCACCTGATGAAGGCCGCTTGTGTTGTGGCCGAATCTTCGTGAGAATATTATTGTGTTATTTTATATTATCAATTTATTTTTTTATTCTCATTCTACGTGACTTTACCAAAATAACCAAAGAAGATGAATCCTTGCAGTCACGAAAGCTTTAAATCGAAATTTAACTGCATATACGGAGAGGGATTCCACACAACCTTAAGATCATTCAACAGACTCCGGGATAAGAAGGCTCAACTAATCGTGTCTCTCACCTTTCTGAAGAGATGCCGCGACTCTAATCTTAAAGGTCGTGATGTGAACGTGGCTTTTTCACTCGAGCGCTGTCCTCCAGACAGTCTCGTCCCTTCACCTGTTGAAGGCCGCTTGTGTTGTGGCCAAAACGTCGTGAGAATATTATTGTGTTGTTTTATTTTATCAATGTATTATTTTATTCTAATTCTACGTGACTTTACCGAAAGAACCAAAGAAGATGAATCCTTGCAGTCACGAAAGCTTTAAAGCGAAATTTAACCGCCTAAACGGAGAGGGATTCCACACAACCTTAAGATCATTCAACAGACTCCGGGATAAGAAGGCTCAACTAATCGAGTCTCTCACCTTTCTGAAGAGATGTCGCGACTCTAAGCTTAAAGGTCGTCATCTGAACGTGGCTTTTTCACTCCAGCGCTGTCCTCCAGATAGCCTCGTCCCTTCACCTGATGAAGGCCGCTTGTGTTGTGGCCTAAACGTCGTGAGAATATTATTGTCTTATTTTATTTCATCAATTTATTATTTTATTCTCATTCTACGTGACTTTACCGAAAGAACCAAAGAACATGAATCCCTGCAGTCACGAAAGCTTTAAATCGAAATTTAACCGCCGCTACGGAGAGGGATTCCACACAACCTTAAGACCATTCAACAAACTCCGGGATAAGAAGGCTCAACTAATCGTGTATCTCACCTTTCTGATGAGATGCCGCGACTCTAAGCTTAAAGGTCGTGATGTGAACGTGGCTTTTTGACTCCAGCGCTGTCCTCCAGACAGTCTCGTCCCTTCACCTGATGAAGGCCGCTGTATTGTGGCCTAAACGTCGTGAGAAGATTATTGCGTTATTTTATTTTATCAATTTATTATTTTATTCTCATTCTACGTGACTTTACCGAAAGAACCAAAGAACATGAATACCTGCAGTCACGAAAGCTTTAAATCGAAATTTAACCGCATATACGGAGAGGGATTCCACGCAACCTTATCATCATTCAACAGACTCCGGGATAAGAAAGCTCAACTAATCGAGTCTCTCACCTTTCTGAAGAGATGCCACGACTCGAAGCTTGAAGGTCGTGATCTGAACGTGGCTTTTTCACTCCAGCGCTGTCCTCCAGACAGTCTCGTCCCTTCACCTGATGAAGGCCGCTTGTGTTGTGGCCGAAACGTCGTGAGAATATTATTGTGTTATTTTATTTCATCAATTTATTATTTTATTCTCATTCTACGTGACTTTACCGAAAGAACCAAAGAACATGAATCCCTGCAGTCACGAAAGCTTTAAATCGAAATTTAACCGCCGCTACGGAGAGGGATTCCACACAACCTTAAGACCATTCAACAAACTCCGGGATAAGAAGGCTCAACTAATCGTGTATCTCACCTTTCTGATGAGATGCCGCGACTCTAAGCTTAAAGGTCGTGATGTGAACGTGGCTTTTTGACTCCAGCGCTGTCCTCCAGACAGTCTCGTCCCTTCACCTGATGAAGGCCGCTGTATTGTGGCCTAAACGTCGTGAGAAGATTATTGCGTTATTTTATTTTATCAATTTATTATTTTATTCTCATTCTACGTGACTTTACCGAAAGAACCAAAGAACATGAATACCTGCAGTCACGAAAGCTTTAAATCGAAATTTAACCGCATATACGGAGAGGGATTCCACGCAACCTTATCATCATTCAACAGAATCCGGGATAAGAAAGCTCAACTAATCGAGTCTCTCACCTTTCTGAAGAGATGCCACGACTCGAAGCTTGAAGGTCGTGATCTGAACGTGGCTTTTTCACTCCAGCGCTGTCCTCCAGACAGTCTCGTCCCTTCACCTGATGAAGGCCGCTTGTGTTGTGGCCGAAACGTCGTGAGAATATTATTGTGTTATTTTATTTTATAAATTTATTATTTTATTCTCATTCTATGTGACTTTACCGAAAGAACCAAAGAACATGAATCCCTGCAGTCACGAAAGCTTTTAATCGAAATTTAACCGCCTCTACGGAGAGGGATTCCACACAACCTTAAGGCCATTCAACAGACTCCGGGATGAGAAGGCTCAACTAATCGAGTCTCTCACCTTTCTGAAGAGATGCCGCGACTCGAAGCTTGAAGGTCGTGATCTGAACGTGGCTTTTTCACTCCAGCGATGTCCTCCAAACAGTCTCGTCCCTTCACTTGATGAAGGCCGCTTGTGTTGTGGCCGAAACGTCATGAGAATATTATTGTGTTATTTTATTTTATCAATTTATTATTTTATTCTCATTCTATGTGACTTTACCGAAAGAACCAAAGAAGATGAATCCTTGCACTCACGAAAGCTTTAAATCGAAATTTAACTGCATATACGGAGAGGGATTCCACACAACCTTAAGATCATTCAACAGACTCCGGGATAAGACGGCTCAACTAATCGTGTCTCTCACCTTTCTGAAGAGATGCCGCGACTCTAATCTTAAAGGTCGTGATCTGAACGTGGCTTTTTCACTCGAGCGCTGTCCTCCAGAAAGTCTCGTCCCTTCACCTGTTGAAGGCCGCTTGTGTTGTGGCCGAAACGTCGTGAGAATATTATTGTGTTGTTTTATTTTATCAATTTATTATTTTATTCTCATTCTACGTGACTTTACCGAAAGAACCAAAGAACATGAATCCCTGCAGTCACGAAAGCTTAAAATCGAAATTTAACCGCCTCTACGGAGAGGGATTCCACACAACCTTAAGGCCATTCAACAGACTCCGGGATGAGAAGGCTCAACTAATCGAGTCTCTCACCTTTCTGAAGAGATGCCGCGACTCGAAGTTTGAAGGTCGTGATCTGAACGTGGCTTTTTCACTCCAGCGATGTCCTCCAAACAGTCTCGTCCCTTCACTTGATGAAGGCCGCTTGTGTTGTGGCCGAAACGTCATGAGAATATTATTGTGTTATTTTATTTTATCAATTTATTATTTTATTCTCATTCTATGTGACTTTACCGAAAGAACCAAAGAAGATGAATCCTTGCACTCACGAAAGCTTTAAATCGAAATTTAACTGCATATACGGAGAGGGATTCCACACAACCTTAAGATCATTCAACAGACTCCGGGATAAGACGGCTCAACTAATCGTGTTTCTCACCTTTCTGAAGAGATGCCGCGACTCTAATCTTAAAGGTCGTGATCTGAACGTGGCTTTTTCACTCGAGCGCTGTCCTCCAGACAGTCTCGTCCCTTCACCTGTTGAAGGCCGCTTGTGTTGTGGCCGAAACGTCGTGAGAATATTATTGTGTTGTTTTATTTTATCAATTTATTATTTTATTCTCATTCTACGTGACTTTACCGAAAGAACCAAAGAACATGAATCCCTGCAGTCACGAAAGCTTTAAATCGAAATTTAACCGCCTCTACGGAGAGGGATTCCACACAACCTTAAGGCCATTCAACAGACTCCGGGATGAGAAGGCTCAACTAATCGAGTCTCTCACCTTTCTGAAGAGATGCCGCGACTCGAAGCTTGAAGGTCGTGATCTGAACGTGGCTTTTTCACTCCAGCGATGTCCTCCAAACAGTCTCGTCCCTTCACTTGATGAAGGCCGCTTGTGTTGTGGCCGAAACGTCATGAGAATATTATTGTGTTATTTTATTTTATCAATTTATTATTTTATTCTCATTCTATGTGACTTTACCGAAAGAACCAAAGAAGATGAATCCTTGCACTCACGAAAGCTTTAAATCGAAATTTAACTGCATATACGGAGAGGGATTCCACACAACCTTAAGATCATTCAACAGACTCCGGGATAAGACGGCTCAACTAATCGTGTCTCTCACCTTTCTGAAGAGATGCCGCGACTCTAATCTTAAAGGTCGTGATCTGAACGTGGCTTTTTCACTCGAGCGCTGTCCTCCAGAAAGTCTCGTCCCTTCACCTGTTGAAGGCCGCTTGTGTTGTGGCCGAAACGTCGTGAGAATATTATTGTGTTGTTTTATTTTATCAATTTATTATTTTATTCTCATTCTACGTGACTTTACCGAAAGAACCAAAGAACATGAATCCCTGCAGTCACGAAAGCTTAAAATCGAAATTTAACCGCCTCTACGGAGAGGGATTCCACACAACCTTAAGGCCATTCAACAGACTCCGGGATGAGAAGGCTCAACTAATCGAGTCTCTCACCTTTCTGAAGAGATGCCGCGACTCGAAGCTTGAAGGTCGTGATCTGAACGTGGCTTTTTCACTCCAGCGATGTCCTCCAAACAGTCTCGTCCCTTCACTTGATGAAGGCCGCTTGTGTTGTGGCCGAAACGTCATGAGAATATTATTGTGTTATTTTATTTTATCAATTTATTATTTTATTCTCATTCTATGTGACTTTACCGAAAGAACCAAAGAAGATGAATCCTTGCACTCACGAAAGCTTTAAATCGAAATTTAACTGCATATACGGAGAGGGATTCCACACAACCTTAAGATCATTCAACAGACTCCGGGATAAGACGGCTCAACTAATCGTGTTTCTCACCTTTCTGAAGAGATGCCGCGACTCTAATCTTAAAGGTCGTGATCTGAACGTGGCTTTTTCACTCGAGCGCTGTCCTCCAGACAGTCTCGTCCCTTCACCTGTTGAAGGCCGCTTGTGTTGTGGCCGAAACGTCGTGAGAATATTATTGTGTTGTTTTATTTTATCAATTTATTATTTTATTCTCATTCTACGTGACTTTACCGAAAGAACCAAAGAACATGAATCCCTGCAGTCACGAAAGCTTTAAATCGAAATTTAACCGCCTCTACGGAGAGGGATTCCACACAACCTTAAGGCCATTCAACAGACTCCGGGATGAGAAGGCTCAACTAATCGAGTCTCTCACCTTTCTGAAGAGATGCCGCGACTCGAAGCTTGAAGGTCGTGATCTGAACGTGGCTTTTTCACTCCAGCGATGTCCTCCAAACAGTCTCGTCCCTTCACTTGGTGAAGGCCGCTTGTGTTGTGGCCGAAACGTCATGAGAATATTATTGTGTTATTTTATTTTATCAATGTATTATTTTATTCAAATTCTACGTGACTTTACCGAAAGAACCCAAGAAGATGAATCCTTGCAGTCACGAAAGCTTTAAAGCGAAATTTAACCGCCTCTACGGAGAGGGATTCCACACAACCTTAAGATCATTCAACAGACTCCGGGATAAGAAGGCTCAACTAATCGAGTCTCTCACCTTTCTGAAGAGATGACGCGACTCTAAGCTTAAAGGTCGTCATCTGAACGTGGCTTTTTCACTCCAGCGCTGTCCTCCAGACAGCCTCGTCCCTTCACCTGATGAAGGCCGCTTGTGTTGTGGCCTAAACGTCGTGAGAATATTATTGTCTTATTTTATTTCATCAATTTATTATTTTATTCTCATTCTACGTGACTTTACCGAAAGAACCAAAGAACATGAATCCCTGCAGTCACGAAAGCTTTAAATCTAAATTTAACCGCCGCTACGGAGAGGGATTCCACACAACCTTAAGACCATTCAACAAACTCCGGGATAAGAAGGCTCAACTAATCGTGTCTCTCACCTTTCTGATGAGATGCCGCGACTCTAAGCTTAAAGGTCGTGATGTGAACGTGGCTTTTTCACTCCAGCGCTGTCCTCCAGACAGTCTCGTCCCTTCACCTGATGAAGGCCGCTGTGTTGTGGCCTAAACGTCGTGAGAATATTATTGCGTTATTTTATTTTATCAATTTATTATTTTATTCTCATTCTACGTGACTTTACCGAAAGAACCATAGAACATGAATACCTGCAGTCACGAAAGCTTTAAATCGAAATTTAACCGAATATACGGAGAGGGATTCCACGCAACCTTATCATCATTCAACAGACTCCGGGATAAGAAAGCTCAACTAATCGAGTCTCTCACCTTTCTGAAGAGATGCCGCGACTCGAAGCTTGAAGGTCGTGATCTGAACGTGGCTTTTCACTCCAGCGCTGTCCTCCAGACAGTCTCGTCCCTTCACCTGATGAAGGCCGCTTGTGTTGTGGCCGAAACGTCGTGAGAATATTATTGTGTTGTTTTATTTTATCAAATCATTATTTTATTCTCATTCTACGTGACTTTACCGAAAGAACCAAAGAACATGAATCCCTGCAGTCACGAAAGCTTTAAATCGAAATTTAACCGCCTCTACGGACAGGGATTCCACACAACCTTAAGATCATTCAACAGACTCCGGGATGAGAAGGCTCAACTAATCGAGTCTCTCACCTTTCTGAAGAGATGTCGCGACTCGAAGCTTGAAGGTCGTGATCTGAACGTGGCTTTTTCACTCCAGCGATGTCCTCCAAACAGTCTCGTCCCTTCACTTGATGAAGGCCGCTTGTGTTGTGGCCGAAACGTCATGAGAATATTATTGTGTTATTTTATTTTATCAATTTATTATTTTATTCTCATTCTATGTGACTTTACCGAAAGAACCAAAGAAGATGAATCCTTGCACTCACGCAAGCTTTAAATCGAAATTTCACTGCCTCTACAGAGAGGGATTCCACACAACCTTAAGATCATTCAACAGACTCCGGGATAAGAAGGCTCAACTAATCGTGTGCTCTCACCTTTCCGAAGTGAAACCGCGACTCTATGCTTAAAGGTCGTGATCTGAACGTGGCTTTTTCACTCCAGCGCTGTCCTCCAGACAGTCGTCCCTTCACCTGATGAAGGCCGCTTGTGTTGTGACCAAAACGTCGTGAGAATATTATTGTGTTATTTTATTTTATCAATTTATTATTTTATTCTCATTCTACGTGACTTTACCGAAAGAACCAAAGAACACGAATCCCTGCAGTCACGTAAGCTTTAAATCGAAATTTAACCGCCTATACGGAGAGGGATTCCACAGAACCTTAAAACCATTCAACAGACTCCGGGATAAGAAGGCTCAACTAATCGAGTCTCTCACCTTTCTGAAGAGATGCCGCGACTCGAAGCTTGAAGGTCGTGATCTGAACGTGGCTTTTTCACTCCAGCGCTGTCCTCCAGACAGTCTCGTCCCTTCACCTTATGAAGGCCGCTTGTGTTGTGGCCGAAACGTCGTGAGAATATTATTGTGTTATTTTATTTTATCAATTTATTATTTTATTTTCATTCTATGTGACTTTACCGAAAGAAGCAAAAAAGATGAATCCTTGCACTCACGCAAGCTTTAAATCGAAATTAAACTGCCTCTACGGAGAGGGATTCCACACAACCTTAAGATCATTCAACAAACTCCGGGATAAGAAGGCTCAACTAATCGTGTCTCTCACCTTTCTGATGTGTAACCGCGACTCTATGCTTAAAGGTCGTGATCTGAACGTGGCTTTTTCACTCCAGCGCTGTCCTCCAGACAGTCTCGTCCCTTCACCTGATGAAGGCCACTTGTGTTGTGGCCGAAACGTCGTGAGAATATTATTGTGTTATTTTATTTTATCAATTTATTATTTTATTCTCATTCTACGTGACTTTACCGAAAGAACCAAATAAACATTAATCCCTGCAGTCACGAAAGCTTTAAATCGAAATTTAACCGCCTCTACGGAGAGGAATTCCACACAACCTTAAGATCATTCAACAGACTCCGGGATAAGAAGGCTCAACTAATTGAGTCTCTCACCTTTCTGAAGAGATGCCGCAACTCTAAGCTTAAAGGACGTGATCTGAACGTCGCTTTTTGACTCCAGCGCTGTCCTCCAGACAGTCTCGTCGCTTCACCTGATGAAAGCCGCTTGTGTTGTGGCCGAAACGTCGTGAGAATATTATTGTGTTATTTCATTTTATCAATTTATTATTTTATTCTCATTCTACGTGACTTTACCGAAAGAACCAAACAAGATGAATCCTTGCAGTCACGCAAGCTTTAAATCGAAATTTAACCGCCTCTACGGAGAGGGATTCCAAACAACCTTAAGATCATTCAACAGACTCCGGGATAAGAACGCTCAACTAATCGTGTCTCTCACCTTTCTGAAGAGATGCCGCGACTCTAAGCTTAAAAGTCGTGATCTGAACGTGGCTTTTTCACTCCAGCGCTGTCCTCCAGACAATCTCGTCCCTTCACCTGATGAAGGCCGCTTGTGTTGTGGCCGAAGCGTCGTGAGAATATTATTGTCTTGTTTTATTTTATCAATTTAATATTTTATTCTAATTCTACATTACTTTACCGAAAGAACCAAAGAAGATGAATCCTTGCAGTCACGAAAGCTTAAAATCGAATTTTAACTGCCTCTACGGAGAGGGATTCCACACAACCTTAAGATCATTCAACAGACTCCGGGATAAGAAGGCTCAACTAATCGTGTCTCTCACCTTTCTGAAGAGATGCCACAACTCTTTGCTTAAAGGTCGTGATCTGAACGTGGCTTTTTCACTCCAGCGCTGTCCTCCAGATAGTCTCGTCCCTTCACCTGATGAAGGCCGCTTGTGTAGTGGCCGAAACGTCGTGAGAATATTATTGTGTTATTTTATTTTATCAATTTATTATTTTATTCTCATTCTACGTGACTTTACCGAAAGAACCAAAGAACATGAATCCCTGCAGTCACGCAAGCTTTAAATCGAAATTTAACCGCCTCTACGGAGAGGGATTCAAAACAACCCTAAGATCCTTCAACAGACTCCGGGATAAGAACGCTCAACTAATCGTGTCTCTCACCTTTCTGAAGAGATGCCGCGACTCTAAGCTTAAAGGTCTTGATCTGAACGTGGCTTTTTCACTCCATCGCTGTCCTCCAGACAGTCTCGTCCCTTCACCTGATGAAGGCCGCTTGTGTTGTTGCCGAAACGTCGTTAGAATATTATTGTCTTGTTTTATTTTATCAATTTAATATTTTATTCGAATTCTACGTGACGTTACCGAAAGAACCAAAGAAGATGAATCCTTGCAGTCACGAAAGCTTTAAATTGAATTTTAACTGCTTCTACGGAGAGGGATTCCACACAACCTTAAGATCATTCAACAGACTCCGGGATAAGAAGGCTCAAATAATCGTGTCTCTCACCTTTCTGAAGAGATGCCGCGACTCTATGCTTAAAGGTCGTGATCTGAACGTGGCTTTTTCACTCCAGCACTGTCCTCCAGATAGTCTCGTCCCATCACCTGATGAAGGCCGCTTGTGTTGTGGCCGAAACGTCGTGAGAATATTATTGTGTTATTTTATTTTATCAATTTATTATTTAATTCTCATTCTACGTGACTTTACCGAAAGAACCAAAGAACATGAATCCCTGCAGTAACGAAAGCTTTAAATCGAAATTTAACCGCCTCTACGGAGAGGGATTCCACACAACCTTAAGGCCATTCAACAGACTCCGGGATAAGAAGGCTCAACTAATCGAGTCTCTCACCTTTCTGAAGAGATGCCGCGACTCGAAGCTTGAAGGTCGTGATCTGAACGTGGCATTTTCACTCCAGCGCTGTCCTCCAGACAGTCTCGTCCCTTCACCTGATGAAGGCCGCTTGTGTTGTGGCCGAAACGTCGTGAGAATATTATTGTGTTATATTATTTTATCAATTTATTATTTTATTCTCATTCTATGTGACTTTACTTAAAGAACCAAAGAAGATGAATCCTTGCAGTCACGCAAGCTTTAAATCGAAATTTAACTGCCTCTATGGAGAGTATGATTCCACACAACCTTAAGATCATTCAACAGACTCCGGGATAAGAAGGCTCAACTAATCGTGTCTCTCACCTTTCCGAAGTGAAACCGCGACTCTATGCTTAAAGGTCGTGATCTGAACGTGGCTTTTTCACTCCAGCGCTGTCCTCCAGACAGTCGTCCCTTCACCTGATGAAGGCCGCTTGTGTTGTGACCGAAACGTCGTGAGAATATTATTGTGTTATTTTATTTTATCAATTTATTATTTTATTCCCATTCTACGTGACTTTACCGAAAGAACCAAAGAACATGAATCCCTGCAGTCATGAAAGCTTTAAATCGAAATTTAACCGCCTCAACGGAGAGGGATCCCACACAACCTTAAAACCATTCAACAGACTCCGGGATAAGAAGGCTCAACTAATCGAGTCTCTCATCTTTCTGAAGAGATGCCGCGACTCGAAGCTTGAAGGTCGTGATCTGAACGTGGTTTTTTCACTCCAGCGCTGTCCTCCAGACAGCCTCGTCCCTTCACCTGATGAAGGCCGCTTGTGTTGTGGCCGAATCTTCGTGAGAATATTATTGTGTTATTTTATCAATTTATTATTTTATTCTCATTCTACGTGACTTTACCGAAAGAACCAAAGAAGATGAATCCTTGCAGTCATGAAAGCTTTAAATCGAAATTTAACCGCATATACGGAGAGGGATTCCACGCAACCTTAAGATCATTCAACAGACTCCGGGATAAGAAGGCTCAACTAATCGAGTCTCTCACCTTTCTGAAGAGATGCCGCGACTCTATGCTTAAAGGTCGTGATCTGAACGTGGCTTTTTCACTCCAGCGCTGTCCTCCAGATAGTCTCGTCCCTTCACCTGATGAAGGCTGCTTGTGTAGTGGCTGAAACGTCGTGAGAATATTATTGTGTTATTTTATTTTATCAATTTATTATTTTATTCTCATTCTACGTGACTTTACCGAAAGAACCAAAGAACATGAATCCCTGCAGTCACGCAAGCTTTAAATCGAAATATAACTGCCTCTACGGAGAGGGATTCCAAACAACCCTAAGATCCTTCAACAGACTCCGGGATAAGAACGCTCAACTAATCGTGTCTCTCACCTTTCTGAAGAGATGCCGCGACTCTAAGCTTAAAGGTCGTGATCTGAACGTGGATTTTTCACTCCAGCGCTGTCCTCCAGACAGTCTCGTCCCTTCACCTGATGAAGGCCGCTTGTGTTGTGGAAGAAACGTCGTGAGAATATTATTGTCTTGTTTTATTTTATCAATTTATTATTTTATTCGAATTCTATGTGACGTTACCGAAAGAACCAAAGAAGATGAATCCTTGCAGTTTCGAAAGCTTTAAATTGAATTTTAACTGCTTCTACGGAGAGGGATTCCACACAACCTTAAGGCCATTCAACAGACTCCGGGATAAGAAGGCTCAACTAATCGAGTCTCTCACCTTTCTGAAGAGATGCCGCGACTCGAAGCTTGAAGGTCGTGATCTGAACGTGGCTTTTTCACTCCAGCGCTGTCCTCCAGACAGTCTCGTCCCATCACCTGATGAAGGCCGCTTGTGTTGTGGCCGAAAAGTCGTAAGAATATTATTGTGTTATTTTATTTTATCAATTTATTATTTTATTCTCTTTCTACGTGACTTTACCGAAAGAACCAAAGAACATGAATCCCCGCAGTCACGAAAGCTTTAAATCGAACTTTAACCGCCTCTACGGAGAGGGATTCCACACAACCTTAAGATCATTCAACAGACTCCGGGATAAGAAGGCTCAAATAATCGTGTCTCTCACCTTTCTGAAGAGATGCCGCGACTCTAATCTTAAAGGTCGTGATCTGAACGTGGCTTTTTCACTCCAGCGCTGTCCTCCAGACAGTCTCGTCCCTTCACCTGTTGAAGGCCGCTTGTGTTGTGGCCGAAACGTCGTGAGAATATTATTGTGTTATTTTATTTTATGAATTTATTATTTTATTCTCATTCTATGTGACTTTACCGAAAGAACCAAGGAAGATGAATCCTTGCACTCACGCAAGCTTTAAATCGAAATTTAACTGCATCTACCAACATGGATTCCACACAACCTTAAGGCTATTCAACAGACTCCGGGATAAGAAGGCTCAACTAATCGAGTCTCTCACCTTTCTGAAGAGATGCCGCGACTCGAAGCTTGAAGGTCGTGATCTGAACGTGGCTTTTTCACTCCAGCGCTGTCCTCCAGACAGTCTCGTCCCTTCACCTGATAAAGGCCGCTTGTGTTGTGGCCGAAACGTCGTGAGAATATTATTGTGTTATTTTATTTTATCAATTTATTATTTTATTCTCATTCTATGTGACTTTACCGAAAGAACCAAAGAAGATGAATCCTTGCACTCACGCAAGCTTTAAATCGAAATTTAACTGCCTCTACGGAGAGGGATTCCACACAACCTTAAGATCATTCAACAGACTCCGGGATAAGAAGGCCCAACTAATCATGTCTCTCACCTTTCCGAAGTGAAACCGCGACTCTATGCTTAAAGGTCGTGATCTGAACGTGGCTTTTTCACTCCAGCGCTGTCCTCCAGACAGTTGTTGTATATATAGGTGTTATGAAAATTGATGAAAATTAAATGAAATTTGGGATTTGCATAATTTATCCGAAATTATGTTATTTAGAGTAATTATGTGCATAAATTATGCTGATTCCAGAGATAATCGTATTAATTTATGCGAGTGGGCATGGTTAGGATAATGCAGGTCGTTATGGATTATCAGGTGGAGCCTCGGTGACTAGGATTGTGTTATGAATTTGAATGACGCAATTAATCGTATGCAGTGACGCAGGCGTTGTGAGCGTGAATGAGAGAGAGTCGATTCGACTCTGCTCTTAATTCCGTATTATCGATAAGGATACGATTACTCTCGATTGAACATTACGAATTATGTGTGTTATGGATTATGTGTGGTGATAGTGTGCTTATGATAGGTCCCCAAGATTCAGATCTCATACGCAGAACAATATTATGCAGAATTTCAGGAAGAATCACACACAAACCTTCTGCTTTAATCAATTTTATTTCCAGCTAACTTTAATTTTTGGATAATATGAAAACTCAATCTCGGGATTTTGGAATTTCAACACAGCGTGAACATGATACCATCACGATTGCGTTGTTTCACCTCGATAGCGGCACCTGTGGTTAATTCCCGATGCGTAATGCAATCAATCGGTTGTTGAGAGAGAGAGATTAAACATGCATAGTATTCTATCAAAACCTTAACCTTATAATGTAAATTCGTATTTAACATTGCCCACACAGTACCACATCCATGCATAGACCTTCAAGTCAATTCTTATCACGTTGTTAACAGTAGGACGATTGGTTATTATGCAACTCAATGACAGCAGTATTTCCTTTATGAATTTATTTTTAATGCACCACCTTGGAATGGCACCCTTCTTGATTATCCCGATATGCGTATCGTGTCTTCTTTATCACTGGTTCAATTTCTTGCGTAAAGCAGACGCCGAGGTTAGCATCTCTTGTGTCCAAAATGTGTTTCCTGTGTGTTGCGGCGCGGTGGGGGAGTGAGGGGGAGAGTGTGGAGGAGGGGTTGCATACGACCGGCTGCCAGTTTCTGTCCACCGCTGGCTGGATGAGTCAGCACGACGCTCGCCGTCGTCGCGCCGATGGGTGTTGAGTGCGGGGCCGCTTCCCTCTCAGCCCTGGTGACGCGAAGTTGTGCGCTGTAGCACGCTGGTGGCACGCTGTTGGCACGCGCTGGTGCTGATGCTGGTGCTGATGGCACCTGGTTGCGCGCTCTTGGCACGCGCTGATGCTGGTGCTGGTGGCACGCTGGTGGCACGCTGTTGGCACGCGCTGGTGCTGATGCTGGTGCTGATTGCACGCTGGTGGCGCGCGCTCCCTCTCCTTGAAGATGCGCGAACGCGCCCGTGCTGGTTCGCTGATAGCAGTTTCTCTCCACTGCTGGCTGAGCTGCTGCACGCTCTTGCTTGGCGTTGCTGGCCGCGCTCTTTCTCCTTGAAGATGCGCGAAAGCGCCCGTGCTGATTCGCTGACGGCAGTTTCCTCCACTGCTGGATGAGCTACGCCGGCGCGCGCTCTTTCCGCTGCTGTAGTATCTGACGCTGCGCTCGCGAGCGACAGGTCAAGTTTTTCTTCTGCTGAGTGAGCCGAGTCGCACGCGCTCTCTTTGTTGAGGTTGTTGGCGGCTCTCTGACAGCAGGTTTCCTCCACTGCTGTATGACTCAAGTCGCACGCGCTTGGTCACTGGTTTGCTGAAGTTGTTGGCGGCTGCCCAAGCTTTTACGCTGCTGGTTGAGCCACGTTGCACGTGCTTGCTTTGTGGAGATGCTCGAGCGCTCTCAGCGCTGATTCGCTGATACTTTGTTGGCGGCTGGCCAAGCTTTTTCTTCAGTTGAGTTGAGTCGCACGTGCTCTCTCTGTTGAAGTGCGCGAACGCGCCCGTGCTGGTTCGCTGATAGCAGTTTCTCTCCACTGCTGTATGACTCACTTTTGTTGATACATCGCGACTCAGCGATCCTCGCTACTCAGCGAGGCTCGGAGCCAGCCGCTCCATGCGACTGCTCGTCCTGTGGACGTCTTGACTCGCTGATCTGTCTTGACTCTTGACTTAACTTCACTGACTTTTTGAAAATGCGGCTGACTGTTATATTCAAAGACAATTCTCTCTGCGCAGTGGAAAAGGGGGGGGGCGGGGTCTATGTGTGTGAGTTCGTGTGTGTGTGTACAGATGGCTCCTGCGATAACGATCTGTTTGCCCTGGCGTGAAATTCCTCTCTCACGCTCTTCGGGAGAGACAAAGGTGGTCGGGAGCACCTATCTCTTTATACTTTCGACTTATATTTCTCAAATGCCATTTGGTCCCATGTTCGCCACAACTCGTGTTTGTAACTACGTCCTCCCGACACCTCTCGGTTTACCGAGGTTCGAAATGTTATGATGGAATTATTAAAAGAAAAATAATTTTCATCCTGAGTTTAAGAGGTCCGTTTCCAGATGGTTGGAATCCATATCCCTTGGTTCTGTAAGGTTATATAATGGAATATCGTTTAAGGTTAACACATTATTAATGTTATATTGCAATTTCTTTAAACTTGTTTGTCTGGTTGCCGTGTGTGGGGTGGGGTGTGTCTCCTCATCAAACCCGGCTGGCTTTTCCAGATGGCCCCTTGTGATAAGGTGTAATTCCTGCTTCTCCGCGCTGTGAGAGAGACAAAGGTGGTCGGGGTTGCTTGGGATATTGTTTAAACTCTTTCGTAAGTTTGCCCGTTCGCCCTTCTCGATAACCTTTGATGTGACTCGGTATTTTGTTTCCAAGCTTTGTTTTAACAGTAAAAGTATTAAAGGGGAAAATCATTGGATAGCGAATTAATTATTGGATAATAATTCACTGATGTATCTGGTGGCCTGGTCTTGATTGGAGTGAGCGCGAGGACCGCTAACTTTAGCTTATTCTTGTTATTGCATTTTAAATTTGAACTGTTGTTTTAAAAAAAAAATAGTTTAACCCGTGGGCGTCCTCATTTCTGGCTTGTGGGAGGGCTTCCCTCTGCTTGACCTCCCTTAGGGCACATCAAACTCTTGTTCATCTGGAGATCTTCGCAGATAGCTGCTAACATCCTCGCCTCGAGAGTTTTATTATTTCTTTATTTATTAATGGCCTGTTTATGACCGACACCTGGTTTTGCGTGTGCCTGGCTTACGGGTTTTATTAATTATTATTGTTTTCGTTTGTAAAAAAAAAATATGATATATATAACGGCAAATATTATTGTTAATATCAATTTTGGAAAAGGCTCATATTCAACACAGTCGTCCCTTCACCTGATGAAGGCCGCTTGTGTTGTGACCGAAACGTCGTGAGAATATTATTGTGTTATTTTATTTTATCAATTTATTATTTTATTCTCATTCTACGTGACTTTACCGAAAGAACCAAAGAACATGAATCCCTGCAGTCACGAAAGCTTTAAATCGAAATTTAACCGCCTCTATGGAGAGGGATTCCACACAACCTTAAGACCATTCAACAGACTCCGGGATAAGAAGGCTCAACTAATCGAGTCTCTCACCTTTCTGAAGAGATGCCGCGACTCTATGCTTAAAGGTCGTGATCTGAACGTGGCTTTTTCACTCCAGCACTGTCCTCCAGATAGTCTCGTCCCTTCACCTGATGAAGGCCGCTTGTGTTGTGGCCGAAACGTCGTGAGAATATTATTGTGTTATTTTATTTTATCAATTTATTATTTTATTCTCATTCTACGTGACTTTACCGAAAGAACCAAAGAACATGAATCCCTGCAGTCACGAAAGCTTTAAATCGAAATTTAACCGCCTCTACGGAGAGGGATTCCACACAACCTTAAGATCATTCAACAGACTCCGGGATAAGAAGGCTCAACTAATCGTGTCTCTCACCTTTCCGAAGTGAAACCGCGACTCTATGCATAAAGGTCGTGATCTGAACGTGGCTTTTTCACTCCAGCGCTGTCCGCCAGACAGTCGTCCCTTCACCTGATGAAGGCCGCTTGTGTTGTGACCGAAACGTCGTGAGAATATTATTGTGTTATTTTATTTTATCAATTTATTATTTTATTCTCATTCTACGTGACTTTACCGAAAGAACCAAAGAACATGAATCCCTGCAGTCACGAAAGCTTTAAATCGAAATTTAACCGCCTCTACGGAGAGGGATTCCACACAACCTTAAGACCATTCAACAGACTCCGGGATAAGAAGGCTCAACTAATCGAGTCTCTCACCTTTCTGAAGAGATGCCGCGACTCGAAGCTTGAAGGTCGTGATCTGAACGTGGTTTTTTCACTCCAGCGCTGTCCTCCAGACAGCCTCGTCCCTTCACCTGATGAAGGCCGCTTGTGTTGTGGCCGAATCTTCGTGAGAATATTATTGTGTTATTTTATCAATTTATTATTTTATTCTCATTCTACGTGACTTTACCGAAAGAACCAAAGAAGATGAATCCTTGCAGTCATGAAAGCTTTAAATCGAAATTTAACCGCCTATACGGAGAGGGATTCCACGCAACCTTAAGATCATTCAACAGACTCCGGGATAAGAAGGCTCAACTAATCGAGTCTCTCACCTTTCTGAAGAGATGCCGCGACTCGAAGCTTGAAGGTCGTGATCTGAACGTGGCTTTTTCACTCCAGCGCTGTCCTCCAGACAGTCTCGTCCCTTCACCTGATGAAGGCCTCTTGTTGTGGCCGAAACGTCGTGAGAATATTAATGTGTTATTTTATTTTATCAATTTATTATTTTATTCTCATTCTACGTGACTTTACCGAAAGAACCAAAGAAGATGAATCCTTGCAGTCACGAAAGCTTTAAATCGAAATTTAACCGCCTCTACGGAGAGGGATTCCACACAACCTTAAGATCATTCAACAGACTCCAGGATAAGAAGGCTCAACTAATCGAGTCTCTCACCTTTCTGAAGATATGCCGCGACTCTAAGTTTAAAGGTCGTCATCTGAACGTGGCTTTTTCACTCCAGCGCTGTCCTCCAGATAGTCTCGTCCCTTCACCTGATGAAGGCCGCTTGTGTTGTGGCCGAAACGTCGTGAGAATATTATTGTGTTATTTTATTTTATCAATTTATTATTTTATTCTCATTCTACGTGACTTTACCGAAAGAACCAAAGAACATGAATCCCTGCAGTCACGAAAGCGTTAAATCGAAATTTAACCGTCACTACGGAGAGGGATTCCACACAACCTTAAGACCATTCAACAGACTCCGGGATAAGAAGGCTCAACTAATCGAGTCTCTCACCTTTCTGAAGAGATGCCGCGACTCGAAGCTTGAAGGTCGTGATCTGAACGTGGCTTTTTCACTCCAGCGCTGTCCTACAGACAGTCTCGTCCCTTCACCTGATGAAGGCCGCTTGTGTTGTGGCCGAAACGTCTTGAGAATATTATTGTGTTATTTTATTTTATCAATTTATTATTTTATTCTCATTCTATGTGACTTTACCGAAAGAACCAAAGAACATGAATCCCTGCAGTCACGAAAGCTTTAAATCGAAATTTAACCGCCTCTATGGAGAGGGATTCCACACAACCTTAAGACCATTCAACAGACTCCGGGATAAGAAGGCTCAACTAATCGAGTCTCTCACCTTTCTGAAGAGATGCCGCGACTCTATGCTTAAAGGTCGTGATCTGAACGTGGCTTTTTCACTCCAGCACTGTCCTCCAGATAGTCTCGTCCCTTCACCTGATGAAGGCCGCTTGTGTTGTGGCCGAAACGTCGTGAGAATATTATTGTGTTATTTTATTTTATCAATTTATTATTTTATTCTCATTCTACGTGACTTTACCGAAAGAACCAAAGAACATGAATCCCTGCAGTCACGAAAGCTTTAAATCGAAATTTAACCGCCTCTACGGAGAGGGATTCCACACAACCTTAAGATCATTCAACAGACTCCGGGATAAGAAGGCTCAACTAATCGTGTCTCTCACCTTTCCAAAGTGAAACCGCGACTCTATGCATAAAGGTCGTGATCTGAACGTGGCTTTTTCACTCCAGCGCTGTCCGCCAGACAGTCGTCCCTTCACCTGATGAAGGCCGCTTGTGTTGTGACCGAAACGTCGTGAGAATATTATTGTGTTATTTTATTTTATCAATTTATTATTTTATTCTCATTCTACGTGACTTTACCGAAAGAACCAAAGAACATGAATCCCTGCAGTCACGAAAGCTTTAAATCGAAATTTAACCGCCTCTACGGAGAGGGATTCCACACAACCTTAAGACCATTCAACAGACTCCGGGATAAGAAGGCTCAACTAATCGAGTCTCTCACCTTTCTGAAGAGATGCCGCGACTCGAAGCTTGAAGGTCGTGATCTGAACGTGGTTTTTTCACTCCAGCGCTGTCCTCCAGACAGCCTCGTCCCTTCACCTGATGAAGGCCGCTTGTGTTGTGGCCGAATCTTCGTGAGAATATTATTGTGTTATTTTATCAATTTATTATTTTATTCTCATTCTACGTGACTTTACCGAAAGAACCAAAGAAGATGAATCCTTGCAGTCATGAAAGCTTTAAATCGAAATTTAACCGCCTATACGGAGAGGGATTCCACGCAACCTTAAGATCATTCAACAGACTCCGGGATAAGAAGGCTCAACTAATCGAGTCTCTCACCTTTCTGAAGAGATGCCGCGACTCGAAGCTTGAAGGTCGTGATCTGAACGTGGCTTTTTCACTCCAGCGCTGTCCTCCAGACAGTCTCGTCCCTTCACCTGATGAAGGCCTCTTGTTGTGGCCGAAACGTCGTGAGAATATTAATGTGTTATTTTATTTTATCAATTTATTATTTTATTCTCATTCTACGTGACTTTACCGAAAGAACCAAAGAAGATGAATCCTTGCAGTCACGAAAGCTTTAAATCGAAATTTAACCGCCTCTACGGAGAGGGATTCCACACAACCTTAAGATCATTCAACAGACTCCAGGATAAGAAGGCTCAACTAATCGAGTCTCTCACCTTTCTGAAGATATGCCGCGACTCTAAGTTTAAAGGTCGTCATCTGAACGTGGCTTTTTCACTCCAGCGCTGTCCTCCAGATAGTCTCGTCCCTTCACCTGATGAAGGCCGCTTGTGTTGTGGCCGAAACGTCGTGAGAATATTATTGTGTTATTTTATTTTATCAATTTATTATTTTATTCTCATTCTACGTGACTTTACCGAAAGAACCAAAGAACATGAATCCCTGCAGTCACGAAAGCGTTAAATCGAAATTTAACCGTCACTACGGAGAGGGATTCCACACAACCTTAAGACCATTCAACAGACTCCGGGATAAGAAGGCTCAACTAATCGAGTCTCTCACCTTTCTGAAGAGATGCCGCGACTCGAAGCTTGAAGGTCGTGATCTGAACGTGGCTTTTTCACTCCAGCGCTGTCCTACAGACAGTCTCGTCCCTTCACCTGATGAAGGCCGCTTGTGTTGTGGCCGAAACGTCTTGAGAATATTATTGTGTTATTTTATTTTATCAATTTATTATTTTATTCTCATTCTATGTGACTTTACCGAAAGAACCAAACAAGATGAATCCTTGCAGTCACGCAAGCTTTAAATCGAAATTTAACTGCCTCTACGGAGAGGGATTGCAAACAACCTTAAGATCATTCAACAGACTCCGGGATAAGAAGGCTCAACTAATCGTGTCTCTCACCTTTCTGAAGAGATGCCGCGACTCTAATCTTAAAGGTCGTGATCTGAACGTGGCTTTTTCACTCCAGCGCTGTCCTCCAGACAGTCTCGTCCCTTCACCTGTTGAAGGCCGCTTGTGTTGTGGCCAAAACGTCGTGAGAATATTATTGTGTTATTTTATTTTATGAATTTATTATTTTATTCTCATTCTATGTGACTTTACCGAAAGAACCAAGGAAGATGAATCCTTGCACTCACGCAAGCTTTAAATCGAAATTTAACTGCCTCTACGGAGAGGGATTCCACACAACCTTAAGATCATTCAACAGACTCCGGGATAAGAAGGCTCAACTAATCGTGTCTCTCACCTTTCTGAAGAGATGCCGCGGCTCTATGCTTAAAGGTCGTGATCTGAACGTTGCTTTTTCACTCCAGCGCTGTCCTCCAGACAGTCTAGTCCCTTCACCTGATGAAGGCTGCTTGTGTTGTGGCCGAAACGTCGTGAGAATATTATTGTGTTGTTTTATTTTATCAATGTATTATTTTATTCTAATTCTACGTGACTTTACCGAAAGAACCAAAGAAGATGAATCCTTGCAGTCACGAAAGCTTTAAATCGAAATTTAACCGCCTCTACGGAGAGGGATTGCAAACAACCTTAAGATCATTCAACAGACTCCGGGATAAGAAGGCTCAACTAATCGTGTCTCTCACCTTTCTGAAGAGATGCCGCGACTCTAATCTTAAAGGTCGTGATCTGAACGTGGCTTTTTCACTCCAGCGCTGTCCTCCAGACAGTCTCGTCCTTTCACCTGTTGAAGGCCGCTTGTGTTGTGACCGAAACGTCGTGAGAATATTATTGTGTTATTTTATTTTATCAATTTATTATTTTATTCTCATTCTACGTGACTTTACCGAAAGAACCAAAGAACATGAATCCCTGCAGTCACGAAAGCTTTAAATCGAAATTTAACCGCCTCTATGGAGAGGGATTCCACACAACCTTAAGACCATTCAACAGACTCCGGGATAATAAGGCTGAACTAATCGAGTCTCTCACCTTTCTGAAGAGATGCCGCGACTCTATGCTTAAAGGTCGTGATCTGAACGTGGCTTTTTCACTCCAGCACTGTCCTCCAGATAGTCTCGTCCCTTCACCTGATGAAGGCCGCTTGTGTTGTGGCCGAAACGTCGTGAGAATATTATTGTGTTATTTTATTTTATCAATTTATTATTTTATTCTCATTCTACGTGACTTTACCGAAAGAACCAAAGAACATGAATCCCTGCAGTCACGAAAGCTTTAAATCGAAATTTAACCGCCTCTACGGAGAGGGATTCCACACAACCTTAAGATCATTCAACAGACTCCGGGATAAGAAGGCTCAACTAATCGTGTCTCTCACCTTTCTGAAGAGATGCCGCGACTCTATGCTTAAAGGTCGTGATCTGAACGTTGCTTTTTCACTCCAGCACTGTCCTCCAGATAGTCTCGTCCCTTCACCTGATGAAGGCCGCTTGTGTTGTGGCCGAAACGTCGTGAGAATATTATTGTGTTATTTTATTTTATCAATTTATTATTTTATTCTCATTCTACGTGACTTTACCGAAAGAACCAAAGAACATGAATCCCTGCAGTCACGAAAGCTTTAAATCGAAATTTAACCGCCTCTACGGAGAGGGATTCCACACAACCTTAAGATCATTCAACAGACTCCGGGATAAGAAGGCTCAACTAATCGTGTCTCTCACCTTTCTGAAGAGATGCCGCGACTCTAATCTTAAAGGTCGTGATCTGAACGTGGCTTTTTCACTCCAGCGCTGTCCTCCAGACAGTCTCGTCCCTTCACCTGTTGCAGGCCGCTTGTGTTGTCGCCGAAACGTCGTGAGAATATCATTGTGTTATTTTATTTTATTAATTTATTATTTTATTCTCATTCTACGTGACTTTACCGAAAGAACCAAGGAAGATGAATCCTTGCACTCACGCAAGCTTTAAATCGAAATTTAACTGCCTCTACGGAGAGGGATTCCACACAACCTTAAGATCATTCAACAGACTCCGGGATAAGAAGGCTCAACTAATCGTGTCTCTCACCTTTCTGAAGAGATGCCGCGACTCTATGCTTAAAGGTCGTGATCTGAACGTTGCTTTTTCACTCCAGTGCTGTCCTCCAGACAGTCTAGTCCCTTCACCTGATGAAGGCCGCTTGTGTTGTGGCCGAAACGTCGTGAGAATATTATTGTGTTGTTTTATTTTATCAATGCATTATTTTATTCTAATTCTACGTGACTTTACCGAAAGAACCAAAGAAGATGAATCCTTGCAGTCACGAAAGCTTTAAATCGAAATTTAACTGCCTCTACGGAGAGGGATTCCACACAACCTTAAGATCATTCAACAGATTCCGGGATAAGAAGGCTCAACTAATCGTGTCTCTCACCTTTCCGAAGTGAAACCGCGACTCTATGCTTAAAGGTCGTGATCTGAACGTGGCTTTTTCACTCCAGCGCTGTCCGCCAGACAGTCGTCCCTTCACCTGATGAAGGCCGCTTGTGTTGTGACCGAAACGTCGTGAGAATATTATTGTGTTATTTTATTTTATCAATTTATTATTTTATTCTCATTCTACGTGACTTTACCGAAAGAACCAAAGAACATGAATCCCTGCAGTCACGAAAGCTTTAAATCGAAATTTAACCGCCTCTACGGAGAGGGATTCCACACAACCTTAAGACCATTCAACAGACTCCGGGATAAGAAGGCTCAACTAATCGAGTCTCTCACCTTTCTGAAGAGATGCCGCGACTCGAAGCTTGAAGGTCGTGATCTGAACGTGGTTTTTTCACTCCAGCGCTGTCCTCCAGACAGCCTCGTCCCTTCACCTGATGAAGGCCGCTTGTGTTGTGGCCGAATCTTCGTGAGAATATTATTGTGTTATTTTATCAATTTATTATTTTATTCTCATTCTACGTGACTTTACCGAAAGAACCAAAGAAGATGAATCCTTGCAGTCATGAAAGCTTTAAATCGAAATTTAACCGCCTATACGGAGAGGGATTCCACGCAACCTTAAGATCATTCAACAGACTCCGGGATGAGAAGGCTCAACTAATCGAGTCTCTCACCTTTCTGAAGAGATGCCGCGACTCTATGCTTAAAGGTCGTGATCTGAACGTGGCTTTTTCACTCCAGCGCTGTCCTCCAGATAGTCTCGTCCCTTCACCTGATGAAGGCCGCTTGTGTAGTGGCCGAAACGTCGTGAGAATATTATTGTGTTATTTTATTTTATCAATTTATTATTTTATTCTCATTCTACGTGACTTTACCGAAAGAACCAAAGAACATGAATCCCTGCAGTCACGCAAGCTTTAAATCGAAATATAACCGCCTCTACGGAGAGGGATTCCAAACAACCTTAAGATCATTCAACAGACTCCGGGATAAGAAGGCTCAACTAATCGTGTCTCTCACCTTTCTGAAGAGATGCCGCGACTCTATGCTTAAAGGTCGTGATCTGAACGTGGCTTTTTCACTCCAGCACTGTCCTCCAGATAGTCTCGTCACTTCACCTGATGAAGGCCGCTTGTGTTGTGGCCGAAACGTCGTGAGAATATTATTGTGATATTTTAATTTATCAATTTATTATTTTATTCTCATTCTACGTGACTTTACCGAAAGAACCAAAGAACATGAATCCCTGCAGTCACGCAAGCTTTAAATCGAAATATAACCGCCTCTACGGAGAATGATTCCAAAGAACCTTAAGATCATTCAACAGACTCCGGGATAAGAAGGCTCAACTAATCGTGTCTCTCACCTTTCTGAAGAGATGCCGCGACTCTATGCTTAAAGGTCGTGATCTGAACGTGGCTTTTTCACTCCAGCACTGTCCTCCAGATAGTCTCGTCACTTCACCTGATGAAGGCCGCTTGTGTTGTGGCCGAAACGTCGTGAGAATATTATTGTGATATTTTATTTTATCAATTTATTATTTTATTCTCATTCTACGTGACTTTACCGAAAGAACCAAAGAACATGAAACCCTGCAGTCACGAAAGCTTTAAATCGAAATTTAACCGTCTCTACGGAGAGGGATTCCACACAACCTTAAGACCATTCAACAGACTCCGGGATAAGAAGGCTCAACTAATCGAGTCTCTCACCTTTTTGAAGAGATGCCGCGACTCGAAGCTTGAAGGTCGTGATCTGAACGTGGTTTTTTCACTCCAGCGCTGTCCTCCAGACAGCCTCGTCCCTTCACCTGATGAAGGCCGCTTGTGTTGTGGCCGAATCTTCGTGAGAATATTATTGTGTTATTTTATCAATTTATTATTTTATTCTCATTCTACGTGACTTTACCGAAAGAACCAAAGAAGATGAATCCTTGCAGTCATGAAAGCTTTAAATCGAAATTTAACCGCCTATACGGAGAGGGATTCCACGCAACCTTAAGATCATTCAACAGACTCCGGGATGAGAAGGCTCAACTAATCGAGTCTCTCACCTTTCTGAAGAGATGCCGCGACTCTATGCTTAAAGGTCATGATCTGAACGTGGCTTTTTCACTCCAGCGCTGTCCTCCAGATAGTCTCGTCCCTTCACCTGATGAAGGCCGCTTGTGTAGTGGCCGAAACGTCGTGAGAATATTATTGTGTTATTTTATTTTATCAATTTATTATTTTATTCTCATTCTACGTGACTTTACCGAAAGAACCAAAGAACATGAATCCCTGCAGTCACGCAAGCTTTAAATCGAAATATAACCGCCTCTACGGAGAGGGATTCCAAACAACCTTAAGATCATTCAACAGACTCCGGGATAAGAAGGCTCAACTAATCGTGTCTCTCACCTTTCTGAAGAGATGCCGCGACTCTATGCTTAAAGGTCGTGATCTGAACGTGGCTTTTTCACTCCAGCACTGTCCTCCAGATAGTCTCGTCACTTCACCTGATGAAGGCCGCTTGTGTTGTGGCCGAAACGTCGTGAGAATATTATTGTGATATTTTAATTTATCAATTTATTATTTTATTCTCATTCTACGTGACTTTACCGAAAGAACCAAAGAACATGAATCCCTGCAGTCACGCAAGCTTTAAATCGAAATATAACCGCCTCTACGGAGAATGATTCCAAAGAACCTTAAGATCATTCAACAGACTCCGGGATAAGAAGGCTCAACTAATCGTGTCTCTCACCTTTCTGAAGAGATGCCGCGACTCTTTGCTTAAAGGTCGTGATCTGAACGTGGCTTTTTCACTCCAGCACTGTCCTCCAGATAGTCTCGTCACTTCACCTGATGAAGGCCGCTTGTGTTGTGGCCGAAACGTCGTGAGAATATTATTGTGATATTTTATTTTATCAATTTATTATTTTATTCTCATTCTACGTGACTTTACCGAAAGAACCAAAGAACATGAATCACTGCAGTCACGAAAGCTTTAAATCGAAATTTAACCGCTTCTACGGAGAGGGATTCCACACAACCTTAAGGCCATTCAACAGACTCCGGGATAAGAAGGCTCAACTAATCGAGTCTCTCACCTTTCTGAAGAGATGCCGCGACTCGAAGCTTGAAGGTCGTGATCTGAACGTGGCTTTTTCACTCCAGCGCTGTCCTCCAGACAGTCTCGTCCCTTCACCTGATGAAGGCCGCTTGTGTTGTGGCCGAAACGTCGTGAGAATATTATTGTGTTATTTTATTTTACCAATTTATTATTTTATTCTCATTCTACGTGACTTTACCGAAAGAACCAAAGAACATGAATCCCTGCAGTCACGAAAGCGTTAAATCGAAATTTAACCGCCTCTACGGAGAGGGATTCCACACAACCTTAAGGCCATTCAACAGACTCCGGGATAAGAAGGCTCAACTAATCGAGTCTCTCACCTTTCTGAAGAGATGCTGCGACTCGAAGCTTGAAGGTCGTGAACTGAACGTGGCTTTTTCACTCCAGCGCTGTCCTCCAGACAGTCTCGTCCCTTCACCTGATGAAGGCCTCTTGTTGTGGCCGAAACGTCGTGAGAATATTAATGTGTTATTTTATTTTATCAATTTATTATTTTATTCTCATTCTATGTGACTTTACCGAAAGAACCAAAGAAGATGAATCCTTGCACTCACGCAAGCTTTAAATCGAAATTTAACTGCCTCTACGGAGAGGGATTCCACACAACCTTAAGATCATTCAACAGACTCTGGGATAAGAAGGCTCAACGATTCGTGTCTCTCACCTTTCTGAAGTGAAACCGCGACTCTAATCTTAAAGGTCGTGATCTGAACGTGGCTTTTTCACTCCAGCGCTGTCCTCCAGACAGTCTTGTCCCTTCACCTGTTGAAGGCCGCTTGTGTTGTGGCCGAAATGTCGTGCGAATATTATTGTGTTATTTTATTTTATCAATTTATTATTTTATTCTCATTCTACGTGACTTTACCGAAAGAACCAAAGAACATGAAACCCTGCAGTCACGAAAGCGTTAAATCGAAATTTAACCGTCTCTACGGAGAGGGATTCCACACAACCTTAAGACCATTCAACAGACTCCGGGATAACAAGGCTCAACTAATCGAGTCTCTCACCTTTCTGAAGAGATGCCGCGACTCGAAGCTTGAAGGTCGTGATCTGAACGTGGCTTTTTCACTCCAGCGCTGTCCTACAGACAGTCTCGTCCCTTCACCTGATGAAGGCCGCTTGTGTTGTGGCCGAAACGTCTTGAGAATATTATTGTGTTATTTTATTTTATCAATTTATTATTTTATTCTCATTCTATGTGACTTTACCGAAAGAACCAAACAAGATGAATCCTTGCAGTCACGCAAGCTTTAAATCGAAATTTAACTGCCTCTACGGAGAGGGATTGCAAACAACCTTAAGATCATTCAACAGACTCCGGGATAAGAAGGCTCAACTAATCGTGTCTCTCACCTTTCTGAAGAGATGCCGCGACTCTAATCTTAAAGGTCGTGATCTGAACGTGGCTTTTTCACTCCAGCGCTGTCCTCCAGACAGTCTCGTCCCTTCACCTGTTGAAGGCCGCTTGCGTTGTGGCCAAAACGTCGTGAGAATATTATTGTGTTATTTTATTTTATGAATTTATTATTTTATTCTCATTCTATGTGACTTTACCGAAAGAACCAAGGAAGATGAATCCTTGCACTCACGCAAGCTTTAAATCGAAATTTAACTGCCTCTACGGAGAGGGATTCCACACAACCTTAAGATCATTCAACAGACTCCGGGATAAGAAGGCTCAACTAATCGTGTCTCTCACCTTTCTGAAGAGATGCCGCGACTCTATGCTTAAAGGTCGTGATCTGAACGTTGCTTTTTCACTCCAGCGCTGTCCTCCAGACAGTCTAGTCCCTTCACCTGATGAAGGCTGCTTGTGTTGTGGCCGAAACGTCGTGAGAATATTATTGTGTTGTTTTATTTTATCAATGTATTATTTTATTCTAATTCTACGTGACTTTACCGAAAGAACCAAAGAAGATGAATCCTTGCAGTCACGAAAGCTTTAAATCGAAATTTAACCGCCTCTACGGAGAGGGATTGCAAACAACCTTAAGATCATTCAACAGACTCCGGGATAAGAAGGCTCAACTAATCGAGTCTCTCACCTTTCTGAAGAGATGCCGCGACTCTATGCTTAAAGGTCGTGATCTGAACGTGGCTTTTTCACTCCAGCGCTGTCCTCCAGATAGTCTCGTCCCTTCACCTGATGAAGGCCGCTTGTGTAGTGGCCGAAACGTCGTGAGAATATTATTGTGTTATTTTATTTTTTCAATTTATTATTTTATTCTCATTCTACGTGACTTTACCGAAAGAACCAAAGAACATGAATCCCTGCAGTCACGCAAGCTTTAAATCGAAATATAACCGCCTCTACGGAGAGGGATTCCAAACAACCTTAAGATCATTCAACAGACTCCGGGATAAGAAGGCTCAACTAATCGTGTCTCTCACCTTTCTGAAGAGATGCCGCGACTCTATGCTTAAAGGTCGTGATCTGAACGTGGCTTTTTCACTCCAGCACTGTCCTCCAGATAGTCTCGTCACTTCACCTGATGAAGGCCGCTTGTGTTGTGGCCGAAACGTCGTGAGAATATTATTGTGATATTTTAATTTATCAATTTATTATTTTATTCTCATTCTACGTAACTTTACCGAAAGAACCAAAGAACATGAATCCCTGCAGTCACGCAAGCTTTAAATCGAAATATAACCGCCTCTACGGAGAATGATTCCAAAGAACCTTAAGATCATTCAACAGACTCCGGGATAAGAAGGCTCAACTAATCGTGTCTCTCACCTTTCTGAAGAGATGCCGCGACTCTATGCTTAAAGGTCGTGATCTGAACGTGGCTTTTTCACTCCAGCACTGTCCTCCAGATAGTCTCGTCACTTCACCTGATGAAGGCCGCTTGTGTTGTGGCCGAAACGTCGTGAGAATATTATTGTGATATTTTATTTTATCAATTTATTATTTTATTCTCATTCTACTTGACTTTACCGAAAGAACCAAAGAACATGAATCCCTGCAGTCACGAAAGCTTTAAATCGAAATTTAACCACCTCTACGGAGAGGGATTCCACACAACCTTAAGGCCATTCAACAGACTCCGGGATAAGAAGGCTCAACTAATCGAGTCTCTCACCTTTCTGAAGAGATGCCGCGACTCGAAGCTTGAAGGTCGTGATCTGAACGTGGCTTTTTCACTCCAGCGCTGTCCTCCAGACAGTCTCGTCCCTTCACCTGATGAAGGCCGCTTGTGTTGTGGCCGAAACGTCGTGAGAATATTATTGTGTTATTTTATTTTATCAATTTATTATTTTATTCTCATTCTATGTGACTTTACCGAAAGAACCAAAGAACATGAATCCCTGCAGTCACGAAAGCGTTAAAACGAAATTTAACCGCCTCTACGGAGAGGGATTCCACACAACCTTAAGGCCATTCAACAGACTCCGGGATAAGAAGGCTCAACTAATCGAGTCTCTCACCTTTCTGAAGAGATGCTGCGACTCGAAGCTTGAAGGTCGTGAACTGAACGTGGCTTTTTCACTCCAGCGCTGTCCTCCAGACAGTCTCGTCCCTTCACCTGATGAAGGCCTCTTGTTGTGGCCGAAACGTCGTGAGAATATTATTGTGTTATTTTATTTTATCAATTTATTATTTTATTCTCATTCTATGTGACTTTACCGAAAGAACCAAAGAAGATGAATTCTTGCACTCACGCAAGCTTTAAATCGAAATTTAACTGCCTCTACTGAGAGGGATTCCACACAACCTTAAGATCATTCAACAGACTCTGGGATAAGAAGGCTCAACGATTCGTGTCTCTCACCTTTCTGAAGAGATGCCGCGACTCTATGCTTAAAGGTCGTGATCTGAACGTTGCTTTTTCACTCCAGCGCTGTCCTCCAGACAGTCTAGTCCCTTCACCTGATGAAGGCCGCTTGTGTTGTGGCCGAAACGTCGTGAGAATATTATTGTGTTGTTTTATTTTATCAGTGTATTATTTTATTCTAATTCTACGTGACTTTACCGAAAGAACCAAAGAAGATGAATCCTTGCAGTCACGAAAGCTTTAAATCGAAATTTAACCGCCTCTACGGAGAGGGATTCCACACAACCTTAAGATCATTCAACAGACTCCGGGATAAGAAGGCTCAACTAATCGAGTCTCTCACCTTTCTGAAGAGATGCCGTGACTCTAAGCTTAAAGGTCGTCATCTGAACGTGGCTTTTTCACTCCAGCGCTGTCCTCCAGATAGTCTCGTCCCTTCACCTGATGAAGGCCGCTTGTGTTGTGGCCGAAACGTCGTGAGAATATTATTGTGTTATTTTATTTTATCAATTTATTATTTTATTCTCATTCTATGTGACTTTACCGAAAGAACCAAAGAACATGAATCCCTGCAGTCACGAAAGCGTTAAATCGAAATTTAACCGCCTCTACGGAGAGGGATTCCACACAACCTTAAGGCCATTCAACAGACTCGGGGATAAGAAGGCTCAACTAATCGAGTCTCTCACCTTTCTGAAGAGATGCTGCGCCTCGAAGCTTGAAGGTCGTGAACTGAACGTGGCTTTTTCACTCCAGCGCTGTCCTCCAGACAGTCTCGTCTCTTCACCTGATGAAGGCCTCTTGTGTTGTGGCCGAAACGTCATGAGAATATTAATGTGTTATTTTATTTTATCAATTTATTATTTTATTCTCATTCTATGTGACTTTACCGAAAGAACCAAAGAAGATGAATCCTTGCACTCACGCAAGCTTTAAATCGAAATTTAACTGCCTCTACGGAGAGGGATTCCACACAACCTTAAGATCATTCAACAGACTCTGGGATAAGAAGGCTCAACGATTCGTGTCTCTCACCTTTCTGAAGTGAAACCGCGACTCTAATCTTAAAGGTCGTGATCTGAACGTGGCTTTTTCACTCCAGCGCTGTCCTCCAGACAGTCTTGTCCCTTCACCTGTTGAAGGCCGCTTGTGTTGTGGCCGAAATGTCGTGCGAATATTATTGTGTTATTTTATTTTATCAATTTATTATTTTATTCTCATTCTACGTGACTTTACCGAAAGAACCAAAGAACATGAAACCCTGCAGTCACGAAAGCTTTAAATCGAAATTTAACCGTCTCTACGGAGAGGGATTCCACACAACCTTAAGACCATTCAACAGACTCCGGGATAAGAAGGCTCAACTAATCGAGTCTCTCACCTTTCTGAAGAGATGCCGCGACTCGAAGCTTGAAGGTCGTGATCTGAACGTGGCTTTTTCACTCCAGCGCTGTCCTACAGACAGTCTCGTCCCTTCACCTGATGAAGGCCGCTTGTGTTGTGGCCGAAACGTCTTGAGAATATTATTGTGTTATTTTATTTTATCAATTTATTATTTTATTCTCATTCTACGTGACTTTACCGAAAAAACCAAACAAGATGAATCCTTGCAGTCACGCAAGCTTTAAATCGAAATTTAACTGCCTCTATGGAGAGGGATTCCACACAACCTTAAGATCATTCAACAGACTCCGGGATAAGAAGGCTCAACTAATCGTGTCTCTCACCTTTCTGAAGAGATGCCGCGACTCTATGCTTAAAGGTCGTGATCTGAACGTTGCTTTTTCACTCCAGCGCTGTCCTCCAGACAGTCTAGTCCCTTCACCTGATGAAGGCTGCTTGTGTTGTGGCCGAAACGTCGTGAGAATATTATTGTGTTGTTTTATTTTATCAATGTATTATTTTATTCTAATTCTACGTGACTTTACCGAAAGAACCAAAGAAGATGAATCCTTGCAGTCACGAAAGCTTTAAATCGAAATTTAACCGCCTCTACGGAGAGGGATAGCAAACAACCTTAAGATCATTCAACAGACTCCGGGATAAGAAGGCTCAACTAATCGTGTCTCTCACCTTTCTGAAGAGATGCCGCGACTCTAATCTTAAAGGTCGTGATCTGAACGTGGCTTTTTTCACTCCAGCGCTGTCCTCCAGACAGTCTCGTCCTTTCACCTGTTGAAGGCCGCTTGTGTTGTGGCCAAAACGTCGTGAGAATATTATTGTGTTATTTTATTTTATGAATTTATTATTTTATTCTCATTCTATGTGACTTTACCGAAAGAACCAAGGAAGATGAATCCTTGCACTCACGCAAGCTTTAAATCGAAATTTAACTGCCTCTACGGAGAGGGATTCCACACAACCTTAAGATCATTCAACAGACTCCGGGATAAGAAGGCTCAACTAATCGTGCCTCTCACCTTTCTGAAGAGATGCCGCGACTCTATGCTTAAAGGTCGTGATCTGAATGTTGCTTTTTCACTCCAGCGCTGTCCTCCAGACAGTCTAGTCCCTTCACCTGATGAAGGCCGCTTGTGTTGTGGCCGAAACGTCGTGAGAATATTATTGTGTTATTTTATTTTATCAATTTATTATTTTATTCTAATTCTACGTGACTTTACCGAAAGAACCAAAGAAGATGAATCCTTGCAGTCACGAAAGCTTTAAATCGAAATTTAACCGCCTCTACGGAGAGGGATTCCACACAACCTTAAGATCATTCAACAGACTCCGGGATAAGAAGGCTCAACTAATCGAGTCTCTCACCTTTCTGAAGAGATGCCGCGACTCTAAGCTTAAAGGTCGTCATCTGAACGTGGCTTTTTCACTCCAGCGCTGTCCTCCAGATAGTCTCGTCCCTTCACCTGATGAAGGCCGCTTGTGTTGTGGCCGAAACGTCGTGAGAATATTATTGTGTTATTTTATTTTATCAATTTATTATTTTATTCTCATTCTACGTGACTTTACCGAAAGAACCAAAGAACATGAATCACTGCAGTCACGAAAGCATTAAATCGAAATTTAACCGCCTCTACGGAGAGGGATTCCACACAACCTTAAGGCCATTCAACAGACTCGGGGATAAGAAGGCTCAACTAATCGAGTCTCTCACCTTTCTGAAGAGATGCTGCGCCTCGAAGCTTGAAGGTCGTGAACTGAACGTGGCTTTTTCACTCCAGCGCTGTCCTCCAGACAGTCTCGTCTCTTCACCTGATGAAGGCCTCTTGTGTTGTGGCCGAAACGTCATGAGAATATTAATGTGTTATTTTATTTTATCAATTTATTATTTTATTCTCATTCTATGTGACTTTACCGAAAGAACCAAAGAAGATGAATCCTTGCACTCACGCAAGCTTTAAATCGAAATTTAACTGCCTCTACGGAGAGGGATTCCACACAACCTTAAGATCATTCAACAGACTCTGGGATAAGAAGGCTCAACGATTCGTGTCTCTCACCTTTCTGAAGTGAAACCGCGACTCTAATCTTAAAGGTCGTGATCTGAACGTGGCTTTTTCACTCCAGCGCTGTCCTCCAGACAGTCTCGTCTCTTCACCTGATGAAGGCCTCTTGTGTTGTGGCCGAAACGTCATGAGAATATTAATGTGTTATTTTATTTTATCAATTTATTATTTTATTCTCATTCTATGTGACTTTACCGAAAGAACCAAAGAAGATGAATCCTTGCACTCACGCAAGCTTTAAATCGAAATTTAACTGCCTCTACGGAGAGGGATTCCACACAACCTTAAGATCATTCAACAGACTCTGGGATAAGAAGGCTCAACGATTCGTGTCTCTCACCTTTCTGAAGTGAAACCGCGACTCTAATCTTAAAGGTCGTGATCTGAACGTGGCTTTTTCACTCCAGCGCTGTCCTCCAGACAGTCTTGTCCCTTCACCTGTTGAAGGCCGCTTGTGTTGTGGCCGAAACGTCGTGCGAATATTATTGTGTTATTTTATTTTATCAATTTATTATTTTATTCTCATTCTACGTGACTTTACCGAAAGAACCAAAGAACATGAAACCCTGCAGTAACGAAAGCTTTAAATCGAAATTTAACCGTCTCTACGGAGAGGGATTCCACACAACCTTAAGACCATTCAACAGACTCCGGGATAAGAAGGCTCAACTAATCGAGTCTCTCACCTTTCTGAAGAGATGCCGCGACTCGAAGCTTGAAGGTCGTGATCTGAACATGGCTTTTTCACTCCAGCGCTGTCCTACAGACAGTCTCGTCCCTTCACCTGATGAAGGCCGCTTGTGTTGTGGCCGAAACGTCTTGAGAATATTATTGTGTTATTTTATTTTATCAATTTATTATTTTATTCTCATTCTATGTGACTTTACCGAAAGAACCAAACAAGATGAATCTTTGCAGTCACGCAAGCTTTAAATCGAAATGTAACTGCCTCTACGGAGAGGGATTGCAAACAACCTTAAGATCATTCAACAGACTCCGGGATAAGAAGGCTCAACTAATCGTGTCTCTCACCTTTCTGAAGAGATGCCGCGACTCTAATCTTAAAGGTCGTGATCTGAACGTGGCTTTTTCACTCCAGCGCTGTCCTCCAGACAGTCTCGTCCCTTCACCTGTTGAAGGCCGCTTGTGTTGTGGCCAAAACGTCGTGAGAATATTATTGTGTTATTTTATTTTATGAATTTATTATTTTATTCTCATTCTATGTGACTTTACCGAAAGAACCAAGGAAGATGAATCCTTGCACTCACGCAAGCTTTAAATCGAAATTTAACTGCCTCTACGGAGAGGGATTCCACACAACCTTAAGATCATTCAACAGACTCCGGGATAAGAAGGCTCAACTAATCGTGTCTCTCACCTTTCTGAAGAGATGCCGCGACTCTATGCTTTAAGGTCGTGATCTGAACGTTGCTTTTTCACTCCAGCGCTGTCCTCCAGACAGTCTAGTCCCTTCACCTGATGAAGGCTGCTTGTGTTGTGGCCGAAACGTCGTGAGAATATTATTGTGTTGTTTTATTTTATCAATGTATTATTTTATTCTAATTCTACGTGACTTTACCGAAAGAACCAAAGAAGATGAATCCTTGCAGTCACGAAAGCTTTAAATCGAAATTTAACCGCCTCTACGGAGAGGGATTGCAAACAACCTTAAGATCATTCAACAGACTCCGGGATAAGAAGGCTCAACTAATCGTGTCTCTCACCTTTCTGAAGAGATACCGCGACTCTAATCTTAAAGGTCGTGATCTGAACGTGGCTTTTTCACTCCAGCGCTGTCCTCCAGACAGTCTCGTCCTTTCACCTGTTGAAGGCCGCTTGTGTTGTGGCCAAAACGTCGTGAGAATATTATTGTGTTATTTTATTTTATGATTTTATTATTTTATTCTCATTCTATGTGACTTTACCGAAAGAACCAAGGAAGATGAATCCTTGCACTCACGCAAGCTTTAAATCGAAATTTAACTGCCTCTACGGAGAGGGATTCCACACAACCTTAAGATCATTCAACAGACTCCGGGATAAGAAGGCTCAACTAATCGTGCCTCTCACCTTTCTGAAGAGATGCCGCGACTCTATGCTTAAAGGTCGTGATCTGAATGTTGCTTTTTCACTCCAGCGCTGTCCTCCAGACAGTCTAGTCCCTTCACCTGATGAAGGCCGCTTGTGTTGTGGCCGAAACGTCGTGAGAATATTATTGTGTTGTTTTATTTTATCAATGTATTATTTTATTCTAATTCTACGTGACTTTTCCGAAAGAACCAAAGAAGATGAATCCTTGCAGTCACGAGAGCTTTAAATCGAAATGTAACCGCCTCTATGGAGAGGGATTCCACACAACCTTAAGATCATTCAACAGACTCCGGGATAAGAAGGCTCAACTAATCGTGTCTCTCACCTTTCTGATGAGATGCCTCGACTCTAAGCTTAAAGGTCGTGATGTGAACGTGGCTTTTTCACTCCAGCGCTGTCCTCCAGACAGTCTCGTCCCTTCACCTGATGAAGGCCGCTGTGTTGTGGCCTAAACGTCGTGAGAATATTATTGTGTTATTTTATTTGATCAATTTATTATTTTATTCTCATTCTACGTGACTTTACCGAAAGAACCAAAGAACATGAATACCTGCAGTCACGAAAGCTTTAAATCGAAATTTAACCGCATATACGGAGAGGGATTCCACGCAACCTTATGATCATTCAACAGACTCCGGGATAAGAAGGCTCAACTAATCGAGTCTCTCACCTTTCTGAAGAGATGCCGCGACTCGAAGCTTGAAGTTCGTGATCTGAACGTGGCTTTTTCACTCCAGCGCTGTCCTCCAGACAGTCTCGTCCCTTCACCTGATGAAGGCCGCTTGTGTTGTGGCCGAAACGTCGTGAGAATATTATTGTGTTATCTTATTTTATCAATTTATTATTTTATTCTCATTCTATGTGACTTTACGGAAAGAACCAAAGAAGATGAATCCTTGCACTCACGCAAGCTTTAAATCGAAATTTAACTGCCTCTACGGACAGGGATTCCACACAACCTTAAGATCATTCAACAGACTCCGGGATAAGAAGGCTCAACTAATCGTGTCTCTCACCTTTCTGAAGAGATGCCGCGACTCTATGCTTAAAGGTCGTGATCGGAACGTGGCTTTTTCACTCCAGCGCTGCCCTCCAGATAGTCTCGTCCCTTCACCTGATGAAGGCCGCTTGTGTTGTGGCCGAAACGTCGTGAGAATATTATTGTGTTATTTTATTTTATCAATTTATTATTTTATTCTCATTCTACGTGACTTTACCGAAAGAATGAAAGAACATGAATCCCTGCAGTCACGAAAAGCTTTAAATCGAAATTTAATCGCCTCTACGGAGAGGGATTCCACACAACCTTAAGGCCATTCAACAGACTCCGGGATAAGAAGGCTCAACTAATCGAGTCTCTCACCTTTCTGAAGAGATTCGGCGACTCGAAGCTTGAAGGTCGTGAACTGAACGTGGCTTTTTCACTCCAGCGCTGTCCTCCAGACAGTCTCGTCCCTTCACCTGATGAAGGCCTCTTGTGTTGTGGCCGAAACGTCTTGAGAATATTATTGTGTTATTTTATTTTATCAATTTATTATTTTATTCTCATTCTACGTGACTTTACCGAAAAAACCAAACAAGATGAATCCTTGCAGTCACGCAAGCTTTAAATCGAAATTTAACTGCCTCTATGGAGAGGGATTCCACACAACCTTAAGATCATTCAACAGACTCCGGGATAAGAAGGCTCAACTAATCGTGTCTCTCACCTTTCTGAAGAGATGCCGCGACTCTATGCTTAAAGGTCGTGATCTGAACGTTGCTTTTTCACTCCAGCGCTGTCCTCCAGACAGTCTAGTCCCTTCACCTGATGAAGGCTGCTTGTGTTGTGGCCGAAACGTCGTGAGAATATTATTGTGTTGTTTTATTTTATCAATGTATTATTTTATTCTAATTCTACGTGACTTTACCGAAAGAACCAAAGAAGATGAATCCTTGCAGTCACGAAAGCTTTAAATCGAAATTTAACCGCCTCTACGGAGAGGGATAGCAAACAACCTTAAGATCATTCAACAGACTCCGGGATAAGAAGGCTCAACTAATCGTGTCTCTCACCTTTCTGAAGAGATGCCGCGACTCTAATCTTAAAGGTCGTGATCTGAACGTGGCTTTTTTCACTCCAGCGCTGTCCTCCAGACAGTCTCGTCCTTTCACCTGTTGAAGGCCGCTTGTGTTGTGGCCAAAACGTCGTGAGAATATTATTGTGTTATTTTATTTTATGAATTTATTATTTTATTCTCATTCTATGTGACTTTACCGAAAGAACCAAGGAAGATGAATCCTTGCACTCACGCAAGCTTTAAATCGAAATTTAACTGCCTCTACGGAGAGGGATTCCACACAACCTTAAGATCATTCAACAGACTCCGGGATAAGAAGGCTCAACTAATCGTGCCTCTCACCTTTCTGAAGAGATGCCGCGACTCTATGCTTAAAGGTCGTGATCTGAATGTTGCTTTTTCACTCCAGCGCTGTCCTCCAGACAGTCTAGTCCCTTCACCTGATGAAGGCCGCTTGTGTTGTGGCCGAAACGTCGTGAGAATATTATTGTGTTATTTTATTTTATCAATTTATTATTTTATTCTAATTCTACGTGACTTTACCGAAAGAACCAAAGAAGATGAATCCTTGCAGTCACGAAAGCTTTAAATCGAAATTTAACCGCCTCTACGGAGAGGGATTCCACACAACCTTAAGATCATTCAACAGACTCCGGGATAAGAAGGCTCAACTAATCGAGTCTCTCACCTTTCTGAAGAGATGCCGCGACTCTAAGCTTAAAGGTCGTCATCTGAACGTGGCTTTTTCACTCCAGCGCTGTCCTCCAGATAGTCTCGTCCCTTCACCTGATGAAGGCCGCTTGTGTTGTGGCCGAAACGTCGTGAGAATATTATTGTGTTATTTTATTTTATCAATTTATTATTTTATTCTCATTCTACGTGACTTTACCGAAAGAACCAAAGAACATGAATCACTGCAGTCACGAAAGCATTAAATCGAAATTTAACCGCCTCTACGGAGAGGGATTCCACACAACCTTAAGGCCATTCAACAGACTCGGGGATAAGAAGGCTCAACTAATCGAGTCTCTCACCTTTCTGAAGAGATGCTGCGCCTCGAAGCTTGAAGGTCGTGAACTGAACGTGGCTTTTTCACTCCAGCGCTGTCCTCCAGACAGTCTCGTCTCTTCACCTGATGAAGGCCTCTTGTGTTGTGGCCGAAACGTCATGAGAATATTAATGTGTTATTTTATTTTATCAATTTATTATTTTATTCTCATTCTATGTGACTTTACCGAAAGAACCAAAGAAGATGAATCCTTGCACTCACGCAAGCTTTAAATCGAAATTTAACTGCCTCTACGGAGAGGGATTCCACACAACCTTAAGATCATTCAACAGACTCTGGGATAAGAAGGCTCAACGATTCGTGTCTCTCACCTTTCTGAAGTGAAACCGCGACTCTAATCTTAAAGGTCGTGATCTGAACGTGGCTTTTTCACTCCAGCGCTGTCCTCCAGACAGTCTCGTCTCTTCACCTGATGAAGGCCTCTTGTGTTGTGGCCGAAACGTCATGAGAATATTAATGTGTTATTTTATTTTATCAATTTATTATTTTATTCTCATTCTATGTGACTTTACCGAAAGAACCAAAGAAGATGAATCCTTGCACTCACGCAAGCTTTAAATCGAAATTTAACTGCCTCTACGGAGAGGGATTCCACACAACCTTAAGATCATTCAACAGACTCTGGGATAAGAAGGCTCAACGATTCGTGTCTCTCACCTTTCTGAAGTGAAACCGCGACTCTAATCTTAAAGGTCGTGATCTGAACGTGGCTTTTTCACTCCAGCGCTGTCCTCCAGACAGTCTTGTCCCTTCACCTGTTGAAGGCCGCTTGTGTTGTGGCCGAAACGTCGTGCGAATATTATTGTGTTATTTTATTTTATCAATTTATTATTTTATTCTCATTCTACGTGACTTTACCGAAAGAACCAAAGAACATGAAACCCTGCAGTAACGAAAGCTTTAAATCGAAATTTAACCGTCTCTACGGAGAGGGATTCCACACAACCTTAAGACCATTCAACAGACTCCGGGATAAGAAGGCTCAACTAATCGAGTCTCTCACCTTTCTGAAGAGATGCCGCGACTCGAAGCTTGAAGGTCGTGATCTGAACATGGCTTTTTCACTCCAGCGCTGTCCTACAGACAGTCTCGTCCCTTCACCTGATGAAGGCCGCTTGTGTTGTGGCCGAAACGTCTTGAGAATATTATTGTGTTATTTTATTTTATCAATTTATTATTTTATTCTCATTCTATGTGACTTTACCGAAAGAACCAAACAAGATGAATCTTTGCAGTCACGCAAGCTTTAAATCGAAATGTAACTGCCTCTACGGAGAGGGATTGCAAACAACCTTAAGATCATTCAACAGACTCCGGGATAAGAAGGCTCAACTAATCGTGTCTCTCACCTTTCTGAAGAGATGCCGCGACTCTAATCTTAAAGGTCGTGATCTGAACGTGGCTTTTTCACTCCAGCGCTGTCCTCCAGACAGTCTCGTCCCTTCACCTGTTGAAGGCCGCTTGTGTTGTGGCCAAAACGTCGTGAGAATATTATTGTGTTATTTTATTTTATGAATTTATTATTTTATTCTCATTCTATGTGACTTTACCGAAAGAACCAAGGAAGATGAATCCTTGCACTCACGCAAGCTTTAAATCGAAATTTAACTGCCTCTACGGAGAGGGATTCCACACAACCTTAAGATCATTCAACAGACTCCGGGATAAGAAGGCTCAACTAATCGTGTCTCTCACCTTTCTGAAGAGATGCCGCGACTCTATGCTTTAAGGTCGTGATCTGAACGTTGCTTTTTCACTCCAGCGCTGTCCTCCAGACAGTCTAGTCCCTTCACCTGATGAAGGCTGCTTGTGTTGTGGCCGAAACGTCGTGAGAATATTATTGTGTTGTTTTATTTTATCAATGTATTATTTTATTCTAATTCTACGTGACTTTACCGAAAGAACCAAAGAAGATGAATCCTTGCAGTCACGAAAGCTTTAAATCGAAATTTAACCGCCTCTACGGAGAGGGATTGCAAACAACCTTAAGATCATTCAACAGACTCCGGGATAAGAAGGCTCAACTAATCGTGTCTCTCACCTTTCTGAAGAGATACCGCGACTCTAATCTTAAAGGTCGTGATCTGAACGTGGCTTTTTCACTCCAGCGCTGTCCTCCAGACAGTCTCGTCCTTTCACCTGTTGAAGGCCGCTTGTGTTGTGGCCAAAACGTCGTGAGAATATTATTGTGTTATTTTATTTTATGATTTTATTATTTTATTCTCATTCTATGTGACTTTACCGAAAGAACCAAGGAAGATGAATCCTTGCACTCACGCAAGCTTTAAATCGAAATTTAACTGCCTCTACGGAGAGGGATTCCACACAACCTTAAGATCATTCAACAGACTCCGGGATAAGAAGGCTCAACTAATCGTGCCTCTCACCTTTCTGAAGAGATGCCGCGACTCTATGCTTAAAGGTCGTGATCTGAATGTTGCTTTTTCACTCCAGCGCTGTCCTCCAGACAGTCTAGTCCCTTCACCTGATGAAGGCCGCTTGTGTTGTGGCCGAAACGTCGTGAGAATATTATTGTGTTGTTTTATTTTATCAATGTATTATTTTATTCTAATTCTACGTGACTTTTCCGAAAGAACCAAAGAAGATGAATCCTTGCAGTCACGAGAGCTTTAAATCGAAATGTAACCGCCTCTATGGAGAGGGATTCCACACAACCTTAAGATCATTCAACAGACTCCGGGATAAGAAGGCTCAACTAATCGTGTCTCTCACCTTTCTGATGAGATGCCTCGACTCTAAGCTTAAAGGTCGTGATGTGAACGTGGCTTTTTCACTCCAGCGCTGTCCTCCAGACAGTCTCGTCCCTTCACCTGATGAAGGCCGCTGTGTTGTGGCCTAAACGTCGTGAGAATATTATTGTGTTATTTTATTTGATCAATTTATTATTTTATTCTCATTCTACGTGACTTTACCGAAAGAACCAAAGAACATGAATACCTGCAGTCACGAAAGCTTTAAATCGAAATTTAACCGCATATACGGAGAGGGATTCCACGCAACCTTATGATCATTCAACAGACTCCGGGATAAGAAGGCTCAACTAATCGAGTCTCTCACCTTTCTGAAGAGATGCCGCGACTCGAAGCTTGAAGTTCGTGATCTGAACGTGGCTTTTTCACTCCAGCGCTGTCCTCCAGACAGTCTCGTCCCTTCACCTGATGAAGGCCGCTTGTGTTGTGGCCGAAACGTCGTGAGAATATTATTGTGTTATCTTATTTTATCAATTTATTATTTTATTCTCATTCTATGTGACTTTACGGAAAGAACCAAAGAAGATGAATCCTTGCACTCACGCAAGCTTTAAATCGAAATTTAACTGCCTCTACGGACAGGGATTCCACACAACCTTAAGATCATTCAACAGACTCCGGGATAAGAAGGCTCAACTAATCGTGTCTCTCACCTTTCTGAAGAGATGCCGCGACTCTATGCTTAAAGGTCGTGATCGGAACGTGGCTTTTTCACTCCAGCGCTGCCCTCCAGATAGTCTCGTCCCTTCACCTGATGAAGGCCGCTTGTGTTGTGGCCGAAACGTCGTGAGAATATTATTGTGTTATTTTATTTTATCAATTTATTATTTTATTCTCATTCTACGTGACTTTACCGAAAGAATGAAAGAACATGAATCCCTGCAGTCACGAAAAGCTTTAAATCGAAATTTAATCGCCTCTACGGAGAGGGATTCCACACAACCTTAAGGCCATTCAACAGACTCCGGGATAAGAAGGCTCAACTAATCGAGTCTCTCACCTTTCTGAAGAGATTCGGCGACTCGAAGCTTGAAGGTCGTGAACTGAACGTGGCTTTTTCACTCCAGCGCTGTCCTCCAGACAGTCTCGTCCCTTCACCTGATGAAGGCCTCTTGTGTTGTGGCCGAAACGTCGTGAGAATATGAATGTGTTATTTTATTTTATCAATTTATTATTTTATTCTCATTCTATGTGACTTTACCGAAAGAACCAAAGAAGATGAATCCTTGCACTCACGCAAGCTTTAAATCGAAATTTAACTGCCTCTACGGAGAGGGATTCCACACAACCTTAAGATCATTCAACAGACTCCGGGATAAGAAGGCTCAACGAATCGTGTCTCTCACCTTTCTGAAGTGAAACCGCGACTCTATGCTTAAAGGTCGTGATCTGAACGTGGCTTTTTCACTCCAGCGCTGTCCTCCAGACAGTTGTCCCTTCACCTGATGAAGGCCGCTTGTGTTGTGGCCGAAACGTCGTGCGAATATTATTGTGTTATTTTATTTTATCAATTTATTATTTTATTCTCATTCTACGTGACTTTACCGAAAGAACCAAAGAACATGAATCCCTGCAGTCACGAAAGCTTTAAATCGAAATTTAACCGTGTCTACGGAGAGGGATTCCACACAACCTTAAAACCATTCAACAAACTCCGGGATAAGAAGGCTCAACTAATCGTGTCTCTCACCTTTCTGATGAGATGCCGCGACTCTAAGCTTAAAGGTCGTGATGTGAACGTGGCTTTTTCACTCCAGCGCTGTCCTCCAGACAGTCTCGTCCCTTCACCTGATGAAGGCCGCTGTGTTGTGGCCTAAACGTCGTGAGAATATTATTGTGTTATTTTATTTGATCAATTTATTATTTTATTCTCATTCTACGTGACTTTACCGAAAGAACCAAAGAACATGAATACCTGCAGTCACGAAAGCTTTAAATCGAAATTTAACCGCATATACGGAGAGGGATTCCACGCAACCTTATGATCATTCAACAGACTCCGGGATAAGAAGGCTCAACTAATCGAGTCTCTCACCTTTCTGAAGAGATGCCGCGACTCGAAGCTTGAAGTTCGTGATCTGAACGTGGCTTTTTCACTCCAGCGCTGTCCTCCAGACAGTCTCGTCCCTTCACCTGATGAAGGCCGCTTGTGTTGTGGCCGAAACGTCGTGAGAATATTATTGTGTTATCTTATTTTATCAATTTATTATTTTATTCTCATTCTATGTGACTTTACGGAAAGAACCAAAGAAGATGAATCCTTGCACTCACGCAAGCTTTAAATCGAAATTTAACTGCCTCTACGGACAGGGATTCCACACAACCTTAAGATCATTCAACAGACTCCGGGATAAGAAGGCTCAACTAATCGTGTCTCTCACCTTTCTGAAGAGATGCCGCGACTCTATGCTTAAAGGTCGTGATCGGAACGTGGCTTTTTCACTCCAGCGCTGCCCTCCAGATAGTCTCGTCCCTTCACCTGATGAAGGCCGCTTGTGTTGTGGCCGAAACGTCGTGAGAATATTATTGTGTTATTTTATTTTATCAATTTATTATTTTATTCTCATTCTACGTGACTTTACCGAAAGAATGAAAGAACATGAATCCCTGCAGTCACGAAAGCTTTAAATCGAAATTTAACCGCCTCTACGGAGAGGGATTCCACACAACCTTAAGGCCATTCAACAGACTCCGGGATAAGAAGGCTCAACTAATCGAGTCTCTCACCTTTCTGAAGAGATTCGGCGACTCGAAGCTTGAAGGTCGTGAACTGAACGTGGCTTTTTCACTCCAGCGCTGTCCTCCAGACAGTCTCGTCCCTTCACCTGATGAAGGCCTCTTGTGTTGTGGCCGAAACGTCGTGAGAATATGAATGTGTTATTTTATTTTATCAATTTATTATTTTATTCTCATTCTATGTGACTTTACCGAAAGAACCAAAGAAGATGAATCCTTGCACTCACGCAAGCTTTAAATCGAAATTTAACTGCCTCTACGGAGAGGGATTCCACACAACCTTAAGATCATTCAACAGACTCCGGGATAAGAAGGCTCAACGAATCGTGTCTCTCACCTTTCTGAAGTGAAACCGCGACTCTATGCTTAAAGGTCGTGATCTGAACGTGGCTTTTTCACTCCAGCGCTGTCCTCCAGACAGTTGTCCCTTCACCTGATGAAGGCCGCTTGTGTTGTGGCCGAAACGTCGTGCGAATATTATTGTGTTATTTTATTTTATCAATTTATTATTTTATTCTCATTCTACGTGACTTTACCGAAAGAACCAAAGAACATGAATCCCTGCAGTCACGAAAGCTTTAAATCGAAATTTAACCGTGTCTACGGAGAGGGATTCCACACAACCTTAAAACCATTCAACAGACTCCGGGATAAGAAGGCTCAACTAATCGAGTCTCTCACCTTTCTGAAGAGTTGCCGCGACTCGAAGCTTGAAGGTCGTGATCTGAACGTGGCTTTTTCACTCCAGCGCTGTCCTCCAGACAGTCTCGTCCCTTCACCTGATGAAGGCCGCTTGTGTTGTGGCCGAAACGTCGTGAGAATATTATTGTGTTATCTTATTTTATCAATTTATTATTTTATTCTCATTCTATGTGACTTTACGGAAAGAACCAAAGAAGATGAATCCTTGCACTCACGCAAGCTTTAAATCGAAATTTAACTGCCTCTACGGACAGGGATTCCACACAACCTTAAGATCATTCAACAGACTCCGGGATAAGAAGGCTCAACTAATCGTGTCTCTCACCTTTCTGAAGAGATGCCGCGACTCTATGCTTAAAGGTCGTGATCGGAACGTGGCTTTTTCACTCCAGCGCTGCCCTCCAGATAGTCTCGTCCCTTCACCTGATGAAGGCCGCTTGTGTTGTGGCCGAAACGTCGTGAGAATATTATTGTGTTATTTTATTTTATCAATTTATTATTTTATTCTCATTCTACGTGACTTTACCGAAAGAATGAAAGAACATGAATCCCTGCAGTCACGAAAGCTTTAAATCGAAATTTAACCGCCTCTACGGAGAGGGATTCCACACAACCTTAAGGCCATTCAACAGACTCCGGGATAAGAAGGCTCAACTAATCGAGTCTCTCACCTTTCTGAAGAGATTCGGCGACTCGAAGCTTGAAGGTCGTGAACTGAACGTGGCTTTTTCACTCCAGCGCTGTCCTCCAGACAGTCTCGTCCCTTCACCTGATGAAGGCCTCTTGTGTTGTGGCCGAAACGTCGTGAGAATATGAATGTGTTATTTTATTTTATCAATTTATTATTTTATTCTCATTCTATGTGACTTTACCGAAAGAACCAAAGAAGATGAATCCTTGCACTCACGCAAGCTTTAAATCGAAATTTAACTGCCTCTACGGAGAGGGATTCCACACAACCTTAAGATCATTCAACAGACTCCGGGATAAGAAGGCTCAACGAATCGTGTCTCTCACCTTTCTGAAGTGAAACCGCGACTCTATGCTTAAAGGTCGTGATCTGAACGTGGCTTTTTCACTCCAGCGCTGTCCTCCAGACAGTTGTCCCTTCACCTGATGAAGGCCGCTTGTGTTGTGGCCGAAACGTCGTGCGAATATTATTGTGTTATTTTATTTTATCAATTTATTATTTTATTCTCATTCTACGTGACTTTACCGAAAGAACCAAAGAACATGAATCCCTGCAGTCACGAAAGCTTTAAATCGAAATTTAACCGTGTCTACGGAGAGGGATTCCACACAACCTTAAAACCATTCAACAGACTCCGGGATAAGAAGGCTCAACTAATCGAGTCTCTCACCTTTCTGAAGAGTTGCCGCGACTCGAAGCTTGAAGGTCGTGATCTGAACGTGGCTTTTTCACTCCAGCGCTGTCCTCCAGACAGTCTCGTCCCTTCACCTGATGAAGGCCGCTTGTGTTGTGGCCGAAACGTCGTGAGAATATTATTGTGTTATCTTATTTTATCAATTTATTATTTTATTCTCATTCTATGTGACTTTACGGAAAGAACCAAAGAAGATGAATCCTTGCACTCACGCAAGCTTTAAATCGAAATTTAACTGCCTCTACGGACAGGGATTCCACACAACCTTAAGATCATTCAACAGACTCCGGGATAAGAAGGCTCAACTAATCGTGTCTCTCACCTTTCTGAAGAGATGCCGCGACTCTATGCTTAAAGGTCGTGATCGGAACGTGGCTTTTTCACTCCAGCGCTGCCCTCCAGATAGTCTCGTCCCTTCACCTGATGAAGGCCGCTTGTGTTGTGGCCGAAACGTCGTGAGAATATTATTGTGTTATTTTATTTTATCAATTTATTATTTTATTCTCATTCTACGTGACTTTACCGAAAGAATGAAAGAACATGAATCCCTGCAGTCACGAAAAGCTTTAAATCGAAATTTAATCGCCTCTACGGAGAGGGATTCCACACAACCTTAAGGCCATTCAACAGACTCCGGGATAAGAAGGCTCAACTAATCGAGTCTCTCACCTTTCTGAAGAGATTCGGCGACTCGAAGCTTGAAGGTCGTGAACTGAACGTGGCTTTTTCACTCCAGCGCTGTCCTCCAGACAGTCTCGTCCCTTCACCTGATGAAGGCCTCTTGTGTTGTGGCCGAAACGTCGTGAGAATATGAATGTGTTATTTTATTTTATCAATTTATTATTTTATTCTCATTCTATGTGACTTTACCGAAAGAACCAAAGAAGATGAATCCTTGCACTCACGCAAGCTTTAAATCGAAATTTAACTGCCTCTACGGAGAGGGATTCCACACAACCTTAAGATCATTCAACAGACTCCGGGATAAGAAGGCTCAACGAATCGTGTCTCTCACCTTTCTGAAGTGAAACCGCGACTCTATGCTTAAAGGTCGTGATCTGAACGTGGCTTTTTCACTCCAGCGCTGTCCTCCAGACAGTTGTCCCTTCACCTGATGAAGGCCGCTTGTGTTGTGGCCGAAACGTCGTGCGAATATTATTGTGTTATTTTATTTTATCAATTTATTATTTTATTCTCATTCTACGTGACTTTACCGAAAGAACCAAAGAACATGAATCCCTGCAGTCACGAAAGCTTTAAATCGAAATTTAACCGTGTCTACGGAGAGGGATTCCACACAACCTTAAAACCATTCAACAAACTCCGGGATAAGAAGGCTCAACTAATCGTGTCTCTCACCTTTCTGATGAGATGCCGCGACTCTAAGCTTAAAGGTCGTGATGTGAACGTGGCTTTTTCACTCCAGCGCTGTCCTCCAGACAGTCTCGTCCCTTCACCTGATGAAGGCCGCTGTGTTGTGGCCTAAACGTCGTGAGAATATTATTGTGTTATTTTATTTGATCAATTTATTATTTTATTCTCATTCTACGTGACTTTACCGAAAGAACCAAAGAACATGAATACCTGCAGTCACGAAAGCTTTAAATCGAAATTTAACCGCATATACGGAGAGGGATTCCACGCAACCTTATGATCATTCAACAGACTCCGGGATAAGAAGGCTCAACTAATCGAGTCTCTCACCTTTCTGAAGAGATGCCGCGACTCGAAGCTTGAAGTTCGTGATCTGAACGTGGCTTTTTCACTCCAGCGCTGTCCTCCAGACAGTCTCGTCCCTTCACCTGATGAAGGCCGCTTGTGTTGTGGCCGAAACGTCGTGAGAATATTATTGTGTTATCTTATTTTATCAATTTATTATTTTATTCTCATTCTATGTGACTTTACGGAAAGAACCAAAGAAGATGAATCCTTGCACTCACGCAAGCTTTAAATCGAAATTTAACTGCCTCTACGGACAGGGATTCCACACAACCTTAAGATCATTCAACAGACTCCGGGATAAGAAGGCTCAACTAATCGTGTCTCTCACCTTTCTGAAGAGATGCCGCGACTCTATGCTTAAAGGTCGTGATCGGAACGTGGCTTTTTCACTCCAGCGCTGCCCTCCAGATAGTCTCGTCCCTTCACCTGATGAAGGCCGCTTGTGTTGTGGCCGAAACGTCGTGAGAATATTATTGTGTTATTTTATTTTATCAATTTATTATTTTATTCTCATTCTACGTGACTTTACCGAAAGAATGAAAGAACATGAATCCCTGCAGTCACGAAAGCTTTAAATCGAAATTTAACCGCCTCTACGGAGAGGGATTCCACACAACCTTAAGGCCATTCAACAGACTCCGGGATAAGAAGGCTCAACTAATCGAGTCTCTCACCTTTCTGAAGAGATTCGGCGACTCGAAGCTTGAAGGTCGTGAACTGAACGTGGCTTTTTCACTCCAGCGCTGTCCTCCAGACAGTCTCGTCCCTTCACCTGATGAAGGCCTCTTGTGTTGTGGCCGAAACGTCGTGAGAATATGAATGTGTTATTTTATTTTATCAATTTATTATTTTATTCTCATTCTATGTGACTTTACCGAAAGAACCAAAGAAGATGAATCCTTGCACTCACGCAAGCTTTAAATCGAAATTTAACTGCCTCTACGGAGAGGGATTCCACACAACCTTAAGATCATTCAACAGACTCCGGGATAAGAAGGCTCAACGAATCGTGTCTCTCACCTTTCTGAAGTGAAACCGCGACTCTATGCTTAAAGGTCGTGATCTGAACGTGGCTTTTTCACTCCAGCGCTGTCCTCCAGACAGTTGTCCCTTCACCTGATGAAGGCCGCTTGTGTTGTGGCCGAAACGTCGTGCGAATATTATTGTGTTATTTTATTTTATCAATTTATTATTTTATTCTCATTCTACGTGACTTTACCGAAAGAACCAAAGAACATGAATCCCTGCAGTCACGAAAGCTTTAAATCGAAATTTAACCGTGTCTACGGAGAGGGATTCCACACAACCTTAAAACCATTCAACAGACTCCGGGATAAGAAGGCTCAACTAATCGAGTCTCTCACCTTTCTGAAGAGTTGCCGCGACTCGAAGCTTGAAGGTCGTGATCTGAACGTGGCTTTTTCACTCCTGCGCTGTCCTCCAGACAGTCTCGTCCCTTCACCTGATGAAGGCCGCTTGTGTTGTGGCCGAAACGTCGTGCGAATATTATTGTGTTATTTTATTTTATCAATTTATTATTTTATTCTCATTCTACGTGACTTTACCGAAAGAACCAAAGAACATGAATACCTGCAGTCATGAAAGCTTTAAATCGAAATTTAACCGCATATACGGAGAGGGATTCCACGCAACCTTATGATCATTCAACAGACTCCGGGATAAGAAGGCTCAACTAATCGAGTCTCTCACCTTTCTGAAGAGATGCCGCGACTCGAAGCTTGAAGGTCGTGATCTGAACGTGGCTTTTTCACTCCAGCGCTGTCCTCCAGACAGTCTCGTCCCTTCACCTGATGAAGGCCGCTTGTGTTGTGGCCGAAACGTCGTGCGAATATTATTGTGTTATTTTATTTTATCAATTTATTATTTTATTCTAATTCTACGTGACTTTACGGAAAGAACCAAAGAACATGAATACCTGCAGTCACGAAAGCTTTAAATCGAAATTTAACCGCATATACGGAGAGGGATTCCACACAACCTTAAGATCATTCAAAAGACTCGGGGATAAGAAGGCTCAACTAATCGTGTCTCTCACCTTTCTGAAGAGATGCCGCGACTCTATGCTTAAAGGTCGTGATCGGAACGTGGCTTTTTCACTCCAGCGCTGCCCTCCAGATAGTCTCGTCCCTTCACCTGATGAAGGCCGCTTGTGTTGTGGCCGAAACGTCGTGAGAATATTATTGTGTTATTTTATTTTATCAATTCATTATTTTATTCTCATTCTACGTGACTTTACCGAAAGAATGAAAGAACATGAATCCCTGCAGTCACGAAAGCTTTAAATCGAAATTTAACCGCCTCTACGGAGAGGGATTCCACACAACCTTAAGGCCATTCAACAGACTCCGGGATAAGAAGGCTCAACTAATCGAGTCTCTCACCTTTCTGAAGAGATTCGGCGACTCGAAGCTTGAAGGTCGTGAACTGAACGTGGCTTTTTCACTCCAGCGCTGTCCTCCAGACAGTCTCGTCCCTTCACCTGATGAAGGCCTCTTGTGTTGTGGCCGAAACGTCGTGAGAATATGAATGTGTTATTTTATTTTATCAATTTATTATTTTATTCTCATTCTATGTGACTTTACCGAAAGAACCAAAGAAGATGAATCCTTGCACTCACGCAAGCTTTAAATCGAAATTTAACTGCCTCTACGGAGAGGGATTCCACACAACCTTAAGATCATTCAACAGACTCCGGGATAAGAAGGCTCAACGAATCGTGTCTCTCACCTTTCTGAAGTGAAACCGCGACTCTATGCTTAAAGGTCGTGATCTGAACGTGGCTTTTTCACTCCAGCGCTATCCTCCAGACAGTTGTCCCTTCACCTGATGAAGGCCGCTTGTGTTGTGGCCGAAACGTCGTGCGAATATTATTGTGTTATTTTATTTTATCAATTTATTATTTTATTCTCATTCTACGTGACTTTACCGAAAGAACCAAAGAACATGAATCCCTGCAGTCACGAAACTTTAAATCGAAATTTAACCGTGTCTACGGAGAGGGATTCCACACAACCTTAAAACCATTCAACAGACTCCGGGATAAGAAGGCTCAACTAATCGAGTCTCTCACCTTTCTGAAGAGTTGCCGCGACTCGAAGCTTGAAGGTCGTGATCTGAACGTGGCTTTTCACTCCAGCGCTGTCCTCCAGACAGTCTCGTCCCTTCACCTGATGAAGGCCGCTTGTGTTGTGGCCGAAACGTCGTGCGAATATTATTGTGTTATTTTATTTTATCAATTTATTATTTTATTCTCATTCTACGTGACTTTACCGAAAGAACCAAAGAACATGAATACCTGCAGTCATGAAAGCTTTAAATCGAAATTTAACCGCATATACGGAGAGGGATTCCACGCAACCTTATGATCATTCAACAGACTCCGGGATAAGAAGGCTCAACTAATCGAGTCTCTCACCTTTCTGAAGAGATGCCGTGACTCGAAGCTTGAAGGTCGTGATCTGAACGTGGCTTTTTCACTCCAGCGCTGTCCTCCAGACAGTCTCGTCCCTTCACCTGATGAAGGCCGCTTGTGTTGTGGCCGAAACGTCGTGCGAATATTATTGTGTTATTTTATTTTATCAATTTATTATTTTATTCTAATTCTACGTGACTTTACCGAAAGAACCAAAGAACATGAATACCTGCAGTCACGAAAGCTTTAAATCGAAATTTAACCGCATATACGGAGAGGGATTCCACGCAACCTTATGATCATTCAAAAGACTCCGGGATAAGAAGGCTCAACTAATCGAGTTTCTCACCTTTCTGAAGAGATGCCGCGACTCGAAGCTTGAAGGTCGTGATCTGAACGTGGCTTTTTCACTCCAGCGCTGTCCTCCAGACAGTCTCGTCCCTTCACCTGATGAAGGCCGCTTGTGTTGTGGCCGAAACGTCGTGAGAATATTATTGTGTTATCTTATTTTATCAATTTATTATTTTATTCTCATTCTATGTGACTTTACCGAAAGAACCAAAGAAGATGAATCCTTGCACTCACGAAAACTTTAAATCGAAATTTAACTGCCTCTACGGACAGGGATTCCACACAACCTTAAGATCATTCAACAGACTCCGGGATAAGAAGGCTCAACTAATCGTGTCTCTCACCTTTCTGAAGAGATGCCGCGACTCTATGCTTAAAGGTCGTGATCTGAACGTGGCTTTTTCACTCCAGCGCTGCCCTCCAGATAGTCTCGTCCCTTCACCTGATGAAGGCCGCTTGTGTTGTGGCCGAAACGTCGTGAGAATATTATTGTGTTATTTTATTTTATCAATTTATTATTTTATTCTCATTCTACGTGACTTTACCGAAAGAACCAAAGAACATGAATCCCTGCAGTCACGAAAGCTTTAAATCGAAATTTAACCGCCTCTACGGAGAGGGATTCCACACAACCTTAAGGCCATTCAACAGACTCCGGGATAAGAAGGCTCAACTAATCGGGTCTCTCACCTTTCTGAAGAGATGCTGCGACTCGAAGCTTGAAGGTCGTGAACTGAACGTGGCTTTTTCACTCCAGCGCTGTCCTCCAGACAGTCTCGTCCCTTCACCTGATGAAGGCCGCTTGTGTTGTGGCCGAAACGTCGTGCGAATATTATTGTGTTATTTTATTTTATCAATTTATTATTTTATTCTAATTCTACGTGACTTTACCGAAAGAACCAAAGAACATGAATACCTGCAGTCACGAAAGCTTTAAATCGAAATTTAACCGCATATACGGAGAGGGATTCCACGCAACCTTATGATCATTCAAAAGACTCCGGGATAAGAAGGCTCAACTAATCGAGTTTCTCACCTTTCTGAAGAGATGCCGTGACTCGAAGCTTGAAGGTCGTGATCTGAACGTGGCTTTTTCACTCCAGCGCTGTCCTCCAGACAGTCTCGTCCCTTCACCTGATGAAGGCCGCTTGTGTTGTGGCCGAAACGTCGTGAGAATATTATTGTGTTATCTTATTTTATCAATTTATTATTTTATTCTCATTCTATGTGACTTTACCGAAAGAACCAAAGAAGATGAATCCTTGCACTCACGAAAACTTTAAATCGAAATTTAACTGCCTCTACGGACAGGGATTCCACACAACCTTAAGATCATTCAACAGACTCCGGGATAAGAAGGCTCAACTAATCGTGTCTCTCACCTTTCTGAAGAGATGCCGTGACTCTATGCTTAAAGGTCGTGATCTGAACGTGGCTTTTTCACTCCAGCGCTGCCCTCCTTATAGTCTCGTCCCTTCACCTGATGAAGGCCGCTTGTGTTGTGGCCAAAACGTCGTGAGAATATTATTGTGTTATTTTATTTTATCAATTTATTATTTTATTCTCATTCTACGTGACTTTACCGAAAGAACCAAAGAACATGAATCCCTGCAGTCACGAAAGCTTTAAATCGAAATTTAACTGCCTCTACGGACAGGGATTCCACACAACCTTAAGATCATTCAACAGACTCCGGGATAAGAAGGCTCAACTAATCGTGTCTCTCACCTTTCTGAAGAGATGCCGCGACTCTATGCTTAAAGGTCGTGATCGGAACGTGGCTTTTTCACTCCAGCGCTGCCCTCCAGATAGTCTCGTCCCTTCACCTGATGAAGGCCGCTTGTGTTGTGGCCGAAACGTCGTGAGAATATTATTGTGTTATTTTATTTTATCAATTTATTATTTTATTCTCATTCTACGTGACTTTACCGAAAGAATGAAAGAACATGAATCCCTGCAGTCACGAAAGCTTTAAATCGAAATTTAACCGCCTCTACGGAGAGGGATTCCACACAACCTTAAGGCCATTCAACAGACTCCGGGATAAGAAGGCTCAACTAATCGAGTCTCTCACCTTTCTGAAGAGATGCTGCGACTCGAAGCTTGAAGGTCGTGAACGGAACGTGGCTTTTTCACTCCAGCGCTGTCCTCCAGACAGTCTCGTCCCTTCACCTGATGAAGGCCTCTTGTGTTGTGGCCGAAACGTCGTGAGAATATGAATGTGTTATTTTATTTTATCAATTTATTATTTTATTCTCATTCTATGTGACTTTACCGAAAGAACCAAAGAAGATGAATCCTTGCACTCACGCAAGCTTTAAATCGAAATTTAACTGCCTCTACGGAGAGGGATTCCACACAACCTTAAGATCATTCAACAGACTCCGGGATAAGAAGGCTCAACGAATCGTGTCTCTCACCTTTCTGAAGTGAAACCGCGACTCTATGCTTAAAGGTCGTGATCTGAACGTGGCTTTTTCACTCCAGCGCTGTCCTCCAGACAGTTGTCCCTTCACCTGATGAAGGCCGCTTGTGTTGTGGCCGAAACGTCGTGCGAATATTATTGTGTTATTTTATTTTATCAATTTATTATTTTATTCTCATTCTACGTGACTTTACCGAAAGAACCAAAGAACATGAATACCTGCAGTCACGAAAGCTTTAAATCGAAATTTAACCGCATATACGGAGAGGGATTCCACGCAACCTTATGATCATTCAAAAGACTCCGGGATAAGAAGGCTCAACTAATCGAGTTTCTCACCTTTCTGAAGAGATGCCGCGACTCGAAGCTTGAAGGTCGTGATCTGAACGTGGCTTTTTCACTCCAGCGCTGTCCTCCAGACAGTCTCGTCCCTTCACCTGATGAAGGCCGCTTGTGTTGTGGGCGAAACGTCGTGAGAATATTATTGTGTTATCTTATTTTATCAATTTATTATTTTATTCTCATTCTATGTGACTTTACCGAAAGAACCAAAGAAGATGAATCCTTGCACTCACGAAAACTTTAAATCGAAATTTAACTGCCTCTACGGACAGGGATTCCACACAACCTTAAGATCATTCAACAGACTCCGGGATAAGAAGGCTCAACTAATCGTGTCTCTCACCTTTCTGAAGAGATGCCGCGACTCTATGCTTAAAGGTCGTGATCTGAACGTGGCTTTTTCACTCCAGCGCTGCCCTCCAGATAGTCTCGTCCCTTCACCAGATGAAGGCCGCTTGTGTTGTGGCCGAAACGTCGTGCGAATATTATTGTGTTATTTTATTTTATCAATTTATTATTTTATTCTAATTCTACGTGACTTTACCGAAAGAACCAAAGAACATGAACACCTGCAGTCACGAAAGCTTTAAATCGAAATTTAACCGCATATACGGAGAGGGATTCCACACAACCTTAAGGCCATTCAACAGACTCCGGGATAAGAAGGCTCAACTAATCGGGTCTCTCACCTTTCTGAAGAGATGCTGCGACTCGAAGCTTGAAGGTCGTGAACTGAACGTGGCTTTTTCACTCCAGCGCTGTCCTCCAGACAGTCTCGTCCCTTCACCTGATGAAGGCCGCTTGTGTTGTGGCCGAAACGTCGTGCGAATATTATTGTGTTATTTTATTTTATCAATTTATTATTTTATTCTAATTCTACGTGACTTTACCGAAAGAACCAAAGAACATGAATACCTGCAGTCACGAAAGCTTTAAATCGAAATTTAACCGCATATACGGAGAGGGATTCCACGCAACCTTATGATCATTCAAAAGACTCCGGGATAAGAAGGCTCAACTAATCGAGTTTCTCACCTTTCTGAAGAGATGCCGTGACTCGAAGCTTGAAGGTGGTGATCTGAACGTGGCTTTTTCACTCCAGCGCTGTCCTCCAGACAGTCTCGTCCCTTCACCTGATGAAGGCCGCTTGTGTTGTGGCCGAAACGTCGTGAGAATATTATTGTGTTATCTTATTTTATCAATTTATTATTTTATTCTCATTCTATGTGACTTTACCGAAAGAACCAAAGAAGATGAATCCTTGCACTCACGAAAACTTTAAATCGAAATTTAACTGCCTCTACGGACAGGGATTCCACACAACCTTAAGATCATTCAACAGACTCCGGGATAAGAAGGCTCAACTAATCGTGTCTCTCACCTTTCTGAAGAGATGCCGTGACTCTATGCTTAAAGGTCGTGATCTGAACGTAGCTTTTTCACTCCAGCGCTGCCCTCCTTATAGTCTCGTCCCTTCACCTGATGAAGGCCGCTTGTGTTGTGGCCAAAACGTCGTGAGAATATTATTGTGTTATTTTATTTTATCAATTTATTATTTTATTCTCATTCTACGTGACTTTACCGAAAGAACCAAAGAACATGAATCCCTGCAGTCACGAAAGCTTTAAATCGAAATTTAACTGCCTCTACGGACAGGGATTCCACACAACCTTAAGATCATTCAACAGACTCCGGGATAAGAAGGCTCAACTAATCGTGTCTCTCACCTTTCTGAAGAGATGCCGCGACTCTATGCTTAAAGGTCGTGATCGGAACGTGGCTTTTTCACTCCAGCGCTACCCTCCAGATAGTCTCGTCCCTTCACCTGATGAAGGCCGCTTGTGTTGTGGCCGAAACGTCGTGAGAATATTATTGTGTTATTTTATTTTATCAATTTATTATTTTATTCTCATTCTACGTGACTTTACCGAAAGAATGAAAGAACATGAATCCCTGCAGTCACGAAAGCTTTAAATCGAAATTTAACCGCCTCTACGGAGAGGGATTCCACACAACCTTAAGGCCATTCAACAGACTCCGGGATAAGAAGGCTCAACTAATCGAGTCTCTCACCTTTCTGAAGAGATGCTGCGACTCGAAGCTTGAAGGTCGTGAACGGAACGTGGCTTTTTCACTCCAGCGCTGTCCTCCAGACAGTCTCGTCCCTTCACCTGATGAAGGCCTCTTGTGTTGTGACCGAAACGTCGTGAGAATATGAATGTGTTATTTTATTTTATCAATTTATTATTTTATTCTCATTCTATGTGACTTTACCGAAAGAACCAAAGAAGATGAATACTTGCACTCACGCAAGCTTTAAATCGAAATTTAACTGCCTCTACGGAGAGGGATTCCACACAACCTTAAGATCATTCAACAGACTCCGGGATAAGAAGGCTCAACGAATCGTGTCTCTCACCTTTCTGAAGTGAAACCGCGACTCTAAGCTTAAAGGTCGTGATCTGAACGTGGCTTTTTCACTCCAGCGCTGTCCTCCAGACAGTTGTCCCTTCACCTGATGAAGGCCGCTTGTGTTGTGGCCGAAACGTCGTGCGAATATTATTGTGTTATTTTATTTTATCAATTTATTATTTTATTCTCATTCTACACGACTTTACCGAAAGAACCAAAGAACATGAATACCTGCAGTCATGAAAGCTTTAAATCGAAATTTAACCGCATATACGGAGAGGGATTCCACGCAACCTTATGATCATTCAACAGACTCCGGGATAAGAAGGCTCAACTAATCGAGTCTCTCACCTTTCTGAAGAGATGCCGCGACTCGAAGCTTGAAGGTCGTGATCTGAACGTGGCTTTTTCACTCCAGCGCTGTCCTCCAGACAGTCTCGTCCCTTCACCTGATGAAGGCCGCTTGTGTTGTGGCCGAAACGTCGTGCGAATATTATTGTGTTATTTTATTTTATCAATTTATTATTTTATTCTAATTCTACGTGACTTTACCGAAAGAACCAAAGAACATGAATACCTGCAGTCACGAAAGCTTTAAATCGAAATTTAACCGCATATACGGAGAGGGATTCCACGCAACCTTATGATCATTCAAAAGACTCCGGGATAAGAAGGCTCAACTAATCGAGTTTCTCACCTTTCTGAAGAGATGCCGCGACTCGAAGCTTGAAGGTCGTGATCTGAACGTGGCTTTTTCACTCCAGCGCTGTCCTCCAGACAGTCTCGTCCCTTCACCTGATGAAGGCCGCTTGTGTTGTGGGCGAAACGTCGTGAGAATATTATTGTGTTATCTTATTTTATCAATTTATTATTTTATTCTCATTCTATGTGACTTTACCGAAAGAACCAAAGAAGATGAATCCTTGCACTCACGAAAACTTTAAATCGAAATTTAACTGCCTCTACGGACAGGGATTCCACACAACCTTAAGATCATTCAACAGACTCCGGGATAAGAAGGCTCAACTAATCGTGTCTCTCACCTTTCTGAAGAGATGCCGCGACTCTATGCTTAAAGGTCGTGATCTGAACGTGGCTTTTTCACTCCAGCGCTGCCCTCCAGATAGTCTCGTCCCTTCACCAGATGAAGGCCGCTTGTGTTGTGGCCGAAACGTCGTGCGAATATTATTGTGTTATTTTATTTTATCAATTTATTATTTTATTCTAATTCTACGTGACTTTACCGAAAGAACCAAAGAACATGAATACCTGCAGTCACGAAAGCTTTAAATCGAAATTTAACCGCATATACGGAGAGGGATTCCACGCAACCTTATGATCATTCAAAAGACTCCGGGATAAGAAGGCTCAACTAATCGAGTTTCTCACCTTTCTGAAGAGATGCCGCGACTCGAAGCTTGAAGGTCGTGATCTGAACGTGGCTTTTTCACTCCAGCGCTGTCCTCCAGACAGTCTCGTCCCTTCACCTGATGAAGGCCGCTTGTGTTGTGGGCGAAACGTCGTGAGAATATTATTGTGTTATCTTATTTTATCAATTTATTATTTTATTCTCATTCTATGTGACTTTACCGAAAGAACCAAAGAAGATGAATCCTTGCACTCACGAAAACTTTAAATCGAAATTTAACTGCCTCTACGGACAGGGATTCCACACAACCTTAAGATCATTCAACAGACTCCGGGATAAGAAGGCTCAACTAATCGTGTCTCTCACCTTTCTGAAGAGATGCCGCGACTCTATGCTTAAAGGTCGTGATCTGAACGTGGCTTTTTCACTCCAGCGCTGCCCTCCAGATAGTCTCGTCCCTTCACCTGATGAAGGCCGCTTGTGTTGTGGCCGAAACGTCGTGAGAATATTATTGTGTTATTTTATTTTATCAATTTATTATTTTATTCTCATTCTACGTGACTTTACCGAAAGAACCAAAGAACATGAATCCCTGCAGTCACGAAAGCTTTAAATCGAAATTTAACCGCCTCTACGGAGAGGGATTCCACACAACCTTAAGGCCATTCAACAGACTCCGGGATAAGAAGGCTCAACTAATCGGGTCTCTCACCTTTCTGAAGAGATGCTGCGACTCGAAGCTTGAAGGTCGTGAACTGAACGTGGCTTTTTCACTCCAGCGCTGTCCTCCAGACAGTCTCGTCCCTTCACCTGATGAAGGCCGCTTGTGTTGTGGCCGAAACGTCGTGCGAATATTATTGTGTTATTTTATTTTATCAATTTATTATTTTATTCTAATTCTACGTGACTTTACCGAAAGAACCAAAGAACATGAATACCTGCAGTCACGAAAGCTTTAAATCGAAATTTAACCGCATATACGGAGAGGGATTCCACGCAACCTTATGATCATTCAAAAGACTCCGGGATAAGAAGGCTCAACTAATCGAGTTTCTCACCTTTCTGAAGAGATGCCGCGACTCGAAGCTTGAAGGTCGTGATCTGAACGTGGCTTTTTCACTCCAGCGCTGTCCTCCAGACAGTCTTGTCCCTTCACCTGATGAAGGCCGCTTGTGTTGTGGCCGAAACGTCGTGAGAATATTATTGTGTTATCTTATTTTATCAATTTATTATTTTATTCTCATTCTATGTGACTTTACCGAAAGAACCAAAGAAGATGAATCCTTGCATTCACGAAAACTTTAAATCGAAATTTAACTGCCTCTACGGACAGGGATTCCACACAACCTTAAGATCATTCAACAGACTCCGGGATAAGAAGGCTCAACTAATCGTGTCTCTCACCTTTCTGAAGAGATGCCGCGACTATATGCTTAAAGGTCGTGATCTGAACGTGGATTTTTCACTCCAGCGCTGCCCTCCAGATAGTCTCGTCCCTTCACCTGATGAAGGCCACTTGTGTTGTGGCCGAAACGTCGTGAGAATATTATTGTGTTATTTTATTTTATCAATTTATTATTTTATTCTCATTCTACGTGACTTTACCGAAAGAACCAAAGAACATGAATCCCTGCAGTCACGAAAGCTTTAAATCGAAATTTAACCGCCTCTACGGAGAGGGATTCCACACAACCTTAAGGCCATTCAACAGACTCCGGGATAAGAAGGCTCAACTAATCGGGTCTCTCACCTTTCTGAAGAGATGCTGCGACTCGAAGCTTGAAGGTCGTGAACTGAACGTGGCTTTTTCACTCCAGCGCTGTCCTCCAGACAGTCTCGTCCCTTCACCTGATGAAGGCCTCTTGTGTTGTGGCCGAAACGTCGTGAGAATATTAATGTGTTATTTTATTTTATCAATTTATTATTTTATTCTCATTCTATGTGACTTTACCGAAAGAACCAAAGAAGATGAATCCTTGCACTCACGCAAGCTTTAAATCGAAATTTAACTGCCTCTACGGAGAGGGATTCCACACAACCTTAAGGTCATTCAACAGACTCCGGGATAAGAAGGCTCAACGAATCGTGTCTCTCACCTTTCTGAAGTGAAACCGCGACTCTATGCTTAAAGGTCGTGATCTGAACGTGGCTTTTTCAGTCCAGCGCTGTCCTCCAGACAGTCGTCCCTTCACCTGATGAAGGCCGCTTGTGTTGTGGCCGAAACGTCATGCGAATATTATTGTGTTATTTTTTTTTATCAATTTATTATTTTATTCTCATTCTACGTGACTTTACCGAAAGAACCAAAGAACATGAATCCCTGCAGTCACGAAAGCTTTAAATCGAAATTTAACCGTCTCTACGGAGAGGGATTCCACACAACCTTAAAACCATTCAACAGACTCCGGGAAAAGAAGGCTCAACTAATCGAGTCTCTCACCTTTCTGAAGAGATGCCGCGACTCGAAGCTTGAAGGTCGTGATCTGAACGTGGCTTTTTCACTCCAGCGCTGTCCTCCAGACAGTCTCGTCCCTTCACCTGATGAAGGCCGCTTGTGTTGTGGCCGAAACGTCGTGCGAATATTATTGTGTTATTTTATTTTATCAATTTATTATTTTATTCTCATTCTACGTGACTTTACCGAAAGAACCAAAGAACATGAATCCCTGCAGTCACGAAAGCTTTAAAGCGAAATTTAACCGCCTCTACAGAGAGGGATTCCACACAACCTTAAGACCATTCAACAAACTCCGGGATAAGAAGGCTCAACTAATCGTGTCTCTCACCTTTCTGATGAGATGCCGCGACTCTAAGCTTAAAGGTCGTGATGTGAACGTGGCTTTTTCACTCCAGCGCTGTCCTCCAGACAGTCTCGTCCCTTCACCTGATGAAGGCCGCTGTGTTGTGGCCTAAACGTCGTGAGAATATTATTGTGTTATTTTATTTTATCAATTTATTATTTTATTCTCATTCTACGTGACTTTACCGAAAGAACCAAAGAACATGAATACCTGCAGTCACGAAAGCTTTAAATCGAAATTTAACCACATATACGGAGAGGGATTCCACGCAACCTCATGCTCATTCAACAGACTCCGGGATAAGAAGGCTCAACTAATCGAGTCTCTCACCTTTCTGAAGAGATGCCGCGACTCGAAGCTTGAAGGTCGTGATCTGAACGTGGCTTTTTCACTCCAGCGCTGTCCTCCAGACAGTCTCGTCCCTTCACCTGATGAAGGCCACTTGTGTTGTGGCCGAAACGTCGTGAGAATATTATTGTGTTATTTTATTTTATCCATTTATTTTTTTATTCTCATTCTACGTGACTTTACCGAAAGAACCAAAGAACATGAATCCCTGCAGTCACGAAAGCTTTAAATCGAAATTTAACCGCCTCTACGGAGAGGGATTCCACACAACCTTAAGGCCATTCAACAGACTCCGGGATAAGAAAGCTCAACTAATCGAGTCTCTCACCTTTCTGAAGTGAAACCGCGACTCTATGCTTGAAGGTCGTGAACTGAACGTGGCTTTTTCACTCCAGCGCTGTCCTCCAGACAGTCGTCCCTTCACCTGATGAAGGCCGCTTGTGTTGTGGCCGAAACGTTGTGCGAATATTATTGTGTTATTTTATTTTATCAATTTATTATTTTATTCTCATTCTATGTGACTTTACCGAAAGAACCAAAGAACATGAATCCCTGCAGTCACGAAAGCTTTAAATCGAAATTTAACCGTCTCTACGGAGAGGGATTCCACACAACCTTAAGACCATTCAACAGACTCCGGGATAAGAAGGCTCAACTAATCGTGTCTCTCACCTTTCTGAAGTGAAACCGCGACTCTATGCTTAAAGGTCGTGATCTGAACGTGGCTTTTTCACTCCAGCGCTGCCCTCCAGATAGTCTCGTCCCTTCACCAGATGAAGGCCGCTTGTGTTGTGGCCGAAACGTCGTGCGAATATTATTGTGTTATTTTATTTTATCAATTTATTATTTTATTCTAATTCTACGTGACTTTACCGAAAGAACCAAAGAACATGAATACCTGCAGTCACGAAAGCTTTAAATCGAAATTTAACCACATATACGGAGAGGGATTCCACGCAACCTCATGCTCATTCAACAGACTCCGGGATAAGAAGGCTCAACTAATCGAGTCTCTCACCTTTCTGAAGAGATGCCGCGACTCGAAGCTTGAAGGTCGTGATCTGAACGTGGCTTTTTCACTCCAGCGCTGTCCTCCAGACAGTCTCGTCCCTTCACCTGATGAAGGCCACTTGTGTTGTGGCCGAAACGTCGTGAGAATATTATTGTGTTATTTTATTTTATCCATTTATTTTTTTATTCTCATTCTACGTGACTTTACCGAAAGAACCAAAGAACATGAATCCCTGCAGTCACGAAAGCTTTAAATCGAAATTTAACCGCCTCTACGGAGAGGGATTCCACACAACCTTAAGGCCATTCAACAGACTCCGGGATAAGAAAGCTCAACTAATCGAGTCTCTCACCTTTCTGAAGTGAAACCGCGACTCTATGCTTGAAGGTCGTGAACTGAACGTGGCTTTTTCACTCCAGCGCTGTCCTCCAGACAGTCGTCCCTTCACCTGATGAAGGCCGCTTGTGTTGTGGCCGAAACGTTGTGCGAATATTATTGTGTTATTTTATTTTATCAATTTATTATTTTATTCTCATTCTATGTGACTTTACCGAAAGAACCAAAGAACATGAATCCCTGCAGTCACGAAAGCTTTAAATCGAAATTTAACCGTCTCTACGGAGAGGGATTCCACACAACCTTAAGACCATTCAACAGACTCCGGGATAAGAAGGCTCAACTAATCGTGTCTCTCACCTTTCTGAAGTGAAACCGCGACTCTATGCTTAAAGGTCGTGATCTGAACGTGGCTTTTTCACTCCAGCGCTGTCCTCCAGAGAGTCTCGTCCCTTCACCTAATGAAGGCCGCTTGTGTTGTGGCCGAAACGTCGTGAGAATATTAATGTGTTATTTAATTTTATCAATTTATTATTTTATTCTAATTCTACATGACTTTACCGAAAGAACCAAAGAAGATGAATCCTTGCAGTCACGAAAGCTTTAAATCGAAATTTAACCGCCTCTACGGAGAGGGATTCCACACAACCTTAAGGCCATTCAACAGACTCCGGGATAAGAAGGCTCAACTAATCGAGTCTCTCACCTTTCTGAAGAGATGCTGCGACTCGAAGCTTGAAGGTCGTGAACTGAACGTGGCTTTTTCACTCCAGCGCTGTCCTCCAGACAGTCTCGTCCCTTCACCTGATGAAGGCCTCTTGTGTTGTGGCCGAAACGTCGTGAGAATATTAATGTGTTATTTTATTTTATCAATTTATTATTTTATTCTCATTCTATGTGACTTTACCGAAAGAACCAAAGAAGATGAATCCTTGCACTCACGCAAGCTTTAAATCGAAATTTAACTGCCTCTACGGAGAGGGATTCCACACAACCTTAAGATCATTCAACAGACTCCGGGATAAGAAGGCTCAACGAATCGTGTCTCTCACCTTTCTGAAGTGAAACCGCGACTCTATGCTTAAAGGTCGTGATCTGAACGTGGCTTTTTCACTCCAGCGCTGTCCTCCAGACAGTTGTCCCTTCACCTGATGAAGGCCGCTTGTGTTGTGGCCGAAACGTCGTGCGAATATTATTGTGTTATTTTATTTTATCAATTTATTATTTTATTCTCATTCTACGTGACTTTACCGAAAGAACCCAAGAACATGAATCCCTGCAGTCACGAAAGCTTTAAATCGAAATTTAACCGTGTCTACGGAGAGGGATTCCACACAACCTTAAAACCATTCAACAGACTCCGGGATAAGAAGGCTCAACTAATCGAGTCTCTCACCTTTCTGAAGAGATGCCGTGACTCGAAGCTTGAAGGTCGTGATCTGAACGTGGCTTTTTCACTCCAGCGCTGTCCTCCAGACAGTCTCGTCCCTTCACCTGATGAAGGCCGCTTGTGTTGTGGCCGAAACGTCGTGCGAATATTATTGTGTTATTTTATTTTATCAATTTATAATTTCATTCTCATTCTACGTGACTTTACCGAAAGAATGAAAGAATATGAATCCCTGCAGTCACGAAAGCTTTAAAGCGAAATTTAACCGCCTCTACGGAGAGGGATTCCACACAACCTTAAGGCCATTCAACAGACTCCGGGATAAGAAGGCTCAACTAATCGAGTCTCTCACCTTTCTGAAGAGATGCTGCGACTCGAAGCTTGAAGGTCGTGAACTGAACGTGGCTTTTTCACTCCAGCGCTGTCCTCCAGACAGTCTCGTCCCTTCACCTGATGAAGGCCTCTTGTGTTGTGGCCGAAACGTCGTGAGAATATTAATGTGTTATTTTATTTTATCAATTTATTATTTTATTCTCATTCTATGTGACTTTACCGAAAGAACCAAAGAAGATGAATCCTTGCACTCACGCAAGCTTTAAATCGAAATTTAACTGCCTCTACGGAGAGGGATTCCACACAACCTTAAGATCATTCAACAGACTCCGGGATAAGAAGGCTCAACGAATCGTGTCTCTCACCTTTCTGAAGTGAAACCGCGACTCTATGCTTAAAGGTCGTGATCTGAACGTGGCTTTTTCACTCCAGCGCTGTCCTCCAGACAGTTGTCCCTTCACCTGATGAAGGCCGCTTGTGTTGTGGCCGAAATGTCGTGCAAATATTATTGTGTTATTTTATTTTATCAATTTATTATTTTATTCTCATTCTACGTGACTTTACCGAAAGAACCCAAGAACATGAATCCCTGCAGTCACGAAAGCTTTAAATCGAAATTTAACCGTGTCTACGGAGAGGGATTCCACACAACCTTAAAACCATTCAACAGACTCCGGGATAAGAAGGCTCAACTAATCGAGTCTCTCACCTTTCTGAAGAGATGCCGCGACTCGAAGCTTGAAGGTCGTGATCTGAACGTGGCTTTTTCACTCCAGCGCTGTCCTCCAGACAGTCTCGTCCCTTCACCTGATGAAGGCCGCTTGTGTTGTGGCCGAAACGTCGTGCGAATATTATTGTGTTATTTTATTTTATCAATTTATAATTTCATTCTCATTCTACGTGACTTTACCGAAAGAACCAAAGAACATGAATACCTGCAGTCATGAAAGCTTTAAATCGAAATTTAACCGCATATACGGAGAGGGATTCCACGCAACCTTATGATCATTCAACAGACTCCGGGATAAGAAGGCTCAACTAATCGAGTCTCTCACCTTTCTGAAGAGAAGCCGCGACTCGAAGCTTGAAGGTCGTGATCTGAACGTGGCTTTTTCACTCCAGCGCTGTCCTCCAGACAGTCTCGTCCCTTCACCTGATGAAGGCCGCTTGTGTTGTGGCCGAAACGTCGTGCGAATATTATTGTGTTATTTTATTTTATCAATTTATTATTTTATTCTAATTCTATGTGACTTTACCGAAAGAACCAAAGAACATGAATACCTGCAGTCACGAAAGCTTTAAATCGAAATTTAACCGCATATACGGAGAGGGATTCCACGCAACCTTATGATCATTCAACAGACTCCGGGATAAGAAGGCTCAACTAATCGAGTTTCTCACCTTTCTGAAGAGATGCCGTGACTCGAAGCTTGAAGGTCGTGATCTGAACGTGGCTTTTTCACTCCAGCGCTGTCCTCCAGACAGTCTCGTCCCTTCACCTGATGAAGGCCGCTTGTGTTGTGGCCGAAACGTCGTGAGAATATTATTGTGTTATCTTATTTTATCAATTTATTATTTTATTCTCATTCTATGTGACTTTACCGAAAGAACCAAAGAAGATGAATCCTTGCACTCACGAAAGCTTTAAATCGAAATTTAACTGCCTCTACGGACAGAGATTCCACACAACCTTAAGATCATTCAACAGACTCCGGGATAAGAAGGCTCAACTAATCGTGTCTCTCACCTTTCTGAAGAGATGCCGCGACTCTATGCTTAAAGGTCGTGATCTGAACGTGGCTTTTTCACTCCAGCGCTGCTCTCCAGATAGTCTCGTCCCTTCACCTGATGAAGGCCGCTTGTGTTGTGGCCGAAATGTCGTGAGAATATTATTGTGTTATTTTATTTTATCAATTTATAATTTTATTCTCATTCTACGTGACTTTACCGAAAGAACCAAAGAACATGAATCCTTTCAGTCACGAAAGCTTTAAATCGAAATTTAACCGCCTCTACGGAGAGGGATTCCACACAACGTTAAGGCCATTCAACAGACTCCGGGATAAGAAGGCTCAACTAATCGGGTCTCTCACCTTTCTGAAGAGATGCTGCGACTCGAAGCTTGAAGGTCGTGAACTGAACGTGGCTTTTTCACTCCAGCACTGTCCTCCAGACAGTCTCGTCCCTTCACCTGATGAAGGCCGCTTGTGTTGTGGCCGAAACGTCGTGAGAATATTAATGTGTTATTTTATTTTATCAATTTATTATTTTATTCTCATTCTATGTGACTTTACCGAAAGAACCAAAGAAGATGAATCCTTGCACTCACGCAAGCTTTAAATCGAAATTTAACTGCCTCTACGGAGAGGGATTCCACACAACCTTAAGGTCATTCAACAGACTCCAGGATAAGAAGGCTCAACGAATCGTGTCTCTCACCTTTCTGAAGTGAAACCGCGACTCTATGCTTAAAGGTCGTGATCTGAACGTGACTTTTTCAGTCCAGCGCTGTCCTCCAGACAGTCGTCCCTTCACCTGATGAAGGCCGCTTGTGTTGTGGCCGAAACGTCGTGCGAATATTATTGTGTTATTTTATTTTATCAATTTATTATTTTATTCTCATTCTACGTGACTTTACCGAAAGAATCAAAGAACATGAATCCCTGCAGTCACAAAAGCTTTAAAGCGAAATTTAACCGCCTCTACAGAGAGGGATTCCAAGCAACCTCATGCTCATTCAACAGACTCCGGGATAAGAAGGCTCAACTAATCGAGTCTCTCACCTTTCTGAAGAGATGCCGCGACTCGAAGCTTGAAGGTCGTGATCTGAACGTGGCTTTTTCATTCCAGCGCTGTCCTCCAGACAGTCTCGTCCCTTCACCTGATGAAGGCCGCTTGTGTTGTGGCCGAAACGTCGTGAGAATATTATTGTGTTATCTTATTTTATCAATTTATTATTTTATTCTCATTCTATGTGACTTTACCGAAAGAACCAAAGAAGATGAATCCTTGCACTCACGCAAGCTTTAAATCGAAATTTAACTGCCTCTACGGAGAGGGATTCCACACAACCTTAGGATCATTCAACAGACTCCGGGATAAGAAGGCTCAACTAATCGTGTCTCTCACCTTTATGAAGAGATGTCGCTCCTCTATGCTTAAAGGTCGTGATCTGAACGTGGCTTTTTCACTCCAGCGCTGCCCTCCAGATAGTCTCGTCCCTTCACCTGATGAAGGCCGCTTGTGTTGTGGCCGAAACGTCGTGAGAATATTATTGTGTTATTTTATTTTATCAATTTATTATTTTATTCTCATTCTACGTGACTTTACAGAAAGAACCAAAGAACATGAATCCCTGCAGTCACGAAAGCTTTAAATCTAAATTTAACCGCCTCTACGGAGAGGGATTCCACACAACCTTAAGGCCATTCAACAGACTCCGGGATAAGAAAGCTCAACTAATCGAGTCTCTCACCTTTCTGAAGTGAAACCGCGACTCTATGCTTGAAGGTCGTGATCTGAACGTGGCTTTTTCACTCCAGCGCTGTCCTCCAGAGAGTCTCGTCCCTTCACCTGATGAAGGCCGCTTGTGTTGTGGCCGAAACGTCGTGAGAATATTAATGTGTTATTTAATTTGATCAATTTATTATTTTATTCTAATTCTACATGACTTTACCGAAAGAACCAAAGAAGATGAATCCTTGCAGTCACGAAAGCTTTAAATCGAAATTTAACCGCCTCTACGGAGAGGGATTCCACACCACCTTAAGATCATTCAACAGACTCCGGGATAAGAAGGCTCAACTAATCGAGTCTCTCACCTTTCTGAAGAGATGCCGCGACTCGAAGCTTGAAGGTCGTGATCTGAACGTGGCTTTTTCACTCCAGCGCTGTCCTCCAGACAGTCTCGTCCCTTCACCTGATGAAGGCCGCTTGTGTTGTGGCCGAAACGTCGTGAGAATATTATTGTGTTATTTTATTTTATCAATTTATTATTTTATTCTCATTCTATGTGACTTTACCGAAAGAACCAAACAAGATGAATCCTTGCAGTCACGCAAGCTTTAAATCGAAATTTAACCGCCTCTACGGAGAGGGATTGCAAACAACCTTAAGATCATTCAACAGACTCCGGGATAAGAACGCTCAACTAATCGTGTCTCTCACCTTTCTGAAGAGATGCCGCGACTCTAAGCTTAAAGGTCGTGATCTGAACGTGGCTTTTTCACTCCAGCGCTGTCCTCCAGACAGTCTCGTCCCTTCACCTGTTGAAGGCCGCTTGTGTTGTGGCCGAAACGTCGTGAGAATATTATTGTGTTATTTTATTTTATGAATTTATTATTTTATTCTCATTCTATGTGACTTTACCAAAAGAACCAAGGAAGATGAATCCTTGCACTCACGCAAGCTTTAAATCGAAATTTAACTGCCTCTACGGAGAGGGATTCCACACAACCTTAAGGCCATTCAACAGACTCCGGGATAAGAAGGCTCAACTAATCGAGTCTCTCACCTTTCTGAAGAGATGCTGCGACTCGAAGCTTGAAGGTCGTGAACTGAACGTGGCTTTTTCACTCCAGCGCTGTCCTCCAGACAGTCTCGTCCCTTCACCTGATGAAGGCCTCTTGTGTTGTGGCCGAAACGTCGTGAGAATATTAATGTGTTATTTTATTTTATCAATTTATTATTTTATTCTCATTCTATGTGACTTTACCGAAAGAACCAAAGAAGATGAATCCTTGCACTCACGCAAGCTTTAAATCGAAATTTAACTGCCTCTACGGAGAGGGATTCCACACAACCTTAAGATCATTCAACAGACTCCGGGATAAGAAGGCTCAACGAATCGTGTCTCTCACCTTTCTGAAGTGAAACCGCGACTCTATGCTTAAAGGTCGTGATCTGAACGTGGCTTTTTCACTCCAGCGCTGTCCTCCAGACAGTTGTCCCTTCACCTGATGAAGGCCGCTTGTGTTGTGGCCGAAATGTCGTGCAAATATTATTGTGTTATTTTATTTTATCAATTTATTATTTTATTCTCATTCTACGTGACTTTACCGAAAGAACCCAAGAACATGAATCCCTGCAGTCACGAAAGCTTTAAATCGAAATTTAACCGTGTCTACGGAGAGGGATTCCACACAACCTTAAAACCATTCAACAGACTCCGGGATAAGAAGGCTCAACTAATCGAGTCTCTCACCTTTCTGAAGAGATGCCGCGACTCGAAGCTTGAAGGTCGTGATCTGAACGTGGCTTTTTCACTCCAGCGCTGTCCTCCAGACAGTCTCGTCCCTTCACCTGATGAAGGCCGCTTGTGTTGTGGCCGAAACGTCGTGCGAATATTATTGTGTTATTTTATTTTATCAATTTATAATTTCATTCTCATTCTACGTGACTTTACCGAAAGAACCAAAGAACATGAATACCTGCAGTCATGAAAGCTTTAAATCGAAATTTAACCGCATATACGGAGAGGGATTCCACGCAACCTTATGATCATTCAACAGACTCCGGGATAAGAAGGCTCAACTAATCGAGTCTCTCACCTTTCTGAAGAGAAGCCGCGACTCGAAGCTTGAAGGTCGTGATCTGAACGTGGCTTTTTCACTCCAGCGCTGTCCTCCAGACAGTCTCGTCCCTTCACCTGATGAAGGCCGCTTGTGTTGTGGCCGAAACGTCGTGCGAATATTATTGTGTTATTTTATTTTATCAATTTATTATTTTATTCTAATTCTATGTGACTTTACCGAAAGAACCAAAGAACATGAATACCTGCAGTCACGAAAGCTTTAAATCGAAATTTAACCGCATATACGGAGAGGGATTCCACGCAACCTTATGATCATTCAACAGACTCCGGGATAAGAAGGCTCAACTAATCGAGTTTCTCACCTTTCTGAAGAGATGCCGTGACTCGAAGCTTGAAGGTCGTGATCTGAACGTGGCTTTTTCACTCCAGCGCTGTCCTCCAGACAGTCTCGTCCCTTCACCTGATGAAGGCCGCTTGTGTTGTGGCCGAAACGTCGTGAGAATATTATTGTGTTATCTTATTTTATCAATTTATTATTTTATTCTCATTCTATGTGACTTTACCGAAAGAACCAAAGAAGATGAATCCTTGCACTCACGAAAGCTTTAAATCGAAATTTAACTGCCTCTACGGAGAGAGATTCCACACAACCTTAAGATCATTCAACAGACTCCGGGATAAGAAGGCTCAACTAATCGTGTCTCTCACCTTTCTGAAGAGATGCCGCGACTCTATGCTTAAAGGTCGTGATCTGAACGTGGCTTTTTCACTCCAGCGCTGCTCTCCAGATAGTCTCGTCCCTTCACCTGATGAAGGCCGCTTGTGTTGTGGCCGAAATGTCGTGAGAATATTATTGTGTTATTTTATTTTATCAATTTATTATTTTATTCTCATTCTACGTGACTTTACCGAAAGAACCAAAGAACATGAATCCTTTCAGTCACGAAAGCTTTAAATCGAAATTTAACCGCCTCTACGGAGAGGGATTCCACACAACGTTAAGGCCATTCAACAGACTCCGGGATAAGAAGGCTCAACTAATCGGGTCTCTCACCTTTCTGAAGAGATGCTGCGACTCGAAGCTTGAAGGTCGTGAACTGAACGTGGCTTTTTCACTCCAGCACTGTCCTCCAGACAGTCTCGTCCCTTCACCTGATGAAGGCCGCTTGTGTTGTGGCCGAAACGTCGTGAGAATATTAATGTGTTATTTTATTTTATCAATTTATTATTTTATTCTCATTCTATGTGACTTTACCGAAAGAACCAAAGAAGATGAATCCTTGCACTCACGCAAGCTTTAAATCGAAATTTAACTGCCTCTACGGAGAGGGATTCCACACAACCTTAAGGTCATTCAACAGACTCCAGGATAAGAAGGCTCAACGAATCGTGTCTCTCACCTTTCTGAAGTGAAACCGCGACTCTATGCTTAAAGGTCGTGATCTGAACGTGACTTTTTCAGTCCAGCGCTGTCCTCCAGACAGTCGTCCCTTCACCTGATGAAGGCCGCTTGTGTTGTGGCCGAAACGTCGTGCGAATATTATTGTGTTATTTTATTTTATCAATTTATTATTTTATTCTCATTCTACGTGACTTTACCGAAAGAATCAAAGAACATGAATCCCTGCAGTCACAAAAGCTTTAAAGCGAAATTTAACCGCCTCTACAGAGAGGGATTCCAAGCAACCTCATGCTCATTCAACAGACTCCGGGATAAGAAGGCTCAACTAATCGAGTCTCTCACCTTTCTGAAGAGATGCCGCGACTCGAAGCTTGAAGGTCGTGATCTGAACGTGGCTTTTTCATTCCAGCGCTGTCCTCCAGACAGTCTCGTCCCTTCACCTGATGAAGGCCGCTTGTGTTGTGGCCGAAACGTCGTGAGAATATTATTGTGTTATCTTATTTTATCAATTTATTATTTTATTCTCATTCTATGTGACTTTACCGAAAGAACCAAAGAAGATGAATCCTTGCACTCACGCAAGCTTTAAATCGAAATTTAACTGCCTCTACGGAGAGGGATTCCACACAACCTTAGGATCATTCAACAGACTCCGGGATAAGAAGGCTCAACTAATCGTGTCTCTCACCTTTATGAAGAGATGTCGCTCCTCTATGCTTAAAGGTCGTGATCTGAACGTGGCTTTTTCACTCCAGCGCTGCCCTCCAGATAGTCTCGTCCCTTCACCTGATGAAGGCCGCTTGTGTTGTGGCCGAAACGTCGTGAGAATATTATTGTGTTATTTTATTTTATCAATTTATTATTTTATTCTCATTCTACGTGACTTTACAGAAAGAACCAAAGAACATGAATCCCTGCAGTCACGAAAGCTTTAAATCGAAATTTAACCGCCTCTACGGAGAGGGATTCCACACAACCTTAAGGCCATTCAACAGACTCCGGGATAAGAAAGCTCAACTAATCGAGTCTCTCACCTTTCTGAAGTGAAACCGCGACTCTATGCTTGAAGGTCGTGATCTGAACGTGGCTTTTTCACTCCAGCGCTGTCCTCCAGAGAGTCTCGTCCCTTCACCTGATGAAGGCCGCTTGTGTTGTGGCCGAAACGTCGTGAGAATATTAATGTGTTATTTAATTTGATCAATTTATTATTTTATTCTAATTCTACATGACTTTACCGAAAGAACCAAAGAAGATGAATCCTTGCAGTCACGAAAGCTTTAAATCGAAATTTAACCGCCTCTACGGAGAGGGATTCCACACCACCTTAAGATCATTCAACAGACTCCGGGATAAGAAGGCTCAACTAATCGAGTCTCTCACCTTTCTGAAGAGATGCCGCGACTCGAAGCTTGAAGGTCGTGATCTGAACGTGGCTTTTTCACTCCAGCGCTGTCCTCCAGACAGTCTCGTCCCTTCACCTGATGAAGGCCGCTTGTGTTGTGGCCGAAACGTCGTGAGAATATTATTGTGTTATTTTATTTTATCAATTTATTATTTTATTCTCATTCTATGTGACTTTACCGAAAGAACCAAACAAGATGAATCCTTGCAGTCACGCAAGCTTTAAATCGAAATTTAACCGCCTCTACGGAGAGGGATTGCAAACAACCTTAAGATCATTCAACAGACTCCGGGATAAGAACGCTCAACTAATCGTGTCTCTCACCTTTCTGAAGAGATGCCGCGACTCTAAGCTTAAAGGTCGTGATCTGAACGTGGCTTTTTCACTCCAGCGCTGTCCTCCAGACAGTCTCGTCCCTTCACCTGTTGAAGGCCGCTTGTGTTGTGGCCGAAACGTCGTGAGAATATTATTGTGTTATTTTATTTTATGAATTTATTATTTTATTCTCATTCTATGTGACTTTACCAAAAGAACCAAGGAAGATGAATCCTTGCACTCACGCAAGCTTTAAATCGAAATTTAACTGCCTCTACGGAGAGGGAATCCACACAACCTTAAGATCATTCAACAGACTCCGGGATAAGAAGGCTCAACTAATCGAGTCTCTCACCTTTCTGAAGAGATGCCGCGACTCGAAGCTTGAAGGTCGTGATCTGAACGTGGCTTTTTCACTCCAGCGCTGTCCTCCAGACAGTCTCGTCCCTTCACCTGATGAAGGCCGCTTGTGTTGTGGCCGAAACGTCGTGAGAATATTATTGTGTTATTTTATTTTATCAATTTATTATTTTATTCTCATTCTATGTGACTTTACCGAAGGAACCAAACAAGATGAATCCTTGCAGTCACGCAAGCTTTAAATCGAAATTTAACCGCCTCTACGGAGAGGGATTGCAAACAACCTTAAGATCATTCAACAGACTCCGGGATAAGAACGCTCAACTAATCGTGTCTCTCACCTTTCTGAAGAGATGCCGTGACTCTAAGCTTAAAGGTCGTGATCTGAACGTGGCTTTTTCACTCCAGCGCTGTCCTCCAGACATTCTCGTCCCTTCACCTGATGAAGGCCGCTTGTGTTGTGGCCGAAACGTCGTGAGAATATTATTGTCTTGTTTTATTTTATCAATTTATTATTTTATTCTAATTCTACGTGACTTTACCGAAAGAACCAAAGAAGATGAATCCTTGCAGTCACGAAAGCTTTAAATCGAAATTTAACCGCCTCTACAGAGAGGGATTCCACACAACCTTAAGATTATTCAACAGACTCTGGGATCAGCAGGCACAACTAATCGAGTCTCTCACCTTTCTGAAGAGATGCCGCGACTCTAAGCTTAAAGGTCGTGATCTGAACGTGGCTTTTTCACTCCAGCGCTGTCCTCCAGACAGTCTCGTCCCTTCACCTGTTGAAGGCCGCTTGTGTTGTGGCCGAAACGTCGTGAGAATATTATTGTGTTATTTTATTTTATGAATTTATTATTTTATTCTCATTCTATGTGACTTTACCAAAAGAACCAAGGAAGATGAATCCTTGCACTCACGCAAGCTTTAAATCGAAATTTAACTGCCTCTACGGAGAGGGATTCCACACAACCTTAAGATCATTCAACATACTCCGGGATAAGAAGGCTCAAATAATCGTGTCTCTCACCTTTCTGAAGAGATGCCGCGACTCTATGCTTAAAGGTCGTGATCTGAACGTTGCTTTTTCACTCCAGCGCTGTCCTCCAGACAGTCTAGTCCCTTCACCTAATGAAGGCCGCTTGTGTTGTGGCCGAAACGTCGTGAGAATATTATTGTGTTGTTTTATTTTATCAATGTATTATTTTATTCTAATTCTACGTGACTTTACCGAAAGAAGCAAAGAAGATGAATCCTTGCAGTCACGAAAGCTTTAAATCGAAATTTATCCGCCTCTACGGAGAAGGATTCCACACAACCTTAAGATCATTCAACAGACTCCGGGATAAGAAGGCTCAACTAATCGAGTCTCTCACCTTTCTGAAGAGATGCCGCGACTCTAAGCTTAAAGGTCGTCATCTGAACGTGGCTTTTTCACTCCAGCGCTGTCCTCCAGACAGCCTCGTCCCTTCACCTGATGAAGGCCGCTTGTGTTGTGGCCTAAACGTCGTGAGAATATTATTATCTTATTTTATTTCATCAATTTATTATTTTATTCTCATTCTACGTGACTTTACCGAAATAACCAAAGAACATGAATCCCTGCAGTCACGAAAGCTTTAAATCGAAATTTAACCGCCTCTACGGAGAGGGATTCCACACAACCTTAAGACCATTCAACAAACTCCGGGATAAGAAGGCTCAACTAATCGTGTCTCTCACCTTTCTGATGAGATGCCGCGACTCTAAGCTTAAAGGTCGTGATGTGAACGGGGCTTTTTGACTCCAGCGCTGTCCTCCAGACAGTCTCGTCCCTTCACCTGTTGAAGGCCGCTTGTGTTGTGGCCGAAACGTCGTGAGAATATTATTGTGTTATTTTATTTTATCAATTTATTATTTTATTCTCATTCTATGTGACTTTACCGAAGGAACCAAACAAGATGAATCCTTGCAGTCACGCAAGCTTTAAATCGAAATTTAACCGCCTCTACGGAGAGGGATTGCAAACAACCTTAAGATCATTCAACAGACTCCGGGATAAGAACGCTCAACTAATCGTGTCTCTCACCTTTCTGAAGAGATGCCGTGACTCTAAGCTTAAAGGTCGTGATCTGAACGTGGCTTTTTCACTCCAGCGCTGTCCTCCAGACATTCTCGTCCCTTCACCTGATGAAGGCCGCTTGTGTTGTGGCCGAAACGTCGTGAGAATATTATTGTCTTGTTTTATTTTATCAATTTATTATTTTATTCTAATTCTACGTGACTTTACCGAAAGAACCAAAGAAGATGAATCCTTGCAGTCACGAAAGCTTTAAATCGAAATTTAACCGCCTCTACAGAGAGGGATTCCACACAACCTTAAGATTATTCAACAGACTCTGGGATCAGCAGGCACAACTAATCGAGTCTCTCACCTTTCTGAAGAGATGCCGCGACTCTAAGCTTAAAGGTCGTGATCTGAACGTGGCTTTTTCACTCCAGCGCTGTCCTCCAGACAGTCTCGTCCCTTCACCTGTTGAAGGCCGCTTGTGTTGTGGCCGAAACGTCGTGAGAATATTATTGTGTTATTTTATTTTATGAATTTATTATTTTATTCTCATTCTATGTGACTTTACCAAAAGAACCAAGGAAGATGAATCCTTGCACTCACGCAAGCTTTAAATCGAAATTTAACTGCCTCTACGGAGAGGGATTCCACACAACCTTAAGATCATTCAACATACTCCGGGATAAGAAGGCTCAAATAATCGTGTCTCTCACCTTTCTGAAGAGATGCCGCGACTCTATGCTTAAAGGTCGTGATCTGAACGTTGCTTTTTCACTCCAGCGCTGTCCTCCAGACAGTCTAGTCCCTTCACCTAATGAAGGCCGCTTGTGTTGTGGCCGAAACGTCGTGAGAATATTATTGTGTTGTTTTATTTTATCAATGTATTATTTTATTCTAATTCTACGTGACTTTACCGAAAGAAGCAAAGAAGATGAATCCTTGCAGTCACGAAAGCTTTAAATCGAAATTTATCCGCCTCTACGGAGAAGGATTCCACACAACCTTAAGATCATTCAACAGACTCCGGGATAAGAAGGCTCAACTAATCGAGTCTCTCACCTTTCTGAAGAGATGCCGCGACTCTAAGCTTAAAGGTCGTCATCTGAACGTGGCTTTTTCACTCCAGCGCTGTCCTCCAGACAGCCTCGTCCCTTCACCTGATGAAGGCCGCTTGTGTTGTGGCCTAAACGTCGTGAGAATATTATTATCTTATTTTATTTCATCAATTTATTATTTTATTCTCATTCTACGTGACTTTACCGAAATAACCAAAGAACATGAATCCCTGCAGTCACGAAAGCTTTAAATCGAAATTTAACCGCCTCTACGGAGAGGGATTCCACACAACCTTAAGACCATTCAACAAACTCCGGGATAAGAAGGCTCAACTAATCGTGTCTCTCACCTTTCTGATGAGATGCCGCGACTCTAAGCTTAAAGGTCGTGATGTGAACGGGGCTTTTTGACTCCAGCGCTGTCCTCCAGACAGTCTCGTCCCTTCACCTGTTGAAGGCCGCTTGTGTTGTGGCCGAAACGTCGTGAGAATATTATTGTGTTATTTTATTTTATCAATTTATTATTTTATTCTCATTCTATGTGACTTTACCGAAAGAACCAAGGAAGATTAATCCTTGCACTCACGCAAGCTTTAAATCGAAATTTAACTGCCTCTACGGAGAGGGATTCCACACAACCTTAAGATCATTCAACAGACTCCGGGATAAGAAGGCTCAAATAATCGTGTCTCTCACCTTTCTGAAGAGATGCCGCGACTCTATGCTTAAAGGTCGTGATCTGAACGTTGCTTTTTCACTCCAGCGCTGTCCTCCAGACAGTCTAGTCCCTTCACCTAATGAAGGCCGCTTGTGTTGTGGCCGAAACGTCGTGAGAATATTATTGTGTTGTTTTATTTTATCAATGTATTATTTTATTCTAATTCTACGTGACTTTACCGAAAGAAGCAAAGAAGATGAATCCTTGCAGTCACGAAAGCTTTAAATCGAAATTTATCCGCCTCTACGGAGAAGGATTCCACACAACCTTAAGATCATTCAACAGACTCCGGGATAAGAAGGCTCAACTAATCGAGTCTCTCACCTTTCTGAAGAGATGCCGCGACTCTAAGCTTAAAGGTCGTCATCTGAACGTGGCTTTTTCACTCCAGCGCTGTCCTCCAGACAGCCTCGTCCCTTCACCTGATGAAGGCCGCTAGTGTTGTGGCCTAAACGTCGTGAGAATATTATTATCTTATTTTATTTCATCAATTTATTATTTTATTCTCATTCTACGTGACTTTACCGAAATAACCAAAGAACATGAATCCCTGCAGTCACGAAAGCTTTAAATCGAAATTTAACCGCCTCTACGGAGAGGGATTCCACACAACCTTAAGACCATTCAACAAACTCCGGGATAAGAAGGCTCAACTAATCGTGTCTCTCACCTTTCTGATGAGATGCCGCGACTCTAAGCTTAAAGGTCGTGATGTGAACGGGGCTTTTTGACTCCAGCGCTGTCCTCCAGACAGTCTCGTCCCTTCACCTGTTGAAGGCCGCTTGTGTTGTGGCCGAAACGTCGTGAGAATATTATTGTGTTATTTTATTTTATCAATTTATTATTTTATTCTCATTCTATGTGACTTTACCGAAAGAACCAAGGAAGATTAATCCTTGCACTCACGCAAGCTTTAAATCGAAATTTAACTGCCTCTACGGAGAGGGATTCCACACAACCTTAAGATCATTCAACAGACTCCGGGATAAGAAGGCTCAAATAATCATGTCTCTCACCTTTCTGAAGAGATGCCGCGACTCTATGCTTAAAGGTCGTGATCTGAACGTTGCTTTTTCACTCCAGCGCTGTCCTCCGGACAGTCTAGTCCCTTCACCTGATGAAGGCCGCTTGTGTTGTGGCCGAAACGTCGTGAGAATATTATTGTTGTTTTATTTTATCAATGTATTATTTTATTCTAATTCTACGTGAGACTTTACCGAAAGGATCAAAGAAGATGAATCCTTGCAGTCACGAAAGCTTTAAATAGAAATTTAACCGCCTCTAAGGAGAAGGATTCCACACAACCTTAAGATCATTCAACAGACTCCGGGATAAGAAGGCTCAACTAATCGAGTCTCTCACCTTTCTGAAGAGATGCCGCGACTCGAAGCTTGAAGGTCGTGATCTGAACGTGGCTTTTTCACTCCAGCGTTGTCCTCCAGACAATCTCGTCCCTTCACCTGATGAAGCCCGCTTGTGTTGTGGCCGAAACGTCGTGAGAATATTGTTGTGTTATTTTATTTTATCAATTTATTATTTTATTCTCATTCTACGTGACTTTACCGAAAGAACCAAAGAACATGAATCCCTGCAGTCACGAAAGCTTTAAATCGAAATTTAACCGCCCCTACGGAGAGGGATTCCACACAACCTTAAGGCCATTCAACAGACTCCGGGATGAGAAGGCTCAACTAATCGAGTCTCTCACCTTTCTGAAGAGATGCCGCGACTCGAAGCTTGAAGGTCGTGATCTGAACGTGGCTTTTTCACACCAGCGATGTCCTCCAGACAGTCTCGTCCCTTCACCTGATGAAGGCCGCTTGTGTTGTAGCCGAAACGTCATGAGAATATTATTGTGTTATTTTATTTTATCAATTTATTATTTTATTCTCATTCTATGTGACTTTACCGAAAGAACCAAAGAAGATGAATCCTTGCACTCACGCAAGCTTTAAATCGAAATTTAACTGCCTCTACGGAGAGATATTCCACACAACCTTAAGATCATTCAACAGACTCCGGGATAAGAAGGCTCAACTAATCGTGTCTCTCAACTTTCTGAAGTGTAACCGCGACTCTATGCTTAAAGGTCGTGATCTGAACGTGGCTTTTTCACTCCAGCGCTGTCCTCCAGACAGTCGTCCCTTCACCTGATGAAGGCCGCTTGTGTTGTGACCGAAACGTCGTGAGAATATTATTGTGTTATTTTATTTTATCAATTTATTATTTTATTCTCGTTCTTCGTGATTTTACCGAAAGAACCAAAGAACACGAATCCCTGCAGTCACGTAAGCTATAAATCGAAATTTAACCGCCTCTACGGAGAGGGATTCCACAGAACCTTAAAACCATTCAACAGACTCCGGGATAAGAAGGCTCAACTAATCGAGTCTCTCACCTTTCTGAAGAGATGCCGCGACTCGAAGCTTGAAGGTCGTGATCTGAACGTGGCTTTTTCACTCCAGCGCTGTCCTCCAGACAGTCTCGTCCCTTCACCTTATGAAGGCCGCTTGTGTTGTGGCCGAAACGTCGTGAGAATATTATTGTGTTATTTTATTTTATCAATTTATTATTTTATTTTCATTCTATGTGACTTTACCGAAAGAACCAAAGAAGATGAATCCTTGCACTCACGCAAGCTTTAAATCGAAATTTAACTGCCTCTACGGAGAGGGATTCCACACAACCTTAAGATCATTGAACAAACTCCGGGATAAGAAGGCTCAACTAATCGTGTCTCTCACCTTTCTGAAGTGTAACCGTGACTCTATGCTTAAAGGTCGTGATCTGAACGTGGCTTTTTCACTCCAGCGCTGTCCTCCAGACAGTCTCGTCCCTTCACCTGATGAAGGCCACTTGTGTTGTGGCCGAAACGTCGTGAGAATATTATTGTGTTATTTTATTTTATCAATTTATTATTTTATTCTCATTCTACGTGACTTTACCAAAAGAACCAAAGAACATTAATCCCTGCAGTCACGAAAGCTTTAAATCGAAATTTAACTGCCTCTACGGAGAGGGATTCCACACAACCTTAAGATGATTCAACAGACTCCGGGATAAGAAGGCTCAACTAATTGAGTCTCTCACCTTTCTGAAGAGATGCCGCAACTCTAAGCTTATAGGTCGTGATCTGAACGTGGCTTTTTGACTCCAGCGCTGTCCTCCAGACAGTCTCGTTCCTTCACCTGATGAAGGCCGCTTGTGTTGTGGCCGAAACGTCGTGAGAATATTATTGTGTTATTTCATTTTATCAATTTATTATTTTATTCTTATTCTACGTGACTTTACCGAAAGAACCAAACAAGATGAATCCTTGCAGTCACGCAAGCTTTAAATCGAAATTTAACCGCCTCTACGGAGAGGGATTCCAAACAACCTTAAGATCATTCAACAGACTCCGGGATAAGAACGCTCAACTAATCGTGTCTGTCACCTTTCTGAAGAGATGCCGCGACTCTAAGCTTAAAGGTCGTGATCTGAACGTGGCTTTTTCACTCCAGCACTGTAGTCCAGACATTCTCGTCCCTTCACCTGATGAAGGCCGCTTGTGTTGTGGCCGAAACGTCGTGAGAATATTATTGTCTTGTTTTATTTTATCAATTTATTATTTTATTCTAATTCTACGTGACTTTACCGAAAGAACCAAAGAAGATGAATCCTTGCAGTCATGAAAGCTTTAAATCGAAATTTAACCGCCTCTCCGGAGAGGGATTCCACACAACCTTAAGATCATTCAACAGACTCCGGGATAAGAAGGCTCAACTAATCGTGTCTCTCACCTTTCTGAAGAGATGCCGCGACTCTAATCTTAAAGGTCGTGATCTGAACGTGGCTTTTTCACTCCAGCGCTGTCCTCCAGACAGTCTCGTCCCTTCACCTGTTGAAGGCCGCTTGTGTTGTGGCCGAAACGTCGTGAGAATATTATTGTGTTTTTTTATTTTATGAATTTATTATTTTATTCTCATTCTATGTGACTTTACCGAAAGAACCAAGGAAGATGAATCCTTGCACTCACGCAAGCTTTAAATCGATATTTAACTGCCTCTACGGAGAGGGATTCCACACAACCTTAAGATCATTCAACAGACTCCGGGATAAGAAGGCTCAAATAATCGTGTCTCTCACCTTTCTGAAGAGATGCCGCGACTCTATGCTTAAAGGTCGTGATCTGAACGTTGCTTTTTCACTCCAACGCTGTCCTCCAGACAGTCTAGTCCCTTCACCTGATGAAGGCCGCTTGTGTTGTGGCCGAAACGTCGTGAGAATATTATTGTGTTGTTTTATTTTATCAATGTATTATTTTATTTTAATTCTATGTGACTTTACCGAAAGAACCAAAAAAGATGAATCCTTGCACTCGAGCAAGCTTTAAATCGAAATTTAACTGCCTCTACGGAGAGGGATTCCACACAACCTTAAGATCATTCAACAGACTCCGGGATAAGAAGGCTCAACTAATCGTGTCTCTCACCTTTCCGAAGTGAAACCGCGACTCTATGCTTAAAGGTCGTGATCTGAACGTGGCTTTTTCACTCCAGCGCTGTCCTCCAGACAGTCGTCCCTTCACCTGATGAAGGCCGCTTGTGTTGTGACCAAAACGTCGTGAGAATATTATTGTGTTATTTTATTTTATCAATTTATTATTTTATTCTCATTCTACGTGACTTTACCGAAAAAACCAAAGAACATGAATACCTGCAGTCACGAAAGCTTTAAATCGAAATTTAACCGCATATACGGAGAGGGATTCCACGCAACCTTATGATCATTCAACAGACTCCGGGATAAGAAGGCTCAACTAATCGAGTCTCTCACCTTTCTGAAGAGATGCCGCGACTCGAAGCTTGAAGGTCGTGATCTGAACGTGGCTTTTTCACTCCAGCGCTGTCCTCCAGACAGTCTCGTCCCTTCACCTGATGAAGGCCGCTTGTGTTGTGGCCGAAACGTCGTGAGAATATTGTTGTGTTATTTTATTTTATCAATTTATTATTTTATTCTCATTCTATGTGACTTTACCGAAAGAACCAAAGAAGATGAATCCTTGCACTCACGCAAGCTTTAAATAGAAATTTAACTGCCTCTACGGAGAGGGATTCCACACAACCTTAAGGCCATTCAACAGACTCCGGGATGAGAAGGCTCAACTTATCGAGTCTCTCACCTTTCTGAAGAGATGACGCGACTCGAAGCTTGAAGGTCGTGATCTGAACGTGGCTTTTTCACTCCAGCGATGTCCTCCAGACAGTCTCGTCCCTTCACCTGATGAAGGCCGCTTGTGTTGTGGCCGAACCATCATGAGAATATTATTGTGTTATTTTATTTTATCAATTTATTATTTTATTCTCATTCTATGTGACTTTACCGAAAGAACCAAAGAAGATGAATCCTTGCACTCGAGCAAGCTTTAAATCGAAATTTAACTGCCTCTACGGAGAGGGATTCCACACAACCTTAAGTTCATTCAACAGACTCCGGGATAAGAAGTCTCAACTAATCGTGTCTCTCACCTTTCCGAAGTGAAACCGCGACTCTATGCTTAAAGGTCGTGATCTGAACGTGGCTTTTTCACTCCAGCGCTGTCCTCCAGACAGTCGTCCCTTCACCTGATGAAGGCCGCTTGTGTTGTGACCAAAACGTCGTGAGAATATTATTGTGTTATTTTATTTTATCAATTTATTATTTTATTCTCATTCTACGTGACTTTACCGAAAGAACCAAAAAACACGAATCCCTGCAGTCACGTAAGCTTTAAATCGAAATTTAACCGCCTCTACGGAGAGGGATTCCACAGAACCTTAAAACCATTCAACAGACTCCGGGATAAGAAGGCTCAACTAATCGAGTCTCTCACCTTTCTGAAGAGATGCCGCGACTCGAAGCTTGAAGGTCGTGATCTGAACGTGGCTTTTTCACTCCAGCGCTGTCCTCCAGACAGTCTCGTCCCTTCACCTTATGAAGGCCGCTTGTGTTGTGGCCGAAACGTCGTGAGAATATTATTGTGTTATTTTATTTTATCAATTTATTATTTTATTTTCATTCTATGTGACTTTACCGAAAGAACCAAAGAAGATGAATCCTTGCACTCACGCAAGCTTTAAATCGAAATTTAACTGCCTCTACGGAGAGGGATTCCACACAACCTTAAGATCATTCAACAGACTCCGGGATAAGAAGGCTCAACTAATCGTGTCTCTCACCTTTCTGAAGAGATGCCGCGACTCTATGCTTAAAGGTCGTGATCTGAACGTGGCTATTTCACTCCAGCGCTGTCCTCCAGATAGTCTCGTCCCTTCACCTGATGAAGGCCGCTTGTGTTGTGGCCGAAACGTCGTGAGAATATTGTTGTGTTATTTTATTTTATCAATTTATTATTTTATTCTCATTCTACGTGACTTTACCGAAAGAACCAAAGAACATGAATCCCTGCAGTCACGAAAGCTTTAAATCGAAATTTAACTCCCTCTACGGAGAGGGATTCCACACAACCTTAAGGCCATTCAACAGACTCCGGGATGAGAAGGCTCAACTAATCGAGTCTCTCACCTTTCTGAAGAGATGCCGCGACTCGAAGCTTGAAGGTCGTGATCTGAACGTGGCTTTTTCACTCCAGCGATGTCCTCCAGACAGTCTCGTCCCTTCACCTGATGAAGGCCGCTTGTGTTGTGGCCGAAACGTCATGAGAATATTATTGTGTTATTTTATTTTATCAATTTATTATTTTATTCTCATTCTATGTGACTTTACCGAAAGAACCAAAGAAGATGAATCCTTGCACTCACGTAAGCTTTAAATCGAAATTTAACCGCCTCTACGGATAGGGATTCCACAGAACCTTTAAACCATTCATCAGACTCCGGGATAAGAAGGCTCAACTAATCGAGTCTCTCACCTTTCTGAAGAGATGCCGCGACTCGAAGCTTGAAGGTCGTGATCTGAACGTTGCTTTTTCACTCCAGCGCTGTCCTCCAGACAGTCTCGTCCCTTCACCTTATGAAGGCCGCTTGTGTTGTGGCCGAAACGTCGTGAGAATATTATTGTGTTATTTTATCAATTTATTATTTTATTTCCATTCTATGTGACTTTACCGAAAGAACCAAAGAAGATTAATCCTTGCACTCACGCAAGCTTTAAATCGAAATTTAACTGCCTCTACGGAGAGGGATTCCACACAACCTTAAGATCATTCAACAAACTCCCGGATAAGAAGGCTCAACTAATCGTGTCTCTCACCTTTCTGAAGTGTAACCGCGACTCTATGCTTAAAGGTCGTGATCTGAACGTGGCTTTTTCACTCCAGCGCTGTCCTCCAGACAGTCTCGTCCCTTCACCTGATGAAGGCCACTTGTGTTGTGGCCGAAACGTCGTGAGAATATTATTGTGTTATTTTATTTTATCAATTTATTATTTTATTCTCATTCTACGTGACTTTACTGAAAGAACCAAAGAACATTAATCCCTGCAGTCACGAAAGCTTTAAATCGAAATTTAACCGCCTCTACGGAGAGGGATTCCACACAACCTTAAGATCATTCAACAGATTCCGGGATAAGAAGGTTCAACTAATTGAGTCTCTCACCTTTCTGAAGAGATGCCGCAACTCTAAGCTTAAAGGTCGTGATCTGAACGTGGCTTTTTGACTCCAGCGCTGTCCTCCAGACAGTCTCGTCCCTTCACCTGATGAAGGCCGCTTGTGTGGTGGTCGAAACGTCGTGAGAATATTATTGTGTTATTTCATTTTATCAATTTATTATTTTATTCTCATTCTACGTGACTTTACTGAAAGAACCAAACAAGATGAATCCTTGCAGTCACGCAAGCTTTTAATCGAAATTTAACCGCCTCTACGGAGAAGGATTCCAAACAACCTTAAGATCATTCAACAGACTCCGGGATAAGAACGCTCAACTAATCGTGTCTCTCACCTTTCTGAAGAGATGCCGCGACTCTAAGCTTAAAGGTCGTGATCTGAACGTGGCTTTTTCACTCCAGCGCTGTCCTCCAGACATTCTCGTCCCTTTACCTGATGAAGGCCGCTTGTGTTGTGGCCGAAACGTCGTGAGAATATTATTGTCTTGTTTTATTTTATCAATTTATTATTTTATTCTAATTCTACGTGACTTTACCGAAAGAACCAAAGAAGATGAATCCTTGCAGTCACGAAAGCTTTAAATCGAAATTTAACCACCTCTACGGAGAGGGATTCCACACAACCTTAAGATCATTCAACAGACTCCGGGATAAGAAGGCTCAACTAATCGTGTCTCTAACCTTTCTGAAGAGATGCCGCGACTCTATGCTTAAAGGTCATGATCTGAACGTTGCTTTTTCACTCCAGCGCTGTCCTCCAGACAGTCTAGTCCCTTCACCTGATGAAGGCTGCTTGTGTTGTCGCCGAAACGTCGTGAGAATATTTTTGTGTTGTTTTATTTTATCAATGTATTATTTTTTTCTAATTCTACGTGACTTTACCGAAAGAACCAAACAAAATGAATCCTTGCAGTCACGAAAGCTTTAAATCGAAATTTAACCGCCTCTACGGAGAGGGATTCCACACAATCTTAAGATCATTCAACAGACTCCGGGATAAGAAGGCTCAACTAATCGAGTCTCTCACCTTTCTGAAGAGATGCCGCGACTCTAAGCTTAAAGGTCGTCATCTGAACGTGGCTTTTTCACTCCAGCGCTGTCCTCCAGACAGCCTCGTCCCTTCACCTGATGAAGGCCGCTTGTGTTGTGGCCTAAACGTCGTGAGAATATTATTGTCTTATTTTATTTCATCAATTTATTATTTTATTCTCATTCTACGTGACTTTACCGAAAGAACCAAAGAACATGAATCCCTGCAGTCACGAAAGCTTTAAATCGAAATTTAACCGCATATACGGAGAGGTATTCCACGCAACCTTATGATCATTCAACAGACTCCGGGATAAGAAGGCTAAACTAATCGAGTCTCTCACCTTTCTGAAGAGATGCCGCGACTCGAAGCTTGAAGGTCTTGATCTGAACGTGGCTTTTTCACTCCAGCGCTGTCCTCCAGACAGTCTCATCCCTTCACCTGATGAAGGCCGCTTGTGTTGTGGCCGAAACGTCGTGAGAATATTATTGTGTTATTTTATTTTATCAATTTATTATTTTATTCTCATTCTATGTGACTTTACCGAAAGAACCAAAGAAGATGAATCCTTGCACTCACGCAAGCTTTAAATCGAAATTTAACTGCCTCTACGGACAGGGATTCCACACAACCTTAAGATCATTCAACAGACTCGGGGATAAGAAGGCTCAAATAATCGTGTCTCTCACCTTTCCGAAGTGAAACCGCCACTCTATGCTTAAAGGTCGTGATCTGAACGTGGCTTTTTCACTCCAGCGCTGTCTTCCAGACAGTCGTCCCTTCACCTGATGAAGGCCGCTTGTGTTGTGACCGAAACGTCGTGAGAATATTATTGTGTTATTTTATTTTATCAATTTATTATTTTATTCTCATTCTACGTGACTTTACCGAAAGAACCAAAGAACACGAATCCCTGCGGTCACGTAAGCTTTAAATCGAAATTTAACCGCCTCTACGGAGAGGGATTCCACAGAACCTTAAAACCATTCAACAGACTCCGGGATAAGAAGGCTCAACTAATCGAGTCTCTCACCTTTCTGAAGAGATGCCGCGACTCGAAGCTTGAAGGTCGTGATCTGAACGTGGCTTTTTCACTCCAGCACTGTCCTCCAGACAGTCTCGTCCCTTCACCTGTTGAAGGCCGCTTGTGTTGTGGCCGAAACGTCGTGAGAATATTATTGTGTTATTTTATTTTATGAATTTATTATTTTATTCTCATTCTATGTGACTTTACCGAAAGAACAAAGGAAGATGAATCCTTGCACTCACGCAAGCTTTAAGTCGAAATTTAACTGCCTCTACGGAGAGGGATTCCACACAACCTTAAGATCATTCAACAGACTCAGGGATAAGAAGGCTCAAATAATCGTGTCTCTCACCTTTCTGAAGAGATGCCGCGACTCTATGCTTAAAGGTCGTGATCTGAACGTTGCTTTTTCACTCCAGCGCTTTCCTCCAGACAGTCTATTCCCTTCACCTGATGAAGGCCGCTTGTGTTGTGGCCGAAACGTCGTGAGAATATTATTGTGTTGTTTTATTTTATCAATGTATTATTTTATTCTAATTCTACGTGACTTTACCGAAAGAACCAAACAAAATGAATCCTTGCAGTCACGAAAGCTTTAAATCGAAATTTAACCGCCTCTACGGAGAGGGATTCCACACAACCTTAAGATCATTCAACAGACTCCGGGATAAGAAGGCTCAACTAATCGAGTCTCTCACCTTTCTGAAGAGATGCCGCGACTCTAAGCTTAAAGGTCGTCATCTGAACGTGGCTTTTTCACTCCAGCGCTGTCCTCCAGACAGCCTCGTCCCTTCACCTGATGAAGGCCGCTTGTGTTGTGGCCTAAACGTCGTGAGAATATTATTGTCTTATTTTATTTCATCAATTTATTATTTTATTCTCATTCTACGTGACTTTACCGAAAGAACCAAAGAACATGAATCCCTGCGGTCACGAAAGCTTTAAATCGAAATTTAACCGCATATACGGAGACGGATTCCACGCAACCTTAAGATCATTCAACAGACTCCGGGATAAGAAGGCTCAACTAATCGAGTCTCTCACCTTTCTGAAGAGATGCCGCGACTGGAAGCTTGAAGGTCGTGATCTGAACGTGGCTTTTTCACTCCAGCGCTGTCCTCCAGACAGTCTCGTCCCTTCACCTGATGAAGGCCGCTTGTGTTGTGGCCGAAACGTCGTGAGAATATTATTGTGTTATTTTATTTTATCAATTTATTATTTTATTCTCATTCTATGTGACTTTACCGAAAGAACCAAAGAAGATGAATCCTTGCACTCACGCAAGCTTTAAATCGAAATTTAACTGCCTCTACGGACAAGGATTCCACACAACCTTAAGATCATTCAACAGACTCCGGGATAAGAAGGCTCAACTAATCGTGTCTCTCACCTTTCCGAAGTGAAACCGCCACTCTATGCTTAAAGGTCGTGATCTGAACGTGGCTTTTTCACTCCAGCGCTGTCCTCCAGACAGTCGTCCCTTCACCTGATGAAGGCCGCTTGTGTTGTGACCGAAACGTCGTGAGAATATTATTGTGTCATTTTATTTTATCAATTTATTATTTTATTCTCATTCTACGTGACTTTACCGAAAGAACCAAAGAACACGAATCCCTGCAGTCACGTAAGCTTTAAATCGAAATTTAACTGCCTCTACGGAGAGGGATTCCACAGAACCTTAAAACCATTCAACAGACTCCGGGATAAGAAGGCTCAACTAATCGAGTCTCTCACCTTTCTGAAGAGATGCCGCGACTGGAAGCTTGAAGGTCGTGATCTGAACGTGGCTTTTTCACTCCAGCGCTGTCCTCCAGACAGTCTCGTCCCTTCACCTTATGAAGGCCGCTTGTGTTGTGGCCGAAACGTCGTGAGAATATTATTGTGTTATTTTATTTTATCAATTTATTATTTTATTCTCATTCTACGTGACTTTACCGAAAGAACCAAAGAAGATGAATCCTTGCAGTCATGAAAGCTTTAAATCGAAATTTAACCGCATATACGGAGAGGGATTCCACGCAACCTTAAGATCATTCAACAGACTCCGGGATAAGAAGGCTCAACTAATCGAGTCTCTCACCTTTCTGAAGAGATGCCACGACTCTATGCTTAAAGGTCGTGAACTGAACGTGGCTTTTTCACTCCAGCGCTGTCCTCCAGATAGTCTCGTCCCTTCACCTGATGAAGGCCGCTTGTGTAGTGGCCGAAACGTCGTGAGAATATTATTGTGTTATTTTATTTTATCAATTTATTATTTTATTCTCATTCTACGTGACTTTACAGAAAGAACCAAAGAACATGAATCCCTGCAGTCACGCAAGCTTTAAATCGAAATTTAACCGGCTCTATGGAGAGGGATTCCAAACAACCCTTAGATCCTTCAACAGACTCCGGGATAAGAACGCTCAACTAATCGTGTCTCTCACCTTTCTGAAGAGATGCCGCGACTCTAAGCTTAAAGGTCTTGATCTGAACGTGGCTTTTTCACTCCAGCGCTGTCCTCCAGACAGTCTAGTCCCTTCACCTGATGAAGGCCACTTGTGTTGTGGCCGAAACGTCGTGAGAATATTATTGTGTTGTTTTATTTTATCAATGTATTATTTTATTCTAATTCTGCGTGACTTTACCGAAAGAACCAAAGAAGATGAATCCTTGCAGTCACGAAAGCTTTAAATCGAAATTTAACTGCCTCTACGGAGAGGGATTCCACACAACCTTAAGACCATTCAACAAACTCCGGGATAAGAAGGCTCAACTAATCGTGTCTCTCACCTTTCTGATGAGATGCCGCGACTCTAAGCTTAAAGGTCGTGATGTGAACGTGGCTTTTTCACTCCAGCGCTGTCCTCCAGACAGTCTCGTCCCTTCACCTGATGAAGGCCGCTGTGTTGTGGCCTAAACGTCGTGAGAATATTATTGTGTTATTTTATTTTATCAATTTATTATTTTATTCTCATTCTAAGTGACTTTACCGAAAGAACCAAAGAACATGAATACCTGCAGTCACGAAAGCTTTAAATCGAAATTTAACTGCCTCTACGGACAGCGATTCCACACAACCTTAAGATCATTCAACAGACTCGGGGATAAGAAGGCTCAACTAATCGAGTCTCTCACCTTTCTGAAGAGATGCCGCGACTCTAAGCTTAAAGGTCGTCATCTGAACGTGGCTTTTTCACTCCAGCGCTGTCCTCCAGACAGCCTCGTCCCTTCACCTGATGAAGGCCGCTTGTGATGTGGCCTAAACGTCGTGAGAATATTATTGTCTTATTTTATTTCATCAATTTATTATTTTATTCTCATTCTATGTGACTTTACCAAAAGAACCAAAGAACATGAATCCCTGCAGTCACGAAAGCTTTAAATCGAAATTTAACCGCCTCTACGGAGAGGGATTCCACACAACCTTAAGACCATTCAACAAACTCCGGGATAAGAAGGCTCAACTAATCGTGTCTCTCACCTTTCTGATGAGATGCCGCGACTCTAAGCTTAAAGGTCGTGATGTGAACGTGGCTTTTTCACTCCAGCGCTGTCCTCCAGACAGTCTCGTCCCTTCACCTGATGAAGGCCGCTGTGTTGTGGCCTAAACGTCGTGAGAATATTATTGTGTTATTTTATTTTATCAATTTATTATTTTATTCTCATTCTACGTGACTTTACCGAAAGAACCAAAGAACACGAATCCCTGCAGTCACGTAAGCTTTAAATCGAAATTTAACTGCCTCTACGGAGAGGGATTCCACAGAACCTTAAAACCATTCAACAGACTCCGGGATAAGAAGGCTCAACTAATCGAGTCTCTCACCTTTCTGAAGAGATGCCGCGACTGGAAGCTTGAAGGTCGTGATCTGAACGTGGCTTTTTCACTCCAGCGCTGTCCTCCAGACAGTCTCGTCCCTTCACCTTATGAAGGCCGCTTGTGTTGTGGCCGAAACGTCGTGAGAATATTATTGTGTTATTTTATTTTATCAATTTATTATTTTATTCTCATTCTACGTGACTTTACCGAAAGAACCAAAGAAGATGAATCCTTGCAGTCATGAAAGCTTTAAATCGAAATTTAACCGCATATACGGAGAGGGATTCCACGCAACCTTAAGATCATTCAACAGACTCCGGGATAAGAAGGCTCAACTAATCGAGTCTCTCACCTTTCTGAAGAGATGCCACGACTCTATGCTTAAAGGTCGTGAACTGAACGTGGCTTTTTCACTCCAGCGCTGTCCTCCAGATAGTCTCGTCCCTTCACCTGATGAAGGCCGCTTGTGTAGTGGCCGAAACGTCGTGAGAATATTATTGTGTTATTTTATTTTATCAATTTATTATTTTATTCTCATTCTACGTGACTTTACAGAAAGAACCAAAGAACATGAATCCCTGCAGTCACGCAAGCTTTAAATCGAAATTTAACCGGCTCTATGGAGAGGGATTCCAAACAACCCTTAGATCCTTCAACAGACTCCGGGATAAGAACGCTCAACTAATCGCGTCTCTCACCTTTCTGAAGAGATGCCGCGACTCTAAGCTTAAAGGTCGTGATCTGAACGTGGCTTTTTCACTCCAGCGCTGTCCTCCAGACAGTCTAGTCCCTTCACCTGATGAAGGCCACTTGTGTTGTGGCCGAAACGTCGTGAGAATATTATTGTGTTGTTTTATTTTATCAATGTATTATTTTATTCTAATTCTGCGTGACTTTACCGAAAGAACCAAAGAAGATGAATCCTTGCAGTCACGAAAGCTTTAAATCGAAATTTAACTGCCTCTACGGAGAGGGATTCCACACAACCTTAAGACCATTCAACAAACTCCGGGATAAGAAGGCTCAACTAATCGTGTCTCTCACCTTTCTGATGAGATGCCGCGACTCTAAGCTTAAAGGTCGTGATGTGAACGTGGCTTTTTCACTCCAGCGCTGTCCTCCAGACAGTCTCGTCCCTTCACCTGATGAAGGCCGCTGTGTTGTGGCCTAAACGTCGTGAGAATATTATTGTGTTATTTTATTTTATCAATTTATTATTTTATTCTCATTCTAAGTGACTTTACCGAAAGAACCAAAGAACATGAATACCTGCAGTCACGAAAGCTTTAAATCGAAATTTAACTGCCTCTACGGACAGCGATTCCACACAACCTTAAGATCATTCAACAGACTCGGGGATAAGAAGGCTCAACTAATCGAGTCTCTCACCTTTCTGAAGAGATGCCGCGACTCTAAGCTTAAAGGTCGTCATCTGAACGTGGCTTTTTCACTCCAGCGCTGTCCTCCAGACAGCCTCGTCCCTTCACCTGATGAAGGCCGCTTGTGATGTGGCCTAAACGTCGTGAGAATATTATTGTCTTATTTTATTTCATCAATTTATTATTTTATTCTCATTCTATGTGACTTTACCAAAAGAACCAAAGAACATGAATCCCTGCAGTCACGAAAGCTTTAAATCGAAATTTAACCGCCTCTACGGAGAGGGATTCCACACAACCTTAAGACCATTCAACAAACTCCGGGATAAGAAGGCTCAACTAATCGTGTCTCTCACCTTTCTGATGAGATGCCGCGACTCTAAGCTTAAAGGTCGTGATGTGAACGTGGCTTTTTCACTCCAGCGCTGTCCTCCAGACAGTCTCGTCCCTTCACCTGATGAAGGCCGCTGTGTTGTGGCCTAAACGTCGTGAGAATATTATTGTGTTATTTTATTTTATCAATTTATTATTTTATTCTCATTCTACGTGACTTTACCGAAAGAACCAAAGAACATGAATACCTGCAGTCACGAAAGCTTTAAATCGAAATTTAACCGCATATACGGAGAGGAATTCCACGCAACCTTATGATCATTCAACAGACTCCGGGATAAGAAGGCTCAACTAATCGAGTCTCTCACCTTTCTGAAGAAATGCCGCAACTCGAAGCTTGAAGGTCTTGATCTGAACGTGGCTTTTTCACTCCAGCGCTGTCCTCCAGACAGTCTCGTACCTTCACCTGATGAAGGCCGCTTGTGTTGTGGCCGAAACGTCGTGAGAATATTATTGTGTTATTTTATTTTATCAATTTATTATTTTATTCTCATTCTATGTGACTTTACCGAAAGAACCAAAGAATATGAATCCTTGCACTCACGCAAGCTTTAAATCGAAATTTAACTGCCTCTACGGACAGGGATTCCACACAACCTTAAGATCATTCAACAGATTCCGGGATAAGAAAGCTCAACTAATCGTGTCTCTCACCTTTCTGAAGAGATGCCGCGACTCTATGCTTAACGGTCGTGATCTGAACGTGGCTTTTCACTCCAGCGCTGTCCTCCAGATAGTCTCGTCCCTTCACCTGATGAAGGCCGCTTGTGTTGTGACCAAAACGTCGTGAGAATATTATTGTGTTATTTTATTTTATCAAATTATTATTTTATTCTCATTCTACGTGACTTTACCGAAAGAACTAAAGAACACGAATCCCTGCAGTCACGTAAGCTTTAAATCGAAATTTAACCGCCTCTACGGAGAGGGATTCCACAGAACCTTAAAACCATTCAACAGACTCCGGGATAAGAAGGCTCAACTAATCGAGTCTCTCATCTTTCTGAAGAGATGCCGCGACTCGAAGCTTGAAGGTCGTGATCTGAACGTGGCTTTTTCACTCCAGCGCTGTCCTCCAGACAGTCTCGTCCCTTCACCTTATGAAGGCCGCTTGTGTTGTGGCCGAAACGTCGTGAGAATATTATTGTGTTATTTTATTTTATCAATTTATTATTTTATTTTCATTCTTTGTGACTTTACCGAAAGAACCAAAGAAGATGAATCCTTGCATTCACGCAAGCTTTAAATCGAAATTTAACTGCCTCTACGGAGAGGGTTTCCACACAACCTTAAGATCATTCAACAAACTCGGGGAAAAGAAGGCTCAACTAATCGTGTCTCTCACCTTTCTGAAGTGTAACCGCGACTCTATGCTTAAAGGTCGGTATCTGAACGTGGCTTTTTCACTCCAGCGCTGTCCTCCAGACAGTCTCGTCCCTTCACCTGATGAAGGCCACTTGTGTTGTGGCCGAAACGTCGTGAGAATATTATTGTGTTATTTTATTTTATCAATTTATTATTTTATTCTCATTCTACGTGACTTTTCCGAAAGAACCAAATAAGATGAATCCTTGCAGTAACGCAAGCTTTAAATCAAAATTTAACTGCCTCTACGGAGAGGGATTCCAAACAACCTTAAGATCATTCAACAGACTCCGGGATAAGAACGCTCAACTAATCGTGTCTCTCACCTTTCTGAAGAGATGCCGCGACTCTAAGCTTAAAGGTCGTGATCTGAACGTGGCTTTTTCACTCCAGCGCTGTCCTCCAGACAGTCGTCCCTTCACCTGATGAAGGCCGCTTGTGTTGTGACCGAAACGTCGTGAGAATATTATTGTGTTATTTTATTTTATCAATTTATTATTTTATTCTCATTCTACGAGACTTTACCGAAAGAACCAAAGAACACGAATCCCTGCAGTCACGTAAGCTTTAAATCGAAATTTAACCGCCTCTACGGAGAGGGATTCCACAGAACCTTAAAACCATTCAACAGACTCCGGGATAAGAAGGCTCAACTAATCGAGTCTCTCACCTTTCTGAAGAGATGCCGCGACTCGAAGCTTGAAGGTCGTGATCTGAACGTGGCTTTTTCACTCCAGCGCTGTCCTCCAGACAGTCTCGTCCCTTCACCTTATGAAGGCCGCTTGTGTTGTGGCCGAAACGTCGTGAGAATATTATCGTGTTATTTTATTTTATCAATTTATTATTTTATTTTCATTCTTTGTGACTTTACCGAAAGAACCAAAGAAGATGAATCCTTGCATTCACGCAAGCTTTAAATCGAAATTTAACTGCCTCTACGGAGAGGGTTTCCACACAACCTTAAGATCATTCAACAAACTCGGGGAAAAGAAGGCTCAACTAATCGTGTCTCTCACCTTTCTGAAGTGTAACCGCGACTCTATGCTTAAAGGTCGGTATCTGAACGTGGCTTTTTCACTCCAGCGCTGTCCTCCAGACAGTCTCGTCCCTTCACCTGATGAAGGCCACTTGTGTTGTGGCCGAAACGTCGTGAGAATATTATTGTGTTATTTTATTTTATCAATTTATTATTTTATTCTCATTCTACGTGACTTTTCCGAAAGAACCAAATAAGATGAATCCTTGCAGTCACGCAAGCTTTAAATCAAAATTTAACTGCCTCTACGGAGAGGGATTCCAAACAACATTAAGATCATTCAACAGACTCCGGGATAAGAACGCTCAACTAATCGTGTCTCTCACCTTTCTGAAGAGATGCCGCGACTCTAAGCTTAAAGGTCGTGATCTGAACGTGGCTTTTTCACTCCAGCGCTGTCCTCCAGACAGTCGTCCCTTCACCTGATGAAGGCCGCTTGTGTTGTGACCGAAACGTCGTGAGAATATTATTGTGTTATTTTATTTTATCAATTTATTATTTTATTCTCATTCTACGAGACTTTACCGAAAGAACCAAAGAACACGAATCCCTGCAGTCACGTAAGCTTTAAATCGAAATTTAACCGCCTCTACGGAGAGGGATTCCACAGAACCTTAAAACCATTCAACAGACTCCGGGATAAGAAGGCTCAACTAATCGAGTCTCTCACCTTTCTGAAGAGATGCCGCGACTCGAAGCTTGAAGGTCGTGATCTGAACGTGGCTTTTTCACTCCAGCGCTGTCCTCCAGACAGTCTCGTCCCTTCACCTTATGAAGGCCGCTTGTGTTGTGGCCGAAACGTCGTGAGAATTTTATTGTGTTATTTTATTTTATCAATTTATTATTTTATTTTCATTCTATGTGACTTTACCGAAAGAACCAAAGAAGATGAATCCTTGCACTCACGCAAGCTTTAAATCGAAATTTAACTGCCTCTACGGAGAGGGATTCCACACAACCTTAAGGTCATTCAACAGACTCCGGGATAAGAAGGCTCAACTAATTGAGTCTCTCACCTTTCTGAAGAGATGCCGCAACTCTAAGCTTAAAGGTCGTGATCTGAACGTGGCTTTTTGACTCCAGCGCTGTCCTCCAGACAGACTCGTCCCTTCACCTGATGAAGGCCGCTTGTGTTGTGGCCGAAACGTCGTGAGGATATTATTGTGTTATTTCATTTTATCAATTTATTATTTTATTCTCATTCTACGTGACTTTACCGAAAGAACCAAACAAGATGAATCCTTGCAGTCACGCAAGCTTTAAATCAAAATTTAACTGCCTCTACGGAGAGGGATTCCAAACAACCTTAAGATCATTCAACAGACTCCGGGATAAGAACGCTCAACTTATCGTGTCTCTCACCTTTCTGAAGAGATGCCGCGAATCTAAGCTTAAAGGTCGTGATCTGAACGTGGCTTTTTCACTCCAGCGCTGTCCTCCAGACAGTCGTCCCTTCACCTGATGAAGGCCGCTTGTGTTGTGACCGAAACGTCGTGAGAATATTATTGTGTTATTTTATTTTATCAATTTATTATTTTATTCTCATTCTACGTGACTTTACCGAAATAACCAAAGAACACGAATCCCTGCAGTCACGTAAGCTTTAAATCGAAATTTAACCGCCTCTACGGAGAGGGATTCCACAGAACCTTAAAACCATTCAACAAACTCTGGGATAAGAAGGCTCAACTAATCGAGTCTCTCATCTTTCTGAAGAGATGCCGCGACTCGAAGCTTGAAGGTCGTGATCTGAACGTGGCTTTTTCACTCCAGCGCTGTCCTCCAGACAGTCTCGTCCCTTCACCTTATGAAGGCCGCTTGTGTTGTGGCCGAAACGTCGTGAGAATATTATTGTGTTATTTTATTTTATCAATTTATTATTTTATTTTCATTCTTTGTGACTTTACCGAAAGAACCAAAGAAGATGAATCCTTGCAGTCACGAAAGCTTTAAATCGAAATTTAACCGCCTCTACGGAGAGGGATTGCACACAACCTTAAGATCATTCAACAGACTCCGGGATAAGAAGGCTCAACTAATCGAGTCTCTCACCTTTCTGAAGAGATGCCGCGACTCTAAGCTTAAAGGTCGTCATCTGAACGTGGCTTTTTCACTCCAGCGCTGTCCTCCAGACAGCCTCGTCCCTTCACCTGATGAAGGCCGCTTGTGTTGTGGCCTAAACGTCGTGAGAATATTATTGTCTTATTTTATTTCATCAATTTATTATTTTATTCTCATTCTATGTGACTTTACCGAAAGAACCAAAGAACATGAATCCCTGCAGTCACGAAAGCTTTAAATCGAAATTTAACCGCCTCTACGGAGAGGGATTCCACACAACCTTAAGACCATTCAACAAACTCCGGGATAAGAAGGCTCAACTAATCGTGTCTCTCACCTTTCTGATGAGATGCCGCGACTCTAAGCTTAAAGGTCGTGATGTGAACGTGGCTTTTTCACTCCAGCGCTGTCCTCCAGACAGTCTCGTCCTTTCACCTGATGAAGGCCGCTGTGTTGTGGCCTAAACGTCGTGAGAATATTATTGTGTTATTTTATTTTATCAATTTATTATTTTATTCTCATTCTACGTGACTTTACCGAAAGAACCAAAGAACATGAATACCTGCAGTCACGAAAGCTTTAAATCGAAATTTAACCGCATATACGGAGAGGAATTCCACGCAACCTTATGATCATTCAACAGACTCCGGGATAAGAAGGCTCAACTAATCGAGTCTCTCAACTTTCTGAAGAAATGCCGCAACTCGAAGCTTGAAGGTCGTGATCTGAACGTGGCTTTTTCACTCCAGCGCTGTCCTCCAGACAGTCTCGTCCCTTCACCTGATGAAGGCCGCTTGTGTTGTGGCCGAAACGTCGTGAGAATATTATTGTGTTATTTTATTTTATCAATTTATTATTTTATTCTCATTCTATGTGACTTTACCGAAAGAACCAAAGAAGATGAATCCTTGCACTCACGCAAGCTTTAAATCGAAATTTAACTGCCTCTACGGACAGGGATTCCACACAACCTTAAGATCATTCAACAGATTCCGGGATAAGAAGGCTCAACTAATCGTGTCTCTCACCTTTCTGAAGAGATGCCGCGACTCTATGCTTAAAGGTCGTGATCTGAACGTGGCTTTTTCACTCCAGCGCTGTCCTCCAGATAGTCTCGTCCCTTCACCTGATGAAGGCCGCTTGTGTTGTGACCAAAACGTCGTGAGAATATTATTGTGTTATTTTATTTTATCAAATTATTATTTTATTCTCATTCTACGTGACTTTACCGAAAGAACTAAAGAACACGAATCCCTGCAGTCACGTAAGCTTTAAATCGAAATTTAACCGCCTCTACGGAGAGGGATTCCACAGAACCTTAAAACCATTCAACAGACTCCGGGATAAGAAGGCTCAACTAATCGAGTCTCTCATCTTTCTGAAGAGATGCCGCGACTCGAAGCTTGAAGGTCGTGATCTGAACGTGGCTTTTTCACTCCAGCGCTGTCCTCCAGACAGTCTCGTCCCTTCACCTTATGAAGGCCGCTTGTGTTGTGGCCGAAACGTCGTGAGAATATTATTGTGTTATTTTATTTTATCAATTTATTATTTTATTTTCATTCTTTGTGACTTTACCGAAAGAACCAAAGAAGATGAATCCTTGCATTCACGCAAGCTTTAAATCGAAATTTAACTGCCTCTACGGAGAGGGTTTCCACACAACCTTAAGATCATTCAACAAACTCCGGGAAAAGAAGGCTCAACTAATCGTGTCTCTCACCTTTCTGAAGTGTAACCGCGACTCTATGCTTAAAGGTCGTTATCTGAACGTGGCTTTTTCACTCCAGCGCTGTCCTCCAGACAGTCTCGTCCCTTCACCTGATGAAGGCCACTTGTGTTGTGGCCGAAACGTCGTGAGAATATTATTGTGTTATTTTATTTTATCAATTTATTATTTTATTCTCATTCTACGTGACTTTACCGAAAGAACCAAATAAGATGAATCCTTGCAGTCACGCAAGCTTTAAATCAAAATTTAACTGCCTCTACGGAGAGGGATTCCAAACAACCTTAAGATCATTCAACAGACTCCGGGATAAGAACGCTCAACTAATCGTGTCTCTCACCTTTCTGAAGAGATGCCGCGACTCTAAGCTTAAAGGTCGTGATCTGAACGTGGCTTTTTCACTCCAGCGCTGTCCTCCAGACAGTCGTCCCTTCACCTGATGAAGGCCGCTTGTGTTGTGACCGAAACGTCGTGAGAATATTATTGTGTTATTTTATTTTATCAATTTATTATTTTATTCTCATTCTACGAGACTTTACCGAAAGAACCAAAGAACACGAATCCCTGCAGTCACGTAAGCTTTAAATCAAAATTTAACTGCCTCTACGGAGAGGGATTCCAAACAACCTTAAGATCATTCAACAGACTCCGGGATAAGAACGCTCAACTAATCGTGTCTCTCACCTTTCTGAAGAGATGCCGCAACTCGAAGCTTGAAGGTCGTGATCTGAACGTGGCTTTTTCACTCCAGCGCTGTCCTCCAGACAGTCGTCCCTTCACCTTATGAAGGCCGCTTGTGTTGTGGCCGAAACGTCGTGAGAATTTTATTGTGTTATTTTATTTTATCAATTTATTATTTTATTTTCATTCTATGTGACTTTACCGAAAGAAATAAAGAAGATGAATCCTTGCACTCACGCAAGCTTTAAATCGAAATTTAACTGCCTCTACGGAGAGGGATTCCACACAACCTTAAGGTCATTCAACAGACTCCGGGATAAGAAGGCTCAACTAATTGAGTCTCTCACCTTTCTGAAGAGATGCCGCGAATCTAAGCTTAAAGGTCGTGATCTGAACGTGGCTTTTTCACTCCAGCGCTGTCCTCCAGACAGTCGTCCCTTCACCTGATGAAGGCCGCTTGTGTTGTGACCGAAACGTCGTGAGAATATTATTGTGTTATTTTATTTTATCAATTTATTATTTTATTCTCATTCTACGTGACCTTACCGAAAGAACCAAAGAACACGAATCCCTGCAGTCACGTAAGCTTTAAATCGAAATTTAACCGCCTCTACGGAGAGGGATTCCACAGAACCTTAAAACCATTCAACAGACTCTGGGATAAGAAGGCTCAACTAATCGAGTCTCTCATCTTTCTGAAGAGATGCCGCGACTCGAAGCTTGAAGGTCGTGATCTGAACGTGGCTTTTTCACTCCAGCGCTGTCTTCCAGACAGTCTCGTCCCTTCACCTTATGAAGGCCGCTTGTGTTGTGGCCGAAACGTCGTGAGAATATTATTGTGTTATTTTATTTTATCAATTTATTATTTTATTTTCATTCTTTGTGACTTTACCGAAAGAACCAAAGAAGATGAATCCTTGCATTCACGCAAGCTTTAAATCGAAATTTAACTGCCTCTACGGAGAGGGTTTCCACACAACCTTAAGATCATTCAACAAACTCCGGGAAAAGAAGGCTCAACTAATCGTGTCTCTCACCTTTCTGAAGTGTAACCGCGACTCTATGCTTAAAGGTCGTGATCTGAACGTGGCTTTTTCACTCCAGCGCTGTCCTCCAGACAGTCGTCCCTTCACCTGATGAAGGCCGCTTGTGTTGTGACCGAAACGTCGTGAGAATATTATTGTGTTATTTTATTTTATCAATTTATTATTTTATTCTCATTCTACGTGACTTTACCGAAAGAACCAAAGAACACGAATCCCTGCAGTCACGTAAGCTTTAAATCGAAATTTAACCGCCTCTACGGAGAGGGATTCCACAGAACCTTAAAACCATTCAACAGACTCTGGGATAAGAAGGCTCAACTAATCGAGTCTCTCATCTTTCTGAAGAGATGCCGCGACTCGAAGCTTGAAGGTCGTGATCTGAACGTGGCTTTTTCACTCCAGCGCTGTCCTCCAGACAGTCTCGTCCCTTCACCTTATGAAGGCCGCTTGTGTTGTGGCCGAAACGTCGTGAGAATATTATTGTGTTATTTTATTTTATCAATTTATTATTTTATTTTCATTCTTTGTGACTTTACCGAAAGAACCAAAGAAGATGAATCCTTGCAGTCACGAAAGCTTTAAATCGAAATTTAACCGCCTCTACGGAGAGGGATTCCACACAACCTTAAGATCATTCAACAGACTCCGGGATAAGAAGGCTCAACTAATCGAGTCTCTCACCTTTCTGAAGAGATGCCGCGACTCTAAGCTTAAAGGTCGTCATCTGAACGTGGCTTTTTCACTCCAGCGCTGTCCTCCAGACAGCCTCGTCCCTTCACCTGATGAAGGCCGCTTGTGTTGTGGCCTAAACGTCGTGAGAATATTATTGTCTTATTTTATTTCATCAATTTATTATTTTATTCTCATTCTATGTGACTTTACCGAAAGAACCAAAGAACATGAATCCCTGCAGTCACGAAAGCTTTAAATCGAAATTTAACCGCCTCTACGGAGAGGGATTCCACACAACCTTAAGACCATTCAACAAACTCCGGGATAAGAAGGCTCAACTAATCGTGTCTCTCACCTTTCTGATGAGATGCCGCGACTCTAAGCTTAAAGGTCGTGATGTGAACGTGGCTTTTTCACTCCAGCGCTGTCCTCCAGACAGTCTCGTCCCTTCACCTGATGAAGGCCGCTGTGTTGTGGCCTAAACGTCGTGAGAATATTATTGTGTTATTTTATTTTATCAATTTATTATTTTATTCTCATTCTACGTGACTTTACCGAAAGAACCAAAGAACATGAATACCTGCAGTCACGAAAGCTTTAAATCGAAATTTAACCGCATATACGGAGAGGAATTCCACGCAACCTTATGATCATTCAACAGACTCCGGGATAAGAAGGCTCAACTAATCGAGTCTCTCACCTTTCTGAAGAAATGCCGCAACTCGAAGCTTGAAGGTCGTGATCTGAACGTGGCTTTTTCACTCCAGCGCTGTCCTCCAGACAGTCTCGTCCCTTCACCTGATGAAGGCCGCTTGTGTTGTGGCCGAAACGTCGTGAGAATATTATTGTGTTATTTTATTTTATCAATTTATTATTTTATTCTCATTCTATGTGACTTTACCGAAAGAACCAAAGAAGATGAATCCTTGCACTCACGCAAGCTTTAAATCGAAATTTAACCGCATATACGGAGAGGAATTCCACGCAACCTTATGATCATTCAACAGATTCCGGGATAAGAAGGCTCAACTAATCGTGTCTCTCACCTTTCTGAAGAGATGCCGCGACTCTATGCTTAAAGGTCGTGATCTGAACGTGGCTTTTTCACTCCAGCGCTGTCCTCCAGATAGTCTCGTCCCTTCAGCTGATGAAGGCCGCTTGTGTTGTGACCAAAACGTCGTGAGAATATTATTGTGTTATTTTATTTTATCAAATTATTATTTTATTCTCATTCTACGTGACTTTACCGAAAGAACTAAAGAACACGAATCCCTGCAGTCACGTAAGCTTTAAATCGAAATTTAACCGCCTCTACGGAGAGGGATTCCACAGAACCTTAAAACCATTCAACAGACTCCGGGATAAGAAGGCTCAACTAATCGAGTCTCTCATCTTTCTGAAGAGATGCCGCGACTCGAAGCTTGAAGGTCGTGATCTGAACGTGGCTTTTTCACTCCAGCGCTGTCCTCCAGACAGTCTCGTCCCTTCACCTTATGAAGGCCGCTTGTGTTGTGACCGAAACGTCGTGAGAATATTATTGTGTTATTTTATTTTATCAATTTATTATTTTATTCTCATTCTACGTGACTTTACCGAAAGAACCAAAGAACACGAATCCCTGCAGTCACGTAAGCTTTAAATCGAAATTTAACCGCCTCTACGGAGAGGGATTCCACAGAACCTTAAAACCATTCAACAGACTCTGGGATAAGAAGGCTCAACTAATCGAGTCTCTCATCTTTCTGAAGAGATGCCGCGACTCGAAGCTTGAAGGTCGTGATCTGAACGTGGCTTTTTCACTCCAGCGCTGTCTTCCAGACAGTCTCGTCCCTTCACCTTATGAAGGCCGCTTGTGTTGTGGCCGAAACGTCGTGAGAATATTATTGTGTTATTTTATTTTATCAATTTATTATTTTATTTTCATTCTTTGTGACTTTACCGAAAGAACCAAAGAAGATGAATCCTTGCATTCACGCAAGCTTTAAATCGAAATTTAACTGCCTCTACGGAGAGGGTTTCCACACAACCTTAAGATCATTCAACAAACTCCGGGAAAAGAAGGCTCAACTAATCGTGTCTCTCACCTTTCTGAAGTGTAACCGCGACTCTATGCTTAAAGGTCGTGATCTGAACGTGGCTTTTTCACTCCAGCGCTGTCCTCCAGACAGTCGTCCCTTCACCTGATGAAGGCCGCTTGTGTTGTGACCGAAACGTCGTGAGAATATTATTGTGTTATTTTATTTTATCAATTTATTATTTTATTCTCATTCTACGTGACTTTACCGAAAGAACCAAAGAACACGAATCCCTGCAGTCACGTAAGCTTTAAATCGAAATTTAACCGCCTCTACGGAGAGGGATTCCACAGAACCTTAAAACCATTCAACAGACTCTGGGATAAGAAGGCTCAACTAATCGAGTCTCTCATCTTTCTGAAGAGATGCCGCGACTCGAAGCTTGAAGGTCGTGATCTGAACGTGGCTTTTTCACTCCAGCGCTGTCCTCCAGACAGTCTCGTCCCTTCACCTTATGAAGGCCGCTTGTGTTGTGGCCGAAACGTCGTGAGAATATTATTGTGTTATTTTATTTTATCAATTTATTATTTTATTTTCATTCTTTGTGACTTTACCGAAAGAACCAAAGAAGATGAATCCTTGCAGTCACGAAAGCTTTAAATCGAAATTTAACCGCCTCTACGGAGAGGGATTCCACACAACCTTAAGATCATTCAACAGACTCCGGGATAAGAAGGCTCAACTAATCGAGTCTCTCACCTTTCTGAAGAGATGCCGCGACTCTAAGCTTAAAGGTCGTCATCTGAACGTGGCTTTTTCACTCCAGCGCTGTCCTCCAGACAGCCTCGTCCCTTCACCTGATGAAGGCCGCTTGTGTTGTGGCCTAAACGTCGTGAGAATATTATTGTCTTATTTTATTTCATCAATTTATTATTTTATTCTCATTCTATGTGACTTTACCGAAAGAACCAAAGAACATGAATCCCTGCAGTCACGAAAGCTTTAAATCGAAATTTAACCGCCTCTACGGAGAGGGATTCCACACAACCTTAAGACCATTCAACAAACTCCGGGATAAGAAGGCTCAACTAATCGTGTCTCTCACCTTTCTGATGAGATGCCGCGACTCTAAGCTTAAAGGTCGTGATGTGAACGTGGCTTTTTCACTCCAGCGCTGTCCTCCAGACAGTCTCGTCCCTTCACCTGATGAAGGCCGCTGTGTTGTGGCCTAAACGTCGTGAGAATATTATTGTGTTATTTTATTTTATCAATTTATTATTTTATTCTCATTCTACGTGACTTTACCGAAAGAACCAAAGAACATGAATACCTGCAGTCACGAAAGCTTTAAATCGAAATTTAACCGCATATACGGAGAGGAATTCCACGCAACCTTATGATCATTCAACAGACTCCGGGATAAGAAGGCTCAACTAATCGAGTCTCTCACCTTTCTGAAGAAATGCCGCAACTCGAAGCTTGAAGGTCGTGATCTGAACGTGGCTTTTTCACTCCAGCGCTGTCCTCCAGACAGTCTCGTCCCTTCACCTGATGAAGGCCGCTTGTGTTGTGGCCGAAACGTCGTGAGAATATTATTGTGTTATTTTATTTTATCAATTTATTATTTTATTCTCATTCTATGTGACTTTACCGAAAGAACCAAAGAAGATGAATCCTTGCACTCACGCAAGCTTTAAATCGAAATTTAACCGCATATACGGAGAGGAATTCCACGCAACCTTATGATCATTCAACAGATTCCGGGATAAGAAGGCTCAACTAATCGTGTCTCTCACCTTTCTGAAGAGATGCCGCGACTCTATGCTTAAAGGTCGTGATCTGAACGTGGCTTTTTCACTCCAGCGCTGTCCTCCAGATAGTCTCGTCCCTTCAGCTGATGAAGGCCGCTTGTGTTGTGACCAAAACGTCGTGAGAATATTATTGTGTTATTTTATTTTATCAAATTATTATTTTATTCTCATTCTACGTGACTTTACCGAAATAACTAAAGAACACGAATCCCTGCAGTCACGTAAGCTTTAAATCGAAATTTAACCGCCTCTACGGAGAGGGATTCCACAGAACCTTAAAACCATTCAACAGACTCCGGGATAAGAAGGCTCAACTAATCGAGTCTCTCATCTTTCTGAAGAGATGCCGCGACTCGAAGCTTGAAGGTCGTGATCTGAACGTGGCTTTTTCACTCCAGCGCTGTCCTCCAGACAGTCTCGTCCCTTCACCTTATGAAGGCCGCTTGTGTTGTGGCCGAAACGTCGTGAGAATATTATTGTGTTATTTTATTTTATCAATTTATTATTTTATTTTCATTCTTTGTGACTTTACCGAAAGAACCAAAGAAGATGAATCCTTGCATTCACGCAAGCTTTAAATCGAAATTTAACTGCCTCTACGGAGAGGGTTTCCACACAACCTTAAGATCATTCAACAAAGTCCGGGAAAAGAAGGCTCAACTAATCGTGTCTCTCACCTTTCTGAAGTGTAACCGCGACTCTATGCTTAAAGGTCGTTATCTGAACGTGGCTTTTTCACTCCAGCGCTGTCCTCCAGACAGTCTCGTCCCTTCACCTGATGAAGGCCACTTGTGTTGTGGCCGAAACGTCGTGAGAATATTATTGTGTTATTTTATTTTATCAATTTATTATTTTATTCTCATTCTACGTGACTTTACCGAAAGAACCAAATAAGATGAATCCTTGCAGTCACGCAAGCTTTAAATCAAAATTTAACTGCCTCTACGGAGAGGGATTCCAAACAACCTTAAGATCATTCAACAGACTCCGGGATAAGAACGCTCAACTAATCGTGTCTCTCACCTTTCTGAAGAGATGCCGCGACTCTAAGCTTAAAGGTCGTGATCTGAACGTGGCTTTTTCACTCCAGCGCTGTCCTCCAGACAGTCGTCCCTTCACCTGATGAAGGCCGCTTGTGTTGTGACCGAAACGTCGTGAGAATATTATTGTGTTATTTTATTTTATCAATTTATTATTTTATTCTCATTCTACGAGACTTTACCGAAAGAACCAAAGAACACGAATCCCTGCAGTCACGTAAGCTTTAAATCGAAATTTAACCGCCTCTACGGAGAGGGATTCCACAGAACCTTAAAACCATTCAACAGACTCCGGGATAAGAAGGCTAAACTAATCGAGTCTCTCACCTTTCTGAAGAGATGCCGCGACTCGAAGCTTGAAGGTCGTGATCTGAACGTGGCTTTTTCACTCCAGCGCTGTCCTCCAGACAGTCTCGTCCCTTCACCTTATGAAGGCCGCTTGTGTTGTGGCCGAAACGTCGTGAGAATTTTATTGTGTTATTTTATTTTATCAATTTATTATTTTATTTTCATTCTATGTGACTTTACCGAAAGAACCAAAGAAGATGAATCCTTGCACTCACGCAAGCTTTAAATCGAAATTTAAGTGCCTCTACGGAGAGGGATTCCACACAACCTTAAGGTCATTCAACAGACTCCGGGATAAGAAGGCTCAACTAATTGAGTCTCTCACCTTTCTGAAGAGATGCCGCAACTCTAAGCTTAAAGGTCGTGATCTGAACGTGGCTTTTTGACTCTAGCGCTGTCCTCCAGACAGACTCGTCCCTTCACCTGATGAAGGCCGCTTGTGTTGTGGCCGAAACGTCGTGAGGATATTATTGTGTTATTTCATTTTATCAATTTATTATTTTATTCTCATTCTACGTGACTTTACCGAAAGAACCAAACAAGATGAATCCTTGCAGTCACGCAAGCTTTAAATCAAAATTTAACTGCCTCTACGGAGAGGGATTCCAAACAACCTTAAGATCATTCAACAGACTCCGGGATAAGAACGCTCAACTAATCGTGTCTCTCACCTTTCTGAAGAGATGCCGCGAATCTAAGCTTAAAGGTCGTGATCTGAATGTGGCTTTTTCACTCCAGCGCTATCCTCCAGACAGTCGTCCCTTCACCTGATGAAGGCCGCTTGTGTTGTGACCGAAACGTCGTGAGAATATTATTGTGTTATTTTATCAATTTATTATTTTATTCTCATTCTACGTGACTTTACCGAAAGAACCAAAGAACACGAATCCCTGCAGTCACGTAAGCTTTAAATCGAAATTTAACCGCCTCTACGGAGAGGGATTCCACAGAACCTTAAAACCATTCAACAGACTCTGGGATAAGAAGGCTCAACTAATCGAGTCTCTCATCTTTCTGAAGAGATGCCGCGACTCGAAGCTTGAAGGTCGTGATCTGAACGTGGCTTTTTCACTCCAGCGCTGTCCTCCAGACAGTCTCGTCCCTTCACCTTATGAAGGCCGCTTGTGTTGTGGCCGAAACGTCGTGAGAATATTATTGTGTTATTTTATTTTATCAATTTTTTATTTTATTTTCATTCTTTGTGACTTTACCGAAAGAACCAAAGAAGATGAATCCTTGCATTCACGCAAGCTTTAAATCGAAATTTAACTGCCTCTACGGAGAGGGTTTCCACACAACCTTAAGATCATTCAACAAACTCCGGGAAAAGAAGGCTCAACTAATCGTGTCTCTCACCTTTCTGAAGTGTAACCGCGACTCTATGCTTAAAGGTCGTTATCTGAACGTGGCTTTTTCACTCCAGCGCTGTCCTCCAGACAGTCTCGTCCCTTCACCTGATGAAGGCCACTTGTGTTGTGGCCGAAACGTCGTGAGAATATTATTGTGTTATTTTATTTTATCAATTTATTATTTTATTCTCATTCTACGTGACTTTACCGAAAGAACCAAATAAGATGAATCCTTGCAGTCACGCAAGCTTTAAATCAAAATTTAACTGCCTCTACGGAGAGGGATTCCAAACAACCTTAAGATCATTCAACAGACTCCGGGATAAGAACGCTCAAATAATCGTGTCTCTCACCTTTCTGAAGAGATGCCGCGACTCTAAGCTTAAAGGTCGTGATCTGAACGTGGCTTTTTCACTCCAGCGCTGTCCTCCAGACAGTCGTCCCTTCACCTGATGAAGGCCGCTTGTGTTGTGACCGAAACGTCGTGAGAATATTATTGTGTTATTTTATTTTATCAATTTATTATTTTATTATCATTCTACGAGACTTTACCGAAAGAACCAAAGAACACGAATCCCTGCAGTCACGTAAGCTTTAAATCGAAATTTAACTGCCTCTACGGAGAGGGATTCCACAGAACCTTAAAACCATTCAACAGACTCCGGGATAAGAAGGCTCAACTAATCGAGTCTCTCACCTTTCTGAAGAGATGCCGCGACTCGAAGCTTGAAGGTCGTGATCTGAACGTGGCTTTTTCATTCCAGCGCTGTCCTCCAGACAGTCTCGTCCCTTCACCTTATGAAGGCCGCTTGTGTTGTGGCCGAAACGTCCTGAGAATATTATTGTGTTATTTTATTTTATCAATTTATTATTTTATTTTCATTCTATGTGACTTTACCGAAAGAACCAAAGAAGATGAATCCTTGCACTCACGCAAGCTTTAAATCGAAATTTAACTGCCTCTACGGAGAGGGATTCCACACAACCTTAAGGTCATTCAACAGACTCCGGGTTAAGAAGGCTCAACTAATTGAGTCTCTCACCTTTCTGAAGAGTTGCCGCAACTCTAAGCTTAAAGGTCGTGATCTGAACGTGGATTTTTGACTCCAGCGCTGTCCTCCAGACAGACTCGTCCCTTCACCTGATGAAGGCCGCTTGTGTTGTGGCCGAAACGTCGTGAGAATATTATTGTGTTATTTTATCAATTTATTATTTTATTCTCATTCTACGTGACTTTACCGAAAGAACCAAAGAACACGAATCCCTGCAGTCACGTAAGCTTTAAATCGAAATTTAACCGCCTCTACGGAGAGGGATTCCACAGAACCTTAAAACCATTCAACAGACTCTGGGATAAGAAGGCTCAACTAATCGAGTCTCTCATCTTTCTGAAGAGATGCCGCGACTCGAAGCTTGAAGGTCGTGATCTGAACGTGGCTTTTTCACTCCAGCGCTGTCCTCCAGACAGTCTCGTCCCTTCACCTTATGAAGGCCGCTTGTGTTGTGGCCGAAACGTCGTGAGAATATTATTGTGTTATTTTATTTTATCAATTTTTTATTTTATTTTCATTCTTTGTGACTTTACCGAAAGAACCAAAGAAGATGAATCCTTGCATTCACGCAAGCTTTAAATCGAAATTTAACTGCCTCTACGGAGAGGGTTTCCACACAACCTTAAGATCATTCAACAAACTCCGGGAAAAGAAGGCTCAACTAATCGTGTCTCTCACCTTTCTGAAGTGTAACCGCGACTCTATGCTTAAAGGTCGTTATCTGAACGTGGCTTTTTCACTCCAGCGCTGTCCTCCAGACAGTCTCGTCCCTTCACCTGATGAAGGCCACTTGTGTTGTGGCCGAAACGTCGTGAGAATATTATTGTGTTATTTTATTTTATCAATTTATTATTTTATTCTCATTCTACGTGACTTTACCGAAAGAACCAAATAAGATGAATCCTTGCAGTCACGCAAGCTTTAAATCAAAATTTAACTGCCTCTACGGAGAGGGATTCCAAACAACCTTAAGATCATTCAACAGACTCCGGGATAAGAACGCTCAAATAATCGTGTCTCTCACCTTTCTGAAGAGATGCCGCGACTCTAAGCTTAAAGGTCGTGATCTGAACGTGGCTTTTTCACTCCAGCGCTGTCCTCCAGACAGTCGTCCCTTCACCTGATGAAGGCCGCTTGTGTTGTGACCGAAACGTCGTGAGAATATTATTGTGTTATTTTATTTTATCAATTTATTATTTTATTATCATTCTACGAGACTTTACCGAAAGAACCAAAGAACACGAATCCCTGCAGTCACGTAAGCTTTAAATCGAAATTTAACTGCCTCTACGGAGAGGGATTCCACAGAACCTTAAAACCATTCAACAGACTCCGGGATAAGAAGGCTCAACTAATCGAGTCTCTCACCTTTCTGAAGAGATGCCGCGACTCGAAGCTTGAAGGTCGTGATCTGAACGTGGCTTTTTCATTCCAGCGCTGTCCTCCAGACAGTCTCGTCCCTTCACCTTATGAAGGCCGCTTGTGTTGTGGCCGAAACGTCCTGAGAATATTATTGTGTTATTTTATTTTATCAATTTATTATTTTATTTTCATTCTATGTGACTTTACCGAAAGAACCAAAGAAGATGAATCCTTGCACTCACGCAAGCTTTAAATCGAAATTTAACTGCCTCTACGGAGAGGGATTCCACACAACCTTAAGGTCATTCAACAGACTCCGGGTTAAGAAGGCTCAACTAATTGAGTCTCTCACCTTTCTGAAGAGTTGCCGCAACTCTAAGCTTAAAGGTCGTGATCTGAACGTGGATTTTTGACTCCAGCGCTGTCCTCCAGACAGACTCGTCCCTTCACCTGATGAAGGCCGCTTGTGTTGTGGCCGAAACGTCGTGAGGATATTATTGTGTTATTTCATTTTATCAATTTATTATTTTATTCTCATTCTACGTGACTTTACCGAAAGAACCAAACAAGATGAATCCTTGCAGTCACGCAAGCTTTAAATCAAAATTTAACTGCCTCTACGGAGAGGGATTCCAAACAACCTTAAGATCATTCAACAGACTCCGGGATAAGAACGCTCAACTAATCGTGTCTCTCACCTTTCTGAAGAGATGCCGCGAATCTAAGCTTAAAGGTCGTGATCTGAACGTGGCTTTTTCACTCCAGCGCTGTCCTCCAGACAGTCGTCCCTTCACCTGATGAAGGCCGCTTGTGTTGTGACCGAAACGTCGTGAGAATATTATTGTGTTATTTTATTTTATCAATTTATTATTTTATTCTCATTCTACGTGACTTTACCGAAAGAACCAAAGAACACGAATCCCTGCAGTCACGTAAGCTTTAAATCGAAATTTAACCGCCTCTACGGAGAGGGATTCCACAGAACCTTAAAACCATTCAACAGACTCTGGGATAAGAAGGCTCAACTAATCGAGTCTCTCACCTTTCTGAAGAGATGCCGCGACTCGATGCTTGAACGTCGTGATCTGAACGTGGCTTTTTCACTCCAGCGCTGTCCTCCAAACAGTCTCGTCCCTTCACCTTATGAAGGCCGCTTGTGTTGTGGCCGAAACGTCGTGAGAATATTATTGTGTTATTTTATTTTATCAATTTATTATTTTATTTTCATTCTATGTGACTTTACCGAAAGAACCAAAGAAGATGAATCCTTGCACTCACGCAAGCTTTAAATCGAAATTTAACTGCCTCTACGGAGAGGGATTCCACACAACCTTAAGATCATTCAACAAACTCCGGGATAAGAAGGCTCAACTAATCGTGTCTCTCACCTTTCTGAAGTGTAACCGCGACTCTATGCTTCAAGGTCGTGATCTGAACGTGGCTTTTTCACTCCAGCGCTGTCCTCCAGACAGTCTCGTCCCTTCACCTGATGAAGGCCACTTGTGTTGTGGCCGAAACGTCGTGAGAATATTATTGTGTTATTTTATTTTATCAATTTATTATTTTATTCTCATTCTACGTGACTTTACCAAAATAACCAAAGAACATTAATCCCTGCAGTCACGAAAGCTTTAAATCGAAATTTAACCGCCTCTACGGAGAGGGATTCCACACAACCTTAAGATCATTCAACAGACTCCGGGATAAGAAGGCTCAACTAATTGAGTCTCTCACCTTTCTGAAGAGATGCCGCAACTCTAAGCTTAAAGGTCGTGATCTGAACGTGACTTTTTGACTCCAGCGCTGTCCTCCAGACAGTCTCGTCCCTTCACCTGATGAAGGCCGCTTGTGTTGTGGCCGAAACGTCGTGAGAATATTATTGTCTTTTTTTATTTTATCAATTTATTATTTTATTCTAATTCTACGTGACTTTACCGAAAGAACCAAAGAAGATGAATCCTTGCAGTCACGAAAGCTTTCAATCGAAATTTAACCGCCTCTACGGAGAGGGATTCCACACAACCTTAAGATCATTCAACAGACTCTGGGATAAGAAGGCTCAACTAATCGAGTCTCTCACCTTTCTGAAGAGATGCCGCGACTCTAAGCTTAAAAGTCGTGATCTGAACGTGGCTTTTTCACTCCAGCGCTGTCCTCCAGACAGCCTCGTCCCTTCACCTGATGAAGGCTGCTTGTGTTGTGGCCAAATCTTCGTGAGAATATTATTGTGTTATTTTATTTTATCAATTTATTATTTTATTCTCATTCTACGTGACTTTACCGAAAGAACCAAAGAAGATGAATCCTTGCAGTCATGAAAGCTTTAAATCGAAATTTAACCGCATATACGGAGAGGGATTCCACGCAACCTTAAGATCATTCAACAGACTCCGGGATAAGAAGGCTCAACTAATCGAGTCTCTCACCTTTCTGAAGAGATGCCGCGACTCTATGCTTAAAGGTCGTGAACTGAACGTGGCTTTTTCACTCCAGCGCTGTCCTCCAGATAGTCTCGTCCCTTCACCTGATGAAGGCCGCTTGTGTAGTGGCCGAAACGTCGTGAGAATATTATTGTGTTATTTTATTTTATCAATTTATTATTTTATTCTCATTCTACGTGACTTTACCGAAAGAACCAAACAACATGAATCCCTGCAGTCACGCAAGCTTTAAATCTAAATTTAACCGCCTCTACGGAGAGGGATTCCAAACAACCCTAAGATCCTTCAACAGACTCCGGGAAAAGAATGCTCAACTAATCGTGTCTCTCACCTTTCTGAAGAGATGCCGCGACTCTAAGCTTAAAGGTCGTGATCTGAACGTGGCTTATTCACTCCAGCGCTGTCCTCCAGACAGTCTAGTCCCTTCACCTGATGAAGGCCGCTTGTGTTGTGGCCGAAACGTCGTGAGAATATTATTGTGTTGTTTTATTTTATCAATGTATTATTTTATTCTAATCCTACGTGACTTTACCGAAAGAACCAAACAAGATGAATCCTTGCAGTCACGAAAGCTTTAAATCAAAATTTAACTGCCTCTACGGAGAGGGATTCCAAACAACCTTAAGATCATTCAACAGACTCCGGGATAAGAACGCTCAACTAATCGTGTCTCTCACCTTTCTGAAGAGATGCCGCGAATCTAAGCTTAAAGGTCGTGATCTGAACGTGGCTTTTTCACTCCAGCGCTGTCCTCCAGACAGTCGTCCCTTCACCTGATGAAGGCCGCTTGTGTTGTGACCGAAACGTCGTGAGAATATTATTGTGTTATTTTATTTTATCAATTTATTATTTTATTCTCATTCTACGTGACTTTACCGAAAGAACCAAAGAACACGAATCCCTGCAGTCACGTAAGCTTTAAATCGAAATTTAACCGCCTCTACGGAGAGGGATTCCACAGAACCTTAAAACCATTCAACAGACTCTGGGATAAGAAGGCTCAACTAATCGAGTCTCTCACCTTTCTGAAGAGATGCCGCGACTCGATGCTTGAAGGTCGTGATCTGAACGTGGCTTTTTCACTCCAGCGCTGTCCTCCAGACAGTCTCGTCCCTTCACCTTATGAAGGCCGCTTGTGTTGTGGCCGAAACGTCGTGAGAATATTATTGTGTTATTTTATTTTATCAATTTATTATTTTATTTTCATTCTATGTGACTTTACCGAAAGAACCAAAGAAGATGAATCCTTGCATTCACGCAAGCTTTAAATCGAAATTTAACTGCCTCTACGGAGAGGGTTTCCACACAACCTTAAGATCATTCAACAAACTCCGGGAAAAGAAGGCTCAACTAATCGTGTCTCTCACCTTTCTGAAGTGTAACCGCGACTCTATGCTTAAAGGTCGTTATCTGAACGTGGCTTTTTCACTCCAGCGCTGTCCTCCAGACAGTCTTGTCCCTTCACCTGATGAAGGCCGCTTGTGTTGTGACCGAAACGTCGTGAGAATATTATTGTGTTATTTTATTTTATCAATTTATTATTTTATTTTCATTCTATGTGACTTTACCGAAAGAACCAAAGAAGATGAATCCTTGCACTCACGCAAGCTTTAAATCGAAATTTAACTGCCTCTACGGAGAGGGATTCCACACAACCTTAAGGTCATTCAACAGACTCCGGGATAAGAAGGCTCAACTAATTGAGTCTCTCACCTTTCTGAAGAGATGCCGCAACTCTAAGCTTAAAGGTCGTGATCTGAACGTGGCTTTTTGACTCCAGCGCTGTCCTCCAGACAGACTCGTCCCTTCACCTGATGAAGGCCGCTTGTGTTGTGGCCGAAACGTCGTGAGGATATTATTGTGTTATTTCATTTTATCAATTTATTATTTTATTCTCATTCTACGTGACTTTACCGAAAGAACCAAACAAGATGAATCCTTGCAGTCACGCAAGCTTTAAATCAAAATTTAACTGCCTCTACGGAGAGGGATTCCAAACAACCTTAAGATCATTCAACAGACTCCGGGATAAGAACGCTCAACTAATCGTGTCTCTCACCTTTCTGAAGAGATGCCGCGAATCTAAGCTTAAAGGTCGTGATCTGAACGTGGCTTTTTCACTCCAGCGCTGTCCTCCAGACAGTCGTCCCTTCACCTGATGAAGGCCGCTTGTGTTGTGACCGAAACGTCGTGAGAATGTTATTGTGTTATTTTATTTTATCAATTTATTATTTTATTCTCATTCTACGTGACTTTACCGAAAGAACCAAAGAAGATGAATCCTTGCATTCACGCAAGCTTTAAATCGAAATTTAACTGCCTCTACGGAGAGGGTTTCCACACAACCTTAAGATCATTCAACAAACTCCGGGAAAAGAAGGCTCAACTAATCGTGTCTCTCACCTTTCTGAAGTGTAACCGCGACTCTATGCTTAAAGGTCGTTATCTGAACGTGGCTTTTTCACTCCAGCGCTGTCCTCCAGACAGTCTCGTCCCTTCACCTGATGAAGGCCGCTTGTGTTGTGACCGAAACGTCGTGAGAATATTATTGTGTTATTTTATTTTATCAATTTATTATTTTATTCTCATTCAACGAGACTTTACCGAAAGAACCAAAGAACACGAATCCCTGCAGTCACGTAAGCTTTAAATCGAAATTTAACCGCCTCTACGGAGAGGGATTCCACAGAACCTTAAAACCATTCAACAGACTCCGGGATAAGAAGGCTCAACTAATCGAGTCTCTCACCTTTCTGAAGAGATGCCGCGACTCGAAGCTTGAAGGTCGTGATCTGAACGTGGCTTTTTGACTCCAGCGCTGTCCTCCAGACAGTCTCGTCCCTTCACCTGATGAAGGCCACTTGTGTTGTGGCCGAAACGTCGTGAGAATATTATTGTGTTATTTTATTTTATCAATTTATTATTTTATTCTCATTCTACGTGACTTTACCAAAATAACCAAAGAACATTAATCCCTGCAGTCACGAAAGCTTTAAATCGAAATTTAACCGCCTCTACGGAGAGGGATTCCACACAACCTTAAGATCATTCAACAGACTCCGGGATAAGAAGGCTCAACTAATTGAGTCTCTCACCTTTCTGAAGAGATGCCGCAACTCTAAGCTTAAAGGTCGTGATCTGAACGTGACTTTTTGACTCCAGCGCTGTCCTCCAGACAGTCTCGTCCCTTCACCTGATGAAGGCCGCTTGTGTTGTGGCCGAAACGTCGTGAGAATATTATTGTCTTTTTTTATTTTATCAATTTATTATTTTATTCTAATTCTACGTGACTTTACCGAAAGAACCAAAGAAGATGAATCCTTGCAGTCACGAAAGCTTTCAATCGAAATTTAACCGCCTCTACGGAGAGGGATTCCACACAACCTTAATATCATTCAACAGACTCTGGGATAAGAAGGCTCAACTAATCGAGTCTCTCACCTTTCTGAAGAGATGCCGCGACTCTAAGCTTAAAAGTCGTGATCTGAACGTGGCTTTTTCACTCCAGCGCTGTCCTCCAGACAGCCTCGTCCCTTCACCTGATGAAGGCTGCTTGTGTTGTGGCCAAATCTTCGTGAGAATATTATTGTGTTATTTTATTTTATCAATTTATTATTTTATTCTCATTCTACGTGACTTTACCGAAAGAACCAAAGAAGATGAATCCTTGCAGTCATGAAAGCTTTAAATCGAAATTTAACCGCATATACGGAGAGGGATTCCACGCAACCTTAAGATCATTCAACAGACTCCGGGATAAGAAGGCTCAACTAATCGAGTCTCTCACCTTTCTGAAGAGATGCCGCGACTCTATGCTTAAAGGTCGTGAACTGAACGTGGCTTTTTCACTCCAGCGCTGTCCTCCAGATAGTCTCGTCCCTTCACCTGATGAAGGCCGCTTGTGTAGTGGCCGAAACGTCGTGAGATTATTATTTTGTTATTTTATTTTATCAATTTATTATTTTATTCTCATTCTACGTGACTTTACCGAAAGAACCAAAGAACATGAATCCCTGCAGTCACGCAAGCTTTAAATCTAAATTTAACCGCCTCTACGGAGAGGGATTCCAAACAACCCTAAGATCCTTCAACAGACTCCGGGAAAAGAACGCTCAACTAATCGTGTCTCTCACCTTTCTGAAGAGATGCCGCGACTCTAAGCTTAAAGGTCGTGATCTGAACGTGGCTTATTCACTCCAGCGCTGTCCTCCAGACAGTCTAGTCCCTTCACCTGATGAAGGCCGCTTGTGTTGTGGCCGAAACGTCGTGAGAATATTATTGTGTTGTTTTATTTTATCAATGTATTATTTTATTCTAATTCTACGTGACTTTACCGAAAGAACCAAAGAAGATGAATCCTTGCAGTCACGAAAGCTTTAAATCGAAATTTAACCGCCTCTATGGAGAGGGATTCCACACAACCTTAAGACCATTGAACAAACTCCGGGATAAGAAGGCTCAACTAATCGTGTCTCTCACCTTTCTGATGAGATGCCGCGACTCTAAGCTTAAAGGTCGTGATGTGAACGTGGCTTTTTCACTCCAGCGCTGTCCTCCAGACAGTCTCGTCCCTTCACCTGATGAAGGCCGCTGTGTTGTGGCCTAAACGTCGTGAGAATATTATTGTGTTATTTTATTTTATCAATTTATTATTTTATTTTCATTCTATGTGACTTTACCGAAAGAACCAAAGAAGATGAATCCTTGCACTCACGCAAGCTTTAAATCGAAATTTAACTGCCTCTACGGAGAGGGATTCCACACAACCTTAAGATCATTCAACAAACTCCGGGATAAGAAGGCTCAACTAATCGTGTCTCTCACCTTTCTGAAGTGTAACCGCGACTCTATGCTTAAAGGTCGTGATCTGAACGTGGCTTTTTCACTCCAGCGCTGTCCTCCAGACAGCCTCGTCCCTTCACCTGATGAAGGCCGCTTGGGTTGTGGCCTAAACGTCGTGAGAATATTATTGTCTTATTTTATTTCATCAAATAAATATTTTATTCTCATTCTATGTGACTTTACCGAAAGAACCAAAGAACATGAATCCCTGCAGTCACGAAAGCTTTAAATCGAAATTTAACCGCCTCTACGGAGAGGGATTCCACACAACCTTAAGACCATTCAACAAACTCCGGGATAAGAAGGCTCAACTAATCGTCTCTCTCACCTTTCTGATGAGATGCCGCGACTCTAAGCTTAAAGGTCGTGATGTGAACGTGGCTTTTTCACTCCAGCGCTGTCCTCCAGACAGTCTCGTCCCTTCACCTGAAGAAGGCCGCTATGTTATGGCCTAAACGTCGTGAGAATATTATTGTGTTATTTTATTTTATCAATTTATTATTTTATTCTCATTCTACGTGACTTTACCGAAAGAACCAAAGAACATGAATACCTGCAGTCACGAAAGCTTTAAATCGAAATTTAACCGCATATACGGAGAGGGATTCCACGCAACCTTATGATCATTCAACAGACTCCGGGATAAGAAGGCTCAACTAATCGAGTCTCTCACCTTTCTGAAGAGATGCCGTGACTCGAAACTTGAAGGTCGTGATCTGAACGTGGCTTTTTCACTCCAGCGCTGTACTCCAGACAGTCTCTTCCCTTCACCTTATGAAGGCCGCTTGTGTTGTGGCCGAAACTTCGTGAGAATATTATTGTGTTATTTTATTTTATAAATTTATTATTTTATTTTCATTCTATGTGACTTTACCGAAAGAACCAAAGAAGATGAATCCTTGCACTCACGCAAGCTTTAAATCGAAATTTAACTGCCTCTACGGAGAGGGATTCCACACAACTTTAAGATCATTCAACAAACTCCGGGATAAGAAGGCTCAACTAATCGTGTCTCTCACCTTTCTAAAGTGTAACCGCGACTCTATGCTTAAAGGTCGTGATCTGAACGTGGCTTTTTCACTCCAGCGCTGTCCTCCAGACAGTCTCGTCCCTTCACCTGATGAAGGCCACTTGTGTAGTGGCCGAAACGTCGTGAGAATATTATTGTGTTATTTTATTTTATCAATTTATTATTTTATTCTCATTCTACGTGACTTTACCGAAAGAACCAAAGAACATGAATCCCTGCAGTCACGCAAGCTTTAAATCTAAATTTAACCGCCTCTACGGAGAGGGATTCCAAACAACCCTAAGATCCTTCAACAGACTCCGGGAAAAGAACGCTCAACTAATCGTGTCTCTCACCTTTCTGAAGAGATGCCGCGACTCTAAGCTTAAAGGTCGTGATCTGAACGTGGCTTATTCACTCCAGCGCTGTCCTCCAGACAGTCTAGTCCCTTCACCTGATGAAGGCCGCTTGTGTTGTGGCCGAAACGTCGTGAGAATATTATTGTGTTGTTTTATTTTATCAATGTATTATTTTATTCTAATTCTACGTGACTTTACCGAAAGAACCAAAGAAGATGAATCCTTGCAGTCACGAAAGCTTTAAATCGAAATTTAACCGCCTCTATGGAGAGGGATTCCACACAACCTTAAGACCATTGAACAAACTCCGGGATAAGAAGGCTCAACTAATCGTGTCTCTCACCTTTCTGATGAGATGCCGCGACTCTAAGCTTAAAGGTCGTGATGTGAACGTGGCTTTTTCACTCCAGCGCTGTCCTCCAGACAGTCTCGTCCCTTCACCTGATGAAGGCCGCTGTGTTGTGGCCTAAACGTCGTGAGAATATTATTGTGTTATTTTATTTTATCAATTTATTATTTTATTCTCATTCTAAGTGACTTTACCGAAAGAACCAAAGAACATGAATACCTGCAGTCACGAAAGCTTTAAATCGAAATTTAACCGCATATACGAAGAGGGATTCCACGCAACCTTATGATCATTCAACAGACTCCGGGATAAGAAGGCTCAACTAATCGAGTCTCTCACCTTTCTGAAGAGATGCCGCGACTCGAAGCTTGAAGGTCGTGATCTGAACGTGGCTTTTTCACTCCAGCGCTGTCCTCCAGACAGTCTCGTCCCTTCACCTTATGAAGGCCGCTTGTGTTGTGGCCGAAACTTCGTGAGAATATTATTGTGTTATTTTATTTTATCAATTTATTATTTTATTTTCATTCTATGTGACTTTACCGAAAGAACCAAAGAAGATGAATCCTTGCACTCACGCAAGCTTTAAATCGAAATTTAACTGCCTCTACGGAGAGGGATTCCACACAACCTAAAGATCATTCAACAAACTCCGGGATAAGAAGGCTCAACTAATCGTGTCTCTCACCTTTCTGAAGTGTAACCGCGACTCTATGCTTAAAGGTCGTGATCTGAACGTGGCTTTTTCACTCCAGCGCTGTCCTCCAGACAGCCTCGTCCCTTCACCTGATGAAGGCCGCTTGGGTTGTGGCCTAAACGTCGTGAGAATATTATTGTCTTATTTTATTTCATCAAATAAATATTTTATTCTCATTCTATGTGACTTTACCGAAAGAACCAAAGAACATGAATCCCTGCAGTCACGAAAGCTTTAAATCGAAATTTAACCGCCTCTACGGAGAGGGATTCCACACAACCTTAAGACCATTCAACAAACTCCGGGATAAGAAGGCTCAACTAATCGTGTCTCTCACCTTTCTGATGAGATGCCGCGACTCTAAGCTTAAAGGTCGTGATGTGAACGTGGCTTTTTCACTCCAGCGCTGTCCTCCAGACAGTCTCGTCCCTTCACCTGAAGAAGGCTGCTATGTTATGGCCTAAACGTCGTGAGAATATTATTGTGTTATTTTATTTTATCAATTTATTATTTTATTCTCATTCTACGTGACTTTACCGAAAGAACCAAAGAACATGAATACCTGCAGTCACGAAAGCTTTAAATCGAAATTTAACCGCATATACGGAGAGGGATTCCACGCAACCTTATGATCATTCAACAGACTCCGGGATAAGAAGGCTCAACTAATCGAGTCTCTCACCTTTCTGAAGAGATGCCGCGACTCGAAGCTTGAAGGTCGTGATCTGAACGTGGCTTTTTCACTCCAGCGCTGTACTCCAGACAGTCTCTTCCCTTCACCTTATGAAGGCCGCTTGTGTTGTGGCCGAAACTTCGTGAGAATATTATTGTGTTATTTTATTTTATAAATTTATTATTTTATTTTCATTCTATGTGACTTTACCGAAAGAACCAAAGAAGATGAATCCTTGCACTCACGCAAGCTTTAAATCGAAATTTAACTGCCTCTACGGAGAGGGATTCCACACAACTTTAAGATCATTCAACAAACTCCGGGATAAGAAGGCTCAACTAATCGTGTCTCTCACCTTTCTAAAGTGTAACCGCGACTCTATGCTTAAAGGTCGTGATCTGAACGTGGCTTTTTCACTCCAGCGCTGTCCTCCAGACAGTCTCGTCCCTTCACCTGATGAAGGCCACTTGTGTTGTGGCCGAAACGTCGTGAGAATATTTTTGTGTTATTTTATTTTATCAATTTATTATTTTATTCTCATTCTACGTGACTTTACCGAAAGAACCAAAGAACATGAATACCTGCAGTCACGAAAGCTTTAAATCGAAATTTAACCGCATATACGAAGAGGGATTCCACGCAACCTTATGATCATTCAACAGACTCCGGGATAAGAAGGGAAGAGATGCCGCGACTCGAAGCTTGAAGGTCGTGATCTGAACGTGGCTTTTTCACTCCAGCGCTGTCCTCCAGACAGTCTCGTCCCTTCACCTTATGAAGGCCGCTTGTGTTGTGGCCGAAACTTCGTGAGAATATTATTGTGTTATTTTATTTTATCAATTTATTATTTTATTTTCATTCTATGTGACTTTACCGAAAGAACCAAAGAAGATGAATCCTTGCACTCACGCAAGCTTTAAATCGAAATTTAACTGCCTCTACGGAGAGGGATTCCACACAACCTTAAGATCATTCAACAAACTCCGGGATAAGAAGGCTCAACTAATCGTGTCTCTCACCTTTCTGAAGTGTAACCGCGACTCTATGCTTAAAGGTCGTGATCTGAACGTGGCTTTTTCACTCCAGCGCTGTCCTCCAGACAGCCTCGTCCCTTCACCTGATGAAGGCCGCTTGTGTTGTGGCCTAAACGTCGTGAGAATATTATTGTCTTATTTTATTTCATCAAATAAATATTTTATTCTCATTCTATGTGACTTTACCGAAAGAACCAAAGAACATGAATCCCTGCAGTCACGAAAGCTTTAAATCGAAATTTAACCGCCTCTACGGAGAGGGATTCCACACAACCTTAAGACCATTCAACAAACTCCGGGATTAGAAGGCTCAACGAATCGTGTCTCTCACCTTTCTGATGAGATGCCGCGACTCTAAGCTTAAAGGTCGTGATGTGAACGTGGCTTTTTCACTCCAGCGCTGTCCTCCAGACAGTCTCGTCCCTTCACCTGAAGAAGGCCGCTATGTTGTGGCCTAAACGTCGTGAGAATATTATTGTGTTATTTTATTTTATCAATTTATTATTTTATTCTCATTCTACGTGACTTTACCGAAAGAACCAAAGAACATGAATTCCTGCAGTCACGAAAGCTTTAAATCGAAATTTAACCGCATATACGGAGAGGGATTCCACGCAACCTTATGATCATTCAACAGACTCCGGGATAAGAAGTCTCAACTAATCGAGTCTCTCACCTTTCTGAAGAGATGCCGCGACTCGAAGCTTGAAGGTCGTGATCTGAACGTGGCTTTTTCACTCCAGCGCTGTACTCCAGACAGTCTCTTCCCTTCACCTTATGAAGGCCGCTTGTGTTGTGGCCGAAACTTCGTGAGAATATTATTGTGTTATTTTATTTTATAAATTTATTATTTTATTTTCATTCTATGTGACTTTACCGAAAGAACCAAAGAAGATGAATCCTTGCACTCACGCAAGCTTTAAATCGAAATTTAACTGCCTCTACGGAGAGGGATTCCACACAACCTTAAGATCATTCAACAAACTCCGGGATAAGAAGGCTCAACTAATCGTGTCTCTCACCTTTCTAAAGTGTAACCGCGACTCTATGCTTAAAGGTCGTGATCTGAACGTGGCTTTTTCACTCCAGCGCTGTCCTCCAGACAGTCTCGTCCCTTCACCTGATGAAGGCCACTTGTGTTGTGGCCGAAACGTCGTGAAAATATTATTGTGTTATTTTATTTTATCAATTTATTATTTTATTCTCATTCTACGTGACTTTACCAAAAGAACCAAAGAACATTAATCCCTGCAGTCACGAAAGCTTTAAATCGAAATTTAACCGCCTCTACGGAGAGGTATTCCACACAACCTTAAGATCATTCAACAGACTCCGGGATAAGAAGGCTCAACTAATTGAGTCTCTCCCCTTTCTGAAGAGATGCCGCAACTCTAAGCTTAAAGGTCGTGATCTGAACGTGGCTTTTTGACTCCAGTGCTGTCCTCCAGACAGTCTCGTCCCTTCACCTGATGAAGGCTGCTTGTGTTGTGGCCGAAACGTCGTGAGAATATTATTGTCTTGTTTTATTTTATCAATTTATTATTTTATTCTAATTCTACGTGACTTTACCGAAAGAACCAAAGAAGATGAATCCTTGCAGTCACGAAAGCTTTAAATCGAAATTTAACCGCCTCTACGGAGAGGGATTCCACACAACCTTAAGATCATTCAACAGACTCTGGGATAAGAAGGCTCAACTAATCGAGTCTCTCACCTTTCTGAAGAGATGCCGCGACTCTAAGCTTAAAAGTCGTGATCTGAACGTGGCTTTTTCACTCCAGCGCTGTCCTCCAGACAGCCTCGTCCCTTCACCTGATGAAGGCTGCTTGTGTTGTGGCCGAATCTTCGTGAGAATATTATTGTGTTATTTTATTTTATCAATTTATTATTTTATTCTCATTCTTCGTGACTTTACCGAAAGAACCAAAGAAGATGAATCCTTGCAGTCATGAAAGCTTTAAATCGAAATTTAACCGCATATACGGAGAGGGATTCCACGCAACCTTAAGATCATTCAACAGACTCCGGGATAAGAAGGCTCAACTAATCGAGTCTCTCACCTTTCTGAAGAGATGCCGCGACTCTATGCTTAAACGTCGTGAACTGAACGTGGCTTTTTCACTCCAGCGCTGTCTCCAGACAGCCTCGTCCCTTCACCTGATGAAGGCCGCTTGTGTTGTGGCCTAAACGTCGTGAGAATATTATTGTCTTATTTTATTTCATCAATTTATTATTTTATTCTCATTCTATGTGACTTTACCGAAAGAACCAAAGAACATGAATCCCTGCAGTCACGAAAGCTTTAAATCGAAATTTAACCGCCTCTACGGAGAGGGATTCCACACAACCTTATGACCATTCAACAAACTCCGGGATAAGAAGGCTCAACTAATCGTGTCTCTCACCTTTCTGATGAGATGCCGCGACTCTAAGCTTAAAGGTCGTGATGTGAACGTGGCTTTTTCACTCCAGCGCTGTCCTCCAGACAGTCTCGTCCCTTCACCTGAAGAAGGCCGCTGTGTTGTGGCCTAAACGTCGTGAGAATATTATTGTGTTATTTTATTTTATCAATTTATTATTTTATTCTCATTCTACGTGACTTTACCGAAAGTACCAAAGAACATGAATACCTGCAGTCACGAAAGCTTTAAATCGAAATTTAACCGCATATACGGAGAGGGATTCCACGCAACCTTATGATCATTCAACAGACTCCGGGATAAGAAGGCTCAACTAATCGAGTCTCTCACCTTTCTGAAGAGATGCCGCGACTCGAAGCTTGAAGGTCGTGATCTGAACATGGCTTTTTCACTCCAGCGCTGTCCTCCAGACAGTCTCGTCCCTTCACCTTATGAAGGCCGCTTGTGTTGTGGCCGAAACTTCGTGAGAATATTATTGTGTTATTTTATTTTATCAATTTTTTATTTTATTTTCATTCTATGTGACTTTACCGAAAGAACCAAAGAAGATGAATCCTTGCACTCACGCAAGCTTTAAATCGAAATTTAACTGCCTCTACGGAGAGGGATTCCACACAACCTTAAGATCATTCAACAAACTCCGGGATAAGAAGGCTCAACTAATCGAGTCTCTCACCTTTCTGAAGAGATGCCGCGACTCTAAGCTTAAAAGTCGTGATCTGAACGTGGCTTTTTCACTCCAGCGCTGTCCTCCAGACAGCCTCGTCCCTTCACCTGATGAAGGCCGCTTGTGTTGTGGCCGAATCTTCGTGAGAATATTATTGTGTTATTTTATTTTATCAATTTATTATTTTATTCTCATTCTACGTGACTTTACCGAAAGAACCAAAGAAGATGAATCCCTGCAGTCACGCAAGCTTTAAATCGAAATTTAACCGCCTCTACGGAGAGGGATTCCAAACAACCCTAAGATCCTTCAACAGACTCCGGGATAAGAACGCTCAACTAATCGTGTCTCTCACCTTTCTGAAGAGATGCCGCGACTCTAAGCTTAAATGTCGTGATCTGAACGTGGCTTTTTCACTCCAGCGCTGTCCTCCAGACAGTCTAGTCCCTTCACCTGATGAAGGCCGCTTGTGTTGTGGCCGAAACGTCGTGAGAATATTATTGTGTTGTTTTATTTTATCAATGTATTATTTTATTCTAATTCTATTTGACTTTACCGAAAGAACCAAAGAAGATGAATCCTTGCAGTCACGAAAGCTTTAAATCGAAATTTAACCGCCTCTACGGAGAGGGATTCCACACAACCTTAAGACCATTCAACAAACTCCGGGATAAGAAGGCTCAACTAATCGTGTCTCTCACCTTTCTGATGAGATGCCGCGACTCTAAGCTTAAAGGTCGTGATGTGAACGTGGCTTTTTCACTCCAGCGCTGTCCTCCAGACAGTCTCGTCCCTTCACCTGATGAAGGCCGCTGTGTTGTGGCCTAAACGTCGTGAGAATATTATTGTGTTATTTTATTTTATCAATTTATTATTTTATTCTCATTCTAAGTGACTTTACCGAAAGAACCAAAGAACATGAATACCTGCAGTCACGAAAGCTTTAAATCGAAATTTAACCGCATATACGGGGAGGGATTCCACGCAACCTTATGATCATTCAACAGACTCCGGGATAAGAAGGCTCAACTAATCGAGTCTCTCACCTTTCTGAAGAGATGCCGCGACTCGAAGCTTGAAGGTCGTGATCTGAACGTGGCTTTTTCACTCCAGCGCTGTCCTCCAGACAGTCTCGTCCCTTCACCTTATGAAGGCCACTTGTGTTGTGGCCGAAACTTCGTGAGAATATTATTGTGTTATTTTATTTTATCAATTTTTTATTTTATTTTCATTCTATGTGACTTTACCGAAAGAACCAAAGAAGATGAATCCTTGCACTCACGCAAGCTTTAAATCGAAATTTAACTGCCTCTACGGAGAGGGATTCCACACAACCTTAAGATCATTCAACAAACTCCGGGATAAGAAGGCTCAACTAATCGAGTCTCTCACCTTTCTGAAGAGATGCCGCGACTCTAAGCTTAAAAGTCGTGATCTGAACGTGGCTTTTTCACTCCAGCGCTGTCCTCCAGACAGCCTCGTCCCTTCACCTGATGAAGGCCGCTTGTGTTGTGGCCGAATCTTCGTGAGAATATTATTGTGTTATTTTATTTTATCAATTTATTATTTTATTCTCATTCTACGTGACTTTACCGAAAGAACCAAAGAAGATGAATCCTTGCAGTCATGAAAGCTTTAAATCGAAATTTAACCGCATATACGGAGAGGGATTCCACGCAACCTTAAGATCATTCAACAGACTCCGGGAAAAGAAGGCTCAACTAATCGAGTCTCTCACCTTTCTGAAGAGATGCCGCGACTCTATGCTTAAAGGTCGTGAACTGAACGTGGCTTTTTCACTCCAGCGCTGTCCTCCAGATAGTCTCGTCCCTTCACCTGATGAAGGCCGCTTGTGTAGTGGCCGAAACGTCGTGAGAATATTATTGTGTTATTTTATTTTATCAATTTATTATTTTATTCTCATTCTACGTGACTTTACCGAAAGAACCAAAGAACATGAATCCCTGCAGTCACGCAAGCTTTAAATCTAAATTTAACCGCCTCTACGGAGAGGGATTCCAAACAACCCTAAGATCCTTCAACAGACTCCGGGATAAGAACGCTCAACTAATCGTGTCTCTCACCTTTCTGAAGAGATGCCGCGACTCTAAGCTTAAAGGTCGTGATCTGAACGTGGCTTTTTCACTCCAGCGCTGTCCTCCAGACAGTCTAGTCCCTTCACCTGATGAAGGCCGCTTGTGTTGTGGCCGAAACGTCGTGAGAATATTATTGTGTTGTTTTATTTTATCAATGTATTATTTTATTCTAATTCTATGTGACTTTACCGAAAGAACCAAAGAAGATGAATCCTTGCAGTCACGAAAGCTTTAAATCGAAATTTAACCGCCTCTACGGAGAGGGATTCCACACAACCTTAAGACCATTCAACAGACTCCGGGAAAAGAAGGCTCAACTAATCGAGTCTCTCACCTTTCTGAAGAGATGCCGCGACTCTATGCTTAAAGGTCGTGAACTGAACGTGGCTTTTTCACTCCAGCGCTGTCCTCCAGATAGTCTCGTCCCTTCACCTGATGAAGGCCGCTTGTGTAGTGGCCGAAACGTCGTGAGAATATTATTGTGTTATTTTATTTTATCAATTTATTATTTTATTCTCATTCTACGTGACTTTACCGAAAGAACCAAAGAACATGAATCCCTGCAGTCACGCAAGCTTTAAATCGAAATTTAACCGCCTCTACGGAGAGGGATTCCAAACAACCCTAAGATCCTTCAACAGACTCCGGGATAAGAACGCTCAACTAATCGTGTCTCTCACCTTTCTGAAGAGATGCCGCGACTCTAAGCTTAAAGGTCGTGATCTGAACGTGGCTTTTTCACTCCAGCGCTGTCCTCCAGACAGTCTAGTCCCTTCACCTGATGAAGGCCGCTTGTGTTGTGGCCGAAACGTCGTGAGAATATTATTGTGTTGTTTTATTTTATCAATGTATTATTTTATTCTAATTCTATGTGACTTTACCGAAAGAACCAAAGAAGATGAATCCTTGCAGTCACGAAAGCTTTAAATCGAAATTTAACCGCCTCTACGGAGAGGGATTCCACACAACCTTAAGACCATTCAACAAACTCCGGGATAAGAAGGCTCAACTAATCGTGTCTCTCACCTTTCTGATGAGATGCCGCGACTCTAAGCTTAAAGGTCGTGATGTGAACGTGGCTTTTTCACTCCAGCGCTGTCCTCCAGACAGTCTCGTCCCTTCACCTGATGAAGGCCGCTGTGTTGTGGCCTAAACGTCGTGAGAATATTATTGTGTTATTTTATTTTATCAATTTATTATTTTATTCTCATTCTAAGTGACTTTACCGAAAGAACCAAAGAACATGAATACCTGCAGTCACGAAAGCTTTAAATCGAAATTTAACCGCATATACGGGGAGGGATTCCACGCAACCTTATGATCATTCAACAGACTCCGGGATAAGAAGGCTCAACTAATCGAGTCTCTCACCTTTCTGAAGAGATGCCGCGACTCGAAGCTTGAAGGTCGTGATCTGAACGTGGCTTTTTCACTCCAGCGCTGTCCTCCAGACAGTCTCGTCCCTTCACCTTATGAAGGCCGCTTGTGTTGTGGCCGAAACTTCGTGAGAATATTATTGTGTTATTTTATTTTATCAATTTTTTATTTTATTTTCATTCTATGTGACTTTACCGAAAGAACCAAAGAAGATGAATCCTTGCACTCACGCAAGCTTTAAATCGAAATTTAACTGCCTCTACGGAGAGGGATTCCACACAACCTTAAGATCATTCAACAAACTCCGGGATAAGAAGGCTCAACTAATCGAGTCTCTCACCTTTCTGAAGAGATGCCGCGACTCTAAGCTTAAAAGTCGTGATCTGAACGTGGCTTTTTCACTCCAGCGCTGTCCTCCAGACAGCCTCGTCCCTTCACCTGATGAAGGCCGCTTGTGTTGTGGCCGAATCTTCGTGAGAATATTATTGTGTTATTTTATTTTATCAATTTATTATTTTATTCTCATTCTACGTGACTTTACCGAAAGAACCAAAGAAGATGAATCCTTGCAGTCATGAAAGCTTTAAATCGAAATTTAACCGCATATACGGAGAGGGATTCCACGCAACCTTAAGATCATTCAACAGACTCCGGGAAAAGAAGGCTCAACTAATCGAGTCTCTCACCTTTCTGAAGAGATGCCGCGACTCTATGCTTAAAGGTCGTGAACTGAACGTGGCTTTTTCACTCCAGCGCTGTCCTCCAGATAGTCTCGTCCCTTCACCTGATGAAGGCCGCTTGTGTAGTGGCCGAAACGTCGTGAGAATATTATTGTGTTATTTTATTTTATCAATTTATTATTTTATTCTCATTCTACGTGACTTTACCGAAAGAACCAAAGAACATGAATCCCTGCAGTCACGCAAGCTTTAAATCTAAATTTAACCGCCTCTACGGAGAGGGATTCCAAACAACCCTAAGATCCTTCAACAGACTCCGGGATAAGAACGCTCAACTAATCGTGTCTCTCACCTTTCTGAAGAGATGCCGCGACTCTAAGCTTAAAGGTCGTGATCTGAACGTGGCTTTTTCACTCCAGCGCTGTCCTCCAGACAGTCTAGTCCCTTCACCTGATGAAGGCCGCTTGTGTTGTGGCCGAAACGTCGTGAGAATATTATTGTGTTGTTTTATTTTATCAATGTATTATTTTATTCTAATTCTATGTGACTTTACCGAAAGAACCAAAGAAGATGAATCCTTGCAGTCACGAAAGCTTTAAATCGAAATTTAACCGCCTCTACGGAGAGGGATTCCACACAACCTTAAGACCATTCAACAAACTCCGGGATAAGAAGGCTCAACTAATCGTGTCTCTCACCTTTCTGATGAGATGCCGCGACTCTAAGCTTAAAGGTCGTGATGTGAACGTGGCTTTTTCACTCCAGCGCTGTCCTCCAGACAGTCTCGTCCCTTCACCTGATGAAGGCCGCTGTGTTGTGGCCTAAACGTCGTGAGAATATTATTGTGTTATTTTATTTTATCAAATTATTATTTTATTCTCATTCTAAGTGACTTTACCGAAAGAACCAAAGAACATGAATACCTGCAGTCACGAAAGCTTTAAATCGAAATTTAACCGCATATACGGGGAGGGATTCCACGCAACCTTATGATCATTCAACAGACTCCGGGATAAGAAGGCTCAACTAATCGAGTCTCTCACCTTTCTGAAGAGATGCCGCGACTCGAAGCTTGAAGGTCGTGATCTGAACGTGGCTTTTTCACTCCAGCGCTGTCCTCCAGACAGTCTCGTCCCTTCACCTGATGAAGGCCGCTTGTGTTGTGGCCGAAACGTCGTGAGAATATTATTGCGTTGTTTTATTTTATCAATGTATTATTTTATTCTAATTCTATGTGACTTTACCGAAAGAACTAAAGAAGATGAATCCTTGCAGTCACGAAAGCTTTAAATCTAAATTTAACCGCCTCTACGGAGAGGGATTCCACACAACCTTAAGATCATTCAACAGACTCCGGGATAAGAAGGCTCAACTAATCGAGTCTCTCACCTTTCTGAAGAGATGCCGCGACTCTAAGCTTAAAGGCCGTCATCTGAACGTGGCTTTTTCACTCCAGCGCTGTCCTCCAGACAGCCTCGTCCCTTCACCTGATGAAAGCCGCTTGTGTTGTGGCCTAAACGTCGTGAGAATATTATTGTCTTATTTTATTTCATCAATTTATTATTTTATTCTCATTCTATGTGACTTTACCGTAACAACCAAAGAACATGAATCCCTGCAGTCACGAAAGCTTTAAATCGAAATTTAACCGCCTCTACGGAGAGGGATTCTACACAACCTTAAGACCATTCAACAAACTCCGGGATAAGAAGGCTCAACTAATCGTGTCTCTCACCTTTCTGATGAGATGCCGCGACTCTAAGCTTAAAGGTCGTGATGTGAACGTGGCTTTTTCACTCCAGCGCTGTCCTCCAGACAGTCTCGTCCCTTCACCTGATGAAGGCCGCTGTGTTGTGGCCTAAACGTCGTGAGAATATTATTGTGTTATTTTATTTTATCAATTTATTATTTTATTCTCATTCTACGTGACTTTACCGAAAGAACCAAAGAACATGAATACCTGCAGTCACGAAAGCTTTAAATCGAAATTTAACCGCATATACGGAGAGGGATTCCACGCAACCTTATGATCATTCAACAGACTCCGGGATAAGAAGGCTCAACTAATCGAGTCTCTCACCTTTCTGAAGAGATGCCGCGACTCGAAGCTTGAAGGTCGTGATCTGAACGTGGCTTTTTCACTCCAGCGCTGTCCTCCAGACAGTCTCGTCCCTTCACCTGATGAAGGCCGCTTGTGTTGTGGCCGAAACGTCGTGAGAATATTATTGTGTTATTTTATTTTATCAATTTATTATTTTATTCTCATTCTATGTGACTTTACCGAAAGAACCAAAGAAGATGAATCCTTGCACTCACGCAAGCTTTAAATCGAAATTTAACTGCCTCTACGGACAGGGATTCCACACAACCTTAAGATCATTCAACAGACTCCGGGATAAGAAGGCTCAACTAATCGTGTCTCTCACCTTTCTGAAGAGATGCCGCGACTCTATGCTTAAAGGTCGTGATCTGAACGTGGCTTTTTCACTCCAGCGCTGTCCTCCAGATAGTCTCGTCCCTTCACCTGATGAAGGCCGCTTGTGTTGTGACCGAAACGTCGTGAGAATATTATTGTGTTATTTTATTTTATCAATTTATTATTTTATTCTCATTCTACGTGACTTTACCGAAAGAACCAAAGAACACGAATCCCTGCAGTCACGTAAGCTTTAAATTGAAATTTAACCGCCTCTACGGAGAGGGATTCCACAGAACCTTAAAACCATTCAACAGACTCCGGGATAAGAAGGCTCAACTAATCGAGTCTCTCATCTTTCTGAAGAGATGCCGCGACTCGAAGCTTGAAGGTCGTGATCTGAACGTGGCTTTTTCACTCCAGCCCTGTCCTCCAGACAGTCTCTTCCCTTCACCTTATGAAGGCCGCTTGTGTTGTGGCCGAAAAGTCGTGAGAATATTATTGTGTTATTTTATTTTATCAATTTATTATTTTATTTTCATTCTATGTGACTTTACCGAAAGAACCAAAGAAGATGAATCCTTGCACTCACGCAAGCTTTAAATCGAAATTTAACTGCCTCTACGGAGAGGGTTTCCACACAACCTTAAGATGATTCAACAAACTCCGGGATAAGAAGGCTCAACTAATCGTGTCTCTCACCTTTCTGAAGTGTAACCGCGACTCTATGCTTAAAGGTCGTGATCTGAACGTGGCTTTTTCACTCCAGCGCTGTCCTCCAGACAGTCTCGTCCCTTCACCTGATGAAGGCCACTTGTGTTGTGGCCGAAACGTCGTGAGAATACTATTGTGTTATTTTATTTTATCAATGTATTATTTTATTCTCATTCTACGTGACTTTACCGAAAGAACCAAAGAACATTAATCCCTGCAGTCACGAAAGCTTTAAATCGAAATTTAACCGCCTCTACGGAGAGGGATTCCACACAACCTTAAGATCATTCAACAGACTCTGGGATAAGAAGGCTCAACTAATCGAGTCTCTCACCTTTCTGAAGAGATGCCGCGACTCTAAGCTTAAAAGTCATGATCTGAACGTGGCTTTTTCACTCCAGCGCTGTCCTCCAGACAGCCTCGTCCCTTCACCTGATGAAGGCTGCTTGTGTTGTGGCCGAATCTTCGTGAGAATATTATTGTGTTATTTTATTTTATCAATTTATTATTTTATTCTCATTCTACGTGACTTTACCGAAAGAACCAAAGAAGATGAATCCTTGCAGTCATGAAAGCTTTAAATCGAAATTTAACCGCATATACGGAGAGGGATTCCACGCAACCTTAAGATCATTCAACAGACTCCGGGATAAGAAGGCTCAACTAATCGAGTCTCTCACCTTTCTGAAGAGATGCCGCGACTCTATGCTTAAAGGTCGTGATCTGAACGTGGCTTTTTCACTCCAGCGCTGTCCTCCAGATAGTCTCGTCCCTTCACCTGATGAAGGCCGCTTGTGTAGTGGCCGAAACGTCGTGAGAATATTATTGTGTTATTTTATTTTATCAATTTATTATTTTATTCTCATTCTACGTGACTTTACCGAAAGAACCAAAGAACACGAATCCCTGCAGTAACGTAAGCTTTAAATCGAAATTTAACCGCCTCTACGGAGAGGGATTCCACAGAACCTTAAAACCATTCAACAGACTCCGGGATAAGAAGGCTCAACTAACTAATCGAGTCTCTCATCTTTCTGAAGAGATGCCGCGACTCGAAGCTTGAAGGTCGTGATCTGAACGTGGCTTTTTCACTCCAGCGCTGTCCTCCAGACAGTCTCGTCCCTTCACCTTATGAAGGCCGCTTGTGTTGTGTCCGAAACGTCGTGAAAATATTATTGTGTTATTTTATTTGATCAATTTATTATTTTATTTTCATTCTATGTGACTTTACCGAAAGAACCAAAGAAGATGAATCCTTGCACTCACGCAAGCTTTAAGTCGAAATTTAACTGCCTCTACGGAGAGGGATTCCACACAACCTTAAGATCATTCAACAAACTCCGGGATAAGAAGGCTCAACTAATCGTGTCTCTCACGTTTCTGAAGTGTAACCGCGACTCTATGCTTAAAGGTCGTGATCTGAACGTGGCTTTTTCACTCCAGCGCTGTCCTCCAGACAGTCTCGTCCCTTCACCTGATGAAGGCTACTTGTGTTGTGGCCGAAACGTCGTGAGAATATTATTGTGTTATTTTATTTTATCAATTTATTATTTTATTCTCATTCTACGTGACTTTACCGAAAGAACCAAAGAACATTAATCCCTGCAGTCACGAAAGCTTTAAATCGAAATTTAACCGCCTCTACGGAGAGGGATTCCACACAACCTTAAGATCATTCAACAGACTCCGGGATAAGAAGGCTCAACTAATTGAGTCTCTCACCTTTCTGAAGAGATGTCGCAACTCTAAGCTTAAAGATCGTGATCTGAACGTGGCTTTTTGACTCCAGCGCTGTCCTCCAGACAGTCTCGTCCCTTCACCTGATGAAGGCCGCTTGTGTTGTGGCCGAAACGTCGTGAGAATATTATTGTGTTATTTCATTTTATCAATTTATTATTTTATTCTCATTCTACGTGACTTTACCGAAAGAACCAAACAAGATGAATCCTTGCAGTCACGCAAGCTTTAAATCGAAATTTAACCGCCTCTACGGAGAGGGATTCCAAACAACCTTAAGATCATTCAACAGACTCCGGGATAAGAACGCTCAACTAATCGTGTCTCTCACCTTTCTGAAGAGTTCCCGCGACTCTAAGCTTAAAGGTCGTGATCTGAACGTGGCTTTTTCACTCCAGCGCTGTCCTCCAGACATTCTCGTCCCTTCACCTGATGAAGGCCGCTTGTGTTGTGGCCGAAACGTCGTGAGAATATTATTGTGTTATTTTATTTTATCAATGTATTATTTTATTCTCATTCTACGTGACTTTACCGAAAGAACCAAAGAACATTAATCCCTGCAGTCACGAAAGCTTTAAATCGAAATTTAACCGCCTCTACGGAGAGGGATTCCACACAACCTTAAGATCATTCAACAGACTCTGGGATAAGAAGGCTCAACTAATCGAGTCTCTCACCTTTCTGAAGAGATGCCGCGACTCTAAGCTTAAAAGTCGTGATCTGAACGTGGCTTTTTCAATCCAGCGCTGTCCTCCAGACAGCCTCGTCCCTTCACCTGATGAAGGCTGCTTGTGTTGTGGCCGAATCTTCGTGAGAATATTATTGTGTTATTTTATTTTATCAATTTATTATTTTATTCTCATTCTACGTGACTTTACCGAAAGAACCAAAGAAGATGAATCCTTGCAGTCATGAAAGCTTTAAATCGAAATTTAACCGCATATACGGAGAGGGATTCCACGCAACCTTAAGATCATTCAACAGACTCCGGGATAAGAAGGCTCAACTAATCGAGTCTCTCACCTTTCTGAAGAGATGCCGCGACTCTATGCTTAAAGGTCGTGATCTGAACGTGGCTTTTTCACTCCAGCGCTGTCCTCCAGATAGTCTCGTCCCTTCACCTGATGAAGGCCGCTTGTGTTGTGACCGAAACGTCGTGAGAATATTATTGTGTTATTTTATTTTATCAATTTATTATTTTATTCTCATTCTACGTGACTTTACCGAAAGAACCAAAGAACACGAATCCCTGCAGTCACGTAAGCTTTAAATTGAAATTTAACCGCCTCTACGGAGAGGGATTCCACAGAACCTTAAAACCATTCAACAGACTCCGGGATAAGAAGGCTCAACTAATCGAGTCTCTCATCTTTCTGAAGAGATGCCGCGACTCGAAGCTTGAAGGTCGTGATCTGAACGTGGCTTTTTCACTCCAGCCCTGTCCTCCAGACAGTCTCTTCCCTTCACCTTATGAAGGCCGCTTGTGTTGTGGCCGAAACGTCGTGAGAATATTATTGTGTTATTTTATTTTATCAATTTATTATTATATTTTCATTCTATGTGACTTTACCGAAAGAACCAAAGAAGATGAATCCTTGCACTCACGCAAGCTTTAAATCGAAATTTAACTGCCTCTACGGAGAGGGTTTCCACACAACCTTAAGATGATTCAACAAACTCCGGGATAAGAAGGCTCAACTAATCGTGTCTCTCACCTTTCTGAAGTGTAACCGCGACTCTATGCTTAAAGGTCGTGATCTGAACGTGGCTTTTTCACTCCAGCGCTGTCCTCCAGACAGTCTCGTCCCTTCACCTGATGAAGGCCACTTGTGTTGTGGCCGAAACGTCGTGAGAATACTATTGTGTTATTTTATTTTATCAATGTATTATTTTATTCTCATTCTACGTGACTTTACCGAAAGAACCAAAGAACATTAATCCCTGCAGTCACGAAAGCTTTAAATCGAAATTTAACCGCCTCTACGGAGAGGGATTCCACACAACCTTAAGATCATTCAACAGACTCTGGGATAAGAAGGCTCAACTAATCGAGTCTCTCACCTTTCTGAAGAGATGCCGCGACTCTAAGCTTAAAAGTCGTGATCTGAACGTGGCTTTTTCACTCCAGCGCTGTCCTCCAGACAGCCTCGTCCCTTCACCTGATGAAGGCTGCTTGTGTTGTGGCCGAATCTTCGTGAGAATATTATTGTGTTATTTTATTTTATCAATTTATTATTTTATTCTCATTCTACGTGACTTTACCGAAAGAACCAAAGAAGATGAATCCTTGCAGTCATGAAAGCTTTAAATCGAAATTTAACCGCATATACGGAGAGGGATTCCACGCAACCTTAAGATCATTCAACAGACTCCGGGATAAGAAGGCTCAACTAATCGAGTCTCTCACCTTTCTGAAGAGATGCCGCTACTCTATGCTTAAAGGTCGTGATCTGAACGTGGCTTTTTCACTCCAGCGCTGTCCTCCAGATAGTCTCGTCCCTTCACCTGATGAAGGCCGCTTGTGTAGTGGCCGAAACGTCGTGAGAATATTATTGTGTTATTTTATTTTATCAATTTATTATTTTATTCTCATTCTACGTGACTTTACCGAAAGAACCAAAGAACACGAATCCCTGCAGTAACGTAAGCTTTAAATCGAAATTTAACCGCCTCTACGGAGAGGGATTCCACAGAACCTTAAAACCATTCAACAGACTCCGGGATAAGAAGGCTCAACTAACTAATCGAGTCTCTCATCTTTCTGAAGAGATGCCGCGACTCGAAGCTTGAAGGTCGTGATCTGAACGTGGCTTTTTCACTCCAGCGCTGTCCTCCAGACAGTCTCGTCCCTTCACCTTATGAAGGCCACTTGTGTTGTGTCCGAAACGTCGTGAAAATATTATTGTGTTATTTTATTTGATCAATTTATTATTTTATTTTCATTCTATGTGACTTTACCGAAAGAACCAAAGAAGATGAATCCTTGCACTCACGCAAGCTTTAAGTCGAAATTTAACTGCCTCTACGGAGAGGGATTCCACACAACCTTAAGATCATTCAACAAACTCCGGGATAAGAAGGCTCAACTAATCGTGTCTCTCACCTTTCTGAAGTGTAACCGCGACTCTATGCTTAAAGGTCGTGATCTGAACGTGGCTTTTTCACTCCAGCGCTGTCCTCCAGACAGTCTCGTCCCTTCACCTGATCAAGGCTACTTGTGTTGTGGCCGAAACGTCGTGAGAATATTATTGTGTTATTTTATTTTATCAATTTATTATTTTATTCTCATTCTACGTGACTTTACCGAAAGAACCAAAGAACATTAATCCCTGCAGTCACGAAAGCTTTAAATCGAAATTTAACCGCCTCTACGGAGAGGGATTCCACACAACCTTAAGATCATTCAACAGACTCCGGGATAAGAAGGCTCAACTAATTGAGTCTCTCACCTTTCTGAAGAGATGCCGCAACTCTAAGCTTAAAGGTCGTGATCTGAACGTGGCTTTTTGACTCCAGCGCTGTCCTCCAGACAGTCTCGTCCCTTCACCTGATGAAGGCCGCTTGTGTTGTGGCCGAAACGTCGTGAGAATATTATTGTGTTATTTCATTTTATCAATTTATTATTTTATTCTCATTCTACGTGACTTTACCGAAAGAACCAAACAAGATGAATCCTTGCAGTCACGCAAGCTTTAAATCGAAATTTAACCGCCTCTACGGAGAGGGATTCCAAACAACCTTAAGATCATTCAACAGACTCCGGGATAAGAACGCTCAACTAATCGTGTCTCTCACCTTTCTGAAGAGTTCCCGCGACTCTAAGCTTAAAGGTCGTGATCTGAACGTGGCTTTTTCACTCCAGCGCTGTCCTCCAGACATTCTCGTCCCTTCACCTGATGAAGGCCGCTTGTGTTGTGGCCGAAACGTCGTGAGAATATTATTGTCTTGTTTTATTTTATCAATTTATTATTTTATTCTAATTCTACGTGACTTTACCGAAAGAACCAAAGAAGATGAATCCTTGCAGTCACGAAGGCTTTAAATCGAAATTTAACCGCCTCTACGGAGAGGGATTCCACACAACCTTGAGATCATTCAACAGACTCTGGGATAAGAAGGCTCAACTAATCGAGTCTCTCACCTTTCTGAAGAGATGCCGCGACTCTAAGCTTAAAAGACGTGATCTGAACGTGGCTTTTTCACTCCAGCGCTGTCCTCCAGACAGCCTCGTCCCTTCACCTGATGAAGGCTGCTTGTGTTGTGGCCGAATCTTCGTGAGAATATTATTGTGTTATTTTATTTTATCAATTTATTATTTTATTCTCATTCTACGTGACTTTACCGAAAGAACCAAAGAAGATGAATCCTTGCAGTCATGAAAGCTTTAAATCGAAATTTAACCGTATATACGGAGAGGGATTCCACGCAACCTTAGGATCATTCAACAGACTCCGGGATAAGAAGGCTCAACTAATCGAGTCTCTCACCTTTCTGAAGAGATGCCGCGACTCTATGCTTAAAGGTCGTGATCTGAACGTGGCTTTTTCACTCCAGCGCTGTCCTCCAGATAGTCTCGTCCCTTCACCTGATGAAGGCCGCTTGTGTAGTGGCCGAAACGTCGTGAGAATATTATTGTGTTATTTTATTTTGTCAATTTATTATTTTATTCTCATTCTACGTGACTTTACTGAAAGAACCAAAGAACATGAATCCCTGCAGTCACGCAAGCTTTAGATCGAAATTTAACCGCCTCTACGGAGAGGCATTCCACAGAACCTTAAAACCATTCAACAGACTCCGGGATAAGAAGGCTCAACTAATCGAGTCTCTCATCTTTCTGAAGAGATGCCGCGACTCGAAGCTTGAAGGTCGTGATCTGAACTTGGCTTTTTCACTCCAGCGCTGTCCTCCAGACAGCCTCGTCCCTTCACCTTATGAAGGCCGCTTGTGTTGTGTCCGAAACGTCGTGAAAATATTATTGTGTTATTTTATTTTATCAATTTATTATTTTATTCGAATTCTACGTGACGTTACCGAAAGAACCAAAGAAGATGAATCCTTGCACTCACGCAAGATTTAAATTGAATTTTAACTATTTCTACGGAGAGGGATTCCACACAACCTTAAGATCATTCAACAGACTCCGGGATAAGAAGGCTCAACTAATCGTGTCTCTCACCTTTCTGAAGAGATGCCGCGACTCTATGCTTAAAGGACGTGATCTGAACGTGGCTTTTTCACTCCAGCGCTGTCCTCCAGACAGTCTCGTCCCTTCACCTGATGAAGGCCACTTGTGTTGTGGCCGAAACGTCGTGAGAATATTATTGTGTTATTTTATTTTATCAATTTATTATTTTATTCTCATTCTACGTGACTTTACCGAAAGAACCAAAGAACATTAATCCCTGCAGTCACGAAAGCTTTAAATCGAAATTTAACCGCCTCTACGGAGAGGGATTCCACACAACCTTAAGATCATTCAACAGACTCTGGGATAAGAAGGCTCAACTAATCGAGTCTCTCACCTTTCTGAAGAGATGCCGCGACTCGAAGCTTGAAGGTCGTGATCTGAACGTGGCTTTTTCACTCCAGCGCTGTCCTCCAGACAGTCTCGTCCCTTCACCTGATGAAGGCCGCTTGTGTTGTGGCCGAAACGTCGTGAGAATATTATTGTGTTATTTTATTTTATCAATTTATTATTTTATTCTCATTCTATGTGACTTTACCGAAAGAACCAAAGAAGATGAATCCTTGCACTCACGCAAGCTTTAAATCGAAATTTAACTGCCTCTACGGAGAGGGATTCCACACAACCTTAAGATCATTCAACAGACTCCGGGATAAGAAGGCTCAACTAATCGTGTCTCTCACCTTTCCGAAGTGAAACCGCGACTCTATGCTTAAAGGTCGTGATCTGAACGTGGCTTTTTCACTCCAGCGCTGTCCTCCAGACAGTCGTCCCTTCACCTGATGAAGGCCGCTTGTGTTGTGACCGAAACGTCGTGAGAATATTATTGTGTTATTTTATTTTATCAATTTATTATTTTATTCTCATTCTACGTGACTTTACCGAAAGAACCAAAGAACACGAATCCCTGCAGTAACGTAAGCTTTAAATCGAAATTTAACCGCCTCTACGGAGAGGCATTCCACAGAACCTTAAAACCATTCAACAGACTCCGGGATAAGAAGGCTCAACTAATCGAGTCTCTCATCTTTCTGAAGAGATGCCGCAACTCGAAGCTTGAAGGTCGTGATCTGAACGTGGCTTTTTCACTCCAGCGCTGTCCTCCAGACAGCCTCGTCCCTTCACCTTATGAAGGCCGCTTGTGTTGTGTCCGAAACGTCGTGAAAATATTATTGTGTTATTTTATTTTATCAATTAATTATTTTATTTTCATTCTAAGTGACTTTACCGAAAGAACCAAAGAAGATGAATCCTTGCACTCACGCAAGCTTTAAGTTGAAATTTAACTGCCTCTACGGAGAGGGATTCCACACAACCTTAAGATGATTCAACAAACTCCGGGATAAGAAGGCTCAACTAATCGTGTCTCTCACCTTTCTGAAGTGTAACCGCGACTCTATGCTTAAAGGTCGTGATCTGAACGTGGCTTTTTCACTCCAGCGCTGTCCTCCAGTCAGTCTCGTCCCTTCACCTGATGAAGGCTACTTGTGTTGTGGCCGAAACGTCGTGAGAATATTATTGTGTTATTTTATTTTATCAATTTATTATTTTATTCTCATTCTACGTGACTTTACCGAAAGAACCAAAGAACATTAATCCCTGCAGTCACGAAAGCTTTAAATCGAAATTTAACCGCCTCTACGGAGAGGGATTCCACACAACCTTAAGATCATTCAACAGACTCCGGGATAAGAAGGCTCAACTAATTGAGTCTCTCACCTTTCTGAAGAGATGCCGCAACTCTTAGCTTAAAGGTCGTGATCTGAACGTGGCTTTTTGACTCCAGCGCTGTCCTCCAGACAGTCTCGTCCCTTCACCTGATGAAGGCCGCTTGTGTTGTGGCCGAAACGTCGTGAGAATATTATTGTGTTATTTCATTTTATCAATTTATTATTTTATTCTCATTCTACGTGACTTTACCGAAAGAACCAAACAAGATGAATCCTTGCAGTCACGCAAGCTTTAAATCGAAATTTAACCGCCTCTACGGAGAGGGATTCCAAACAACCTTAAGATCATTCAACAGACTCCGGGATAAGAACGCTCAACTAATCGTGTCTCTCACCTTTCTGAAGAGTTGCCGCGACTCTAAGCTTAAAGGTCGTGATCTGAACGTGGCTTTTTCACTCCAGCGCTGTCCTCCAGACATTCTCGTCCCTTCACCTGATGAAGGCCGCTTGTGTTGTGGCCGAAACGTCGTGAGAATATTATTGTGTTATTTTATTTTATCAATTCATTATTTTAATCTAATTCTACGTGACTTTACCGAAAGAACCAAAGAAGATGAATCCTTGCAGTCATGAAAGCTTTAAATCGAAATTTAACCGCATATACGGAGAGGGATTCCACGCAACCTTAAGATCATTCAACAGACTCCGGGATAAGAAGGCTCAACTAATCGAGTCTCTCACCTTTCTGAAGAGATGCCGCAACTCTAAGCTTAAAGGTCGTGATCTGAACGTGGCTTTTTGACTCCAGCGCTGTCCTCCAGACAGTCTCGTCTCTTCACCTCATGAAGGCCGCTTGTGTTGTGGCCGAAACGTCGTGAGAATATTATTGTGTTATTTCATTTTATCAATTTATAATTTTATTCTCATTCTACGTGACTTTACCGAAAGAACCAAACAAGATTAATCCTTGCAGTCACGCAAGCTTTAAATCGAAATTTAACCGCCTCTACGGAGAGGGATTCCAAACAACCTTAAGATCATTCAACAGACTCCGGGATAAGAACGCTCAACTAATCGTGTCTCTCACCTTTCTGAAGAGATGCCGCGACTCTAAGCTTAAAGGTCGTGATCTGAACGTGGCTTTTTCACTCCAGCGCTGTACTCCAGACATTCTCGTCCCTTCACCTGATGAAGGCCGCTTGTGTTGTGGCCGAAACGTCGTGAGAATATTATTGTCTTGTTTTATTTTATCAATTTATTATTTTATTCTAATTCTACGTGACTTTACCGAAAGAACCAAAGAAGATGAATCCTTGCAGTCACGAAAGCTTTAAATCGAAATTTAACCGCCTCTACGGAGAGGGATTCCACACAACCTTAAGATAATTCAACAGACTCTGGGATAAGAAGGCTCAACTAATCGAGTCTCTCACCTTTCTGAAGAGATGCCGCGACTCTAAGCTTAAAAGTCGTGATCTGAACGTGGCTTTTTCACTCCAGCGCTGTCCTCCAGACAGCCTCGTCCCTTCACCTGATGAAGGCTGCTTGTGTTGTGGCCGAATCTTCGTGAGAATATTATTGTGTTATTTTATTTTATCAATTTATTATTTTATTCTCATTCTACGTGACTTTACCGAAAGAACCAAAGAAGATGAATCCTTGCAGTCATGAAAGCTTTAAATCGAAATTTAACCGCATATACGGAGAGGGATTCCATGCAACCTTAGGATCATTCAACAGACTCCGGGATAAGAAGGCTCAACTAATCGAGTCTCTCACCTTTCTGAAGAGATGCCGCGACTCTATGCTTAAAGGTCGTGATCTGAACGTGGCTTTTTCACTCCAGCGCTGTCCTCCAGATAGTCTCGTCCCTTCACCTGATGAAGGCCGCTTGTGTAGTGGCCGAAACGTCGTGAGAATATTATTGTGTTATTTTATTTTGTCAATTTATTATTTTATTCTCATTCTACGTGACTTTACTGAAAGAACCAAAGAACATGAATCCCTGCAGTCACGCAAGCTTTAGATCGAAATTTAACCGCCTCTACGGAGAGGGATTCCAAACAACCCTAAGATCCTTCAACAGACTCCGGGATAAGAACGCTCAACTAATCGTGTCTCTCACCTTTCTGAAGAGATGCCGCGACTCTAAGCTTAAAGGTCGTGATCTGAACGTGGCTTTTTCACTCCAGCGCTGTCCTCCAGACAGTCTCGTCCCTTCACCTGATGAAGGCCGCTTGTGTTGTGGCCGAAACGTCGTGAGAATATTATTGTCTTGTTTTATTTTATCAATTTATTATTTTATTCGAATTCTACGTGACGTTACCGAAAGAACCAAAGAAGATGAATCCTTGCAGTCACGAAAGCTTTAAATTGAATTTTAACTACTTCTACGGAGAGGGATTCCACACAACCTTAAGATCATTCAACAGACTCCGGGATAAGAAGGCTCAACTAATCGTGTCTCTCACCTTTCTGAAGAGATGCCGCGACTCTATGCTTAAAGGACGTGATCTGAACGTGGCTTTTTCACTTCAGCACTGTCCTCCAGATAGTCTCGTCCCTTCACCTGATGAAGGCTGCTTGTGTTGTGGCCTAAACGTCGTGAGAATATTATTGTGTTATTTTATTTTATCAATTTATTATTTTATTCTCATTCTACATGACTTTACCGAAAGAACCAAAGAACATGAATCCCTGCAGTCACGAAAGCTTTAAATCGAAATTTTACCGCCTCTACGGAGAGGGATTCCACACAACCTTAAGGCCATTCAACAGACTCCGGGATAAGAAGGCTCAACTAATCGAGTCTCTCACCTTTCTGAAGAGATGCCGCGACTCGAAGCTTGAAGGTCGTGATCTGAACGTGGCTTTTTCACTCCAGCGCTGTCCTCCAGACAGTCTCGTCCCTTCACCTGATGAAGGCCGCTTGTGTTGTGGCCGAAACGTCGTGAGAATATTATTGTGTTATTTTATTTTATCAATTTATTATTTTATTCTCATTCTATGTGACTTTACCGAAAGAACCAAAGAAGATGAATCCTTGCACTCACGCAAGCTTTAAATCGAAATTTAACTGCCTCTACGGAGAGGGATTCCACACAACCTTAAGATCATTCAACAGACTCCGGGATAAGAAGGCTCAACTAATCGTGTCTCTCACCTTTCCGAAGTGAAACCGCGACTCTATGCTTAAAGGTCGTGATCTGAACGTGGCTTTTTCACTCCAGCGCTGTCCTCCAGACATGTCGTCCCTTCACCTGATGAAGGCCGCTTGTGTTGTGACCGAAACGTCGTGAGAATATTATTGTGTTATTTTATTTTATCAATTTATTATTTTATTCTCATTCTACGTGACTTTACCGAAAGAACCAAAGAACATGAATCCCTGCAGTCACGAAAGCTTTAAATCGAAATTTAACCGCCTCTACGGAGAGGCATTCCACACAACCTTAAGACCATTCAACAGACTCCGGGATAAGAAGGCTCAACTAATCGAGTCTCTCACCTTTCTGAAGAGATGCCGCGACTCGAAGCTTGAAGGTCGTGATCTGAACGTGGTTTTTTCACTCCAGCGCTGTCCTCCAGACAGCCTCGTCCCTTCACCTGATGAAGGCCGCTTGTGTTGTGGCCGAATCTTCGTGAGAATATTATTGTGTTATTTTATCAATTTATTATTTTATTCTCATTCTACGTGACTTTTCCGAAAGAACCAAAGAAGATGAATCCCTGCAGTCACGCAAGCTTTAAATCGAAATTTAACCGCCTCTACGGAGAGGGATTCCACACAACCTTAAGACCATTCAACAGACTCCGGGATAAGAAGGCTCAACTAATCGAGTCTCTCACCTTTCTGAAGAGATACCGCGACTCGAAGCTTGAAGGTCGTGATCTGAAGGTGGCTTTTTCACTCCAGCGCTGTCCTCCAGACAGTCTCGTCCGTTCACCTGATGAAGGCCGCTTGTGTTGTGGCCAAAACGTCGTGAGAATATTATTGTGTTATTTTATTTTATCAATTTATTATTTTATTCTCATTCTATGTTACTTTACCGAAAGAATCAAAGAAGATGAATCCTTGCACTCACGCAAGCTTTAAATCGAAATTTAACTGCCTCTACGGAGAGGGATTCCACACAACCTTAAGATCATTCAACAGACTCCGGGATAAGAAGCTCAACTAATCGAGTCTCTCACCTTTCTGAAGAGATGCCGCGACTCGAAGCTTGAAGGTCGTGATCTGAACGTGGCTTTTTCACTCCAGCGCTGTCCTCCAGACAGTCTCATCCCTTCACCTGATGAAGGCCGCTTGTGTTGTGGCCGAAACGTCGTGAGAATATTATTGTGTTATTTTATTTTATCAATTTATTATTTTATTTTCATTCTATGTGACTTTACCGAAAGAACCAAAGAAGATGAATCCTTGCACTCACGCAAGCTTTAAATCGAAATTTAACTGCCTCTACGGAGAGGGATTCCACACAACCTTAAGACCATTCAACAGACTCCGGGATAAGAAGGCTCAACTAATCGAGTCTCTCACCTTTCTGAAGAGATGCCGCGACTCGAAGCTTGAAGGTCGTGATCTGAACGTGGCTTTTTCACTCCAGCGCTGTCCTCCAGACAGTCTCGTCCCTTCACCTGATGAAGGCCGCTTGTGTTGTGGCCGAAACCTCGTGAGAATATTATTGTGTTATTTTATTTTATCAATTTATTATTTTATTCTCATTCTACGTGACTTTACCGAAAGAACCAAAGAAGATGAATCCTTGCAGTCACGAAAGCTTTAAATCGAAATTTAACCGCATATACGGAGAGGGATTCCACACAACCTTAAGACCATTCAACAGACTCCGGGATAAGAAGGCTCAACTAATCGAGTCTCTCACCTTTCTGAAGAGATGCCGCGACTCGAAGCTTGAAGGTCGTGATCTGAACGTGGCTTTTTCACTCCAGCGCTGTCCTCCAAACAGTCTCGTACCTTCACCTGATGAAGGCCGCTTGTGTTGTGGCCGAAACGTCGTGAGAATATTATTGTGTTATTTTATTTTATCAATTTATTATTTTATTCTCATTCTATGTGACTTTACCGAAAGAACCAAAGAAGATGAATCCTTGCACTCACGCAAGCTTTAAATCGAAATTTAACTGCCTCTACGGAGAGGGATTCCACGCAACCTTAAGACCATTCAACAGACTGCGGGATAAGAAGGCTCAACTAATCGAGTCTCTCACCTTTCTGAAGAGATGCCGCGACTCGAAGCTTGAAGGTCGTGATCTGAACGTGGCTTTTTCACTCCAGCGCTGTCCTCCAGACAGTCTCGTCCCTTCACCTGATGAAGGCCGCTTGTGTTGTGGCCGAAACGTCGTGAGAATATTATTGTGTTATTTTATCAATTTATTATTTTATTCTCATACTATGTGACTTTACCGAAAGAACCAAAGAAGATGAATCCTTGCACTCACGCAAGCTTTAAATCGAAATTTAACTGCCTCTATGGAGAGGTATTCCACACAACCTTAAGACCATTCAACAGACTCCGGGATAAGAAGGCTCAACTAATCGAGTCTCTCACCTTTCTGAAGAGATGCCGCGACTCGAAGCTTGAAGGTCGTGATCTGAACGTGGCTTTTTCACTCAAGCGCTGTCCTCCAGACAGTCTCGTCCCTTCACCTAATGAAGGCCGCTTGTGTTGTGGCCGAAACGTCGTGAGAATGTTATTGTGTTATTTTATTTTATCAATTTATTATTTTATTCTAATTCTACATGACTTTACCGAAAGAACCAAAGAAGATGAATCCTTGCAGTCACGAAAGCTTTAAATCGAAATTTAACCGCCTCTACGGAGAGGGATTCCACACCACCTTAAGATCATTCAACAGACTCCGGGATAAGAAGGCTCAACTAATCGAGTCTCTCACCTTTCTGAAGAGATGCCGCGACTCTAAGCTTAAAGGTCGTGATCTGAACGTGGCTTTTTCACTCCAGCGCTGTCCTCCAGACAGTCTCGTCCGTTCACCTGATGAAGGCCGCTTGTGTTGTGGCCGAAACGTCCTGAGAATATTATTGTGATATTTTATTTTATCAATTTATTATTTTATTCTCATTCTATGTGACTTTACCGAAAGAACCAAAGAAGATGAATCCTTGCACTCACGCAAGCTTTAAATCGAAATTTAACTGCCTCTACGGAGAGGGATTCCACACAACCTTAAGACCATTCAACAGACTCCGGGATAAGAAGGCTCAACTAATCGAGTCTCTCACCTATCTGAAGAGATGCCGCGACTCGAAGCTTGAAGGTCGTGATCTGACCGTGGCTTTTTCACTCCAGCGCTGTCCTCCAGACAGTCTCGTCCCTTCACCTGATGAAGGCCGCTTGTGTTGTGGCTAAAACGTCGTGAGAATATTATTGTGTTATTTTATTTTATCAATTCATTATTTTATTCTCATTCTATGTGACTTTACCGAAAGAACCAAAGAAGATGAATCCTTGCACTCACGCAAGCTTTAAATCGAAATTTAACTGCCTCTACGGAGAGGGATTCCACACAACCTTAAGACCATTCAACAGACTCCGGGATAAGAAGGCTCAACTAATCGAGTCTCTCACCTTTCTGAAGAGATGCCGCGACTCGAAGCTTGAAGGTCGTGATCTGAACGTTGCTTTTTCACTCCAGCGCTGTCCTCCAGACAGTCTCGTCCCTTCACCTGATGAAGGCCGCTTGTGTTGTGGCCGAAACGTCGTGAGAATATTATTGTGTTATTTTATTTTATCAATTTATTATTTTATTCTCATTCTACGTGACTTTACCGAAAGAACCAAAGAAGATGAATCCTTGCAGTCATGAAAGCTTTAAATCGAAATTTAACCGCATATACAGAGAGGGATTCCACGCAACCTTAAGATCATTCAACAGACTCCGGGATAAGAAGGCTCAACTAATCGTGTCTCTCACCTTTCTGAAGAGATGCCGCGACTCTAAGCTTAAAGGTCGTGATGTGAACATGGCTTTTTCACTCCAGCGCTGTCCTCCAGACAGTCTCGTCCCTTCACCTGATGAAGGCCGCTTGTGTTGTGGCCTAAACGTCGTGAGAATATTATTGTGTTATTTTATTTTATCAATTTATTATTTTATTCTCATTCTACGTGACTTTACCGAAAGAACCAAAGAACATGAATCCCTGCAGTCACGAAAGCTTTAAATCGAAATTTAACCGCCTCTACGGAGAGGGATTCCACACAACCTTAAGACCATTCAACAGACGCCGGGATAAGAAGGCTCAACTAATCGAGTCTCTCACCTTTCTGAAGAGATGCCGCGACTCGAAGCTTGAAGGTCGTGATCTGAACGTGGCTTTTTCACTCCAGCGCTGTCCTCCAGACAGTCTCATCCGTTCACCTGATGAAGGCCGCTTGTGTTGTGGCCGAAACGTCGTGAGAATATTATTGCGTTATTTTATTTTATCAATTTATTATTTTATTCTCATTCTATGTGACTTTACCGAAAGAACCAAAGAAGATGAATCCTTGCACTCACGCAAGCTTTAAATCGAAATTTAACTGCCTCTACGGAGAGGGATTCCACACAACCTTAAGACCATTCAACAGACTCCGGGATAAGAAGGCTCAACTAATCGAGTCTCTCACCTTTCTGAAGAGATGCCGCGACTCGAAGCTTGAAGGTCGTGATCTGAACGTGGCTTTTTCACTCCAGCGCTGTTCTCCAGACAGTCTCGTCCCTTCACCTGATGAAGGCCGCTTGTGTTGTGGCCAAAACGTCGTGAGAATATTATTGTGTTATTTTATTTTATCAATTCATTATTTTATTCTCATTCTATGTGACTTTACCGAAAGAACCAAAGAAGATGAATCCTTGCACTCACGCAAGCTTTAAATCGAAATTTAACTGCCTCTTCGGAGAGGGATTCCACACAACGTTAAGACCATTCAACAGACTCCGGGATAAGAAGGCTCAACTAATCGAGTCTCTCACCTTTCTGAAGAGATTCCGCGACTCGAAGCTTGAAGGTCGTGATCTGAACTGGCTTTTTCACTCCAGCGCTGTCCTCCAGACAGTCTCGTCCCTTCACCTGATGAAGGCCGCTTGTGTTGTGGCCGAAACGTCGTGAGAATATTATTGTGTTATTTTATTTTATCAATTTATTATTTTATTCTCATTCTATGTGACTTTACCGAAAGAACCAAAGAAGATGAATCCTTGCACTCACGCAAGCTTTAAATCGAAATTTAACCACCTCTACGGAGAGGGATTCCACACAACCTTAAGACCATTCAACAGACTCCGAGATAAGAAGGCTCAACTAATCGAGTCTCTCACCTTTCTGAAGAGATGCCGCGACTCGAAGCTTGAAGGTCGTGATCTGAACGTGGCTTTTTCACTCCAGCGCTGTCCTCCAGACAGTCTCGTCCGTTCACCTGATGAAGGCCGCTTGTGTTGTGGCCGAAACGTCTTGAGAATATTATTGTGTTATTTTATTTGATCAATTTATTATTTTATTCTCATTCTATGTGACTTTACCGAAAGAACCAAAGAAGATGAATCCTTGCACTCACGCAAGCTTTAAATCGAAATTTAACTACCTCTACGGAGAGGGATTCCACACAACCTTAAGACCATTCAACAGACTCCGGGATAAGAAGGCTCAACTAATCGAGTCTCTCACCTATCTGAAGAGATGCCGCGACTCGAAGCTTGAAGGTCGTGATCTGAACGTGGCTTTTTCACTCCAGCGCTGTCCTCCAGACAGTCTCGTCCCTTCACCTGATGAAGGCCGCTTGTGTTGTGGCCAAAACATCGTGAGAATATTATTGTGTTATTTCATTTTATCAATTCATTATTTTATTCTCATTCTATGTGACTTTACCGAAAGAACCAAAGAAGATGAATCCTTGCACTCACGCAAGCTTTAAATCGAAATTTAACTGCCTCTATGGAGAGGGATTCCACACAACCTTAAGACCATTCAGCAGACTCCGGGATAAGAAGGCTCAACTAATCGAGTCTCTCACCTTTCTGAAGAGATGCCGCGACTCGAAGCTTGAAGGTCGTGATCTGAACGTGGCTTTTTCACTCCAGCGCTGTCCTCCAGACAGTCTCGTCCCTTCACCTGATGAAGGCCGCTTGTGTTGTGGCCGAAACGTCGTGAGAATATTATTGTGTTATTTTATTTTATCAATTTATTATTTTATTCTCATTCTACGTGACTTTACCGAAAGAACCAAAGAAGATGAATCCTTGCAGTCATGAAAGCTTTAAATCGAAATTTAACCGCATATACAGAGAGGGATTCCACGCAACCTTAAGATCATTCAACAGACTCCGGGATAAGAAGGCTCAACTAATCGTGTCTCTTACCTTTCTGAAGAGATGCCGCGACTCTAAGCTTAAAGGTCGTGATCTGAATGTGGCTTTTTCACTCCAGCGCTGTCCTCCAGACAGTCTCATCCGTTCACCTGATGAAGGCCGCTTGTGTTGTGGCCGAAACGTCGTGAGAATATTATTGCGTTATTTTATTTTATCAATTTATTATTTTATTCTCATTCTATGTGACTTTACCGAAAGAACCAAAGAAGATGAATCCTTGCACTCACGCAAGCTTTAAATCGAAATTTAACTGCCTCTACGGAGAGGGATTCCACACAACCTTAAGACCATTCAACAGACTCCGGGATAAGAAGGCTCAACTAATCGAGTCTCTCACCTTTCTGAAGAGATGCCGCGACTCGAAGCTTGAAGGTCGTGATCTGAACGTGGCTTTTTCACTCCAGCGCTGTCCTCCAGACAGTCTCGTCCCTTCACCTGATGAAGGCCGCTTGTGTTGTGGCCAAAACGTCGTGAGAATATTATTGTGTTATTTTATTTTATCAATTCATTATTTTATTCTCATTCTATGTGACTTTACCGAAAGAAGCAAAGAAGATGAATCCTTGCACTCACGCAAGCTTTAAATCGAAATTTAACTGCCTCTTCGGAGAGGGATTCCACACAACCTTAAGACCATTCAACAGACTCCGGGATAAGAAGGCTCAACTAATCGAGTCTCTCACCTTTCTGAAGAGATTCCGCGACTCGAAGCTTGAAGGTCGTGATCTGAACTGGCTTTTTCACTCCAGCGCTGTCCTCCAGACAGTCTCGTCCCTTCACCTGATGAAGGCCGCTTGTGTTGTGGCCGAAACGTCGTGAGAATATTATTGTGTTATTTTATTTTATCAATTTATTATTTTATTCTCATTCTATGTGACTTTACCGAAAGAACCAAAGAAGATGAATCCTTGCACTCACGCAAGCTTTAAATCGAAATTTAACCACCTCTACGGAGAGGGATTCCACACAACCTTAAGACCATTCAACAGACTCCGAGATAAGAAGGCTCAACTAATCGAGTCTCTCACCTTTCTGAAGAGATGCCGCGACTCGAAGCTTAAAGGTCGTGATCTGAACGTGGCTTTTTCACTCCAGCGCTGTCCTCCAGACAGTCTCGTCCGTTCACCTGATGAAGGCCGCTTGTGTTGTGGCCGAAACGTCTTGAGAATATTATTGTGTTATTTTATTTTATCAATGTATTATTTTATTCTCATTCTATGTGACTTTACCGAAAGAACCAAAGAAGATGAATCCTTGCACTCACGCAAGCTTTAAATCGAAATTTAACTGCCTCTACGGAGAGGGATTCCACACAACCTTAAGACCATTCAACAGACTCCGGGATAAGAAGGCTCAACTAATCGAGTCTCTCACCGATCTGAAGAGATGCCGCGACTCGAAGCTTGAAGGTCGTGATCTGAACGTGGCTTTTTCACTCCAGCGCTGTCCTCCAGAGAGTCTCGTCCCGTCACCTGATGAAGGTCGCTTGTGTTGTGGCCAAAACGTCGTGAGAATATTATTGTGTTATTTTATTTTATCAATTCATTATTTTATTCTCATTCTATGTGACTTTACCGAAAGAACCAAAGAAGATGAATCCTTGCACTCACGCAAGCTTTAAATCGAAATTTAATTGCCTCTATGGAGAGGGATTCCACACAACCTTAAGACCATTCAACAGACTCCGGGATAAGAAGGCTCAACTAATCGAGTCTCTCACCTTTCGGAAGAGATACCGCGACTCTAAGCTTAAAAGTCGTGATCTGAACGTGGCTTTTTCACTCCAGCGCTGTCCTCCAGACAGCCTCGTCCCTTCACCTGATGAAGGCTGCTTGTGTTGTGGCCGAATCTTCGTGAGAATATTATTGTGTTATTTTAGTTTATCAATTTATTATTTTATTCTCATTCTACGTGACTTTACCGAAAGAACCAAAGAAGATGAATCCTTGCAGTCATGAAAGCTTTAAATCGAAATTTAACCGCCTCTACGGAGAGGGATTCCACACAACCTTAAGACCATTCAACAGACTCCGGGATAAGAAGGCTCAACTAATCGAGTCTCTCACCTTTCGGAAGAGATGCCGCGACTCGAAGCTTGAAGGTCGCGATCTGAACGTGGCTTTTTCACTCCAGCGCTGTCCTCCAGACTGTCTCGTCCGTTCACCTGATGAAGGCCGCTTGTGTTGTGGCCGAACGTCGTGAGAATATTATTGCGTTATTTTATTTTATCAATTTATTATTTTATTCTCATTCTATGTGACTTTACCGAAAGAACCAAAGAAGATGAATCCTTGCACTCACGCAAGCTTTAAATCGAAATTTAACTGCCTCTACGGAGAGGGATTCTACACAACCTTAAGACCATTCAACAGACTCCGGGATAAGAAGGCTCAACTAATCGAGTCTCTCACCTTTCTGAAGAGATGCCGCGACTCGAAGCTTGAAGGTCGTGATCTGAACGTGGCTTTTTCACTCCAGCGCTGTCCTCCAGACAGTCTCGTCCCTTCACCTGATGAAGGCCGCTTGTGTTGTGGCCGAAACGTCGTGAGAATATTATTGTGTTATTTTATTTTATCAATTTATTATTTTATTCTCATTCTACGTGACTTTACCGAAAGAACCAAAGAAGATGAATCCTTGCAGTCACGAAAGCTTTAAATCGAAATTTAACCGCATATACGGAGAGGGATTCCACACAACCTTAAGACCATTCAACAGACTCCGGGATAAGAAGGCTCAACTAATCGAGTCTCTCACTTTTCTGAAGAGATGCCGCGACTCGAAGCTTGAAGGTCGTGATCTGAACGTGGCTTTTTCACTCCAGCGCTGTCCTCCAGACAGTCTCGTCCCTTCACCTGATGAAGGCAGCTTGTGTTGTGGCCGAAACGTCGTGAGAATATTATTGTGTTATTTTATTTTATCAATTTATTATTTTATTCTCATTCTACGTGACTTTACCGAAAGAACCAAAGAAGATGAATCCTTGCAGTCATGAAAGCTTTAAATCGAAATTTAACCGCCTCTACGGAGAGGGATTCCACACAACCTTAAGACCATTCAACAGACTCCGGGATAAGAAGACTCAACTAATCGAGTCTCTCACCTTTCTGAAGAGATGCCGCGACTCGAAGCTTGAAGGTCGTGATCTGAACGTGGCTTTTTCACTCCAGCGCTGTCCTCCAGACAGTCTCGTCCATTCACCTGATGAAGGCCGCTTGTGTTGTGGCCGAAACGTCGTGAGAATATTATTGCGTTATTTTATTTTATCAATTTATTATTTTATTTTCATTCTATGTGACTTTACCGAAAGAACCAAAGAAGATGAATCCTTGCACTCACGCAAGCTTTAAATCGAAATTTAACTGCCTCTACGGAGAGGGATTTCACACAACCTTAAGAGCATTCAACAGACTCCGGGATAAGAAGGCTCAACTAATCGAGTCTCTCACCTTTCTGAAGAGATGCCGCGACTCTAAGCTTAAAGGTCGAGATCTGAACGTGGCTTTTTCACTCCAGCGCTGTCCTCCAGACAGTCTCGTCCCTTCACCTGATGAAGGCCGCTTGTGTTGTGGCCGAAACGTCGTGAGAATATTATTGTGTTATTTTATTTTATCAATTTATTATTTTATTCTCATTCTACGTGACTTTACCGAAAGAACCAAAGAAGATGAATCCTTGCAGTCATGAAAGCTTTAAATCGAAATTTAACCGCCTCTACGGAGAGGGATTCCACACAACCTTAAGACCATTCAACAGACTCCGGGATAAGAATGCTCAACTAATCGAGTCTCTCACCTTTCTGAAGAGATGCCGCGACTCTAAGCTTAAAGGTCGAGATCTGATCGTGGCTTTTTCACTCCAGCGCTGTCCTCCAGACAGCCTCGTCCCTTCACCTGATGAAGGCCGCTTGTGTTGTGGCCGAATCTTCGTGAGAATATTATTGTGTTATTTTATTTTATCAATTTATTATTTTATTCTCATTCTACGTGACTTTACCGAAAGAACCAAAGAAGATGAATCCTTGCACTCACGCAAGCTTTAAATCGAAATTTAACTGCCTCTACGGAGAGCGATTCCACACAACCTTAAGACCATTCAACAGACTCCGGGATAAGAAGGCTCAACTAATCGAGTCTCTCACCTTTCTGAAGAGATGCCGCGACTCGAAACTTGAAGGTCGTGATCTGAACGTGGCTTTTTCACTCCAGCGCTGTCCTCCAGACAGTCTCGTCCCTTCACCTGATGAAGGCTGCTTGTGTTGTGGCCGAAACGTCGTGAGAATATTATTGTGTTATTTTATTTTATCAATTTATTATTTTATTCTCATTCTACGTGACTTTACCGAAAGAACCAAAGAAGATGAATCCTTGCAGTCATGAAAGCTTTAAATCGAAATTTAACCGCCTCTACGGAGAGGGATTCCACACAACCTTAAGACCATTCAACAGACTCCGGGATAAGAAGGCTCAACTAATCGAGTCTCTCACCTTTCTGAAGAGATGCCGCGACTCGAAGCTTGAAGGTCGTGATCTGAACGTGGCTTTTTCACTCCATCGCTGTCCTCCAGACAGTCTCGTCCCTTCACCTGATGAAGGCCGCTTGTGTTGTGGCCGAAACGTCGTGAGAATATTATTGTGTTATTTTATTTTATCAATTTATTATTTTATTCTCATTCTATGTGACTTTACCGAAAGAACCAAAGAAGATGAATCCTTGCACTCACGCAAGCTTTAAATCGAAATTTAACCGCCTCTACGGAGAGGGATTCCACACAACCTTAAGACCATTCAACAGACTCCGGGATAAGAAGGCTCAACTAATCGAGTCTCTCACCTTTCTGAAGAGATGCCGCGACTCTAAGCTTAAAGGTCGAGATCTGAACGTGGCTTTTTCACTCCAGCGCTGTCCTTCAGACAGCCTCGTCCCTTCACCTGATGAAGGCCGCTTGTGTTGTGGCCGAATCTTCGTGAGAATATTATTGTGTTATTTTATTTTATCAATTTATTATTTTATTCTCATTCTACGTGACTTTACCGAAAGAACCAAAGAAGATGAATCCTTGCAGTCATGAAAGCTTTAAATCGAAATTTAACCGCATATACGGAGAGGGATTCCACGCAACCTTAAGATCCTTCAACAGACTCCGGGATAAGAAGGCTCAACTAATCGTGTCTCTCACCTTTCTGAAGAGATGCCGCGACTCTAAGCTTAAAGGTCGTGATGTGAACGTGGCTTTTTCACTCCAGCGCTGTCCTCCAGACAGTCTCGTCCCTTCACCTGATGAAGGCCGCTTGTGTTGTGGCCTAAACGTCGTGAGAATATTATTGTGTTATTTTATTTTATCAATTTATTATTTTATTCTCATTCTACGTGACTTTACCGAAAGAACCAAAGAACATGAATCCCTGCAGTCACGAAAGCTTTAAATCGAAATTTAACAGCCTCTACGGAGAGGGATTCCACACAACCTTAAGACCATTCAACAGACTCCGGGATAATAAGGCTCAACTAATCGAGTCTCTCACCTTTCTGAAGAGATGCCGCGACTCTAAGCTTAAAGGTCGAGATCTGAACGTGGCTTTTTCACTCCAGCGCTGTCCTCCAGACAGCCTCGTCCCTTCACCTGATGAAGGCCGCTTGTGTTGTGGCAGAATCTTCGTGAGAATATTATTGTGTTATTTTATTTTATCAATTTATTATTTTATTCTCATTCTATGTGACTTTACTGAAAGAACCAAAGAAGATGAATCCTTGCACTCACGCAAGCTTTAAATCGAAATTTAACTGCCTCTACAGAGAGGGATTCCACACAACCTTAAGACCATTCAACAGACTCCGGGATAAGAAGGCTCAACTAATCGAGTCTCTCACCTTTCTGAAGAGATGCCGCGACTCGAAGCTTGAAGGACGTGATCTGAACGTGGCTTTTTCACTCCAGCGCTGTCCTCCAGACAGTCTCGTCCCTTCACCTGATGAAGGCCTCTTGTGTTGTGGCCGAAACGTCGTGAGAATATTATTGTCTTATTTCATTTCATCAATTTATTATTTTATTCTCATTCTATGTGACTTTACCGAAAGAACCAAAGAAGATGAATCCTTGCAGTCATGAAAGCTTTAAATCGAAATTTAACCGCCTCTACGGAGAGGGATTCCACACAACCTTAAGACCATTCAACAGACACCGGGATAAGAAGGCTCAACTAATCGAGTCTCTCACCTTTCTGAAGAGATGCCGTGACTCGAAGCTTGAAGGTCGTGATCTGAACGTGGCTTTTTCACTCCAGCGCTGTTCTCCAGACAGTCTCGTCCCTTCACCTGATGAAGGCCGCTTATGTTGTGGCCGAAACGTCGTGAGAATATTATTGTGTTATTTTATTTTATCAATTCATTATTTTATTCTAATTCTACATGACTTTACCGAAAGAACCAAAGAAGATGAATCCTTGCAGTCACGAAAGCTTTAAATCGAAATTTAACCGCCTCTACGGAGAGGGATTCCACACAACCTTAAGATCATTCAACAGACTAAGGGATAAGAAGGCTCAACTAATCGAGTCTCTCACCTTTCTGAAGAGATTCCGCGACTCTAAGCTTAAAGGTCGTGATCTGAGCGTGGCTTTTTCACTCCAGTGCTGTCCTCCAGACAGCCTCGTCCCTTCACCTGATGAAGGCCGCTTGTGTTGTGGCCGAATCTTCGTGAGAATATTATTGTGTTATTTTATTTTATCAATTTATTATTTTATTCTCATTCTATGTGACTTTACCGAAAGAACCAAAGAAGATGAATCCTTGCACTCACGCAAGCTTCAAATCGAAATTTAACTGCCTCTACGGAGAGGGATTCCACACAACCTTAAGACCATTCAACAGACTCCGGGATACGAAGGCTCAACTAATCGAGTCTCTCACCTTTCTGAAGAGATGCCGCGACTCGAAGCTTGAAGGTCGTGATCTGAACGTGGCTTTTTCACTCCAGCGCTGTCCTCCAGACAGTCTCGTCCCTTCACCTGATGAAGGCCGCATGTGTTGTGGCCGAAACGTCGTGAGAATATTATTGTGTTATTTTATTTTATCAATTTATTATTTTATTCTCATTCTATGTGACTTTACCGAAAGAACCAAAGAAGATGAATCCTTGCACTCACGCAAGCTTTAAATCGAAATGTAACTGCCTCTACGGAGAGGGATTCCACACAACCTTAAGACCATGCAACAGACTCCGGGATAAGAAGGCTCAACTAATCGAGTCTCTCACCTTTCTGAAGAGATGCCGCGACACGAAGCTTGAAGGTCGTGATCTGAACGTTGCTTTTTCACTCCAGCGCTGTCCTCCAGACAGTCTCGTCCCTTCACCTGATGAAGGCCGCTTGTGTTGTGGCCAAAACGTCGTGAGAATATTATTGTGTTATTTTATTTTATCAATTCATTATTTTATTCTCATTCTATGTGACTTTACCGAAAGAACCAAAGAAGATGAATCCTTGCACTCATGCAAGCTTTAAATCGAAATTTAACTGCCTCTACGGAGAGGGATTCCACACAACCTTAAGATCATTCAACAGACTCCGCGATAAGAAGGCTCAACTAATCGTGTCTCTCACCTTTCTGAAGTGAAACCGCGACTTTATGCTTAAAGGTCGTGATCTGAACGTGGCTTTTTCACTCCAGCGCTGTCCTCCAGACAGTCTCGTCCCTTCACCTGATGAAGGCCGCTTGTGTTGTGGCCGAAACGTCGTGAGAATATTATTGTGTTATTTTATTTTATCAATTTGTTATTTTATTCTCATTCTACGTGACTTTACCGAAAGAACCAAAGAACATGAATCCTTTCAGTCACGAAAGCTTTAAATCGAAATTTAACCGCCTCTACGGAGAGGGATTCCACACAACCTTAAGATCATTCAACAGACTCCGGGATAAGAAGGCTCAACTAATCGAGTCTCTCACCTTTCTGAAGAGATGCCGCGACTCTAAGCTTAAAGGTCGTGATCTGAACGTGGCTTTTTCACTCCAGCGCTGTCCTCCAGACAGTCTCGTCCCTTCACCTGATGAAGGCCTCTTGTGTTGTGGTCGAAACGTCGTGAGAATATTATTGTGTTATTTCATTTCATCAATTTATTATTTTATTCTCATTCTACGTGACTTTACCGAAAGAACCAAAGAAGATGAATCCTTGCAGTCACGCAAGCTTTAAATCGAAATTTAACCGCCTCGACGGAGAGGGATTCCAAACAACCTTAAGATCATTCAACAAACTCCGGGAACAGAACGCTCAACTAATCGTGTCTCTCACCTTTCTGAAGAGATGCCGCGACTCTAAGCTTAAAGGTCGTGATATGAACGTGGCTTTTTCACTCCAGCGCTGTCCTCCAGACAGTCTCGTCCCTTCACCTGATGAAGGCCGCTTGTGTTGTGGCTGAAACGTCGTGAGAATATTATTGTGTTATTTTATTTTATCAATTCATTATTTTATTCTAATTCTACATGACTTTACCGAAATAACCAAAGAAGATGAATCCTTGCAGTCACGAAAGCTTTAAATCGAAATTTAACCGCCTCTACGGAGAGGGATTCCACACAACCTTAAGATCTTTCAACAGACTCCGGGATAAGAAGGCTCAACTAATCGTGTCTCTCACCTTTCTGAAGTGAAACCGCGACTCTATGCTTAAAGGTCATGATCTGAACGTGGCTTTTTCACTCCAGCGCTGTCCTCCAGACAGTCTCGTCCCTTCACCTGATGAAGGCCGCTTGTGTTGTGGCCGAAACGTCGTGAGAATATTATTGTGTTATTTTATTTTATCAATTTATTATTTTATTCTCATTCTACGTGACTTTACCGAAAGAACCAAAGAACATGAATCCTTTCAGTCACGAAAGCTTTAAATCGAAATTTAACCGCCTCTACGGAGAGGGATTCCACACAACCTTAAGATCATTCAACAGACTCCGGGATAAGAAGGATCAACTAATTGAGTCTCTCACCTTTCTGAAGAGATGCCGCAACTCTAAGCTTAAAGGTCGTGATCTGAACGTGGCTTTTTGACTCCAGCGCTGTCCTCCAGACAGTCTCGTCCCTTCACCTGATGAAGGCCGCTTGTGTTGTGGCCAAAACGTCGTGAGAATATTATTGTGTTATTTAATTTTATCAATTTATTATTTTATTCTAATTCTATATGACTTTACCGAAAGAACCAAAGAAGATGAATCCTTGCAGTCACTCAAGCTTTAAATCGAAATTTAACCGCCTCTACGGAGAGGGATTCCAAACAACCTTAAGATCATTCAACAGACTCCGGGAAAAGAACGCTAAACTAATCGTGTCTCTCACCTTTCTGAAGAGATGCCGCGACTCTAAGCTTAAAGATCGTAATCTGAACGTGGCTTTTTCACTCCAGCGCTGTCCTCCAGACAGTCTCGTCCCTTCACCTGATGAAGGCCGCTTGTGTTGTGGCCGAAACGTCGTGAGAATATTATTGTGTTATTTTATTTTATCAATTCATTATTTTATTCTCATTCTATGTGACTTTACCGAAAGAACCAAAGAAGATGAATCCTTGCACTCATGCAAGCTTTAAATCGAAATTTAACTGCCTCTACGGAGAGGGATTCCACACAACCTTAAGATCATTCAACAGACTCCGGGATAAGAAGGGTCAACTAATCGTGTCTCTCACCTTTCTGAAGTGAAACCGCGACTCTATGCTTAAAGGTCGTGATCTGAACGTGGCTTTTTCACTCCAGCGCTGTCCTCCAGACAGTCTCATCCCTTCACCTGATGAAGGCCGCTTGCGTTGTGGCCGAAACGTCGTGAGAATATTATTGTGTTATTTTATTTTATCAATTTATTATTTTATTCTCATTCTACGTGACTTTACCGAAAGAACCAAAGATCATGAATCCTTTCAGTCACGAAAGCTTTAAATCGATATTTAACCGCCTCTACGGAGAGGGATTCCACACAACCTTAAGGTCATTCAACAGACTCCGGGATAAGAAGGATCAACTAATTGAGTCTCTCACCTTTCTGAAGAGATTCCGCAACTCTAAGCTTAAAGGTCGTGATCTGAACGTGGCTTTTTGACTCCAGCGCTGTCCTCCAGACAGTCTCGTACCTTCACCTGATGAAGGCCGCTTGTGTTGTGGCCGAAACGTCGTGAGAATATTATTGTGTTATTTAATTTTATCAATTTATTATTTTATTCTAATTCTAAATGACTTTACCGAAAGAACCAAAGAAGATGAATCCTTGCAGTCACTAAAGCTTTTAATCGAAATTTAACCGCCTCTACGGAGAGGGATTCCACACAACCTTAAGATCATTCAACAGACTGTGGGATAAGAAGGCTCAACTAATCGAGTCTCTCACCTTTCTGAAGAGATGCCGCGACTCTAAGCTTAAAGGTCGTGATCTGAACTTGGCTTTTTCACTCCAGCGCTGTCCTCCAGACAGTCTCGTCCCTTCACCTGATGAAGGCCTCTTGTGTTGTGGCCGAAACGTCGTGAGAATATTATTGTGTTATTTCATTTCATCAATTTATTATTTTATTCTCATTCTACGTGACTTTACCGAAAGAACCAAAGAAGATATATCCTTGCAGTCACGCAAGCTTTAAATCGAAATTTAACCGCCTCGACGGAGCGGGATTCCAAACAACCTTAAGATCATTCAACAGACTCCGGGAAAAGAACGCTCAACTAATCGTGTCTCTCACCTTTCTGAAGAGATGCCGCGACTCTAAGCTTAAAGGACGTGATCTGAACGTGGCTTTTTCACTCCAGCGCTCTCCTCCAGACAGTCTCGTCCCTTCACCTGATGAAGGCCGCTTGTGTTGTGGCCGAAACGTCGTGAGAATATTATTGTGTTATTTTATTTTATCAATTCATTATTTTATTCTAATTCTACATGACTTTACCGAAATAACCAAAGAAGATGAATCCTTGCAGTCACGAAAGCTTTAAATCGAAATTTAACCGCCTCTACAGAGAGGGATTCTACACAACCTTAAGATCTTTCAACAGACTCCGGGATAAGAAGGGTCAACTAATCGTGTCTCTCACCTTTCTGAAGTGAAACCGCGACTCTATGCTTAAAGGTCAGGATCTGAAAGTGGCTTTTTCACTCGAGCACTGTCCTCCAGACAGTCTCGTCCCTTCACCTGATGAAGGCCGCTTGTGTTGTGGCCGAAACGTCGTGAGAATATTATTGTGTTATTTTATTTTATCAATTTATTATTTTATTCTCATTCTACGTGACTTTACCGAAAGAACCAAAGAACATGAATCCTTTCAGTCACGAAAGCTTTAAATCGAAATTTAACCGCCTCTACGGAGAGGGATTCCACACAACCTTAAGATCATTCAACAGACTCCGGGATAAGAAGCATCAACTAATTGAGTCTCTCACCTTTCTGAAGAGATGCCACAACTCTAAGCTTAAAGGTCGTGATCTGAACGTGGCTTTTTGACTCCAGCGCTGTCCTCCAGACAGTCTCGTCCCTTCACCTGATGAAGGCCGCTTGTGTTGTGGCCGAAACGTCGTGAGAATATTATTGTTTTATTTAATTTTATCAATTTATTATTTTATTCTAATTCTATATGACTTTACCGAAAGAACCAAAGAAGATGAATCCTTGCAGTCACTAAAGCTTTAAATCGAAATTTAACCGCCTCTATGGAGAGGGATTCCACACAACCTTAAGATCATTCAACAGACTCCGGGATAAGAAGGCTAAACTAATCGAGTCTCTCACTTTTCTGAAGAGATACCGCGACTCTAAGCTTAAAGGTCGTGATCTGAACGTGGCTTTTTCACTCCAGCGCTGTCCTCCAGACAGTCTCGTCCCTTCACCTGATGAAGGTCTCTTGTGTTGTTGCCGAAACGTCGTGAGAATATTATTGTGTTATTTCATTTCATAAATTTATTATTTTATTCTCATTCTACGTGACTTTACCGAAAGAACCAAAGAAGATGAATCCTTGCAGTCACGCAAGCTTTAAATCGAAATTTAACCGCCTCTACGGAGAGGGATTCCAAACAACCTTAAGATCATTCAACAGACTCCGGGAAAAGAACGCTAAACTAATCGTGTCTCTCACCTTTCTGAGGAGATGCCGCGACTCTAAGCTTAAAGGTCGTGATCTGAACGTGGCTTTTTCACTCCAGCGCTGTCCTCCAGACAGTCTCGTCCCTTCACCTGATGAAGGCCGCTTGTGTTGTGGCCGAAACGTCGTGAGAATATTATTGTGTTATTTTATTTTATCAATTCATTATTTTATTCTCATTCTATGTGACTTTACCGAAAGAACCAAAGAAGATGAATCCTTGCACTCATGCAAGCTTTAAATCGAAATTTAACTGCCTCTACGGAGAGGGATTCCACACAACCTTAAGATCATTCAACAGACTCCGGGATAAGAAGGCTCAACTAATCGTGTCTCTCACCTTTCTGAAGTGAAACCGCGACTCTATGCTTAAAGGTCGTGATCTGAACGTGGCTTTTTCACTCCAGCGCTGTCCTCCAGACAGTCTCGTCCCTTCACCTGATGAATTCCGCTTGTGTTGTGGCCGAAACGTCGTGAGAATATTATTGTGTTATTTTATTTTATCAATTTATTATTTTATTCTCATTCTACGTGACTTTACCGAAAGAACCAAAGAACATGAATCCTTTCAGTCACGAAAGCTTTAAATCTATATTTAACCACCTCTACGGAGAGGGATTCCACACAACCTTAAGATCATTCAACAGACTCCGGGATAAGAAGGATCAACTAATTGAGTCTCTCACCTTTCTGAAGAGATCCCGCAACTCTAAGCTTAAAGGTCGTGATCTGAACGTGGCTTTTTGACTCCAACGCTGTCCTCCAGACAGTCTCGTCCCTTCTCCTGATGAAGGCCGCTTGTGTTGTGGCCGAAACGTCGTAAGAATATTATTGTGTTATTTAATTTTATCAATTTATTATTTTATTCTAATTCTACATGACTTTACCGAAAGAACCAAAGAAGATGAATCCTTGCAGTCACTAAAGCTTTTAATCGAAATTTAACCGCCTCTACGGAGAGGGATTCCACACAACCTTAAGATCATTCAACAGACTCCGGGATAAGAAGGCTCAACTAATCGAGTCTCTCACCTTTCTGAAGAGATGCCGCGACTCTAAGCTTAAAGGTCGTGATCTGAACGTGGCTTTTTCACTCCAGCGCTGTCCTCCAGACAGTCTCGTCCCTTCACCTGATGAAGGCCTCTTGTGTTGTGGCCGAAACGTCGTGAGAATATTATTGCGTTATTTCATTTCATCAATTTATTATTTTATTCTCATTCTACGTGACTTTACCGAAAGAACCAAAGAAGATGAATCCTTGCAGTCACGCAAGCTTTAAATCGAAATTTAACTGCCTCTACGGAGAGGGATTCCACACAACCTTAAGATCTGTCAACAGACTCCGGGATAAGAAGGCTCAACTAATCGTGTCTCTCACCTTTCTGAAGTGAAACCGCGACTCTAGGCTTAAAGGTCGTGATCTGAACGTGGCTTTTTCACTCCAGCGCTGTCCTCCAGACAGTCTCGTCCCTTCACCTGATGAAGGCCGCTCGTGTTGTGGCCAAAACGTCGTGAGAATATTATTGTGTTATTTTATTTTATCAATTTATTATTTTATTCTCATTCTACGTGACTTTACCGAAAGAACCAAAGAACATGAATCCTTTCAGTCACGAAAGCTTTAAATCGAAATTTAACCGCCTCTACGGAGAGGGATTCCACACAACCTTAAGATCATTCAACAGATTCCGGGATAAGAAGGATCAACTAATTGAGTCTCTCACCTTTCTGAAGAGATGCCGCGACTCTAAGCTTAAAGGTCGTGAACTGAACGTGGCTTTTTCACTCCAGCAATGTCCTCCAGACAGTCTCGTCCCTTCACCTGATGAAGGCCGCTTGTGTTGTGGCCGAAACGTCGTGAGAATATTATTGTGTTATTTTATTTTATCAATTCATTATTTTATTCTAATTCTACATGACTTTACCGAAAGAACCAAAGAAGATGAATCCTTGCAGTCATGCAAGCTTTAAATCGAAATTTAACCGCCTCTGCGGAGAGGGATTCCACACAACCTTAAGATCATTCAACAGACTCCGGGATAAGAAGGCTCAACTAATCGAGTCTCTCACCTTTCTGAAGAGATTCCGCGACTCTAAGCTTAAAAGTCCTGATCTGAACGTGGCTTTTTCACTCCAGCGCTGTCCTCCAGACAGTCTCGTCCCTTCACCTGATGAAAGCCGCTTGTGTCGTGGCTGAAACGTCGTGAGAATATTATTGTGTTATTTTATTTTATCAATTTATTATTTTATTCTCATTCTACATGACTTTACCGAAAGAACCAAAGAAGATGAATCCTTGCAGTCACGCAAGCTTTAAATCGAAATTTAACCGCCTCGACGGAGAGGGATTCCAAACAACCTTAAGATCATTCAACAGACTCCGGGAAAAGAACGCTCAACTAATCGTGTCTCTCACCTTTCTGAAGAGATGCCGCGACTCTAAGCTTAAAGGTCGTGATCTGAACGTGGCTTTTTCACTCCAGCGCTGTCCTCCAGACAGTCTCGTCCCTTCACCTGATGAAGGCCGCTTGTGTTGTGGCCGAAACGTCGTGAGAATATTATTGTGTTATTTTATTTTATCAATTCATTATTTTATTCTCATTCTATGTGACTTTACCGAAAGAACCAAAGAAGATGAATCCTTGCACTCATGCAAGCTTTAAATCGAAATTTAACTGCCTCTACGGAGAGGGATTCCACACAACCTTAAGATCATTCAACAGACTCCGGGATAAGAAGGCTCAACTAATCGTGTCTCTCACCTTTCTGAAGTGAAACCGCGACTCTATGCTTAAAGGTCGTGATCTGAACGTGGCTTTTTCACTCCAGCGCTGTCCTCCAGACAGTCTCGTCCCTTCACCTGATGAATTCCGCTTGTGTTGTGGCCGAAACGTCGTGAGAATATTATTGTGTTATTTTATTTTATCAATTTATTATTTTATTCTCATTCTACGTGACTTTACCGAAAGAACCAAAGAACATGAATCCTTTCAGTCACGAAAGCTTTAAATCTATATTTAACCGCCTCTACGGAGAGGGATTCCACACAACCTTAAGATCATTCAATAGACTCCGGGATAAGAAGGATCAACTAATTGAGTCTCTCACCTTTCTGAAGAGATCCCGCAACTCTAAGCTTAAAGGTCGTGATCTGAACGTGGCTTTTGACTCCAGCGCTGTCCTCCAGACAGTCTCGTCCCTTCACCTGATGAAGGCCGCTTGTGTTGTGGCCGAAACGTCGTGAGAATATTATTGTGTTATTTAATTTTATCAATTTATTATTTTATTCTAATTCTACATGACTTTACCGAAAGAACCAAAGAAGATGAATCCATTCAGTCACTAAAGCTTTTAATCGAAATTTAACCGCCTCTACGGAGAGGGATTCCACACAACCTTAAGATCATTCAACAGACTCCGGGATAAGAAGGCTCAACTAATCGAGTCTCTCACCTTTCTGAAGAGATGCCGCGACTCTAAGCTTAAAGGTCGTGATCTGAACGTGGCTTTTTCACTCCAGCGCTGTCCTCCAGACAGTCTCGTCCCTTCACCTGATGAAGGCCTCTTGTGTTGTGGCCGAAACGTCGTGAGAATATTATTGTGTTATTTAATTTCATCAATTTATTATTTTATTCTCATTCTACGTGACTTTACCGAAAGAACCAAAGAACATGAATCCTTTCAGTCACGAAAGCTTTAAATCGAAATTTAACCGCCTCTACGGAGAGGGATTCCACACAACCTTAAGATCATTCAACAGATTCCGGGATAAGAAGGATCAACTAATTGAGTCTCTCAACTTTCTGAAGAGATGCCGCAACTCTAAGCTTAAAGGTCGTGATCTGAATGTGGCTTTTTGACTCCAGCGCTGTCCTCCAGACAGTCTCGTCCCTTCACCTGATGAAGGCCGCTTGTGTTGTGGCCGAAACGTCGTGAGAATATTATTGTGTTATTTAATTTTATCAATTTATTATTTTATTCTAATTCTACATGACTTTACCGAAAGAACCAAAGAAGATGAATCCTTGTAGTCACTAAAGCTTTTAATCGAAATTTAACCGCCTCTACGGAGAGGGATTCCACACAACCTTAAGATCATTCAACAGACTCCGGGATAAGAAGGCTCAACTAATCGAGTCTCTCACCTTTCTGAAGAGATGCCGCGACTCTAAGCTCATAGGTCGTGATCTGAACGTGGCTTTTTCACTCCAGCGCTGTCCTCCAGACAGTCTCGTCCCTTCACCTGATGAAGGCCTCTTGTGTTGTGGCCGAAACGTCGAGAGAATATTATTGTGTTATTTCATTTCATCAATTTATTATTTTATTCTCATTCTACGTGACTTTACCGAAAGAACCAAAGAAGATGAATCCTTGCAGTCACGCAAGCTTTAAATCGAAATTTAACCGCCTCTATGGAGAGGGATTCCAAACAACCTTAAGAACATTCAACAGACTCCGGGAAAAGAATGCTAAACTAATCGTGTCTCTCACCTTTCTGAAGACATGCCGCAACTCTAAGCTTAAAGGTCGTGATCTGAACGTGGCTTTTTCACTCCAGCGCTGTCCTCCAGACAGTCTCGTCCCTTCACCTGATGAAGGCCGCTTGTGTTGTGGCCGAAACGTCGTGAGAATATTATTGTGTTATTTTATTTTATCAATTCATTATTTTATTCTAATTCAACATGACTTTACCGAAAGAACCAAAGAAGATGAATCCTTGCAGTCACGAAAGCTTTAAATCGAAATTTAACCGCCTCTACGGAGAGGGATTCCACACAACCTTAAGATCATTCAACCGACTCCGGGATAAGAAGGATCAACTAATTGAGTCTCTCACCTTTCTGAAGAGATTCCGCAACTCTAAGCTTAAAGGTCGTGATCTGAACGTGGCTTTTTGACTCCAGCGCTGTCCTCCAGACAGTCTCGTCCCTTCACCTGATGAAGGCCGCTTGTGTTGTGGCCGAAACGTCGTGAGAATATTATTGTGTTATTTCATTTCATCAATTTATTATTTTATTCTCATTCTACGTGACTTTACCCGCAGAACCAAAGAAGATGAATCCTTGCAGTCACGCAAGCTTTAAATCGAAATTTAACCGCCTCTACGGAGAGGGATTCCAAACAACTTTAAGATAATTCAACAGACTCCGGGAAAAGAATGCTAAACTAATCGTGTCTCTCCCCTTTTCTGAAGAGATGCCGCGACTCTAAGCTTAAAGGTCGTGATCTGAACGTGGCTTTTTCACTCCAGCGCTGTCCTCCAGACAATCTCGTCCCTTCACCTGATGAAGGCCGCTTGTGTTGTGGCCGAAACGTCGTGAGAATATTATTGTGTTATTTTATTTTATCAATTCATTATTTTATTCTAATTCTACATGACTTTACCGAAAGAACCAAAGAAGATGAATCCTTGCAGTCACGAAAGCTTTAAATCGAAATTTAACCGCCTCTACGGAGAGGGATTCCACACAACCTTAAGATCATTCAACAGACTCCGGGATAAGAAGGCTCAACTAATCGAGTCTCTCACCTTTCTGAAGAGATTCCGCGACTCTAAGCTTAAAGGTCGTGATCTGAACGTGGCTTTTTCACTCCAGCGCTGTCCTCCAGACAGTCTCGTCCCTTCACCTGATGAAGGCCGCTTGTGTTGTGGCCGAAACGTCGTGAGAATATTATTGTGTTATTTCATTTTATAAATGTATTATTGTATTCTCATTCTACGTGACTTTACCGAAATAACCAAACAAGATTAATCTTTGCAGTCACGCAAGCTTTAAATCGAAATTTAACCGCCTCGACGGAGAGGGATTCCAAACAACCTTAAGATCATTCAACAGACTCCGGGATAAGAAGGCTCAACTAATCGAGTCTCTCACCTTTCTGAAGAGATGCCGCGACTCTAAGCTTAAAAGTCCTGATCTGAACTTGGCTTTTTCACTCCAGCGCTGTCCTCCAGACAGTCTCGTCCCTTCACCTTATGTAGGCCGCTTGTGTCGTGGCTGAAACGTCGTGAGAATATTATTGTGTTATTTTATTTTACCAATTTATTATTTTATTCTCATTCTACATGACTTTACCGAAAGAACCAAAAAGATGAATCTTTGCAGTCACGCAAGCTTTAAATCGAAATTTAACCGCCTCGACGGAGAGGGATTCCAAACAACCTTAAGATCATTCAACAGACTCCGGGAAAAGAACGCTCAACTAATCGTGTCTCTCACCTTTAAGAGATGCCGCGACTCTAAGCTTAAAGGTCGTGATCTGAACTTGGCTTTTTCACTCCAGCGCTGTCCTCCAGACAGTCTCGTCCCTTCACCTGATGAAGGCCTCTTGTGTTGTGGCCGAAACGTCGTGAGAATATTATTGTGTTATTTCATTTCATCAATTTATTATTTTATTCTCATTCTACGTGACTTTACCGAAAGAACCAAAGAAGATGAATCCTTGCAGTCACGCAAGCTTTAAATCGAAATTTAACCGCCTCTACGGAGAGGGATTCCAAACAACCTTAAGATCATTCAACAGACTCCGGGAAAAGAACGCTAAACTAATCGTGTCTCTCACCTTTCTGAAGAGATGCCGCGACTCTAAGCTTAAAGGTCGTGATCTGAACGTGGCTTTTTCACTCCAGCGCTGTCCTCCAGAGAGTCTCGTCCCTTCACCTGATGAAGGCCGCTTGTGTTGTGGCCGAAACGTCGTGAGAATATTATTGTGTTATTTTATTTTATCAATTCATTATTTTATTCTCATTCTATGTGACTTTACCGAAAGAACCAAAGAAGATGAATCCTTGCACTCATGCAAGCTTTAAATCGAAATTTAACTGCCTCTACGGAGAGGGATTCCACACAACCTTAAGATCATTCAACAGACTCCGGGATAAGAAGGATCAACTAATTGAGTCTCTCACCATTCTGAAGAGATTCCGCAACTCTAAGCTTAAAGGTCGTGATCTGAACGTGGCTTTTTGACTCCAGCGCTGTCCTCCAGACAGTCTCGTCCCTTCACCTGATGAAGGCCGCTTGTGTTGTGGCCGAAACGTCGTGAGAATATTATTGTGTTATTTTATTTTATCAATTTATTATTTTATTCTAATTCTACATGACTTTACCGAAAGAACCAAAGAAGATGAATCCTTGCACTCATGCAAGCTTTAAATCGAAATTTAACTGCCTCTACGGAGAGGGATTCCACACAACCTTAAGATCATTCAACAGACTCCGGGATAAGAAGGCTCAACTAATCGTGTCTCTCACCTTTCCGAAGTGAAACCGCGACTCTATGCTTAAAGGTCGTCATCTGAACGTGGCTTTTTCACTCCAGCGCTGTCCTCCAGACAGTCTCGTCCCTTCACCTGATGAAGGCCGCTTGTGTTGTGGCCGAAACGTCGTGAGAATATTATTGTGTTATTTTATTTTATCAATTTATTATTTTATTCTCATTCTACGTGACTTTACCGAAAGAACCAAAGAACATGAATCCTTTCAGTCACGAAAGTTTAAATCGATATTTAACCGCCTCTACGGAGAGGGATTCCACACAACCTTAAGATCATTCAACAGACTCCGGGATAAGAAGGATCAACTAATTGAGTCTCTCACCTTGCTGAAGAGATTCCGCAACTCTAAGCTTAAAGGTCGTGATCTGAACGTGGCTTTTTGACTCCAGCGCTGTCCTCCAGACAGTCTCATCCCTTCACCTGATGAAGGCCGCTTGTGTTGTGGCCAAAACGTCGTGAGAATATTATTGTGTTATTTTATTTTATCAATTTATTATTTATTCTCATTCTACGTGACTTTACCGAAAGAACCAAAGAACATGAATCCTTTCAGTCACGAAAGCTTTAAATCGATATTTAACCGCCTCTACGGAGAGGGATTCCACACAACCTTAAGATCATTCAACAGACTCCGGGATAAGAAGGATCAACTAATTGAGTCTCTCACCTTTCTGAAGAGATTCCGCAACTCTAAGCTTAAAGGTCGTGATCTGAACGTGGCTTTTTGAATCCAGCGCTGTCCTCCAGACAGTCTCGTCCCTTCACCTGATGAAGGCCGCTTGTGTTGTGGCCGAAACGTCGTGAGAATATTATTGTGTTATTTTATTTTTTCAATTTATTATTTTATTCTCATTCTACGTGAATTTACTGAAAGAACCAAAGAACATGAATCCTTTCAGTCACGAAAGCTTTAAATCGATATTTAACCGCCTCTACGGAGAGGGATTCCACACAACCTTAAGATCATTCAACAGACTCCGGGATAAGAAGGCTCAACTAATCGAGTCTCTCACCTTTCTGAAGAGATGCCGCGACTCTAAGCTTAAAGGTCGTGATCTGAACGTGGCTTTTTCACTCCAGCGCTGTCCTCCAGACAGTCTCGTCCCTTCACCTGATGAAGGCCTCTTGTGTTGTGGCCAAAACGTCGTGAGAATATTATTGTGTTATTTCATTTCATCAATTTATTATTTTATTCTCATTCTACGTGACTTTACCGAAAGAACCAAAGAAGATGAATCCTTGCAGTCACTAAAGCTTTAAATCGAAATTTAACCGCCTCTACGAAGAGGGATTCCACACAACCTTAAGATCATTCAACAGACTCCGGGATAAGAAGGCTCAACTAATCGAGTCTCTCACCTTTCTGAAGAGATGCTGCGACTCTAAGCTTAAAGGTCGTGATCTGAACGTGGCTTTTTCACTCCAGCGCTGTCCTCCAGACAGTCTCGTCCCTTCACCTGATGAAGGCCGCTTGTGTTGTGGCCGAAACGTCGTGAGAATATTATTGTGTTATTTTATTTTATCAATTCATTATTTTATTCTAATTCTACATGACTTTACCGAAAGAACCAAAGAAGATGAATCCTTGCAGTCACGAAAGCTTTAAATCGAAATTTAACCGCCTCTACGGAGAGGGATTCCACACAACCTTAAGATCATTCAACAGACTCCGGGATAAGAAGGCTCAACTAATCGAGTCTCTCACCTTTCTGAAGAGATGCCGCGACTCTAAGCTTAAATGTCGTGATCTGAACGTGGCTTTTCACTCCAGCGCTGTCCTCCAGACGGTCTCGTCCCTTCACCTGATGAAGGCCGCTTGTGTTGTGGCCGAAACGTCGTGAGAATATTATTGTGTTATTTTATTTTATCAATTTATTATTTTATTCTCATTCTACGTGACTTTACCGAAAGAACCAAAGAACATGAATCCTTTCAGTCACGAAAGCTTTAAATCGATATTTAACCGCCTCTACGGAGAGGGATTCCACACTACCTTAAGATCATTCAACAGACTCCGGGATAAGAAGGATCAACTAATTGAGTCTCTCACCTTTCTGAAGAGATTCCGCAACTCTAAGCTTAAAGGTCGTGATCTGAACGTGGCTTTTTGACTCCAGCGCTGTCCTCCAGACAGTCTCGTCCCTTCACCTGATGAAGGCTGCTTGTGTTGTGGCCGAAACGTCGTGAGAATATTATTGTGTTATTTCATTTTATCAATTTATTATTTTATTCTCATTCTACGTGACTTTACCGAAAGAACCAAAGAACATGAATCCTTTCAGTCACGAAAGCTTTAAATCGATATTTAACCGCCTCTACGGAGAGGGATTCCACACAACCTTAAGATCATTCAACAGACTCCGGGATAAGAAGGATCAACTAATTGAGTCTCTCACCTTTCTGAAGAGATTCCGCAACTCTAAGCTTAAAGGTCGTGATCTGAACGTGGCTTTTTGACTCCAGCGCTGTCCTCCAGACAGTCTCGTCCCTTCACCTGATGAAGGCCGCTTGTGTTGTGGCCGAAACGTCGTGAGAATATTATTGTGTTATTTTTATTTTTTCAATTTATTATTTTATTCTCATTCTACGTGACTTTACCGAAAGAACCAAAGAACATGAATCCTTTCAGTCACGAAAGCTTTAAATCGATATTTAACCGCCTCTACGGAGAGGGATTCCACACAACCTTAAGATCATTCAACAGACTCCGGGATAAGAAGGATCAACTAATTGAGTCTCTCACCTTTCTGAAGAGATTCCGCATCTCTAAGCTGAAAGGTCGCGATCTGAACGTGGCTTTTTTACTCCAGCGCTGTCCTCCAGACAGTCTCGTCCCTTCACCTGATGAATGCCGCTTGTGTTGTGGCCGAAACGTCGTGAGAATATTATTGTGTTATTTAATTTGATCAATTTATTATTTTATTCTAATTCTACATGACTTTACCGAAAGAACCAAAGAAGATGAATCCTTGCAGTCACTAAAGCTTTTAATCGAAATTTAACCACCTCTACGGAGAGGAATTAAACACAACCTTAAGATCATTCAACAGACTCCGGGATAAGAAGGCTCAACTAATCGAGTCTCTCACCTTTCTGAAGAGATGCCGCGACTCTAAGCTTAAAGGTCGTGATCTGAACGTGGCTTTTTCACTCCAGCGCTGTCCTCCAGACAGTCTCGTCCCTTCACCTGATGAAGGCCGCTTGTGTTGTGGCCGAAACGTCGTGAGAATATTATTGTGTTATTTCATTTTATCAATTTATTATTTTATTCTCATTCTACGTGACTTTACCGAAAGAACCAAAGAACATGAATCCTTTCAGTCACGAAAGCTTTAAATCGATATTTAACCGCCTCTACGGAGAGGGATTCCACACAACCTTAAGATCATTCAACAGACTCCGGGATAAGAAGGATCAACTAATTGAGTCTCTCACCTTTCTGAAGAGATTCCGCAACTCTAAGCTTAAAGGTCGTGATCTGAACGTGGCTTTTTGACTCCAGCGCTGTCCTCCAGACAGTCTCGTCCCTTCACCTGATGAAGGCCGCTTGTGTTGTGGCCGAAACGTCGTGAGAATATTATTGTGTTATTGTATTTTTTCAATTTATTATTTTATTCTCATTCTACGTGACTTTACCGAAAGAACCAAAGAACATGAATCCTTTCAGTCACGAAAGCTTTAAATCGATATTTAACCGCCTCTACGGAGAGGGATTCCACACAACATTAAGATCATTCAACAGACTCCGGGATAAGAAGGATCAACTAATTGAGTCTCTCACCTTTCTGAAGAGATTCCGCAACTCTAAGCTTAAAGGTCGCGATCTGAACGTGGCTTTTTGACTCCAGCGCTGTCCTCCAGACAGTATCGTCCCTTCACCTGATGAATGCCGCTTGTGTTGTGGCCGAAACGTCGTGAGAATATTATTGTGTTATTTAATTTTATCAATTTATTATTTTATTCTAATTCTACATGACTTTACCGAAAGAACCAAAGAAGATGAATCCTTGCAGTCACTAAAGCTTTTAATCGAAATTTAACCGCCTCTACGGAGAGGGATTAAACACAACCTTAAGATCATTCAACAGACTCCGGGATAAGAAGGCTCAACTAATCGAGTCTCTCACCTTTCTGAAGAGATGCCGCGACTCTAAGCTTAAAGGTCGTGATCTGAACGTGGCTTTTTCACTCCAGCGCTGTCCTCCAGACAGTCTCGTCCCTTCACCTGATGAAGGCCGCTTGTGTTGTGGCCGAAACGTCGTGAGAATATTATTGTGTTATTTTATTTTATCAATTCATTATTTTATTCTAATTCTACATGAGTTTACCGAAAGAACCAAAGAAGATGAATCCTTGCAGTCACGAAAGCTTTAAATCGAAATTTAACCGCCTTTACGGAGAGGGATTCCACACAACCTTAAGATCATTCAACAGACTCTGGGATAAGAAGGCTCAACTAATCGAGTCACTCACCTTTCTGAAGAGATGCCGCGACTCTAAGCTTAAATGTTGTGATCTGAACGTGGCTTTTTCACTCCAGCGCTGTCCTCCAGACAGTCTCGTCCCTTCACCTGATGAAGGCCTCTTGTGTTGTGGCCGAAACGTCGTGAGAATATTATTGTGTTATTTCATTTCATCAATTTATTATTTTATTCTCATTCTACGTGACTTTACCGAAAGAACCAAAGAAGATGAATCCTTGCAGTCACGCAAGCTTTAAATCGAAATTTAACTGCCTCTACGGAGAGGGATTCCACACAACCTTAAGATCTTTCAACAGACTCCGGGATAAGAAGGCTCAACTAATCGTGTCTCTCACCTTTCTGAAGTGAAACCGCAACTCTAGGCTTAAAGGTCGTGATCTGAACGTGGCTTTTTCACTCCAGCGCTGTCCTCCAGACAGTCTCGTCCCTTTACCTGATGAAGGCCGCTTGTGTTGTGGCCGAAACATCGTGAGAATATTATTGTGTTATTTTATTTTATAAATTTATTATTTTATTCTCATTCTACGTGACTTTACCGAAAGAACCAAAGAACATGAATCCTTTCAGTCACGCAAGCTTTAAATCGAAATTTAACCGCCTCTACGGAGAGGGATTCCACACAACCTTAAGATCATTCAACAGACTCCGGGATAAGAAGGATCAACTAATTGAGTCTCTCACCATTCTGAAGAGATGCCGCAACTCTAAGCTTAAAGGTCGTGATCTGAATGTGGCTTTTTGACTCCAGCGCTGTCCTCCAGACAGTCTTGTCCCTTCACCTGATGATGGCCGCTTGTGTTGTGGCCGAAACGTCGTGAGAATATTATTGTGTTATTTAATTTTATCAATTTATTATTTTATTCTAATTCTACATGACTTTACCGAAAGAACCAAAGAAGATGAATCCTTGTAGTCACTAAAGCTTTTAATCGAAATTTAACCGCCTCTACGGAGAGGGATTCCACACAACCTTAAGATCATTCAACAGACTCCGGGATAAGAAGGCTCAACTAATCGAGTCTCTCACCTTTCTGAAGAGATGCCGCGACTCTAAGCTTAAAGGTCGTGATCTTAACGTGGCTTTTTCACTCCAGCGCTATCCTCCAGACAGTCTCGTCCCTTCACCTGATGAAGGCCTCTTGTGTTGTGGCCGAAACGTCGTGAGAATATTATTGTGTTATTTCATTTCATCAATTTATTATTTTATTCTCATTCTACGTGACTTTACCGAAAGAACCAAAGAAGATGAATCCTTGCAGTCACGAAAGCTTTAAATCGAAATTTAACCGCCTCTACGGAGAGGGATTCCACACAACCTTAAGATCATTCAACAGACTCCGGGATAAGAAGGCTCAACTAATCGAGTCTCTCACCTTTCTGAAGAGATTCCGCTACTCTAAGCTTAAAGGTCGTGATCTGAACGTGGCTTTTTCACTCCAGCGCTGTCCTCCAGACAGTCTCGTCCCTTCACCTGATGAAGGCCGCTTGTGTTGTGGCCGAAACGTCGTGAGAATATTATTGTGTTATTTCATTTTATAAATTTATTATTGTATTCTCATTCTACGTGACTTTACCGAAATAACCAAACAAGATGAATCTTTGCAGTCACGCAAGATTTAAATCGAAATTTAACCGCTTCTACAGAGAGGTATTCCACACAACCTTAAGATCATTCAACAGACTCCGGGATAAGAAGGCTCAACTAATCGAGTCTCTCACTTTTCTGAAGAGATGCCGCGACTCTAAGCTTAAAAGTCCTGATCTGAACGTGGCTTTTTCACTCCAGCGCTGTCCTCCAGACAGTCTCGTCCCTTCACCTGATGAAGGCCGCTGGTGTCGTGGCTGAAACGTCGTGAGAATATTATTGTGTTATTTCATTTTATCAATTTAATATTTTATTCTCATTCTACGTGACTTTATCGAAATAACCAAACAAGATGAATCCTTGCAGTCACGCAAGCTTTAAATCGAAATTTAACCGCCTCTACGGAGAGGGATTCCACACAACCTTAAGATCATTCAACAGACTCCGGGATAAGAAGGCTCAACTAATCGAGTCTCTCACCGTTCTGAAGAGATTCCGCGACTCTAAGCTTAAAAGTCCTGATCTGATCGTGGCTTTTTCACTCCAGCGCTGTCCTCCAGACAGTCTCGTCCCTTCACCTGATGAAGGCCACTTGTGTCGTGACTGAAACGTCGTGAGAATATTATTGTGTTATTTTATTTTATCAATTTATTATTTTATTCTCATTCTACATGACTTTACCGAAAGAACCAAAGAAGATGAATCCTTGCAGTCACGGAAGCTTTAAATCGAAATTTAACCGCCTCTACGGAGAGGGATTCCACACAACCTTACGATCATTCAACAGACTCCGGGATAAGGAGGCTCAACTAATCGAGTCTCTCACCTTTCTGAAGAGATTCCGCGACTCTAAGCTTAAAGGTCGTGATCTGAACGTGGCTTTTTCACTCCAGCGCTGTCCTCCAGACAGTCTCGTCCCTTCACCTGATGAAGGCCACTTGTGTTGTGGCCAAAACGTCGTGAGAATATTATTGTGTTATTTCATTTCATCAATTTATTATTTTATTCTCATTCTACGTGACTTTACCGAAATAACCAAACAAGATTAATCCTTGCAGTCACGCAAGCTTTAAATCGAAATTTAATCGCCTCTACAGAGAGGGATTCCACACAACCTTAAGATCATTCAACAGACTCCGGGATAAGAAGGCTCAACTAATCGAGTCTCTCACCTTTCTGAAGAGATGCCGCGACTCTAAGATTAAAATTCCTGATCTGAACGTGGCTTTTTCACTCCAGCGCTGTCCTCCAGACAGTCTCGTCCCTTCACCTGATGAAGGCCGCTTGTGTCGTGGCTGAAACGTCGTGAGAATATTATTGTGTTAGTTTATTTTATCAATTTATTATTTTATTCTCATTCTACATGACTTTACCGAAAGAACCAAACAACATGAATCCTTGCAGTCACGAAAGCTTTAAATCGAAATTTAACCGCCTCTACGGAGAGGTATTCCACACAACCTTAAGATCATTCAACAGACTCCGGGATAAGAAGGCTTAACTAATCGCGTCTCTCACCTTTCTGAAGAGATTCCGCGACTCTAAGCTTAAAGGTCGTGATCTGAACGTGGCTTTTTCACTCCAGCGCTGTCCTCCAGACAGTCTCGTCCCTTCACCTGATGAAGGCCGCTTGTGTTGTGGCCGAAACGTCGTGAGAATATTATTGTGTTATTTCATTTTATCAATTTATTATTTTATTCTCATTCTACGTGACTTTACCGAAATAACCAAATAAGATGAATCCTTGCAGTCACGCAAGGTTTAAATCGAAATTTAACCGCCTCTACGGAGAGGGATTCCACACAACCTTAAGATCATTCAACAGACTCCGGGATAAGAAGGCTCAACTAATCGAGTCTCTCACCTTTCTGAAGAGATGCCGCGACTCTAAGCTTAAAAGTCTGGATCTGAACGTGGCTTTTTCACTCCAGCGCTGTCCTCCAGACAGTCTCGTCCCTTCACCTGATGAAGGCCTCTTGTGTCGTGGCTGAAACGTCGTGAGAATATTATTGTGTTATTTTATTTTATCAATTTATTATTTTATTCTCATTCTACATGACTTTACAGAAATAACTAAAGGAGGTGAATCCTTGCAGTCACGAAAGCTTTAAATCAAAATTTAACCGCCTCTATGGAGCGGGATTCCACACAACCTTAAGATCATTCAACAGACTCCGGGATAAGAAGGCTCAACTAATTGAGTCTCTCACCTTTCTGAAGAGATGCCGCAACTCTAAGCTTAAAGGTCGCGATCTGAACGTGGCTTTTTGACTCCAGCGCTGTCCTCCAGACAGTCTCGTCCCTTCACCTGATGAAGGCCGCTTGTGTTGTGGCCGAAACGTCGTGAGAATATTATTGTGTTATTTAATTTTATCAATTTATTATTTTATTCTAATTCTAGATGACTTTACCGAAAGAACCAAAGAAGATGAATCCTTGCAGTCACGAAAGCTTTTTATCGAAATTTAACCGCCTCTACGGAGAGGGATTCCACACAACCTTAAGATCATTCAACAGACTCCGGGATAAGAAGGCTCAACTAATCGAGTCTCTCACCTTTCTGAAGAGATGCCGCGACTCTAAGCTTAAAAGTCTTGATCTGAACGTGGCTTTTTCACTCCAGCGCTGTCCTCCAGACAGTCTCGTCCCTTCACCTGATGAAGGCCTCTTGTGTCGTGGCTGAAACGTCGTGAGAATATTATTGTGTTATTTTATTTTATCAATTTATTATTTTATTCTCATTCTACATGACTTTACAGAAATAACTAAAGGAGGTGAATCCTTGCAGTCACGAAAGCTTTAAATCAAAATTTAACCGCCTCTATGGAGCGGGATTCCACACAACCTTAAGATCATTCAACAGACTCCGGGATAAGAAGGCTCAACTAATTGAGTCTCTCACCTTTCTGAAGAGATGCCGCAACTCTAAGCTTAAAGGTCGCGATCTGAACGTGGCTTTTTGACTCCAGCGCTGTCCTCCAGACAGTCTCGTCCCTTCACCTGATGAAGGCCGCTTGTGTTGTGGCCGAAACGTCGTGAGAATATTATTGTGTTATTTAATTTTATCAATTTATTATTTTATTCTAATTCTAGATGACTTTACCGAAAGAACCAAAGAAGATGAATCCTTGCAGTCACGAAAGCTTTTTATCGAAATTTAACCGCCTCTACGGAGAGGGATTCCACACAACCTTAAGATCATTCAACAGACTCCGGGATAAGAAGGCTCAACTAATCGAGTCTCTCACCTTTCTGAAGAGATGCCGCGACTCTAAGCTTAAAGGTCGTGATCTGAACGTGGCTTTTTCACTCCAGCGCTGTCCTCCAGACAGTCTCGTCCCTTCACCTAATGAAGGCCTCTTGTGTTGTGGCCGAAACGTCGTGAGAATATTATTGTGTTATTTCATTTGATCAATTATTATTTTATTCTCATTCTACGTGACTTTACCGAAAGAACCAAAGAAGATGAATCCTTGCAGTCACGCAAGCTTTAAATCGAAATTTAACCGCCTCTACGGAGAGGGATTCCAAACAACCTTAATATCATTCAACAGACTCCGGGATAAGAAGGCTCAACTAATCGAGTCTTTCACCTTTCTGAAGAGATGCCGCGACTCTAAGCTTAAAGGTCCTGATCTGAACGTGGCTTTTTCACTCCAGCGCTGTCCTCCAGACAGTCTCGTCCCTTCACCTGATGAAGGCCGCTTGTGTCGTGGCTGAAACGTCGTGAGAATATTATTGTGTTATTTTATTTTATCAATTTATTATTTTATTCTCATTCTACGTGACTTTACCGAAAGAACCAAAGAAGATGAATCCTTGCAGTCACGAAAGCTTTAAATCGAAATTTAACCGCCTCTATGGAGCGGAATTCCACACAACCTTAAGATAATTCAACAGACTCCGGGATAAGAAGGCTCAACTAATTGAGTCTCTCACCTTTCTGAGTAGATGCCGCAACTCTAAGCTTAAAGGTCGTGATCTGAACGTGGCTTTTTGACTCCAGCGCTGTCCTCCAGACAGTCTCGTCCCTTCACCTGATGAAGGCCGCTTGTGTTGTGGCCGAAACGTCGTGAGAATATTATTGTGTTATTTAATTTTATCAATTTATTATTTTATTCTAATTCTAGATGACTTTACCGAAAGAACCAAAGAAGATGAATCCTTGCAGTCACGAAAGCTTTTTATCGAAATTTAACCGCCTCTACGGAGAGGGATTCCACACAACCTTAAGATCATTCAACAGACTCCGGGATAAGAAGGCTCAACTAATCGAGTCTCTCACCTTTCTGAAGAGATGCCGCGACTCTAAGCTTAAAGGTCGTGATCTGAACGTGGCTTTTTCACTCCAGCGCTGTCCTCCAGACAGTCTCGTCCCTTCACCTGATGAAGGCCTCTTGTGTTGTGGCCGAAACGTCGTGAGAATATTATTGTGTTATTTCATTTGATCAATTTATTATTTTATTCTCATTCTACGTGACTTTACCGAAAGAACCAAAGAAGATGAATCCTTGCAGTCACGCAAGCTTTAAATCGAAATTTAACCGCCTCTACGGAGAGGGATTCCAAACAACCTTAATATCATTCAACAGACTCCGGGATAAGAACGCTCAACTAATCGTGTCTCTCACATTTCTGAAGAGATGCCGCGACTCTAAGCTTAAAGGTCGTGATCTTAACGTGGCTTTTTCACTCCAGCGCTGTCCTCCAGACAGTCTCGTCCCTTCACCTGATGAAGGCCGCTTGTGTTGTGGCCGAAACGTCGTGAGAATATTATTGTGTTATTTTATTTTATCAATTCATTATTTTATTCTAATTATACATGACTTTACCGAAAGAACCAAAGAAGATGAATCCTTGCAGTCACGAAAGCTTTAAATCGAAATTTAACCGCCTCTACGGAGAGGGATTCCACACAACCTTAAGATCATTCAACAGACTCCGGGATAAGAAGGCTCAACTAATCGAGTCTCTCACCTTTCTGAAGAGATTCCGCGACTCTAAGCTTAAAGGTCGTGATCTGAACGTGGCTTTTTCACTCCAGCGCTGTTCTCCAGACAGTCTCGTCCCTTCACCTGATGAAGGCCGCTTGTGTTGTGGCCGAAACGTCGTGAGAATATTATTGTGTTATTTCATTTTATCAATTTATTATTTTATTCTCATTCTACGTGACTTTACCGAAATAACCAAACAAGATGAATCCTTGCAGTCACGCAAGCTTTAAATCGAAATTTAACCACTTCTACGGAGAGGGATTCCACACAACCCTAAGATCATTCAACAGACTCCGGTATAAGAAGGCTCAACTAATCGAGTCTCTCACCTTTCTGAAGAGATGCCGCGACTCTAAGCTTAAAGGTCGTGATCTGAACGTGGCTTTTTCACTCCAGCGCTGTCCTCCAGACAGTCTCGTCCCTTCACCTGATGAAGGCCGCTTGTGTCGTGGCTGAAACGTCGTGAGAATATTATTGTGTTATTTTATTTTATCAATTTATTATTTTATTCTCATTCTACGTGACTTTACCGAAAGAACCAAAGAAGATGAATCCTTGCAGTCACGAAAGCTTTAAATCGAAATTTAACCGCCTCTATGGAGCGGAATTCCACACAACCTTAAGATCATTCAACAGACTCCGGGATAAGAAGGCTCAACTAATTGAGTCTCTCACCTTTCTGAGTAGATGCCGCAACTCTAAGCTTAAAGGTCGTGATCTGAATGTGGCTTTTTCACTCCAGTGCTGTCCTCCAGACAGTCTCGTCCCTTCACCTGATGAAGGCCGCTTGTGTTGTGGCCGAAACGTCGTGAGAATATTATTGTGTTATTTCATTTTATCAATTTATCATTTTATTCTCATTCTACGTGACTTTACCGAAAGAACCAAACAAGATGAATCCTTGCAGTCACGAAAGCTTTAAATCGAAATTTAACCGCCTCTACGGAGAGGGATTCCACACAACCTTAAGGTCATTCAACAGACTCCGGGATAAGAAGGCTCAACTAATCGAGTCTCTCACCTTTCTGAAGAGATGCCGCGACTCTAAGCTTAAAGGTCGTGATCTGAACGTGGCTTTTTCACTCCAGTGCTGTCCTCCAGACAGTCTCGTCCCTTCACCTGATGAAGGCCGCTTGTGTTGTGGCCGAAACGTCGTGAGAATATTATTGTGTTATTTCATTTTATCAATTTATTATTTTATTCTCATTCTACATGACTTTACCGAAATAACCAAACAAGATGAATCCTTGCAGTCACGCAAGCTTTAAATCGAAATTTAACCGCCTCTACGGAAAGGGATTCCACACAACCTTAAGATCATTCAACAGACTCCGGGATAAGAAGGCTCAACTAATCGAGTCTCTCACCTTTCTGAAGAGATGCCGCGACTCTAAGCTTAAAGGTCGTGATCTGAACGTGGCTTTTTCACTCCAGCGCTGTCCTCCAGACAGTCTCGTCCCTTCACCTGATGAAGGCCGCTTGTGTTGTGGCTGAAACGTCGTGAGAATATGATCGTGTTATTTTAGTTTATCAATTTATTATTTTATTCTCATTCTACGTGACTTTACCGAAAGAACCAAAAAAGATGAATCCTTGCAGTCACGAAAGCTTTAAATCGAAATTTAACCGCCTCTATGGAGCGGGATTCTACACAACCTTAAGATCATTCAACAGACTCCGGGATAAGAAGGCTCAACTAATTGAGTCTCTCACCTTTCTGAAGAGATGCCGCAACTCTAAGCTTAAAGGTCGTGATCTGAACGTGGCTTTTTGACTCCAGCGCTGTCCTCCAGACAGTCTCATCCCTTCACCTGATGAAAGCCGCTTGTGTTGCGGCCGAAACGTCGTGAGAATATTATTGTGTTATTTCATTTTATCAATTTTTTTTTTATTCTCATTCTATGTGACTTTACCGAAAGAACCAAAGAAGATGAATCCTTGCAGTTACGGAAGCTTTAAATCGAAGGTGTAATTGTATGAAGTTATGCAAGTGTGGGTAATTATTCGATTTAGGCTTGGCTTCGTTGTCTAAGGATGCATTATGAATCGTGATAATACAATGTTTCCTGCTTTAACTTTTACTGATTGTGTTTTAGTATTTTCATGTCAGGTCTCAAATTCAGATCTTACCACAGGAAACAGTTCTTACAATTAAGTTTATTACTCATTAACTTAGGAAGGCACCACTCAGACTCTTCTTTGTTAAGCAACTTGAAAATGTTAAACAAACATAACACTGTAATATTCGAACTTTCATGCTAGGAATGCCAACACAGTACTCCTGGAGATGTTATCCTCATTGATCCGTACATTTAATCCTCAATGGTTACCTTTGTTAAGCGGGTTAAAATAATCGGCTAATTCCTCAGAGTAAAGCGAGCATACACGGCGATAGGCAAAAAGTCCTTAAAAATTAATGTGACAATATTCATACGAACAGTAATAAAGAAACATGTGCTTAAGGCAGAAGTATATTTCAATGAATTCATTGGTAAGATTATGCAATTCACGAAATGCCCTGGAACAATAGTGTGCAGCAGTGTCTGTATGCCTAATATATGCTTATCAATTGGCTAATGGGCTTGAATTGATTCGTGGGCAAGATTCTGTCGTCAAAATAAAGAAATCTCAAAATAATAGGATTCCTGTGAGTGTGTAGATTCGTAAAATAGATGTTTATAAATGTTAGTTTCCTCAATAAATTCATTGGTACAGTTATGCATTTAACGAAACGAATGACTAAAATACTTCTAAACGACCGTATTCATGCAGCTCAATGGAACGAACAATGTTTTTAACGATCAGCTATTAGTTAACGCACCACATTGGAATGGCCCTTTTCGAACACAAGGAGAACTTTGGCGTAATCTTCCTAGTCCCAATATGTTCGTTATGTGTGTGTGGGTTTATTTTCTTCTTAACCAGACGTCAAGGCGCCTTGGCGTCTGGTTGTACCGAAAATGCCTTGGTTCCCTGCTGGGCAATGAGTCGAGTGTGTGGGCGTGTCATACAGATGGCGCTCTCTCTCTTGTCGGCAACTGCAGGCCTCTCTGCTGCTGGATGACCACTGAGTCGGCATGATGCTCGTCCCTGGCGGTGGCGATTGCGTTCGAAGCTCGTCCGCTGTTTGCCAGCTCCGACACAATTCCTCTCAATGTGAGTATATTTTAAATCGGTAAAATATTATGTGCATTCATTATCGTTTTATTATTACAACAATGTAAAACACATATGTCTTAAAAGTGGTGACAAAGACGAGGAGTGGAGGTGTCTAGTTTTGCAGAGGTTTGCGGTTCAATTTCAGTGGCCACCCCAGTTAATACCGCGGATGTAAAAGTCATCTGAGCAATATAGATTTTGTGGAAAAGCGACTTTTCCACCAATGAAAAGCTCAACGAAGTGTCTTATTACGTGGAAATGTATATAAGCCAAATACTCTAAACGCGTGATGTTGATGTGGAGGGAAAAAACGGAAGACCCGGAGAAAAATCCATGCGACCACGGAGACAAACGTGGAAACTCCAAATATACAGGTGTCATGGTCGGGATCGAACCCAAATCCATCGGCATACAAGGCGAGGGAGCAACATTTCACAACTGCGGCGCCAATTAAGAGTGGACCTTGTGTATGTATACTCTTTGGTTCTTTCGGTAAAGTCAATTAGGTAGAAAAAGAAAACAAAATAAAAAGTAATTTCTCACGACGTTTCGATCGCGACAGAAGCAGTCGTCCTCAGTCAGAAAAAATAATCCAGCAGTGGAACTGCTGCACCAGCGAGAGAGCTTTTACAACAAATGGTTATATATGTGGCGATGGGCAAGCAAGCTGGGTCTGAGATGGAAAGCAATTCCATCCACGGACGCAAGCAAGTCAGTTGTGTTAATGCGGGAGATTTATTCTGCCTGAGGACGACCGTTTGTGTTGCGATCGAAACGTCGTGATATATTATTTTTTATTTTGTTTCATTTTTCTACCTACGTGACTTTACCGAAAGAACCAAAGAGTATGGTTTCCTGCAGTGACGAAAGCTTCAAATCAAGATTGTGTTCACATGTTGAACTTCTTAGCCAACCATACTAATCGGAGGTGTAGGCCAACATGATGGTCCAAATTTTAGCACATTTCAGAAATCTTCCAAAATGACCTCATCAGCAGTGAGTGTTTGGACAGCGACCCTCAGCGAAATCCTAATGTGAGGGTTAAGCGATTGGCATGAATTGCTATGAAATTGGGATTTTATTCCAGTGAATAATTTTCCCACTGCAAAAATTATTTCAGTACGATTAATTTACTTAATATGAAACAACTTTCCATGAATAATGATATAATAAAAGAAGGTACATATAGTAATACAAAATACATTTACAATTGTTAATGTTGAAGGTTTAGGCTCCTACATAGCCCACAACATTTACAATTAATGACACATTGTAATTTGGTAATGTTGGATGATAAAGGTTGACAATGATATTGAATGGTGAAACGTTTAAACTAAACTATTGCGTTTGCTATGGAACACCTTCTAAGCTATTCGCTACTTTTCAGAAGCAACCTGGTGACTAATGATAGCTCAACGTAGAAGCTTACCACGTTTACATTTATAGCAGCCAAATAATCTAAACGCATATTTGTAAATCTGTAAGGGTAACGTTAACAGCAAGAGAAGGTAGTTTCAATGGTAATGGAGCAGCCTTAATCGATAGTGGTGGCGAGTTTAACGATGCATTTATATTCAAGAGATCTAACCCAAAAACCTATATTATGGAAAACATTGGTCACGAAAGCCGACATGTTAAACGGAATAAAAGCAAACATTTGAATCCAGTGTAAAATAAGTGTGCCCATTGTTTTAATGATTATCAAATAAAATTTGCAATGCAGAGGTTTCGTTGATCAAATCTAGTGTACATTAGTGTTAATGTTTTTTTTTCACCCCAAACGAAATAATTACTTTTGATTTAAAGCTTTCGTGGCTGCAGTAATTCATATTCTTAGCTCTTTCGGTAAAGTCACGTTGAAGGGAAACAATAAAATAATAATATATATAAAACAATAAACATTCTCACGACGTTTCGACCATAACACAAACGGTCGTCATCAGGTGTGTCGGTTTGCATTAATTTATTTATTTTTTGAACGGTGTATTTTTTTATTATAAAAAACGTCAGCACCACGCGCAGCGATTTGGCAGTTTATTTAGAATGACTAGTCCCTCTATGTTCTGAAAAGAGGAGGGGGGAGACGAAATATTAATGAATGCTTTCTGAAAGCCACTGTAAGCGTGAACAATCAATTAAGACCTGAAATGGTTAATCAAATCTTTCCAATGATTGCTAAGCCAGAATCCATATTCTCGGTTGAAATTGTCTCTGTGCTTGTATATGTGGATAGCCTCATGAACGAATCTCTCATGGTAGCCAGATGGCTTCCAAAGAACCTCTGTCTTGGAAATTCAATGTCATGTGAGCCTACTGAAATATAACAATGATCTGCCACGGCCGAGGTGTTGGTCCTACCGTGTTTAAGGTCTGTTTTGTGTTCACGAATGCGGTCTGAGACATGGCGTTTGGTTTTTCCAATGTAACTACTACCACAGAGCAACTTAGTTTGTAGTCACCAGGGTACTTTATGTCCGGAATCACATCTTTTACAGACGGAACCAGATCACGGATTTCAACACATTACATAAAATCCTCTGAAAGACTCGACACCCAAGAATGGCAGAGCCAGGATCTTCAGGTAGGGGGGCAACCCCTCCATCAATGAAAAATTATAAAGGAGTTCTTAGTAAGTAAGGACTTGTTCCTTGATTGTTTTTCGACGCTTGTGTGGCGATGGCGCAGCCATCGATCGAGGGTCAAAATCGAACCGTGGTTGATCGGCATCGCGCTCGCTGAAAGTGAATGCCTTCAGGGAAGTCGTGTACTGTATACGCAACTGTGCACAATTCTGTGGGTCACTTATAACTGCTTTGCCGTTACTTAGTGCGAATTATGGACTCGGACTATTGTCCTATCATCTCATAGGGTCCCTGGCACACAATAATATGCTACACAGTGGCAGTGGAGGTCGCAAAATGCCGATTTATTACTAATAAACCCCAATGATCCGATGTACATGAGGGATTTCGATCAGATCTGTGGGGGGGGGGGGGGGCACGTGAAACCCCCCCCCCTCCCACTGGCTCTTCCAGTGACACCCAAGGTTGATTTCGTGAACCATACCCAGAGCTTGCCGTTGCAAGACTGATTTTGGTAGTTTGGCTTCTCTGTTTTATCCAAAATGTTTCGCCTCTGTCTCGTCTTCTCAGAAAGGACCAGAATGCCTTTGATTTCGCTCCTCAGCCTGTGATTGGTCAGTTTCCTCTTACGACAGAAAAACTTTCCTTTTGATTGTGACCGTTTGTCTTGTAAACATGTATGTCTGTCTGTTCTAATTCATTGAAGTACTTTCCTAAGTGACATCAAGGCCTGCCTCCCTCTCCCCTTCCTTCAGTCATCCCATCGCTTGTGGTGGACACAGATGCTCTCAATTGTCCCTCAGTGTAGTTATTCCAGTTTAACAATTTATTGCAGTAATTAACCGGGACCACAGCTCGTGGCAAGGTCCACGTGTAGGAGACTCGTTTAGCGGAGAACATAGAATGTTGATGAAGTTTTCTTCAGGATAAACAACAACGCTGGTCCCTCTGGGGATACGACTTATATTCTATGCACCATGGCTGGCTCCGCCCTTGGCCACGACCAGCTTCCAGAATCCTCGGGAAGGATCTGGATGTTCAGCACGTGACCACCCCTCGCCCTCACTTGGACGCCTTTATAGACATAACTGGTCACGTGTAATCTCGGTTCAACCAGAGTGCCATGGCCTTTAGTAACCTCATTCCTACAGCCGGCACTCCCACACCCTGTACTGTAGGGCTGGTACTGCACGCCAAACGTGGTGCTATCTAGCGCTAACAATCAGCACTCACCCGGCCCCTCTAGGGCCAGTACAACACCCACACCAATGTGGTGTCCGTGATGTCGTTACACCGCACACCGTACCTCTAAATGGCCGGCACTGCACAGTGGCATCCCGCAATGTCACTACATAATCCCCCCCCCCCTCTACGTAGCACTCAGCCATTCCCCCTCAACAAAAGAAGCAAACCCCTTAGTGTGCCTCAACAAATAAATTCCATAACCCTTTCTATGTAATATGTACACTATATACAGAATAAACAGTAACTAACGGGCAAAGGGGATGGAAGAACAGAACAACAATAGGCAAAAACAAAGGAAGAGAGAGAAGGGAACATAGAGAAAAAAACAAAACGCAGTAACACACAAAACCTCGGGACCCCCTCCAGCACCAGCATCTACCACCCTCAACATGTAACAACACCTGCAAGCACAATAAAGGCCAGGCCTGCCGAGTGTGACAACCAACTGATGGTGTGGGAGCGTGTTTGTATGGGGATCAGGAAAACTGAGAGGCTTTGATCGAGTCCGTGTGGCCAGGCGGCGATGGGAGGTGGGCTTTCTCTGCCTGGGGGTCCCTGGGGGAATTTGAAAATGTCCCATCGAAGTCAGAGTCCTGTGCAAGCGCTCTACCATTCCATCCGTTTGTGGAAGGTGTGGTGATGTGCGTACTTTCTTTGTTCCCAATAATTCACACACCTCCCGCAGCAATTTCGAAGAAAAAGTCTTACCCTGATCAGTCAGAAGATGCTCAGGGGCCACCTTGTACATCACATAGACATCGAGGAATGCCTCGGTGATGGTTGCCACTGACTGGTTTGGAAGCGGCCAGGCCAATGGCCGGTGTGAAAAAAATTCGACGCCCACTAGTAAATACTTATTACGACGAGGGAAATGGACCAAGGATATCAAGAGCGACCAGCTCCTTTATGCGGGAGACCTGAATGGTTTGCAACCGTGGACAACAGGGTATAGACGGGGGTTTCCGCCGCGTGCACTGCGCATACCCCTTCAATAAATTAGCGACATTTTCCACCATGCAAGTCTAAAAGAAGTCGAGTTTAAGTGTGGCTAGTGTCTTATGCACACCAAGGTGCAACAGTGGCTCGTGTACCGCCCAGATGACTTTACCCCGTAAGGCAGTAGGCATGACAATGTTGTAATGGCGCAACCCTTCATCCCAATGCATGAGCAATCCGCCTCTGAGGATGACAGAGGCTACACTTCGTCGATCCCCACCCCCATCCGCCTCCTTGACACGGGATCGTACCTTGAACAGGGAAGCGCCCTCAAGCTGGAGGCGCCCCCACTCAGCATGGTCCAAGCCAATGACAGCGTCATGCGCCACATGACTCTCTGCTTCCTCAGAGGTTTCAACCTCGGCCGATGCCACAAGTGGAGGTGGCGAGTCCTTGGTAGGCGTCTTACAGTGCCCCGAGCCCGAGAAAAACGTGCACCCATCGTTCGTGTGTCGGGTACCTTTGCGATCAAAAACAGTAAAGGAATAGTCCTAGAGGACTGTCAACCAATGTGAAAGTTGGCCAGACGGCTGCTCAATACGCAGTGCATACTGTAGCGCTGCATGGTCAGAGTGCACCTCAAAGCGTCTGACATAAAGATAGGGACAATACTGTTGCACAAAAAAAACAATATACAAAAGTTCCCCGGAGTGTGGCAGAGTACCGTTGTTTGGCCGGAGACAGCACTCTGCTGACATACAGTGACGGAAAAAAGTATTTGACCGCTGCTGATTTTGTACGTTTGCCCACTGACAAAGAAATGATCAGTCTATAATTTGAATGGTAGGTTTATTTGAACAGTGAGAGACAGAATAACAACAAAATCCAGAAAAACGCATGTCAAAAATGTTATAAATTAATTTGCATTTTAATGAGGGAAATTAGTATTTGACCCCTCTGCAAAACATGACTTAGTACTTGGTGGCAAAACCCTTGTTGGCAATCACAGAGGCCAGACGTTTCTTGTAGTTGGCCACCAGGTTTGCATACATCTCAGGAGGGATTTTGTCCCACTCCTCTTTGCAGATCATCTCCAAGTCATTAAGGTTTCGAGGTTGACGTTTGGAAACTCGAACCTTCAGCTCCCTTCACAGATTTGGTCTTGAGACTGGCTAGGCCACTCCAGGAGCTTAATGTGCTTCTTCTTGAGCCACTCCTGTGTTGCCTTGGCCGTGTGTCTTGGGTCATTGTCATGCTGGAATACCCATCCACGATCCTTTTTCAATGCCCTGGCTGAGGGCGGAGGTTCTCACCCAAGATTTGACGGTACATGGACCCGTCCATCGTCCCTTTATTGCTGTGAAGTTGTCCTGTCCCCTTAGCAGAAAAACAGCCCCATAGCATAATGTTTCCACCTCCATGTTTGACGATGGGGATGGTGTTCTTGGGGTCATAGGCAGCATTCCTCCTCCTCCAAACATGGCGAGTTGAATTGATGCCAAAGAGCTCCATTTTGGTCTCATCTGACCACAACACTTTCACATAGTTGTCCTCTGAATCATTCAGAAGTTCATTGGCAAACTTCGGACGGGCATGTATATGTGCTTTCTTGAGCAGGGGGACCTTACGGGTGCTGCAGGATTTCAGTCCTTCACGGCGTAGTGTGTTACCAATTGTTTTCTTGGTGACTATGGTCCCAGCTGCCTTGAGATCATTGATAAGATCCTCCCGTGTAGTTCTGGGCTGATTCCTCACCGTTCTCATGATCATTGCAACTCCACGAGGTGAGATCTTGCATGGAGCCTCAGGCCGAGGGAGATTAACAGTTCTTTTGTGTTTCTTACATTTGCGAATAATCGCACCAACTGTTGTCAACTTCTCACCAAGCTGCTTGGCAATGGTCTTGTAGCCCATTCAAGCCTTGTGTAGGTCTATAATCTTGTCCCTGACATCCTTGGAGAGCTCTTTGATCTTGGCCATGGTGGACAGTTTGGAATCTGATTGATTTATTGCTTCTGTGGACAGGTATCTTTTATACAGGTAACAAGCTCAGATTAGGAGCACTCCCTTTAAGAGTGTGCTCCTAATCTTAGCTCGTTACCTGTATTAAGACACCTGGGAGCCAGAAATCTTTATGATTGAGAGGGGGTCAAATACTTATTCCCTCATTAAAATGCAAATCAAATTATAACATTTTTGATATGCGTTTTTCTGGGTTTTTGTTGTTGTTATTCTGTCTCTCACTGTTCAAATAACCCTACCATTAAAATTATAAACTGATCATTTCTTTGTCAGTGGGCAAACGTAAAAAATCAGCAGGCGATCAAATTATTTTTTCCCTCACTGTATGTGACAACACTCTCGACGCCATTAACGACTTGAGAAAGAGCAGCGTCAATTCCAGTGTTGCTAGCATCTGTATCAAGGACGGACGGCAAGGAAAAGTCGGGGTATCGGATGGGAGGTGCGTTCACCAAGCCATCCCAGATTGCAACAAATGTGGCCTCCTCCTCCTACCTCGAATGGAACTTCTGATTTTTTGCCGTCAAGGAGTGGAGAGGTTTGGCGAATATGGTGAAACCGGGGACAAAACAGCGGTAATAAGACACAAGAACGCACACACACGGTTTTGTCTGGGTCCATCGCTATCCCTGATTTACTGACTATGTGGCCAAAATACTAAACAGATTTTTGGAGCAGGTGACACTTCCGTGGTTTAAATTTGAGGTTCGCTGCACACATTTTAAGAAAGACAGCACGTAACCGTTCCAGATGTTCTTGGAACGTAACGCAAAAAACGAAAACATCGTCGATATATATCAGGCACGAGTCCCACTGCAGGCCAGCTAGAACCAGTTTCATCAATCGCTGGAATGTAGCCGACACAAAATGAAGACCCATCGGAAGCCGATTAGATTCAAACAAGCCTTGTGGTTAAATTTCGATTTAAAGCTTTCGTGACTGCAAGGATTCATCTTTTTTGGTTCTTTCGGTAAAGTCACGTAGAATGAGAATAAAATAATTCATTGATAAAATAAAATAACACAATAATATTCTCACGACATTTCGGCCACAACACAAGCGGCCTTCATCAGGTGAAGGGACGAGACTGTCTTGGAGCACAGTGCTGGAGTGAAAAAGCCACGCTCAGATCGCGACCTTTAAGCTGTGTGAGAAGAAACAAAGCGTCTTGACAAAGGGATTAGCATAGAATTTAGCATTGAAATGGCTGAGTGATTAGCTTGTGACTAGTCACAGAAATGGCTATGTTAAAGTTAAAGCATACACATCCGCAGAGGCACCCCTTGACAAAGGAATTAGCACAGAATTTAGCATTGAAATAACTGAGTGATTAGCTTGTAACTGGTCACAGAAATTGCTATGTTAATGTCAGAGCATATACATTCACCGAGGCACCTAGTACATGTGTGTGTATGTGCATAAGTCCATGTGTGTGTGTCAGTCCATATGTGTGTGCCTCTATGTGCGTGTGTCAGTGCATGCATGTTTGTGTGGGAGTCTATGTGTGTCAGTTGATGTGTGTACGGCAATGTGTGTATATGCGTGAGAGTTCATTTGAGTTTGTGCGTAGATATGTGTGTATAAGTTCATATGTGTGTGTGTCAGTCTATGTATGTGTGTGTGAGTCGATGTGTGTCTGTAAGTCGAAGTGTGTGCATGGGTCCTTGTGTGTGTGTCTTAGTCAATATGTGTGTCTTTGTAAGACCATATTTGTGTTTGTTTCGGTCAATGTGTGTGCGAGTCTATATAACATCGGACACTCCAAGCGACGCTCACAACAACGAGCGGAGCGCCGGGTGGCTAAAGCACAGCAAGTTGGCAAAGAAGGGGGCACAGATGCTGCATCAGCCAGTCGTCTCAGTCAGTCGACTTGTTGCATCTGGCTCTGCCCCGTGATCTCCTGCCAGCGGGCGTTTGAAACTTCACGTGGCCTCAAGGTGCACATAGCCTGCCACAAGCGTTGTGGTTACGTCACCACCACTTAGTGGCGAATGGCGGTTGTTATTATTGTTGAGTTTATGTTGGTAGCGGGTAGTTTGCGATAAACTTCCTCAGGGCGTGACGACCCTGCTTTACGCGTGTCCCAGGCACAGCTGGCCCGGCTTTCGGTACCTGGTAAGGGCCCCTCTCAGGGTTACGTGGTTATCTCACTGCCTTGTGAGTGTCTCGGGAGAGTCAATGGCTAACGGAGTAAACCTCTACAGAAAATCAGGAGTGGGGCCCCTCAGGCGGTTTTGTGATGCACTGCGGCACATTCCCAGCAGCCCCTGCAGCCAACAAGGTACCAAACGTCATGCTACGTACCCCTTTGGACATCACCAGCAAGGCCGAGGGGGGATCCTGACGCATGGGCAACACCAGGATTTCCAGAAGTAACCTGGCCAGGCATTGCGCCAACAAGAGGTGCAAAAATGGGGAGAGGCTACTCCTCGGCCACCTAATCGTGGCCAAAAAACACGGATGGCAGCAGTCACGGGTTATAAGCTCATTTTAGATTGGCGTAGAAAATGGGCACAACGGGTTGCCATCGTCGGTGGGAGGGGTCATTGCACCGAATGGAAAGCTACCGCCCGCCTCAAGCTGGGCTGCCCCCGGCCAATAAGTGCTTTCCCGCCACGGCTCACCTGCTCCAATGGGTGCTTGGAGCTTTTGGTTCACCACAAGACAAGTGGGCTGCAACACCTGCACCAGAGAAAAGCAAAACAAAACGAAAGAAGGTTCCAGCCCTTCATTTTGCAAGCTGGAATGTACGTACAATGTGTTATGGACTCTCCGAAGATCTATTCCTGGTCGCCCAATCCTGCGCTTCAAAGATGTCTGGTAACGGGACATGAAGAGCTACGACATCAACCCAAATGACTGGAAGAAAACTGCCAGTAACCGACTCAGCTGGCAGCAGCCTGTGAAAACAGGCCTCAGGAGAGGCGAGGAGAAAAGACACACTGCTTGGCAGACCAAGAGGGAGCGACGTAAATAAAAAGCAAACACCTCTGGAGCTGCCACCGCATTCACTTACCATTGCTGTGGTAAGGATTGTCACTCAACAATTGGCCTATTAAGTCATTCTTGGCACTGCAAAAACCTACAGCTGACCTCGTAAGGCACAATAGAATTGTCTCTCGAGGCACAAAGGCCGATGATGAATCTATATATGTATAGTGGTTGATTTTACTCGGACAACTTTTGTCTTTCTTCCAACACCACTTTATTTACAGTTCTCCACATGTCCTCAATGCTTCACAGTTCCCTTGCTTGCCACGGCTCGCTCACCGTGCTTCACTCGACTCGCTCGCCGCCTTAGTCTCTCCAATCTCTACTTCTCCGTCAGCTCCGATGTCACTGTGCTCTCCCCACTGCTGGCTGCTTCGTCTCTGCTCTCCGCTCTATGCTATCACTGCGCTCTCTCCACTGCTGGCTGCTTCTCTCTGCTCTCCCCTATCACTGTGCTTTCTCCACTGCTGGCTGCTTATCTCTTCAGCTCCTGCTTTCCTCTCTCCACTGCTCGCTGCCTTCACGCTTGTGGCCCGTCAAGATGCTGTCGCTGCCCTTGTGGTGAGTCGGACGGCCTTCCGCGGTGGCCCTCGCTCTTGGAAAATAATCATCAAATGATTGGAGGCACCACCTTGAAACTGCCACTAACTATGGACTCACTGACAAAACAGTAACTGCCATAAAACTGCTGCTAACTATAAACTAATAAAATTTTACTGTCATAAAACTGCTGCTAACTATAAACTAACAGAATACCAACTGCCAAAAAACTACTTCTAAATATGAACTGACAAATGTATAACTGCCGTAAAACTTAATGCTAACTATGAACTCACCAAATAATAACCTGCCATAAGACTACTGTTATGAACTGAAGTTAACTAACAAAATACTAACTGCCATACAACTATTGCTAACTCTAAACTAAAAATTAACAGACCCTTAGAGACCCACAAAGATGTGCACAGAGACACCCAGACCCTTAGAGACCCACAGAGACACCCACAAAGACACCCAGACCCTTAGATACCCACAGAGACACTCAGACCCAGAGACCCACAGAGACCCGCAGAGTAACCCACAGAGACACCCAGACCTTTAGAGACCCACAAAAGGCACCCAGACTCAGAGACCAACAGAGACACCTGCCGAGACCCCCAGTCACCCACAGAGACCCCACAGATACCCCTGCCGAGACCCCCAGTCACCCATAGAAACTCCCACAGAGACCCCCACAGAGTCACCTACAGAGACCCCCACACAGACCCCCACTGTGTCACCCACAGAGACCCCCACAGACTCAGCCACAGAGACCCCCACAGAGTCACCCACAGAGACACCCCAAGAAACCCCCACAGACACCCCCACAGAGACCCCCACTTAGACATCCACAGAGACCCCCACAAAGTCACCCAGAGACACCGACAGAGTCTCCCACAGAGACATACCTACAGAGACCCACAGAGACCCAGAGAGTCACCCAAAAAGGCCCCCACAGAGACCGCCACAGAGACTCTCACAGAGTCACCAACAGAGACACCCACAGAGACCCCACAGTGTCACCCACAGAGTCACCTACAGAGACACCCACAGAATCACCCACAGAGACCACCAAAGAGTCACCCACAGAGTCACCCAAAGAGCCACCCACAGAGTCACCCACAGGGTCACACACAGAGACACCCACGGTGTCACTCACAGTGACCCCATCAGTCACGCACAGAGACCCCAACAGAGTCAACCACATAGTCACCGACATAGTCACCCACAGAGACAACCACAGAGTCACCCACAGAGACACCAACAGAGTCACCCACAGAATCACCCACAGAGACACCCACAGAGTCACCCACAGAGTCACCGACAAAGACACCCACAGAGTCACCGACATAGTCACCACAGAGACATCCATAGACTCTCCCACAGAGACACCCACAGAGTCACCCACAGAGTCACCCACAAAGACACCCACAGAGTCACCGACATAGTCACCCACAGAGGCACCCACAGAGTCACCGACAGAGACACCCACAGAGTCACCCACAAAGACACCCACAGAGTCACTGACATAGTCACCCACAGAGACACCCACAGAGTCACCCACAGAGTCACCCATAAAGACACCCACAGAGTCACCGACATAGTCACCCACAGAGGCATCCACAGAGTCACCCACAGAGTCACCCATAAAGACACCCACAGAGTCACCGACATAGTCACCACAGAGACACCCACAAACTCACCCACAGAGACACCCACAGAGTCACCCACAGAGTCACCCACAAAGACACCCACAGAGTCACCGACATAGTCACCCTAAGAGGCACCCACAGAGTCACCCACAGAGTCACCCATGAAGACACCCACAGAGTCACCGACATAGTCACCATAGAGACACCCACAAACTCACCCACAGAGACACCCACAGAGTCACCCACAGAGTCACCCACAAAGACACCTACAGAGTCACCGACATAGTCACCCTAAGAGGCACCCACAGAGTCACCGACAGAGACACCCACAGAGTCACCCACAAAGACACCCACAGAGTCACTGACATAGTCACCCACAGAGACACCCACAGAGTCACCCACAGAGACACCCACAGAGTCACCCACAGAGTCACCCACACAGAGTCACCCACAGAGTCACCCACACAGAGTCACCCAGAAAGATGCCCACAGAGTCACCGACATAGTCACCCACAGAGACACCACCCACAGAATCACCCACAGAGACACCCACAGAGTCACCCGCAGAGTCACCACAGAGACACCCACAGACTCACCCACAGAGACACCCACAGAGTCACCCACAGTGTCACCCACAAAGACACCCACAGAGTCACCGACATAGTCACCACAGAGACACCCACAGACTCACCCACAGAGACACCCACAGAGTCACCCACAGAGTCACCCACAGAGTCACCCACAAAGACACCCACAGAGTCACCGACATAGTCACCCACAGAGGCACCCACAGAGTCACCGACAGAGACACCCACAGAGTCACCCACAAAGACACCCACAGAGTCACTGACATAGTCACCCACAGAGACACCCACAGAGTCACCGACAGAGTCACCCACAAAGACACCCACAGAGTCACCGACATAGTCACCCACAGAGGCACCCACCGAGTCACCCACAAAGACACCCACAGAGTGACCGACATAGTCACCACAGAGACACCCACAAACTCACCCACAGAGACACCCACAGAGTCACCCACAGAGTCACCCACACAGAGTCACCCACAGAGACACCCACACAGAGTCACCCACAGAGTCACCCACACAGAGTCACCCAGAAAGATGCCCACAGAGTCACCGACATAGTCACCCACAGAGACACCACCCACAGAATCACCCACAGAGACACCCACAGAGTCACCCGCAGAGTCACCCACAAAGACATCCACAGAGTCACCGACGTAGTCACCCAGAGTCACCCACAGTGTCACCCACAAAGACACCCACAGAGTCACCGACATAGTCATCCACAGAGACACCCACAGAGTCACCCACAGAGACACCCAAAGAGTCACCCACAGAGTCACACACAGAGACATCAACAACAACAGCCATTCGCCACTAAGTGGTGGTGACGTCACCACGAAGCTTGTGCCAGGCTATGTGCACCCTGAGGCCACGTGAAGTGTCGAACGCCCGCTGGCAGGGGGTCATGGGGCTGACCCAGGTGCCACGGGTCGACTGACTGAGATGACTGGCTGATGCACCACCTCTGCCCCCTACTGTGCCAATCTGCTGTGCTTTAGCCACCCGGCGCTCCGCTCATTGTTCTGAGCGTCGCTCCTCCGCCCTCCGTTGTTGTTGGAGGGCGATTACCTCCAACTGCCCAGTAGCGTCCTTCACGAGCCTCCTCCACAGAGGCCGATCTTGACACCGCTGGTACCAGTCATCGGCAAGTCCACTCAGCTCCACGTCCTCCTGTACCACATCACTCCATCTCTTCTCTAGCCCATGCCGCGCCCGCTTAGCCCCCTCAATCCGGCCGAACAAAAGCTGTTTCGGCATGCGGTGGCTGTGCATGCGGGCTACATGACCCAGCCATCGCAGCCTTGCCCACCAGAGAAGCTCACCGATGGGACCTTGCCCAGATCTTTCAAGGATTTGTGAGCTCCTCACACAATCCAGTCTGGTTAAACCCAGGATTGATCGTAGGCAGGCCAGCCTAAATGTTTCTAACCGGCGAAGATGTTCTATTAGGGGGGTCCACGTTTCGCAAGCGTAGAGAAGGGAGGGAATGACCGTGGCCGAGAAGACCTGAAGCTTAGTGCGGAGCGACAGACCAGGTAGCTTCCACACAGCGTTACGCAACCGATGAAAAGATATTGCCGCTCGACTGATTCGGAGTGAGACCTCTGCTGTTAAACTGGAGCCAGTCATAAGCACACTGCCCAGGTATGGGAAACTCTCCACTCTCTCCACAACTGCCCCATCACCGTTTGGGAGTTGTGGGGGTGGAGTGTCCGATGGTACAAAATACCCAGGCAGGTGCTTAGTTTTGGTGGGGCTGATGGTAAGGCCCCACCTCTTAGTGGCACGCTCCACTCTCAGCAGCAGCGTCTCCAACTCCTCCTCTGACTGAGCAGCTATTACCAAATCATTGGCATACATAACGTGGTTGAGCAATAGGGAGCCATCCCTTGACCGCACCCGGGCATCGATCAGCCTCCCATTGTATCTGTACCATATGGAGATTCCCCCGGTACAGCTATTGAAGGCTTCACGAACTACGTGGTCAAAATAGATGTTAAATAATGTGGGAGAAAGAGGACATCCCTGTCGCACCCAAAGGTGTACAGGGAATGGCTCTGACTCCCGGCCACGTAGTTTTACTCGGGCCCGCTCACCATCATGAAGGTCCTTAATCATCGTGAGCAGAGGGTCAGGTACTCCAAAAACACGAAGAACAACCCAGAGCCCAGGCCTACTGATGGTATCATAGGCCTTGACCAGGTCAATAAAGCAGAGATGTAGGTCTTGTTGGAATTCCCTACACCTCTGCTGTAGCAGACGGACATAAATTATGGCATCTGTGCAGGACCGCCCTTTCCTGAAACCGCATTGGGGCTCCGCAAGCCTCTCCTCAGCGTGCCTGGCAAGGCGATGCTGAATAATCCTTGCCAGGACCTTTCCCGGCACACTGAGGAGTGAGATGCCCCTGTAGTTGTTACAGTCTGTGCGGTCCCCCTTCTTAAAAAGGGGGACAACCAGGGCATCCTTCCAATCTTGCGGAACCCGTCCAGTGGTCCAGACCGTTGATATGATGTCATATAGGGCAGTCTGTGCACAAAGGCCACCCTTCCTCAGCATTTCGCTTGGGAGATCATCTCTGCCCGCTGCCTTTCCTAGTCTCAGACTCCGGATCGCCTTCAGTACTTCCTCAACAGATGGCACCTCAGCCAGCCACTCACAGGGGGTGACTTCTTCCAATATTTGAGGCACCGCAGCCTCAGCAGGGTCATCCTCACTTTGTGCCACGATATTTTCCTGGCTGAGGGATTTTCCCTCCCCCGGACCTCACATAAATTGCTCAGCAAATCTGCAAACCTGTTCCTGGGGGTCGGAGATTGGACCCGCGTTTTTCCCCTAATGATGGTAATAGGTGTGGCGCTGCAGGTTAGTTTTTTGATGGAGTTAAACAGAGATTTGTGATCACGGGACACTGAGGCAGACTCCATCTCCTCAGCACCCGCGACCACCACCCATCCTTGCAGTGCCTCACGGCTCTCCGAACCTCCGAGCGAAGGCTGCGGTAAGCCTCCTCATTCTCTGACGTGGGATTTTGTAGCCGATGACAGTGGGCCTTTCGCTTTTTCTCAACAATGCTGAACACCTCCTCTGTCAGCCAGGGTCTCTGGGGAGGTCTGGACCGTGCACCCAAAGCAGCCATTGCAGCTGCATGAGTCATAGTCCTAAACCTCGCCTATTTACCCTCGACATCAGGAGGAGTCGGGGACGATGCCAATCAAAGCCGCAAGCGATGATGAAATTCTCGCTTGCAACTTTCATCAGATAACTGAGACCAGGCCACTTTAGGTTGGAATGGGGTCCTGGGTGTACACCCACCACCGGAGTGGAAGAATGGCAGGCGCATCTTACAGATGACTAGTCGATGGTCAGAGGGCAGATCAGCTCCACGGTAGGTCCTGGTGTCAAGGACATGGGCTCGCATCTGCTGGTCCGTCACTATGTAGTCCAGCAGATGTTTTTGCTTGGACCCAGCATGCATCCATGATGTTGTGTGGATGCGCCGATGCCGGAACAGCGTGTTGGTAATTACAAGCCCATGGGCTGCACAAAAATCTAGCAGCCTCCTACCGTTGTTATTGAGCTGATCTGGCCCATGCCCTCCAATCACTCCAGACCAGGTACCAGTATCATGACCAACTCGCGCATTGAAGTCACCCAACATGATGACTCTATCCCGAGGGGCCAATTTAGCCAGCACCTGTGACAGGAGGTCATAGAAGCCATCTGACTCATCGGCTTTGCCTGCATCCCTCCACGGATGTTCATCTTCGGTGGGGGCATAAATAACCACGACCACCATTCCTCGCCTCCGGTTGATGGGAAGGCGAGCCCAAAGTAGCCTGGGGCTTACAGCTTCCCACACCTCACCGCCATGCTCCCACGCCCCCTTCATTCTTTTGTCCAAAAGAAGAGCCACACCCTGTTGTTTGGCAGTCTGCTGTCCCGAGTAGAGGACTGTCCACCCCTCATGGTGGCAGGAGCCAGAGCCGGTCCACCGGACCTCCTGAATGCCACATAGATCCAGGCGGTACTGGTCCAGCTCCCGACAGAGGAGTGGCAACCTCTCCTCTGCAGTGAGCGTTCGAACATTCCACGTGGCCACCCGTAGTGGCTTTTCGTTGTTTCTGGAGGAGCCCCGAGGGTGGATATTCAATCTCCTGGCTCCGCCAATTGGGGTTTGGCCAGGAGACGTCATAGACGCCTGGCCCCCCAGGGCCTCCCACACAGAGACACCCAGAGAGTCACCCACAGATTCACCCACAGAGTCACCCACACAGAGTCACCTACAGAGACACCCACACAGAGTCACCCACAGAGTCACCCACACAGAGTCACCCAGAAAGACACCCACAGAGTCACCGACATAGTCACCCACAGAGACACCCACAGAGACACCCACAGAGTCACCCACAGTGTCACCCACAAAGACATCCACAGAGTCACCGACGTAGTCACCCACAGAGTCACCCACAGTGTCACCCACAAAGACACCCACAGAGTCACCGACATAGTCACCCACAGAGCCACCCACAGAGTCACCCATAGAGACACCCACAGAGTCACCCACAGAGTCACACACAGAGACACCCAGAGAGACAACCACACAGAGTCACCCACAGAGACACCCACAGAGACACCCACACAGAGCCACCCACAGAGACACCCAAACAGACACCCACAGAGTCACGCACACAGAGTCACCCATAGAGACACCCACACAGAGTCACCCATAGAGTCACCCACACAGAGTCACCCAGAAAGACACCCACAGAGTCACCGACATAGTCACCCACAGAGACACCCACAGAATCACCCACAGAGACACCCACAGAGTCACCCACAGAGTCACCCACAAAGACATCCAGAGAGTCACCCACAGAGTCACACACAGAGACACCCAGAGAGTCACCCACAGAGTCACCCACAAAAACATCCACAGAGTCACTGACATAGTCACCCACAGAGTCACCCACAGAGACACCCACAGAGTCACCCACAGAGACACCCAGAGAGTCACCCACAGAGTCACACACAGAGACACCCAGAGAGTCACCCACAGAGTCACCCACAGAGACACCCACACAGAGTCATCCACAGAGACACCCACAGAGTCACCCACACAGAGTCACCCACACAGAATCACCCACAGAGATACCCACAAAGAGTCACCCCCACAGAGTCACCCACAAAGAGTCACCGTTGATTTCGTGGCTTTCCACCTTCCGCTGCACAGTTCCTCGACAGCGGCCCGCCAGAGGATGGAGCCAGAGGTGGCCACGGAGCTGCAGGGCAGGGCCAGCGATGAGCGCTACGGAGTCATCAGGGTCCTGTACACGTTCGAATTCCGCGGCCACAATTGCCTCGTCGTCGAGCTCTTGAAGTACATGAACATTCTCCACCCCCCCACCACCCACCCACGTGCGTACGCATGTCCATTGCTCCGCTTGATTGTTGATTTATTTCGGAATTAATATTTATTTAATATTTGATCAAGCAACTAGATTAATCGATTTATCACATTTATTAAGGCCTTTCGCGACCAATATCATCCATAATAGAGGTATTTTCGGTTAGATCATTTAAATATATACATGTTGTGTCATTAAACCCGCCACCACCTGATACAGTCAACTAGTAAGGGTTGTCACGCAAACAGAACGTGCCAATTCGTTACTAGTACAGCACTAGTGTGCAGTGTATAGTGCAGTATAATGGTATAGCACAACGATGTGTTGGAGAGCCATGCCACAACATTTACAATCTCTGAGTATGACGTTTCGCCAGTAATTACAACCAGATTCATCAGGCGACAGCTAGATTTTGTGGATAATTCCACCTGTTTCGTTCCTTATGTAGAGGCTCAGATCTGGTAACCACACTTCTGTGCTCTTGCGCAGAGTGGGGGGGGGGGGGGGGGGTGGGGGATTGATTTTCTAATTTGTTCCCCAATAGCTTTATTTAATAACTTTCATAATTATCTTCTTTTGCAGTTTATTTTATGAGTTTAAAGATAGTTAACAATTCTTCAAACGATGTCTCGCCTCGTTAAATAAATTAACTTCATTGAATACATAACTTATTTAATTGCTATTTTGATAATTAATTTATTCAATAATTAAGCTGACAATTTTACAATCACAATTTGTTTGGCAACCGAGTCTCCAAAGCTCTGGGAAGTGGAGCAGCACGCGCCCACGTGGCCCCGTGGGTCAAGCAGCTCAGCGCGGAGAACCGCTGCATTATCGATAACCACAGAACACCGTGGCGACAAAGCAGACGCAGGAAGTCCCCCGGGTTGCGGAAGACGCGACTCACGGAAACGCTCCCCATAAATCACACATTCGATTTTTTCATGAGAATCTATGAATATATATAAAAGGGAAATTTGTGAATGTGTGTCTGTTCGAAATGTTTAGCATACTTGCCAACATGCAACAAACTTTACATTTAAGAAATGTTGATAATAAGGTAATAATTAAAAATAATACATTTATTATTAAATTGTGATATGATACTAATAAAATGATAGTAATGAAATAATAAAATAGAAATTGTAATAATAACATAATCATGGTGAAATTATAATAAAATCAAAATAATGAAATTATTATTATAAAATATTCCACGCGCGGCAATGTTTTGTGCGCGTTAGTTCCCTCGGCGCTAGTGCGGCACGGCGAGGCCGTGGATGAATACCGCGGAGCGACGAGGCGTTTCATGACCCCACCCCCCAAAACTAGCCAAGTGGCACAGTCGGTTTGGAGTCTGGGTCGTGGACGTCATCGGAACGTGAAAAGGGTTTTAACGTCATTGTCGTTGTCGTTGTGGTGCCAGGAAGAGCCTCTACGACGTCATAAGCAAAGGGAGCATCGGGCGAATCTGCGTGAGGCGGTTGAGGGAGTACACCAGGGCCATCCTCGACTTCCTGTTGTACGCCAAGGGGCTTGGCATTGTCCACGCGGACATCAAGCCGGTGAGCGGAGCGGGCGCGATGGTCGCACCCTCTCGTCGGGGCGCTCGGTTAGCTGGCGCGGAGGCAGTCCGGCTACTGTTGATCGCGGGGTCAATGCGGTGGCTCAGTCCATCTGGAGGGAGGTGGTGGTAGCGGTGGTGGTGGTGGGGTCACGGTACCCTCAGCGAAGACGATCCGGGACGAGGTGGACACTCGTACCGAAGAGGCAGCCCAGGCCACGGTTGATCGTAGGGTCAACGTGCTGGCTCCGTCCATCTACTGTGACTCTGCCACCTCCTCCTTCCAGATGGAGGTAGCAGGTTGATGGTAGGCCGCGGTGGGTAGGATATGTTAACTACCTCGTCTGGTATACAGGGGTCGTGGGTTCGATCCCCACCCCGACACCTGCTGTATATTTGGAGTCTGGGTCTCTCTCTCCCCGTGGTGGTCAGGTGGATTTTTCTCCAGGTCCTCCGGTTTTTTCCTCCACGTTCAGAATCAACATCACCAAGCGTTTAGAGTATTTGACCACTGCTGTAACAATTCCCCGTGATGATGATGATATCAGCCCACTTCGTTGAGCTATCATTTGTAATGGCCAGGTCGCTTCTGTGACAAAAGAGCTGCACAACTGCACAGAGTGGGGCCTTACAACTAGTAAAGTAAAACATAGCTTAGGTTTAGTTTGGGTCTCTCTATGTCTGTATGGGTCTCTATGAGTATGGGTCTCTCTATGTCTGTGTGTGTCTCTATGAGTATGGATCTCTGTGGGACTGGATGGGTCTCTATGAGTATGAGTATCTGTGGGTGTGTACAGGTCTCTATGAGTATGGGTCTCTGTGGGTCTTTATGGGTCTCTATGTGTATGGGTTTCTATATTTCTGTGTGGGACTCTATGAGTATGGGTCTCTGTTGGTCCATGTGGGTCTCTATGAGTATGAGTCTTTGGGTATGGGTCTCTGTGGGTATGTTTGGTTCTCTATGGGTCTGTTGAAACACGTCTATAGAGTGTTTGGCTGCTGCTATAAATGTCCACGCAATGATGATGATGCTGATGATGATGGTGATATCAGCTACTTGATTGAGATTATGTTATTACGTGATGGCCAGGTCGTTTCCGATAAAATAGCTACACAGCAGCATAGTAGTAACATAAAACAAATAAGTTTAGTTCTTTATTAAAACGACATTGAACGGGTCTCAGGCACATAGCCCATGCCGACAGTGGGCTGGAGGGTGGGGGGGGCTGCCCGTGTGGGTGTAAATGCGTCACTTTCCGTGATCGACCCACTGCTGGCTGGACACTCTTGCCGTAACCTCAGAGCGTGGAATTCCTTCTCTGTCTCTCCCCTTTGTCCGGGACAACATTCTGCTCACCGCGGCTGGCAAAGTGAGGGTCACCGACTTCGGGTGCAGCTGCTACCTGAAGCATAAAAGTGAGTGGCTTTGCGTGCATGGAGTATTTTTTTCAGGGTTAGCGTCACCATAAACGTTGCGTTGTCAAACCCACCGACATCCGATTCAGCCAGCCAGTGAGGTTCAGCGTCATGTAAACAGGTCGCTCCAATGCGCCACTTGCACAGCATTAACCAGTGTGCTGGAGATGTAAACCCACTACGACGTTTACAATTCGAGCGATTACAGCCGAGCATCATCATCAGGCGGGCAGCCAGAGTACACAGTCCAACCCAAAATCTCGCCTCCGCCCTGAAATATTGGTTGCAGAAGCCAACTATGCGTTTACCCGACCGAAAAAAGAAAAAAACCTGTTCAACCCACGTCACTGTTGATGGAGGGACTACTTTATATTCATCGTCCATGTTGTTTTTGTTGCTGTGCAGCCCAAAACGTGGGCGGGACGTTGCCCTACATGGCCCCGGAACTGCTGCTGGGCTACCGTGTCACCTGCGCTGTGGACATGTGGGCCCTGGGCTGCACCTTGGCCGAGTTTGCTACCGGCAAGGTGCTCTTCGATTTACCGACCGACGAAGAACACCTGCCTTGCTGCATCGAGGTACGAGCAGTGGGGTGGTATGGTGGGTATAGTGGGTTGGCATGGTGGGTGGGTATGGTGGGTGGGCAGGCAGGTCTCTATGGGTATGGGTCTCTGTTGGTCTGCACAGAGACCCATGCTCATCGAGACCATACAGACCCACAGAGACCCATACTCATTGAGACCCATACAGACCCACAGAAACTCATACTCATAGAGACCCTTGCAGACCCACAGATACCCATTAATTTGTATTCCCTCTCACGGCCACAGAACACCAGCGAGGAATATCTGAACTGGTCCATGGCCTCTCATAGGTTGACTCAGCCTCAAACGAGTACCTGGTGTAGCAGTGTGTAGTAAACATTTCCACTGGGGGAGGCAAAGGTGGCCGGGCGTGGTGATGGGCACCCACCCTCTTGTGTGCCGTTCCGGCCTTCAAAGGTGCTCCTCACTGTTAACAGCCCTTGCCCCAGAAATGAGATGAGGCTAATACGGCGAGGGGGGGATTGTTGTCTTTGTACACAGTGCTGGCCTCCACACGCGCTGCCTTCGCCACTACTCACCGCTGACAAACGGCACTTGCCCCAATGGGCCCGCTGAGGCTACACCGGCTGTAACCCCCCCTCCCCCCACTCATCCTTTTGTCTTCGTCCGAAACCGTGCGCAGACCCTGGGCATGCCCCCGAAAAAGATGGTGGACAAAGCCCCAAACAGGACAATTTTATTTGGTGAGTCGAGCGGCTTGGGCAGGCTGGCGCAAGCGACGTAACCCATTCCGTTTTGTTAGTTGGGGGTAGCATTGAGGCTCTTTTTCGGGTTGTTTTGTGGGGGGGGGGGGGGGGGGTGGGGAGGGCTCTGATTTCCCGTGGTTGGGGGGTGGGGTTTGGTTTGGGGCTCTCAGTAGCAGTCGTTAGGAAGCATAGGTGGGTGGGTGAGTGAGTGAGCGGGTGGGTGGGTAGGTGAGTGGGTGGGTGAGTGGGTGGGTGAGTGGGTGGATGAGTGAGTGGTTGGGTAGGTGAGTAGGTAGGTGAGTGGGTGGTGGGTAGGTGAGTGGGTGGCTGGATGCGTGGGTGGGTAGGTGAGTGGATGGGTAGATGAGTGAGAGGGTGGGTGAGTGGGTATGTAGGTGGGTGAGTGGGTGAGAATGTGGATAGGAAGGTGGGTAGTTAAGTGGATGAGGGGGTATGTGGGAGACGTGATGGTTGGTGACTCTGCGTGCGTGTCTCTGTCTCTCTGCAGACTCTGAGGGACTCCCCTAAAACCTGTCCAAGCAGCGGCCACCAGGAAGCCTCCCCCTGCACCGCGCACTGCAGGGCCACCACCCTCAGCTGATCGACTTCGTCAGCCGCTGCCTGCAGTACGAACCACACTCGCCCCTCGCTCACCCCCACTCATCCTCACACCACTCACCCCCACTCACTCACCCCCACTCACCACCCCATACCTGTCAACACCTTATCACTGCCCACCTTACTACAGACCCAACTCAGACATTAGTGGTTACTCTGTGACCCTTATAAATCTCAATGTTCATTCTGCAAAGTCCCATCAGAAGGGACAAACACAAACAAATAGACACGAATAATTGTTGTTACCCAGAATGGAAACGGTTGCACTACGCACGGACCTGAAAACTCAATTACCCTGCAAAAGAATATCTTATAAACCGTACCGGTTGACAGCTCTGCCACCAATCTAGACCACCTACTCACTACCCACCAACACTCCCTCGCAACCTCTCCATCCCCCCCCCCCCGCCGCTGCCATCTCCCCAAACTCCCCCACCTACCAACCTGTCAAATCATCTCACCATGCCCTCTCTCACCACGTGTACATCTCCACCCCCCCCCACCCCTCCCTCCCTCCCGGTGCGTCTCCCAACAGATGGGATCCGAATCTCCGCATGACGCCTGAGCAGGCGCTGGCTCACAGCTGGCTCCAAACCACCACCACCACCACCCGGGCCACCACTAGCAGGGCCACCCCCACCGTTAGCGAGGCCACCCCCACCACTGCCACCATCCGGGCCACCACCACCAACATCAGGGGCACCACCACCACCCGGGCCACCACCAGCAGCTGGGCCACCCCCACCGCCAGCAAGACCACCCCCACCGCCAGCGAGACCACCCCCACCACCACCCGGGCCACCATCACCAGCTGGGTCACCCCCACCACTAGCGAGGCTACCCCCACCATCACCCGGGCCACCACCACCAGCTGGGCCACCGCCACCACCAGCGAAGCCACCACCGCCACCATCCGGGCCACCACCATCACCCGGGCCACCACCAGCAGGGCCACCCCCACCGTTAGCGAGTCCACCCCCACCACTGCCACCATCTGGGCCATCACCACCACCATCAGGGGCACCACCACCACCCGGGCCACCACCAGCAGCTGGGCCACCCCCACCGCCAGCAAGACCACCCCCACTGCCAGCGAGACCACCCCCACCATAACCCGGGCCACCATCACCAGCTGGGTCACCCCCACCACTAGTGAGGCCACCCCCACCATCAACCGAGCCACAACCACCAGCTGGGCCACCTCCACCACCAACGAGGCCACCCCCACCACCAGCGAGGCCACCCCCACCGTCAGCGAGGCCACTCCCACCATGACCACTATCCGGGCCACCACCACCAGCTGGGCCACCACCACCATGAGCAGCAGCGTCGGCACCACTCCTGTGCAGGGCTCTGCAGCTGCTGAGCCACGGTGAGCCTCTCTCTGTGTACCTCGCCTGGTACGCAGGAGGACGTGGGTTCGATCCAGACCCTGATGAGATGTTAACTACCTCGCCTGGTATACAGGAGGTCGTAGGCTCGATCCCGACCCTGATGAGATGTTAACTACCTCGCCTGGTATACATGAGGTCGTGGGCTTGATCCCGCTGCTGCTGTACATTTGCAGTCTCCGTTTCTGTCCCCGTGGTGGTCACCGCGTGGATTCTTCTCAGGGTCCTCCAGATTTTCCCCTCCACGTTGAGATTCGGCGTCACGTACTTCGAGTATTTGACTGCCGCTATGAATGTCCACGCGATGAAGATGATGTTGTCAGCCCTCTTGATTCGGCTATCAGCTGAGATGGCCAAGTCGCTTCTGGTCTACGTGGGACAATAGGTCTCTGTGGTTCTATGGGTCTCTGTGATTATGGGTCTCTGTGGGTCTATGGGTCTCTGGGGTCTGTATGGGTCTCTATGATTATGGGTCTCTTTAGGTCTGATGATGACGATGATGATGATGACGATGATGACGATGATGACGATGATGATGACGATGTTGATGATGATGTGCTGCTGTGGTGCTCCTGCCTCTCTCTTCACAGAGCGGAGCCGGAGGAGAAGCTCCCATCGCCATTGCCATCGTCCCCGCTCACCCAGACATTTGGAGCGGGGACGGAGGTGGTGGAGGTGGTGGAGACGCAGGAGGAGGATGACGACAACGAGGAGGAGGAGGATAAAGAGGAGAAGGAGGATGGAAAGGAGAAGGAGGAAGAGGAGGAGGAGAGGGAGCGAGGGGTCCTGGCGCGTGTGGGCAGGGCGCTCCGCTCACTCCGCTCGCTGCTCAGCCGCCTGCTGCTCTGTGGTGGGCGGCCCACGGCAGAGTAGCGGAGTGGACCCCAACTCACCACACACACTCACCACCCCCACTCACCACCCACACTCACCACCCACACTCACCACCCACACTCACCACCCCACACTCATCAACCACACTCACCACTCACACTGACCACCCACACTCACCACCCCACACTCACCACCCCACACTCATCACACTCACCACCCACACTCACCACACCACACTCACCACCCACACTCACCACTCACACTCACCACCCACACTCACCACCCCATACTCACCACCCACACTCACCACCCACACTCACCACCGACACTCACCAAACTCACCACCCCCACTCACCACCCACAGTCAAGACACTCACCACCCACACTCACCACCCACACTCACCACACTCACCACACCACACTCACCACCCACACTCACCATCCACACTCACCACACAATGGACGAGAGCCTGCCAAGCCACGTGCGCGTGTGAAGAGTTAGGATAGAGATACAAAAATAAGTTATAATGTAATAACGTGTACATATATATCTAGACCATTGTTTGTTTATTGATTGTTGTTGTTAATAAATAAGCGGACTCAACAGAACGTTGCAGTTGTGTTTGTTGTGGCGAGTTGCTGCTGCCTGGGGTCTCAGGTCACTTGGATCCAGATGTTGACTATCTCGCCTGGTACACAGGAGGTCGTGGGTTCAATTCCGACCCTGATGAGATGATAACACCCTCACCTGGTTACGCAGGTCGTGGGTTCGATCCCGGACCCTGATGGGATGTTAACTACCTCGCCTGGTTACGCAGGAGGTGGTGTTTCGATCCTGACCCTGGTGAGATTTTGACTACCTCGCGTGGTATACAGGAGGTTGTGGGTTTCTGTCCCGACCCTGACGATTGCTGCTGCTGTATATTTGGAGTCTACGTCTCTCTCTCTCTCATCATCACAGTGGCTAGGAAATGTTAATTACCTCGCCTAGTGTACGGGAGGTCGTGGGTTCAATTCCGACCCTGATGAGATGTTAACTAACTCGCCTGGTTACAAAGGAGGTGGTGGGTTCGATCCCGACCCTGATGAGATGTTAACTACCTCGCCTGGTACGCAGGAGATCATGGGTTCAATTCCGACCCTGATGAGATGCTAACTACCGCGCCTGGTAACACAGGTGGTGGGTTCGATCCCGACACTGATGAAATTTAACTACCTCGCCTGGTACGCAGGAGGTCGTGGGTTCCATCCCGACCCTGAAGATGCCTGCTGCTGCTGTGTATTTGGAGTCTGCCCAGCTCCGTGTCTCATCAGCAGAAGCAAGAGACAGGCTTTGCTTGAACCAATGGAGGTGAACTGCCCAGATGTTTGTTGTCAGATGCACCTAGCCTGGCACAGCAGTCAACCCATGGCACCTGCTGGGTCTGTCCCGTGACTTCCAATTGCACCTAGCCTGGCACAGCAGTCAACCCATGGCACCTGCTGGGTCTGTCCCGTGACCTCCAATTGCACCTAGCCTGGCACAGCAGTCAACCCATGACACCTGCTGGGTCTGTCCCGTGACCTCCTCCTGCACCTAGCTTGGCACAGCAGTCAACCCATGGCACCTGCTGGATCTGTCCCGTGACCTCCTCCTGCACCTAGCCTGGCACAGCAGTACAACCCATAGCACCTGCTGGGTCTGTCCCGTGACCTTCTCCTGCACCTAGCCTGGCACAGCAGTCAACCCATAGCACCTGCTGGGACTGTCCCGTGACCTCTTCCTGTACCTAGCCTGGCACAGCAATCAACCCATGGCACCTGCTGAGTCTGTCCCGTAACCTCCACCTGCAACGAGCCTGGCACAGCAGTCAACTCAAAGCACCTGCTGGGTCTGTCCAGCAACCCTTCGAAACTTCACATGGCCTCATAAGTGCCGTGGTGACATCACAAGGGGGATGGGACACGTGTCTGAGTTACAATTAATGAGTTCTGCACGGGTCGTCATTAACAAAGCTTACCTTACCTATCCACACTACAAATTGCAATCACCTTTACTGGCTACTCCTATAGGCTTCAATAGGTTTTACATCAAACCTTCCACCACATTTCCTACACGACATAACCATCTTCTTATCCACACTACAAATTACAATCACCTCCACAGGCTATTCCCATAGTCTCCATTACCTGTCCTCACGTTCCCAAATTTGCTTAAGAAACCACGCTTATCCGCACTATGCATTAAAATCGCCGTCGCCGGCCAATCAAATAGAGCTCCCATAGGCTCTCACGTTTCCTGCCCTCCACATTGCCTACATGACATAAGCTTCGCTACCTATCCGCACTACAATTGCCTTCGCCGGCAAACTCCCATAGAGCTCCCATCGTCTCCTATGTTAAGCTACCACCACATTCCCCAGTTTTCGCTTAAGAAACCACGCTTATCCATAGAGACACAAAGAGACCCATAGTTCAGTTCAGTTCATTTATTAGGTATAGCCCTGTGAGCCATTCGGCTCTTGAATCGGGTGCAACCGCAACCAACTAAAAAAAGAACAAGAAACATCTTAAAGTGACTACATGCAACATAAAAAATCCAGGAAAAAAACAGCAAAGTCTTCCAGAAAAAGCGCCGCATATCAACGCTGTGTGCAAAAATACCAGTGGGATGCTTGTCAAACAATAACAACCATGAGACAATTTCAATTACAGTTACCAGTCTAACTCTGTGTATTTCAACAAACAAATATGGCTAAACCAGAACCTTTTCGAAATCACCAAAATAAAGCTATAAAAACAATGTAACAGTGATCACAGGAACTGTGATTACAATTTAACAATAAACGATATACGTGACATGCACGACCAATTCTAGATTTGAAGCTTTCGTGACTGCAATGATCCATACTCTTTGGTTCTATTCGGTAAAGTCACGTAGGTAAAAAATCAAACAACAAAAATCACGGCGTTTCGGCCACAACACAAGCAGCCTTCATCAGGTGAAGGGACTGTGTTGTCATGAGGACAGCGTTGGAGTGAAAACAGCCAAGCCCAGGTCGCGTCCTTTAAGCTGTAAAATCTAGAATCCACAAACTTACCTCACATAGAGACCCACAAACTCACTTCACACAGAGACCCACACACTGAGACCTACACACTCACCACCCACAGACACACATTGAGACCCACAAACTCACAACACAGAGACCCACAGACTCACCTCACACAGAGACCCACAGACTCACCACACACAGACACCCACACTCATCTCACACAGACACCCACAGACTCACCTCACACAGAGACACACAGAGACCCACAGGCTCACCTCACACTGAGACACACAGACTCACCACACAGACACACAAAGAGACCACAGACTCACCTCACACAGAGACCCACAGACTCACCACACACAGACACGCACACTCACCTCACAGACACCCACAGACTCACCACACACAGACACACACAGACACCCACACTCAAACCACACAGAGACCCACAGACTAACCTCACACAGACACACACAGACTCACAACACAGACACACAAAGAGACCACAGACTCACCTCACACAGAGACCCACAGACTCACCACACAGACATACAATGAGACCACAGACTCACCTCTCACAGAGACTCACAGACTCTCCACACACAGACACCCACACTCAAACCACACAGACACCCACAGATTCACCTCACACAGAGGCACACAGAGACCCGCAGACTCACCTCTCACAGAGACTCACAGACTCTCCACACACAGACACCCACACTCAAACCACACAGACACCCACAGATTCACCTCACACAGAGGCACACAGAGACCCGCAGACTCACCTCTCACAGAGACTCACAGACTCTCCACACACAGACACCAACACTCAAACCACACAGACACCCACAGACTCACCTCACACAGAGGCACACATACTCACCACACAGACACACAAAGAGACTCACAGACTCACCACACACAGACACCCACACTCAAACCATACAGAGACCCACAGACTAACCTCACACAGACACACACAGAGACCCACACAGTCACCACACAGAGACCCACAGACTCACCACATAGATACCCACACACACACCACACTGAGACCCACACACGCACCACACACAGGCACACAAACTTACCACACACAGACCGACACATATACCCACAGACCAACCTTTCACAAACACACACAGAGACTCACACAATCACCACACAGAGCACCCAGAGACTCATCACTTAGAGACCCGCAGACTCTCCACACAAAGACCCACAAACTCGCCTCACAGAGAGACCCACAGACTCACTACACAGAGACGCACAAACTCACCACACAGAGACAAACTCATCACACAGAGTCCCACATACTACCACACCGCTGTCATCGCACCAGCACCACGGTGCATCACGTGGTACCGCCTAGCTACTACCACTACCACACCTCTGTCATCGCAACCAGCACCACGGTGCGTCACGTGGCACCGTCTAGCTGCTACCACTACCACACCGCTGGTCATCGCAATACGACACGTTAATTTCTAAATGTATGCACACGTATACAGTAAAACCTTGGATTGCGAGCATAATCTGTTCCGGAAACGTGTTTGTAATCCAAAGCACTCGTATATCAAGACACTCGTATATCAGTTGTGATCACGTGACGCTCGTTAGACAAAGCGTATACGTACTACTCGTATTGCAAGACCTCGTTCGTTTATCAAATTAATATTTATTTAAAAATTTTGCTCGTCTTGCAAAACACTCGCAGACCAAGACCAAGTTTCTCGCAATTCAAGGTTTTACTGTATTTATATTTTTATACGTAAAATGTTCAACTATTTTTTTTTACGTGTTCATATAACTACTTGTGGTAAGTACCCGGCGTTGCCTGGGCGACAAATGCAGACAAACACATGGACTTACACACGGACATCGACCCACACACATAGAAAACATCGACTTAAATGCACACACACACGGTTATACCCAGGATGGATCGTGAGCAGGCCAGCCTAAATGTTTCGAACCGGCGAAGATGTTCCATTAAGGAGGTGCACGTGTCGCAAGCGTAGAGAAGGGAGGGAATTACCGTGGCCGAGAAGACCTGGAGCTTCATGCGGAGCGAGAGACCAGGTACCTTCCACACAGCATAACGCAGCCGATGAAAATATAATGGCGCTCGACTGATTTGGAGTGGGACCTCTGCTGTTAAACCGGAGCTGGTCATGAGTACACTGGGCAGGTATGGGAATCTCTGCAATCTCTGCACAACTGCCGCGTCACCAATTGTGAGTTGTGGCGGTGGATTGTCCGATGGTACAAAATACCCAGGCAGGTGCTTAGTTTTGGTAGGGCTGATGGTAAGGCCCAACCTCTTAGTGGCACGCTCCAGGTTCAGCAGCAGCGACTCCAACTCCTCCTCTGAGTGAGTAGCAATCACCAGAGCATCGGCATACATAACATGGTTGAGAAATAGGGAGCCATCCCTTGACCGCACCCGGGCATCGATCAGCCTCCCATTGTATCTGTATCATATGGTAATTCCTCCGGTACAGCCATTGAAGGCTTCACCAACTACGTGGTCGAAAGATTTGTTAAATAATGTGGGAGCCAGAGGACATCCCTGTCACACCCCAAGGTGTAGAGGGAATGGCTGTGACTGACGGCCTGTAGTTTGACGCGGGGCCGCTCAATATCATAACCGTCCTTAAGGATCGTGAGCAAAGGGGGAGGGACTCCGAAAGCATGAAGAACACCAAAGGCCTGGCCTACTTATAGTATCATAGGCCTTGACCAGGTCAATAAAACAGACACATAGACTCACACGCACACATGGAGCTACAGACATGCAAAGAAATGGACTCACACTAACTCACATGGAGCCACACACACAAAGCGACTATCACACACGCCCATGGACTGACACACACAGACATATCGACTCACACACACAAACACATAGACGTACACACACATACATATGGAGTGACACACGCATAGACATCCACTTTAGATACGCACACATGGAGTTACACACACATATATCGACGTACACACATACAGCAACTCACACACACATCGACTTACACACGGACATACGTGGACTAAAAAACACACATTGACGTATAGTACACTGATGTACTTACACGCATATCAACTAAGACACACACACGCATTGACTTACACACACACATCGAGTGACACACACACATGTATGGATTTACACACACATGTGGACTACAACACACATATGGACTGACAACACACATACACAGCGACGTACACACACACATCGAATGACAAACATAGACACACAAACGCACATTAACTTACACACTCAGATGGTGCCATGCACACACATCGACTAGCACACAAACATGGACTAACACACACAGAGAGTGACTGATACGCACACAAATGGACTGACAGGCACACTTGGACTGACACACACAAACACTTCGACGTACACACACGCATCGGGTGTTGTCCGTTCGAAAAAGACAGCCACACACATGGACTTAAACACACGTATGGACCTACACGCACACATATGGACTCAAACACACACACAACTCGACTCAAACACAAACACATTGACTTACATACAGACATATGAACTTACACACACATATGGACTAACACACACATGGACTAACACACACACACACACATTTGGAGGTTTGATTGATGAGCTGGCACTGCTAAGGTTCTGGATTCGAAATTAGGTCAGTACTCAGACCTCTGAGCGATGTGGCCATATCTCTCTTGCGAGAATCGAGAATATAGGTTTATCATGCGCGATTGAAATTATATCTAAAAACCAAGATCTCACTTCTGCTACGCGTTATCTGCACACATACTAGCTTACGTTTTGATAACTGTGATGGAAGGGGTTATCTTCGTGCAGTCATTCGTGACCGGGTTGAGACCATCAACTCACCACACTTGACTGTGCAGTTTCATTACAGGCGAATGCCTGGATTCGAACAAAGGTTTTCAGTGATGCTGGCTCAAAGGGGTTGTGGATGTGATAATGATGACACTGAATGCAAACACAATCCAATGAATTTTTAAAGATATTTTATTTTGCATCACAAGCCCAAAGCATTACATAACATGCAACTGACTAGTTGCATGCAATTCCCTATAATTAAAGAGCATGCAATTGTAATCTAAATGCATTAATCCAGATGGTGGTGCTGATGGAAATGATAGTACTACAAGAGAAGTTATTTAATTTTCTGGTGTCACCTTTGGAGAAATTGTTGGTCATTCGAGGCCAGTTATCATTATTTGTATATTCATTGTAGTGTGAAATGGAAAACAAATATGAGCGTTTTTGAAAATAGGTGTCCCAACACAAATGAAGATTGGTTGATTGTTTGAGGAATCTTTATCTTTCCGTCATCGTTTTGTTTGGTATCATTCACACGTGGATGTCTTCTCTCTATAATTTTAGTAGAAATGTTGGTCAAGTCCATCGATTATTCTGTTCATGTCAGCATGCAGAAACTGTATTGTCAAGATATATGTTTGTATGATTTTGCCGTGGAGAATGTCCTTAGCAGTGTGCTTCATTTGGGTTTTCACTCTTCACCTTCTCATTTCTGAAGCCCATAAAGCATCACCTCTTTCACCTCCTTCCAGTCATTTATGTCGTTCATCCAACTTGTACTTTGATGTTTTGAACCCCTCCAGATTTGCACTCTACCGATCAACGTTGCCTATGCCAGTGTGTATTGTCTTGTTACATTGCCCAAACCACTGCAGGAAGTTTATTTCCATTTGCTTTTGCTAGTTGGGGCTCATTCTCACGTAAGTAAATGGCAAAAGTGACGTTTAAAATGATTTCTTATCTGTGAAATGATAGATTGTAAAATCAAATATTATGAAGATACCCTCTGCTGTGTTGGTTTGATCTGGAACAGTTTTTGTTGTCGTTTTGTTGCCTTGCCCAAGTTTGCATTTAGTGTTGAAAAATCAACAGGAATGTACTTATGCTATTTGTACTTATATACTTTATACTTATTTATTTATATAAGTTTTAGCTACTGCCTTGCCATTGCTCTACTTTTTCCTCCTATCGTGTTGTGTATTGTTTGTTGTTGTAACTTGCTGACTCGCCCCTACTGGACATCTGTAAAAAAGAGATTAATTTATCGTCGGATTCCTCCGGGATAAAGACAGATTATGATCATTCCATTGTGATTTCTGAGCGAACAGACTCAATTATGTACGGTATGTGCGAGAAAAATTCGTTGAAATAACTGCATCTCCGTGTTAATTATTTTTTCACCGATTCAAAGTTTCCTTAATTGCACCAACTGAACTCTCCCAAATGGCATATGTATTGCATCATATTATATACCGCAGGGTTCAATAAACTATTAAATAAAGATAGGCAGCGTTGAATGCAGCATGCAGCTAGTAAAGCGCAGCACGTGCGTGCTTTTCCGATGCCGTTTCACTTTTCGTTTGTTACTACAGTCGCCTTGGTGTAGGCGAGGCCCTTATAGACACCCTCCATTGGGATGTCGTAGGTGGCGCCGTTCAATAAGGACATGCGCACCGTACCCTTGTACGGGAGGTCGATTTCCGCGCGACCGATATTGATGTCGATCGCAGTGGTCTTGCGTGGAGGAACCGTGACGTCGAATGAGAGGAGCTCGGTTTTCGATTCTGAATTCTCCACGGCGTGCGTACTCTCGGTGCTAACGGTAAAACTAAAGCCATATTCAACCTCCACGACATCCGGAACGCCGGCTGAGACGCTGATGCTCACGGTTGCCTCCAGCTTGTTTGTGATCGACCAGGAGGAGGTTTTGGTCACGGTCTTGGAGGTTTCAATTTTATAGGTTTGGGGGACAGAACCAGTATTCTTGTAACTGAGTGATTTGATCTCTTCCATCTGGACTTTTGGAAGCTCCCTGTGCAGTGTAGGGTATGTCACGTTGATCAATTCTGAACTTTTAACCGAATTGATGAAGAGGAAGCCCATGCTGTCGATGTCTGAACCGCCTTTGCCCTGAATCCCAAGGCAGATTCCAGAGCGGACGTCGACTGGGTACTCGGTCTTTAGGCCCCAGTCTGTCATCTTCACGAAGAATTCCCTGCCTTTGGTTGTCCTGAACTTGAAGGCGCCCAGGCGTGAGCCAGCCCCATTCCCCCACAGTGAGAGGGACGAAAACAGCTCCCCGGGCTGGAACACAAACTCTTCGTGAGATCCCGAGGGACTGCCGTACTGTGCAGTCCTTCCGTCCGTCAGCCAGGCCTTCACGCACTTGATCTGCCACCCTCCAACCCACACCCAGATTTTTTCCAGCGTTGCTCCATTTCTCCACCCATCAAAACTGAAGGCTGTTCCTCCTTGTCCTCCACAGGTGTGTAAGGCCAATGCATAAGGCATTTTCTCCTCTCTTCCTGCACATTACAAGATACAGATTTGTTTAAATTATGAAAGAAATTTAAAACATCGTGATATTCACAGTTTGACTTTCAAAACCACATTTTATTGACACATTTGTAATAGTTATGCACTTCTAAATTTGCATGTCGAATCAGATGTTATCGACAACACTATTGCGAAAAAACGGTGAAAAAGCAGTACATCATCATGTTGGTAAATTCTAAAAAAACACACATTGGATCAGATTATTAACTCGTAATGGCTAACTTACAGCTAAAGACAATGAAAGAAGAGCAGACAGTGACAAGGTTAGATAATTTACAAGAATAACTGTTTGAGGTTAAGAGAGCCTTGTCTGCAAGAGAAATACAGCTTCTCTGAAATAAAAGTTGACACAACACAGTACAGCAAATCCTTCCCTCGAGGTTTTACTGTTTTGGGCCAAATTTATTGAGGTACTGTTCGCCGATTGTGCCCCTGTGGCTCGACCATTCGCAGTTGATCTAGAGATTCCTGTATGCATGATATATGTACTGCTCGCGATTATGCTGCCATGAAAGTACACAATTCGCCATCTTGTCCCCATCTTATTGCCCAAGTGGCCCATCGTGGTATCCCAGGCCACGTGGTGTTCCTAGATTCCAGTGGGTAGACAGTGAGGTTCAGCCGCTCACGATTTTAACTTCCTGCAGTGAACAGTACTGTACATGGTTACCTATACAGTACATCTACGAATAGCCCCTCCTGTGTTCAAAAAGCTTTCTTTAAGATGTTTGATTCAAGCATAGCCTCATCCATATGGGATCACAAAATAGCGCAAATAGATTTTCATTCCCTTACGTTACTTAGGAGAGATCGGGGCCTGACCCTTTGCAGATTTCCTAAAATAGAACAAAGCAATCGCTTTCAGAACTTTATTCAATAGATCAACAAGAAAAAGTAAAGGACATGGAAAAACTGGGAGAAGGCTCGGTGAGGTGCTGGTTATTTGCTGCGGTTACCTAAGCTCCTATCAAATATAGATCGCGTGTCCTGAAACCATTATTCACGGTTTCTAACACATTGGGGAAATGCAACCACAGGTGAATCTCATTCCACTCCTTCATATGTAGACAATCGCCTCTGTGGGGCGACCAATCACTAACAATGGAATGCACAAGGGGTAACTGGCCTGGCTGGAGAGTGATAGGCTTGGAAAGGGTGGGGGACCTTCCAAATAAGGTTACCAAAATATCAGGGACACCATCCAAAGCTACAAACAAAAACTTTGACCACATAACTCACCCAATCTTGGATGGTCTGGTGGAAAAAAAGGAAATGAAAAGTTCGTGCAGGAGATTGAGACCGGGTTAGAGCCAAAACTAGAAAGCTGAGGGGGAAAGGCTGCTGGGACAGGACATTCCTCACCAGAAATGGACTCAAATATGTTGGGCTCAGACAGTAGGCCGCAGGTCCCTTCCTCTAAACATAATTTAGTTCAAATTCACACATTCCTCTCCTAATTGCCCTAGATACCACAATGCACGGTACAGATTTAACTGAATGCCTTCTGGACGTGCCCAGATATTTTAGAATTTTACGATAATTTAACGGATTATTTTAATCGGAACTTGGCACAGAGCTGAGCCCCTCAGTGGACTAAACTTTGCGGGGCTTGAAACCAAAAGGGCTATCGGTACGCCAATATGCCTTACTGAAAACCGGCTATATTGTAGCAAGAAAGACAATATTAGCAAATTGGAAACAAGAACCCCCTCTTGGGGACTCTGGCACAGAACTATCCGTGCCTTGGCGGGAATCAGCTCCTTAACCAGGATCTACCAGGGATATAATAAGAGTAAGAGGCAATGTGGTCCCCATTTTTATTGACTCTGCGTGAATAACCATAAAAGTAGGGAGCGGGGCAAGGGGATGAATTCCAGACACTGAAACATTGCAATAGGCACCGTTGCCCCTAGGGGAAAATAAGAAGGATAAGCCCAGACATCACGCTTATGTTACTTTGTTTCCTGTCTAGTTTGGATAAATTATTCCCCTTCCTCCCCCTTGTCCTTCTTCTTCCCCTTCCCAGTTAATCTGCAGCTCCTGATCGTTGCCTCTGTGGTAGGTCAGCGAGCCCAAGGGCATCCAGACGGGTCCCCATTTTAGGATTTATTGCACCGGGTTCGACACACGTTCGTAATTGGTATCTCCCTCTGTGATGGCCATGTTCTGGACTCTTACAAAAAAACATGCATTGGATAAATAAAGGGTGGACGATTCACTCAGGACATCAAGAGTCGTGTTTTTCTTCTTCATGTGATACAGTGTGGATATCAAAGAGAGAGAGAGAGAGGAGGGAGACAGGAAGAGAGCAAAGTGAGAGGGGAGGCACGAGTATTGCGCAATCGACGTCACTTTTAGACAGACAAACGTCATCAATGCATTTGTATGTAAAGTTTTTTTCCTGAACATTTACACCAACGTTGTATGATTGTCAATTGAATTCACATCTTTATATCTTTAGGAGTTGCTTGCTGCTGATGCTGTTATACGTTGTTTTTTCACTGATTTGTGACAGTACCTTACAGAACGGATTTGTAGTGAAAATAAACACAGAAATCCGATAGCATCTTGTTTTGCCAACATCACACCAAACAGGCAGGTTCTCAAGGGGTGCCAGCTCAGAGGCACTTACCTGGGAGTCACCTGTCCACCACACACACCACCTGAATTGTTCATAACGAGACCAGTCAGGAGTAACCCACACACTCACCTTAAGGTTCTCTTCCCAGAGCATGCTTTTCTATCACCAGAACACTGTCATTTATACTACTGTTGCACAGGCCACGTGATCCAGCCACAGCCTAAATTATGCATCGCTTCGCATCACTCACGTCAGAATAGTTTATGTAAATAGTTTGGCATATTTACAGAAATTATGAATTTTTAATCTATCATACATATATATTTTTCAAACTTGAACCTTTCTTTCTTTTTCATGATGACGAGGTGGAGTGAATCAATGAGTGGTGTATTATCAAAAAAGGTTCTTCCAACATTATGGAACCTTGTTTCCGCGCCAAACATCGTAAACCTTCCATAAAATATATTCTGAAGCAGAAAATTAGTAGTGCCAGATACACCAGCCACATTTATAAATATGTTGTGTAACATCGATCCTTACCCACCGTGTAGCAATATTTAAATGTAGATGTAAAATTCAATGAGGGACGTGATTATCTTGGTGAGTTCTGAGACTGTTATTGTACATATCCGGGAGGGATCTGAGATTGTTGTTGTTGTTGTCTTGGTGAGGGACTGTTGTTGATGTTGTCTTGGAGTTGTCTGGGACTGTTGTTGTTTTGGTGTATAACTATTGTACTTGTCATGGTGTTGTCTTGGACTCTTGCTGTTGTTTTTGTCCTTTTGCTGTTTTGCCCCAGGCGTGCATTTGGTGTCAAAAAATTGGCAGGAATGTATGGTATTGTGCAATTTGTACATATATACAGGCGTATCTCACTTAAAGAGCATTCTTTCTCTGCTAATTCGAGCGATTTCGATACAGATTAATTCGTTCCAAAACGAGCAACACTCTCAAGGCACTACTTTTAGTTGCGAATATGATCATCTTAAGCAGCGTTAAAACACGTATAACCAAAACATAACCCTCGTGTTCCTCCAAAGAGATCTCATTAGGTAACGCGTGTTGGGCTGAAACAAGCGTTCGATAACTCCTCGTTGGGTAAGGATTTCATGTATTTGTATTCTGTTGGTGAACCCAGAAAATCCTTACTGACTCTCAAGATACATTTTCGAAAGGGCCTCTCTAAGTTTCACAGTAGGGGGCGATGTAGCTGCTCTGTGTAATCGCAATTGAGTAATTTTGCAGATACATTTTCAACATTGGAATGTTCGGTCACATCAGAAACATTTAGAAATAAATTGTGAAAGAAGAAAAGCAGAGAACCCATAGGAAACCCATCCAGGAGCGGGTCAGAAATCGACGAAAGGACGTCTAAACTGTGAGGCACAAGTGTTAAAACTCTGCCACCCCGCCTACAGTATCAAATTGAATCCACGAATTGAAATAGAATTGGAAAGAAAAAAAGCCCGCTTCAACTACAATGGAAGTCAAATGGTAATGAATTTTAATTATGACTAAAGTTTGTCATCGGAATGCCTAAAAATATGACGTATAATGTAGTGCATTTTAAAAACAGTTAAGCCATAACTGGTTTATTATATTAATCTGATATACCAGTCCTTCCCAACCAGTGTGTTTGATGTGTACACCTCCCAGCCTAATAACTTGTCCTCATTCCCTGACCAGCACATTATCTACTGCGAATCATCCCTAACTTTACTTTACAATCCCTGTTCGTACCCCCTTTGGAGATGGTACACCAGACAGCCACTAACAGAAGATTAATGCAGTAATTTCTTCAAACGTTTAGGCTCCACAGTCCCAGAGTGTCAGTCCACTTTATTCCCAATAACTCGTTTGGTGCGACTGAGTAGTTTCTACTTTGAAAATAACCCTTAAAAATACACAGACCATAAAAACGAGACGTGATAAATGAAACACTACAATCGAGCAGACAGAGGTTACGAATCAAGCCATATTACACAATACAAATAAGTAAGACATGCACGTGTAAGATACACGATATAGAAAATAAGCCAATGCAAATGAGACAAACAGCAGAGACAGTTCATAAGATTCAGGGCCTTTTAGATGACTTATTACGAATTGGATATTAGATGGGCAAAGGCAATACGTAGGATATGTTAAACAGTAACAATTGACGGCGAATTATAAAGTAAATAATCATGAGCATCCCCACGCTAAGAAACATGCAAGGAAAGCAATCTTGCGAGCAAGCTGTTATGAGTAGCAAAAAATGTTGCGTAAAGCAGACGTGTTACATAAGAAGTACCGATATAGATGTCTCTTCTCTTTCATCAGCTGTCAACAGGTGGTTGACAACGAGGCTGAATGAAATAGTTCCTTTGATTTCGGTCACTGGACACGACATTCGCTATGCCGTGAGGTATGGTGAATTGAATATTGGCTTCGCAACATTGATCTGTAATATTTAACGAATAAATAATCAATAAATAACCGTGATAGTGTTGATGTATTGAGCCTATCCTTTTTATTTAGATATAATTTTTGGGGGGTTTTTTGGAAGCGGAAATTCCTTAGCCCACAAAAAAAGCATCATGGAGAAGGAAGTGAAGTGGCACTGCTGTGACTCTGGAACATCAAAGGCTGACAGAATTAGCCACCATTGTGATTGGCTGGCTGGTCTGCTATCTGGCATATGAAATACAAAATTTTACACGAAATCAAGCGTTTAGGAAGTTTTACTTGATTCGGTTAGCCAGATCACTTTTCGCATGTGTGATGGGTGGAGGCGCACGGACAAGAGACGACTTTTCACCTGTGATGACACTCGACTAAGGGGCCGTCCAAATGACGTCACGCGATTTTGAACAATTTTTGACCCCCCGCCCCCTTCGTCACGCGGCGTCACGCAAAGTCAGACCCACCTCAAATATGACGTCACGAAGCTCTGCCCCCCCCCCAAAAAAAAAGATGTAAAACATGCTTCAAATCGAATTTTTGATTTAAAGCTTTCGTGACTGCAGTAATTCATATTCTTAGTTTTTTCGGTAAAGTCACGTTGAAGACAAACAACAAAATAATAAAATATATATAAAACAATAAAAAAATTCTCACGACGTTTCGACCATAACTCAAACGGTCATCTTCAGGTGTGTTGGTTTGCATAAATTTATTTTTAAACGGCGCATTTATTTACTTATAAAAAAAACGTTAGCGTCACGCGCAGCGATTTGGCAGTTTACCCAGGACTAGTACATCTATATTTTGAAAAGAGGAGGGGGGAGACGAATTTTTTTATAATGTATGCTGTCTGAAAGCCAATGTAAGCGTGAACAATCAATTAAGAACTGAAATGGTTTATCAAATCTTTCCAATGATTGCTAAGATATAATCCATCTTCTCAGTTTAAATTGTCTCTGTGCTTGTATATGTGGATAGCCTCATGAACGAATCTCTCATGGAAGCCAGATGGCTTACAAAGAACCTCTGTCTTGGAAAAGTCAATGGCATGTGAGCCTACTGAATTAGAACAATGATCTGCTACGGCCGAGGTGTTGGTCCTACCGTGTTTAAGGACTGCTTTGTGTTCACGAATGCGGTCCGAGACATGGCGTTTGGTTTCTCCAATGTAACTACTACCACAGAGGCAACTTAGTTTGTAGAAACCAAGGTATTGTATGTCCGGAATCACATCTTTTACAGACGGAACCAGATCACGGATTTTATGTAATGTGTTGAAACGGACCTGGATCTTGTGTTTATTCAAGATTTTGGAGATCTTTTTTGTGATCCCAGCAATGTAGGGTAAAGTGATGGTTTTGAAAGGCTCCTCAAGAGGGTTCTTCTTCATGGTTTGAGTGATAGCTTTGCGGATTGTATAGTCGGAGTAACCATTAGCCCTAAGAGCTTGGTGTACGTGCTTGAGTTCACTGCTTATGTGTTCCTGGTCGGATATGCATTGGGCTCTATGATACAGAGTCTTGATGAGAGAATTCTTCTGTGATGGGTGGTGGTGGGAATCCGGTTTCAGATAAGCATCCGTATGGGTAGCTTTCCTGTAGACAGAGTGGCACATTGAACCATCAGGTCTCTTTTTAATTAGGACATCCAAAAAAGGTATCTTGCCATCTATTTCGACTTCCATGGTAAATCTGATGGCTGGGTGTATGGAATTGATGTGGTCGAAGAATTGGTCTAGAGAAGGCCGGCCATGTGGCCAGATGGCAAAAGTGTCATCCACGTACCTCTTCCATAAGGTTGGGCGCAGAGTGGCAGGCTGGATGGCGTCAGTCTCAAATTTCTCCATGAAAATGTTAGCTATAACTGGTGAAAGGGAGGAGCCCATTGGGGTGCCCTCAGTTTGTTTGTAGAAAGTTCCATTCCAAGTGAAGTATGTATTGGTTAAACAGTGTCTCACCAGGGGGGGTACCTCAGTGTTTAGTCCTTGATGAACCAAGTCTTCAATGATTGCAATGGTGTCAGGTACAGGAACCTTGGTGAATAAGGAAACTATATCAAAACTGACAAGCAGGTCGTCTGGGGACAGGGAAATACCCTTGATTGTCGATACCAGGTGAGTAGAATTTTGTACCGCAGAGGTGGTCTTTCCAGTGAAAGGACGCAGGATTTCAGACAAAAAACGAGCTAGTTTGTAGGTGGGGGAGCTTATAGTAGAGACTATGGGACGAAGAGGTGTATCAACTTTATGTATTTTTGGTAAGCCGTATAATCTTGGTGGCCTGGCAGCAGAAGGTTTCCACGAAAACTGTTTAGATTGATCAATTAATGCGGTTGAATCAGAAATTATTTTGTTGGTTTGTGTGACGAGGCTGTTGGTGGGATCTCTTTTTATTTTTGTATAACTACCATCGTCGAGTAATTCTTTAATTTTGTTGTTGTATTCTATTTTATCCATGATGACAGTAGCATTGCCTTTGTCAGCTGAGAGAACTACAATATCATTCCTATTTTTTAATTTATATAATTCAAAACGCTCATCTTTGCTGAGGTTGCTAGCTGGCATCTTAGCGTTTTTGAGGGTTGCAGCGATTTCAGATCTTGCTACGTCTGCAGCGATGTGACCCAGGCCCCTGAGAGCAACGTCTACTTGGGCAATTATATCATTAACTGGTATGTGTTTAGGTGTGACTGCAAAGTTTAGACCTTTAGCTAAAACGGATTTCAGACCATCGGAAATAGAACTGTTACTGCGATTAATTACGACTTTATTAACGTCTAACTTTTTGGTGTGTGGGTCCGGTCTTTTGTTGAAGAGGAGGTTAAATTTGGAAATCAGGTTTTCCTTACATTTGGTCGACATAGTAGCAGCTGAAGAGGCAGTCATATTGTCTACATGTTCCCAATCCGATGTGGACATTATTGCCGTCAATGATAAGTGTGATTTGTAGAGTGTCTTGTCTAACTGATCTAGTTCTGTGCGTATAAGTCTGATTTTTTCTGAGATAAGAGCTAAGCTAGTTTTGAAAAGAATTCGTTTCGCATTAGAAGAAGTTACAGCAGCAGAGGTCAGTGTAAATGCGATTGGTATTACCCCAGAGTCGCGGAATCTCTTCAGGAAGGTGAGAGACTCGATCAGCTGAGCTTTCTTATCCCGGAGTTTGTTGAAGGATCTTAAAGTTATGTGAAAACCCTCCCCATAGAGGCGATTAAATTTTGATTTAAATCTTTCGTGACTGCAGTAATTCATATTCTTAGTTTTTTCGGTAAAGTCACGTTGAAGAGAAACAACAAATAATAAAATATATATTAAACAATAAAAAATTCTCACGACGTTTCGACCATAACTCAAACGGTCATCTTCAGGTGTGTTGGTTTGCATAAATTTATTATTAAACGGCGCATTTATTTATTTATAAAAAACGTTAGCGTCACGCGCAGCGATTTGGCAGTTTACCCAGGACTAGTCCATCTATATTTTGAAAAGAGGAGGGGGGAGACGAAATTTTTTTATAATGTATGCTGTCTGAAAGCCAATGCAAGCGTGAACAATCAATTAAGAACTGAAATGGTTTATCAAATCTTTCCAATGATTGCTAAGATATAATCCATCTTCTCTGTTGAAATTGTCTCTGTGCTTGTATATGTGGATAGCCTCATGAACGAATCTCTCATGGAAGCCAGATGGCTTACAAAGAACCTCTGTCTTGGAAAAGTCAATGGCATGTGAGCCTTCTGAATTAGAACAATGATCTGCTACGGCCGAGGTGTTGGTCCTACCGTGTTTAAGGACTGCTTTGTGTTCACGAATGCGGTCCGAGACATGGCGTTTGGTTTCTCCAATGTAACTACTACCACAGAGGCAACTTAGTTTGTAGAAACCAAGGTATTGTATGTCCGGAATCACATCTTTTACAGACGGAACCAGATCACGGATTTTATGTAATGTGTTGAAACGGACCTGGATCTTGTGTTTATTCAAGATTTTGGAGATCTTTTTTGTGATCCCAGCAATGTAGGGTAAAGTGATGGTTTTGAAAGGCTCCTCAAGAGGGTTCTTCTTCATGGTTTGAGTGATAGCTTTGCGGATTGTATAGTCGGAGTAACCATTAGCCCTAAGAGCTTGGTGTACGTGCTTGAGTTCACTGCTTATGTGTTCCTGGTCGGATATGCATTGGGCTCTATGATGCAGAGTCTTGATGAGAGAATTCTTCTGTGATGGGTGGTGGTGGGAATCCGGTTTCAGATAAGCATCCGTATGGGTAGCTTTCCTGTAGACAGAGTGGCACATTGAACCATCAGGTCTCTTTTTAATTAGGACATCCAAAAAAGGTATCTTGCCATCTATTTCGACTTCCATGGTAAATCTGATGGCTGGGTGTATGGAATTGATGTGGTCGAAGAATTGGTCTAGAGCAGGCCGGCCATGTGGCCAGATGGCAAAAGTGTCATCCACGTACCTCTTCCATAAGGTTGGGCGCAGAGTGGCAGTCTGGATGGCGTCAGTCTCAAATTTCTCCATGAAAATGTTAGCTATAACTGGTGAAAGGGAGGAGCCCATTGGGGTGCCCTCAGTTTGTTTGTAGAAAGTTCCATTCCAAGTGAAGTATGTATTGGTTAAACAGTGTCTCACCAGGGGGGGTACCTCAGTGTTTAGTCCTTGATGAACCAAGTCTTCAATGATTGCAATGGTGTCAGGTACAGGAACCTTGGTGAATAAGGAAACTATATCAAAACTGACAAGCAGGTCGTCTGGGGACAGGGAAATACCCTTGATTGTCGATACCAGGTGAGTAGAATTTTGTACCGCAGAGGTGGTCTTTCCAGTGAAAGGACGCAGGATTTCAGACAAAAAACGAGCTAGTTTGTAGGTGGGGGAGCTTATAATAGAGACTATGGGACGAAGAGGTGTATCAACTTCATGTATTTTTGGTAAGCCGTATAATCTTGGTGGCCTGGCAGCAGAAGGTTTCCACGAAAACTGTTTAGATTGATCAATTAATGCGGTTGAATCAGAAATTATTTTGTTGGTTTGTGTGACGAGGCTGTTGGTGGGATCTCTTTTTATTTTTGTATAACTACCATCGTCGAGTAATTCTTTAATTTTGTTGTTGTATTCTATTTTATCCATGATGACAGTAGCATTGCCTTTGTCAGCTGAGAGAACTACAATATCATTCCTATTTTTTTATTTATATAATTCAAAACGCTCATCTTTGCTGAGGTTGCTAGCTGGCATCTTAGCGTTTTTGAGGGTTGCAGCGATTTCAGATCTTGCTACGTCTGCAGCGATGTGACCCAGGCCCCTGAGAGCAACGTCTACTTGGGCAATTATATCATTAACTGGTATGTGTTTAGGTGTGACTGCAAAGTTTAGACCTTTAGCTAAAACGGATTTCAGACCATCGGAAATAGAACTGTTACTGCGATTAATTACGACTTTATTAACGTCTAACTTTTTGGTGTGTGGGTCCGGTCTTTTGTTGAAGAGGAGGTTAAATTTGGAAATCAGGTTTTCCTTACATTTGGTCGACATAGTAGCAGCTGAAGAGGCAGTCATATTGTCTACATGTTCCCAATCCGATGTGGACATTATTGCCGTCAATGATAAGTGTGATTTGTAGAGTGTCTTGTCTAACTGATCTAGTTCTGTGCGTATAAGTCTGATTTTTTCTGAGATAAGAGCTAAGCTAGTTTTGAAAAGAATTCGTTTCGCATTAGAAGAAGTTACAGCAGCAGAGGTCAGTGTAAATGCGATTAGTATTACCCCAGAGTCGCGGCATCTCTTCAGGAAGGTGAGAGACTCGATCAGCTGAGCTTTCTTATCCCGGAGTTTGTTGAAGGATCTTAAAGTTATGTGAAAACCCTCCCCGTAGAGGCGATTAAATTTTGATTTAAATCTTTCGTGACTGCAGTAATTCATATTCTTAGTTTTTTCGGTAAAGTCACGTTGAAGAGAAACAACAAAATAATAAAATATATATTAAACAATAAAAAATTCTCACGACGTTTCGACCATAACTCAAACGGTCATCTTCAGGTGTGTTGGTTTGCATAAATGTATTATTAAACGGCGCATTTATTTATTTATAAAAAACGTTAGCGTCACGCGCAGCGATTTGGCAGTTTACCCAGGACTAGTCCATCTATATTTTGAAAAGAGGAGGGGGGAGACGAAATTTTTTATAATGTATGCTGTCTGAAAGCCAATGTAAGCGTGAACAATCAATTAAGAACTGAAATGGTTTATCAAATCTTTCCAATGATTGCTAAGATAGAATCCATCTTCTCGGTTGAAATTGTCTCTGAGCTTGTATATGTGGATAGCCTCATGAACGAATCTCTCATGGAAGCCAGATGGCTTACAAAGAACCTCTGTCTTGGAAAAGTCAATGGCATGTGAGCCTACTGAATTAGAACAATGATCTGCTACGGCCGAGGTGTTGGTCCTACCGTGTTTAAGGTCTGCTTTGTGTTCACGAATGCGGTCCGAGACATGGCGTTTGGTTTCTCCAATGTAACTACTACCACAGAGGCAACTTAGTTTGTAGACACCAGGGTATTGTATGTCCGGAATCACATCTTTTACAGAGGGAACCAGATCACGGATTTTATGTAATGTGTTCAAACGGACCTGGATCTTGTGTTTATTCAAGATTTAGGAGATCTTTTTTTTGATCCCAGCAATGTAGGGTAAAGTGATGGTTTTGAAAGGCTCCTCAAGAGGGTTCTTCTTCATGGTTTGAGTGATAGCTTTGCGGATTGTATAGTCGGAGTAACCATTAGCCCAAAGAGCTTGGTGTACGTGCTTGAGTTCACTGCTTATGTGTTCCTGGTCGGATATGCATTGGGCTCTATGATACAGAGTCTTGATGAGAGAATTCTTCTGTGATGGATGATGGTGGGAATCCGGTTTCAGATAAGCATCCGTATGGGTAGCTTTCCTGTAGACAGAGTGGCACATTGAACCATCAGGTCTCTTTTTAATTAGGACATCCAAAAAAGGTATCTTGCCATCTATTTCGACTTCCATGGTAAATCTGATGGCTGGGTGTATGGAATTGATGTGGTCGAAGAATTGGTCTAGAGCAGGCCAGCCATGTGGCCAGATGACAAAAGTGTCATCCACGTACCTCTTCCATATGGTTGGGCGCAGGGTGGCAGTCTGGATGGCGTCAGTCTCAAATTTCTCCATGAAAATGTTAGCTATAACTGGAGAAAGGGGGGAGCCCATTGGGGTGCCCTCAGTTTGTTTGTAGAAAGTTCCATTCCAAATGAAGTATGTATTGGTTAAACAGTTTCTCACCAGGGGGGGTACCTCAGTGTTTAGTCCTTGATGAACCAAGTCTTCAATGATTGCAATGGTGTCAGGTACAAGAACCTTGGTGAATAAGGAAACTACATCAAAACTGACAAGCAGGTCGTCTGGGGACAGGGAAATACCCTTGATTGTCGATACCAGGTGAGTAGAATTTTGTACCGCAGAGGTGGTCTTTCCAGTGAAAGGACGCAGGATTTCAGACAAAAAACGAGCTAGTTTGTAGGTGGGGGAGATGATAGTAGAGACTATGGGACGAAGAGGTGTATCAACTTTATGTATTTTTGGTAAGCCGTGTAAACTTGGTGGCCTGGCAGCAGAAGGTTTCAACGAAAACTGTTTAAATTGATCAATTCATGCGGTTGAATCAGAAATTATTTTGTTGGTTTGTGTGACGAGGCTGTTGGTGGGATCTCTTTTTATTTTTTGTATAACTACCATCGTCGAGTAATTCTTTAATTTTGTTGTTGTATTCTATTTTATCCATGATGACAGTAGCATTGCCTTTGTCAGCTGAGAGAACTACAATATCATTCCTCTTTTTTAATTTATATAATTCAAAACGCTCATCTTTGCTGAGGTTGCTAGCTGGCATCTTAGCGTTTTTGAGGGTTGCAGCGATTTCAGATCTTGCTACGTCTGCAGCGATGTGACCCAGGCCCCTGAGAGCAACGTCTACTTGGGCAATTATATCATTAACTGGTATGTGTTTAGGTGTGACTGCAAAGTTTAGACCTTTAGCTAAAACGGATTTCAGACCATCGGAAATAGAACTGTTACTGCGATTAATTACGACTTTATTAACGTCTAACTTTTTGGTGTGTGGGTCCGGTCTTTTGTTGAAGAGGAGGTTAAATTTGGAAATCAGGTTTTCCTTACATTTGGTCGACATAGTAGCAGCTGAAGAGGCAGTCATATTGTCTACATGTTCCCAATCCGATGTGGACTTTATTGCCGTCAATGATAAGTGTGATTTGTAGAGTGTCTTGTCTAACTGATCTAGTTCTATGCGTATAAGTCTGATTTTTTCTGAGATAAGAGCTAAGCTAGTTTTGAAAAGAATTCGTTTCGCATTAGAAGAAGTTACAGCAGCAGAGGTCAGTGTAAATGCGATTGGTATTACCCCAGAGTCGCGGCATCTCTTCAGGAAGGTGAGAGACTCGATCAGCTGAGCTTTCTTATCCCGGAGTTTGTTGAAGGATCTTAAAGTTATGTGAAAACCCTCCCCGTAGAGGCGATTAAATTTTGATTTAAAGCTTTCGTGACTGCAGTAATTCATATTCTTAGTTTTTTCGGTAAAGTCACGTTGAAGAGAAACAACAAAATAATAAAATATATATAAAACAATAAAAAAAATCTCACGACGTTTCGACCATAACTCAAACGGTCATCTTCAGGTGTGTTGGTTTGCATAAATGTATTTTTAAACGACGCATTTATTTATTTATTAAAAAACGTTAGCGTCACGCGCAGCGATTTATGCAGTTTACCCAGGACTAGTCCATCTATATTTTGAAAAGAGGAGGGGGGAGACGAAATTTTTTATAATGTATGCTGTCTGAAAGCCAATGTAAGCGTGAACAATCAATTAAGAACTGAAATGGTCTGAAATCCGTTTTAGCTAAAGGTCTAAACTTTGCAGTCACACCTAAACACATACCAGTTAATGATATAATTGCCCAAGTAGACGTTGCTCTCAGGGGCCTGGGTCACATCGCTACAGACGTAGCAAGATCTGAAATCGCTGCAACCCTCAAAAACGCTAAGATGCCAGATAGCAACCTCAGCAAAGATGAGCGTTTTGAATTATATAAATTAAAAAAGAGGAATGATATTGTAGTTCTCTCAGCTGACAAAGGCAATGCTACTGTCATCATGGATAAAATAGAATACAACAACAAAATTAAAGAATTACTCGACGATGGTAGTTATACAAAAATAAAAAGAGATCCCACCAACAGCCTCGTCACACAAACCAACAAAATAATTTCTGATTCAACCGCATTAATTGATCAATCTAAACAGTTTTCGTTGAAACCTTCTGCTGCCAGGCCACCAAGATTATATGGCTTACCAAAAATACATAAAGTTGATACACCTCTTCGTCCCATAGTCTCTACAATCAGCTCCCCCACCTACAAACTAGCTCGTTTTTTGTCTGAAATCCTGCGTCCTTTCACTGGAAAGACCACCTCTGCGGTACAAAATTCTACTCACCTGGTATCGACAATCAAGGGTATTTCCCTGTCCCCAGACGACCTGCTTGTCAGTTTTGATGTAAAATTTCGATTTAAAGCTTTCGTGACTGCAATGATTCATCTTCTTTGGTTCTTTCGGTAAAGTCACGTAGAATGAGAATAAAATAATAAATTGATAAAATAAAATAACACAATAATATTCTCACGACGTGAGAATATTATTAATAACACAATAATATTCTCACGACGTGAGAATATTATTGCGTTATTTTATTTTATCAATTTATTATTTTATTCTCATTCTACGTGACTTTACCGAAAGAACCAAAGAAGAGTTTTGATGTAGTTTCCTTATTCACCAAGGTTCTTGTACCTGACACCATTGCAATCATTGAAGACTTGGTTCATCAAGGACTAAACACTGAGGTACCCCCCCTGGTGAGACACTGTTTAACCAATACATACTTCACTTGGAATGGAACTTTCTACAAACAATCTGAGGGCACCCCAATGGGCTCCCCCCTTTCTCCAGTTATAGCTAACATTTTCATGGAGAAATTTGAGTCTGATGCCATCCAGACTGCCACTCTGCGCCCAACCTTATGGAAGAGGTACGTGGATGACACTTTTGTCATCTGGCCACATGGCCGGCCTGCTCTAGACCAATTCTTCGACCACATCAATTCCATACACCCAGCCATCAGATTTACCATGGAAGTCGAAATAGATGGCAAGATACCTTTTTTGGATGTCCTAATTAAAAAGAGACCTGATGGTTCAATGAGCCACTCTGTCTACAGGAAAGCTACCCATACGGATGCTTATCTGAAACCGGATTCCCACCACCATCCATCACAGAAGAATTCTCTCATCAAGACTCTGTATCATAGAGCCCAATGCATATCCGACCAGGAACACATAAGCAGTGAACTCAAGCACGTACACCAAGCTCTTAGGGCTAATGGTTACTCCGACTATACAATCCGCAAAGCTATCACTCAAACCATGAAGAAGAACCCTCTTGAGGAGCCTTTCAAAACCATCACTTTACCCTACATTGCTGGGATCACAAAAAAGATCTCCAAAATCTTGAATAAACACAAGATCCAGGTCCGTTTCAACACATTACATAAAATCCGTGATCTGGTTCCGTCTGTAAAAGATGTGATTCCGGACATACAATACCCTGGTGTCTACAAACTAAGTTGCCTCTGTGGTAGTAGTTACATTGGAGAAACCAAACGCCATGTCTCGGACCGCATTCGTGAACACAAAGCAGACCTTAAACACGGTAGGACCAACACCTCGGCCGTAGCAGATCATTGTTCTAATTCAGTAGGCTCACATGCCATTGACTTTTCCAAGACAGAGGTTCATTGTAAGCCATCTGGCTTCCATGAGAGATTCGTTCATGAGGCTATCCACATATACAAGCACAGAGACAATTTCAACCGAGAAGATGGATTCTATCTTAGCAATCATTGGAAAGATTTGATAAACCATTTTAGTTCTTAATTGATTGTTCATGCTTACATTGGCTTTCAGACAGCATACATTATAAAAAAATTCGTCTCACCCCTCCTCTTTTCAAAATATAGATGGACTAGTCCTGGGTAAACTGCCAAATCGCTGCACGTGACGCTAACGTTTTTTTTTATAAATAAATAAATGCGCCGTTTAAAAATAAATTCATGCAAACCAACACACCTGAAGATGACCGTTTGAGTTATGGTCGAAACGTCGTGAGAATGTTTTTTTATTGTTTTATATATATTTTATTATTTTGTTGTTTCTCTTCAACGTGACTTTACCGAAAAAACTAAGAATATGCTTCAAATCGCTTTAAACTATTGTCATTGTAGTGCATTTTTAATGTGGCGCTGCACTCTGATGTTGTAGGAAAACACATTTATTAAAACGTATAATTAATTAAGTAGAAGGTGCTGCCTATATTTATTTAAAGTTGCGCATTTTGATGTGACATCACATTTCTCAAACCCCTCCCCCCTCGTCAAACATCGTCACAAATGTCTGACCCCCCCCCCCCAAGTGCATGACATAATTTATGGATGGCCCCTAATATATTAGTACCGATTAACTAAATATGTATTTGTATGTACTGTATATGCTGTACATGAAACAAAAATTGGATTCATTGTTAGATTTATATCTAACTAGCGGTAAGTACCCGGTGGTGCCCGGGTGAAAAAAGCAGACACACACCTGGACTTACACACAGACATCGACTCACACACATAGAAACACATCGACTTACACGCACACACACAGGCATCGACTTTAGACACACACATATGTAGTTACACACACAAATGGACTCACACACACACATAGACTTACACACACATATCGACTCACACATACATACATATGTAGTGGAACAAATAGGCGCATGAGGGTAAATGGTGAGATCGCGCGGGTGCAGGAGAGTATGGGTCATATTGGGACAAACATATGCGATGGTTGGGACAATGATGTCATGATTAGGCCAATTAAGCTATGGAGCAAGAGACGGCTGTGATTGGCTGGTGTTGTTGTCAGGGCTGAAGTGGCGTCTTAAAGTCTGGAGAAGTAACAGGTGCACGGGCACGCGGAGCGTCGTTGGGACGTGGGTTAATTAATTCTAGAGTATAATCTTAGCTCTTTCAGTAAAGTCACGTTGAAGGTAAACAATAAAATAATAATATATATATAAAAATTCTCACGACGTTTCGACCATAACACATGAAACGGTCGTCATCAGGTGTGTCGGTTTGCATTAATTAATGTATTTTTAACGGTGTATTCATTTATTTATAAAAAAAAAAACGTCAGCGCCACACGCAGCGATTTGGCAGTTTATTTAGAAGGACTAGTCCATCTATGTTCTGAAAAGAGGAGGGGGGAGACGAAAAATTAATGTATGCTGTCTGAAAGCCACTGTAAACGTGAACAATCAATTAAGACCTGAAATGGTTAATCAAATCTTTCCAATGATTGCTAAGCCAGAATCCATCTTCTCGGTTGAAATTGTCTCTGTGCTTGTATATGTGGATAGCCTCATGAATGAATCTCTCATGGTAGCCAGATGGCTTACAAAGAACCTCTGTCTTGGAAAAGTCAATGTCATGTGAGCATACTGAATTATAACAATGATCTGCCATGGCCGAGGTGTTGGTCCTACCGTGTTTAAGGTCTGCTTTGTGTTCACGAATGCGGTCCGAGACATGGCGTTTGGTTTCTCCAATGTAACTACTACTACTGAGGCAACTTAGTTTGTAGACACCAGGCTACCGTATGTCCGGAATCACATCTTTTTACAGACGGAACCAGATCACAAATTTTATGTAATGTGTTGAAACGACCTGGATCTTGTGTTTATTCAAGATTTTGGAGATCTTTTTTGTGATCCCCGCAATGTAGGGTAAGGTGATGGTTTTGAAAGGCTCCTCAAGAGGGTCCTTCTTCATGGTTTGAGTGATAGCTTTGCGGATTGTATAGTCGGAGTAACCATTAGCCTTAAGAGCTTGGTGTACGTGCTTGAGTTCACTGCCTATGTCTTCCTGGTCAGATATGCATTGGGCTCTATGGTACAGAGTCTTGATAAGAGAATTCTTCTGTGATGGATGGTGGTGTGAATCGGGTTTCAGATAAGCAGAGTCACAGCAGTGCCACTTCACTTCCTTCTCCATGATGCTTTTTTTGTGGGCTAAGGAATTTCCGCTTCCAAAAAAAAACCCAAAAATACTATGTAAATAAATATGATAGGCTCAATACATTAACACTATCACGGTTATTTATTGATTATTCATTCGTTAAATATTACCGATCAATGTTGCCAAGCCAATATTCAATTCACCATACCTCACGGCACAGCGAATGTCGTGTCCAGTGACCGAAATCAAAGGAACTATTTCATTCAGCCTCGTTGTCAACCACCTGTTGACAGCTGATGGAAGAGACATCTATATCGGTACTTCTTATGTAACACGTCTGCTTTACGCAACATTTTTTGCTACTCATAACAGCTTGCTAGCAAGATTGCTTTCCTTGCATGTTTCTCAGCGTGGGGATGCTCTTGATTATTTACTGTATAATTCGCCCTCAATTGATACTGTTTAACATATCCTACCTATTCCCTTTGCCCATCTAATATCCAATTCGTAATAACTCATCTAAAATGCCCTGAATCTTATGAACTGTCTCTGCTGTTTGTCTCATTTGCATTGGCTAATTTTCTATATCGTGTATCTTACACGTGCATGTCTTATTTATTTGTATTGTGTAATATGGCTTGATTCGTAACCTCTGTCTGCTCGATTGTAGTGTTTCATTTGTCACGTCTCGTTTTTATGGTCTGTGTATTTTTAAAGGTTATTTTCGAAGTAGAAACTACTCAGTCGCACCAAACGAGTTATTGGGAATACAGTAGACTGACACTCTGGGACTGTGGAGCCTAAACGTTTGGATAAATTACTGCATTAATCTTCTGTTAGTGGCTGTCTGGTGTACCATCTCCAAAGGGGGTACGGACAGGGATTGTAAAGTAAAGTTAGGGATGATTCTCAGTAGATTATGTGCTGGTCAGGGAATGAGGACAAGATATTAGGCTGGGAGGTGTACACATCAAACACACTGGTTGGGAACGACTGGTATATCAGATTAATCTAATAAAACAGTTATGGCTTAACTGTTTCACTAAATGCACTACATTTTTCGTCATAGTTTTAGGAATTCTGATGACAAACTTTAGTCATAATTAAAATTCATTACCATTTGACTTCCATTGTAGTTGAAGCGGGCTTTTTTTCTTTGCAATTCTATTTCAATTCGTGGATTCAATTTGATACTGTAGGCGGGATGGCAGAGTTTTAACACTTGCGCCTCACAGTTTAGATGTTCTTTGTTCGATTTCTGACCTGCTCCTGGATGGGTTTCCTATGGGTTCTCTGTCTTTCTTCTTTCACAATTTATTTGTAAATGTTTCTGGTGTGGCCGAACATTCCAATGTTGAAAATGTATCTGCAAAATAACTCAATTGAGATTACACAGAGCAGTTAAATCGTCCCCTACTGTGAAACTTAGAGAGGCCCTTTCGAAAGTGTATCTTGAGAGTCAGTAAGGATTTTCTGGGTACACCAACAGAATATAAATACGCGAAATCCTTACCCAACGAGGAGTTATCGAACGCTTGTTTTAGCCCAACACGCGTTAACTAATGAGGTCTCTTGGGAGGAGCACGAGGGTTATGTTTTGGCTATTCTTGTTTTAACGCTGCTTAAGATGATCATTTTTGCAACTAAAAGTAGTGCCATTAGAGTGTTGCTCGTTTGGAACAAATTAAGCTGTATTGAAATCGCTCGAATAAGCAGAGACAGAATGCTCGTTAAGTGAGATACTGCTGTATAGATGTACAAATTGCACAAGAACATACATTCCTGCCAATTTTTTGACACAAAATGCACGCCTGGGGCAAAACAGCAAAAGGCCAAAAACAACATCAAGAGTCCAAGACAACACCATGACAAGTACAAGAGTTATACACCAAAACAACAACAGTCCCAGACAACTCCAAGACAACAGCAACAACAGTCCCTCACCAAGACAACAACAACAATCTCAGATCTCTCCCGGATATGTACAACAACAGTCTCAGAACACACCAAGATAATCACATCCCTCATTGAATTTTACATCTACATTAAAATATTGCTACACGGTGGGTAAGGAGCGATGTTACACAACATATTTATAAATATGGCTGGTGTATCTGGCACTACTAATTTTCTGCTTCAGAATATATTTTTAATGGAAGGTTTACGATGTTTGGCGCGGAAACAAGGTTCCATAATGTTGGAAGAACCTTTTTTGATAATACACCACTCATTGATTCACTCCACCTCGTCATCATGAAAAAGAAAGAGAGGTTCAAGTTTGAAAAATATATATGTATGATAGATTAAAAATTCATAAATTCTGTAAATATGCCAAACTATTTACATAAACTATTCTGACGTGAGTGATGCGAAGCGATGTATAATTTAGGCTGTGGCTGGATCACGTGGCCTGTGCAACAGTAGTATAAATGACAGTGTTCTGGTGATAGAAAAGCATGCTCTGGGAAGAGAACCTTAAGGTGAGTGTGTGGGTTACTCCTGACTGGTCTCATTATGAACAATTCAGGTGGTGTGTGTGGTGGACAGGTGACTCCCAGGTAAGTGCCTCTGAGCTGGCACCCCTTGAGAACCTGCCTGCTTGGTGTGATGTTGGCAAAACAAGATGCTATCGTATTTCTGTGTTTATTTTCACTACAAATCCGTTCTGTAAGGTACTGTCACAAATCAGTGAAAAAACAACGTATAACAGCATCAGCAGCAAGCAACTCCTAAAAATATAAAGATGTGAATTCAATTGACAATCATACAACGTTGGTGTAAATGTTCAGGAAAAAAACTTTACATACAAATGCATTGATGACGTTTGTCTGTCTAAAAGTGACGTCGATTGCGCAATACTCGTGCCTCCCCTCTCACTTTGCTCTCTTCCTGTCTCCCTCCTCTCTCTCTCTCTTTGATATCCACACTGCATCACATGAAGAAGAAAAACACGACTCTTGATGTCCTGAGTCAATTGTCCACCCTTTATTTATCCAATGCATGTTTTTTTTGTAAGAGTCCAGAACATGGCCATCACAGAGGGAGATACCAATTACGAACGTGTGTCGAACCCGGTGCAATAAATCGTAAAATGGGGACCCGTCTGGATGCCCTTGGACTCGCTGACCTACCACAGAGGCAACGATCAGGAGCTGCAGATTAACTGGGAAGGGGAAGAAGAAGGACAAGGGGGAGGAAGGGGAATAATTTATCCAAACTAGACAGGAAACAAAGTAACATAAGCGTGATGTCTGGGCTTATCCTTCTTATTTTCCCCTAGGAGCAACGGTGCCTATTGCAATGTTTCAGTGTCTGGAGTTCATCCCCTTGCCCCGCTCCCTACTTTTATGGTTATTCACGCAGGGTCAATAAAAATGGGGACCACATTGCCTCTTACTCTTATTATATCCCTGGTAGATCCTGGTTAAGGAGCTGATTCCCGCCAAGGCACGGATAGTTCTGTGCCAGAGTCCCCAAGAGAGGGTTCTTGTTTCCAATTTGCTAGTATTGTCTTTCTTGCTACAATATAGCCGGTTTTCAGTAAGGCATATTGGCGTACCGATAGCCCTTTTGGTTTCATGCCCCGCAAAGTTTAGTCCACTGAGGGGCTCAGCTCTGTGCCAAGTTCCGATTAAAATAATCCGTTAAATTCTCGTAAAATTCTAAAATATTTGGGCACGTCCAGAAGGCATTCAGTTACATCTGTACCGTGCATTGTGGTATCTAGGGCAATTAGGAGAGGAATGTGTGAATTTGAACTAAATTATGTTTAGAGGAAGGGACCTGCGGTCTGCTGCCAGAGCCCAACCATATTTGAGTCCATTTCTGGTGAGGAATGTCCTGTCCCAGCAGCCTTTCCCCCTCAGCTTTCTAGTTTTGGCTCTAACCCGGTCTCAATCTCCTGCACAAACTTTTCATTTCCTTTTTCCACCAGACCATCCAAGATTGGGTGAGTGATGTGGTAAAAGTTTTTGTTTGTAGCTTTGGATGGTGTCCCTGATATTTTGGTAACCTTATTTGGAAGGTCCCCCACCCTTTCCAAGCCTATCTCTCTCCAGCCAGGCCAGTTAGCCCTTGTGCATCCTATTGTTAGTGATTGGTTGCCCCACAGAGGCGATTGTCTACATATGAAGGAGTGGAATGAGATTCACCTGTGGTTGCATTTCCCCAATGTGTTTAAGGAGTGGAATGAGAATCACCTGTGGTTGCATTTCCCCAATGTGTTAGAAACCGTGAATAATGGTTTCAGGACCCGCGATCTATATTTGATAGGAGCTTAGGTAACGGCAGCAAATAACCAGCAGCTCACCGAGCCTTCTCCCAGTTTTTCCATGTCCTATACTTTTTCTTGTTGATCTATTGAATAAAGTTCTGAAAGCGATAGCTTTGTTCTATTTTAGGAAATCTGAAAAGGGTCAGGCCCCGATGTCTCTTAAGTAACGTAAGGGAATGAAAATCTATTTGCGCTAATTTGTGATTCCATATGGATGAGGCTATGCTTGAATCAAACATCTTAAAGAAAGCTTTTTGAATACAGGAGGGGCTATTCGTAGATGTACTGTATAGGTAACCGTGTACAGTACTGTTCACTGCAGGAAGTTAAAATCGTGAGCGGCTGAACCTCACTGTCTATCCACTGGAATCTAGGAACACCACGTGGCCTGGGTTACCACGATGGGCCACTTGGGCAATAAGATGGGGACAAGATGGCGCATTGTGTACTTTCATGGCAACATAATCGCGAGCAGTAAATTTACCATGCATACAGGAATCTCTAGATCAACTGCGAATAGTCGAGCCACAGGGGCACAATCGGCGAACAGTACCTCAATAAATTTGGCCCAAAACAGTAAAACCTCGAGGGAAGGATTTGCTGTACTGTGTTGTGTCAACTTTTATTTCAGAGAAGCTGTATTTCTCTTGCACACAAGGCTCTCTTAACCTCAAACAGTTATTCTTGTAAATTATCTAGCCTTGTCACTGTCTGCTCTTCTTTCATTGTCTTTAGCTGTAAGTTAGCCATTACGAGTTAATAATCTGATCCAATGTGTGTTTTTTTAGAATTTACCAACATGATGATGTACTGCTTTTTCACCGTTTTTTCGCAATAGTGTTGTCGATAACATCTGAGTCGACATGCAAATTTAGAAGTGCATAACTATTACAAATGTGTCAATAAAATGTGGTTTTGAAAGTCAAACTGTGAATATCACGATGTTTTAAATTTCTTTCATAATTCAAACAAATCTGTATCTTGTAATGTGCAGGAAGAGAGGAGAAAATGCCTTATGCATTGGCCTTACACACCTGTGGAGGACAAGGAGGAACAGCCTTCAGTTTTGATGGGTGGAGAAATGGAGCAACGCTGGAAAAAATCTGGGTGTGGGTTGGAGGGTGGCAGATCAAGTGCGTGAAGGCCTGGCTGACGGACGGAAGGACTGCACAGTACGGCAGTCCCTCGGGATCTCACAAAGAGTTTGTGTTCCAGCCCGGGGAGCTGTTTTCGTCCCTCTCACTGTGGGGGAATGGGGCTGGCTCACGCCTGGGCGCCTTCAAGTTCAGGACAACCAAAGGCAGGGAATTCTTCGTGAAGATGACAGACTGGGGCCTAAAGACCGAGTACCCAGTCGACGTCCGCTCTGGAATCTGCCTTGGAATTCAGGGCAAAGGCGGTTCAGACATCGACAGCATGGGCTTCCTCTTCATCAATTCGGTTAAAAGTTCAGAATTGATCAACGTGACATACCCTACACTGCACAGGGAGCTTCCAAAAGTCCAGATGGAAGAGATCAAATCACTCAGTTACAAGAACACTGGTTCTGTCCCCCAAACCTATAAAATTGAAACCTCCAAGACCGTGACCAAAACCTCCTCCTGGTCGATCACAAACAAGCTGGAGGCAACCGTGAGCATCAGCGTCTCAGCCGGCGTTCCGGATGTCGTGGAGGTTGAATATGGCTTTAGTTTTACCGTTAGCACCGAGAGTACGCACGCCGTGGAGAATTCAGAATCGAAAACCGAGCTCCTCTCATTCGACGTCACGGTTCCTCCACGCAAGACCACTGCGATCGACATCAATATCGGTCGCGCGGAAATCGACCTCCCGTACAAGGGTACGGTGCGCATGTCCTTATTGAACGGCGCCACCTACGACATCCCTATGGAGGGTGTCTACAAGGGCCTCGCCTACACCAAGGCGACTGTAGTAACAAACGAAAAGTGAAACGGCATCGGAAAAGCACGCAGGTGCTGCGCTTTACTAGCTGCATGCTGCATTCAACGCTGCCTATCTTTATTTAATAGTTTATTGAACCCTGCGGTATAAAATATGATGCAATACATATGCCATTTGGGAGAGTTCAGTTGGTGCAATTAAGGAACCTTTGAATCGGTGAAAAAATAATTAACACGGAGATGCAGTTATTTCAACGAATTTTTCTCGCACATACCGTATATAATTGAGTCTGTTCGCTCAGAAATCACAATGGAATGATCATAATCTGTCTTTATCCCGGAGGAATCCGACGATAAATTAATCTCTTTTTTACAGATGTCCAGTAGGGGCGAGTCAGCAATTTACAACAACAAACAATACACAACACGATAGGAGGAAAAAGTAGATCAATGGTAAGCCAGTAGCTAAAACTTATATAAAGAAATAAGAATAAAGTATATAAGTACAAATAGCATAAGTACATTTAAACGTCAGTTTTGCCATTTACTTACGTGAGAATGAGCCCCAACTAGCAAAAGCAAATGGAAATAAACTTCCTGCAGTGGTTTGGGCAATGTAACAAGACAATACACACTGGCATAGGCAACGTTGATCGATAGAGTGCAAATCTGGAGGGGTTCAAAACATCAAAGTGCAAGTTGGATGAACGACATAAATGACTGGAAGGAGGTGAAAGAGGTGATGCTTTATGGGCTTCAGAAATGAGAAGGTGAAGAGTGAAAACCCAAATGAAGCACACAGCTAAGGACATTCTCCACGGCAAATCATACAAACATATATCTTGACAATACAGTTTCTGCATGCTGCCACGAACAGAATAATCGATGGACTTGACCAACATTTCTACTAAAATTATAGAGAGAAGACATCCACGTGTGAATGATACCAAACAAAACGATGACGGAAAGATAAAGATTCCTCAAACAATCAACCAATCTTCATTTGTGTTGGGACACCTATTTTCAGAAACGCTCATATTTGTTTTCCATTTCACACTACAATGAATATACAAATAATGATAACTGGCCTCGAATGACCAACAATTTCTCCAAAGGTGACACCAGAAAATAAAAGAACTTCTCTTGTAGTACTATCATTTCCATCAGCACCACCATCTGGATTAATGCATTTAGATTACAATTGCATGCTCTTTAATTATAGGGAATTGCATGCAACTAGTCAGTTGCATGTTATGCAATGCTTTGGGCTTGTGATGCAAAATAAAATATCTTTAAAAATTCATTGGATTGTGTTTGCATTCAGTGTCATCATTATCACATCCACAACCCCTTTGAGCCAGCATCACTGAAAACCTTTGTTCGAATCCAGGCATTCGCCTGTAATGAAACTGCACAGTCAAGTGTGGTGAGTTGATGGTCTCAACCCGGTCACGAATGACTGCACGAAGATAACCCCTTCCATCACAGTTATCAAAACGTAAGCTAGTATGTGTGCAGATAACACGTAGCAGAAGTGAGATCTTGGTTTTTAGATATTATTTCAATCGCGCATGATAAACCTATATTCTCGATTCTCGCAAGAGAGATATGGCCACATCGCTCAGAGGTCTGAGTGCTGGCCTAATTTCGAATCCAGAACCTTAGCAGTGCCAGCTCATCAATCAAACCTCCAAATGTGTGTGTGTGTGTTAGTCCATGTGTGTGTTAGTCCATATGTGTGTGTAAGTTCACATGTGTGTATGTAAGTCAATGTGTTTGTGTTTGAGTCGAGTTGTCTGTGTGTTTGAGTCCATATGTGTGCGTGTAGGTCCATACGTGTGTTTAAGTCCATATGTGTGTCTGTCTTTTTCTTATCCACCCACTCACCCACCCACTCACCCACCCACTCACCTACCCACTCACTCACCCACCCACCTTTGCTTCCTAACGACTGCTACTGAGAGTCCCAAACCAAACCCCACCCCCCACCCCCGGGAAATCAGAGCCCTCCCCAGCCCCACCCCGCCACAAAAGAGCCTCACTGCTACCCCCACCTAACAAAATGGAATGGGTTACGTCGCTTGCACCAGCCTGCCCAAGCCCCTCGACTCACTAAATTTCGGTAATCTTATAGTCTGTCCGGTGGATCTGTTGTTACATTTATGCCTTTGGAAATAATAACTGTTTGATTGTCTTTTTATATGAATACCGTTGCATGTAATCAATCGCCTGTGATAATGTGCTGCCCATTTCAAGCATAATGATCGTTCATATTATAATGTATAAGCTTTTGTGTAGCATAGCATTTGCATGCCCTGACTCTCTCTCTCTCACTAACAGCAATCGCTTTATGCGGGGTGCATGTGTTATCAAAGTGAAATCGTACAGTCGTTGATGATACTGTCTTGATACCATATGGATACCGTGTTGAAGTTCCGAGATTGAGAGTTCACATACATATTATAGTTAAGGTTTAATTAGAAAATAAATTGATTAATACAGAAGTGGTCGTGTGATTCTTTCCAGAAATGTTTACATAAGATCTGCATCCTGCGACGAGATAGGAACACGGGAACCTAAACTATAAACACACCAATACACACTCATTAAACTAAAGCGAACGAAATGAACATGGGACCTAAAATATGAACACTCGGGGAGTGTTAAAGCGAGAATCATTGTATTATGCTGATCAATAATACGAAGTTAGACAACGAGGCCGAATTGACACTAGCGTAACTGCACACGATTGATTGCGTTATCCTGATTGATAACCCCACCTCGTCAAAAAGGGGCCTGATTATCATAAAGGCTATCATTAACACAACCACACCCACTCGTATAAATTAATACGATTACCTCTCTAATTAGCATAGTTACACGCATAATTACACGAATTAGCATAATTTCGGATTAATTATGCAAATTTCGAATTTCATTTAATTTTAATTATTTTTCATCAATTTTCACACGCCCACATATACAACACAGCCAAACACTCTAGAGACGTGTTTCAACAGGCCCATAGAGACCCAAACATACACACAGAGACCCATACCCAAAGACTCATTCTCATAGAGACCCACATAGACCAACAGAGACCCATACTCATAGAGTCCCACACATAAATATAGAAACCCATACACATAGAGACCCATAAAGACCTACAGAAACCCATACTCATAGAGACCCATACAGACCCACAGAGACCCATACTCATAGAGACCTGTACACACCCACAGATACCCATACTCATAGAGACCCATCCAGTCCCACAGAGATCCATACTCATAGAGACACACACAGGCATAGAGAGACCCATACTCATAGAGACCCACACAGACATAGAGAGACCCAAACTAAACCTAAGCTATGTTTTAATTTACTAGTTGTAAGGCCCCACTCTGTGCCACTGTGCAGCTCTTTTGTCACAGATGCGACCTGGCCATTACAAATGATAGCTCAACGAAGTGGGCTGATATCATCATCATCACGGGGAATTGTTACAGCAGCGGTCAAATACTCTAAACGCTTGGTGATGTTGATTCTGAACGTGGAGGGAAAAACCGGAGGACCTGGAGAAAAATCCACGTGACCACCACGGGGAGAGAGAGACCCAAACTCCAAATATACAGCAGGTGTCGGGGTGGGGATCGAACCCACGACGACTGTATACCAGACGAGGTAGTTAACATATCCTACCAACCGCGGCCTACCATCAACCTGCTACCTCCATCTGGAAGGAGGAGGTGGCAGAGTCACAGTAGATGGACGGAGCCAGCACGTTGACCCTACGATCAACCGTGGCCGGGCTGCCTCTTCGGTACGAGTGTCCACCTCGCCCCGGATCGTCTTCGCTGAGGGTACAGTGACCCCACCACCACCGCTACCACCACCTCCCTCCAGATGGACTGAGCCACCGCATTGACCCCGCGATCAGCAGTAGCTGGACTGCCTCCGCGCCAGCTAACCGAGCGCCCCGACGAGAGGGCGCGACCACCGCGCCCGCTTTGCTCACCGGCTTGATGTCCGCGTGGACAATGCCAAGCCCCTTGGCGTACAACAGGAAGTCGAGGATGGCCCTGGTGTACTCCCTCAACCGCCTCACTCAGATTCGCCCGATGCTCCCTTTGCTTATGACGCCGTAGAGGCTCTTCCTGGCACCACAACGACAACGACAATGACGTTAAAACCCTTTTCCCGTTCCGATGACGTCCACGACCCAGACTCCAAACCGACTGTGCCACTTGGTTAGTTTTGGGGGGTGGGGTCATGAAACGCCTCGTCGCTCCACGGTATTCATCCACGGCCTCGCCGTGCCGCATTAGCGCCGAGGGAACTAACGCGCACAAAACATTGCCGCGCGTGGAATATTTTATGATAATAATTTCATTATTATGATTTTATTATAATTTCACCATGATTATGTTATTATTACAATTTCTATTTTATTATTTCATTACTATCATTTTATTACTATCATATCACAATTTAATAATAAATGTATTATTTTTAATGATTACCTTATTATCAACATTTCTTAAATTTAAAGTTTGTTGCATGTTGGCAAATATGCTAAACATTTCGAACAGACACACATTCACAAATTTCCCTTTTATATATATACATAGATTCTCATGAAAAAATCGAATGTGTGATTTATGGGGAGCGTTTCCGTGAGTCGCGTCTTCCGCAACCCGGGGGACTTCCTGCGTCTGCTTTGTCGCCACGGTGTTCTGTAGTTATCGATAACGCAGCGGTTCTCCGCGCTCAGCTGCTTGACCTACGGGGCCACGTGGGCGCGTGCTGCTCCACTTCCCAGAGCTTTGGAGACTCGGTTGCCAAACAAATTGTGATTGTAAAATTGTCAGCTTAATTATTGAATAAATTAATTATAAAAATAGCAATTAAATAAGTTATGTATTCAATGAAGTTAATTTATTTAACGAGGCGAGACATCTTTTGATGAATTGTTAACTATATTTAAACTTTGAATTTTGATTTAAAGCTTTCGTGACTGCAGTAATTCATATTCTTAGTTTTTTCGGTAAAGTCACGATGAAGAGAAACAACAAAATAACAAAATATATATAAAACAATAAAAAATTCTCACGACGTTTCGACCATAACTCAAACGGTCATCATCAGGTGTGTCGGTTTGCATAAATTTATTTTGAAAACGGCATATTTATTTATTTATTTATATATAAAAATAACGTTTGCGTCACGCGCAACGATTGGCTGTTTGCCAGGACTAGTCCATCTATTTTTTTGAAAAGAGGAGGGGGGAGACGAAATTTGTTTTTATGTATGCTGTCTGAAAGCCACTGTAAGCGTGAACAATCAATCAAGAACTGAAATGATTTATCAAATCTTTCCAATGATTGCTAAGATAGAATCCATCTTCTCGGTTGAAATTGTCTCTGTGTTTGTATATGTGGATAGCCTCATGAACGAATCTCTCATGGAAGCCAGATGGCTTACAAAGAACCTCCGTCTTGGAAAAGTCAATGGCATGTGAGCCTACTGAATTAGAACAATGATCTGCTACGGCCGAGGTGTTGGTCCTACCGTGTTTAAGGTCTGCTTTATGTTCACGAATGCGGTCCGAGATATGGCGTTTGGTTTCTCCAATGTAACTACTACCACAGAGGCAACTTAGTTTGTAGACACCAGGGTATTGTATGTCCGGAATCACATTTTTACAGACGGAACCAGATCACGGATTTTATGTAATGTGTTGAAACGGACCTGGATCTTGTGTTTATTCAAGATTTTGGAGATCTTTTTTGTGATCCCAGCAATGTAGGGTAAAGTGATGGTTTTGAAAGGCTCCTCAAGAGGGTTCTTCTTCATGGTTTGAGTGATAGCTTTGCGGATTGTATAGTCGGAGTAACCATTAGCCCTAAGAGCTTGGTGTACGTGCTTGAGTTCACTGCTTATGTGTTCCTGGTCGGATATGCATTGGGCTCTATGATACAGAGTCTTGATGAGAGAATTCTTCTGTGATGGATGGTGGTGGGAATCCGGTTTCAGATAAGCATCCGTATGGGTAGCTTTCCTGTAGACAGAGTGGCTCATTGAACCATCAGGTCTCTTTTTAATTAGGACATCCAAAAAAGGTATCTTGCCATCTATTTCGACTTCCATGGTAAATCTGATGGCTGGGTGTATGGAATTGATGTGGTCGAAGAATTGGTCTAGAGCAGGCCGGCCATGTGGCCAGATGACAAAAGTGTCATCCACGTACCTCTTCCATAAGGTTGGGCGCAGAGTGGCAGTCTGGATGGCGTCAGTCTCAAATTTCTCCATGAAAATGTTAGCTATAACTGGAGAAAGGGGGGAGCCCATTGGGGTACCCTCAGTTTGTTTGTAGAAAGTTCCATTCCAAGTGAAGTATGTATTGGTTAAACAGTGTCTCACCAGGGGGGGTACCTCAGTGTTTAGTCCTTGATGAACCAAGTCTTCAATGATTGCAATGGTGTCAGGTACAGGAACCTTGGTGAATAAAGAAACTACATCAAAACTGACAAGCAGGTCGTCTGGGGACAGGGAAATACCCTTGATTGTTGATACCAGGTGAGTAGAATTTTGTACCGCAGAGGTGGTCTTTCCAGTGAAAGGACGCAGGATTTCAGACAAAAAACGAGCTAGTTTGTAGGTGGGGGAGCTGATAGTAGAGACTATGGGACGAAGAGGTGTATCAACTTTATGTATTTTTGGTAAGCCGTATAATCTTGGTGGCCTGGCAGCAGAAGGTTTCAACGAAAACTGTTTAGATTGATCAATTAATGCGGTTGAATCAGAAATTATTTTGTTGGTTTGTGTGACGAGGCTGTTGGTGGGATCTCTTTTTATTTTTGTATAACTACCATCGTCGAGTAACTTTAAGATCCTTCAACAAACTCCGGGATAAGAAAGCTCAGCTGATCGAGTCTCTCACCTTCCTGAAGAGATGCCGCGACTCTGGGGTAATACCAATCGCATTTACACTCACCTCTGCTACTGTAACTTCTTCTAATGCGAAACGAATTCTTTTCAAAACTAGCTTAGCTCTTATCTCAGAAAAAATCAGACTTATACGCACAGAACTAGATCAGTTAGACAAGACACTCTACAAATCACACTTATCATTGACGGCAATAATGTCCACATCGGATTGGGAACATGTAGACAATATGACTGCCTCTTCAGCTGCTACTATGTCGACCAAATGTAAGGAAAACCTGATTTCCAAATTTAACCTCCTCTTCAACAAAAGACCGGACCCACACACCAAAAAGTTAGACGTTAATAAAGTCGTAATTAATCGCAGTAACAGTTCTATTTCCGATGGTCTGAAATCCGTTTTAGCTAAAGGTCTAAACTTTGCAGTCACACCTAAACACATACCAGTTAATGATATAATTGCCCAAGTAGACGTTGCTCTCAGGGGCCTGGGTCACATCGCTGCAGACGTAGCAAGATCTGAAATCGCTGCAACCCTCAAAAACGCTAAGATGCCAGCTAGCAACCTCAGCAAAGATGAGCGTTTTGAATTATATAAATTAAAAAAGAGGAATGATATTGTAGTTCTCTCAGCTGACAAAGGCAATGCTACTGTTATCATGGATAAAATAGAATACAACAACAAAATTAAAGAATTACTCGACGATGGTAGTTATACAAAAATAAAAAGAGATCCCACCAACAGCCTCGTCACACAAACCAACAAAATAATTTCTGATTCAACCGCATTAATTGATCAATCTAAACAGTTTTCGTTGAAACCTTCTGCTGCCAGGCCACCAAGATTATACGGCTTACCAAAAATACATAAAGTTGATACACCTCTTCGTCCCATAGTCTCTACTATCAGCTCCCCCACCTACAAACTAGCTCGTTTTTTGTCTGAAATCCTGCGTCCTTTCACTGGAAAGACCACCTCTGCGGTACAAAATTCTACTCACCTGGTATCAACAATCAAGGGTATTTCCCTGTCCCCAGACGACCTGCTTGTCAGTTTTGATGTAGTTTCTTTATTCACCAAGGTTCCTGTACCTGACACCATTGCAATCATTGAAGACTTGGTTCATCAAGGACTAAACACTGAGGTACCCCCCCTGGTGAGACACTGTTTAACCAATACATACTTCACTTGGAATGGAACTTTCTACAAACAAACTGAGGGCACCCCAATGGGCTCCCCCCTTTCTCCAGTTATAGCTAACATTTTCATGGAGAAATTTGAGACTGACGCCATCCAGACTGCCACTCTGCGCCCAACCTTATGGAAGAGGTACGTGGATGACACTTTTGTCATCTGGCCACATGGCCGGCCTGCTCTAGACCAATTCTTCGACCACATCAATTCCATACACCCAGCCATCAGATTTACCATGGAAGTCGAAATAGATGCAAGATACCTTTTTTGGATGTCCTAATTAAAAAGAGACCTGATGGTTCAATGAGCCACTCTGTCTACAGGAAAGCTACCCATACGGATGCTTATCTGAAACCGGATTCCCACCACCATCCATCACAGAAGAATTCTCTCATCAAGACTCTGTATCATAGAGCCCAATGCATATCCGACCAGGAACACATAAGCAGTGAACTCAAGCACGTACACCAAGCTCTTAGGGCTAATGGTTACTCCGACTATACAATCCGCAAAGCTATCACTCAAACCATGAAGAAGAACCCTCTTGAGGAGCCTTTCAAAACCATCACTTTACCCTACATTGCTGGGATCACAAAAAAGATCTCCAAAATCTTGAATAAACACAAGATCCAGGTCCGTTTCAACACATTACATAAAATCCGTGATCTGGTTCCGTCTGTAAAAGATGTGATTCCGGACATACAATACCCTGGTGTCTACAAACTAAGTTGCCTCTGTGGTAGTAGTTACATTGGAGAAACCAAACGCCATATCTCGGACCGCATTCGTGAACATAAAGCAGACCTTAAACACGGTAGGACCAACACCTCGGCCGTAGCAGATCATTGTTCTAATTCAGTAGGCTCACATGCCATTGACTTTTCCAAGACGGAGGTTCTTTGTAAGCCATCTGGCTTCCATGAGAGATTCGTTCATGAGGCTATCCACATATACAAGCACAGAGACAATTTCAACCGAGAAGATGGATTCTATCTTAGCAATCATTGGAAAGATTTGATAAATCATTTCAGTTCTTGATTGATTGTTCACGCTTACAGTGGCTTTCAGACAGCATACATAAAAACAAATTTCGTCTCCCCCCTCCTCTTTTAAAAAAATAGATGGACTAGTCCTGGGCAAACTGCCAATCATTGCGCGTGACGCAAACGTTATTTTTTATATATATATATAAATAAATATGCCGTTTTCTAAATAAATTTATGCAAACCGACACACCTGATGATGACCGTTTGAGTTATGGTCGAAACGTCGTGAGAATTTTTTATTGTTTTATATATATTTTGTTATTTTGTTGTTTCTCTTCAACGTGACTTTACCGAAAAAACTAAGAATATGAATTACTGCAGTCACGAAAGCTTTAAATCAAAACCTTGGTATCGTAGAAAATTATATCGTGATCACCCACAGCGTTGTAACAGTGATCAGCCACGGCAGAAGAATTATTTTTGCCGTGTTTCAAATCTGATTTGTGCTCGCGAATTCGGTCAGAGACATGTCGTTTTGTCTCCCCGATATAGCAATCACCGCAGGTACAACTCAATTTGTAAACCCCGGGGTACTGTAAGTCAGGAATGACATCCTTCACGGATGGGATCAGATCACGAATTTTGTGTACTGTATTGAACCGGACCTGGATCTTGTGTTTGTTTAGAATTTTGGAAATATTTTTAGTAACGCCTGCTATATATGGTAGTGTGATGGTTTTGACCGGAGTATCAAGTGGTTGTTTCTGTATGGAGGGAGAAACAGCTTGGCAGATGGTACGGTCAGAGTAACCATTCCTTTTGAGGGCCAGGTGTACATGTTTTAATTCACTGGTCAGGTGGTGTTGGTCCGAAATGCAATGAGCCCTATGGTATAAAGTTTTGATGAGAGAATTATTTTGGGCTGGGTGGTAGTGGGAATCAGGTTTCAAGTAGGAATCTGTGTGGGTGGGTTTCCTGTAGACAGAATGCCCCAATGAGCCATCAGGTCTCCTCTCAAACAGAACATCTAAGAATGGTAGCTTGCTATATTTCTCCACTTCCATGGTGAATTTGATGGCGCGATGTCTGGAATTGATGTGGTGTAGGAAAAGGTTCAGAGCTGGGAGGCAATGTGGCCAAATGACGAAAGTGTCATCCACATACTCTTCCACAGGGAAGGTCTGAGGGTGGAAGTCTGGATGGCGTCTGATTCAAATTTCTCCATGAAAATATTGGCTATCACTGGTGATAAGGGGGATTCCATGGGGGTATCCTCATTTTGTTTGTAGAAGGAGCCATTCCAAGTAAAGTAGGTATTGTTGAGGCAGTGCCTAAACAGTGCAGGTGTGTCAGGGTCTAGTCCATGTTGGACCAAATTTTCAATTATTTCAATGGTATCAGGTACTGGGACCTTGGTGAACAAAGAGACCACATCGAAGCTGACAAGGATATCGTCAGGGGACAGTACAACGTCTTTGACCATGGAGACCAATTGGGCTGAGTTAAGTACTGCTGAGGCGGTCTTGCCAGTGAAAGGCAGCAAGGTATCTGACAGAAAATGGGCTAGTCTATAGGTAGGGGAGTTGATCGTTGATACGATGGGTCGTAATGGGGTGCCTTCTTTATGAATCTTGGGAAGACCATAGAATCTCGGGGGTCTTGCAGCAGAAGATTTTAGGGAGGGGCGTTTAGTTGGGTCGATTATGGAGGTCGAACTTGTGATGATTTTGTTGTTTTTTATCACTAGGCTATTAGTATGGTCATTTTTTATTTTTGAGTAACTTCCATCGTTGAGCAGATTCTGGATTTTGTTGTTGTATGAATCTGTATCCATAATAACAGTAGCGTTGCCTTTATCGGCTGAAAGGATGACTATATCACTTCTGGTTTTTTTTTTAATTCGCGAGTTCAGAGCGTTCATTTTTGCTGATGTTACTAATGGGTTTCTTAGCATTCTTAAGAATAGTGGCTATTTCAGCTCTCGCAACGTCTGCTTGGATGTGTCCTACGCCTTTGAGGGCTACATCGACCTGAGAGATGATATCATCTATTGGTATGTGTTTTGGGGTGACAGCAAAATTTAGTCCCCTAGCCAGTACTGTTTTCAGATTGTCCGAAATTCGGGGTGCTACTCTGATTAATGACGATTTTGTTAACATCTAGTTTTGTTATATGTGGAACTGGGTTCTTCTTTGATAGGTGCTTGAATTTAGAAATCAGGTTAGCTTTACATTTGACTGACAGTGACTCAGCAGAAGAAGCAGTCATGTTGTCTACGTGATTCAATCAGAAGGTGACATTTTTTGTGTTAACATTAAATGAGCTTGTAGGAGAGTCCTGTCTAAAGTATCGAGTTCAAATCGGAGTAGCCTTATCCTCTCTGAGATTAAAGTTAGGCTGGCCTTGAGCAGAATCTGGTTAGAATTCGGAGAAGATACAGCAGCAGAAGTGAGTGTGAAAGCGATGAGTATTACCTTGTGATCGCGGCGTCTTTTGAGGAAGGTCAGCGTCTCGATGAGCTGTGACTTCTTGTCCCGTTGTCTGTTAAAAGCTCTAACAGATAGGTGAAAGCCCTCCCCATAGAGGTTATTAATTCTAGATTTAAAGCTTCCGTGACTGCTAGGATCCATACTCTTTGGTTCTATTGGGTAAAGTCACGTAGGTAAAAAATAAAATAACAAAAATCATGGCGTTTCGGCCACAACACAAGCGGCCTTCATCAGGTGAAGGGACGAGACTGTCTGGAGGACAGCGCTGGAGTGAAAAAGCCACGTTCAGATCACGACCTTTAAGCTGTGTGAGAAGAAACAAAGCGCCTTGACAAAGGAATTAGCATATAATTTAGCATTGAAATGGCTCATTGAAATAGCTAAGTTAAAGTATACACATCCGCAGAGGCACCCCTTGACAAAGGAATTAGCATAGAATTTAGCATTGAAATAGCTGAGTGATTAGCTTGTAACTGGTCACAGAAACAGCTATGTTAAAGTTAGAGCATATACATTCACCGAGGCACCTAGTACAAATCCAACAGGAGAATTTAGTGAAACACAACCACGCTCAGACTGCGGACCTTTAAACTGTGTGCGAGCAAACAAGGTGTCCTGACAAAGAAATTAGCATAAAAATTAGCATTTGATTGGCCGATTTTAGAAAAGAGGTGGTGTACGTGCCGGTGGACTTGCCGTTTGGCGCTGGGGGGGGGGGGGAGTTTACCTATTGATGGTGTGAAAAGGGAATTTATAAGAGCTGCGAAAGTTTGGGGTACCACTACTTGAAAAATATACTGTACCATTGAAATTAGTTTAATGTTTAGTTCGATTTAGAACATCTTTCCAATGGTTGCTTAATTTGAAACCATCTTCTCGGTTGAAATTGTGTCTGTGTTTGTAGATCTGAATTGCCTCATGAACAAATCTCTGATAAAAAAAACCCTTGGGTTTGGGTTTGCAAAGAACCTTGGTATCGGATAAAATTATATCGTGATCACCCACAGCGTTGTAACAGTGATCAGCCACGGCAGAATAATTATTTTTGCTGTGTTTCAAATCTTATTTGTGCTCGCGAATTCGGTCAGAGACATGTCTTTTTGTCTCCCCGATATAGCAATCACCGCAGGTACAACTCAATTTGTAAACCCCGGGGTACTGTAAGTCAGGAATGACATCCTTCACGGATAGGATCAGATCACGAATTTTGTGTACTGTATTGAACCGGACCTGGATCTTGTGTTTGTTTAGAATTTTGGAAATATTTTTAGTAACGCCTGCTATATATGGTAGTGTGATGGTTTTGACCGGAGTATCAAGTGGTTGTTTCTGTATGGAGGGAGAAACAGCTTGGCGGATGGTACGGTCAGAGTAATCATTCCTTTTGAGGGCCAGGTGTACATGTTTTATTTCACTGGTCAGGTGGTGTTGGTCCGAAATGCAATGAGCCCTATGGTATAAAGTTTTGATGAGAGAATTATTTTGAGCTGGGTGGTGGTGGGAATCAGGTTTCAAGTAGGAATTTGTGTCGGTGGGTTTCCTGTAGATAGAATGCCCCAATGAGCCATCAGGTCTCCTCTCAAACAGAACATCTAAGAATGGTAGCTTGCCATCTTTCTCCACTTCCATGGTGAATTTCATGGCGGGATGTCTGGAATTGATGTGGTGTAGGAAAAGGTTCAGAGCTGGGAGGCCATGTGGCCAAATGACGAAAGTGTCATCCACATATCTCTTCCACAGGGAAGGTCTGAGGGTGAAAGTCTGGATGGCGTCTGATTCAAATTTCTCCATGAAAATATTGGCTATCACAGGTGATAAGGGGGATCCCATGGGGGTGAATTTCGTCAGAGATATGTCGTTTCGTCTCCCCGATATAGCAATCACCGCAGGTACAACTCAATTTGTAAACTCCGGGGTACTGTAAGTCAGGGATGACATCCTTCACGGTTGGGATCAGATCAAGAATTTTGTGTACTGTATTGAACCGGACCAGGATCTTGTGTTTGTTTAGAATTTTGGAAATCTTTTTAGTAACGCCTGCTATATATGGTAGTGTGATGGTTTTGACCGGAGTATCAAGTGGTTCTAGATTTAAAGCTTTCGTGACTGCAAGGTCGTGATTTTTGTTGCAAGGTCGTGATTTATGTTGTTTTATTTTTTTTTACCTACGTGACTTTACCGAATAAAACCAAAGAGTATGGATCCTTACAGTCACGAAAGCTTCAAATCTAGAATTGCATATATAGTGTACAGTACTACACACACAGAAGTGTATATATAGTGTACAGTACTACACAGAGACACACAAGTGTATATATAGTGTACAGTACTACACAGAGAAACACAGGAGTGTATATATAGTGTACTGCACAGAGACACACAGAAGTGTATGTATAGTGTACAGTACTACACAGAGACACAGAAGTGTATATATAGTGTACAGTACTACACAGAGACACACAGAAGTGTATATAGTGTACAATACTACACAGATACACATTAGTATATATAGTGTACAGTACTACACAGAGACACACAGGAGTGTATATAGTGTACAGTACTACACAGAGACACACAGAAGTGTATATACAGTGTACAGTACTACAGAGACACACAGAAGTGTATATACAGTGTACAGTACTACACAGAGACACACAGAAGTGTATATAGTGTACAGTACTACAGAGACACACATAAGTCTATATATATAGTGTACAGTACTACACAGAGACACAAATACGTCTATATATAGTGTACAGTACGACACAGAGACGCACAGAAATCTATATATAGTGTACAGTACTACACAGAGACACACAGAAGTGTATATATAGTATACAGTACTACACAGAGACACATTAGTATATGTAGAGTACAGTACTACACAGAGACACACAGAAGTGTATATATAGTGTGCAGTACTACATAGAGACACACAGAAGTGTATATATAGTGTACAGTACTACACAGAGACACACAGAAGTCTATATACAGTGTACAGTACTACACAGAGACACACAGAAGTGTATATAGTGTACAGTACTACACAGAGAAACACATAAGTGTATATATAGTGTACAGTACTACACAGAGACACACAGAAGTGTATATAGTGTACAGTACTACACAGAGACACACAGAAGTGTATATATAGTGTGCAGTACTACACAGAGACACACAGAAGTGTATATATAGTGTACAGTACTACACAGAGACACACAGAAGTGTATATAGTGTACAGTACGACACAGAGACACACAGAAGTGTATATAGTGTACAATACTACACAGAGACACACAGAAGTGTATATATAGCGTACAGTACGACACAGAGACAAACAGAAGTGTATATATAGTGTACAGTACTACAGAGAGACACACAGAAGTCTATATATAGTGTACAGTAATACACAGAGGCACAGAATCATATACAGTACTACACAGACACACATAAGTGTATATAGTGTACATGTTGGGGTCGCCGGCCCCCGGGATCTCCCCTGCCTGCGACCCTGTCCGCGAAGTCCCGACGCTCCCAGACTCTCCACTAGTGTGGGAGCTGCCGCCGCCGCACTCCTCCCCGGGCGGGGAAAGGTCGTCGCGCTCCTGTTCCCCCCCTGTGCTGCCCCCCCCCGAGTCCGGGTTTCCTGCCGGTGAGGCATCACCCTCGACCGCCCTGGGACCCGCTAGCGCTTCGCCGGCACCCAAACGCGACACTCCCCGCCCGCGCAGTCCCACGCACTAATCACACGCGGGTAACAGGGGGGGTTAAAGGTCGGAGGGTAAGCGACATCGTTCGTACTCACTCCGACGATTGGGGGGATTGGATTAAACGGGTTTAAAGGGCTATGCGATGGGCATGCGTGCGAGACGGGTATCCGCTCGCAACGTGGGAGTCCGCAGCCGACGGTTCGTAGCGCACACACTCCACGCGGCGCCGCTCCCCCCATGCGGCGACCACTGAGAACAGGAAGCGCACCCACGCTTCCACTCTCTTTCCACACCCTCGCAAAAACCACACCAGTCCGTTATGTAACCGCCAACGATTTATTCCACCGCGTCGGCGAGCCCTTATTTAACCGAGTCAGTCGGGATCAGCGGGGCAGGACCAATCTATCTCTCGATAGTCGGCACTACACTCTACCTGTCCTTCTCCCCTTTACCCTCTCCGGTTTTCCTCTTAAGCTAAGTCCCAACTCCCTCTTTCTCTCTCTCTCTTACTCACGGTTCGTCGTCACTGCCGGCTGGTCCTCGCGGCGCGTCGATACGTCCCACGGACGTTCGTGCGGCTGGACTCGGGAGTTGACGGGCCTGGGGTTGACTCGAGTAGCCAGAGAAGCTTTTCCCTTCGCCCTGACCCGCTTTATTCTTTCTACATCAAAGGGGCTACCTGGTGCCGACTCGCGGGCCAATCAGCTCGCTGGGATCACCCGCCAATCGGTAGGCCCATCTGTATCCCAGCATCCCCCGGGCCGTTGCTTTCAGCGACGTCCGCATCTAAATTTACCCGCTCAGCGGCCCTCCAGCCGGAGGGCGACCCTGCTTTCCCGCCGCTCGTGGCTCTGCCCTCCTACCTGCTTGCCCTGCCGACCCGTGTGCGTTAGGTGCGTACTAACCGCGGTGGCGGGGCAGCCCCGCCGTGAACATGTCATTTCTACTCAAGTCACGGCGCCATGGGGTGTGTTAGCGTCGGAGGAGACCGTCCAATTCCCTGGCCGCAGGAAACCGTGAAGATCATCCCTTTACGAGGGCTTCTGGGTGAAAACCTGTCGGCCAGGGTGTCTCCCCACTCGGTCTAATGGTGGAGGGGGTGAGTGCGTGTGTGTTCCGGTGGGGGGGGGGGGGGGGGTGGGGAGGTGGTGGGGTGGCGCAATGTCGGCCTCGCCGCTCGGGGCGGCGAGATCGCAGGTGGGCCACCCGCCGATCGGCTCCGTGGCGGCGGCATCACATAGCCCCCCGAGGTGCCAGTCCCCGTCCCAGGTTGACTGGAGCACCTCGCCTGGGCTGCGCCCACGAGGTAGCGCTGCGGGGTCCGGGGGATCCGCCCGGATCTCGTGGCTGGCCTCGGGGGAGGTGGCTCCGTCCTCGGGGTTTCCTGCAGCGGTCTCCTTCTCCACTCCAGTGGCTCCTCCTGTCCCTCGGCACCTGGGGGCTGGGGAACAAACTCCGCGGCAGCGGGGTTTAAGGGGCGGCGTCCCCGCCGTCCTCTGGCGGGGCCGGGACGCCTCGGGGCTGGGGGCCCGGCGGGGCCCATGTAGTGCGCGAGGCCCCCGAGCACGGGTGGAGCAGGGGCACCGGGATTTCGCGGTACACGGGCAGCGAGGTTCTCCCCCGCCGGGGCTGCCCTCCATGGTTTTAAGCGGCGGACGTTAACCACCGTTTCTCGGTGTTCTCTCCACCCTGGATTAATACCGTCCAGGGAGAGATCTGCCGTACCATGGTCCAGGGTCCCCGCCAGTAGGTGGTCAGATTCCCCACCTGTCCGGCCCCGACGCGAGGGGTGTGTAGCCACACCTTGGTGCCTGTCAAGAAAAGGGGGGGCTCCACGCAGGGTCGGGTGCTCTGCTTCCTGTCGCCGATGCGCGGCCTCCCCTTGCGGGTAGGCCCGGTCCCGGACCCCTCGTAGGGTCTCCATCAAATGTTCCACGGGGCGACTCCCTTCCTCCGTTTGGGGTGGAGGAATGCCGAACAGCAAGTCTGCGGGTAGACGAGACTCACGACCAAACATCATTAGGAACGGGTTTTGTCCCGTCGATGTGTGCACCGTGGTGGCGTAGGCGAACAGGGCGTAGGGGAGGTGTTCGTCCCAATCCCGTTGGTTTGCAGCCGCCATACGCTTGAGCTTTCCGGCCAGAGTCTGATGCATACGCTCAACCATACCGTTCGCCTGGGGGTGGTACGCCGTGGTTCGGTCTTTCTGGATTCCGAACTCCCGGCACAGCGCCTGAAACAACTCGGCCTCGAACTCGCTACCCTGGTCGGTAAGGACTCGCTCCGGGATCCCGTGCTTAAGTACATAGTGCTCCACGAACGCCCGGGCTACTACCAGGGCCGTTTTATCGGGGATGGCCACCGCCACGGGGTAGCAGGTGAAGTATTCCACCGCTACGAGGATATAGCGGTTGCCCCGGTGAGATCGTGGGAACGGCCCCTGGAGATCGATGCCGACCAGCTGGTTGGTCCGACTGACGCGGAACGGCCTTAGGGGTACTTGGTATCGTGCCGGTTTCAGTCCGCACAGCTGACAAGCGCGGCAGCCCTGTACCCAGGCGGCCACATCTTGCATCAATTTGGGCCAGAGATACTGGCGACGCAGAGTCTCCCGAGTGCGCCGTTCCCCGTCATGGCCCCCGAGCGGGTGGTCGTGTACCAGCCGTAGCAGCTGGGGTCGCACTTGGGCGGGAACACAGATGCACCCCGGCTGGCCGGCCTCGGTTAACTCCCGTACCACCCCGTTCTGCACACACAACCGGGCATACAAACCGCTCCAGGGCCCTGGTAGGGTGCTTTTCCCCTCCCGCAGGGCCGCTTCCACCGCCGCCAGATCCGGATCCCGCTGCTGGGTCTGCCTCAGCTGCTCGTCGTTCAGGCACGGGAAGGCGCAGCCGACGTCCTCCTGGATCCGTCCGATCGGGGCGGGGTGGTCCGCTGGGTCCCGAGTCGTGGGCCCTGCGCTCGCCGGGCGGCCGACTGGGTCCGCGCCTCCACCTGTGGGGGTCTCTGTGGCGCATACCGCACTCTCTCTCGCCGGGGGGGGGTTAGGTTCAGCGGGTTCCCGGGGGTCCGTTGCCTGTCGGCAACGTCCCCCCGTGAAGCACGGGCAGGCCTCCTCCGCCCTCGTCTCGGCACACACCGCGGGTCGCCGTGATAATGCGTCCGCGTTTGCATGCGTCCGCCCCGCCCGGTATTCGATCTGCAGGTTGTACTCCTGCAGCTGCGCCAACCATCGGGCCATTTGCCCCCGCGGTTCCTTGAAGGTGAGGAGGAACTGCAGAGCATAATGGTCCGTGCGCACTCGACATTTCCTGCCGTACAAATACGGCCGAAACTGTTTACACGCGAAGATCACAGCGTACAATTCCTGATGGGTCACACAGTAGTTCAGCTCGGCCCCGCTCAGGGTCCGGCTGGCGTACGCAATCACCCGCTCCACCCTTCCTGCCCCTGCGACAACACCGCACCCAGCCCGCTGCTGCAGGCGTCGGTGTCCAAAATAAAGTCGATGGTAAAATCGGGGAAAGCCAGTGTGGGGGTGTGTGTGAGGTGGTCTTTGAGGGTGGTGAAGGCCGTCTGGCAGGCCTCCGTCCACTGATAGGGGTTATTGGGGGAAGTGAGTTGGTTGAGGGGGCGTGCAATCTCGCTGAATCCCTTTACAAATCGACGATAATAGGTGGCGAGCCCCAAAAATGATCTTATCTCCGTCAGGTTTCTTGGCTGTGGCCAATCCACTACGGCGCGTACCTTGTCCGGATCGGTGCGCACCCCCGCCTCGCTGACGCGATGTCCGAGGTACCCCACCTCGCGCTGTGCGATGTAACACTTACACGGCTTGAGCTTGAGATGAGCCGCTCGCAGTCGCTGGAACACCTCCCGTAACCTGGACCAGTGCTCAGACAGAGATCTACTGAACACGATCACATAATCCAGGTAAATCAGGCATTGCTCCCACTGCAAGCCCCGCATCACCAACTCCATCAGCCGCTGGAACGTCGCGGGCGCGTTGGTGAGCCCGAACGGGAGTACTCAAAACTCGAATAGTCCCATTGGGGTGGTGAATGCGGTTTTTGGCCGATCCTCCTCCGTCATCTCCACCTGCCAGTACCCGGACGCGAGATCGAGGGTGGAAAAATACCGCGCTCCGGCGAGGCTGTCAAAGGTGTCGCCGATACGCGGTATGGGAAAGGCGTCGCCGAGGGTGACTGCGTTTAGTTTGCGGTAATCGACGCAAAAACGGGTTGACCCGTCCTTTTTCGTTACTAGTACCACCGGGGCAGACCAGGGGCTCGCCACGGGCTGAATTATGTTATCGCGGAGCATGTCCCTGACCGCCTCTTTGATCTGGGCGCGTTCGGGTGCGCCCACGCGGTACGCGGGGAGCTTTATGGGTCGGGCGGCCCCGGTGTCGATTTGGTGCTTAACAAGATCTGTGCGACCCACGTCTGAATCGTGTTCGCTGAACACGTCGGCGTACTCCCGCAGTAACCCGCGTAGCTGATCGGCCTCTCCCTTGGGTTAATCTGCCCAGGGTACGTGTACCGCGTCAAGAAGGGGGACGACCTCGGCGTGTGGAGTCGGGCTGACTCGCCAGGCCCGGTCCTGTTGGTCCTCGGGGCGACCGGGGTCCCTCGCCCAGAGTGCGAATACCGAGTCGCTGGAGTGGCGCGCGTGTAGGGGGTGCACGGTGGCTACTGTGGTGCGCCGTCGTAGTATTGCTGGGGTGCCGTGGGGGTTAAACACACGCATAAACAATCGGCCCCCATCGGCGTTTACCAACGTGGCTGACCCCACAACCCCGTATCGTTTTGCCAACTCCGGGTGAGGAGTTAGCATTACCTCCCGCGATGGTCGGTGCGCGGGGTCAGTGGGGGGTGTCGCCACAGGCACCAGCATCTCGGCGAGCGGCCCGATGGTGACGGCCGTCGTCAGGGTAGCGGCCACGGGTGTGAAGCGGGAGCGATTCGGCTCCCGTCCCAGGAAGGGAATCCGTTTCCCGCTGCCTTCCACGGTGGCGCACCGCTGTCGGGGCTGCACGTTGAGCCCCAGCTTCTCCAGGAGGTCGGTACCTGCGATACACTCGTGGCACAGCACACTCGAGACGTAGAACTCCTGGGTGCACACCTGGTGGCCTACGTGGACCTCCAGGGTGGCCCTCCCCAGCAGCCCCATTCCGGCTCCGCTCGCCGTGTGCAGTGCGCGGTCCGGGGCCTGCAGGCGGCTCACGTCGACCCCGACCGCGCTGCAGTGCACCACGCTCAAAAGCGAGGCCACCGCCCCCGTATCCAGCAGGATCCGGGTACGCATTCCGTTAACCTGCCCTTCTACCAGCGACGTGGCCCCCGTGATTCCTGCCACCAGCTCCCGTAGCCAGTCGCCAGGAGTCACCGCGTCCACGGGCGTTGTCGCTGGAACCTGTGTGAAGATCACTCGCTCGCCATTATTCCCACTGTCGGGGATATGCGTCGGGACCGCGTCGATTGCACCCCTAGGTGGTCCATTCTCTAGGGGGCGTTGGCGTTTAACCCTTCGGTATATCTAGCGCGGGCGATCTGTGGGCAGTCTCTCATGAGATGCCCCTGACGGCCGCACATATAACACGCCCGGGGGGGGGGGGGTGGCGGCTCCGTAGTGGGCACCCTGCCCGCTCCCTCTCCCCCCAGTGCGCCGCTGCCCAGACTCCGCTTCTAGTCGGGCTATCCTCCCAGCTAGCCCCCCCACCGTGGAGCGCATATCACCCATCTCGGACTGGATAGTCCCGACGGAGGACTGCAGCTTGGTCATACTTCGGTCCATTTTGTCCTCAATCCCCCCGATGCTGGTCTGTATCCCGGCTACCCATCCGGGCATTGCCTCCCGGGGTCTCGGGGGCTCCCTTGCCTGTCCCCTTGTCGCGATGGCGAGCTCCTCCTCCTCGTCGGAGAGTAAGCTCGCCACGGCGCACTCCTGTCCCCGCCTTCGTGGCTGCGTGCGCTCACCGGAGAACTTCTCAAATTTACGCGCGCGCTCGACAAGGGTGTCGAAGGGAAGGCGCGCCCCGTCTACATTTGGTTGCCACCACGGGGTACGCATCAAATATCGCTGTACCTTCCCGGCGGCAAGGTCATCAATTATTTTCGCCTCATACTCCGGGTGCGCGATCCGGGTTAGTGCGCGCACGTCCTCGGCATAATCTCGCAGATCCTCACCGGGTTGGCGGCGGCGCGCCTCTAAGGCCGCCTGCGCCTCCTCCTCATCATGCGTGCCGAAGCGTAGTTCAAGCCGGCGCATTAATTCCCCCCACTGGGTTTGTGCGCTTGCGGGCAAAGCCTCTACAAAGTCGGCTGCCCGCCCATCCAAGTGCATCTCCAGCTGCTGCAACGCCTCCGCGTCCGTCCAGCCATTAAAATTCTTCGCACCTCTGACGTTGCGGGCAAACGATTTCCATGACGGATTCCCCTTGCCCGTGAACGTGCATTTTATCTTAGCCTGGGGTGGGGCGCCTCTCTCCCTTGGGCGTGCGGGGGATCGTACCACCTCTGACACCATAATGTTGGGGTCGCCGGCCCCCGGGATCTCTCCTGCCTGCGACCCTGTCCGCGAAGTACCGACACTCCCAGACTCTCCACTAGTGTGGGAGCTGCCGCCGCCGCACCCCTCCCCGGGCGGGGAAAGGTCGTCGCGCTCCTGTTCCCCCCCCTGTGCTGTCCCCCCCCGAGTCCGGGTTTCCTGCCGGAGAGGCATCGCCCTCGACCGCCCTGGGACCCGCTAGCGCTTCGCCGGCACCCAAACGCGACGCTCCCCGCCCGCGCAGTCCCACGCCCCATTCACACGCGGGTAACAGGGGGTTAAAGGTCGGAGGGTAAACGACGTCGTTCGTGCTCACTCCAGCGATTGGGGGGATTGGATTAAACGGGTTTAAAGGGCTATGCGATGGGCATGCGTGCGAGACGGGTATCCGCTCGCAACGTGGGAGTCCGCAGCCGACGGTTTGTAGCACACACCCTCCACGCGGCGCCGCTCCACACACGCGGCGACCACCGAGAACAGCAAGCGCACCCACGCGTCCACTCTCTTTCCACACCCTCGCAAAAATCACACCAGTCCGTTATGTAACCGCCGACGATTTATTCCACCGCGTCGGCGAGCCCTTATTTAACCGGGTCAGTCGGGATCAGCGGGGCAGGACCAATCTATCTCTCGATAGTCGGCACTACACTCTACCTGTCCTTCTCCCCTTTATCCTCTCCGGTTTTCCTCTTAAGCTAAGTCCCAACTCCCTCTTTCTCTCTCTCTTACTCACGGTTCGTCGTCACTGCCGGCTGGTCCTCGCGGCGCGTCGATACGTCCCACGGACGTTCGCGCGGCTGGACTCGGGAGTTGACGGGCCTGGGGTTGACTCGAGTAGCCAGAGAACATTTTTTCCTTCGCCCTCACTCGCTTTATTCTTTCTACATCAAAAGGGCTACCTGGTGCCGACTCGCGGGCCAATCAGCTCGCTGGGATCACCCGCCAATCGGTAGGCCCATCTGTATCCCAGCATCCCCCGGGCCGTTGCTTTCAGCGACGTCCGCATCGAAATTTACCTGCTCAGCGGCCATCCAGACAGAGGGCGACCCTGCTTCCCCGCTGCTCGTGGCTCTGCCCTCCTCCCTACCTGCCCTGCCGACCCGTGTGCGTGAGGTGCGTACTAACCGCGGTGGCGGGGCAGCCCCGCCGTGAGCATGTCATTTCTACTCAAGTCACGGCGCCACGGTGTGTGTTCGCGTCGGGGGAGACCGTCCAATTCCCTGGCCGCAGGAAACCGTGAAGATTATCCCTTTACGAGGGCTTCTGGGTGAAAACCTGTCGGCCAGGGTGTCTCCCCACGCGCTCTAATGGTGGGGGGAGTGCGTGCGTGTGTGTTCCGGTGGGGGGGGTGGGGAGGTGGTGGGGTGGAGCAATGTCGGCCTCGCCGCTCGGGGCGGCGAGATCGCAGGTGGGCCACAAGCCGATCGGCTCCGTGGCGGCAGCATCACAGTTAGAGCGCCGAGCGTGCGCGTATTCGCGCGACTTTTGAGCGGGACCTTTAACTCAGAGCCAAGCGAGCGTCCCCAATCAGCGGCGCGCGCACGGCAGAAACCCCGCCCGTCCCCCGGCTCCAACCCCTTCGTGTGCGATTGGTCTGTTTACGGGCAAAGGGTAGGGGCGTGTTTGTTATTGTCGGCACACGTGGAGCGCGGGTGGGAGGGAAACACGCGCCGCGCCTGTTTGTTTACGGGCGGGACGGAGATTTACAGGTGAGCGCGCTTACAGCCCCACCCCGCCTTTGCACAGTGTAACGCATCGCAAGCGCGGAGCGTACGAGCCGCTAATTAAACTATGCAAACGCGGTCTACATCCCAGGCAGAGGTACAGGGGGGCGAGACGTTAGGGGTCGTTAGTCTGGACCTGACGGAGCAGCCGGGGGGTCGCGGTGTGAGTGGAACGGGGGAGTCGGTGAGCAGCGGCCCCGACAATTCAGTGATGGCGGGGGACGCTAGCCCCCACACTACACAGAGACACACATAAGTGTATATATAGTGTACAGTACTACACAGAGACACACATAAGTGTATATATATAGTGTACAGTACTACACAGAGACACACAGAAGTGTGTATATAGTGTACAGTACTACACACACAGAAGTGTATATAGTGTACAGTACTACACAGACACACAGAAGTGTATATATAGTGTACAGTACTACACAGAGACACACAGAAGTGTATATATAGTGTACAGTACTACACAGAGACACACAGAAGTATATATAGTGTGCAGTACTACACAGAGACACACAGAATCGTGCACAGTGGTATACAGACAGGACACAGAGGGCTTCACACAAGCGGTGAGTAAGAGAGAGGTCGTAGGGCCCCGTGTGTGCTGTGTCTGAACCGGTCCCGGGCCTCCCCTAGGTCGACTCAGCCTCAAATGAGTACCTGGCGCGGCGTGTAAACATCGCCAGCACCGGGGAGACAAAGGCGGCCGGGCGTGGGGCTGTCCACACACAGCCCTCACCGTGTACCGTTCCGGTCTTAATAGGCGCTCGCTAACAGCACTTGCCCCTGCCGCCTGTGGATGCTACGCGGGGGATCTTTGTCTGCGGTGTGCAGCTGAGCGCTGCCGTTTAGTGGCCACTCCTCTCACATCCACACACGCAATGCCACTCGCTTTGTTCCTTACTTGTGTAGTGCCGTGAATTCACTCGGACGACAACCGTCTCTTTTTCCGCCGTCACTTTTATTCCATCGTTCCGTTACACACAGTAATTCTCTTCGCGCTCCGCCAACTCGGACACTCCGATTTACTTCAGCATCGTCAATGCATCCCCTTCCACACACAGTGTTTCTTCCTCTATCTCTTCACACACAGTGTCGTCCCTTCCACACACAGTGGTTCGTCTTCTATCTCCTCAAACACAGTGTTGCCGCTATCTCTTCACACGCAGTGACTTCCCTTCCACACACAGTGGTTCGTCTTCTATCTCCTCACACACACACAGTATCACCGTTATCTCTTCACACGCAGTGACTTCCCTTCCACACACTGTGATTCTTCTTCTATCTATTCACACAGCATCCTGTCTGTCTATTCACACACAGTGACTTTATCTCCGCTAACGCTAACTATCCCTATCGCTATTTACTGTCTTTGGGGTTCGGCTCTCTATCTATTCTTCCCTAACATTGCCAGCTGTCCTCTTCGCATCTCTCCACCTCTCGCCAACAACTGCCCAGTAACAACTCTCCGTTCAAATCACCTCGCGTTTTATCCCCTTTCGCATTAGCCTTAATTAATTGCCACGTGCTCGCTGGCCGTTTTCCGCCAGCTCGTACCTGTCCCCTCCATCAGACATCGAGACGCCACCACTTAACACTAACAGCCTCTCGACCAATCGCAGCCCCCGTGCCACGACTGCCTTAATTAGTTCGGGTTGTTTACGCCACCCGCGACTCGACCACCTGTTCGACCTCATGTGACCCGTCCTCCTTGTCTGTCTGTATGTACTGTATGTGGCAAATTCCTATGCGTATCGTTTACTCCACTACATATGCACACACACACACAGCCTACTCCCTGCACACAGAGACAAACACATACTAGAAACGCATAGAAACATATACACTACTATATAAAGACTGGAGAGACACACACTACATAGATATACACAGACTAGAGACACAGATACACATCCTACACAGAGACTCACAGACTACAGACACGCAGAGGCATGTACAGTAGAACAAACATCGAGACAGACTGGGGACACACAGAATCATGTACAGGACTACACACAGAGGCTGTACATATACAGAGAGATGTATATGCAAACAGATTACACACAAATTCCCCGTACAGCCTGAGTAGATCGTGTGGACAAGTCCCGTTAGCGAGTAGCAGCAGTGCCTAGGGAGGCCGTGACAGCTCACGAGTTGGTGGCTGTCAGCACCACAGCCGCCTGGCTTCGCCTCTGCCCAGCAGCGATGTTCACCACACACCGCACCAGGCAGGATGCATTTGGTGTTGAGTCGACCTAGGGGAGGCCCAGGGCCGGTTCAGGTCATGGCCAACACTGCTCCTGCTGCTGGTGTTCGTGTACAGACAGGACACAGAGGGCTTCATACAGAGACACAGAAGTGTATATATAGTGTACAGTACTACACACACAGAAGTCTATATATAGTGTACAGTACTACACAGAGACACACAGAAGTGTATATATAGTGTACAGTACGACACAGAGACAAACAGAAGTCTATATATAGTGTACAGTACTACACACACACAAGTGTATATAGTGTGCAGTGCTACACAGAGACACAGAAGTGTATATAGTGTACAGTACTACTGTGGTGCCGCCGCAGCGGTTCCGCTCCAGCGGAACCGCGCCCACTACCGCGGCGCCATCACCTATGCCGCGGATTTCCCGCCACTCTCCCGGGGCCGGTGCCTTCTCAGACGTCCGCGTTTTGGCCCCTGCACAGTCGTGAGGCCGATGCAGCAGGGCCACTCTGCCGAGGTCGTGCCCACCGCTGCAAAGCCGCCACCGGGGGATGTCGACGCCGACGCTGCGCCCCCCCCCCCCCACACACGAACGTACACACGCCCCACGTAGTGCCAGGAGGGGAGGTCACCCGGCTGATAGGTTTTTGGCCAGAAGTCCCTAGTGGGATCGAACTTCATGGTTTCCTGCGGCTGGGAAATTGGGCGATCCTCCCCCCTGTAGCTGACATGCACTGCGGCGCCGCGACCTGATATTAAAGTTGCATGGTCGTGGCAAGGGCCATCGAACCACCGCGAGTGGAGCCTCACACATGCACGGGTCGTTGGACTGGTAGCGGGAGAACAGAGAGCGGACGTCGGTGAGATCACTGCGGCGACGTCATCTGAGCTGGGATCCGGACATCGAAAGGGCGGGAGAATACGAGCCCCTGATTGGACGGGAGCCCAAGGGTCGGAAAGAGCAAATATTCCTTTGTTGTAGGTAGGATAAAAAGGGGGGGGGGGATCGGGGTAGCAAGGGGGTTCTTCTGGTTCAAGATCATCGCGGTCCCGGGAGCAGGAGAGTCAGCCATCCGAGACGTCCGTGAGACGTACTCCAGCATCGGCAGGCTCGTCGCCTCATTCCCTCACAGCGGTCAGTACATCGGGGAGAGAGGCGTAAGTTCAGCCGTTTTACATCCAGGATAGAGAGCGGGGCGAGCGGTAGGGGAAATCGACTCGTAGACCTCCGAGGGATAGGTTAGCGTCCACTGGCCGTACCATCACAGGTAAATAAAATTCGCTAGCGGGGGGAAAAACAACTGTGTTGCGTGGTCTTTTGGGAGCGTGAAGTGGAGGGCAGTGTGCGCTGGGTGTCTACGTGTATGCGCGGCTGTGCACCTCGAGGTGTTTACGTGCCCGCACGATTGCCCACCATAGTGCTTAGCGATCGCGTACCTGGGTGGCGGTGCCGCGGTCACGCACCCGCACACGGGTCTGGTCGCGAGATAGCGAGTTAGAGCGCCGAGCGTGCGCGTATTCGCGCAACTGTTTGAGCGGGACCTTTAACTCAGAGCCAAGCGAGCGTCCCCAATCAGCGGCGCCCGCACGGCAGAAAGCCCGCCCGTCCCCTGGCTCCAACCCCTTCGTGTGCGGTTGGTCTGTTAACGGGCAGAGGGTAGGGGCGTGTTTGTTATTGTCGGCACACGTGGAGCGCGGGTGGGAGGGAAACACGCGCCGCGCCTGTTTGTTTACGGGCGGGACGGAGATTTACTGGTGAGCGCGCTTACAGCCCCACCCTGCCTTTGCACAGTGTAACTGTTAGGGTCGCCGGCCCCCGGGATCTCCCCTGCCTGCGACCCTGTCCGCGAAGTACCGACGCTCCCAGACTCTCCACTAGTGTGGGAGCTGCCGCCGCCGCACTCCTCCCCTGGCGGGGAAAGGTCGTCGCGCTCCTGTTACCCCCCTGTGCCGTCCCCCCCTGAGTCCGGGTCTCCTGCCGGTGGGGCATCACACTCGACCTCCCTGGGACCCACTAGCGCTTCGCCGGCACCCAAACGCGACGCTCCCCGCCCGCGCAGTCCCACGCACCAATCACACGCGGGTAACAGGGGGTCAAAGGTCGGAGGGTAAGCGACGTCGTTCGTGCTCACTCCGACGCTTGGGGGGATTGGTTTAAACGGGTTTAAAGGGCTATGCGATGGGCATGCGTGCGAGACGGGTATCCGCTCGCAACGCAGGAGTCCGCAGCCGACGGTTCGTAGCGCACACAATCCACGCGGCGCCGCTCCACACACGCGGCGACCACCGAGAACAGCAAGCGAACCCACGCTTCCACTCTCTTTCCACACCCTCGCAAAAAAAAACCACCACACCAGTCTGTTATGTAACGACCACCGCGACAGCAAGCGCACCCACGCTTCCGCAATAACCACACCAGTCTGTTATGTAACGACCACCGCGACAGCAAGCGCACCCACGCTTCCGCAAAAACCACACCAGTCCGTTATGTAACCGCCGACGATTTATTCCACCGCGTCGGCGAGCCCTTATTTAACCGAGTCAGTCGGGATCAGCGGGGCAGGACCGATCTATCTCTCGATAGTCGGCACTACACTCTACCTGTCCTTCTCCCCTTTACCCTCTCCGGTTTTGCTCTTAAGCTAAGTCCCAACTCCCTCTCTCTCTCTTACTCACGGTTCGTCGTCACTGCCGTCTGGTCCTCGCGGCGCGTCGATACGTCCCACGGACGTTCGCGCGGCTGGACTCGGGAGTTGACGGGCCTGAGGTTGACTCGAGTAGCCAGAGACCCTTTTTCCTTCGCCCTGACCCGCTTAATTCTTTCTACATCAAAGGGGCTACCTGGTGCCGACTCGCGGGCCAATCAGCTCGCTGGGATCACCCGCCAATCGGTAGGCCCATCTGTATCCCAGCATCCCCCGGGCCTTTGCTTTCAGCGACGTCCGCATCTAAATTTACCTGCTCAGCGACCCTCCAGCCAGAGGGCGACCCTGCTTTCCCGCCGCTCGTGGCTCTGCCCGCCTACCTGCCTGCTGACCCGTGTGTGTTGTGTGTGCTGTCTACCCGCGGTGGCTCGGCAGCCCCGTCGTGACCATGTAATTACAACCAAAGTCACGGCGCCGCGGTGGGTGTTAGCGTCGGGGGAGACCGTCCAATTCCCTGGCTGCAGGAAACCGTGAAGATTATCCCTTTACGAGGGCTTCTGGGTGAAAACCTGTCGGCCAGGGTGTCTCCCCACGCGCTCTAATGGTGGGGGGGAGTGCGTGCGTGTGTGTTCCGGTGGGGGGGGGGGGTGGGGAGGTGGTGGGGTGGAGCAATGTCGGCCTCGCCGCTCGGAGCGGCGAGATCGCAGGTGGGCCGCCCGCCGATCGGCTCCGTGGCGGCGGCATCACATAGCCCCCCGAGGTGCCAGTCCCCGTCCCGGGTTGACTGGAGCACCTCGCCTGGGCCGCGCCCACGAGGTAGCGCTGCGGGGTCCGGGGGATCCGCCCGGATCTCGTGGCTGGCCTCGGGGGAGGTGGCTCCGTCCTCGGGGTTTCCTGCAGCGGTCTCCTTCTCCACTCCAGTGGCTCCTCCGATCCCTCGGCACCTGGGGGCTGGGGGACAAACTCCGCGGCAGCGGGGTTTAAGGGGCGGCGTCCCCGCCGTCCTCTGGCGGGGCCGGGACGCCTCGGGGCTGGGGGCACGGCGGGGCCCATGTAGTGCGCGAGGCCCCCGAGCACGGGTGGCGCAGGGGCACCGGGATTTCGCGGTACTCGGGCAGCGAGGTTCTCCCCCGCCGGGGCTGCCCTCCATGGTTTTAAGCGGCGGACGTTAACCACCGTTTCTCGGCCCCTCTCTCCACCCTGGATTAGTACCGTCCAGGGAGAGATCTGCCGTACCACGGTCCAGGGGCCCCGCCAGTAGGTGGTCAGCTTCCCTACCTGTCCGGCCCCGACGCGAGGGGTGTGTAGCCACACCTTGGTACCTGTCAAGAAAAGGGGGGGCTCCACGCGGGGTCGGGTGCTCTGTTCCTGTCGCCGATGCGCGGCCTCCCCTTGCGGGTAGGCCCGGTCCCGGACCCCTCGTAGGGTCTCCATCAGATGTTCCACGGGGCGACTCCCTTCCTCCGTTTGGGGTGGAGGAATGCCGAACAGCAAGTCTGCGGGTAGACGAGACTCACGACCAAACATCATTAGGAACGGGGTTTGTCCCGTCGATGTGTGCACCGTGGTGGCGTAGGCGAACAGGGCGTAGGGGAGGTGTTCGTCCCAATCCCGTTGGTTTGCGGCCGCCATACGCTTGAGCTTTCCGACCAGAGTCTGATTCATACGTTCAACCATACCGTTCGCCTGGGGGTGGTACGCCGTGGTTCGGTCTTTCTGGATCCCGAACTCCCGGCACAGCGCCTGAAATAACTCGGCCTCGAACTCGCTACCCTGGTCGGTAAGGACTCGCTCCGGGATCCCGTGCTTAAGTACATAGTGCTCCACGAACGCCCGGGCTACTACCAGGGCCGTTTTATCGGGGATGGCCACCGCCACGGGGTAGCGGGTGAAGTATTCCACCGCTACGAGGATATAGCGGTTGCCCCGGTGGGATCATGGGAATGGCCCCTGGAGATCGATGCCGACCAGCTGGTTAGTCCGACTGACGCGGAACGGCCTTAGGGGTACTTGGTATCGTGCCGGTTTCGGCCCGCACTGCTGACAAGCGCGGCAGCCCTGTACCCAGGCGGCCACATCTTGCGTCAATTTGGGCCAGAGATACTGGCGACGCAGAGTCTCCCGCGTGCGCCGTTCCCCGTCATGGCCCCCGAGCGGGTGGTCGTGTACCAGCCGTAGCAGCTGGGGTCGCACCTGGGCGGGAACACAGATGCACCCCGGCTGGCCGGCCTCGGTTAACTCCCGTACCACCCCGTTCTGCACACACAACCGGGCATACAAACCGCTCCAGGGCCCTGGTAGGGTGCTTTTCCCCTCCCGCAGGGCCGCTTCCACCGCCGCCAGATCCGGATCCCGCTGCTGGGTCTGCCTCAGCTGCTCGTCGCTCAGGCCCGGGAAGGCGCAGCCGACGTCCTCCTGGATCCGTCCGATCGGGGCGGGGTGGTCCACGGGGTCCCGAGTCGTGGGCCCTGCGCTCGCCGGGCGGCCAACTGGGTCCGCGCCTCCACCTGTGGGGGTCTCTGTGGCGCATACCGCACTCTCTCTCGCCGGGGGGGGGTTAGGTTCAGCGGGTTCCCGGGGGTCCGTTGCCTGTCGGCAACGTCCCCCCGTGAAGCACGGGCAGGCCTCCTCCGCCCTCGTCTCGGCACACACCGCGGGTCACCGTGATAATGCGTCCGCGTTTGCATGCGTCCGCCCCGCCCGGTATTCGATCTGCAGGTTGTACTCCTGCAGCTGCGCCAGCCATCGGGCCATCTGTCCCCGCGGTTCCTTGAAGGTGAGGAGGAACTGCAGAGCATAATGGTCCGTGCGCACTCGACATTTCCTGCCGTATAAATACGGCCGAAACTGTTTACACGCGAAGATCACAGCGTACAATTCCTGACGGGTCACACAGTAGTTCAGCTCGGCCCCGCTCAGGGTCCGGCTGGCATACGCAATCACCCGTTCCACCCCTTCCTGCACCTGCGACAACACCGCACCCAGCCCGCTGCTGCAGGCGTCGGTGTCCAAAATAAAGTCGGTGGTAAAATCGGGGAAAGCCAGTGTGGGGGTGTGTGTGAGGTGGTCTTTGAGGGTGGTGAAGGCCGTCTGGCAGGCCTCCGTCCACTGATAGGGGTTCTTGGGGGAAGTGAGTTGGGTGAGGGGGCGTGCAATCTCGCTGAATCCCTTTACAAATCGACGGTAATAGGTGGCGAGCCCCAAGAATGACCTTATCTCCGACAGGTTTCTTGGCTGTGGCCAATCCACTACGGCGCGTACCTTGTCCGGATCGGTGCGCACCCCCGCCTCGCTGACGCGATGTCCGAGGTACCCCACCTCGCGCTGTGCGATGTAACACTTACGCGGCTTGAGCTTGAGATGAGCCGCTCGCATTTGCTGGAACACCTCCCGTAACCTGGACCAGTGCTCAGACAGAGATCTACTGAACACGATCACATCATCCAGGTAAATCAGGCATTGCTCCCACTGCAAGCCCCGCATCACCAACTCCATCAGCCGCTGGAACGTCGCGGGCGCGTTGGTGAGCCCGAACGGGAGTACTCGAAACTCGAATAGCCCCATCGGGGTGGTGAATGCGGTTTTTGGCCGATCCTCCTCCGTCATCTCCACCTGCCAGTACCCGGACGCGAGATCGAGGGTGGAAAAATACCGCGCTCCGGCGAGGCTGTCAAAGGTGTCGTCGATGCGCGGTATGGGGAAGGCGTCGCCGAGGGTGACTGCGTTTAGTTTGCGGTAATCGACGCAAAACCGGGTTGACCCGTCCTTTTTTGTTACTAGCACCACCGGGGCAGACCAGGGGCTCGCCGAGGGCTGAATTATGTTATCGCGGAGCATGTCCCTGACCGCCTCTTTGATCTGGGCGCGTTCGGGTGCGCCCACGCGGTACGCGGGGAGTTTTATGGGTCGGGCGGCCCCGGTGTCGATTTGGTGCTTAACGAGATCTGTGCGACCCACGTCTGAATCGTGTTCGCTGAACACGTCGGCGTACTCCCGCAGTAACCCGCGTAGCTGATCGGCCTCTCCCTTGGGTAAATCTGCCCAAGGTACGTGTACCGCGTCAAGAAGGGGGACGACCTCGGCGTGGGGAGTCGGGCCGACTCGCCAGGCCAGGTGTTGTTGGTCCTCGGGGCGACCGGGGTCCTCCGCCCAGAGTGCGAATACCGAGTCGCTGGAGTGGCGGGCGTGTAGGGGGTGCATGGTGGCTACTGTGGTGCGCCGTCGTAGTATTGCTGGGGTGCCGTGGGGGTTAAACACACGCATGAACAATCGGCCCCCATCGGCGTTTACCAACGTGGCTGACCCCACAACCCCGTATCGTTTTGCCAACTCCGGGTGAGGAATTAGCATTACCTCCCCCGATGGTCGGTGCGCGGGGTCGGTGGAGGGTGTCGCCACAGGTACCAGCATCTCGGCGAGCGGCCCGATGGTGACGGCCGTCGTCAGGGTAGCGGCCACAGGTGTGAAGCGGGGGCGATTCGGCTCCCGTCCCAGGAATGGAATCCGTTCCCCGCTGCCTTCCACGGTGGCGCACCGCTGTCGGGGCTGCACGTTGAGCCCCAGCTTTTCCAGGAGGTCGGTACCTGCGATACACTCGTGGCACAGCACACTCGAGACGTAGAACTCCTGAGTGCACACCTGGTTTCCGAGACGGACCTCGAGGGAGATCCTTCCCAGCAACCCCATCCCGGCTCCGCTCGCTGTGTGCAGCGCGCAATCCGGGGCCGGCAGGCGGCTCACGTCAACCCCGAGCACGCTGCAGTGCGCGGCGCTCACGAGTGAGGCTACGGCCCCCGTGTCCAGTAGGATCCGGGTGCGCTGCCCGTTCACCTGTCCTACCACCAGTGACGTGGCCCCCGTGATTCCTGCCACCAGCTCCCGTAGCCAGTCGCCCGTCCTCACCGCGTCCTTGGGTGTTGTGGCCGTGACCTGTGTGGGTGTCACTTGCTTACCATTATTATTATCGTCGTTTTGTTTCGGGACCTCGGTGATTGCACCCCTAGGTGGTCCACTCTCTAGGGGGCGTTGGCGTTTAACCCTTCGGTATATCTAGCGCGGGCGATCTGTGGGCAGTCTCTCATGAGATGCCCCTGACGGCCGCACATATAACACGCCCGGGGGGGGGTGGCGGCTCCATAGTGGGCACCCTGCCCGCTCCCTCTCCCCCCCGTGCGCCGCTGCCCAGACTCTGCTTCTAGTCGGGCTACCCTCCCAGCTAGCCCTCCCAACTCGGTCTGAATCGTCTCTACCGTAGTCTGCAGCGTAGTCATATGTGCCCGTACTTGGGTTACGTTGTTGTCGATCCCCCCGATGCCCGCCTGTATCCCCGCTACCCATCCCGGGGTGGTCTCGCGGGATACCGGAGGCCCCCTTTCCCGACCCCCTACCATCCTGGTGAGCTCCTGTTCCTCCTCTTCCTCCTCGGTGGACAGACTTGCGATGGTGCGCTCCCGTCCCAGTCCTCGGAGCTGTGCGCGTTCGCTAGAAATTCTTTCACATTTGCGCGCGCGCTCGACAAGGGCATCAAAGGAGAGGCGCGTACAGTTCACGTCTGGCTGCCACCACGCCGTGCGCATTAAGTATCGCTGGATTTTCTCTGTGGCCATCTCCTCAATCGCTTCCGTGGTGTTCCTCGGGCGTGCGATCTTTGTTAGCTCACGCACATCCTCGGCATAATCGCGCAGGTCCTCGCCGGGTTGGCGACGGCGTGCCTCTAAGGCCGCTTTTGCCTCCTCCTCATCGCGCGTACCGAAGCGCAGATCAAGTCGGCGCATCAGCTCCTCTAGCTGTGTCTGCGCGCTTGCGGGTAGGGCTTCCACAAAATCGGCTGCCCGCCCATCCAGATTCATATTAAGTTGACGTAGCGTCTGCGCGTCCGTCCACCCATTAATTTCCTTAGCCCCTAGGACGTTGCGGGCAAATGCTCTCCACGAAGGTGTACCCCGGCCAGTGAATATATGCCTTATTTTCGCGTGGGGTAACGCGGGGGTTCGTACCGCTTCTGACACCATATTGTTAGGGTCGCCGGCCCCCGGGATCTCCCCTGCCTGCGACCCTGTCCGCGAAGTACCGACGCTCCCAGACTCTCCACTAGTGTGGGAGCTGCCGCCGCCGCCGCACTCCTCCCCTGGCGGGGAAAGGTCGTCGCGCTCCTGTTCCCCCCCCTGTGCCGTCCCCCCCCGAGTCCGGGTCTCCTGCCGGTGGGGCATCACACTCGACCTCCCTGGGACCCGCTAGCGCTTCGCCGGCACCCAAACGCGACGCTCCCCGCCCGCGCAGTCCCACGCACCAATCACACGCGGGTAACAGGGGGTCAAAGGTCGGAGGGTAAGCGACGTCGTTCGTGCTCACTCCGACACTTGGGGGGATTGGTTTAAACGGGTTTAAAGGGCTATGCGATGGGCATGCGTGCGAGACGGGTATCCGCTCGCAACGCAGGAGTCCGCAGCCGACGGTTCGTAGCGCACACAATCCACGCGGCGCCGCTCCACACACGCGGCGACCACCGAGAACAGCAAGCGAACCCACGCTTCCACTCTCTTTCCACACCCTCGCAAAAAAAAACCACCACACCAGTCTGTTATGTAACGACCACCGCAACAGCAAGCGCACCCACGCTTCCGCAATAACCACACCAGTCTGTTATGTAACGACCACCGCGACAGCAAGCGCACCCACGCTTCCGCAAAAACCACACCAGTCCGTTATGTAACCGCCGACGATTTATTCCACCGCGTCGGCGAGCCCTTATTTAACCGAGTCAGTCGGGATCAGCGGGGCAGGACCGATCTATCTCTCGATAGTCGGCACTACACTCTACCTGTCCTTCTCCCCTTTACCCTCTCCGGTTTTGCTCTTAAGCTAAGTCCCAACTCCCTCTCTCTCTCTTACTCACGGTTCGTCGTCACTGCCGTCTGGTCCTCGCGGCACGTCGATACGTCCCACGGACGTTCGCGCGGCTGGACTCGGGAGTTGACGGGCCTGAGGTTGACTCGAGTAGCCAGAGACCCTTTTTCCTTCGCCCTGACCCGCTTTATTCTTTCTACATCAAAGGGGCTACCTGGTGCCGACTCGCGGGCCAATCAGCTCGCTGGGATCACCCGCCAATCGGTAGGCCCATCTGTATCCCAGCATTTCCCGGGCCGTTGCTTTCAGCGACGTCCGCATCTAAATTTACCTGCTCAGCGACCCTCCAGCCAGAGGGCGACCCTGCTTTCCCGCCGCTCGTGGTTCTGCCCTCCTACCTGCCTGCTGACCCGTGTGTGTTGTGTGTGCTGTCTACCCGCGGTGGCTCGGCAGCCCCGTCGTGACCATGTAATTACAACCAAAGTCACGGCGCCGCGGTGGGTGTTAGCGTCGGGGGAGACCGTCCAATTCCCTGGCTGCAGGAAACCGTGAAGATTATCCCTTTACGAGGGCTTCTGGGTGAAAACCTGTCGGCCAGGGTGTCTCCCCACGCGCTCTAATGGTGGGGGGGAGTGCGTGCGTGTGTGTTCCGGTGGGGGGGGGGTGGGGAGGTGGTGGGGTGGAGCAATGTCGGCCTCGCCGCTCGGAGCGGCGAGATCGCAGGTGGGCCGCCCGCCGATCGGCTCCGTGGCGGCGGCATCACATAACGCATCGCAGCGCGGAGCGTACGAGCCGCTAATTAAACTATGCAAACACGGTCTACATCCCAGAGGTACATGGGGGCGAGACGTTAGGGGTCGTTAGTCTGGACCTGACGGAGCAGCCGGGGGGTAGCGGTGTGAGTGGAATGGGGGAGTCGGTGAGCAGCGGCCCTGACAATTCAGTGATGGCGGGGGACGGTAGCCCCCACACTACACAGAGACACACATAAGTGTATATATAGTGTACAGTACTACACAGAGACACACAGAAGTGTATATATAGTGTACAGAACTACACAGACACACAGAAGTGTATATATGTGATGCCGCCGCCACGGAGCCGATCGGCGGGTGGCCCACCTGCGATCTCGCCGCCCGGAGCGGCGAGGCCGACATTGCTCCATCCCACCACCTCCCCACCCCCCCCGCCGGAACACACACGCACGCACTCCGCCCACCATTAGAGCGCGTGGGGAGACACCCTGGCCGACAGGTTTTCACCCAGAAGCCCTCGTAAAGGGATAATCTTCACGATTCCTGCAGCCAGGGAATTGGACGGTCTCCCCCGACGCTAACACCCACCGCGGCGCCGTGACTTTGGTTGTAATTACATGGTCACGACGGGGCTGCCGAGCCACCGCGGGTAGACAGCACACACAACACACACGGGTCAGCAGGCAGGTAGGAGGGCAGAGCCACGAGAGGCGGGAAAGCAGGGTCGCCCTCTGGCTGGAGGGCCGCTGAGCAGGTAAATTTAGATGCGGACGTCGCTGAAAGCAACGGCCCGGGGGATGCTGGGATACAGATGGGCCTACCGATTGTCGGGTGATCCCAGCGAACTGATTGGCCCGCGAGTCGGCACCAGGTAGCCCCTTTGATGTAGAAAGAATAAAGCGGGTCAGGGCGAAGGAAAAAGGTTCTCTGGCTACTCGAGTCAACCCCAGGCCCGTCAACTCCCGAGTCCAGCCGCGCGAACGTCCGTGGGACGTATCGACGCGCCGCGAGGACCAGACGGCAGTGACGACGAACCGTGAGTAAGAGAGAGAGAGGGAGTTGGGACTTAGCTTAAGAGCAAAACCGGAGAGGGTAAAGGGGAGAAGGACAGGTAGAGTGTAGTGCCGACTATCGAGAGATAGATTGGTCCTGCCCCGCTGATCCCGACTGACTCGGTTAAATAAGGGCTCGCCGACGCGGTGGAATAAATCGTCGGCGGTTACATAACGGACTGGTGTGGTTTTTGCGGAAGCGTGGGTGCGCTTGCTGTCGCGGTGGTCGTTACATAACAGACTGGTGTGGTTAGAGTGGAAGCGTGGGTGCGCTTGCTGTTCTCGGTGGTCGCCGCGTGTGTGGAGCGGCGCCGCGTGGAGTGTGTGCGCTACAAACCGTCGGCTGCGGACTCCCGCGTTGCGAGCGGATACCCGTCTCGCACGCATGCCCATCGCATAGCCCTTTAAACCCGTTTAATCCAATCCCCCCAATCGTCGGAGTGAGCACGAACGACGTCGCTTACCCTCCGACCTTTAACCCCCCGGTTACCCGCGTGTGATTGGGGCGTGGGACTGCGCGGGCGGGGAGCGTCGCGTTTGGGTGCCGGCGAAGCGCTAGCGGGCCCCAGGGCGGTCGAGTGTGATGCCTCACCGGTCGGAAACCCGGACTCGGGGGGGAACAGCACACGGGGGGGAACAGGAGCGCGACGACCTTTCCCCGCCCGGGGAGGAGTGCGGCGGCGGCAGCTCCCACACTAGTGGAGAGTCTGGGAGCGTCGGGACTTCGCGGACAGGGTCGCAGGCAGGGGAGATCCCGGGGGCCGGCGACCCTAACACTACACAGAGACACACAGAAGTGTATATAGTGTACAGTACTACACAGAGACACAGAAGTGTATATATAGTGTAGAGTACTACACAGAGAAACACAGTATATATAGTGTACAGTACTACACACAGAAGTGTATATATAGTGTACAGTACTACACAGAGACACACAGAAGTCTATATATAGTGTACAGTAATACACACACAGAAGTCTATATATAGTGTACCGTGCTACACAGAGACACACAGAAGTGTATATAGTGTACAGTACTACACAGAGACACACAGAAGTGTATATAGTGTACAGTACTACTGTGGTGCCGCCGCAGCGGAGCCGCTCCAGCGGAACCGCGCCCACTACCGCGGCGCCATCACCTATGCCGCGGATTTCCCGCCACTCTCCTGGGGCCGGTGCCTTCTCAGACGTCCGCGTTTTGGCCCCTGCACAGTCGTGAGGCCACTGCAGCAGGGCCACTCTGCCGAGGTCGTGCCCACCGCTGCAAAGCCGCCACCGGGGGATGTCGACGCCGACGCTGCGCACCCTCACCCCCCACACACGAACGTACACACGCTCCACGTAGAGCCAGGAGGGGAGGTCACCCGGCTGATAGGTTTTTGTCCAGAAGTCCCTAGTGGGATCGAACTTCATGGTTTCCTGCGGCCGGGAAATTGGGCGATCCTCCCCCCTGTAGCTGACATGCACTGCGGCGCCGCGACCTGATATTAAAGTTGCATGGTCGCGGCAAGGGCCATCGAACCACCGCGAGTGGAGCCTCACACATGCACGGGTCAGTGGACTGGTAGCGGGAGAACAGAGAGCGGACGTCGGTGAGATCACTGCGGCGACGTCATCTGTTTGCCCAATACTCATCTATTGGGCAAACAGAGACTGCCGCACACTGTTGTTCCAGGGCATTTCGTAAATTGCATAATCTTACCAATGAATTCATTAGAAGTATATTGGTCATTCGTTTCATTAATTGCCTTACTGTACCAATGAATCTATTGAGGAAACTAACATTTATGAACATCTATGTTACGACTCTACACACTCACAGGAATACTATTGTGTTGAGATTTATTTCTTTTGATGATGGAATCTTGCCCACAAATCAATTCAAGCCCATTAGCCAATTGATATGCATCTATTAGGCAAACAGACACTGCCGCACACTATTGTTCCAGGGCATTTCGTAAATTGCATAAACTTTCCAAATGAATTCATTGAAAACTACTTTTGCCTTAGGCACATGTTTCTTTATTGCTGTTCGTATGAATATTGTCACATTAATTTTTAAGGAATTTTTCCTATCGCTGTGTATGGTCGCTTTACTCTGAGGAATTAGCCGATTGTTCCGTTACCCAGCTTAACAAACGTAACCAATGAGGGGTAAATGTATGGATCAATGAGGAGGACATCTCCAGGAGTACTGGGTTGACATTCCTAGCATAAGAGTTCGCATATTATAGTGTTATGTTTGTTTTACATATTTAAGTTGCTTAACATAGAAGAGTCTGATGTACATGGCGTAGCTCTCCTTCCTGCGATGGTGTCGCTTCTTGCCATCCTTGCGCGTCGCCTTGGTAACGGCGCCTTCATAAGTTAATGAGTAATAATATTAATTATAATAACTGTTTCCTGTGGTAAGATTAAACATAATCAGTAAAAGTTAAAGCGAGAAACATTGTATTATCACGATTGATAATACACCCTAGACAACGAAGCCTAGCTTAAATAGTATAATCACCTACACTTGCATAACTTCATTCAATTAGATCATCATTGTATTATCACGATTGATAATACACCATAGACAACGAAGCAAAGCCTAATTAGCATGATTACATACACTTGCATAACTTCAAACAATTACAACTCCATTTCATTATTACATTAGGTAATACCCCAAGACAATGAAGCTGAGCATAATTAGCATAAATGCATAATTAGCATAATTAGCATAGTTTGTTTTGGCATTTAATATATACAACATGCGTCCGTGACTATTATATCCGAGTTGATTTTTTACATTCTGCCCCCTAAATGTCGTACACTATGTCCTGTGGAGTTTCGCTGCTTTGCCGCAAACGGCGGTTCATTGGGCACTATTGGGAAAATAACAGCGGAGGTGTGTATTGGAGATGTCAAATTTGACGGGACCAGTTCTTGTATCAACGTCCCTTGCTGTTTCTTGCTTGCTTGGGACTGACGTCTTGGGGAAGATGCTCCTGAAAATTTTGATCAGTCAGGGTTGCCTTGAGTTACCATTGGACCATTGAATGGCCTTTTTGCCTTCTCCCACTCGAATGTGCATGGCCAATACTACTGTGCAAGCGCTTGCAAGCAAGACCGTAAAGATTCCCCCTGGCGTGCAAATATTTGTTCCCTTTCAATTATGCAAGCCGCTTGATCAGGAGGCGACTGTGGGAGGAATCCTCCTAGGACCCTCAAACAAAGCCATTCGTGGGATGACGTTGGTGGGGGCCCAGACTCAGGTATCTAATGACCAGGAACCGTTCATTCAAGTCCTGAATGCAGGGTTGGATACATCTGTCATTCAGGAGGGCACCGTGCTAGACTACGCATCACCCATGCATCACGAGGGAAACATTGTTGGTGGTGTGGGGGTCGTTGTCGAATATGAAGTCGCAACAGTTTTTTGATGAAAAGTGTATGGGTACACTTTGTTCTGAAAATTCGGAATTGCCCGAGTCCCAGATGGGGTAGTTGACGGAGATTTTGTGTGAATTCTCCGATGTATTTAGCAAGGGCAAATTTGACATCGTCCATACTACGCTTTTGAGTCACCACATTGATACGGGCGATGCTGCTCCCATCGGGCAGCACCCCTATCGACTGAGCCCTATGGAAAAAGAACACGTACGGCTGGCGGTTGTCCCTATCTTTATGTCAGACGCTTTGAGTTGCAGTCTGACCATGCAGTGCTATAGTGTGCACTGCCTATTGAGCAGCCGTCTGGCCAACTTTCAAGTTGGTTGGCAGTCCTCCAGGTCTATTCCTTTACTGTTTTTGATCGCAAAGGTACCCGACACACGAACGATGGGTGCACGTTTTACTCGGGCTCGTGGCACTGTAAGACGCCTACCAAGGACTCGCCCCCTCCCCTTGTGGCATCAGTCGAGGTTGAAACCTCTGAGGAAGCCGAGAGTCATGTGGCGCATGACGCTGTCATTGTCTTGGACCATACTGAATGGGGGCGCCTCGAGCATGAGGGCGCAGCCCTGTTCAAGTTACGGCGCCATGTGAAGGAGGCGGATTGGGGTGGGGATCGACGGGGTGTAGCCTCTGTCATCCTCAGAGGCGGATTGCTCATGCATTGCCGTTACAACATTGTCGTGCCTACTGCCTTACGGGGTGAAGTCATCTGGGCGGTGCACGAGCCACTGTTGCACCTTGGTGTGCATTAGATACTCGCCACACTTAAGCTCGACTTCTTCTAGCATGGCATGGCGGAAGATGTCGCTAATTTATTGAAGGGGTGTGTGCAGTGCACGCAGCGGAAACCCGCGTCTAAACCCTGTTGTCCACGGTTGAAATCCATTCAGGTCTCCCGCATAAATGAGCTGGTCGCTCTTGATATCCTTGGTCCATTTCCCTCGTTGCAATAAGTATTTACTAGTGGGCGTCGAATATTTTTCACGCTGGCCAATAGCCTGGCCGATTCCCAACCAGTCAGTGGCAGCCATCACCGAGGCATCCTCGATGTCTATGTGATGAACAAGGGGGCCCCTGAGCATCTTCTTACTGATCAGGGTAAGACTTTTTCTTCGAAATTGCTGCGGGAGGTGTGTGAATTATTGGGAACAAAGAAAGTACGTACATCACCACACCTTCCACAAACGGATGGAATGGTAGAGCGCTTGCACAGGACTATGACTTCGATGGGATATTTTCAAATTCCCCCAGGGACCCCCAGGCAGAGTAAGCCCACCTCCCCTCGGGGCCTGGCCACAAGGACTCGATCAAAGACTCTCGCTTTTCGTGATCCCCATACAAACACGCTCCCACACCATCAGTCGGTTGTCACACTCGGCAGGCCTGGCCTTTATTGTGATTGCGGGTGTTGTTACATGGTGAGGGTGGTAGATGCTGGTGCTGGAAGGGGTCCCGAGGTTATGCGTGTTTCTGCGTTTTTTTTTTCTCTGTGTTCCCTTCTCTCTCTTCCTCTGTTTTTGCCTATTGTCGTTCTGTTCTTACATCCCCTTTGCCCGTTAGTTACTGTTTATTCTGTATGTAGTTGTACATATTGTATAGAAAGGGTTGTGGTATTTATTTGTTGAGGTACACTAAGGTGTTTGGTTCATTTGTTGAGGGGGGATGCCTGAGTGCTACGTAGGGGGGGGGGGTTAATGTAGTGACATCGCGGACACCACATTGGTGTGGGTGTTGTACTGGCCCTAGAGGTGCCCGTTGAGTGCTTATTGATAGCGCTAGATAGCACCACGCTTGGCGTGTAGTGTCAGCCCTACAGTACAGGGTGTTGGAGTGCCGGCCATAGGAATGAGGTTACTAAAGGCCATGGCACTCTGGTTGACCCGAGAGCAAAGGTCAAGCTCAAGGATCAACAGTGTCTGGTGCCAAGGGGGGGGGGGGGGGGGTGTGGAGTGACGCGCTCCAGCCCAGTGGACGATCTCTGAGCGCTATCTTGTGATGGGACTATCGCGCACATCGATGCAGACGGAGTCGGATCCATCATCCCTGCCAGCACAGGCATGGGCGCCAGTGTGAGCAAGCGTGCAGCCAAAAGCGCCGTGTGTTCGATGCACATACACACCCCGACCAGGCGCCCCTGCTGAGGACTTGAGGTATTTTCCGTACAAGGAATGCTGAACCGCGGAAGCCACTGATTCATAAGAACCACAGTTAGCAGTAATAGTAGGTGGACAACTCAAACCATACTGTCCGCTATAATTATTGGACCTCGTGGTGACTGCCCTCCCACACACACACTGCACGCATATCGGTACGAATAAGATTGTTCCAAGTTTCTAAAAGGGTTTCCATCTCAAGGTGGTGTGTTAACTATTAGCTGATCGTGCAAACATTGTTCTGTCGCTTGAGTTGCATGAATAGGGTCATTTCAAATTATTTTAGTCATTCGTTTCCTTCATCGCGTAACCTTACCAATGACTTCGTTGATGACACACTAAACATTTATAATAATCTATGTTATGAATCTACACACTCATATGAATACCATTGTTTTGAGATATTTATTTTGATCACAGAATATTGCCGGCGAATTAATTGATGTGCCATTAGCCAATTGATAAGCATCTGTTAAACCTACACAGCCGAACATACACTATTGTTTAGAGACATTCTGTTAATTGCTTAATCTTTCAAATTATTTCATTGATGTCCACTTTTGCCATTGGCCACATGTTTCTTGAGCACGGTTCCGTCATTTTTAAGGACTTTTTCTATCGTCGTGTATTGACGTGCTACTGTGAGGAGTTAGCCTATTGTTCTATTGCTCAGTTTAAACAACGCAACCATTGAGGGTTAATTGTATTGATCGATGAGTAGGACATATACAGGAGTACTGTGGTGGCAATTTCGATCATTAAGTGTGTTCGGAAATTAGAGTGTTTTTAGATATTAAAGTTTCTTAACACAGAAGAGTCTGAGTGGTTCCTTCCTCAGTTCATGCGTAATTATCTTAATTATAAGAACTGTATCCTGTGGCGAGCTCTGAATTCTGAGACCAGACGTAATAACACTAAAACATTATCAGTAAAAGTTAAAGTGAAAATCATTGTATTGGTAATACACCCGAGACAACGAAGCCGAGCCTAATTTATATAATTTGAATATATTTGCATACTTCAATAACTATTTTATTTTGATAAAATTACAATTTTAGAATGTATTTTTTATTATTATTATTATTATTCAAAACAATATATACAACAAGGCTATAGGGAGACCTTTGTCTTCATCTCCGTGTCCGTGTGTCTCCTTGACTGTCTCCATGTCTATATCCGTATCTCTCTGTGTCTCGTAATGAGAGCAAATGCCCAGTCGGATGAACCTGAAGAGTTTCACTCAGTGGTGGGGCCTCAACCATCACACGGCCCCACGAAAACAAAGCACCTGTATGGGTATTTTATGCTGAAGGTTGTCGATGTTTTTGTGTGTAAGTGTGTGTGACTTTTTAAATGGGTAATTTAAAAACTAAATTATTCACAAAATTGCCCCCATCATAAATTAATGAAAATGTTTTTTGAACCAAGAAAATTTGGATTTTTTCTTCTTGGCCATGGCGGTACTGTTGGTGGCATTGATAGCGGTGCTGGTGGCAGTGGCGGTGGCGGTGATTTCCTTGGCATTGGTGTCGGTGTTGGCGGGGGTGGCATTGGTAACGGCGGTGGCGGCGGCAGTGGCAAGACGAAGCGTCTCAATCTCCTGAAGGAGGGTCTCCTTCTTTCGAAGCAGCGTCACGTTCTCCAAATGCAGCCTCTCATTTCCTTGACGCAGCATCCCATGTTGCCACATCGCTCGCTCTTGTAGCATCGTCTCCGCTTGCATCGCCACGAACTCCTGACGAGTCACCTCCATCCCTGCACGTAGCGTCGTGTTTTCCTCGTGCAGCTTCGATCTTCTCCGCCCCAGATTCTCGTTCTGCTGTCGAAGCATCGCGTTTTGCACTTCAAACGTTAACAAGGCTGAAAAGTGTGAAACAGGGATCATCATTAGGAAAGGGACTGAAATAGAAAATGTACTTTCTCTGCAATGTAGTGATAACTTTAATTGCAACTGTATTGTATTTGACATATCTCCACGTCTGTTTACAGACCAGTGGAAAAGTTACCCTCGATAAAATTTGAAATTTGAAGTGTCTTGAGTTATCAGCGGGTAATATAGAAGATAACTTTACAATTAAAGCATGTAATGGGTAACGTTGCCAGCACATGATGAGATGTGTTTACAGCTATGCTCAATTTTTTTCAACTCCGCTTATTACAAATTTATTTTTAATCAACGAAGGAAACGTGATGAAAAAATAAAAGCACGAAACTTCACGCACTCCCACACAAATACATACACACGCACTTTCAGACAGACATATATCGAGATTCACAACCTCACATCAAGATCCATACACCCACACCGCATGTTTCTACTTACCATGTTTCCAATGACGCCGCTTCATGACCTGAATGAAAACCGTCATGACCATCAACCCAATCATGAGCAATACCAAAGTCCATGCCAGTGAATCCGTGCCAGGGTTCGGGCATGGTGGCTTGGGGATGAGATGTGAAGCTTTGCATATGTTGCCCACGAAGAGGGAGAAGAGGAACCGGACAAATTTGATGCAGAACTGCAACAGCAGCAGCAGTAGCATCAGCATCTTGCCGCTTGTGTTGTCAAAGTCCGTGTGTGAGTGCCAAGTGCGAGCGTGCGTTCTTATAGCACTCCCAGTGGTGACGTCATCAATTTACAATGTGTCATTAATTGTAAATGTTGCGGGCTATGTAGGAGCCTAAATGTACAACATTTACAATTGTAAATGTATTTTTTATTACTATATGTACCTTATTTTATTTTTTCATTATTCATGGAAAGTTGTTTCATATTAAGTAAATAAATCGTACTGAAATAATTTTGGCAGTAGGAAAATAATACACTGGAATGAAATCCCAATTTCATAGCACTTCATGCCAATGAAGTGCTATGTCCTACCAGACAGTCTCGCTCCCTTCACCTGATGAAGGCCGCTTGTGTTGTGGCCGAAACGTCGTGAGAATATTATTGTGTTATTTTATTTTATCAATTTATTATTTTATTCTCATTCTACGTGACTTTACCGAAAGAACCAAAGAAGAATATATCACGACGTTTCGATCGCAACACAAACGGTCGTCCTCAGGCAGAATAAATCTCCCCCATTAACACAACTGACTTGCTTGCGTCCGTGGATGGAATTGCTTTCCATCTCAGACCCAGCTTGCTTGCCCATCGCCACATATATAACCACTTGTTGTAACAGCTCTCTCGCGCTATCAGCAGTTCCACTCTGGATTATTTTTTCCGCCTGAGGACGATTGCTTGTGTTGCGATCCGAACGTCGTGAGAATTTTTTTTATTTTGTTTTATTTTTCTACCTACGTGACTTTACCGAAAAAACCAAAGAGTATACATACACAAGGTCCAATCTTAATTGGCGCCGCAGTTGTGAAATGTTGCTCCCTCGCCTTGTATGCAGAAGGATTTGGGTTCGATCCCGACCATGACACCTGTATATTTGGAGTTTCCACGTCTGTCTCAGTGGTCGCATGGATTTTTCTCCAGGTATTCCGTTTTTTTTCCCTCCACATCAACATCACAAGTTTAGAGTATTTGGCTTATCTACATTTCCACGAAATAAGCCACTTCGTTGAGCTTTTCAATTGGTGGAAAAGTCGCTTCTCCACAATCTATATTGCTCAGATGACTTTTACATCCGCGGTATTAACTGGGGTGGCCACTGAAATTGAACCTCAAACCCCTGCAAAATTAGACATCTCCACTCCTCATCTTTGTCATCACTTTTAAGACATTTGTGTTTTACTTTGTTGTAATAATAAAACGATAATGAATGCACACAATATTTTACCGATTTAAAATATACTCACTTTGAGAGGAAGTGTGTCGGAGCTGGCGAACAGCAGACGAGCTTCGAGCACAATCGGGCACCGTCAGGGACGAGCGTCATGCCGACTCAGCGGTCATCCAGCAGCAGAGAGGCCTGCAGTTGCCGCCAAGAGATAGAGAGCGCCATGTGTATGACACGCCCACACACACGACTCATTGCCCAGCAGGGAACCAAGGCATTTTCGGAACAACCAGACGCCAAGGCGCCTTGACGTCTGCTTAAGAAGAAAATACACCCAGACACACATAACGCACATATCGGGACTAATAAGATTACTCCAAAGTTCTCCTTGTGTTTCGAAAATGGCCATCCCAATGTGGTGCGTTAACTAATAGCTGATCGTGAAAAACATTCTTGGGTCCATTGAGCTGCATGAATACGGTCGTTTAGAAGTATATTGGTCATTCGTTTCATTAATTGCCTTACTGTACCAATGAATCTATTGAGGAAACTAACATTTATGAACATCTATGTTACGACTCTACACACTCACAGGAATACTATTGTGTTGAGATGTATTTCTTTTGATGATGGAATCTTGCCCACAAATCAATTCAAGCCCATTAGCCAATTGATGTGCATCTATTAGGCAAACAGACACTGCCACACACTATTGTTCCAGGGCATTTCGTAAATTGCATAAACTTTCCAGGGGTGCGAGACGTTAGGGGTCGTTAGTCTGGACCTGACTGAGCAGCCGGGGGGTAGCGGTGTGAGTGGAACGGGGGAGTCGGTGAGCAGCGGCCCCGACAATTCAGTGATGGCGGGGGACGGTAGCCCCCACACTACACAGAGACACACATAAGTGTATATATAGTGTACAGTACTACACAGAGAAACACAGAAGTGTATATATAGTGTACAGTACTACACACACAGAAGTGTATATATAGTGTACAGTACTACACACACAGGAGTGTATATAGTGTACAGTACTACAGAGAGACACACAGGAGTGTATATATAGTGTACAGTACTACACAGAGACACACAGGAGTGTGTATATAGTGTACAGTACTACAGAAAGACACACAGGAGTGTATATATAGTGTACAGTACTACACAGAGACACACAGAAGTGTATATAGTGTACAGTACTACACACACAGAAGTGTATATATAGTGTACAGTACTACACAGAGACACACAGAAGTGTATATATAGTGTACAGTACTACACAGAGACACACAGGAGTGTATATATAATATCAGCGACCTGATATTAAAGTTGCATGGTCGCGGCAAGGGCCATCGACCCACCGCGAGTGGAGCCTCACACATGCACGGGTCAGTGGACTGGTAGCGGGAGAACAGAGAGCGGACGTCGGTGAGATCACTGCGGCGACGTCATCTGAGCTGGGATCCGGACATCGAAAGGGCGGGAGAATCCGAGCCCCTGATTGGACGGGAGCCCAAGGGTCGGAAAGAGCAAATATTCCTTTGTTGTAGGTAGGATAAAAAGGGGGGGGGGGGAATCGGGGTAGCAAGGGGGTTCTTCTGGTTCAAGATCATCGCGGTCCCGGGAGCAGGAGAGTCAGCCATCCGAGACGTCCGTGAGACGTACTCCAGCATCGGTAGGCTCGTCGCCTCATTCCCTCACAGCGGTCAGTACATCGGGGAGAAGTAAGTACGAGTGAGAGAGGCGTAAGTTCAGCCGTTTTACATCCAGGATAGAGAGCGGGGCGAGCGGTAGGGGAAATCGACTCGTAGACCTCCGAGGGATAGGTTAGCGTCCACTGACCGTACCATCACAGGTAAATAAAATTCGCTAGTGGGGGGAAAAACAACTGTGTTGCGTGGTCTTTTGGGAGCGTGAAGTGGAGGGCAGTGTGCGCTGGGTGTCTACGTGTATGCGCGGCTGTGCACCTCGAGGTGTTTACGTGCCCGCACGATTGCCCACCCATAGTGCTTAGCGATCGCGTACCTGGGTGGCGGTGCCGCGGTCACGCACCCGCACACGGGTCTGGTCGCGAGATAGCGAGTTAGAGCGCCGAGCGTGCGCGTATTCGCGCGACTGTTTGAGCGGGACCTTTAACTCAGAGCCAAGCGAGCGTCCCCAATCAGCGGCGCGCGCACGGCAGAAACCCCGCCCGCCCGTCCCCCGGCTCCAACCCCTTCGTGTGCGATTACGGGCAGAGGGTAGGGGCGTGTTTGTTATTGTCGGCACACGTGGAGCGCGGGTGGGAGGGAAACACGCGCCGCGCCTGTTTGTTTACGGGCGGGACGGAGATTTACTGGTGAGCGCGCTTACAGCCCCACCCCGCCTTTGCACAGTGTGACGCATCGCAAGCGCGGAGCGTACGAGCCGCTAATTAAACTATGCAAACGCGGTCTACATCCCAGAGGTACAGGGGGGCGAGACGTTAGGGGTCGTTAGTCTGGACCTGACGGAGCAGCCGGGGGGTAGCGGTGTGAGTGGAACGGGGGAGTCGGCGAGCAGCGGCCCCGACAATTCAGTGATGGCGGGGGACGGTAGCCCCCACACTACACAGAGACACACATAAGTGTATATATAGTGTACAGTACTACACAGAGACACACACAAGTGTATATATAGTGTACAGTACTACACACACAGAAGTGTATATATAGTGTACAGTACTACACAGAGACACACAGGAGTGTATATATAATATCAGCGACCTGATATTAAAGTTGCATGGTCGCGGCAAGGGCCATCGAACCACCACGAGTGGAGCCTCACACATGCACGGGTCTGTGGACTGGTAGCGGGAGAACAGAGAGCGGACGTCGGTGAGATCACTGCGGCGACGTCATCTGTTTGCCCAATACGCATCTATTGGGCAAACAGACACTGCCGCACACTATTGTTCCAGGGCATTTCGTAAATTGCATAATCTTTCCAAATGAATTCATTGAAAACTACTTTTGCCTTAGGCACATGTTTCTTTATTGCTGTTCGTATGAATATTGTCACATTAATTTTTAAGGAATTTTTCCTATCGCTGTGTATGGTCGCTTTACTCTGAGGAATTAGCCGATTGTTCCGTTACCCAGCTTAACAAACGTAACCAATGAGGGGTAAATGTATGGATCAATGAGGAGGACATCTCCAGGAGTACTGTGTTGACATTCCTAGCATAAGAGTTCGCATATTATAGTGTTATGTTTGTTTTACATATTTAAGTTGCTTAACATAGAAGAGTCTGATGTACATGGCGTAGCTCTCCTTCCTGCGGTGGTGTCGCTTCTTGCCATCCTTGCGCGTCGCCTTGGTAACGGCGCCTTCATAAGTTAATGAGTAATAATATTAATTATAATAATTGTTTGCTGTGGTAAGATATAACATAATCAGTAAAAGTTAAAGCGAGAAACATTGTATTATCACGATTGATAATACACCCTAGACAACGAAGCCTAGCTTAAATAGTATAATCACCTACACTTGCATAACTTCATTCAATTAGATCATCATTGTATTATCACGATTGATAATACACCATAGACAACGAAGCAAAGCCTAATTAGCATGATTACATACACTTGCATAACTTCAAACAATTACAACTCCATTTCATTATTACATTAGGTAATACCCCAAGACAATGAAGCTGAGCATAATTAGCATAAATGCATAATTTGCATAATTAGCATAGTTTGTTTTGATTAGCCTGATTTAGGGAAATAAAAAAAATGTCAATTGGCATTTAATTTTTATTATTTTCATTATTTTTCAATGTCTAATATATACAACATGCGTCCGTGACTATTATATCCGAGTTGATTTTTTACATTCTGCCCCCTAAATGTCGTACACTATGTCCTGTGGAGTTTCGCTGCTTTGCCGCAAACGGCGGTTCATTGGGCACTATTGGGAAAATAACAGCGGAGGTGTGTATTGGAGATGTCAAATTTGACGGGACCAGTTCTTGTATCAACGTCCCTTGCTGTTTCTTGCTTGCTCGGGACTGACGTCTTGGGGAAGATGCTCCTGAAAATTTTGATCAGTCAGGGTTGCCTTGAGTTACCTTTGGGCCATTGAATGGCCTTTTTGCCTTCTCCCACTCGAATGTGCATGGCCAATACTACTGTGCAAGCGCTTGCAAGTAAGACCGTAAAGATTCCCCCTGGCGTGCAAATATTTGTTCCCTTTCAATTATGCAAGCTAGCTTGATCAGGAGGCGACTGTGGGAGGAATCCTCCTAGGACCCTCAAACAAAGCCATTCGTGGGATGACGTTGGTGGGGGCCCAGACTCAGGTATCTAATGACCAGGAACCGTTCATTCAAGTCCTGAATGCAGGGTTGGATACATCTGTCATTCAGGAGGGCACCGTGCTAGACTACACATCACCCATGCATCACGAGGGAAACATTGTTGGTGGTGTGGGGGTCGTGTCGAATATGAAGTCGCAACAGTTTTTTGATGAAAAGTGTATGGGTACACTTTGTTCTGAAAATTCGGAATTGCCCGAGTCCCAGATGGGGTAGTTGACGGAGATTTTGCGTGAATTCTCCGATGTATTTAGCAAGGGCAAATTTGACATCGTCCATACTACGCTTTTGAGTCACCACATTGATACGGGCGATGCTGCTCCCATCGGGCAGCACCCCTATCGACTGAGCCCTATGGAAAAAGAACACGTACGGCTGGCGGTTGTCCCTATCTTTATGTCAGACGCTTTGAGTTGCAGTCTGACCATGCAGTGCTATAGTGTGCACTGCCTATTGAGCAGCCGTCTGGCCAACTTTCAAGTTGGTTGGCAGTCCTCCAGGTCTATTCCTTTACTGTTTTTGATCGCAAAGGTACCCGACACACGAACGATGGGTGCACGTTTTACTCGGGCTCGTGGCACTGTAAGACGCCTACCAAGGACTCGCCCCCTCCCCTTGTGGCATCAGTCGAGGTTGAAACCTCTGAGGAAGCCGAGAGTCATGTGGCGCGTGACGCTGTCATTGTCTTGGACCATGCTGAATGGGGGCGCCTCGAGCATGAGGGCGCAGCCCTGTTCAAGTTACGGCGCCATGTGAAGGAGGCGGATTGGGGTGGGGATCGACGGGGTGTAGCCTCTGTCATCCTCAGAGGCGGATTGCTCATGCATTGGGATGAAGGGTTGCGCTGTTACAACATTGTCGTGCCTACTGCCTTACGGGGTGAAGTCATCTGGGCGGTACACGAGCCACTGTTGCACCTTGGTGTGCATTAGATACTCGCCACACTTAAGCTCGACTTCTTCTAGCATGGCATGGCGGAAGATGTCGCTAATTTATTGAAGGGGTGTGTGCAGTGCACGCAGCGGAAACCCGCGTCTAAACCCTGTTGTCCACGGTTGAAATCCATTCAGGTCTCCCGCATAAATGAGCTGGTCGCTCTTGATATCCTTGGTCCATTTCCCTCGTTGCAATAAGTATTTACTAGTGGGCGTCGAATATTTTTCACGCTGGCCAATAGCCTGGCCGCTTCCCAACCAGTCAGTGGCAGCCATCACCGAGGCATCCTCGATGTCTATGTGATGAACAAGGGGGCCCCTGAGCATCTTCTGACTGATCAGGGTAAGACTTTTTCTTCGAAATTGCTGCGGGAGGTGTGTGAATTATTGGGAACAAAGAAAGTACGTACGTCACCACACCTTCCACAAACGGATGGAATGGTAGAGCGCTTGCACAGGACTATGACTTCGATGGGATATTTTCAAATTCCCCCAGGGACCCCCAGGCACAGTAAGCCCACCTCCCCTCGGGGCCTGGCCACAAGGACTCGATCAAAGACTCTCGCTTTTCGTGATCCCCATACAAACACGCTCCCACACCATCAGTCGGTTGTCACACTCGGCAGGCCTGGCCTTTATTGTGATTGCGGGTGTTGTTACATGGTGAGGGTGGTAGATGCTGGTGCTGGAAGGGGTCCCGAGGTTATGCGTGTTTCTGCGTTTTTTTTTTCTCTGTGTTCCCTTCTCTCTCTTCCTCTGTTTTTGCCTATTGTCGTTCTGTTCTTACATCCCCTTTGCCCGTTAGTTACTGTTTATTCTGTATGTAGTTGTACATATTGTATAGAAAGGGTTGTGGTATTTATTTGTTGAGGTACACTAAGTTGTTTGGTTCATTTGTTGAGGGGGGATGCCTGAGTGCTACGTAGGGGGGGGGGGGTTAATGTAGTGACATCGCGGACACCACATTGGTGTGGGTGTTGTACTGGCCCTAGAGGTGCCCGTTGAGTGCTTATTGATAGCGCTAGATAGCACCACGCTTGGCGTGTAGTGTCAGCCCTACAGTACAGGGTGTTGGAGTGCCGGCCATAGGAATGAGGTTACTAAAGGCCATGGCACTCTGGTTGACCCGAGAGCAAAGGTCAAGCTCAAGGATCAACAGTGTCTGGTGCCAAGGGGGGGGGGGGGGGGTGTGGAGTGACGCGCTCCAGCCCAGTGGACGATCTCTGAGCGCTATCTTGTGATGGGACTATCGCGCACATCGATGCAGACGGAGTCGGATCCATCATCCCTGCCAGCACAGGCATGGGCGCCAGTGTGAGCAAGCGTGCAGCCAAAAGCGCCGTGTGTTCGATGCACATACACACCCCGACCAGGCGCCCCTGCTGAGGACTTGAGGTATTTTCCGTACAAGGAATGCTGAACCGCGGAAGCCACTGATTCATAAGAACCACAGTTAGCAGTAATAGTAGGTGGACAACTCAAACCATACTGTCCGCTATAATTATTGGACCTCGTACGAATAAGATTGTTCCAAGTTTCTAAAAGGGTTTCCATCTCAAGGTGGTGTGTTAACTATTAGCTGATCGTGCAAACATTGTTCTGTCGCTTGAGTTGCATGAATAGGGTCATTTCAAATTATTTTAGTCATTCGTTTCCTTCATCGCGTAACCTTACCAATGACTTCGTTGATGACACACTAAACATTTATAATAATCTATGTTATGAATCTACACACTCATATGAATACCATTGTTTTGAGATATTTATTTTGATCACAGAATATTGCCGGCGAATTAATTGATGTGCCATTAGCCAATTGATAAGCATCTGTTAGGCAAACCTACACAGCCGAACATACACTATTGTTTAGAGACATTCTGTTAATTGCTTAATCTTTCAAATTATTTCATTGATGTCCACTTTTGCCATTGGCCACATGTTTCTTGAGCACGGTTCCGTCATTTTTAAGGACTTTTTCTATCGTCGTGTATTGACGTGCTACTGTGAGGAGTTAGCCTATTGTTCTATTGCTCAGTTTAAACAACGCAACCATTGAGGGTTAATTGTATTGATCGATGAGTAGGACATATACAGGAGTACTGTGGTGGCAATTTCGATCATTAAGTGTGTTCGGAAATTAGAGTGTTTTTAGATATTAAAGTTTCTTAACACAGAAGAGTCTGAGTGGTTCCTTCCTCAGTTCATGCGTAATTATCTTAATTATAAGAACTGTATCCTGTGGCGAGCTCTGAATTCTGAGACCAGACGTAATAACACTAAAACATTATCAGTAAAAGTTAAAGTGAAAATCATTGTATTGGTAATACACCCGAGACAACGAAGCCGAGCCTAATTTATATAATTTGAATATATTTGCATACTTCAATAACTATTTTATTTTGATAAAATTACAATTTTAGAATGTATTTTTTATTATTATTATTATTATTCAAAACAATATATACAACAAGGCTATAGGGAGACCTTTGTCTTCATCTCCGTGTCCGTGTGTCTCCTTGACTGTCTCCATGTCTATATCCGTATCTCTCTGTGTCTCGTAATTCAACGTGATAAGCTTCTACGTTCAGCTATCATTAGTCAACAGTTTGCTTCTGAAAAGTAGCGAATAGCTTGGAAGGTGTTCCATAGCAAATGCAATAGTTTAGTTTAAACGTTTCACCATTCACCATCATTGTCAACCTTTATCATCCAACATTAACAATTTACAATGTGTCATTAATTGTAAATGTTGCGGGCTATGTAGGAGCCTAAATGTACAACATTTACAATTGTAAATGTATTTTTTATTACTATATGTACCTTATTTTATTTTTTCATTATTCATGGAAAGTTGTTTCATATTAAGTAAATAAATCGTACTGAAATAATTTTGGCAGTAGGAAAATAATACACTGGAATGAAATCCCAATTTCATAGCACTTCATGCCAATGAAGTGCTATGTCCTACCAGACAGTCTCGCTCCCTTCACCTGATGAAGGCCGCTTGTGTTGTGGCCGAAACGTCGTGAGAATATTATTGTGTTATTTTATTTTATCAATTTATTATTTTATTCTCATTCTACGTGACTTTACCGAAAGAACCAAAGAAGAATATATCACGACGTTTCGATCGCAACACAAACGGTCGTCCTCAGGCAGAATAAATCTCCCCCATTAACACAACTGACTTGCTTGCGTCCGTGGATGGAATTGCTTTCCATCTCAGACCCAGCTTGCTTGCCCATCGCCACATATATAACCACTTGTTGTAACAGCTCTCTCGCGCTATCAGCAGTTCCACTCTGGATTATTTTTTCCGCCTGAGGACGATTGCTTGTGTTGCGATCCGAACGTCGTGAGAATTTTTTTTATTTTGTTTTATTTTTCTACCTACGTGACTTTACCGAAAAAACCAAAGAGTATACATACACAAGGTCCAATCTTAATTGGCGCCGCAGTTGTGAAATGTTGCTCCCTCGCCTTGTATGCAGAAGGATTTGGGTTCGATCCCGACCATGACACCTGTATATTTGGAGTTTCCACGTCTGTCTCAGTGGTCGCATGGATTTTTCTCCAGGTCTTCCGTTTTTTTTCCCTCCACATCAACATCACAAGTTTAGAGTATTTGGCTTATCTACATTTCCACGAAATAAGCCACTTCGTTGAGCTTTTCAATTGGTGGAAAAGTCGCTTCTCCACAATCTATATTGCTCAGATGACTTTTACATCCGCGGTATTAACTGGGGTGGCCACTGAAATTGAACCTCAAACCCCTGCAAAATTAGACATCTCCACTCCTCATCTTTGTCATCACTTTTAAGACATTTGTGTTTTACTTTGTTGTAATAATAAAACGATAATGAATGCACACAATATTTTACCGATTTAAAATATACTCACTTTGAGAGGAAGTGTGTCGGAGCTGGCGAACAGCAGACGAGCTTCGAGCACAATCGGGCACCGTCAGGGACGAGCGTCATGCCGACTCAGCGGTCATCCAGCAGCAGAGAGGCCTGCAGTTGCCGCCAAGAGATAGAGAGCGCCATGTGTATGACACGCCCACACACACGACTCATTGCCCAGCAGGGAACCAAGGCATTTTCGGAACAACCAGACGCCAAGGCGCCTTGACGTCTGCTTAAGAAGAAAATACACCCAGACACACATAACGCACATATCGGGACTAATAAGATTACTCCAAAGTTCTCCTTGTGTTTCGAAAATGGCCATCCCAATGTGGTGCGTTAACTAATAGCTGATCGTGAAAAACATTCTTGGGTCCATTGAGCTGCATGAATACGGTCGTTTAGAAGTATATTGGTCATTCGTTTCATTAATTGCCTTACTGTACCAATGAATCTATTGAGGAAACTAACATTTATGAACATCTATGTTACGACTCTACACACTCACAGGAATACTATTGTGTTGAGATTTATTTCTTTTGATGATGGAATCTTGCCCACAAATCAATTCAAGCCCATTAGCCAATTGATGTGCATCTATTAGGCAAACAGACACTGCCACACACTATTGTTCCAGGGCATTTCGTAAATTGCATAAACTTTCCAGGGGTGCGAGACGTTAGGGGTCGTTAGTCTGGACCTGACTGAGCAGCCGGGGGGTAGCGGTGTGAGTGGAACGGGGGAGTCGGTGAGCAGCGGCCCCGACAATTCAGTGATGGCGGGGGACGGTAGCCCCCACACTACACAGAGACACACATAAGTGTATATATAGTGTACAGTACTACACAGAGACACACAGAAGTGTATATATAGTGTACAGTACTACACAGAGAAACACAGAAGTGTATATATAGTGTACAGTACTACACACACAGAAGTGTATATATAGTGTACAGTACTACACACACAGGAGTGTATATAGTGTACAGTACTACAGAGAGACACACAGGAGTGTATATATAGTGTACAGTACTACACAGAGACACACAGGAGTGTGTATATAGTGTACAGTACTACAGAAAGACACACAGGAGTGTATATATAGTGTACAGTACTACACAGAGACACACAGAAGTGTATATATAGTGTACAGTACTACACACACAGAAGTGTATATATAGTGTACAGTACTACACAGAGACACACAGAAGTGTATATATAGTGTACAGTACTACACAGAGACACACAGGAGTGTATATATAATATCAGCGACCTGATATTAAAGTTGCATGGTCGCGGCAAGGGCCATCGACCCACCGCGAGTGGAGCCTCACACATGCACGGGTCAGTGGACTGGTAGCGGGAGAACAGAGAGCGGACGTCGGTGAGATCACTGCGGCGACGTCATCTGAGCTGGGATCCGGACATCGAAAGGGCGGGAGAATCCGAGCCCCTGATTGGACGGGAGCCCAAGGGTCGGAAAGAGCAAATATTCCTTTGTTGTAGGTAGGATAAAAAGGGGGGGGGGGATCGGGGTAGCAAGGGGGTTCTTCTGGTTCAAGATCATCGCGGTCCCGGGAGCAGGAGAGTCAGCCATCCGAGACGTCCGTGAGACGTACTCCAGCATCGGCAGGCTCGTCGCCTCATTCCCTCACAGCGGTCAGTACATCGGGGAGAAGTAAGTACGAGTGAGAGAGGCGTAAGTTCAGCCGTTTTACATCCAGGATAGAGAGCGGGGCGAGCGGTAGGGGAAATCGACTCGTAGACCTCCGAGGGATAGGTTAGCGTCCACTGACCGTACCATCACAGGTAAATAAAATTCGCTAGTGGGGGGAAAAACAACTGTGTTGCGTGGTCTTTTGGGAGCGTGAAGTGGAGGGCAGTGTGCGCTGGGTGTCTACGTGTATGCGCGGCTGTGCACCTCGAGGTGTTTACGTGCCCGCACGATTGCCCACCATAGTGCTTAGCGATCGCGTACCTGGGTGGCGGTGCCGCGGTCACGCACCCGCACACGGGTCTGGTCGCGAGATAGCGAGTTAGAGCGCCGAGCGTGCGCGTATTCGCGCGACTGTTTGAGCGGGACCTTTAACTCAGAGCCAAGCGAGCGTCCCCAATCAGCGGCGCGCGCACGGCAGAAACCCCGCCCGCCCGTCCCCCGGCTCCAACCCCTTCGTGTGCGATTGGTCTGTTTACGGGCAGAGGGTAGGGGCGTGTTTGTTATTGTCGGCACACGTGGAGCGCGGGTGGGAGGGAAACACGCGCCGCTCCTGTTTGTTTACGGGCGGGACGGAGATTTACTGGTGAGCGCGCTTACAGCCCCACCCCGCCTTTGCACAGTGTAACGCATCGCAAGCGCGGAGCGTACGAGCCGCTAATTAAACTATGCAAACGCGGTCTACATCCCAGGCAGAGGTACAGGGGGGCGAGACGTTAGGGGTCGTTAGTCTGGACCTGACGGAGCAGCCGGGGGGTAGCGGTGTGAGTGGAACGGGGGAGTCGGTGAGCAGCGGCCCCGACAATTCAGTGATGGCGGGGGACGCTAGCCCCCACACTACACAGAGACACATAAGTGTATATATAGTGTACAGTACTACACAGAGACACACACAAGTGTATATATAGTGTACAGTACTACACACACAGAAGTGTATATATAGTGTACAGTACTACACAGAGACACACAGGAGTGTATATATAATATCAGCGACCTGATATTAAAGTTGCATGGTCGCGGCAAGGGCCATCGAACCACCGCGAGTGGAGCCTCACACATGCACGGGTCTGTGGACTGGTAGCGGGAGAACAGAGAGCGGACGTCGGTGAGATCACTGCGGCGACGTCATCTGTTTGCCCAATACGCATCTATTGGGCAAACAGACACTGCCGCACACTATTGTTCCAGGGCATTTCGTAAATTGCATAATCTTTCCAAATGAATTCATTGAAAACTACTTTTGCCTTAGGCACATGTTTCTTTATTGCTGTTCGTATGAATATTGTCACATTAATTTTTAAGGAATTTTTCCTATCGCTGTGTATGGTCGCTTTACTCTGAGGAATTAGCCGATTGTTCCGTTACCCAGCTTAACAAACGTAACCAATGAGGGGTAAATGTATGGATCAATGAGGAGGACATCTCCAGGAGTACTGGGTTGACATTCCTAGCATAAGAGTTCGCATATTATAGTGTTATGTTTGTTTTACATATTTAAGTTGCTTAACATAGAAGAGTCTGATGTACATGGCGTAGCTCTCCTTCCTGCGATGGTGTCGCTTCTTGCCATCCTTGCGCGTCGCCTTGGTAACGGCGCCTTCATAAGTTAATGAGTAATAATATTAATTATAATAACTGTTTCCTGTGGTAAGATTAAACATAATCAGTAAAAGTTAAAGCGAGAAACATTGTATTATCACGATTGATAATACACCCTAGACAACGAAGCCTAGCTTAAATAGTATAATCACCTACACTTGCATAACTTCATTCAATTAGATCATCATTGTATTATCACGATTGATAATACACCATAGACAACGAAGCAAAGCCTAATTAGCATGATTACATACACTTGCATAACTTCAAACAATTACAACTCCATTTCATTATTACATTAGGTAATACCCCAAGACAATGAAGCTGAGCATAATTAGCATAAATGCATAATTTGCATAATTAGCAGTTCATTGGGCACTATTGGGAAAATAACAGCGGAGGTGTATATTGGAGATGTCAAATTTGACGGGACCAGTTCTTGTATCAACGTCCCTTGCTGTTTCTTGCTTGCTCGGGACTGACGTCTTGGGGAAGATGCTCCTGAAAATTTTGATCAGTCAGGGTTGCCTTGAGTTACCATTGGACCATTGAATGGCCTTTTTGCCTTCTCCCACTCGAATGTGCATGGCCAATACTACTGTGCAAGCGCTTGCAAGCAAGACCGTAAAGATTCCCCCTGGCGTGCAAATATTTGTTCCCTTTCAATTATGCAAGCCGCTTGATCAGGAGGCGACTGTGGGAGGAATCCTCCTAGGACCCTCAAACAAAGACATTCGTGGGATGACGTTGGTGGGGGACCAGACTCAGGTATCTAATGACCAGGAACCGTTCATTCAAGTCCTGAATGCAGGGTTGGATACATCTGTCATTCAGGAGGGCACCGTGCTAGACTACGCATCACCCATGCATCACGAGGGAAACATTGTTGGTGGTGTGGGGGTCGTTGTCGAATATGAAGTCGCAACAGTTTTTTGATGAAAAGTGTATGGGTACACTTTGTTCTGAAAATTCGGAGTTGCCCGAGTCCCAGATGGGGTAGTTGACGGAGATTTTGTGTGAATTCTCCGATGTATTTAGCAAGGGCAAATTTGACATCGTCCATACTACGCTTTTGAGTCACCACATTGATACGGGCGATGCTGCTCCCATCGGGCAGCACCCCTATCGACTGAGCCCTATGGAAAAAGAACACGTACGGCTGGCGGTTGTCCCTATCTTTATGTCAGACGCTTTGAGTTGCAGTCTGACCATGCAGTGCTATAGTGTGCACTGCCTATTGAGCAGCTGTCTGGCCAACTTTCAAGTTGGTTGGCAGTCCTCCAGGTCTATTCCTTTACTGTTTTTGATCGCAAAGGTACCCGACACACGAACGATGGGTGCACGTTTTACTCGGGCTCGTGGCACTGTAAGACGCCTACCAAGGACTCGCCCCCTCCCCTTGTGGCATCAGTCGAGGTTGAAACCTCTGAGGAAGCCGAGAGTCATGTGGCGCGTGACGCTGTCATTGTCTTGGACCATGCTGAATGGGGGCGCCTCGAGCATGAGGGCGCAGCCCTGTTCAAGTTACGGCGCCATGTGAAGGAGGCAGATTGGGGTGGGGATCGACGGGGTGTAGCCTCTGTCATCCTCAGAGGCGGATTGCTCATGCATTGCCGTTACAACATTGTCGTGCCTACTGCCTTACGGGGTGAAGTCATCTGGGCGGTGCACGAGCCACTGTTGCACCTTGGTGTGCATTAGATACTCGCCACACTTAAGCTCGACTTCTTCTAGCATGGCATGGCGGAAGATGTCGCTAATTTATTGAAGGGGTGTGTGCAGTGCACGCCGCGGAAACCCGCGTCTAAACCCTGTTGTCCACGGTTGAAATCCATTCAGGTCTCCCGCATAAATGAGCTGGTCGCTCTTGATATCCTTGGTCCATTTCCCTCGTTGCAATAAGTATTTACTAGTGGGCGTCGAATATTTTTCACGCTGGCCAATAGCCTGGCCGCTTCCCAACCAGTCAGTGGCAGCCATCACCGAGGCATCCTCGATGTCTATGTGATGAACAAGGGGGCCCCTGAGCATCTTCTGACTGATCAGGGTAAGACTTTTTCTTCGAAATTGCTGCGGGAGGTGTGTGAATTATTGGGAACAAAGAAAGTACGTACATCACCACACCTTCCACAAACGGATGGAATGGTAGAGCGCTTGCACAGGACTATGACTTCGATGGGATATTTTCAAATTCCCCCAGGGACCCCCAGGCAGAGTAAGCCCACCTCCCCTCGGGGCCTGGCCACAAGGACTCGATCAAAGACTCTCGCTTTTCGTGATCCCCATACAAACACGCTCCCACACCATCAGTCGGTTGTCACACTCGGCAGGCCTGGCCTTTATTGTGATTGCGGGTGTTGTTACATGGTGAGGGTGGTAGATGCTGGTGCTGGAAGGGGTCCCGAGGTTATGCGTGTTTCTGCGTTTTTTTTTTCTGTGTTCCCTTCTCTCTCTTCCTCTGTTTTTGCCTATTGTCGTTCTGTTCTTACATCCCCTTTGCCCGTTAGTTACTGTTTATTCTGTATGTAGTTGTACATATTGTATAGAAAGGGTTGTGGTATTTATTTGTTGAGGTACACTAAGGTGTTTGGTTCATTTGTTGAGGGGGGATGCCTGAGTGCTACGTAGGGGGGGGGGGGGTTAATGTAGTGACATCGCGGACACCACATTGGTGTGGGTGTTGTACTGGCCCTAGAGGTGCCCGTTGAGTGCTTATTGATAGCGCTAGATAGCACCACGCTTGGCGTGTAGTGTCAGCCCTACAGTACAGGGTGTTGGAGTGCCGGCCATAGGAATGAGGTTACTAAAGGCCATGGCACTCTGGTTGAACCGAGAGCAAAGGTCAAGCTCAAGGATCAACAGTGTCTGGTGCCAAGGGGGGGGGGGGGGTGTGGAGTGACGCGCTCCAGCCCAGTGGACGATCTCTGAGCGCTATCTTGTGATGGGACTATCGCTCACATCGATGCAGACGGAGTCGGATCCATCATCCCTGCCAGCACAGGCACGGGCGCCAGTGTGAGCAAGCGTGCAGCCAAAAGCGCCGTGTGTTCGATGCACATACACACCCCGACCAGGCGCCCCTGCTGAGGACTTGAGGTATTTTCCGTACAAGGAATGCTGAACCGCGGAAGCCACTGATTCGTAAGAACCACAGTTAGCAGTAATAGTAGGTGGACAACTCAAACCATACTGTACGCTATAATTATTGGACCTCGTGGTGACTGCCCTCCCACACACACACTGCACGCATATCGGTACGAATAAGATTGTTCCAAGTTTCTAAAAGGGTTTCCATCTCAAGGTGGTGTGTTAACTATTAGCTGATCGTGCAAACATTGTTCTGTCGCTTGAGTTGCATGAATAGGGTCATTTCAAATTATTTCAGTCATTCGTTTCCTTCATCGCGTAACCTTACCAATGACTTTGTTGATGACACACTAAACATTTATAATAATCTATGTTATGAATCTACACACTCACATGAATACCATTGTTTTGAGATATTTATTTTGATCACAGAATATTGCCGGCGAATTAATTGATGTGCCATTAGCCAATTGATAAGCATCTGTTAGGCAAACCTACACAGCCGAACATACACTATTGTTTAGAGACATTCTGTTAATTGCTTAATCTTTCAAATTAATTCATTGATGTCCACTTTTGCCATTGGCCACATGTTTCTTGAGCACGGTTCCGTCATTTTTAAGGACTTTTTCTATCGTCGTGTATTGACGTGCTACTGTGAGGAGTTAGCCTATTGTTCTATTGCTCAGTTTAAACAACGCAACCATTGAGGGTTAATTGTATTGATCGATGAGTAGGACATATACAGGAGTACTGTGGTGGCAATTTCGATCATTAAGTGTGTTCGGAAATTAGAGTGTTTTTAGATATTTAAGTTTCTTAACACAGAAGAGTCTGAGTGGTTCCTTCCTCAGTTCATGCGTAATTATCTTAATTATAAGAACTGTATCCTGTGGCGAGCTCTGAATTCTGAGACCGGACGTAATAACACTAAAACATTATCAGTAAAAGTTAAAGCGAAAATCATTGTATTGGTAATACACCCGAGACAACGAAGCCGAGCCTAATTTATATAATTTGAATATATTTTCATACTTCAATAACTATTTTATTTTGATAAAATTACAATTTTAGAATGTATTTTTTATTATTATTATTTTTCAAAACAATATATACAACAAGGCTATAGGGAGACCTTTGTCTTCATCTCCGTGTCCGTGTGTCTCCTTGACTGTCTCCATGTCTATATCCGTATCTCTCTGTGTCTCGTAATGAGAGCAAATGCCCAGTCGGATGAACCTGAAGAGTTTCACTCAGTGGTGGGGCCTCAACCATCACACAACCCCACGAAAACAAAGCACCTGTATGGGTATTTTATGCTGAAGGTTGTCGATGTTTTTGTGTGTAAGTGTGTGTGACTTTTTAAATGGGTGATTTAAAAACTAAATTATTCCCAAAATTGCCCTCATCATAAATTAATGAAAATGTTTTTTGAACCAAGAAAATTTGGATTTTTTCTTCTTGGCCATGGCGGTACTGTTGGTGGCATTGATAGCGGTGCTGGTGGCAGTGGCGGTGGCGGTGATTTCCTTGGCATTGGTGTCGGTGTTGGCGGGGGTGGCATTGGTAACGGCGGTGGCGGCGGCAGTGGCAAGACGAAGCGTCTCAATCTCCTGAAGGAGGGTCTCCTTCTTTCGAAGCAGCGTCACGTTCTCCAAATGCAGCCTCTCATTTCCTTGACGCAGCATCTCATGTTGCCACATCGCTCGCTCTTGTAGCATCGTCTCCGCTTGCATCGCCACGAACTCCTGACGAGTCACCTCCATCCCTGCACGTAGCGTCGTGTTTTCCTCGTGCAGCTTCGATCTTCTCCGCCCCAGATTCTCGTTCTGCTGTCGAAGCATCGCGTTTTGCACTTCAAACGTTAACAAGGCTGAAAAGTGTGAAACAGGGATCATCATTAGGAAAGGGACTGAAATAGAAAATGTACTTTCTCTGCAATGTAGTGATAACTTTATTTGCAACTGTATTGTATTTGACATATCTCCACGTCTGTTTACAGACCAGTGGAAAAGTTACCCTCGATAAAATTTGAAATTTGAAGTGTCTTGAGTTATCAGCGGATAATATAGAAGATAACTTTACAATTAAAGCATGTAATGGGTAACGTTGCCAGCACATGATGAGATGTGTTTACAGCTATGCTCAATTTTTTTCAACTCCGCTTATTACAAATTTATTTTTAATCAACGAAGGAAACGTGATGAAAAAATAAAAGCACGAAACTTCACGCACTCCCACACAAATACATACACACGCACTTTCAGACAGATATATATCGAGATTCACAACCTCACATCAAGATCCATACACCCACACCGCATGTTTCTACTTACCATGTTTCCAATGACGCCGCTTCATGACCTGAATGAAAACCGTCATGACCATCAACCCAATCATGAGCAATACCAAAGTCCATGCCAGTGAATCCGTGCCAGGGTTCGGGCATGGTGGCTTGGGGATGAGATGTGAAGCTTTGCATATGTTGCCCACGAAGAGGGAGAAGAGGAACCGGACAAATTTGATGCAGAACTGCAACAGCAGCAGCAGTAGCATCAGCATCTTGCCGCTTGTGTTGTCAAAGTCCGTGTGTGAGTGCCAAGTGCGAGCGTGCGTTCTTATAGCACTCCCAGTGGTGACGTCATCAGTTCCGGCCGTGACGCATTGTTACAGGTTTCCTGTCATGACACGTGGTTAGAAAATCCCCTGTGACATCACAAGCACGACTGCACAATAATTATTTCGTTTAGGTGAAAAAAACATTTACACTAATGTACGCTAGATTTGATCAACGAAACCTCTGCATTGCAAATTTAATTTGATAATCATTAAATCAATGGGCACACTTATTTTACACTCGATTCAAATGTTTGTTTTTATTCCGTTTAACATGTCAGCTTTCGTGACCAATGTTTTCCATAATAGAGGTTTTTGGGTTAGATCTCTTGAATATAAATGTGTCGTCAAACTCACCACCACTATCGATTAAGCCTGCTCCATTCCCATTGAAACTACCTTCTCTTGCTGTTCACGTTACCCTTACACATTTACAAATTTGCGTTTAGATTATTTGGCTGCTATGAATTTCAACGTGATAAGCTTCTACGTTCAGCTATCATTAGTCAACAGTTTGCTTCTGAAAAGTAGCGAATAGCTTGGAAGGTGTTCCATAGCAGATGCAATAGTTTAGTTTAAACGTTTCACCATTCACCATCATTGTCAACCTTTATCATCCAACATTAACAATTTACAATGTGTCATTAATTGTAAATGTTGCGGGCTATGTAGGAGCCTAAATGTACAACATTTACAATTGTAAATGTATTTTTTATTACTATATGTACCTTATTTTATTTTTTCATTATTCATGGAAAGTTGTTTCATATTAAGTAAATAAATCGTACTGAAATAATTTTGGCAGTAGGAAAATAATACACTGGAATGAAATCCCAATTTCATAGCACTTCATGCCAAAGAAGTGCTATGTCCTACCAGACAGTCTCGCTCCCTTCACCTGATGAAGGCCGCTTGTGTTGTGGCCGAAACGTCGTGAGAATATTATTGTGTTATTTTATTTTATCAATTTATTATTTTATTCTCATTCTACGTGACTTTACCGAAAGAACCAAAGAAGAATATATCACGACGTTTCGATCGCAACACAAACGGTCGTCCTCAGGCAGAATAAATCTCCCCCATTAACACAACTGACTTGCTTGCGTCCGTGGATGGAATTGCTTTCCATCTCAGACCCAGCTTGCTTGCCCATCGCCACATATATAACCACTTGTTGTAACAGCTCTCTCGCGCTATCAGCAGTTCCACTCTGGATTATTTTTTCCGCCTGAGGACGATTGCTTGTGTTGCGATCCGAACGTCGTGAGAATTTTTTTTATTTTGTTTTCTTTTTCGACCTACGTGACTTTACCGAAAAAACCAAAGAGTATACATACACAAGGTCCAATCTTAATTGGCGCCGCAGTTGTGAAATGTTGCTCCCTCGCCTTGTATGCAGAAGGATTTGGGTTCGATCCCGACCATGACACCTGTATGTTTGGAGTTTCCACGTCTGTCTCAGTGGTCGCATGGATTTTTCTCCAGGTCTTCCGTTTTTTTTCCCTCCACATCAACATCACAAGTTTAGAGTATTTGGCTTATCTACATTTCCACGAAATAAGCCACTTCGTTGAGCTTTTCAATTGGTGGAAAAGTCGCTTCTCCACAATCTATATTGCTCAGATGACTTTTACATCCGCGGTATTAACTGGGGTGGCCACTGAAATTGAACCTCAAACCCCTGCAAAACTAGACATCTCCACTCCTCATCTTTGTCATCACTTTTAAGACATTTGTGTTTTACTTTGTTGTAATAATAAAACGATAATGAATGCACACAATATTTTACCGATTTAAAATATACTCACTTTGAGAGGAAGTGTGTCGGAGCTGGCGAACAGCAGACGAGCTTCGAGCACAATCGGGCACCGTCAGGGACGAGCGTCATGCCGACTCAGCGGTCATCCAGCAGCAGAGAGGCCTGCAGTTGCCGCCAAGAGATAGAGAGCGCCATGTGTATGACACGCCCACACACACGACTCATTGCCCAGCAGGGAACCAAGGCATTTTCGGAACAACCAGACGCCAAGGCGCCTTGACGTCTGCTTAAGAAGAAAATACACCCACACACACATAACGCACATATCGGGACTAATAAGATTACTCCAAAGTTCTCCTTGTGTTTCGAAAATGGCAATCCCAATGTGGTGCGTTAACTAATAGCTGATCGTGAAAAACATTCTTGGGTCCATTGAGCTGCATGAATACGGTCGTTTAGAAGTATATTGGTCATTCGTTTCATTAATTGCCTTACTGTACCAATGAATCTATTGAGGAAACTAACATTTATGAACATCTATGTTACGACTCTACACACTCACAGGAATACTATTGTGTTGAGATTTATTTCTTTTGATGATGGAATCTTGCCCACAAATCAATTCAAGCCCATTAGCCAATTGATGTGCATCTATTAGGCAAACAGACACTGCCGCACACTATTGTTCCAGGGCATTTCGTAAATTGCATAAACTTTCCAGGGGTGCGAGACGTTAGGGGTCGTTAGTCTGGACCTGACGGAGCAGCCGGGGGGTAGCGGTGTGAGTGGAACGGGGGAGTCGGTGAGCAGCGGCCCCGACAATTCAGTGATGGCGGGGGACGGTAGCCCCCACACTACACAGAGACACACATAAGTGTATATATAGTGTACAGTACTACACAGAGACACACAGAAGTGTATATATAGTGTACAGTACTACACAGAGACACAGAAGTGTATATGTGATGCTGCCGCCACGGAGCCGATCGGCGGGTAGCCCACCTGCGATCTCTCCGCTCCGAGCGGCGAGGCTGACATTGCTCCACCCCACCACCTCCCCACCCCCCCCCCCCACCGGAACACACACGCACGCACTCCCCCCCACCATTAGAGCGCGTGGGGAGACACCCTGGCCGACAGGTTTTCACCCAGAAGCCCTCGTAAAGGGATAATCTTCACGGTTTCCTGCAGCCAGGGAATTGGACGGTCTCCCCCGACGCTAATGTGATGCCGCCGCCACGGAGCCGATCGGCGGGTGGCCCACCTGCGATCTCGCCGCTCCGAGCGGCGAGGCCGACATTGCTCCACCCCACCACCTCCCCACCCCCCCCCCCCCCACCGGAACACACACGCACGCACTCCCCCCCACCATTAGAGCGCGTGGGGAGACACCCTGGCCGACAGGTTTTCACCCAGAAGCCCTCGTAAAGGGATAATCTTCACGGTTTCCTGCAGCCAGGGAATTGGACGGTCTCCCCCGACGCTAACACCCACCGCGGCGCCGTGACTTTGGTTGTAATTACATGGTCACGACGGGGCTGCCGAGCCACCGCGGGTAGACAACACACACAACACACACGGGTCAGCAGGCAGGTAGGAGGGCAGAGCCACGAGCGGCGGGAAAGCGGAAAAGCAGGGTCGCCCTCTGGCTGGAGGGTTGCTGAGCAGGTAAATTTAGATGCGGACGTCGCTGAAAGCAACGGCCCGGGGGATGCTGGGATACAGATGGGCCTACCGATTGGCGGGTGATCCCAGCGAGCTGATTGGCCCGCGAGTCGGCACCAGGTAGCCCCTTTGATGTAGAAAGAATAAAGCGGGTCAGGGCGAAGGAAAAAGGTTCTCTGGCTACTCGAGTCAACCCCAGGCCCGTCAACTCCCGAGTCCAGCCGCGCGAACGTCCGTGGGACGTATCGACGCGCCGCGAGGACCAGACGGCAGTGACGACGAACCGTGAGTAAGAGAGAGAGAGAGGGAGTTGGGACTTAGCTTAAGAGCAAAACCGGAGAGGGTAAAGGGGAGAAGGACAGGTAGAGTGTAGTGCCGACTATCGAGAGATAGATCGGTCCTGCCCCGCTGATCCCGACTGACTCGGTTAAATAAGGGCTCGCCGACGCGGTGGAATAAATCGTCGGCGGTTACATAACGGACTGGTGTGGTTTTTGCGGAAGCGTGGGTGCGCTTGCTGTCGCGGTGGTCGTTACATAACAGACTGGTGTGGTTATTGCGGAAGCGTGGGTGCGCTTGCTGTCGCGGTGGTCGTTACATAACAGACTGGTGTGGTGGTTTTTGCGAGGGTGTGGAAAGAGAGTGGAAGCGTGGGTTCGCTTGCTGTTCTCGGTGGTCGCCGCGTGTGTGGAGCGGCGCCGCGTGGATTGTGTGCGCTACGAACCGTCGGCTGCGGACTCCTGCGTTGCGAGCGGATACCCGTCTCGCACGCATGCCCATCGCATAGCCCTTTAAACCCGTTTAAACCAATCCCCCCAAGCGTTGGAGTGAGCACGAACGACGTCGCTTACCCTCCGACCTTTGACCCCCTGTTACCCGCGTGTGATTGGTGCGTGGGACTGCGCGGGCGGGGAGCGTCGCGTTTGGGTGCCGGCGAAGCGCTAGCGGGTCCCAGGGAGGTCGAGTGTGATGCCCCACCGGCAGGAGACCCGGACTCGGGGGGGGACGGCACAGGGGGGGGAACAGGAGCGCGATGACCTTTCCCCGCCAGGGGAGGAGTGCGGCGGCGGCAGCTCCCACACTAGTGGAGAGTCTGGGAGCGTCGGTACTTCGCGGACAGGGTCGCAGGCAGGGGAGATCCCGGGGGCCGGCGACCCTAACAATATGGTGTCAGAAGCGGTACGAACCCCCGCGTTACCCCACGCGAAAATAAGGCATATATTCACTGGCCGGGGTACACCTTCGTGGAGAGCATTTGCCCGCAACGTCCTAGGGGCTAAGGAAATTAATGGGTGGACGGACGCGCAGACGCTACGTCAACTTAATATGAATCTGGATGGGCGGGCAGCCGATTTTGTGGAAGCCCTACCCGCAAGCGCGCAGACACAGCTAGAGGAGCTGATGCGCCGACTTGATCTGCGCTTCGGTACGCGCGATGAGGAGGAGGCAAAAGCGGCCTTAGAGGCACGCCGTCGCCAACCCGGCGAGGACCTGCGCGATTATGCCGAGGATGTGCGTGAGCTAACAAAGATCGCACGCCCGAGGCACACCACGGAAGCGATTGAGGAGCTGGCCACAGAGAAAATCCAGCGATACTTAATGCGCACGGCGTGGTGGCAGCCAGACGTGAACTGTACGCGCCTCTCCTTTGATGCCCTTGTCGAGCGCGCGCGCAAATGTGAAAGAATTTCTAGCGAACGCGCACAGCTCCGAGGACTGGGACGGGAGCGCACCATCGCAAGTCTGTCCACCGAGGAGGAAGAGGAGGAACAGGAGCTCACCAGGATGGTAGGGGGTCGGGAAAGGGGGCCTCCGGTATCCCGCGAGACCACCCCGGGATGGGTAGCGGGGATACAGGCGGGCATCGGGGGGATCGACAACAAAGTAACCCAAGTGGACAACAACGTAACCCAAGTACGGGCACATGTGACTACGCTGCAGACTACGGTAGAGACGATTCAGACCGAGTTGGGAGGGCTAGCTGGGAGGGTAGCCCGACTAGAAGCAGAGTCTGGGCAGCGGCGCACGGGGGGGAGAGGGAGCGGGCAGGGTGCCCACTATGGAGCCGCCACCCCCCCCCGGGCGTGTTATATGTGCGGCTGTCAGGGGCATCTCATGAGAGACTGCCCACAGATCGCCCGCGCTAGATATACCGAAGGGTTAAACGCCAACGCCCCCTAGAGAGTGGACCACCTAGGGGTGCAATCACCGAGGTCCCGAAACAAAACGACGATAATAATAATGGTAAGCAAATGACACCCACACAGGTCACGGCCACAACACCCAAGGACGCGGTGAGGACGGGCGACTGGCTACGGGAGCTGGTGGCAGGAATCACGGGGGCCACGTCACTGGTGGAAGGACAGGTGAACGGGCAGCGCACCCGGATCCTACTGGACACGGGGGCCGTGGCCTCACTCGTGATTGCCGCGCACTGCAGCGTGCTCGGGGTTGACGTGAGCCGCCTGCCGGCCCCGGATTGCGCGCTGCACACAGCGAGCGGAGCCGGGATGGGGTTGCTGGGAAGGATCTCCCTCGAGGTCCGTCTCGGAAACCAGGTGTGCACTCAGGAGTTCTACGTCTCGAGTGTGCTGTGCCACGAGTGTATCGCAGGTACCGACCTCCTGGAAAAGCTGGGGCTCAACGTGCAGCCCCGACAGCGGTGCGCCACCGTGGAAGGCAGCGGGGAACGGATTCCATTCCTGGGACGGGAGCCGAATCGCCCCCGCTTCACACCTGTGGCCGCTACCCTGACGACGGCCGTCACCATCGGGCCGCTCGCCGAGATGCTGGTACCTGTGGCGACACCCTCCACCGACCCCGCGCACCGACCATCGGGGGAGGTAATGCTAACTCCTCACCCGGAGTTGGCAAAACGATACGGGGTTGTGGGGTCAGCCACGTTGGTAAACGCCGATGGGGGCCGATTGTTCATGCGTGTGTTTAACCCCCACGGCACCCCAGCAATACTACGACGGCGCACCACAGTAGCCACCGTGCACCCCCTACACGCGCGCCACTCCAGCGACTCGGTATTCGCACTCTGGGCGGAGGACCCCGGTCGCCCCGAGGACCAACAAGACCTGGCCTGGCGAGTCGGCCCGACTCCCCACGCCGAGGTCGTCCCCCTTCTTGACGCGGTACACGTACCTTGGGCAGATTTACCCAAGGGAGAGGCCGATCAGCTACGCGGGTTACTGCGGGAGTACGCCGACGTGTTCAGCGAACACGATTCAGACGTGGGTCGCACAGATCTCGTTAAGCACCAAATCGACACCGGGGCCGCCCGACCCATAAAACTCCCCGCATACCGCGTGGGCGCACCCGAACGCGCCCAGATCAAAGAGGCGGTCAGGGACATGCTCCGCGATAACATAATTCAGCCCTCGGCGAGCCCCTGGTCTGCCCCGGTGGTGCTAGTAACAAAAAAGGACGGGTCAACCCGGTTTTGCGTCGATTACCGCAAACTAAACGCAGTCACCCTCGGCGACGCCTTCCCCATACCGCGCATCGACGACACCTTTGACAGCCTCGCCGGAGCGCGGTATTTTTCCACCCTCGATCTCGCGTCCGGGTACTGGCAGGTGGAGATGACAGAGGAGGATCGGCCAAAAACCGCATTCACCACCCCGATGGGGCTATTCGAGTTTCGAGTACTCCCGTTCGGGCTCACCAACGCGCCCGCGACGTTCCAGCGGCTGATGGAGTTGGTGATGCGGGGCTTGCAGTGGGAGCAATGCCTGATTTACCTGGATGATGTGATCGTGTTCAGTAGATCTCTGTCTGAGCACTGGTCCAGGTTACGGGAGGTGTTCCAGCGACTGCGAGCGGCTCATCTCAAGCTCAAGCCGCGTAAGTGTTACATCGCACAGCGCGAGGTGGGGTACCTCGGACATCGCGTCAGCGAGGCGGGGGTGCGCACCGATCCGGACAAGGTACGCGCCGTAGTGGATTGGCCACAGCCAAGAAACCTGTCGGAGATAAGGTCATTCTTGGGGCTCGCCACCTATTACCGTCGATTTGTAAAGGGATTCAGCGAGATTGCACGCCCCCTCACCCAACTCACTTCCCCCAAGAACCCCTATCAGTGGACGGAGGCCTGCCAGACGGCCTTCACCACCCTCAAAGACCACCTCACACACACCCCCACACTGGCTTTCCCCGATTTTACCACCGACTTTATTTTGGACACCGACGCCTGCAGCAGCGGGCTGGGTGCGGTGTTGTCGCAGGTGCAGGAAGGGGTGGAACGGGTGATTGCGTACGCCAGCCGGACCCTGAGCGGGGCCGAGCTGAACTACTGTGTGACCCGTCAGGAATTGTACGCTGTGATCTTCGCGTGTAAACAGTTTCGGCCGTATTTATACGGCAGGAAATGTCGAGTGCGCACGGACCATTATGCTCTGCAGTTCCTCCTCACCTTCAAGGAACCGCGGGGGCAGATGGCCCGATGGCTGGCGCAGCTGCAGGAGTACAACCTGCAGATCGAATACCGGGCGGGGCGGACGCATGCAAACGCGGACGCATTATCACGGCGACCCGCGGTGTGTGCCGAGACGAGGGCGGAGGAGGCCTGCCCGTGCTTCACGGGGGGACGTTGCCGACAGGCAACGGACCCCCGGGAACCCGCTGAACCTAACCCCCCCCCGGCGAGAGAAAGTGCGGTATGCGCCACAGAGACCCCCACAGGTGGAGGCGCGGACCCAGTCGGCCGCCCGGCGAGCGCAGGGCCCACGACTCGGGACCCCGTGGACCACCCCGCCCCGATCGGACGGATCCAGGAGGACGTCGGCTGCGCCTTCCCGGGCCTGAGCGACGAGCAGCTGAGGCAGACCCAGCAGCGGGATCCGGATCTGGCGGCGGTGGAAGCGGCCCTGCGGGAGGGGAAAAGCACCCTACCAGGGCCCTGGAGCGGTTTGTATGCCCGGTTGTGTGTGCAGAACGGGGTGGTACGGGAGTTAACCGAGGCCGGCCAGCCGGGGTGCATCTGTGTTCCCGCCCAGGTGCGACCCCAGCTGCTACGGCTGGTACACGACCACCCGCTCGGGGGCCATGACGGGGAACGGCGCACTCGGGAGACTCTGCGTCGCCAGTATCTCTGGCCCAAATTGACGCAAGATGTGGCCGCCTGGGTACAGGGCTGCCGCGCTTGTCAGCAGTGCGGGCCGAAACCGGCACGATACCAAGTACCCCTAAGGCCGTTCCGCGTCAGTCGGACTAACCAGCTGGTCGGCATCGATCTCCAGGGGCCATTACCACGATCCCACCGGGGCAACCGCTATATCCTCGTAGCGGTGGAATACTTCACCCGCTACCCCGTGGCGGTGGCCATCCCCGATAAAACGGCCCTGGTAGTAGCCCGGGCGTTCGTGGAGCACTATGTACTTAAGCACGGGATCCCGGAGCGAGTCCTTACCGACCAGGGTAGCGAGTTCGAGGCCGAGTTGTTTCAGGCGCTGTGCCGGGAGTTCGGGATCCAGAAAGACCGAACCACGGCGTACCACCCCCAGGCGAACGGTATGGTTGAACGTATGAATCAGACTCTGGCCGGAAAGCTCAAGCGTATGGCGGCCGCAAACCAACGGGATTGGGACGAACACCTCCCCTACGCCCTGTTCGCCTACGCCACCACGGTGCACACATCGACGGGCCAAACCCCGTTCCTAATGATGTTTGGTCGTGAGTCTCGTCTACCCCAGACTTGCTGTTCGGCATTCCTCCACCCCAAACGGAGGAAGGAAGTCGCCCCGTGGAACATCTGATGGAGACCCTACGAGGGGTCCGGGACCGGGCCTACCCGCAAGGGGAGGCCGCGCATCGGCGACAGGAACAGAGCACCCGACCCCGCGTGGAGCCCCCCCTTTTCTTGACAGGTACCAAGGTGTGGCTACACACCCCTCGTGTCGGGGCCGGACAGGTGGGGAAGCTGACCACCTACTGGCGGGGACCCTGGACCGTGGTACGGCAGATCTCTCCCTGGACGGTACTAATCCAGGGTGGAGAGAGGGGCCGAGAAACGGTGGTTAACGTCCGCCGCTTAAAACCATGGAGGGCAGCCCCGGCGGGGGAGAACCTCGCTGCCCGAGTACCGCGAAATCCCGGTGCCCCTGCGCCACCCGTGCTCGGGGGCCTCGCGCACTACATGGGCCCCGCCGTGCCCCCAGCCCCGAGGCGTCCCGGCCACGCCAGAGGACGGCGGGGACGCCGCCCCTTAAACCCCGCTCCCGCGGAGTTTGTCCCCCAGCCCCCAGGTGCCGAGGGATCGGAGGAGCCACTGGAGTGGAGAAGGAGACCGCTGCAGGAAACCCCGAGGACGGAGCCACCTCCCCCGAGGCCAGCCACGAGATCCGGGCTGATCCCCCGGACCCCGCAGCGCTACCTCGTGGGCGCGGCCCAGGCGAGGTGCTCCAGTCAACCCGGGACGGGGACTGGCACCTCGGGGGGCTATGTGATGCTGCCGCCACGGAGCCGATCGGCGGGTGGCCCACCTGCGATCTCGCCGCTCCGAGCGGCGAGGCCGACATTGCTCCACCCCACCACCTCCCCACCCCCCCCCCACCGGAACACACACGCACGCACTCCCCCCCACCATTAGAGCGCGTGGGGAGACACCCTGGCCGACAGGTTTTCACCCAGAAGCCCTCGTAAAGGGATAATCTTCACGGTTTCCTGCAGCCAGGGAATTGGACGGTCTCCCCCGACGCTAATGTGATGCCGCCGCCACGGAGCCGATCGGCGGGTGGCCCACCTGCGATCTCGCCGCTCCGAGCGGCGAGGCCGACATTGCTCCACCCCACCACCTCCCCACCCCCCCCCCCCCCCCACCGGAACACACACGCACGCACTCCCCCCACCATTAGAGCGCGTGGGGAGACACCCTGGCCGACAGGTTTTCACCCAGAAGCCCTCGTAAAGGGATAATCTTCACGGTTTCCTGCAGCCAGGGAATTGGACGGTCTCCCCCGACGCTAACACCCACCACGGCGCCGTGACTTTGGTTGTAATTACATGGTCACGACGGGGTTGCCGAGCCACCGCGGGTAGACAACACACACAACACACACGGGTCAGCAGGCAGGTAGGAGGGCAGAGCCACGAGCGGCGGGAAAGCGGGAAAGCAGGGTCGCCCTCTGGCTGGAGGGTCGCTGAGCAGGTAAATTTAGATGCGGACGTCGCTGAAAGCAACGGCCCGGGGGATGCTGGGATACAGATGGGCCTACCGATTGGCGGGTGATCCCAGCGAGCTGATTGGCCCGCGAGTCGGCACCAGGTAGCCCCTTTGATGTAGAAAGAATAAAGCGGGTCAGGGCGAAGGAAAAAGGTTCTCTGGCTACTCGAGTCAACCCCAGGCCCGTCAACTCCCGAGTCCAGCCGCGCGAACGTCCGTGGGACGTATCGACGCGCCGCGAGGACCAGACGGCAGTGACGACGAACCGTGAGTGAGAGAGAGAGGGAGTTGGGACTTAGCTTAAGAGCAAAACCGGAGAGGGTAAAGGGGAGAAGGACAGGTAGAGTGTAGTGCCGACTATCGAGAGATAGATCGGTCCTGCCCCGCTGATCCCGACTGACTCGGTTAAATAAGGGCTCGCCGACGCGGTGGAATAAATCGTCGGCGGTTACATAACGGACTGGTGTGGTTTTTGCGGAAGCGTGGGTGCGCTTGCTGTCGCGGTGGTCGTTACATAACAGACTGGTGTGGTTATTGCGGAAGCGTGGGTGCGCTTGCTGTCGCGGTGGTCGTTACATAACAGACTGGTGTGGTGGTTTTTGCGAGGGTGTGGAAAGAGAGTGGAAGCGTGGGTTCGCTTGCTGTTCTCGGTGGTCGCCGCGTGTGTGGAGCGGCGCCGCGTGGATTGTGTGCGCTACGAACCGTCGGCTGCGGACTCCTGCGTTGCGAGCGGATACCCGTCTCGCACGCATGCCCATCGCATAGCCCTTTAAACCCGTTTAAACCAATTCCCCCAAGCGTTGGAGTGAGCACGAACGACGTCGCTTACCCTCCGACCTTTGACCCCCTGTTACCCGCGTGTGATTGGTGCGTGGGACTGCGCGGGCGGGGAGCGTCGCGTTTGGGTGCCGGCGAAGCGCTAGCGGGTCCCAGGGAGGTCGAGTGTGATGCCCCACCGGCAGGAGACCCGGACTCGGGGGGGGACGGCACAGGGGGGGGGGAACAGGAGCGCGACGACCTTTCCCCGCCAGGGGAGGAGTGCGGTGGCGGCAGCTCCCACACTAGTGGAGAGTCTGGGAGCGTCGGTACTTCGCGGACAGGGTCGCAGGCAGGGGAGATCCCGGGGGCCGGCGACCCTAACATATATAGTGTTCAGTACTACACAAACAGAAGTGTATATATAGTGTGCAGTACTACACAGAGACACACAGAAGTGTATATAGTGTACAGTACTACACACACAGAAGTGTATATATATAGTGTACAGTACTACACACACAGAAGTGTATATATAGTGTACAGTACTACACACACAGGAGTGTATATAGTGTACAGTACTACAGAGAGACACACAGGAGTGTATATATAGTGTACAGTACTACACAGAGACACACAGGAGTGTGTATATAGTGTACAGTACTACAGAAAGACACACAGGAGTGTATATATAGTGTACAGTACTACACAGAGACACACAGAAGTGTATATAGTGTACAGTACTACACACACAGAAGTGTATATATATAGTGTACAGTACTACACAGAGACACACAGAAGTGTATATATAGTGTACAGTACTACACAGAGACACACAGGAGTGTATATATAATATCAGCGACCTGATGTTAAAGTTGCATAGTCGCGGCAAGGGCCATCGAACCACCGCGAGTGGAGCCTCACACATGCACGGGTCAGTGGACTGGTAGCGGGAGAACAGAGAGCGGACGTCGGTGAGATCACTGCGGCGACGTCATCTGAGCTGGGATCCGGACATCGAAAGGGCGGGAGAATCCGAGCCCCTGATTGGACGGGAGCCCAAGGGTCGGAAAGAGCAAATATTCCTTTGTTGTAGGTAGGATAAAAAGGGGGGGGGGGGATCGGGGTAGCAAGGGGGTTCTTCTGGTTCAAGATCATCGCGGTCCCGGGAGCAGGAGAGTCAGCCATCCGAGACGTCCGTGAGACGTACTCCAGCATCGGCAGGCTCGTCGCCTCATTCCCTCACAGCGGTCAGTACATCGGGGAGAAGTAAGTACGAGTGAGAGAGGCGTAAGTTCAGCCGTTTTACATCCAGGATAGAGAGCGGGGCGAGCGGTAGGGGAAATCGACTCGTAGACCTCCGAGGGATAGGTTAGCGTCCACTGACCGTACCATCACAGGTAAATAAAATTCGCTAGTGGGGGGAAAAACAACTGTGTTGCGTGGTCTTTTGGGAGCGTGAAGTGGAGGGCAGTGTGCGCTGGGTGTCTACGTGTATGCGCGGCTGTGCACCTCGAGGTGTTTACGTGCCCGCACGATTGCCCACCATAGTGCTTAGCGATCGCGTACCTGGGTGGCGGTGCCGCGGTCACGCACCCGCACACGGGTCTGGTCGCGAGATAGCGAGTTAGAGCGCCGAGCGTGCGCGTATTCGCGCGACTGTTTGAGCGGGACCTTTAACTCAGAGCCAAGCGAGCGTCCCCAATCAGCGGCGCGCGCACGGCAGAAACCCCGCCCGCCCGTCCCCCGGCTCCAACCCCTTCGTGTGCGATTGGTCTGTTTACGGGCAGAGGGTAGGGGCGTGTTTGTTATTGTCGGCACACGTGGAGCGCGGGTGGGAGGGAAACACGCGCCGCTCCTGTTTGTTTACGGGCGGGACGGAGATTTACTGGTGAGCGCGCTTACAGCCCCACCCCGCCTTTGCACAGTGTAACGCATCGCAAGCGCGGAGCGTACGAGCCGCTAATTAAACTATGCAAACGCGGTCTACATCCCAGGCAGAGGTACAGGGGGGCGAGACGTTAGGGGTCGTTAGTCTGGACCTGACGGAGCAGCCGGGGGGTAGCGGTGTGAGTGGAACGGGGGAGTCGGTGAGCAGCGGCCCCGACAATTCAGTGATGGCGGGGGACGCTAGCCCCCACACTACACAGAGACACACATAAGTGTATATATAGAGTACAGTACTACACAGAGACACACACAAGTGTATATATAGTGTACAGTACTACACACACAGAAGTGTATATATAGTGTACAGTACTACACAGACACACACAGGAGTGTATATATAATATCAGCGACCTGATATTAAAGTTGCATGGTCGCGGCAAGGGCCATCGAACCACCGCGAGTGGAGCCTCACACATGCACGGGTCTGTGGACTGGTAGCGGGAGAACAGAGAGCGGACGTCGGTGAGATCACTGCGGCGACGTCATCTGTTTGCCCAATACGCATCTATTGGGCAAACAGACACTGCCGCACACTATTGTTCCAGGGCATTTCGTAAATTGCATAATCTTTCCAAATGAATTCATTGAAAACTACTTTTGCCTTAGGCACATGTTTCTTTATTGCTGTTCGTATGAATATTGTCACATTAATTTTTAAGGAATTTTTCCTATCGCTGTGTATGGTCGCTTTACTCTGAGGAATTAGCCGATTGTTCCGTTACCCAGCTTAACAAACGTAACCAATGAGGGGTAAATGTATGGATCAATGAGGAGGACATCTCCAGGAGTACTGTGTTGACATTCCTAGCATAAGAGTTCGCATATTATAGTGTTATGTTTGTTTTACATATTTAAGTTGCTTAACATAGAAGAGTCTGATGTACATGGCGTAGCTCTCCTTCCTGCGATGGTGTCGCTTCTTGCCATCCTTGCGCGTCGCCTTGGTAACGGCGCCTTCATAAGTTAATGAGTAATAATATTAATTATAATAACTGTTTCCTGTGGTAAGATTAAACATAATCAGTAAAAGTTAAAGCGAGAAACATTGTATTATCACGATTGATAATACACCCTAGACAACGAAGCCTAGCTTAAATAGTATAATTACCTACACTTGCATAACTTCATTCAATTAGATCATCATTGTATTATCACGATTGATAATACACCATAGACAACGAAGCAAAGCCTAATTAGCATGATTACATACACTTGCATAACTTCAAACAATTACAACTCCATTTCATTATTACATTAGGTAATACCCAAAGACAATGAAGCTGAGCATAATTAGCATAAATGCATAATTTGCATAATTAGCATAGTTTGTTTTGATTAGCCTGATTTAGGGAAATAAAAAAAATGTCAATTGGCATTTAATTTTTATTATTTTCATTATTTTTCAAGGTCTAATATATATGTTAGGGTCGCCGGCCCCCGGGATCTCCCCTGCCTGCGACCCTGTCCGCGAAGTACCGACGCTCCCAGACTCTCCACTAGTGTGGGAGCTGCCGCCGCCGCACTCCTCCCCTGGCGGGGAAAGGTCGTCGCGCTCCTGTTCCCCCCCCTGTGCCGTCCCCCCCCGAGTCCGGGTCTCCTGCCGGTGGGGCATCACCCTCGACCTCCCTGGGACCCGCTAGCGCTTCGCCGGCACCCAAACGCGACGCTCCCCGCCCGCGCAGTCCCACGCACCAATCACACGCGGGTAACAGGGGGTCAGAGGTCGGAGGGTAAGCGACGTCGTTCGTGCTCACTCCGACGCTTGGGGGGGTTGGTTTAAACGGGTTTAAAGGGCTATGCGATGGGCATGCGTGCGAGACGGGTATCCGCTCGCAACGCAGGAGTCCGCAGCCGACCGTTCGTAGCGCACACAATCCACGCGGCGCCGCTCCACACACGCGGCGACCACCGAGAACAGCAAGCGAACCCACGCTTCCACTCTCTTTCCACACCCTCGCAAAAACCACCACACCAGTCTGTTATGTAACGACCACCGCGACAGCAAGCGCACCCACGCTTCCGCAATAACCACACCAGTCTGTTATGTAACGACCACCGCGACAGCAAGCGCACCCACGCTTCCACAAAAAAAACCACACCAGTCCGTTATGTAACCGCCGACGATTTATTCCACCGCGTCGGCGAGCCCTTATTTAACCGAGTCAGTCGGGATCAGCGGGGCAGGACCGATCTATCTCTCGATAGTCGGCACTACACTCTACCTGTCCTTCTCCCCTTTACCCTCTCCGGTTTTGCTCTTAAGCTAAGTCCCAACTCCCTCTCTCTCTCTCTTACTCACGGTTCGTCGTCACTGCTGTCTGGTCCTCGCGGCGCGTCGATACGTCCCACGGACGTTCGCGCGGCTGGACTCGGGAGTTGACGGGCCTGGGGTTGACTCGAGTAGCCAGAGACCCTTTTTCCTTCGCCCTGACCCGCTTTATTCTTTCTACATCAAAGGGGCTACCTGGTGCCGACTCGCGGGCCAATCAGCTCGCTGGGATCACCCGCCAATCGGTAGGCCCATCTGTATCCCAGCATCCCCCGGGCCGTTGCTTTCAGCGACGTCCGCATCTAAATTTACCTGCTCAGCGACCCTCCAGCCAGAGGGCGACCCTGCTTTCCCGCCGCTCGTGGCTCTGCCCTCCTACCTGCCTGCTGACCCGTGTGTGTTGTGTGTGCTGTCTACCCGCGGTGGCTCGGCAGCCCCGTCGTGACCATGTAATTACAACCAAAGTCACGGCGCCGCGGTGGGTGTTAGCGTCGGGGGAGACCGTCCAATTCCCTGGCTGCAGGAAACCGTGAAGATTATCCCTTTACGAGGGCTTCTGGGTGAAAACCTGTCGGCCAGGGTGTCTCCCCACGCGCTCTAATGGTGGGGGCGAGTGCGTGCGTGTGTGTTCCGGTGGGGGGGGGGGGTGGGGAGGTGGTGGGGTGGGGCAATGTCGGCCTCGCCGCTCGGAGCGGCGAGATCGCAGGTGGGCCACCCGCCGATCGGCTCCGTGGCGGCGGCATCACATAGCCCCCCGAGGTGCCAGTCCCCGTCCCGGGTTGACTGGAGCACCTCGCCTGGGCCGCGCCCACGAGGTAGCGCTGCGGGGTCCGGGGGATCCGCCCGGATCTTGTGGCTGGCCTCGGGGGAGGTGGCTCCGTCCTCGGGGTTTCCTGCAGCGGTCTCCTTCTCCACTCCAGTGGCTCCTCCGATCCCTCGGCACCTGGGGGCTGGGGGACAAACTCCGCGGCAGCGGGGTTTAAGGGGCGGCGTCCCCGCCGTCCTCTGGCGGGGCCGGGACGCCTCGGGGCTGGGGGCACGGCGGGGCCCATGTAGTGCGCGAGGCCCCCGAGCACGGGTGGCGCAGGGGCACCGGGATTTCGCGGTACTCGGGCAGCGAGGTTCTCCCCCGCCGGGGCTGCCCTCCATGGTTTTAAGCGGCGGACGTTAACCACCGTTTCTCGGCCCCTCTCTCCACCCTGGATTAGTACCGTCCAGGGAGAGATCTGCCGTACCACGGTCCAGGGTCCCCGCCAGTAGGTGGTCAGCTTCCCCACCTGTCCGGCCCCGACGCGAGGGGTGTGTAGCCACACCTTGGTACCTGTCAAGAAAAGGGGGGGCTCCACGCGGGGTCGGGTGCTCTGTTCCTGTCGCCGATGCGCGGCCTCCCCTTGCGGGTAGGCCCGGTCCCGGACCCCTCGTAGGGTCTCCATCAGATGTTCCACGGGGCGACTCCCTTCCTCCGTTTGGGGTGGAGGAATGCCGAACAGCAAGTCTGCGGGTAGACGAGACTCACGACCAAACATCATTAGGAACGGGGTTTGGCCCGTCGATGTGTGCACCGTGGTGGCGTAGGCGAACAGGGCGTAGGGGAGGTGTTCGTCCCAATCCCGTTGGTTTGCGGCCGCCATACGCTTGAGCTTTCCGGCCAGAGTCTGATTCATACGTTCAACCATACCGTTCGCCTGGGGGTGGTACGCCGTGGTTCGGTCTTTCTGGATCCCGAACTCCCGGCACAGCGCCTGAAACAACTCGGCCTCGAACTCGCTACCCTGGTCGGTAAGGACTCGCTCCGGGATCCCGTGCTTAAGTACATAGTGCTCCACGAACGCCCGGGCTACTACCAGGGCCGTTTTATCGGGGATGGCCACCGCCACGGGGTAGCGGGTGAAGTATTCCACCGCTACGAGGATATAGCGGTTGCCCCGGTGGGATCGTGGGAATGGCCCCTGGAGATCGATGCCGACCAGCTGGTTAGTCCGACTGACGCGGAACGGCCTTAGGGGTACTTGGTATCGTGCCGGTTTCGGCCCGCACTGCTGACAAGCGCGGCAGCCCTGTACCCAGGCGGCCACATCTTGCGTCAATTTGGGCCAGAGATACTGGCGACGTAGAGTCTCCCGAGTGCGCCGTTCCCCGTCATGGCCCCCGAGCGGGTGGTCGTGTACCAGCCGTAGCAGCTGGGGTCGCACCTGGGCGGGAACACAGATGCACCCCGGCTGGCCGGCCTCGGTTAACTCCCGTACCACCCCGTTCTGCACACACAACCGGGCATACAAACCGCTCCAGGGCCCTGGTAGGGTGCTTTTCCCCTCCCGCAGGGCCGCTTCCACCGCCGCCAGATCCGGATCCCGCTGCTGGGTCTGCCTCAGCTGCTCGTCGCTCAGGCCCGGGAAGGCGCAGCCGACGTCCTCCTGGATCCGTCCGATCGGGGCGGGGTGGTCCACGGGGTCCCGAGTCGTGGGCCCTGCGCTCGCCGGGCGGCCGACTGGGTCCGCGCCTCCACCTGTGGGGGTCTCTGTGGCGCATACCGCACTCTCTCTCGCCGGGGGGGGGTTAGGTTCAGCGGGTTCCCGGGGGTCCGTTGCCTGTCGGCAACGTCCCCCCGTGAAGCACGGGCAGGCCTCCTCCGCCCTCGTCTCGGCACACACCGCGGGTCGCCGTGATAATGCGTCCGCGTTTGCATGCGTCCGCCCCGCCCGGTATTCGATCTGCAGGTTGTACTCCTGCAGCTGCGCCAGCCATCGGGCCATCTGCCCCCGCGGTTCCTTGAAGGTGAGGAGGAACTGCAGAGCATAATGGTCCGTGCGCACTCGACATTTCCTGCCGTATAAATACGGCCGAAACTGTTTACACGCGAAGATCACAGCGTACAATTCCTGACGGGTCACACAGTAGTTCAGCTCGGCCCCGCTCAGGGTCCGGCTGGCGTACGCAATCACCCGTTCCACCCCTTCCTGCACCTGCGACAACACCGCACCCAGCCCGCTGCTGCAGGCGTCGGTGTCCAAAATAAAGTCGGTGGTAAAATCGGGGAAAGCCAGTGTGGGGGTGTGTGTGAGGTGGTCTTTGAGGGTGGTGAAGGCCGTCTGGCAGGCCTCCGTCCACTGATAGGGGTTCTTGGGGGAAGTGAGTTGGGTGAGGGGGCGTGCAATCTCGCTGAATCCCTTTACAAATCGACGGTAATAGGTGGCGAGCCCCAAGAATGACCTTATCTCCGACAGGTTTCTTGGCTGTGGCCAATCCACTACGGCGCGTACCTTGTCCGGATCGGTGCGCACCCCCGCCTCGCTGACGCGATGTCCGAGGTACCCCACCTCGCGCTGTGCGATGTAACACTTACGCGGCTTGAGCTTGAGATGAGCCGCTCGCAGTCGCTGGAACACCTCCCGTAACCTGGACCAGTGCTCAGACAGAGATCTACTGAACACGATCACATCATCCAGGTAAATCAGGCATTGCTCCCACTGCAAGCCCCGCATCACCAACTCCATCAGCCGCTGGAACGTCGCGGGCGCGTTGGTGAGCCCGAACGGGAGTACTCGAAACTCGAATAGCCCCATCGGGGTGGTGAATGCGGTTTTTGGCCGATCCTCCTCCGTCATTTCCACCTGCCAGTACCCGGACGCGAGATCGAGGGTGGAAAAATACCGCGCTCCGGCGAGGCTGTCAAAGGTGTCGTCGATGCGCGGTATGGGGAAGGCGTCGCCGAGGGTGACTGCGTTTAGTTTGCGGTAATCGACGCAAAACCGGGTTGACCCGTCCTTTTTTGTTACTAGCACCACCGGGGCAGACCAGGGGCTCGCCGAGGGCTGAATTATGTTATCGCGGAGCATGTCCCTGACCGCCTCTTTGATCTGGGCGCGTTCGGGTGCGCCCACGCGGTACGCGGGGAGTTTTATGGGTCGGGCGGCCCCGGTGTCGATTTGGTGCTTAACGAGATCTGTGCGACCCACGTCTGAATCGTGTTCGCTGAACACGTCGGCGTACTCCCGCAGTAACCCGCGTAGCTGATCGGCCTCTCCCTTGGGTAAATCTGCCCAAGGTACGTGTACCGCGTCAAGAAGGGGGACGACCTCGGCGTGGGGAGTCGGGCCGACTCGCCAGGCCAGGTCTTGTTGGTCCTCGGGGCGACCGGGGTCCTCCGCCCAGAGTGCGAATACCGAGTCGCTGGAGTGGCGCGCGTGTAGGGGGTGCACGGTGGCTACTGTGGTGCGCCGTCGTAGTATTGCTGGGGTGCCGTGGGGGTTAAACACACGCATGAACAATCGGCCCCCATCGGCGTTTACCAACGTGGCTGACCCCACAACCCCGTATCGTTTTGCCAACTCCGGGTGAGGAGTTAGCATTACCTCCCCCGATGGTCGGTGCGCGGGGTCGGTGGAGGGTGTCGCCACAGGTACCAGCATCTCGGCGAGCGGCCCGATGGTGACGGCCGTCGTCAGGGTAGCGGCCACAGGTGTGAAGCGGGGGCGATTCGGCTCCCGTCCCAGGAATGGAATCCGTTCCCCGCTGCCTTCCACGGTGGCGCACCGCTGTCGGGGCTGCACGTTGAGCCCCAGCTTTTCCAGGAGGTCGGTACCTGCGATACACTCATGGCACAGCACACTCGAGACGTAGAACTCCTGAGTGCACACCTGGTTTCCGAGACGGACCTCGAGGGAGATCCTTCCCAGCAACCCCATCCCGGCTCCGCTCGCTGTGTGCAGCGCGCAATCCGGGGCCGGCAGGCGGCTCACGTCAACCCCGAGCACGCTGCAGTGCGCGGCGCTCACGAGTGAGGCCACGGCCCCCGTGTCCAGTAGGATCCGGGTGCGCTGCCCGTTCACCTGTCCTTCCACCAGTGACGTGGCCCCCGTGATTCCTGCCACCAGCTCCCGTAGCCAGTCGCCCGTCCTCACCGCGTCCTTGGGTGTTGTGGCCGTGACCTGTGTGGGTGTCACTTGCTTACCATTATTATTATCGTCGTTTTGTTTCGGGACCTCGGTGATTGCACCCCTAGGTGGTCCACTCTCTAGGGGGCGTTGGCGTTTAACCCTTCGGTATATCTAGCGCGGGCGATCTGTGGGCAGTCTCTCATGAGGTGCCCCTGACGGCCGCACATATAACACGCCCGGGGGGGGGTGGCGGCTCCATAGTGGGCACCCTGCCCGCTCCCTCTCCCCCCCGTGCGCCGCTGCCCAGACTCTGCTTCTAGTCGGGCTACCCTCCCAGCTAGCCCTCCCAACTCGGTCTGAATCGTCTCTACCGTAGTCTGCAGCGTAGTCACATGTGCCCGTACTTGGGTTACGTTGTTGTCCACTTGGGTTACTTTGTTGTCGATCCCCCCGATGCCCGCCTGTATCCCCGCTACCCATCCCGGGGTGGTCTCGCGGGATACTGGAGGCCCCCTTTCCCGACCCCCTACCATCCTGGTGAGCTCCTGTTCCTCCTCTTCCTCCTCGGTGGACAGACTTGCGATGGTGCGCTCCCGTCCCAGTCCTCGGAGCTGTGCGCGTTCGCTAGAAATTCTTTCACATTTGCGCGCGCGCTCGACAAGGGCATCAAAGGAGAGGCGCGTACAGTTCACGTCTGGCTGCCACCACGCCGTGCGCATTAAGTATCGCTGGATTTTCTCTGTGGCCAGCTCCTCAATCGCTTCCATGGTGTGCCTCGGGCGTGCGATCTTTGTTAGCTCACGCACATCCTCGGCATAATCGCGCAGGTCCTCGCCGGGTTGGCGACGGCGTGCCTCTAAGGCCGCTTTTGCCTCCTCATCGCGCGTACCGAAGCGCAGATCAAGTCGGCGCATCAGCTCCTCTAGCTGTGTCTGCGCGCTTGCGGGTAGGGCTTCCACAAAATCGGCTGCCCGCCCATCCAGATTCATATTAAGTTGACGTAGCGTCTGCGCGTCCGTCCACCCATTAATTTCCTTAGCCCCTAGGACGTTGCGGGCAAATGCTCTCCACGAAGGTGTACCCCGGCCAGTGAATATATGCCTTATTTTCGCGTGGGGTAACGCGGGGATTCGTACCGCTTCTGACACCATATTGTTAGGGTCGCCGGCCCCCGGGATCTCCCCTGCCTGCGACCCTGTCCGCGAAGTACCGACGCTCCCAGACTCTCCACTAGTGTGGGAGCTGCCGCCGCCGCACTCCTCCCCTGGCGGGGAAAGGTCGTCGCGCTCCTGTTCCCCCCCCTGTGCCGTCCCCCCCCGAGTCCGGGTCTCCTGCCGGTGGGGCATCACCCTCGACCTCCCTGGGACCCGCTAGCGCTTCGCCGGCACCCAAACGCGACGCTCCCCGCCCGCGCAGTCCCACGCACCAATCACACGCGGGTAACAGGGGGTCAGAGGTCGGAGGGTAAGCGACGTCGTTCGTGCTCACTCCGACGCTTGGGGGGGTTGGTTTAAACGGGTTTAAAGGGCTATGCGATGGGCATGCGTGCGAGACGGGTATCCGCTCGCAACGCAGGAGTCCGCAGCCGACCGTTCGTAGCGCACACAATCCACGCGGCGCCGCTCCACACACGCGGCGACCACCGAGAACAGCAAGCGAACCCACGCTTCCACTCTCTTTCCACACCCTCGCAAAAACCACCACACCAGTCTGTTATGTAACGACCACCGCGACAGCAAGCGCACCCACGCTTCCGCAATAACCACACCAGTCTGTTATGTAACGACCACCGCGACAGCAAGCGCACCCACGCTTCCACAAAAAAAACCACACCAGTCCGTTATGTAACCGCCGACGATTTATTCCACCGCGTCGGCGAGCCCTTATTTAACCGAGTCAGTCGGGATCAGCGGGGCAGGACCGATCTATCTCTCGATAGTCGGCACTACACTCTACCTGTCCTTCTCCCCTTTACCCTCTCCGGTTTTGCTCTTAAGCTAAGTCCCAACTCCCTCTCTCTCTCTCTTACTCACGGTTCGTCGTCACTGCTGTCTGGTCCTCGCGGCGCGTCGATACGTCCCACGGACGTTCGCGCGGCTGGACTCGGGAGTTGACGGGCCTGGGGTTGACTCGAGTAGCCAGAGACCCTTTTTCCTTCGCCCTGACCCGCTTTATTCTTTCTACATCAAAGGGGCTACCTGGTGCCGACTCGCGGGCCAATCAGCTCGCTGGGATCACCCGCCAATCGGTAGGCCCATCTGTATCCCAGCATCCCCCGGGCCGTTGCTTTCAGCGACGTCCGCATCTAAATTTACCTGCTCAGCGACCCTCCAGCCAGAGGGCGACCCTGCTTTCCCGCCGCTCGTGGCTCTGCCCTCCTACCTGCCTGCTGACCCGTGTGTGTTGTGTGTGCTGTCTACCCGCGGTGGCTCGGCAGCCCCGTCGTGACCATGTAATTACAACCAAAGTCACGGCGCCGCGGTGGGTGTTAGCGTCGGGGGAGACCGTCCAATTCCCTGGCTGCAGGAAACCGTGAAGATTATCCCTTTACGAGGGCTTCTGGGTGAAAACCTGTCGGCCAGGGTGTCTCCCCACGCGCTCTAATGGTGGGGGCGAGTGCGTGCGTGTGTGTTCCGGTGGGGGGGGGGGGTGGGGAGGTGGTGGGGTGGGGCAATGTCGGCCTCGCCGCTCGGAGCGGCGAGATCGCAGGTGGGCCACCCGCCGATCGGCTCCGTGGCGGCGGCATCACATATACAACATGCGTCCGTGACTATTATATCCGAGTTGATTTTTTACATTCTGCCCCCTAAATGTCGTACACTATGTCCTGTGGAGTTTCGCTGCTTTGCCGCAAACGGCGGTTCATTGGGCACTACTGGGAAAATAACAGCGGAGGTGTGTATTGGAGATGTCAAATTTGACGGGACCAGTTCTTGTATCAACGTCCCTTGCTGTTTCTTGCTTGCTCGGGACTGACGTCTTGGGGAAGATGCTCCTGAAAATTTTGATCAGTCAGGGTTGCCTTGAGTTACCATTGGACCATTGAATGGCCTTTTTGCCTTCTCCCACTCGAATGTGCATGGCCAATACTACTGTGCAAGCGCTTGCAAGCAAGACCGTAAAGATTCCCCCTGGCGTGCAAATATTTGTTCCCTTTCAATTATGCAAGCCGCTTGATCAGGAGGCGACTGTGGGAGGAATCCTCCTAGGACCCTCAAACAAAGCCATTCGTGGGATGACGTTGGTGGGGGCCCAGACTCAGGTATCTAATGACCAGGAACCGTTCATTCAAGTCCTGAATGCAGGGTTGGATACATCTGTCATTCAGGAGGGCACCGTGCTAGACTACGCATCACCCATGCATCACGAGGGAAACATTGTTGGTGGTGTGGGGGTCGTTGTCGAATATGAAGTCGCAACAGTTTTTTGATGAAAAGTGTATGGGTACACTTTGTTCTGAAAATTCGGAATTGCCCGAGTCCCAGATGGGGTAGTTGACGGAGATTTTGTGTGAATTCTCCGATGTATTTAGCAAGGGCAAATTTGACATCGTCCATACTACGCTTTTGAGTCACCACATTGATACGGGCGATGCTGCTCCCATCGGGCAGCACCCCTATCGACTGAGCCCTATGTAAAAAGAACACGTACGGCTGGCGGTTGTCCCTATCTTTATGTCAGACGCTTTGAGTTGCAGTCTGACCATGCAGTGCTATAGTGTGCACTGCCTATTGAGCAGCCGTCTGGCCAACTTTCAAGTTGGTTGGCAGTCCTCCAGGTCTATTCCTTTACTGTTTTTGATCGCAAAGGTACCCGACACACGAACGATGGGTGCACGTTTTACTCGGGCTCGTGGCACTGTAAGACGCCTACCAAGGACTCGCCCCCTCCCCTTGTGGCATCAGTCGAGGTTGAAACCTCTGAGGAAGCCGAGAGTCATGTGGCGCGTGACGCTGTCATTGTCTTGGACCATGCTGAATGGGGGCGCCTCGAGCATGAGGGCGCAGCCCTGTTCAAGTTACGGCGCCATGTGAAGGAGGCGGATTGGGGTGGGGATCGACGGGGTGTAGCCTCTGTCATCCTCAGAGGCAGATTGCTCATGCATTGCCGTTACAACATTGTCGTGCCTACTGCCTTACGGGGTGAAGTCATCTGGGCGGTGCACGAGCCACTGTTGCACCTTGGTGTGCATTAGATACTCGCCACACTTAAGCTCGACTTCTTCTAGCATGGCATGGCGGAAGATGTCGCTAATTTATTGAAGGGGTGTGTGCAGTGCACGCAGCGGAAACCCGCGTCTAAACCCTGTTGTCCACGGTTGAAATCCATTCAGGTCTCCCGCATAAATGAGCTGGTCGCTCTTGATATCCTTGGTCCATTTCCCTCGTTGCAATAAGTATTTACTAGTGGGCGTCGAATATTTTTCACGCTGGCCAATAGCCTGGCCGCTTCCCAACCAGTCAGTGGCAGCCATCACCGAGGCATCCTCGATGTCTATGTGATGAACAAGGGGGCCCCTGAGCATCTTCTGACTGATCAGGGTAAGACTTTTTCTTCGAAATTGCTGTGGGAGGTGTGTGAATTATTGGGAACAAAGAAAGTACGTACATCACCACACCTTCCACAAACGGATGGAATGGTAGAGCGCTTGCACAGGACTATGACTTCGATGGGATATTTTCAAATTCCCCCAGGGACCCCCAGGCAGAGTAAGCCCACCTCCCCTCGGGGCCTGGCCACAAGGACTCGATCAAAGACTCTCGCTTTTCGTGATCCCCATACAAACACGCTCCCACACCATCAGTCGGTTGTCACACTCGGCAGGCCTGGCCTTTATTGTGATTGCGGGTGTTGTTACATGGTGAGGGTGGTAGATGCTGGTGCTGGAAGGGGTCCCGAGGTTATGCGTGTTTCTGCGTTTTTTTTTTCTCTGTGTTCCCTTCTCTCTCTTCCTCTGTTTTTGCCTATTGTCGTTCTGTTCTTACATCCCCTTTGCCCGTTAGTTACTGTTTATTCTGTATGTAGTTGTACATATTGTATAGAAAGGGTTGTGGTATTTATTTGTTGAGGTACGCTAAGGTGTTTGGTTCATTTGTTGAGGGGGGATGCCTGAGTGCTACTTAGGGGGGGGGGGGGGGTTAATGTAGTGACATCGCGGACACCACATTGGAGTGGGTGTTGTACTGGCCCTAGAGGTGCCCGTTGAGTGCTTATTGATAGCGCTAGATAGCACCACGCTTGGCGTGTAGTGTCAGCCCTACAGTACAGGGTGTTGGAGTTCCGGCCATAGGAATGAGGTTACTAAAGGCCATGGCACTCTGGTTGACCCGAGAGCAAAGGTCAAGCTCAAGGATCAACAGTGTCTGGTGCCAAGGGGGGGGGGGGGGGGTGTGGAGTGACGCGCTCCAGCCCAGTGGACGATCTCTGAGCGCTATCTTGTGATGGGACTATCGCGCACATCGATGCAGACGGAGTCAGATCCATCATCCCTGCCAGCACAGGCACGGGCGCCAGTGTGAGCAAGCGTGCAGCCAAAAGCGCCGTGTGTTCGATGCACATACACACCCCGACCAGGCGCCCCTGCTGAGGACTTGAGGTATTTTCCGTACAAGGAATGCTGAACCGCGGAAGCCACTGATTCGTAAGAACCACAGTTAGCAGTAATAGTAGGTGGACAACTCAAACTATACTGTCCGCTATAATTATTGGACCTCGTGGTGACTGCCCTCCCACACACACACTGCGCGCATATCGGTACGAATAAGATTGTTCCAAGTTTCTAAAAGGGTTTCCATCTCAAGGTGGTGTGTTAACTATTAGCTGATCGTGCAAACATTGTTCTGTCGCTTGAGTTGCATGAATAGGGTCATTTCAAATTATTTTAGTCATTCATTTCCTTCATCGCGTAACCTTACCAATGACTTCGTTGATGACACACTAAACATTTATAATAATCTATGTTATGAATCTACACACTCACATGAATACCATTGTTTTGAGATATTTATTTTGATCACAGAATATTGCCGGCGAATTAATTGATGTGCCATTAGCCAATTGATAAGCATCTGTTAGGCAAACCTACACAGCCGAACATACACTATTGTTTAGAGACATTCTGTTAATTGCTTAATCTTTCAAATTATTTCATTGATGTCCACTTTTGCCATTGGCCACATGTTTCTTGAGCACAGTTCCGTCATTTTTAAGGACTTTTTCTATCGTCGTGTATTGACGTGCTACTGTGAGGAGTTAGCCTATTGTTCTATTGCTCAGTTTAAACAACGCAACCATTGAGGGTTAATTGTATTGATCGATGAGTAGGACATATACAGGAGTACTGTGGTGGCAATTTCGATCATTAAGTGTGTTCGGAAATTAGAGTGTTTTTAGATATTAAAGTTTCTTAACACAGAAGAGTCTGAGTGGTTCCTTCCTCAGTTCATGCGTAATTATCTTAATTATAAGAACTGTATCCTGTGGCGAGCTCTGAATTCTGAGACCGGACGTAATAACACTAAAACATTATCAGTAAAAGTTAAAGCGAAAATCATTGTATTGGTAATACACCCAAGACAACGAAGCCGAGCCTAATTTATATAATTTGAATATATTTGCATACTTCAATAACTATTTTATTTTGATAAAATTAAAATTTTAGAATGTATTTTTTATTATTATTATTATTTTTCAAAACAATATATACAACAAGGCTATAGGGAGACCTTTGTCTTCATCTCCGTGTCCGTGTGTCTCCTTGACTGTCTCCATGTCTATATCCGTATCTCTCTGTGTCTCGTAATGAGAGCAGATGCCCAGTCGGATGAACCTGAAGAGTTTCACTCAGTGGTGGGGCCTCAACCATCACACGGCCCCACGAAAACAAAGCACCTGTATGGGTATTTTATGCTGAAGGTTGTCGATGTTTTTGTGTGTAAGTGTGTGTGACTTTTTAAATGGGTAATTTAAAAACTAAATTATTCCCAAAATTGCCCCCATCATAAATTAATGAAAATGTTTTTTGAACCAAGAAAATTTGGATTTTTTCTTCTTGGCCATGGCGGTAATGTTGGTGGCATTGATAGCGGTGCTGGTGGCAGTGGCGGTGATTTCCTTGGCATTGGTGTCGGTGTTGGCGGGGGTGGCATTGGTAACGGCGGTGGCGGCGGCAGTGGCAAGACGAAGCGTCTCAATCTCCTGAAGGAGGGTCTCCTTCTTTCGAAGCAGCGTCACGTTCTCCAAATGCAGCCTCTCATTTCCTTGACGCAGCATCCCATGTTGCCACATCGCTCGCTCTTGTAGCATCGTCTCCGCTTGCATCGCCACGAACTCCTGACGAGTCACCTCCATCCCTGCACGTAGCGTCGTGTTTTCCTCGTGCAGCTTCGATCTTCTCCGCCCCAGATTCTCGTTCTGCTGTCGAAGCATCGCGTTTTGCACTTCAAACGTTAACAAGGCTGAAAAGTGTGAAACAGGGATCATCATTAGGAAAGGGACTGAAATAGAAAATGTACTTTCTCTGCAATGTAGTGATAACTTTATTTGCAACTGTATTGTATTTGACATATCTCCACGTCTGTTTACAGACCAGTGGAAAAGTTACCCTCGATAAAATTTGAAATTTGAAGTGTCTTGAGTTATCAGCGGGTAATATAGAAGATAACTTTACAATTAAAGCATGTAATGGGTAACGTTGCCAGCACATGATGAGATGTGTTTACAGCTATGCTCAATTTTTTTCAACTCCGCTTATTACAAATTTATTTTTAATCAACGAAGGAAACGTGATGAAAAAATAAAAGCACGAAACTTCACGCACTCCCACACAAATACATACACACGCACTTTCAGACAGATATATATCGAGATTCACAACCTCACATCAAGATCCATACACCCACACCGCATGTTTCTACTTACCATGTTTCCAATGACGCCGCTTCATGACCTGAATGAAAACCGTCATGACCATCAACCCAATCATGAGCAATACCAAAGTCCATGCCAGTGAATCCGTGCCAGGGTTCGGGCATGGTGGCTTGGGGATGAGATGTGAAGCTTTGCATATGTTGCCCACGAAGAGGGAGAAGAGGAACCGGACAAATTTGATGCAGAACTGCAACAGCAGCAGCAGTAGCATCAGCATCTTGCCACTTGTGTTGTCAAAGTCCGTGTGTGAGTGCCAAGTGCGAGCGTGCGTTCTTATAGCACTCCCAGTGGTGACGTCATCAGTTCCGGCCGTGACGCATTGTTACAGGTTTCCTGTCATGACACGTGGTTAGAAAATCCCCTGTGACATCACAAGCACGACTGCACAATAATTATTTCGTTTAGGTGAAAAAAACATTTACACTAATGTACGCTAGATTTGATCAACGAAACCTCTGCATTGCAAATTTAATTTGATAATCATTAAATCAATGGGCACACTTATTTTACACTCGATTCAAATGTTTGTTTTTATTCCGTTTAACATGTCAGCTTTCGTGACCAATGTTTTCCATAATAGAGGTTTTTGGGTTAGATCTCTTGAATATAAATGTGTCGTCAAACTCACCACCACTATCGATTAAGCCTGCTCCATTCCCATTGAAACTACCTTCTCTTGCTGTTCACGTTACCCTTACACATTTACAAATTTGCGTTTAGATTATTTGGCTGCTATGAATTTCAACGTGATAAGCTTCTACGTTCAGCTATCATTAGTCAACAGTTTGCTTCTGAAAAGTAGCGAATAGCTTGGAAGGTGTTCCATAGCAAATGCAATAGTTTAGTTTAAACGTTTCACCATTCACCATCATTGTCAACCTTTATCATCCAACATTAACAATTTACAATGTGTCATTAATTGTAAATGTTGCGGGCTATGTAGGAGCCTAAATGTACAACATTTACAATTGTAAATGTATTTTTTATTACTATATGTACCTTATTTTATTTTTTCATTATTCATGGAAAGTTGTTTCATATTAAGTAAATAAATCGTACTGAAATAATTTTGGCAGTAGGAAAATAATACACTGGAATGAAATCCCAATTTCATAGCACTTCATGCCAAAGAAGTGCTATGTCCTACCAGACAGTCTCGCTCCCTTCACCTGATGAAGGCCGCTTGTGTTGTGGCCGAAACGTCGTGAGAATATTATTGTGTTATTTTATTTTATCAATTTATTATTTTATTCTCATTCTACGTGACTTTACCGAAAGAACCAAAGAAGAATATATCACGACGTTTCGATCGCAACACAAACGGTCGTCCTCAGGCAGAATAAATCTCCCCCATTAACACAACTGACTTGCTTGCGTCCGTGGATGGAATTGCTTTCCATCTCAGACCCAGCTTGCTTGCCCATCGCCACATATATAACCACTTGTTGTAACAGCTCTCTCGCGCTATCAGCAGTTCCACTCTGGATTATTTTTTCCGCCTGAGGACGATTGCTTGTGTTGCGATCCGAACGTCGTGAGAATTTTTTTTATTTTGTTTTCTTTTTCGACCTACGTGACTTTACCGAAAAAACCAAAGAGTATACATACACAAGGTCCAATCTTAATTGGCGCCGCAGTTGTGAAATGTTGCTCCCTCGCCTTGTATGCAGAAGGATTTGGGTTCGATCCCGACCATGACACCTGTATGTTTGGAGTTTCCACGTCTGTCTCAGTGGTCGCATGGATTTTTCTCCAGGTCTTCCGTTTTTTTTCCCTCCACATCAACATCACAAGTTTAGAGTATTTGGCTTATCTACATTTCCACGAAATAAGCCACTTCGTTGAGCTTTTCAATTGGTGGAAAAGTCGCTTCTCCACAATCTATATTGCTCAGATGACTTTTACATCCGCGGTATTAACTGGGGTGGCCACTGAAATTGAACCTCAAACCCCTGCAAAACTAGACATCTCCACTCCTCATCTTTGTCATCACTTTTAAGACATTTGTGTTTTACTTTGTTGTAATAATAAAACGATAATGAATGCACACAATATTTTACCGATTTAAAATATACTCACTTTGAGAGGAAGTGTGTCGGAGCTGGCGAACAGCAGACGAGCTTCGAGCACAATCGGGCACCGTCAGGGACGAGCGTCATGCCGACTCAGCGGTCATCCAGCAGCAGAGAGGCCTGCAGTTGCCGCCAAGAGATAGAGAGCGCCATGTGTATGACACGCCCACACACACGACTCATTGCCCAGCAGGGAACCAAGGCATTTTCGGAACAACCAGACGCCAAGGCGCCTTGACGTCTGCTTAAGAAGAAAATACACCCACACACACATAACGCACATATCGGGACTAATAAGATTACTCCAAAGTTCTCCTTGTGTTTCGAAAATGGCAATCCCAATGTGGTGCGTTAACTAATAGCTGATCGTGAAAAACATTCTTGGGTCCATTGAGCTGCATGAATACGGTCGTTTAGAAGTATATTGGTCATTCGTTTCATTAATTGCCTTACTGTACCAATGAATCTATTGAGGAAACTAACATTTATGAACATCTATGTTACGACTCTACACACTCACAGGAATACTATTGTGTTGAGATTTATTTCTTTTGATGATGGAATCTTGCCCACAAATCAATTCAAGCCCATTAGCCAATTGATGTGCATCTATTAGGCAAACAGACACTGCCGCACACTATTGTTCCAGGGCATTTCGTAAATTGCATAAACTTTCCAGGGGTGCGAGACGTTAGGGGTCGTTAGTCTGGACCTGACGGAGCAGCCGGGGGGTAGCGGTGTGAGTGGAACGGGGGAGTCGGTGAGCAGCGGCCCCGACAATTCAGTGATGGCGGGGGACGGTAGCCCCCACACTACACAGAGACACACATAAGTGTATATATAGTGTACAGTACTACACAGAGACACACAGAAGTGTATATATAGTGTACAGTACTACACAGAGACACACAGAAGTGTATATAGTGTTCAGTACTACACAAACAGAAGTGTATATATAGTGTGCAGTACTACACAGAGACACACAGAAGTGTATATAGTGTACAGTACTACACACACAGAAGTGTATATATAGTGTACAGTACTACACACACAGAAGTGTATATATAGTGTACAGTACTACACACACAGGAGTGTATATAGTGTACAGTACTACAGAGAGACACACAGGAGTGTATATATAGTGTACAGTACTACACAGAGACACACAGGAGTGTGTATATAGTGTACAGTACTACAGAAAGACACACAGGAGTGTATATATAGTGTACAGTACTACACAGAGACACACAGAAGTGTATATAGTGTACAGTACTACACACACAGAAGTGTATATATAGTGTACAGTACTACACAGAGACACACAGAAGTGTATATATAGTGTACAGTACTACACAGAGACACACAGGAGTGTATATATAATATCAGCGACCTGATATTAAAGTTGCATGGTCGCGGCAAGGGCCATCGAACCACCGCGAGTGGAGCCTCACACATGCACGGGTCAGTGGACTGGTAGCGGGAGAACAGAGAGCGGACGTCGGTGAGATCACTGCGGCGACGTCATCTGAGCTGGGATCCGGACATCGAAAGGGCGGGAGAATCCGAGCCCCTGATTGGACGGGAGCCCAAGGGTCGGAAAGAGCAAATATTCCTTTGTTGTAGGTAGGATAAAAAGGGGGGGGGGGGGGGATCGGGGTAGCAAGGGGGTTCTTCTGGTTCAAGATCATCGCGGTCCCGGGAGCAGGAGAGTCAGCCATCCGAGACGTCCGTGAGACGTACTCCAGCATCGGCAGGCTCGTCGCCTCATTCCCTCACAGCGGTCAGTACATCGGGGAGAAGTAAGTACGAGTGAGAGAGGCGTAAGTTCAGCCGTTTTACATCCAGGATAGAGAGCGGGGCGAGCGGTAGGGGAAATCGACTCGTAGACCTCCGAGGGATAGGTTAGCGTCCACTGACCGTACCATCACAGGTAAATAAAATTCGCTAGTGGGGGGAAAAACAACTGTGTTGCGTGGTCTTTTGGGAGCGTGAAGTGGAGGGCAGTGTGCGCTGGGTGTCTACGTGTATGCGCGGCTGTGCACCTCGAGACGAAGCGGGTGGTGTTTACGTGCCCGCACGATTGCCCACCATAGTGCTTAGCGATCGCGTACCTGGGTGGCGGTGCCACGGTCACGCACCCGCACACGGGTCTGGTCGCGAGATCATCAAACAGTCGCGCGTATTCGCGCGACTGTTTGATGAGCGGGACCTTTAACTCAGAGCCAAGCGAGCGTCCCCAATCAGCGGCGCCCGCACGGCAGAAAGCCCGCCCGTCCCCCGGCTCCAACCCCTTCGTGTGCGATTGGTCTGTTTACGGGCAGAGGGTAGGGGCGTGTTTGTTATTGTCGGCACACGTGGAGCGCGGGTGGGAGGGAAACACGCGCCGCGCCTGTTTGTTTACGGGCGGGACGGAGATTTACTGGTGAGCGCGCTTACAGCCCCACCCCGCCTTTGCACAGTGTAACGCATCGCAAGCGCGGAGCGTACGAGCCGCTAATTAAACTATGCAAACGCGGTCTACATCCCAGAGGTACAGGGGGGCGAGACGTTAGGGGTCGTTAGTCTGGACCTGACGGAGCAGCCGGGGGGTAGCGGTGTGAGTGGAACGGGGGAGTCGGTGAGCAGCGGCCCCGACAATTCAGTGATTGCGGGGGACGGTAGCCCCCACACTACACAGAGACACACAGAAGTGTATATATAGTGGACAGTACTACACAGAGACACAGAAGTGTATATATAGTGTACAGTACTACACAGAGACACACAGAAGTGTATATAGTGTTCAGTACTACACAAGCAGGAGTGTATATATAGTGTACAGTACTACACAGAGACACACAGGAGTGTGTATAGTGTACAGTACTACAGAAAGACACACAGGAGTGTATATAGTGTACAGTACTACACACACAGAAGTGTATATATAGTGTACAGTACTACACACACAGAAGTGTATATATAGTGTACAGTACTACACACACAGAAGTGTATATATAGTGTACAGTACTACACACACAGAAGTGTATATATAGTGTACAGTACTACACAGAGACACACAGAAGTGTATATATAGTGTACAGTACTACACAGAGACACACAGAAGTGTATATAGTGTTCAGTACTACACAAACAGGAGTGTATATATAGTGTACAGTACTACACAGAGACACACAGGAGTGTGTATAGTGTACAGTACTACAGAAAGACACACAGGAGTGTATATATAGTGTACAGTACTACACAGAGACACACAGGAGTGTGTATAACTCAGAGCCAAGCGAGCGTCCCCAATCAGCGGCGCCCGCACGGCAGAAAGCCCGCCCGTCCCCCGGCTCCAACCCCTTCGTGTGCGATTGGTCTGTTTACGGGCAGAGGGTAGGGGCGTGTTTGTTATTGTCGGCACACGTGGAGCGCGGGTGGGAGGGAAACACGCGCCGCGCCTGTTTGTTTACGGGCGGGACGGAGATTTACTGGTGAGCGCGCTTACAGCCCCACCCCGCCTTTGCACAGTGTAACGCATCGCAAGCGCGGAGCGTACGAGCCGCTAATTAAACTATGCAAACGCGGTCTACATGCCAGAGGTACAGGGGGGCGAGACGTTAGGGGTCGTTAGTCTGGACCTGACGGAGCAGCCGGGGGGTAGCGGTGTGAGTGGAACGGGGGAGTCGGTGAGCAGCGGCCCCGACAATTCAGTGATTGCGGGGGACGGTAGCCCCCACACTACACAGACACACAGAAGTGTATATATAGTGTACAGTACTACACAGAGACACAGAAGTGTATATATAGTGTACAGTACTACACAGAGACACAGAAGTGTATATATAGTGTACAGTACTACACACACAGAAGTGTATATATAGTGTACAGTACTACACACACAGAAGTGTATATATAGTGTACAGTACTACACAGAGACACACAGGAGTGTGTATAGTGTACAGTACTACAGAAAGACACACAGGAGTGTATATATAGTGTACAGTACTACACAGAGACACACAGGAGTGTGTATAGTGTACAGTACTACAGAAAGACACACAGGAGTGTATATATAGTGTACAGTACTACACACACAGAAGTGTATATATAGTGTACAGTACTACACACACAGAAGTGTATATATAGTGTAAAGTACTACACACACAGGAGTGTGTATATAGTGTACAGTACTACACAGAGACACACAGAAGTGTATATAGTGTTCAGTACTACACAAACAGGAGTGTATATATAGTGTACAGTACTACACAGAGACACACAGGAGTGTGTATAGTGTACAGTACTACAGAAAGACACACAGGAGTGTATATATAGTGTACAGTACTACACACACAGAAGTGTATATATAGTGTACAGTACTACACAGAGACACACAGAAGTGTGTATATAGTGTTCAGTACTACACAAACAGGAGTGTATATATAGTGTACAGTACTACACAGAGACACACAGGAGTGTGTATAGTGTACAGTACTACAGAAAGACACACAGGAGTGTATATATAGTGTACAGTACTACACAGAGACACACAGGAGTGTGTATAGTGTACAGTACTACAGAAAGACACACAGGAGTGTATATATAGTGTACAGTACTACACACACAGAAGTGTATATATAGTGTACAGTACTACACACACAGAAGTGTATATATAGTGTAAAGTACTACACACACAGGAGTGTGTATATAGTGTACAGTACTACACAGAGACACACAGAAGTGTATATAGTGTTCAGTACTACACAAACAGGAGTGTATATATAGTGTACAGTACTACACAGAGACACACAGGAGTGTGTATAGTGTACAGTACTACAGAAAGACACACAGGAGTGTATATATAGTGTACAGTACTACACACACAGAAGTGTATATATAGTGTACAGTACTACACACACAGAAGTGTATATATAGTGTACAGTACTACACACACAGAAGTGTATATATAGTGTACAGTACTACACACACAGAAGTGTATATATAGTGTACAGTACTACACACACAGGAGTGTGTATATAGTGTACAGTACTACACAGAGACACACAGAAGTGTATATATAGTGTACAGTACTACACACACAGGAGTGTGTATATAGTGTACAGTACTACACAGAGACACACAGGAGTGTATATATAATATCAGCGACCTGATATTAAAGTTGCATGGTCGCGGCAAGGGCCATCGAACCACCGCGAGTGGAGCCTCACACATGCACGGGTCAGTGGACTGGTAGCGGGAGAACAGAGAGCGGACGTCGGTGAGATCACTGCGGCGACGTCATCTGAGCTGGGATCCGGACATCGAAAGGGCGGGAGAATCCGAGCCCCTGATTGGACGGGAGCCCAAGGGTCGGAAAGAGCAAATATTCCTTTGTTGTAGGTAGGATAAAAAGGGGGGGGGGGATCGGGATAGCAAGGGGGTTCTTCTGGTTCAAGATCATCGCGGTCCCGGGAGTAGGAGAGTCAGCCATCCGAGACGTCCGTGAGACGTACTCCAGCATCGGCAGGCTCGTCGCCTCATTCCCTCACAGCGGTCAGTACATCGGGGAGAGAGGCGTAAGTTCAGCCGTTTTACATCCAGGATAGAGAGCGGGGCGAGCGGTAGGGGAAATCGACTCGTAGACCTCCGAGGGATAGGTTAGCGTCCACTGACCGTACCATCACAGGTAAATAAAGTTCGCTAGTGGGGGGAAAAACAACTGTGTTGCGTGGTCTTTTGGGAGCGTGAAGTGGAGGGCAGTGTGCGCTGGGTGTCTACGTGTATGCGCGGCTGTGCACCTCGAGACGAAGCGGGTGGTGTTTACGTGCCCGCACGATTGCCCACCATAGTGCTTAGCGATCGCGTACCTGGGTGGCGGTGCCACGGTCACGCACCCGCACACGGGTCTGGTCGCGAGATCATCAAACAGTCGCGCGTATTCGCGCGACTGTTTGATGAGCGGGACCTTTAACTCAGAGCCAAGCGAGCGTCCCCAATCAGCGGCGCCCGCACGGCAGAAAGCCCGCCCGTCCCCCGGCTCCAACCCCTTCGTGTGCGATTGGTCTGTTTACGGGCAGAGGGTAGGGGCGTGTTTGTTATTGTCGGCACACGTGGAGCGCGGGTGGGAGGGAAACACGCGCCGCGCCTGTTTGTTTACGGGCGGGACGGAGATTTACTGGTGAGCGCGCTTACAGCCCCACCCCGCCTTTGCACAGTGTAACGCATCGCAAGCGCGGAGCGTACGAGCCGCTAATTAAACTATGCAAACGCGGTCTACATCCCAGAGGTACAGGGGGGCGAGACGTTAGGGGTCGTTAGTCTGGACCTGACGGAGCAGCCGGGGGGTAGCGGTGTGAGTGGAACGGGGGAGTCGGTGAGCAGCGGCCCCGACAATTCAATGATGGCGGGAGACGGTAGCCCCCACACTACACAGAGACACACATAAGTGTATATATAGTGTACAGTACTACACAGAGACACACACAAGTGTATATATAGTGTACAGTACTACACACACAGAAGTGTATATATAGTGTACAGTACTACACAGAGACACACAGGAGTGTATATATAATATCAGCGACCTGATATTAAAGTTGCATGGTCGCGGCAAGGGCCATCGAACCACCGCGAGTGGAGCCTCACACATGCACGGGTCTGTGGACTGGTAGCGGGAGAACAGAGAGCGGACGTCGGTGAGATCACTGCGGCGACGTCATCTGTTTACCCAATACGCATCTATTGGGCAAACAGACACTGCCGCACACTATTGTTCCAGGGCATTTCGTAAATTGCATAATCTTTCCAAATGAATTCATTGAAAACTACTTTTGCCTTAGGCACATGTTTCTTTATTGCTGTTCGTATGAATATTGTCACATTAATTTTTAAGGAATTTTTCCTATCGCTGTGTATGGTCGCTTTACTCTGAGGAATTAGCCGATTGTTCCGTTACCCAGCTTAACAAACGTAACCAATGAGGGGTAAATGTATGGATCAATGAGGAGGACATCTCCAGGAGTACTGGGTTGACATTCCTAGCATAAGAGTTGGCATATTATAGTGTTATGTTTGTTTTACATATTTAAGTTGCTTAACATAGAAGAGTCTGATGTACATGGCGTAGCTCTCCTTCCTGCGGTGGTGTCGCTTCTTGCCATCCTTGCGCGTCGCCTTGGTAACGGCGCCTTCATAAGTTAATGAGTAATAATATTAATTATAATAATTGTTTGCTGTGGTAAGATATAACATAATCAGTAAAAGTTAAAGCGAGAAACATTGTATTATCACGATTGATAATACACCCTAGACAACGAAGCCTAGCTTAAATAGTATTATTGTTAGGGTCGCCGGCCCCCGGGATCTCCCCTGCCTGCGACCCTGTCCGCGAAGTACCGACGCTCCCAGACTCTCCACTAGTGTGGGAGCTGCCGCCGCCGCACTCCTCCCCTGGCGGGGAAAGGTCGTCGCGCTCCTGTTCCCCCCCCTGTGCCGTCCCCCCCCGAGTCCGGGTCTCCTGCCGGTGGGGCATCACACTCGACCTCCCTGGGTCCCGCTAGCGCTTCGCCGGCACCCAAACGCGACGCTCCCCGCCCGCGCAGTCCCACGCACCAATCACACGCGGGTAACAGGGGGTCAAAGGTCGGAGGGTAAGCGACGTCGTTCGTGCTCACTCCGACGCTTGGGGGGATTGGTTTAAACGGGTTTAAAGGGCTATGCGATGGGCATGCGTGCGAGACGGGTATCCGCTCGCAACGCAGGAGTCCGCAGCCGACGGTTCGTAGCGCACACAATCCACGCGGCGCCGCTCCACACACGCGGCGACCACCGAGAACAGCAAGCGAACCCACGCTTCCACTCTCTTTCCACACCCTCGCAAAAACCACCACACCAGTCTGTTATGTAACGACCACCGCGACAGCAAGCGCACCCACGCTTCCGCAAAAACCACACCAGTCCGTTATGTAACCGCCGACGATTTATTCCACCGCGTCGGCGAGCCCTTATTTAACCGAGTCAGTCGGGATCAGCGGGGCAGGACCGATCTATCTCTCGATAGTCGGCACTACACTCTACCTGTCCTTCTCCCCTTTACCCTCTCCGGTTTTGCTCTTAAGCTAAGTCCCAACTCCCTCTCTCTCTCTCTTACTCACGGTTCGTCGTCACTGCCGTCTGGTCCTCGCGGCGCGTCGATACGTCCCACGGACGTTCGCGCGGCTGGACTCGGGAGTTGACGGGCCTGGGGTTGACTCGAGTAGCCAGAGAACCTTTTTCCTTCGCCCTGACCCGCTTTATTCTTTCTACATCAAAGGGGCTACCTGGTGCCGACTCGCGGGCCAATCAGCTCGCTGGGATCACCCGCCAATCGGTAGGCCCATCTGTATCCCAGCATCCCCCGGGCCGTTGCTTTCAGCGACGTCCGCATCTAAATTTACGTGCTCAGCGACCCTCCAGCCAGAGCGCGACCCTGCTTTCCCGCCGCTCGTGGCTCTGCCCTCCTACCTGCCTGCTGACCCGTGTGTGTTGTGTGTGCTGTCTACCCGCGGTGGCTCGGCAGCCCCGTCGTGACCATGTAATTACAACCAAAGTCACGGCGCCGCGGTGGGTGTTAGCGTCGGGGGAGACCGTCCAATTCCCTGGCTGCAGGAAACCGTGAAGATTATCCCTTTACGAGGGCTTCTGGGTGAAAACCTGTCGGCCAGGGTGTCTCCCCACGCGCTCTAATGGTGGGGGGGAGTGCGTGCGTGTGTGTTCCGGTGGGGGGGGGGGTGGGGAGGTGGTGGGGTGGAGCAATGTCGGCCTCGCCGCTCGGAGCGGCGAGATCGCAGGTGGGCCACCCGCCGATCGGCTCCGTGGCGGCGGCATCACATAGCCCCCCGAGGTGCCAGTCCCCGTCCCGGGTTGACTGGAGCACCTCGCCTGGGCCGCGCCCACGAGGTAGCGCTGCGGGGTCCGGGGGATCCGCCCGGATCTCGTGGCTGGCCTCGGGGGAGGTGGCTCCGTCCTCGGGGTTTCCTGCAGCGGTCTCCTTCTCCACTCGAGTGGCTCCTCCGATCCCTCGGCACCTGGGGGCTGGGGGACAAACTCCGCGGCAGCGGGGTTTAAGGGGCGGCGTCCCCGCCGTCCTCTGGCGGGGCCGGGACGCCTCGGGGCTGGCGGCACGGCGGGGCCCATGTAGTGCGCGAGGCCCCCGAGCACGGGTGGCGCAGGGGCACCGGGATTTCGCGGTACTCGGGCAGCGAGGTTCTCCCCCGCCGGGGCTGCCCTCCATGGTTTTAAGCGGCGGACGTTAACCACCGTTTCTCGGCCCCTCTCTCCACCCTGGATTAGTACCGTCCAGGGAGAGATCTGCCGTACCACGGTCCAGGGTCCCCGCCAGTAGGTGGTCAGCTTCCCCACCTGTCCGGCCCCGACGCGAGGGGTGTGTAGCCACACCTTGGTACCTGTCAAGAAAAGGGGGGGCTCCACGCGGGGTCGGGTGCTCTGTTCCTGTCGCCGATGCGCGGCCTCCCCTTGCGGGTAGGCCCGGTCCCGGACCCCTCGTAGGGTCTCCATCAGATGTTCCACGGGGCGACTTCCTTCCTCCGTTTGGGGTGGAGGAATGCCGAACAGCAAGTCTGCGGGTAGACGAGACTCACGACCAAACATCATTAGGAACGGGGTTTGGCCCGTCGATGTGTGCACCGTGGTGGCGTAGGCGAACAGGGCGTAGGGGAGGTGTTCGTCCCAATCCCGTTGGTTTGCGGCCGCCATACGCTTGAGCTTTCCGGCCAGAGTCTGATTCATACGTTCAACCATACCGTTCGCCTGGGGGTGGTACGCCGTGGTTCGGTCTTTCTGGATCCCGAACTCCCGGCACAGCGCCTGAAACAACTCGGCCTCGAACTCGCTACCCTGGTCGGTAAGGACTCGCTCCGGGATCCCGTGCTTAAGTACATAGTGCTCCACGAACGCCCGGGCTACTACCAGGGCCGTTTTATCGGGGATGGCCACCGCCACGGGGTAGCGGGTGAAGTATTCCACCGCTACGAGGATATAGCGGTTGCCCCGGTGGGATCGTGGGAATGGCCCCTGGAGATCGATGCCGACCAGCTGGTTAGTCCGACTGACGCGGAACGGCCTTAGGGGTACTTGGTATCGTGCCGGTTTCGGCCCGCACTGCTGACAAGCGCGGCAGCCCTGTACCCAGGCGGCCACATCTTGCGTCAATTTGGGCCAGAGATACTGGCGACGCAGAGTCTCCCGAGTGCGCCGTTCCCCGTCATGGCCCCCGAGCGGGTGGTCGTGTACCAGCCGTAGCAGCTGGGGTCGCACCTGTTCGGGAACACAGATGCACCCCGGCTGGCCGGCCTCGGTTAACTCCCGTACCACCCCGTTCTGCACACACAACCGGGCATACAAACCGCTCCAGGGCCCTGGTAGGGTGCTTTTCCCCTCCCGCAGGGCCGCTTCCACCGCCGCCAGATCCGGATCCCGCTGCTGGGTCTGCCTCAGCTGCTCGTCGCTCAGGCCCGGGAAGGCGCAGCCGACGTCCTCCTGGATCCGTCCGATCGGGGCGGGGTGGTCCACGGGGTCCCGAGTCGTGGGCCCTGCGCTCGCCGGGCGGCCGACTGGGTCCGCGCCTCCACCTGTGGGGGTCTCTGTGGCGCATACCGCACTCTCTCTCGCCGGGGGGGGGTTAGGTTCAGCGGGTTCCCGGGGGTCCGTTGCCTGTCGGCAACGTCCCCCCGTGAAGCACGGGCAGGCCTCCTCCGCCCTCGTCTCGGCACACACCGCGGGTCGCCGTGATAATGCGTCCGCGTTTGCATGCGTCGGCCCCGCCCGGTATTCGATCTGCAGGTTGTACTCCTGCAGCTGCGCCAGCCATCGGGCCATCTGCCCCCGCGGTTCCTTGAAGGTGAGGAGGAACTGCAGAGCATAATGGTCCGTGCGCACTCGACATTTCCTGCCGTATAAATACGGCCGAAACTGTTTACACGCGAAGATCACAGCGTACAATTCCTGACGGGTCACACAGTAGTTCAGCTCGGCCCCGCTCAGGGTCCGGCTGGCGTACGCAATCACCCGTTCCACCCCTTCCTGCACCTGCGACAACACCGCACCCAGCCCGCTGCTGCAGGCGTCGGTGTCCAAAATAAAGTCGGTGGTAAAATCGGGGAAAGCCAGTGTGGGGGTGTGTGTGAGGTGGTCTTTGAGGGTGGTGAAGGCCGTCTGGCAGGCCTCCGTCCACTGATAGGGGTTCTTGGGGGAAGTGAGTTGGGTGAGGGGGCGTGCAATCTCGCTGAATCCCTTTACAAATCGACGGTAATAGGTGGCGAGCCCCAAGAATGACCTTATCTCCGACAGGTTTCTTGGCTGTGGCCAATCCACTACGGCGCGTACCTTGTCCGGATCGGTGCGCACCCCTGCCTCGCTGACGCGATGTCCGAGGTACCCCACCTCGCGCTGTGCGATGTAACACTTACGTGGCTTGAGCTTGAGATGAGCCGCTCGCAGTCGCTGGAACACCTCCCGTAACCTGGACCAGTGCTCAGACAGAGATCTACTGAACATGATCACATCATCCAGGTAAATCAGGCATTGCTCCCACTGCAAGCCCCGCATCACCAACTCCATCAGCCGCTGGAACGTCGCGGGCGCGTTGGTGAGCCCGAACGGGAGTACTCGAAACTCGAATAGCCCCATCGGGGTGGTGAATGCGGTTTTTGGCCGATCCTCCTCCGTCATCTCCACCTGCCAGTACCCGGACGCGAGATCGAGGGTGGAAAAAAAATAAAAATATCGGATATAAAATATCCGAGACGTCCGTGAGACGTACTCCAGCATCGGCAGGCTCGTCGCCTCATTCCCTCACAGCGGTCAGTACATCGGGGAGAGAGGCGTAAGTTCAGCCGTTTTACATCCAGGATAGAGAGCGGGGCGAGCGGTAGGGGAAATCGACTCGTAGACCTCCGAGGGATAGGTTAGCGTCCACTGACCGTACCATCACATGTAAATAAAATTCGCTAGTGGGGGGAAAAACAACTGTGTTGCGTGGTCTTTTGGGAGCGTGAAGTGGAGGGCAGTGTGCGCTGGGTGTCTACGTGTATGCGCGGCTGTGCACCTCGAGACGAAGCGGGTGGTGTTTACGTGCCCGCACGATTGCCCACCATAGTGCTTAGCGATCGCGTACCTGGGTGGCGGTGCCACGGTCACGCACCCGCACACGGGTCTGGTCGCGAGATCATCAAACAGTCGCGCGTATTCGCGCGACTGTTTGATGAGCGGGACCTTTAACTCAGAGCCAAGCGAGCGTCCCCAATCAGCGGCGCCCGCACGGCAGAAAGCCCGCCCGTCCCCCGGCTCCAACCCCTTCGTGTGCGATTGGTCTGTTTACGGGCAGAGGGTAGGGGCGTGTTTGTTATTGTCGGCACACGTGGAGCGCGGGTGGGAGGGAAACACGCGCCGCGCCTGTTTGTTTACGGGCGGGACGGAGATTTACTGGTGAGCGCGCTTACAGCCCCACCCCGCCTTTGCACAGTGTAACGCATCGCAAGCGCGGAGCGTACGAGCCGCTAATTAAACTATGCAAACGCGGTCTACATCCCAGAGGTACAGGGGGGCGAGACGTTAGGGGTCGTTAGTCTGGACCTGACGGAGCAGCCGGGGGGTAGCGGTGTGAGTGGAACGGGGGAGTCGGTGAGCAGCGGCCCCGACAATTCAGTGATTGCGGGGGACGGTAGCCCCCACACTACACAGAGACACACAGAAGTGTATATATAGTGGACAGTACTACACAGAGACACAGAAGTGTATATATAGTGTACAGTACTACACAGAGACACACAGAAGTGTATATAGTGTTCAGTACTACACAAGCAGGAGTGTATATATAGTGTACAGTACTACACAGAGACACACAGGAGTGTGTATAGTGTACAGTACTACAGAAAGACACACAGGAGTATATATAGTGTACAGTACTACACACACAGAAGTGTATATATAGTGTACAGTACTACACACACAGAAGTGTATATATAGTGTACAGTACTACACACACAGAAGTGTATATATAGTGTACAGTACTACACACACAGAAGTGTATATATAGTGTACAGTACTACACAGAGACACACAGAAGTGTATATAGTGTTCAGTACTACACAAACAGGAGTGTATATATAGTGTACAGTACTACACAGAGACACACAGAAGTGTATATATAGTGTACAGTACTACACAGAGACACACAGGAGTGTATATATAGTGTACAGTACTACACAGAGACACAGAAGTGTATATATAGTGTACAGTACTACACAGAGACACACAGGAGTGTATATATAATATCAGCGACCTGATATTAAAGTTGCATGGTCGCGGCAAGGGCCATCGAACCACCGCGAGTGGAGCCTCACACATGCACGGGTCAGTGGACTGGTAGCGGGAGAACAGAGAGCGGACGTCGGTGAGATCACTGCGGCGACGTCATCTGAGCTGGGATCCGGACATCGAAATGGGCGGGAGAATCCGAGCCCCTGATTGGACGGGAGCCCAAGGGTCGGAAAGAGCAAATATTCCTTTGTTGTAGGTAGGATATATAGTGTACAGTACTACACAGAGACACACAGGAGTGTGTATAGTGTACAGTACTACAGAAAGACACACAGGAGTGTATATATAGTGTACAGTACTACACAGAGACACACAGAAGTGTATATATAGTGTACAGTACTACACACACAGAAGTGTATATATAGTGTACAGTACTACACACACAGAAGTGTATATATAGTGTACAGTACTACACACACAGAAGTGTATATATAGTGTACAGTACTACACAGAGACACACAGGAGTGTATATATAGTGTACAGTACTACACAGAGACACACAGGAGTGTATATATAGTGTACAGTACTACACAGAGACACACAGGAGTGTATATATAATATCAGCGACCTGATATTAAAGTTGCATGGTCGCGGCAAGGGCCATCGAACCACCGCGAGTGGAGCCTCACACATGCACGGGTCAGTGGACTGGTAGCGGGAGAACAGAGAGCGGACGTCGGTGAGATCACTGCGGCGACGTCATCTGAGCTGGGATCCGGACATCGAAAGGGCGGGAGAATCCGAGCCCCTGATTGGACGGGAGCCCAAGGGTCGGAAAGAGCAAATATTCCTTTGTTGTAGGTAGGATATATAGTGTACAGTACTACACAAACAGGAGTGTATATATAGTGTACAGTACTACACAGAGACACACAGGAGTGTGTATAGTGTACAGTTCTACAGAAAGACACACAGGAGTGTATATATAGTGTACAGTACTACTGTTAGGGTCGCCGGCCCCCGGGATCTCCCCTGCCTGCGACCCTGTCCGCGAAGTACCGACGCTCCCAGACTCTCCACTAGTGTGGGAGCTGCCGCCGCCGCACTCCTCCCCTGGCGGGGAAAGGTCGTCGCGCTCCTGTTCCCCCCCCTGTGCCGTCCCCCCCCGAGTCCGGGTCTCCTGCCGGTGGGGCATCCCACTCGACCCCCCTGGGACCCGCTAGCGCTTCGCCGGCACCCAAACGCGACGCTCCCCGCCCGCGCAGTCCCACGCACCAATCACACGCGGGTAACAGGGGGTCAAAGGTCGGAGGGTAAGCGACGTCGTTCGTGCTCACTCCGACGCTTGCGGGGATTGGTTTGAACGGGTTTAAAGGGCTATGCGATGGGCATGCGTGCGAGACGGGTATCCGCTCGCAACGCAGGAGTCCGCAGCCGACGGTTCGTAGCGCACACAATCCACGCGGCGCCGCTCCACACACGCGGCGACCACCGAGAACAGCAAGCGAACCCACGCTTCCACTCTCTTTCCACACCCTCGCAAAAACCACCACACCAGTCTGTTATGTAACGACCACCGCGACAGCAAGCGCACCCACGCTTCCGCAATAACCACACCAGTCTGTTATGTAACGACCACCGCGACAGCAAGCGCACCCACGCTTCCGCAATAACCACACCAGTCTGTTATGTAACGACCACCGCGACAGCAAGCGCACCCACGCTTCCGCAAAAACCACACCAGTCTGTTATGTAACGACCACCGCGACAGCAAGCGCACCCACGCTTCCACAAAAACCACACCAGTCCGTTATGTAACCGCCGACGATTTATTTCACCGCGTCGGCGAGCCCTTATTTAATCGAGTCAGTCGGGATCAGCGGGGCAGGACCGATCTATCTCTCGATAGTCGGCACTACGCGGGGCAGGACCGATCTATCTCTCGATAGTCGGCACTACACTCTACCTGTCCTTCTCCCCTTTACCCTCTCCGGTTTTGCTCTTAAGCTAAGTCCCAACTCCCTCTCTCTCTCTTACTCACGGTTCGTCGTCACTGCTGTCTGGTCCTCGCGGCGCGTCGATACGTCCCACGGACGTTCGCGCGGCTGGACTCGGGAGTTGACGGGCCTGGGGTTGACTCGAGTAGCCAGAGACCCTTTTTCCTTCGCCCTGACCCGCTTTATTCTTTCTACATCAAAGGGGCTACCTGGTGCCGACTCGCGGGCCAATCAGCTCGCTGGGATCACCCGCCAATCGGTAGGCCCATCTGTATCCCAGCATCCCCCGGGCCGTTGCTTTCAGCGACGTCCGCATCTAAATTTACCTGCTCAGCGACCCTCCAGCCAGAGGGCGACCCTGCTTTCCCGCCGCTCGTGGCTCTGCCCTCCTACCTGCCTGCTGACCCGTGTGTGTTGTGTGTGCTGTCTACCCGCGGTGGCTCGGCAGCCCCGTCGTGACCATGTAATTACAACCAAAGTCACGGCGCCGCGGTGGGTGTTAGCGTCGGGGGAGACCGTCCAATTCCCTGGCTGCAGGAAACCGTGAAGATTATCCCTTTACGAGGGCTTCTGGGTGAAAACCTGTCGGCCAGGGTGTCTCCCCACGCGCTCTAATGGTGGGGGAGTGCGTGCGTGTGTGTTCCGGTGGGGGGGGGTGGGGAGGTGGTGGGGTGGAGCAATGTCGGCCTCGTCGCTCGGAGCGGCGAGATCGCAGGTGGGCCGCCCGCCGATCGGCTCCGTGGCGGCGGCATCACATAGCCCCCCGAGGTGCCAGTCCCCGTCCCGGGTTGACTGGAGCACCTCGCCTGGGCCGCGCTCACGAGGTAGCGCTGCGGGGTCCGGGGGATCCGCCCGGATCTCGTGGCTGGCCTCGGGGGAGGTGGCTCCGTCCTCGGGGTTTCCTGCAGCGGTCTCCTTCTCCACTCCAGTGGCTCCTCCGATCCCTCGGCACCTGGGGGCTGGGGGACAAACTCCGCGGCAGCGGGGTTTAAGGGGCGGCGTCCCCGCCGTCCTCTGGCGGGGCCGGGACGCCTCGGGGCTGGGGGCACGGCGGGGCCCATGTAGTGCGCGAGGCCCCCGAGCACGGGTGGCGCAGGGGCACCGGGGTTTCGCGGTACTCGGGCAGCGAGGTTCTCCCCCGCCGGGGCTGCCCTCCATGGTTTTAAGCGGCGGACGTTAACCACCGTTTCTCGGCCCCTCTCTCCACCCTGGATTAATACCGTCCAGGGAGAGATCTGCCGTACCACGGTCCAGGGGCCCCGCCAGTAGGTGGTCAGCTTCCCCACCTGTCCGGCCCCGACGCGAGGGGTGTGTAGCCACACCTTGGTACCTGTCAAGAAAAGGGGGGGCTCCACGCGGGGTCGGGTGCTCTGTTCCTGTCGCCGATGCGCGGCCTCCCCTTGCGGGTAGGCCCGGTCCCGGACCCCTCGTAGGGTCTCCATCAGATGTTCCACGGGGCGACTCCCTTCCTCCGTTTGGGGTGGAGGAATGCCGAACAGCAAGTCTGCGGGTAGACGAGACTCACGACCAAACATCATTAGGAACGGGGTTTGTCCCGTCGATGTGTGCACCGTGGTGGCGTAGGCGAACAGGGCGTAGGGGAGGTGTTCGTCCCAATCCCGTTGGTTTGCGGCCGCCATACGCTTGAGCTTTCCGGCCAGAGTCTGATTCATACGTTCAACCATACCGTTCGCCTGGGGGTGGTACGCCGTGGTTCGGTCTTTCTGGATCCCGAACTCCCGGCACAGCGCCTGAAACAACTCGGCCTCGAACTCGCTACCCTGGTCGGTAAGGACTCGCTCCGGGATCCCGTGCTTAAGTACATAGTGCTCCACGAACGCCCGGGCTACTACCAGGGCCGTCTTATCGGGGATGGCCACCGCCACGGGGTAGCGGGTGAAGTATTCCACCGCTACGAGGATATAGCGGTTGCCCCGGTGGGATCGTGGGAATGGCCCCTGGAGATCGATGCCGACCAGCTGGTTAGTCCGACTGACGCGGAACGGCCTTAGGGGTACTTGGTATCGTGCCGGTTTCGGCCCGCACTGCTGACAAGCGCGGCAGCCCTGTACCCAGGCGGCCACATCTTGCGTCAATTTGGGCCAGAGATACTGGCGACGCAGAGTCTCCCGAGTGCGCCGTTCCCCGTCATGGCCCCCGAGCGGGTGGTCGTGTACCAGCCGTAGCAGCTGGGGTCGCACCTGGGCGGGAACACAGATGCACCCCGGCTGGCCGGCCTCGGTTAACTCCCGTACCACCCCGTTCTGCACACACAACCGGGCATACAAACCGCTCCAGGGCCCTGGTAGGGTGCTTTTCCCCTCCCGCAGGGCCGCTTCCACCGCCGCCAGATCCGGATCCCGCTGCTGGGTCTGCCTCAGCTGCTCGTCGCTCAGGCCCGGGAAGGCGCAGCCGACGTCCTCCTGGATCCGTCCGATCGGGGCGGGGTGGTCCACGGGGTCCCGAGTCGTGGGCCCTGCGCTCGCCGGGCGGCTGACTGGGTCCGCGCCTCCACCTGTGGGGGTCTCTGTGGCGCATACCGCACTCTCTCTCGCCGGGGGGGGGTTAGGTTCAGCGGGTTCCCGGGGGTCCGTTGCCTGTCGGCAACGTCCCCCCGTGAAGCACGGGCAGGCCTCCTCCGCCCTCGTCTCGGCACACACCGCGGGTCGCCGTGATAATGCGTCCGCGTTTGCATGCGTCCGCCCCGCCCGGTATTCGATCTGCAGGTTGTACTCCTGCAGCTGCGCCAGCCATCGGGCCATCTGTCCCCGCGGTTCCTTGAAGGTGAGGAGGAACTGCAGAGCATAATGGTCCGTGCGCACTCGACATTTCCTGCCGTATAAATACGGCCGAAACTGTTTACACGCGAAGATCACAGCGTACAATTCCTGACGGGTCACACAGTAGTTCAGCTCGGCCCCGCTCAGGGTCCGGCTGGCGTACGCAATCACCCGTTCCACCCCTTCCTGCACCTGCGACAACACCGCACCCAGCCCGCTGCTGCAGGCGTCGGTGTCCAAAATAAAGTCGGTGGTAAAATCGGGGAAAGCCAGTGTGGGGGTGTGTGTGAGGTGGTCTTTGAGGGTGGTGAAGGCCGTCTGGCAGGCCTCCGTCCACTGATAGGGGTTCTTGGGGGAAGTGAGTTGGGTGAGGGGGCGTGCAATCTCGCTGAATCCCTTTACAAATCGACGGTAATAGGTGGCGAGCCCCAAGAATGACCTTATCTCCGACAGGTTTCTTGGCTGTGGCCAATCCACTACGGCGCGTACCTTGTCCGGATCGGTGCGCACCCCCGCCTCGCTGACGCGATGTCCGAGGTACCCCACCTCGCGCTGTGCGATGTAACACTTACGCGGCTTGAGCTTGAGATGAGCCGCTCGCAGTCGCTGGAACACCTCCCGTAACCTGGACCAGTGCTCAGACAGAGATCTACTGAACACGATCACATCATCCAGGTAAATCAGGCATTGCTCCCACTGCAAGCCCCGCATCACCAACTCCATCAGCCGCTGGAACGTCGCGGGCGCGTTGGTGAGCCCGAACGGGAGTACTCGAAACTCGAATAGCCCCATCGGGGTGGTGAATGCGGTTTTTGGCCGATCCTCCTCCGTCATCTCCACCTGCCAGTACCCGGACGCGAGATCGAGGGTGGAAAAATACCGCGCTCCGGCGAGGCTGTCAAAGGTGTCGTCGATGCGCGGTATGGGGAAGGCGTCGCCGAGGGTGACTGCGTTTAGTTTGCGGTAATCGACGCAAAACCGGGTTGACCCGTCCTTTTTTGTTACTAGCACCACCGGGGCAGACCAGGGGCTCGCCGAGGGCTGAATTATGTTATCGCGGAGCATGTCCCTGACCGCCTCTTTGATCTGGGCGCGTTCGGGTGCGCCCACGCGGTACGCGGGGAGTTTTATGGGTCGGGCGGCCCCGGTGTCGATTTGGTGCTTAACGAGATCTGTGCGACCCACGTCTGAATCGTGTTCGCTGAACACGTCGGCGTACTCCCGCAGTAACCCGCGTAGCTGATCGGCCTCTCCCTTGGGTAAATCTGCCCAAGGTACGTGTACCGCGTCAAGAAGGGGGACGACCTCGGCGTGGGGAGTCGGGCCGACTCGCCAGGCCAGGTCTTGTTGGTCCTCGGGGCGACCGGGGTCCTCCGCCCAGAGTGCGAATACCGAGTCGCTGGAGTGGCGCGCGTGTAGGGGGTGCACGGTTGCTACTGTGGTGCGCCGTCGTAGTATTGCTGGGGTGCCGTGGGGGTTAAACACACGCATGAACAATCGGCCCCCATCGGCGTTTACCAACGTGGCTGACCCCACAACCCCGTATCGTTTTGCCAACTCCGGGTGAGGAGTTAGCATTACCTCCCCCGATGGTCGGTGCGCGGGGTCGGTGGAGGGTGTCGCCACAGGTACCAGCATCTCGGCGAGCGGCCCGATGGTGACGGCCGTCGTCAGGGTAGCGGCCACAGGTGTGAAGCGGGGGCGATTCGGCTCCCGTCCCAGGAATGGAATCCGTTCCCCGCTGCCTTCCACGGTGGCGCACCGCTGTCGGGGCTGCACGTTGAGCCCCAGCTTTTCCAGGAGGTCGGTACCTGCGATACACTCGTGGCACAGCACACTCGAGACGTAGAACTCCTGAGTGCACACCTGGTTTCCGAGACGGACCTCGAGGGAGATCCTTCCCAGCAACCCCATCCCGGCTCCGCTCGCTGTGTGCAGCGCGCAATCCGGGGCCGGCAGGCGGCTCACGTCAACCCCGAGCACGCTGCAGTGCGCGGCGCTCACGAGTGAGGCCACGGCCCCCGTGTCCAGTAGGATCCGGGTGCGCTGCCCGTTCACCTGTCCTTCCACCAGTGACGTGGCCCCCGTGATTCCTGCCACCAGCTCCCGTAGCCAGTCGCCCGTCCTCACCGCGTCCTTGGGTGTTGTGGCCGTGACCTGTGTGGGTGTCACTTGCTTACCATTATTATTATCGTCGTTTTGTTTCGGGACCTCGGTGATTGCACCCCTAGGTGGTCCACTCTCTAGGGGGCGTTGGCGTTTAACCCTTCGGTATATCTAGCGCGGGCGATCTGTGGGCAGTCTCTCATGAGATGCCCCTGACGGCCGCACATATAACACGCCCGGGGGGGGGTGGCGGCTCCATAGTGGGCACCCTGCCCGCTCCCTCTCCCCCCCGTGCGCCGCTGCCCAGACTCTGCTTCTAGTCGGGCTACCCTCCCAGCTAGCCCTCCCAACTCGGTCTGAATCGTCTCTACCGTAGTCTGCAGCGTAGTCACATGTGCCCGTACTTGGGTTACGTTGTTGTCCACTTGGGTTACTTTGTTGTCAATCCCCCCGATGCCCGCCTGTATCCCCGCTACCCATCCCGGGGTGGTCTCGCGGGATACCGGAGGCCCCCTTTCCCGACCCCCTACCATCCTGGTGAGCTCCTGTTCCTCCTCTTCCTCCTCGGTGGACAGACTTGCGATGGTGCGCTCCCGTCCCAGTCCTCGGAGCTGTGCGCGTTCGCTAGAAATTCTTTCACATTTGCGCGCGCGCTCGACAAGGGCATCAAAGGAGAGGCGCGTACAGTTCACGTCTGGCTGCCACCACGCCGTGCGCATTAAGTATCGCTGGATTTTCTCTGGGGCCAGCTCCTCAATCGCTTCCGTGGTGTGCCTCGGGCGTGCGATCTTTGTTAGCTCACGCACATCCTCGGCATAATCGCGCAGGTCCTCGCCGGGTTGGCGACGGCGTGCCTCTAAGGCCGCTTTTGCCTCCTCCTCATCGCGCGTACCGAAGCGCAGATCAAGTCGGCGCATCAGCTCCTCTAGCTGTGTCTGCGCGCTTGCGGGTAGGGCTTCCACAAAATCGGCTGCCCGCCCATCCAGATTCATATTAAGTTGACGTAGCGTCTGCGCGTCCGTCCACCCATTAATTTCCTTAGCCCCTAGGACGTTGCGGGCAAATGCTCTCCACGAAGGTGTACCCCGGCCAGTGAATATATGCCTTATTTTCGCGTGGGGTAACGCGGGGGTTCGTACCGCTTCTGACACCATATTGTTAGGGTCGCCGGCCCCCGGGATCTCCCCTGCCTGCGACCCTGTCCGCGAAGTACCGACGCTCCCAGACTCTCCACTAGTGTGGGAGCTGCCGCCGCCGCACTCCTCCCCTGGCGGGGAAAGGTCGTCGCGCTCCTGTTCCCCCCCCTGTGCCGTCCCCCCCCGAGTCCGGGTCTCCTGCCGGTGGGGCATCCCACTCGACCCCCCTGGGACCCGCTAGCGCTTCGCCGGCACCCAAACGCGACGCTCCCCGCCCGCGCAGTCCCACGCACCAATCACACGCGGGTAACAGGGGGTCAAAGGTCGGAGGGTAAGCGACGTCGTTCGTGCTCACTCCGACGCTTGCGGGGATTGGTTTGAACGGGTTTAAAGGGCTATGCGATGGGCATGCGTGCGAGACGGGTATCCGCTCGCAACGCAGGAGTCCGCAGCCGACGGTTCGTAGCGCACACAATCCACGCGGCGCCGCTCCACACACGCGGCGACCACCGAGAACAGCAAGCGAACCCACGCTTCCACTCTCTTTCCACACCCTCGCAAAAACCACCACACCAGTCTGTTATGTAACGACCACCGCGACAGCAAGCGCACCCACGCTTCCGCAATAACCACACCAGTCTGTTATGTAACGACCACCGCGACAGCAAGCGCACCCACGCTTCCGCAATAACCACACCAGTCTGTTATGTAACGACCACCGCGACAGCAAGCGCACCCACGCTTCCGCAAAAACCACACCAGTCTGTTATGTAACGACCACCGCGACAGCAAGCGCACCCACGCTTCCACAAAAACCACACCAGTCCGTTATGTAACCGCCGACGATTTATTTCACCGCGTCGGCGAGCCCTTATTTAATCGAGTCAGTCGGGATCAGCGGGGCAGGACCGATCTATCTCTCGATAGTCGGCACTACGCGGGGCAGGACCGATCTATCTCTCGATAGTCGGCACTACACTCTACCTGTCCTTCTCCCCTTTACCCTCTCCGGTTTTGCTCTTAAGCTAAGTCCCAACTCCCTCTCTCTCTCTTACTCACGGTTCGTCGTCACTGCTGTCTGGTCCTCGCGGCGCGTCGATACGTCCCACGGACGTTCGCGCGGCTGGACTCGGGAGTTGACGGGCCTGGGGTTGACTCGAGTAGCCAGAGACCCTTTTTCCTTCGCCCTGACCCGCTTTATTCTTTCTACATCAAAGGGGCTACCTGGTGCCGACTCGCGGGCCAATCAGCTCGCTGGGATCACCCGCCAATCGGTAGGCCCATCTGTATCCCAGCATCCCCCGGGCCGTTGCTTTCAGCGACGTCCGCATCTAAATTTACCTGCTCAGCGACCCTCCAGCCAGAGGGCGACCCTGCTTTCCCGCCGCTCGTGGCTCTGCCCTCCTACCTGCCTGCTGACCCGTGTGTGTTGTGTGTGCTGTCTACCCGCGGTGGCTCGGCAGCCCCGTCGTGACCATGTAATTACAACCAAAGTCACGGCGCCGCGGTGGGTGTTAGCGTCGGGGGAGACCGTCCAATTCCCTGGCTGCAGGAAACCGTGAAGATTATCCCTTTACGAGGGCTTCTGGGTGAAAACCTGTCGGCCAGGGTGTCTCCCCACGCGCTCTAATGGTGGGGGAGTGCGTGCGTGTGTGTTCCGGTGGGGGGGGGTGGGGAGGTGGTGGGGTGGAGCAATGTCGGCCTCGTCGCTCGGAGCGGCGAGATCGCAGGTGGGCCGCCCGCCGATCGGCTCCGTGGCGGCGGCATCACACTACACAGAGACACACAGGAGTGTGTATAGTGTACAGTACTACAGAAAGACACACAGGAGTGTATATATAGTGTACAGTACTACACAGAGACACACAGAAGTGTATATATAGTGTACAGTACTACACACACAGAAGTGTATATATAGTGTACAGTACTACACACACAGAAGTGTATATATAGTGTACAGTACTACACAGAGACACAGAAGTGTATATATAGTGTACAGTACTACACAGAGACACACAGGAGTGTATATAGTGTTCAGTACTACACAAACAGGAGTGTATATATAGTGTACAGTACTACACAGAGACACACAGGAGTGTGTATAGTGTACAGTACTACACAGAGACACACAGGAGTGTGTATAGTGTACAGTTCTACAGAAAGACACACAGGAGTGTATATATAGTGTACAGTACTACACAGAGACACACAGGAGTGTGTATAGTGTACAGTTCTACAGAAAGACACACAGGAGTGTATATATAGTGTACAGTACTACACAGAGACACACAGAAGTGTATATAGTGTTCAGTACTACACAAACAGGAGTGTATATATAGTGTACAGTACTACACAGAGACACACAGGAGTGTGTATAGTGTACAGTTCTACAGAAAGACACACAGGAGTGTATATATAGTGTACAGTACTACACAGAGACACACAGGAGTGTGTATAGTGTACAGTACTACAGAAAGACACAGGAGTGTATATATAGTGTACAGTACTACACACACAGAAGTGTATATATAGTGTACAGTACTACACAGAGACACACAGAAGTGTATATAGTGTTCAGTACTACACAAACAGGAGTGTATATATAGTGTACAGTACTACACAGAGACACACAGGAGTGTGTATAGTGTACAGTTCTACAGAAAGACACACAGGAGTGTATATATAGTGTACAGTACTACACACACAGGAGTGTGTATATAGTGTACAGTACTACACAGAGACACAGAAGTGTATATATAGTGTACAGTACTACACAGAGACACACAGGAGTGTATATATAATATCAGCGACCTGATATTAAAGTTGCATGGTCGCGGCAAGGGCCATCGAACCACCGCGAGTGGAGCCTCACACATGCACGGGTCAGTGGACTGGTAGCGGGAGAACAGAGAGCGGACGTCGGTGAGATCACTGCGGCGACGTCATCTGAGCTGGGATCCGGACATCGAAAGGGCGGGAGAATCCGAGCCCCTGATTGGACGGGAGCCCAAGGGTCGGAAAGAGCAAATATTCCTTTGTTGTAGGTAGGATATATAGTGTACAGTACTACACAAACAGGAGTGTATATATAGTGTACAGTACTACACAGAGACACACAGGAGTGTGTATAGTGTACAGTACTACACAGAGACACACAGAAGTGTATATATAGTGTACAGTACTACACACACAGGAGTGTGTATATAGTGTACAGTACTACACAGAGACACACAGGAGTGTATATATAATATCAGCGACCTGATATTAAAGTTGCATGGTCGCGGCAAGGGCCATCGAACCACCGCGAGTGGAGCCTCACACATGCACGGGTCAGTGGACTGGTAGCGGGAGAACAGAGAGCGGACGTCGGTGAGATCACTGCGGCGACGTCATCTGAGCTGGGATCCGGACATCGAAAGGGCGGGAGAATCCGAGCCCCTGATTGGACGGGAGCCCAAGGGTCGGAAAGAGCAAATATTCCTTTGTTGTAGGTAGGATATATAGTGTACAGTACTACACAAACAGGAGTGTATATATAGTGTACAGTACTACACAGAGACACACAGGAGTGTGTATAGTGTACAGTACTACACAGAGACACACAGGAGTGTGTATAGTGTACAGTTCTACAGAAAGACACACAGGAGTGTATATATAGTGTACAGTACTACACAGAGACACACAGAAGTGTATATAGTGTTCAGTACTACACAAACAGGAGTGTATATATAGTGTACAGTACTACACAGAGACACACAGGAGTGTGTATAGTGTACAGTTCTACAGAAAGACACACAGGAGTGTATATATAGTGTACAGTACTACACAGAGACACACAGAAGTGTATATAGTGTTCAGTACTACACAAACAGGAGTGTATATATAGTGTACAGTACTACACAGAGACACACAGGAGTGTGTATAGTGTACAGTTCTACAGAAAGACACACAGGAGTGTATATATAGTGTACAGTACTACACACACAGGAGTGTGTATATAGTGTACAGTACTACACAGAGACACAGAAGTGTATATATAGTGTACAGTACTACACAGAGACACACAGGAGTGTATATATAATATCAGCGACCTGATATTAAAGTTGCATGGTCGCGGCAAGGGCCATCGAACCACCGCGAGTGGAGCCTCACACATGCACGGGTCAGTGGACTGGTAGCGGGAGAACAGAGAGCGGACGTCGGTGAGATCACTGCGGCGACGTCATCTGAGCTGGGATCCGGACATCGAAAGGGCGGGAGAATCCGAGCCCCTGATTGGACGGGAGCCCAAGGGTCGGAAAGAGCAAATATTCCTTTGTTGTAGGTAGGATATATAGTGTACAGTACTACACAAACAGGAGTGTATATATAGTGTACAGTACTACACAGAGACACACAGGAGTGTGTATAGTGTACAGTACTACACAGAGACACACAGGAGTGTGTATAGTGTACAGTTCTACAGAAAGACACACAGGAGTGTATATATAGTGTACAGTACTACACAGAGACACACAGAAGTGTATATAGTGTTCAGTACTACACAAACAGGAGTGTATATATAGTGTACAGTACTACACAGAGACACACAGGAGTGTGTATAGTGTACAGTTCTACAGAAAGACACACAGGAGTGTATATATAGTGTACAGTACTACACAGAGACACACAGAAGTGTATATAGTGTTCAGTACTACACAAACAGGAGTGTATATATAGTGTACAGTACTACACAGAGACACACAGGAGTGTGTATAGTGTACAGTTCTACAGAAAGACACACAGGAGTGTATATATAGTGTACAGTACTACACACACAGGAGTGTGTATATAGTGTACAGTACTACACAGAGACACAGAAGTGTATATATAGTGTACAGTACTACACAGAGACACACAGGAGTGTATATATAATATCAGCGACCTGATATTAAAGTTGCATGGTCGCGGCAAGGGCCATCGAACCACCGCGAGTGGAGCCTCACACATGCACGGGTCAGTGGACTGGTAGCGGGAGAACAGAGAGCGGACGTCGGTGAGATCACTGCGGCGACGTCATCTGAGCTGGGATCCGGACATCGAAAGGGCGGGAGAATCCGAGCCCCTGATTGGACGGGAGCCCAAGGGTCGGAAAGAGCAAATATTCCTTTGTTGTAGGTAGGATATATAGTGTACAGTACTACACAAACAGGAGTGTATATATAGTGTACAGTACTACACAGAGACACACAGGAGTGTGTATAGTGTACAGTACTACACAGAGACACACAGAAGTGTATATATAGTGTACAGTACTACACACACAGGAGTGTGTATATAGTGTACAGTACTACACAGAGACACACAGGAGTGTATATATAATATCAGCGACCTGATATTAAAGTTGCATGGTCGCGGCAAGGGCCATCGAACCACCGCGAGTGGAGCCTCACACATGCACGGGTCAGTGGACTGGTAGCGGGAGAACAGAGAGCGGACGTCGGTGAGATCACTGCGGCGACGTCATCTGAGCTGGGATCCGGACATCGAAAGGGCGGGAGAATCCGAGCCCCTGATTGGACGGGAGCCCAAGGGTCGGAAAGAGCAAATATTCCTTTGTTGTAGGTAGGATATATAGTGTACAGTACTACACAAACAGGAGTGTATATATAGTGTACAGTACTACACAGAGACACACAGGAGTGTGTATAGTGTACAGTACTACACAGAGACACACAGGAGTGTGTATAGTGTACAGTTCTACAGAAAGACACACAGGAGTGTATATATAGTGTACAGTACTACACAGAGACACACAGAAGTGTATATAGTGTTCAGTACTACACAAACAGGAGTGTATATATAGTGTACAGTACTACACAGAGACACACAGGAGTGTGTATAGTGTACAGTTCTACAGAAAGACACACAGGAGTGTATATATAGTGTACAGTACTACACAGAGACACACAGAAGTGTATATAGTGTTCAGTACTACACAAACAGGAGTGTATATATAGTGTACAGTACTACACAGAGACACACAGGAGTGTGTATAGTGTACAGTTCTACAGAAAGACACACAGGAGTGTATATATAGTGTACAGTACTACACAGAGACACACAGGAGTGTGTATAGTGTACAGTACTACAGAAAGACACAGGAGTGTATATATAGTGTACAGTACTACACACACAGGAGTGTGTATATAGTGTACAGTACTACACAGAGACACACAGAAGTGTATATATAGTGTACAGTACTACACAGAGACACACAGGAGTGTGTATAGTGTACAGTTCTACAGAAAGACACACAGGAGTGTATATATAGTGTACAGTACTACACAGAGACACACAGAAGTGTATATAGTGTTCAGTACTACACAGAGACACACAGAAGTGTATATATAGTGTACAGTACTACACACACAGGAGTGTGTATATAGTGTACAGTACTACACAGAGACACACAGGAGTGTATATATAATATCAGCGACCTGATATTAAAGTTGCATGGTCGCGGCAAGGGCCATCGAACCACCGCGAGTGGAGCCTCACACATGCACGGGTCAGTGGACTGGTAGCGGGAGAACAGAGAGCGGACGTCGGTGAGATCACTGCGGCGACGTCATCTGAGCTGGGATCCGGACATCGAAAGGGCGGGAGAATCCGAGCCCCTGATTGGACGGGAGCCCAAGGGTCGGAAAGAGCAAATATTCCTTTGTTGTAGGTAGGATATATAGTGTACAGTACTACACAAACAGGAGTGTATATATAGTGTACAGTACTACACAGAGACACACAGGAGTGTGTATAGTGTACAGTACTACACAGAGACACACAGGAGTGTGTATAGTGTACAGTTCTACAGAAAGACACACAGGAGTGTATATATAGTGTACAGTACTACACAGAGACACACAGAAGTGTATATAGTGTTCAGTACTACACAAACAGGAGTGTATATATAGTGTACAGTACTACACAGAGACACACAGGAGTGTGTATAGTGTACAGTTCTACAGAAAGACACACAGGAGTGTATATATAGTGTACAGTACTACACAGAGACACACAGAAGTGTATATAGTGTTCAGTACTACACAAACAGGAGTGTATATATAGTGTACAGTACTACACAGAGACACACAGGAGTGTGTATAGTGTACAGTTCTACAGAAAGACACACAGGAGTGTATATATAGTGTACAGTACTACACAGAGACACACAGGAGTGTGTATAGTGTACAGTACTACAGAAAGACACAGGAGTGTATATATAGTGTACAGTACTACACACACAGAAGTGTATATATAGTGTACAGTACTACACAGAGACACACAGAAGTGTATATAGTGTTCAGTACTACACAAACAGGAGTGTATATATAGTGTACAGTACTACACAGAGACACACAGGAGTGTGTATAGTGTACAGTTCTACAGAAAGACACACAGGAGTGTATATATAGTGTACAGTACTACACAGAGACACACAGGAGTGTGTATAGTGTACAGTACTACACAGAGACACACAGAAGTGTATATATAGTGTACAGTACTACACACACAGGAGTGTGTATATAGTGTACAGTACTACACAGAGACACACAGGAGTGTATATATATAATATCAGCGACCTGATATTAAAGTTGCATGGTCGCGGCAAGGGCCATCGAACCACCGCGAGTGGAGCCTCACACATGCACGGGTCAGTGGACTGGTAGCGGGAGAACAGAGAGCGGACGTCGGTGAGATCACTGCGGCGACGTCATCTGAGCTGGGATCCGGACATCGAAAGGGCGGGAGAATCCGAGCCCCTGATTGGACGGGAGCCCAAGGGTCGGAAAGAGCAAATATTCCTTTGTTGTAGGTAGGATATATAGTGTACAGTACTACACAAACAGGAGTGTATATATAGTGTACAGTACTACACAGAGACACACAGGAGTGTGTATAGTGTACAGTACTACACAGAGACACACAGGAGTGTGTATAGTGTACAGTTCTACAGAAAGACACACAGGAGTGTATATATAGTGTACAGTACTACACAGAGACACACAGAAGTGTATATAGTGTTCATTACTACACAAACAGGAGTGTATATATAGTGTACAGTACTACACAGAGACACACAGGAGTGTGTATAGTGTACAGTTCTACAGAAAGACACACAGGAGTGTATATATAGTGTACAGTACTACACAGAGACACACAGAAGTGTATATAGTGTTCAGTACTACACAAACAGGAGTGTATATATAGTGTACAGTACTACACAGAGACACACAGGAGTGTGTATAGTGTACAGTTCTACAGAAAGACACACAGGAGTGTATATATAGTGTACAGTACTACACAGAGACACACAGGAGTGTGTATAGTGTACAGTTCTACAGAAAGACACACAGGAGTGTATATATAGTGTACAGTACTACACACACAGGAGTGTGTATATAGTGTACAGTACTACACAGAGACACAGAAGTGTATATATAGTGTACAGTACTACACAGAGACACACAGGAGTGTATATATAATATCAGCGACCTGATATTAAAGTTGCATGGTCGCGGCAAGGGCCATCGAACCACCGCGAGTGGAGCCTCACACATGCACGGGTCAGTGGACTGGTAGCGGGAGAACAGAGAGCGGACGTCGGTGAGATCACTGCGGCGACGTCATCTGAGCTGGGATCCGGACATCGAAAGGGCGGGAGAATCCGAGCCCCTGATTGGACGGGAGCCCAAGGGTCGGAAAGAGCAAATATTCCTTTGTTGTAGGTAGGATATATAGTGTACAGTACTACACAAACAGGAGTGTATATATAGTGTACAGTACTACACAGAGACACACAGGAGTGTGTATAGTGTACAGTACTACACAGAGACACACAGAAGTGTATATATAGTGTACAGTACTACACACACAGGAGTGTGTATATAGTGTACAGTACTACACAGAGACACACAGGAGTGTATATATAATATCAGCGACCTGATATTAAAGTTGCATGGTCGCGGCAAGGGCCATCGAACCACCGCGAGTGGAGCCTCACACATGCACGGGTCAGTGGACTGGTAGCGGGAGAACAGAGAGCGGACGTCGGTGAGATCACTGCGGCGACGTCATCTGAGCTGGGATCCGGACATCGAAAGGGCGGGAGAATCCGAGCCCCTGATTGGACGGGAGCCCAAGGGTCGGAAAGAGCAAATATTCCTTTGTTGTAGGTAGGATATATAGTGTACAGTACTACACAAACAGGAGTGTATATATAGTGTACAGTACTACACAGAGACACACAGGAGTGTGTATAGTGTACAGTACTACACAGAGACACACAGGAGTGTGTATAGTGTACAGTTCTACAGAAAGACACACAGGAGTGTATATATAGTGTACAGTACTACACAGAGACACACAGAAGTGTATATAGTGTTCAGTACTACACAAACAGGAGTGTATATATAGTGTACAGTACTACACAGAGACACACAGGAGTGTGTATAGTGTACAGTTCTACAGAAAGACACACAGGAGTGTATATATAGTGTACAGTACTACACAGAGACACACAGAAGTGTATATAGTGTTCAGTACTACACAAACAGGAGTGTATATATAGTGTACAGTACTACACAGAGACACACAGGAGTGTGTATAGTGTACAGTTCTACAGAAAGACACACAGGAGTGTATATATAGTGTACAGTACTACACAGAGACACACAGGAGTGTGTATAGTGTACAGTACTACAGAAAGACACAGGAGTGTATATATAGTGTACAGTACTACACACACAGGAGTGTGTATATAGTGTACAGTACTACACAGAGACACACAGAAGTGTATATATAGTGTACAGTACTACACAGAGACACACAGGAGTGTATATATAATATCAGCGACCTGATATTAAAGTTGCATGGTCGCGGCAAGGGCCATCGAACCACCGCGAGTGGAGCCTCACACATGCACGGGTCAGTGGACTGGTAGCGGGAGAACAGAGAGCGGACGTCGGTGAGATCACTGCGGCGACGTCATCTGAGCTGGGATCCGGACATCGAAAGGGCGGGAGAATCCGAGCCCCTGATTGGACGGGAGCCCAAGGGTCGGAAAGAGCAAATATTCCTTTGTTGTAGGTAGGATATATAGTGTACAGTACTACACAAACAGGAGTGTATATATAGTGTACAGTACTACACAGAGACACACAGGAGTGTGTATAGTGTACAGTACTACACAGAGACACACAGGAGTGTGTATAGTGTACAGTTCTACAGAAAGACACACAGGAGTGTATATATAGTGTACAGTACTACACAGAGACACACAGAAGTGTATATAGTGTTCAGTACTACACAAACAGGAGTGTATATATAGTGTACAGTACTACACAGAGACACACAGGAGTGTGTATAGTGTACAGTTCTACAGAAAGACACACAGGAGTGTATATATAGTGTACAGTACTACACAGAGACACACAGAAGTGTATATAGTGTTCAGTACTACACAAACAGGAGTGTATATATAGTGTACAGTACTACACAGAGACACACAGGAGTGTGTATAGTGTACAGTTCTACAGAAAGACACACAGGAGTGTATATATAGTGTACAGTACTACACAGAGACACACAGGAGTGTGTATAGTGTACAGTACTACAGAAAGACACAGGAGTGTATATATAGTGTACAGTACTACACACACAGGAGTGTGTATATAGTGTACAGTACTACACAGAGACACACAGAAGTGTATATATAGTGTACAGTACTACACAGAGACACACAGGAGTGTATATATAATATCAGCGACCTGATATTAAAGTTGCATGGTCGCGGCAAGGGCCATCGAACCACCGCGAGTGGAGCCTCACACATGCACGGGTCAGTGGACTGGTAGCGGGAGAACAGAGAGCGGACGTCGGTGAGATCACTGCGGCGACGTCATCTGAGCTGGGATCCGGACATCGAAAGGGCGGGAGAATCCGAGCCCCTGATTGGACGGGAGCCCAAGGGTCGGAAAGAGCAAATATTCCTTTGTTGTAGGTAGGATATATAGTGTACAGTACTACACAAACAGGAGTGTATATATAGTGTACAGTACTACACAGAGACACACAGGAGTGTGTATAGTGTACAGTACTACACAGAGACACACAGGAGTGTGTATAGTGTACAGTTCTACAGAAAGACACACAGGAGTGTATATATAGTGTACAGTACTACACAGAGACACACAGAAGTGTATATAGTGTTCAGTACTACACAAACAGGAGTGTATATATAGTGTACAGTACTACACAGAGACACACAGGAGTGTGTATAGTGTACAGTTCTACAGAAAGACACACAGGAGTGTATATATAGTGTACAGTACTACACAGAGACACACAGAAGTGTATATAGTGTTCAGTACTACACAAACAGGAGTGTATATATAGTGTACAGTACTACACAGAGACACACAGGAGTGTGTATAGTGTACAGTACTACACAGAGACACACAGGAGTGTGTATAGTGTACAGTTCTACAGAAAGACACACAGGAGTGTATATATAGTGTACAGTACTACACAGAGACACACAGGAGTGTGTATAGTGTACAGTTCTACAGAAAGACACACAGGAGTGTATATATAGTGTACAGTACTACACAGAGACACACAGGAGTGTGTATAGTGTACAGTTCTACAGAAAGACACACAGGAGTGTATATATAGTGTACAGTACTACACAGAGACACACAGGAGTGTGTATAGTGTACAGTACTACAGAAAGACACAGGAGTGTATATATAGTGTACAGTACTACACACACAGAAGTGTATATATAGTGTACAGTACTACACAGAGACACACAGAAGTGTATATAGTGTTCAGTACTACACAAACAGGAGTGTATATATAGTGTACAGTACTACACAGAGACACACAGAAGTGTATATAGTGTTCAGTACTACACAAACAGGAGTGTATATATAGTGTACAGTACTACACAGAGACACACAGGAGTGTGTATAGTGTACAGTTCTACAGAAAGACACACAGGAGTGTATATATAGTGTACAGTACTACACAGAGACACACAGAAGTGTATATAGTGTTCAGTACTACACAAACAGGAGTGTATATATAGTGTACAGTGCTACACAGAGACACACAGGAGTGTGTATAGTGTACAGTTCTACAGAAAGACACACAGGAGTGTATATATAGTGTACAGTACTACACACACAGGAGTGTGTATATAGTGTACAGTACTACACAGAGACACACAGAAGTGTATATATAGTGTACAGTACTACACAGAGACACACAGGAGTGTATATATAATATCAGCGACCTGATATTAAAGTTGCATGGTCGCGGCAAGGGCCATCGAACCACCGCGAGTGGAGCCTCACACATGCACGGGTCAGTGGACTGGTAGCGGGAGAACAGAGAGCGGACGTCGGTGAGATCACTGCGGCGACGTCATCTGAGCTGGGATCCGGACATCGAAAGGGCGGGAGAATCCGAGCCCCTGATTGGACGGGAGCCCAAGGGTCGGAAAGAGCAAATATTCCTTTGTTGTAGGTAGGATATATAGTGTACAGTACTACACAAACAGGAGTGTATATATAGTGTACAGTACTACACAGAGACACACAGGAGTGTGTATAGTGTACAGTACTACACAGAGACACACAGGAGTGTGTATAGTGTACAGTTCTACAGAAAGACACACAGGAGTGTATATATAGTGTACAGTACTACACAGAGACACACAGAAGTGTATATAGTGTTCAGTACTACACAAACAGGAGTGTATATATAGTGTACAGTACTACACAGAGACACACAGGAGTGTGTATAGTGTACAGTTCTACAGAAAGACACACAGGAGTGTATATATAGTGTACAGTACTACACAGAGACACACAGAAGTGTATATAGTGTTCAGTACTACACAAACAGGAGTGTATATATAGTGTACAGTACTACACAGAGACACACAGGAGTGTGTATAGTGTACAGTACTACACAGAGACACACAGGAGTGTGTATAGTGTACAGTTCTACAGAAAGACACACAGGAGTGTATATATAGTGTACAGTACTACACAGAGACACACAGGAGTGTGTATAGTGTACAGTTCTACAGAAAGACACACAGGAGTGTATATATAGTGTACAGTACTACACAGAGACACACAGAAGTGTATATAGTGTTCAGTACTACACAAACAGGAGTGTATATATAGTGTACAGTACTACACAGAGACACACAGGAGTGTGTATAGTGTACAGTTCTACAGAAAGACACACAGGAGTGTATATATAGTGTACAGTACTACACAGAGACACACAGGAGTGTGTATAGTGTACAGTACTACACAGAGACACACAGGAGTGTGTATAGTGTACAGTACTACAGAAAGACACAGGAGTGTATATATAGTGTACAGTACTACACACACAGAAGTGTATATATAGTGTACAGTACTACACAGAGACACACAGAAGTGTATATAGTGTTCAGTACTACACAAACAGGAGTGTATATATAGTGTACAGTACTACACAGAGACACACAGAAGTGTATATAGTGTTCAGTACTACACAAACAGGAGTGTATATATAGTGTACAGTACTACACAGAGACACACAGGAGTGTGTATAGTGTACAGTTCTACAGAAAGACACACAGGAGTGTATATATAGTGTACAGTACTACACAGAGACACACAGGAGTGTGTATAGTGTACAGTTCTACAGAAAGACACACAGGAGTGTATATATAGTGTACAGTACTACACAGAGACACACAGGAGTGTGTATAGTGTACAGTACTACAGAAAGACACAGGAGTGTATATATAGTGTACAGTACTACACACACAGAAGTGTATATATAGTGTACAGTACTACACAGAGACACACAGAAGTGTATATAGTGTTCAGTACTACACAAACAGGAGTGTATATATAGTGTACAGTACTACACAGAGACACACAGAAGTGTATATAGTGTTCAGTACTACACAAACAGGAGTGTATATATAGTGTACAGTACTACACAGAGACACACAGGAGTGTGTATAGTGTACAGTTCTACAGAAAGACACACAGGAGTGTATATATAGTGTACAGTACTACACAGAGACACACAGAAGTGTATATAGTGTTCAGTACTACACAAACAGGAGTGTATATATAGTGTACAGTGCTACACAGAGACACACAGGAGTGTGTATAGTGTACAGTTCTACAGAAAGACACACAGGAGTGTATATATAGTGTACAGTACTACACACACAGGAGTGTGTATATAGTGTACAGTACTACACAGAGACACACAGAAGTGTATATATAGTGTACAGTACTACACAGAGACACACAGGAGTGTATATATAATATCAGCGACCTGATATTAAAGTTGCATGGTCGCGGCAAGGGCCATCGAACCACCGCGAGTGGAGCCTCACACATGCACGGGTCAGTGGACTGGTAGCGGGAGAACAGAGAGCGGACGTCGGTGAGATCACTGCGGCGACGTCATCTGAGCTGGGATCCGGACATCGAAAGGGCGGGAGAATCCGAGCCCCTGATTGGACGGGAGCCCAAGGGTCGGAAAGAGCAAATATTCCTTTGTTGTAGGTAGGATATATAGTGTACAGTACTACACAAACAGGAGTGTATATATAGTGTACAGTACTACACAGAGACACACAGGAGTGTGTATAGTGTACAGTACTACACAGAGACACACAGGAGTGTGTATAGTGTACAGTTCTACAGAAAGACACACAGGAGTGTATATATAGTGTACAGTACTACACAGAGACACACAGAAGTGTATATAGTGTTCAGTACTACACAAACAGGAGTGTATATATAGTGTACAGTACTACACAGAGACACACAGGAGTGTGTATAGTGTACAGTTCTACAGAAAGACACACAGGAGTGTATATATAGTGTACAGTACTACACAGAGACACACAGAAGTGTATATAGTGTTCAGTACTACACAAACAGGAGTGTATATATAGTGTACAGTACTACACAGAGACACACAGGAGTGTGTATAGTGTACAGTACTACACAGAGACACACAGGAGTGTGTATAGTGTACAGTTCTACAGAAAGACACACAGGAGTGTATATATAGTGTACAGTACTACACAGAGACACACAGGAGTGTGTATAGTGTACAGTTCTACAGAAAGACACACAGGAGTGTATATATAGTGTACAGTACTACACAGAGACACACAGAAGTGTATATAGTGTTCAGTACTACACAAACAGGAGTGTATATATAGTGTACAGTACTACACAGAGACACACAGGAGTGTGTATAGTGTACAGTTCTACAGAAAGACACACAGGAGTGTATATATAGTGTACAGTACTACACAGAGACACACAGGAGTGTGTATAGTGTACAGTACTACACAGAGACACACAGGAGTGTGTATAGTGTACAGTACTACAGAAAGACACAGGAGTGTATATATAGTGTACAGTACTACACACACAGAAGTGTATATATAGTGTACAGTACTACACAGAGACACACAGAAGTGTATATAGTGTTCAGTACTACACAAACAGGAGTGTATATATAGTGTACAGTACTACACAGAGACACACAGAAGTGTATATAGTGTTCAGTACTACACAAACAGGAGTGTATATATAGTGTACAGTACTACACAGAGACACACAGGAGTGTGTATAGTGTACAGTTCTACAGAAAGACACACAGGAGTGTATATATAGTGTACAGTACTACACAGAGACACACAGGAGTGTGTATAGTGTACAGTTCTACAGAAAGACACACAGGAGTGTATATATAGTGTACAGTACTACACAGAGACACACAGAAGTGTATATAGTGTTCAGTACTACACAGAGACACACAGAAGTGTATATATAGTGTACAGTACTACACACACAGGAGTGTGTATATAGTGTACAGTACTACACAGAGACACACAGGAGTGTATATATAATATCAGCGACCTGATATTAAAGTTGCATGGTCGCGGCAAGGGCCATCGAACCACCGCGAGTGGAGCCTCACACATGCACGGGTCAGTGGACTGGTAGCGGGAGAACAGAGAGCGGACGTCGGTGAGATCACTGCGGCGACGTCATCTGAGCTGGGATCCGGACATCGAAAGGGCGGGAGAATCCGAGCCCCTGATTGGACGGGAGCCCAAGGGTCGGAAAGAGCAAATATTCCTTTGTTGTAGGTAGGATATATAGTGTACAGTACTACACAAACAGGAGTGTATATATAGTGTACAGTACTACACAGAGACACACAGGAGTGTGTATAGTGTACAGTACTACACAGAGACACACAGGAGTGTGTATAGTGTACAGTTCTACAGAAAGACACACAGGAGTGTATATATAGTGTACAGTACTACACAGAGACACACAGAAGTGTATATAGTGTTCAGTACTACACAAACAGGAGTGTATATATAGTGTACAGTACTACACAGAGACACACAGGAGTGTGTATAGTGTACAGTTCTACAGAAAGACACACAGGAGTGTATATATAGTGTACAGTACTACACAGAGACACACAGAAGTGTATATAGTGTTCAGTACTACACAAACAGGAGTGTATATATAGTGTACAGTACTACACAGAGACACACAGGAGTGTGTATAGTGTACAGTTCTACAGAAAGACACACAGGAGTGTATATATAGTGTACAGTACTACACAGAGACACACAGGAGTGTGTATAGTGTACAGTACTACAGAAAGACACAGGAGTGTATATATAGTGTACAGTACTACACACACAGAAGTGTATATATAGTGTACAGTACTACACAGAGACACACAGAAGTGTATATAGTGTTCAGTACTACACAAACAGGAGTGTATATATAGTGTACAGTACTACACAGAGACACACAGGAGTGTGTATAGTGTACAGTTCTACAGAAAGACACACAGGAGTGTATATATAGTGTACAGTACTACACAGAGACACACAGGAGTGTATATATAGTGTACAGTACTACACACACAGGAGTGTGTATATAGTGTACAGTACTACACAGAGACACACAGAAGTGTATATATAGTGTACAGTACTACACAGAGACACACAGGAGTGTATATATAATATCAGCGACCTGATATTAAAGTTGCATGGTCGCGGCAAGGGCCATCGAACCACCGCGAGTGGAGCCTCACACATGCACGGGTCAGTGGACTGGTAGCGGGAGAACAGAGAGCGGACGTCGGTGAGATCACTGCGGCGACGTCATCTGAGCTGGGATCCGGACATCGAAAGGGCGGGAGAATCCGAGCCCCTGATTGGACGGGAGCCCAAGGGTCGGAAAGAGCAAATATTCCTTTGTTGTAGGTAGGATATATAGTGTACAGTACTACACAAACAGGAGTGTATATATAGTGTACAGTACTACACAGAGACACACAGGAGTGTGTATAGTGTACAGTACTACACAGAGACACACAGGAGTGTGTATAGTGTACAGTTCTACAGAAAGACACACAGGAGTGTATATATAGTGTACAGTACTACACAGAGACACACAGAAGTGTATATAGTGTTCAGTACTACACAAACAGGAGTGTATATATAGTGTACAGTACTACACAGAGACACACAGGAGTGTGTATAGTGTACAGTTCTACAGAAAGACACACAGGAGTGTATATATAGTGTACAGTACTACACAGAGACACACAGAAGTGTATATAGTGTTCAGTACTACACAAACAGGAGTGTATATATAGTGTACAGTACTACACAGAGACACACAGGAGTGTGTATAGTGTACAGTACTACACAGAGACACACAGGAGTGTGTATAGTGTACAGTTCTACAGAAAGACACACAGGAGTGTATATATAGTGTACAGTACTACACAGAGACACACAGGAGTGTGTATAGTGTACAGTTCTACAGAAAGACACACAGGAGTGTATATATAGTGTACAGTACTACACAGAGACACACAGAAGTGTATATAGTGTTCAGTACTACACAAACAGGAGTGTATATATAGTGTACAGTACTACACAGAGACACACAGGAGTGTGTATAGTGTACAGTTCTACAGAAAGACACACAGGAGTGTATATATAGTGTACAGTACTACACAGAGACACACAGGAGTGTGTATAGTGTACAGTACTACAGAAAGACACAGGAGTGTATATATAGTGTACAGTACTACACACACAGAAGTGTATATATAGTGTACAGTACTACACAGAGACACACAGAAGTGTATATAGTGTTCAGTACTACACAAACAGGAGTGTATATATAGTGTACAGTACTACACAGAGACACACAGAAGTGTATATAGTGTTCAGTACTACACAAACAGGAGTGTATATATAGTGTACAGTACTACACAGAGACACACAGGAGTGTGTATAGTGTACAGTTCTACAGAAAGACACACAGGAGTGTATATATAGTGTACAGTACTACACAGAGACACACAGAAGTGTATATAGTGTTCAGTACTACACAAACAGGAGTGTATATATAGTGTACAGTACTACACAGAGACACACAGGAGTGTGTATAGTGTACAGTACTACACAGAGACACACAGGAGTGTGTATAGTGTACAGTTCTACAGAAAGACACACAGGAGTGTATATATAGTGTACAGTACTACACAGAGACACACAGGTGTGTGTATAGTGTACAGTTCTACAGAAAGACACACAGGAGTGTATATATAGTGTACAGTACTACACAGAGACACACAGAAGTGTATATAGTGTTCAGTACTACACAAACAGGAGTGTATATATAGTGTACAGTGCTACACAGAGACACACAGGAGTGTGTATAGTGTACAGTTCTACAGAAAGACACACAGGAGTGTATATATAGTGTACAGTACTACACACACAGGAGTGTGTATATAGTGTACAGTACTACACAGAGACACACAGAAGTGTATATATAGTGTACAGTACTACACAGAGACACACAGGAGTGTATATATAATATCAGCGACCTGATATTAAAGTTGCATGGTCGCGGCAAGGGCCATCGAACCACCGCGAGTGGAGCCTCACACATGCACGGGTCAGTGGACTGGTAGCGGGAGAACAGAGAGCGGACGTCGGTGAGATCACTGCGGCGACGTCATCTGAGCTGGGATCCGGACATCGAAAGGGCGGGAGAATCCGAGCCCCTGATTGGACGGGAGCCCAAGGGTCGGAAAGAGCAAATATTCCTTTGTTGTAGGTAGGATATATAGTGTACAGTACTACACAAACAGGAGTGTATATATAGTGTACAGTACTACACAGAGACACACAGGAGTGTGTATAGTGTACAGTACTACACAGAGACACACAGGAGTGTGTATAGTGTACAGTTCTACAGAAAGACACACAGGAGTGTATATATAGTGTACAGTACTACACAGAGACACACAGAAGTGTATATAGTGTTCAGTACTACACAAACAGGAGTGTATATATAGTGTACAGTACTACACAGAGACACACAGGAGTGTGTATAGTGTACAGTTCTACAGAAAGACACACAGGAGTGTATATATAGTGTACAGTACTACACAGAGACACACAGAAGTGTATATAGTGTTCAGTACTACACAAACAGGAGTGTATATATAGTGTACAGTACTACACAGAGACACACAGGAGTGTGTATAGTGTACAGTACTACACAGAGACACACAGGAGTGTGTATAGTGTACAGTTCTACAGAAAGACACACAGGAGTGTATATATAGTGTACAGTACTACACAGAGACACACAGGAGTGTGTATAGTGTACAGTTCTACAGAAAGACACACAGGAGTGTATATATAGTGTACAGTACTACACAGAGACACACAGAAGTGTATATAGTGTTCAGTACTACACAAACAGGAGTGTATATATAGTGTACAGTACTACACAGAGACACACAGGAGTGTGTATAGTGTACAGTTCTACAGAAAGACACACAGGAGTGTATATATAGTGTACAGTACTACACAGAGACACACAGGAGTGTGTATAGTGTACAGTACTACAGAAAGACACAGGAGTGTATATATAGTGTACAGTACTACACACACAGAAGTGTATATATAGTGTACAGTACTACACAGAGACACACAGAAGTGTATATAGTGTTCAGTACTACACAAACAGGAGTGTATATATAGTGTACAGTACTACACAGAGACACACAGAAGTGTATATAGTGTTCAGTACTACACAAACAGGAGTGTATATATAGTGTACAGTACTACACAGAGACACACAGGAGTGTGTATAGTGTACAGTTCTACAGAAAGACACACAGGAGTGTATATATAGTGTACAGTACTACACAGAGACACACAGGAGTGTGTATAGTGTACAGTTCTACAGAAAGACACACAGGAGTGTATATATAGTGTACAGTACTACACAGAGACACACAGAAGTGTATATAGTGTTCAGTACTACACAGAGACACACAGAAGTGTATATATAGTGTACAGTACTACACACACAGGAGTGTGTATATAGTGTACAGTACTACACAGAGACACACAGGAGTGTATATATAATATCAGCGACCTGATATTAAAGTTGCATGGTCGCGGCAAGGGCCATCGAACCACCGCGAGTGGAGCCTCACACATGCACGGGTCAGTGGACTGGTAGCGGGAGAACAGAGAGCGGACGTCGGTGAGATCACTGCGGCGACGTCATCTGAGCTGGGATCCGGACATCGAAAGGGCGGGAGAATCCGAGCCCCTGATTGGACGGGAGCCCAAGGGTCGGAAAGAGCAAATATTCCTTTGTTGTAGGTAGGATATATAGTGTACAGTACTACACAAACAGGAGTGTATATATAGTGTACAGTACTACACAGAGACACACAGGAGTGTGTATAGTGTACAGTACTACACAGAGACACACAGGAGTGTGTATAGTGTACAGTTCTACAGAAAGACACACAGGAGTGTATATATAGTGTACAGTACTACACAGAGACACACAGAAGTGTATATAGTGTTCAGTACTACACAAACAGGAGTGTATATATAGTGTACAGTACTACACAGAGACACACAGGAGTGTGTATAGTGTACAGTTCTACAGAAAGACACACAGGAGTGTATATATAGTGTACAGTACTACACAGAGACACACAGAAGTGTATATAGTGTTCAGTACTACACAAACAGGAGTGTATATATAGTGTACAGTACTACACAGAGACACACAGGAGTGTGTATAGTGTACAGTTCTACAGAAAGACACACAGGAGTGTATATATAGTGTACAGTACTACACAGAGACACACAGGAGTGTGTATAGTGTACAGTACTACAGAAAGACACAGGAGTGTATATATAGTGTACAGTACTACACACACAGAAGTGTATATATAGTGTACAGTACTACACAGAGACACACAGAAGTGTATATAGTGTTCAGTACTACACAAACAGGAGTGTATATATAGTGTACAGTACTACACAGAGACACACAGGAGTGTGTATAGTGTACAGTTCTACAGAAAGACACACAGGAGTGTATATATAGTGTACAGTACTACACAGAGACACACAGGAGTGTATATATAGTGTACAGTACTACACACACAGGAGTGTGTATATAGTGTACAGTACTACACAGAGACACACAGAAGTGTATATATAGTGTACAGTACTACACAGAGACACACAGGAGTGTATATATAATATCAGCGACCTGATATTAAAGTTGCATGGTCGCGGCAAGGGCCATCGAACCACCGCGAGTGGAGCCTCACACATGCACGGGTCAGTGGACTGGTAGCGGGAGAACAGAGAGCGGACGTCGGTGAGATCACTGCGGCGACGTCATCTGAGCTGGGATCCGGACATCGAAAGGGCGGGAGAATCCGAGCCCCTGATTGGACGGGAGCCCAAGGGTCGGAAAGAGCAAATATTCCTTTGTTGTAGGTAGGATATATAGTGTACAGTACTACACAAACAGGAGTGTATATATAGTGTACAGTACTACACAGAGACACACAGGAGTGTGTATAGTGTACAGTACTACACAGAGACACACAGGAGTGTGTATAGTGTACAGTTCTACAGAAAGACACACAGGAGTGTATATATAGTGTACAGTACTACACAGAGACACACAGAAGTGTATATAGTGTTCAGTACTACACAAACAGGAGTGTATATATAGTGTACAGTACTACACAGAGACACACAGGAGTGTGTATAGTGTACAGTTCTACAGAAAGACACACAGGAGTGTATATATAGTGTACAGTACTACACAGAGACACACAGAAGTGTATATAGTGTTCAGTACTACACAAACAGGAGTGTATATATAGTGTACAGTACTACACAGAGACACACAGGAGTGTGTATAGTGTACAGTACTACACAGAGACACACAGGAGTGTGTATAGTGTACAGTTCTACAGAAAGACACACAGGAGTGTATATATAGTGTACAGTACTACACAGAGACACACAGGAGTGTGTATAGTGTACAGTTCTACAGAAAGACACACAGGAGTGTATATATAGTGTACAGTACTACACAGAGACACACAGAAGTGTATATAGTGTTCAGTACTACACAAACAGGAGTGTATATATAGTGTACAGTACTACACAGAGACACACAGGAGTGTGTATAGTGTACAGTTCTACAGAAAGACACACAGGAGTGTATATATAGTGTACAGTACTACACAGAGACACACAGAAGTGTATATAGTGTTCAGTACTACACAAACAGGAGTGTATATATAGTGTACAGTACTACACAGAGACACACAGGAGTGTGTATAGTGTACAGTACTACACAGAGACACACAGGAGTGTGTATAGTGTACAGTTCTACAGAAAGACACACAGGAGTGTATATATAGTGTACAGTACTACACAGAGACACACAGGTGTGTGTATAGTGTACAGTTCTACAGAAAGACACACAGGAGTGTATATATAGTGTACAGTACTACACAGAGACACACAGAAGTGTATATAGTGTTCAGTACTACACAAACAGGAGTGTATATATAGTGTACAGTGCTACACAGAGACACACAGGAGTGTGTATAGTGTACAGTTCTACAGAAAGACACACAGGAGTGTATATATAGTGTACAGTACTACACACACAGGAGTGTGTATATAGTGTACAGTACTACACAGAGACACACAGAAGTGTATATATAGTGTACAGTACTACACAGAGACACACAGGAGTGTATATATAATATCAGCGACCTGATATTAAAGTTGCATGGTCGCGGCAAGGGCCATCGAACCACCGCGAGTGGAGCCTCACACATGCACGGGTCAGTGGACTGGTAGCGGGAGAACAGAGAGCGGACGTCGGTGAGATCACTGCGGCGACGTCATCTGAGCTGGGATCCGGACATCGAAAGGGCGGGAGAATCCGAGCCCCTGATTGGACGGGAGCCCAAGGGTCGGAAAGAGCAAATATTCCTTTGTTGTAGGTAGGATATATAGTGTACAGTACTACACAAACAGGAGTGTATATATAGTGTACAGTACTACACAGAGACACACAGGAGTGTGTATAGTGTACAGTACTACACAGAGACACACAGGAGTGTGTATAGTGTACAGTTCTACAGAAAGACACACAGGAGTGTATATATAGTGTACAGTACTACACAGAGACACACAGAAGTGTATATAGTGTTCAGTACTACACAAACAGGAGTGTATATATAGTGTACAGTACTACACAGAGACACACAGGAGTGTGTATAGTGTACAGTTCTACAGAAAGACACACAGGAGTGTATATATAGTGTACAGTACTACACAGAGACACACAGAAGTGTATATAGTGTTCAGTACTACACAAACAGGAGTGTATATATAGTGTACAGTACTACACAGAGACACACAGGAGTGTGTATAGTGTACAGTTCTACAGAAAGACACACAGGAGTGTATATATAGTGTACAGTACTACACAGAGACACACAGGAGTGTGTATAGTGTACAGTACTACAGAAAGACACAGGAGTGTATATATAGTGTACAGTACTACACACACAGAAGTGTATATATAGTGTACAGTACTACACAGAGACACACAGAAGTGTATATAGTGTTCAGTACTACACAAACAGGAGTGTATATATAGTGTACAGTACTACACAGAGACACACAGGAGTGTGTATAGTGTACAGTTCTACAGAAAGACACACAGGAGTGTATATATAGTGTACAGTACTACACAGAGACACACAGGAGTGTATATATAGTGTACAGTACTACACACACAGGAGTGTGTATATAGTGTACAGTACTACACAGAGACACACAGAAGTGTATATATAGTGTACAGTACTACACAGAGACACACAGGAGTGTATATATAATATCAGCGACCTGATATTAAAGTTGCATGGTCGCGGCAAGGGCCATCGAACCACCGCGAGTGGAGCCTCACACATGCACGGGTCAGTGGACTGGTAGCGGGAGAACAGAGAGCGGACGTCGGTGAGATCACTGCGGCGACGTCATCTGAGCTGGGATCCGGACATCGAAAGGGCGGGAGAATCCGAGCCCCTGATTGGACGGGAGCCCAAGGGTCGGAAAGAGCAAATATTCCTTTGTTGTAGGTAGGATATATAGTGTACAGTACTACACAAACAGGAGTGTATATATAGTGTACAGTACTACACAGAGACACACAGGAGTGTGTATAGTGTACAGTACTACACAGAGACACACAGGAGTGTGTATAGTGTACAGTTCTACAGAAAGACACACAGGAGTGTATATATAGTGTACAGTACTACACAGAGACACACAGAAGTGTATATAGTGTTCAGTACTACACAAACAGGAGTGTATATATAGTGTACAGTACTACACAGAGACACACAGGAGTGTGTATAGTGTACAGTTCTACAGAAAGACACACAGGAGTGTATATATAGTGTACAGTACTACACAGAGACACACAGAAGTGTATATAGTGTTCAGTACTACACAAACAGGAGTGTATATATAGTGTACAGTACTACACAGAGACACACAGGAGTGTGTATAGTGTACAGTACTACACAGAGACACACAGGAGTGTGTATAGTGTACAGTTCTACAGAAAGACACACAGGAGTGTATATATAGTGTACAGTACTACACAGAGACACACAGGAGTGTGTATAGTGTACAGTTCTACAGAAAGACACACAGGAGTGTATATATAGTGTACAGTACTACACAGAGACACACAGAAGTGTATATAGTGTTCAGTACTACACAAACAGGAGTGTATATATAGTGTACAGTACTACACAGAGACACACAGGAGTGTGTATAGTGTACAGTTCTACAGAAAGACACACAGGAGTGTATATATAGTGTACAGTACTACACACACAGGAGTGTGTATATAGTGTACAGTACTACACAGAGACACACAGAAGTGTATATATAGTGTACAGTACTACACAGAGACACACAGGAGTGTATATATAATATCAGCGACCTGATATTAAAGTTGCATGGTCGCGGCAAGGGCCATCGAACCACCGCGAGTGGAGCCTCACACATGCACGGGTCAGTGGACTGGTAGCGGGAGAACAGAGAGCGGACGTCGGTGAGATCACTGCGGCGACGTCATCTGAGCTGGGATCCGGACATCGAAAGGGCGGGAGAATCCGAGCCCCTGATTGGACGGGAGCCCAAGGGTCGGAAAGAGCAAATATTCCTTTGTTGTAGGTAGGATATATAGTGTACAGTACTACACAAACAGGAGTGTATATATAGTGTACAGTACTACACAGAGACACACAGGAGTGTGTATAGTGTACAGTACTACACAGAGACACACAGGAGTGTGTATAGTGTACAGTTCTACAGAAAGACACACAGGAGTGTATATATAGTGTACAGTACTACACAGAGACACACAGAAGTGTATATAGTGTTCAGTACTACACAAACAGGAGTGTATATATAGTGTACAGTACTACACAGAGACACACAGGAGTGTGTATAGTGTACAGTTCTACAGAAAGACACACAGGAGTGTATATATAGTGTACAGTACTACACAGAGACACACAGAAGTGTATATAGTGTTCAGTACTACACAAACAGGAGTGTATATATAGTGTACAGTACTACACAGAGACACACAGGAGTGTGTATAGTGTACAGTTCTACAGAAAGACACACAGGAGTGTATATATAGTGTACAGTACTACACAGAGACACACAGGAGTGTATATATAGTGTACAGTACTACACAGAGACACACAGAAGTGTATATAGTGTTCAGTACTACACAAACAGGAGTGTATATATAGTGTACAGTACTACACAGAGACACACAGAAGTGTATATAGTGTTCAGTACTACACAAACAGGAGTGTATATATAGTGTACAGTACTACACAGAGACACACAGAAGTGTATATAGTGTTCAGTACTACACAAACAGGAGTGTATATATAGTGTACAGTACTACACAGAGACACACAGGAGTGTGTATAGTGTACAGTTCTACAGAAAGACACACAGGAGTGTATATATAGTGTACAGTACTACACAGAGACACACAGGAGTGTGTATAGTGTACAGTTCTACAGAAAGACACACAGGAGTGTATATATAGTGTACAGTACTACACAGAGACACACAGAAGTGTATATAGTGTTCAGTACTACACAAACAGGAGTGTATATATAGTGTACAGTGCTACACAGAGACACACAGGAGTGTGTATAGTGTACAGTTCTACAGAAAGACACACAGGAGTGTATATATAGTGTACAGTACTACACACACAGGAGTGTGTATATAGTGTACAGTACTACACAGAGACACAGAAGTGTATATATAGTGTACAGTACTACACAGAGACACACAGGAGTGTATATATAATATCAGCGACCTGATATTAAAGTTGCATGGTCGCGGCAAGGGCCATCGAACCACCGCGAGTGGAGCCTCACACATGCACGGGTCAGTGGACTGGTAGCGGGAGAACAGAGAGCGGACGTCGGTGAGATCACTGCGGCGACGTCATCTGAGCTGGGATCCGGACATCGAAAGGGCGGGAGAATCCGAGCCCCTGATTGGACGGGAGCCCAAGGGTCGGAAAGAGCAAATATTCCTTTGTTGTAGGTAGGATATATAGTGTACAGTACTACACAAACAGGAGTGTATATATAGTGTACAGTACTACACAGAGACACACAGGAGTGTGTATAGTGTACAGTACTACACAGAGACACACAGGAGTGTGTATAGTGTACAGTTCTACAGAAAGACACACAGGAGTGTATATATAGTGTACAGTACTACACAGAGACACACAGAAGTGTATATAGTGTTCAGTACTACACAAACAGGAGTGTATATATAGTGTACAGTACTACACAGAGACACACAGGAGTGTGTATAGTGTACAGTTCTACAGAAAGACACACAGGAGTGTATATATAGTGTACAGTACTACACAGAGACACACAGAAGTGTATATAGTGTTCAGTACTACACAAACAGGAGTGTATATATAGTGTACAGTACTACACAGAGACACACAGGAGTGTGTATAGTGTACAGTTCTACAGAAAGACACACAGGAGTGTATATATAGTGTACAGTACTACACAGAGACACACAGGAGTGTGTATAGTGTACAGTACTACAGAAAGACACAGGAGTGTATATATAGTGTACAGTACTACACACACAGAAGTGTATATATAGTGTACAGTACTACACAGAGACACACAGAAGTGTATATAGTGTTCAGTACTACACAAACAGGAGTGTATATATAGTGTACAGTACTACACAGAGACACACAGGAGTGTGTATAGTGTACAGTTCTACAGAAAGACACACAGGAGTGTATATATAGTGTACAGTACTACACAGAGACACACAGGAGTGTATATATAGTGTACAGTACTACACACACAGGAGTGTGTATATAGTGTACAGTACTACACAGAGACACACAGAAGTGTATATATAGTGTACAGTACTACACAGAGACACACAGGAGTGTATATATAATATCAGCGACCTGATATTAAAGTTGCATGGTCGCGGCAAGGGCCATCGAACCACCGCGAGTGGAGCCTCACACATGCACGGGTCAGTGGACTGGTAGCGGGAGAACAGAGAGCGGACGTCGGTGAGATCACTGCGGCGACGTCATCTGAGCTGGGATCCGGACATCGAAAGGGCGGGAGAATCCGAGCCCCTGATTGGACGGGAGCCCAAGGGTCGGAAAGAGCAAATATTCCTTTGTTGTAGGTAGGATATATAGTGTACAGTACTACACAAACAGGAGTGTATATATAGTGTACAGTACTACACAGAGACACACAGGAGTGTGTATAGTGTACAGTACTACACAGAGACACACAGGAGTGTGTATAGTGTACAGTTCTACAGAAAGACACACAGGAGTGTATATATAGTGTACAGTACTACACAGAGACACACAGAAGTGTATATAGTGTTCAGTACTACACAAACAGGAGTGTATATATAGTGTACAGTACTACACAGAGACACACAGGAGTGTGTATAGTGTACAGTTCTACAGAAAGACACACAGGAGTGTATATATAGTGTACAGTACTACACAGAGACACACAGAAGTGTATATAGTGTTCAGTACTACACAAACAGGAGTGTATATATAGTGTACAGTACTACACAGAGACACACAGGAGTGTGTATAGTGTACAGTACTACACAGAGACACACAGGAGTGTGTATAGTGTACAGTTCTACAGAAAGACACACAGGAGTGTATATATAGTGTACAGTACTACACAGAGACACACAGGAGTGTGTATAGTGTACAGTTCTACAGAAAGACACACAGGAGTGTATATATAGTGTACAGTACTACACAGAGACACACAGAAGTGTATATAGTGTTCAGTACTACACAAACAGGAGTGTATATATAGTGTACAGTACTACACAGAGACACACAGGAGTGTGTATAGTGTACAGTTCTACAGAAAGACACACAGGAGTGTATATATAGTGTACAGTACTACACAGAGACACACAGGAGTGTGTATAGTGTACAGTACTACAGAAAGACACAGGAGTGTATATATAGTGTACAGTACTACACACACAGAAGTGTATATATAGTGTACAGTACTACACAGAGACACACAGAAGTGTATATAGTGTTCAGTACTACACAAACAGGAGTGTATATATAGTGTACAGTACTACACAGAGACACACAGAAGTGTATATAGTGTTCAGTACTACACAAACAGGAGTGTATATATAGTGTACAGTACTACACAGAGACACACAGGAGTGTGTATAGTGTACAGTTCTACAGAAAGACACACAGGAGTGTATATATAGTGTACAGTACTACACAGAGACACACAGAAGTGTATATAGTGTTCAGTACTACACAAACAGGAGTGTATATATAGTGTACAGTACTACACAGAGACACACAGGAGTGTGTATAGTGTACAGTACTACACAGAGACACACAGGAGTGTGTATAGTGTACAGTTCTACAGAAAGACACACAGGAGTGTATATATAGTGTACAGTACTACACAGAGACACACAGGTGTGTGTATAGTGTACAGTTCTACAGAAAGACACACAGGAGTGTATATATAGTGTACAGTACTACACAGAGACACACAGAAGTGTATATAGTGTTCAGTACTACACAAACAGGAGTGTATATATAGTGTACAGTGCTACACAGAGACACACAGGAGTGTGTATAGTGTACAGTTCTACAGAAAGACACACAGGAGTGTATATATAGTGTACAGTACTACACACACAGGAGTGTGTATATAGTGTACAGTACTACACAGAGACACACAGAAGTGTATATATAGTGTACAGTACTACACAGAGACACACAGGAGTGTATATATAATATCAGCGACCTGATATTAAAGTTGCATGGTCGCGGCAAGGGCCATCGAACCACCGCGAGTGGAGCCTCACACATGCACGGGTCAGTGGACTGGTAGCGGGAGAACAGAGAGCGGACGTCGGTGAGATCACTGCGGCGACGTCATCTGAGCTGGGATCCGGACATCGAAAGGGCGGGAGAATCCGAGCCCCTGATTGGACGGGAGCCCAAGGGTCGGAAAGAGCAAATATTCCTTTGTTGTAGGTAGGATATATAGTGTACAGTACTACACAAACAGGAGTGTATATATAGTGTACAGTACTACACAGAGACACACAGGAGTGTGTATAGTGTACAGTACTACACAGAGACACACAGGAGTGTGTATAGTGTACAGTTCTACAGAAAGACACACAGGAGTGTATATATAGTGTACAGTACTACACAGAGACACACAGAAGTGTATATAGTGTTCAGTACTACACAAACAGGAGTGTATATATAGTGTACAGTACTACACAGAGACACACAGGAGTGTGTATAGTGTACAGTTCTACAGAAAGACACACAGGAGTGTATATATAGTGTACAGTACTACACAGAGACACACAGAAGTGTATATAGTGTTCAGTACTACACAAACAGGAGTGTATATATAGTGTACAGTACTACACAGAGACACACAGGAGTGTGTATAGTGTACAGTACTACACAGAGACACACAGGAGTGTGTATAGTGTACAGTTCTACAGAAAGACACACAGGAGTGTATATATAGTGTACAGTACTACACAGAGACACACAGGAGTGTGTATAGTGTACAGTTCTACAGAAAGACACACAGGAGTGTATATATAGTGTACAGTACTACACAGAGACACACAGAAGTGTATATAGTGTTCAGTACTACACAAACAGGAGTGTATATATAGTGTACAGTACTACACAGAGACACACAGGAGTGTGTATAGTGTACAGTTCTACAGAAAGACACACAGGAGTGTATATATAGTGTACAGTACTACACAGAGACACACAGGAGTGTGTATAGTGTACAGTACTACAGAAAGACACAGGAGTGTATATATAGTGTACAGTACTACACACACAGAAGTGTATATATAGTGTACAGTACTACACAGAGACACACAGAAGTGTATATAGTGTTCAGTACTACACAAACAGGAGTGTATATATAGTGTACAGTACTACACAGAGACACACAGAAGTGTATATAGTGTTCAGTACTACACAAACAGGAGTGTATATATAGTGTACAGTACTACACAGAGACACACAGGAGTGTGTATAGTGTACAGTTCTACAGAAAGACACACAGGAGTGTATATATAGTGTACAGTACTACACAGAGACACACAGGAGTGTGTATAGTGTACAGTTCTACAGAAAGACACACAGGAGTGTATATATAGTGTACAGTACTACACAGAGACACACAGAAGTGTATATAGTGTTCAGTACTACACAAACAGGAGTGTATATATAGTGTACAGTGCTACACAGAGACACACAGGAGTGTGTATAGTGTACAGTTCTACAGAAAGACACACAGGAGTGTATATATAGTGTACAGTACTACACACACAGGAGTGTGTATATAGTGTACAGTACTACACAGAGACACAGAAGTGTATATATAGTGTACAGTACTACACAGAGACACACAGGAGTGTATATATAATATCAGCGACCTGATATTAAAGTTGCATGGTCGCGGCAAGGGCCATCGAACCACCGCGAGTGGAGCCTCACACATGCACGGGTCAGTGGACTGGTAGCGGGAGAACAGAGAGCGGACGTCGGTGAGATCACTGCGGCGACGTCATCTGAGCTGGGATCCGGACATCGAAAGGGCGGGAGAATCCGAGCCCCTGATTGGACGGGAGCCCAAGGGTCGGAAAGAGCAAATATTCCTTTGTTGTAGGTAGGATATATAGTGTACAGTACTACACAAACAGGAGTGTATATATAGTGTACAGTACTACACAGAGACACACAGGAGTGTGTATAGTGTACAGTACTACACAGAGACACACAGGAGTGTGTATAGTGTACAGTTCTACAGAAAGACACACAGGAGTGTATATATAGTGTACAGTACTACACAGAGACACACAGAAGTGTATATAGTGTTCAGTACTACACAAACAGGAGTGTATATATAGTGTACAGTACTACACAGAGACACACAGGAGTGTGTATAGTGTACAGTTCTACAGAAAGACACACAGGAGTGTATATATAGTGTACAGTACTACACAGAGACACACAGAAGTGTATATAGTGTTCAGTACTACACAAACAGGAGTGTATATATAGTGTACAGTACTACACAGAGACACACAGGAGTGTGTATAGTGTACAGTTCTACAGAAAGACACACAGGAGTGTATATATAGTGTACAGTACTACACAGAGACACACAGGAGTGTGTATAGTGTACAGTACTACAGAAAGACACAGGAGTGTATATATAGTGTACAGTACTACACACACAGAAGTGTATATATAGTGTACAGTACTACACAGAGACACACAGAAGTGTATATAGTGTTCAGTACTACACAAACAGGAGTGTATATATAGTGTACAGTACTACACAGAGACACACAGGAGTGTGTATAGTGTACAGTTCTACAGAAAGACACACAGGAGTGTATATATAGTGTACAGTACTACACAGAGACACACAGGAGTGTATATATAGTGTACAGTACTACACACACAGGAGTGTGTATATAGTGTACAGTACTACACAGAGACACACAGAAGTGTATATATAGTGTACAGTACTACACAGAGACACACAGGAGTGTATATATAATATCAGCGACCTGATATTAAAGTTGCATGGTCGCGGCAAGGGCCATCGAACCACCGCGAGTGGAGCCTCACACATGCACGGGTCAGTGGACTGGTAGCGGGAGAACAGTGAGCGGACGTCGGTGAGATCACTGCGGCGACGTCATCTGAGCTGGGATCCGGACATCGAAAGGGCGGGAGAATCCGAGCCCCTGATTGGACGGGAGCCCAAGGGTCGGAAAGAGCAAATATTCCTTTGTTGTAGGTAGGATATATAGTGTACAGTACTACACAAACAGGAGTGTATATATAGTGTACAGTACTACACAGAGACACACAGGAGTGTGTATAGTGTACAGTACTACACAGAGACACACAGGAGTGTGTATAGTGTACAGTACTACACAGAGACACACAGGAGTGTGTATAGTGTACAGTTCTACAGAAAGACACACAGGAGTGTATATATAGTGTACAGTACTACACAGAGACACACAGAAGTGTATATAGTGTTCAGTACTACACAAACAGGAGTGTATATATAGTGTACAGTACTACACAGAGACACACAGGAGTGTGTATAGTGTACAGTTCTACAGAAAGACACACAGGAGTGTATATATAGTGTACAGTACTACACACACAGAAGTGTATATATAGTGTACAGTACTACACACACAGAAGTGTATATATAGTGTACAGTACTACACAGAGACACACAGAAGTGTATATAGTGTTCAGTACTACACAAACAGGAGTGTATATATAGTGTACAGTACTACACAGAGACACACAGGAGTGTGTATAGTGTACAGTACTACACAGAGACACACAGGAGTGTGTATAGTGTACAGTTCTACAGAAAGACACACAGGAGTGTATATATAGTGTACAGTACTACACAGAGACACACAGGAGTGTGTATAGTGTACAGTACTACAGAAAGACACAGGAGTGTATATATAGTGTACAGTACTACACAGAGACACACAGGAGTGTGTATAGTGTACAGTACTACACAGAGACACACAGAAGTGTATATAGTGTTCAGTACTACACAAACAGGAGTGTATATATAGTGTACAGTACTACACAGAGACACACAGGAGTGTGTATAGTGTACAGTTCTACAGAAAGACACACAGGAGTGTATATATAGTGTACAGTACTACACAGAGACACACAGAAGTGTATATAGTGTTCAGTACTACACAAACAGGAGTGTATATATAGTGTACAGTACTACACAGAGACACACAGGAGTGTGTATAGTGTACAGTACTACACAGAGACACACAGGAGTGTGTATAGTGTACAGTTCTACAGAAAGACACACAGGAGTGTATATATAGTGTACAGTACTACACAGAGACACACAGGAGTGTGTATAGTGTACAGTACTACAGAAAGACACAGGAGTGTATATATAGTGTACAGTACTACACACACAGAAGTGTATATATAGTGTACAGTACTACACAGAGACACACAGGAGTGTGTATAGTGTACAGTACTACACAGAGACACACAGGAGTGTGTATAGTGTACAGTTCTACAGAAAGACACACAGGAGTGTATATATAGTGTACAGTACTACACAGAGACACACAGGAGTGTGTATAGTGTACAGTTCTACAGAAAGACACACAGGAGTGTATATATAGTGTACAGTACTACACAGAGACACACAGAAGTGTATATAGTGTTCAGTACTACACAAACAGGAGTGTATATATAGTGTACAGTACTACACAGAGACACACAGGAGTGTGTATAGTGTACAGTACTACACAGAGACACACAGGAGTGTGTATAGTGTACAGTTCTACAGAAAGACACACAGGAGTGTATATATAGTGTACAGTACTACACAGAGACACACAGGAGTGTGTATAGTGTACAGTACTACACAGAGACACACAGGAGTGTGTATAGTGTACAGTTCTACAGAAAGACACACAGGAGTGTATATATAGTGTACAGTACTACACAGAGACACACAGAAGTGTATATAGTGTTCAGTACTACACAAACAGGAGTGTATATATAGTGTACAGTACTACACAGAGACACACAGGAGTGTGTATAGTGTACAGTTCTACAGAAAGACACACAGGAGTGTATATATAGTGTACAGTACTACACACACAGAAGTGTATATATAGTGTACAGTACTACACACACAGAAGTGTATATATAGTGTACAGTACTACACAGAGACACACAGAAGTGTATATAGTGTTCAGTACTACACAAACAGGAGTGTATATATAGTGTACAGTACTACACAGAGACACACAGGAGTGTGTATAGTGTACAGTACTACACAGAGACACACAGGAGTGTGTATAGTGTACAGTTCTACAGAAAGACACACAGGAGTGTATATATAGTGTACAGTACTACACAGAGACACACAGGAGTGTGTATAGTGTACAGTACTACAGAAAGACACAGGAGTGTATATATAGTGTACAGTACTACACAGAGACACACAGGAGTGTGTATAGTGTACAGTACTACACAGAGACACACAGAAGTGTATATAGTGTTCAGTACTACACAAACAGGAGTGTATATATAGTGTACAGTACTACACAGAGACACACAGGAGTGTGTATAGTGTACAGTTCTACAGAAAGACACACAGGAGTGTATATATAGTGTACAGTACTACACAGAGACACACAGAAGTGTATATAGTGTTCAGTACTACACAAACAGGAGTGTATATATAGTGTACAGTACTACACAGAGACACACAGGAGTGTGTATAGTGTACAGTACTACACAGAGACACACAGGAGTGTGTATAGTGTACAGTTCTACAGAAAGACACACAGGAGTGTATATATAGTGTACAGTACTACACAGAGACACACAGGAGTGTGTATAGTGTACAGTACTACAGAAAGACACAGGAGTGTATATATAGTGTACAGTACTACACACACAGAAGTGTATATATAGTGTACAGTACTACACAGAGACACACAGGAGTGTGTATAGTGTACAGTACTACACAGAGACACACAGGAGTGTGTATAGTGTACAGTTCTACAGAAAGACACACAGGAGTGTATATATAGTGTACAGTACTACACAGAGACACACAGGAGTGTGTATAGTGTACAGTTCTACAGAAAGACACACAGGAGTGTATATATAGTGTACAGTACTACACAGAGACACACAGAAGTGTATATAGTGTTCAGTACTACACAAACAGGAGTGTATATATAGTGTACAGTACTACACAGAGACACACAGGAGTGTGTATAGTGTACAGTACTACACAGAGACACACAGGAGTGTGTATAGTGTACAGTTCTACAGAAAGACACACAGGAGTGTATATATAGTGTACAGTACTACACAGAGACACACAGGAGTGTGTATAGTGTACAGTACTACAGAAAGACACAGGAGTGTATATATAGTGTACAGTACTACACACACAGAAGTGTATATATAGTGTACAGTACTACACAGAGACACACAGGAGTGTGTATAGTGTACAGTACTACACAGAGACACACAGGAGTGTGTATAGTGTACAGTTCTACAGAAAGACACACAGGAGTGTATATATAGTGTACAGTACTACACAGAGACACACAGGAGTGTGTATAGTGTACAGTTCTACAGAAAGACACACAGGAGTGTATATATAGTGTACAGTACTACACAGAGACACACAGAAGTGTATATAGTGTTCAGTACTACACAAACAGGAGTGTATATATAGTGTACAGTACTACACAGAGACACACAGGAGTGTGTATAGTGTACAGTTCTACAGAAAGACACACAGGAGTGTATATATAGTGTACAGTACTACACAGAGACACACAGGAGTGTGTATAGTGTACAGTACTACAGAAAGACACAGGAGTGTATATATAGTGTACAGTACTACACACACAGAAGTGTATATATAGTGTACAGTACTACTGTGATGCCGCCGCCACGGAGCCGATCGGCGGGTGGCCCACCTGCGATCTCGCCGCTCCGAGCGGCGAGGCCGACATTGCCCCACCCCACCACCTCCCCACCCCCCCCCCCACCGGAACACACACGCACGCACTCGCCCCCACCATTAGAGCGCGTGGGGAGACACCCTGGCCGACAGGTTTTCACCCAGAAGCCCTCGTAAAGGGATAATCTTCACGGTTTCCTGCAGCCAGGGAATTGGACGGTCTCCCCCGACGCTAACACCCACCGCGGCGCCGTGACTTTGGTTGTAATTACATGGTCACGACGGGGCTGCCGAGCCACCGCGGGTAGACAGCACACACAACACACACGGGTCAGCAGGCAGGTAGGAGGGCAGAGCCACGAGCGGCGGGAAAGCAGGGTCGCCCTCTGGCTGGAGGGTCGCTGAGCAGGTAAATTTAGATGCGGACGTCGCTGAAAGCAACGGCCCGGGGGATGCTGGGATACAGATGGGCCTACCGATTGGCGGGTGATCCCAGCGAGCTGATTGGCCCGCGAGTCGGCACCAGGTAGCCCCTTTGATGTAGAAAGAATAAAGCGGGTCAGGGCGAAGGAAAAAGGGTCTCTGGCTACTCGAGTCAACCCCAGGCCCGTCAACTCCCGAGTCCAGCCGCGCGAACGTCCGTGGGACGTATCGACGCGCCGCGAGGACCAGACAGCAGTGACGACGAACCGTGAGTAAGAGAGAGAGAGAGGGAGTTGGGACTTAGCTTAAGAGCAAAACCGGAGAGGGTAAAGGGGAGAAGGACAGGTAGAGTGTAGTGCCGACTATCGAGAGATAGATCGGTCCTGCCCCGCTGATCCCGACTGACTCGGTTAAATAAGGGCTCGCCGACGCGGTGGAATAAATCGTCGGCGGTTACATAACGGACTGGTGTGGTTTTTGTGGAAGCGTGGGTGCGCTTGCTGTCGCGGTGGTCGTTACATAACAGACTGGTGTGGTGGTTTTTGCGGGGGTGTGGAAAGAGAGTGGAAGCGTGGGTGCGCTTGCTGTCGCGGTGGTCGTTACATAACAGACTGGTGTGGTTATTGCGGAAGCGTGGGTGCGCTTGCTGTCGCGGTGGTCGTTACATAACAGACTGGTGTGGTGGTTTTTGCGGGGGTGTGGAAAGAGAGTGGAAGCGTGGGTTCGCTTGCTGTTCTCGGTGGTCGCCGCGTGTGTGGAGCGGCGCCGCGTGGATTGTGTGCGCTACGAACGGTCGGCTGCGGACTCCTGCGCTGCGAGCGGATACCCGTCTCGCACGCATGCCCATCGCATAGCCCTTTAAACCCGTTTAAACCAACCCCCCCAAGCGTCGGAGTGAGCACGAACGACGTCGCTTACCCTCCGACCTTTGACCCCCTGTTACCCGCGTGTGATTGGTGCGTGGGACTGCGCGGGCGGGGAGCGTCGCGTTTGGGTGCCGGCGAAGCGCTAGCGGGTCCCAGGGAGGTCGAGGGTGATGCCCCACCGGCAGGAGACCCGGACTCGGGGGGGGACGGCACAGGGGGGGGAACAGGAGCGCGACGACCTTTCCCCGCCAGGGGAGGAGTGCGGCGGCGGCAGCTCCCACACTAGTGGAGAGTCTGGGAGCGTCGGTACTTCGCGGACAGGGTCGCAGGCAGGGGAGATCCCGGGGGCCGGCGACCCTAACAATATGGTGTCAGAAGCGGTACGAACCCCCGCGTTACCCCACGCGAAAATAAGGCATATATTCACTGGCCGGAGTACAACCTGCAGATCGAATACCGGGCGGGGCGGACGCATGCAAACGCGGACGCATTATCACGGCGACCCGCGGTGTGTGCCGAGACGAGGGCGGAGGAGGCCTGCCCGTGCTTCACGGGGGGACGTTGCCGACAGGCAACGGACCCCCGGGAACCCGCTGAACCTAACCCCCCCCCGGCGAGAGAGAGTGCGGTATGCGCCACAGAGACCCCCACAGGTGGAGGCGCGGACCCAGTCGGCCGCCCGGCGAGCGCAGGGCCCACGACTCGGGACCCCGTGGACCACCCCGCCCCGATCGGACGGATCCAGGAGGACGTCGGCTGCGCCTTCCCGGGCCTGAGCGACGAGCAGCTGAGGCAGACCCAGCAGCGGGATCCGGATCTGGCGGCGGTGGAAGCGGCCCTGCGGGAGGGGAAAAGCACCCTACCAGGGCCCTGGAGCGGTTTGTATGCCCGGTTGTGTGTGCAGAACGGGGTGGTACGGGAGTTAACCGAGGCCGGCCAGCCGGGGTGCATCTGTGTTCCCGCCCAGGTGCGACCCCAGCTGCTACGGCTGGTACACGACCACCCGCTCGGGGGCCATGACGGGGAACGGCGCACTCGGGAGACTCTGCGTCGCCAGTATCTCTGGCCCAAATTGACGCAAGATGTGGCCGCCTGGGTACAGGGCTGCCGCGCTTGTCAGCAGTGCGGGCCGAAACCGGCACGATACCAAGTACCCCTAAGGCCGTTCCGCGTCAGTCGAACTAACCAGCTGGTCGGCATCGATCTCCAGGGGCCATTCCCACGATCCCACCGGGGCAACCGCTATATCCTCGTAGCGGTGGAATACTTCACCCGCTACCCCGTGGCGGTGGCCATCCCCGATAAAACGGCCCTGGTAGTAGCCCGGGCGTTCGTGGAGCACTATGTACTTAAGCACGGGATCCCGGAGCGAGTCCTTACCGACCAGGGTAGCGAGTTCGAGGCCGAGTTGTTTCAGGCGCTGTGCCGGGAGTTCGGGATCCAGAAAGACCGAACCACGGCGTACCACCCCCAGGCGAACGGTATGGTTGAACGTATGAATCAGACTCTGGCCGGAAAGCTCAAGCGTATGGCGGCCTCAAACCAACGGGATTGGGACGAACACCTCCCCTACGCCCTGTTCGCCTACGCCACCACGGTGCACACATCGACGGGCCAAACCCCGTTCCTAATGATGTTTGGTCGTGAGTCTCGTCTACCCGCAGACTTGCTGTTCGGCATTCCTCCACCCCAAACGGAGGAAGGAAGTCGCCCCGTGGAACATCTGATGGAGACCCTACGAGGGGTCCGGGACCGGGCCTACCCGCAAGGGGAGGCCGCACATCGGCGACAGGAACAGAGCACCCGACCCCGCGTGGAGCCCCCCCTTTTCTTGACAGGTACCAAGGTGTGGCTACACACCCCTCGCGTCGGGGCCGGACAGGTGGGGAAGCTGACCACCTACTGGCGGGGACCCTGGACCGTGGTACGGCAGATCTCTCCCTGGACGGTACTAATCCAGGGTGGAGAGAGGGGCCGAGAAACGGTGGTTAACGTCCGCCGCTTAAAACCATGGAGGGCAGCCCCGGCGGGGGAGAACCTCGCTGCCCGAGTACCGCGAAATCCCGGTGCCCCTGCGCCACCCGTGCTCGGGGGCCTCGCGCACTACATGGGCCCCGCCGTGCCCCCAGCCCCGAGGCGTCCCGGCCCCGCCAGAGGACGGCGGGGACGCCGCCCCTTAAACCCCGCTGCCGCGGAGTTTGTCCCCCAGCCCCCAGGTGCCGAGGGATCGGAGGAGCCACTGGAGTGGAGAAGGAGACCGCTGCAGGAAACCCCGAGGACGGAGCCACCTCCCCCGAGGCCAGCCACGAGATCCGGGCGGATCCCCCGGACCCCGCAGCGCTACCTCGTGGGCGCGGCCCAGGCGAGGTGCTCCAGTCAACCCGGGACGGGGACTGGCACCTCGGGGGGCTATGTGATGCCGCCGCCACGGAGCCGATCGGCGGGTGGCCCACCTGCGATCTCGCCGCTCCGAGCGGCGAGGCCGACATTGCCCCACCCCACCACCTCCCCACCCCCCCCCCCCACCGGAACACACACGCACGCACTCGCCCCCACCATTAGAGCGCGTGGGGAGACACCCTGGCCGACAGGTTTTCACCCAGAAGCCCTCGTAAAGGGATAATCTTCACGGTTTCCTGCAGCCAGGGAATTGGACGGTCTCCCCCGACGCTAACACCCACCGCGGCGCCGTGACTTTGGTTGTAATTACATGGTCACGACGGGGCTGCCGAGCCACCGCGGGTAGACAGCACACACAACACACACGGGTCAGCAGGCAGGTAGGAGGGCAGAGCCACGAGCGGCGGGAAAGCAGGGTCGCCCTCTGGCTGGAGGGTCGCTGAGCAGGTAAATTTAGATGCGGACGTCGCTGAAAGCAACGGCCCGGGGGATGCTGGGATACAGATGGGCCTACCGATTGGCGGGTGATCCCAGCGAGCTGATTGGCCCGCGAGTCGGCACCAGGTAGCCCCTTTGATGTAGAAAGAATAAAGCGGGTCAGGGCGAAGGAAAAAGGGTCTCTGGCTACTCGAGTCAACCCCAGGCCCGTCAACTCCCGAGTCCAGCCGCGCGAACGTCCGTGGGACGTATCGACGCGCCGCGAGGACCAGACAGCAGTGACGACGAACCGTGAGTAAGAGAGAGAGAGAGGGAGTTGGGACTTAGCTTAAGAGCAAAACCGGAGAGGGTAAAGGGGAGAAGGACAGGTAGAGTGTAGTGCCGACTATCGAGAGATAGATCGGTCCTGCCCCGCTGATCCCGACTGACTCGGTTAAATAAGGGCTCGCCGACGCGGTGGAATAAATCGTCGGCGGTTACATAACGGACTGGTGTGGTTTTTGTGGAAGCGTGGGTGCGCTTGCTGTCGCGGTGGTCGTTACATAACAGACTGGTGTGGTGGTTTTTGCGGGGGTGTGGAAAGAGAGTGGAAGCGTGGGTGCGCTTGCTGTCGCGGTGGTCGTTACATAACAGACTGGTGTGGTTATTGCGGAAGCGTGGGTGCGCTTGCTGTCGCGGTGGTCGTTACATAACAGACTGGTGTGGTGGTTTTTGCGGGGGTGTGGAAAGAGAGTGGAAGCGTGGGTTCGCTTGCTGTTCTCGGTGGTCGCCGCGTGTGTGGAGCGGCGCCGCGTGGATTGTGTGCGCTACGAACGGTCGGCTGCGGACTCCTGCGCTGCGAGCGGATACCCGTCTCGCACGCATGCCCATCGCATAGCCCTTTAAACCCGTTTAAACCAACCCCCCCAAGCGTCGGAGTGAGCACGAACGACGTCGCTTACCCTCCGACCTTTGACCCCCTGTTACCCGCGTGTGATTGGTGCGTGGGACTGCGCGGGCGGGGAGCGTCGCGTTTGGGTGCCGGCGAAGCGCTAGCGGGTCCCAGGGAGGTCGAGGGTGATGCCCCACCGGCAGGAGACCCGGACTCGGGGGGGGACGGCACAGGGGGGGGAACAGGAGCGCGACGACCTTTCCCCGCCAGGGGAGGAGTGCGGCGGCGGCAGCTCCCACACTAGTGGAGAGTCTGGGAGCGTCGGTACTTCGCGGACAGGGTCGCAGGCAGGGGAGATCCCGGGGGCCGGCGACCCTAACACTACACAGAGACACACAGAAGTGTATATAGTGTTCAGTACTACACAAACAGGAGTGTATATATAGTGTACAGTACTACACAGAGACACACAGGAGTGTGTATAGTGTACAGTTCTACAGAAAGACACACAGGAGTGTATATATAGTGTACAGTACTACACAGAGACACACAGAAGTGTATATAGTGTTCAGTACTACACAAACAGGAGTGTATATATAGTGTACAGTACTACACAGAGACACACAGAAGTGTATATAGTGTTCAGTACTACACAAACAGGAGTGTATATATAGTGTACAGTACTACACAGAGACACACAGGAGTGTGTATAGTGTACAGTACTACACAGAGACACACAGAAGTGTATATAGTGTTCAGTACTACACAAACAGGAGTGTATATATAGTGTACAGTACTACACAGAGACACACAGGAGTGTGTATAGTGTACAGTACTACACAGAGACACACAGGAGTGTGTATAGTGTACAGTTCTACAGAAAGACACACAGGAGTGTATATATAGTGTACAGTACTACACAGAGACACACAGGAGTGTGTATAGTGTACAGTTCTACAGAAAGACACACAGGAGTGTATATATAGTGTACAGTACTACACAGAGACACACAGGAGTGTGTATAGTGTACAGTTCTACAGAAAGACACACAGGAGTGTATATATAGTGTACAGTACTACACAGAGACACACAGAAGTGTATATAGTGTTCAGTACTACACAAACAGGAGTGTATATATAGTGTACAGTACTACACAGAGACACACAGGAGTGTGTATAGTGTACAGTTCTACAGAAAGACACACAGGAGTGTATATATAGTGTACAGTACTACACAGAGACACACAGGAGTGTGTATAGTGTACAGTACTACAGAAAGACACAGGAGTGTATATATAGTGTACAGTACTACACACACAGAAGTGTATATATAGTGTACAGTACTACACAGAGACACACAGAAGTGTATATAGTGTTCAGTACTACACAAACAGGAGTGTATATATAGTGTACAGTACTACACAGAGACACACAGGAGTGTGTATAGTGTACAGTACTACACAGAGACACACAGAAGTGTATATAGTGTTCAGTACTACACAAACAGGAGTGTATATATAGTGTACAGTACTACACAGAGACACACAGGAGTGTGTATAGTGTACAGTTCTACAGAAAGACACACAGGAGTGTATATATAGTGTACAGTACTACACAGAGACACACAGAAGTGTATATAGTGTTCAGTACTACACAAACAGGAGTGTATATATAGTGTACAGTACTACACAGAGACACACAGGAGTGTGTATAGTGTACAGTTCTACAGAAAGACACACAGGAGTGTATATATAGTGTACAGTACTACACAGAGACACACAGAAGTGTATATAGTGTTCAGTACTACACAAACAGGAGTGTATATATAGTGTACAGTACTACACAGAGACACACAGGAGTGTGTATAGTGTACAGTACTACACAGAGACACACAGAAGTGTATATAGTGTTCAGTACTACACAAACAGGAGTGTATATATAGTGTACAGTACTACACAGAGACACACAGGAGTGTGTATAGTGTACAGTACTACACAGAGACACACAGGAGTGTGTATAGTGTACAGTTCTACAGAAAGACACACAGGAGTGTATATATAGTGTACAGTACTACACAGAGACACACAGGAGTGTGTATAGTGTACAGTTCTACAGAAAGACACACAGGAGTGTATATATAGTGTACAGTACTACACAGAGACACACAGAAGTGTATATAGTGTTCAGTACTACACAAACAGGAGTGTATATATAGTGTACAGTACTACACAGAGACACACAGGAGTGTGTATAGTGTACAGTACTACACAGAGACACACAGGAGTGTGTATAGTGTACAGTTCTACAGAAAGACACACAGGAGTGTATATATAGTGTACAGTACTACACAGAGACACACAGGAGTGTGTATAGTGTACAGTGCTACAGAAAGACACAGGAGTGTGTATAGTGTACAGTTCTACAGAAAGACACACAGGAGTGTATATATAGTGTACAGTACTACACAGAGACACACAGAAGTGTATATAGTGTTCAGTACTACACAAACAGGAGTGTATATATAGTGTACAGTACTACACAGAGACACACAGGAGTGTGTATAGTGTACAGTTCTACAGAAAGACACACAGGAGTGTATATATAGTGTACAGTACTACACAGAGACACACAGGAGTGTGTATAGTGTACAGTGCTACAGAAAGACACAGGAGTGTATATATAGTGTACAGTACTACACACACAGAAGTGTATATATAGTGTACAGTACTACACAGAGACACACAGAAGTGTATATAGTGTTCAGTACTACACAAACAGGAGTGTATATATAGTGTACAGTACTACACAGAGACACACAGGAGTGTGTATAGTGTACAGTTCTACAGAAAGACACACAGGAGTGTATATATAGTGTACAGTACTACACACACAGGAGTGTGTATATAGTGTACAGTACTACACAGAGACACAGAAGTGTATATATAGTGTACAGTACTACACAGAGACACACAGGAGTGTATATATAATATCAGCGACCTGATATTAAAGTTGCATGGTCGCGGCAAGGGCCATCGAACCACCGCGAGTGGAGCCTCACACATGCACGGGTCAGTGGACTGGTAGCGGGAGAACAGAGAGCGGACGTCGGTGAGATCACTGCGGCGACGTCATCTGAGCTGGGATCCGGACATCGAAAGGGCGGGAGAATCCGAGTCCCTGATTGGACGGGAGCCCAAGGGTCGGAAAGAGCAAATATTCCTTTGTTGTAGGTAGGATATATAGTGTACAGTACTACACAAACAGGAGTGTATATATAGTGTACAGTACTACACAGAGACACACAGGAGTGTGTATAGTGTACAGTTCTACAGAAAGACACACAGGAGTGTATATATAGTGTACAGTACTACACACACAGAAGTGTATATATAGTGTACAGTACTACACACACAGAAGTGTATATATAGTGTACAGTACTACACAGAGACACACAGAAGTGTATATAGTGTTCAGTACTACACAAACAGGAGTGTATATATAGTGTACAGTACTACACAGAGACACACAGGAGTGTGTATAGTGTACAGTACTACACAGAGACACACAGGAGTGTGTATAGTGTACAGTTCTAAAGAAAGACACACAGGAGTGTATATATAGTGTACAGTACTACACAGAGACACACAGGAGTGTGTATAGTGTACAGTACTACAGAAAGACACAGGAGTGTATATATAGTGTACAGTACTACACACACAGAAGTGTATATATAGTGTACAGTACTACACAGAGACACACAGAAGTGTATATAGTGTTCAGTACTACACAAACAGGAGTGTATATATAGTGTACAGTACTACACAGAGACACACAGGAGTGTGTATAGTGTACAGTTCTACAGAAAGACACACAGGAGTGTATATATAGTGTACAGTACTACACAGAGACACACAGAAGTGTATATAGTGTTCAGTACTACACAAACAGGAGTGTATATATAGTGTACAGTACTACACAGAGACACACAGGAGTGTGTATAGTGTACAGTACTACACAGAGACACACAGGAGTGTGTATAGTGTACAGTTCTACAGAAAGACACACAGGAGTGTATATATAGTGTACAGTACTACACAGAGACACACAGGAGTGTGTATAGTGTACAGTACTACAGAAAGACACAGGAGTGTATATATAGTGTACAGTACTACACACACAGAAGTGTATATATAGTGTACAGTACTACACAGAGACACACAGAAGTGTATATAGTGTTCAGTACTACACAAACAGGAGTGTATATATAGTGTACAGTACTACACAGAGACACACAGGAGTGTGTATAGTGTACAGTTCTACAGAAAGACACACAGGAGTGTATATATAGTGTACAGTACTACACAGAGACACACAGAAGTGTATATAGTGTTCAGTACTACACAAACAGGAGTGTATATATAGTGTACAGTACTACACAGAGACACACAGGAGTGTATATATAGTGTACAGTACTACACACACAGGAGTGTGTATATAGTGTACAGTACTACACAGAGACACAGAAGTGTATATATAGTGTACAGTACTACACAGAGACACACAGGAGTGTATATATAATATCAGCGACCTGATATTAAAGTTGCATGGTCGCGGCAAGGGCCATCGAACCACCGCGAGTGGAGCCTCACACATGCACGGGTCAGTGGACTGGTAGCGGGAGAACAGAGAGCGGACGTCGGTGAGATCACTGCGGCGACGTCATCTGAGCTGGGATCCGGACATCGAAAGGGCGGGAGAATCCGAGCCCCTGATTGGACGGGAGCCCAAGGGTCGGAAAGAGCAAATATTCCTTTGTTGTAGGTAGGATATATAGTGTACAGTACTACACAAACAGGAGTGTATATATAGTGTACAGTACTACACAGAGACACACAGGAGTGTGTATAGTGTACAGTTCTACAGAAAGACACACAGGAGTGTATATATAGTGTACAGTACTACACACACAGAAGTGTATATATAGTGTACAGTACTACACACACAGAAGTGTATATATAGTGTACAGTACTACACAGAGACACACAGAAGTGTATATAGTGTTCAGTACTACACAAACAGGAGTGTATATATAGTGTACAGTACTACACAGAGACACACAGGAGTGTGTATAGTGTACAGTACTACACAGAGACACACAGGAGTGTGTATAGTGTACAGTTCTACAGAAAGACACACAGGAGTGTATATATAGTGTACAGTACTACACAGAGACACACAGGAGTGTGTATAGTGTACAGTACTACAGAAAGACACAGGAGTGTATATATAGTGTACAGTACTACACACACAGAAGTGTATATATAGTGTACAGTACTACACAGAGACACACAGAAGTGTATATAGTGTTCAGTACTACACAAACAGGAGTGTATATATAGTGTACAGTACTACACAGAGACACACAGGAGTGTGTATAGTGTACAGTTCTACAGAAAGACACACAGGAGTGTATATATAGTGTACAGTACTACACAGAGACACACAGAAGTGTATATAGTGTTCAGTACTACACAAACAGGAGTGTATATATAGTGTACAGTACTACACAGAGACACACAGGAGTGTGTATAGTGTACAGTACTACACAGAGACACACAGGAGTGTGTATAGTGTACAGTTCTACAGAAAGACACACAGGAGTGTATATATAGTGTACAGTACTACACAGAGACACACAGGAGTGTGTATAGTGTACAGTACTACAGAAAGACACAGGAGTGTATATATAGTGTACAGTACTACACACACAGAAGTGTATATATAGTGTACAGTACTACACAGAGACACACAGAAGTGTATATAGTGTTCAGTACTACACAAACAGGAGTGTATATATAGTGTACAGTACTACACAGAGACACACAGGAGTGTGTATAGTGTACAGTTCTACAGAAAGACACACAGGAGTGTATATATAGTGTACAGTACTACACAGAGACACACAGAAGTGTATATAGTGTTCAGTACTACACAAACAGGAGTGTATATATAGTGTACAGTACTACACAGAGACACACAGGAGTGTATATATAGTGTACAGTACTACACACACAGGAGTGTGTATATAGTGTACAGTACTACACAGAGACACAGAAGTGTATATATAGTGTACAGTACTACACAGAGACACACAGGAGTGTATATATAATATCAGCGACCTGATATTAAAGTTGCATGGTCGCGGCAAGGGCCATCGAACCACCGCGAGTGGAGCCTCACACATGCACGGGTCAGTGGACTGGTAGCGGGAGAACAGAGAGCGGACGTCGGTGAGATCACTGCGGCGACGTCATCTGAGCTGGGATCCGGACATCGAAAGGGCGGGAGAATCCGAGCCCCTGATTGGACGGGAGCCCAAGGGTCGGAAAGAGCAAATATTCCTTTGTTGTAGGTAGGATATATAGTGTACAGTACTACACACACAGAAGTGTATATATAGTGTACAGTACTACACACACAGAAGTGTATATATAGTGTACAGTACTACACAGAGACACACAGAAGTGTATATAGTGTTCAGTACTACACAAACAGGAGTGTATATATAGTGTACAGTACTACACAGAGACACACAGGAGTGTGTATAGTGTACAGTTCTACAGAAAGACACACAGGAGTGTATATATAGTGTACAGTACTACACAGAGACACACAGAAGTGTATATAGTGTTCAGTACTACACAAACAGGAGTGTATATATAGTGTACAGTACTACACAGAGACACACAGGAGTGTGTATAGTGTACAGTACTACACAGAGACACACAGGAGTGTGTATAGTGTACAGTTCTACAGAAAGACACACAGGAGTGTATATATAGTGTACAGTACTACACAGAGACACACAGGAGTGTGTATAGTGTACAGTTCTACAGAAAGACACACAGGAGTGTATATATAGTGTACAGTACTACACAGACACACAGAAGTGTATATAGTGTTCAGTACTACACAAACAGGAGTGTATATATAGTGTACAGTACTACACAGAGACACACAGGAGTGTGTATAGTGTACAGTTCTACAGAAAGACACACAGGAGTGTATATATAGTGTACAGTACTACACAGAGACACACAGGAGTGTGTATAGTGTACAGTACTACAGAAAGACACAGGAGTGTATATATAGTGTACAGTACTACACACACAGAAGTGTATATATAGTGTACAGTACTACACAGAGACACACAGAAGTGTATATAGTGTTCAGTACTACACAAACAGGAGTGTATATATAGTGTACAGTACTACACAGAGACACACAGGAGTGTGTATAGTGTACAGTTCTACAGAAAGACACACAGGAGTGTATATATAGTGTACAGTACTACACAGAGACACACAGAAGTGTATATAGTGTTCAGTACTACACAAACAGGAGTGTATATATAGTGTACAGTACTACACAGAGACACACAGGAGTGTGTATAGTGTACAGTACTACACAGAGACACACAGGAGTGTGTATAGTGTACAGTTCTACAGAAAGACACACAGGAGTGTATATATAGTGTACAGTACTACACAGAGACACACAGGAGTGTGTATAGTGTACAGTACTACAGAAAGACACAGGAGTGTATATATAGTGTACAGTACTACACACACAGAAGTGTATATATAGTGTACAGTACTACACAGAGACACACAGAAGTGTATATAGTGTTCAGTACTACACAAACAGGAGTGTATATATAGTGTACAGTACTACACAGAGACACACAGGAGTGTGTATAGTGTACAGTTCTACAGAAAGACACACAGGAGTGTATATATAGTGTACAGTACTACACAGAGACACACAGAAGTGTATATAGTGTTCAGTACTACACAAACAGGAGTGTATATATAGTGTACAGTACTACACAGAGACACACAGGAGTGTATATATAGTGTACAGTACTACACACACAGGAGTGTGTATATAGTGTACAGTACTACACAGAGACACAGAAGTGTATATATAGTGTACAGTACTACACAGAGACACACAGGAGTGTATATATAATATCAGCGACCTGATATTAAAGTTGCATGGTCGCGGCAAGGGCCATCGAACCACCGCGAGTGGAGCCTCACACATGCACGGGTCAGTGGACTGGTAGCGGGAGAACAGAGAGCGGACGTCGGTGAGATCACTGCGGCGACGTCATCTGAGCTGGGATCCGGACATCGAAAGGGCGGGAGAATCCGAGCCCCTGATTGGACGGGAGCCCAAGGGTCGGAAAGAGCAAATATTCCTTTGTTGTAGGTAGGATATATAGTGTACAGTACTACACACACAGAAGTGTATATATAGTGTACAGTACTACACACACAGAAGTGTATATATAGTGTACAGTACTACACAGAGACACACAGAAGTGTATATAGTGTTCAGTACTACACAAACAGGAGTGTATATATAGTGTACAGTACTACACAGAGACACACAGGAGTGTGTATAGTGTACAGTTCTACAGAAAGACACACAGGAGTGTATATATAGTGTACAGTACTACACAGAGACACACAGAAGTGTATATAGTGTTCAGTACTACACAAACAGGAGTGTATATATAGTGTACAGTACTACACAGAGACACACAGGAGTGTGTATAGTGTACAGTTCTACAGAAAGACACACAGGAGTGTATATATAGTGTACAGTACTACACAGAGACACACAGAAGTGTATATAGTGTTCAGTACTACACAAACAGGAGTGTATATATAGTGTACAGTACTACACAGAGACACACAGGAGTGTGTATAGTGTACAGTACTACACAGAGACACACAGGAGTGTGTATAGTGTACAGTTCTACAGAAAGACACACAGGAGTGTATATATAGTGTACAGTACTACACAGAGACACACAGGAGTGTGTATAGTGTACAGTTCTACAGAAAGACACACAGGAGTGTATATATAGTGTACAGTACTACACAGAGACACACAGAAGTGTATATAGTGTTCAGTACTACACAAACAGGAGTGTATATATAGTGTACAGTACTACACAGAGACACACAGGAGTGTGTATAGTGTACAGTTCTACAGAAAGACACACAGGAGTGTATATATAGTGTACAGTACTACACAGAGACACACAGGAGTGTGTATAGTGTACAGTACTACAGAAAGACACAGGAGTGTATATATAGTGTACAGTACTACACACACAGAAGTGTATATATAGTGTACAGTACTACACAGAGACACACAGAAGTGTATATAGTGTTCAGTACTACACAAACAGGAGTGTATATATAGTGTACAGTACTACACAGAGACACACAGGAGTGTGTATAGTGTACAGTTCTACAGAAAGACACACAGGAGTGTATATATAGTGTACAGTACTACACACACAGGAGTGTGTATATAGTGTACAGTACTACACAGAGACACAGAAGTGTATATATAGTGTACAGTACTACACAGAGACACACAGGAGTGTATATATAATATCAGCGACCTGATATTAAAGTTGCATGGTCGCGGCAAGGGCCATCGAACCACCGCGAGTGGAGCCTCACACATGCACGGGTCAGTGGACTGGTAGCGGGAGAACAGAGAGCGGACGTCGGTGAGATCACTGCGGCGACGTCATCTGAGCTGGGATCCGGACATCGAAAGGGCGGGAGAATCCGAGCCCCTGATTGGACGGGAGCCCAAGGGTCGGAAAGAGCAAATATTCCTTTGTTGTAGGTAGGATATATAGTGTACAGTACTACACAAACAGGAGTGTATATATAGTGTACAGTACTACACAGAGACACACAGGAGTGTGTATAGTGTACAGTTCTACAGAAAGACACACAGGAGTGTATATATAGTGTACAGTACTACACACACAGAAGTGTATATATAGTGTACAGTACTACACACACAGAAGTGTATATATAGTGTACAGTACTACACAGAGACACACAGAAGTGTATATAGTGTTCAGTACTACACAAACAGGAGTGTATATATAGTGTACAGTACTACACAGAGACACACAGGAGTGTGTATAGTGTACAGTTCTACAGAAAGACACACAGGAGTGTATATATAGTGTACAGTACTACACAGAGACACACAGGAGTGTGTATAGTGTACAGTACTACAGAAAGACACAGGAGTGTATATATAGTGTACAGTACTACACACACAGAAGTGTATATATAGTGTACAGTACTACACAGAGACACACAGAAGTGTATATAGTGTTCAGTACTACACAAACAGGAGTGTATATATAGTGTACAGTACTACACAGAGACACACAGGAGTGTATATATAGTGTACAGTTCTACAGAAAGACACACAGGAGTGTATATATAGTGTACAGTACTACACAGAGACACACAGAAGTGTATATAGTGTTCAGTACTACACAAACAGGAGTGTATATATAGTGTACAGTACTACACAGAGACACACAGGAGTGTATATATAGTGTACAGTACTACACACACAGGAGTGTGTATATAGTGTACAGTACTACACAGAGACACAGAAGTGTATATATAGTGTGCAGTACTACACAGAGACACACAGGAGTGTATATATAATATCAGCGACCTGATATTAAAGTTGCATGGTCGCGGCAAGGGCCATCGAACCACCGCGAGTGGAGCCTCACACATGCACGGGTCAGTGGACTGGTAGCGGGAGAACAGAGAGCGGACGTCGGTGAGATCACTGCGGCGACGTCTCTGAGCTGGGATCCGGACATCGAAAGGGCGGGAGAATCCGAGCCCCTGATTGGACGGGAGCCCAAGGGTCGGAAAGAGCAAATATTCCTTTGTTGTAGGTAGGATATATAGTGTACAGTACTACACACACAGAAGTGTATATATAGTGTACAGTACTACACACACAGAAGTGTATATATAGTGTACAGTACTACACAGAGACACACAGAAGTGTATATAGTGTTCAGTACTACACAAACAGGAGTGTATATATAGTGTACAGTACTACACAGAGACACACAGGAGTGTGTATAGTGTACAGTTCTACAGAAAGACACACAGGAGTGTATATATAGTGTACAGTACTACACAGAGACACACAGGAGTGTGTATAGTGTACAGTACTACAGAAAGACACAGGAGTGTATATATAGTGTACAGTACTACACACACAGAAGTGTATATATAGTGTACAGTACTACACAGAGACACACAGGAGTGTATATATAGTGTACAGTACTACACAGAGACACACAGGAGTGTATATATAGTGTACAGTACTACACAGAGACACACAGGAGTGTATATATAGTGTACAGTACTACACACACAGGAGTGTGTATATAGTGTACAGTACTACACACACAGGAGTGTATATATAGTGTACAGTACTACACAGAGACACACAGGAGTGTGTATAGTGTACAGTTCTACAGAAAGACACACAGGAGTGTATATATAGTGTACAGTACTACACAGAGACACACAGGAGTGTGTATAGTGTACAGTACTACAGAAAGACACAGGAGTGTATATATAGTGTACAGTACTACACACACAGAAGTGTATATATAGTGTACAGTACTACACAGAGACACACAGGAGTGTATATATAGTGTACAGTACTACACAGAGACACACAGGAGTGTATATATAGTGTACAGTACTACACAGAGACACACAGGAGTGTATATATAGTGTACAGTACTACACAGAGACACACAGGAGTGTATATATAGTGTACAGTACTACACACACAGGAGTGTGTATATAGTGTACAGTACTACACACACAGAAGTGTATATATAGTGTACAGTACTACACAGAGACACACAGGAGTGTATATATAGTGTACAGTACTACACAGAGACACACAGGAGTGTATATATAGTGTACAGTACTACACACACAGGAGTGTGTATATAGTGTACAGTACTACACACACAGGAGTGTATATATAGTGTACAGTACTACACAGAGACACACAGGAGTGTGTATAGTGTACAGTTCTACAGAAAGACACACAGGAGTGTATATATAGTGTACAGTACTACACAGAGACACACAGGAGTGTGTATAGTGTACAGTACTACAGAAAGACACAGGAGTGTATATATAGTGTACAGTACTACACACACAGAAGTGTATATATAGTGTACAGTACTACACAGAGACACACAGGAGTGTATATATAGTGTACAGTACTACACAGAGACACACAGGAGTGTATATATAGTGTACAGTACTACACAGAGACACACAGGAGTGTATATATAGTGTACAGTACTACACAGAGACACACAGGAGTGTGTATAGTGTACAGTACTACAGAAAGACACAGGAGTGTATATATAGTGTACAGTACTACACACACAGAAGTGTATATATAGTGTACAGTACTACACAGAGACACACAGGAGTGTATATATAGTGTACAGTACTACACAGAGACACACAGGAGTGTATATATAGTGTACAGTACTACACAGAGACACACAGGAGTGTATATATAGTGTACAGTACTACACAGAGACACACAGGAGTGTATATATAGTGTACAGTACTACACACACAGGAGTGTGTATATAGTGTACAGTACTACACAGAGACACAGAAGTGTATATATAGTGTACAGTACTACACAGAGACACACAGGAGTGTATATATAATATCAGCGACCTGATATTAAAGTTGCATGGTCGCGGCAAGGGCCATCGAACCACCGCGAGTGGAGCCTCACACATGCACGGGTCAGTGGACTGGTAGCGGGAGAACAGAGAGCGGACGTCGGTGAGATCACTGCGGCGACGTCATCTGAGCTGGGATCCGGACATCGAAAGGGCGGGAGAATCCGAGCCCCTGATTGGACGGGAGCCCAAGGGTCGGAAAGAGCAAATATTCCTTTGTTGTAGGTAGGATATATAGTGTACAGTACTACACAAACAGGAGTGTATATATAGTGTACAGTACTACACAGAGACACACAGAAGTGTATATAGTGTTCAGTACTACACAAACAGGAGTGTATATATAGTGTACAGTACTACACAGAGACACACAGAAGTGTATATATAGTGTACAGTACTACACAGAGACACACAGGAGTGTATATATAGTGTACAGTACTACACACACAGGAGTGTGTATATAGTGTACAGTACTACACAGAGACACAGAAGTGTATATATAGTGTACAGTACTACACAGAGACACACAGGAGTGTATATATAATATCAGCGACCTGATATTAAAGTTGCATGGTCGCGGCAAGGGCCATCGAACCACCGCGAGTGGAGCCTCACACATGCACGGGTCAGTGGACTGGTAGCGGGAGAACAGAGAGCGGACGTCGGTGAGATCACTGCGGCGACGTCATCTGAGCTGGGATCCGGACATCGAAAGGGCGGGAGAATCCGAGCCCCTGATTGGACGGGAGCCCAAGGGTCGGAAAGAGCAAATATTCCTTTGTTGTAGGTAGGATATATAGTGTACAGTACTACACAAACAGGAGTGTATATATAGTGTACAGTACTACACAGAGACACACAGAAGTGTATATAGTGTTCAGTACTACACAAACAGGAGTGTATATATAGTGTACAGTACTACACAGAGACTGTGATGCCGCCGCCACGGAGCCGATCGGCGGGCGGCCCACCTGCGATCTCGCCGCTCCGAGCGACGAGGCCGACATTGCTCCACCCCACCACCTCCCCACCCCCCCCCCCCCCCCCACCGGAACACACACGCACGCACTCCCCCACCATTAGAGCGCGTGGGGAGACACCCTGGCCGACAGGTTTTCACCCAGAAGCCCTCGTAAAGGGATAATCTTCACGGTTTCCTGCAGCCAGGGAATTGGACGGTCTCCCCCGACGCTAACACCCACCGCGGCGCCGTGACTTTGGTTGTAATTACATGGTCACGACGGGGCTGCCGAGCCACCGCGGGTAGACAGCACACACAACACACACGGGTCAGCAGGCAGGTAGGAGGGCAGAGCCACGAGCGGCGGGAAAGCAGGGTCGCCCTCTGGCTGGAGGGTCGCTGAGCAGGTAAATTTAGATGCGGACGTCGCTGAAAGCAACGGCCCGGGGGATGCTGGGATACAGATGGGCCTACCGATTGGCGGGTGATCCCAGCGAGCTGATTGGCCCGCGAGTCGGCACCAGGTAGCCCCTTTGATGTAGAAAGAATAAAGCGGGTCAGGGCGAAGGAAAAAGGGTCTCTGGCTACTCGAGTCAACCCCAGGCCCGTCAACTCCCGAGTCCAGCCGCGCGAACGTCCGTGGGACGTATCGACGCGCCGCGAGGACCAGACAGCAGTGACGACGAACCGTGAGTAAGAGAGAGAGAGGGAGTTGGGACTTAGCTTAAGAGCAAAACCGGAGAGGGTAAAGGGGAGAAGGACAGGTAGAGTGTAGTGCCGACTATCGAGAGATAGATCGGTCCTGCCCCGCTGATCCCGACTGACTCGATTAAATAAGGGTTCGCCGACGCGGTGGAATAAATCGTCGGCGGTTACATAACGGACTGGTGTGGTTTTTGTGGAAGCGTGGGTGCGCTTGCTGTCGCGGTGGTCGTTACATAACAGACTGGTGTGGTTTTTGCGGAAGCGTGGGTGCGCTTGCTGTCGCGGTGGTCGTTACATAACAGACTGGTGTGGTTATTGCGGAAGCGTGGGTGCGCTTGCTGTCGCGGTGGTCGTTACATAACAGACTGGTGTGGTTATTGCGGAAGCGTGGGTGCGCTTGCTGTCGCGGTGGTCGTTACATAACAGACTGGTGTGGTGGTTTTTGCGAGGGTGTGGAAAGAGAGTGGAAGCGTGGGTTCGCTTGCTGTTCTCGGTGGTCGCCGCGTGTGCGGAGCGGCGCCGCGTGGATTGTGTGCGCTACGAACCGTCGGCTGCGGACTCCTGCGTTGCGAGCGGATACCCGTCCCGCACGCATGCCCATCGCATAGCCCTTTAAACCCGTTCAAACCAATCCCCCCAAGCGTCGGAGTGAGCACGAACGACGTCGCTTACCCTCCGACCTTTGACCCCCTGTTACCCGCGTGTGATTGGTGCGTGGGACTGCGCGGGCGGGGAGCGTCGCGTTTGGGTGCCGGCGAAGCGCTAGCGGGTCCCAGGGGGGTCGAGTGGGATGCCCCACCGGCAGGAGACCCGGACTCGGGGGGGGACGGCACAGGGGGGGGAACAGGAGCGCGACGACCTTTCCCCGCCAGGGGAGGAGTGCGGCGGCGGCAGCTCCCACACTAGTGGAGAGTCTGGGAGCGTCGGTACTTCGCGGACAGGGTCGCAGGCAGGGGAGATCCCGGGGGCCGGCGACCCTAACAATATGGTGTCAGAAGCGGTACGAACCCCCGCGTTACCCCACGCGAAAATAAGGCATATATTCACTGGCCGGGGTACACCTTCGTGGAGAGCATTTGCCCGCAACGTCCTAGGGGCTAAGGAAATTAATGGGTGGACGGACGCGCAGACGCTACGTCAACTTAATATGAATCTGGATGGGCGGGCAGCCGATTTTGTGGAAGCCCTACCCGCAAGCGCGCAGACACAGCTAGAGGAGCTGATGCGCCGACTTGATCTGCGCTTCGGTACGCGCGATGAGGAGGAGGCAAAAGCGGCCTTAGAGGCACGCCGTCGCCAACCCGGCGAGGACCTGCGCGATTATGCCGAGGATGTGCGTGAGCTAACAAAGATCGCACGCCCGAGGCACACCATGGAAGCGATTGAGGAGCTGGCCACAGAGAAAATCCAGCGATACTTAATGCGCACGGCGTGGTGGCAGCCAGACGTGAACTGTACGCGCCTCTCCTTTGATGCCCTTGTCGAGCGCGCGCGCAAATGTGAAAGAATTTCTAGCGAACGCGCACAGCTCCGAGGACTGGGACGGGAGCGCACCATCGCAAGTCTGTCCACCGAGGAGGAAGAGGAGGAACAGGAGCTCACCAGGATGGTAGGGGGTCGGGAAAGGGGGCCTCCAGTATCCCGCGAGACCACCCCGGGATGGGTAGCGGGGATACAGGCGGGCATCGGGGGGATCGACAACAAAGTAACCCAAGTGGACAACAACGTAACCCAAGTACGGGCACATGTGACTACGCTGCAGACTACGGTAGAGACGATTCAGACCGAGTTGGGAGGGCTAGCTGGGAGGGTAGCCCGACTAGAAGCAGAGTCTGGGCAGCGGCGCACGGGGGGGAGAGGGAGCGGGCAGGGTGGCCACTATGGAGCCGCCACCCCCCCCCGGGCGTGTTATATGTGCGGCCGTCAGGGGCATCTCATGAGAGACTGCCCACAGATCGCCCGCGCTAGATATACCGAAGGGTTAAACGCCAACGCCCCCTAGAGAGTGGACCACCTAGGGGTGCAATCACCGAGGTCCCGAAACAAAACGACGATAATAATAATGGTAAGCAAGTGACACCCACACAGGTCACGGCCACAACACCCAAGGACGCGGTGAGGACGGGCGACTGGCTACGGGAGCTGGTGGCAGGAATCACGGGGGCCACGTCACTGGTGGAAGGACAGGTGAACGGGCAGCGCACCCGGATCCTACTGGACACGGGGGCCGTGGCCTCACTCGTGAGCGCCGCGCACTGCAGCGTGCTCGGGGTTGACGTGAGCCGCCTGCCGGCCCCGGATTGCGCGCTGCACACAGCGAGCGGAGCCGGGATGGGGTTGCTGGGAAGGATCTCCCTCGAGGTCCGTCTCGGAAACCAGGTGTGCACTCAGGAGTTCTACGTCTCGAGTGTGCTGTGCCACGAGTGTATCGCAGGTACCGACCTCCTGGAAAAGCTGGGGCTCAACGTGCAGCCCCGACAGCGGTGCGCCACCGTGGAAGGCAGCGGGGAACGGATTCCATTCCTGGGACGGGAGCCGAATCGCCCCCGCTTCACACCTGTGGCCGCTACCCTGACGACGGCCGTCACCATCGGGCCGCTCGCCGAGATGCTGGTACCTGTGGCGACACCCTCCACCGACCCCGCGCACCGACCATCGGGGGAGGTAATGCTAACTCCTCACCCGGAGTTGGCAAAACGATACGGGGTTGTGGGGTCAGCCACGTTGGTAAACGCCGATGGGGGCCGATTGTTCATGCGTGTGTTTAACCCCCACGGCACCCCAGCAATACTACGACGGCGCACCACAGTAGCCACCGTGCACCCCCTACACGCGCGCCACTCCAGCGACTCGGTATTCGCACTCTGGGCGGAGGACCCCGGTCGCCCCGAGGACCAACAAGACCTGGCCTGGCGAGTCGGCCCGACTCCCCACGCCGAGGTCGTCCCCCTTCTTGACGCGGTACACGTACCTTGGGCAGATTTACCCAAGGGAGAGGCCGATCAGCTACGCGGGTTACTGCGGGAGTACGCCGACGTGTTCAGCGAACACGATTCAGACGTGGGTCGCACAGATCTCGTTAAGCACCAAATCGACACCGGGGCCGCCCGACCCATAAAACTCCCCGCGTACCGCGTGGGCGTGTTAGGGTCGCCGGCCCCCGGGATCTCCCCTGCCTGCGACCCTGTCCGCGAAGTACCGACGCTCCCAGACTCTCCACTAGTGTGGGAGCTGCCGCCGCCGCACTCCTCCCCTGGCGGGGAAAGGTCGTCGCGCTCCTGTTCCCCCCCCTGTGCCGTCCCCCCCGAGTCCGGGTCTCCTGCCGGTGGGGCATCCCACTCGACCTCCCTGGGACCCGCTAGCGCTTCGCCGGCACCCAAACGCGACGCTCCCCGCCCGCGCAGTCCCACGCACCAATCACACGCGAGTAACAGGGGGTCAAAGGTCGGAGGGTAAGCGACGTCGTTCGTGCTCACTCCGACGCTTGGGGGGATTGGTTTAAACGGGTTTAAAGGGCTATGCGATGGGCATGCGTGCGAGACGGGTATCCGCTCGCAACGCAGGAGTCCGCAGCCGACGGTTCGTAGCGCACACAATCCACGCGGCGCCGCTCCACATACGCGGCGACCACCGAGAACAGCAAGCGAACCCACGTTTCCACTCTCTTTCCACACCCTCGCAAAAACCACCACACCAGTCTGTTATGTAACGACCACCGCGACAGCAAGCGCACCCACGCTTCCGCAATAACCACACCAGTCTGTTATGTAACGACCACCGCGACAGCAAGCGCACCCACGCTTCCGCAATAACCACACCAGTCTGTTATGTAACGACCACCGCGACAGCAAGCGCACCCACGCTTCCGCAAAAACCACACCAGTCCGTTATGTAACCGCCGACGATTTATTCCACCGCGTCGACGAGCCCTTATTTAACCGAGTCAGTCGGGATCAGCGGGGCAGGACCGATCTATCTCTCGATAGTCGGCACTACACTCTACCTGTCCTTCTCCCCTTTACCCTCTCCGGTTTTGCTCTTGAGCTAAGTCCCAACTCCCTCTCTCTCTCTCTTACTCACGGTTCGTCGTCACTGCTGTCTGGTCCTCGCGGCGTGTCGATACGTCCCACGGACGTTCGCGCGGCTGGACTCGGGAGTTGACGGGCCTGGGGTTGACTCGAGTAGCCAGAGACCCTTTTTCCTTCGCCCTGACCCGCTTTATTCTTTCTACATCAAAGGGGCTACCTGGTGCCGACTCGCGGGCCAATCAGCTCGCTGGGATCACCCGCCAATCGGTAGGCCCATCTGTATCCCAGCATCCCCCGGGCCGTTGCTTTCAGCGACGTCCGCATCTAAATTTACCTGCTCAGCGACCCTCCAGCCAGAGGGCGACCCTGCTCTCCCGCCGCTCGTGGCTCTGCCCTCCTACCTGCCTGCTGACCCGTGTGTGTTGTGTGTGCTGTCTACCCGCGGTGGCTCGGCAGCCCCGTCGTGACCATGTAATTACAACCAAAGTCACGGCGCCGCGGTGGGTGTTAGCGTCGGGGGAGACCGTCCAATTCCCTGGCTGCAGGAAACCGTGAAGATTATCCCTTTACGAGGGCTTCTGGGTGAAAACCTGTCGGCCAGGGTGTCTCCCCACGCGCTCTAATGGTGGGGGAGTGCGTGCGTGTGTGTTCCGGTGGGGGGGGGTGGGGAGGTGGTGGGGTGGAGCAATGTCGGCCTCGTCGCTCGGAGCGGCGAGATCGCAGGTGGGCCGCCCGCCGATCGGCTCCGTGGCGGCGGCATCACATAGCCCCCCGAGGTGCCAGTCCCCGTCCCGGGTTGACTGGAGCACCTCGCCTGGGCCGCGCTCACGAGGTAGCGCTGCGGGGTCCGGGGGATCCGCCCGGATCTCGTGGCTGGCCTCGGGGGAGGTGGCTCCGTCCTCGGGGTTTCCTGCAGCGGTCTCCTTCTCCACTCCAGTGGCTCCTCCGATCCCTCGGCACCTGGGGGCTGGGGGACAAACTCCGCGGCAGCGGGGTTTAAGGGGCGGCGTCCCCGCCGTCCTCTGGCGGGGCCGGGACGCCTCGGGGCTGGGGGCACGGCGGGGCCCATGTAGTGCGCGAGGCCCCCGAGCACGGGTGGCGCAGGGGCACCGGGGTTTCGCGGTACTCGGGCAGCGAGGTTCTCCCCCGCCGGGGCTGCCCTCCATGGTTTTAAGCGGCGGACGTTAACCACCGTTTCTCGGCCCCTCTCTCCACCCTGGATTAATACCGTCCAGGGAGAGATCTGCCGTACCACGGTCCAGGGGCCCCGCCAGTAGGTGGTCAGCTTCCCCACCTGTCCGGCCCCGACGCGAGGGGTGTGTAGCCACACCTTGGTACCTGTCAAGAGAAGGGGGGGCTCCACGCGGGGTCGGGTGCTCTGTTCCTGTCGCCGATGCGCGGCCTCCCCTTGCGGGTAGGCCCGGTCCCGGACCCCTCGTAGGGTCTCCATCAGATGTTCCACGGGGCGACTCCCTTCCTCCGTTTGGGGTGGAGGAATGCCGAACAGCAAGTCTGCGGGTAGACGAGACTCACGACCAAACATCATTAGGAACGGGGTTTGTCCCGTCGATGTGTGCACCGTGGTGGCGTAGGCGAACAGGGCGTAGGGGAGGTGTTCGTCCCAATCCCGTTGGTTTGCGGCCGCCATACGCTTGAGCTTTCCGGCCAGAGTCTAATTCATACGTTCAACCATACCGTTCGCCTGGGGGTGGTACGCCGTGGTTCGGTCTTTCTGGATCCCGAACTCCCGGCACAGCGCCTGAAACAACTCGGCCTCGAACTCGCTACCCTGGTCGGTAAGGACTCGCTCCGGGATCCCGTGCTTAAGTACATAGTGCTCCACGAACGCCCGGGCTACTACCAGGGCCGTTTTATCGGGGATGGCCACCGCCACGGGGTAGCGGGTGAAGTATTCCACCGCTACGAGGATATAGCGGTTGCCCCGGTGGGATCGTGGGAATGGCCCCTGGAGATCGATGCCGACCAGCTGGTTAGTCCGACTGACGCGGAACGGCCTTAGGGGTACTTGGTATCGTGCCGGTTTCGGCCCGCACTGCTGACAAGCGCGGCAGCCCTGTACCCAGGCGGCCACATCTTGCGTCAATTTGGGCCAGAGATACTGGCGACGCAGAGTCTCCCGAGTGCGCCGTTCCCCGTCATGGCCCCCGAGCGGGTGGTCGTGTACCAGCCGTAGCAGCTGGGGTCGCACCTGGGCGGGAACACAGATGCACCCCGGCTGGCCGGCCTCGGTTAACTCCCGTACCACCCCGTTCTGCACACACAACCGGGCATACAAACCGCTCCAGGGCCCTGGTAGGGTGCTTTTCCCCTCCCGCAGGGCCGCTTCCACCGCCGCCAGATCCGGATCCCGCTGCTGGGTCTGCCTCAGCTGCTCGTCGCTCAGGCCCGGGAAGGCGCAGCCGACGTCCTCCTGGATCCGTCCGATCGGGGCGGGGTGGTCCACGGGGTCCCGAGTCGTGGGCCCTGCGCTCGCCGGGCGGCTGACTGGGTCCGCGCCTCCACCTGTGGGGGTCTCTGTGGCGCATACCGCACTCTCTCTCGCCGGGGGGGGGTTAGGTTCAGCGGGTTCCCGGGGGTCCGTTGCCTGTCGGCAACGTCCCCCCGTGAAGCACGGGCAGGCCTCCTCCGCCCTCGTCTCGGCACACACCGCGGGTCGCCGTGATAATGCGTCCGCGTTTGCATGCGTCCGCCCCGCCCGGTATTCGATCTGCAGGTTGTACTCCTGCAGCTGCGCCAGCCATCGGGCCATCTGTCCCCGCGGTTCCTTGAAGGTGAGGAGGAACTGCAGAGCATAATGGTCCGTGCGCACTCGACATTTCCTGCCGTATAAATACGGCCGAAACTGTTTACACGCGAAGATCACAGCGTACAATTCCTGACGGGTCACACAGTAGTTCAGCTCGGCCCCGCTCAGGGTCCGGCTGGCGTACGCAATCACCCGTTCCACCCCTTCCTGCACCTGCGACAACACCGCACCCAGCCCGCTGCTGCAGGCGTCGGTGTCCAAAATGAAGTCGGTGGTAAAATCGGGGAAAGCCAGTGTGGGGGTGTGTGTGAGGTGGTCTTTGAGGGTGGTGAAGGCCGTCTGGCAGGCCTCCGTCCACTGATAGGGGTTCTTGGGGGAAGTGAGTTGGGTGAGGGGGTGTGCAATCTCGCTGAATCCCTTTACAAATCGACGGTAATAGGTGGCGAGCCCCAAGAATGACCTTATCTCCGACAGGTTTCTTGGCTGTGGCCAATCCACTACGGCGCGTACCTTGTCCGGATCGGTGCGCACCCCCGCCTCGCTGACGCGATGTCCGAGGTACCCCACCTCGCGCTGTGCGATGTAACACTTACGCGGCTTGAGCTTGAGATGAGCCGCTCGCAGTCGCTGGAACACCTCCCGTAACCTGGACCAGTGCTCAGACAGAGATCTACTGAACACGATCACATCATCCAGGTAAATCAGGCATTGCTCCCACTGCAAGCCCCGCATCACCAACTCCATCAGCCGCTGGAACGTCGCGGGCGCGTTGGTGAGCCCGAACGGGAGTACTCGAAACTCGAATAGCCCCATCGGGGTGGTGAATGCGGTTTTTGGCCGATCCTCCTCCGTCATCTCCACCTGCCAGTACCCGGACGCGAGATCGAGGGTGGAAAAATACCGCGCTCCGGCGAGGCTGTCAAAGGTGTCGTCGATGCGCGGTATGGGGAAGGCGTCGCCGAGGGTGACTGCGTTTAGTTTGCGGTAATCGACGCAAAACCGGGTTGACCCGTCCTTTTTTGTTACTAGCACCACCGGGGCAGACCAGGGGCTCGCCGAGGGCTGAATTATGTTATCGCGGAGCATGTCCCTGACCGCCTCTTTGATCTGGGCGCGTTCGGGGGCGCCCACGCGGTACGCGGGGAGTTTTATGGGTCGGGCGGCCCCGGTGTCGATTTGGTGCTTAACGAGATCTGTGCGACCCACGTCTGAATCGTGTTCGCTGAACACGTCGGCGTACTCCCGCAGTAACCCGCGTAGCTGATCGGCCTCTCCCTTGGGTAAATCTGCCCAAGGTACGTGTACCGCGTCAAGAAGGGGGACGACCTCGGCGTGGGGAGTCGGGCCGACTCGCCAGGCCAGGTCTTGTTGGTCCTCGGGGCGACCGGGGTCCTCCGCCCAGAGTGCGAATACCGAGTCGCTGGAGTGGCGCGCGTGTAGGGGGTGCACGGTGGCTACTGTGGTGCGCCGTCGTAGTATTGCTGGGGTGCCGTGGGGGTTAAACACACGCATGAACAATCGGCCCCCATCGGCGTTTACCAACGTGGCTGACCCCACAACCCCGTATCGTTTTGCCAACTCCGGGTGAGGAGTTAGCATTACCTCCCCCGATGGTCGGTGCGCGGGGTCGGTGGAGGGTGTCGCCACAGGTACCAGCATCTCGGCGAGCGGCCCGATGGTGACGGCCGTCGTCAGGGTAGCGGCCACAGGTGTGAAGCGGGGGCGATTCGGCTCCCGTCCCAGGAATGGAATCCGTTCCCCGCTGCCTTCCACGGTGGCGCACCGCTGTCACAGCACACTCGAGACGTAGAACTCCTGAGTGCACACCTGGTTTCCGAGACGGACCTCGAGGGAGATCCTTCCCAGCAACCCCATCCCGGCTCCGCTCGCTGTGTGCAGCGCGCAATCCGGGGCCGGCAGGCGGCTCACGTCAACCCCGAGCACGCTGCAGTGCGCGGCGCTCACGAGTGAGGCCACGGCCCCCGTGTCCAGTAGGATCCGGGTGCGCTGCCCGTTCACCTGTCCTTCCACCAGTGACGTGGCCCCCGTGATTCCTGCCACCAGCTCCCGTAGCCAGTCGCCCGTCCTCACCGCGTCCTTGGGTGTTGTGGCCGTGACCTGTGTGGGTGTCACTTGCTTACCATTATTATTATCGTCGTTTTGTTTCGGGACCTCGGTGATTGCACCCCTAGGTGGTCCACTCTCTAGGGGGCGTTGGCGTTTAACCCTTCGGTATATCTAGCGCGGGCGATCTGTGGGCAGTCTCTCATGAGATGCCCCTGACGGCCGCACATATAACACGCCCGGGGGGGGGTGGCGGCTCCATAGTGGCCACCCTGCCCGCTCCCTCTCCCCCCCGTGCGCCGCTGCCCAGACTCTGCTTCTAGTCGGGCTACCCTCCCAGCTAGCCCTCCCAACTCGGTCTGAATCGTCTCTACCGTAGTCTGCAGCGTAGTCACATGTGCCCGTACTTGGGTTACGTTGTTGTCCACTTGGGTTACTTTGTTGTCGATCCCCCCGATGCCCGCCTGTATCCCCGCTACCCATCCCGGGGTGGTCTCGCGGGATACTGGAGGCCCCCTTTCCCGACCCCCTACCATCCTGGTGAGCTCCTGTTCCTCCTCTTCCTCCTCGGTGGACAGACTTGCGATGGTGCGCTCCCGTCCCAGTCCTCGGAGCTGTGCGCGTTCGCTAGAAATTATTTCACATTTGCGCGCGCGCTCGACAAGGGCATCAAAGGAGAGGCGCGTACAGTTCACGTCTGGCTGCCACCACGCCGTGCGCATTAAGTATCGCTGGATTTTCTCTGTGGCCAGCTCCTCAATCGCTTCCATGGTGTGCCTCGGGCGTGCGATCTTTGTTAGCTCACGCACATCCTCGGCATAATCGCGCAGGTCCTCGCCGGGTTGGCGACGGCGTGCCTCTAAGGCCGCTTTTGCCTCCTCCTCATCGCGCGTACCGAAGCGCAGATCAAGTCGGCGCATCAGCTCCTCTAGCTGTGTCTGCGCGCTTGCGGGTAGGGCTTCCACAAAATCGGCTGCCCGCCCATCCAGATTCATATTAAGTTGACGTAGCGTCTGCGCGTCCGTCCACCCATTAATTTCCTTAGCCCCTAGGACGTTGCGGGCAAATGCTCTCCACGAAGGTGTACCCCGGCCAGTGAATATATGCCTTATTTTCGCGTGGGGTAACGCGGGGGTTCGTACCGCTTCTGACACCATATTGTTAGGGTCGCCGGCCCCCGGGATCTCCCCTGCCTGCGACCCTGTCCGCGAAGTACCGACGCTCCCAGACTCTCCACTAGTGTGGGAGCTGCCGCCGCCGCACTCCTCCCCTGGCGGGGAAAGGTCGTCGCGCTCCTGTTCCCCCCCCTGTGCCGTCCCCCCCCGAGTCCGGGTCTCCTGCCGGTGGGGCATCCCACTCGACCTCCCTGGGACCCGCTAGCGCTTCGCCGGCACCCAAACGCGACGCTCCCCGCCCGCGCAGTCCCACGCACCAATCACACGCGAGTAACAGGGGGTCAAAGGTCGGAGGGTAAGCGACGTCGTTCGTGCTCACTCCGACGCTTGGGGGGATTGGTTTAAACGGGTTTAAAGGGCTATGCGATGGGCATGCGTGCGAGACGGGTATCCGCTCGCAACGCAGGAGTCCGCAGCCGACGGTTCATAGCGCACACAATCCACGCGGCGCCGCTCCACATACGCGGCGACCACCGAGAACAGCAAGCGAACCCACGTTTCCACTCTCTTTCCACACCCTCGCAAAAACCACCACACCAGTCTGTTATGTAACGACCACCGCGACAGCAAGCGCACCCACGCTTCCGCAATAACCACACCAGTCTGTTATGTAACGACCACCGCGACAGCAAGCGCACCCACGCTTCCGCAATAACCACACCAGTCTGTTATGTAACGACCACCGCGACAGCAAGCGCACCCACGCTTCCGCAAAAACCACACCAGTCCGTTATGTAACCGCCGACGATTTATTCCACCGCGTCGACGAGCCCTTATTTAACCGAGTCAGTCGGGATCAGCGGGGCAGGACCGATCTATCTCTCGATAGTCGGCACTACACTCTACCTGTCCTTCTCCCCTTTACCCTCTCCGGTTTTGCTCTTGAGCTAAGTCCCAACTCCCTCTCTCTCTCTCTTACTCACGGTTCGTCGTCACTGCTGTCTGGTCCTCGCGGCGTGTCGATACGTCCCACGGACGTTCGCGCGGCTGGACTCGGGAGTTGACGGGCCTGGGGTTGACTCGAGTAGCCAGAGACCCTTTTTCCTTCGCCCTGACCCGCTTTATTCTTTCTACATCAAAGGGGCTACCTGGTGCCGACTCGCGGGCCAATCAGCTCGCTGGGATCACCCGCCAATCGGTAGGCCCATCTGTATCCCAGCATCCCCCGGGCCGTTGCTTTCAGCGACGTCCGCATCTAAATTTACCTGCTCAGCGACCCTCCAGCCAGAGGGCGACCCTGCTTTCCCGCCGCTCGTGGCTCTGCCCTCCTACCTGCCTGCTGACCCGTGTGTGTTGTGTGTGCTGTCTACCCGCGGTGGCTCGGCAGCCCCGTCGTGACCATGTAATTACAACCAAAGTCACGGCGCCGCGGTGGGTGTTAGCGTCGGGGAAGACCGTCCAATTCCCTGGCTGCAGGAAACCGTGAAGATTATCCCTTTACGAGGGCTTCTGGGTGAAAACCTGTCGGCCAGGGTGTCTCCCCACGCGCTCTAATGGTGGGGGAGTGCGTGCGTGTGTGTTCCGGTGGGGGGGGGGGGGGGTGGGGAGGTGGTGGGGTGGAGCAATGTCGGCCTCGTCGCTCGGAGCGGCGAGATCGCAGGTGGGCCGCCCGCCGATCGGCTCCGTGGCGGCGGCATCACAGGCGCACCCGAACGCGCCCAGATCAAAGAGGCGGTCAGGGACATGCTCCGCGATAACATAATTCAGCCCTCGGCGAGCCCCTGGTCTGCCCCGGTGGTGCTAGTAACAAAAAAGGACGGGTCAACCCGGTTTTGCGTCGATTACCGCAAACTAAACGCAGTCACCCTCGGCGACGCCTTCCCCATACCGCGCATCGACGACACCTTTGACAGCCTCGCCGGAGCGCGGTATTTTTCCACCCTCGATCTCGCGTCCGGGTACTGGCAGGTGGAGATGACGGAGGAGGATCGGCCAAAAACCGCATTCACCACCCCGATGGGGCTATTCGAGTTTCGAGTACTCCCGTTCGGGCTCACCAACGCGCCCGCGACGTTCCAGCGGCTGATGGAGTTGGTGATGCGGGGCTTGCAGTGGGAGCAATGCCTGATTTACCTGGATGATGTGATCGTGTTCAGTAGGTCTCTGTCTGAGCACTGGTCCAGGTTACGGGAGGTGTTCCAGCGACTGCGAGCGGCTCATCTCAAGCTCAAGCCGCGTAAGTGTTACATCGCACAGCGCGAGGTGGGGTACCTCGGACATCGCGTCAGCGAGGCGGGGGTGCGCACCGATCCGGACAAGGTACGCGCCGTAGTGGATTGGCCACAGCCAAGAAACCTGTCGGAGATAAGGTCATTCTTGGGGCTCGCCACCTATTACCGTCGATTTGTAAAGGGATTCAGCGAGATTGCACGCCCCCTCACCCAACTCACTTCCCCCAAGAACCCCTATCAGTGGACGGAGGCCTGCCAGACGGCCTTCACCACCCTCAAAGACCACCTCACACACACCCCCACACTGGCTTTCCCCGATTTTACCACCGACTTTATTTTGGACACCGACGCCTGCAGCAGCGGGCTGGGTGCGGTGTTGTCGCAGGTGTATATATAGTGTACAGTACTACACAGAGACACACAGAAGTGTATATAGTGTTCAGTACTACACAAACAGGAGTGTATATATAGTGTACAGTACTACACAGAGATACACAGAAGTGTATATATAGTGTACAGTACTACACAGAGACACACAGGAGTGTATATATAGTGTACAGTACTACACACACAGGAGTGTGTATATAGTGTACAGTACTACACAGAGACACAGAAGTGTATATATAGTGTACAGTACTACACAGAGACACACAGGAGTGTATATATAATATCAGCGACCTGATATTAAAGTTGCATGGTCGCGGTAAGGGCCATCGAACCACCGCGAGTGGAGCCTCACACATGCACGGGTCAGTGGACTGGTAGCGGGAGAACAGAGAGCGGACGTCGGTGAGATCACTGCGGGGACGTCATCTGAGCTGGGATCCGGACATCGAAAGGGCGGGAGAATCCGAGCCCCTGATTGGACGGGAGCCCAAGGGTCGGAAAGAGCAAATATTCCTTTGTTGTAGGTAGGATAAAAAGGGGGGGGGGGATCGGGGTAGCAAGGGGGTTCTTCTGGTTCAAGATCATCGCGGTCCCGGGAGTAGGAGAGTCAGCCATCCGAGACGTCCGTGAGACGTACTCCAGCATCGGCAGGCTCGTCGCCTCATTCCCTCACAGCGGTCAGTACATCGGGGAGAGAGGCGTAAGTTCAGCCGTTTTACATCCAGGATAGAGAGCGGGGCGAGCGGTAGGGGAAATCGACTCGTAGACCTCCGAGGGATAGGTTAGCGTCCACTGACCGTACCATCACATGTAAATAAAATTCGCTAGTGGGGGGAAAAACAACTGTGTTGCGTGGTCTTTTGGGAGCGTGAAGTGGAGGGCAGTGTGCGCTGGGTGTCTACGTGTATGCGCGGCTGTGCACCTCGAGACGAAGCGGGTGGTGTTTACGTGCCCGCACGATTGCCCACCATAGTGCTTAGCGATCGCGTACCTGGGTGGCGGTGCCACGGTCACGCACCCGCACACGGGTCTGGTCGCGAGATCATCAAACAGTCGCGCGTATTCGCGCGACTGTTTGATGAGCGGGACCTTTAACTCAGAGCCAAGCGAGCGTCCCCAATCAGCGGCGCCCGCACGGCAGAAAGCCCGCCCGTCCCCCGGCTCCAACCCCTTCGTGTGCGATTGGTCTGTTTACGGGCAGAGGGTAGGGGCGTGTTTGTTATTGTCGGCACACGTGGAGCGCGGGTGGGAGGGAAACACGCGCCGCGCCTGTTTGTTTACGGGCGGGACGGAGATTTACTGGTGAGCGCGCTTACAGCCCCACCCCGCCTTTGCACAGTGTAACGCATCGCAAGCGCGGAGCGTACGAGCCGCTAATTAAACTATGCAAACGCGGTCTACATCCCAGAGGTACAGGGGGGCGAGACGTTAGGGGTCGTTAGTCTGGACCTGACGGAGCAGCCGGGGGGTAGCGGTGTGAGTGGAACGGGGGAGTCGGTGAGCAGCGGCCCCGACAATTCAGTGATTGCGGGGGACGGTAGCCCCCACACTACACAGAGACACACAGAAGTGTATATATAGTGGACAGTACTACACAGAGACACAGAAGTGTATATATAGTGTACAGTACTACACAGAGACACACAGAAGTGTATATAGTGTTCAGTACTACACAAGCAGGAGTGTATATATAGTGTACAGTACTACACAGAGACACACAGGAGTGTGTATAGTGTACAGTACTACAGAAAGACACACAGGAGTGTATATAGTGTACAGTACTACACACACAGAAGTGTATATATAGTGTACAGTACTACACACACAGAAGTGTATATATAGTGTACAGTACTACACACACAGAAGTGTATATAGTGTACAGTACTACACACACAGAAGTGTATATATAGTGTACAGTACTACACAGAGACACACAGAAGTGTATATAGTGTTCAGTACTACACAAACAGGAGTGTATATATAGTGTACAGTACTACACAGAGACACACAGGAGTGTGTATAGTGTACAGTACTACAGAAAGACACACAGGAGTGTATATATAGTGTACAGTACTACACAGAGACACACAGGAGTGTGTATAACTCAGAGCCAAGCGAGCGTCCCCAATCAGCGGCGCCCGCACGGCAGAAAGCCCGCCCGTCCCCCGGCTCCAACCCCTTCGTGTGCGATTGGTCTGTTTACGGGCAGAGGGTAGGGGCGTGTTTGTTATTGTCGGCACACGTGGAGCGCGGGTGGGAGGGAAACACGCGCCGCGCCTGTTTGTTTACGGGCGGGACGGAGATTTACTGGTGAGCGCGCTTACAGCCCCACCCCGCCTTTGCACAGTGTAACGCATCGCAAGCGCGGAGCGTACGAGCCGCTAATTAAACTATGCAAACGCGGTCTACATCCCAGAGGTACAGGGGGGCGAGACGTTAGGGGTCGTTAGTCTGGACCTGACGGAGCAGCCGGGGGGTAGCGGTGTGAGTGGAACGGGGGAGTCGGTGAGCAGCGGCCCCGACAATTCAGTGATTGCGGGGGACGGTAGCCCCCACACTACACAGAGACACACAGAAGTGTATATATAGTGTACAGTACTACACAGAGACACAGAAGTGTATATATAGTGTACAGTACTACACAGAGACACAGAAGTGTATATATAGTGTACAGTACTACACACACAGAAGTGTATATATAGTGTACAGTACTACACACACAGGAGTGTGTATATAGTGTACAGTACTACACAGAGACACACAGAAGTGTGTATATAGTGTACAGTACTACACACACAGGAGTGTGTATATAGTGTACAGTACTACACAGAGACACACAGAAGTGTATGTAGTGTTCAGTACTACACAAACAGGAGTGTATATATAGTGTACAGTACTACACAGAGACACACAGGAGTGTGTATAGTGTACAGTACTACAGAAAGACACACAGGAGTGTATATATAGTGTACAGTACTACACAGAGACACACAGGAGTGTGTATAGTGTACAGTACTACAGAAAGACACACAGGAGTGTATATATAGTGTACAGTACTACACACACAGAAGTGTATATATAGTGTACAGTACTACACACACAGAAGTGTATATATAGTGTACAGTACTACACACACAGAAGTGTATATATAGTGTAAAGTACTACACACACAGGAGTGTGTATATAGTGTACAGTACTACACAGAGACACACAGAAGTGTATATAGTGTTCAGTACTACACAAACAGGAGTGTATATATAGTGTACAGTACTACACAGAGACACACAGGAGTGTGTATAGTGTACAGTACTACAGAAAGACACACAGGAGTGTATATATAGTGTACAGTACTACACACACAGAAGTGTATATATAGTGTACAGTACTACACACACAGAAGTGTATATATAGTGTACAGTACTACACACACAGAAGTGTATATATAGTGTACAGTACTACACACACAGAAGTGTATATATAGTGTACAGTACTACACACACAGGAGTGTGTATATAGTGTACAGTACTACACAGAGACACACAGAAGTGTATATATAGTGTACAGTACTACACACACAGGAGTGTGTATATAGTGTACAGTACTACACAGAGACACACAGGAGTGTATATATAATATCAGCGACCTGATATTAAAGTTGCATGGTCGCGGCAAGGGCCATCGAACCACCGCGAGTGGAGCCTCACACATGCACGGGTCAGTGGACTGGTAGCGGGAGAACAGAGAGCGGACGTCGGTGAGATCACTGCGGCGACGTCATCTGAGCTGGGATCCGGACATCGAAAGGGCGGGAGAATCCGAGCCCCTGATTGGACGGGAGCCCAAGGGTCGGAAAGAGCAAATATTCCTTTGTTGTAGGTAGGATAAAAAGGGGGGGGGGGGGATCGGGATAGCAAGGGGGTTCTTCTGGTTCAAGATCATCGCGGTCCCGGGAGTAGGAGAGTCAGCCATCCGAGACGTCCGTGAGACGTACTCCAGCATCGGCAGGTTCGTCGCCTCATTCCCTCACAGCGGTCAGTACATCGGGGAGAGAGGCGTAAGTTCAGCCGTTTTACATCCAGGATAGAGAGCGGGGCGAGCGGTAGGGGAAATCGACTCGTAGACCTCCGAGGGATAGGTTAGCGTCCACTGACCGTACCATCACAGGTAAATAAAATTCGCTAGTGGGGGGAAAAACAACTGTGTTGCGTGGTCTTTTGGGAGCGTGAAGTGGAGGGCAGTGTGCGCTGGGTGTCTACGTGTATGCGCGGCTGTGCACCTCGAGACGAAGCGGGTGGTGTTTACGTGCCCGCACGATTGCCCACCATAGTGCTTAGCGATCGCGTACCTGGGTGGCGGTGCCGCGGTCACGCACCCGCACACGGGTCTGGTCGCGAGATCATCAAACAGTCGCGCGTATTCGCGCGACTGTTTGATGAGCGGGACCTTTAACTCAGAGCCAAGCGAGCGTCCCCAATCAGCGGCGCCCGCACGGCAGAAAGCCCGCCCGTCCCCCGGCTCCAACCCCTTCGTGTGCGATTGGTCTGTTTACGGGCAGAGGGTAGGGGCGTGTTTGTTATTGTCGGCACACGTGGAGCGCGGGTGGGAGGGAAACACGCGCCGCTCCTGTTTGTTTACGGGCGGGACGGAGATTTACTGGTGAGCGCGCTTACAGCCCCACCCCGCCTTTGCACAGTGTAACGCATCGCAAGCGCGGAGCGTACGAGCCGCTAATTAAACTATGCAAACGCGGTCTACATCCCAGAGGTACAGGGGGGCGAGACGTTAGGGGTCGTTAGTCTGGACCTGACGGAGCAGCCGGGGGGTAGCGGTGTGAGTGGAACGGGGGAGTCGGTGAGCAGCGGCCCCGACAATTCAGTGATGGCGGGGGACGGTAGCCCCCACACTACACAGAGACACACATAAGTGTGTATATAGTGTACAGTACTACACAGAGACACACAGAAGTGTATATATAGTGTACAGTACTACACACACAGGAGTGTGTATATAGTGTACAGTACTACACACACAGAAGTGTATATATAGTGTACAGTACTACACACACAGGAGTGTGTATATAGTGTACAGTACTACACAGAGACACACAGAAGTGTATATATAGTGTACAGTACTACACAGAGACACACAGGAGTGTATATATAATATCAGCGACCTGATATTAAAGTTGCATGGTCGCGGCAAGGGCCATCGAACCACCGCGAGTGGAGCCTCACACATGCACGGGTCAGTGGACTGGTAGCGGGAGAACAGAGAGCGGACGTCGGTGAGATCACTGCGGCGACGTCATCTGAGCTGGGATCCGGTCATCGAAAGGGCGGGAGAATCCGAGCCCCTGATTGGACGGGAGCCCAAGGGTCGGAAAGAGCAAATATTCCTTTGTTGTAGGTAGGATAAAAAGGGGGGGGGGATCGGGATAGCAAGGGGGTTCTTCTGGTTCAAGATCATCGCGGTCCCGGGAGTAGGAGAGTCAGCCATCCGAGACGTCCGTGAGACGTACTCCAGCATCGGCAGGCTCGTCGCCTCATTCCCTCACAGCGGTCAGTACATCGGGGAGAGGCGTAAGTTCAGCCGTTTTACATCCAGGATAGAGAGCGGGGCGAGCGGTAGGGGAAATCGACTCGTAGACCTCCGAGGGATAGGTTAGCGTCCACTGACCGTACCATCACAGGTAAATAAAATTCGCTAGTGGGGGGAAAAACAACTGTGTTGCGTGGTCTTTTGGGAGCGTGAAGTGGAGGGCAGTGTGCGCTGGGTGTCTACGTGTATGCGCGGCTGTGCACCTCGAGACGAAGCGGGTGGTGTTTACGTGCTCGCACGATTGCCCACCATAGTGCTTAGCGATCGCGTACCTGGGTGGCGGTGCCGCGGTCACGCACCCGCACACGGGTCTGGTCGCGAGATAGCGAGTTAGAGCGCCGAGCGTGCGCGTATTCGCGCGACTGTTTGAGCGGGACCTTTAACTCAGAGCCAAGCGAGCGTCCCCAATCAGCGGCGCCCGCACGGCAGAAAGCCCGCCCGTCCCCTGGCTCCAACCCCTTCGTGTGCGATTGGTCTGTTTACGGGCAGAGGGTAGGGGCGTGTTTGTTATTGTCGGCACACGTGGAGCGCGGGTGGGAGGGAGATTTACTGGTGAGCGCGCTTACAGCTCCACCCCGCCTTTGCACAGTGTAACGCATCGCAAGCGCGGAGCGTACGAGCCGCTAATTAAACTATGCAAACGCGGTCTACATCCCAGAGGTACATGGGGGCGAGACGTTAGGGGTCGTTAGTCTGGACCTGACGGAGCAGCCGGGGGGTAGCGGTGTGAGTGGAACGGGGGAGTCGGTGAGCAGCGGCCCCGACAATTCAGTGATGGCGGGGGACGGTAGCCCCCACACTACACAGAGACACACATAAGTGTGTATATAGTGTACAGTACTACACAGAGACACACATAAGTGTATATATAGTGTACAGTACTACACACACATAAGTGTATATATAGTGTACAGTACTACACACACAGAAGTGTATATAGTGTACAGTACTACACACACAGGAGTGTGTATATAGTGTACAGTACTACACAGAAACACACATAAGTGTATATATAGTGTACAGTACTACACAGAGACACACAGGAGTGTATATATAATATCAGCGACCTGATATTGAAGTTGCATGGTCGCGGCAAGGGCCATCGAACCACCGCGAGTGGAGCCTCACACATGCACGGGTCAGTGGACTGGTAGCGGGAGAACAGAGAGCGGACGTCGGTGAGATCACTGCGGCGACGTCATCTGAGCTGGGATCCGGACATCGAAAGGGCGGGAGAATCCGAGCCCCTGATTGGACGGGAGCCCAAGGGTCGGAAAGAGCAAATATTCCTTTGTTGTAGGTAGGATAAAAAGGGGGGGGGGATCGGGATAGCAAGGGGGTTCTTCTGGTTCAAGATCATCGCGGTCCCGGGAGTAGGAGAGTCAGCCATCCGAGACGTCCGTGAGACGTACTCCAGCATCGGCAGGCTCGTCGCCTCATTCCCTCACAGCGGTCAGTACATCGGGGAGAGGCGTAAGTTCAGCCGTTTTACATCCAGGATAGAGAGCGGGGCGAGCGGTAGGGGAAATCGACTCGTAGACCTCCGAGGGATAGGTTAGCGTCCACTGACCGTACCATCACAGGTAAATAAAATTCGCTAGTGGGGGGAAAAACAACTGTGTTGCGTGGTCTTTTGGGAGCGTGAAGTGGAGGGCAGTGTGCGCTGGGTGTCTACGTGTATGCGCGGCTGTGCACCTCGAGACGAAGCGGGTGGTGTTTACGTGCTCGCACGATTGCCCACCATAGTGCTTAGCGATCGCGTACCTGGGTGGCGGTGCCACGGTCACGCACCCGCACACGGGTCTGGTCGCGAGATCATCAAACAGTCGCGCGTATTCGCGCGACTGTTTGATGAGCGGGACCTTTAACTCAGAGCCAAGCGAGCGTCCCCAATCAGCGGCGCCCGCACGGCAGAAAGCCCGCCCGTCCCCCGGCTCCAACCACTTCGTGTGCGATTGGTCTGTTTACGGGCAGAGGGTAGGGGCGTGTTTGTTATTGTCGGCACACGTGGAGCGCGGGTGGGAGGGAAACACGCGCCGCGCCTGTTTGTTTACGGGCGGGACGGAGATTTACTGGTGAGCGCGCTTACAGCCCCACCCCGCCTTTGCACAGTGTAACGCATCGCAAGCGCGGAGCGTACGAGCCGCTAATTAAACTATGCAAACGCGGTCTACATCCCAGAGGTACAGGGGGGCGAGACGTTAGGGGTCGTTAGTCTGGACCTGACGGAGCAGCCGGGGGGTAGCGGTGTGAGTGGAACGGGGGAGTCGGTGAGCAGCGGCCCCGACAATTCAGTGATGGCGGGGGACGGTAGCCCCCACACTACACAGAGACACACATAAGTGTGTATATAGTGTACAGTACTACACAGAGACACACATAAGTGTATATATAGTGTACAGTACTACACACACAGAAGTGTATATATAGTGTACAGTACTACACACACAGGAGTGTGTATATAGTGTACAGTACTACACAGAAACACACATAAGTGTATATATAGTGTACAGTACTACACAGAGACACACAGGAGTGTATATATAATATCAGCGACCTGATATTAAAGTTGCATGGTCGCGGCAAGGGCCATCGAACCACCGCGAGTGGAGCCTCACACATGCACGGGTCAGTGGACTGGTAGCGGGAGAACAGAGAGCGGACGTCGGTGAGATCACTGCGGGGACGTCATCTGAGCTGGGATCCGGACATCGAAAGGGCGGGAGAATCCGAGCCCCTGATTGGACGGGAGCCCAAGGGTCGGAAAGAGCAAATATTCCTTTTTTGTAGGTAGGATAAAAAGGGGGGGGGGGATCGGGGTAGCAAGGGGGTTCTTCTGGTTCAAGATCATCGCGGTCCCGGGAGCAGGAGAGTCAGCCATCCGAGACGTCCGTGAGACGTACTCCAGCATCGGTAGGCTCGTCGCCTCATTCCCTCACAGCGGTCAGTACATCGGGGAGAGGCGTAAGTTCAGCCGTTTTACATCCAGGATAGAGAGCGGGGCGAGCGGTAGGGGAAATCGACTCGTAGACCTCCGAGGGATAGGTTAGCGTCCACTGACCGTACCATCACAAGTAAATACAATTCGCTAGTGGGGGGAAAAACAACTGTGTTGCGTGGTCTTTTGGGAGCGTGAAGTGGAGGGCAGTGTGCGCTGGGTGTCTACGTGTATGCGCGGCTGTGCACCTCGAGGTGTTTACGTGCCCGCACGATTGCCCACCATAGTGCTTAGCGATCGCGTACCTGGGTGGCGGTGCCGCGGTCACGCACCCGCACACGGGTCTGGTCGCGAGATAGCGAGTTAGAGCGCCGAGCGTGCGCGTATTCGCGCGACTGTTTGAGCGGGACCTTTAACTCAGAGCCAAGCGAGCGTCCCCAATCAGCGGCGCCCGCACGGCAGAAAGCCCGCCCGTCCCCTGGCTCCAACCCCTTCGTGTGCGATTGGTCTGTTTACGGGCAGAGGGTAGGGGCGTGTTTGTTATTGTCGGCACACGTGGAGCGCGGGTGGGAGGGAGATTTACTGGTGAGCGCGCTTACAGCTCCACCCCGCCTTTGCACAGTGTAACGCATCGCAAGCGCGGAGCGTACGAGCCGCTAATTAAACTATGCAAACGCGGTCTACATCCCAGAGGTACATGGGGGCGAGACGTTAGGGGTCGTTAGTCTGGACCTGACGGAGCAGCCGGGGGGTAGCGGTGTGAGTGGAACGGGGGAGTCGGTGAGCAGCGGCCCCGACAATTCAGTGATGGCGGGGGACGGTAGCCCCCACACTACACAGAGACACACATAAGTGTGTATATAGTGTACAGTACTACACAGAGACACACATAAGTGTATATATAGTGTACAGTACTACACACACATAAGTGTATATATAGTGTACAGTACTACACACACAGAAGTGTATATAGTGTACAGTACTACACACACAGGAGTGTGTATATAGTGTACAGTACTACACAGAAACACACATAAGTGTATATATAGTGTACAGTACTACACAGAGACACACAGGAGTGTATATATAATATCAGCGACCTGATATTGAAGTTGCATGGTCGCGGCAAGGGCCATCGAACCACCGCGAGTGGAGCCTCACACATGCACGGGTCAGTGGACTGGTAGCGGGAGAACAGAGAGCGGACGTCGGTGAGATCACTGCGGCGACGTCATCTGAGCTGGGATCCGGACATCGAAAGGGCGGGAGAATCCGAGCCCCTGATTGGACGGGAGCCCAAGGGTCGGAAAGAGCAAATATTCCTTTGTTGTAGGTAGGATAAAAAGGGGGGGGGGATCGGGGTAGCAAGGGGGTTCTTCTGGTTCAAGATCATCGCGGTCCCGGGAGTAGGAGAGTCAGCCATCCGAGACGTCCGTGAGACGTACTCCAGCATCGGCAGGCTCGTCGCCTCATTCCCTCACAGCGGTCAGTACATCGGGGAGAGGCGTAAGTTCAGCCGTTTTACATCCAGGATAGAGAGCGGGGCGAGCGGTAGGGGAAATCGACTCGTAGACCTCCGAGGGATAGGTTAGCGTCCACTGACCGTACCATCACAGGTAAATAAAATTCGCTAGTGGGGGGAAAAACAACTGTGTTGCGTGGTCTTTTGGGAGCGTGAAGTGGAGGGCAGTGTGCGCTGGGTGTCTACGTGTATGCGCGGCTGTGCACCTCGAGACGAAGCGGGTGGTGTTTACGTGCTCGCACGATTGCCCACCATAGTGCTTAGCGATCGCGTACCTGGGTGGCGGTGCCACGGTCACGCACCCGCACACGGGTCTGGTCGCGAGATCATCAAACAGTCGCGCGTATTCGCGCGACTGTTTGATGAGCGGGACCTTTAACTCAGAGCCAAGCGAGCGTCCCCAATCAGCGGCGCCCGCACGGCAGAAAGCCCGCCCGTCCCCCGGCTCCAACCACTTCGTGTGCGATTGGTCTGTTTACGGGCAGAGGGTAGGGGCGTGTTTGTTATTGTCGGCACACGTGGAGCGCGGGTGGGAGGGAAACACGCGCCGCGCCTGTTTGTTTACGGGCGGGACGGAGATTTACTGGTGAGCGCGCTTACAGCCCCACCCCGCCTTTGCACAGTGTAACGCATCGCAAGCGCGGAGCGTACGAGCCGCTAATTAAACTATGCAAACGCGGTCTACATCCCAGAGGTACAGGGGGGCGAGACGTTAGGGGTCGTTAGTCTGGACCTGACGGAGCAGCCGGGGGGTAGCGGTGTGAGTGGAACGGGGGAGTCGGTGAGCAGCGGCCCCGACAATTCAGTGATGGCGGGGGACGGTAGCCCCCACACTACACAGAGACACACATAAGTGTGTATATAGTGTACAGTACTACACAGAGACACACATAAGTGTATATATAGTGTACAGTACTACACACACAGAAGTGTATATATAGTGTACAGTACTACACACACAGGAGTGTGTATATAGTGTACAGTACTACACAGAAACACACATAAGTGTATATATAGTGTACAGTACTACACAGAGACACACAGGAGTGTATATATAATATCAGCGACCTGATATTAAAGTTGCATGGTCGCGGCAAGGGCCATCGAACCACCGCGAGTGGAGCCTCACACATGCACGGGTCAGTGGACTGGTAGCGGGAGAACAGAGAGCGGACGTCGGTGAGATCACTGCGGGGACGTCATCTGAGCTGGGATCCGGACATCGAAAGGGCGGGAGAATCCGAGCCCCTGATTGGACGGGAGCCCAAGGGTCGGAAAGAGCAAATATTCCTTTTTTGTAGGTAGGATAAAAAGGGGGGGGGGGATCGGGGTAGCAAGGGGGTTCTTCTGGTTCAAGATCATCGCGGTCCCGGGAGCAGGAGAGTCAGCCATCCGAGACGTCCGTGAGACGTACTCCAGCATCGGTAGGCTCGTCGCCTCATTCCCTCACAGCGGTCAGTACATCGGGGAGAGGCGTAAGTTCAGCCGTTTTACATCCAGGATAGAGAGCGGGGCGAGCGGTAGGGGAAATCGACTCGTAGACCTCCGAGGGATAGGTTAGCGTCCACTGACCGTACCATCACAAGTAAATACAATTCGCTAGTGGGGGGAAAAACAACTGTGTTGCGTGGTCTTTTGGGAGCGTGAAGTGGAGGGCAGTGTGCGCTGGGTGTCTACGTGTATGCGCGGCTGTGCACCTCGAGGTGTTTACGTGCCCGCACGATTGCCCACCATAGTGCTTAGCGATCGCGTACCTGGGTGGCGGTGCCGCGGTCACGCACCCGCACACGGGTCTGGTCGCGAGATAGCGAGTTAGAGCGCCGAGCGTGCGCGTATTCGCGCGACTGTTTGAGCGGGACCTTTAACTCAGAGCCAAGCGAGCGTCCCCAATCAGCGGCGCCCGCACGGCAGAAAGCCCGCCCGTCCCCTGGCTCCAACCCCTTCGTGTGCGATTGGTCTGTTTACGGGCAGAGGGTAGGGGCGTGTTTGTTATTGTCGGCACACGTGGAGCGCGGGTGGGAGGGAGATTTACTGGTGAGCGCGCTTACAGCTCCACCCCGCCTTTGCACAGTGTAACGCATCGCAAGCGCGGAGCGTACGAGCCGCTAATTAAACTATGCAAACGCGGTCTACATCCCAGAGGTACATGGGGGCGAGACGTTAGGGGTCGTTAGTCTGGACCTGACGGAGCAGCCGGGGGGTAGCGGTGTGAGTGGAACGGGGGAGTCGGTGAGCAGCGGCCCCGACAATTCAGTGATGGCGGGGGACGGTAGCCCCCACACTACACAGAGACACACATAAGTGTGTATATAGTGTACAGTACTACACAGAGACACACATAAGTGTATATATAGTGTACAGTACTACACACACATAAGTGTATATATAGTGTACAGTACTACACACACAGAAGTGTATATAGTGTACAGTACTACACACACAGGAGTGTGTATATAGTGTACAGTACTACACAGAAACACACATAAGTGTATATATAGTGTACAGTACTACACAGAGACACACAGGAGTGTATATATAATATCAGCGACCTGATATTGAAGTTGCATGGTCGCGGCAAGGGCCATCGAACCACCGCGAGTGGAGCCTCACACATGCACGGGTCAGTGGACTGGTAGCGGGAGAACAGAGAGCGGACGTCGGTGAGATCACTGCGGGGACGTCATCTGAGCTGGGATCCGGACATCGAAAGGGCGGGAGAATCCGAGCCCCTGATTGGACGGGAGCCCAAGGGTCGGAAAGAGCAAATATTCCTTTTTTGTAGGTAGGATAAAAAGGGGGGGGGGGATCGGGGTAGCAAGGGGGTTCTTCTGGTTCAAGATCATCACGGTCCCGGGAGTAGGAGAGTCAGCCATCCGAGACGTCCGTGAGACGTACTCCAGCATCGGCAGGCTCGTCGCCTCATTCCCTCACAGCGGTCAGTACATCGGGGAGAAGTAAGTACGAGTGAGAGAGGCGTAAGTTCAGCCGTTTTACATCCAGGATAGAGAGCGGGGCGAGCGGTAGGGGAAATCGACTCGTAGACCTCCGAGGGATAGGTTAGCGTCCACTGACCGTACCATCACAGGTAAATACAATTCGCTAGTGGGTGGAAAAACAACTGTGTTGCGTGGTCTTTTGGGAGCGTGAAGTGGAGGGCAGTGTGCGCTGGGTGTCTACGTGTATGCGCGGCTGTGCACCTCGAGACGAAGCGGATGGTGTTTACGTGCCCGCACGATTGCCCACCATAGTGCTTAGCGATCGCGTACCTGGGTGGCGGTGCCGCGGTCACGCACCCGCACACGGGTCTGGTCGCGAGATCATCAAACAGTCGCGCGTATTCGCGCGACTGTTTGATGAGCGGGACCTTTAACTCAGAGCCAAGCGAGCGTCCCCAATCAGCGGCGCCCGCACGGCAGAAAGCCCGCCCGTCCCCCGGCTCCAACCACTTCGTGTGCGATTGGTCTGTTTACGGGCAGAGGGTAGGGGCGTGTTTGTTATTGTCGGCACACGTGGAGCGCGGGTGGGAGGGAAACACGCGCCGCGCCTGTTTGTTTACGGGCGGGACGGAGATTTACTGGTGAGCGCGCTTACAGCCCCACCCCGCCTTTGCACAGTGTAACGCATCGCAAGCGCGGAGCGTACGAGCCGCTAATTAAACTATGCAAACGCGGTCTACATCCCAGAGGTACAGGGGGGCGAGACGTTAGGGGTCGTTAGTCTGGACCTGACGGAGCAGCCGGGGGGTAGCGGTGTGAGTGGAACGGGGGAGTCGGTGAGCAGCGGCCCCGACAATTCAGTGATGGCGGGGGACGGTAGCCCCCACACTACACAGAGACACACATAAGTGTGTATATAGTGTACAGTACTACACAGAGACACACATAAGTGTATATATAGTGTACAGTACTACACACACATAAGTGTATATATAGTGTACAGTACTACACACACATAAGTGTATATATAGTGTACAGTACTACACACACAGAAGTGTATATATAGTGTACAGTACTACACACACAGGAGTGTGTATATAGTGTACAGTACTACACAGAAACACACATAAGTGTATATATAGTGTACAGTACTACACAGAGACACACAGGAGTGTATATATAATATCAGCGACCTGATATTAAAGTTGCATGGTCGCGGCAAGGGCCATCGAACCACCGCGAGTGGAGCCTCACACATGCACGGGTCAGTGGACTGGTAGCGGGAGAACAGAGAGCGGACGTCGGTGAGATCACTGCGGGGACGTCATCTGAGCTGGGATCCGGACATCGAAAGGGCGGGAGAATCCGAGCCCCTGATTGGACGGGAGCCCAAGGGTCGGAAAGAGCAAATATTCCTTTTTTGTAGGTAGGATAAAAAGGGGGGGGGGGATCGGGGTAGCAAGGGGGTTCTTCTGGTTCAAGATCATCGCGGTCCCGGGAGCAGGAGAGTCAGCCATCCGAGACGTCCGTGAGACGTACTCCAGCATCGGTAGGCTCGTCGCCTCATTCCCTCACAGCGGTCAGTACATCGGGGAGAGGCGTAAGTTCAGCCGTTTTACATCCAGGATAGAGAGCGGGGCGAGCGGTAGGGGAAATCGACTCGTAGACCTCCGAGGGATAGGTTAGCGTCCACTGACCGTACCATCACAAGTAAATACAATTCGCTAGTGGGGGGAAAAACAACTGTGTTGCGTGGTCTTTTGGGAGCGTGAAGTGGAGGGCAGTGTGCGCTGGGTGTCTACGTGTATGCGCGGCTGTGCACCTCGAGGTGTTTACGTGCCCGCACGATTGCCCACCATAGTGCTTAGCGATCGCGTACCTGGGTGGCGGTGCCGCGGTCACGCACCCGCACACGGGTCTGGTCGCGAGATAGCGAGTTAGAGCGCCGAGCGTGCGCGTATTCGCGCGACTGTTTGAGCGGGACCTTTAACTCAGAGCCAAGCGAGCGTCCCCAATCAGCGGCGCCCGCACGGCAGAAAGCCCGCCCGTCCCCTGGCTCCAACCCCTTCGTGTGCGATTGGTCTGTTTACGGGCAGAGGGTAGGGGCGTGTTTGTTATTGTCGGCACACGTGGAGCGCGGGTGGGAGGGAGATTTACTGGTGAGCGCGCTTACAGCTCCACCCCGCCTTTGCACAGTGTAACGCATCGCAAGCGCGGAGCGTACGAGCCGCTAATTAAACTATGCAAACGCGGTCTACATCCCAGAGGTACATGGGGGCGAGACGTTAGGGGTCGTTAGTCTGGACCTGACGGAGCAGCCGGGGGGTAGCGGTGTGAGTGGAACGGGGGAGTCGGTGAGCAGCGGCCCCGACAATTCAGTGATGGCGGGGGACGGTAGCCCCCACACTACACAGAGACACACATAAGTGTGTATATAGTGTACAGTACTACACAGAGACACACATAAGTGTATATATAGTGTACAGTACTACACACACATAAGTGTATATATAGTGTACAGTACTACACACACAGAAGTGTATATAGTGTACAGTACTACACACACAGGAGTGTGTATATAGTGTACAGTACTACACAGAAACACACATAAGTGTATATATAGTGTACAGTACTACACAGAGACACACAGGAGTGTATATATAATATCAGCGACCTGATATTGAAGTTGCATGGTCGCGGCAAGGGCCATCGAACCACCGCGAGTGGAGCCTCACACATGCACGGGTCAGTGGACTGGTAGCGGGAGAACAGAGAGCGGACGTCGGTGAGATCACTGCGGGGACGTCATCTGAGCTGGGATCCGGACATCGAAAGGGCGGGAGAATCCGAGCCCCTGATTGGACGGGAGCCCAAGGGTCGGAAAGAGCAAATATTCCTTTTTTGTAGGTAGGATAAAAAGGGGGGGGGGGATCGGGGTAGCAAGGGGGTTCTTCTGGTTCAAGATCATCACGGTCCCGGGAGTAGGAGAGTCAGCCATCCGAGACGTCCGTGAGACGTACTCCAGCATCGGCAGGCTCGTCGCCTCATTCCCTCACAGCGGTCAGTACATCGGGGAGAAGTAAGTACGAGTGAGAGAGGCGTAAGTTCAGCCGTTTTACATCCAGGATAGAGAGCGGGGCGAGCGGTAGGGGAAATCGACTCGTAGACCTCCGAGGGATAGGTTAGCGTCCACTGACCGTACCATCACAGGTAAATACAATTCGCTAGTGGGTGGAAAAACAACTGTGTTGCGTGGTCTTTTGGGAGCGTGAAGTGGAGGGCAGTGTGCGCTGGGTGTCTACGTGTATGCGCGGCTGTGCACCTCGAGACGAAGCGGATGGTGTTTACGTGCCCGCACGATTGCCCACCATAGTGCTTAGCGATCGCGTACCTGGGTGGCGGTGCCGCGGTCACGCACCCGCACACGGGTCTGGTCGCGAGATCATCAAACAGTCGCGCGTATTCGCGCGACTGTTTGATGAGCGGGACCTTTAACTCAGAGCCAAGCGAGCGTCCCCAATCAGCGGCGCCCGCACGGCAGAAAGCCCGCCCGTCCCCCGGCTCCAACCACTTCGTGTGCGATTGGTCTGTTTACGGGCAGAGGGTAGGGGCGTGTTTGTTATTGTCGGCACACGTGGAGCGCGGGTGGGAGGGAAACACGCGCCGCGCCTGTTTGTTTACGGGCGGGACGGAGATTTACTGGTGAGCGCGCTTACAGCCCCACCCCGCCTTTGCACAGTGTAACGCATCGCAAGCGCGGAGCGTACGAGCCGCTAATTAAACTATGCAAACGCGGTCTACATCCCAGAGGTACAGGGGGGCGAGACGTTAGGGGTCGTTAGTCTGGACCTGACGGAGCAGCCGGGGGGTAGCGGTGTGAGTGGAACGGGGGAGTCGGTGAGCAGCGGCCCCGACAATTCAGTGATGGCGGGGGACGGTAGCCCCCACACTACACAGAGACACACATAAGTGTGTATATAGTGTACAGTACTACACAGAGACACACATAAGTGTATATATAGTGTACAGTACTACACACACATAAGTGTATATATAGTGTACAGTACTACACACACATAAGTGTATATATAGTGTACAGTACTACACACACAGAAGTGTATATATAGTGTACAGTACTACACACACAGGAGTGTGTATATAGTGTACAGTACTACACAGAAACACACATAAGTGTATATATAGTGTACAGTACTACACAGAGACACACAGGAGTGTATATATAATATCAGCGACCTGATATTAAAGTTGCATGGTCGCGGCAAGGGCCATCGAACCACCGCGAGTGGAGCCTCACACATGCACGGGTCAGTGGACTGGTAGCGGGAGAACAGAGAGCGGACGTCGGTGAGATCACTGCGGGGACGTCATCTGAGCTGGGATCCGGACATCGAAAGGGCGGGAGAATCCGAGCCCCTGATTGGACGGGAGCCCAAGGGTCGGAAAGAGCAAATATTCCTTTTTTGTAGGTAGGATAAAAAGGGGGGGGGGGATCGGGGTAGCAAGGGGGTTCTTCTGGTTCAAGATCATCGCGGTCCCGGGAGCAGGAGAGTCAGCCATCCGAGACGTCCGTGAGACGTACTCCAGCATCGGTAGGCTCGTCGCCTCATTCCCTCACAGCGGTCAGTACATCGGGGAGAGGCGTAAGTTCAGCCGTTTTACATCCAGGATAGAGAGCGGGGCGAGCGGTAGGGGAAATCGACTCGTAGACCTCCGAGGGATAGGTTAGCGTCCACTGACCGTACCATCACAAGTAAATACAATTCGCTAGTGGGGGGAAAAACAACTGTGTTGCGTGGTCTTTTGGGAGCGTGAAGTGGAGGGCAGTGTGCGCTGGGTGTCTACGTGTATGCGCGGCTGTGCACCTCGAGGTGTTTACGTGCCCGCACGATTGCCCACCATAGTGCTTAGCGATCGCGTACCTGGGTGGCGGTGCCGCGGTCACGCACCCGCACACGGGTCTGGTCGCGAGATAGCGAGTTAGAGCGCCGAGCGTGCGCGTATTCGCGCGACTGTTTGAGCGGGACCTTTAACTCAGAGCCAAGCGAGCGTCCCCAATCAGCGGCGCCCGCACGGCAGAAAGCCCGCCCGTCCCCTGGCTCCAACCCCTTCGTGTGCGATTGGTCTGTTTACGGGCAGAGGGTAGGGGCGTGTTTGTTATTGTCGGCACACGTGGAGCGCGGGTGGGAGGGAGATTTACTGGTGAGCGCGCTTACAGCTCCACCCCGCCTTTGCACAGTGTAACGCATCGCAAGCGCGGAGCGTACGAGCCGCTAATTAAACTATGCAAACGCGGTCTACATCCCAGAGGTACATGGGGGCGAGACGTTAGGGGTCGTTAGTCTGGACCTGACGGAGCAGCCGGGGGGTAGCGGTGTGAGTGGAACGGGGGAGTCGGTGAGCAGCGGCCCCGACAATTCAGTGATGGCGGGGGACGGTAGCCCCCACACTACACAGAGACACACATAAGTGTGTATATAGTGTACAGTACTACACAGAGACACACATAAGTGTATATATAGTGTACAGTACTACACACACATAAGTGTATATATAGTGTACAGTACTACACACACAGAAGTGTATATAGTGTACAGTACTACACACACAGGAGTGTGTATATAGTGTACAGTACTACACAGAAACACACATAAGTGTATATATAGTGTACAGTACTACACAGAGACACACAGGAGTGTATATATAATATCAGCGACCTGATATTGAAGTTGCATGGTCGCGGCAAGGGCCATCGAACCACCGCGAGTGGAGCCTCACACATGCACGGGTCAGTGGACTGGTAGCGGGAGAACAGAGAGCGGACGTCGGTGAGATCACTGCGGGGACGTCATCTGAGCTGGGATCCGGACATCGAAAGGGCGGGAGAATCCGAGCCCCTGATTGGACGGGAGCCCAAGGGTCGGAAAGAGCAAATATTCCTTTTTTGTAGGTAGGATAAAAAGGGGGGGGGGGATCGGGGTAGCAAGGGGGTTCTTCTGGTTCAAGATCATCACGGTCCCGGGAGTAGGAGAGTCAGCCATCCGAGACGTCCGTGAGACGTACTCCAGCATCGGCAGGCTCGTCGCCTCATTCCCTCACAGCGGTCAGTACATCGGGGAGAGGCGTAAGTTCAGCCGTTTTACATCCAGGATAGAGAGCGGGGCGAGCGGTAGGGGAAATCGACTCGTAGACCTCCGAGGGATAGGTTAGCGTCCACTGACCGTACCATCACAGGTAAATACAATTCGCTAGTGGGTGGAAAAACAACTGTGTTGCGTGGTCTTTTGGGAGCGTGAAGTGGAGGGCAGTGTGCGCTGGGTGTCTACGTGTATGCGCGGCTGTGCACCTCGAGACGAAGCGGATGGTGTTTACGTGCCCGCACGATTGCCCACCATAGTGCTTAGCGATCGCGTACCTGGGTGGCGGTGCCGCGGTCACGCACCCGCACACGGGTCTGGTCGCGAGATCATCAAACAGTCGCGCGTATTCGCGCGACTGTTTGATGAGCGGGACCTTTAACTCAGAGCCAAGCGAGCGTCCCCAATCAGCGGCGCCCGCACGGCAGAAAGCCCGCCCGTCCCCCGGCTCCAACCACTTCGTGTGCGATTGGTCTGTTTACGGGCAGAGGGTAGGGGCGTGTTTGTTATTGTCGGCACACGTGGAGCGCGGGTGGGAGGGAAACACGCGCCGCGCCTGTTTGTTTACGGGCGGGACGGAGATTTACTGGTGAGCGCGCTTACAGCCCCACCCCGCCTTTGCACAGTGTAACGCATCGCAAGCGCGGAGCGTACGAGCCGCTAATTAAACTATGCAAACGCGGTCTACATCCCAGAGGTACAGGGGGGCGAGACGTTAGGGGTCGTTAGTCTGGACCTGACGGAGCAGCCGGGGGGTAGCGGTGTGAGTGGAACGGGGGAGTCGGTGAGCAGCGGCCCCGACAATTCAGTGATGGCGGGGGACGGTAGCCCCCACACTACACAGAGACACACATAAGTGTGTATATAGTGTACAGTACTACACAGAGACACACATAAGTGTATATATAGTGTACAGTACTACACACACATAAGTGTATATATAGTGTACAGTACTACACACACATAAGTGTATATATAGTGTACAGTACTACACACACAGAAGTGTATATATAGTGTACAGTACTACACACACAGGAGTGTGTATATAGTGTACAGTACTACACAGAAACACACATAAGTGTATATATAGTGTACAGTACTACACAGAGACACACAGGAGTGTATATATAATATCAGCGACCTGATATTAAAGTTGCATGGTCGCGGCAAGGGCCATCGAACCACCGCGAGTGGAGCCTCACACATGCACGGGTCAGTGGACTGGTAGCGGGAGAACAGAGAGCGGACGTCGGTGAGATCACTGCGGGGACGTCATCTGAGCTGGGATCCGGACATCGAAAGGGCGGGAGAATCCGAGCCCCTGATTGGACGGGAGCCCAAGGGTCGGAAAGAGCAAATATTCCTTTTTTGTAGGTAGGATAAAAAGGGGGGGGGGGATCGGGGTAGCAAGGGGGTTCTTCTGGTTCAAGATCATCGCGGTCCCGGGAGCAGGAGAGTCAGCCATCCGAGACGTCCGTGAGACGTACTCCAGCATCGGCAGGCTCGTCGCCTCATTCCCTCACAGCGGTCAGTACATCGGGGAGAGGCGTAAGTTCAGCCGTTTTACATCCAGGATAGAGAGCGGGGCGAGCGGTAGGGGAAATCGACTCGTAGACCTCCGAGGGATAGGTTAGCGTCCACTGACCGTACCATCACAGGTAAATAAAATTCGCTAGTGGGGGGAAAAACAACTGTGTTGCGTGGTCTTTTGGGAGCGTGAAGTGGAGGGCAGTGTGCGCTGGGTGTCTACGTGTATGCGCGGCTGTGCACCTCGAGACGAAGCGGGTGGTGTTTACGTGCCCGCACGATTGCCCACCATAGTGCTTAGCGATCGCGTACCTGGGTGGCGGTGCCGCGGTCACGCACCCGCACACGGGTCTGGTCGCGAGATCATCAAACAGTCGCGCGTATTCGCGCGACTGTTTGATGAGCGGGACCTTTAACTCAGAGCCAAGCGAGCGTCCCCAATCAGCGGCGCCCGCACGGCAGAAAGCCCGCCCGTCCCCCGGCTCCAACCCCTTCGTGTGCGATTGGTCTGTTTACGGGCAGAGGGTAGGGGCGTGTTTGTTATTGTCGGCACACGTGGAGCGCGGGTGGGAGGGAAACACGCGCCGCTCCTGTTTGTTTACGGGCGGGACGGAGATTTACTGGTGAGCGCGCTTACAGCCCCACCCCGCCTTTGCACAGTGTAACGCATCGCAAGCGCGGAGCGTACGAGCCGCTAATTAAACTATGCAAACGCGGTCTACATCCCAGAGGTACAGGGGGGCGAGACGTTAGGGGTCGTTAGTCTGGACCTGACGGAGCAGCCGGGGGGTAGCGGTGTGAGTGGAACGGGGGAGTCGGTGAGCAGCGGCCCCGACAATTCAGTGATGGCGGGGGACGGTAGCCCCCACACTACACAGAGACACACATAAGTGTGTATATAGTGTACAGTACTACACAGAGACACACAGAAGTGTATATATAGTGTACAGTACTACACACACAGGAGTGTGTATATAGTGTACAGTACTACACACACAGAAGTGTATATATAGTGTACAGTACTACACACACAGGAGTGTGTATATAGTGTACAGTACTACACAGAGACACACAGAAGTGTATATATAGTGTACAGTACTACACAGAGACACACAGGAGTGTATATATAATATCAGCGACCTGATATTAAAGTTGCATGGTCGCGGCAAGGGCCATCGAACCACCGCGAGTGGAGCCTCACACATGCACGGGTCAGTGGACTGGTAGCGGGAGAACAGAGAGCGGACGTCGGTGAGATCACTGCGGCGACGTCATCTGAGCTGGGATCCGGACATCGAAAGGGCGGGAGAATCCGAGCCCCTGATTGGACGGGAGCCCAAGGGTCGGAAAGAGCAAATATTCCTTTGTTGTAGGTAGGATAAAAAGGGGGGGGATCGGGATAGCAAGGGGGTTCTTCTGGTTCAAGATCATCGCGGTCCCGGGAGTAGGAGAGTCAGCCATCCGAGACGTCCGTGAGACGTACTCCAGCATCGGCAGGCTCGTCGCCTCATTCCCTCACAGCGGTCAGTACATCGGGGAGAGAGGCGTAAGTTCAGCCGTTTTACATCCAGGATAGAGAGCGGGGCGAGCGGTAGGGGAAATCGACTCGTAGACCTCCGAGGGATAGGTTAGCGTCCACTGACCGTACCATCACAGGTAAATAAAATTCGCTAGTGGGGGGAAAAACAACTGTGTTGCGTGGTCTTTTGGGAGCGTGAAGTGGAGGGCAGTGTGCGCTGGGTGTCTACGTGTATGCGCGGCTGTGCACCTCGAGACGAAGCGGGTGGTGTTTACGTGCTCGCACGATTGCCCACCATAGTGCTTAGCGATCGCGTACCTGGGTGGCGGTGCCACGGTCACGCACCCGCACACGGGTCTGGTCGCGAGATCATCAAACAGTCGCGCGTATTCGCGCGACTGTTTGATGAGCGGGACCTTTAACTCAGAGCCAAGCGAGCGTCCCCAATCAGCGGCGCCCGCACGGCAGAAAGCCCGCCCGTCCCCCGGCTCCAACCACTTCGTGTGCGATTGGTCTGTTTACGGGCAGAGGGTAGGGGCGTGTTTGTTATTGTCGGCACACGTGGAGCGCGGGTGGGAGGGAAACACGCGCCGCGCCTGTTTGTTTACGGGCGGGACGGAGATTTACTGGTGAGCGCGCTTACAGCCCCACCCCGCCTTTGCACAGTGTAACGCATCGCAAGCGCGGAGCGTACGAGCCGCTAATTAAACTATGCAAACGCGGTCTACATCCCAGAGGTACATGGGGGCGAGACGTTAGGGGTCGTTAGTCTGGACCTGACGGAGCAGCCGGGGGGTAGCGGTGTGAGTGGAACGGGGGAGTCGGTGAGCAGCGGCCCCGACAATTCAGTGATGGCGGGGGACGGTAGCCCCCACACTACACAGAGACACACATAAGTGTGTATATAGTGTACAGTACTACACAGAGACACACATAAGTGTATATATAGTGTACAGTACTACACACACATAAGTGTATATATAGTGTACAGTACTACACACACAGAAGTGTATATAGTGTACAGTACTACACACACAGGAGTGTGTATATAGTGTACAGTACTACACAGAAACACACATAAGTGTATATATAGTGTACAGTACTACACAGAGACACACAGGAGTGTATATATAATATCAGCGACCTGATATTAAAGTTGCATGGTCGCGGCAAGGGCCATCGAACCACCGCGAGTGGAGCCTCACACATGCACGGGTCAGTGGACTGGTAGCGGGAGAACAGAGAGCGGACGTCGGTGAGATCACTGCGGGGACGTCATCTGAGCTGGGATCCGGACATCGAAAGGGCGGGAGAATCCGAGCCCCTGATTGGACGGGAGCCCAAGGGTCGGAAAGAGCAAATATTCCTTTTTTGTAGGTAGGATAAAAAGGGGGGGGGGATCGGGGTAGCAAGGGGGTTCTTCTGGTTCAAGATCATCGCGGTCCCGGGAGCAGGAGAGTCAGCCATCCGAGACGTCCGTGAGACGTACTCCAGCATCGGCAGGCTCGTCGCCTCATTCCCTCACAGCGGTCAGTACATCGGGGAGAGGCGTAAGTTCAGCCGTTTTACATCCAGGATAGAGAGCGGGGCGAGCGGTAGGGGAAATCGACTCGTAGACCTCCGAGGGATAGGTTAGCGTCCACTGACCGTACCATCACAGGTAAATAAAATTCGCTAGTGGGGGGAAAAACAACTGTGTTGCGTGGTCTTTTGGGAGCGTGAAGTGGAGGGCAGTGTGCGCTGGGTGTCTACGTGTATGCGCGGCTGTGCACCTCGAGACGAAGCGGGTGGTGTTTACGTGCCCGCACGATTGCCCACCATAGTGCTTAGCGATCGCGTACCTGGGTGGCGGTGCCGCGGTCACGCACCCGCACACGGGTCTGGTCGCGAGATCATCAAACAGTCGCGCGTATTCGCGCGACTGTTTGATGAGCGGGACCTTTAACTCAGAGCCAAGCGAGCGTCCCCAATCAGCGGCGCCCGCACGGCAGAAAGCCCGCCCGTCCCCCGGCTCCAACCCCTTCGTGTGCGATTGGTCTGTTTACGGGCAGAGGGTAGGGGCGTGTTTGTTATTGTCGGCACACGTGGAGCGCGGGTGGGAGGGAAACACGCGCCGCTCCTGTTTGTTTACGGGCGGGACGGAGATTTACTGGTGAGCGCGCTTACAGCCCCACCCCGCCTTTGCACAGTGTAACGCATCGCAAGCGCGGAGCGTACGAGCCGCTAATTAAACTATGCAAACGCGGTCTACATCCCAGAGGTACAGGGGGGCGAGACGTTAGGGGTCGTTAGTCTGGACCTGACGGAGCAGCCGGGGGGTAGCGGTGTGAGTGGAACGGGGGAGTCGGTGAGCAGCGGCCCCGACAATTCAGTGATGGCGGGGGACGGTAGCCCCCACACTACACAGAGACACACATAAGTGTGTATATAGTGTACAGTACTACACAGAGACACACAGAAGTGTATATATAGTGTACAGTACTACACACACAGGAGTGTGTATATAGTGTACAGTACTACACACACAGAAGTGTATATAGTGTACAGTACTACACACACAGGAGTGTGTATATAGTGTACAGTACTACACAGAGACACACAGAAGTGTATATATAGTGTACAGTACTACACAGAGACACACAGGAGTGTATATATAATATCAGCGACCTGATATTAAAGTTGCATGGTCGCGGCAAGGGCCATCGAACCACCGCGAGTGGAGCCTCACACATGCACGGGTCAGTGGACTGGTAGCGGGAGAACAGAGAGCGGACGTCGGTGAGATCACTGCGGCGACGTCATCTGAGCTGGGATCCGGACATCGAAAGGGCGGGAGAATCCGAGCCCCTGATTGGACGGGAGCCCAAGGGTCGGAAAGAGCAAATATTCCTTTGTTGTAGGTAGGATAAAAAGGGGGGGGGGATCGGGATAGCAAGGGGGTTCTTCTGGTTCAAGATCATCGCGGTCCCGGGAGTAGGAGAGTCAGCCATCCGAGACGTCCGTGAGACGTACTCCAGCATCGGCAGGCTCGTCGCCTCATTCCCTCACAGCGGTCAGTACATCGGGGAGAGAGGCGTAAGTTCAGCCGTTTTACATCCAGGATAGAGAGCGGGGCGAGCGGTAGGGGAAATCGACTCGTAGACCTCCGAGGGATAGGTTAGCGTCCACTGACCGTACCATCACAGGTAAATAAAATTCGCTAGTGGGGGGAAAAACAACTGTGTTGCGTGGTCTTTTGGGAGCGTGAAGTGGAGGGCAGTGTGCGCTGGGTGTCTACGTGTATGCGCGGCTGTGCACCTCGAGACGAAGCGGGTGGTGTTTACGTGCTCGCACGATTGCCCACCATAGTGCTTAGCGATCGCGTACCTGGGTGGCGGTGCCACGGTCACGCACCCGCACACGGGTCTGGTCGCGAGATCATCAAACAGTCGCGCGTATTCGCGCGACTGTTTGATGAGCGGGACCTTTAACTCAGAGCCAAGCGAGCGTCCCCAATCAGCGGCGCCCGCACGGCAGAAAGCCCGCCCGTCCCCCGGCTCCAACCACTTCGTGTGCGATTGGTCTGTTTACGGGCAGAGGGTAGGGGCGTGTTTGTTATTGTCGGCACACGTGGAGCGCGGGTGGGAGGGAAACACGCGCCGCGCCTGTTTGTTTACGGGCGGGACGGAGATTTACTGGTGAGCGCGCTTACAGCCCCACCCCGCCTTTGCACAGTGTAACGCATCGCAAGCGCGGAGCGTACGAGCCGCTAATTAAACTATGCAAACGCGGTCTACATCCCAGAGGTACAGGGGGGCGAGACGTTAGGGGTCGTTAGTCTGGACCTGACGGAGCAGCCGGGGGGTAGCGGTGTGAGTGGAACGGGGGAGTCGGTGAGCAGCGGCCCCGACAATTCAGTGATGGCGGGGGACGGTAGCCCCCACACTACACAGAGACACACATAAGTGTGTATATAGTGTACAGTACTACACAGAGACACACATAAGTGTATATATAGTGTACAGTACTACACACACAGAAGTGTATATATAGTGTACAGTACTACACACACAGGAGTGTGTATATAGTGTACAGTACTACACAGAAACACACATAAGTGTATATATAGTGTACAGTACTACACAGAGACACACAGGAGTGTATATATAATATCAGCGACCTGATATTAAAGTTGCATGGTCGCGGCAAGGGCCATCGAACCACCGCGAGTGGAGCCTCACACATGCACGGGTCAGTGGACTGGTAGCGGGAGAACAGAGAGCGGACGTCGGTGAGATCACTGCGGGGACGTCATCTGAGCTGGGATCCGGACATCGAAAGGGCGGGAGAATCCGAGCCCCTGATTGGACGGGAGCCCAAGGGTCGGAAAGAGCAAATATTCCTTTTTTGTAGGTAGGATAAAAAGGGGGGGGGGGATCGGGGTAGCAAGGGGGTTCTTCTGGTTCAAGATCATCGCGGTCCCGGGAGCAGGAGAGTCAGCCATCCGAGACGTCCGTGAGACGTACTCCAGCATCGGTAGGCTCGTCGCCTCATTCCCTCACAGCGGTCAGTACATCGGGGAGAGGCGTAAGTTCAGCCGTTTTACATCCAGGATAGAGAGCGGGGCGAGCGGTAGGGGAAATCGACTCGTAGACCTCCGAGGGATAGGTTAGCGTCCACTGACCGTACCATCACAAGTAAATACAATTCGCTAGTGGGGGGAAAAACAACTGTGTTGCGTGGTCTTTTGGGAGCGTGAAGTGGAGGGCAGTGTGCGCTGGGTGTCTACGTGTATGCGCGGCTGTGCACCTCGAGGTGTTTACGTGCCCGCACGATTGCCCACCATAGTGCTTAGCGATCGCGTACCTGGGTGGCGGTGCCGCGGTCACGCACCCGCACACGGGTCTGGTCGCGAGATAGCGAGTTAGAGCGCCGAGCGTGCGCGTATTCGCGCGACTGTTTGAGCGGGACCTTTAACTCAGAGCCAAGCGAGCGTCCCCAATCAGCGGCGCCCGCACGGCAGAAAGCCCGCCCGTCCCCTGGCTCCAACCCCTTCGTGTGCGATTGGTCTGTTTACGGGCAGAGGGTAGGGGCGTGTTTGTTATTGTCGGCACACGTGGAGCGCGGGTGGGAGGGAGATTTACTGGTGAGCGCGCTTACAGCTCCACCCCGCCTTTGCACAGTGTAACGCATCGCAAGCGCGGAGCGTACGAGCCGCTAATTAAACTATGCAAACGCGGTCTACATCCCAGAGGTACATGGGGGCGAGACGTTAGGGGTCGTTAGTCTGGACCTGACGGAGCAGCCGGGGGGTAGCGGTGTGAGTGGAACGGGGGAGTCGGTGAGCAGCGGCCCCGACAATTCAGTGATGGCGGGGGACGGTAGCCCCCACACTACACAGAGACACACATAAGTGTGTATATAGTGTACAGTACTACACAGAGACACACATAAGTGTATATATAGTGTACAGTACTACACACACATAAGTGTATATATAGTGTACAGTACTACACACACAGAAGTGTATATAGTGTACAGTACTACACACACAGGAGTGTGTATATAGTGTACAGTACTACACAGAAACACACATAAGTGTATATATAGTGTACAGTACTACACAGAGACACACAGGAGTGTATATATAATATCAGCGACCTGATATTGAAGTTGCATGGTCGCGGCAAGGGCCATCGAACCACCGCGAGTGGAGCCTCACACATGCACGGGTCAGTGGACTGGTAGCGGGAGAACAGAGAGCGGACGTCGGTGAGATCACTGCGGGGACGTCATCTGAGCTGGGATCCGGACATCGAAAGGGCGGGAGAATCCGAGCCCCTGATTGGACGGGAGCCCAAGGGTCGGAAAGAGCAAATATTCCTTTTTTGTAGGTAGGATAAAAAGGGGGGGGGGGATCGGGGTAGCAAGGGGGTTCTTCTGGTTCAAGATCATCACGGTCCCGGGAGTAGGAGAGTCAGCCATCCGAGACGTCCGTGAGACGTACTCCAGCATCGGCAGGCTCGTCGCCTCATTCCCTCACAGCGGTCAGTACATCGGGGAGAGGCGTAAGTTCAGCCGTTTTACATCCAGGATAGAGAGCGGGGCGAGCGGTAGGGGAAATCGACTCGTAGACCTCCGAGGGATAGGTTAGCGTCCACTGACCGTACCATCACAGGTAAATACAATTCGCTAGTGGGTGGAAAAACAACTGTGTTGCGTGGTCTTTTGGGAGCGTGAAGTGGAGGGCAGTGTGCGCTGGGTGTCTACGTGTATGCGCGGCTGTGCACCTCGAGACGAAGCGGATGGTGTTTACGTGCCCGCACGATTGCCCACCATAGTGCTTAGCGATCGCGTACCTGGGTGGCGGTGCCGCGGTCACGCACCCGCACACGGGTCTGGTCGCGAGATCATCAAACAGTCGCGCGTATTCGCGCGACTGTTTGATGAGCGGGACCTTTAACTCAGAGCCAAGCGAGCGTCCCCAATCAGCGGCGCCCGCACGGCAGAAAGCCCGCCCGTCCCCCGGCTCCAACCACTTCGTGTGCGATTGGTCTGTTTACGGGCAGAGGGTAGGGGCGTGTTTGTTATTGTCGGCACACGTGGAGCGCGGGTGGGAGGGAAACACGCGCCGCGCCTGTTTGTTTACGGGCGGGACGGAGATTTACTGGTGAGCGCGCTTACAGCCCCACCCCGCCTTTGCACAGTGTAACGCATCGCAAGCGCGGAGCGTACGAGCCGCTAATTAAACTATGCAAACGCGGTCTACATCCCAGAGGTACAGGGGGGCGAGACGTTAGGGGTCGTTAGTCTGGACCTGACGGAGCAGCCGGGGGGTAGCGGTGTGAGTGGAACGGGGGAGTCGGTGAGCAGCGGCCCCGACAATTCAGTGATGGCGGGGGACGGTAGCCCCCACACTACACAGAGACACACATAAGTGTGTATATAGTGTACAGTACTACACAGAGACACACATAAGTGTATATATAGTGTACAGTACTACACACACATAAGTGTATATATAGTGTACAGTACTACACACACATAAGTGTATATATAGTGTACAGTACTACACACACAGAAGTGTATATATAGTGTACAGTACTACACACACAGGAGTGTGTATATAGTGTACAGTACTACACAGAAACACACATAAGTGTATATATAGTGTACAGTACTACACAGAGACACACAGGAGTGTATATATAATATCAGCGACCTGATATTAAAGTTGCATGGTCGCGGCAAGGGCCATCGAACCACCGCGAGTGGAGCCTCACACATGCACGGGTCAGTGGACTGGTAGCGGGAGAACAGAGAGCGGACGTCGGTGAGATCACTGCGGGGACGTCATCTGAGCTGGGATCCGGACATCGAAAGGGCGGGAGAATCCGAGCCCCTGATTGGACGGGAGCCCAAGGGTCGGAAAGAGCAAATATTCCTTTTTTGTAGGTAGGATAAAAAGGGGGGGGGGGATCGGGGTAGCAAGGGGGTTCTTCTGGTTCAAGATCATCGCGGTCCCGGGAGCAGGAGAGTCAGCCATCCGAGACGTCCGTGAGACGTACTCCAGCATCGGCAGGCTCGTCGCCTCATTCCCTCACAGCGGTCAGTACATCGGGGAGAGGCGTAAGTTCAGCCGTTTTACATCCAGGATAGAGAGCGGGGCGAGCGGTAGGGGAAATCGACTCGTAGACCTCCGAGGGATAGGTTAGCGTCCACTGACCGTACCATCACAAGTAAATACAATTCGCTAGTGGGGGGAAAAACAACTGTGTTGCGTGGTCTTTTGGGAGCGTGAAGTGGAGGGCAGTGTGCGCTGGGTGTCTACGTGTATGCGCGGCTGTGCACCTCGAGGTGTTTACGTGCCCGCACGATTGCCCACCATAGTGCTTAGCGATCGCGTACCTGGGTGGCGGTGCCGCGGTCACGCACCCGCACACGGGTCTGGTCGCGAGATAGCGAGTTAGAGCGCCGAGCGTGCGCGTATTCGCGCGACTGTTTGAGCGGGACCTTTAACTCAGAGCCAAGCGAGCGTCCCCAATCAGCGGCGCCCGCACGGCAGAAAGCCCGCCCGTCCCCTGGCTCCAACCCCTTCGTGTGCGATTGGTCTGTTTACGGGCAGAGGGTAGGGGCGTGTTTGTTATTGTCGGCACACGTGGAGCGCGGGTGGGAGGGAGATTTACTGGTGAGCGCGCTTACAGCTCCACCCCGCCTTTGCACAGTGTAACGCATCGCAAGCGCGGAGCGTACGAGCCGCTAATTAAACTATGCAAACGCGGTCTACATCCCAGAGGTACATGGGGGCGAGACGTTAGGGGTCGTTAGTCTGGACCTGACGGAGCAGCCGGGGGGTAGCGGTGTGAGTGGAACGGGGGAGTCGGTGAGCAGCGGCCCCGACAATTCAGTGATGGCGGGGGACGGTAGCCCCCACACTACACAGAGACACACATAAGTGTGTATATAGTGTACAGTACTACACAGAGACACACATAAGTGTATATATAGTGTACAGTACTACACACACATAAGTGTATATATAGTGTACAGTACTACACACACAGAAGTGTATATAGTGTACAGTACTACACACACAGGAGTGTGTATATAGTGTACAGTACTACACAGAAACACACATAAGTGTATATATAGTGTACAGTACTACACAGAGACACACAGGAGTGTATATATAATATCAGCGACCTGATATTGAAGTTGCATGGTCGCGGCAAGGGCCATCGAACCACCGCGAGTGGAGCCTCACACATGCACGGGTCAGTGGACTGGTAGCGGGAGAACAGAGAGCGGACGTCGGTGAGATCACTGCGGCGACGTCATCTGAGCTGGGATCCGGACATCGAAAGGGCGGGAGAATCCGAGCCCCTGATTGGACGGGAGCCGGAAAGAGCAAATATTCCTTTGTTGTAGGTAGGATAAAAAGGGGGGGGGGGGGATCGGGGTAGCAAGGGGGTTCTTCTGGTTCAAGATCATCGCGGTCCCGGGAGTAGGAGAGTCAGCCATCCGAGACGTCCGTGAGACGTACTCCAGCATCGGCAGGCTCGTCGCCTCATTCCCTCACAGCGGTCAGTACATCGGGGAGAGAGGCGTAAGTTCAGCCGTTTTACATCCAGGATAGAGAGCGGGGCGAGCGGTAGGGGAAATCGACTCGTAGACCTCCGAGGGATAGGTTAGCGTCCACTGACCGTACCATCACAGGTAAATACAATTCGCTAGTGGGTGGAAAAACAACTGTGTTGCGTGGTCTTTTGGGAGCGTGAAGTGGAGGGCAGTGTGCGCTGGGTGTCTACGTGTATGCGCGGCTGTGCACCTCGAGACGAAGCGGATGGTGTTTACGTGCCCGCACGATTGCCCACCATAGTGCTTAGCGATCGCGTACCTGGGTGGCGGTGCCGCGGTCACGCACCCGCACACGGGTCTGGTCGCGAGATCATCAAACAGTCGCGCGTATTCGCGCGACTGTTTGATGAGCGGGACCTTTAACTCAGAGCCAAGCGAGCGTCCCCAATCAGCGGCGCCCGCACGGCAGAAAGCCCGCCCGTCCCCCGGCTCCAACCACTTCGTGTGCGATTGGTCTGTTTACGGGCAGAGGGTAGGGGCGTGTTTGTTATTGTCGGCACACGTGGAGCGCGGGTGGGAGGGAAACACGCGCCGCGCCTGTTTGTTTACGGGCGGGACGGAGATTTACTGGTGAGCGCGCTTACAGCCCCACCCCGCCTTTGCACAGTGTAACGCATCGCAAGCGCGGAGCGTACGAGCCGCTAATTAAACTATGCAAACGCGGTCTACATCCCAGAGGTACAGGGGGGCGAGACGTTAGGGGTCGTTAGTCTGGACCTGACGGAGCAGCCGGGGGGTAGCGGTGTGAGTGGAACGGGGGAGTCGGTGAGCAGCGGCCCCGACAATTCAGTGATGGCGGGGGACGGTAGCCCCCACACTACACAGAGACACACATAAGTGTGTATATAGTGTACAGTACTACACAGAGACACACATAAGTGTATATATAGTGTACAGTACTACACACACATAAGTGTATATATAGTGTACAGTACTACACACACATAAGTGTATATATAGTGTACAGTACTACACACACAGAAGTGTATATATAGTGTACAGTACTACACACACAGGAGTGTGTATATAGTGTACAGTACTACACAGAAACACACATAAGTGTATATATAGTGTACAGTACTACACAGAGACACACAGGAGTGTATATATAATATCAGCGACCTGATATTAAAGTTGCATGGTCGCGGCAAGGGCCATCGAACCACCGCGAGTGGAGCCTCACACATGCACGGGTCAGTGGACTGGTAGCGGGAGAACAGAGAGCGGACGTCGGTGAGATCACTGCGGGGACGTCATCTGAGCTGGGATCCGGACATCGAAAGGGCGGGAGAATCCGAGCCCCTGATTGGACGGGAGCCCAAGGGTCGGAAAGAGCAAATATTCCTTTTTTGTAGGTAGGATAAAAAGGGGGGGGGGGATCGGGGTAGCAAGGGGGTTCTTCTGGTTCAAGATCATCGCGGTCCCGGGAGCAGGAGAGTCAGCCATCCGAGACGTCCGTGAGACGTACTCCAGCATCGGCAGGCTCGTCGCCTCATTCCCTCACAGCGGTCAGTACATCGGGGAGAGGCGTAAGTTCAGCCGTTTTACATCCAGGATAGAGAGCGGGGCGAGCGGTAGGGGAAATCGACTCGTAGACCTCCGAGGGATAGGTTAGCGTCCACTGACCGTACCATCACAAGTAAATACAATTCGCTAGTGGGGGGAAAAACAACTGTGTTGCGTGGTCTTTTGGGAGCGTGAAGTGGAGGGCAGTGTGCGCTGGGTGTCTACGTGTATGCGCGGCTGTGCACCTCGAGGTGTTTACGTGCCCGCACGATTGCCCACCATAGTGCTTAGCGATCGCGTACCTGGGTGGCGGTGCCGCGGTCACGCACCCGCACACGGGTCTGGTCGCGAGATAGCGAGTTAGAGCGCCGAGCGTGCGCGTATTCGCGCGACTGTTTGAGCGGGACCTTTAACTCAGAGCCAAGCGAGCGTCCCCAATCAGCGGCGCCCGCACGGCAGAAAGCCCGCCCGTCCCCTGGCTCCAACCCCTTCGTGTGCGATTGGTCTGTTTACGGGCAGAGGGTAGGGGCGTGTTTGTTATTGTCGGCACACGTGGAGCGCGGGTGGGAGGGAGATTTACTGGTGAGCGCGCTTACAGCCCCACCCCGCCTTTGCACAGTGTAACGCATCGCAAGCGCGGAGCGTACGAGCCGCTAATTAAACTATGCAAACGCGGTCTACATCCCAGAGGTACATGGGGGCGAGACGTTAGGGGTCGTTAGTCTGGACCTGACGGAGCAGCAGGGGGGTAGCGGTGTGAGTGGAACGGGGGAGTCGGTGAGCAGCGGCCCCGACAATTCAGTGATGGCGGGCGACGGTAGCCCCCACACTACACAGAGACACACATAAGTGTATATATAGTGTACAGTACTACACAGAGACACACAGAAGTGTATATATAGTGTACAGTACTACACAGAGACACACAGAAGTGTATATATAGTGTACAGTACTACACAAACAGAAGTGTATATATAGTGTACAGTACTACACAGAGACACACATAAGTGTATATATAGTGTACAGTACTACACAGAGACACACAGAAGTGTATATATAGTGTACAGTACTACACAGAGACACACAGAAGTGTATATATAGTGTACAGTACTACACAGAGACACACAGAAGTGTATATATAGTGTACAGTACTACACACACAGGAGTGTATATATAGTGTACAGTACTACACAGAGACACACAGAAGTGTATATATAGTGTACAGTACTACACAGAGACACACAGGAGTGTATATATAATATCAGCGACCTGATATTAAAGTTGCAGGTCGCGGCAAGGGCCATCGAACCACCGCGAGTGGAGCCTCACACATGCACGGGTCAGTGGACTGGTAGCGGGAGAACAGAGAGCGGACGTCGGTGAGATCACTGCGGCGACGTCATCTGAGCTGGGATCCGGACATCGAAAGGGCGGGAGAATCCGAGCCCCTGATTGGACGGGAGGCCAAGGGTCGGAAAGAGCAAATATTCCTTTGTTGTAAGTAGGATAAAAAGGGGGGGGATCGGGGTAGCAAGGGGGTTCTTCTGGTTCAAGATCATCGCGGTCCCGGGAGCAGGAGAGTCAGCCATCCGAGACGTCCGTGAGACGTACTCCAGCATCGGCAGGCTCGTCGCCTCATTCCCTCACAGCGGTCAGTACATCGGGGAGAAGTAAGTACGAGTGAGAGAGGCGTAAGTTCAGCCGTTTTACATCCAGGATAGAGAGCGGGGCGAGCGGTAGGGGAAATCGACTCGTAGACCTCCGAGGGATAGGTTAGCGTCCACTGACCGTACCATCACAGGTAAATAAAATTCGCTAGTGGGGGGAAAAACAACTGTGTTGCGTGGTCTTTTGGGAGCGTGAAGTGGAGGGCAGTGTGCGCTGGGTGTCTACGTGTATGCGCAGCTGTGCACCTCGAGGTGTTTACGTGCCCGCACGATTGCCCACCCATAGTGCTTAGCGATCGCGTACCTGGGTGGCGGTGCCGCGGTCACGCACCCGCACACGGGTCTGGTCGCGAGATAGCGAGTTAGAGCGCCGAGCGTGCGCGTATTCGCGCGACTGTTTGAGCGGGACCTTTAACTCAGAGCCAAGCGAGCGTCCCCAATCAGCGGCGCGCGCACGGCAGAAACCCCGCCCGCCCGTCCCCCGGCTCCAACCCCTTCGTGTGCGATTGGTCTGTTTACGGGCAGAGGGTAGGGGCGTGTTTGTTATTATCGGCACACGTGGAGCGCGGGTGGGAGGGAAACACGCGCCGCGCCTGTTTGTTTACGGGCGGGACGGAGATTTACTGGTGAGCGCGCTTACAGCCCCACCCCGCCTTTGCACAGTGTAACGCATCGCAAGCGCGGAGCGTACGAGCCGCTAATTAAACTATGCAAACGCGGTCTACATCCCAGAGGTACAGGGGGGCGAGACGTTAGGGGTCGTTAGTCTGGACCTGACGGAGCAGCCGGGGGGTAGCGGTGTGAGTGGAACGGGGGAGTCGGTGAGCAGCGGCCCCGACAATTCAATGATGGCGGGGGACGGTAGCCCCCACACTACACAGAGACACACATAAGTGTATATATAGTATACAGTACTACACACACAGAAGTGTATATATAGTGTACAGTACTACACAGAGACACACAGGAGTGTATATATAATATCAGCGACCTGATATTAAAGTTGCATGGTCGCGGCAAGGGCCATCGAACCACCACGAGTGGAGCCTCACACATGCACGGGTCTGTGGACTGGTAGCGGGAGAACAGAGAGCGGACGTCGGTGAGATCACTGCGGCGACGTCATCTGTTTGCCCAATACGCATCTATTGGGCAAACAGACACTGCCGCACACTATTGTTCCAGGGCATTTCGTAAATTGCATAATCTTTCCAAATGAATTCATTGAAAACTACTTTTGCCTTAGGCACATGTTTCTTTATTGCTGTTCGTATGAATATTGTCACATTAATTTTTAAGGAATTTTTCCTATCGCTGTGTATGGTCGCTTTACTCTGAGGAATTAGCCGATTGTTCCGTTACCCAGCTTAACAAACGTAACCAATGAGGGGTAAATGTATGGATCAATGAGGAGGACATCTCCAGGAGTACTGTGTTGACATTCCTAGCATAAGAGTTGGCATATTATAGTGTTATGTTTGTTTTACATATTTAAGTTGCTTAACATAGAAGAGTCTGATGTACATGGCGTAGCTCTCCTTCCTGCGGTGGTGTCGCTTCTTGCCATCCTTGCGCGTCGCCTTGGTAACGGCGCCTTCATAAGTTAATGAGTAATAATATTAATTATAATAATTGTTTGCTGTGGTAAGATATAACATAATCAGTAAAAGTTAAAGCGAGAAACATTGTATTATCACGATTGATAATACACCCTAGACAACGAAGCCTAGCTTAAATAGTATTATTGTTAGGGTCGCCGGCCCCCGGGATCTCCCCTGCCTGCGACCCTGTCCGCGAAGTACCGACGCTCCCAGACTCTCCACTAGTGTGGGAGCTGCCGCCGCCGCACTCCTCCCCTGGCGGGGAAAGGTCGTCGCGCTCCTGTTCTCCTGCCGGTGGGGCATCACACTCGACCTCCCTGGGACCCGCTAGCGCTTCGCCGGCACCCAAACGCGACGCTCCCCGCCCGCGCAGTCCCACGCACCAATCACACGCGGGTAACAGGGGGTCAAAGGTCGGAGGGTAAGCGACGTCGTTCGTGCTCACTCCGACGCTTGGGGGGATTGGTTTAAACGGGTTTAAAGGGCTATGCGATGGGCATGCGTGCGAGACGGGTATCCGCTCGCAACGCAGGAGTCCGCAGCCGACGGTTCGTAGCGCACACAATCCACGCGGCGCCGCTCCACACACGCGGCGACCACCGAGAACAGCAAGCGAACCCACGCTTCCACTCTCTTTCCACACCCTCGCAAAAACCACCACACCAGTCTGTTATGTAACGACCACCGCGACAGCAAGCGCACCCACGCTTCCGCAATAACCACACCAGTCTGTTATGTAACGACCACCGCGACAGCAAGCGCACCCACGCTTCCGCAAAAACCACACCAGTCCGTTATGTAACCGCCGACGATTTATTCCACCGCGTCGGCGAGCCCTTATTTAACCGAGTCAGTCGGGATCAGCGGGGCAGGACCGATCTATCTCTCGATAGTCGGCACTACACTCTACCTGTCCTTCTCCCCTTTACCCTCTCCGGTTTTGCTCTTAAGCTAAGTCCCAACTCCCTCTCTCTCTCACTCACGGTTTGTCGTCACTGCCGTCTGGTCCTCGCGGCGCGTCGATACGTCCCACGGACGTTCGCGCGGCTGGACTCGGGAGTTGACGGGCCTGGGGTTGACTCGAGTAGCCAGAGAACCTTTTTCCTTCGCCCTGACCCGCTTTATTCTTTCTACATCAAAGGGGCTACCTGGTGCCGACTCGCGGGCCAATCAGCTCGCTGGGATCACCCGCCAATCGGTAGGCCCATCTGTATCCCAGCATCCCCCGGGCCGTTGCTTTCAGCGACGTCCGCATCTAAATTTACGTGCTCAGCGACCCTCCAGCCAGAGGGCGACCCTGCTTTCCCGCCGCTCGTGGCTCTGCCCTCCTACCTGCCTGCTGACCCGTGTGTGTTGTGTGTGCTGTCTACCCGCGGTGGCTCGGCAGCCCCGTCGTGACCATGTAATTACAACCAAAGTCACGGCGCCGCGGTGGGTGTTAGCGTCGGGGGAGACCGTCCAATTCCCTGGCTGCAGGAAACCGTGAAGATTATCCCTTTACGAGGGCTTCTGGGTGAAAACCTGTCGGCCAGGGTGTCTCCCCACGCGCTCTAATGGTGGGGGGGAGTGCGTGCGTGTGTGTTCCGGTGGGGGGGGGGGTGGGGAGGTGGTGGGGTGGAGCAATGTCGGCCTCGCCGCTCGGAGCGGCGAGATCGCAGGTGGGCCACCCGCCGATCGGCTCCGTGGCGGCGGCATCACATAGCCCCCCGAGGTGCCAGTCCCCGTCCCGGGTTGACTGGAGCACCTCGCCTGGGCCGCGCCCACGAGGTAGCGCTGCGGGGTCCGGGGGATCCGCCCGGATCTCGTGGCTGGCCTCGGGGGAGGTGGCTCCGTCCTCGGGGTTTCCTGCAGCGGTCTCCTTCTCCACTCCAGTGGCTCCTCCGATCCCTCGGCACCTGGGGGCTGGGGGACAAACTCCGCGGCAGCGGGGTTTAAGGGGCGGCGTCCCCGCCGTCCTCTGGCGGGGCCGGGACGCCTCGGGGCTGGGGGCACGGCGGGGCCCATGTAGTGCGCGAGGCCCCCGAGCACGGGTGGCGCAGGGGCACCGGGATTTCGCGGTACTCGGGCAGCGAGGTTCTCCCCCGCCGGGGCTGCCCTCCATGGTTTTAAGCGGCGGACGTTAACCACCGTTTCTCGGCCCCTCTCTCCACCCTGGATTAGTACCGTCCAGGGAGAGATCTGCCGTACCACGGTCCAGGGTCCCCGCCAGTAGGTGGTCAGCTTCCCCACCTGTCCGGCCCCGACGCGAGGGGTGTGTAGCCACACCTTGGTACCTGTCAAGAAAAGGGGGGGCTCCACGCGGGGTCGGGTGCTCTGTTCCTGTCGCCGATGCGCGGCCTCCCCTTGCGGGTAGGCCCGGTCCCGGACCCCTCGTAGGGTCTCCATCAGATGTTCCACGGGGCGACTTCCTTCCTCCGTTTGGGGTGGAGGAATGCCGAACAGCAAGTCTGCGGGTAGACGAGACTCACGACCAAACATCATTAGGAACGGGGTTTGGCCCGTCGATGTGTGCACCGTGGTGGCGTAGGCGAACAGGGCGTAGGGGAGGTGTTCGTCCCAATCCCGTTGGTTTGCGGCCGCCATACGCTTGAGCTTTCCGGCCAGAGTCTGATTCATACGTTCAACCATACCGTTCGCCTGGGGGTGGTACGCCGTGGTTCGGTCTTTCTGGATCCCGAACTCCCGGCACAGCGCCTGAAACAACTCGGCCTCGAACTCGCTACCCTGGTCGGTAAGGACTCGCTCCGGGATCCCGTGCTTAAGTACATAGTGCTCCACGAACGCCCGGGCTACTACCAGGGCCGTTTTATCGGGGATGGCCACCGCCACGGGGTAGCGGGTGAAGTATTCCACCGCTACGAGGATATAGCGGTTGCCCCGGTGGGATCGTGGGAATGGCCCCTGGAGATCGATGCCGACCAGCTGGTTAGTCCGACTGACGCGGAACGGCCTTAGGGGTACTTGGTATCGTTGCCTGTCGGCAACGTCCCCCCGTGAAGCACGGGCAGGCCTCCTCCGCCCTCGTCTCGGCACACACCGCGGGTCGCCGTGATAATGCGTCCGCGTTTGCATGCGTCGGCCCCGCCCGGTATTCGATCTGCAGGTTGTACTCCTGCAGCTGCGCCAGCCATCGGGCCATCTGCCCCCGCGGTTCCTTGAAGGTGAGGAGGAACTGCAGAGCATAATGGTCCGTGCGCACTCGACATTTCCTGCCGTATAAATACGGCCGAAACTGTTTACACGCGAAGATCACAGCGTACAATTCCTGACGGGTCACACAGTAGTTCAGCTCGGCCCCGCTCAGGGTCCGGCTGGCGTACGCAATCACCCGTTCCACCCCTTCCTGCACCTGCGACAACACCGCACCCAGCCCGCTGCTGCAGGCGTCAGTGTCCAAAATAAGGTCGGTGGTAAAATCGGGGAAAGCCAGTGTGGGGGTGTGTGTGAGGTGGTCTTTGAGGGTGGTGAAGGCCGTCTGGCAGGCCTCCGTCCACTGATAGGGGTTCTGGGGGGAAGTGAGTTGGGTGAGGGGGCGTGCAATCTCGCTGAATCCCTTTACAAATCGACGGTAATAGGTGGCGAGCCCCAAGAATGACCTTATCTCCGACAGGTTTCTTGGCTGTGGCCAATCCACTACGGCGCGTACCTTGTCCGGATCGGTGCGCACCCCCGCCTCGCTGACGCGATGTCCGAGGTACCCCACCTCGCGCTGTGCGATGTAACACTTACGTGGCTTGAGCTTGAGATGAGCCGCTCGCAGTCGCTGGAACACCTCCCGTAACCTGGACCAGTGCTCAGACAGAGATCTACTGAACATGATCACATCATCCAGGTAAATCAGGCATTGCTCCCACTGCAAGCCCCGCATCACCAACTCCATCAGCCGCTGGAACGTCGCGGGCGCGTTGGTGAGCCCGAACGGGAGTACTCGAAACTCGAATAGCCCCATCGGGGTGGTGAATGCGGTTTTTGGCCGATCCTCCTCCGTCATCTCCACCTGCCAGTACCCGGACGCGAGATCGAGGGTGGAAAAATACCGCGCTCCGGCGAGGCTGTCAAAGGTGTCGTCGATGCGCGGTATGGGGAAGGCGTCGCCGAGGGTGACTGCGTTTAGTTTGCGGTAATCGACGCAAAACCGGGTTGACCCGTCCTTTTTTGTTACTAGCACCACCGGGGCAGACCAGGGGCTCGCCGAGGGCTGAATTATGTTATCGCGGAGCATGTCCCTGACCGCCTCTTTGATCTGGGCGCGTTCGGGTGCGCCCACGCGGTACGCGGGGAGTTTTATGGGTCGGGCGGCCCCGGTGTCGATTTGGTGCTTAACGAGATCTGTGCGACCCACGTCTGAATCGTGTTCGCTGAACACGTCGGCGTACTCCCGCAGTAACCCGCGTAGCTGATCGGCCTCTCCCTTGGGTAAATCTGCCCAAGGTACGTGTACCGCGTCAAGAAGGGGGACGACCTCGGCGTGGGGAGTCGGGCCGACTCGCCAGGCCAGGTCTTGTTGGTCCTCGGGGCGACCGGGGTCCTCCGCCCAGAGTGCGAATACCGAGTCGCTGGAGTGGCGCGCGTGTAGGGGGTGCACGGTGGCTACTGTGGTGCGCCGTCGTAGTATTGCTGGGGTGCCGTGGGGGTTAAACACACGCATGAACAATCGGCCCCCATCGGCGTTTACCAACGTGGCTGACCCCACAACCCCGTATCGTTTTGCCAACTCCGGGTGAGGAGTTAGCATTACCTCCCCCGATGGTCGGTGCGCGGGGTCGGTGGAGGGTGTCGCCACAGGTACCAGCATCTCGGCGAGCGGCCCGATGGTGACGGCCGTCGTCAGGGTAGCGGCCACAGGTGTGAAGCGGGGGCGATTCGGCTCCCGTCCCAGGAATGGAATCCGTTCCCCGCTGCCTTCCACGGTGGCGCACCGCTGTCGGGGCTGCACGTTGAGCCCCAGCTTTTCCAGGAGGTCGGTACCTGCGATACACTCGTGGCACAGCACACTCGAGACGTAGAACTCCTGAGTGCACACCTGGTTTCCGAGACGGACCTCGAGGGAGATCCTTCCCAGCAACCCCATCCCGGCTCCGCTCGCTGTGTGCAGCGCGCAATCCGGGGCCGGCAGGCGGCTCACGTCAACCCCGAGCACGCTGCAGTGCGCGGCGCTCACGAGTGAGGCCACGGCCCCCGTGTCCAGTAGGATCCGGGTGCGCTGCCCGTTCACCTGTCCTTCCACCAGTGACGTGGCCCCCGTGATTCCTGCCACCAGCTCCCGTAGCCAGTCGCCCGTCCTCACCGCGTCCTTGGGTGTTGTGGCCGTGACCTGTGTGGGTGTCACTTGCTTACCATTATTATTATCGTCGTTTTGTTTCGGGACCTCGGTGATTGCACCCCTAGGTGGTCCACTCTCTAGGGGGCGTTGGCGTTTAACCCTTCGGTATATCTAGCGCGGGCGATCTGTGGGCAGTCTCTCATGAGATGCCCCTGACGGCCGCACATATAACACGCCCGGGGGGGGGTGGCGGCTCCATAGTGGGCACCCTGCCCGCTCCCTCTCCCCCCCCGTGCGCCGCTGCCCAGACTCTGCTTCTAGTCGGGCTACCATCCCAGCTAGCCCTCCCAACTCGGTCTGAATCGTCTCTACCGTAGTCTGCAGCGTAGTCACATGTGCCCGTACTTGGGTTACGTTGTTGTCCACTTGGGTTACTTTGTTGTCGATCCCCCCGATGCCCGCCTGTATCCCCGCTACCCATCCCGGGGTGGTCTCGCGGGATACCGGAGGCCCCCTTTCCCGACCCCCTACCATCCTGGTGAGCTCCTGTTCCTCCTCTTCCTCCTCGGTGGACAGACTTGCGATGGTGCGCTCCCGTCCCAGTCCTCGGAGCTGTGCGCGTTCGCTAGAAATTCTTTCACATTTGCGCGCGCGCTCGACAAGGGCATCAAAGGAGAGGCGCGTACAGTTCACGTCTGGCTGCCACCACGCCGTGCGCATTAAGTATCGCTGGATTTTCTCTGTGGCCAGCTCCTCAATCGCTTCCGTGGTGTGCCTCGGGCGTGCGATCTTTGTTAGCTCACGCACATCCTCGGCATAATCGCGCAGGTCCTCGCCGGGTTGGCGACGGCGTGCCTCTAAGGCCGCTTTTGCCTCCTCCTCATCGCGCGTACCGAAGCGCAGATCAAGTCGGCGCATCAGCTCCTCTAGCTGTGTCTGCGCGCTTGCGGGTAGGGCTTCCACAAAATCGGCTGCCCGCCCATCCAGATTCATATTAAGTTGACGTAGCGTCTGCGCGTCCGTCCACCCATTAATTTCCTTAGCCCCTAGGACGTTGCGGGCAAATGCTCTCCACGAAGGTGTACCCCGGCCAGTGAATATATGCCTTATTTTCGCGTGGGGTAACGCGGGGGTTCGTACCGCTTCTGACACCATATTGTTAGGGTCGCCGGCCCCCGGGATCTCCCCTGCCTGCGACCCTGTCCGCGAAGTACCGACGCTCCCAGACTCTCCACTAGTGTGGGAGCTGCCGCCGCCGCACTCCTCCCCTGGCGGGGAAAGGTCGTCGCGCTCCTGTTCCCCCCCCTGTGCCGTCCCCCCCCGAGTCCGGGTCTCCTGCCGGTGGGGCATCACACTCGACCTCCCTGGGACCCGCTAGCGCTTCGCCGGCACCCAAACGCGACGCTCCCCGCCCGCGCAGTCCCACGCACCAATCACACGCGGGTAACAGGGGGTCAAAGGTCGGAGGGTAAGCGACGTCGTTCGTGCTCACTCCGACGCTTGGGGGGATTGGTTTAAACGGGTTTAAAGGGCTATGCGATGGGCATGCGTGCGAGACGGGTATCCGCTCGCAACGCAGGAGTCCGCAGCCGACGGTTCGTAGCGCACACAATCCACGCGGCGCCGCTCCACACACGCGGCGACCACCGAGAACAGCAAGCGAACCCACGCTTCCACTCTCTTTCCACACCCTCGCAAAAACCACCACACCAGTCTGTTATGTAACGACCACCGCGACAGCAAGCGCACCCACGCTTCCGCAATAACCACACCAGTCTGTTATGTAACGACCACCGCGACAGCAAGCGCACCCACGCTTCCGCAAAAACCACACCAGTCCGTTATGTAACCGCCGACGATTTATTCCACCGCGTCGGCGAGCCCTTATTTAACCGAGTCAGTCGGGATCAGCGGGGCAGGACCGATCTATCTCTCGATAGTCGGCACTACACTCTACCTGTCCTTCTCCCCTTTACCCTCTCCGGTTTTGCTCTTAAGCTAAGTCCCAACTCCCTCTCTCTCTCACTCACGGTTTGTCGTCACTGCCGTCTGGTCCTCGCGGCGCGTCGATACGTCCCACGGACGTTCGCGCGGCTGGACTCGGGAGTTGACGGGCCTGGGGTTGACTCGAGTAGCCAGAGAACCTTTTTCCTTCGCCCTGACCCGCTTTATTCTTTCTACATCAAAGGGGCTACCTGGTGCCGACTCGCGGGCCAATCAGCTCGCTGGGATCACCCGCCAATCGGTAGGCCCATCTGTATCCCAGCATCCCCCGGGCCGTTGCTTTCAGCGACGTCCGCATCTAAATTTACGTGCTCAGCGACCCTCCAGCCAGAGGGCGACCCTGCTTTCCCGCCGCTCGTGGCTCTGCCCTCCTACCTGCCTGCTGACCCGTGTGTGTTGTGTGTGCTGTCTACCCGCGGTGGCTCGGCAGCCCCGTCGTGACCATGTAATTACAACCAAAGTCACGGCGCCGCGGTGGGTGTTAGCGTCGGGGGAGACCGTCCAATTCCCTGGCTGCAGGAAACCGTGAAGATTATCCCTTTACGAGGGCTTCTGGGTGAAAACCTGTCGGCCAGGGTGTCTCCCCACGCGCTCTAATGGTGGGGGGGAGTGCGTGCGTGTGTGTTCCGGTGGGGGGGGGGGTGGGGAGGTGGTGGGGTGGAGCAATGTCGGCCTCGCCGCTCGGAGCGGCGAGATCGCAGGTGGGCCACCCGCCGATCGGCTCCGTGGCGGCGGCATCACATAGCCCCCCGAGGTGCCAGTCCCCGTCCCGGGTTGACTGGAGCACCTCGCCTGGGCCGCGCCCACGAGGTAGCGCTGCGGGGTCCGGGGGATCCGCCCGGATCTCGTGGCTGGCCTCGGGGGAGGTGGCTCCGTCCTCGGGGTTTCCTGCAGCGGTCTCCTTCTCCACTCCAGTGGCTCCTCCGATCCCTCGGCACCTGGGGGCTGGGGGACAAACTCCGCGGCAGCGGGGTTTAAGGGGCGGCGTCCCCGCCGTCCTCTGGCGGGGCCGGGACGCCTCGGGGCTGGGGGCACGGCGGGGCCCATGTAGTGCGCGAGGCCCCCGAGCACGGGTGGCGCAGGGGCACCGGGATTTCGCGGTACTCGGGCAGCGAGGTTCTCCCCCGCCGGGGCTGCCCTCCATGGTTTTAAGCGGCGGACGTTAACCACCGTTTCTCGGCCCCTCTCTCCACCCTGGATTAGTACCGTCCAGGGAGAGATCTGCCGTACCACGGTCCAGGGTCCCCGCCAGTAGGTGGTCAGCTTCCCCACCTGTCCGGCCCCGACGCGAGGGGTGTGTAGCCACACCTTGGTACCTGTCAAGAAAAGGGGGGGCTCCACGCGGGGTCGGGTGCTCTGTTCCTGTCGCCGATGCGCGGCCTCCCCTTGCGGGTAGGCCCGGTCCCGGACCCCTCGTAGGGTCTCCATCAGATGTTCCACGGGGCGACTTCCTTCCTCCGTTTGGGGTGGAGGAATGCCGAACAGCAAGTCTGCGGGTAGACGAGACTCACGACCAAACATCATTAGGAACGGGGTTTGGCCCGTCGATGTGTGCACCGTGGTGGCGTAGGCGAACAGGGCGTAGGGGAGGTGTTCGTCCCAATCCCGTTGGTTTGCGGCCGCCATACGCTTGAGCTTTCCGGCCAGAGTCTGATTCATACGTTCAACCATACCGTTCGCCTGGGGGTGGTACGCCGTGGTTCGGTCTTTCTGGATCCCGAACTCCCGGCACAGCGCCTGAAACAACTCGGCCTCGAACTCGCTACCCTGGTCGGTAAGGACTCGCTCCGGGATCCCGTGCTTAAGTACATAGTGCTCCACGAACGCCCGGGCTACTACCAGGGCCGTTTTATCGGGGATGGCCACCGCCACGGGGTAGCGGGTGAAGTATTCCACCGCTACGAGGATATAGCGGTTGCCCCGGTGGGATCGTGGGAATGGCCCCTGGAGATCGATGCCGACCAGCTGGTTAGTCCGACTGACGCGGAACGGCCTTAGGGGTACTTGGTATCGTTGCCTGTCGGCAACGTCCCCCCGTGAAGCACGGGCAGGCCTCCTCCGCCCTCGTCTCGGCACACACCGCGGGTCGCCGTGATAATGCGTCCGCGTTTGCATGCGTCGGCCCCGCCCGGTATTCGATCTGCAGGTTGTACTCCTGCAGCTGCGCCAGCCATCGGGCCATCTGCCCCCGCGGTTCCTTGAAGGTGAGGAGGAACTGCAGAGCATAATGGTCCGTGCGCACTCGACATTTCCTGCCGTATAAATACGGCCGAAACTGTTTACACGCGAAGATCACAGCGTACAATTCCTGACGGGTCACACAGTAGTTCAGCTCGGCCCCGCTCAGGGTCCGGCTGGCGTACGCAATCACCCGTTCCACCCCTTCCTGCACCTGCGACAACACCGCACCCAGCCCGCTGCTGCAGGCGTCAGTGTCCAAAATAAGGTCGGTGGTAAAATCGGGGAAAGCCAGTGTGGGGGTGTGTGTGAGGTGGTCTTTGAGGGTGGTGAAGGCCGTCTGGCAGGCCTCCGTCCACTGATAGGGGTTCTGGGGGGAAGTGAGTTGGGTGAGGGGGCGTGCAATCTCGCTGAATCCCTTTACAAATCGACGGTAATAGGTGGCGAGCCCCAAGAATGACCTTATCTCCGACAGGTTTCTTGGCTGTGGCCAATCCACTACGGCGCGTACCTTGTCCGGATCGGTGCGCACCCCCGCCTCGCTGACGCGATGTCCGAGGTACCCCACCTCGCGCTGTGCGATGTAACACTTACGTGGCTTGAGCTTGAGATGAGCCGCTCGCAGTCGCTGGAACACCTCCCGTAACCTGGACCAGTGCTCAGACAGAGATCTACTGAACATGATCACATCATCCAGGTAAATCAGGCATTGCTCCCACTGCAAGCCCCGCATCACCAACTCCATCAGCCGCTGGAACGTCGCGGGCGCGTTGGTGAGCCCGAACGGGAGTACTCGAAACTCGAATAGCCCCATCGGGGTGGTGAATGCGGTTTTTGGCCGATCCTCCTCCGTCATCTCCACCTGCCAGTACCCGGACGCGAGATCGAGGGTGGAAAAATACCGCGCTCCGGCGAGGCTGTCAAAGGTGTCGTCGATGCGCGGTATGGGGAAGGCGTCGCCGAGGGTGACTGCGTTTAGTTTGCGGTAATCGACGCAAAACCGGGTTGACCCGTCCTTTTTTGTTACTAGCACCACCGGGGCAGACCAGGGGCTCGCCGAGGGCTGAATTATGTTATCGCGGAGCATGTCCCTGACCGCCTCTTTGATCTGGGCGCGTTCGGGTGCGCCCACGCGGTACGCGGGGAGTTTTATGGGTCGGGCGGCCCCGGTGTCGATTTGGTGCTTAACGAGATCTGTGCGACCCACGTCTGAATCGTGTTCGCTGAACACGTCGGCGTACTCCCGCAGTAACCCGCGTAGCTGATCGGCCTCTCCCTTGGGTAAATCTGCCCAAGGTACGTGTACCGCGTCAAGAAGGGGGACGACCTCGGCGTGGGGAGTCGGGCCGACTCGCCAGGCCAGGTCTTGTTGGTCCTCGGGGCGACCGGGGTCCTCCGCCCAGAGTGCGAATACCGAGTCGCTGGAGTGGCGCGCGTGTAGGGGGTGCACGGTGGCTACTGTGGTGCGCCGTCGTAGTATTGCTGGGGTGCCGTGGGGGTTAAACACACGCATGAACAATCGGCCCCCATCGGCGTTTACCAACGTGGCTGACCCCACAACCCCGTATCGTTTTGCCAACTCCGGGTGAGGAGTTAGCATTACCTCCCCCGATGGTCGGTGCGCGGGGTCGGTGGAGGGTGTCGCCACAGGTACCAGCATCTCGGCGAGCGGCCCGATGGTGACGGCCGTCGTCAGGGTAGCGGCCACAGGTGTGAAGCGGGGGCGATTCGGCTCCCGTCCCAGGAATGGAATCCGTTCCCCGCTGCCTTCCACGGTGGCGCACCGCTGTCGGGGCTGCACGTTGAGCCCCAGCTTTTCCAGGAGGTCGGTACCTGCGATACACTCGTGGCACAGCACACTCGAGACGTAGAACTCCTGAGTGCACACCTGGTTTCCGAGACGGACCTCGAGGGAGATCCTTCCCAGCAACCCCATCCCGGCTCCGCTCGCTGTGTGCAGCGCGCAATCCGGGGCCGGCAGGCGGCTCACGTCAACCCCGAGCACGCTGCAGTGCGCGGCGCTCACGAGTGAGGCCACGGCCCCCGTGTCCAGTAGGATCCGGGTGCGCTGCCCGTTCACCTGTCCTTCCACCAGTGACGTGGCCCCCGTGATTCCTGCCACCAGCTCCCGTAGCCAGTCGCCCGTCCTCACCGCGTCCTTGGGTGTTGTGGCCGTGACCTGTGTGGGTGTCACTTGCTTACCATTATTATTATCGTCGTTTTGTTTCGGGACCTCGGTGATTGCACCCCTAGGTGGTCCACTCTCTAGGGGGCGTTGGCGTTTAACCCTTCGGTATATCTAGCGCGGGCGATCTGTGGGCAGTCTCTCATGAGATGCCCCTGACGGCCGCACATATAACACGCCCGGGGGGGGGTGGCGGCTCCATAGTGGGCACCCTGCCCGCTCCCTCTCCCCCCCCGTGCGCCGCTGCCCAGACTCTGCTTCTAGTCGGGCTACCATCCCAGCTAGCCCTCCCAACTCGGTCTGAATCGTCTCTACCGTAGTCTGCAGCGTAGTCACATGTGCCCGTACTTGGGTTACGTTGTTGTCCACTTGGGTTACTTTGTTGTCGATCCCCCCGATGCCCGCCTGTATCCCCGCTACCCATCCCGGGGTGGTCTCGCGGGATACCGGAGGCCCCCTTTCCCGACCCCCTACCATCCTGGTGAGCTCCTGTTCCTCCTCTTCCTCCTCGGTGGACAGACTTGCGATGGTGCGCTCCCGTCCCAGTCCTCGGAGCTGTGCGCGTTCGCTAGAAATTCTTTCACATTTGCGCGCGCGCTCGACAAGGGCATCAAAGGAGAGGCGCGTACAGTTCACGTCTGGCTGCCACCACGCCGTGCGCATTAAGTATCGCTGGATTTTCTCTGTGGCCAGCTCCTCAATCGCTTCCGTGGTGTGCCTCGGGCGTGCGATCTTTGTTAGCTCACGCACATCCTCGGCATAATCGCGCAGGTCCTCGCCGGGTTGGCGACGGCGTGCCTCTAAGGCCGCTTTTGCCTCCTCCTCATCGCGCGTACCGAAGCGCAGATCAAGTCGGCGCATCAGCTCCTCTAGCTGTGTCTGCGCGCTTGCGGGTAGGGCTTCCACAAAATCGGCTGCCCGCCCATCCAGATTCATATTAAGTTGACGTAGCGTCTGCGCGTCCGTCCACCCATTAATTTCCTTAGCCCCTAGGACGTTGCGGGCAAATGCTCTCCACGAAGGTGTACCCCGGCCAGTGAATATATGCCTTATTTTCGCGTGGGGTAACGCGGGGGTTCGTACCGCTTCTGACACCATATTGTTAGGGTCGCCGGCCCCCGGGATCTCCCCTGCCTGCGACCCTGTCCGCGAAGTACCGACGCTCCCAGACTCTCCACTAGTGTGGGAGCTGCCGCCGCCGCACTCCTCCCCTGGCGGGGAAAGGTCGTCGCGCTCCTGTTCCCCCCCCTGTGCCGTCCCCCCCCGAGTCCGGGTCTCCTGCCGGTGGGGCATCACACTCGACCTCCCTGGGACCCGCTAGCGCTTCGCCGGCACCCAAACGCGACGCTCCCCGCCCGCGCAGTCCCACGCACCAATCACACGCGGGTAACAGGGGGTCAAAGGTCGGAGGGTAAGCGACGTCGTTCGTGCTCACTCCGACGCTTGGGGGGATTGGTTTAAACGGGTTTAAAGGGCTATGCGATGGGCATGCGTGCGAGACGGGTATCCGCTCGCAACGCAGGAGTCCGCAGCCGACGGTTCGTAGCGCACACAATCCACGCGGCGCCGCTCCACACACGCGGCGACCACCGAGAACAGCAAGCGAACCCACGCTTCCACTCTCTTTCCACACCCTCGCAAAAACCACCACACCAGTCTGTTATGTAACGACCACCGCGACAGCAAGCGCACCCACGCTTCCGCAATAACCACACCAGTCTGTTATGTAACGACCACCGCGACAGCAAGCGCACCCACGCTTCCGCAAAAACCACACCAGTCCGTTATGTAACCGCCGACGATTTATTCCACCGCGTCGGCGAGCCCTTATTTAACCGAGTCAGTCGGGATCAGCGGGGCAGGACCGATCTATCTCTCGATAGTCGGCACTACACTCTACCTGTCCTTCTCCCCTTTACCCTCTCCGGTTTTGCTCTTAAGCTAAGTCCCAACTCCCTCTCTCTCTCACTCACGGTTTGTCGTCACTGCCGTCTGGTCCTCGCGGCGCGTCGATACGTCCCACGGACGTTCGCGCGGCTGGACTCGGGAGTTGACGGGCCTGGGGTTGACTCGAGTAGCCAGAGAACCTTTTTCCTTCGCCCTGACCCGCTTTATTCTTTCTACATCAAAGGGGCTACCTGGTGCCGACTCGCGGGCCAATCAGCTCGCTGGGATCACCCGCCAATCGGTAGGCCCATCTGTATCCCAGCATCCCCCGGGCCGTTGCTTTCAGCGACGTCCGCATCTAAATTTACGTGCTCAGCGACCCTCCAGCCAGAGGGCGACCCTGCTTTCCCGCCGCTCGTGGCTCTGCCCTCCTACCTGCCTGCTGACCCGTGTGTGTTGTGTGTGCTGTCTACCCGCGGTGGCTCGGCAGCCCCGTCGTGACCATGTAATTACAACCAAAGTCACGGCGCCGCGGTGGGTGTTAGCGTCGGGGGAGACCGTCCAATTCCCTGGCTGCAGGAAACCGTGAAGATTATCCCTTTACGAGGGCTTCTGGGTGAAAACCTGTCGGCCAGGGTGTCTCCCCACGCGCTCTAATGGTGGGGGGGAGTGCGTGCGTGTGTGTTCCGGTGGGGGGGGGGGTGGGGAGGTGGTGGGGTGGAGCAATGTCGGCCTCGCCGCTCGGAGCGGCGAGATCGCAGGTGGGCCACCCGCCGATCGGCTCCGTGGCGGCGGCATCACATAGCCCCCCGAGGTGCCAGTCCCCGTCCCGGGTTGACTGGAGCACCTCGCCTGGGCCGCGCCCACGAGGTAGCGCTGCGGGGTCCGGGGGATCCGCCCGGATCTCGTGGCTGGCCTCGGGGGAGGTGGCTCCGTCCTCGGGGTTTCCTGCAGCGGTCTCCTTCTCCACTCCAGTGGCTCCTCCGATCCCTCGGCACCTGGGGGCTGGGGGACAAACTCCGCGGCAGCGGGGTTTAAGGGGCGGCGTCCCCGCCGTCCTCTGGCGGGGCCGGGACGCCTCGGGGCTGGGGGCACGGCGGGGCCCATGTAGTGCGCGAGGCCCCCGAGCACGGGTGGCGCAGGGGCACCGGGATTTCGCGGTACTCGGGCAGCGAGGTTCTCCCCCGCCGGGGCTGCCCTCCATGGTTTTAAGCGGCGGACGTTAACCACCGTTTCTCGGCCCCTCTCTCCACCCTGGATTAGTACCGTCCAGGGAGAGATCTGCCGTACCACGGTCCAGGGTCCCCGCCAGTAGGTGGTCAGCTTCCCCACCTGTCCGGCCCCGACGCGAGGGGTGTGTAGCCACACCTTGGTACCTGTCAAGAAAAGGGGGGGCTCCACGCGGGGTCGGGTGCTCTGTTCCTGTCGCCGATGCGCGGCCTCCCCTTGCGGGTAGGCCCGGTCCCGGACCCCTCGTAGGGTCTCCATCAGATGTTCCACGGGGCGACTTCCTTCCTCCGTTTGGGGTGGAGGAATGCCGAACAGCAAGTCTGCGGGTAGACGAGACTCACGACCAAACATCATTAGGAACGGGGTTTGGCCCGTCGATGTGTGCACCGTGGTGGCGTAGGCGAACAGGGCGTAGGGGAGGTGTTCGTCCCAATCCCGTTGGTTTGCGGCCGCCATACGCTTGAGCTTTCCGGCCAGAGTCTGATTCATACGTTCAACCATACCGTTCGCCTGGGGGTGGTACGCCGTGGTTCGGTCTTTCTGGATCCCGAACTCCCGGCACAGCGCCTGAAACAACTCGGCCTCGAACTCGCTACCCTGGTCGGTAAGGACTCGCTCCGGGATCCCGTGCTTAAGTACATAGTGCTCCACGAACGCCCGGGCTACTACCAGGGCCGTTTTATCGGGGATGGCCACCGCCACGGGGTAGCGGGTGAAGTATTCCACCGCTACGAGGATATAGCGGTTGCCCCGGTGGGATCGTGGGAATGGCCCCTGGAGATCGATGCCGACCAGCTGGTTAGTCCGACTGACGCGGAACGGCCTTAGGGGTACTTGGTATCGTGCCGGTTTCGGCCCGCACTGCTGACAAGCGCGGCAGCCCTGTACCCAGGCGGCCACATCTTGCGTCAATTTGGGCCAGAGATACTGGCGACGCAGAGTCTCCCGAGTGCGCCGTTCCCCGTCATGGCCCCCGAGCGGGTGGTCGTGTACCAGCCGTAGCAGCTGGGGTCGCACCTGTTCGGGAACACAGATGCACCCCGGCTGGCCGGCCTCGGTTAACTCCCGTACCACCCCGTTCTGCACACACAACCGGGCATACAAACCGCTCCAGGGCCCTGGTAGGGTGCTTTTCCCCTCCCGCAGGGCCGCTTCCACCGCCGCCAGATCCGGATCCCGCTGCTGGGTCTGCCTCAGCTGCTCGTCGCTCAGGCCCGGGAAGGCGCAGCCGACGTCCTCCTGGATCCGTCCGATCGGGGCGGGGTGGTCCACGGGGTCCCGAGTCGTGGGCCCTGCGCTCGCCGGGCGGCCGACTGGGTCCGCGCCTCCACCTGTGGGGGTCTCTGTGGCGCATACCGCACTCTCTCTCGCCGGGGGGGGGGTTAGGTTCAGCGGGTTCCCGGGGGTCCGTTGCCTGTCGGCAACGTCCCCCCGTGAAGCACGGGCAGGCCTCCTCCGCCCTCGTCTCGGCACACACCGCGGGTCGCCGTGATAATGCGTCCGCGTTTGCATGCGTCGGCCCCGCCTGGTATTCGATCTGCAGGTTGTACTCCTGCAGCTGCGCCAGCCATCGGGCCATCTGCCCCCGCGGTTCCTTGAAGGTGAGGAGGAACTGCAGAGCATAATGGTCCGTGCGCACTCGACATTTCCTGCCGTATAAATACGGCCGAAACTGTTTACACGCGAAGATCACAGCGTACAATTCCTGACGGGTCACACAGTAGTTCAGCTCGGCCCCGCTCAGGGTCCGGCTGGCGTACGCAATCACCCGTTCCACCCCTTCCTGCACCTGCGACAACACCGCACCCAGCCCGCTGCTGCAGGCGTCAGTGTCCAAAATAAGGTCGGTGGTAAAATCGGGGAAAGCCAGTGTGGGGGTGTGTGTGAGGTGGTCTTTGAGGGTGGTGAAGGCCGTCTGGCAGGCCTCCGTCCACTGATAGGGGTTCTGGGGGGAAGTGAGTTGGGTGAGGGGGCGTGCAATCTCGCTGAATCCCTTTACAAATCGACGGTAATAGGTGGCGAGCCCCAAGAATGACCTTATCTCCGACAGGTTTCTTGGCTGTGGCCAATCCACTACGGCGCGTACCTTGTCCGGATCGGTGCGCACCCCCGCCTCGCTGACGCGATGTCCGAGGTACCCCACCTCGCGCTGTGCGATGTAACACTTACGTGGCTTGAGCTTGAGATGAGCCGCTCGCAGTCGCTGGAACACCTCCCGTAACCTGGACCAGTGCTCAGACAGAGATCTACTGAACATGATCACATCATCCAGGTAAATCAGGCATTGCTCCCACTGCAAGCCCCGCATCACCAACTCCATCAGCCGCTGGAACGTCGCGGGCGCGTTGGTGAGCCCGAACGGGAGTACTCGAAACTCGAATAGCCCCATCGGGGTGGTGAATGCGGTTTTTGGCCGATCCTCCTCCGTCATCTCCACCTGCCAGTACCCGGACGCGAGATCGAGGGTGGAAAAATACCGCGCTCCGGCGAGGCTGTCAAAGGTGTCGTCGATGCGCGGTATGGGGAAGGCGTCGCCGAGGGTGACTGCGTTTAGTTTGCGGTAATCGACGCAAAACCGGGTTGACCCGTCCTTTTTTGTTACTAGCACCACCGGGGCAGACCAGGGGCTCGCCGAGGGCTGAATTATGTTATCGCGGAGCATGTCCCTGACCGCCTCTTTGATCTGGGCGCGTTCGGGTGCGCCCACGCGGTACGCGGGGAGTTTTATGGGTCGGGCGGCCCCGGTGTCGATTTGGTGCTTAACGAGATCTGTGCGACCCACGTCTGAATCGTGTTCGCTGAACACGTCGGCGTACTCCCGCAGTAACCCGCGTAGCTGATCGGCCTCTCCCTTGGGTAAATCTGCCCAAGGTACGTGTACCGCGTCAAGAAGGGGGACGACCTCGGCGTGGGGAGTCGGGCCGACTCGCCAGGCCAGGTCTTGTTGGTCCTCGGGGCGACCGGGGTCCTCCGCCCAGAGTGCGAATACCGAGTCGCTGGAGTGGCGCGCGTGTAGGGGGTGCACGGTGGCTACTGTGGTGCGCCGTCGTAGTATTGCTGGGGTGCCGTGGGGGTTAAACACACGCATGAACAATCGGCCCCCATCGGCGTTTACCAACGTGGCTGACCCCACAACCCCGTATCGTTTTGCCAACTCCGGGTGAGGAGTTAGCATTACCTCCCCCGATGGTCGGTGCGCGGGGTCGGTGGAGGGTGTCGCCACAGGTACCAGCATCTCGGCGAGCGGCCCGATGGTGACGGCCGTCGTCAGGGTAGCGGCCACAGGTGTGAAGCGGGGGCGATTCGGCTCCCGTCCCAGGAATGGAATCCGTTCCCCGCTGCCTTCCACGGTGGCGCACCGCTGTCGGGGCTGCACGTTGAGCCCCAGCTTTTCCAGGAGGTCGGTACCTGCGATACACTCGTGGCACAGCACACTCGAGACGTAGAACTCCTGAGTGCACACCTGGTTTCCGAGACGGACCTCGAGGGAGATCCTTCCCAGCAACCCCATCCCGGCTCCGCTCGCTGTGTGCAGCGCGCAATCCGGGGCCGGCAGGCGGCTCACGTCAACCCCGAGCACGCTGCAGTGCGCGGCGCTCACGAGTGAGGCCACGGCCCCCGTGTCCAGTAGGATCCGGGTGCGCTGCCCGTTCACCTGTCCTTCCACCAGTGACGTGGCCCCCGTGATTCCTGCCACCAGCTCCCGTAGCCAGTCGCCCGTCCTCACCGCGTCCTTGGGTGTTGTGGCCGTGACCTGTGTGGGTGTCACTTGCTTACCATTATTATTATCGTCGTTTTGTTTCGGGACCTCGGTGATTGCACCCCTAGGTGGTCCACTCTCTAGGGGGCGTTGGCGTTTAACCCTTCGGTATATCTAGCGCGGGCGATCTGTGGGCAGTCTCTCATGAGATGCCCCTGACGGCCGCACATATAACACGCCCGGGGGGGGGTGGCGGCTCCATAGTGGGCACCCTGCCCGCTCCCTCTCCCCCCCCGTGCGCCGCTGCCCAGACTCTGCTTCTAGTCGGGCTACCATCCCAGCTAGCCCTCCCAACTCGGTCTGAATCGTCTCTACCGTAGTCTGCAGCGTAGTCACATGTGCCCGTACTTGGGTTACGTTGTTGTCCACTTGGGTTACTTTGTTGTCGATCCCCCCGATGCCCGCCTGTATCCCCGCTACCCATCCCGGGGTGGTCTCGCGGGATACCGGAGGCCCCCTTTCCCGACCCCCTACCATCCTGGTGAGCTCCTGTTCCTCCTCTTCCTCCTCGGTGGACAGACTTGCGATGGTGCGCTCCCGTCCCAGTCCTCGGAGCTGTGCGCGTTCGCTAGAAATTCTTTCACATTTGCGCGCGCGCTCGACAAGGGCATCAAAGGAGAGGCGCGTACAGTTCACGTCTGGCTGCCACCACGCCGTGCGCATTAAGTATCGCTGGATTTTCTCTGTGGCCAGCTCCTCAATCGCTTCCGTGGTGTGCCTCGGGCGTGCGATCTTTGTTAGCTCACGCACATCCTCGGCATAATCGCGCAGGTCCTCGCCGGGTTGGCGACGGCGTGCCTCTAAGGCCGCTTTTGCCTCCTCCTCATCGCGCGTACCGAAGCGCAGATCAAGTCGGCGCATCAGCTCCTCTAGCTGTGTCTGCGCGCTTGCGGGTAGGGCTTCCACAAAATCGGCTGCCCGCCCATCCAGATTCATATTAAGTTGACGTAGCGTCTGCGCGTCCGTCCACCCATTAATTTCCTTAGCCCCTAGGACGTTGCGGGCAAATGCTCTCCACGAAGGTGTACCCCGGCCAGTGAATATATGCCTTATTTTCGCGTGGGGTAACGCGGGGGTTCGTACCGCTTCTGACACCATATTGTTAGGGTCGCCGGCCCCCGGGATCTCCCCTGCCTGCGACCCTGTCCGCGAAGTACCGACGCTCCCAGACTCTCCACTAGTGTGGGAGCTGCCGCCGCCGCACTCCTCCCCTGGCGGGGAAAGGTCGTCGCGCTCCTGTTCCCCCCCCCTGTGCCGTCCCCCCCCGAGTCCGGGTCTCCTGCCGGTGGGGCATCACACTCGACCTCCCTGGGACCCGCTAGCGCTTCGCCGGCACCCAAACGCGACGCTCCCCGCCCGCGCAGTCCCACGCACCAATCACACGCGGGTAACAGGGGGTCAAAGGTCGGAGGGTAAGCGACGTCGTTCGTGCTCACTCCGACGCTTGGGGGGATTGGTTTAAACGGGTTTAAAGGGCTATGCGATGGGCATGCGTGCGAGACGGGTATCCGCTCGCAACGCAGGAGTCCGCAGCCGACGGTTCGTAGCGCACACAATCCACGCGGCGCCGCTCCACACACGCGGCGACCACCGAGAACAGCAAGCGAACCCACGCTTCCACTCTCTTTCCACACCCTCGCAAAAACCACCACACCAGTCTGTTATGTAACGACCACCGCGACAGCAAGCGCACCCACGCTTCCGCAATAACCACACCAGTCTGTTATGTAACGACCACCACGACAGCAAGCGCACCCACGCTTCCGCAAAAACCACACCAGTCCGTTATGTAACCGCCGACGATTTATTCCACCGCGTCGGCGAGCCCTTATTTAACCGAGTCAGTCGGGATCAGCGGGGCAGGACCGATCTATCTCTCGATAGTCGGCACTACACTCTACCTGTCCTTCTCCCCTTTACCCTCTCCGGTTTTGCTCTTAAGCTAAGTCCCAACTCCCTCTCTCTCTCTCTTACTCACGGTTCGTCGTCACTGCCGTCTGGTCCTCGCGGCGCGTCGATACGTCCCACGGACGTTCGCGCGGCTGGACTCGGGAGTTGACGGGCCTGGGGTTGACTCGAGTAGCCAGAGAACCTTTTTCCTTCGCCCTGACCCGCTTTATTCTTTCTACATCAAAGGGGCTACCTGGTGCCGACTCGCGGGCCAATCAGCTCGCTGGGATCACCCGTCAATCGGTAGGCCCATCTGTAACCCAGCATCCCCCGGGCCGTTGCTTTCAGCGACGTCCGCATCTAAATTTACCTGCTCAGCGACCCTCCAGCCAGAGGGCGACCCTGCTTTCCCGCCGCTCGTGGCTCTGCCCTCCTACCTGCCTGCTGACCCGTGTGTGTTGTGTGTGCTGTCTACCCGCGGTGGCTCGGCAGCCCCGTCGTGACCATGTAATTACAACCAAAGTCACGGCGCCGCGGTGGGTGTTAGCGTCGGGGGAGACCGTCCAATTCCCTGGCTGCAGGAAACCGTGAAGATTATCCCTTTACGAGGGCTTCTGGGTGAAAACCTGTCGGCCAGGGTGTCTCCCCACGCGCTCTAATGGTGGGGGGGAGTGCGTGCGTGTGTGTTCCGGTGGGGGGGGGGGTGGGGAGGTGGTGGGGTGGAGCAATGTCGGCCTCGCCGCTCGGAGCGGCGAGATCGCAGGTGGGCCACCCGCCGATCGGCTCCGTGGCGGCGGCATCACATAATCACCTACACTTGCATAACTTCATTCAATTAGATCATCATTGTATTATCACGATTGATAATACACCATAGACAATGAAGCAAAGCCTAATTAGCATGATTACATACACTTGCATAACTTCAAACAATTACAACTCCATTTCATTATTACATTAGGTAATACCCCAAGACAATGAAGCTGAGCATAATTAGCATAAATGCATAATTTGCATAATTAGCATAGTTTGTTTTGATTAGCCTGATTTAGGGAAATAAAAAAAATGTCAATTGGCATTTAATTTTTATTATTTTCATTATTTTTCAATGTCTAATATATACAACATGCGTCCGTGACTATTATATCCGAGTTGATTTTTTACATTCTGCCCCCTAAATGTCGTACACTATGTCCTGTGGAGTTTCGCTGCTTTGCCGCAAACGGCGGTTCATTGGGCACTATTGGGAAAATAACAGCGGAGGTGTGTATTGGAGATGTCAAATTTGACGGGACCAGTTCTTGTATCAACGTCCCTTGCTGTTTCTTGCTTGCTCGGGACTGACGTCTTGGGGAAGATGCTCCTGAAAATTTTGATCAGTCAGGGTTGCCTTGAGTTACCTTTGGGCCATTGAATGGCCTTTTTGCCTTCTCCCACTCGAATGTGCATGGCCAATACTACTGTGCAAGCGCTTGCAAGCAAGACCGTAAAGATTCCCCCTGGCGTGCAAATATTTGTTCCCTTTCAATTATGCAAGCCGCTTGATCAGGAGGCGACTGTGGGAGGAATCCTCCTAGGACCCTCAAACAAAGCCATTCGTGGGATGACGTTGGTGGGGGCCCAGACTCAGGTATCTAATGACCAGGAACCGTTCATTCAAGTCCTGAATGCAGGGTTGGATACATCTGTCATTCAGGAGGGCACCGTGCTAGACTACGCATCACCCATGCATCACGAGGGAAACATTGTTGGTGGTGTGGGGGTCGTTGTCGAATATGAAGTCGCAACAGTTTTTTGATGAAAAGTGTATGGGTACACTTTGTTCTGAAAATTCGGAATTGCCCGAGTCCCAGATGGGGTAGTTGACGGAGATTTTGTGTGAATTCTCCGATGTATTTAGCAAGGGCAAATTTGACATCGTCCATACTACGCTTTTGAGTCACCACATTGATACGGGCGATGCTGCTCCCATCGGGCAGCACCCCTATCGACTGAGCCCTATGGAAAAAGAACACGTACGGCTGGCGGTTGTCCCTATCTTTATGTCAGACGCTTTGAGTTGCAGTCTGACCATGCAGTGCTATAGTGTGCACTGCCTATTGAGCAGCCGTCTGCCCAACTTTCAAGTTGGTTGGCAGTCCTCCAGGTCTATTCCTTTACTGTTTTTGATCGCAAAGGTACCCGACACACGAACGATGGGTGCACGTTTTACTCGGGCTCGTGGCACTGTAAGACGCCTACCAAGGACTCGCCCCCTCCCCTTGTGGCATCAGTCGAGGTTGAAACCTCTGAGGAAGCCGAGAGTCATGTGGCGCGTGACGCTGTCATTGTCTTGGACCATGCTGAATGGGGGCGCCTCGAGCATGAGGGCGCAGCCCTGTTCAAGTTACGGCGCCATGTGAAGGAGGCGGATTGGGGTGGGGATCGACGGGGTGTAGCCTCTGTCATCCTCAGAGGCGGATTGCTCATGCATTGGGATGAAGGGTTGCGCTGTTACAACATTGTCGTGCCTACTGCCTTACGGGGTGAAGTCATCTGGGCGGTACACGAGCCACTGTTGCACCTTGGTGTGCATTAGATACTCGCCACACTTAAGCTCGACTTCTTCTAGCATGGCATGGCGGAAGATGTCGCTAATTTATTGAAGGGGTGTGTGCAGTGCACGCAGCGGAAACCCGCGTCTAAACCCTGTTGTCCACGGTTGAAATCCATTCAGGTCTCCCGCATAAATGAGCTGGTCGCTCTTGATATCCTTGGTCCATTTCCCTCGTTGCAATAAGTATTTACTAGTGGGCGTCGAATATTTTTCACGCTGGCCAATAGCCTGGCCGCTTCCCAACCAGTCAGTGGCAGCCATCACCGAGGCATCCTCGATGTCTATTTGATGAACAAGGGGGCCCCTGAGCATCTTCTGACTGATCAGGGTAAGACTTTTTCTTCGAAATTGCTGCGGGAGGTGTGTGAATTATTGGGAACAAAGAAAGTACGTACGTCACCACACCTTCCACAAACGGATGGAATGGTAGAGCGCTTGCACAGGACTATGACTTCGATGGGATATTTTCAAATTCCCCCAGGGACCCCCAGGCACAGTAAGCCCACCTCCCCTCGGGGCCTGGCCACAAGGACTCGATCAAAGACTCTCGCTTTTCGTGATCCCCATACAAACACGCTCCCACACCATCAGTCGGTTGTCACACTCCGCAGGCCTGGCCTTTATTGTGATTGCGGGTGTTGTTACATGGTGAGGGTGGTAGATGCTGGTGCTGGAAGGGGTCCCGAGGTTATGCGTGTTTCTGCGTTTTTTTTCTCTGTGTTCCCTTCTCTCTCTTCCTCTGTTTTTGCCTATTGTCGTTCTGTTCTTACATCCCCTTTGCCCGTTAGTTACTGTTTATTCTGTATGTAGTTGTACATATTGTATAGAAAGGGTTGTGGTATTTATTTGTTGAGGTACACTAAGTTGTTTGGTTCATTTGTTGAGGGGGGATGCCTGAGTGCTACATAGGGGGGGGGGGGTTAATGTAGTGACATCGCGGACACCACATTGGTGTGGGTGTTGTACTGGCCCTAGAGGTGCCCGTTGAGTGCTTATTGATAGCGCTAGATAGCACCACGCTTGGCGTGTAGTGTCAGCCCTACAGTACAGGGTGTTGGAGTGCCGGCCATAGGAATGAGGTTACTAAAGGCCATGGCACTCTGGTTGACCCGAAACAAAAGGTCAAGCTCAAGGATCAACAGTGTCTGGTGCCAAGGGGGGGGGGGGGTTGTGGAGTGACGCGCTCCAGCCCAGTGGACGATCTCTGAGCGCTATCTTGTGATGGGACTATCGCGCACATCGATGCAGACGGAGTCGGATCCATCATCCCTGCCAGCACAGGCACGGGCGACAGTGTGAGCAAGCGTGCAGCCAAAAGCGCCGTGTGTTCGATGCACATACACACCCCGACCAGGCGCCCCTGCTGAGGACTTGAGGTATTTTCCGTACAAGGAATGCTGAACCGCGGAAGCCACTGATTCGTAAGAACCACAGTTAGCAGTAATAGTAGGTGGACAACTCAAACCATACTGTCCGCTATAATTATTGGACCTCGTGGTGACTGCCCTCCCACACACACACTGCACGCATATCGGTACGAATAAGATTGTTCCAAGTTTCTAAAAGGGTTTCCATCTCAAGGTGGTGTGTTAACTATTAGCTGATCGTGCAAACATTGTTCTGTCGCTTGAGTTGCATGAATAGGGTCATTTCAAATTATTTTAGTCATTCGTTTCCTTCATCGCGTAACCTTACCAATGACTTCGTTGATGACACACTAAACATTTATAATAATCTATGTTATGAATCTACACACTCATATGAATACCATTGTTTTGAGATATTTATTTTGATCACAGAATATTGCCGGCGAATTAATTGATGTGCCATTAGCCAATTGATAAGCATCTGTTAGGCAAACCTACACAGCCGAACATACACTATTGTTTAGAGACATTCTGTTAATTGCTTAATCTTTCAAATTATTTCATTGATGTCCACTTTTGCCATTGGCCACATGTTTCTTGAGCACGGTTCCGTCATTTTTAAGGACTTTTTCTATCGTCGTGTATTGACGTGCTACTGTGAGGAGTTAGCCTATTGTTCTATTGCTCAGTTTAAACAACGCAACCATTGAGGGTTAATTGTATTGATCGATGAGTAGGACATATACAGGAGTACTGTGGTGGCAATTTCGATCATTAAGTGTGTTCGGAAATTAGAGTGTTTTTAGATATTAAAGTTTCTTAACACAGAAGAGTCTGAGTGGTTCCTTCCTCAGTTCATGCGTAATTATCTTAATTATAAGAACTGTATCCTGTGGCGAGCTCTGAATTCTGAGACCGGACGTAATAACACTAAAACATTATCAGTAAAAGTTAAAGCGAAAATCATTGTATTGGTAATACACCCGAGACAACGAAGCCGAGCCTAATTTATATAATTTGAATATATTTGCATACTTCAATAACTATTTTATTTTGATAAAATTACAATTTTAGAATGTATTTTTTATTATTATTATTTTTCAAAACAATATATACAACAAGGCTATAGGGAGACCTTTGTCTTCATCTCCGTGTCCGTGTGTCTCCTTGACTGTCTCCATGTCTATATCCGTATCTCTCTGTGTCTCGTAATGAGAGCAAATGCCCAGTCGGATGAACCTGAAGAGTTTCACTCAGTGGTGGGGCCTCAACCATCACACGGCCCCACGAAAACAAAGCACCTGTATGGGTATTTTATGCTGAAGGTTGTCGATGTTTTTGTGTGTAAGTGTGTGTGACTTTTTAAATGGGTAATTTAAAAACTAAATTATTCCCAAAATTGCCCCCATCATAAATTAATGAAAATGTTTTTTGAACCAAGAAAATTTGGATTTTTTCTTCTTGGCCATGGCGGTACTGTTGGTGGCATTGATAGCGGTGCTGGTGGCAGTGGCGGTGGCGGTGATTTCCTTGGCATTGGTGTCGGTGTTGGCGGGGGTGGCATTGGTAACGGCGGTGGCGGCGGCAGTGGCAAGACGAAGCGTCTCAATCTCCTGAAGGAGGGTCTCCTTCTTTCGAAGCAGCGTCACGTTCTCCAAATGCAGCCTCTCATTTCCTTGACGCAGCATCCCATGTTGCCACATCGCTCGCTCTTGTAGCATCGTCTCCGCTTGCATCGCCACGAACTCCTGACGAGTCACCTCCATCCCTGCATGTAGCGTCGTGTTTTCCTCGTGCAGCTTCGATCTTCTCCGCCCCAGATTCTCGTTCTGCTGTCGAAGCATCGCGTTTTGCACTTCAAACGTTAACAAGGCTGAAAAGTGTGAAACAGGGATCATCATTAGGAAAGGGACTGAAATAGAAAATGTACTTTCTCTGCAATGTAGTGATAACTTTATTTGCAACTGTATTGTATTTGACATATCTCCACGTCTGTTTACAGACCAGTGGAAAAGTTACCCTCGATAAAATTTGAAATTTGAAGTGTCTTGAGTTATCAGCGGGTAATATAGAAGATAACTTTACAATTAAAGCATGTAATGGGTAACGTTGCCAGCACATGATGAGATGTGTTTACAGCTATGCTCAATTTTTTTCAACTCCGCTTATTACAAATTTATTTTTAATCAACGAAGGAAACGTGATGAAAAAATAAAAGCACGAAACTTCACGCACTCCCACACAAATACATACACACGCACTTTCAGACAGATATATATCGAGATTCACAACCTCACATCAAGATCCATACACCCACACCGCATGTTTCTACTTACCATGTTTCCAATGACGCCGCTTCATGACCTGAATGAAAACCGTCATGACCATCAACCCAATCATGAGCAATACCAAAGTCCATGCCAGTGAATCCGTGCCAGGGTTCGGGCATGGTGGCTTGGGGATGAGATGTGAAGCTTTGCATATGTTGCCCACGAAGAGGGAGAAGAGGAACCGGACAAATTTGATGCAGAACTGCAACAGCAGCAGCAGTAGCATCAGCATCTTGCCGCTTGTGTTGTCAAAGTCCGTGTGTGAGTGCCAAGTGCGAGCGTGCGTTCTTATAGCACTCCCAGTGGTGACGTCATCAGTTCCGGCCGTGACGCATTGTTACAGGTTTCCTGTCATGACACGTGGTTAGAAAATCCCCTGTGACATCACAAGCACGACTGCACAATAATTATTTCGTTTAGGTGAAAAAAACATTTACACTAATGTACGCTAGATTTGATCAACGAAACCTCTGCATTGCAAATTTAATTTGATAATCATTAAATCAATGGGCACACTTATTTTACACTCGATTCAAATGTTTGTTTTTATTCCGTTTAACATGTCAGCTTTCGTGACCAATGTTTTCCATAATAGAGGTTTTTGGGTTAGATCTCTTGAATATAAATGTGTCGTCAAACTCACCACCACTATCGATTAAGCCTGCTCCATTCCCATTGAAACTACCTTCTCTTGCTGTTCACGTTACCCTTACACATTTACAAATTTGCGTTTAGATTATTTGGCTGCTATGAATTTCAACGTGATAAGCTTCTACGTTCAGCTATCATTAGTCAACAGTTTGCTTCTGAAAAGTAGCGAATAGCTTGGAAGGTGTTCCATAGCAAATGCAATAGTTTAGTTTAAACGTTTCACTATTCACCATCATTGTCAACCTTTATCATCCAACATTAACAATTTACAATGTGTCATTAATTGTAAATGTTGCGGGCTATGTAGGAGCCTAAATGTACAACATTTACAATTGTAAATGTATTTTTTATTACTATATGTACCTTATTTTTTTTTTTCATTATTCATGGAAAGTTGTTTCATATTAAGTAAATAAATCGTACTGAAATAATTTTGGCAGTAGGAAAATAATACACTGGAATGAAATCCCAATTTCATAGCACTTCATGCCAATGAAGTGCTATGTCCTACCAGACAGTCTCGCTCCCTTCACCTGATGAAGGCCGCTTGTGTTGTGGCCGAAACGTCGTGAGAATATTATTGTGTTATTTTATTTGATCAATTTATTATTTTATTCTCATTCTACGTGACTTTACCGAAAGAACCAAAGAAGAATATATCACGACGTTTCGATCGCAACACAAACGGTCGTCCTCAGGCAGAATAAATCTCCCCCATTAACACAACTGACTTGCTTGCGTCCGTGGATGGAATTGCTTTCCATCTCAGACCCAGCTTGCTTGCCCATCGCCACATATATAACCACTTGTTGTAACAGCTCTCTCGCGCTATCAGCAGTTCCACTCTGGATTATTTTTTCCGCCTGAGGACGATTGCTTGTGTTGCGATCCGAACGTCGTGAGAATTTTTTTTATTTTGTTTTCTTTTTCTACCTACGTGACTTTACCGAAAAAACCAAAGAGTATACATACACAAGGTCCAATCTTAATTGGCGCCGCAGTTGTGAAATGTTGCTCCCTCGCCTTGTATGCAGAAGGATTTGGGTTCGATCCCGACCATGACACCTGTATATTTGGAGTTTCCACGTCTGTCTCAGTGGTCGCATGGATTTTTCTCCAGGTCTTCCGTTTTTTTTCCCTCCACATCAACATCACAAGTTTAGAGTATTTGGCTTATCTACATTTCCACGAAATAAGCCACTTCGTTGAGCTTTTCAATTGGTGGAAAAGTCACTTCTCCACAATCTATATTGCTCAGATGACTTTTACATCCGCGGTATTAACTGGGGTGGCCACTGAAATTGAACCTCAAACCCCTGCAAAACTAGACATCTCCACTCCTCATCTTTGTCATCACTTTTAAGACATTTGTGTTTTACTTTGTTGTAATAATAAAACGATAATGAATGCACACAATATTTTACCGATTTAAAATATACTCACTTTGAGAGGAAGTGTGTCGGAGCTGGCGAACAGCAGACGAGCTTCGAGCACAATCGGGCACCGTCAGGGACGAGCGTCATGCCGACTCAGCGGTCATCCAGCAGCAGAGAGGCCTGCAGTTGCCGCCAAGAGATAGAGAGCGCCATGTGTATGACACGCCCACACACACGACTCATTGCCCAGCAGGGAACCAAGGCATTTTCGGAACAACCAGACGCCAAGGCGCCTTGACGTCTGCTTAAGAAGAAAATACACCCAGACACACATAACGCACATATCGGGACTAATAAGATTACTCCAAAGTTCTCCTTGTGTTTCGAAAATGGCCATCCCAATGTGGTGCGTTAACTAATAGCTGATCGTGAAAAACATTCTTGGGTCCATTGAGCTGCATGAATACGGTCGTTTAGAAGTATATTGGTCATTCGTTTCATTAATTGCCTTACTGTACCAATGAATCTATTGAGGAAACTAACATTTATGAACATCTATGTTACGACTCTACACACTCACAGGAATACTATTGTGTTGAGATTTATTTCTTTTGATGATGGAATCTTGCCCACAAATCAATTCAAGCCCATTAGCCAATTGATGTGCATCTATTAGGCAAACAGACACTGCCGCACACTATTGTTCCAGGGCATTTCGTAAATTGCATAAACTTTCCAGGGGTGCGAGACGTTAGGGGTCGTTAGTCTGGACCTGACGGAGCAGCCGGGGGGTAGCGGTGTGAGTGGAACGGGGGAGTCGGTGAGCAGCGGCCCCGACAATTCAGTGATGGCGGGGGACGGTAGCCCCCACACTACACAGAGACACACATAAGTGTATATATAGTGTACAGTACTACACAGAGACACAGAAGTGTATATATAGTGTACAGTACTACACAGAGACACACAGAAGTGTATATATAGTGTACAGTACTACACAGAGACACAGAAGTGTATATATAGTGTACAGTACTACACAGAGACACACAGGAGTGTATATATAATATCAGCGACCTGATATTAAAGTTGCATGGTCGCGGCAAGGGCCATCGAACCACCGCGAGTGGAGCCTCACACATGCACGGGTCAGTGGACTGGTAGCGGGAGAACAGAGAGCGGACGTCGGTGAGATCACTGCGGCGACGTCATCTGAGCTGGGATCCGGACATCGAAAGGGCGGGAGAATCCGAGCCCCTGATTGGACGGGAGCCCAAGGGTCGGAAAGAGCAAATATTCCTTTGTTGTAGGTAGGATAAAAAGGGGGGGGGGGATCGGGGTAGCAAGGGGGTTCTTCTGGTTCAAGATCATCGCGGTCCCGGGAGCAGGAGAGTCAGCCATCCGAGACGTCCGTGAGACGTACTCCAGCATCGGCAGGCTCGTCGCCTCATTCCCTCACAGCGGTCAGTACATCGGGGAGAAGTAAGTACGAGTGAGAGAGGCGTAAGTTCAGCCGTTTTACATCCAGGATAGAGAGCGGGGCGAGCGGTAGGGGAAATCGACTCGTAGACCTCCGAGGGATAGGTTAGCGTCCACTGACCGTACCATCACAGGTAAATAAAATTCGCTAGTGGGGGGAAAAACAACTGTGTTGCGTGGTCTTTTGGGAGCGTGAAGTGGAGGGCAGTGTGCGCTGGGTGTCTACGTGTATGCTTGCACCTCGAGGTGTTTACGTGCCCGCACGATTGCCCACCATAGTGCTTAGCGATCGCGTACCTGGGTGGCGGTGCCGCGGTCACGCACCCGCACACGGGTCTGGTCGCGAGATAGCGAGTTAGAGCGCCGAGCGTGCGCGTATTCGCGCGACTGTTTGAGCGGGACCTTTAACTCAGAGCCAAGCGAGCGTCCCCAATCAGCGGCGCGCGCACGGCAGAAACCCCGCCCGCCCGTCCCCCGGCTCCAACCCCTTCGTGTGCGATTGGTCTGTTTACGGGCAGAGGGTAGGGGCGTGTTTGTTATTGTCGGCACACGTGGAGCGCGGGTGGGAGGGAAACACGCGCCGCGCCTGTTTGTTTACGGGCGGGACGGAGATTTACTGGTGAGCGCGCTTACAGCCCCACCCCGCCTTTGCACAGTGTAACGCATCGCAAGCGCGGAGCGTACGAGCCGCTAATTAAACTATGCAAACGCGGTCTACATCCCAGAGGTACAGGGGGGCGAGACGTTAGGGGTCGTTAGTCTGGACCTGACGGAGCAGCCGGGGGGTAGCGGTGTGAGTGGAACGGGGGAGTCGGTGAGCAGCGGCCCCGACAATTCAATGATGGCGGGGGACGGTAGCCCCCACACTACACAGAGACACACATAAGTGTATATATAGTGTACAGTACTACACAGAGACACACACAAGTGTATATATAGTGTACAGTACTACACACACAGAAGTGTATATATAGTGTACAGTACTACACAGAGACACACAGGAGTGTATATATAATATCAGCGACCTGATATTAAAGTTGCATGGTCGCGGCAAGGGCCATCGAACCACCGCGAGTGGAGCCTCACACATGCACGGGTCTGTGGACTGGTAGCGGGAGAACAGAGAGCGGACGTCGGTGAGATCACTGCGGCGACGTCATCTGTTTGCCCAATACGCATCTATTGGGCAAACAGACACTGCCGCACACTATTGTTCCAGGGCATTTCGTAAATTGCATAATCTTTCCAAATGAATTCATTGAAAACTACTTTTGCCTTAGGCACATGTTTCTTTATTGCTGTTCGTATGAATATTGTCACATTAATTTTTAAGGAATTTTTCCTATCGCTGTGTATGGTCGCTTTACTCTGAGGAATTAGCCGATTGTTCCGTTACCCAGCTTAACAAACGTAACCAATGAGGGGTAAATGTATGGATCAATGAGGAGGACATCTCCAGGAGTACTGTGTTGACATTCCTAGCATAAGAGTTCGCATATTATAGTGTTATGTTTGTTTTACATATTTAAGTTGCTTAACATAGAAGAGTCTGATGTACATGGCGTAGCTCTCCTTCCTGCGATGGTGTCGCTTCTTGCCATCCTTGCGCGTCGCCTTGGTAACGGCGCCTTCATAAGTTAATGAGTAATAATATTAATTATAATAACTGTTTCCTGTGGTAAGATTAAACATAATCAGTAAAAGTTAAAGCGAGAAACATTGTATTATCACGATTGATAATACACCCTAGACAACGAAGCCTAGCTTAAATAGTATAATCACCTACACTTGCATAACTTCATTCAATTAGATCATCATTGTATTATCACGATTGATAATACACCATAGACAACGAAGCAAAGCCTAATTAGCATGATTACATACACTTGCATAACTTCAAACAATTACAACTCCATTTCATTATTACATTAGGTAATACCCCAAGACAATGAAGCTGAGCATAATTAGCATAAATGCATAATTTGCATAATTAGCATAGTTTGTTTTGATTAGCCTGATTTAGGGAAATAAAAAAAAATGTCAATTGGCATTTAATTTTTATTATTTTCATTATTTTTCAAGGTCTAATATATACAACATGCGTCCGTGACTATTATATCCGAGTTGATTTTTTACATTCTGCCCCCTAAATGTCGTACACTATGTCCTGTGGAGTTTCGCTGCTTTGCCGCAAACGGCGGTTCATTGGGCACTATTGGGAAAATAACAGCGGAGGTGTGTATTGGAGATGTCAAATTTGACGGGACCAGTTCTTGTATCAACGTCCCTTGCTGTTTCTTGCTTGCTCGGGACTGACGTCTTGGGGAAGATGCTCCTGAAAATTTTGATCAGTCAGGGTTGCCTTGAGTTACCATTGGACCATTGAATGGCCTTTTTGCCTTCTCCCACTCGAATGTGCATGGCCAATACTACTGTGCAAGCGCTTGCAAGCAAGACCGTAAAGATTCCCCCTGGCGTGCAAATATTTGTTCCCTTTCAATTATGCAAGCCGCTTGATCAGGAGGCGACTGTGGGAGGAATCCTCCTAGGACCCTCAAACAAAGCCATTCGTGGGATGACGTTGGTGGGGGCCCAGACTCAGGTATCTAATGACCAGGAACCGTTCATTCAAGTCCTGAATGCAGGGTTGGATACATCTGTCATTCAGGAGGGCACCGTGCTAGACTACGCATCACCCATGCATCACGAGGGAAACATTGTTGGTGGTGTGGGGGTCGTTGTCGAATATGAAGTCGCAACAGTTTTTTGATGAAAAGTGTATGGGTACACTTTGTTCTGAAAATTCGGAATTGCCCGAGTCCCAGATGGGGTAGTTGACGGAGATTTTGTGTGAATTCTCCGATGTATTTAGCAAGGGCAAATTTGACATCGTCCATACTACGCTTTTGAGTCACCACATTGATACGGGCGATGCTGCTCCCATCGGGCAGCACCCCTATCGACTGAGCCCTATGGAAAAAGAACACGTACGGCTGGCGGTTGTCCCTATCTTTATGTCAGACGCTTTGAGTTGCAGTCTGACCATGCAGTGCTATAGTGTGCACTGCCTATTGAGCAGCCGTCTGGCCAACTTTCAAGTTGGTTGGCAGTCCTCCAGGTCTATTCCTTTACTGTTTTTGATCGCAAAGGTACCCGACACACGAACGATGGGTGCACGTTTTACTCGGGCTCGTGGCACTGTAAGACGCCTACCAAGGACTCGCCCCCTCCCCTTGTGGCATCAGTCGAGGTTGAAACCTCTGAGGAAGCCGAGAGTCATGTGGCGCGTGACGCTGTCATTGTCTTGGACCATGCTGAATGGGGGCGCCTCGAGCATGAGGGCGCAGCCCTGTTCAAGTTACGGCGCCATGTGAAGGAGGCGGATTGGGGTGGGGATCGACGGGGTGTAGCCTCTGTCATCCTCAGAGGCGGATTGCTCATGCATTGCCGTTACAACATTGTCGTGCCTACTGCCTTACGGGGTGAAGTCATCTGGGCGGTGCACGAGCCACTGTTGCACCTTGGTGTGCATTAGATACTCGCCACACTTAAGCTCGACTTCTTCTAGCATGGCATGGCGGAAGATGTCGCTAATTTATTGAAGGGGTGTGTGCAGTGCACGCAGCGGAAACCCGCGTCTAAACCCTGTTGTCCACGGTTGAAATCCATTCAGGTCTCCCGCATAAATGAGCTGGTCGCTCTTGATATCCTTGGTCCATTTCCCTCGTTGCATTAAGTATTTACTAGTGGGCGTCGAATATTTTTCACGCTGGCCAATAGCCTGGCCGCTTCCCAACCAGTCAGTGGCAGCCATCACCGAGGCATCCTCGATGTCTATGTGATGAACAAGGGGGCCCCTGAGCATCTTCTGACTGATCAGGGTAAGACTTTTTCTTCGAAATTGCTGCGGGAGGTGTGTGAATTATTGGGAACAAAGAAAGTACGTACATCACCACACCTTCCACAAACGGATGGAATGGTAGAGCGCTTGCACAGGACTATGACTTCGATGGGATATTTTCAAATTCCCCCAGGGACCCCCAGGCAGAGTAAGCCCACCTCCCCTCGGGGCCTGGCCACAAGGACTCGATCAAAGACTCTCGCTTTTCGTGATCCCCATACAAACACGCTCCCACACCATCAGTCGGTTGTCACACTCGGCAGGCCTGGCCTTTATTGTGATTGCGGGTGTTGTTACATGGTGAGGGTGGTAGATGCTGGTGCTGGAAGGGGTCCCGAGGTTATGCGTGTTTCTGCGTTTTTTTTTTCTCTGTGTTCCCTTCTCTCTCTTCCTCTGTTTTTGCCTATTGTCGTTCTGTTCTTACATCCCCTTTGCCCGTTAGTTACTGTTTATTCTGTATGTAGTTGTACATATTGTATAGAAAGGGTTGTGGTATTTATTTGTTGAGGTACGCTAAGGTGTTTGGTTCATTTGTTGAGGGGGGATGCCGGAGTGATACGTAGGGGGAGGGGGGGGGGTTAATGTAGTGACATCGCGGACACCACATTGGAGTGGGTGTTGTACTGGCCCTAGAGGTGCCCGTTGAGTGCTTATTGATAGCGCTAGATAGCACCACGCTTGGCGTGTAGTGTCAGCCCTACAGTACAGGGTGTTGGAGTGCCGGCCATAGGAATGAGGTTACTAAAGGCCATGGCACTCTGGTTGACCCGAGAGCAAAGGTCAAGCTCAAGGATCAACAGTGTCTGGTGCCAAGGGGGGGGGGGGTGTGGAGTGACGCGCTCCAGCCCAGTGGACGATCTCTGAGCGCTATCTTGTGATGGGACTATCGCGCACATCGATGCAGACGGAGTCGGATCCATCATCCCTGCCAGCACAGGCACGGGCGCCAGTGTGAGCAAGCGTGCAGCCAAAAGCGCCGTGTGTTCGATGCACATACACACCCCGACCAGGCGCCCCTGCTGAGGACTTGAGGTATTTTCCGTACAAGGAATGCTGAACCGCGGAAGCCACTGATTCGTAAGAACCACAGTTAGCAGTAATAGTAGGTGGACAACTCAAACTATACTATCCGCTATAATTATTGGACCTCGTGGTGACTGCCCTCCCACACACACACTGCGCGCATATCGGTACGAATAAGATTGTTCCAAGTTTCTAAAAGGGTTTCCATCTCAAGGTGGTGTGTTAACTATTAGCTGATCGTGCAAACATTGTTCTGTCGCTTGAGTTGCATGAATAGGGTCATTTCAAATTATTTTAGTCATTCGTTTCCTTCATCGCGTAACCTTACCAATGACTTCGTTGATGACACACTAAACATTTATAATAATCTATGTTATGAATCTACACACTCACATGAATACCATTGTTTTGAGATATTTATTTTGATCACAGAATATTGCCGGCGAATTAATTGATGTGCCATTAGCCAATTGATAAGCATCTGTTAGGCAAACCTACACAGCCGAACATACACTATTTTTTAGAGACATTCTGTTAATTGCTTAATCTTTCAAATTATTTCATTGATGTCCACTTTTGCCATTGGCCACATGTTTCTTGAGCACGGTTCCGTCATTTTTAAGGACTTTTTCTATCGTCGTGTATTGACGTGCTACTGTGAGGAGTTAGCCTATTGTTCTATTGCTCAGTTTAAACAACGCAACCATTGAGGGTTAATTGTATTGATCGATGAGTAGGACATATACAGGAGTACTGTGGTGGCAATTTCGATCATTAAGTGTGTTCGGAAATTAGAGTGTTTTTAGATATTAAAGTTTCTTAACACAGAAGAGTCTGAGTGGTTCCTTCCTCAGTTCATGCGTAATTATCTTAATTATAAGAACTGTATCCTGTGGCGAGCTCTGAATTCTGAGACCGGACGTAATAACACTAAAACATTATCAGTAAAAGTTAAAGCGAAAATCATTGTATTGGTAATACACCCAAGACAACGAAGCCGAGCCTAATTTATATAATTTGAATATATTTGCATACTTCAATAACTATTTTATTTTGATAAAATTACAATTTTAGAATGTATTTTTTATTATTATTATTATTTTTCAAAACAATATATACAACAAGGCTATAGGGAGACCTTTGTCTTCATCTCCGTGTCCGTGTGTCTCCTTGACTGTCTCCATGTCTATATCCGTATCTCTCTGTGTCTCGTAATGAGAGCAGATGCCCAGTCGGATGAACCTGAAGAGTTTCACTCAGTGGTCGGGCCTCAACCATCACACGGCCCCACAAAAACAAAGCACCTGTATGGGTATTTTATGCTGAAGGTTGTCGATGTTTTTGTGTGTAAGTGTGTGTGACTTTTTAAATGGGTAATTTAAAAACTAAATTATTCCCAAAATTGCCCCCATCATAAATTAATGAAAATGTTTTTTGAACCAAGAAAATTTGGATTTTTTCTTCTTGGCCATGGCGGTACTGTTGGTGGCATTGATAGCGGTGCTGGTGGCGGTGGCGGTGATTTCCTTGGCATTGGTGTCGGTGTTGGCGGGGGTGGCATTGGTAACGGCGGTGGCGGCGGCAGTGGCAAGACGAAGCGTCTCAATCTCCTGAAGGAGGGTCTCCTTCTTTCGAAGCAGCGTCACGTTCTCCAAATGCAGCCTCTCATTTCCTTGACGCAGCATCCCATGTTGCCACATCGCTCGCTCTTGTAGCATCGTCTCCGCTTGCATCGCCACGAACTCCTGACGAGTCACCTCCATCCCTGCACGTAGCGTCGTGTTTTCCTCGTGCAGCTTCGATCTTCTCCGCCCCAGATTCTCGTTCTGCTGTCGAAGCATCGCGTTTTGCACTTCAAACGTTAACAAGGCTGAAAAGTGTGAAACAGGGATCATCATTAGGAAAGGGACTGAAATAGAAAATGTACTTTCTCTGCAATGTAGTGATAACTTTATTTGCAACTGTATTGTATTTGACATATCTCCACGTCTGTTTACAGACCAGTGGAAAAGTTACCCTCGATAAAATTTGAAATTTGAAGTGTCTTGAGTTATCAGCGGGTAATATAGAAGATAACTTTACAATTAAAGCATGTAATGGGTAACGTTGCCAGCACATGATGAGATGTGTTTACAGCTATGCTCAATTTTTTTCAACTCCGCTTATTACAAATTTATTTTTAATCAACGAAGGAAACGTGATGAAAAAATAAAAGCACGAAACTTCACGCACTCCCACACAAATACATACACACGCACTTTCAGACAGATATATATCGAGATTCACAACCTCACATCAAGATCCATACACCCACACCGCATGTTTCTACTTACCATGTTTCCAATGACGCCGCTTCATGACCTGAATGAAAACCGTCATGACCATCAACCCAATCATGAGCAATACCAAAGTCCATGCCAGTGAATCCGTGCCAGGGTTCGGGCATGGTGGCTTGGGGATGAGATGTGAAGCTTTGCATATGTTGCCCACGAAGAGGGAGAAGAGGAACCGGACAAATTTGATGCAGAACTGCAACAGCAGCAGCAGTAGCATCAGCATCTTGCCGCTTGTGTTGTCAAAGTCCGTGTGTGAGTGCCAAGTGCGAGCGTGCGTTCTTATAGCACTCCCAGTGGTGACGTCATCAGTTCCGGCCGTGACGCATTGTTACAGGTTTCCTGTCATGACACGTGGTTAGAAAATCCCCTGTGACATCACAAGCACGACTGCACAATAATTATTTCGTTTAGGTGAAAAAAACATTTACACTAATGTACGCTAGATTTGATCAACGAAACCTCTGCATTGCAAATTTAATTTGATAATCATTAAATCAATGGGCACACTTATTTTACACTCGATTCAAATGTTTGTTTTTATTCCGTTTAACATGTCAGCTTTCGTGACCAATGTTTTCCATAATAGAGGTTTTTGGGTTAGATCTCTTGAATATAAATGTGTCGTCAAACTCACCACCACTATCGATTAAGCCTGCTCCATTCCCATTGAAACTACCTTCTCTTGCTGTTCACGTTACCCTTACACATTTACAAATTTGCGTTTAGATTATTTGGCTGCTATGAATTTCAACGTGATAAGCTTCTACGTTCAGCTATCATTAGTCAACAGTTTGCTTCTGAAAAGTAGCGAATAGCTTGGAAGGTGTTCCATAGCAAATGCAATAGTTTAGTTTAAACGTTTCACCATTCACCATCATTGTCAACCTTTATCATCCAACATTAACAATTTACAATGTGTCATTAATTGTAAATGTTGCGGGCTATGTAGGAGCCTAAATGTACAACATTTACAATTGTAAATGTATTTTTTATTACTATATGTACCTTATTTTATTTTTTCATTATTCATGGAAAGTTGTTTCATATTAAGTAAATAAATCGTACTGAAATAATTTTGGCAGTAGGAAAATAATACACTGGAATGAAATCCCAATTTCATAGCACTTCATGCCAATGAAGTGCTATGTCCTACCAGACAGTCTCGCTCCCTTCACCTGATGAAGGCCGCTTGTGTTGTGGCCGAAACGTCGTGAGAATATTATTGTGTTATTTTATTTTATCAATTTATTATTTTATTCTCATTCTACGTGACTTTACCGAAAGAACCAAAGAAGAATATATCACGACGTTTCGATCGCAACACAAACGGTCGTCCTCAGGCAGAATAAATCTCCCCCATTAACACAACTGACTTGCTTGCGTCCGTGGATGGAATTGCTTTCCATCTCAGACCCAGCTTGCTTGCCCATCGCCACATATATAACCACTTGTTGTAACAGCTCTCTCGCGCTATCAGCAGTTCCACTCTGGATTATTTTTTCCGCCTGAGGACGATTGCTTGTGTTGCGATCCGAACGTCGTGAGAATTTTTTTTATTTTGTTTTCTTTTTCGACCTACGTGACTTTACCGAAAAAACCAAAGAGTATACATACACAAGGTCCAATCTTAATTGGCGCCGCAGTTGTGAAATGTTGCTCCCTCGCCTTGTATGCAGAAGGATTTGGGTTCGATCCCGACCATGACACCTGTATGTTTGGAGTTTCCACGTCTGTCTCAGTGGTCGCATGGATTTTTCTCCAGGTCTTCCGTTTTTTTTCCCTCCACATCAACATCACAAGTTTAGAGTATTTGGCTTATCTACATTTCCACGAAATAAGCCACTTCGTTGAGCTTTTCAATTGGTGGAAAAGTCGCTTCTCCACAATCTATATTGCTCAGATGACTTTTACATCCGCGGTATTAACTGGGGTGGCCACTGAAATTGAACCTCAAACCCCTGCAAAACTAGACATCTCCACTCCTCATCTTTGTCATCACTTTTAAGACATTTGTGTTTTACTTTGTTGTAATAATAAAACGATAATGAATGCACACAATATTTTACCGATTTAAAATATACTCACTTTGAGAGGAAGTGTGTCGGAGCTGGCGAACAGCAGACGAGCTTCGAGCACAATCGGGCACCGTCAGGGACGAGCGTCATGCCGACTCAGCGGTCATCCAGCAGCAGAGAGGCCTGCAGTTGCCGCCAAGAGATAGAGAGCGCCATGTGTATGACACGCCCACACACACGACTCATTGCCCAGCAGGGAACCAAGGCATTTTCGGAACAACCAGACGCCAAGGCGCCTTGACGTCTGCTTAAGAAGAAAATACACCCACACACACATAACGCACATATCGGGACTAATAAGATTACTCCAAAGTTCTCCTTGTGTTTCGAAAATGGCAATCCCAATGTGGTGCGTTAACTAATAGCTGATCGTGAAAAACATTCTTGGGTCCATTGAGCTGCATGAATACGGTCGTTTAGAAGTATATTGGTCATTCGTTTCATTAATTGCCTTACTGTACCAATGAATCTATTGAGGAAACTAACATTTATGAACATCTATGTTACGACTCTACACACTCACAGGAATACTATTGTGTTGAGATTTATTTCTTTTGATGATGGAATCTTGCCCACAAATCAATTCAAGCCCATTAGCCAATTGATGTGCATCTATTAGGCAAACAGACACTGCCGCACACTATTGTTCCAGGGCATTTCGTAAATTGCATAAACTTTCCAGGGGTGCGAGACGTTAGGGGTCGTTAGTCTGGACCTGACGGAGCAGCCGGGGGGTAGCGGTGTGAGTGGAACGGGGGAGTCGGTGAGCAGCGGCCCCGACAATTCAGTGATGGCGGGGGACGGTAGCCCCCACACTACACAGAGACACACATAAGTGTATATATAGTGTACAGTACTACACAGAGACACACACAAGTGTATATATAGTGTACAGTACTACACACACAGAAGTGTATATATAGTGTACAGTACTACACAGAGACACACAGGAGTGTATATATAATATCAGCGACCTGATTTTAAAGTTGCATGGTCGCGGCAAGGGCCATCGAACCACCGCGAGTGGAGCCTCACACATGCACGGGTCTGTGGACTGGTAGCGGGAGAACAGAGAGCGGACGTCGGTGAGATCACTGCGGCGACGTCATCTGTTTGCCCAATACGCATCTATTGGGCAAACAGACACTGCCGCACACTATTGTTCCAGGGCATTTCGTAAATTGCATAATCTTTCCAAATGAATTCATTGAAAACTACTTTTGCCTTAGGCACATGTTTCTTTATTGCTGTTCGTATGAATATTGTCACATTAATTTTTAAGGAATTTTTCCTATCGCTGTGTATGGTCGCTTTACTCTGAGGAATTAGCCGATTGTTCCGTTACCCAGCTTAACAAACGTAACCAATGAGGGGTAAATGTATGGATCAATGAGGAGGACATCTCCAGGAGTACTGTGTTGACATTCCTAGCATAAGAGTTCGCATATTATAGTGTTATGTTTGTTTTACATATTTAAGTTGCTTAACATAGAAGAGTCTGATGTACATGGCGTAGCTCTCCTTCCTGCGGTGGTGTCGCTTCTTGCCATCCTTGCGCGTCGCCTTGGTAACGGCGCCTTCATAAGTTAATGATTAATAATATTAATTATAATAACTGTTTCCTGTGGTAAGATATAACATAATCAGTAAAAGTTAAAGCGAGAAACATTGTATTATCACGATTGATAATACACCCTAGACAACGAAGCCTAGCTTAAATAGTATAATCACCTACACTTGCATAACTTCATTCAATTAGATCATCATTGTATTATCACGATTGATAATACACCATAGACAACGAAGCAAAGCCTAATTAGCATGATTACATACACTTGCATAACTTCAAACAATTACAACTCCATTTCATTATTACATTAGGTAATACCCCAAGACAATGAAGCTGAGCATAATTAGCATAAATGCATAATTTGCATAATTAGCATAGTTTGTTTTGATTAGCCTGATTTAGGGAAATAAAAAAAATGTCAATTGGCATTTAATTTTTATTATTTTCATTATTTTTCAAGGTCTAATATATACAACATGCGTCCGTGACTATTATATCCGAGTTGATTTTTTACATTCTGCCCCCTAAATGTCGTACACTATGTCCTGTGGAGTTTCGCTGATTTGCCGCAAACGGCGGTTCATTGGGCACTATTGGGAAAATAACAGCGGAGGTGTGTATTGGAGATGTCAAATTTGACGGGACCAGTTCTTGTATCAACGTCCCTTGCTGTTTCTTGCTTGCTCGGGACTGACGTCTTGGGGAAGATGCTCCTGAAATTTTTGATCAGTCAGGGTTGCCTTGAGTTACCATTGGGCCATTGAATGGCCTTTTTGCCTTCTCCCACTCGAATGTGCATGGCCAATACTACTGTGCAAGCGCTTGCAAGCAAGACCGTAAAGATTCCCCCTGGCGTGCAAATATTTGTTCCCTTTCAATTATGCAAGCCGCTTGATCAGGAGGCGACTGTGGGAGGAATCCTCCTAGGACCCTCAAACAAAGCCATTCGTGGGATGACGTTGGTGGGTGCCCAGACTCAGGTATCTAATGACCAGGAACCGTTCATTCAAGTCCTGAATGCAGGGTTGGATACATCTGTCATTCAGGAGGGCACCGTGCTAGACTACGCATCACCCATGCATCACGAGGGAAACATTGTTGGTGGTGTGGGGGTCGTGTCGAATATGAAGTCGCAACAGTTTTTTGATGAAAAGTGTATGGGCACACTTTGTTCTGAAAATTCGGAATTGCCCGAGTCCCAGATGGGGTAGTTGACGGAGATTTTGCGTGAATTCTCCGATGTATTTAGCAAGGGCAAATTTGACATCGTCCATACTACGCTTTTGAGTCACCACATTGATACGGGCGATGCTGCTCCCATCGGGCAGCACCCCTATCGACTGAGCCCTATGGAAAAAGAACACGTACGGCTGGCGGTTGTCCCTATCTTTATGTCAGACGCTTTGAGTTGCAGTCTGACCATGCAGTGCTATAGTGTGCACTGCCTATTGAGCAGCCGTCTGGCCAACTTTCAAGTTGGTTGGCAGTCCTCCAGGTCTATTCCTTTACTGTTTTTGATCGCAAAGGTACCCGACACACGAACGATGGGTGCACGTTTTACTCGGGCTCGTGGCACTGTAAGACACCTACCAAGGACTCGCCCCCTCCCCTTGTGGCATCAGTCGAGGTTGAAACCTCTGAGGAAGCCGAGAGTCATGTGGCGCGTGACGCTGTCATTGTCTTGGACCATGCTGAATGGGGGCGCCTCGAGCATGAGGGCGCAGCCCTGTTCAAGTTACGGCGCCATGTGAAGGAGGCGGATTGGGGTGGGGATCGACGGGGTGTAGCCTCTGTCATCCTCAGAGGCGGATTGCTCATGCATTGGGATGAAGGGTTGCGCCGTTACAACATTGTCGTGCCTACTGCCTTACGGGGTGAAGTCATCTGGGCGGTACACGAGCCACTGTTGCACCTTGGTGTGCATTAGATACTCGCCACACTTAAGCTCGACTTCTTCTAGCATGGCATGGCGGAAGATGTCGCTAATTTATTGAAGGGGTGTGTGCAGTGCACGCAGCGGAAACCCGCGTCTAAACCCTGTTGTCCACGGTTGAAATCCATTCAGGTCTCCCGCATAAATGAGCTGGTCGCTCTTGATATCCTTGGTCCATTTCCCTCGTTGCAATAAGTATTTACTAGTGGGCGTCGAATATTTTTCACGCTGGCCAATAGCCTGGCCGCTTCCCAACCAGTCAGTGGCAGCCATCACCGAGGCATCCTCGATGTCTATGTGATGAACAAGGGGGCCCCTGAGCATCTTCTGACTGATCAGGGTAAGACTTTTTCTTCGAAATTGCTGCGGGAGGTGTGTGAATTATTGGGAACAAAGAAAGTACGTACATCACCACACCTTCCACAAACGGATGGAATGGTAGAGCGCTTGCACAGGACTATGACTTCGATGGGATATTTTCAAATTCCCCCAGGGACCCCCAGGCACAGTAAGCCCACCTCCTTTCGGGGCCTGGCCACAAGGACTCGATCAAAGACTCTCGCTTTTCATGATCCCCATACAAACACGCTCCCACACCATCAGTCGGTTCTCACACTCCGCAGGCCTGGCCTTTATTGTGATTGCGGGTGTTGTTACATGGTGAGGGTGGTACATGCTGGTGCTGGAAGGGGTCCCGAGGTTATGCGTGTTACTGCTTTTTTTTCCTCTGTGTTCCCTTCTCTCTCTTCCTCTGTTTTTGCCTATTGTCGTTCTGTTCTTCCATCCCCTTTGCCCGTTAGTTACTGTTTATTCTGTATGTAGTTGTACATATTGTATAGAAAGGGTTGTGGTATTTATTTGTTGAGGTACACTAAGGTGTTTGGTTCATTTGTTGAGGGGGGATGCCTGAGTGCTACGTAGGGGGGGGGGGTTAATGTAGTGACATCGCGGACACCACATTGGTGTGGGTGTTGTACTGGCCCTAGAGGTGCCCGTTGAGTGCTTATTGATAGCGCTAGATAGCACCACGCTTGGCGTGTAGTGTCAGCCCTACAGTACAGGGTGTTGGAGTGCCGGCCATAGGAATGAGGTTACTAAAGGCCATGGCACTCTGGTTGACCCGAGAGTACACGTGACCAATTTAGTGTACAAAGGGGCCCAAGTGAGGGCGAGGGGTGGTCACGTGCTGAACATTCAGATTTTTCCCGAGGATTCTGGAAGGTGGTCGTGGCCAAGGGTGGAGCCAGCCACGCTGCATAGAATATAAGCCGTGTCCCCAGAGGGACCGGCGTTGTTGTTTATCCTGAAGAAAACTTCATCAACATTCTACGTTCTCCGCTCAACGAGTCTCCAACACGTGAACCTTGCCCCGAGCTGTGGTCCCGGTTAATTACTGCAAAAAAATTGTAAAACTGGAATAACTACACGGAGGGACAATTGAGAGCATCTGTGTCCACCACAGGCCATCATATGACTGAAGGAAGGGGAGAGGGGGGGAAGGCCTTGATGTCACTTAGGAAATTACTTTAATAAATTAGAACAGACAGACACACACGTTCACCAGACAAACGGTCACAATCAAAAGGACAGTTATGTCATAAGACATAACATTCCGGTCCTTTGTGAGAAGACGAGACGGAGGCGAAACATTTTGGATAAAATAGAGAAGCCAAACTGCCCAAATCAGTCTTGCAACGGCAAGCTCTGGATATGGTCCTCGAAATCAACCTTGGGTGTCACTGGCAGAGCCAGTGGGAGGGGGGGGGGGTGGTGGGGTGGCACGTACCCCCCCAAAATGATCCGATTGAAATCCCTAATTTCTATCGGATCATTGGGGTTTAATTGGTAATACATCGGTATTTTGCGACCCCCACTGCCACTGTGCAGCATATTATTAAGTGCCAGGGACTCTATGAGATGATAGGAGAATAGTCCGATTCCATAATTGGCAATAAGTAACGGCAACGCAGTTATAAGTGACATACAGAATTGTGCGCAGTTACGTACACAGTCCACAACTTCCCTGAAGGCATTCACCTTCAGCGAGCGCGATGCCGATCACACAACGCGGTTCGAATTCGACCTTCGATCGATGGCTGCGCCATCGCCGCACACGCGTGGAATAAAAAGCAAGGGACAAGTCCTTACTTACTAACAACTCCTTTATCATTTTTCATTGTTGGGGGGGTTGCCCCCCCTACCTGAAAATCCTGGCTCTGCCATTGTTGGGTGTCGAGTCTGGCAGAGGTGGGGCGATGTGTGGCTAAGTGTTGAGTTCGGTGCTGATGGAGTATTGCCGAAAGTTTTCTTCTGCATTCATCCTGATGTTTTGAGTCCCTTGCAAAGTCAATGACTGCGATAAGTTGTATTTTCTTACGCTATAAGAGTTTTGAGAAGCTAAGAGGTGTGCGAATACATTTTATGAGTTTTGGAGAAATGAGTGAGGAGCTGCGATGAGCAGCGACGAGCAGCTCAAAGGAGGAGCCCTCCTGGAGGAAGGGAGGGGGGGCACAAATGGTGGTCGTGCAAAGCCAGCTGCTACTCACAGGACCAAGCAGTGCAGCGGCTAACGACTAACCACGAGCGTGCTGACTCGGAAGCCCCGAGCACACTCCAGCAAAGGTCAAGCTCAAGGATCAACAGTGTCTGGTGCCAAGGGGGGGGGGGGGGGGGGTGGAGTGACGCGCTCCAGCCCAGTGGACGATCTCTGAGCGCTATCTTGTGATGGGACTATCGCGCACATCGATGCAGACGGAGTCGGATCCATCATCCCTGCCAGCACAGGCACGGGCATCAATGTGAGCAGCGTGCAGCCAAAAGCGCCGTGTGTTCTATGCACATACACACGCCGACCAGGCGCCCCTGCTGAGGACTTGAGGTATTTACCGTTCAAGGAATGCTGAACCGCGGAAGCCACTGATTCGTAAGAACCACAGTTAGCAGTAATATTAGGTGGACAACTCAAACCATACTGTCCGCTATAATTATTGGACCTCGTGGTGACTGCCCTCCCACACACACACTTCACGCATATCGGTACGAATAAGATTGTTCCAAGTTTCTAAAAGGGTTTCCATCTCAAGGTGGTGTGTTAACTATTAGCTGATCGTGCAAACATTGTTCTGTCGCTTGAGTTGCATGAATAGGGTCATTTCAAATTATTTTAGTCATTCGTTTCCTTCATCGCGTAACCTTACCAATGACTTCGTTGATGACACACTAAACATTTATAATAATCTATGTTATGAATCTACACACTCACATGAATACCATTGTTTTGAGATATTTATTTTGATCACAGAATATTGCCGGCGAATTAATTGATGTGCCATTAGCCAATTGATAAGCATCTGTTAGGCAAACCTACACAGCCGAACATACACTATTGTTTAGAGACATTCTGTTAATTGCTTAATCTTTCAAATTAATTCATTGATGTCCACTTTTGCCATTGGACACATGTTTCTTGAGCACGGTTCCGTCATTTTTAAGGACTTTTTCTATCGTCGTGTATTGACGTGCTACTGTGAGGAGTTAGCCTATTGTTCTATTGCTCAGTTTTAACAACGCAACCATTGAGGGTTAATTGTATTGATCGATGAGTAGGACATATACAGGAGTACTGTGGTGGCAATTTCGATCATTAAGTGTGTTCGGAAATTAGAGTGTTTTTAGATATTAAAGTTTCTTAACACAGAAGAGTCTGAGTGGTTCCTTCCTCAGTTCATGCGTAATTATCTTAATTATAAGAACTGTATCCTGTGGCGAGCTCTGAATTCTGAGACCGGACATAATAACACTAAAACATAATCAGTAAAAGTTAAAGCGAAAATCATTGTATTGGTAATACACCCGAGACAACGAAGCCGAGCCTAATTTATATAATTTGAATATATTTGCATACTTCAATAACTATTTTATTTTGATAAAATTACAATTTTAGAATGTATTTTTTATTATTATTTTTCAAAACAATATATACAAACAAGGCTATAGGGGGACCTTTGTCTTCATCTCCGTGTCCGTGTGTGTCTCCTTGACTGTCTCTATGTCTATATCCGTATCTCTCTGTGTCTCGTAATGAGAGCAAATGCCCAGTCGGATGAACCTGAAGAGTTTCACTCAGTGGTGGGGCCTCAACCATCACACGGCCCCACGAAAACAAAGCACCTGTATGGGTATTTTATGCTGAAGGTTGTCGATGTTTTTGTGTGTAAGTGTGTGTGACTTTTTAAATGGGTAATTTTAAAACTAAAATTATTCCCAAAATTGCCCCCATCATAAATTAATGAAAATGTTTTTTGAACCAAGAAAATTTTGATTTTTTCTTCTTGGCCATGGGGGTACTGTTGGTGGCATTGATAGCGGTGCTGGTGGCAGTGGCGGTGATTTCCTTGGCATTGGTGTCGGTGTTGGCGGGGGTGGCGTTGGTAACGGCGGTGGCGGCGGCAGTGGCAAGACGAAGCGTCTCAATCTCCTGAAGGAAGGTCTCCTTCTTTCGAAGCAGCGTCACGTTCTCCAAATGCAGCCTCTCATTTCCTTGACGCAGCATCTCATGTTGCCACATCGCTCGCTCTTGTAGCATCGTCTCCGCTTGCATCGCAACAAACTCCTGACGAGTCACCTCCATCCCTTCACGTAGCGTCGTGTTTTCCTCGTGCAGCTTCGATCTTCTCCGCCCCAGATTCTCGTTCTGCTGTCGAAGCATCGCGTTTTGCACTTCAAACGTTAACAAGGCTGAAAAGTGTGAAACAGGGATCATCATTAGGAAAGGGACTGAAATAGAAAATGTACTTTCTCTGCAATGTAGTGATAACTTTATTTGCAACTGTATTGTATTTGACATATCTCCACGTCTGTTTACAGACCAGTGGAAAAGTTACCCTCGATAAAATTTGAAATTTGAAGTGTCTTGAGTTATCAGCGGGTAATATAGAAGATAACTTTACAATTAAAGCATGTAATGGGTAACGTTGCCAGCACATGATGAGATGTGTTTACAGCTATGCTAAATTTTTTTCAACTCCGCTTATTACAAATTTCTTTTTAATCAACGAAGGAAACGTGATGAAAAAATAAAAGCACGAAACTTCACGCACTCCCACACAAATACATACACACGCACTTCAGACTCCCATCGAAACCCACAAATTCACATAGAGACCCACAACCTCACATCAAGACCCATACACCCACACCGCATGTTTCTACTTACCATGTTTCCAATGACGCCGCTTCATGACCTGAATGAAAACCGTCATGACCATCAACCCAATCATGAGCAATAACAAAGTCCATGCCAGTGAATCGGTGCCAGGGTTCGGGCATGGTGGCTTGGGGATGAGATGTGCGGCTTTGCATCTGTTGCCCACGAAGAGGGAGAAGAGGAACCGGACAAATTTGATGCAGAACTGCAACAGCAGCAGCAGTAGCATCAGCATCTTGCCGCTCGTGTTGTCAAAGTCCGTGTGTGAGTGCCAAGTGCGAGCGTGCGTTCTTATAGCACTCCCAGTGGTGACGTCATCAGTTCCGGCCGTGACGCATGGTTACAGGTTTCCTGTCATCACACGTGGTTAGAAAAGCCCCTGTGACATCACAAGCACGACTGCACAGTAATTATTTCGTTTGGGTGAAAAAAACATTTACACTAATGTACGCTAGATTTGATCAACGAAACCTCGGCATTGCAAATTTAATTTGATAATCATTAAATCAATGGGCACACTTATTTTACACTCGATTCAAATGCTTGTTTTTATTCCGTTTAACACGTCGGCATTCGTGACCAATGTTTTCCATAATAGAGGTTTTTGGGTTAGATCTCTTGAATATAAATGTGTCGTTAAACTCGCCACCACTATCGATTAAGGCTGCTCCATTCCCATTGAAACTACCTTCTCTTGCTGTTCACGTTACCCTTACACATTTACAAATTTGCGTTTAGATTATTTGGCTGCTATGAATTTCAACGTGATAAGCTTCTCCGTTCAGCTTTCATTAGTCAACAGGTTGCTTCTGAAAAGTAGCGAATAGCTTGGAAGGTGTTCCATAGAAAATGCAATAGTTTAGTTTAAACGTTTCACCATTCACCATCATTGTCAACCTTTATCATCCAACATTAACAATTTACAATGTGTCATTAATTGTAAATGTTGCGGGCTATGTAGGAGCCTAAATGTACAACATTTACAATTGTAAATGTATTTTTTATTACTATATGTACCTTATTTATTTTTTCATTATTCATGGAAAGTTGTTTCATATTAAGTAAATAAATCGTACTGAAATAATTTTGGCAGTAGGAAAATAATACACTGGAATGAAATCCCAATTTCATAGCACTTTATGCCAATCGCTTAACCCTCACATTAGGATTTCGCTGAGGGTCGCTATCCAAACACACACTGCTGATGAGGTCATTTGGGGAAATTTCTGAAATGTGCCAAAACTTGGACCATCTTGTTGGCCTACACCTCCGATTAGTATGGTTGGCTAAGAAGTTAAACATACATATACAATCTTGATTTGAAGCTTTCGTGACTGCAGGAAACCATACTCTTTGGTTCTTTCGGTAAAGTCACGTAGGTAGAAAAATAAAACAAAATTAAAATAATAATATATCACGACGTTTCGATCGCAACACAAACGGTCGTCCTCAGGCAGAATAAATCTCCCCCATTAACACAACTGACTTGCTTGCGTCCGTGGATGGAATTGCTTTCCATCTCAGACCCAGCTTGCTTGCCCATCGCCACATATATAACCACTTGTTGTAACAGCTCTCTCGCTGGTTCAGCAGTTCCACTGCTGGATTATTTTTTCCGCCTGAGGACGATTGCTTGTGTTGCGATCGAAACGTCGTGAGAATTGTTTTTTTTTTATTTTGTTTTCTTTTTCTACCTACGTGACTTTACCGAAAGAACCAAAGAGTATACATACACAAGGTCCACTCTTAATTGGCGCCGCAGTTGTGAAATGTTGCTCCCTTGCCTTGTATGCAGAAGGATTTGGGTTCGATCCCGACCATGACACCTGTATAGTTGGAGTTTCCACTCCGTCTCTGTGGTCGCATGGATTTTTCTCCGGGTCTTCCGTTTTTTCCCCTCCACATCAACATCACGCGTTTAGAGTATTTGGCTTATATACATTTCCACGTAATAAACCACTTCTTTGAGCTTTTCATTGGTGGAAAAGTCGCTTCTCCACAAAATCTATATTGCTCAGATGACTTTACATCTGCCGTATTTACTGGGTTGGTCACTGAAATTGAGCCACAAACCTCTGCAAACTAGACATCTCCACTCCTCGTCTTTGTCACCACTTTTAAGACATTTGTGTTTTACGTTGTTGTAATAATAAAACGATAATGAATGCACACAATATTTTACTGATATAAAATATACTCACATTGAGAGGAAGTGTGTCGGAGCTGGCGAACAGCAGACGAGCTTCGAGCGCAATCGGGCAACGTCAGGGACGAGCGTCATGCCGACTCAGCGGTCATCCAGCAGCAGAGAGGCCTGCAGTTGCCACCAAGAGAGAGAGAGCGCCATGTGTATGACACGCCCACACACACGACTCATTGCCCAGCAGGGAACCAAGGCATTTTCGGTACAACCAGACGCCAAGGCGCCTTGACGTCTGCTTAAAAAGAAAATACACCCACACACACATAACGCACATATCAGGACTAATAAGATTACTCCATCCCAATGTGGTGCGTTAACTATTAGGTGATCGTGCAAAACATTATTGGGTCCATTGAGCTGCATGAATACGGTCGTTTAGAAGTATTTTAGTCATTCGTTTCGTTAAATGCATAACTCTACCAATGCATTTATTGAGGAAATTAACATTTATGAACATCTATGTTACGAATCTACACACTCACAGGAATCATATTATTTCGAGATTTATTTCTTTTGATGACGGAATCTTGCCCATAAATCAATTCAAGCCCAATAGCCAATTGATAAGCATATGTTAGGCTAACAGACACTGCCGCACACTATTGTTCCAGGGCATTTCGTAAATTGCATAATCTTACCAATGAATTCATTGAAATATACTTTTGCCTTAAGCACATGTTTCTTTATTACTGTTCGTATGAATATTGTCACATACATTTTTAAGCACTTTTTCCTATCGCTGTATATGCTCGCTTTACTCTGAGGAATTAGCCGATTGTTATTTTATCCCGCTTAACAAAGGTAACCGTTGAGGGTTAAATGTACGGATCAATGAGGAGAACATCTCCAGGTGTACTGTGTTGACATTTCTAGCATGAGAGTTCGCATATTATAGTGTTATGTTTGTTTTACATATTAAAGTTGCTTAACACAGAAGTGTCTGAGTGGTGCTTTCCTAAGTTAATGAGTAATAATCTTAATTATAAGAGCTGTTTCCTGTGGTAAGATCTGAATTTGAGACCTGACATAAAAATACTAAAACATATTCAGTAAAAGTTAAAGCAAGAAACATTGTATTATCACGATTGATAATACACCCTAGACAACGAAGCAAAGCCCAATTAGCATAATTACATACACTTGCATAACTTCAAACAATTACAACTTCATTTAATTATTACATTAGGTAATACCCTAAAGACAATGAAGCTGAGCATAATTAGCATAAATTCATAATTTGCATAATTCGCATAGTTTGTTTTGATTTGCCTGATTTAGGGAAATAAAAAAAAAATTGGCATTTAATTTTTATTATTTTCATTATTTTTCAAGGCCTAATATATACAACATGCGTCCGTGACTATTATATCCGAGTTGATTTTTAACATTCTGCCTTAGACAACGAAGCCAAGCCTAAATAGTATAATTACCTACACTTGCATAACTTCATACAATTGCACCTTCATTTCATTATTACGTTAGGTAAAACCCCAAGACAACGAAGCTGGGCATAATTAGCATAAATGCATAATTATCATGATTAGCATAATTTGTTTTGATATGCGTGATTTCGGGAATCAAACATTTGTCAATTGGCATTTAATTTTTATATTTTTTTTATTTTTCAAGACCTAATATATATAACATGCGTCCGCGATTATTATTTCCGAATTGATTTTTTTCATTCTGCACCCTAAATGTCATACACTACGTCCGGTCAGGGCTCTCTGCTTTTCTGCAAATGGCAGCTCATTGGGCATTATTGGGAAAATAACATCGGAGGTGTGTATTGGAGATGTCAAATTTGACAGGACCAGTTCTTTTATCAACGTCCCTTGCTGTTCCTTGCTTGCTCAGAACTTACTTCTTGGGGCAGATGCTCCTGAAAATTTTGATCGATCAGCGTTGCCTTGAGTTACCATCAGGCCGTCGAATGGCCATTTTGGCTTCTCCCACTACTCTACAAGCGCTTGCGAGTAAGACCGTAAAGATTCCCCCTGGCGCGCAAATGTCGGTTCCCTTACAATTGCGCAAACTGCTATATCAGGAGGCGACTGTGGGAGGAATCCTCCTAGGACCCTCAAACAAAGCCATTCGTGGGTTGACGTTGGTGGGGGCCCAGACTTAGGTATCCAATGACCAGGAACCGTTCATTCAAGTCCTGAATTTAGGATTGGATACATCTGTCATTCTGGAGGGCACCGTGCTAGCTCACGAAACCTCGTTGGTGGTTTTTGATGAAAAGTGGATGGATACGAATTGGCCGAGTCCGAGAGGGGGGAGTTGACTGAGCTTTTGCGTGAATTCTCCGATGTGTTTAGCAAGGGCAAATTAGACTTCGGACGTACTACGCTTTTGAGTCACCACATCGATACGGGTGATGCTGCTCCCATCCGGCAGAACCCCTACCGACTGAGCCAAATGGAAAAATAACACGTACGGCTGGCGGTTGATGAGATGTTGGCCGCTGATATTTTCTCACCGTCCACCAGCCCGTGGGGAGCCCCGGTTGTTCTTGTTAAAAATCAGAATGGTAGTTTGCGTTTCTCTGTAAAATTTATATAAGCTTAATAAGTTCTATGCGGCTGACGTGTTCCCTCATCCTCGGATGGACGATTCCCTGGATGCTCTAGCAGGAGCACGTTATTTTTCGATTCTTGACCTCTTATCTAGATTTTGGCAGTTGCCACTAGATGAATCCTCTCAGCCCAAGACAGACTTTCAGACACCACAAGGCTTGTTTGAATCTAATCGGCTTCCGATGGGTCTTCATATCGTGTCGGCTACATTCCAGCGATTGATGGAACTGGTTCTAGTTGGCCTGCAGTGGGACTCGTGCATGATATATCTCGACGATATTTTCGTTTTTTGCCGTACGTTCCAAGAACATCTGGAACGGTTACGTGCTTTCTTTCTTAAAATGCGTGCAGCGAACCTCAAATTTAAACCACGGAAGTGTCACCTGCTCCAAAAATATGTTTGGTATCTTGGCCACATACTCAGTTAATCAGGGATAGCGATGGACCCGGACAAAACCGCGTGTGTGCGTTCTTGTGTCTTATTACCGCCGTTTTGTCCCCGGGTTCGCCACTTTCGCCAAACCTCTCCACTCCTTGACGGCAAAGGATCAGAAGTTCCATTGGAAGTAGGAGGAGGAGGCCACATTTGTTGCACTCTGGGATGGCTTGGTGAACGCCCCTCCCATCCGATATCCCGACTTTTCCTTGCCGTCCATCTTTGATACAGACGCTAGCAACACCGGAATTGGCGCTGTTCTGTTTCAAGTCGTTAATGGCATCGAGAGTGATGTCACATATATGTCAGCAGAGTGCTGTCTCTGTCCAAACAATGGTACTCTGTCACACGCCGGGAACTTTTTCTATTGCCTTTTTTGTGCAACAGTATTGTCCCTATCTTTATGTCAGACGCTTTGAGGTGCACTCTGACCATGCAGCGCTAGAGTATGCACTGCGCATTGAGCAGCCGTCTGGCCAACTTTCAAGTTGGTTGGCAGTCCTCCAGGTCTATTCCTTTACTGTTTTTAATCGCAAAGGTACCCGACACAAGAACGATGGGTGCACGTTTTTCTCGGGCTCGTGGCACTGTAAGACGCCTACCAAGGACTCGCCCCCTCCCTTTGTGGCATTAGCTGAGGTTGAAATCTCTGAGGAAGCCGAGAGTCATGTGGCGCGTGACGCTGTCATTCGCTTGGACCATGCTGAGTGGGAGCGCCTCCAGCTTGAGGAGGGGGCTTAGGGTGGGGATCGACAGGGTGTAGCCTCTGTCATCCTCAGAGGCAGATTGCTCATGCATTGGAATGAAGGGTTGCGCCATTACAACATTGTCGTGCCTACTGCCTTACGGGATAAAGTCATCTGGGCGGTGCACGAGCCACTGTTGCACCTTGGTGTGCATAAGATACTCGCCACACTTAAGCTCGACTTCTTCTAGCCTGGCATGGCGGAAGATGTCGCTAATTTATTGAAGGGGTGTGTGCAGTGCACGCAGTGGAAACCCCCGTCTAAACCCTGTTGTCCACGGTTGAAATCCATTCAGATCTCCCGCATAAATGAGCTGGTTGCTCTTGATATCCTTTGTCCATTTCCCTCGTCCTAATAAGTATTTCCAAGGGGGCGTCGAATAATTTTTCATGCTGGCCAATGGCCTGGCCACTTCCCAACCAGTCGGTGGCAGCCATCACCGAGGCATTCCTCGATGTCTATGTGATGAACAAGGGGGCCCCTGAGCATCTTCTGACTGATCAGGGTAAGAATGTTTCTTCGAAATTGCTGCGGGATGTGTGTGACTTATTGGGAACAAAGAAAGTACGTACATCACCATACTTTCCACAAACGTATGGAATGGTGGAGCGCTTGCACAGGACTCTGACTTCGATGGGACATTTTCAAATTCCCCCAGGGACCACCAGGCAGAGTAAACCCACCTCCCCTCGGGGCCTGGCTACAAGGACTCGATCAAAGACTCTCGGTTTTCGTGATCCCCATACAAACACGCTCCCACACAACCATTTGGTTGTCACACTTGGCAGGCCTGGCCTTTATTGTGCTTGCGGGTGTTGTTACATGGTGAGGGTGGTAGATGATGGTGCTGGAGGGGGTCCTGAGGTTTTGCGTGTTACTGCGTTTTTATATGTTCCCTTTTCTCTCTTCCTTTGTTTTTTTTGCTTATTGTTGTACTGTTCTTCCATCCCCTTTGCCCGTTAGTTACTGTTTATTCTGTATATAGTGTACATATTGTATAGAAAGGGTTGTGGTACTTATTTGTTGAGGCACACTAAGGGGTTTGGTTCTTTTGTTGAGGGGGGATGGCTGAGTGCGGCGAGGGGGGGGGTTGATGAAGTGACATTCCGGAATGCCACTGTGCAGTGCCGGCCATTAAGAGGTATGGTGTGCGGTGGAACGTCATCACGGACACCACATTGGTGTGGGTGTTGTACTGGCCCTAGAGGGGCCCGGTGAGTGCTGATGAATAGCGCTAGATAGCACCACGCTGGGCGTGCAGTACCGGCCCTAAGTACAGGGTGTGGGAGTGCCAGCCGTAGGAATGAGGTTACTAAAGGCCATGGCACTCTGGTTGATCCGAGAGGACACGTGACCAGTTAAGTCTATAAAGGGGCCCAAGTGAGGTCGAGGGGTGGTCACGAGGATTCTGGAAGGTGGCCGTGGCCAAGGGCGGAGCCAACCACGCCGCATAGAATATAAGCCGTATCCCCAGAGGGACCAGTGTTGTTGTTTATCCTGAAGAAAACTTCATCCACATTCTACGTTCTCCGTTCAACGAGTCTCCAACACGTGGACCTTGCCCCGAGCTGTGGTCTCGGTTAATTACTGCAAAAAAATTGTTAAACTGGAATAACTATTCTGAGAGACAATTAAGAGTATCTCTGTCCACCACAGGCCATGATATGACTGAAGGAAGGGCAGAGGGAGGCCAGGCCTTGATACCACTTAGGAAATTACTTCAATAAATTAGAACAGACAGACATACACGTTCACAAGACAAACGGTCACAATCAAAGGGAAAGTTTTTCTGTCGTAAAAGGAAAACTGACCAATCACAGGCTTAGGAGCGAATCAAAGGCATTCCGGTCCTTTCTTAGAAGTCGAGATGGAGGCAAAACATTTTGGATAAAACAGAGAAGCCAAACTACCCAACTCAGTCTTGCAACGGCAAGCTCCGGGGTATGGTCCTCGTAATCAACCTTTGGTGTCACTGGCAGTGCCCGTGGCGGGGGGGCGGGGGGGTGGCCCTTGCCGCCCCAAAGATCCGATTGAAATCCCTCATTAACATCGGATCATTGGGGTCCAATCACAGGCTTAGGAGCGAATCAAAGGCATTCCGGTCCTTTCTTAGAAGTCGAGATGGAGGCAAAACATTTTGGATAAAACAGAGAAGCCAAACTACCCAACTCAGTCTTGCAACGGCAAGCTCCGGGGTATGGTCCTCGTAATCAACCTTTGGTGTCACTGGCAGTGCCCGTGGCGGGGGGGCGGGGGGGTGGCCCTTGCCGCCCCAAAGATCCGATTGAAATCCCTCATTAACATCGGATCATTGGGGTTTATTAAAATACATTTATGAGTTTTACGGAAGTGAGTGAGGAGCTGCAACGAGCAGCGACGAGCAGCTCACAGCAGGAGCCTCCTGGAGGGAGGGAGGGATGGGAGGGGGCACCATAGGTGGTCGCACAAATCCAGCTGCTACTCACAGGACCAGCAGCGCAGCGGCTAACAACTAACCACGAGCGTGCTGAATCGGAAGCTCTGAGCAAGGATCAAGGATCAACAATGTCTGGTGCAAAGGGGGGGGTGGAGTGACGCGCTGCAGCCCAGCGGACGAGCTGCGAGCGCTATCTGGCGATGGGACCATCGGGCACATCGACACAGACGGAGCCGGACCCATCATCCCTGCCAGCACTGGTGCCAGCGTAAGCAGCGTGCAGACTCAGCAACCATCCCAATGGTGGAGAGAGACTGACGGCGCAGACAAGAGCGCCGTGTGTTCAATGCACATAAACATGCCGACCCAGCGCCCCTGCTGGGGGTCTTGTGGTATTTACGGTAAAATGAACGCTGCACCGCGGAAGCCACTGATTTGTCAGAACCACAGTTAGCAGTAATAGTAGGTGGACAACTCAAACCATACTGTCCGCTATAATTATTGGACCTCGTGGTGACTGCCCTCCCACACACACTTCACGCATATCAGTGCGAATAAGATTGTTCCAAGTTTCTAAATGGGTTTCCATCTCAAGGTGGTGTGTTAACTATTAGCTGATCGTGAAAACATTGTTCTGTCTCTTGAGTTGCATGAATAGGGTCATTTAGAATTATTTTAGTCATTCGTTTTCTTTATTGTGTAACGTTACCAATGACTTCGTTGATGACACACTAAACATTTATAATAATCAATGTTATGAATCTACACACTCACAAGAATACTACTGTTTTGAGATATTTATTTTGATCACAGAATCGTGCCCACGAATTCATTGATATCCCATTAGCCAATTGATAAGCATCTGTTAGCCAAACCTACACACCCGCACATACACTATTGTTTAGGGACATTCTGTTAATTGCATAATCTTCCAAATGAATTCATTGATGTCCATTTTTGCCATTTGGCACATGTTTCTTGAGCACGGTTCCGTCATTCTTAAGGACTTTTCCTATCGTTGTGTATTGACGTGCTACTCTGAGGAGCTCGCTTATTGTTCCATTGCTCAGTTTTACCAACGCAACCATTGAGGGTTAATTGTATGGATCGATGAGTAGGACATATACAGGAGTAATGTGGTGGCAATTTCGATCTTCAAGTGTGTTCGGAAATTAGAGTGTTTTTAGATATTAAAGTTTCTTAGCACAGAAGAGTCTGAGTGGTTCCGTCCTAAGTTCATGCATAATTATCTTAATTATAAGAACTGTATCCTGCCGCGAGCTCTGAATTCTGAGACCAGACATAATTACACTAAAACATAATCAGTAAAAGTTAAAGTGAGAATTATTGTATTATCACGATTGGTTATACACCCGAGACAACGAAGCCGAGCCTAATTTATATAATTTGAATTAATTTTCATACTTTAATAACTATTTTCTTTTTTAAAATGACACATTTTAAATGTAATTTTTATTTTTTACTTTTATTTTTCAAGATAATATATACAACAAGGCTATAGGGGGACCTTTGTCTTCATCTCCGTGTCCGTGTGTGTGTGTGTCTCCTTGACTGTCTCCATGTCTATCTCCGTAGCTCTGTGTCTCATAATGAGAGCAAATGCCCGTCGGATGAACCTCAAGAGTTTCACTCAGGGGTGAGGACTCAACCGTCATTAGGCCCCACGAAAACAAAGCACCTGTATTGATATTCTATGGGGAAGGTTTTGATGTTTTTTGTGTGTAAGTGTGTTTGACTTTTAAAATGGTTAATTTTAAAGCTAAATTATTCCTAAAATTGCTCCCATCAAAAACTTAATCAAAGTGTTTTTTGAGCCAAGAAAATTTGGATTTTCTCTTCTTGGTCATGGGGGTGCTGTTGGTGGCATTGATAGCGGTGGTGGTGGCAGTGGTGGTGGCGGTGATTTCCTTGGCATTGGTGTCAGTGTTGATGGGGGTGGCGTTGGTAACGGCGGTGGCGGCGGCAGTGGCGAGACAAAGCGTCTCAATCTCCTGAAGGAGCGTCTCCTTCTTTAGAAGCAGCGTCACGTTCTCCAAATGCAGCCTCTCATTTCCTTGACGCAGCATGTCATGTTGCCACATCGCTCGCTCTTGTAGCATCGTCTCCGCGTGCATCGCCACAAACTTCTGACGAGTCATCTCAATCCCTTCACGTAGCGTCGTGTTTTCCTCGTGCATCTTCGCTCTTTTCCGCCCCAGATTCTCGTTCTGCTGTCGAAGCGTCGCGTTGTGCGCTTCAAACGTTGACAAGGCTGAAAAATGTGAAACAGGGATCATTGTTAGGAAAGGGACTGAAATAGAAAATGTACTTTCTCTGCAATGTAGTGAGAACTTTACTTGCAACTGTATTGTATTTGACATATCTCCACGTATGTTTACAGACCAGTCGAAAAGTTACCCTCGATAAAATTTGAGATTTGAAGTGTCTTGAATTATCAATGGGTAAAATAGAATATAACTTTACAATTAAAGCATGCAATGGGTAACGTTGCCAGGCACATGATGAGATGTGTTCACAGCTATGCTCAATTTTTTTCAACTCCGCTTATTACACATTTTTTTTTAATCAACGAAGGAAACGTGATGAAAAAATAAAAAGCACGAAACTTCACGCACTCCCACACAAATACATACACACGCACTTTCAGACTCAAATCGAAACCCACAAATTCACATAGAGACCCACAACCTCACATCAAGACCCATACACCCACACCGCATGTTTCTACTTACCATGTTTCCAATGACGCCGCTTCATGACCTGAATAAAAACCGTCATGACCATCAACCCAATCATGAGCAATACCAAAGTCCATGCCAGTGAATCCGTGCCAGGGTTCGGGCATGGTGGCTTGGGGATGAGAAGTGAAGCTTTGCATTTGTTGCCCAAGAAGAGGGAGAAGAGGAACCGGACATATTCGATGCAGAACTGCAACAGCAGCAGCAGTAGCATCAGCATCTTGCCGCTTGTGTTGTCAAAGTCCGTGTGTGAGTGCCAAGTGCGAGCGTGCGTGCTGAGAGCACTCCCAGTGGTGACGTCATCAGTTCCGGCCGTGACGCATTGTGACAGGTTTCCTGTCATGACACGTGGTTAAAAAAGCCCCTGTGACGTCACAAGCGCCACTGCACAGTAATTATTTCGATTAGGGGGAAAAAAAAACATTTACACTAATGTACACTAGATTTGATCAACGTAACCTCTGCATTGCAAATTTTATTTGATAACCATTAAATCAATGGGGACACTTATTTTACACTGGATTCAAATGTTTGTTTTTATTACATTTAACATGTCGGCTTTCGTGACCAATGTTTTTCATAATAGAGGTTGTTGGGTTAGATCTCTTGAATATAAATGCGTCGTTAAACTCGCCACCACTATCGATTAAGGCTGCTGCATTACCATTGAAACTACCTTCTCTTGCTGTTCACGTTACCTTACACATTTACAAATATGCGTTTAGATTATTTGGCCACTATAAATTTCAACGTGAAAAGCTTCTACGTTGAGCTATCATTTGTCACCAGGTTGCTTCTGAAAAGGAGCGAATAGCTTAGAAGGTGTTCCATAGTAAAATCAATTGTTTAGTTTAAACGTTTAATCATTCAACATCATTGTCAACCTTTATCATCCAACATTAACAAATTACAATGTGTCATTAATTGTAAATATTGTGGGTTATGTAGGAGCCTTAACTTACAACATTAACAATTGTAAATGTATTTTTGTATTACTATATGAACCTTATTTTATTTTAACATTATTCGTGGAAAGTTGTTTCACATCAAGTAAATCAATCGTACTGAAATAATTTTGGCAGTAGGAAAATAATACACTAGAATCCAATTTCATAGTACTTAATGCCAATCGCTTAACCCTCACATTCGGATTTCGCTGAGGGTTACTGTCCAAACACTCGCCTCATTCTCACTGCTGATGAGGTCATTTCGTTAACTTGGACCACCATGTTGGCCTACACCTCCGATTAGTATGGTTGGCTAAGATGTTCAACATATACACACAATCTTGATTTGAAGTTTTCGTGACTTCAGGAATCCATACTCTTTGGTTCTTTCAGTAAAGCCACGTAGGGAGGAAAATAAAACAAAATAAAAAAATAATATATCACGACGTTTCGATCGCAACACGAGTGGTCGTCCTCAGGCGGAAAAAATCTCCCTCATTAACACAACTCACTTGCTTGTTTCCGTGGATGGAAATCCTTTCCAGCTCAGACCCCGCTTGCTTGCCCATCGCCACATAAATAACCACTTGTTGTAACAGCTCTCTTGCTGGTTCAGCAGTTCCACTGCTGGATAATTTGTTCCACCCACACGGATGCCTATCTAAAGCCTGACAACCACCACCATCCAGCCCAGAAGAATTCCCTCATCAAAACACTACACCATAGGACCTGTTGCATCTCCGACCAGCACCACCTAGCCAGTGAGTTGATGCATGTACTCCAAGCCCTCAGGATGAGCGGATACTCGGACCGTACAATCCCCAAAGCTGTCTCCCCAGCCATGCGGAGACAACATTCTGAGGATCCAACCAAAACCATCCCTTTACCGTACATAGCAGGAGTTACTAAAAAGCTTTCCAAAATCTTAAACAAACACAAGATCCAGGTTCGTTTCAATACAGTACACAAAATCCGTGATTTAATCCCATCCGTAAAATATGTGATTCCTGACATGCAATACCCTGGTGTCTAAAAACTGAGCTATGTGCACTTTAAGGCCATATGAAGTGTCGATCGTCCGCTGGCAGGAGGTGAAGGGACAGACCCAGGTGCCATGGATTGGCTGACTGAGATGACTGGCAGGTGCCCCACCTGTGCCCCCTACTGTGTCACCTTGCTGTTTATTCATAATAAAGGTTTTTGGGTCAGATCGCGTTATTTATAAATGTGTCGTAACCCTCCACCACCCGACACGGCCAAACAGTAAAACATTTGTCACGTTTACAAAGGACAAATAGTTCACTACTTTAGCCCACCGGTGTGTTGAAGAGTGAATTAACATCATTTATATTTTGAGTACGACGTTTTGCTGGTAATTACATCCAGCATCATTGAGCAATTCGCCAGAATGGTAAAGCCCTCACTTGCTCCCGGTCTTAAATAGAGCAACAGGGTGACGTCATCATTTAATTCATTCAAGTGCAGTGATTTTAGGCGGAGAGGAGGGGGGTATTGTAATGTGCACTTTAAGGCCATATGAAGTGTCGATCGTGAAGGGACAGACCCAGTTGCCATGGATTGACTGACTGAGATGACTGGCAGGTGCCCCACCTGTGCCCCCTACTGTGTCAACTTGCTGTGTTTTTGTACCCGGCACTTCGGTTGTTGTTTTGAGCGTTGCTCCTGTTCTGTCCGTTGTTGTTGGAGGAACACTGCATTCAATTGCCCAGTAGCATCCTTCACGAGCTTCTTCTACAGAGGCCGATCTTGACACTGCTTATACCAGTCATTGGGAAGTCTACTCAGCTCCATATCCTCTTGTACCACATCATTCCATCTCTTATTCAGCCCACTCTGTGTCCATTTAGCCCCCTCTATTGGGCCGAACAAAAGTTGTTTGGGGATGCAGTGGCAGGGCATGCGGGCTACATCACCCAGCCAATGCAGAGGAGTTCACCGATGGGACTATGTCCAGATCTTTAAAGGATTTGTGAGCTCACACAATACAGTCTGGTTAAACCCAGGATGGATCGTAGGCAGGCCAGCCGGGATATTTATTACCGGGAAAGAAGTTTCATTAGGGTGGGGTTAACTTTTGCAAACATAGAGAAGGGAGGGCATGGTTGTACCCAAAAGGAACCAAATTTTCGCGTGGGATGACAGACCAGGTATCCTCTACACACTCTCATGCAGCCAATGAAAAGATACTGCTGCTCGACTGATTCGGAGTGAAACCTCTGCTGTCAATCCAGAGGTGGTTATAAGCACAATGCCTAGATATGGAACCCGTTTTACTTTCTCCAGAACTGCCCCATCAGTAATACGGAGTTGATGGGGTGGAGAGTGTTTAATGACACAAAATACCCAGACAGGTGAGGGGAGGGTGCAATTGCTGAGTCAAGTAGCCCACATGTCCAGCCACTGTATGCCCAAGCAGCTTATGTTTGGCTGGATAGAGCGGGCAAATCAACCCTGGCACGGGCTAGAGAAAAGATGAGTTAATGCGGTAGAGAAGGTTGTGGAGCTGATTTGACTTCATGATGACCGTGGCCAGCAGTGTCAAGACCGGCATCTGTGGATAAGGCTTATGAAGAATGCTACAGGGAAGTTCGAGGCATTCGCCTTCCAGCAAGAATGGAGGGCAGAAGAGCGATGCTCACAACACCAAGTGGAGCGCAGTGTGGAGTAAATGCAGAAAGTGGGGAGTCATGATCAGACGTGGTGCATCTACCAGTAATCTCAGTTCGTCAAGCCATGTCAATTTAGTCTGTTGCATAACCTGCCAGCAAGCCTTCGACACTTCATGTGGCCTCAAGGTATACCTAGCCTGCCACAAGTCCATGGTGCCATATGTTGTATATATAGGTGTTATGAAAATTGACGAAAATAATGAAAATTAAATGAAATTAGAGATTTGCAGAATTTATCCGAAATTATGTTAATTAGTGTAATTATGCGCATAAATTATGCTGATTCGAGAGATAATCGTATTAATTTATGCGAGTGGGCGTGGTTATGATAATGCAGGTCGTTATGGATTATCAGGTCGAGCCTCGGTGACGAGGATTGTGTTATGAATTGGAATAACGCAATTAATCGTATGCAGTGACGCAGGCGTTGTGAGCGTGAATGAGAGAGAGACGATTCGACTCTGCTCTTTAATTCCGTATTATCGATAAGGATACGATTACTCTCGATTGAACATTACGGATTATGTGTGTTATGGATTATGTGGTGATAGTGTGCTTATGATAGGTCCCCAGGATTCAGATCTCATACGCAGAACAATATTATGCAGAATTTCAGGAAGAATCACACACAAACCTTCTGCTTGAATCAATTTTATTTCTAGCTAACTTTAATTTTTGGATAATATGAAAAACTCAATCTCGGGATTTTGGAATTTCAACACAGCGTTAACATGATACCATCACGATTGCGTTGTTTCACCTCGATAGCGGCACCTGTGGTTAATTCCCGACGCGTAACGCAATCGATCGGTTGTTGAGAGAGAGATTAAAACATGCGAACTATTCTATCAAACCTTAACTTTATAATATGCAAACTCGTATGCTTGAATTGTTACACAACACGGCACTTGGTCTTTGATTCGTATCCAATCCTTAATACATTCTGATATGCGAAGTTATTATGCTTGAAATCGTCAGCACAGTACCACGTTGATGTTCGTTCATTGATTCATAACGATTATGAATTTAAAGCGTTCGACTGTAATACTTCTAATTGCCTTATCAACACCACTCGATGGCCACAATGCTTCGTTACTTGAATTGTCACACAAAACAGCATTCGGTCACTGATCATGCGCGGCCCTTAATGCAATTATTGTCACGTTGTTAACAGTAGGATGACTGATTATTATGCAATGCTACTCGTTGACAGGGCACTCCAACCAGTATTATTCTTGGAGGCACAAATATGCGTTTGAATTCGTTATTTCATTCGTGGATACCGGCAAGGTTATGCAGAAAGACAAATATTAACGAACGACTCAAGTATTCCTAATCAACTTCTCAACGCGACTCAATGGGTGGCGATGTTTCCTTTTGAGATCCTTATCTCGGGCCAATCTTTTAATTGATTGTGGCCAGACCCCTGACAGGGAACCGGTTGAACAAGCTCTCTATCCCCGCGAGCGGCGCTCCGTGGTGAGGAGCCAAGAATTAATCCTTGTTAATGGGTCAGTTGGTAATTTATGCGGTTAGAAGTACAGCCCCAGCACAATATTACAGAGAAAAATCATGAACACTCTTAAAAACGATGGATTATTCACTCGGTCGTTGCGATGTTTCCACAATCACGGATGGTTCAATGGCTTGAGGTTTTTAGGCTTGTTAATGACCCGTGTGTGTGTTGAATGGTGTGAGTGGTGTAAGAGTAGGCCAATGTTCAGAATCGATTCTTTGCGTCAAGCAGACGTCTGGTTTGTGTGTAGTGGGGGGCAGTGTATCATACGTATCAGTTGATTCTTCTTTCAGTAGTTGGTTCGGACTCGACGGACGTTGGTGAACGAGTAGATGCGTTGTTGTAGCTGAGATGACCGTCTGGTAGACGGCGTTAGAAGCACGCCCGCAGCGGCGCGCTGGTGCTCCGTCGTCGGCGGTTGTAGATTGCAGGCTCACGATTCGCTCGTGGTGGCGCTGGCCGCTAACAGCGGCAGCGGGTCGCCAATTGGCGACACTCGCCAATTCGGCGAGTTGTAGAGACGTTTCCGGCGTCGGTGATGGCTGCTCTCCTGCTGAGATGAGTTGAGCGGGTCTTCTGCTGAGATGAGTAGAGATGAGTCTTCTTCTGTTGAGCTGAGTTGAGATGAGTCTTCTTCTGTTGAGCTGAGTTGAGATGAGTCTTCTTCTGTTGAGCTGCCCCCGAGGGCTGATGAGTTGATTTCAATGCTGAAACGGCTCCTTTTTATGCCAAAAATCTCTCCCCTTCTCGGCTCCCCCTCACGAGGTGGAGCTATCTTTGATCTGATCGTATGTCGGTGGGGGGGGTTCGTGTGTCGGTGGTGGGGGGGGTTCGTGTGTCAGTGTGTATGTTTGTGTGTGTGTCATTATGACACGGTCCTGTTCGGGTCTTTCCTCAAGCCATAAACATCAAGACAACAGACACCTCGATTCATCTTGGTGGCGTCTGGTTGTCTAATCCCTCCACCCAGAGAGAGGGGCGGGTTCCCCCCCCCTTTTCCGTACGCGTTCCGACGCACAAAGAAATGGTTAAGATTTTTTTTTAAGTTTAACATTTCACATCACAGTTGGTATCTTATCATACACAGTTATGATCCTGCTTGTGATTCATAGTATTTGATTTATTTCCAAGTGAAGATGCTCTTCCGAGCGTATGCATTTTATCACGTGCTGCAGGGAAAGACAAAGGTGGTCGGGAGAGACAAAGGTGGTCGGGAGCACCTCTTTTTACTTCCGACTTATTTTTCTCAAATACCATTTGGTCCCATGTTCGCCAAGACTCGTGTTTGTAACTACGTCCTCCCGACACCTCTCGGTTTTACCGAGGTTCGAATTGTTATGATGGAATTATTAAAAAGAAAAATAATTATCATCCTGAGTTTAAGAGGTCCATTTCTTGATTGTTGGAATCCATATCCCTTGGTTCTATAAGGTTCTATAATGGAATGTCGTGTAAGGTTAACACGTTGTTATTATTAATATTATTTTGCAATTTTCTTTAAAACTTTCTTTGCCTGGTTGCCGTGTGGGGTGGGTGTGTCTCCTCATCAAACCCGGCTGGCTTTTCCAGATGGCCCCTTGTGATAAGGTGTAATTCCTGCTTCTCCGCGCTGTGAGAGAGACAAATGTGGTCGGGGTTGCTTGGAATATTGTTTAAACTCTTTCGCAAGTTTGCTTGTTGTCTCATTCCTTCTCGATAACCTTTGATGTGACTCGGTATTCTTGCTCCAAGCTTTGTTTTAACAGTAAAGGTATTAAAGGTGAAAATCATTTGATAGCGAATTAATCATTGGATAATAATTCACTGATGTGTCTGGTGGCCTGTTCTTAATTGGAGTGAGCGTTAGGCTCGCTACTTTTATCTTATTCTTGTTGTTGCCTTTTAATTTTGTTGTTGTTTTACTGGAAAATAAGGAAAAGAATATGTATACGATTTACCCTGTTGGCGTCTGGTGTCTGCTCTCTTGGTGTTCTGACCTCGGGGGGACCTTTCCTAAGGGGCCCATCAAACTCTTGTTCATCTGGAGATTTTCGCCGATAGCTGTTACATCCTCGCCTCGAGAGTTTTATTATTTCTTTATTTCTTAATGGTCTGTTTATGACCGACATCTGGTTTTTCGTGTTTCTGGCTTACGGGTTTGATTCATTATTAAAAATATATATATTGTTTGTCACGAAAGAAAGGAAAAATAAATCTAGGTGTATGCATCCGTAAATATTCTTACGGATATTAATTGTGGAAAAAGGGCCGTATACAACATTCCGCCCTTTTAAAAATGATCGGTGGTCTGCCACCGGTTATTTTTAATATTAAAGAAAAATGCCTTTTTCCACCATGAACCATCAAGTTTGTGATTTTTCCTTACAACGCGCGCGTACGTGTCACAACTTAGCATGATTATATTTGAATTAATAAGGGATTTTTTTTTGTCATAAGATAAGGAAGTATTCTACTGACTACATGTTATAGGGGAAGTTGTTGATTGAATTTTTTTTTTTTTTTGGGGGGGGGTTGTCAGGCCTTGACTCTACCTTTGTTCCTGGGCTCGAATGGTATGTGGCTTGTACCCGCGATTAGTCTCTTAAGTTCGGCATTCATTTTGGCCATATGGTATGCTAGGGTTAGGATAGCCATGGTTAATACGATCATTCCTGTTGCCCCTGTGATTCCCAGTCCCATCTGTTTATTCCTCTGATATCCGGCTTCTTCGGTTGCCCAAGTTAGGTCTGTTACGTTGATCTCTGACTCGCTGATGGCTAATTTCACTGTATGAAATTCCTTGCTGTTCAACAGGTTAGACAGAGTGCTGCTTATTTCAAACTTGTGGCTTCGGAGTGTGTTTACTACTTCTACTTCTGCTTGATGTAGGCTTTTGTCTAAATTATATAATACCTTGTCCCCTATGTGTACGAATGTTCCTCTTGGTACTGTGACCAGTGCGACGTGGCTTGGAATCGGCACTTTCATGGTTACGGAGTGTTGGTCCGTGGAAACGGTTGCCGTATCTAGAGGGGTGCTTACTAACCACTGAGCATCGGCTATCATGGCTACTGTTTCGGTTTTTTCTTTGGGTTTACTTAACTTGAACTTGCACGTTTCCCTAGAGCTTAGGTTTGACAGACCGCACATTATTTCTGCTGTATTGATTAGGAATGGCTCCCCTGGGCAGAGCCAGTGAACTTCTTTCATTATTTGGCACATGTTTAGGTCAGGCACTAGGTACTTAAGGGGACCCTCTTCCTGGTAGGCCACCACTAAGGGGGTTTCCATCTTGGAGTAAATGTCATTATTCCATGTACCCACGTTCAATACTGTCCGCAATCGAAATACATTTCCGGGTTTAACCAGTGGTAAATTTAACAGGAATGCCAGCTGTCTGGTTTGGGGGTCTACATGTATGGGTGTGGCTGTACCCATGTTAAAGGCAATTTGTACTTGTGTTGGACTGATCGTTTCTGGGGATGCTGCTTGCAGCACATTCTTTATCAGTGTTGGAGTTACCAGATATGAAGGGATTTGTCCTTGGATAAGATCACTGATGCTGCCGCTGGTGCTACGCAACCAGTCTTGGATCAACCATTGAATTGGCTGTCGAGTACTCTCTTCTTCGTATAGGTCTTGGATTGCGAAACCCAATTCTTGAATTGTTAAGTTAATCATGGCGGAATGCAGGTTAACAAGAACTACGGTGTCTCTGAGGGTAGATCCCATTTCGATCAGATTATTTTGTTGGTGTTGGATTTGCCGACGGATTTGACGCATATCGAGCTGTAAATTCTCGACGCCTTGTGTGAGGTGTCCAATCTTCACGGCGTTGGATATGGATACTCCTAGTGTGATTAAGGAGCTAAGGCCGGAGAGTATTCCGAAGGCCCCTCCCATGCCGATCGATCTCTTGGGGCGTGTGGTGTTGGGAGTGGTGGGGGGAAGTATCATGGTTCTTTGTAATTGCTTCAGGATCGTTCCGATATTCAGTTCACTGTATCTTAGGAAGTCGTGGTACCAGATTAGGGTTGCTCTGGTAGCTGAGGGTGGTATCTTCCCGAAGTGTTTCTCTATTACTACGGCAGGTTCCAAGGAAACATAGACTTGTTGGGTTATTATTTTCGTTTCGGTCACTAGGAAGCCGGAAGAGTCTCTCAGCATCACCCCGGATTCTGGTCCTGGCTTGAGTAGATCTTGGCTGCCCTCTAGCTTGGCAAAGCAAGTCAGCAGGAGCGCGAGCAGGAGGGCTGCCATTCCCTGGAAAACATTTATACATTATCTTAGTGTCACATGCCCAATTTAGTTTAGCCCCCCCCTTTTTGTCTCTTTATTCTTCCTCTTGTTCTCCCAGCACAGGGTACGGTTTGATTTGATTGATGTGTACCCACTTGTACTGCTGCTCTCTTCCTGTCTTTGTGATTTTTAGCTGATATACAACTGGGGACATTTTGTCAACAATCTCGTGTGGTCCTGTCCAGGAAGGGAGGAATTTCCTGCACTTCTGCTTTATTTTTTCGTAATTGAGGTACAACACCTGGTCTCCGAGCTGGTATTCTGCGTGGCTGGCTTTTTGGTCATAGTATGCTTTGCTCTCCTGAGCCTCTGCTTGCAACTGGTCTCTGACCATAGCGAATGTGCTCTGTAGGTGACTGTTCAGTCCCGCTAGGTATTCAGTGGGCGTCATTGCCGTCGGGGTCTCGTCCTCCAGTGGGACATACAGCAGGTGCACTGGGAGGGTCATTAGTCTCCCTGTCATGATCTCGAATGGTGTCCTGCCTGTAGCTCGGTTGGGTGTGGCTCGCATGGCCATCAATACTAGGGGTAGTTTCGTATCCCAGTCGCGTCCCGTGGTGGACACATATTTCTTTAGGAGGCTCACGATGGTCCTGTTGGCTCTTTCCACCTGTCCTGAGGATTGTGGATGGTAGGCGATGTGTAGTTGTCTTCTTACTCCCAACATCTTCCACACTTCTGTGATGACTTCGGCTGTGAAGTGGCTTCCTTTGTCTGAATCGATTGTTGACGGTAGGCCCCACCTACTGAATATTTGGTTGATCAGTAGGATAGCTGTCGTTTCCGCGGTGTTGTTGGGTGCTGGTAAACACTCTATCCATTTGGAGAATGCACAGGTCACAGTCAGCATGTATTTATTTCCTTTGGTTGATCGGTTGACAGGTCCTATCCAGTCGATTTGTAGGTTGGACCATGGATAGTCTGTTCCCCTCTTCTGTAGGGGTGCCCTATGCTGTGAGGTCGTTGGCTGGTACTTGCAACACACGAGGCAGTTGGACACATGTTCGTGTATGTCTTGACTCATTTTAGGCCAGTAGGCCACCTGCCGCAGCATCTGTCTTGTGTTCATCTCGCATCGGTGGCCGCTGCATGGTTCGTCGTGGGCATGTTGTAACATTATCTCTCGATATTGTGAGGGGACTACCCATCTAGTTTTACCGTCTTTTTCGTTCGTATATACCAGTAGCCCTTTTCGTATTGAGAACCTTTTGATTTGGTTATGCATGATCTCGAGCTCTTTGTTGTCGTTCAGGTTGTCGGTAGTGATTGGTTTTCCTGTTGGATCCTGGATATGATCAGCCAGTGTTTTTAGGGTTTCGTCCTCTTGTTGCATTCTGACTAGATCTTCGGAAGGCTGTGCACTGTTCAATTGGGCTCTGACTCCAGCTTCTGCAGGGTTCTTCCCACTCCTGGTGATCAGTCTTATTACGGCAGGGTCTTGGTTCGTCGACTCTTGTTGTCCGTCTCTTTCGGTTTGGCTTTCTAGCTTCCACGGTGTGCCTTCCAGGCTTCCCGCTTTTGCGAGGGCGTCTGCCTGGTCATTTCCAGTTTTCTCTTGGCCAGGTATCTTGGAGTGCCCTTTGACCTTCTTCCAAAATATCTTCATATCTTTGTTCTGAACCATCGTATCTATGGCCTCGAACAGTTCTTGATGGTGAATTGGTTTATTTCTATGGTTCTTCATGCCGTTCTTTTTCCATATGGGCAAGTGGTGTAGGAAGCTGTGCTGTACGTAGTTGGAATCAGTACACACCACCATGGTCTGTATTTGGTTATTGGATGCCATTTGGACGGCGATGTGTACCCCGGCCAATTCTGCATACTGGTTGGACTTTGGTCCCAGTTGAAATCCCGCTTGAATCTCTGTGAGTGGGCCAGTTTCCCAAATGATTCCTGATCCGGCATGGAGTTTGTTTTCCTTCATTTTGGAGCATCCATCGATGTACACCATTGGTAGGTCGGCGCATGTTTCCTTTTTGAAGGGCAGGTGCCTGTTGTCCTCCGGAGGTACCTTTGCGGCACATGCTTCTATGCTGTCTAGCGTGCAATCATGTAAGTCAGCCCGACCTTTGGCCATTGGACTTTTCTTGTTTTTTGCGTATTTTACTGTGATTGGTAGGCCTTGGAGTGTCAGTGCCCAATTGGCTATCCGGCTGCTGGTTACGCGGCCCTCTCGAATCTTCTTACTATTGAGGTACGCCAAGGATTCATGATTCGTTTCTAGGATGATTTTCTCTCCGTTCAACAAGTTCCGAAAATGTTGTATAGCCCAGATGTTTCCGAATATTGCCTTCTCGCACTCAGAGAACTTTGTCTCTACCCCACGGAGGGCCTTGCTGGCATAGGCAATAATTCGTTTCCCTGCTTCCTGTATCTGGTATAGTACCGAGCTGATACTATGATCTGAGTATGCGGTCTCTAGGTAGTATTCTTTTCCTTTCTCTGGGTATGCCAGGCAGGATGCCCCTGTGATCTGTCGTTTTAATTCCTCCACTGCAGATTCCTGTTCTTGTCCCCATTCCCATGGTTCGTCTTTTTGAAGTAGTTTGACTAGGGGTCGAGCGATCCCTGCGTAGTCGTCCACGAACTGTCGAAGGTAGTTGCAGATCCCTAAGAAGCTCCGAAGGGTCGTGACTGTGGTGGGCGGTTTGAGCGCGTGGAGGGCTTCAAGTCTTTTCGTTTGGGGTAACATTCCTTCAGTGCCGATCTGGAACCCGAGGTAGTCCACCCTTTTACGTGCCCACTGTCCCTTTTGTATTGATATCTTTGCACCTGCTTCTTTTAACTGCTCGAGGGTATGCTGGAGGTTCTCGAGGTGTTCTTCCCATGAGGAGTCCTTGACCAGAATGTCGTCGACATAGACGATGGTGCCTCGCTCTTTTGCGTCACCCATTGCCTTGTGTAGGAATATGTTGAAGTCTGCAGGTGAATTTGAGTATCCAAATGGGCATCGGTTCCAAGTATACTGTATCCCGTTGAATGTGAAGGCCAACTTGTATTGATCTGCTTCTTTCACGGGCATGGTCCAGAAACCATTTGATAGGTCCATTGTGGTGAGTATTTTTGCGCCTTTTATTTGGTTGAGACTTTGGTCGATTTCCGCCATGGGCCATCGAGATAGGGGAACCGTTTTGTTGAGTTGCCTATAGTCGATGGTGAGTCGCCACTTGCCAGTGGGTTTTAGCACAGGCCAAATTGGTGAGTTGTAGGTTGAATTGCATTCCCGAATTATATTCTTCTTGAGTAGGTTTCCCAAGGTTTCTTGGATTGATTCGTAGGCGGCCAGTGGAATCTTGTATTGTTTCACGTATACCGCTGGTGCTCCCTCCAGGGTGGGAATGGATACCACATGTAGGTCGGTTTTTGCCGCAGTCATAGGAGTCTTCTGAGAACAGGAAGTGGTATTTCTGGAGCAGTTGTCGGAGCTCGTTTCGTTGAGTGTCATTTTCAAGGGCGTCTGCCGCTTCAATTTGTTGTTCAATTTGTTCTTCTATTGTAGGGACTTTTTTTCCTTGGTCTGGGTCTAAGGCTTCTGTGATTCCTGGTAGCTCAGTGGGTTGTTTCCCTTGCGTTATTATCGGTTGAATTGCCTTTGCTTCACTGGAGTGGAATATGCTCTTGATCTTGTGTTGTCCTTCAAAAGTCCCCTGTTCACCTGTTTGACCACTAGTAGGCGGTATATACCCCACGAGGGGACAGTCCTTGGGAACTGCTGGTCGTAGGTCTGCTTCCTCAAGGTCCTTTCCCGGTTTATTTGTCAGCAGTTGAGTGGTTCGTATTCCTGCTGGACGCTTGGTTCTGTTCTTGGTTGTCTGTGATAGGTCGTTGAGTTCTGGTGTGGTTACTTGAATTCCCATAGAGTCTTCTGCGACTTCTTCCTCTTCTGGATCCCTATGCTGCTCCGGCATTGACTGTGCCCATATTTGTCGGGATTCAAGGTTCATAATGGGTTTAAGGCGATTCAGTAGTTCGATCCCAATGATCAGCTCTTTTCCTGGGTTCTGTACGACATATAATGGATGGCTCATGTTGACTTCGTTGAACTTGAGCTTCATCGTGACCTTGCCCAATGGTCGCATGTGGGTCCCTTCGCATCCAGAGTAGGTAAGCTTGCTTGGCATCATCTGCAGTGCTTCATTCTTCCTCTGGAGGGCAGTCTGGAGTTCGTCAAATAGGTCCCTGGATATCATTGATATTTCTGCTCCAGTATCACAAAGGCCCTGGCTGGTCAGTGTGTCTTGCAGTGTTACTTCCATGTGGACTCGCCCGACCGGTCCTGCGGGAATTAATTCTCCCAGATGGTACCCTTTGCCCTCTGGTATCACCTCGGCGACTGCTTTGGTGTTTCTTGAGTTTCCTATGTTTACTTGGTCTACTCTGGCGTTGGGTGTGCCCTCTTCCTGTGTGTGTTCTGTTGGTCTTCTTGTCTTTGGTGTTGGTATCGGAGTCTTCATACTCTCTTGGTGTCCTCTTTCCATCCGAATGTGGTGGGCGTATCGACTCCTGTTGGCTGACTGTGGTCTATGCTCGATTGCTAGTGGAGGCGGCAGTGGAAGACGATATGGTGTTTGATTCGGTGGGCGTCGGCCCCCGTGGTGTAGGTATGATTCATCACTCGCTCTTCCTCCTCCATAGTTCCAGGATCCGCCTCCTTCGGTATTCCATGGCTGTGTTGTCCGTGGATGCCAAGTCCCTCTTGCCTCGCTCCTCTCCCCACGTGGAGTGTTATTCAGCATGCCGTTGATGGGTGTTGATTGTAGTAGATTAGGCGCCCTCTCCAGGGGGGTTTCATGTCCGTCCCGTATGGTGTGGTTATTATTTCTTGGACATTCGCTTCCCTCCAGATCAAGTCGTTCTCTATCTTTGGTGATGATGTGTGTTTTGGCTATGTTTGTGGTTCTTCGGCCGTTCACCCAGGCCGTGTGAGCCTTGCTTTCAATCTGGCGCAGGGAGGCAGTCTCGGGATCCAACATCATTCCTACTATCTTCATTATTTCAGGTCTTAGGGATTGGAAGAACATAACTTTTAATATTTTCCCTTCTTCTTGGGCGTTATCCACGTCGCCTGCGTAATACGCTCTCTTGAGGCGTAGGAGATAATCTCGTGGGTCCTCGTCTGCACGCTGAGTCATCAATTTTGCCGCATTCAATCCTTCAGACAGTGTGGAGTATTCCCCGAATCTCTTAACTACTACTCGGCTTAATTGTTTGAAATCGCTCCTGACCCTGTTGGGCAGGGAGGTTACCCATGGTCTGGCTGACTCATGCAAGCTTCTTGATAATAGACATGCTTTTTCTGCTGATTTACACAGACCCCGGATCTTAGCCTCCTGTCCTACTGTGGCTATGTGAGTGTGGATATCCCTGTTCTTGTTGTGTGGATCGAAGTAGGGAATTCTCACGAGCGCTTTATCCATTCGTTTGAGGGTTTTACTGTTAAAAGTGTGTTGTTCGTCGTCAGTGGTGTCTGTTCCTGAGGAGTGCTCACTCGAGCTGTCCCTGTCTTCGCTATCACTGCTATCATGTTTCCCTTGCCTGTGCCGTGGTCTCCCTCTGTCCGAGAATTTGTATCTGTCCCGTGGCTTGTGTCCTTTGTTTTTCCTATGTGGGTCTGGTGAATCGTGCTTGTGGGTTGGTGTGTGTGATCTCCTTGAGCTGTGTCTATGTGGTGAGTGTCTTTGTCCTTGACCTTCATACCGTCTATCACGTGCGTGGTGTCTGCTGGGTGATATGCTGCGTTTACGTTGGTCTCGTATTTTGTGACTGTCAGGATTCCTGTGTCTGTCTTCTGTGGTGCGGGTTGTTTTGCGTTGGTGAGTTTTATGTGTTGCGCGTCTCTCTGGGGAGCTGTCCCTGGTACCCGTGTCATGTCGGTCATGTTTACGTGAGGTGCGTTCCTCTGGTGAGCCGTCTGTGTCTGACTGATCACGTTTGCGTGCTGTGCGCCTCTCTGGAGAGCTGTGGGTTCTACGTCGGTCGGGCTTGTGTGGAATGTGTCTTCCTAGTGAGCTGTCTCTGTCCTCTGCATCATATCGGTCATTTTTGCGTAGCGTGCGTCTTTCTGGCGAATTGTCTCTGTGCCGCTCATTCCGCCCTGGTTCCGCCCCTTTTGGTGCTATTCGTACTGCGTATCCTGGCAATTTTATTTTGGGTTTTTGTGTCTGTCTAATTTCGAGGTTGTCATCCGCATGTTTTTCCACTTTTATCACTGTTTCTCCTTCCTTCCTCTCGAATTGCAAGGGGGTCTCTCTGTCAAAATTGCTTTCTTTGGTGGTCATACTTTTTGGGGATTTTGGCCCTGGGCTACGTATGCGTGGCTCGGAGTATGGTAAACTGCTACTCCCGTATGTGTTATGTGTATCAACGTCTGGGGGTTTCACTGGTGCAGCTAGCTCTGATCCTTTCTCTCCCACGAGGGCGCGCAGACGTTCTACCTCCCCCATCAGGGACAGTTTATCCTCTCTTTCCCTTTCAAATTTTTCCGCATTCCATGCCCTTTCCCTGTCTGTCTGTATGAGGAGGTGTGAGTCTAACCTTGCTATTTCCGCAATTTTTACATCACGTTCGGATTTGTTACATTTTATCACGTCCTTAAGAAGTTTTTTCCGATGTTCCTTAATGTCCTCGATATGTGTCCCCTCCCATATGTCTCTCTGTTCTGCCTGCTCTTTAGCAGTCCGGCCAGTACGTTTTAACACAAGTTCACGATATTGTTTTTCCATAGATTCCATCTCCTCCGGGGAGGTCCCCTCTGAGTCAGTGGTATGCGTTGGGGTGTCAGCCTCCGAATGTTGCAGATCCAGTTCCATCTATCTTATGTGGTGTACTTGATAGACTTAAGAGTGTATCTTAATTCTGACATTTCATTTGTGGTGTGAGTTACTCTGGAAATTCCCTTCGGAGCACGTATAAACAATTGTATCACAGGATATGGTCAGTTTGACTCGAGCAAATAATCTTACTTCAATTGTCTTTGTTATACCCTGCTACTCTGGAATTTCCCTTCAGAGTGCGTTTTTTTGTTTGCTTTACGCCCGTTACAGTCACAGGGTAACGTTAGATCATAAAACCTTGGTTAATACAACAGTGATTTGTTCCTTAATTCAAGCATAAACTGTCTGCGAGAGATCCCGGACGACGCGCCCAATATGTTGTATATATAGGTGTTATGAAAATTGACGAAAATAATGAAAATTAAATGAAATTAGAGATTTGCAGAATTTATCCGAAATTATGTTAATTAGTGTAATTATGCGCATAAATTATGCTGATTCGAGAGATAATCGTATTAATTTATGCGAGTGGGCGTGGTTATGATAATGCAGGTCGTTATGGATTATCAGGTCGAGCCTCGGTGACGAGGATTGTGTTATGAATTGGAATAACGCAATTAATCGTATGCAGTGACGCAGGCGTTGTGAGCGTGAATGAGAGAGAGACGATTCGACTCTGCTCTTTAATTCCGTATTATCGATAAGGATACGATTACTCTCGATTGAACATTACGGATTATGTGTGTTATGGATTATGTGGTGATAGTGTGCTTATGATAGGTCCCCAGGATTCAGATCTCATACGCAGAACAATATTATGCAGAATTTCAGGAAGAATCACACACAAACCTTCTGCTTGAATCAATTTTATTTCTAGCTAACTTTAATTTTTGGATAATATGAAAAACTCAATCTCGGGATTTTGGAATTTCAACACAGCGTTAACATGATACCATCACGATTGCGTTGTTTCACCTCGATAGCGGCACCTGTGGTTAATTCCCGACGCGTAACGCAATCGATCGGTTGTTGAGAGAGAGATTAAAACATGCGAACTATTCTATCAAACCTTAACTTTATAATATGCAAACTCGTATGCTTGAATTGTTACACAACACGGCACTTGGTCTTTGATTCGTATCCAATCCTTAATACATTCTGATATGCGAAGTTATTATGCTTGAAATCGTCAGCACAGTACCACGTTGATGTTCGTTCATTGATTCATAACGATTATGAATTTAAAGCGTTCGACTGTAATACTTCTAATTGCCTTATCAACACCACTCGATGGCCACAATGCTTCGTTACTTGAATTGTCACACAAAACAGCATTCGGTCACTGATCATGCGCGGCCCTTAATGCAATTATTGTCACGTTGTTAACAGTAGGATGACTGATTATTATGCAATGCTACTCGTTGACAGGGCACTCCAACCAGTATTATTCTTGGAGGCACAAATATGCGTTTGAATTCGTTATTTCATTCGTGGATACCGGCAAGGTTATGCAGAAAGACAAATATTAACGAACGACTCAAGTATTCCTAATCAACTTCTCAACGCGACTCAATGGGTGGCGATGTTTCCTTTTGAGATCCTTATCTCGGGCCAATCTTTTAATTGATTGTGGCCAGACCCCTGACAGGGAACCGGTTGAACAAGCTCTCTATCCCCGCGAGCGGCGCTCCGTGGTGAGGAGCCAAGAATTAATCCTTGTTAATGGGTCAGTTGGTAATTTATGCGGTTAGAAGTACAGCCCCAGCACAATATTACAGAGAAAAATCATGAACACTCTTAAAAACGATGGATTATTCACTCGGTCGTTGCGATGTTTCCACAATCACGGATGGTTCAATGGCTTGAGGTTTTTAGGCTTGTTAATGACCCGTGTGTGTGTTGAATGGTGTGAGTGGTGTAAGAGTAGGCCAATGTTCAGAATCGATTCTTTGCGTCAAGCAGACGTCTGGTTTGTGTGTAGTGGGGGGCAGTGTATCATACGTATCAGTTGATTCTTCTTTCAGTAGTTGGTTCGGACTCGACGGACGTTGGTGAACGAGTAGATGCGTTGTTGTAGCTGAGATGACCGTCTGGTAGACGGCGTTAGAAGCACGCCCGCAGCGGCGCGCTGGTGCTCCGTCGTCGGCGGTTGTAGATTGCAGGCTCACGATTCGCTCGTGGTGGCGCTGGCCGCTAACAGCGGCAGCGGGTCGCCAATTGGCGACACTCGCCAATTCGGCGAGTTGTAGAGACGTTTCCGGCGTCGGTGATGGCTGCTCTCCTGCTGAGATGAGTTGAGCGGGTCTTCTGCTGAGATGAGTAGAGATGAGTCTTCTTCTGTTGAGCTGAGTTGAGATGAGTCTTCTTCTGTTGAGCTGAGTTGAGATGAGTCTTCTTCTGTTGAGCTGCCCCCGAGGGCTGATGAGTTGATTTCAATGCTGAAACGGCTCCTTTTTATGCCAAAAATCTCTCCCCTTCTCGGCTCCCCCTCACGAGGTGGAGCTATCTTTGATCTGATCGTATGTCGGTGGGGGGGGTTCGTGTGTCGGTGGTGGGGGGGGTTCGTGTGTCAGTGTGTATGTTTGTGTGTGTGTCATTATGACACGGTCCTGTTCGGGTCTTTCCTCAAGCCATAAACATCAAGACAACAGACACCTCGATTCATCTTGGTGGCGTCTGGTTGTCTAATCCCTCCACCCAGAGAGAGGGGCGGGTTCCCCCCCCCCTTTTCCGTACGCGTTCCGACGCACAAAGAAATGGTTAAGATTTTTTTTTAAGTTTAACATTTCACATCACAGTTGGTATCTTATCATACACAGTTATGATCCTGCTTGTGATTCATAGTATTTGATTTATTTCCAAGTGAAGATGCTCTTCCGAGCGTATGCATTTTATCACGTGCTGCAGGGAAAGACAAAGGTGGTCGGGAGAGACAAAGGTGGTCGGGAGCACCTCTTTTTACTTCCGACTTATTTTTCTCAAATACCATTTGGTCCCATGTTCGCCAAGACTCGTGTTTGTAACTACGTCCTCCCGACACCTCTCGGTTTTACCGAGGTTCGAATTGTTATGATGGAATTATTAAAAAGAAAAATAATTATCATCCTGAGTTTAAGAGGTCCATTTCTTGATTGTTGGAATCCATATCCCTTGGTTCTATAAGGTTCTATAATGGAATGTCGTGTAAGGTTAACACGTTGTTATTATTAATATTATTTTGCAATTTTCTTTAAAACTTTCTTTGCCTGGTTGCCGTGTGGGGTGGGTGTGTCTCCTCATCAAACCCGGCTGGCTTTTCCAGATGGCCCCTTGTGATAAGGTGTAATTCCTGCTTCTCCGCGCTGTGAGAGAGACAAATGTGGTCGGGGTTGCTTGGAATATTGTTTAAACTCTTTCGCAAGTTTGCTCGTTGTCTCATTCCTTCTCGATAACCTTTGATGTGACTCGGTATTCTTGCTCCAAGCTTTGTTTTAACAGTAAAGGTATTAAAGGTGAAAATCATTTGATAGCGAATTAATCATTGGATAATAATTCACTGATGTGTCTGGTGGCCTGTTCTTAATTGGAGTGAGCGTTAGGCTCGCTACTTTTATCTTATTCTTGTTGTTGCCTTTTAATTTTGTTGTTGTTTTACTGGAAAATAAGGAAAAGAATATGTATACGATTTACCCTGTTGGCGTCTGGTGTCTGCTCTCTTGGTGTTCTGACCTCGGGGGGACCTTTCCTAAGGGGCCCATCAAACTCTTGTTCATCTGGAGATTTTCGCCGATAGCTGTTACATCCTCGCCTCGAGAGTTTTATTATTTCTTTATTTCTTAATGGTCTGTTTATGACCGACATCTGGTTTTTCGTGTTTCTGGCTTACGGGTTTGATTCATTATTAAAAATATATATTGTTTGTCACGAAAGAAAGGAAAAAGAAAGCTAGGTGTATGCATCCGTAAATATTCTTACGGATATTAATTGTGGAAAAAGGGCCGTATACAACACATCTCCATTAATTTAATTGCGAAAGGTGGATGCCGTTTGATAATCGCAAATCCTCTTTGAGGTGGTCCATTGTTATACTCGGTGTGTCTTGTGCTGTGAGTGCAGGAGCTCGGTTTCTCAGGAGACTCAATATGATCCTAGTCCAGTCTCTAGTCACCTGGACTTGGCAAAGGTCATCTCAGTTGGAGGCATCAAAACGAATTTCCTGGCTGTTTTGTGTAGGTCTTTCTACTGCACTGTCTATTTTCTCGCTTTAATTACAATCACAGTGGTTAAAATAGCACTACTAGGTAGGCCGGAGTCTTCGTGAAATCAGGTGTGAACGCATTTGAAATTTCTGCATTTGCAAGGGAAAACTATGACAAATTCAATCAGAGCAACAGGCCTAAAGGCACAGCATGAAATATAGTAAATGGCACTGACTTTGTCCTCAAACGACAAGAGGTGCAAAAAGCACGTAGACATTCGTTGCTTGAATATAAATGGTAACTTGTAAGCTGTTAATCAACAACATTCGTATCGCATTCATTAGCCCTCTTGTGGCGCCTGTGGTAGTGAGAACATAGTTATGTTGTGGTGATCACGGCTGCTGAGTTGGAATTAAGATAAACGTAAGCCAAACAAATGTCACGTGTTGCAGATGTAGTGTCATAGATGATGGCACTATAGTGTAGCGACAATACTGAGTGAGTGGTACTGTATGTGTGGAGCCTCTCCCTGGCACCTGAGTGAGCAGACCAGGGAAGAGGTCGGGTGAGGTCATGACAGTCTGGGTGAACCCGAGGGGGCACGTGACCGGATGAGGTGGCAACGAAGACCAAGGAGGTGGTGAGAGGAACACGTGATGTGGGTCCTGAACCATCGAGAAGGATCTGGAAAAGGGGCCTGGCCAAGGGCGGAGCCTGGCCACGCCGCAGCGAGCAATAGCCGAGTTCCGGTGGAGATCGTTGCAGTTATTCCATCCAGTATGTAAATAGACCCCTCCAAGTGTATATAGTTACTCGTGGTGGTCACCACCCTTAGTCTTTATCTCGTTAAGTAAAGAGTTACCTGTTGAGTAAATGAAGGTGTTGCCTCCAAGATCGAGTGTGCGCCTCAATTGAACCCACTACACAGGTATGCAAAACAAAATAACGTGCTTATTGTAAAGGGGTGTAACTCTCACACTGCATAACTTGAGCACTTTGGGCGAATTGGGATCAAACTATTTAAACAAAAAGGACAGCGGGATGGATGCTGAATGCAATTGCATCACAGCACATCAACCTTCGAAAGCAGGACTCAGGGTGCAACATACAACGAAGTGATTGTCTAGGTATCATTGCAACCGTGTGAATAAGATTGTTTTAAAAGTAAATGTACAGTCCTTCATCAATCCATTCCTAAATGAAGGCTGTGCTATGCTGTGTCAGACAGCTGGTTGATTTAACGAACCGAACCACACTAGCCAGTGTAGGTTGTTGAAGGATATGCCTAATTGGCCAATCATTTCAGCCGTGGCTGAGACTCAAACTCACACTGTAAAATGAATCAAGCAGTGCACAAATCGCAACATCACTCTCAATCACAAGCTCATTCTACAAATAAAATAAACTAATTGGCTTTTGGCCACACTGCGCCATATCATTTTTGCTGCCAGTTACACTGGTTTCATTTTCTGCTTTCATTTCTCCAGAAGTCAATAGGGAAGTTAACAGTTGAAGCACTCCTCTATTTGCAGAATTGTTATCTTTTAAGTTGTCATATTATGATATTCGTGGGTTTGCAGTTTTTTGGGCTTCCTGTTTTAATTGGAGGTCACTTATTTGGGATGTCTCTTTGACCCATCCTGATTTGACCCCCACCCCGTAATTTCTTAGGCCCAGTCCCCTTCCTCTTAGGGCTCCTCCCCATCCTGTTTCGTTCTTCAGACACAGGTTGGGTCTGTTCGTGTAGTGGCGAGGGTTGTAAAAGGTCTGCGAGTGTCCGTGCACAGCAGCAGCATCTCGTGGTGGGTGGTACACAGGTAGGGCTGCGGCGACCAAAATCGCTCTCACATAATACAGAATAAGATGACTACAGTCCGATTATTCACATACACCTAACAATAATCGCCCATCATTGCATGAGAAAGCTCTGGAGAAGGGCAATTGATTAATGTTTTGGGTATGGTAAAGTTTGGTCAAACAACCACATTAACAGTGTAGTGAGGTCTTTACCCAGCAGTGGACTGACAAGGAGTTGTAAATCATTAACATTATGAATGTCAATTACTATTGGAAGAGGTTACTCTACATCTTTTTAAAAAGTCAAAAGTTGTGTGTGGTACAAAAATAATAGATCACGACGTTTCGATTGCAACACAAGCAATCGTCATCAGGTGGGACAACCACAGCAAAAAAATACTGCTGAAGTAGGCGAGAGATCTGCCGTGGCATGAGGTTATAGAGGCCTCGGTAGTAGGGGGCGAGAGAGAAAGGGGGGTTGGGGAGGCGGGGCAGAAAGTGGACCCCGCAGCAGCACCCGGGTCACTGGAGTAAAGTGGAAAGCAGGGCAGCACACAGAAAGAGAGAGAGATAGAAAGACACAGAAAGTCGGAAATAACAGCTGATATGGGCAGGTAGGATGGAGACATCACAATCAGTTAAGACTTTTCCTGGTTAAAAACGTCCTTCCAATGATTGCTCAGTTTGTACCCATCTTCTCGGTTAAAGTTGTGTCTCTGTTTATATATCTAGATGGCTTCATGAAAAAAATATCTGATAATAGCTGGTGGGTTTGCAGAGTACTTTCGTCTTGGAAAAGTCAATTTAGTGTGAGCCAACTGCGTTAAAACAATGATCAGTAACGGCAGAGGTATTTCCTGCAGTCACAAAAGCTTCAAATCAAGATTTAGTTGTGTGTGGGTTTGTGTGTGGTCGCGTGCTTGGCTCTCCAATGGTGGGATTTACGTGAAAATAAAAAAGCCAGGTACCATGTCGTAAGCCCCACGGTCAGCAAGCGCTATTCCTTTTTCACATCCGTCAACTTAAATGATCTTCTTTGGTTCTTTCGGTAAAGTCACGTAGAATGAGAATAAAATAATAAATTTATAAAATAAAATAACGCAATAATATTCTCACGACGTTTCGGCCACAACACAAGCGGCCTTCATCAGGTGAAGGGGACGAGACTGTCTGGAGGACAGCGCTGGAGTGAGAAAGCCACGCTGAGATCACGACCTTTAAGCTGTGTGAGAAGAAACAAAGCGCCTTGACAAAGGAATTAGCATATAATTTAGCATTGAAATGGCTGAGTGATTAGCTTGTGACTGGACACAGAAAAGGCTATGTTAAAGTTAAAGCATACACATCGGCAAAGGCACCCCTTGACAAAGGAATTAGCATAGAATTTAGCATTGAAATATCTAAGTTAAAGTATACACATCCGCAGAGGCACTCCTTGACAAAGGAATTAGCATAGAATTTAGCATTGAAATAACTGAGTGATTAGCTTGTAACTGGTCACAGAAATAGCTATGTTAAAGTCAGAGCATATACCTTCACCGAGGCACCTAGTACAAATCAAACAGGAGAATTTAGCATTGAAATAACTAGGCGAATTTAGCATTAAAATAACTGAGTGATTAGCTTGTGACTGGTCACAGAAATGGCTATGTTGACGTTAAGGCCTACACATCTGAGCTATTCACAGTAACTGGGTATACAATACAATATATAATGAATACTATATAGTGAACCAATAAAAAATACTAAAATATAAATTACCTCAATGTTATCAATAAACTCTATATTCTCCAATCAGCTAAGCTACCAACAATAAGTCGTTATATATCACAATGCTATATGGCGAAAAATGGGTGGATTCTTACCCTCAACTTTAGCAACACGGATAGCTACGGGTCCCGTTCAGACGGACGAGTTCATCTCTGTTCCGACCATTGATATAGTCACGAAAGCTTAAAATCGAAACTTTAAATTAGTTTAATTCACGATTTAGTGCTATTTGTGGGAGCTTCGCTGTTATTTATTTATTTATGATGCGTGCACGACCATACCAACTCACGCGCCTTTGGTCGCATGGCTTCGGTGGGAGTGAGGGGGATTAAAATAGCCAGGTACCACGCCATAAGCCCCGCCGTGAGCAAGCACTTTTAGAACGTCAGACAATAGATCAACTAGAAAGGGCATGTAAAAAGTGGGAGAAGGCTCGGTGAGCCACTGGTTATTTGCTGGGTTTACCTACGCTATCAAAGATAGATCCGGGGTCCTGAAACCATTATTGACGGTTTATAACACCTTGGGGAAATGCAACCACAGACAACTCTCATTCCACTCCTTCATAGACAATCGCCTCTGTGGGTCAACCAATCACTAATAGAATGCACAAGGGCTAACTGGGCTGGCAGGAGAGCGACAGGCTTGGAAAGGGTTGGGGACCTTCCAAATAAGGATACCAAAATATCAGAGACACCATCTTCAAAGCAACAAACAAAATCTTTGACGGCAGCACTCACCCCATCTTGGATGGTCTGGTGGACAAGAAGGAAATCAAAAGTTTGTGCAGGCATAGCACGTGATTTTTAAGGAGATTGAGATCGGGTTAGACACAAAAATAGAAAGCTGAGGGAAAACGCTGTTCGGACAGGAAATTCCTCATCCGAAATAGACTCAAATATGGTTGCGCCCAGACAGCAGGCCGCAGGTCCCTTCTGATAAACATGATTTTGTTCAAATTCAGGCATGGGTCCTACATGACGAATGACGGGAGAGCCAAATTCACAAATTCCTCTACTAATTGCCCTAGATACCACAAGGCATGGAACAGACATAACTGAATGTCTTCTGGACGTGCCCAGATATTTGAGAATTTTACGAGAATATAATGGATTATTTTAATCGGAACTGGGGCAGTGCTGAGCCCCTCAGTGGACTAAATTCTGCGGGGCTTAAAACCAAAAGGGCTTACAAGGCTAAGGGCGGTTTGTCTTCATTTTTTAGACAGGCCACCACTCGCTTATACAGCTTTATGGAGCAAGGGGAAAAGGTTGAATGTATCAAAAAAACTCCAAGGAAAGTACTGAACACCCAAACCCATAGTCTCTCACTTATGCCCTCGTGCATTCTCGAACTCACATGCACTGTGAAACAATGTTGTCTCAGCTACTGCTAGGCAACCGAGGCTGTTCTGGATAGCTACACTGAGGTATTGCCACAGCGATTGACACTAGAACACGTCTCTGCTGGTCAGTGATACCACAGACCCGAAGTAGTTGTGGTTCTTCGTTATTCATGGACTTAATACACAGTCCGTCCAGTATCCTTCATCGGAGTCAGTGCAGTGCAGATAGATGTTCACAGCGCCATGCCGCAGCGAAACAGCCACACGCCAGCAGTGGCAGCTGACATCTGATGAACGACAGCCCCGTACGAGTGCTGATGCAGTCGCGGGCCGTTAATCACAGCACAGCGACGCTTCTGGTATCAGTGGTGACAAAGTGTAGACGCGATCTTCTCATACATACCGACAGCCAAGTATTCTGGTCCCGTCAGGTGACAGCTCAGCACATAATTATAATAGTTCCATTCATATTCTTGGTTCCTTCGGTAAAGTCACGTAGAAGGGAAACAATAAAATAATAAAAATATAAAACAATATTATTTTATTGTTTCCCTTATACGTGGTGACTTTACCGAAAGAACCAAGAAAATGAATCCCTGCAGTCACGAAAGCTTTAAATTTAAATTTAGTTCCATTCATATCGCGCTTTTCGTCAATAATCTCAAAGCGGGGTACAGAACACAGCAGCAGCAGACAATCATCATAAACATCATAATATTATAAATACATTTAATAACTATATCTTAACCGTGATGATAGTCCATGGATCTGTAGTTATGGAGTCACTATTTACCCCGAGTTGATTCCGGTTAGTGACTTGATTGGCACAGTAGAGTGCAGTGGGTGTTCTCTCCTCTGTGTGGATCTTCTCTTCGAGTCCTACTTATCTCAACGTATTCACCAACAACTTTTTACACATTACCTCTAAAACAATTGCAAATGTGAAAATCTCCTTTTTTTTGTTTTTATTGTAACTCGACATGAGCCCTGTACAAAGAACAAAACCGTGACGCAGGGAGGGGTCACAGAAACTGCGCGGAAAAAACCCCAAGCTCAGTGCTCCTGGGTTGAAGGAAAAGCCACTGAAGTTGCAGAAGCTACAGTGTAAAGTTCTATTCTGATCACGTGTAGGGAATTCTAGATTGTAAGTGTAACGCTATCCGCGTCCAATGTAGCATGGTCACAATTGCTGGGCACTGCCAATACTAAAGCTACGAACACGAGTTGAGTCGCACACACATGGATGAACTGTGGGCTGGGACGCGTCAACGTGCTCTCCTTTAGTACAGTTCGTGCTCTTTTTTTTAATAACAATATATTTAACAAAAAGACAACATTTATTACTTATGCTCGTCATAAAATATATTCAGCCTTCCACGTCCAATGAAACCCATAATTCATCCTCTGCTTTATATTTATGGTGTTTATGTTTCGACTGTAAGGATGACATTTTTAAGTAGTATTAAGCTGGTTATTTTGAATAGTAATGTATCATATGTTAATTATCTTCATGTTAGGTGTTACTTACGTGCCAATGCTCTACAACGTTACGTTTATGTGCAGTCTGTCGACCACCTCCCATAACCAGAAAGGATCTCATCCTAATTAACTCGGCTTGGAGAATATTTTGCCGTATTTAAAACATCGATATTTCCAATACCATAAAACTTATCTTTTACAATAAACGATAAGGCAAATTGCAATGCAATGTATACACGTAAGTTCAGACAATTATATTCATAATTTCCACCACTAAAGCGTGTTTCACGCCCAGATCACAAGGCGTTGTACAAACACACACCCAGACTTATACAAATACAATCCAACCCCAAAACAAAGGACACAAGAAGTAGAAAACGTCCTTAAAATTAAGTTGTATCTTAAGGCGCGATTTCAATAAATCAAGGGGGGAGTCAGCAGAGTGAATAAACGTTCCGTGGAAATGAATGCCACATCCTGGAGGGCCACACGTGGTCACCCATCGTATAGAGACGTGACCTCGACACACCCAATATGTCTACAAAACAAATAAATATCAGATCCACAATACACCAAACCAGTGCATAATGTGTGTTACGCATTGTTGCTGTTTTGTGCCATATATACCCCACAGTTCATGTTAAGTACTCTTGCATCCTGCCTATAACACAAGGCCACATAGCAACGTGTGCTTATACTGATGCAACTATTCCATTCAAAATTGGTACAGAGTTTGCCTGCTTGGATAAAATGCTGCTCTAAATTACACATTGGTTAAGTAACACAATATCAATAAGTAAATAATATGTATGTTGAACTTCTTTCGCAACGTACATAACCAACCATGCTAATCGTAAGTGCATGTAGTGATTCTGACACTTGTATTAATGCATTATTCAATAATGTAGGCCCTAAATATATTATCTGAAAGAGAATATTCGTAATTCCAAATATACGAAGTTCAATTTAATAAATGGCAAAATATATTAATGTATGTTAATATCGTTAGTTTGAAACAATCGTTCCATATAGCATTCATTTCGAAAACAATATCATTCATATTTTTCGTTTAAATGTCGAGAGAATAATTTCTCTATTTCGGTGGCTCTATAAAAAACCCAGGAATATCACAAATTCCTGCCAAGTTCATTTTCATTTATTCTTAGGTACGGATTTAGTGCAGGCTCAGCAGATCCACCAAAGAACCGCAAAAGCACTTCCATTAAATGGTGACACCATGCAGAGACCATTCAGCAGTGTTTTTCCATTTCTGCTGAATGATTATCCTTATGTAGTGAGCGACTGCTGATACACAACGTGGAGAGGGCTTCTTATTTATTTCTCACACTTGAGCACAATCACTAGGCGACATATGGAAACGTATCTACATAGCTACACACAGCCGACCTTTCTACATAGCCCTATCGTCGGAGTCTAACTACATAGCTGGCTGACTAATGTAGCGACGACGGCGATGGGAGCCGTGCAAAGGATCCGCCATGCGGCCGGATGGCGAGCAGCGATGCAGCCAGGACCCGAGACCCCACGACAGCCCCGAATCTTCGGTCACGTCCCCCTATATGGTTCCAGTTGTGGCCAGGCCCCGCCTCCGGCCACTCTCCCTTCTAGAACCTTCGAGCAGGTTCCCGGAGCTTCCCGACTGATCCTTCCTTTTACCTTTAACCCAGATACGCCCCCCTTCTAATTGGTTATAATATAATGCAACAATACTCGGAATTACCCCTCCTGGCCAACAGGTGGCACCCTGTAATTGGACTTCTATTGACTATAAATAATGGTAAATGTGTCGTGTGTAGTGACTGTTAGTCAAGTACTTCACAATCACTATGCTCATCCACTACTCTCAGATCAATAAATGTCAATGATCCATCAATACTGCCAATATGTAGTGCTGGGTAGAGAGGCTCAGAGAACTGATGGGAAAATCTGTGTAAAAGTAGCATGGAGTCAGTGTTGTAAAACGACATCATCCCATTCTCCAAGTCAATATGAATACCGATTCTCTGTGGAGACTCTCTCACGGACAGTGAAGTCTCTACAAACGCATGCTGTACTGAATATTTATCGTGATTTTTAATAAAACACCATGACTCCTCAGTCCATCCCAATCCCAAGAAGGACTGTGGGATTCTCCCATATGCAACACCAACTTGACATGACCCTGAATTCTTCACGTCCACCTCCCAGTAGTGCTGACCCGATGAGAAGCTCTCAGAGCACAGGGCTTGGTAATGGGTGGCAAACATCTTTTCACGAACATGGTGACCTTTAGAGACGGGAGTCCGTGTCAACGTTCTTAGATCTGAAGAAATGTTGAGACTATCATGGGCTGCGTTCGGGTTCAGAGTTGGTGAGCATCCATCTGCAGAAAAAAGTAATACTACATGTATTATACAAGTACAATATCACAAATAATTACGGTCATCATATAAATAAACAAGTTAAACATGCATATTTTCACCATTCATTACTGAAATTACGTACTCTATCCATACTAATAATAAAAGACGAAGACTATAATAAGTGGAAAAATGGCAGGTGCGTGTTGTATGAGATGCACATCATTATTTCGTTGACCATGAATAATAATGACACCTGCTTCATGAGTTTCAATGAGACGCTTATGCAGAGTTTGTCAACAATACCACGTGATTGGGCAAATTATTAGATAATAATTACAGCACCGCCGCATCATACGAATAATTATCGAGTCTCTCAAGGCACGGGACAATAGAGGGCATTATGTGGATGGACCTCAATCACAACGAGCCTCTAGGGGCTTGGGTTGCACAAACCAATTCAGTTTGCATAGGAATCCATCAAAGGCCCAATCACTGGCCTTCCTCTAGCATGTGCATGTTAGACGTGTTTGCTTGGGCTATCACAACTGCCAATCTTTGTCGAAAAATACGTATCTGCTGACAATGTGATTTTGGATCAGCGAAGACATTTAATACTAATGCACAATTCACCGGAAATATTTTTTTACAAAAAATGTGGTATTAATCTGAACAGCACCCACTAGATGTATAACTAATGAATGATATGAGATTACCACTAAGCTATCTTACGGCACGCGTGATTCTGTTGGCGTATTATGTCCATCAAAATACTTTAGGTTTATAATGTTGACAATTAAGTTAGCACAGCTGAAACTAGTTTGGTAAAATAAATATGAAGTGTATTTCTCAAAATATTTCATGACGTTCATAATTGAGGCCTCATAATAGAAATATATAAGTAATAATATAAGTGTAAAATACATAAAACTGAAACTCAAATCACAAAAGTCAAATAATAATTTAATGTAAGTGTGTCTCTCTGCTCTCTGTTTACTCTGAGGAAGGTCAATTCCCTCAACGTTACCCTATTATAGGTTGAATCAATGCCACGTGACAGAAAGGAGGTGGGAGGGTATTTACCCGTACACTCTACTTGTGTAAACCTTCCACTCTTGTTGGCTACACCTGAAGTGATGGAACGATAGCCAAAATAGCATACCTGTCAACCCATACGGTTTACCTGTGTTCTCGTACAGGAAAATTAAGTGTTCGGGTCCATACGGCGTACAGCTATTTCAATATGGGCAAAAACATGTTTTGTCTATTTTTTTTGTTTCTCCCGTGTGTTGGAACTTTGTAGGATGAATGTTGAGATTTATAAGGGCACGGGTGACCAATAAGGGCTGAGTCGGTCTGGAATAAGGTCGGCACTAATAAGGGGTTGACACATATGAAATAGCCGCATGAATTTGGCCATTTACATTTATTAGAATCATAATATTCATTTATATTGGAGGAATACTAGTGTATTTAAAGCTATTTTTCTAAGATGTCCAGTAGGGCGGGTCAGAACGTTAAAACAACAAGCAATACAAACACATTATAGTATTGCAAAGTATAAGAAGGTAAGCAAATCAGAAAAAAATAGAAGTAAAATTAAGCAGTTTTTGTATTTTGCCGGGTAAAGCCCACTGAGCTAATATATTATTTTTCAGAAGTGAACTGGTCACAAATGAGAACTCAACAAAGTAGCTTATCATGTGAACATTTATAGAAGCCAAATAATCTATACACACCATGGGACCTCCTTTGTCACTACCAAAATATGAGAATAGGTTTTCCTTTTTTTCTGGCAACAAAACAGGTATTAAGACCTTAAAACACCAAACTTAAACCTTTTACAAGGAATCATGTCTGCATTAACCACAATACTTGTGGTCAGAATGCAAACAAAAAACACTAATAATATATGCATTGTCCTTGAAACTGATTGGTCCACACCAGAGAAAGCTGTGTATCTGTTCAAATTGCATTAGTACATTAATACCCAAGCTAACACATTCAAATTGAACTATCATTCCATGGATAAGGATCAAAGTTACAAATCACACGTGCAATTGGGGCTGTGTTCAGCTCAAATATTTTTCTTCCTATTAACTCGAATGCCACTAGAAATATTATATCTTCAAGCTGTAAATAGTGAAGAAAAATAGATCATTAAGCAAAGACAACTCTTCTGAGGAACATAATGAACATTGTAGCTGGAACCCCTTCAAGACAGTGCACACGCAGAATACATACATTTGAGTAGTCTTAACCGTTCTTCATCTGGTGAAAAAAACAATACATTAAGTTACTTGTTCAATCAGACAAGAACACATACGCAAACAAGAAAACAATGAAGTTATTGTGTAAGGAAAGATACAATCAATATATATTGAACAGCACACACATATATATTTTTATTAAGAACCTTGACAAAGAGAGCTTGGAAATGTACATCATTGAATTAATAATATTTTCATAAATACACAAATGAGGTAATAATCTACACATGTGTAGTGACTGACTTGGAGATGTATCTCTTGGAGGCAATTCTTTAATTTAACGAGCACACTTTGTACACTATATGCAATATACACCCCACGCTGTTATACAATGCTCTGTCTCTCGCTTAAACACAACTCTTCTCTGGTTGCTAGCCTACACCACATCGCTAGCCGTCTGACACTGACGGCGCTGAGCTAAGACAGCCAACTTCTGCTAGCAGCTCAATTATCAAGTGGGCGACGACAGCGACGAAGGCACGAGACGACAGCGGTGAAGGCGTCAGCAGCGATGACAAGGGGATCCCACTCCAACGACGGCTCCCAGCCTTCGCTCGGGGTCCCCTTTTATCCTAGCTCCGCCCTGGCCACCCCCCCCCCTTCTGGAACCTACGAGCTGGCTCTCGACGCGTCCCCTCCATAGCCTTAACCCTAGATCCTTCTCTGATCTGTCACGTGGCCTGCTGTCAATCAGGGCTGCTTCACTCTGCAGATCCCCTTCCCGGCCAGCGCTATGCCACATAGTGACCAATTCTATTCAGTTTGAGTTTCATTTCAGTTTCATTTATTTGGTATAGCCCTGTGAGCCATTCGGCTCTTGAATCGGGTGCAACCGCAACAAATAAAAAACATGAACAAGAAAATATCTTAAAGTAACTATGCACAAACAGAAAAATCCAGAAAAAAACTACAAAGTCTTCCAGAAAAAGCACCACACACCAACGCTGTATGCAAAAATCCCAGTGGGATGCAAGTCAAACAACAACCACAAAACAACTTAGATTTAAGCCATCAGTCTAACTCTGTACTACAAAAAACAAACATGACCAAACCTATAAATGTTTTGGAAATTACCACAATAAAGCCATAAGAAATGTAACAGTGATCATAGGAACTGTGATCGAAATTTCACAATAAACGACAAACAACATGCACCGCCAAACCCTGTAGCCATAGCTGGCTGCATGAGTCACTCCACAACAGCAGGAGCATCAGTAGGAGTATCAACATTTTTCATTGCACCTTTAAGATCGGCACACTAAATCAAAACACAAGATCATACTTTGCAGCGGTCATCCTGAACGAAAACATTTGAATTTAGGCCAATGAATAGCAGTGGCAGCTTGAGGTGTACAACTCCTCTAGAGCAGTTTTGAGTGCATATCTCATAGGTAGTGATTCATGTCACTACACATGTATAAACTAAAACAATCTAAACCTGTAAAGTGACATGGACGAAGTGATTCAGTGGTTTGGAGAAAATACCAAAAGTTAGGCCAATTAAGAGGTAAAGCAAGAATGCAAAGTAGCAAGCCAGCTTTAGGAGAGGTTTCTCTCCTATTGGCAACATAGTAATTTCAATTAGATAACGCAAACTACAAATGTATATAAATTATCAATATGCCTAGCCTTTGTATGATATCAAAATCACTTGAGTTGGTGAATATTGGTGCAGTCTTTAACGTTCGCATGAAATAATGTCCCAGAAAAAATACGATATAATATGTATGGAAGTATGGTACAGCTACGATGAGATTTTATGAAAAAACACATTTCAGAGCAGAATAGATGTCAGTTCCACACTATCAAAAGTAATTTTCTGCAACACTAGAACATAATTTCCAAAGTGTTTTTTGAGAAATAAAATAGCCAAAATATTTCAAACATTTACATTTAAATGTTTTCTCATTGCATAGTCATTACAACAGCATGGGAAATCAATCACGATTAATGTATGAAGAACGTATTAAAGAAGGCTGCAAAGTAGAGCTCAAGGCCAATATACAGTGAGGGAAAAAATATTTGATCCCCTGCTGATTTTGTAAGTTTTCCCACTGACGCAGAAATGATCAGCCTATAATGTTAATGGTAGGTTTATATGAACAGTGAGAGACACAATAACAACAAGAAAATCCAGAAAAAACGCATGTCAAAAATGTTATAAATTGATTTGCATTTTAATGAGGGAAATAAGTATTTGACCACCTCTCAATCAGAAATATTTCTGGCTCGCAGGTGTATTTTATACAGGTAACGAGCTGAGATTAGGAGCACACTCTTAAAGGGAGTGCTCCTAATCTCAGCTTGTTACCTGAATAAAAGACACCTATCCACAGAAGCAATCAATCAGATTCCAAAGTCTCCACCATGACCAAGACCAAAGAGCTCTCCAAGGATGTCAGGGACAAGATTGTAGACCTACACAGGGCTGGAATGGGCTACAAGACAATTGCCAAGCAGCTTGGTGAGAAGGCGACAACAGTTGGTGCGATTATTCGCAAGTGGAAGAAACACAAAAGAACTGTCAATCTCCCTTGGCCTGGGACTCTATGCAATATCTCACCTCGTGGAGATGCAATGATCATGTAAACGGTGAGGAATCAGCCCAGAACCACACGGGAGGATCTTGTCAATTATCTCAAGGCAGCTGGTACCAGAGTCACCAAGAAAACAATTGGTAACACACTATTCCGTGAGGGACTGAAATCCTGCAGTGCCCATCTGAAGTTTGGCCCGTCTGAAGTTTTCCAATGAACATCTGAATGATTCAGAGGACAACTGGGTGAAAGTGTTGTGGTCAGATGAGACCAAAATGGAGCTCTTTGGCATCAACTCAACTCGCCGTGTTTGGAGGAGGAGGAATGCTGCCTATGACCCCAAGAACACCATCCCCACCGTCAAACATGGAGGTGGAAACATTATGCTTTGGGGGTGTTTTTCTGCTAAGGGGACAGGACAACTTCACCGCATCACAGGGACGATGGACGGGGCCATGTACCGTCAAATCTTGGGTGAGAACATGCTTTCCTCAGCCAGGGCATTGAAAATGGGTCGTGGATGGGTATTCCAGCATGACAATGACCCAAAACACACGGCCAAGGCAACAAAGGAGTGGCTCAAGAAGAAGCACATTAAAGTCCTGGAGTGGCCTAGCCAGTCTCCAGACCTTAATCCCATAGAAAATCTGTGGAGGGAGCTGAAGGTTCGAGTTGCCAGACGTCAGGTTCGAAACCTTAATGACTTGGATAAGATCTGCAAAGAGGAGTGGGACAAAATCCCTATTGAGATGTGTGCAAACCTGGTGGCCAACTACAGTGAGGGAAAAAAAGTATTTGATCCCCTGCTGATTTTGTACGTTTGCCCACTAACTAAGAAATATTCAGGCTATAATTGTAATGGTAAGTTTATTTGAACAGTGAGAGACAGAATAACAACAACAAAATCCGTAAAAACGCATGTCAAAATTTTATAAATTGATTTACATTTTAGTGAGGGAAATATGAATTTGACCCCCTCTCAATCAGAAAGATTTATGGCTCCCACGTGTCTTTTATACAGGTAACGAGCTGAGATTAGGAGCACACTCTTAAATGGAGTGCTCCTAATCTCAGCTTGTTACCTGTATAAAAGATATCTGTCCACAGAAGCAATCAATCAATCAGATTCCAAACTATCCACCATGGCCAAGACCAAAGAGCTCACCAAGGATGTCAGGGACAAGATTGTAGACCTACACAAGGCTGGAATGGGCTACAAGACCATTGCCAAGCAGCTTGGTGAGAAGGTGACAACAGTTGGTACGATTATTCGCAAATGGAAGAAACACAAAATAACTGTCAATCTCCCTCGGCCTGGGGCTCCATGCAAGATCTCACCTCGTGGAGTTGCAATGATCTTGAGAACGGTGAGGAATCGGCCCAGAACTACACGGGAGGATCTTGTCAATGATCTCAAGGCAGCTGGGATTATAGTCACCAAAAAAACAATTGGTAACACACCACGCCATGAAGGATTGAAATCCTGCAGTGCCCGCAAGGTCCCCCTGCTCAAGAAAGCACATATACATGCCCGTCTGAAGTTTGCCAATGAACATCTGAATGATTCAGAGGACAACTGGGTGAAAGTGTTGTGGTCAGATGAGACCAAAATGGAGCTCTTTGGCATCAACTCAACTCGCCGTGTTTGGAGGAGGAATGCTGCCTATGACCCCAAGAACACTATCCCCACCGTCAAACATGGAGGTGGAAACATTATGCTTTGGGGGTGTTTTTCTGATAAGGGGACAGGACAACTTCACCGCATCAAAGGGACGATGGACGGGGCCATGTACCGTCAAATCTTGGGTAAGAACCTCCTTCCCTCAGCCAGGGCATTGAAAATGGGTCGTGGATGGGTATTCCAGCATGACAATGGCCCAAAACACACGGCCAAGGCAACAAAGGAGTGGCTCAAGAAGAAGCACATTCAAGTCCTGGAGTGGCCTAGCCAGTCTCCAGACCTTAATCCCATAGAAAATCTGTGGAGGGAGCTGAAGGTTCGAGTTGCCAGACGTCAGCCTCGAAACCTTAATGACTTGGATAAGATCTGCAAAGAGGAGTGGGACAAAATCCCTCTTGAGATGTGTGCAAACCTGGTGGCCAACTACAGTGAGGGAAAAAAAAGTATTTGATCCCCTGCTGATTTTGTAGGTTTGCCCACTAACAAAGAAATATTCAGGCTATAATTGTAATGGTAAGTTTATTTGAACAGTGAGAGACAGAATAACAACAACAAAATCCGTAAAAACGCATGTCAAAATTTTATAAATTAATTTACATTTTAATGAGGTAAATAGGAATTTGACCCCCTCTCAATCAGAAAGATTTCTGGCTCCCAGGTGTCTTTTATACAGGTAACGAGTTGAGATTAGGAGCACACTCTTAAATGGAGTGCTCCTAATCTCAGCTTGTTACCTGTATAAAAGATATCTGTCCACAGAAGCAATCAATCAGATTCCAAACTCTCCACCATGGCCAAGACCAAAGAGCTCTCCAAGGATGTCAGGGACAAGATTGTAGACCTACACAAGGCTGGAATTGGCTACAAGACCATTGCCAAGCAGCTTGGTGAGAAGGTGACAACAGTTGGTACGATTATTCGCAAATGGAAAAAACACAAAAGAACTGTCAATCTCCATCGGCCTCGGACTCTATGCAAGATCTCACCTCGTGGAGTTGCAATGATCATGTAAACGGTGAGGAATCAGCCCAGAACTACACGGGACGATCTTGTCAATGATTTCAAGGCAGCTGGTACCAGAGTCACCAAGAAAACAATTGGTAACACACTATTCCGTGAGGGACTGAAATCCTGCAGTTCCCATCTGAAGTTTGGCCCATCTGAAGTTTTCCAATGAACATCTGAATGATTCAGAGGACAACTGGGTGAAAGTGTTGTTGTCAGATGAGACCAAAATGGAGCTCTTTGGCATCAACTCAACTCGCCGTGTTTGGAGGAGGAGGAATGCTGCCTATGATCCCAAGAACACCATCCCCACCGTTAAACATGGAGGTGGAAACATTTTGCTTTGGGGGTGTTTTTCTGCTAAGGGGACAGGACAACTTCACCGCATCAAAGGGACGATGGACGGGGCCATGTGCTGTCAAATCTTGGGTGAGAACCTCCTTCCCTCAGCCAGGGCATTGAAATTGGGTCGTGGATGGGTATTCCAGCATGACAATGACCCAAAACACACGGCCAACGCAACAAAGGAGTGGCTCAAGAAGAAGCACATTAAAGTCCTGGAGTGGCCTATCCAGTCTCCAGACCTTAATCCCATAGAAAATCTGTGGAGGGAGCTGAAGGTTCGAGTTGCCAGACGTCAGCCTCGAAACCTTAATGACTTGGATAAGATCTACAAAGAGGAGTGGGACAAAATCCCTCTTGAGATGTGTGCAAACCTGGTGGCCAACTACAGTGAGGGAAAAAAGTATTTGATGCCCTGCTGATTTTGTAGGTTTGCCCACTAACAAAGAAATATTCAGGCTATAATTGTAATGGTAAGTTTATTTGAACAGTGAGAGACAGAATAACAACAACAAAATCAGTAAAAACGCATGTCAAAATTTTATAAATTGATTTACATTTAAGTGAGCGAAATAGGAATTTGACCCCCTCTCAATCAGAAAGATTTCTGGCTCCAAGGTGTCTTTTATACAGGTAACGAGCTGAGATTAGGAGCACACTCTTAAATGGAGTGCTCCTAATATCAGCTTGTTACCTGTTTAAAAGATATCTGTCCACAGAAGGAAATCAATCAATCAGATTCCAAACTCTCCACCATGGCCAAGACCAAAGAGCTCTCCAAGGATGTCAGGGACAAGATTGTAGACCTACACAAGGCTGGAATGGGCTACAAGACCATTGCCAAGCAGCTTGGTGAGAAGGTGACAACATATTCTTAGTTTTTTCGGTAAAGTCACGTTGAAGAGAAACAACAAAATAATAAAATATATATAAAACAATAAAAAAATTCTCACGACGTTTCGACCATAACTCAAACGGTCATCACCCTGAAGATGACCGTTTGAGTTATGGTCGAAACGTCGTGAATTTTTTTTATTGTTTTATATATATTTTATTATTTTGTTGTTTCTCTTCAACGTGACTTTACCGAAAAAACTAAGAATATGAATTACTGCAGTCACAAAAGCTTTAAATCAAAAGGTGACAACAGTTGGTACGATTATTTGCAAATGGAAGAAACACAAAAAAACTGTCAATCTCCCTTGGCCTGGGGCTCTATGCAAGATCTCACCTCGTGGAGTTGCAATGATCATGTAAACGGTGAGGAATCAGCCCAGAACTACACGGGAGGATCTTGTCAATGATCTCAAGGCAGCTGGTACCAGAGTCACCAATAAAACAATTGGTAACACACTATTCCGTGAGGGACTGAAATCCTGCAGTGCCCATCTGAAGTTTGGCCCGTCTGAAGTTTTCCAATGAACATCTGAATGATTCAGAGGACAACTGGGTGAAAGTGTTGTGGTCAGATGAGACCAAAATGGAGCTCTTTGGCATCAACTCACCTCGCCGTGTTTGGAGGAGGAGGAATGCTGCCTATGACCCCAAGAACACCATCCCCACCGTCAAACATGGAGGTGGAAACATTATGCTTTGGGGGTGTTTTTCTGCTAAGGGGACAGGACAACTTCACCGCATCAAAGGGACGATGGACGGGGCCATGTAGCGTCAAATCTTGGGTGAGAACCTCATTCCCTCAGCCAGGGCATTGAAAATGGGTCGTGGATGGGTATTCCAGCATAACAATGACCCAAAACACACGGCCAAGGCAACAAAAGAGTGGCTCACAATAGAAGCACATTAAGGTCCTGGATTGGCCTAGCCAGTCTCCAGACCTTAATCCCATAGAAAATCTGTGGAGGAAGCTGAAGGTTTGAGTTGCCAGACGTCAGCCTCGACACCTTAATGACTTGGATAAGATCTGCTAAGAGGAGTGGGACAAAATCCCTCTTGAGATGTGTGCAAACCTGGTGGCCAACTACAGTGAGGGAAAAAAGTATTTGATCCCCTGCTGATTTTGTAAGTTTACCCACTAACAAAGAAATATTCAGGCTATAATTGTAATGGTAAGTTTATTTGAACAGTGAGAGACAGAATAACAACAACAAAATCCGTAAAAACGCATGTCAACATTTTATAAATTGATTTACATTTTAGTGAGGGAAATAATAATTTGACCCCCTCTGAATCAGAAAGATTTCTGGATCCCAGGTGTCTTTTATACAGGTAACGAGCTGAGATTAGGAGCACACTCTTAAATGAAGTGCTCCTAATTTCAGCTTGTTACCTATATAAAAGATATCTGTCCACAGAAGCAATCAATCAATCAGATTCCAAACTCTCCACCATGGCCAAGACCAAAGAGCTCTCCAAGGATGTCAGTGACAAGATTGTAGACCTACACAAGGCTGGAATGGGCTACAAGACCATTGCCAAGCAGCTTGGTGAGAAGGTGACAACAGTTGGTACGATTATTCGCAAATGGAAGAAACACAAAATAACTGTCAATCTCCCTCGGCCTGGGGCTCCATGCAAGATCTCACCTCGTGGAGTTGCAATGATCTTGAGAACGGTGAGGAATCGGCCCAGAACTACACGGGAGGATCTTGTCAATGATCTCAAGGCAGCTGGGATTATAGTCACCAAAAAAACAATTGGTAACACACTACGCCATGAAGGATTGAAATCCTGCAGTGCCCGCAAGGTCCCCCTGCTCAAGAAAGCACATATACATGCCCGTCTGAAGTTTGCCAATGAACATCTGAATGATTCAGAGGACAACTTTGTGAAAGTGTTGTTGTCAGATGAGACCAAAATGCAGCTCTTTGGCATCAACTCAACTCGCCGTGTTTGGAGGAGGAGAAATGCTGCCTATGACCCCAAGAACACCATCCCCACCGTTAAACATGGAGGTGGAAACATTTTGCTTTGGGGGTGTTTTTCTGCTAAGGGGACAGGACAACTTCACCGCATCAAAGGGACGATGGACGGGGCCATGTACTGTCAAATCTTGGGTGAGAACCTCCTTCCCTCAGCCAGGGCATTGAAATTGGGTCGTGGATGGGTATTCCAGCATGACAATGACCCAAAACACACGGCCAAGGCAACAAAGGAGTGGCTCAAGAAGAAGCACATTAAAGTCCTGGAGTGGCCTAGCCAGTCTCCAGACCTTAATCCTATAGAAAATCTGTGGAGGGAGCTGAAGGTTAGAGTTGCCAGACGTCAGCCTCGAAACCTTAATGATTTGGATAAGATCTACAAAGAGGAGTGGGACAAAATCCCCGTTGAGATGTGTGCAAACCTGGTGGCCAACTACAGTGAGGGAAAAAAGTATTTGATGCCCTGCTGATTTTGTAGGTTTGCCCACTAACAAAGAAATATTCAGGCTATAATTGTAATGGTAAGTGTATTTGAACAGTGAGAGACAGAATAACAACAACAAAATCCGTAAAAACGCATGTCAAAATTTTATAAATTGATTTACATTTAAGTGAGGGAAATAGGAATTTGACCCCCTCTCAATCAGAAAGATTTCTGGCTCCCAGGTATCTTTTATACAGGTAACGAGTTGAGATTAGGAGCACACTCTTAAATGAACTGCTCCTAATTTCAGCTTGTTACCTATATAAAAGATATCTGTCCACAGAAGCAATCAATCAATCAGATTCCAAACTCTCCACCATGGCCAAGACCAAAGAGCTCTCCAAGGATGTCAGTGACAAGATTGTAGACCTACACAAGGCTGGAATGGGCTACAAGACCATTGCCAAGCAGCTTGGTGAGAAGGTGACAACAGTTGGTACGATTATTCGCAAATGGAAGAAACACAAACTAACTGTCAATCTCCCTCGGCCTGGGGCTCCATGCAAGATCTCACCTCGTGGAGTTGCAATGATCTTGAGAACGGTGAGGAATCGGCCCAGAACTACACGGGAGGATCTTGTCAATGATCTCAAGGCAGCTGGGATTATAGTCACCAAAAAAACAATTGGTAACACACTACGCCATGAAGGATTGAAATCCTGCAGTGCCCGCAAGGTCCCCCTGCTCAAGAAAGCACATATACATGCCCGTCTGAAGTTTGTTAATGAACATCTGAATGATTCAGAGGACAACTGGGTGAAAGTGTTGTTGTCAGATGAGACCAAAATGCAGCTCTTTGGCATCAACTCAACTCGCCGTGTTTGGAGGAGGAGAAATGCTGCCTATGACCCCAAGAACACCATCCCCACCGTTAAACATGGAGGTGGAAACATTTTGCTTTGGGGGTGTTTTTCTGCTAAGGGGACAGGACAACTTCACCGCATCAAAGGGACGATGGACGGGGCCATGTGCTGTCAAATCTTGGGTGAGAACCTCCTTCCCTCAGCCAGGGCATTGAAATTGGGTCGTGGATGGGTATTCCAGCATGACAATGACCCAAAACACACGGCCAAGGCAACAAAGGAGTGGCTCAAGAAGAAGCACATTAAAGTCCTGGAGTGGCCTAGCCAGTCTCCAGACCTTAATCCTATAGAAAATCTGTGGAGGGAGCTGAAGGTTCGAGTTGCCAGACGTCAGCCTCGAAACCTTAATGACTTGGATAAGATCTACAAAGAGGAGTGGGACAAAATCCCTCTTGAGATGTGTGCAAACCTGGTGGCCATCTACAGTGAGGGAAAAAAGTATTTGATGCCCTGCTGATTTTGTAGGTTTGCCCACTAACAAAGAAATATTCAGGCTATAATTGTAATGGTAAGTTTATTTGAACAGTGAGAGACAGAATAACAACAACAAAATCCGTAAAAACGCATGTCAAAATTTTATAAATTGATTTACATTTAAGTGAGGGAAATAGGAATTTGACCCCCTCTCAATCAGAAAGATTTCTGGCTCCCAGGTGTCTTTTATACAGGTAACGAGTTGAGATTAGGAGCACACTCTTAAATGAAGTGCTCCTAATTTCAGCTTGTTACCTATATAAAAGATATCTGTCCACAGAAGCAATCAATCAGATTCCAAACTCTCCACCATGGCCAAGACCAAAGAGCTCTCCAAGGATGTCAGTGACAAGATTGTAGACCTACACAAGGCTGGAATGGGCTACAAGACCATTGCCAAGCAGCTTGGTGAGAAGGTGACAACAGTTGGTACGATTATTCGCAAATGGAAGAAACACAAACTAACTGTAAATCTCCCTCGGCCTGGGGCTCCATGCAAGATCTCACCTCGTGGAGTTGCAATGATCTTGAGAACGGTGAGGAATCGGCCCAGAACTACACGGGAGGATCTTGTCAATGATCTCAAGGCAGCTGGGATTATAGTCACCAAAAAAACAATTGGTAACACACTACGCCATGAAGGATTGAAATCCTGCAGTGCCCGCAAGGTCCCCCTGCTCAAGAAAGCACATATACATGCCCGTCTGAAGTTTGCCAATGAACATCTGAATGATTCAGAGGACAACTGGGTGAAAGTGTTGTTGTCAGATGAGACCAAAATGCAGCTCTTTGGCATCAACTCAACTCGCCGTGTTTGGAGGAGGAGGATTGCTGCCTATGACCCCAAGAACACCATCCCCACCGTTAAACATGGAGGTGGAAACATTTTGCTTTGGGGGTGTTTTTCTGCTAAGGGGACAGGACAACTTCACCGCATCAAAGGGACGATGGACGGGGCCATGTACTGTCAAATCTTGGGTGAGAACCTCCTTCCCTCAGCCAGGGCATTGAAAATGGGTCGTGGATGGGTATTCCAGCATGACAATGACCCAAAACACACGGTCAAGGCAAAAAAGGAGTGGCTCAAGAAGAAGCACATTAAAGTCCTGGAGTGGCCTAGCCAGTCACCAGACCTTAATCCCATAGAACATCTGTGGAGGGAGCTGAAGGTTCGAGTTGCAAGACGTCAGCCTCGAAACCTTAAAATAATTGGATAAGATCTGCAAAGAGGAGTGGGACAAAATCCCTCTTGAGATGTTTGCAAACCTGGTGGCCAACTACAGTGAGGGAAAAAAGTATTTGATCCCCTACTGATTTTGTACGTTTGCCCTCTAACTAAGTAATATTCAGGCTATAATTGTAATGGTAAGTTTATTTGAACAGTGAGAGACAGAATAACAACAACAAAATCCGTAAAAACGCATGTCAAAATTATATAAATTGATTTACATTTTAGTGAGGGAAATAAGAATTTGACCCCCTCTCAATCAGAAAGATTTCTGGCTCCCAGGTGTCTTTTATACAGGTAACGAGCTGAGATTAGGAGCACACTCTTAAATGGAGTGCTCCTAATTTCAGCTTGTTACCTGTATAAAAGATATCTGTCCACAGAAGCAATCAGTCAATCAGATTCCAAACTCTCCACCATGGCCAAGACCAAAGAGCTCTCCAAGGATGTCAGGGACCAGATTGTAGACCTACACAAGGCTGGAATGGGCTACAAGACGATTGCCAAGCAGCTTGGTGAGAAGGTGACAACAGTTGGTACGATTATTCGCAAATGGAAGAAACACAAAATAACTGTCAATCTCCCTTGGCCTGGGGCTCTATGCAAGAGCTCACCTCGTGGAGTTGCAATGATGATGTAAACGGTGAGGAATCAGCCCAGAACTACACTGGAGGATCTTGTCAATGATCTCAAGTCAGCTGGTACCAGAGTCACTAAGAAAACAATTGGTAACACACTATTCCGTGAGGGACTGAAATCCTGCAGTGCCCATCTGAAGTTTGGCCCGTCTGAAGTTTTCCAATGAACATCTGAATGATTCAGAGGACAACTGGGTGAAAGTGTTGTGGTCAGATGAGACCAAAATGGAGCTCTTTGGCATCAATTCAACTCGCCGTGTTTGGAGGAGGAGGAATGCTGCCTATGACCCCAAGAACACCATCCCCACCGTCATACATGGAGGTGGAAACATTATGCTTTGGGGGTGTTTTTCTGCTAAGGGGACAGGACAACTTCACCGCATCAAAGGGACGATGGACGGGGCCATGTACCGTCAAATCTTGGGTGAGAACCTCCTTCCCTCAGCCAGGGCATTGAAAATGGGTCGTGGATGGGTATTCCAGCATGACAATGACCCAAAACACACGGCCAAGGCAACAAAAGAGTGTCTCACGAAGAAGCACATTAAGGTCCTAGAGTGGCCTAGCCAGTCTCCAGACCTTAATCCCATAGAAAATCTATAGAGGGAGCTGAAGGTTCGAGTTGCCAGACGTCAGCCTCGAAACCTTAATGACTTGGATAAGATCTGCAAAGAGGAGTGGTACAAAATCCCTCTTGAGATGAGTGCAAACCCGGTGGCCAACTACGGTGTGGGAAAAAAGTATTTGATCCCCTGCTGATTTTGTACGTTTGCCCACTAACTAAGAAATATGCAGGCTATAATTATAATGGTAAGTGTATTTGAACAGTGAGAGACAGAATAACAACAACAAAGTCCGCAAAAAAGCATGTCAAAATTTTATAAATTGATTTACATTTTAGTGAGGGAAATAAGAATTTGACCCCCTCTCAATCAGACAGATTTCTGGCTCCCAGGTGTCTTTTATACAGGTAACGAGCTGAGATTAGGAGCAAACTCTTAAATGGAGTGCTCCTAATCTCAGCTTGTTACCTGTATAAAAGACACCTGTCCACAGAAGCAATAAATCAATCAGATTCCAAAATGTCCACCAAGGCCAAAACCAAAGAGCTCTCCAAGGATGTCAGGGACAAGATTGTAGACCTACACAAGGCTGGAATGGGCTACAAGACCATTGCCAAGCAGCTTGGTGAGAAGGTGACAACAGTTGGTACGAGTATGCGCAAATGGAAGAATCACAAAAGAACTGTCAATCTCCCTCGGTCTGGGGCTCCATGCAAGATCTCACCTCGTGGAGTTGCAATGATCATGAGAATGGTGAGGAATCGGCCCAGAACTACACGGGGGGATCTTGTCAATGATCTCAAGGCAGTTGGGATTATAATCACCAAAAAAACAATTTGTAACACACTACGCCATGAAGGACTGAAATCCTGCCGTGCCCGCGAGGTGCCCCTGCTCAAGAAAGCACATATGCATGCCCATCTGAAGTTTGCCAATGAACATCTGAATGATTCAGAGGACAACTGGGTGAAAGTGTTGTGGTCAGATGAGACCAAAATGGAGCTCTTTGGCATCAACTCCACTCGCCGTGTTTGGAGGAGGAGGAATGCTGCCTATGACCCCAAGAACACCATCCCCACAATCAAACATCGAGGTGGAAACATTATGCTTTGGGGGTGTTTTTCTGCTAAGGGGACAGGACAACTTCATCGCATCAAAGGGACGATGGACGGTGCCACGTACCGTCAAATCTTGGGTGAGAACCTCCTTCCCCCAGCCAGGGCATTGAAAACGGGGCGTGGATGGGTTATCCAGCATGACAATGACCCAAAACACACGGCCAAAGCAACAAAGGAGTGGCTCAAGAAGAAACACATTAAGGTCCTGGAGTGGCCTAGCCAGACTCCAGACCTTAATCCCATAGAAAATCTGTGGAAGGAGCTGAAGGTTCGAGTTGCCAACCGTCAGCCTCGAAACCTTAATGGCTTGGATAAGATCTGCAAAGAGGAGTGGGACAAAATCCCTCTTGAGATGTGTGCAAACCTGGTGGCCAATTACAGTGAGGGAAAAAAAAAGTATTTGATCCCCTGCTGATTTTGTACGTTTGCCCACTGACAAAGAAATGCTCAGTTTATAATTTTAATGGTAGGTTTATTTGAACAGTGAGAGACAAAATAACAACAACAAAATCCAGAAAAACGCATGTCAAAAATGTTATAAATTGATTTGCATTTTAGTTAGGGAAATAAGTATTTGACACCCTCTCAATCAGAAAGATTTCTGGCTCCCGGGTGTCTTTTATACAGGTAAGGAGCTGAGATTAGGAGCAAACTCTTAAATGGAGTGCTCCTAATCTCAGCTTGTTACCTGTATAAAAGACACCTGTCCACAGAAGCAATAAATCAATCAGATTCCAAAATGTCCACCATGGCCAAGACCAAAGAGCTCTCCAAGGATGTCAGGGACAAGATTGTAGACCTACACAAGGCTGGAATGGGCTACAAGACGATTGCCAAGCAGCTTGGTGAGAAGGTGACAACAGTTGGTACGATTATTCGCAAATGGAAGAAACACAAAAGAACTGTAAATCTCCCTTGGCCTGGGGCTCCATGCAAGATCTCACCTCTTGGAGTTGCAATTATCATGAGAACGGTGAGGAATCGGCCCAGAACTACACGGGAGGATCTTGTCAATGATCTCAAGGCAGCTGGTACCAGAGTCACCAAGAAAACAATTGGTAACACACTATTCCGTGAGGGACTGAAATCCTGCAGTGCCCATCTGAAGTTTGGCCCGTCTGAAGTTTTCCAATGAACATCTGAATGATTCAGAGGACAACTGGGTGAAAGTGTTGTGGTCAGATGAGACCAAAATGGAGCTCTTTGGCATCAACTCAACTCGCCTTGTTTGGAGGAGGAGGAATGCTGCCTATGACCCCAAGAACACCATCCCCACAATCAAACATCGAGGTGGAAACATTATGCTTTGGGGGTGTTTTTCTGCTAAGGGGTCAGGACAACTTCATCGCATCAAAGGGACAATGGACGGTGCCATGTACCGTCAAATCTTGGGTGAGAACCTCCTTCCCTCAGCCAGGGCATTGAAAACGGGGCGTGGATGGGTATTCCAGCATGACAATGACCCAAAACACACGGCCAACGCAACAAAGGAGTGGCTCAAGAAGAAACACATTAAGGTCCTGGAGTGGCCTAGCCAGACTCCAGACCTTAATCCCATAGAAAATCTTTGGAAGGAGCTGAAGGTTCGAGTTGCCAACCGTCAGCCTCGAAACCTTAATGGCTTGGATAAGATCTGCAAAGAGGAGTGGGACAAAATCCCTCTTGAGATGTGTGCAAACCTGATGGCCAACTACAGTGAGGGAAAAAAAGTATTTGATGCCCTGCTGATTTTGTAGGTTTGCCCACTAACAAATAAATATTCAGGCTATAATTGCAATGGTAAGTTTATTTGAACAGTGAGAGACAGAATAACAACAACAAAATCCGTAAAAACGCATGTCAAAATTTTATAAATTGATTTACATTTAAGTGAGGGAAATAGGAATTTGACCCCCTCTCAATCAGAAAGATTTCTGGCTCCCAGGCGTATTTTATACAGGTAACGAGCTGAGATTAGGAGCACACTCTTAAATGGAGTGCTCCTAATCTCAGCTTGTTACCTATATAAAATATATCTGTCCACAGAAGCAATCAATCAATCAGATTCCAAACTCTCCACCATGGCCAAGACCAAAGTGCTCTCCAAGGATGTCAGTGACAAGATTGTAGACCTACACAAGGCTGGAATGAGCTACAAGACCATTGCCAAGCAGCTTGGTGAGAAGGTGACAACAGTTGGTACGATTATTCGCAAATGGAAGAAACACAAAAGAACTGTCAATCTCCCTCGGCCTGGGGCTCCATGCAAGATCTCACCTCGTGGAGTTGCAATGATCTTGAGAACGGTGAGGAATCGGCCCAGAACTACACGGGAGGATCTCCATGTTTAACGGTGGGGATGGTGTTCTTGGGGTCATAGGCAGCATTCCTCCTCCTCCAAACACGGCGAGTTGAGTTGATGCCAAAGAGCTCCATTTTGGTCTCATATGACCACAACATTTTCACCCAGTTGTCCTCTGAATCATTCAGATGTTCATTGGAAAACTTCAGACGGGCCAAACTTCAGATGGGCACTGCAGGATTTCAGTCCCTCACGGAATAGTGTGTTACCAATTGTTTTTTTGGTGATTCTGGTACCAGCTGCCTTGAAATCATTGACAAGATCGTTCCGTGTAGTTCTGGGCTGATTCCTCACCGTTTACATGATCATTGCAACTCCACGAGGTGAGATCTTGCATAGAGTCCCAGGCCGAGGGAGATTGACAGTTCTTTTGTGTTTCTTCCATTTGCGAATAATCGTACCAACTGTTGTCACCTTCTCACCAAGCTGCTTGGCAATGGTCTTGTAGCCCATTCCAGCCTTGTGTAGGTCTACAATCTTGTCCCTGACATCCTTGGAGAGCTCTTTGGTCTTGGCCATGGTGGAGAGTTTGGAATCTGATTGACTGATTGCTTCTGTGGACAGATATCTTTTATACAGGTAACAAGCTGATATCAGGAGCACTCCATTTAAGAGTGTGCTCCTAATCTCAGCTCGTTACCTGTATAAAAGACACCTGGGAGCCAGAAATCTTTCTGATTGAGAGGGGGTCAAATTCTTATTTCCCTCACTAAAATGTAAATCAATTTATATAATTTTGACATGCGTTTTTACGGATTTTGTTGTTGTTATTCTGTCTCTCACTGTTCAAATAAACTTACCATTACAATTATAGCCTGAATATTACTTAGTTAGAGGGCGAACGTAAAAAATCAGCAGGGGATCAAATACTTTTTTCCCTCACTGTAGTTGGCCACCAGGTTTGCAAACATCTCAAGAGGGATTTTGTCCCACTCCTCTTTGCAGATCTTATCCAATTATTTCAAGGTTTCGAGGCTGACGTCTTGCAACTCGAACCTTCAGCTGCCTCCACAGATTTTCTATGGGATTAAGGTCTGGTGACTGGCTAGGCCACTCCAGGACTTTAATGTGCTTCTTCTTGAGCCACTCCTTTTTTGCCTTGACCGTGTGTTTTGGGTCATTGTCATGCTGGAATACCCATCCACGACCCATTTTCAATGCCCTGGCTGAGGGAAGGAGGTTCTCACCCAAGATTTGACAGTACATGGCCCCGTCCATCGTCCCTTTGATGCGGTGAAGTTGTCCTGTCCCCTTAGCAGAAAAACACCCCCAAAGCAAAATGTTTCCACCTCCATGTTTGACGGTGGGGATGGTGTTCTTGGGGTCATAGGCAGCATTCCTCCTCCTCCAAACACGGCGAGTTGAGTTGATGCCAAAGAGCTCCATTTTGGTCTCATCTGACCACAACACTTTCACCCAGTTGTCCTCTGAATCATTCAGATGTTCATTGGAAAACTTCAGACGGGCCAAACTTAAGATCGGCACTGCAGGATTTCAGTCCTTCACGGCGTAGTGTGTTACCAATTGTTGTTTTGGTGACTATAATCCCAGCTGCCTTGAGATCATTGACAAGATCCTCCCGTGTAGTTCTGGGCCGATTCCTCACCGTTCTCAAGATCATTGCAACTCCACGAGGTGAGATCTTGCATGGAGCCCCAGGCCGAGGGAGATTGACAGTTCTTTTGTGTTTCTTCCATTTGCGAATAATCGTACCAACTGTTGTCACCTTCTCATCAAGCTGCTTGGCAATGGTCTTGTGGCCCATTCCAGCCTTGTGTAGGTCTACAATCTTGTCACTGACATCCTTGGAGAGCTCTTTGGTCTTGGCTATGGTGGAGAGTTTGGAATCTGATTGATTGATTGCTTCTGTGGACAGATATCTTTTATATAGGTAACAAGCTGAGATTAGGAGCACACCATTTAAGAGTGTGCTCCTAATCTCAGCTCGTTACCTGTATAAAAAAACACCTGGGAGCCAGAAATCTTTCCGATTAAGGGGGGTCAAATTCCTATTTCCCTCACTAAAATGTAAATCAATTTATACAATTTTGACATGCTTTTTTGCTTATTTTGTTGTTGTTATTCTGTCTCTCACTGTTCAAATAAACTTACCATTACAATTATAGCCTGAATATTTCTTTGTTAGTGGGAAAACCTACAAAATCAGCAGGGGATCAAATACTTTTTTCCCTCACTGTAGTTGGCCACCAGGTTTGCACACATCTCAAGAGGGATTTTGTCCCACTCCTCTTTGCAGATCTTATCCAAGTCATTAAGGTTTCGAGGCTGACATCTGGCAACTCGAACCTTCAGCTCCTTCCACAGATTTTCTATGGGATTAAGGTCTGGAGACTGGCTAGGCAACTCCAGGACCTTAATGTGCTTCTTCGTGAGCCACTCTTTTGTTGCCTTGGCCGTGTGTTTTGGGTCATTGTCATGCTGGAATACCCATCCACGACCCAATTTCAATGCCCTGGCTGAGGGAAGGAGGTTCTCACCCAAGATTTGACGGTACATGGCCCCGTCCATCGTCCCTTTGATGCGGTGAAGTTGTCCTGTCCCCTTAGCAGAAAAACACCCCCAAAGCAAAATGTTTCCACCTCCATGTATGACGGTGGGGATGGTGTTCTTGGGGTCATAGGCAGCATTCCTCCTCCTCCAAACACGGCGAGTTGAGTTGATGCCAAAGAGCTCCATTTTGGTCTCATCTGACCACAACACTTTCACCCAGTTGTCCTCTGAATCATTCAGATGTTCATTGGCAAACTTCAGACGGGCATGTATATGTGCTTTCTTGAGCAGGTGGACCTTGCGGGCACTGCAGGATTTCAGTCCTTCATGGCGTAGTGTGTTACCAATTGTTTTTTTGGTGACTATAATCCCAGCTGCCTTGAGATCATTGACAAGATCCTCCCGTGTAGTTCTGGGCCGATTCCTCACCGTTCTCAAGATCATTGCAACTCCACGAGGTGAGATATTGCATGGAGCCCCAGGCCGAGGGAGATTGACAGTTATTTTGTGTTTCTTCCATTTGCGAATAATCGTACCAACTGTTGTCACCTTCTCACCAAGCTGCTTGGCAATGGTCTTGTAGCCCATTCCAGCCTTGTGTAGGTCTACAATCTTGTCACTGACATCCTTGGAGAGCTCTTTGGTCTTGGCCATGGTGGAGAGTTTGGAATCTGATTGATTGATTGCTTCTGTGGACAGATATCTTTTATATAGGTAACAAGCTGAAATTAGGAGCACTTCATTTAAGAGTGTGCTCCTAATCTCAACTCGTTAACTGTATAAAAGACACCTGGGAGCCAGAAATCTTTCTGATTGAGAGGGGGTCAAATTCCTATTTCCCTCACTTAAATGTAAATCAATTTATAAAATTTCTGGCTCGCAGGTGTTTTTTTATACAGGTAACGATCTGAGATTAGGATCACACTCTAAATGGTGTGCTCCTAATCTCAGCTTGTTACCTATATAAAAGATATCTGTCCACAGAAGCAATCAATCAATCAGATTCCAAACTCTCCACCATAGCCAAGACCAAAGAGCTCTCCAAGGATGTCAGTGACAAGATTGTAGACCTACACAAGGCTGGAATGGGCTACAAGACCATTGCCAAGCAGCTTGGTGAGAAGGTGACAACAGTTGGTACGATTATTCGCAAATGGAAGAAACACAAAAGAACTGTCAATCTCCCTCGGCTTGGGGCTCCATACAAGATCTCACCTCGTGGAGTTGCAATGATCTTGAGAACGGTGAGGAATCGGCCCAGAACTACACGGGAGGATCTTGTCAATGATCTCAAGGCGCTGGGATTATAGTCACCAAAAAAACAATTGGTAACCCACTACGCCGTGAAGGAATAAAATCCTGCAGTGCCCGCAAGGTCCCCCTGCTCAAGAAACCACATATACATGCCCGTCTGAAGTTTGCCAATGAACATCTGAATGATTCAGAGGACAACTGGGTGAAAGTGTTGTGGTCAGATGAGACCAAAATGGAGCTCTTTGGCATCAACTCAACTCGCCGTGTTTGGAGGAGGAGGAATGCTGCATATGACCCCAAGAACACCATCCCCACCGTCATACATGGAGGTGGAAACATTATGCTTTGGGGGTGTTTTTCTGCTAAGGGGACAGGTCAACTTCACCGCATCAAAGGGACGATGGACTGGGCCATGTACCGTCAAATCTTGGGTGAGAACCTCCTTCCCTCAGCCAGGGCATTGAAAATGGGTCGTGGATGGGTATTCCAGCATGACAATGACCCAAAACACACGGCCAAGGCAACAAAAGAGTGGCTCACGAAGAAGCACATTAAGGTCCTGGAGTGGCCTAGCCAGTCTCCAGACCTTAATCCCATAGAAAATCTGTGGAAGGAGCTGAAGGTTCGAGTTGCCAGATGTCAGCCTCGAAACCTTAATGACTTGGATAAGATCTGCAAAGAGGAGTGGGACAAAATCCCTCTTGAGATGTGTGCAAACCTGGTGGCCAACTACAGTGAGGGAAAAAAGTATTTGATCCCCTGCTGATTTTGTACGTTTTCCCACTAACAAAGAAATATTCAGGCTATAATTGTAATGGTAAGTTTATTTGAACAGTGAGAGACAGAATAACAACAACAAAATACGCAAAAAAGCATGTCAAAATTGTATAAATTGATTTACATTTTAGTGAGGGAAATAGGAATTTGACCCCCCTTAATCGGAAAGATTTCTGGCTCCCAGGTGTTTTTTTATACAGGTAACGAGCTGAGATTAGGAGCACACTCTTAAATGGTGTGCTCCTAATCTCAGCTTGTTACCTATATAAAAGATATCTGTCCACAGAAGCAATCAATCAATCAGATTCCAAACTCTCCACCATAGCCAAGACCAAAGAGCTCTCCAAGGATGTCAGTGACAAGATTGTAGACCTACACAAGGCTGGAATGGGCCACAAGACCATTGCCAAGCAGCTTGGTGAGAAGGTGACAACAGTTGGTACGATTATTCGCAAATGGAAGAAACACAAAAGAACTGTCAATCTCCCTCGGCCTGGGGCTCCATGCAAGATCTCACCTCGTGGAGTTGCAATGATCTTGAGAACGGTGAGGAATCGGCCCAGAACTACACGGGAGGATCTTGTCAATGATCTCAAGGCAGCTGGGATTATAGTCACCAAAAAAACAATTGGTAACACACTACGCCGTGAAGGACTGAAATCCTGCAGTGCCGATCTTAAGTTTGGCCCGTCTGAAGTTTTCCAATGAACATCTGAATGATTCAGAGGGCAACTGGGTGAAAGTGTTGTGGTCAGATGAGACCAAAATGGAGCTCTTTGGCATCAACTCAACTCGCCGTGTTTGGAGGAGGAGGAATGCTGCCTATGACCCCAAGAACACCATCCCCACCGTCAAACATGGAGGTGGAAACATTTTGCTTTGGAGGTGTTTTTCTGCTAAGGGGACAGGACAACTTCACCGCATCAAAGGGACGATGGACGGGGCCATGTACTGTCAAATCTTGGGTGAGAACCTCCTTCCCTCAGCCAGGGCATTGAAAATGGGTCGTGGATGGGTATTCCAGCATGACAATGACCCAAAACACACGGTCAACGCAAAAAAGGAGTGGCTCAAGAAGAAGCACATTAAAGTCCTGGAGTGGCCTAGCCAGTCACCAGACCTTAATCCCATAGAAAATCTGTGGAGGGAGCTGAAGGTTCGAGTTGCAAGACGTCAGCCTCGAAACCTTAAAATAATTGGATAAGATCTGCAAAGAGGAGTGGGACAAAATCCCTCTTGAGATGTTTGCAAACCTGGTGGCCAACTACAGTGAGGGAAAAAAGTATTTGATCCCCTGCTGATTTTGTACGTTTGCCCTCTAACTAAGTAATATTCAGGCTATAATTGTAATGGTAAGTTTATTTGAACAGTGAGAGACAGAATAACAACAACAAAATCCGTAAAAACGCATGTCAAAATTATATAAATTGATTTACATTTTAGTGAGGGAAATAAGAATTTGACCCCCTCTCAATCAGAAAGATTTCTGGCTCCCAGGTGTCTTTTATACAGGTAACGAGCTGAGATTAGGAGCACACTCTTAAATGGAGTGCTCCTGATATCAGCTTGTTACCTGTATAAAAGATATCTGTCCACAGTAGCAATCAATCAATCAGATTCCAAACTCTCCACCATGGCCAAGACCAAAGAGCTCTCCAAGGATGTCAGTGACAAGATTGTAGACCTACACAAGGCTGGAATGAGCTACAAGACCATTGCCAAGCAGCTTGGTGAGAAGGTGACAACAGTTGGTACGATTATTCGCAAATGGAAGAAACACAAAATAACTGTCAATCTCCCTCGGCCTGGGGCTCCATGCAAGATCTCACCTCGTGGAGTTGCAATGATCTTGAGAACGGTGAGGAATCGGCCCAGAACTACAAGGGAGGATCTTGTCAATGATCTCAAGGCAGCTGGGATTATAGTCACCAAAAAAATAATTGGTAACACACTACGCCATGAAGGACTGAAATCCTGCAGTGCCCGCAAGGTCCCCCTGCTCAAGAAAGCACATATACATTCCCGTCTGAAGTTTGCCAATGAACATTTGAATGATTCAGAGGACAACTGGGTGAAAGTGTTGTGGTCAGATGAGACCAAAGTGGAGCTCTTTGGCATCAACTCAACTCGCCGTGTTTGGAGGAGGAGGAATGCTGCCTATGACCCCAAGAACACCATCCCCACCGTCAAACATGGAGGTGGAAACATTTTGCTTTGGGGGTGTTTTTCTGCTAAGGGGACAGGACAACTTCACCGCATCAAAGGGACGATGGACGGGGCCATGTACTGTCAAATCTTGGGTGAGAACCTCCTTCCCTCAGCCAGGGCATTGAAATTGGGTCGTGGATGGGTATTCCAGCATGACAATGACCCAAAACACACGGCCAAGGCAACAAAGGAGTGGCTCAAGAAGAAGCACATTAAAGTCCTGGAGTGGCCTAGCCAGTCTCCAGACCTTAATCCCATAGAAAATCTGTGGAGGGAGCTGAAGGTTCGAGTTGCCAGACGTCAGCCTCGAAACCTTAATGACTTGGATAAGATCTACAAAGAGGAGTGGGACAAAATCCCTCTTGAGATGTGTGCAAACCTGGTGGCCAACTACAGTGAGGGAAAAAAGTATTTGATGCCCTGCTGATTTTGTAGGTTTGCCCACTAACAAATAAATATTCAGGCTATAATTGTAATGGTAAGTTTATTTGAACAGTGAGAGACAGAATAACACCAACAAAATCCGTAAAAACGCATGTCAAAATTTTATAAATTGATTTACATTTAAGTGAGGGAAATAGGAATTTGACCCCCTCTCAATCAGAAAGATTTCTGGCTCCCAGGCGTATTTTATACAGGTAACGAGCTGAGATTAGGAGCACACTCTTAAATGGAGTGCTCCTAATATCAGCTTGTTACCTGTTTAAAAGATATCTGTCCACAGAAGCAATCAATCAATCAGATTCCAAACTCTCCACCATGGCCAAGACCAAAGAGCTCTCCAAGGATGTCAGTGACAAGATTGTAGACCGACACAAGGCTGGAATGAGCTACAAGACCATTGCCAAGCAGCTTGGTGAGAAGGTGACAACAGTTGGTACGATTATTCGCAAATGGAAGAAACACAAAATAACTGTCAATCTCCCTCGGCCTGGGGCTCCATGCAAGATCTCACCTCGTGGAGTTGCAATGATCTTGAGAACGGTGAGGAATCGGCCCAGAACTACAAGGGAGGATCTTGTCAATGATCTCAAGGCAGCTGGGATTATAGTCACCAAAAAAATAATTGGTAACACACTACGCCATGAAGGACTGAAATCCTGCAGTGCCCGCAAGGTCCCCCTGCTCAAGAAAGCACATATACATTCCCGTCTGAAGTTTGCCAATGAACATTTGAATGATTCAGAGGACAACTGGGTGAAAGTGTTGTGGTCAGATGAGACCAAAGTGGAGCTCTTTGGCATCAACTCAACTCGCCGTGTTTGGAGGAGGAGGAATGCTGCCTATGACCCCAAGAACACCATCCCCACCGTCAAACATGGAGGTGGAAACATTTTGCTTTGGGGGTGTTTTTCTGCTAAGGGGACAGGACAACTTCACCGCATCAAAGGGACGATGGACGGGGCCATGTACTGTCAAATCTTGGGTGAGAACCTCCTTCCCTCAGCCAGGGCATTGAAATTGGGTCGTGGATGGGTATTCCAGCATGACAATGACCCAAAACACACGGCCAAGGCAACAAAGGAGTGGCTCAAGAAGAAGCACATTAAAGTCCTGGAGTGGCCTAGCCAGTCTCCAGACCTTAATCCCATAGAAAATCTGTGGAGGGAGCTGAAGGTTCGAGTTGCCAGACGTCAGCCTCGAAACCTTAATGACTTGGATAAGATCTACAAAGAGGAGTGGGACAAAATCCCTCTTGAGATGTGTGCAAACCTGGTGGCCAACTACAGTGAGGGAAAAAAGTATTTGATGCCCTGCTGATTTTGTAGGTTTGCCCACTAACAAATAAATATTCAGGCTATAATTGTAATGGTAAGTTTATTTGAACAGTGAGAGACAGAATAACACCAACAAAATCCGTAAAAACGCATGTCAAAATTTTATAAATTGATTTACATTTAAGTGAGGGAAATAGGAATTTGACCCCCTCTCAATCAGAAAGATTTCTGGCTCCCAGGCGTATTTTATACAGGTAACGAGCTGAGATTAGGAGCACACTCTTAAATGGAGTGCTCCTAATCTCAGCTTGTTACCTATATAAAATATATCTGTCCACAGAAGCAATCAATCAATCAGATTCCAAACTCTCCACCATGGCCAAGACCAAAGAGCTCTCCAAGGATGTCAGTGACAAGAATGTAGACCTACACAAGGCTGGAATGAGCTACAAGACCATTGCCAAGCAGCTTGGTGAGAAGGTGACAACAGTTGGTACGATTATTCGCAAATGGAAGAATCACAAAAGAACTGTCAATCTCCCTCGGCCTGGGGCTCCATGCAAGATCTCACCTCGTGGAGTTGCAATGATCTTGAGAACGGTGAGGAATCGGCCCAGAACTACACGGGAGGATCTTGTCAATAATCTCAAGGCAGCTGGGATTATAGTCACCAAAAAAACAATTGGTAACACACTACGCCGTGAAGGACTGAAATCCTGCAGTGCCCGCAAGGTCCCCCTGCTCAAGAAAGCACATATACATGCCCGTCTGAAGTTTGCCAATGAACATCTGAATTATTCAGAGGACAACTGGGTGAAAGTGTTGTGGTCAGATGAGACCAAAATTGAGCTCTTTGGCATCAACTCAACTCGCCGTGTTTGGAGGAGGAGGAATGCTGCCTATGACCCCAAGAACACCATCCCCACCGTCACACATGGAGGTGGAAACATTATGCTTTGGGGGTGTTTTTCTGCTAAGGGGACAGGACAACTTCACCGCATCAAAGGGACGATGGACGGGGCCATGTACCGTCAAATCTTGGGTGAGAACCTCCTTCCCTCAGCCAGGGCATTGAAAATGGGTCGTGGATGGGTATTCCAGCATGACAATGACCCAAAACACACGGCCAAGACAACAAAAGAGTGGCTCACGAAGAAGCACATTAAGGTCCTGGAGTGGCCTAGCCAGTCTCCAGACCTTAATCCCATAGAAAATCTGTGGAGGGAGCTGAAGGTTCGATTTGCCAGACGTCAGCCTCGAAACCTTAATGACTTGGATAAGATCTACAAAGAGGAGTGGGACAAAATCCCTCTTGAGATGTGTGCAAACCTGGTGGCCAACTACAGTGAGGGAAAAAAGTATTTGATGCCCTGCTGATTTTGTAGGTTTGCCCACTAACAAATAAATATTCAGGCTATAATTGTAATGGTAAGTTTATTTGAACAGTGAGAGACAGAATAACACCAACAAAATCCGTAAAAACGCATGTCAAAATTTTATAAATTGATTTACATTTAAGTGAGGGAAATAGGAATTTGACCCCCTCTCAATCAGAAAGATTTCTGGCTCCCAGGCGTATTTTATACAGGTAACGAGCTGAGATTAGGAGCACACTCTTAAATGGAGTGCTCCTAATCTCAGCTTGTTACCTATATAAAATATATCTGTCCACAGAAGCAATCAATCAATCAGATTCCAAACTCTCCACCATGGCCAAGACCAAAGAGCTCTCCAAGGATGTCAGTGACAAGAATGTAGACCTACACAAGGCTGGAATGAGCTACAAGACCATTGCCAAGCAGCTTGGTGAGAAGGTGACAACAGTTGGTACGATTATTCGCAAATGGAAGAAACACAAAAGAACTGTCAATCTCCCTCGGCCTGGGGCTCCATGCAAGATCTCACCTCGTGGAGTTGCAATGATCTTGAGAACGGTGAGGAATCGGCCCAGAACTACACGGGAGGATCTTGTCAATAATCTCAAGGCAGCTGGGATTATAGTCACCAAAAAAACAATTGGTAACACACTACGCCGTGAAGGACTGAAATCCTGCAGTGCCCGCAAGGTCCCCCTGCTCAAGAAAGCACATATACATGCCCGTCTGAAGTTTGCCAATGAACATCTGAATTATTCAGAGGACAACTGGGTGAAAGTGTTGTGGTCAGATGAGACCAAAATTGAGCTCTTTGGCATCAACTCAACTCGCCGTGTTTGGAGGAGGAGGAATGCTGCCTATGACCCCAAGAACACCATCCCCACCGTCACACATGGAGGTGGAAACATTATGCTTTGGGGGTGTTTTTCTGCTAAGGGGACAGGACAACTTCACCGCATCAAAGGGACGATGGACGGGGCCATGTACCGTCAAATCTTGGGTGAGAACCTCCTTCCCTCAGCCAGGGCATTGAAAATGGGTCGTGGATGGGTATTCCAGCATGACAATGACCCAAAACACACGGCCAAGACAACAAAAGAGTGGCTCACGAAGAAGCACATTAAGGTCCTGGAGTGGCCTAGCCAGTCTCCAGACCTTAATCCCATAGAAAATCTGTGGAGGGAGCTGAAGGTTCGATTTGCCAGACGTCAGCCTCGAAACCTTAATGACTTGGATAAGATCTTGAAAGAGGAGTGGGACAAAATCCATCTTGAGATGTGTGCAAACCTGGTGGCCAACTACAGTGAGGGAAAAAAAGTATTTGATACCCTGCTGATTTTGTACGTTTTCCCACTAACAAAGAAATATTCAGGCTATAATTGTAATGGTAAGTTTATTTGAACAGTGAGAGACAGAATAACAACAACAAAATACGCAAAAAAGCATGTCAAAATTGTATAAATTGATTTACATTTTAGTGAGGGAAATAAGAATTTGACCCCCTCTCAATCAGAAAAATTTCTGGCTCCCGGGTGTCTTTTATACAGATATCGAGCTGAGATTAGGAGCACACTCTTAAATGGATAGCTCCTAATCTCAGCTTGTTACCTGTATAAAAAGACACCTGTCCACAGAAGCAAAAAATCTATCAGATTCCAAACTGTCCACCATGGCCAAGACCAAAGAGCTCTCCAAGGATGTCAGGGACAAGATTGTAGACCTACACAAGGCTGGAATGGGCTACAAGACCATTGACAAGCAGCTTGGTGAGAAGGTGACAACAGTTGGTACGATTATCCGCAAATGGAAGAATCACAAAATAACTGTAAATCTCCCTCGGCCTGGGGCTCCATGCAAGATCTCACCTCGTGGAGTTGCAATTATCATGATAACGGTGAGGAATCGGCCCAGAACTACACGGGAGGATCTTGTCAATGATCTCAAGGCAGTTGGGATTATAGTCACCAAAAAAACAATTGGTAACATACTACGCCATGAAGGACTGAAATCCTGCAGTGCGCGCAAGGTCGCCCTGCTCAAGAAAGCACATATACATGCCCGTCTGAAGTTTGCCAATGAACATCTGAATGATTCAGAGGACAACTGGGTGAAAGTGTTGTGGTCAGATGAGACCAAAATGGAGCTCTTTGGCATCAACTCAACTCGCCGTGTTTGGAGGAGGAGGAATGCTGCCTATGACCCCAAGAACACCATCCCCACCGTCAAACATGGAGGTGGAAACATTATGCTTTGTGGGTGTTTTTCTGCTAATGGGACAGGACAACTTCACCGCATCAAAGGGACGATGGACGGGGCCATGTACCGTCAAATCTTGGGTGAGAACCTCCTTCCCTCAGCCAGGGCATTGAAAATGGGTCGTGGATGTGTATTCCAGCATAACAATGACCCAAAACACACGGCAAAGGCAACAAAAGAGTGGCTCACGAAGAAGCACATTAAGGTCCTGGAGTGGCCTAGCCAGTCTCCAGACCTTAATCCCATAGAAAATCTGTGGAGGGAGCTGAAGGTTCGAGTTGCCAGACGTCAGCCTCGAAACCTTAATGACTTGGATAAGATCTGCAAAGAGGAGTGGGACAAAATCCCTCTTGAGATGTGTGCAAACCTGGTGGCCAACTACAGTGATGGAAAAAAGTATTTGATCCCCTGCTGATTTTGTACGTTTGCCCACTAACAAAGAAATATTCGGGCTATAATTGTAATGGTAAGTTTATTTGAACAGTGAGAGACAGAATAACAACAACAAAATCCGCAAAAAAGCATGTCAAAATTGTATAAATTGATTTACATTTTAGTGAGGGAAATAAGAATTTGACCCCCTCGCAATCAGAAAGATTTCTGGCTCCCAGGTGTCTTTTATACAGGTAACGAGCTGAGATTAGGAGCACACTCTTAAATGGAGTGCTCCTAATCTCAGCTTGTTACCTATATACAAGATATATGTCCACAGAAGCAATCAATCAATCAGATTCCAAACTCTCCACCATAGCCAAGACCAAAGAGCTCTCCAAGGATGTCAGTGACAAGATTGTAGACCTACACAAGGCTGGAATGGGCTACAAGACCAATGCCAAGCAGCTTGGTGAGAAGGTGACAACAGTTGGTACGATTATTCGCAAATGGAAGAAACACAAAAGAACTGTCAATCTCCATCGGCCTGGGGCTCCATGCAAGATCTCACCTCGTGGAGTTGCAATGATCTTGAGAACGGTGAGGAATCGGCCCAGAACTACACGGGAGGATCTTGTCAATAATCTCAAGGCAGCTGGGATTATAGTCACCAAAAAAACAATTGGTAAACACACTACGCCGTGAAGGACTGAAATCCTGCAGTGCCCGCAAGGTCCCCCTGCTCAAGAAAGCACATATACATGCCCGTCTGAAGTTTGCCAATGAACATCTGAATGATTCAGAGGACAACTGAGTGAAAGTGTTTTGGTCAGATGAGACCAAAATGGAGCTCTTTGGCATCAACTCAACTCGCCGTGTTTGGAGGAGGAGGAATGCTGCCTATGACCCCAAGAACACCATCCCCACCGTCATACATGGAGGTGGAAACATTATGCTTTGGGGGTGTTTTTCTGCTAAGGGGACAGGACAACTTCACCGCATCAAAGGGACGATGGACGGGGCCATGTACCGTCAAATCTTGGGTGAGAACCTCCTTCCCTCAGCCAGGGCAATGAAAATGGGTCGTGGATGGGTATTGCAGCATGACAATGACCCAAAACACACGGCCAAGGCAACAAAAGAGTGGCTCACGAAGAAGCACATTAAGGTCCTGGAGTGGCCTAGCCAGTCTCCAGACCTTAATCCCATAGAAAATCTGTGGAAGGAGCTGAAGGTTCGAGTTGCCAGACGTCAGCCTCGAAACCTTAATGACTTGGATAAGATCTGCAAAGAGGAGTGGGACAAAATCCCTCTTGAGATGTGTGCAAACCTGGTGGCCAACTACAGTGAGGGAAAAAAGTATTTGATCCCCTGCTGATTTTGTACGTTTTCCCACTAACAAAGAAATATTCAGGCTATAATTCTAATGGTAAGTTTATTTGAACAGTGAGAGACAGAATAACAACAACAAAATACGCAAAAAAGCATGTCAAAATTGTATAAATTGATTTACATTTTAGTGAGGGAAATAAGAATTTGACCCCTTCTCAATCGGAAAGATTTCTGGCTCCGAGGTGTCTTTTATACAGGTATCGAGCTGAGATTAGGAGCACACTCTTAAATGGAGTGCTCCTAATCTCAGCTTGTTACCTGTATAAAAAGACACCTGTCCACAGAAGCAAAAAATCTATCAGATTCCAAACTGTCCACCATGGCCAAGACCAAAGAGCTCTCCAAGGATGTCAGGGACAAGATTGTAGACCTACACAAGGCTGGAATGGGCTACAAGACCATTGCCAAGCAGCTTGGTGAGAAGGTGACAACAGTTGGTACGATTATCCGCAAATGGAAGAATCACAAAATAACTGTAAATCTCCCTCGGCCTGGGGCTCCATGCAAGATCTCACCTCGTGGAGTTGCAATTATCATGATAACGGTGAGGAATCGGCCCAGAACTACACGGGAGGATCTTGTCAATGATCTCAAGGCAGTTGGGATTATAGTCACCAAAAAAACAATTGGTAACATACTACGCCATGAAGGACTGAAATCCTGCAGTGCGCGCAAGGTCGCCCTGCTCAAGAAAGCACATATACATGCCCGTCTGAAGTTTGCCAATGAACATCTGAATGATTCAGAGGACAACTGGGTGAAAGTGTTGTGGTCAGATGAGACCAAAATGGAGCTCTTTGGCATCAACTCAACTCGCCGTGTTTGGAGGAGGAGGAATGCTGCCTATGACCCCAAGAACACCATCCCCACCGTCAAACATGGAGGTGGAAACATTATGCTTTGTGGGTGTTTTTCTGCTAATGGGACAGGACAACTTCACCGCATCAAAGGGACGATGGACGGGGCCATGTACCGTCAAATCTTGGGTGAGAACCTCCTTCCCTCAGCCAGGGCATTGAAAATGGGTCGTGGATGTGTATTCCAGCATAACAATGACCCAAAACACACGGCAAAGGCAACAAAAGAGTGGCTCACGAAGAAGCACATTAAGGTCCTGGAGTGGCCTAGCCAGTCTCCAGACCTTAATCCCATAGAAAATCTGTGGAGGGAGCTGAAGGTTCGAGTTGCCAGACGTCAGCCTCGAAACCTTAATGACTTGGATAAGATCTGCAAAGAGGAGTGGGACAAAATCCCTCTTGAGATGTGTGCAAACCTGGTGGCCAACTACAGTGATGGAAAAAAGTATTTGATCCCCTGCTGATTTTGTACGTTTTCCCACTAACAAAGAAATATTCCGGCTATAATTGTAATGGTAAGTTTATTTGAACAGTGAGAGACAGAATAACAACAACAAAATACGCAAAAAAGCATGTCAAAATTGTATAAATTGATTTACATTTTAGTGAGGGAAATAAGAATTTGACCCCCTCTCAATCAGAAAAATTTCTGGCTCCCAGGTGTTTTTTTATACAGGTAACGATTTGAGATTAGGATCACACTCTAAAATGGTGTGCTCCTAATCTCAGCTTGTTACCTATATACAAGATATATGTCCACAGAAGCAATCAATCAATCAGATTCCAAACTCTCCACCATAGCCAAGACCAAAGAGCTCTCCAAGGATGTCAGTGACAAGATTGTAGACCTACACAAGGCTGGAATGGGCTACAAGACCAATGCCAAGCAGCTTGGTGAGAAGGTGACAACAGTTGGTACGATTATTCGCAAATGGAAGAAACACAAAAGAACTGTCAATCTCCATCGGCCTGGGGCTCCATGCAAGATCTCACCTCGTGGAGTTGCAATGATCTTGAGAACGGTGAGGAATCGGCCCAGAACTACACGGGAGGATCTTGTCAATAATCTCAAGGCAGCTGGGATTATAGTCACCAAAAAAACAATTGGTAAACACACTACGCCGTGAAGGACTGAAATCCTGCAGTGCCCGCAAGGTCCCCCTGCTCAAGAAAGCACATATACATGCCCGTCTGAAGTTTGCCAATGAACATCTGAATGATTCAGAGGACAACTGAGTGAAAGTGTTTTGGTCAGATGAGACCAAAATGGAGCTCTTTGGCATCAACTCAACTCGCCGTGTTTGGAGGAGGAGGAATGCTGCCTATGACCCCAAGAACACCATCCCCACCGTCATACATGGAGGTGGAAACATTATGCTTTGGGGGTGTTTTTCTGCTAAGGGGACAGGACAACTTCACCGCATCAAAGGGACGATGGACGGGGCCATGTACCGTCAAATCTTGGGTGAGAACCTCCTTCCCTCAGCCAGGGCAATGAAAATGGGTCGTGGATGGGTATTGCAGCATGACAATGACCCAAAACACACGGCCAAGGCAACAAAAGAGTGGCTCACGAAGAAGCACATTAAGGTCCTGGAGTGGCCTAGCCAGTCTCCAGACCTTAATCCCATAGAAAATCTGTGGAAGGAGCTGAAGGTTCGAGTTGCCAGACGTCAGCCTCGAAACCTTAATGACTTGGATAAGATCTGCAAAGAGGAGTGGGACAAAATCCCTCTTGAGATGTGTGCAAACCTGGTGGCCAACTACAGTGAGGGAAAAAAGTATTTGATCCCCTGCTGATTTTGTACGTTTTCCCACTAACAAAGAAATATTCAGGCTATAATTCTAATGGTAAGTTTATTTGAACAGTGAGAGACAGAATAACAACAACAAAATACGCAAAAAAGCATGTCAAAATTGTATAAATTGATTTACATTTTAGTGAGGGAAATAAGAATTTGACCCCTTCTCAATCGGAAAGATTTCTGGCTCCGAGGTGTCTTTTATACAGGTATCGAGCTGAGATTAGGAGCACACTCTTAAATGGAGTGCTCCTAATCTCAGCTTGTTACCTGTATAAAAAGACACCTGTCCACAGAAGCAAAAAATCTATCAGATTCCAAACTGTCCACCATGGCCAAGACCAAAGAGCTCTCCAAGGATGTCAGGGACAAGATTGTAGACCTACACAAGGCTGGAATGGGCTACAAGACCATTGCCAAGCAGCTTGGTGAGAAGGTGACAACAGTTGGTACGATTATCCGCAAATGGAAGAATCACAAAATAACTGTAAATCTCCCTCGGCCTGGGGCTCCATGCAAGATCTCACCTCGTGGAGTTGCAATTATCATGATAACGGTGAGGAATCGGCCCAGAACTACACGGGAGGATCTTGTCAATGATCTCAAGGCAGTTGGGATTATAGTCACCAAAAAAACAATTGGTAACATACTACGCCATGAAGGACTGAAATCCTGCAGTGCGCGCAAGGTCGCCCTGCTCAAGAAAGCACATATACATGCCCGTCTGAAGTTTGCCAATGAACATCTGAATGATTCAGAGGACAACTGGGTGAAAGTGTTGTGGTCAGATGAGACCAAAATGGAGCTCTTTGGCATCAACTCAACTCGCCGTGTTTGGAGGAGGAGGAATGCTGCCTATGACCCCAAGAACACCATCCCCACCGTCAAACATGGAGGTGGAAACATTATGCTTTGTGGGTGTTTTTCTGCTAATGGGACAGGACAACTTCACCGCATCAAAGGGACGATGGACGGGGCCATGTACCGTCAAATCTTGGGTGAGAACCTCCTTCCCTCAGCCAGGGCATTGAAAATGGGTCGTGGATGTGTATTCCAGCATAACAATGACCCAAAACACACGGCAAAGGCAACAAAAGAGTGGCTCACGAAGAAGCACATTAAGGTCCTGGAGTGGCCTAGCCAGTCTCCAGACCTTAATCCCATAGAAAATCTGTGGAGGGAGCTGAAGGTTCGAGTTGCCAGACGTCAGCCTCGAAACCTTAATGACTTGGATAAGATCTGCAAAGAGGAGTGGGACAAAATCCCTCTTGAGATGTGTGCAAACCTGGTGGCCAACTACAGTGATGGAAAAAAGTATTTGATCCCCTGCTGATTTTGTACGTTTTCCCACTAACAAAGAAATATTCCGGCTATAATTGTAATGGTAAGTTTATTTGAACAGTGAGAGACAGAATAACAACAACAAAATACGCAAAAAAGCATGTCAAAATTGTATAAATTGATTTACATTTTAGTGAGGGAAATAAGAATTTGACCCCCTCTCAATCAGAAAAATTTCTGGCTCCCAGGTGTTTTTTTATACAGGTAACGATTTGAGATTAGGATCACACTCTAAAATGGTGTGCTCCTAATCTCAGCTTGTTACCTATATAAAATATATCTGTCCACAGAAGCAATCAATCAATCAGATTCCAAACTCTCCACCATTGCCAAGACCAAAGAGCTCTCCAAGGATGTCAGTGACAAGATTGTAGACCTACACAAGGCTGGAATGGGCTACAAGACCATTGCCAAGCAGCTTGGTGAGAAGGTGACAACAGTTGGTACGATTATTCGCAAATGGAAGAAACACAAAAGAACTGTCAATCTCCCTCGGCTTGGGGCTCCATGCAAGATCTCACCTCGTGGAGTTGCAATGATCATGAGAATGGTGAGGAATCGGCCCAGAACTACACGGGGGGATCTTGTCAATGATCTCAAGGCGCTGGGATTATAGTCACCAAAACAACAATTGGTAACCCACTACGCCGTGAAGGAATGAAATCCTGCAGTGCCCGCAAGGTCCCCCTGCTCAAGAAAGCACATATACATGCCCGTCTGAAGTTAGCCAATGAACATCTGAATGATTCAGAGGACAACTGGGTGAAAGTGTTGTGGTCAGATGAGACCAAAATGGAGCTCTTTGGCATCAACTCAATTCGCCGTGTTTGGAGGAGGAGGAATGCTGCCTATGACCCCAAGAACACCATCCCCACCGTCATACATGGAGGTGGAAACATTATGCTTTGGGGGGGTTTTTATGCTAAGGGGACAGGACAACTTCACCGCATCAAAGGGACGATTTACGGGGCCATGTACTGTCAAATCTTGGGTGAGAACCTCCTTCCCTCAGCCAGGGCATTGAAATTGGGTCGTGGATGGGTATTCCAGCATGACAATGACCCAAAACACACGGCCAAGGCAACAAAGGAGTGGCTCAAGAAGAAGAACATTAAAGTCCTGGAGTGGCCTTGCCAGTCTCCAGACCTTAATCCCATAGAAAATCTGTGGAAGGAGCAGAAGGTTCGAGTTGCCAGACGTCAGCCTCGAAACCTTAATGACTTGGATAAGATCTACAAAGAGGAGTGGGACAAAATCCGTCTTGAGATGTGTGCAAACCTGGTGGCCAACTACAGTGAGGGAAAAAAGTATTTGATGCCCTGCTGATTTTGTAGGTTTGCCCACTAACAAATAAATATTCAGGCTATAATTGTAATGGTAAGTTTATTTGAACAGTGAGAGACAGAATAACACCAACAAAATCCGTAAAAACGCATGTCAAAATTTTATAAATTGATTTACATTTAAGTGAGGGAAATAGGAATTTGACCCCCTCTCAATCAGAAAGATTTCTGGCTCCCAGGCGTATTTTATACAGGTAACGAGCTGAGATTAGGAGCACACTCTTAAATGGAGTGCTCCTAATCTCAGCTTGTTACCTATATAAAATATATCTGTCCACAGAAGCAATCAATCAATCAGATTCCAAACTCTCCACCATGGCCAAGACCAAAGAGCTCTCCAAGGATGTCAGTGACAAGAATGTAGACCTACACAAGGCTGGAATGAGCTACAAGACCATTGCCAAGCAGCTTGGTGAGAAGGTGACAACAGTTGGTACGATTATTCGCAAATGGAAGAAACACAAAAGAACTGTCAATCTCCCTCGGCTTGGGGCTCCATACAAGATCTCACCTCGTGGAGTTGCAATGATCTTGAGAACGGTGAGGAATCGGCCCAGAACTACACGGGAGGATCTTGTCAATGATCTCAAGGCGCTGGGATTATAGTCACCAAAAAAACAATTGCTAACCCACTACGCCGTGAAGGAATAAAATCCTGCAGTGCCCGCAAGGTCCCCCTGCTCAAGAAAGCACATATACATGCCCGTCTGAAGTTTGCCAATGAACATCTGAATGATTCAGAGGACAACTGGGTGAAAGTGTTGTGGTCAGATGAGACCAAAATGGAGCTCTTTGGCATCAACTCAACTCGCCGTGTTTGGAGGAGGAGGAATGCTGCCTATGACCCCAAGAACACCATCCCCACCGTCATACATGGAGGTGGAAACATTATGCTTTGGGGGTGTTTTTCTGCTAAGGGGACAAGACAACTTCACCGCATCAAAGGGACGATGGACTGGGCCATGTACCGTCAAATCTTGGGTGAGAACCTCCTTCCCTCAGCCAGGGCATTGAAAATGGGTCGTGGATGGGTATTCCAGCATGACAATGACCCAAAACACACGGCCAAGGCAACAAAAGAGTGGCTCACGAAGAAGCACATTAAGGTCCTGGAGTGGCCTAGCCAGTCTCCAGACCTTAATCCCATAGAAAATCTGTGGAAGGAGCTGAAGGTTCGAGTTGCCAGATGTCAGCCTCGAAACCTTAATGACTTGGATAAGATCTGCAAAGAGGAGTGGGACAAAATCCCTCTTGAAATGTGTGCAAACCTGGTGGCCAACTACAGTGAGGGAAAAAAGTATTTGATCCCCTGCTGATTTTGTAGGTTTTCCCACTAACAAAGAAATATTCAGGCTATAATTGTAATGGTAAGTTTATTTGAACAGTGAGAGACAGAATAACAACAACCAAATACGCAAAAAAGCATGTCAAAATTGTATAAATTGATTTACAATTTAGTGAGGGAAATAGGAATTTGACCCCCTCTCAATCAGAAAGATTTCTGGCTCCCAGGTGTTTTTTTATACAGGTAACGAGCTGAGATTAGGAGCACACTCTTAAATGGTGTGCTCCTAATCTCAGCTTGTTACCTATATAAAAGATATCTGTCCACAGAAGCAATCAATCAATCAGATTCCAAACTCTCCACCATAGCCAAGACCAAAGAGCTCTCCAAGGATGTCAGTGACAAGATTGTAGACCTACACAAGGCTGGAATGGGCTACAAGACCATTGCCAAGCAGCTTGGTGAGAAGGTGACAACAGTTGGTACGATTATTCGCAAATGGAAGAAACACAAAAGAACTGTCAATCTCCCTCGGCCTGGGGCTCCATGCAAGATCTCACCTCGTGGAGTTGCAATGATCTTGAGAACGGTGAGGAATCGGCCCAGAACTACACGGGAGGATCTTGTCAATGATCTCAAGGCAGCTGGGATTATAGTCACCAAAAAAACAATTTGTAACACACTACGCCGTGAAGGACTGAAATCCTGCCGTGCCCGCGAGGTCCCCCTGCTCAAGAAAGCACATATGCATGCCCGTCTGAAGTTTTCCAATGAACATCTGAATGATTCAGAGGACAACTGGGTGAAAGTGTTGTGGTCAGATGAGACCAAAATGGAGCTCTTTGGCATCAACTCAACTCGCCGTGTTTGGAGGAGGAATGCTGCCTATGACCCCAAGAACACCATCCCCACAATCAAACATCGAGGTGGAAACATTATGCTTTGGGGGTGTTTTTCTGCTAAGGGGACAGGACAACTTCATCGCATCAACGGGACGATGGACGGGGCCATGTACCGTCAAATCTTGGGTGAGAACCTCCTTCCCTCAGCCAGGGCATTGAAAACGGGGCGTGGATGGGTATTCCAGCATGACAATGACCCAAAACACACGGCCAACGCAACAAAGGAGTGGCTCAAGAAGAAACACATTAAGGTCCTGGAGTGGCCTAGCCAGACTCCAGACCTTAATCCCATAGAAAATCTGTGGAAGGAGCTGAAGGTTCGAGTTGCCAACCGTCAGCCTCGAAACCTTAATGGCTTGGATAAGATCTGCAAAGAGGAGTGGGACAAAATCCCTCTTGAGATGTGTGCAAACCTGGTGGCCAATTACAGTGAGGGAAAAAAGTATTTGATCCCCTGCTGATTTTGTACGTTTGCCCACTGACAAAGAAATGCTCAGTTTATAATTTTAATGGTAGGTTTATTTGAACAGTGACAGACAAAATAACAACAACAAAATCCAGAAAAACGCATGTCTAAAATGTTATAAATTGATTTGCATTTTAGTGAGGGAAATAAGTATTTGACCCCCTCTCAATCAGAAAGATTTCTGGCTCCCGGGTGTCTTTTATACAGGTATCGAGCTGAGATTAGGAGCACACTCTTAAATGGATAGCTCCTAATCTCAGCTTGTTACCTGTATAAAAAGACACCTGTCCACAGAAGCAAAAAATCTATCAGATTCCAAACTGTCCACCATGGCCAAGACCAAAGAGCTCTCCAAGGATGTCAGGGACAAGATTGTAGACCTACACAAGGCTGGAATGGGCTACAAGACCATTGCCAAGCAGCTTGGTGAGGAGGTGACAACAGTTGGTACGATTATCCGCAAATGGAAGAATCACAAAATAACTGTAAATCTCCCTCGGCCTGGGGCTCCATGCAAGATCTCACCTCGTGGAGTTGCAATTATCATGAGAACGGTGAGGAATCGGCCCAGAACTACACGGGAGGATCTTGTCAATGATCTCAAGGCAGTTGGGATTATAGTCACCAAAAAAACAATTGGTAACATACTACGCCATGAAGGACTGAAATCCTGCAGTGCGCGCAAGGTCGCCCTGCTCAAGAAAGCACATATACATGCCCGTCTGAAGTTTGCCAATGAACATCTGAATGATTCAGAGGACAACTGGGTGAAAGTGTTGTGGTCAGATGAGACCAAAATGGAGCTCTTTGGCATCAACTCAACTCGCCGTGTTTGGAGGAGGAGGAATGCTGCGTATGACCCCAAGAACACCATCCCCACCGTCAAACATGGAGGTGGAAACATTATGCTTTGTGGGTGTTTTTCTGCTAATGGGACAGGACAACTTCACCGCATCAAAGGGACGATGGACGGGGCCATGTACCGTCAAATCTTGGGTGAGAACCTCCTTCCTTCAGCCAGGGCATTGAAAATGGGTCGTGGATGTGTATTCCAGCATAACAATGACCCAAAACACACGGCAAAGGCAACAAAGGAGTGGCTCAAGAAGAAGAACATTAAAGTCCTGGAGTGGCCTAGCCAGTCTCCAGACCTTAATCCCATAGAAAATCTGTGGAGGGAGCTGAAGGTTCGAGTTGCCAGACGTCAGCCTCGAAACCTTAATGACTTGGATAAGATCTACAAAGAGGAGTGGGACAAAATCCCTCTTGAGATGTGTGCAAACCTGGTGGCCAACTACAGTGAGGGAAAAAAGTATTTGATGCCCTGCTGATTTTGTAGGTTTGCCCACTAACAAATAAATATTCAGGCTATAATTGTAATGGTAAGTTTATTTGAACAGTGAGAGACAGAATAACACCAACAAAATCCGTAAAAACGCATGTCAAAATTGTATAAATTGATTTACATTTAAGTGAGGGAAATAGGAATTTGACCCCCTCTCAATCAGAAAGATTTCTGGCTCCCAGGCGTATTTTATACAGGTAACGAGCTGAGATTAGGAGCACACTCTTAAATGGAGTGCTCCTAATCTCAGCTTGTTACCTATATAAAATATATCTGTCCACAGAAGCAATCAATCAATCAGATTCCAAACTCTCCACCATGGCCAAGACCAAAGAGCTCTCCAAGGATGTCAGTGACAAGAATGTAGACCTACACAAGGCTGGAATGAGCTACAAGACCATTGCCAAGCAGCTTGGTGAGAAGGTGACAACAGTTGGTACGATTATTCGCAAATGGAAGAAACACAAAAGAACTGTCAATCTCCCTCGGCCTGGGGCTCCATGCAAGATCTCACCTCGTGGAGTTGCAATGATCTTGAGAACGGTGAGGAATCGGCCCAGAACTACACGGGAGGATCTTGTCAATAATCTCAAGGCAGCTGGGATTATAGTCACCAAAAAAACAATTGGTAACACACTACGCCGTGAAGGACTGAAATCCTGCAGTGCCCGCAAGGTCCCCCTGCTCAAGAAAGCACATATACATGCCCGTCTGAAGTTTGCCAATGAACATCTGAATTATTCAGAGGACAACTGGGTGAAAGTGTTGTGGTCAGATGAGACCAAAATTGAGCTCTTTGGCATCAACTCAACTCGCCGTGTTTGGAGGAGGAGGAATGCTGCCTATGACCCCAAGAACACCATCCCCACCGTCACACATGGAGGTGGAAACATTATGCTTTGGGGGTGTTTTTCTGCTAAGGGGACAGGACAACTTCACCGCATCAAAGGGACGATGGACGGGGCCATGTACCGTCAAATCTTGGGTGAGAACCTCCTTCCCTCAGCCAGGGCATTGAAAATGGGTCGTGGATGGGTATTCCAGCATGACAATGACCCAAAACACACGGCCAAGACAACAAAAGAGTGGCTCACGAAGAAGCACATTAAGGTCCTGGAGTGGCCTAGCCAGTCTCCAGACCTTAATCCCATAGAAAATCTGTGGAGGGAGCTGAAGGTTCGATTTGCCAGACGTCAGCCTCGAAACCTTAATGACTTGGATAAGATCTTGAAAGAGGAGTGGGACAAAATCCATCTTGAGATGTGTGCAAACCTGGTGGCCAACTACAGTGAGGGAAAAAAAGTATTTGATACCCTGCTGATTTTGTACGTTTTCCCACTAACAAAGAAATATTCAGGCTATAATAGTAATGGTAAGTTTATTTGAACAGTGAGAGACAGAATAACAACAACAAAATACGCAAAAAAGCATGTCAAAATTGTATAAATTGATTTACATTTTAGTGAGGGAAATAAGAATTTGACCCCCTCTCAATCAGAAAAATTTCTGGCTCCCAGGTGTTTTTTTATACAGGTAACGATCTGAGATTAGGATCACACTCTAAAATGGTGTGCTCCTAATCTCAGCTTGTTACCTATATAAAAGATATCTGTCCACAGAAGCAATCAATCAATCAGATTCCAAACTCTCCACCATAGCAAAGACCAAAGAGCTCTCCAAGGATGTCAGTGACAAGATTGTAGACCTACACAAGGCTGGAATGGGCCACAAGACCATTGCCAAGCAGCTTGGTGAGAAGGTGACAACAGTTGGTACGATTATTCGCAAATGGAAGAAACACAAAAGAACTGTCAATCTCCCTCGGCTTGGGGCTCCATACAAGATCTCACCTCGTGGAGTTGCAATGATCTTGAGAACGGTGAGGAATCGGCCCAGAACTACACGGGAGGATCTTGTCAATGATCTCAAGGCGCTGGGATTATAGTCACCAAAAAAACAATTGGTAACCCACTACGCCGTGAAGGAATAAAATCCTGCAGTGCCCGCAAGGTCCCCCTGCTCAAGAAAGCACATATACATGCCCGTCTGAAGTTTGCCAATGAACATCTGAATGATTCAGAGGACAACTGGGTGAAAGTGTTGTGGTCAGATGAGACCAAAATGGAGCTCTTTGGCATCAACTCATCTCGCCGTGTTTGGAGGAGGAGGAATGCTGCCTATGACCCCAAGAACACCATCCCCACCGTCATACATGGAGGTGGAAACATTATGCTTTGGGGGTGTTTTTCTGCTAAGGGGACAAGACAACTTCACCGCATCAAAGGGACGATGGACTGGGCCATGTACCGTCAAATCTTGGGTGAGAACCTCCTTCCCTCAGCCAGGGCATTGAAAATGGGTCGTGGATGGGTATTCCAGCATGACAATGACCCAAAACACACGGCCAAGGCAACAAAAGAGTGGCTCACGAAGAAGCACATTAAGGTCCTGGAGTGGCCTAGCCAGTCTCCAGACCTTAATCCCATAGAAAATCTGTGGAAGGAGCTGAAGGTTCGAGTTGCCAGATGTCAGCCTCGAAACCTTAATGACTTGGATAAGATCTGCAAAGAGGAGTGGGACAAAATCCCTCTTGAAATGTGTGCAAACCTGGTGGCCAACTACAGTGAGGGAAAAAAGTATTTGATCCCCTGCTGATTTTGTAGGTTTTCCCACTAACAAATAAATATTCAGGCTATAATTGTAATGGTAAGTTTATTTGAACAGTGAGAGACAGAATAACACCAACAAAATCCGTAAAAACGCATGTCAAAATTGTATAAATTGATTTACATTTAAGTGAGGGAAATAGGAATTTGACCCCCTCTCAATCAGAAAGATTTCTGGCTCCCAGGCGTATTTTATACAGGTAACGAGCTGAGATTAGGAGCACACTCTTAAATGGAGTGCTCCTAATCTCAGCTTGTTACCTATATAAAATATATCTGTCCACAGAAGCAATCAATCAATCAGATTCCAAACTCTCCACCATAGCAAAGACCAAAGAGCTCTCCAAGGATGTCAGTGACAAGATTGTAGACCTACACAAGGCTGGAATGGGCCACAAGACCATTGCCAAGCAGCTTGGTGAGAAGGTGACAACAGTTGGTACGATTATTCGCAAATGGAAGAAACACAAAAGAACTGTCAATCTCCCTCGGCTTGGGGCTCCATACAAGATCTCACCTCGTGGAGTTGCAATGATCTTGAGAACGGTGAGGAATCGGCCCAGAACTACACGGGAGGATCTTGTCAATGATCTCAAGGCGCTGGGATTATAGTCACCAAAAAAACAATTGGTAACCCACTACGCCGTGAAGGAATAAAATCCTGCAGTGCCCGCAAGGTCCCCCTGCTCAAGAAAGCACATATACATGCCCGTCTGAAGTTTGCCAATGAACATCTGAATGATTCAGAGGACAACTGGGTGAAAGTGTTGTGGTCAGATGAGACCAAAATGGAGCTCTTTGGCATCAACTCAACTCGCCGTGTTTGGAGGAGGAGGAATGCTGCCTATGACCCCAAGAACACCATCCCCACCGTCATACATGGAGGTGGAAACATTATGCTTTGGGGGTGTTTTTCTGCTAAGGGGACAAGACAACTTCACCGCATCAAAGGGACGATGGACTGGGCCATGTACCGTCAAATCTTGGGTGAGAACCTCCTTCCCTCAGCCAGGGCATTGAAAATGGGTCGTGGATGGGTATTCCAGCATGACAATGACCCAAAACACACGGCCAAGGCAACAAAAGAGTGGCTCACGAAGAAGCACATTAAGGTCCTGGAGTGGCCTAGCCAGTCTCCAGACCTTAATCCCATAGAAAATCTGTGGAAGGAGCTGAAGGTTCGAGTTGCCAGATGTCAGCCTCGAAACCTTAATGACTTGGATAAGATCTGCAAAGAGGAGTGGGACAAAATCCCTCTTGAAATGTGTGCAAACCTGGTGGCCAACTACAGTGAGGGAAAAAAGTATTTGATCCCCTGCTGATTTTGTAGGTTTTCCCACTAACAAATAAATATTCAGGCTATAATTGTAATGGTAAGTTTATTTGAACAGTGAGAGACAGAATAACACCAACAAAATCCGTAAAAACGCATGTCAAAATTGTATAAATTGATTTACATTTAAGTGAGGGAAATAGGAATTTGACCCCCTCTCAATCAGAAAGATTTCTGGCTCCCAGGCGTATTTTATACAGGTAACGAGCTGAGATTAGGAGCACACTCTTAAATGGAGTGCTCCTAATCTCAGCTTGTTACCTATATAAAATATATCTGTCCACAGAAGCAATCAATCAATCAGATTCCAAACTCTCCACCATGGCCAAGACCAAAGAGCTCTCCAAGGATGTCAGTGACAAGAATGTAGACCTACACAAGGCTGGAATGAGCTACAAGACCATTGCCAAGCAGCTTGGTGAGAAGGTGACAACAGTTGGTACGATTATTCGCAAATGGAAGAAACACAAAAGAACTGTCAATCTCCCTCGGCCTGGGGCTCCATGCAAGATCTCACCTCGTGGAGTTGCAATGATCTTGAGAACGGTGAGGAATCGGCCCAGAACTACACGGGAGGATCTTGTCAATAATCTCAAGGCAGCTGGGATTATAGTCACCAAAAAAACAATTGGTAACACACTACGCCGTGAAGGACTGAAATCCTGCAGTGCCCGCAAGGTCCCCCTGCTCAAGAAAGCACATATACATGCCCGTCTGAAGTTTGCCAATGAACATCTGAATTATTCAGAGGACAACTGGGTGAAAGTGTTGTGGTCAGATGAGACCAAAATTGAGCTCTTTGGCATCAACTCAACTCGCCGTGTTTGGAGGAGGAGGAATGCTGCCTATGACCCCAAGAACACCATCCCCACCGTCACACATGGAGGTGGAAACATTATGCTTTGGGGGTGTTTTTCTGCTAAGGGGACAGGACAACTTCACCGCATCAAAGGGACGATGGACGGGGCCATGTACCGTCAAATCTTGGGTGAGAACCTCCTTCCCTCAGCCAGGGCATTGAAAATGGGTCGTGGATGGGTATTCCAGCATGACAATGACCCAAAACACACGGCCAAGACAACAAAAGAGTGGCTCACGAAGAAGCACATTAAGGTCCTGGAGTGGCCTAGCCAGTCTCCAGACCTTAATCCCATAGAAAATCTGTGGAGGGAGCTGAAGGTTCGATTTGCCAGACGTCAGCCTCGAAACCTTAATGACTTGGATAAGATCTTGAAAGAGGAGTGGGACAAAATCCATCTTGAGATGTGTGCAAACCTGGTGGCCAACTACAGTGAGGGAAAAAAAGTATTTGATACCCTGCTGATTTTGTACGTTTTCCCACTAACAAAGAAATATTCAGGCTATAATAGTAATGGTAAGTTTATTTGAACAGTGAGAGACAGAATAACAACAACAAAATACGCAAAAAAGCATGTCAAAATTGTATAAATTGATTTACATTTTAGTGAGGGAAATAAGAATTTGACCCCCTCTCAATCAGAAAAATTTCTGGCTCCCAGGTGTTTTTTTATACAGGTAACGATCTGAGATTAGGATCACACTCTAAAATGGTGTGCTCCTAATCTCAGCTTGTTACCTATATAAAAGATATCTGTCCACAGAAGCAATCAATCAATCAGATTCCAAACTCTCCACCATAGCAAAGACCAAAGAGCTCTCCAAGGATGTCAGTGACAAGATTGTAGACCTACACAAGGCTGGAATGGGCCACAAGACCATTGCCAAGCAGCTTGGTGAGAAGGTGACAACAGTTGGTACGATTATTCGCAAATGGAAGAAACACAAAAGAACTGTCAATCTCCCTCGGCTTGGGGCTCCATACAAGATCTCACCTCGTGGAGTTGCAATGATCTTGAGAACGGTGAGGAATCGGCCCAGAACTACACGGGAGGATCTTGTCAATGATCTCAAGGCGCTGGGATTATAGTCACCAAAAAAACAATTGGTAACCCACTACGCCGTGAAGGAATAAAATCCTGCAGTGCCCGCAAGGTCCCCCTGCTCAAGAAAGCACATATACATGCCCGTCTGAAGTTTGCCAATGAACATCTGAATGATTCAGAGGACAACTGGGTGAAAGTGTTGTGGTCAGATGAGACCAAAATGGAGCTCTTTGGCATCAACTCAACTCGCCGTGTTTGGAGGAGGAGGAATGCTGCCTATGACCCCAAGAACACCATCCCCACCGTCATACATGGAGGTGGAAACATTATGCTTTGGGGGTGTTTTTCTGCTAAGGGGACAAGACAACTTCACCGCATCAAAGGGACGATGGACTGGGCCATGTACCGTCAAATCTTGGGTGAGAACCTCCTTCCCTCAGCCAGGGCATTGAAAATGGGTCGTGGATGGGTATTCCAGCATGACAATGACCCAAAACACACGGCCAAGGCAACAAAAGAGTGGCTCACGAAGAAGCACATTAAGGTCCTGGAGTGGCCTAGCCAGTCTCCAGACCTTAATCCCATAGAAAATCTGTGGAAGGAGCTGAAGGTTCGAGTTGCCAGATGTCAGCCTCGAAACCTTAATGACTTGGATAAGATCTGCAAAGAGGAGTGGGACAAAATCCCTCTTGAAATGTGTGCAAACCTGGTGGCCAACTACAGTGAGGGAAAAAAGTATTTGATCCCCTGCTGATTTTGTAGGTTTTCCCACTAACAAAGAAATATTCAGGCTATAATTGTAATGGTAAGTTTATTTGAACAGTGAGAGACAGAATAACAACAACAAAATACGCAAAAAAGCATGTCAAAATTGTATAAATTGATTTACAATTTAGTGAGGGAAATAGGAATTTGACCCCCTCTCAATCAGAAAGATTTCTGGCTCCCAGGTGTTTTTTTATACAGGTAACGAGCTGAGATTAGGAGCACACTCTTAAATGGTGTGCTCCTAATCTCAGCTTGTTACCTATATAAAAGATATCTGTCCACAGAAGCAATCAATCAATCAGATTCCAAACTCTCCACCATAGCCAAGACCAAAGAGCTCTCCAAGGATGTCAGTGACAAGATTGTAGACCTACACAAGGCTGGAATGGGCTACAAGACCATTGCCAAGCAGCTTGGTGAGAAGGTGACAACAGTTGGTACGATTATTCGCAAATGGAAGAAACACAAAAGAACTGTCAATCTCCCTCGGCTTGGGGCTCCATACAAGATCTCACCTCGTGGAGTTGCAATGATCTTGAGAACGGTGAGGAATCGGCCCAGAACTACACGGGAGGATCTTGTCAATGATCTCAAGGCGCTGGGATTATAGTCACCAAAAAAACAATTGGTAACCCACTACGCCGTGAAGGAATAAAATCCTGCAGTGCCCGCAAGGTCCCCCTGCTCAAGAAAGCACATATACATGCCCGTCTGAAGTTTGCCAATGAACATCTGAATGATTCAGAGGACAACTGGGTGAAAGTGTTGTGGTCAGATGAGACCAAAATGGAGCTCTTTGGCATCAACTCAACTCGCCGTGTTTGGAGGAGGAGGAATGCTGCCTATGACCCCAAGAACACCATCCCCACCGTCATACATGGAGGTGGAAACATTATGCTTTGGGGGTGTTTTTCTGCTAAGGGGACAAGACAACTTCACCGCATCAAAGGGACGATGGACTGGGCCATGTACCGTCAAATCTTGGGTGAGAACCTCCTTCCCTCAGCCAGGGCATTGAAAATGGGTCGTGGATGGGTATTCCAGCATGACAATGACCCAAAACACACGGCCAAGGCAACAAAAGAGTGGCTCACGAAGAAGCACATTAAGGTCCTGGAGTGGCCTAGCCAGTCTCCAGACCTTAATCCCATAGAAAATCTGTGGAAGGAGCTGAAGGTTCGAGTTGCCAGATGTCAGCCTCGAAACCTTAATGACTTGGATAAGATCTGCAAAGAGGAGTGGGACAAAATCCCTCTTGAAATGTGTGCAAACCTGGTGGCCAACTACAGTGAGGGAAAAAAGTATTTGATCCCCTGCTGATTTTGTAGGTTTTCCCACTAACAAAGAAATATTCAGGCTATAATTGTAATGGTAAGTTTATTTGAACAGTGAGAGACAGAATAACAACAACAAAATACGCAAAAAAGCATGTCAAAATTGTATAAATTGATTTACAATTTAGTGAGGGAAATAGGAATTTGACCCCCTCTCAATCAGAAAGATTTCTGGCTCCCAGGTGTTTTTTTATACAGGTAACGAGCTGAGATTAGGAGCACACTCTTAAATGGTGTGCTCCTAATCTCAGCTTGTTACCTATATAAAAGATATCTGTCCACAGAAGCAATCAATCAATCAGATTCCAAACTCTCCACCATAGCCAAGACCAAAGAGCTCTCCAAGGATGTCAGTGACAAGATTGTAGACCTACACAAGGCTGGAATGGGCTACAAGACCATTGCCAAGCAGCTTGGTGAGAAGGTGACAACAGTTGGTACGATTATTCGCAAATGGAAGAAACACAAAAGAACTGTCAATCTCCCTCGGCCTGGGGCTCCATGCAAGATCTCACCTCGTGGAGTTGCAATGATCTTGAGAACGGTGAGGAATCGGCCCAGAACTACACGGGAGGATCTTGTCAATGATCTCAAGGCAGCTGGGATTATAGTCACCAAAAAAACAATTTGTAACACACTACGCCGTGAAGGACTGAAATCCTGCCGTGCCCGCGAGGTCCCCCTGCTCAAGAAAGCACATATGCATGCCCGTATGAAGTTTTCCAATGAACATCTGAATGATTCAGAGGACAACTGGGTGAAAGTGTTGTGGTCAGATGAGACCAAAATGGAGCTCTTTGGCATCAACTCAACTCGCCGTGTTTGGAGGAGGAGGAATGCTGCCTATGACCCCAAGAACACCATCCCCACCGTCAAACATGGAGGTGGAAACATTATGCTTTGTGGGTGTTTTTCTGCTAATGGGACAGGACAACTTCACCGCATCAAAGGGACGATGGACGGGGCCATGTACCGTCAAATCTTGGGTGAGAACCGCCTTCCCTCAGCCAGGGCATTGAAAATGGGTCGTGGATGTGTATTCCAGCATAACAATGACCCAAAACACACGGCAAAGGCAACAAAGGAGTGGCTCAAGAAGAAGAACATTAAAGTCCTGGAGTGGCCTAGCCAGTCTCCAGACCTTAATCCCATAGAAAATCTGTGGAGGGAGCTGAAGGTTCGAGTTGCCAGACGTCAGCCTCGAAACCTTAATGACTTGGATAAGATCTACAAAGAGGAGTGGGACAAAATCCCTCTTGAGATGTGTGCAAACCTGGTGGCCAACTACAGTGAGGGAAAAAAGTATTTGATGCCCAGCTGATTTTGTAGGTTTGCCCACTAACAAATAAATATTCAGGCTATAATTGTAATGGTAAGTTTATTTGAACAGTGAGAGACAGAATAACACCAACAAAATCCGTAAAAACGCATGTCAAAATTGTATAAATTGATTTACATTTAAGTGAGGGAAATAGGAATTTGACCCCCTCTCAATCAGAAAGATTTCTGGCTCCCAGGCGTATTTTATACAGGTAACGAGCTGAGATTAGGAGCACACTCTTAAATGGAGTGCTCCTAATCTCAGCTTGTTACCTATATAAAATATATCTGTCCACAGAAGCAATCAATCAATCAGATTCCAAACTCTCCACCATGGCCAAGACCAAAGAGCTCTCCAAGGATGTCAGTGACAAGAATGTAGACCTACACAAGGCTGGAATGAGCTACAAGACCATTGCCAAGCAGCTTGGTGAGAAGGTGACAACAGTTGGTACGATTATTCGCAAATGGAAGAAACACAAAAGAACTGTCAATCTCCCTCGGCCTGGGGCTCCATGCAAGATCTCACCTCGTGGAGTTGCAATGATCTTGAGAACGGTGAGGAATCGGCCCAGAACTACACGGGAGGATCTTGTCAATAATCTCAAGGCAGCTGGGATTATAGTCACCAAAAAAACAATTGGTAACACACTACGCCGTGAAGGACTGAAATCCTGCAGTGCCCGCAAGGTCCCCCTGCTCAAGAAAGCACATATACATGCCCGTCTGAAGTTTGCCAATGAACATCTGAATTATTCAGAGGACAACTGGGTGAAAGTGTTGTGGTCAGATGAGACCAAAATTGAGCTCTTTGGCATCAACTCAACTCGCCGTGTTTGGAGGAGGAGGAATGCTGCCTATGACCCCAAGAACACCATCCCCACCGTCAAACATGGAGGTGGAAACATTATGCTTTGTGGGTGTTTTTCTGCTAATGGGACAGGACAACTTCACCGCATCAAAGGGACGATGGACGGGGCCATGTACCGTCAAATCTTGGGTGAGAACCTCCTTCCCTCAGCCAGGGCATTGAAAATGGGTCGTGGATGGGTATTCCAGCATGACAATGACCCAAAACACACGGCCAAGACAACAAAAGAGTGGCTCACGAAGAAGCACATTAAGGTCCTGGAGTGGCCTAGCCAGTCTCCAGACCTTAATCCCATAGAAAATCTGTGGAGGGAGCTGAAGGTTCGATTTGCCAGACGTCAGCCTCGAAACCTTAATGACTTGGATAAGATCTTGAAAGAGGAGTGGGACAAAATCCATCTTGAGATGTGTGCAAACCTGGTGGCCAACTACAGTGAGGGAAAAAAAGTATTTGATACCCTGCTGATTTTGTACGTTTTCCCACTAACAAAGAAATATTCAGGCTATAATAGTAATGGTAAGTTTATTTGAACAGTGAGAGACAGAATAACAACAACAAAATACGCAAAAAAGCATGTCAAAATTGTATAAATTGATTTACATTTTAGTGAGGGAAATAAGAATTTGACCCCCTCTCAATCAGAAAAATTTCTGGCTCCCAGGTGTTTTTTTTATACAGGTAACGATCTGAGATTAGGATCACACTCTAAAATGGTGTGCTCCTAATCTCAGCTTGTTACCTATATAAAAGATATCTGTCCACAGAAGCAATCAATCAATCAGATTCCAAACTCTCCACCATAGCAAAGACCAAAGAGCTCTCCAAGGATGTCAGTGACAAGATTGTAGACCTACACAAGGCTGGAATGGGCCACAAGACCATTGCCAAGCAGCTTGGTGAGAAGGTGACAACAGTTGGTACGATTATTCGCAAATGGAAGAAACACAAAAGAACTGTCAATCTCCCTCGGCTTGGGGCTCCATACAAGATCTCACCTCGTGGAGTTGCAATGATCTTGAGAACGGTGAGGAATCGGCCCAGAACTACACGGGAGGATCTTGTCAATGATCTCAAGGCGCTGGGATTATAGTCACCAAAAAAACAATTGGTAACCCACTACGCCGTGAAGGAATAAAATCCTGCAGTGCCCGCAAGGTCCCCCTGCTCAAGAAAGCACATATACATGCCCGTCTGAAGTTTGCCAATGAACATCTGAATGATTCAGAGGACAACTGGGTGAAAGTGTTGTGGTCAGATGAGACCAAAATGGAGCTCTTTGGCATCAACTCAACTCGCCGTGTTTGGAGGAGGAGGAATGCTGCCTATGACCCCAAGAACACCATCCCCACCGTCATACATGGAGGTGGAAACATTATGCTTTGGGGGTGTTTTTCTGCTAAGGGGACAAGACAACTTCACCGCATCAAAGGGACGATGGACTGGGCCATGTACCGTCAAATCTTGGGTGAGAACCTCCTTCCCTCAGCCAGGGCATTGAAAATGGGTCGTGGATGGGTATTCCAGCATGACAATGACCCAAAACACACGGCCAAGGCAACAAAAGAGTGGCTCACGAAGAAGCACATTAAGGTCCTGGAGTGGCCTAGCCAGTCTCCAGACCTTAATCCCATAGAAAATCTGTGGAAGGAGCTGAAGGTTCGAGTTGCCAGATGTCAGCCTCGAAACCTTAATGACTTGGATAAGATCTGCAAAGAGGAGTGGGACAAAATCCCTCTTGAAATGTGTGCAAACCTGGTGGCCAACTACAGTGAGGGAAAAAAGTATTTGATCCCCTGCTGATTTTGTAGGTTTTCCCACTAACAAAGAAATATTCAGGCTATAATTGTAATGGTAAGTTTATTTGAACAGTGAGAGACAGAATAACAACAACAAAATACGCAAAAAAGCATGTCAAAATTGTATAAATTGATTTACAATTTAGTGAGGGAAATAGGAATTTGACCCCCTCTCAATCAGAAAGATTTCTGGCTCCCAGGTGTTTTTTATACAGGTAACGAGCTGAGATTAGGAGCACACTCTTAAATGGTGTGCTCCTAATCTCAGCTTGTTACCTATATAAAAGATATCTGTCCACAGAAGCAATCAATCAATCAGATTCCAAACTCTCCACCATAGCCAAGACCAAAGAGCTCTCCAAGGATGTCAGTGACAAGATTGTAGACCTACACAAGGCTGGAATGGGCTACAAGACCATTGCCAAGCAGCTTGGTGAGAAGGTGACAACAGTTGGTACGATTATTCGCAAATGGAAGAAACACAAAAGAACTGTCAATCTCCCTCGGCTTGGGGCTCCATACAAGATCTCACCTCGTGGAGTTGCAATGATCTTGAGAACGGTGAGGAATCGGCCCAGAACTACACGGGAGGATCTTGTCAATGATCTCAATGCGCTGGGATTATAGTCACCAAAAAAACAATTGGTAACCCACTACGCCGTGAAGGAATAAAATCCTGCAGTGCCCGCAAGGTCCCCCTGCTCAAGAAAGCACATATACATGCCCGTCTGAAGTTTTCCAATGAACATCTGAATGATTCAGAGGACAACTGGGCGAAAGTGTTGTGGTCAGATGAGACCAAAATGGAGCTCTTTGGCATCAACTCAACTCGCCGTGTTTGGAGGAGGAGGAATGCTGCCTATGACCCCAAGAACACCATCCCCACCGTCATACATGGAGGTGGAAACATTATGCTTTGGGGGTGTTTTTCTGCTAAGGGGACAAGACAACTTCACCGCATCAAAGGGACGATGGACTGGGCCATGTACCGTCAAATCTTGGGTGAGAACCTCCTTCCCTCAGCCAGGGCATTGAAAATGGGTCGTGGATGGGTATTCCAGCATGACAATGACCCAAAACACACGGCCAAGGCAACAAAAGAGTGGCTCACGAAGAAGCACATTAAGGTCCTGGAGTGGCCTAGCCAGTCTCCAGACCTTAATCCCATAGAAAATCTGTGGAAGGAGCTGAAGGTTCGAGTTGCCAGATGTCAGCCTCGAAACCTTAATGACTTGGATAAGATCTGCAAAGAGGAGTGGGACAAAATCCCTCTTGAAATGTGTGCAAACCTGGTGGCCAACTACAGTGAGGGAAAAAAGTATTTGATCCCCTGCTGATTTTGTAGGTTTTCCCACTAACAAAGAAATATTCAGGCTATAATTGTAATGGTAAGTTTATTTGAACAGTGAGAGACAGAATAACAACAACAAAATACGCAAAAAAGCATGTCAAAATTGTATAAATTGATTTACAATTTAGTGAGGGAAATAGGAATTTGACCCCCTCTCAATCAGAAAGATTTCTGGCTCCCAGGTGTTTTTTTATACAGGTAACGAGCTGAGATTAGGAGCACACTCTTAAATGGTGTGCTCCTAATCTCAGCTTGTTACCTATATAAAAGATATCTGTCCACAGAAGCAATCAATCAATCAGATTCCAAACTCTCCACCATAGCCAAGACCAAAGAGCTCTCCAAGGATGTCAGTGACAAGATTGTAGACCTACACAAGGCTGGAATGGGCTACAAGACCATTGCCAAGCAGCTTGGTGAGAAGGTGACAACAGTTGGTACGATTATTCGCAAATGGAAGAAACACAAAAGAACTGTCAATCTCCCTCGGCCTGGGGCTCCATGCAAGATCTCACCTCGTGGAGTTGCAATGATCTTGAGAACGGTGAGGAATCGGCCCAGAACTACACGGGAGGATCTTGTCAATGATCTCAAGGCAGCTGGGATTATAGTAACCAAAAAAACAATTTGTAACACACTACGCCGTGAAGGACTGAAATCCTGCCGTGCCCGCGAGGTCCCCCTGCTCAAGAAAGCACATATGCATGCCCGTCTGAAGTTTTCCAATGAACATCTGAATGATTCAGAGGACAACTGGGTGAAAGTGTTGTGGTCAGATGAGACCAAAATGGAGCTCTTTGGCATCAACTCAACTCGCCGTGTTTGGAGGAGGAGGAATGCTGCCTATGACCCAAAGAACACCATCCCCACAATCAAACATCGAGGTGGAAACATTATGCTTTGGGGGTGTTTTTCTGCTAAGGGGACAGGACAACTTCATCGCATCAACGGGACGATGGACGGGGCCATGTACCGTCAAATCTTGGGTGAGAACCTCCTTCCCTCAGCCAGGGCATTGAAAACGGGGCGTGGATGGGTATTCCAGCATGACAATGACCCAAAACACACGGCCAACGCAACAAAGGAGTGGCTCAAGAAGAAACACATTAAGGTCCTGGAGTGGCCTAGCCAGACTCCAGACCTTAATCCCATAGAAAATCTGTGGAAGGAGCTGAAGGTTCGAGTTGCCAACCGTCAGCCTCGAAACCTTAATGGCTTGGATAAGATCTGCAAAGAGGAGTGGGACAAAATCCCTCTTGAGATGTGTGCAAACCTGGTGGCCATTTACACTGAGGGAAAAAAGTATTTGATCCCCTGCTGATTTTGTACGTTTGCCCACTGACAAAGAAATGCTCAGTTTATAATTTTAATGGTAGGTTTATTTGAACAGTGACAGACAAAATAACAACAACAAAATCCAGAAAAACGCATGTCTAAAATGTTATAAATTGATTTGCATTTTAGTGAGGGAAATAAGTATTTGACCCCCTCTCAATCAGAAAGATTTCTGGCTCCCGGGTGTCTTTTATACAGGTATCGAGCTGAGATTAGGAGCACACTCTTAAATGGATAGCTCCTAATCTCAGCTTGTTACCTGTATAAAAAGACACCTGTCCACAGAAGCAAAAAATCTATCAGATTCCAAACTGTCCACCATGGCCAAGACCAAAGAGCTCTCCAAGGATGTCAGGGACAAGATTGTAGACCTACACAAGGCTGGAATGGGCTACAAGACCATTGCCAAGCAGCTTGGTGAGAAGGTGACAACAGTTGGTACGATTATCCGCAAATGGAAGAATCACAAAATAACTGTAAATCTCCCTCGGCCTGGGGCTCCATGCAAGATCTCACCTCGTGGAGTTGCAATTATCATGAGAACGGTGAGGAATCGGCCCAGAACTACACGGGAGGATCTTGTCAATGATCTCAAGGCAGTTGGGATTATAGTCACCAAAAAAACAATTGGTAACATACTACGCCATGAAGGACTGAAATCCTGCAGTGCGCGCAAGGTCGCCCTGCTCAAGAAAGCACATATACATGCCCGTCTGAAGTTTGCCAATGAACATCTGAATGATTCAGAGGACAACTGGGTGAAAGTGTTGTGGTCAGATGAGACCAAAATGGAGCTCTTTGGCATCAACTCAACTCGCCGTGTTTGGAGGAGGAGGAATGCTGCCTATGACCCCAAGAACACCATCCCCACCGTCAAACATGGAGGTGGAAACATTATGCTTTGTGGGTGTTTTTCTGCTAATGGGACAGGACAACTTCACCGCATCAAAGGGACGATGGACGGGGCCATGTACCGTCAAATCTTGGGTGAGAACCTCCTTCCCTCAGCCAGGGCATTGAAAATGGGTCGTGGATGTGTATTCCAGCATAACAATGACCCAAAACACACGGCAAAGGCAACAAAAGAGTGGCTCACGAAGAAGCACATTAAGGTCCTGGAGTGGCCTAGCCAGTCTCCAGACCTTAATCCCATAGAAAATCTGTGGAGGGAGCTGAAGGTTCGAGTTGCCAGACGTCAGCCTCGAAACCTTAATGACTTGGATAAGATCTGCAAAGAGGAGTGGGACAAAATCCCTCTTGAGATGTGTGCAAACCTGGTGGCCAACTACAGTGATGGAAAAAAGTATTTGATCCCCTGCTGATTTTGTACGTTTGCCCACTAACAAAGAAATATCCAGGCTACAATTGTAATGGTAAGTTTATTTGAACAGTGAGAGACAGAATAACAACAACAAAATCCGCAAAAAAGCATGTCAAAATTGTATAAATTGATTTACATTTTAGTGAGGGAAAAAAGAATTTGACCCCCTCGCAATCAGAAAGATTTCTGGCTCCCAGGTGTCTTTTATACAGGTAACGAGCTGAGATTAGGAGCACACTCTTAAATGGTGTGCTCCTAATCTCAGCTTGTTACCTATATAAAAGATATCTGTCCACAGAAGCAATCAATCAATCAGATTCCAAACTCTCCACCATAGCCAAGACCAAAGAGCTCTCCAAGGATGTCAGTGACAAGATTGTAGACCTACACAAGGCTGGAATGGGCTACAAGACCATTGCCAAGCAGCTTGGTGAGAAGGTGACAACAGTTGGTACGATTATTCGCAAATGGAAGAAACACAAAAGAACTGTCAATCTCCCTCGGCTTGGGGCTCCATACAAGATCTCACCTCGTGGAGTTGCAATGATCTTGAGAACGGTGAGGAATCGGCCCAGAACTACACGGGAGGATCTTGTCAATGATCTCAATGCGCTGGGATTATAGTCACCAAAAAAACAATTGGTAACCCACTACGCCGTGAAGGAATAAAATCCTGCAGTGCCCGCAAGGTCCCCCTGCTCAAGAAAGCACATATACATGCCCGTCTGAAGTTTTCCAATGAACATCTGAATGATTCAGAGGACAACTGGGCGAAAGTGTTGTGGTCAGATGAGACCAAAATGGAGCTCTTTGGCATCAACTCAACTCGCCGTGTTTGGAGGAGGAGGAATGCTGCCTATGACCCCAAGAACACCATCCCCACCGTCATACATGGAGGTGGAAACATTATGCTTTGGGGGTGTTTTTCTGCTAAGGGGACAAGACAACTTCACCGCATCAAAGGGACGATGGACTGGGCCATGTACCGTCAAATCTTGGGTGAGAACCTCCTTCCCTCAGCCAGGGCATTGAAAATGGGTCGTGGATGGGTATTCCAGCATGACAATGACCCAAAACACACGGCCAAGGCAACAAAAGAGTGGCTCACGAAGAAGCACATTAAGGTCCTGGAGTGGCCTAGCCAGTCTCCAGACCTTAATCCCATAGAAAATCTGTGGAAGGAGCTGAAGGTTCGAGTTGCCAGATGTCAGCCTCGAAACCTTAATGACTTGGATAAGATCTGCAAAGAGGAGTGGGACAAAATCCCTCTTGAAATGTGTGCAAACCTGGTGGCCAACTACAGTGAGGGAAAAAAGTATTTGATCCCCTGCTGATTTTGTAGGTTTTCCCACTAACAAAGAAATATTCAGGCTATAATTGTAATGGTAAGTTTATTTGAACAGTGAGAGACAGAATAACAACAACAAAATACGCAAAAAAGCATGTCAAAATTGTATAAATTGATTTACAATTTAGTGAGGGAAATAGGAATTTGACCCCCTCTCAATCAGAAAGATTTCTGGCTCCCAGGTGTTTTTTTATACAGGTAACGAGCTGAGATTAGGAGCACACTCTTAAATGGTGTGCTCCTAATCTCAGCTTGTTACCTATATAAAAGATATCTGTCCACAGAAGCAATCAATCAATCAGATTCCAAACTCTCCACCATAGCCAAGACCAAAGAGCTCTCCAAGGATGTCAGTGACAAGATTGTAGACCTACACAAGGCTGGAATGGGCTACAAGACCATTGCCAAGCAGCTTGGTGAGAAGGTGACAACAGTTGGTACGATTATTCGCAAATGGAAGAAACACAAAAGAACTGTCAATCTCCCTCGGCCTGGGGCTCCATGCAAGATCTCACCTCGTGGAGTTGCAATGATCTTGAGAACGGTGAGGAATCGGCCCAGAACTACACGGGAGGATCTTGTCAATGATCTCAAGGCAGCTGGGATTATAGTAACCAAAAAAACAATTTGTAACACACTACGCCGTGAAGGACTGAAATCCTGCCGTGCCCGCGAGGTCCCCCTGCTCAAGAAAGCACATATGCATGCCCGTCTGAAGTTTTCCAATGAACATCTGAATGATTCAGAGGACAACTGGGTGAAAGTGTTGTGGTCAGATGAGACCAAAATGGAGCTCTTTGGCATCAACTCAACTCGCCGTGTTTGGAGGAGGAGGAATGCTGCCTATGACCCAAAGAACACCATCCCCACAATCAAACATCGAGGTGGAAACATTATGCTTTGGGGGTGTTTTTCTGCTAAGGGGACAGGACAACTTCATCGCATCAACGGGACGATGGACGGGGCCATGTACCGTCAAATCTTGGGTGAGAACCTCCTTCCCTCAGCCAGGGCATTGAAAACGGGGCGTGGATGGGTATTCCAGCATGACAATGACCCAAAACACACGGCCAACGCAACAAAGGAGTGGCTCAAGAAGAAACACATTAAGGTCCTGGAGTGGCCTAGCCAGACTCCAGACCTTAATCCCATAGAAAATCTGTGGAAGGAGCTGAAGGTTCGAGTTGCCAACCGTCAGCCTCGAAACCTTAATGGCTTGGATAAGATCTGCAAAGAGGAGTGGGACAAAATCCCTCTTGAGATGTGTGCAAACCTGGTGGCCATTTACACTGAGGGAAAAAAGTATTTGATCCCCTGCTGATTTTGTACGTTTGCCCACTGACAAAGAAATGCTCAGTTTATAATTTTAATGGTAGGTTTATTTGAACAGTGACAGACAAAATAACAACAACAAAATCCAGAAAAACGCATGTCTAAAATGTTATAAATTGATTTGCATTTTAGTGAGGGAAATAAGTATTTGACCCCCTCTCAATCAGAAAGATTTCTGGCTCCCGGGTGTCTTTTATACAGGTATCGAGCTGAGATTAGGAGCACACTCTTAAATGGATAGCTCCTAATCTCAGCTTGTTACCTGTATAAAAAGACACCTGTCCACAGAAGCAAAAAATCTATCAGATTCCAAACTGTCCACCATGGCCAAGACCAAAGAGCTCTCCAAGGATGTCAGGGACAAGATTGTAGACCTACACAAGGCTGGAATGGGCTACAAGACCATTGCCAAGCAGCTTGGTGAGAAGGTGACAACAGTTGGTACGATTATCCGCAAATGGAAGAATCACAAAATAACTGTAAATCTCCCTCGGCCTGGGGCTCCATGCAAGATCTCACCTCGTGGAGTTGCAATTATCATGAGAACGGTGAGGAATCGGCCCAGAACTACACGGGAGGATCTTGTCAATGATCTCAAGGCAGTTGGGATTATAGTCACCAAAAAAACAATTGGTAACATACTACGCCATGAAGGACTGAAATCCTGCAGTGCGCGCAAGGTCGCCCTGCTCAAGAAAGCACATATACATGCCCGTCTGAAGTTTGCCAATGAACATCTGAATGATTCAGAGGACAACTGGGTGAAAGTGTTGTGGTCAGATGAGACCAAAATGGAGCTCTTTGGCATCAACTCAACTCGCCGTGTTTGGAGGAGGAGGAATGCTGCCTATGACCCCAAGAACACCATCCCCACCGTCAAACATGGAGGTGGAAACATTATGCTTTGTGGGTGTTTTTCTGCTAATGGGACAGGACAACTTCACCGCATCAAAGGGACGATGGACGGGGCCATGTACCGTCAAATCTTGGGTGAGAACCTCCTTCCCTCAGCCAGGGCATTGAAAATGGGTCGTGGATGTGTATTCCAGCATAACAATGACCCAAAACACACGGCAAAGGCAACAAAAGAGTGGCTCACGAAGAAGCACATTAAGGTCCTGGAGTGGCCTAGCCAGTCTCCAGACCTTAATCCCATAGAAAATCTGTGGAGGGAGCTGAAGGTTCGAGTTGCCAGACGTCAGCCTCGAAACCTTAATGACTTGGATAAGATCTGCAAAGAGGAGTGGGACAAAATCCCTCTTGAGATGTGTGCAAACCTGGTGGCCAACTACAGTGATGGAAAAAAGTATTTGATCCCCTGCTGATTTTGTACGTTTGCCCACTAACAAAGAAATATCCAGGCTACAATTGTAATGGTAAGTTTATTTGAACAGTGAGAGACAGAATAACAACAACAAAATCCGCAAAAAAGCATGTCAAAATTGTATAAATTGATTTACATTTTAGTGAGGGAAAAAAGAATTTGACCCCCTCGCAATCAGAAAGATTTCTGGCTCCCAGGTGTCTTTTATACAGGTAACGAGCTGAGATTAGGAGCACACTCTTAAATGGAGTGCTCCTAATCTCAGCTTGTTACCTATATACAAGATATATGTCCACAGAAGCAATCAATCAATCAGATTCCAAACTCTCCACCATAGCCAAGACCAAAGAGCTCTCCAAGGATGTCAGTGACAAGATTGTAGACCTACACAAGGCTGGAATGGGCTACAAGACCAATGCCAAGCAGCTTGGTGAGAAGGTGACAACAGTTGGTACGATTATTCGCAAATGGAAGAAACACAAAAGAACTGTCAATCTCCCTCGGCCTGGGGCTCCATGCAAGATCTCACCTCGTGGAGTTGCAATGATCTTGAGAACGGTGAGGAATCGGCCCAGAACTACACGGGATGATCTTGTCAATAATCTCAAGGCAGCTGGGATTATAGTCACCAAAAAAACAATTGGTAAACACACTATGCCGTGAAGGACTGAAATCCTGCAGTGCCCGCAAGGTCCCCCTGCTCAAGAAAGCACATATACATGCCCGTCTGAAGTTTGCCAATGAACATCTGAATGATTCAGAGGACAACTGAGTGAAAGTGTAGTGGTCAGATGAGACCAAAATGGAGCTCTTTGGCATCAACTCAACTCGCCGTGTTTGGAGGAGTAGGAATGCTGCCTATGACCCCAAGAACACCATCCCCACCGTCATACATGGAGGTGGAAACATTATGCTTTGGGGGTGTTTTTCTGCTAAGGGGACAGGACAACTTCACCGCATCAAAGGGACGATGGACGGGGCCATGTACCGTCAAATCTTGGGTGAGAACCTCCTTCCCTCAGCCAGGGCAATGAAAATGGGTCGTGGATGGGTATTGCAGCAAGACAATGACCCAAAACACACGGCCAAGGCAACAAAAGAGTGGCTCACGAAGAAGCACATTAAGGTCCTGGAGTGGCCTAGCCAGTCTCCAGACCTTAATCCCATAGAAAATCTGTGGAAGGAGCTGAAGGTTCGAGTTGCCAGACGTCAGCCTCGAAACCTTAATGACTTGGATAAGATCTGCAAAGAGGAGTGGGACAAAATCCCTCTTGAGATGTGTGCAAACCTGGTGGCCAACTACAGTGAGGGAAAAAAGTATTTGATCCCCTGCTGATTTTGTACGTTTTCCCACTAACAAAGAAATATTCAGGCTATAATTGTAATGGTAAGTTTATTTGAACAGTGAGAGACAGAATAACAACAACAAAATACGCAAAAAAGCATGTCAAAATTGTATAAATTGATTTACATTTTAGTGAGGGTAATAAGAATTTGACCCCTTCTCAATCGGAAAGATTTCTGGCTCCGAGGTGTCTTTTATACAGGTAACGAGCTGAAATTAGGAACAAACTCTTAAATGGAGTGCTCCTAATCTCAGCTTGTTACCTGTATAAAAGACACCTGTCCACAGAAGCAAAATATCAATCAGATTCCAAAATGTCCACCATGGCCAAGACCAAAGAGCTCTCCAAGGATGTCAGGGACAAGATTGTAGACCTACACAAGGCTGGAATGGGCTACAAGACCATTGCCAAGCAGCTTGGTGAGAAGGTGACAACAGTTGGTACGAGTATTCGCAAATGGAAGAATCACGAAAGAACTGTCAATCTCCCTCGGTCTGGGGCTCCATGCAAGATCTCACCTCGTGGAGTTGCAATGATCATGAGAATGGTGAGGAATCGGCCCAGAACTACACGGGGGGATCTTGTCAATGATCTCAAGGCAGTTGGGATTATAATCACCAAAAAAACAATTTGTAACACACTACACCATGAAGGACTGAAATCCTGCCGTGCCCGCGAGCTGCCCCTGCTCAAGAAAGCACATATGCATGCCCGTCTGAAGTTTGCCAATGAACATCTGAATGATTCAGAGGACAACTGGGTGAAAGTGTTGTGGTCAGATGAGACCAAAATGGAGCTCTTTGGCATCAACTCAACTCGCCGTGTTTGGAGGAGGAGGAATGCTGCCTATGACCCCAAGAACACCATCCCCACAATCAAACATCGAGGTGGAAACATTATGCTTTGGGGGTGTTTTGCTGCTAAGGGGACAGGACAACTTCATCGCATCAACGGGACGATGGACGGGGCCATGTACCGTCAAATCTTGGGTGAGAACCTCCTTCCCTCAGCCAGGGCATTGAAAACGGGGCGTGGATGGGTATTCCAGCATGACAATGACCCAAAACACACGGCCAACACAACAAAGGAGTGGCTCAAGAAGAAACACATTAAGGTCCTGGAGTGGCCTAGCCAGACTCCAGACCTTAATCCCATAGAAAATCTGTGGAAGGAGCTGAAGGTTCGAGTTGCCAACCGTCAGCCTCGAAACCTTAATGGCTAGGATAAGATCTGCAAAGAGGAGTGGGACAAAATCCCTCTTGAGATGTGTGCAAACCTGGTGGCCAATTACAGTGAGGGAAAAAGGTATTTGATCCCCTGCAGATTTTGTACGTTTGCCCACTGACAAAGAAATGCTCAGTTTATATTTTTAATGGTAGGTTTATTTGAACAGTGAGATACAAAATAACAACAATAAAATCCAGAAAAACGCATGTCAAAAATGTTATAAATTGATTTGCATTTTAGTGATGGAAATAAGTATTTGACCCCCTCTCAATCAGATAGATTTCTGGCTCACGGGTGTCTTTTATACAGGTATCGAGCTGAGATTAGGAGCACACTCTTAAATGGAGTGCTCCTAATCTCAGCTTGTTACCTGTATAAAAGACACCTGTCCACAGAAGCAAAAAATCTATCAGATTCCAAACTGTCCACCATGGCCAAGACCAAAGAGCTCTCCAAGGATGTCAGGGACAAGATTGTAGACCTACACAAGGCTGGAATGGGCTACAAGACCATTGCCAAGCAGCTTGGTGAGAAGGTGACAACAGTTGGTACAATTATTCGCAAATGGAAGAATCACAAAAGAACTGTAAATCTCCCTCGGCCTGGGGCTCCATGCAAGATCTCACCTCGTGGAGTTGCAATTATCATGAGAACGGTGAGGAATCGGCCCAGAACTACACGGGAGGATCTTGTCAATGATCTCAAGGCAGTTGGGATTATAGTCACCAAAAAAACAATTGGTAACATACTACGCCATGAAGGACTGAAATCCTGCAGTGCGCGCAAGGTCGCCCTGCTCAAGAAAGCACATATACATGCCCGTCTGAAGTTTGCCAATGAACATCTGAATGATTCAGAGGACAACTGGGTGAAAGTGTTGTGGTCAGATGAGACCAAAATGGAGCTCTTTGGCATCAACTCAACTTGCCGTGTTTGGAGGAGGAGGAATGCTGCCTATGACCCCAAGAACACCATCCCCACAATCAAACATCGAGGTGGAAACATTATGCTTTGGGGGTGTTTTGCTGCTAAGGGGACAGGACAACTTCATCGCATCAACGGGACGATGGTCGGGGCCATGTACCGTCAAATATTGGGTGAGAACCTCCTTCCCTCAGCCAGGGCATTGAAAACAGGGCGTGGATGGGTATTCCAGCATGACAATGACCCAAAACACACGGCCAACGCAACAAAGGAGTGGCTCAAGAAGAAACACATTAAGGTCCTGGAGTGGCCTAGCCAGACTCCAGACCTTAATCCCATAGAAAATCTGTGGAAGGAGCTGAAGGTTCGATTTGCCAACCGTCAGCCTCGAAACCTTAATGGCTAGGATAAGATCTGCAAAGAGGAGTGGGACAAAATCCCTCTTGAGATGTGTGCAAACCTGGTGGCCAATTACAGTGAGGGAAAAAAGTATTTGATCCCCTGCTGATTTTGTACGTTTGCCCACTGACAAAGAAATGCTCAGTTTATATTTTTAATGGTAGGTTTATTTGAACAGTGAGATACAAAATAACAACAATAAAATCCAGAAAAACGCATGTCAAAAATGTTATAAATTGATTTGCATTTTAGTGATGGAAATATGTATTTGACCCCCTCTCAATCAGATAGATTTCTGGCTCCCGGGTGTCTTTATACAGGTATCGAGCTGAGATTAGGAGCACACTCTTAAATGGAGTGCTCCTAATCTCAGCTTGTTACCTGTATAAAAGACACCTGTCCACAGAAGCAAAAAATCTATCAGATTCCAAACTGTCCACCATGGCCAAGACCAAAGAGCTCTCCAAGGATGTCAGGGACAAGATTGTAGACCTACACAAGGCTGGAATGGGCTACAAGACCATTGCCAAGCAGCTTGGTGAGAAGGTGACAACAGTTGGTACGATTATTCGCAAATGGAAGAATCACAAAAGAACTGTAAATCTCCCTCGGCCTGGGGCTCCATGCAAGATCTCACCTCGTGGAGTTGCAATTATCATGAGAACGGTGAGGAATCGGCCCAGAACTACACGGGAGGATCTTGTCAATGATCTCAAGGCAGTTGGGATTATAGTCACCAAAAAAACAATTGGTAACATACTACGCCATGAAGGACTGAAATCCTGCAGTGCGCGCAAGGTCGCCCTGCTCAAGAAAGCACATATACATGCCCGTCTGAAGTTTGCCAATGAACATCTGAATGATTCAGAGGACAACTGGGTGAAAGTGTTGTGGTCAGATGAGACCAAAATGGAGCTCTTTGGCATCAACTCAACTCGCCGTGTTTGGAGGAGGATGAATGCTGCCTATGACCCCAAGAACACCATCCCCACAATCAAACATCGAGGTGGAAACATTATGCTTTGGGGGTGTTTTGCTGCTAAGGGGACAGGACAACTTCATCGCATCAACGGGACGATGGACGGGGCCATGTACCGTCAAATATTGGGTGAGAACCTCCTTCCCTCAGCCAGGGCATTGAAAACGGGGCGTGGATGGGTATTCCAGCATGACAATGACCCAAAACACACGGCCAACGCAACAAAGGAGTGGCTCAAGAAGAAACACATTAAGGTCCTGGAGTGGCCTAGCCAGACTCCAGACCTTAATCCCATAGAAAATCTGTGGAAGGAGCTGAAGGTTCGATTTGCCAACCGTCAGCCTCGAAACCTTAATGGCTAGGATAAGATCTGCAAAGAGGAGTGGGACAAAATCCCTCTTGAGATGTGTGCAAACCTGGTGGCCAATTACAGTGAGGGAAAAAAGTATTTGATCCCCTGCTGAGTTTGTACGTTTGCCCACTGACAAAGAAATGCTCAGTTTATATTTTTAATGGTAGGTTTATTTGAACAGTGAGATACAAAATAACAACAATAAAATCCAGAAAAACGCATGTCAAAAATGTTATAAATTGATTTGCATTTTAGTGATGGAAATATGTATTTGACCCCCTCTCAATCAGATAGATTTCTGGCTCCCGGGTGTCTTTATACAGGTATCGAGCTGAGATTAGGAGCACACTCTTAAATGGAGTGCTCCTAATCTCAGCTTGTTACCTGTATAAAAGACACCTGTCCACAGAAGCAAAAAATCTATCAGATTCCAAACTGTCCACCATGGCCAAGACCAAAGAGCTCTCCAAGGATGTCAGGGACAAGATTGTAGACCTACACAAGGCTGGAATGGGCTACAAGACCATTGCCAAGCAGCTTGGTGAGAAGGTGACAACAGTTGGTACGAATATTCGCAAATGGAAGAATCACAAAAAAACTGTAAATCTCCCTCGGCCTGGGGCTCCATGCAAGATCTCACCTCGTGGAGTTGCAATAATCATGAGAACGGTGAGGAATCGGCCCAGAACTACACGGGAGGATCTTGTCAATGATCTCAAGGCATTTGGGATTATAGTCACCAAAAAAACAATTGGTAACATACTACGCCATGAAGGACTGAAATCCTGCAGTGCGCGCAAGGTCGCCCTGCTCAAGAAAGCACATATACATGCCCGTCTGAAGTTTGCCAATGAACATCTGAATGATTCAGAGGACAACTGGGTGAAAGTGTTGTGGTCAGATGAGACCAAAATGGAGCTCTTTGGCATCAACTCAACTCGCTGTGTTTGGAGGAGGAGGAATGCTGCCTATGACCCCAAGAACACCATCCCCACCATCAAACATGGAGGTGGAAACATTATGCTTTGGGGGTGTTTTTCTGCTAAGGGGACAGGACAACTTCATCGCATCAACGGGACGATGGAAGGGGCCATGTACCGTTAAATCTTTGGTGAGAACCTCCTTCCCTCAGCCAGGGCATTGAAAACGGGGCGTGGATGGGTATTCCAGCATGACAATGACCCAAAATACACGGCCAACGCAACAAAGGAGTGGCTCAAGAAGAAACACATTGAGGTCCTGGAGTGGACTAGCCAGACTCCAGACCTTAATCCCATAGAAAATCTGTGGAAGGAGCTGAAGGTTCGAGTTGCCAACCGTCAGCCTCGAAACCTTAATGGCTTGGATAAGATCTGCAAAGAGGAGTGGGACAAAATCCCTCTTGAGATGTGTGCAAACCTGGTGGCCAATTACAGTGAAGGAAAAAAGTATTTGATCTCCTGCTGATTTTGTACGTTTGCCCACTAACAAAGAAATATGCAGGCTATAATTGTAATGGTAAGTTTATTTGAACAGTGAGAGACAGAAAAACAACAACAAAATCCATAAAAACGCATGTCAAAATTTTATAAATTGATTTGCATTATAATGAGGGAAATAAGTATTTGACCCCCTCTCAATCAGAAAGATTTCTGGCTCCTGGGTGTCTTTTATACAGGTAACGAGCTGAGATTAGGAGCACACTCTTAAATGGAGTGCTCCTAATCTCAGCTTGTTACCTGTATAAAAGACACCTGTCCACAGAAGCAAAAAATCTATCAGATTCCAAACTGTCCACCATGGCCAAGACCAAAGAGCTCTCCAAGGATGTCAGGGACAAGATTGTAGACCTACACAAGGCTGGAATGGGCTACAAGACCATTGCCAAGCAGCTTGGTGAGAAGGTGACAACAGTTGGTACGATTTTTCGCAAATGGAAGAATCACAAAAGAACTGTAAATCTCCCTCGGCCTGGGGCTCCATGCAAGATCTCACCTCGTGGAGTTGCAATTTTCATGAGAACGGTGAGGAATCGGCCCAGAACTACACGGGAGGATCTTGTCAATGATCTCAAGGCAGCTGGGATTATAGTCACCAAAAAAACAATTGGTAACATACTACGCCGTGAAGGGCTGAAATCCTGCAGTGCCCGCAAGGTCGCCCTGCTCAAGAAAGCACAAATGCATGCCCGTCTGAAGTTTGCCAATGAACATCTGAATGATCCAGAGGACAACTGGGTGAAAGTGTTGTGGTCAGATGAGACCAAAATGGATCTCTTTGGCATCAACTCAACTCGCCGTGTTTGGAGGAGGAGGAATGCTGCCTATGACCCCAAGAACACCATCCCCATCGTCAAACATGGAGGTGGAAACATTATGCTTTGGGGGTGTTTTTCTGCTAAGGGGACAGGACAACTTCACCGCATCAAAGGGACAATGGACGGGGCCATGTACCGTCAAATCTTGGGTGAGAACCTCCTTCCCTCAGCCAGGGCATTGAAAATGGGTCGTGGATGGATATTACAGCATTAAAATTACCAAAAACACAAGGCCAAGGCAACAAAGGAGTAGCTCAAGAAGAAGCACATTAAGGTCCTGGAGTGGCCTAGCCAGTCTCCAGATCTTTATCCCATAGAAAATCTGTGAGGGAGCTAAAGGTTCGAGTTGCCAAACGTCAGCCTCGAAACCTTAATGACTTGGAGAAGATCTGCAAAGATAAGTGGGACAAAATCCCTCCTGAGATGTGTGCAAACCTGGTGGCCAACTACAAGAAACGTCTGACCTCTGTGATTGCCAACAAGGGTTTTGCCACCAATTACTAAATCATGTTTTGCAGAGGGGTCAAATACTTATTTCCCTCATTAAAATGCAAATCAATTTATAACATTTTTGACATGCGTTTTTCCGGATTTTTTGTTGTTATTCTGTCTCTCACTGTTCAAATAAACCTACCATTAAAATTATAGACTGATAATTTATTTGTCAGTGGGCAAATGTACAAAATCGGCAGGGAATCAAATCCTTTTTTCCCTCACTGTACAAGAAACGTCTGATCTCTGTGATTGCCAACAAGGGTTTTGCCACCAAGTACTAAGTCATGTTTTGCAGAGGGGTCAAATACTAATTTCCCTCATTAAAATGCAGATCAATTCATAACATTTTTGACATGCGTTTTTCTGGATTTTTTTGTTGTTATTCTGTCTTTTACTGTTCAAATAAACCTATAATAAAAATTATAGACTGATCATTTCTTTGTCAGTGGGCAAACGTACAAAATCAGCAGGGGATGAAATACTTTTTTCCCTCACTGTACATATACAAGTGCTTGATGTGGGCTAACCAAAGTAAACTATCCATAATAGAGGTTTTTGGGTTAGATCGCGGAAATATATAAATGTGTCGTTAAAAATCCATCACCATCCGACACAGGCAACTAGTAAGGGTTGTCACGTAAACAGAACATGCCAATTCGTCACTAGTACAGCACACCGGTGTGTTGGATAGCCAAGCCACAACATTTACAAACTGAGTACGACATTTTGCCAGTAATTACAACCAGCTTCATCATCATTGTAATTACTGGTGAAACGTCGTACTCAGTTTGTAAATTTTGTGGCTTAGCTCACCAACACACCGGTGTGCTGTACTAGTGACGAATTGGCATGTTCTGTTTACGTGACAACCCTTACTAGTTGCCTGTGTCGGGTGGTGGCGGGTTTTAACGACACCTTTATATATGAACGCGATCTAACCCAAAAACCTCTATTATGGATGAACATGAAAGTAAACAATGTGTAGACAAATACAACACAACATAATCTGTACAATTATCAGTGCTATTGCTTGTGGATCTGTATCAAATTGACAAGAGTGGTGGTAATTGCTGAAATTGGATCATGCAAAGCGACACCCGAATGTCGCGAGAGACGAGGAATAAAGAAGCAGTGCATTGTATCTGCTATAACACCAATCGGATGTAGGAAATACTGCACTTTTGCCAACAACGTGAGGGTTGAGACAAATGTGTGTTGCTCAGCAAGAGAGGCTGTAGCCGTGGAGATGTCACACTAGGTGACCTATCTCAATGTGTGACAGACACAATTTGGAATGTGCTTTGTGGGATCATGCGCATAGATAACTTACCAGTATAATTCTTGAGGCGCTCTTGTTCTAATAACAACATTAACATTTAGTGACCACGAAGTGCTTATAATAAAACTTGACAGTGATTACTTCTATAAAAAATGCATAAAATCAACAAGATTAACGAAATTATGAATGTTGTAGCAATTGATAGCACCCATATTTGTAATGTATATATACTTTCATATTACTCTGTATTTTAAATACGACGAATGGAAATTCTGAATTTACAGCCCAGAGCATAGCGAAGCTCGTTATGTTAGAAACCCTGCTCTGTAGAGGAAAATAGATTATCTGTTATTAACTTCTCAGAAACAACGTACATGGAAAACTTACCAGCAGACAGTAAGGCGCGGTCTTGCTCTGACATTAAAACAAACACATCGACACAATTACCAAACAGTTTAGGACAGGGCATGCTACATGCAGTGAATCATTGAGAACATATGGTAATACACTGCAGTGGGCTGCCCACCGGCAGCAAAGAACTTCACAGCCCATCAGGCTCTTCCAGCTTCCATCGAACGTCTGTGTCTATTTGTCTTGCAAATCAAGGTATATCATGATTCGTCGACTGTGATTTAAATACATGAATAATGTTTTGTCTAAATGATCAAATAGATCCGTTTGGACCCCGTGTGGTTATTGCCTAGTGGTTGTAGAAATAGTAAAGTCATTCATGTTATAGTTTAGGTAATTATTGAGTAAAAAACAGCCGAAAATATAATGCACAGGATGCCTTCATCCAAAGCAGCATATCCGCTCATGATTGTTATTATTTTATCTCGAGCCCATGTGATTGAATTTCAAAAACAGTTTCAGCCCCACATTCAAAGATTTCTAAATGGGCGATAACATTTCAATGCAAATGAAAAAAATATTTGTGGACAGAACGTACCTCGTAAAAGAGTCATTCTTTTAAAATCTAAAAACAAAAGAAATGAAATATTTGTTAATTAACAAACATAAAAGTAATAGTTCTGCTGATTCTAAATAACAGGTATATCTGACACGGTCATTAACAATAGTTTGCACAGTCAAGCAGGTTTGAATGGTCTATTCAGATTGACGGGTCCCTGGTAACATAACCAGCACACACTTTTTTTTTATTAAGACCTTGACAAAAAGAGCTTGGAAATGTACATCATTGAATTAATAATATTTTCATTAATACACACATGCAGATGTAGGAATTACTGCACTTTTGTCACCAAAGTGAGGGTTGAGACAAATACTGTACGGTGTGTTGCTCAGCAAGAGAGGCCGTAGCCGTGGAGATGTCACACTAGGTGACCTATTTCAATGTGTGACAGACACAATTTGGAATGTGCTTTGTGGGATCATGCGCATAGATAACTTACAGTGAGGGGAAAAACGTATTTGATCCCCTGCTGATTATGTATGTTTGGCCACTGACAAAGAAATGATCCGTCTATAATTTTAATGGTAGGTTTATTTGAACAGTGAGAGACAGAATAACAACAAAAAAATTCAGAAAAACGCATGTCAAAAATTTTATGAATTTATTTGCATTTTAATGAGGGAAATAAGTATTTGACCCCTCTGCAAAACAAAACTAAGTACTTGGTGGCAAAACCCTTTTTGGAAATCACAGAGGTCAGACGTTTCTTGTAGTTGGCCACCACGTTTGCACACATCTCAGGAGGGATTTTGTCCCACTCCTCTTTGCAAATCTTCTCCAAGTCATTAAGGTTTAGATGCTGACGTTTGGCAACTCGAACCTTCAGCTCCCTCCACAGATTGTCTATGGGATTAAGGTCTAGAGACTGGCTAGGCCACTCCAGGACCTTAATGTTCTTCATCTTGAGCCACTCCTTTGTTGCCTTGGCCGTGTGTTTTGGGTCATTGTCATGCTGGAATACCCATCCACGATCCATTTTCAATGCCCTGGCTGAGGGAAGGAGGTTCTCAGTCAAGATTTGGCGGTACATGGCCCCGTCCATCGTCCCTTTGATGTGGTGAAGTTGTCCTGTTCCCTTAGCAGAAAAACACCCACAAAGCATAATGTTTCCACCTCCATGTTTGACGGTGGGGATGGTGTTCTTGGGGTCATAGGAATAATTCCTCCTCCTCCAAACACGGCGAGTTGAGTTGATGCCAAAGAGCTCCATTTTGGTCTCATCTGACCACAACACTTTCACCCAGTTGTCCTCTGAATCATGCAAATGTTCATTGGCAAACTTCAGACGGGCATGTATATGTGCTTTCTTGAGAACGGGGACCTTGCGGGCGCTGCAGGATTTCAGTCCTTCATGGCGTAGTGTGTTACCAATTGTTTTCTTGGTGACTATGGTCCCAGCTGCCTTGAGAGCATTGACAAGATCCTCCCGTGTAGTTATGGGCTGATTCCTCACCGTTCTCATGATCATTGCAACTCCACGAAGTGAGATCTTGCATGGAGCCCCAGGCCGATGGAGATTGACAGTTCTTTTGTGTTTCTTCCATTTGCGAATAATCGCACCAATTGTTGTCACCTTCCCACCAAGCTGCTTGGCAATGGTCTTGTAGCCCATTCCAGCCTTGTGTAGGTCTACAATCTTGTCCCTGACATCCTTGGAGAGCTCTTTGGTCTTGGTCCTGGTGGAGAGTTTGGAATCTGATTGATTGATTGCTTCTGTGGACAGGTGTCTTTAAGACAAGTAACAAGCTGAGATTAGGAGCACTCCCATTAAGAGTGTGCTCCTAATCTCAGCTCGTTATCTGTATAAAAGACACCTGGGAGCCAGACATCTTTCTCATTGAGAGGGGGTCAAATACCTATTTCCTTCATTAAAATGCAAATCAATTTATAACATTTTTGACATGCGTTTTTCTGGATTTTTTTGTTGTTATTCTGTCTCTCACTGTTCAAATAAACCTACCATTAAAATTATAGACTGATCATTTCTTTGTCAGTGGGCAACCGTACAACATCAGCAGGGGACCAAATACTTTTTCCCTCACTGTACCTGTATAATTCTTGAGGCGCTCTTCATCTAATAGCATTAACATTTAATGACCACGAAGTGCTTATAATAAAGCTTGACAGTGATTACTTCGAAGAAAAATGCATAAAACCAACAAGATTAACGAAATTATGAATGTTGTAGCAATTGATAGCACACAATTTGTAATACATAAACTTTCACATTACTCTGTATTTTAAATACCACGAATGAAAATTCTGAATTTACTGCCCAGAGCATAGCGAAGCTCGTTATGTAAGACGCCCTGCTCTGTAGAGAAAAATAGATTATCTGTTATTAACTTCTCAGCCATAGCGTACATGGAAAACTTACCAGCAGATAGTAATGCGCGGTCTTGCTCTGACATAAAAAAAACACATCGACACAATTACCAAACAGTTTAGCACAGGTTTGATTTGAAGCTTTCGTGACTGCAGGAATTCCTCTTTGGTTTTGTCGGTAAAGTCACGTATAAATAATAAAATAACATAATAGCGTACGACGTATCGGTTGCAACACAAGCAGCCATCATCAGGTACAGAAGAGCTAAATTTATGAGTCAGTTCCACCTACTTGGGTGTCTGTATATACATCTGAGGTTATATGGTTCCCCTCTCTCATAAATTTAGCTCTTCTGTACCTGATGATGGCTGCTTGTGTTGCAACGAAAACGTCGTACGCTATCATGTTATTTTATTATTTCTTATTTATACATGACTTTACCGAAAAAAACAAAGAGTAGTTTAGCACAGGGCATGCTACATGCAGTGAATCATGGAGAACATATGGTAATACACTGCAGTGGTTAATTTATCTGAGTATTGTCCTCTTTTATTTCCCGCTATTGCAGATCCCATCTTGGGCTGCCCACCGGCAGCAAAGAACTTACAAGCGCGTTACGCTCTTCCAGCTTCGATCGAACGTCTGTGTCTATTTGTCTTGCAAATCAAGATATATCATGATTCATCGACTGTGATTTAAATACGTGAATAATGTTTTGTCTAAATGATCAAATAGATCCGTTTGGACCCCGTGTGGTTATTGCCTAGTGGTTGTAGAAATAGTAAAGTCATTCATGTTATAGTTTAGGTAATCATTGAGTAAAAAACAGCCGAAAATATAATGCACATGATGCCTTCATCCAAAACAGCATATCCGCTCATGATTGTTATTATTTTATCTCGTGCCCATGTGATTGAATTTCAATAAACAGTTTCAGCCCCACATTCAAAGATTTCTAAATGGACATTTTAATGCAAATGAAAACACATTTGTGGACAGAACGTACCGCGTAAAAGAGCCATTCTTTTTGAATCTAAAAACAAAAGAAGTTAAATATTTGTTATTTAACAAACAAAAGTAATAGTTCTGCTGATTCTAATTAACAGGTATATCAGACACGGTCATTAACAATAGTTTGCATAGTCAAGCAGGTTTGAATGTTCTATTCAGATTGACGGGTCCCTGGTAACAGAACCAGGCGGATTGACGGGCCCATCTTTCTAATGAGGGAGTCGGCACGTTTTAAATCTCTTAAGTATTGATCCAGTCAACTTGTAGCCTTGGAGACACAATAGTTGTGAGTAATTACTGTTACTGGTGTAGGTGACATAAGAGTACTTGTAAATTCCATTGAATGACCAGCTAATTTAATGTTGATAACTGATGGAAACGTGCTTAAAATAGTTCCCTCGCATCATCTCTGAGGATGAGTCCAGGGCTCTCTGGAGCGAGGACGATGAAGTCTGCCTCTCTCCAAAGCCCTTTATTATAACGCATGGACAGTGATATTTCAGCTCAGTCTCAACTGTACACTAGCTACAGTGTTGAGGTATTGCTAGTGTGGGCTTAATATAAGTGTTACTGTTTATTATGGAAGTTGTTTGTTATGGGTCTAGTCAGCTAATGACTGTTGGATTTTGTTAGTATTATACATTTTACACTGTGATTGATCCTTCACAACACCACTCTGGTGAAGATCGCGCCAAATAAATTCTGAGAATTCCAGATGATGGCCCTAGGTTTCAACTGGATGCATGAGCCAAGGTTCACAGTCTGAATGGATGTGCTCAGATCATGTACATCGTAGTCAGAACAGTACTTGTTAACAATATTCGTCTTTTTCAGATACAAGTTTTGGAGGATTTTCATTATTTTAAAGGTAAATAAATTAAGCCACTACATCTACATCTCTTGTTGTGCAATTTAGAAACTGAGGTTATTAATCACCATCAGCCATGATCAATACTATAAAAAAAATAGAAACTATTTTTATTTTACCAGTTAAATCCTACTAACCTATCAAGCTTTGTTTCAGAAGTGGCCTGGCCACATGATAGCTCACCGAAGTATCTAATCACGCGGACATTTATAGCAGCAAAATACTGTAAACGAATGTTGATTCTACATGTGGAGGAGGGAATTGGAGGACCCCGAGAAAAATCCACGCGATCACAGGGAGAAAATGTACACTCCAAATATACAGGCTTCCAGGCTCGGCATCGAACCTACGGGATCTTGTTTATGGGCAAGCCCTCCTGCAGACGCTGCCATCTCGCTCGTGTCCTGCACACAGGCTGATTTTAGCACTCCTTCCCCACAGAAGTCGTCCTCTTGGGTACGTTCCCTCCTCTGGCTGCCATTACATCAAACGTCTGAAAATTATAATTGGTCATCATCTCTTCTCGTGACGAGTCCTGCCTGACATAAGTTACTTGGTTTAGTCAGGGAGGCGTCTTTCATCTGCGTATGTTGATAAATCGACACGTGTCTATGTCTTTCAATGTAACTCCAAGGACGCGCAAGGCCATGATTCTTAATCAACGTTCAAGTTTTTGGTCCAAATTCTTTGATATCTTTCGCATTTCTAATATAAGTCATAGCCAGTTAGATATATTCATTTGGGGAAACATACTTCTGAGAACAGATACGTGTTACAAATTGTTATGGATTTCAATCGTGTGCACGATGTTGCTTTCTATTTTTCCAATAATTCACTGCATATCCATCACAACGGAGCACAATAGCCAGCAGACGTGACTGAATAAGGATACTGACCTTACATCGGGTACTGTAACAATGTAACAAAGATCGATGCGTGGCTTCTTTAATCAAAACGGGCAACACGTACTGTTTAAACTACAATTAAAAAACGTATAAGTAAAAAAATAGGAAAATAGATAATTTATATTGTTAGCAGAGAGTAGTTTAATTTCAGTGTTGATTTAATGTGTCGTTGAAATGTAATCATACATTGAAATATTCAAGTTACCGAACAGCTACTGTATAAATATTTATACTTTCAAAATATGTAAAAATTGTAATGTCGCATTTCAAAGTTAAAGCACTGTGCATGCACAGCAAGCATTGCTAAAGGAGTCTCTGATTGAGTCACGAAAAAAGTTTAACCCTCCCAGTTCCAAGATTTATAAATGAGTGATGACATTTTAATGCTCTTGAAGAAAATATTTTTTTACGTAACTTACCTTCAGTAAGAGCCCCCCTTTCTTGATACAAAAACAAGAGAAATTGAACATTAGTAAATTACCAAACATAAAAGTCACAGTTCTGGTGATTAAAAATCACAGGTATTACAGACACGGTCACTTACAAGAGTTTGCACAGTCAAGCGGGTTTGAATATTCTATTCAGGTTGTGCCCCCAGTAACATAACTAGGCAGAATGAGGGGCCTAGCTTTTGGATGAGGTAGTCGAAACGTTTTTCAAGCTATGAACGAACTTAAGTATTTATCCAGTCAACTTGTAGCCCTGAAGACACAATAGTTGTGAGTAATTGCTATTACTGGTGTAGATGACGTAAGTGTACTTGTAAATTCCATGTAATGACCGGCTAATTTAAAATTGAAGACTGATGGCAAACGTGTGAGAAATAATTCCCTTTCATTATCTTTGAGGATGAGTCCAAGGCTCTCTGGAGTGAGGACGATGAAGTCTGCCTCTATCATAAGCCCTTTGTTATAACGCATGGACAGTGATCATTAGCTCAGTCTTTACTGTACACTAGATACAGTGGTGAAGTTTGGCTGGAGCGTGCTTAAGATAAGTGTACCGTTTGATTTAAAGCTGTTGTGACTGCAGGGATTCATATTCCCTGTTTATTTCGGTAAAGTCACGTAGAAGGGAAACAACGCAGTCCTCTGGGCAGCGTTGTTTCCCTGGTCCCTTCAACTGATGAAGGCCACTTGTGTTGTGGCCAAAACGTCGTGATTTTTGTTGTTTTATTTTTTTCTGCCAAGCTGTTTCTCCCTCCATACAGAAACAACCACTTGATACTCCAATCAAAACCATCACACTACCATATATAGCAGGCGTTACTAAAACGATCTGCAAAATTATAAACAAACACAAGATCCTGGTCCGGTTCAATACAGTACACAAAATCCGTGACCTGATCCCTTCCGTGAAGGATGTCATTCCTAACTTACAGTACCCCAGGGTTTACAAATTGATCTGCACCTGTGGTGACTGTTATATCAGGGAGACGAAACGACATGTCTTTGACAGAATTCGTGAGCACAAATCAGATTTGAAACACGGCAGAACGAATTCTTCTGACATAGCTGATCACTGTGACAACGCTGTGGGTAATCACGATATAGTTTTCTCCGATACCAAGGTTCTCTGCAAATCCACGGGTGTTAATCAGAGATTTGTCCACGAGGCAATTCAGATTTACAAACACAGACACAATTTTAACCGAGAGGATGGTTTCAAATTAAGCAATCATTGGAAAGATGTTCTAAATCAAACCAAATATTAAACTAATTTTCAATGGTACAGGATATTTATTCAAGTAGTGGCATCCCAAACTTTCACAGTAGTACATCAACAGTAGTACATTTTATGCTAATTTATTTGTCAAGGCGTTTTCTGTTTACCCCCTCAAAGCTTAAAGGAGGCGACCTGGGCTTCGCTGTCTTCACTCCAACGCTGTCCTCTGGGCAGTCTGGTCCCTTCACCTGATGAAGGCCACTTGTGTTGTGGCCGAAACGTCGTGATTTTTGTTGTTTTATTTTGTTTTTACCTACGTGACTTTAGCGAATAGAACCAAAGAGTATATGGATCTATAAATTTCGATTTAAAGCTTTCGTGACTGCAAGGATTCATCTTCTTGGTTCTTTCGGTAAAGACACGTAGAATGATAAAAAATAATAAAATAACACGATAAAATTATCACGACGTTTCGGCCACAATGAAGACGGCCGCTTGCGTTGTGGTCGAAACGTCGTGAGAATTTTATTGTGTTATTTTATTATTTTATTCTCATTCTCATTACTCTCATTCTCATTCTACATGACAAAGCCATCACTCCGGTCATGAAGAAGGATCCTCTTGAGGAACCAATCAAAACCATAACCTTACCCTACATTGCAGGGGTTACTAAAAAGATCTCCAAAATCCTGAATAAAAACAAGATCCAGGTCCAATTCAACACAGTACATAAAATCCGTGATCTGGTTCCATCTGTAAAAGATGCTGTTCCAGACACACAGTACCCGGGCGTTTAGAAGCTAAAGTGCCGCTGTGGTAGCAACTACATTGGGGAAACCAAACGACATATCTCGTACCGCATCCGCGAATATAAAGCAGACTTGAAACACGGCAGGACGAACTCTTCTGCCGTGGCAGATCACTGTTATAATTCAGTGGGTTCACATGACATTGACTTCCCCAAGACGGAGGTTCTTTGCAAGCCAACCGGCTACCATGAGAGAGTCGTTCATGAAGCCATCCACATATACAAACACAGAGACAATTTCAACCGAGAGGATGGATTCTGGCTTAGTAGCCATTGGAAAGATGTTTTAAACCATTTCGGTTCTTAATTATTTGTATTTTGCGGTGACCGTCAGACCGCAGCTCTTTCGCTGGCATTGTGACTGTTTCTCCATCCCCCCTCCTCCCTTCTGAGTATGGATTGACACATCCACCTGAATGTCACGGTTCTTGGTGCTGGTTGTTGAGGAGATGGGGAAAACCGCCATTTTTTCTCTCCTTGGTGCTCTTCTCTCCCTCGCACCAACGCTAATGCCCCAGTTACATGCTGATTTATATGTAAACTCCTCTCCCCCCGTCCCCCGGTCCGAGCTCGTCGTTCGCCGTGGTGCTAATCCCTCACACCAACATCATGCTGATCCCCCAGTTACATGCTAATTTAGATGTAAATTTCCCATCCCTCCTCCAGTCCCAGCTCGTTCGCTCTCCGTAATGCTAATCTCCCAGTTAATGCTCCTTTGTCAAGGCTCTCTGTTCCTCCCACACAGCTTAAAAGACGAAGGTCAAGCTTGACAGGGTTCACTCAAGCGCTGTCTTCTAGACAGTCCTGTTTCTTCACCTGAGGACGGCTACTTGTCTTGTGTCCAAAACGTCGTGAGAATTTCATTGTTTTATTTTATTATTTTATTCTCATTCTACGTGACTTTACCGAAAGAACCAAAGAAGATGAATTCTTGCAGTCACGAAAGCTTTAAATCGAAATTTAACCGCCTCTACGGGGAGGGATTTCATACAACCTTAAGATCTTTCAACAGACTCCGGGACAAGAAAGCTCAACTAATCAAGTCTCTCACCTTTCTGAAGAGATGCCGCGATTCTAAGGTAATACCAACCGCATTTACACTAACCTCTGCTGCTGCAACTTCTTTCATTGCAACACGAATTCTAGCTAGAACTAGCTTCGCTCTTATCTCAGAAAAAATCAGACTTACACGCACCGAACTTGATCAGTTAGACAAGACACTCTACAAATCACACTAAACATTGACAGCAACAATGTCTACATCGGATTGGGAACATGTAGACAATATGACTACCTCTTCGGCTACCACTATGTCGACCAAATGTAGGGACAATTTTATTTCCAAATTCAATCACCTCTCAATCAAAAAATCGGATCCACACACCGAAAAAATAGACGTTAACAAAGTCGTAATTAATTGCAGTAACACTTCCACTTCTGATGGCCTGAAATCCGTTTTAGCTAAAGGCCTAAACTATGCTGTCAACCCGAGACACATACCGGTTAATGATATCATTGCCCATGTAGACGTTGCACTCAAGGGCTTGAGTCACATCTCTGCAGACGTAGCAAGATCTGAAATCGCTGCAACCCTCAAAAACGCTAAGTTGCCACCTAGCAACATCAGCAAAGATGAACGCTTTGAATTATCCCAATTAAAAAAGAGAGATGATATTGTCAACCTCTCAGCCGACAAGGGCAATGCCACTGTCATCATGGACAAAACAGAATCTTATTCATATTCTTAGTTCTTTCGGTAAAGTCACGTTGAAGGGAAACAATAAAATAATAAAATATATATAAAACAATAAAAAAAAACAGAATCTAACAACAAAATTCAAGAACTGCTCAACGACGGCAGCTATACAAAACTATAAAGAGATCCCACCAACAGCCTGGTTACCAAAACGAACAAAATCATCTCTGATTCAACAGCATTAATTTATCAGACCAAGCAGTTATCGTTGAAACCCTCTGCTGCCAGACCTCCAAGATTATATGGCCTTCCATAGATACACAAAGAAGATACACTCCTTTGTCCAATCGTCTCTACTATCAACTCCCCCACCTATTAACTGGCACGTTTTATTGCTGATATCCTGCGACCTTTCACTTGAAAAACCACCTCTGCGGTACTAAATTCCACTCACCAAGCATCGACAATCAAAGGCATTTCCCTGTCCCCAGACGACCTGCTTGTCAGTTTTGATGTGGTGTCCTTGTTCACCAAAGTTCCGGTACCTGACACCATCGCTATCATTGAAGACCTGGTTAATCAAGGACTACATGCTGATGTACCCCCCCGGTAAGACATTGCTTAACCAACACATACTTCGCCTGGAACGGAACTTTCTACAAACAAACTGAGGGCACCCCAATGGGCTCCCCCCTGTCTCCAGTTGTAGCCAACGTATTCATGGAAAAAATTGAAACTGACGTCATCCAGACTGCCACTCTACGCCAGACCTTATGGAAGAGATACGTGGATGACACTTCTGTCATCTGGCCACATGGCCAGCCTGCTCTAGACCAATTCTGCGACCTCATCAATTCCATACACCCAGCCATCAGATTTACCATGGAGGTCGAAAAAGTTGGCGAGCTACCCTTTTTGGATGTCTTAATTAAAAGGAGACCTAATGGCTCAATGAGCCACTCTGTCTACAGAAAAGCTACCCATACAGATGCTTACTTGAAACCGGATTCCCACCACCATCCATCCCAGAAGAACTCCCTCATCAAGACTCTATACCATAGAGCTCAATGCATTTCCGACCAGGAACACATTGCCAGTGAACTCAAACACGTACACAAGCCTCTCAGGGCTAATGGTTACTCCAACTACACAATCCGCAAAGCCATCACTCCGGTCATGAAGAAGGATCCTCTTGAGGAGCCACTCAAAACCATCACCTTACCCTATATTGCAGGGGTTACTAAAAAGATCTCCAAAATCCTGAATAAACACAAGATCCAGGTCCGATTCAACACAGTACATAAAATCCGTGATCTGGTTCCATCTGTAAAAGATGCTGTTCCAGACACACAGTACCCGGGCGTTTATAAAATAAAGTGCCTCTGTGGTAGCAACTACATTGGGGAAACCAAACGACATATCTCGTACCGCATCCGCGAATGTAAAGCAGACTTGAAACACGGCAAGACGAACTCTTCTGCCGTGGCAGATCACTGTTATAATTCAGTGGGTTCACATGACATTGACTTTTCAAAGACGGAGGTTCTTTGCAAGCCAACCGGCTACCATGAGAGATTCGTTCATGAAGCCATCCACATATACAAACACAGAGACAATTTCAACCGAGAGGATGGATTCTGGCTTAGTAGCCATTGGAAAGATGTTTTAAACCATTTCGGTTCTTAATTAATTGTATTTTGCGGTGACCGTCAGACCGCAGCTCTTTCGCTGGCATTGTGACAGTTTCTCCCTCCCCCCTCCTCCCTTCCATGTATGGATTGACCCGTCCATCTGAATGTCACGGTCCTTGGTGCTGGTTGTTGAGGAGATGGGAAAAACCGCCATTTTTTCTCTCCTTGGTGCTCTTCTCTCCCTCGCACCAACGCTAATGCCCCAGTAACATGCTTATTTATATGTAATTTCCTCTCCCCCCGTCCCCCGGTCCGAGCTCGTCGTTCGCCGTGGTGCTAATCCCTCACACCAACATCATGCTGATCCCCCAGTTACATGCTAATTTATATGTAAATTTCCCATCCCTCCTCCAGTCCCAGCTCGTTCGCTCTCCGTAATGCTAATCTCCCAGTTAATGCTCCTTTGTCAAGGCTCTCTGTTCCTCCCACACAACTTAAAAGACAGAGGTCAAGCTTGACAGGGTTCACTCAAGCGCTGTCTTCTAGACAGTCCTGTTTCTTCACCTGAGGACGGCTACTTGTCTTGTGTCCGAAACGTCGTGAGAATTTCATTGTTTTATTTTATTATTTTATTCTCATTTTACGTGACTTTACCGAAAGAACCAAAGAAGGTGAATCCTTGCAGTCACGAAAGCTTTTAATCGAAATTTAACCGCCTCTACGGGGTGTGATTTCATACACCCTTAAGATCTTTCAACAGACTCCGGGACAAGAAAGCTCAACTAACCAAGTCTCTCACCTTTCTGAAGAGATGCCGCGATTCAAAGGTAATACCAACCGCATTTACACTAACCTCTGCTGCTGCAACTTCTTTCAATGCAAAACGAATTCTAGCTAGAACTAGCTTCGCTCTTATCTCAGAAAAAATCAGACTTACACGCACCGAACTTGATCAGTTAGACGAGACACTCTACAAATCACACTAAACATTGACAGCAACAATGTCTACATCGGATTGGGAACATGTAGACAATATGACTACCTCTTCGGCTACCACTATGTCGACCAAATGTAGGGACAATTTTATTTCCAAATTCAATCACCTCTCAATCAAAAAATCGGATCCACACACCGAAAAAATAGACGTTAACAAAGTCGTAATTAATTGCAGTAACACTTCCACTTCTGATGGCCTGAAATCCGTTTTAGCTGAAGGCCTAAACTATGCTGTCAACCCGAGACACATACCGGTTAATGATATCATTGCCCATGTAGACGTTGCACTCAAGGGCTTGAGTCACATCTCTGCAGACGTAGCAAGATCTGAAATCGCTGCAACCCTCAAAAACGCTAAGTTGCCACCTAGCAACATCAGCAAAGATGAACGCTTTGAATTATCCCAATTAAAAAAGAGAGATGATATTGTCAACCTCTCAGCCGACAAGGGCAATGCCACTGTCATCATGGACAAAACAGAATCTTATTCATATTCTTAGTTCTTTCGGTAAAGTCACGTTGAAGGGAAACAATAAAATAATAAAATATATATAAAACAATAAAAAAAAAACAGAATCTAACAACAAAATTCAAGAACTGCTCAACGACGGCAGCTATACAAAACTATAAAGAGATCCCACCAACAGCCTGGTTACCAAAACGAACAAAATCATCTCTGATTCAACAGCATTAATTTATCAGACCAAGCAGTTATCGTTGAAACCCTCTGCTGCCAGACCTCCAAGATTATATGGCCTTCCATAGATACACAAAGAAGATACACTCCTTCGTCCAATCGTCTCTACTATCAACTCCCCCACCTATAAACTGGCACGTTTAATTGCTGATATCCTGCGACCTTTCACTTGAAAAACCACCTCTGTGGTACTAAATTCCACTCACCAAGCATCGACAATCAAAGGCATTTCCCTGTCCCCAGACGACCTGCTTGTCAGTTTTGATGTGATGTCCTTGTTCACCAAAATTCCGGTACCTGACACCATCGCTATCATTGAAGACCTGGTCCATCAAGGACTACATACTGATGTACCCCCCTGGTAAGACATTGCTTAACCAACACATACTTCGCCTGGAACGGAACTTTCTACAAACAAACTGAGAGCACCCCAATGGGCTCCCCCTGTCTCCGGTTGTAGCCAACGTATTCATGGAAAAATTTGAAACTGACGTCATCCAGACTGCCACTCTACGCCAGACCTTATGGAAGAGATACGTGGATGACACTTCTGTCATCTGGCCACATGGCCAGCCTGCTCTAGACCAATTCTGCGACCTCATCAATTCCATACACCCAGCCATCAGATTTACCATGGAGGTCGAAAAAGATGGCGAGCTACCCTTTTTGGATGTCGTAATTAAAAGGAGACCTGATGGCTCAATGAGCCACTCTGTCTACAGAAAAGCTAACCATACAGATGCTTACTTGAAACCGGATTCCCACCACCATCCATCCCAGAAGAACTCCCTCATCAAGACTCTATACCATAGAGCTCAATGCATTTCCGACCAGGAACACATTGCCAGTGAACTCAAACACGTACACAAGCCTCTCAGGGCTAATGGTTACTCCAACTACACAATCCGCAAAGCCATCACTCCGGTCATGAAGTAGGATCCTCTTGAGGAGCCACTCAAAACCATCACCTTACCATACATTGCAGGGGTTACTAAAAAGATCTCCAAAATCCTGAATAAACACAAGATCCAGGTCCGATTCAACACAGTACATAAAAATCCGTGATCTGGTTCCATCTGTAAAAGATGCTTTTCCAGACACACAGTACCCGGGCGTTTACAAAATAAAGTGCCTCTGTGGTAGCAACTACATTGGGGAAACCAAACGACATATCTCGTACCGCATCCGCGAATATAAAGCAGACTTGAAACACGGCAGGACGAACTCTTCTGCCGTGGCAGATCACTGTTATAATTCAGTGGGTTCACATGACATTGACTTCTCCAAGACGGAGGTTCTTTGCAAGCCAACCGGCTACCATGAGAGATTCGTTCATGAAGCCATCCACATATACAAACACAGAGACAATTTCAACCGAGAGGATGGATTCTGGCTTATTAGCCATTGGAAAGATGTTTAAACCATTTCGGTTCTTAATTAATTGTATTTTGTGGTGACCGTCAGACCGCAGCTCTTTCGCTGGCATTGTGACTGTTTCTCCCTCCCCCCTCCTCCCTTCCGAGTATGGATTGACCCGTCCACCTGAATGTCACGGTCCTTGGTGCTGGTTGTTGAGGAGATGGGAAAAACCACCATTTTTTCTCTCCTTGGTGCTCTTCTCTCCCTCGCACCAACGCTAATGCCCCAGTAACATGCTTATTTATATGTAAATTCCGCTCCCCCCGTCCCCCGGTCCGAGCTCGTCGTTCGCCGTGGTGCTAATCCCTCACACCAACATCATGCTGATCCCCCAGTTACATGCTAATTTATATGTAAATTTCCCATCCCTCCTCCATTCCCAACTCGTCCGCTCTCCGTAATGCTAATCTCCTTTGCTAATCTCCTTTGTCAAGGCTCTCTGTTCCTCCCACACAGCTTAAAAGACGAAGGTCAAGCTTGACAGGGTTCACTCAAGCGCTGTCTTCTAGACAGTCTTGTTTCTTCACCTGAGGACGGCTACTTGTCTTGTGTCCGAAACGTCGTGAGAATTTCATTGTTTTATTTTATTATTTTATTTTCATTCTACGTTACTTTAACGAAAGAACCAAAGAAGATTAATTCTTGCAGTCACGGAAGCTTTAAATCGAAATTTAACCGCCTCTACGGGGAGGGATTTCATACAACCTTAAGATCTTTCAACAGACTCCGGGAAAAGAAAGCTCAACTAACCAAGTATCTCACCTTTCTGAAGAGATGCCGCGATTCTAAGGTAATACCAACCGCATTTACACTAACCTCTGCTGCTGCAACTTCTTTCAATGCAAAACGAATTCTAGCTAGAACTAGCTTCGCTCTTATCTCAGAAAAAATCAGACTTACACGCACCGAACTTGATCAGTTAGACAAGACACTCTACAAATCACACTAAACATTAACAGCAACAATGTTTACATCGGATTGGGAACATGTAGACAATATGACTACCTCTTCAGCTACCACTATGTCGACCAAATGTAGGGACAATTTTATTTCCAAATGCAATCACCACTCAAACAAAAAATCGGATCCACACACCGAAAAAATAGACGTTAACAAAGTCGTAATTAATCGCAGTAACACTTCCACTTCTGATGGCCTGAAATCCGTTTTAGCTAAAGACCTAAACTATGCTGTCACGCCGAGACACATACCGGTTAATGATATCATTGATCATGTAGACGTTGCACTCAAGGGCTTGAGTCACATCTCTGCAGACATAGCAAGATCTGAAATCGCTGCAACCCTCAAAAACGCTAAGTTGCCACCTACCAACATCAGCAAAGATGAACGCTTTGAATTATCCAAATTAAAAAAGAGAGATGATATTGTCATCCTCTCAGCCGACAAGGGCAATGCCACTTTCATCATGGACAAAACAGAATCTAACAACAAAATTCAAGAACCGCTCAACGACGGCAGCTATAAAAACTAAAAAGAGATCCCACCAACCACCTGGTTACCAAAATGAACAAAATCATCTCTGATTCAGCAGCATTAATTGATCAGACCAAACAGTTATCGTTGAAACCCTCTTCTGCCAGACGTCCAAGATTATATGGCCTTCCAAAGATACACAAAGAAGATACACTCCTTCGTCCAATCGTCTCTACTATCAACTCCCCCACCTATAAACTGGCACGTTTTATTGCTGATAGCCTGCGACCTTTCACTTGAAAAACCACCTCTGCGGTACTAAATTTTACTCACCTAGCATCGACAATCAAAGGCATTTCCCTGTCCCCAGACGACCTGCTTGTCTGTTTTGATGTGGTGTCCTTGTTCACCAAAGTTCCGGTTCCTGACACCATCGCTATCATTGAAGACCTGGTCCATCAAGGTCTACATACTGATGTACCCCCCATGGTGAGACATTTCTTAACCAACACATACTTCGCCTGGAACGGAACTTTCTACAAACAAACTGAGGGCACCCCAATGGGCTCCTCCCTGTCTCCGGTTGTAGCCAACGTATTCATGGAAAAATTTGAAACTGACGCCATCCAGACTGCCACTCTACGCCAGACCTTATGGAAGAGATACGTGGATGACACTTCTGTCATCTGGCCACATGGCCAGCCTGCTCTAGACCAATTCTGCGACCTCATCAATTCCATACACCCAGCCATCAGATTTACCATGGAGGTCGAAAAAGATGGCGAGCTACCCTTTTTGGATGTCTTAATTAAAAGGAGAACTGATGGCTCAATGAGCCACTCTGTCTACAGAAAAGCTACCCATACAGATGCTTACATGAAACCGGATTCCCACCACCATCCATCCCAAAAGAACTCCCTCATCAAGACTCTATACCATAGAGCTCAATGCATTTCCGACCAGGAACAGATTGCCAGTGAACTCAAACACGTACACCAGGTTCTCAGGGATAATGGTTACTCCAACTACACAATCCACAAAGCCATCACTCCGGTCATGAAGAAGGATCCTCTTGAGGAGCCACTCAAAACCATCACCTTACCCTACATTTCAGGGGTTACTAAAAAGATCTCCAAAATCCTGAATAAACACAAGATCCAGGTCCGATTCAACAAAGTACATAAAATCCGTGATCTGGTTCCATCTGTAAAAGATGCTGTTACAGACACACAGTTCCCGAGCGTTTACAAAATAAAGTGCCTCTGTGGTAGCAACTACATTGGGGAAACCAAACAACATATCTCGTACCGCATCCGAGAGAGATTCGTTCATGAAGCCATCCACATATAGAAACACAGAGACAATTTTAACCGAGAGGATAGATTCTGGCTTAATAACCATTGGAAAGATGTTTTAGACCATTTCGGTTCTTAATTAATTGTATTTTGTGGTGACCGTCACACCGCAGCTCTTTCGCTGGCATTGTGACTGTTTCTCCCTCCCCCCTCCTCCCTTCCGAGTATGGATTGACCCGTCCGCCTGAATTTCGCTGTCCTTGGTGCTGGTTGTTGAGGAGATGGGAAAAACTGCCATTTTTTCTCTCCTTGGTGCTCTTGTCTCCCTCACATCATCGCTAATCCCCCAGTTAAATGCTAATATATATGTAAACTCCTCTCCCCCCGTCCCCCGGTCCGAGCTCGTCGTTCGCCGTGGTGCTAATTCCTCACACCAACATCATGCTGATCCCCCAGTTACATGCTAATTTATATGTAAACTCCCCCTCCCTCCTCCAGTCCCAGCTCGTTCGCTCTCCGTAATGCTAATCTCCCAGTTAATGCTCCTATGTCAAGGCTCTCTGTTCCTCCCACACAGCTTAAAATACGCTGTCAAGCATGACAGTCTTCGCTCATGCGCTGTCTTCTGGACAGTCCTGTTTCTTCACTTGAGGACGGCTAGTTGTGTTGTGGCCGAAACGTCGTGAGAATTTCATTGTTTTATTTTATTATTTTATTCCCATTCTACGTGACTTTACCGAAAGAACCAAAGAAGAAGAGTATGGATCTCATCATTAGACCTCCTTTGCCAGTACCAAAATATTAGAATATTGTTTTTCCCCTTTTTTCTGGCAACAAAACTGAAACCTTTTTCCGAGGATTAATGTCTGCATTAATCACAATACCTGCATTCAAAATGCAAACAAATAACATACTATGATAATATATGCATTGTCCTTGAAAGTAATTGGTCTACACCAAGTTTCAGCTTTCTTTTGAGCCTCGACCCAATTGGTGCTCGACCAGATGACGTCAAAAGGCGTACAGCTCAAAGACAATGCACTATCAAAGTAATGAGAGCTCGGTGGTGAACATCTACATAAAAGGAGGTCTAATGATGTAGATGCTCACCCCGAGCCCTTATTACTTTGATAGTGCATTGTCTTTGAGCTGTACGCCTTTTGGCGTCATATGGTCGAGCACCAATTGGGTCGGGGCTCAAAAGAAAGCCGTCCCTTGGTGTGGACCAATCAGTTTCAAGGACAATGCATATATTATCATAGTATGTTTTTTGTTGGCATTTTGACTGCAGGTATTAAGATTAATGCAGACATGAATCCTAGTAAAAAGGTTACAGTTTTGTTGCCAGAAAAAAAGGGGAAAACCCCTATTCTCAAGTATATGGATTCTTGCAGTCACGAAAGCTTCAAATCTAGAATAAAATAATAAAAATATAAAAAATACAATTCTCACGACGTTTCGACTGAAACACAAGCAATCATCATCAGGTGTGAGAACCACAGCAAGAAAATTTGAAAAAAGTGGAGTTTTTTTCTTCCTTATTTCCGAACATAGATGGACTTGTCCATCTGAACAAAGTGTCAAATCGCTATACGTGGTGCTAACGTTAAAAAAACGCCACTTTTTTCAAATTTTCTTGCTGTGGTTTTCACACCTGATGATGATTGCCTGTGTTGCGGTCGAAACGTCGTGAAAATTTTATTGTTTTATATTTTTTTATTTTTTTATTGTTTCCCTTCTACGTGACTTTACCGAGAATATAAGTGTACCTGTTAATTATAGCAGTTTTGTTTTTTGTCCAGTCAGCTAATGACTGTTGTATTTTGTTAGTATTATACATTTTACCTTGTGATAGATCCTTCACAACGCCACTGTGGTGAAGATCGCGCCCAATAAATGTGTAGAATACCGGATGATGGCCCTACGTTTCGACTGGATTTATGAGCCAAGGTTCACAGTCTAAATGGATGCGCTCAGATCATGTACATCAGAGTCAGAAAAGTACTTTTAAACAATATTCCTGTTTTTCAGATGCAAGTTTAGAATGGTTTTAATTGTTTTAAATAGTAAATAAATTAACACAACATGTTTCTACCTCTGATAGGACCACTTCTTCTTATAGTTTTTCAGAATCCTACATTTACATCTCTTCTTGCGCAATTTACAAGCTGAGGTTATTAATCACCACCAGACTTGGTCAATCCTGAAGAGAACATGTAAACTACATTTTACCAGTTAAAGCCTACTGAGCTGTCAAGCTTTTTTTTCAGAAGTGACCTGGCCACATGATAGCTCATCGAAGTATATTATCACGCGGACATTAATAGCAGCCAAATACATGTAAACGAATGTTTATTCTAAATGTGGAAGGAGAAATTGGAGGACCCAGATAAAAATCCACGCGACCACGAGGAGTACATGCAAACTACAAATACAGTGAGGGACGAAAGTATTTGATCCCCTGCTGATTTTGTACGTTTGCCCACTGACAAAGAAATGATCAGTCTATAATTTTAATGGTAGGTTTATTTGAACAGTTAGAGAAAGAATAACAACAAAAAAATCCAGAAAAACGCATGTCAAAAATGTTATGAATTGATTTGCATTTTAATGAGGGAAATAAGTATTTTACCCCTCTGCAAAACATGACTTAGTACTTGGTGGCAAAACCCTTGTTGGCAATCACAGAGGTCAGACGTTTCTTGTAGTTGGCCACCAGGTTTGCACACATCTCAGGAGGGATTTTGTCCCACTCTTCTTTGCAGATCTTCTCCAAGTCAATAAGGTTTCGAGGCTGACGTTTAGCAACTCGAACCTTCAGCTCCCTCCACAGATTATCTATGGGATAAAGGTCTGGAGCCTGGCTAGGCCACTCTAGGACCTTAATCTGCTTCTTTTTGAGCCACTTCTTTGTTGCAATGGCCGTGTGTTTTGGGTCATTGTCATGCTGGAATTACCATCCACGACCCATTTTCAATGCCCTGGCTGAGGGAAGGAGGTTCTCACCCATGATTTAACGGTACATGGCCCCGTCCATTGTCCCTTTGATGCGGTGAAGTTGTCCTGTCCCCTTAGCAGAAAAACACCCCCAAAGCATAATGTTTCCAACCCCCTGTTTGACGGTGGGGATGGTGTTCTTAGTGTTACAGCCAGCATTCCTCCTCCTCCAAACACGGAGAGTTGAGTTGATGCCAAAGAGCTCCATTTTGGTCTCATCTGACCACAACACTTTCACCCAGTTGTCCTCTGAATCATTCAGATGTTCATTGGCAAACTTCAGACGGGCATGTATATGTGCTTTTTTGAGTAGGGGGATCTTGCGGGCGCCGCAGGATTTCAGTCCTTCACGTCGTAGTGTGTTACCAATTGGTTTTTTTGGTGACTATAATCCCAGCTGCCTTGAGATCATTGACATAAAGAGACAACTCTGATAAGGATATTGATATGTTCTGTCCTTGAATTTGATTGGTCCACACCCGAGACGGCTTTTCTTACCTTCTCACCAAGCTGCTTGGCAATGATCTTGTAGCCCATTACAGCCTTGTGTAGGTCTACAATATCGTCCCTGACATCCTTGGAGAGCTCTTTGGTCTTGGCATGGTGGAGAGTTTGGAATCTGATTGATTGATTGCTTCTGTGGACAGGTGTCTTTTAATACAGTTAAGCTGAGATTAGGAGCACTACCTATAAGAGTGCTCCTAATCTCAGCTCGTTACCTGTATAAAAGACACCTGGGAGCCAGAAATCTTTCTGATTAAGAGGGGGTCAAATACTTTCTTCCCTCATTAAAATGCAAATCAAATCATAAGATTTTTGACATGCGTTTTTATGGATTTTTGTTGTTATTCTGTCTCTCACTGTTCAAATAAACCTACCGTTAAAATTATAGACTGATCATTTCTTCGTAAGTGGGCAAACGTACAAAATCAACAGGGGATCAAATACTTTTTTTGCCTCACTGTATACAGGCGTCTGGGTCGGCATCTGGATCAAACCCACGCGCTGCTGTCTACAGGCAAATCATCCTACAGCCACTGCCATCTGTCTCGTGTCCTGCACACAGGCTGATTTTACCACTTATCCTCCACAGAGGTCGTCTTCTTGGGTGCCTTCTCTGCTCTGGGTGCCTTCTCTGCTCTGGCTGCCATTACATCAAACGTTTGTTAATTGGTAGTCATCTCTTCTCGTGACGAGTCCTGCCTAACGTTTTAATCGAGGTGTCTTTCACCTGAGTACACTCTCTAATCTACACGTTTCTATGTGGTTTAATGTAACTTCAAGCACGCACATAGCCATGATTCCTTAGCGTTCTAGTTTTTACTCCAATTAATTTAATATCGTCTGCATTTCTGATCGATGCTGCAGCCAGGTACACACACTTATTTGGAGAATAAGATACTTCCGAGTACAGATACGTGTTACAAATTATGGATTTAAACATTGAGCGTTTTTATTGTTAGCAGAGAGTAGTTTAATTTCAGTGTTGATTTAATGTGTCATTGAAATGTAATCATATATTTAAATATTCAAGTTACCAAACAGCTACTGTATAAATATTTATACTTTTAAAATATGTAAAAATGGAAATGTCGCATTTCAAAGTTAAAGCACAGTGCATGCACATCATGCATTGCTAAAGGAGCCTCTGATTGAGTCACGAAAAAAGTTTCACCCTCCCAGTTCCAAGATTTATAAATGAGTTATGACTTTTCATGCTCTTGAAGAAATTAGATTTGTAATGTACTTACCTTCAGTAAGAGCCCTCTTTTCTTTATCCAAAAACAAGAGAAATTTAAAATTAGTAAATTACCAAACATAAAAGTCACAGTTCTGCAGATTAAAAATCACAGGTATTACAGACACGGTAATTTTCAAGAGTTTGCACAGTCAAGCGGGTTTGAATTTTCTATTCAGGTTGAGTGTCCCCAGTAACATAACTAGGCAGAGCGAGGGGCCCAGCTTTTGATGAGGTAGTCGAAACTTTTTTAAGCTATGAACGAACTTAAGTATCTATCCAGTCAACTTGTAGCCCTGGAGACACAATAGTTGTGAGTAATTGCTATTACTGGTGTAGATGACGTAAGTGTACTTGTAAATTCCATGTAATGACCAGCTAATTTAAAATTGAAGACTGATGGCAAACGTGTGAGAAATAATTCCCTTTCATTATCTTTGAGGATGAGTCCAAGGCTCTCTGGAGTGAGGACGATGAAGTCTGCCTCTATCATAAGCCCTTTGTTATAACGCATGGGCAGTGATAATTAGCTCAGTCTTTACTGTACACTAGGTACAGTGGTGAAGTTTAGCTGTAGCGTGCTTAAGATAAGTGTACCTGTTTATTATAGCAGGTTTTTTTGTCCAGTCAGCTAATGACTGTTGTATTTTGTTAGTATTATACATTTTACCCTGTGAGAGATCCTTCACAACTCCACTATGGTGAAGATCGCGCCCAATAAATGTGTAAAATACCGGATGATGGCGCTACGTTTCGACTGGATTTATGAGCCAAGGTTCACAGTCTAAATGGATGCGCTCAGATCATGTACATCAGTCTGAACAGTACTTTTAAACAATATTCCTATTTTTCAGATACAAGTTTAGAATGGTTTTAATTGTTGTAAATGGTAAATAAATTAACGCAACATGTTTCCAGCTCTGATAGGACCACGTCTTCTTATAAGTCTTTCATAATCCTACATTTACATCTCTTCTTGTGCAATTTACAAGCTGAGGTTATTAATCACCACCAGACTTGATCAATCCTGAGGAGAACATGTAAACTACATTTTACCAGTTAAAGCTTACTGAGCAGTCAAGCTTTTTACAGAAGTGACCTGGCCACATGATAGCTCATCGAAGTATCTTGTCACGCGGACATTTATAGCAGCCAAATACTTTAAAGGAATGTTTATTCTAAATGTGGAGGGAGAAATTGGAGGACACAGATAAAAATCCACGCTACCACGAGGATAACATGTAAACTACAAATATACAGGCGTCAGGGTCGGCATCTGGATCAAACCCACGCGCTGCTGTTTATGGCAATTCCTCCTGCAGCCACTGCCATCTGTCTCGTGTCCTGCACACAGTCTGATTTTACCACTCATCCTCCACAGAGGTCGTCCTCTTGGGTGCCTTCTCTGCTCTGGCTGCCATTACATCAAACGTTTGTTTATTGGTAGTCATCTCTTCTCGTGACGAGTCCTGCCTAACGTTTAAATCAAGGAGGCGAATTCACCTGAGCATGCTCTCTAATCTACACGTTTCTATGTGGTTTAATGTAACTCCAAGCTCGCACATAGCAATGATTCATTAGCGTTCTAGTTTTTGATCCAATTTATTTAATATCGTCTGCATTTCTGATCGATGCTGCAGCCAGGTACACACACTTATTTGGATAATAACATACTTCCGAGCACAGATACGTGTTACAAATTGTTATGGATTTTATTCGTGTGCACCATGTTGCTTCCTATTTTTCCCATCATTCACTGCAAATCCATCACAATGGAGCACAATGGCCAGCAGACCTGCCTGAATAAGGACACTAATCTGTCATCGGGCACTGTAACAATGTAACAATGATCGTCATAATTCAAAAACCTATGAGTAAAATAAAATAGGAATACATTCAGCGTTTTTAATTGTTATGAGAGAACAGTTTGATTTCAGTGTTGATTTAATTCGTCATTGGAATGTAATCAAATGTAAAAAAATATCATGTTACCACACAGATACTGTATACACATTATTTTCTTCTTAAAATATAAAAATGGTAGTTTCGCATTTCAAAGTTACTAGCACAACAATAATTGTGAAATGAGCTTCCTTTTTTATTTCAAAAATAGTTTCTGCCACGCATTCAAATATCTCTAAATAGACGATGCCAATCTAATTCAAATTTATCAAATATTTGTTTACAAAACGTACCTTGTCGAAGATTTGTTCGTGCTCGAGCTGACAACAAAATCAACCGAAAAAACAACACTATAACTGTTGTTCTATTTTATGCAAAGTTCATTTAAACATCGTAAACACATTGAAGTACTTTGCGAATAAAACAAAATGCATGCAATGGAAAAATCTGATCGTTAGGAATCCACTCTACCCTTTCTCCTTCGCTCCTCACCGATCGCTCGCTACTGCGTGCATGCACAATCCCCCCACCCATCCACAACCCCCATCACTACCCCATCTATTTCGATTCTCAAAAAACATTACCCTTGAGACTCAAGTTTTTCACAAAATTTTGGGGTTCATGCTTCGCTGATGACTTTTTATGACTGCTACATCTATGAAGGACCTTGAGTTTCTGGAGTAAACTGTGGTATCTTATTGTCAAATTTTGAACTTCCAAATCTAATGCGATAGCGATTTTACAATGAGGGAGTAGCCACTGAGTGTAAAGCGATTTGAAGGCTTTGTTTTGTTCTTTTGGGGTCAACAGAGCCATCGAACATTTCGCGGTTGCATCCAATGGAACCTAAAAACAAACAAAGCCCATTGGATGTTTATAGGGGCAGAATGGGAGTTAAAGTTTGAACCAATATAGAAGTGGCAATTGCGGTTATTGTAGAGGTTTACCCCCCCTTTTACTGGTAGAAACCTCCTGGTTCCACCAGCCCACAGGGGATTATTGTGTACGTCCGTCCGTCGTGCATCCAAAAATGGGAGGGATGGGGCTGGGTGGAGAGGGGAGGGTGCGGAGGCGCTGGGTGGAGAGGGAGGGGCTGGGTGGAGAGGGGACGGTGGGGAGGGAGGCGCTGAGTGGGCGAAGGCTGCCACAGCACACACGAGGGGGTGGGTGGCTACCAACCACGTCCGGCCATCTTCACGACATTTTTGCTGGCGGAATTGCACTCTATTCAGGCGGGGGAGAGGCTGCTTTAGGTGGTACATGCACATCCAGATAGAGTAAATATTGTATAACAACTTGTTCAACAACCCCCCGAAGGGTATTGTACTCTTTTTTTTTAGGAACAGTTTTTTTTTCTCCACCGTCCCAGGTCCCCACTCGCTCCCCACCCTTCACGCCGGCTTGTGCTCACCCTCACAGTCGGGCATATTTGGGGAATACACCACGCCGCCGTTGACCCTGGCCATTGACCGAGCAACATAACGTTCCTACCAGCTCCCTCCGCGGGAATGTGTTCTCTCCGCCTGATGACGACCGCTTGTGTTGCGATCGCAACGTCGTGTTTTTTTGTTTATTTAATTTTGATTAATTTGAACCTATCTACGTGATTTACCGAAATACCTAAATAATATAAATTTGATATCAGAGTCCGTAAGTAGTTTTTCTAGATTATTGACGTTGAGAATAAGATTTGTCCAAGTATGAAGACTTTTGGAACTCCATTTGTAAACTGAAATTTCCGGATACCAAGTTTTGGACCGAGTCAACTTTATTTCACTGCCTGCAGAAATGAAAGATTTTGAGTTCATTTTGTAAAGTGACGTGGTACACTGTATCGAAGGCTTTGGCCAAATTAAGAAAAATTAGGCACAATATTGCTTGTCTAAACTTGATTTGAAGCTTTCGTGACTGCAGGAATCCATACTCTTTAGTTCTTTTGATAAAGTCACGTAGGCATAAAAAAAACAATAGATCACGTCGTTTCGATTGCAACGCAAGCAATCAACTTCAAGCAGAAAAAAGAGGAGTCAAGCTGCTGGATGCAGGCTGATTTTAAAGGGTAGAAATGGGCGTAGCCCAAGAGTCATAAACGACTGATAAACAAACGACTGCTTGAACGATAATCGGCGGCAGGGGGAGAGAGAGGGGGTGGGGCATCCCCTTTTCTTATCTCTGCCCCACCCACTTTCTCTCCCCCTGCCGCCGATCATCGTTAATGCAGTCGTTTGTTTCTCAGTCGTTTATGACTCTTTCGCTACGCCCATTTCTTACTTTTCAAAGCAGCCTGCATCAGCAGCTTGCCTCCACTTTTTCTGCCTGAAGACCAATGCTTGCGTTGTGATCGAAACGTCGTGATATATTATTATTTTTGCCTACGTGACTTTACCGAAAAAAACGAATAGTATTGCTCGTCTAGTTTAATAAATAGAACATTAAGGGAGTTGACTACCGCAGAAGTTGTGCACGAATGTTTTTCAGCAGCCTGATTGTTTAGGGTGAAGCAGCTCATATTGTAGAGGTGTAATTGATACTTTTGGTCTGGATATTCTTTCAATGAATTTGGTTAGTGGTGATAGCTTTACCATTGGCATTTTTATATTTTTATTGAACCCGCAACCGCAAACATAACTGAGGGCAAACAAACTCGAGGACAGGTAACGTGTGAATGGGAGCCACGCCCCCTAGGTAATTTTTCTCCCCCGAGGGGACAATTGTCATTCAGAATGTAATAGAGTGATGTGGTTTCTACGGCCAAAGCCTCCTCCCCATCCCCTTATTACGTACAGGTGTTTTGTGTTACGCTGGATTCTTAAGAAATGGAATTCATATCGCCTCAGATTATCGTGCTTTTCCATTCAGCTTGTAACTGAGGTGCTCCATCGCTGCGATCTATGCCAACGTCCCTACTTGTGGATTCATGGTCTTTCAAATTTCCTAGGATTGTTTTCCTTGCCATGGTGTAAAACGCTTGGCATAATGTTTGTTGGTACTTGGATACCCGCCATGGGTTTCAAACCTCACAATGATGTATCCACTGAAGGGCTGACCTCTGTGCCACAGATTGAATTAAAGTAGTTGGCTATGTCTTGTTAGAAATCGATTGTCTGAGCATTGCCAAAACGCATGCAGGTATGCTGTACAGTGCCCTGTGGGAATCTTAGAATCAAAATAGTTTTTATACTGGAGTAATCCGATGATCTACATTGCTCTTTTTCATATATGTCCACCAGGGGCAGCTAAGAATGTCACAACAACAAAATAGGAGTGCAAAGTAAAAGACACGTAAACAAACCACTTGCAAAAATACAAATTAAACATTTTTAAAAACTCTGATCAGGTAAGGCCCACTGAGGTATTAAATTGATTTTCAGAAGCGACCTGGCCACAAATGATAGCTCCACAAACTGGCTTATCACGTGAAAATTTGCAGCAGCAAAATATTGCCAATAATCTCGATGCATGCATCGAAATATGGAGAGAATGGGAGAACCCGGAGAAAAAAAATCCACGTGGAGAACATGCAAACTCCAAATTTGCAGGCAAGGAACAAAACCTCACACTACCGTGGAGTCCCTTAAATAAAAACAGTTCATAAGTTAAAATTGGATAATCAATTCCCAAGATTGGAAAAGGTAGCAAAACAACAGCAAAAACAGTCCTAGACGACATCAAGACAACACACAGTCCCTCAATAAAATGTTGTGTTAAATTTTAACTATGGATACGTTGTTAAGAATCGAATTTACAAGTGACATTGGCAAATGTGGCTGTATACAACACTAATCTTCTACCTCAGAATATTTTGTGAAGGAAGATTTATGATGTTAAATGAGAAAACAATGTTGTTCCAAAACGTTGGTGCTGAAATGGCAGACTTTGCCACCTATTCCAATTATTGTTACTGGAAATACTCCACTTTCCCTTCCTTTCTTAGCAATACCAGCTGCTTTCCATGCAGCCTAATTAATTAATTTACCCTCTATTTTAAGGATTGGGTTAGCCCAAGGAAAGGATTGTTGATGCAGAGAGGGGAGAATGGGATCTGTCTATCTCTGTAGACTCCTAGGATGGTGGTAATTGTCCAGAATGGCTTGAGGCGAGTGGTCTATCTTTGGTGGAAACGAAAGCCATCCCAGCGAGCTACCAGGAACCAAAATAACCTTCCTCCTACTTTTCCCAAATCCCCCTTTTTTCTGGGTTTATCCAGTGTTTAATATTTTAGAGCGTGATTGATCTTTGATATTGAAGGAAATCGGGGAGGGCCAATTTCTCCTGCTTCTTGGTGAGTTTAAGAGAGTGATGGTCGCTTCTTGATATTTTGTTGTTCCATACGAATGACGTGATACGTGAGTGGAGTGTTTTAAAACAAACTTTTGGTACCCCGGTGGGGGGAAGGGATAGAGGAATGACCTTCCAGGCCTTCAGCGATGTAGTGGTCCCCTGGAACAGAGGTAAGAACTTCCTTTGGAAGGATGATGGGAGTGTGCATGGTATAATTACCCCGAGGAAATTTAATTGGCAAAAGGCCCTCCGAAGCCCTAGGGGAGAGGGTATCAGTTCTGATTTTGTTAAATGTAGCTTGTATCATGAGGCTTCTCTGTACTCTGTGATCAAAGAGAGTAGGGTACGGATAGAGGTGGATGGTTTGGTAAGAGTTGCTATTACATCGTGGACATGAAGGTTAATTTAGCTTTCTACTCCCCCCTTGCATATTCTGGTCACCTGTCGGTTACTTAAAGTGCTTTTTGGAAGGGGTTCAATTGCTATTGTGAGCAGAAGAGGTGAAAGGGGACATCCCTGCCTACTGCCTCTTCCCAAGGGTAAACTAGGAGAGACGAGTCCATTCGTTACTACTGTGGCAGAAGGATTGGCGCTCGACCCTGGTAAATGCCCATTCGACCCTGTCAAATGCTTTTTATCAATCGAGTGTGAGAGCATATGCCGTGAGATTGTCCATGGTTGCATTTATCAATTGTATTTACCAGATGCCTCTTATTTTCAACAGAGTCCTTATTTTTTTTACAAAGTCCTTCGGTACTTCTCCGATTATTGAAGGGAGGACTCTTTCCACTATACTCGTTAGAATTTTAGCAAGTAACTTGTAGCCCTAGTTTAGTAAGGATATCGTTTGTACTTTCTCATTGCCTCTGGCCAAGTACCAGGTTAAGGAGTACTGAGATCCTGGCATTGATAGAGCCTGGGAAGCCACCCAGGATGAAAGCCGCATTCATAGCTGGATAGAGCCTGGGAAGCCACCCAGGATGAAAGCCGCATTCATAGCTGCTAGTAATTGGGAGATGATTGGGGCCTCAATCGCCGTATAGATTTTAACAGGGAATCCATCCGAGTCATGTAAAGGAAGTGTAGTGTTAATGCATAGTGCAGTAGTTTGGTGGTTATGGGTTTTTTCCAGTTTTAGTTTTGTGTGTTCATTTCCCCAAAAGTTTGGGATTGTATGATCTTATAGTTATTGTGCAGGGAGTTGAGTTTTTTTTTCCCAACGTGAGCTGTTTGGCTTTAATATTCTTGAGTCAGAGTGCACTTTTTTCAATCAACAAGCCACTTTGGAAGGCTTTGAGGCTCGTCCCATATCACTACGGTGGATGTTGGAAGATCTTTCTTGAAGTTGACAGTGATTAATGTTTCGATCTCCTTTCCCACCTGTTCCATTGTCTGCTTTTTCATTTAGGAGGCTCTCATCCAGGGACCATAAGTTATGTTTATGATAAGTTGGGCTAGTACTGGGACATGGTCAAAGAGTTGCAGGTCTCAGATTTTGGTCTTGGTGAATTGAGAGAAGAGGGGTTTGGAAACCAGGAAGATGTCTATTCTGGTGAGTTTCCTATGTGCTGATTTCCAAAAGGAGATTCCTTTGTATGGTGAAGAGATCCGATCTAGTAAGATTTGACGTGTCTAGTGTTTGCATTATGTGTGGATGTGTGTCGTAACTAAGATAAATAAAGCGTTTTTAGGTATAAAAATACTGTATTCGCCTCGTGGGTCTATGCAACTTCACTTTTTCACGTCAGATGAGGTAGAGGAGGGCATGAGGTGGGGAAGGGGAGACAAAGCAACAAACCCCGCGGGGGGGGGGGGGGGGGTAGGGCAGGGGGAGAGGAGAGAAGGAGGGGAATAGGGGGACACATTCAGAATTCAGCAGCCGTGTCCCATGGATGCCAGTGTAAAGGCGGATGGACGCAGCCACCTCCTGGTCAGGAATCACCGCTTGACAACTTATGGGGCTTTAAGGGAGGGGGGGGGGGGAAGTGACAGGAAAATGACGGGTGATGGACAACGATAGGGGCAGGACGAAGGAACGGGATGTAGAGGCTCAAGTGGAGAAACTTAGGGAGGCAGAGTGGAGAGACGTGTCATTGTGTGTGGAGAGAGAAGTTGGTGGGGGGGAGCAGGATGGGGGATGTGGGGGGGGGGTCAAAGGGGGCCTCAAGATGAGGGGGGGAAGGGTAATGATGGTGGAGGATAGAGACACATGGGGGGAAATGGGCAGTCCATATGCCGCTTGGCAAGAAAAACGATACAAATCGATTATATTCGATGAGCTTGAGCCACATGCCCACAGTCCACCCTGTTTAGCAGCCGATGTGTGATGCTATGTCACCAAGTCTCGAATTCATATCCTAACAGTGCACAGGTTTCTAGCTACATTGCTCCCCATGCACCATCTGTCCCTGTAGCACCTGCTGCACTTCCTTGTACTACATCATCTCACGTGGGGTCAGGAAGTCCCATCTCTCCCCTCCAATATGGACCCTCAGCTTGGCCAAGTAGAGTAGTTGAGAACGCACCCCCTCCTTGCTCACGAAGTCTGTGTGCAGTAGGAAAAGTAGGTTTCTCTCTCGTATTCGAGTCTGCCAGAGTAAGATTGGGGTAATGAACACTCAGCTCCCCTGTATCTTAGTGCCTTATCCCCTGACCAGCCTTGCCAGCTTGAGTCACTCCTAAGCCCCATGGTGGCTCTAGAAGAGGATGAGCAACGGGGAAAGTCTTGTGTTGTTGGTCTCCAGAGACCCACGACTTCTCTCTTCCCAACCCGAAAAGTCTAGAGGATACAACTTGCAAAGTGTAGCTGTTGGTCTGGGGTCTCTGGGTTTTAGAGGGAGATGTTTTTGAATGAAGAAGAAGGCCTCCTACAAAGTATCCCCCTCCACGCCCTCCGGAAGCCCATAGGCCTTTAACTGGCTTCCCCACGCTTGGCTTCTAGTAGCCTTCCTCTAGCTCCTTGAGTTTTTCCTTGTGCTTCAGAGTTAGGTCAACTTGTTGCTCAATTTCTGATTGGAGGGTCACCGGGATCGCCTCCTGCTTTCCCACCCTTTCACTGACCACTCCCAACTTACTGTTAAGCACCTGTGTAAGGCGGTGTATTCCTCTGTTCAGAACCCAATTTTTACGGTATGCTGTTTTAGCTGCTCGATCTTATCGTGGAGGTCTTGAAGGCCTCTTCATTTGGACATTAACTTGTCTGGGACTTGCTGTCTTTTCAAGTACCTAATGCCAACTATTATGGAATGGCCTTTGAGATGCTATCCAAGTATGCGGACTTTAGAGCATGTATCTGGAGCAATAGTGAACAGTACATTCAATACAGAGCACAGTTCCTGAAATGTTGTTGGGTCTGTTTGGTGATTTGATTTGGTTTGAACTCCTTCACGAAGGCTGTAACTGTAAAATGGCTGCAGAAGAATTATCAAGCTCTAGTGGTCTATAAGACCCCCCCCCCCGGAACATGTATAAAACACAGGCCGAATTCCCTCTTAAATTCTGACTGCAAACTGCTCACCAAAATTATAATCAAAAGGCCAGAAAAATCCCTCCCTTCAATCCCTCAATAGTTGTCGAAACCCAGACAGGATTAATCAGAAACAGAGGCTCAGTAGACTATCAGAACATTAATAACCATAATTCACATAGCCACTGAGGAGAATATGAGTGGATACACCTTAACTGTTCATGGTGTAAAGGTAATCAACAGGGTCAAATAGGAATCCTATTTCCATACATTACCAACGATAAGCATGGGAATGTGTCAATTCACATCCACCAATGAACGGACAAAGGGTTTTACATGTGTAGGGGATGTCCGAGCCATCCTCACACACTCGCACCACAAAGACACAATCTCTGCACTCAACATTGCACACACCAATCACACGCATGGGAATGCACTAGACGGGGGTCAAGGGTTAAGGGACACTGACGTCACACGAACTCAGCGCACGAGACAGAGATGTGAATTGGGAAGGAGGGCGGAGATGGAGGGTTTAAAAGGGGCTGTTCGAGGTTGGTTTGAGGAGCGAGTGTGGCTGTGGTTTGAAGAATAAAGAAGTGCTTAACCAGTCTCCGGCTCCTCTTCACAAGTATAGATTACTTACCTGCACAAACGGAGAGGTAGTTTTGACATCTGTGCGCATTATGTGGACCACGGAGCCGACGAGCAACATTGCTCCCTATTGGCTAAGAGAGCGCACCTATGAATAAGCTCACTTGCTTTTTGGTTGTATTGGGTAAAGTCACGTAGGTAAAAAATAAAATAACAAAAATCACGACGTTTCGGCAACAACACAAGCGGCCTTCATCAGGTGAAGAGACGAGACTGTCTGGAGGACAGCGCTGGAGTGAAACCCTCCTCCCACACAGCTTAAAGGATTCAAAACCCACGGGTTTTTCTTTTTTATCAGAGATTTATCCACGAGGCAATTCAGATTTACAAACACAGACAATTTAAACCGAGAGGATGGTTTCAAATTAAGCAATCATTGAAACATGTTCTAAATCAAACCAAACATTAAACTAATTTTCAATGGTACAATATATGTTTTAAAGTAGTAGTAGTATCCCAAACTTTCACAACTGCTTATTTCTCTCCAATCACTCCACTCACCCCACTCACTCACCTCACCTCACTCACTCTACTCACTCACTCCACTCACTCACTCCAACTCACTCACTCCACTCCACTCACCCCACTCTACTCACCCCACTCCACTCACTCACTCAACTCACCTCACTCACTCTACTCACTCACTCTACTCACTCACTCCAACTCACTCACTCCACTCACTCCACTCCACTCACTCCACTCCACTCACCCCACTCCACTCACCTCACTCCACTCACCTCACTCCACTCACCTCACTCCACTCACCTCACTCCACTCACCCCAATCACTGACTCACCTCACTCCACTCACCCACTCACTCCACTAACTCCACTCACTCACTCCACTCACTCACCTCACTCACTCACCTCACTCCACTCACCCACTCACTCCACTCACCCCACTCGACTCACTCACTCCACTCAACTCACTCACTCACTCTACTCACTCACTCTACTCACTCACTCCAACTCACTCACTCAAACTCACTCCACTCCACTCACTCCACTCCACTCACCCCACTCCACTCACCTCACTCCACTCACCTCACTCCACTCACCTCACTCCACTCACTCCAATTACTCACTCCACTCACTCCACTCACTCACTCCACTCACTCACCTCACTCACTCACCTCACTCCCTCACCCACTCACTCACTCCACTCACTCCACTCACCTCACTCCACTCACTCCACTCACTCCACTCACTCACTCCACTCACTCACCTCACTCACCTCACTCCACTCACTCACTCACTCACTCCACTCACTCACTCACTCACTCCACCTCACTCACTCCACTCACTCACTCCACTCACTCACCTCACTCCACTCACTCCACTCCACTCACTCACTTAACTCACTCAATCCACTCACTCCACTCACTCACCTCACTCACTCACCTCACTCCACTCACCCACTCACTCCACTCACGCACTCCACTCACTCACTCCACTCACTCACCTCACTCACTCACCTCACTCCCTCACCCACTCACTCACTCCACTCACTCCACTCACTCACTTCACTCACTCACTCACTCCACTCACTCACCTCACTCACTCACCTCACTCCACTCACTCACCTCACTCCACTCACCCACTCACTCCACTCACTCCACTCACTCACTCCACTCACTCACCTCACTCCACTCACTCACTCACTCACTCCACTCACTCACTCTATCTCACTCACTCCACTCACTCACTCCACTCACTCACCTCACTCCACTCACTCCACTCCACTCACTCACTCCACTCACCTCACTCACCTCACTCACCTCACTCACTCACTTAACTCACTCAATCCATTCACTCACCTCACTCCACTCACTCCACTCCACTCATTCACTCCACTTACTCACTCCACTCACTCACCTCACTCCACTCACTCCACTCCACTCACTCACTCCACTCACCTCACTCACCTCACTCACCTCACTCACTCACTTAACTCACTCAATCCACTCACTCACCTCACTCCACTCACTCCACTCCACTCATTCACTCCACTTACTCACTCCACTCACTCACTCCACTCACTCACTCACTCTACTCACTCACTCACTCTACTCACTTACTCTACCCACTAACCTCACTCACTCTACTCATTCACCTCACTCACTCTACTCACTCTAATCACTCACTCTACTCACTCTACTCACTCACTCACTCTACTCACTCACTCACTCCACCTCACTCACTCCACTCACTCACTCCACTCACTCACCTCACTCCACTCACTCCGCTCACTCACTCCACACCACTCACTCACTCCACCTCACGCACTCCACTCACTCACTCCACTCACTCACCTCACTCCACTCACTCCACTCACTCACTCCACTCACCTCACTCACCTCACTCAGTCCACTCACTCACTCCACTCACTCAATCCACTCACTCACCTCACTCCACTCACTCCACTCCACTCACTCCACTCACTCCACTCACTCCACTCACTCCACTCACTCACTCTACTCACTCACTCTACTCACTCACTCTACTCACTCACTCACCTCACTTACTCCACTCACTCCACTCACTCACTCCACTCACTCACTCCACTCACTCCACTTACTCACTCACTCACTCCACTCACTCCACTCACTCCACTCACTCACTCCACTCACTCCACTCACTCACTCTATTCACTCACCTCACTCACTCACTCACTTTGCTCACTCACTCTGCTCACTCACTCACTCTGCTCACTCACCTCAATCACTCTACTCACTCACTCACCTCACTCACTCACTCTACTCACTCACTCACTCTACTCACTCTACTCACTCCACTCACTCCACTCACTCACTCACTCTACTCACTCTACTCACTCACCTCACTCACTCACTCTACTCACTCACTCACTCTACTCACTCACTCACTCTATTCACTCCACTCACTTTACTCACTCACTCTACTCACTCTACTCACTCACCTCACTCACTCTACTCACTCACCTCACTCACTCTACTCACTCACTCACTTTACTGACTCTACTCACTCACTCACTCTAATCACTCACTCCACCTCACTCACTCCACTCACTCACCTCACTCCACTCACTCCGCTCACTCACTCCACACCACTCACTCACTCCACCTCACGCACTCCACTCACTCACTCCACTCACTCACCTCACTCCACTCACTCCACTCCACTCACTCACTCCACTCACCTCACTCACCTCACTCAGTCCACTCACTCACTCCACTCACTCAATCCACTCACTCACCTCACTTCACTCACTCCATTCCACTCACTCATTCCATTCAATCACTCCACTCACTCCACTCACTCCACTCACTCACTCCACTCACTTCACTCACACACTCTACTCACTCACTCTACTCACTCACCTCACTTACTCACTCAGTCTACTCACTCACTCCACTCACTCACCTCACTCCACTCACTCCGCTCACTCACTCCACACCACTCACTCACTCCACCTCACGCACTCCACTCACTCACTCCACTCACTCAACTCACTCCACTCACTCCACTCCACTCACTCACTCCATTCACCTCACTCACCTCACTCAGTCCACTCACTCACTCCACTCACTCAATCCACTCACTCACCTCACTCCACTCACTCCATTCCACTCACTCACTCCACTCACTCACTCCACTCACACCACTCACTCCACTCACTCACTCCACTCACTCCACTCACACACTCTACTCACTCACTCTACTCACTCACCTCACTTACTCACTCACTCTACTCACTCACTCCACTCACTCCACTCCACTCACTCACTCCACTCAATCACTCCACTCACTCACTCCACTCACTCACTCCACTCAATCACTCCACTCACTCACTCCACTCACTCACTCCACTCACTCACCTCACTCACTCACTCCACTTACTCACTCACTCACTCCACTCACTCCACTCACTCACTCCACTCACTCCACTCACTCACTCTATTCACTCACCTCACTCACTCCACTCACTCACCTCAATCCACTCACTCCGCTCACTCACTCCACACCACTCACTCACTCCACCTCACGCACTCCACTCACTCACTCCACTCACTCACCTCACTCCACTCACTCCACTCCACTCTTTTACTCCACTCACCTCACTCACCTCACTCAGTCGACTCACTCACTCCACTCACTCAATCCACTCACTCACCTCACTCCACTCACTCCACTTCACTCACTCACTCCACTCACTCACTCCACTCACTCCACTCACTCACTCCACTCACTCCACTCACTCGCTCTACTCACTCTACTCACTCACTCTACTCACTCACTCTACTCACTAACTATACTCACTCACTCACTCCACTCACTCACTCACTCTACTCATTCACTCTCCTCACTCTACTTACTCTATTCACTCCACTCACTCACTCCACTCACTCTACTCACTCACTCTACTCACTCACTCACTCCACTCACTCACTCCACTCACTCTACTCACTCTACTCACTCACCTCCCTCACTCCACTCACTCCACTCGCTCACTCCACTCACTTATTCCACTCACTCACTCCACTCACTCAACTCACTCACTCCACTCACTCCACTCACTCACTCACTCCACTCACTCACTCCACTCACTCCACTCACTCACTCCACTCACTCCACTCACTCGCTCCACTCACTCTACTCACTCACTCTACTCACTCACTCTACTCACTCACTCTACTCACTCATTCACTCTACTCACTCACTCTACTCACTCCACTCACTCCACTCAATCACTCTACTCATTCATTCTACTCACTCTACTCAATCTATTCACTCCACTCACTCCACTCACTCACTCTACTCACTCACTCTACTCACTCACTCTACGCACTCACTCTATTCACTCACTCCACTCACTCACTCACTCTACTCATTCACTCTACTCACTCACTCTACTCACTCACTCACTCTACTCACTCACTCACTCTACTTACTCACTCTACTCATTCTACTCATTCACTCTACTCACTCACTCTACTCACTCACTCACTCTACTCACTCACTAACTCTACTCACTCTACTCACTCACTCACTAACTCTACTCATTCACTAACTCTGCTCACTCACTCTGCTCACTCACTCTGCTCACTCACTCACTCTACTCACTCACTCACTCTACTCACTCACTCACTCTACTCACTCACCTCACTCACTCTACTCACTCACCTCAATCACTCTACTCACTCACTCACTCTACTCACTCTACTCACTCCACTCACTCCACTCACTCACTCACTCTACTCATTCACTCTCCTCACTCTACTTACTCTATTCACTCCACTCACTCACTCACTCCACTCACTCTACTCACTCACTCTACTCACTCACTCACTCCACTCACTCACTCCACTCACTCTACTCACTCTACTCACTCACCTCACTCACTCCACTCACTCCACTCGCTCACTCCACTCACTTATTCCACTCACTCACTCCACTCACTCAACTCACTCACTCCACTCACTCCACTCACTCACTCTACTCACTCACTCTACTCACTCACTCTACTCACTCATTCACTCTACTCACTCACTCTACTCACTCCACTCACTCCACTCAATCACTCTACTCATTCATTCTACTCACTCTACTCAATCTATTCACTCCACTCACTCCACTCACTCACTCTACTCACTCACTCTACTCACTCACTCTACTCACTCACTCTACTCACTCACTCCACTCACTCACTCACTCTACTCATTCACTCTACTCACTCACTCTACTCACTCACTCACTCTACTCACTCACTCACTCTACTTACTCACTCTACTCATTCTACTCATTCACTCTACTCACTCACTCTACTCACTCACTCACTCTACTCACTCACTCACTCTACTCACTCTACTCACTCTACTCACTCACTAACTCTACTCACTCTACTCACTCACTCACTAACTCTACTCATTCACTAACTCTGCTCACTCACTCTGCTCACTCATTCTGCTCACTCACTCACTCTACTCACTCACTCACTCTACTCACTCACTCACTCTACTCACTCACCTCACTCACTCTACTCACTCACCTCACTCACTCTACTCACTCACTCACTCTACTCACTCTACTCACTCCACTCTCTCCACTCACTCACTCACTCTACTCACTCTACTCACTAACCTCACTCACTCACTCTACTCACTCACTCACTCTACTCACTCACTCTATTCACTCCACTCACTTTACTCACTCACTCTACTCACTCTACTCACTCTACTCACTCACCTCACTCACTCTACTCACTCACCTCACTCACTCTCCTCACTCACTCACTCTACTGACTCTACTCACTCACTCACTCTAATCACTCACTCCACCTCACTCACTCCACTCACTCACCTCACTCCACTCACTCCGCTCACTCACTCCACACCACTCACTCACTCCACCTCACGCACTCCACTCACTCACTCCACTCACTCACCTCACTCCACTCACTCCACTCCACTCACTCACTCCACTCACCTCACTCACCTCACTCAGTCCACTCACTCACTCCACTCACTCAATCCACTCACTCACCTCACTCCACTGACTCCATTCCACTCACTCACTCCATTCACTCACTCCACTCACTCACTCCACTCACTTCACTCACACACTCTACTCACTCACTCTACTCACTCACCTCACTTACTCACTCAGTCTACTCACTCACTCCACTCACTCACCTCACTCCACTCACTCCGCTCACTCACTCCACACCACTCACTCACTCCACCTCACGCACTCCACTCACTCACTCCACTCACTCAACTCACTCCACTCACTCCACTCCACTCACTCACTCCATTCACCTCACTCACATCACTCAGTCCACTCACTCACTCCACTCACTCAATCCACTCACTCACCTCACTCCACTCACTCCATTCCACTCACTCACTCCACTCACTCACTCCACTCACTCCACTCACTCACTCCACTCACTCCACTCACACACTCTACTCACTCACTCCACTCACTCAATCCACTCACGCACCTCACTCCACTGACTCCATTCCACTCACTCACTCCATTCACTCACTCCACTCACTCACTCCACTCACTTCACTCACACACTCTACTCACTCACTCTACTCACTCACCTCACTTACTCACTCAGTCTACTGACTCACTCCACTCACTCACCTCACTCCACTCACTCCGCTCACTCACTCCACACCACTCACTCACTCCACCTCACGCACTCCACTCACTCACTCCACTCACTCAACTCACTCCACTCACTCCACTCCACTCACTCACTCCATTCACCTCACTCACCTCACTCAGTCCACTCACTCACTCCACTCACTCAATCCACTCACTCACCTCACTCCACTCACTCCATTCCACTCACTCACTCCACTCACTCACTCCACTCACTCCACTCACTCACTCCACTCACTCCACTCACACACTCTACTCACTCACTCTACTCACTCACCTCACTTACTCACTCACTCTACTCACTCACTCCACTCACTCCACTCCACTCACTCACTCCACTCACTCACTCCACTCACTCACTCCACTCACTCACTCTATTAACTCACCTCACTCACTCACTCCACTCACTCACTCACTCCACTCACTCCACTCACTCACTCGACTCACTCCACTCACTCACTCTATTCACTCACCTCACTCACTCCACTCACTCACCTCACTCCACTCACTCCGCTCACTCACTCCACACCACTCACTCACTCCACCTCACGCACTCCACTCACTCACTCCACTCACTCACCTCATTCACTCACCTCACTCCCTCACCCACTCCCTCACTCCACTCACTCCACTCACTCACTTCACTCACTCACTCACTCACTCCACTCACTCACCTCACTCACTCACCTCACTCCACTCACTCACCTCACTCCACTCACCCACTCACTCCACTCACTCCACTCACTCACTCCACTCACTCACCTCACTCCACTCACTCACTCACTCCACTCACTCACTCTACCTCACTCACTCCACTCACTCACTCCACTCACTCACCTCACTCCACTCACTCCACTCCACTCACTCACTCCACTCACCTCACTCACCTCACTCACCTCACTCACTCACTTAACTCACTCAATCCATTCACTCACCTCACTCCACTCACTCCACTCCACTCATTCACTCCACTTTCTCACTCCACTCACTCACCTCACTCCACTCACTCCACTCCACTCACTCACTCCACTCACCTCACTCACCTCACTCACCTCACTCACCTCACTCACTCACTTAACTCACTCAATCCACTCACTCACCTCACTCCACTCACTCCACTCCACTCATTCACTCCACTTACTCACTCCACTCACTCACTCCACTCACTCACTCACTCTACTCACTCACTCACTCTACTCACTTACTCTACCCACTAACCTCACTCACTCTACTCATTCACCTCACTCACTCTACTCACTCTAATCACTCACTCTACTCACTCACTCACTCTACTCACTCACTCACTCCACCTCACTCACTCCACTCACTCACTCCACTCACTCACCTCACTCCACTCACTCCGCTCACTCACTCCACACCACTCACTCACTCCACCTCACGCACTCCACTCACTCACTCCACTCACTCACCTCACTCCACTCACTCCACTCACTCACTCCACTCACCTCACTCACCTCACTCAGTCCACTCACTCACTCCACTCACTCAATCCACTCACTCACCTCACTCCACTCACTCCACTCCACTCACTCCACTCACTCCACTCACTCACTCTACTCACTCACTCTACTCACTCACTCACTCTACTCACTCACTCACCTCACTTACTCCACTCACTCCACTCACTCACTCCACTCACTCACTCCACTCACTCACTCCACTTACTCACTCACTCACTCCACTCACTCCACTCACTCCACTCACTCACTCCACTCACTCAATCCACTCACTCACCTCACTCCACTGACTCCATTCCACTCACTCACTCCATTCACTCACTCCACTCACTCACTCCACTCACTTCACTCACACACTCTACTCACTCACTCTACTCACTCACCTCACTTACTCACTCAGTCTACTCACTCACTCCACTCACTCACCTCACTCCACTCACTCCGCTCACTCACTCCACACCACTCACTCACTCCACCTCACGCACTCCACTCACTCACTCCACTCACTCAACTCACTCCACTCACTCCACTCCACTCACTCACTCCATTCACCTCACTCACCTCACTCAGTCCACTCACTCACTCCACTCACTCAATCCACTCACTCACCTCACTCCACTCACTCCATTCCACTCACTCACTCCACTCACTCACTCCACTCACTCCACTCACTCACTCCACTCACTCCACTCACACACTCTACTCACTCACTCTACTCACTCACCTCACTTACTCACTCACTCTACTCACTCACTCCACTCACTCCACTCCACTCACTCACTCCACTCACTCACTCCACTCACTCACTCCACTCACTCACTCTATTAACTCACCTTACTCACTCACTCCACTCACTCACTCACTCCACTCACTCCACTCACTCACTCGACTCACTCCACTCACTCACTCTATTCACTCACCTCACTCACTCCACTCACTCACCTCACTCCACTCACTCCGCTCACTCACTCCACACCACTCACTCACTCCACCTTACGCACTCCACTCACTCACTCCACTCACTCACCTCACTCACTCACCTCACTCCCTCACCCACTCACTCACTCCACTCACTCCACTCACTCACTTCACTCACTCACTCACTCCACTCACTCACCTCACTCACTCACCTCACTCCACTCACTCACCTCACTCCACTCACCCACTCACTCCACTCACTCCACTCACTCACTCCACTCACTCACCTCACTCCACTCACTCACTCACTCCACTCACTCACTCTACCTCACTCACTCCACTCACTCACTCCACTCACTCACCTCACTCCACTCACTCCACTCCACTCACTCACTCCACTCACCTCACTCACCTCACTCACCTCACTCACTCACTTAACTCACTCAATCCATTCACTCACCTCACTCCACTCACTCCACTCCACTCATTCACTCCACTTACTCACTCCACTCACTCACCTCACTCCACTCACTCCACTCCACTCACTCACTCCACTCACCTCACTCACCTCACTCACCTCACTCACTCACTTAACTCACTCAATCCACTCACTCACCTCACTCCACTCACTCCACTCCACTCATTCACTCCACTTACTCACTCCACTCACTCACTCCACTCACTCACTCTACTCACTCACTCACTCTACTCACTTACTCTACCCACTAACCTCACTCACTCTACTCATTCACCTCACTCACTCTACTCACTCTAATCACTCACTCTACTCACTCACTCACTCTACTCACTCACTCACTCCACCTCACTCACTCCACTCACTCACTCCACTCACTCACCTCACTCCACTCACTCCGCTCACTCACTCCACACCACTCACTCACTCCACCTCACGCACTCCACTCACACACTCCACTCACTCCCTCACTCCACTCACTCCACTCACTCACTCCACTCACCTCACTCACCTCACTCAGTCCACTCACTCACTCCACTCACTCAATCCACTCACTCACCTCACTCCACTCACTCCACTCCACTCACTCCACTCACTCCACTCACTCACTCTACTCACTCACTCTACTCACTCACTCACTCTACTCACTCACTCACCTCACTTACTCCACTCACTCCACTCACTCACTCCACTCACTCACTCCACTCACTCCACTACTCACTCCACTCACTCCACTCACTCCACTCACTCACTCCACTCACTCCACTCACTCACTCTATTCACTCACCTCACTCACTCACTCACTTTGCTCACTCACTCTGCTCACTAACTCACTCTGCTCACTCACCTCAATCAATCTACTCACTCACTCACCTCACTCACCACTCTACTCACTCACTCACTCTACTCACTCTACTCACTCACTCACTCTACTCACTCTACTCACTCCACTCACTCCACTCACTCACTCACTCTACTCACTCTACTCACTCACCTCACTCACTCACTCTACTCACCTCAATCACTCTACTCACTCACTCACTATTCACTCCACTCACTTTACTCACTCACTGTACTCACTCTACTCACTCACCTCACTCACTCTACTCACTCACCTCACTCACTCTACTCACTCACTCACTCTACTGACTCTACTCACTCACTCACTCTAATCACTCACTCCACCTCACTCACTCCACTCACTCACCTCACTCCCACTCACTCCGCTCACTCACTCCACACCACTCACTCACTCCACCTCACGCACTCCACTCACTCACTCCATCACTCACCTCACTCCACTCACTCCACTCCACTCTTTTACTCCACTCACCTCACTCACCTCACTCAGTCCACTCACTCACTCCACTCACTCAATCCACTCACTCACCTCACTCCACTCACTCCACTTCACTCACTCACTCCACTCACTCACACCACTCACTCCACTCACTCACTCCACTCACTCCACTCACTCGCTCTACTCACTCTACTCACTCACTCTACTCACTCACTCTACTCACTAACTATACTCACTCACTCACTCCCACTCACTCACTCACTCTACTCATTCACTCTCCTCACTCTACTTACTCTATTCACTCCACTCACTCACTCACTCCACTCACTCTACTCACTCACTCTACTCACTCACTCCACTCACTCACTCCACTCACTCTACTCACTCTACTCACTCACCTCACTCACTCCACTCACTCCACTCGCTCACTCCACTCACTTATTCCACTCACTCACTCCACTCACTCACTCCACTCACTCCACTCACTCCACTCACTCACTCCACTCACTCCACTCACTCGCTCTACTCACTCTACTCACTCACTCTACTCACTCACTCTATTCACTCACTCTACTCACTCAATCCACTCACTCACTCCACTCACTCTACTCACTCACTCTACTCACTCACTCACTCTACTCACTCTACTCACTCACTCACTCCACACCACTCACTCACTCACTCACCCACTCCACTCACTCATTCTACTCACTCACTCACTCTACTCACTCATTCACTCACTCTACTCACTCTACTCACTCACTCACTCTACTCACTCACTCACTGTACTCACTCACTCACTCTGCTCACTCACTCTGCTCACTCACTCATTTTGCTCACTCACTCTGCTCACTCCACTCACTCCACCACTCACTCACTCACTCACTCTACTCACTAACCTCACTTACTCCACTCACTCCACTCACTCACTCTATTCATTCACCTCACTCACTCACTCACTCTGCTCACTCACTCACTCTGCTCACTCACCTCAATCACTCTACACACTCACCTCACTCACTCTACACACTCACCCACTCACCTCACTCACTCTACTCACTCACTCTACTCACTCACCTCACTCACTCCACTCACTCTATTCACTCACCTCACTCACTCACTCACTCTGCTCACTCACTCCACTCACTCCACTCACTCACTCCACTCACTCACTCCACTCACTCCACTCACTCACTCTATTCACTCACCTCACTCACATCACACTTCACTCACTCTGCTCACTCACTCACTCTGCTCACTCACCTCAATCACTCTACTCACTCACCTCACTCACTCACTCTACACACTCACTCTACTCACTCACTCTACTCACTCTACTCACTCACTCACTCACTCTAACTCACTCACCTCACTCACTCACTCTACTCATTCACTCTACTCACTCTACTCACTCCACTCACTCACTCACCTCAATCACTCTACTCACTCACCTCACTCACTCACTCCGCTCACTCACTCTACTCACTCACTCTACTCACTCTACTCCACTCACTCTACTCCACTCACTCACTCCACTCACTCTACTCACTCACTCACTCTACTCATTCACTCTACTCACTCTACTCACTCCACTCACTCACTCAATCCACTCACTCTACTCACTCTACTCACTCACCTCACTCACTCCACTCACTCCACTCGCTCACTCCACTCACTTATACCACTCACTCACTCCACTCACTCCACTCGCTCACTCCACTCACTTATTCCACTCACTCACTCCACTCACTCACTCCACTCACTCCACTCACTCGCTCTACTATCTCTACTCACTCACTCTACTCACTCACTCTACTCACTCACTCTACTCACTCACTCTATTCACTCACTCTACTCACTCCACTCACTAACTATACTCACTCCACTCACTCCACTCAATCACTCTACTCATTCATTCTACTCACTCTATTCACTCCACTCACTCCACACACTCACTCTACCACTCCACTCACTCTACTCACTCACTCTACTCACTCACTCTACTCACTCACTCACTCTACTCACTCTACTCATTCACTCTACTCACTCACTTTACTCACTCTACTCACTCACTCTACTCACTCACTCACTCTACTCAATCTACTCACTCACTAACTCTACTCACTCACTAACTCTACACCACACCTTCTCACTCACTCTGCTCACTCACTCACTCACTCTGCTCACTCACTCACTCTACTCACTCACTCACTCTATTCACTCACTTTACTCACTCACTCTACTCACTCAATCTACTCACTCCCACTCACTCCTCTCACTCACTCACTCCACTCACTCACTCCACTCACTCCACTCACTCCACTCGCTCACTCCACTCACTTATTCCACTCACTCACTCCACTCACTCAACTCACTCACTCCACTCACTCCACTCACTCACTCCACTCACTCACTCCACTCACTCCACTCACTCCACTCACTCACTCCACTCACTCCACTCACTCGCTCTACTCACTCTACTCACTCACTCTACTCACTCACTCTACTCACTCACTCTACTCACTCATTCACTATACTCACTCACTCTACTCACTCCACTCACTCCACTCAATCACTCTACTCATTCATTCTACTCACTCTACTCAATCTATTCACTCCACTCACTCTACTCACTCACTCTACTCACTCACTCTACTCACTCACTCCACTCACTCACTCACTCACTCCACCACACCTACTCATTCACTCTACTCACTCACTCTACTCACTCACTCACTCTACTCACTCATACACTCTACTCACTCTACTCACTCTACTCATTCACTCTACTCACTCACTCTACCACTCACTCACTCTACTCACTCACTCACCTCACTTACTCCACTCACTCCACTCACTCACTCCACTCACTCACTCCACTCACTCCACTTACTCACTC